>NC_141693.1:439810685-442500685 GCF_964263255.1 Lissotriton vulgaris
TTCTGCTTCAGGAATTCACATTTTCCCTGTGTAGGGTGAGACCAGCTTCCCTCAACTTTCGGAACACCTGTGCCAACCGCTGGTTGCGTTCTGGTAGGGTGCGAGCGTGTATCATGATGTCGTCACTGACATTGATTACGCCAGGTATGTCAGTAATCAGTTCTTGGATCACATTCTGGAAGACCTCAGCTGCGCTGGACACACCGAAACTGAGTCGGGTGTACCTCCGGAGTCCCACGTGGGTCGAGAATGTTGTTATATTCCGTGACTCATCATCGAGCACCAGTTGGTGGTATCCGGACCGCAGGTCTAGCTTCGAAAACCAGCACGCTCCTGCCATCTCTCCGATCAGATCATCAATTGTGGGCGTGATGTGGCGCTCCCTTTTGATGGCGGCGTTGGGAAGACGCATGCCAACACAAATTCGGACCGCTCCCGGTTGTTTCGGCTTCCATGTGACTACAATGGGCGATACCCACGGCATGGGGCCCGTCACCTTCTCTATTATGCCTGCCGCCTCTAGCTTTTTGAGCTCTTCTTCCACAAAGGGTCTAAGGTGAAAAGCGATGCGGCGATGTCTCAGAGCTACCGGCTGGACAGCATGGTCAATGTGGAGGTGTATTTTGCGGCCTGTGAATTTTCCAATGCCCTTGAAGGTGTCCGAAAATTCAGCTATGCGCTGTTGTGCCGATTCTTGGTGAACTCCGAATGCGAACGTGACGACTCCAAGATCTTCTGCGGCCCTGCATCCAAGTAGCATACCCTGCCCATCCTCCGACACGAAAATGTTGGCGGTGACAGTCCTGTCTCCATGGGTGATCACTGTCTTGAACTTTCCTCTGATCTGGAGAGGAGTGTCCTGGCCGTATGCAAATACGGTGATGGGAGACGGACTCAAGGTTGGCGGCGGATCCATTGTCTGATGGAGGGCGGCACTCATAAGGTTGATGGTCGCACCTGTGTCGACTACAGCCATGAGCTCCTGCTTAGCTACTCTGATGCTACACTGGGGCAGCTTTCTAGTGCGTCGAGTAGCCGTGCCGATCATGTGCACTTGTGCACCGTCCTCTCCTCTTCTTCATCGTCGTCCATGTCGCTCTGGCTTGGGTCCCCCTCTGGTAAGGCATTCACCACCTGCCGTGGCTTGCGGAATTTTTTTGATCGACAGACTTTTTCGAAATGATTGAATCGACCACATCCTGAACACCGCTATCCCGGGCTGGGCATTCCGATGCTTGATGTGGTGGGCCTCCACAGTATCCACAGGACTTCCCTGTTGCTCCCGCGGTGTTACCAGGGGCCTTCTTATTCCACTTCGTCGGTGATTTCACCTGAATCTTGTTGACCGGTTTGGCTTTTACCGACGCCTGGAGGGCTGCCTCCATGTGGGCTGCTCGGGCCTTGGACAGTTCTTTAGTGCGACCCAGAGTCAGGATGTCGGCTAAGGGCTTTCCAGATTCCTCCAGGATTTGTTCCCTTAATTTGGCGGAGGCACAACCCTGGATTATTTGTCCCTTTATCTCCTCGGTAGCATCCGCGAACCCCCACGTCAATGCCAAGTGTTTCAGCCTGGCGTGATACGTGTCCAGCGACTCCTCCGGCAGTTGCCTGGCTTGCCTGAATATAAACCTCTCGTAGTCCTGATTAGCCATTGACTCAAAGTAGGCATTCAGGGCGTTTATGAGTGAGTGATGAGTCTTTGGCGTGGCCTCAACTAGAGTCTTGGCAATATTGTGGACGTCCTTGCCTCCTGAGTGTAGCACCATGGCTCTCTTTTGTTCTCTATGAACTTTGGTAGCCTCGAAGAAGATTAACAATCGGTCTACCCAGTCCTTCCATTTAGGGGCTAGCGACGACGGCGAGCCTTCCACCACGAAGGGCTCAATGGGGAGTATCGTGGCCATGACTCTGGTGTTGGGGCACAGGGCGCGGTGTGCTAGGCGATGCTTTATAGGCTCCCTTGATAGCTACTTCCGGTGTGACGAGTGCGGATGTGGCCAATGCTTGTTTGGTGCTGGTGAGTGGCAGCAGTCACTGCTTGTGTGTGCAGTCCTTGGTTCACGCCTTTCCTTCTTCTGCCCACCTGTGCTCACAGGCCTGTGGTTCCCCCTTCTTGCCTTGGCTTGAGCGCTAATGCGTGCCTGCACCTCCCCTGCCGATTCCGGGTGTGTTCTCCAGCGTGTGGTGCCGCGCCCGCACAATGCGTTAGATTCGGTAGGCCTAGCCCGGCCTGCGCGTTAGCGAGGGGCGTGGTCAGGGCCTTGTCGCACCGAGGCGCTGCTTCTCCCCGGCAGCGCGCTTCACGCACCGGTAGCCTGCTCGTGTGCGGCGCTGCACGGGACCACGGATTGAGGCGCTGGTATGGTCGGGTGGACGGCAGGGTCACTGGCAGGGCTGGAGGCCGTCCCCGGGCAGCTGCAGCGGCTCACGCTGTAAGAGGGGGAGGGCCGTAGGCCGACAGGCGCATGAGCGAGGCGCAGGGGCTCACAGCGGCTCACCTTGTGCACCGGCGGGAGACCGGATTCTTTGTTCTGCTGTGCTCCGTGTGTGGGGCTTCGGGGCACGAGCACCACGAGCCGGGGTGAAGGCTCGCAGCTGCCCCGATCCACTGTTCGCCACCACACACACACGGCGAGGGCACGACCACCCTCGTCGCCAGTTGTTGTGTTCTTGAGGGGCAGGTAATACCTGGGGACATGAGCTGGGGGTCTACTCTCGTGGGGCACCTGGGATGGCCTAGGCCTAACATGTGGCCACCTGGAAATAGGCAGCTCGGACACTTAATGATGGTTCTGGCTCTGCCCACTGTCCCCAACTGGCATACGTACGTGCGGAGCTCCTCTTTATTTAGAACGGTCACGTGGGACTTACGCTGCACGCCTGTTACATCACAGGCGTGCATAAGCTGGAACACAACAGTTCCCTCAAGCAAACTTCCACCACTGATAGACCCGGCCACACACCTGAGAGAGCCACGCTCCTCCGGGAACATGGCGGGGTACCAGGTCTTCTTCCTTCCAGCTCCGGTCACTCCTCGGTCTTCAGTGGTCTGGTGCGCAGAGAAACACTGTGTTCTCTTCAGGTCGTCCTCCTTCTCATCTTTCCGCGTCTTGCTCTCCGATCCTCGACTGTGTCCCGCCCTCTTCTACTTCCCGGCTCTTTCTTAAAGGGCCAACACTGTTTACAGCTTCTTCCTGGAGGGTCCCAGTCACGTGAGCAGGGAGCTCCACTTGAGTCATCTTGATGTCGCAGAAAATAGGATCGGCTGCAGGCTGAAAGGAAGGGGAGAAGAAGGGAAGTAAGGCAGCAGTTTCCTCCTTCTCTATCCTTATTAAGATATCATGCGGGGGTACTTGGTGACATCAATGTTAATCTGTTGCAGAGACAGGCCTTGCTGTAGAGAAAAATGAATTTAACCTCTTTAGTGGTCATGACGAGGTCAGCTCGTCATGAGCAACGGCGCTCCGGTGCTCATGACGCACGAAGCGCACGATTTCTTACCCTACTTGCTCTATTCATCACATGACTGCGAAGACAACACAAGCAACATTAATTGAAAGGCTGAGATGCCTCAATTATGAGGCATACTCTGTCAGGACACAAGCCCTGCTGGATAGCTCTGGTACTCTACGGGTGTGGTTGATCTGACAGGAATAGCCACACAATCCCCTTATGGCATTGCCCTCCCCTGCAGGGTTGATAAAATACACCCAGCACAAAATACACAGGGAAATGGTTCTACACTTTTCCTCATAATACCAGTCATCCCTGGTTGCATCGAACGCAGAAATAGATGAGTTTCTGGAAGGCCTTCCCTTCCCCGAGCTTACTCCTGATCAGCACACAGAACTAAATGAGCCAATAACACTGACTGAAATACAGGGAGCGATCCACTCACTAACATCGGGCAAGGTGCCGGATCTAGATGGCTTCCTGGCGGGGACATATATGGCGTACTCCGATCTTTTAGCTCCAAGACTGCAGAAAATGTATGATGAGGCATTGTGCCTACAGTGTCTACTAGCCCCTATGTGCGAGGCCACGCTGGTCACACTGCTGAAGCCAGACAAAGACCCCATGCAACTTGGCTCCTACCGCCCGCTGGCACTATTGAATGTGGATTATATAGTTCTGGCTAGTATACTGGTGGGACAGCTGGCACCATTAATGTCCTATCTAATAGACAAAGACCAGAATGGGTTCGCCCCAGAGCGGTCCACAACACTTAATTTTCGCCGACTGTCATGCACTATGCTCCTCAAGCCTGACCCAGTTCTGTCTGTATGATGCTTTATCTGGAGAAGGCATCCGACAATGTGGAATGGACCTTTATCTTCAATGTCCTGGCCAGATATAGACTGAGTAAATATTTAATCATGTTGTTGCAGCTACTATACAATAATCTGGTTGTGATGGTGAGGACGGGCCAACTATACCAGTGAAAAGAGGCACTAGACAAGGCTGCCCCTTCTCCCCTCTTCTCTTTCTACTGCCCATAGAGCCCTCAGTGTTGTCGATGCGAACATCTGCAGCTCCTTGGGGATCCCTCTAAAATGAATTGCATGTCATCTCCCTATACATTGTTGATCTACTATTATACATAAAGGGGCAGATTTACAAGCCCCTTGCACCATGTTTACGCCGCCTTGCGTGACGCAACAGTAGCGTAAACGTGGTGCATCCCTGCGAGGCATTCACAATGTGACGCATCTAGGGAGATGCGTCACTTTATAAAGCCCAGCGCCACAATGGGGGCGTTCCCACGCAGGGTGGGCGTTCCGGCGCCTGTGCGCAGAAATGCAGAAAGAGAAGAGTTTCTGGAAGGCCTTTCCTTCGCCGAGCTTACTCCTGATCAGCACACAGAACTAAATGAGCCAATAACACTGACTGAAATACAGGGAGCGATCTACTCACTAACATCGGGCAAGGTGCCGGATCTAGATGGCTTCCTGGCGGGGACATATAAGGCGTACTCTGATTTTTTAGCTCCAAGACTGCAGAAAATGTATGATGAGGCATTGTGCCTACAGTGTCTACTAGCCCCTATGTGCGAAGCCACGCTGGTCACACTGCTGAAGCCAGACAAAGACCCCATGCAACTTGGCTCCTACCGCCCGCTAGCACTATTGAATGTGGATTATATAGTTCTGGCTAGTATACTGGTGGGACAGCTGGCACCATTAATGTCCTATCTAATAGACAAAGACCAGAATGGGTTCGCCCCAGAGCGGTCCACAACCCTTAACTTGCGCCGACTGTTCTGAGTCATGCACTATGCCCCTCAAGCCTGGCCCAGTTCTGTCTGTATGATGCTTTATCTGGAGAAGGCATCTGACAATGTGGAATAGACCTTTATCTTCAATGTCCTGGCCAGATATAGACTGAGTAAATATTTAATCATGTTGTTGCAGCTACTATACAATAATCTGGTTGTGAGGGTGAGGACGTGCCAACTATACCAGTGAAAAGAGGCACTAGACAAGGCTGCCCCTTCTCTCCTCTTCTCTTTCTACTGGCCATAGAGCCCTCAGTGTTGTCGATGCGAACATCTGCAGCTCCTTGGGGATCCCTCTAAAATGAATTGCATGTCATCTCCCTATACATTGTTGATCTACTATTATACATAAAGGGGCAGATTTACAAGCCCCTTGCACCAAGTTTACGCCACCTTGCGTGACGCAACAGTAGCGTAAACGTGGTGCATCCCTGCGAGACATTTACGATATGACGCATCTAGGGAGTTGCGCCACTTTATAAAGCCCAGCGCCACAATGGGGGCGTTCCCACGCAGGGTGGGCGTTCCGGCGCCTGTGCGCCTCGCAAAAGTGCCTGTGTGAAATCTACAAGATTTCACGCAGGCACTTCCGCGACACTCCTACGTCAATTCCCTACGCCTGCTTCAAGCAGGAGTAAGGACTGACGCAGCATGTTAAGTATTGGGCAGCCCTGAGCATTGCTGTAGTTGTGTCGCACTTGCGACGCGACTCCAGCGATGCGCCGCCCTTACGTCGCGAGATGCGTCACGCATCTACTTACCCTTGCGCCTCGGCGCACCGCATTGCAAATGCGGCGCATCTGCCGTGACGCAAGGGTAGTTTTGCGTGACGCATTTGTTCTGGCGTATCTCTGCTGATATGCAGAGATGTGCCAGAACTCGTAAATATGCCCCAAAGAATGTAGGAATGGTGCATGATTATCCTCAATACTCTCAATCGTTTTGCACATCTCTCAGGACTGCGCGGTTATTGGGATAAGACTTGCTTGTTTCCATTTGATCCTACCACGCCAAAGCCATTGTTCACCATCAACAAGACCCCAGTTGCTTGGCAGGCATCCATTTTTAGATACCTGGGTATCAGGATATACAACGTAGAACGAGACCTACTTGATGGCAATCTCACAAGGGCAATTACTTCTGCATCATCGCAGATGATGTTTTGGAAGACGGTCGCTCTGTCGGTGGCGGGAAGGGTGTCACTTCTAAAAAATTAGTGGTGCTTCTACGGCTGTTATACTACTTCACAAACGTATCATTGAATTTCACACCTTTCTTTTTTGGCCTATTGAACGCATGTTCTGAGAGCTAATATGGAGCAATACAAGATGCATCGTGGCGCTCACAAAATTATATCTGCCGTCGGACCAAGGAGGGCTTGCAGTTCCTAACCCAGAGCAATACTACTTAGCATCCCAACTTCAATGGGTAGCACGGTGGGAGACAGGTCGATATTTACAGACACGACAGGCAATGATGTAGCATATAATGAACATAACATTCTTGCTTACTTTGCATTGCTGGGGACTCCCAGCGCCAGGATGCTCCTTTCGGAGCGACAGTTAGCGCTTTAGAAATACCCCATACAAATACAAACACTCTGAGGGATAACAGATTACCTGCATTGGCTGATCTTGATGCATGGCACGGGGCGGGCCTATACACCTTAGGTGATCTTTACTTAGACGGAGCACTCATAGCTACAATGATATTACGCAGGAAGGGGGAATACCTCTGGAACACTTCCTCATGCATGCCTCATGGATGAGCCTATTGCAACGTAGCTGGGAAGACGTTACACAAGAACCACCAACCAATTTAGTACTCCAATATATTCATGTCAATGGAAATGGCAGACATCTCACCAGTTGGTTCACAGATGTACTCTGTTTTCACACAGCAATAGATCTTACACTGCTGCAGGTGAAGTTGGAACTTAACTTAGGTCTGTCATGCACAGACGCAGAATGGAAAATAATTCTGGCAAGTCCCACCTTGGTCCCTCGCAATGCCAGAGTCAAATTAATTCAATAATATATAATGCACATACATATTTAACCAAGGGAAAAAATCAATCCCTACTTTCATAGAAATGATACGCAGTGTCCCTGATGCTCCTGTCAGGATGCAGATATTGTACATATGTTGTGGTCTTGTATCAATTTAAGGCAGTATTGGGAGGGAGTGATACAACGCTTAGCTGCTTGCTCTGCTAGATGCCTCTCGAACAAATGGCAAACGTGTCTTTTAGGATTGTTAACACGATACAAAAAGTACAGAGCCACCAGTCGATTTATAGATCTGGGGCTGGTGGTGGCTAGGAGACTCATAACAAAATGCTGGAAATCCAAAGACTCCCCACCACTAGTAGGCTGGACCGGCTCTGAACTTAACTGGGCTAGAGCAGAGGTGGTGTCCCTCCAGAGGGAGGACACCATAGGGCTGCACAAATTTCCCATTGCAGATAGCAGGAACTCGATACTAATGGCTTTGCAAATGAGCATGCTCCCTGATCCGATAGAGAAACTCTCACAGCACGAGGAACCGGAGACTAATTGAGAGGGAATGCAAAAGTCTCACCCAGATGAGACGTACAGGGTGGGATGTTCTGTATATATATGGGCATAATTACAGAATATCAATGAATTGGGAATAATGGGGCATATTAGCAAGGAATAGGAATATTTATCACAAAACGCGCTTAGCACAAATATTTTTTATTGCTGCCTATCGCTGGATATGTTGGCAGAGAAAACATGCTATTAGCAACGTTTTTCTCCATTGTGCTAAAATATCCAGCGATAGCGACCAAATGCATGAATATGGCTGGATATCCAACTTAACCTGACAATCCACCTCCCATTGGATAAACAGATAAGTCATGTTTTTAGCAAGCGGTAGATTATAGTGATAATCGCGCTTAGCATGATTTTTTTTATCGCTTCACCTGCCTTGCTAATAGGCGATAGCTGTGTTAGCGACTGCTTTCAGTCACTAATAGTTTGGGTACGCCCACTTTGCATGTCATTAGCGATAAATATCGCTGACATGCAAAGCGGGCCCCAAACCGGTCGCTATCACCTGAAAGCTGTCGCTAACTGCTGTTAGCGAAAGCTTGCTGATAGAGCGATAAAAATATCGCCGCTTTAGCAGCAAAAAGTGCAGCTAAAGCGGCGAAATGGCCCTTGATAATATGCCCCAATGTTCTAGAGACAAGTGGTGGGTGACTTGTGGTGGAGGGTGGCGCTGAACATGGAACCGCTTGGGGTTTGGCAATGTTTGTTCCTGTTGATGGGTTACAGCTTGTATGTTCCTACATAATATGTTTGAAGCTGGTGATAATGGCATCCTGCATTTGCTCTCCTTTACGGAACTGCCATGTTTTGTGAAGTGAACCTTGGACTCACCTAGGTACTCATAGTGTAAATGTGTACAACTGATATGCGATTGAGCTTACTGATGCAATTGCAAGTTTGGCGATTATAGAAGTGCAGTCGGTTTGTGCAGAGGGATCGCTGCATGCATATGGCTATACATGTATACTGTAGAAATAGTAAATGCTGTGGAGGGCAGCAAAGGGGATCCCCTTGGGGTGACACTGAGATTCTGAGACATTTATGTATGTAGTATACAAGTGAAATGTATTTTTCCACTGCAAAAATTAATAAACAGATCAAACAAAAATAATGGAAATGTACTCTGTTTACCTTCATAAACCACGAGCAGGCACTCTAAGAAATTCGCATTGTGTCCAGCTGCTACTCTAGAGCTCTCAATCGTGCCCTGTGTTGAGCACCCACTCACAAACTGAGCTTATATAGACACATTGACGCAACTCATTTCACAGTATGCATTGTTAAAGTGCCCTATAGTGCATGGAAAAAAGCTACAGCAACACATCAGCTAAATATTTTGAGGGAATGCAAGATGAAGCAAAACGTTAAACGCACACAGGGACGGCATCGTTAATATGGGTTACCAAAAGGGGGCCTCATTTACGAGAAGTGGTGCATCGCTGCGTGAAAGCCTTGCGGCACCAATGATACGTCATATTTACAATATGACACATCATGTCAGAAAGGAAGGACAGATACATCAGCATAACTGACGTATCTGTCAGCGCAAAAAGTGGCGCATCGCTGGAGTTGTGTCAGAAGCCTGACGCAACTCCAGCAATGTTCCTTTCACATGGGGCAATCCCCATGTGAAAGGGCCGGCGTCATCCTTACGCCTGCCATGAGGCAGGTGTAAGGTTGTGACACCTTGGCATCCAAGAAGTGGCACAGGGAAATCTCATAGATTTAGCTGCGCCACACCTACGACCCTTTCTTGCGGGGGAATGCCCACCCTGCATACATTATACCTGACGCAGGTATAATGTACCGCAAGGGCTTACGAACTGACGCATCTGCCTAGATGCGTCAGTTCATAAATATGGTGCAAAATGGCGCATTATGTACGACACCACTGCGTCACTAAAAGAGATGCAACAGCGGCGCAAAACTGGTGCAAGGGGCTCATTAATAAGCCCCAGAGTTTTTACAGTAATTGTTGAGAAACTAATTTGTGTTTTTGCCTGGAAAGCTAAGGATGTTAATATAGGGCCAGGTTGTTCATTACGGATGGATCTGAGAGCAGGCATGACCCACCACTTTTAAAGCCCCTTGCTGTAAATATGATATGTGTTTCATAAGCAGATCATATCACCATGTTAGTAAAAGTACTTTTTAATAGGACTACCAAACCTTTAATAAGATATATCGGTTCTGCTATACTTTCCATTAACAAGACCACCACTTCTCTGCAGGGTATTCATACTTATAAAGCTACCAAGTTGATTTGCAATGTTTGAGATTAGCAAAATGTTCTAAGGTGGGCTGCGGCTGCTATTTTCTTCTGCAAATGGGGGCCATTCATGTTTTGGTCAGGAATCACACTTCGCAACAGGGGCTGTGGCCAACACTTCCCAGTAGTATTTCTATTCCTTCATTGTAAAGATTCAACAATTTTGAGTTGAATGCTATTATTCTTATGGACAGTACTGACACTTCTTTGCAGTGTTGATATACTTTCCATCAATAGTACCAATACTTTGCAGTACTATTTGAATGCGTTATTTGAATATCTCCAACACTTTTCATTAAGAGGCCCTCTTTAAGAATGGCCCAACAATCCCAATGAGGCAGCGGAAGTCACTAAGCCTGTTGACATTTTAAGTTTTTGTTTTTCACGGTTTAACAGCAGTCAAGATCTAGGCAAGGCACTCACAGGAAAAACATGTGGGAACCAGTGCAGAAACACCTATAACTGCATACACCCCCCCCCTCCTCCAAAAAAACATATAATTCCCATTATTTCCCGGTCGCCACAATTACTGGATCCTCTAGTAACAGTAATTTCGGGGCAAGGAAATAACAGATATTTTAAGTGTTACTTGTAATGAGGGTTTCCCTGGGTAGTCCTAGCACTCGATAGAAGGGGAGCATATTTTATACTGCACTGTATCAATATTCAAAACTGGTGGCACCATGGATTAATGCAACACATGTAGAGACCCATGTTGGACACTACTGTTTGAATCCCACCACGCCCACTCACATTTCATCTTCTTGAGGCCACTGGAATGAGTACCACTGAATTGGGTAATAATAAATAGCGTTATACACCAATTGTGCCAAGATACCGAAGGGGGCATACTCTTTACAAAGTCACAGAATGTCATCAGGGCTGCATTATTTGCAATAGCTGTTGAACGCTTTGTGAAGGTATCCACAGAGAAGTCATATGATGCTTATTAGCCAAAACGTTCCAGTCTTGAACTTCACCTTTTCTATTATGAGAAAAGGGCAGCACATTCCAGCTTTTGTGTATGTGCAGGACCCCCCCCCCCCACCCCCCCATGAGATCAGGTCGATTGACAGTGTTGGGTGGATATGGTTGAAATAAAGACACTGTACTACTTAAGTATTACATGTACCGCCTATGTTGGTGTGTTGTTGTGTACCCACTTGCAAGAGACATGCAATTCACCTGTGGCGACAGAAGGCGGCGCACCAGTGCGCTCCACTGAGGGAAGGTTCCAGGAGAAGGTTGAAGGTATAGGTCTATTCATCACCCAGTTATTCCTGCTCACGAGAGTTAGTAACAACTGATCATACCTGGTGTGTATGGTAGATTGCACAACCATTAATGTGCCCGTGAGGCATCTCTGTGTTTTACACACTGAAGTCAGTAAAACTAAATTCATTATTTGTGATGATGGGGTTCACATTGGAGGAGGAGTAAATATATTAGCTGCTGAGGTAACACCTACCTAGCGCTATTTTTGTGTTTCAGGGTTTCATTTTCGTACACATACGTACATGTATGCAAATGTATATGAGGGGGGTCCTGGAATTGTTCCTTGTACACCCTTTATTTACATGAGCATTAGTTCCTATATACCGTCAGGATCCTTGCTGCAAGATTAGCCCATACTGTCCTCCTGCCCCAAAGGACGCCCACAAAAATTCAAAGCTACCATCCTACAAGGGCAGAACATTTACTAGTGTACAACATCCAACAATTCCACTTTGTCTCTCTAAAGAAGGTGCTAAAGTCCAGTGGAGTAAAAACATACTTACGAAGTGGAGAACCAGACTGTGCAAGTGGGAGCCCGGAGTGAGGTAAGTATACTATCCATCCTTTGTACATTGATTGGTCACTTTACTTTGAGTCACCGCCAAGTTTGGTTTATAGCCGTATAGTGCAACATCTGACGCTGATATAACGTCTTGGCAATGAGGTTGGTTGCCAGAAGGAGTTGTTTCACTTGGTCAACAGCTTGCCCTCTGTTAATGTCCTTGACCCATTTATAATGGCTTCACAGCATTTGTGGCCTCATTCTTACGTCCCTAGACAATTGTCCATTTGTCAGTATTGGATAGTCAATGGACATTTGTTCTGAGACCTTGTTGTGATTGTCCCCATGTCCCTTTGACTCCATACCCCAGTCTCAGTGTCTTGATGTCGTTGTTCCCATGACAATGTCTGTGTGTTTTACTGTGTCCGTGTCCTCACGCCAGGGCCACTGTGCCTTCTATTACTGATTCTGTAACCTCACGCGTGTGTCCAGGTGTCACTGTTACTTTGTCAATGTCCCATTGAGAGGGAGTCTGTCACCATGTGACCAAGTCAATGCCACTTGTCTATGTCTCATTGCCATTGCCAGTTGCACTATCCATGTTCCCCACGTAAATGTCACCATATCAGTATCCCTATGCCACTGTCTGGATTGGTGTCAGTACAACGCGATGTATTACAACGCGTTCCGTTACAACGCGTTTTTTACATCGCAAATACCATTACAATGCATGCCATTACAACGCATGACATTACATAGCAGATACTTTTACAACGCATGGCATTACATCGTAAGTATAGGTAAGTATATCTTTTTAAAAAAAAATGTAATAAAGTTAATTAAATTAATTTAAAATAATAAAAATAATATAACATTTTTAAAACAGTAATTAATTTAATTATAGTAATTTAATTAATAATAAAATTGATATTAATGTAATATATTTAAAATAATATAATTAATGACATATAAAAAATTTATAAATAGAAAATAATATAATGTAATTAATAACAATAAATATAATTATAATTTAATTAAGTTATAAATAATACATAATATAATTATATTTAATAAAATTAAAAGAATTTAATTAATTAAACATTTTTAAATAATATAATTTAATTATAATCGTTTATTAATACAATTAAATTAATAATTGTAAATATAGTTATTATTTTAATTAAATTAAATAAAATTAATTTAATTAATTTATTTTATATAAAGTCGTAATACCCCTGTACCCCAAAAAACAAACCCAGCCCTAAAACCTAAAAACACCCCTGTACCCCAAAACCCAAACCCTGCCCTAAAACCTAAAAACACCCCTGTACCCCAAAACCCAAACCCTGCCCTAAAACCTAAAAACACCCCTGTACCCCAAAACCCAAACCCTGCCCTAAAACCTAAAAACACCCCTGTACCCCAAAACCCAAACCCTACCCTAAAACCTAAAAACACCCCTGTACCCCAAAACCCAAACCCTGCCCTAAAACCTAAAAACACCCCTGTACCCCAAAACCCAAACCCTGCCCTAAAACCTAAAAACACCCCTGTACCCCAAAATCCAAACCCTGCCCTAAAACCTAAAAACACCCCTGTACCCCAAAACCCAAACCCAGCCCTAAAACCTAAAAACACCCCTGTACCCCAAAACCCAAACCCTGCCCTAAAACCTAAAAACACCCCTGTACCCCAAAACCCAAACCCTGCCCTAAAACCTAAAAACACCCCTGTACCCCAAAACCCAAACCCTGCCCTAAAACCTAAAAACACCCCTGTACCCCAAAACCCAAACACTGCCCTAAAACCTAAAAACACCCCTGTACCCCAAAACCCAAACACTGCCCTAAAACCTAAAAACACCCCTGTACCCCAAAACCCAAACACTGCCCTAAAACCTAAAAATACCCAAACACCCCAAAACATATACATCAGTACCCCAAAACATATACTCCTATACTCATACTTATTTTAAAAAATACTTAAATTAATATATTTAATTTATAATATTTAAAAACGAAATAAATATTTTTAAATAATTCATAATAATTAAATCAATTATAAAATATTAAATAAAATAAATAAAAAAATTAAATACTTACCAATACTTACGATGTAATGCCATGCGTTGTAATAGCATCTGCTATGTAATGCCATGCGTTGTAATGGCATGCATTGTAATGGTATTTGCGATGTAAAAATCGCGTTGTAACGGAACGCGTTGTAAAAGATGCGTTGTAGCGGTAACACACCCACTGTCTTATTATCAATCAGTGTTCCCTCATCAGTATCCCTGATACATGTTTTGATATTGTCCATGGCACTTAGTCGATGTTGCACTGTCAGCTTCGCATTGTCAATTTTAGTGTTTCAAAATGTGCATAATTTAGGGCGATCGTTTCTGGTGCTCGTCACCAGCACTTAATGTTCACATCTGGCACTAATGGCAGTCCACCACATAGATGTGCTGTCGGTCTAATCTTGAGATGAACACAAAACAGTGTATAAGAATTCAATATGCATTCCAAAGTATTTATACATGTCACCCATGTCATTCTTATAGCTTTGAGTGGCCTGGAATAGTCTGAATTGTCACACTTGTGGGAGTCCGATGGTTGGAAGTTGTGTTGGTACTGTCATTGGCAGCGAAGGCAGGGGCAATGGGTTGCGCAGGCTGCAGTGGGCTCCCAAAAAGGGCCTAGCCACTTACATTTGTTTTACAAATTAAGTAATGGTTCCAAAGCCAGTTCTGCCTGTAAGTGTCCCATTGTCCAGGGAATATTGTCAATGACCCTTGGGTAGTGTACTTGCATTAGTGTCATTGTGTCACTTCCAACAGTCAGCTTGCCAGTGGTTTTGTCCCAGTGTCTGTGTATATGTGTACCCATATTCCTATCCCTACATCAATATCCTTTTGTCAAAGTCAATGCTGCTGTGCCAGGGCACCTTTGTAATGCATTCCTTTGGAGTGTACTATGACAAGTGCCCTTTTGCCAGTGCCAATGTGTCCCTGTCCTTTATACCACCCAAGGTTCACTTAAAACACTATCTTTGAGAAGGAGGAAACTAGGGTACATGTGATGGATGGTAGGGCCTCCTGTAGAAGGGAGATGAAAGGAACAGATATGGGGTGAGAAAATGCTATAAAATAACTTTTTAGTAAAAAAAAAGAATTTTTTTTTATTTTGAAAGGGACAGCAGGTAAATTATTTAGATACAGTTCATTGACGCATTCATTATATTTTGAAGCATTATTATTGTTTACCACGTTCAGGGCCACATATCACTCATACTTTAGGCAATGTAAATGTTTGCTACTTTGAAAATCTTTAATAGTGCAGAGCAGCTCTTTCACTTTAAAGTACGTGTTTTGGTTTGAGATGAA
This sequence comes from Lissotriton vulgaris, assembly GCF_964263255.1. Lineage (NCBI taxonomy): Eukaryota > Metazoa > Chordata > Amphibia > Caudata > Salamandridae > Lissotriton > Lissotriton vulgaris. Next base: position 439,825,968 of record NC_141693.1, read on the forward strand.
TAGTGTTTAAAATGAAATGGGAATTTTATTTAAAAGCAGTCACCTAACCTCTCATTCCTGCCTGTCACCAAAGAAAATTGGATTTACCAAAAATGAATACGCATTGCGAAACCAATAGGTCTGGCATTGGTCGCTAGCTTTTTAGCTTTGTCAGTGCTTGATTTGTTTTGTCGTGTTTTTTTTTACAAAACTTCATTGTTGAGAAAGCTGACAGGCACTGATGAATCTACAAAAAAATGAAAACACATTTTTTAGATCTCAAATAGCACAAATTTCCATAGTAGTCCCTGGCAATTAAGGACACTGCTTGAGTGTGAGTCCGCTCCATGTGAAAGGGAAGAATGCATTCACTCAAAGTGAAGTTAGCCGAAGAATGATGTGGGCTCTGTCACTATCCATACTGTATGCTATAGTGGGCGTAGAAACAGTGAATGGCACAATAACAGACCAATTATGTAAAGTAGGGTGGATTTGTAGAGCGCTGCTTGTCACTCTGAGGATTTCCTGCTGCTGAGTAGGTGAGTGTAGGTGTTTGGTGAGGCAAGGGTCTGAATACAGGAAGTCTCAATTGTCCCACAAGCAGGCTAGTTGAATAGCCAGGTTTTCAGCTTATTGTGGAATTCAAGAAGTGAGAAAAAGGCCCTGATGTGTTTGGGGAGGTGTTTCCAGGATTTGGGGGCCTGGTAGCGCCTTGAGACACTCGTGGGTGAGTAGTTGCGTTATATTGATTGATTGGTTAGTAGAATGATGACGGGGGCTGTCTGAAATTCCCTAATAAGTAAGTATGCATATACTTTTAGTCATATAAAAAGTTCCTGGCTAGCGCCCGACCTAGATAGTACTGGCGGACACTCATGTCACACTACCCCTTGGCTAAGTCTTGCACTCACATGACCCTGAGACATCGTGGGAGTCCTTTGTCGCACAGCTATCATCGATATTTTAAAAACATATTTTCTCCCTGTGGCCCTCATTTCTGGCCATGGCAGCAGACAGGGCTCGCTGTACACAACCTCAACACTCAAACCCATTAAATCTCACATCTGTACTCACTGTGTAGACTGGCTCATGACTACCCTCCACCTGAGCAGGAGTCTCTGGCTGTTTGTACAGTGGGTGGAGACCATACCTACAAGAATCATGTTGAATCTTTTGGGTCGGTTTGCAAATCTAACTGCCATAAAGACCCACCTACATTCATTGCTAAGTGTACCGAGAGGCACGAAGTACTGTTATTGGATTTAACATTTTGATGCTTTTGACCAGCGATGGAAAAGCTGAAAGAGTAAATTTCGCTATGTTGGTAACTATTTAAGCTTTTAGCCATTAGATTTTTTCTACGCACCAGCCTAGTTTTGGAGGTTTTGCCAACAAACAAGACATCTCACTGTTATTAAAAATCATATTTTCCACAGCATGACACCAGCAGAACATGTTCACTGTGTATATTGAGATATCATTTAACTATATGTTCGGCCTGTAGGTTTATGGCTATCATCCCTGGACAATGATCTCTGACCCGAAACATCTTTCTGGCACCCTTTCAATCGCTTTATTAGCAAATTAAATACAGTTACAATCCACTCTAATTCTTTATGTAAGAAAATAACACCCAAAAAGAGCTCGTGGTAGTGTTACACGGACAATCAATCTGAAATGTAACCCCGGGCCTTCCACAGAAATTATTCATAGACACTTCTCCATTAAGGTGTAACATTACTTCCTGTTCCCTCTCACTGACACAGGAAGTCTGCGGCAGGGATCGAGGCATGGAGTGGTTGCTATGACAACACCATAGACGGCTTTTACCCAGTTCTTGTTGAATGGAGGCTATAGTAATTCAAAGGGCCATGTTCGAGGACACAGGCCTTGGGTTTTGTCAACATGTCTTTAGAAGTACACTGACAAGTTAAACCATATGTATAATTAATACATAGTAAGGAATACTACACTAACGGTGAGCTGGTGAGTGCCGCAGACTGCAGCACGTACATGTTCCTCTGTTGTTCATCCTTTGGGGATTCATAAGAGCTAGAAACTTTTTTGTTTCCATTATTGCTTCTTGGATGGAGGCAGGAGTTGGAGATGTTTACCTGCTTGTGATGTTTACACTTGTCAAATAGCTCAAATCTGTGGTCTGTTTGGCATCTGCAGGACCCGTTGGTTGGCAGATGTGCTTTGACCGAGGGCATTATTAACAAGCATTTGCAATGCAATCGGTCTTGCCTTTGGGACCTTATATGTATTTAGCTATGCAGCACATTAGCCTGGGTGCTGAAACATCTACTGTTCTTTAACATGGAGGGAAAGTAAGCACTAAACTGTGTAACAAACCAGGTATGGGATAACATAGAGAGAAATATTGCCTTTCAGCTGGAAATGGTATAGCCCAAAGCTCTGTTTTTAATATAAAATCAGGGCCTTCGGTGGTCATATCACTGAAAATACAAGATTTGAAAAAAATATTATGGTCAACGGGTGATCGAGGAAGACAATTTCTATGGACTGGAATCTAGAGAATGCTAAAGTGATTCTGGTATTTTACTGACCTCTACTGGTCGTTTTCGCTCAAGAAAGTTAAATAGAGGCAGTTGCCAGAAAAATAAAAAAAAGATAGTCCCTCAGAAGAAAGCAAATCCGGTATTTTACTGACCTCTGCTGGTCGTTTTCTATCAAGACAGTTAAAAAGAAGCAGTTGAACAGAAAAAAAGTCCCTAAGCGGAAGCAGACAGTACTAGGGCTCATCTCCAAATCCCACAAAGTACATACGCATATAAGTATATACTAAAGTATATACAAGAGGTCTCGATTGCTCAACCTAAAAATCACATTCCAAAACACATTTGACTAAGCAGAGCTTACTCACTAAAGCACAGCAGAGAACTTGTATAAAAAAAGGTTGAAATGTGTATCTTGATATATTGTTTGGTCCCTTCATATGAGTTACCACTTCAGAATAATTCTCATTTTGGATAGAGGAGAAACAAGAAACTTTCTCGCAATTATTTGGACAAGATGGTAAGTCTAAAAAATGTAGTTAGTAGTTGACTGGAGTGTGAAGCCTTGTCAAGCAGCAACCACAATCCTTGTCAGGGGGATGCACATGCAAACTTCAATTTAAGCCGCTCTCACCCCCCTGCCCCCTGGTAGCTTGATACAGAGCAGTCAAATTAAATTAGAGGTGATATATAAACTATTTGTGCAACACATCAAACAGAAAAACAGTGAAAACACCACACAAAAAGGATCCCACACCTAGTGAGCGGCGGTTTCTACAGGGAGGCGTAGGGGCGTTGACCCCATGACTGGAGCCATTATATTACTTGCATGCCATGCAACATACCAGCATACATACAAAATATATGTATGCCACTACACAAAGCACCTCTCCTGGGAGACAGTAGTAGGCGTGGCTTTCTTGCGGACCAGCAGCTAGGGCTGTTTGATTGAATTGCACATGTCAGGCTGGCCGGTATTTTGCTTACAGCCAACCGAACATGTACCGTTTATGGTTTCCCCCTAGCCATAGCTGTCAGTGAACTGGACAAGCAACACAGCCCCAACAGTCACATATGGAGCGCAGTGGTCACCTGTCCCAGCCAATGCTCGCACTGCACTTATGCTGTTCACTATTATAAACAGCATGAGAGCAGTGCACTCATTGGCTGAGATGCATAGTGTTTCAATTCACTTCGCCCGCCCAGCCGGCATTGCGCAGCTCTTCAGAGGTGTGTTTTTCAGAGAGTCGGGCTCTGGGTGTAGAAGATCGACAGCAGTGCTGAGGTAACTTTAGTATTTGTTAGGTATCATCATCATCAAAACACTTTATTAGGTTTGACAAACCATAATGGTCACACATTAAAAATACATGGAATACATATAAGTCAATATGATTAAAAAAATTCATAAAACACATAATGCCCAACGAAATCAAGTCATCTGGGATTCAAAGTCCTAATTCAGATGGATTAAAAAATAGACTTTAAAATCTCCTGATATCTCAGCTACAACGCTCATATAATGTTTAAAAAGTTTGCAATCATACAAGTTATATTTAATTGCACATTTTTGCTGATAGCCACATAAAACATTTAAAGTGCACTGTGCCGCCTGAACAGGTATGAATTAATATCCTTCAAAAAGATTAGGTGTATTCCATTGCGACGATTCCAGCACTTGTAGGTGCTACTAGCCAATTCTAAGGTCATCTGTAGTAAGGCTGAGGGGTAGCCGGGTATGTGCAGTTTTACAGGGCTACACCGGCCTACAGTCAAGCATTGTGAGAAATGTTAAGTGAACACCTCCCAATACGAAACTGCTGAAGCAAAAAGTGGACATATCACTGTTGTGTGAAACTATTTAATTAATATTAGAAAAATGACTGGCACGCTACATGTAAAAAAACTTATGAATGGTTCATTTGTACTTACAGGGGGATATTCGCAAGGACTTATCTCCGATTTATCTCCACCTTAACGCATCAAAAGTGGAGATAGATTTAACACCCCCTTCTCAAGCTGGTGCAAACTGCAGACATTGCCAGTATTCCCGCGATAACTGCCCCAAAATTCATCTCCACGTGGACACCACCAACTAACCCTAATGAGATGCAGAGTAGGCGTTCCTGTGCAAAAACACACGAAAAAACCACAGCGCCACTTTCACAATGAACTGCCAGATCAGCGATGCGAGTGAACACCACGCAATAAGCCGTGGAAGCAGCAGGTATTTAACATCTGCCTCCTGCAGGTGTAAAGCCGAACGACTACCTCCAGTAGGCAATGGAGCCCCACACACAGCCACACCTGAAAAACAAACAACGCCATGGAGCTACTCATCATGAAGCTCGGAGCCCCAACAGGGCCACAACACCCACCGCCACCACCCCTAGGACCGCCACCATCCCCATGACCCGGACCCGTCCCCCCAGACCACCACAGAGGCAGCGCAGAGTATGACAGCGGACCTACTGAAAACGCACCAGTCTTGTGCCCCCTGCAGATATTGCACACCACTACCCTAACAGAAAGCACACACATTCCATCAATGTGCAGGCAATAGTGGACAACTGGGGACTCTTCACCAATGTCGTAGCAAACTACCGAGGCAGTGTGCACAATTCCTACATTTTCCAACAGTCCATCATCAACCAGCGCTTTCAGGATAGCACATATGGAACTGGACTGCTCGTAGGTAAGTGCCAAATCAACACACCACACACTCAAAGCCACCATCACACAACTGTTGGAATGCACACATAACCAAGCCACATACAACATGTCAATCAACATGCCCACCTACCAGACACGACAACACTACTCCATGGTGATCCTGGCTAGCCCTGCACACAATACAGCTATATCATAACACCACAGCCACACAACAGCTGAATGTGTGTAGATGCAGAATGCAGCCATGTGCAAAGGATGCAAGTGACCCGTGAATGGGAATGTGCAAAATGACAAGCGAGGCGTGGATGTGCAGGACAGACATGGGTATGCAAGCCACAGATATGTCCATGCAGACCAAAACTGCTGGTGACTGGAGAGTAGTGAACAGTGGACGCAACCATGTCACCCCGGGCAGTGGCTCAGATATTGGAAATGTCACTTGCTGCGTCCCCCCTTTGTGCATAAGTGTAGTGGGTTGGCCCTGAGTAAACCAGGGCTGCTTAGGGGTGTGGACAAAAACCTTGTGGTGCAGAGCGTGGTTTCTCCCGGAAAGGCCAATGTCACTGGAAGGGTGGCACCTCGCAGTCCGCCACGAGGTGGACACCGTGAGCAGCGGGGCCTGCAACCCAGTACGCCTACTGCACCACGGGGCACTGATACCCAGACCGGGCCTGCCCGCCCCAGTGTCCAAGGCCACACTGCTCACCTGCCGACACGGTCATGTGTCAAAGAGGGCACACCACGTGCCGGTGCAAGCTCCAAGCCTCGGTCCTGTGACCTCTGCAGCCTCCACAGACCATTGCTGGCCCCACCACCCTGGCCCACATTACTCCTTTCTCATTGACATACTCCACCTGTGTCCTCTTTGTCCCAGTAGGACCCACATGCGCAACTGTGTCCTGAGTCCTGAATTGCAGTGACCCCAAGTCCGTGATAGCGGCCAAAATACCAGACTCCCTTCGATCAGTGAGGCACAATTCCATGTTGCAGGCCTGCGACACATGGTGCCACTAACCCTCTTCAGCACAAGACGGCGACACATGGTGCCACTAACCCTGTTCAACACAAGCCGACGACACGTGGTGCCACTAACCCTTTTCAACGCAAGCCGGCGGCAGATGGTGCCACTAACCCTGTTCAATGCAAGCCGGTGCCACTTGGTGCCACTAACCCTGTTCAATGTAAGCCGGCAACATGTTGTGCCACTAACCCTGTTCAACGCAAGCCGGTGACACATGGTGCCACTAACCCTGTTCAACGCAACCCGGCGACACGTGGTACGACTAACCCTGCGCACGGTTAGTGACCGTCAGCCTCCGGTGGAACATCGTTGGTGTCTGAGCCTGTGGCCTGGGGGATATCATCAGCAACAGGCAGGTCCGGACTTGGTGTCTGGCATAAGTCTATGGCATTCATATTCGCCATGTTTCCGGACACAGCTGGCATGTGTCCTCTGCATCATGCCCTGGGGGTGGTACTCCCATTCTCCCCCGAGACACTCCGCAGAAGGCACCTATGACACATACAAGACCCTGCTCTGCCCTCATGACCCTACCCCAGACTCCTGCAGGTCAGCGTCCCGTGGCGGTGGGCCCATGTCGGCCGCTGTGCATCCGGGGCCACTAACCAAGTACGACTCAAGTCATCCCCCTTGTTGTTCTGACATTGCATTTCTGAGTGCCTGATGACTGTTGGAGTTGTTGCCAGCACCAGCTACTCCATGAGGGCTGGCTTACACTCACCCCACACACAGCCAGCACAGGCATCACTTGATTAGTGGGCCTGCCATCACATCCTACCGAACCAAGTATTGACTCTTTTCACCCTGCACTATCACAGGTGATCAAGGATATGCACTCTGCCCTTGGATGATGACACCCCTCTGAGACCCAAACACACCCGCCCAGAGTAGAATGCGGCTCAAATACGCACCAGGGGCAAAGTTGAACGCACATTTGGCGTACTGAAGCCACGTTTCAGGTGCCTGGACGGCACAGGTGGAAAGATTCTGTACAGCCTGGACATCGTATGCAAGATGATCGTTGCATGTTGTGTGTTGCTCAACATCTGTGTATGCACCAATGCCCCATGGATCCCAGTACCAGTAGTACCGGACGATGATTGGTATGGTGGGGCAGCTGGCCCACATCCAACTGCAGCTGCAGCAGGAATGCCCGTAGTAACACCATTATTTACAATTACTTCTCATGAGCATGTGACATTGTGGTCGTCCCTGGCAATCATGGGACAGTACAAAATGTCCAAAAGCCCAGCATATCTGAATAAAACATATTTGCAGGTGACAGGTTGTACTTCCTGCTGTGCCAGATGTGATTTGCCATGTTGTGCACATTTGCAGCACCAGTTGTGTCCTGTGTTCTGTTGTGGAGGTGTTGCTGTTTGTACCAGGATGTTGTCAATGTTGAGGTGCACATATACATATGTGCGTATTCATCACGGTGGGTGACTCACTCCTGCAGCTCTGATTTGTCTGCCACTGGTCACTTTCATGCGGTGTGCCTGTCAGTTCTGTGCTTCCACGGTGCTAAGATGTTGCAGACTTGGGTAACTTGTGCTCTTTGTCGAGTTGTGACTCTTGGGCATGGTTTGTCCACAAATGTGTCGTTGACGTCAGGGGTTGTTTGTGCAGGTGGTTGTGTCCGAGTGTGACCTGCTCCTTTACAGTTGTGGTCCGCACTCAGCCACCTCAGTGTAGTGCCACGTACATTGTCATGGTGATTGGACTGCGGCCATGCTACTCGTCAAGTGGTGTCTCTTGCATTGTCAGTGTGGTTGACGTATATGCATGTTTGCTGTTTTTCGCATGTGTGCATGTGTTGGTTGTGTGCTTGTTGATATGTTGTGTGGGTTCCCGTTTGGGCACATGGTGTACGTGTGACTACTTGCTGTTTGTGTGTGTGCTGAAGTGTTCTTGTGGGATCAAGGACATGATCCTGAGTCATTGTGGGTGTGCAGTGTGCCCTGCTTAATTGTGCATATGTGCCATTGTGCCCATCTCCCGCCGTCCACCCACTCCCTGGTCAGTGAGCACCCTGGTGATGTGGTGTCGGGTCATGTTGGACGGTGTGCGGATTCCTGACTCCTGTCACCGTCTCCCGACTGGTGACTGTGGCCACCATCTTCTCCATGTCATTCAGCTCCTGGTGTTCTGATGGCCCCCCTCCTCCAGGGTGCATTGCTGCTTTTGTGTTGGCAGCGATTTTCTGCTAGGTTTTGCTATTCACATCCGTCCAGGGCCTCTTGTGCTCTTCCATTGTCCTCCTCTGCCATGCGACGGCATCACATGGTCCGGGGTGGTGTGTCATCTTTGCCTCTTTATTGCCAATGACGGGTTGGAGGTGACGTACAGTTGGTGGTGGTGGTCTGGCTCATCCCTGGTGATAATCGGGTTTTCCTGGCGACTGTACCCCCTCTTCCTCTTCCACTGGTCATTGGCCTTCTATGAGCCGTGTATTCCTGGGTGTTCCTCTGTGGAGATTGTGGGGTTCATGTTGTCCTCTGCAGTCGGTCAGGGTTTATCCGTGGTACTCCGCAGTTGATGTTGGTTTTTAGTGGCATTTTCCGTATGCTGTTCTTGTGATTTTTCCAGCATTATGCGTGGGTATTGCTGGTCTCTCGCTGGTTGTCACTGTTTTCTTATAGCGTTTGGGCACAACGTGTCTTTTTACGAGTTGGGGGTTGTGTCTTTATCTCAGTCACAGTGGTTGTATCGCGGACATTGGCCGTGTTTTCAGCAGACTATCGCATGGTACCGATGCGTTGCGAATTCCACGTTGACGCAGGGTTATTTTGTCGCAAAGGGCTGCGATGTGTAAAGTTGCGTTAGCATTCTTTGGTGATGTTTAGCACACGTTCTTGTGAATATACCCACAGTGTACAGTACACAGGGAGGCTGGCTATGAGCACATTTATGTACTAGATCAGGGGCACAACTAGAGACAAATTTCGGGGAGGGCTAATACTTCCAGCAATGGGGCAGGACAAGAATTTCCAGAAGTAGGGTACGAGCTATTCTTCTCATAGCCACTATGAGAATAACAAGTGACAAACTGTGCAATTTAAACATATTGGACAAACTTGATATTATAACATGCCTGATTTTGCAGATTTGATACTGTTATTAGGCTATTCACAGTGATCTTTGAAAACAGATTGCACTGTTCCTAGGTCACTCACAAAGGTATTTCAAGACAACACCCTTTTTGCCAATTCCCTGAATCCTTCTGTGCAGGACAATGTGCTTGTGAAATATTTATAATTGAAAGTCCAGACATATGCTCCTGCCCCTTAAACTACTGAAGGCACAATTTAGTTTACCCAAGTGGATGTTGCAAAATATTAAAATAGTCATGGGTGAGGGTGCCCTTAAGTACAGGTCTCAAAATATTAGGCTTAGTGGCAGTGCCTAATTTGAGCTGGTGGTTGCAGGTGGAACCTACTTGCACTCATTTTGGGGTCCTGCACTCATTTTTCCTCATAAAACTTTTCTCCATACCAAGAGAGAGAAAAACACAAAAGGGAGATAGAACAATTATAACAAATCGAGAAAGCAAAAATTAACAAGAACCTGCAAGAGTGAGATAAGGGGCAGGTAGTGCCTGGTGGTAGATGAAAGTGGCACACAGTAGAATCAAGCCTTGGCAGTTTTGGTAATCAGCTCTCCTGACATTTGAAATTGATGGGAATAGGATCCAGAGCAAACCTTTGGGCCCTGGTCTTTATGATTTTATGAATTAAGGACTGGTTTGTGGGTTACCACAAGTGAAGTTGGGGAAGGTAGCTGGTAAATCATAGGTTTAATTCCCCAAATACCATTCACTGTTCCGCAGTTGTTTGCCAATGAGTTGGTAATATTACTGCATGTGAATGCACTGCCACACACCTGTGCTACACAAAAAAACAATGGTCATTGTTAGCACGCCACATTGAACAGTTCATATTGAGCCACATTTAGGGGCCTATTTCGATGTTGGACGGACTCAGGTCCATCCGACATCAGTCAGGGTATACAACCTTTACAACAAAACTTTTATCACGCACTACCATTACAACGCAGTCATTACAACGCAAACCATTACAACGCATTGCGCTGGGTGGCGCTCTAGGATAGGGAATACGTTTAATTTACTATCCAACACCTTCCCTAGTGTCCACGGGGACTGGAGTTGGAATAGTAAATTAAACTTTTCACTATCCAGCACCCCAAAGTGCTATGCGTTGTAAAGGCATGCGTTGTAAAAACCGTGTTGTAAAGGTATGCGTGGTTAAAGTATGCGTTGTAACGTCATACATCCATCAGTCAGGAGCAGTAACTGACCGACCTGCTGCCCTGCTAATAGGATGTGACCGAACAGGGTTCGGTCGCACTCGTATACTTCACAACGCAGGCATGCATTCCGAGCAGAATGCATGTCTGCATTGAGAAAAGCAGGGGTGCAGTTCATCCCTGCACCCTGTGGCCGGCACCCCAAGGTGCCTGCCTCCGGGTGCAGGGATCCACAGAGGGGCCCCATAGGTGCCTCTAGGCCGCCATTTGGCAGCCTTGCACCCAGGGGGGCCCTACTGGTGGCCCCCAAAGACAGTTGGCAGTGAAAACTCCCTCGTACGTAAAGAGGCGACCGGGGGAGTACTGAAGGATTTCCAGATGGCAGACGGGCTCTCCGAGCCATCCGTAGGCCATCCGGAAATCCGAGTCGGATTCCATTCCAACCGAGCCCATCGGAATGGCTTGGTCGAAATGGAATCCGGCCGGCACTGACCAATTCAGTCGGAAGGGCTCCGAACATGGTTCGGAGCCCTTCCAACTGGAATTGGAATCGGCCCCTTAGTAGGAATGCACCAGGCGGTTGTCAACTTTTCAACAAGCTGGCAGAAAAGTTGATTTGTAGAGAGTATTATGAGCAGAGGTGCCATTCTCAATGGCAGACGCCTAGTTAACTACAGATACAAAGTTATTTTTTAGGAAGATTTATCCAGTTCCAAGTCCCTGTAGGGATGGACAGAATCAAAGGCAAGGGAGAAGACAAGAAATAGGCATACCAGTACTCAATTTAAATCCATTCCAGTGCTTAAATCAACCCATGTGGAAGTCAGTGCTGCTTTCGTGCCACAGCCATACCAGAATCTGTTTTGGTAATCTAAGAGAAGGTTACTTTCTTCAACTAATGTAGTTATTTGTCTTGACGCTGAGCTTTCAATCAATTTGCCCAAAAACAGTTTATTGGCTGGAAGTTAGGGCAACTTGTTTGAAAACCTCTTTGTTTTAGGGAGTTCTTTTGAGAAGAGACCATTATCCAAGGAGTTGTTGATAGGTCTGGCTAGATCAGTTGCATATCTATTACTGGGGATATTCTTTCATATATAAGCAGGACATATTTCAGGGAAACAACACTTACAGCGCAACTTTTACAACGCACTACCTTTACAACAAAACTTTTACAACGCAACATCCATTACAATGCATGCCATTACAACGCAACCATTACAACGAATGTCACTACAACGCATTCCACTACAACGCATGTCATTACAACACAGTCATTACAACGCATACCATTACAACGCATACCTACACTATCCAACACTTACCCTACTGTTGCATCCCCTGGAGTTAGAATAGTAATTTTAACCCCTACACTATCCAATACTTACCCTACTGTTGCACCCCCTGGAGTTAGAATAGTAATTTTTACCCCTACACTATCCAACACTTACCCTACTGTTGCACCCCCTGAATTTAGAATAGTAATTTTTACCCCTATACTATCCAATACTTACCATGCTTGCAATGTAATGGTATGCGTTGTAAATGTAGTATGCGTTGTAGTGGAATACGTTGTAAAGGTAGTTTCAAAGAATTCGTTGTAATGGCATGCGTTGTAATGGAATTGTAATGGAATGCGTTGTAATGAATGTTGCGGTGTAAAAAATGCGTTGTAAAGGTATGCGTTGTAAAAGTATGCATTGTAACGAGATACATCCCATATTTCTACCAGTGATGGTGCTGGTCTGAAAGCTTTTTTGACCTTATTGAAGTCATGTGTGTTTAGGAGGTTAAAGGTGAGTAACTGGTGTTTGTTTACATAATTTATTCTCTAGTGAACTGTGCAGCATTGGAATTGTGATTGAGCATAAAAGAGGGATGGAGGGGTCTATAATCATTTGGAGGTTAGAAGTAATGCAGGTGTGCCAGGCGCATCGCAAAGGAAAGTCCAGAGGCCTTTGACTGTGTTGCCACAGCATCAGGATTTCCTAAGGTAATAGCACTTCAGTGCCTTTGGTAAGAGGATCCTTTTACCTGTGAACTACAATTTTGAATAAAACTGAGAGGGTTAAAAAACCACTGGCAACCCATGACATAACTATAAACAGTAGTCAGTTAAGATACTTGTATAGTACAATTGGAAAGAAACAAAATCCACTCTTTAAAAATTATTCTCACAGCATCCAATTGATCTTATGAAATGCTTGGCTGATGTGGTAAACAGTGTTTTTTAAACAGTAATACTTTGCATCTTGGGATTGTCATACACACAATACAATATAAAAAACAAAACACACGCTCCATAATGAACCATTGTGGTGAATGGAAAGCCAGGAATGGCTTTAGGTGTCACACAGTACAATGGGCAATTATGATAAAAGTTTATAAACAAGTTTCACCTTTTGATTTTTGGCCTCATTTTTTATAACCAATCAAAGACTATGCAGTGAAATTATGAATCTGCAAAGATTCCATTTCATGTGCAGATGTTAGAATTCAAGTGATGAATGTCAAATATTCAAACTCCTTTAAAATACTGATACTTGCAAAAAATGAACTGACCACCACAGTGACTGGTCCAAGGGACTATTGGACTAATTTTACAGCATCACTTGCAATCCTTTGGTCACGCTGTGTAGTAACAACAACTGAATGTGTCTGACATGAGAAGATGAACAGAAAGCCTTAATGCTGGTGCCTGTGTTCCCATGAGGAGCCGAAGCTTTGGTGTGCTTTCACAAGCCCCAGCCACTCAGCTGGAATATTGATGAAACCTGAGCCCAAGTGTCCTAAAGAAGATGGTGCTGATGTGCACAGCCTCAGACAGTTCTCCACTGTGGTACCTGCAGCCACAGAGCACTGCCACCATGCAGACCAACAGGCCCAAACACTGATCTATGCCTTGGCTTCAGCAACAGTACTGTGTGATCACTGTGAGTGCAAGGTGAGTGGTGGGACTGCATGGTGAGACTGACAGGTGAGTGGACTGTAATGTGAGTGCAGGCTGAGAGGGTGGTGGAAATAAATAATCTGTGGGTCCTGCTACAAACTCTCAGACTATTGAAATGCCTTAATATGTGATATATTGCTATGCCTTGGAAAGGAAGTGGCATACCTGCCAGAGCTGCTGGCTTTGAGTGGGTGAACAAGTTTCAAGTCTCAGTGCCAGCTCAATATCTTGTGATCCTGGGCAAATCGCTTTATCTCCCTGTGCCTTAAAAAATGAATGTGTCCTTGTATAATGTAACTGGTGCTCATGCAAAGTGAATTAATACCTTCAGGTGGAGTTCGAGCTATGTGAAACTGCAAAAAAACAAAGCCTAATGTTACTTTTCAGGAAATGCATTCCCACACTGTGACAGCAAAGGTAATTTGAAACTTTAAGGAATAGGCAGAGTGGAGATGCAGGGGCACTAGGAACGGTTGAAAAAACAACAAAGCCTCATTATCAAGTACATGGTCTTTTAAAGACCTGTGAAATACTCGAGCGCGGCTGCAATAAGGCGCTAGACCAGCCAGCCCACAGCAGCTCAAGAACTGTCTGTGTGCGTCCGGGAAGCTGTCTCAGCCCTGGCTGACATACATGACAGGGGGAGCTAAAGCCCTTTGAGCCCTATGGGGGTTGCGCACCTGTACTCGATACATTGTCACTATTACTGAACTGACGCTCTACATATGTACAGCATCGATTATTGAAACTTCACTGCTGCTGAAAGGAACTGTCAACAGCTCCAAAATGTAACTATACAACTCCCCTTCTACTTATGTATTCTGGAATTTAGCACAACGAGAAGTTGCTCTCCCTTACCGCTCCGCTTGGTGTCATCCAAAGTTGGCACCACCATACGATGACACTGAGAATGTTACCTGTCACTTAGTCTGATAACATTCTGACAGTCTGACTGCAGCTCGGTGACACGACGAGGTGAGCAAAGGGGAGGCCACCTTCATTATGTTTATCTTTTTTATAATACGTCTTGCCTTGTTTGCTTTATGTAGTGGCAAAGTGATCTAATACTGTTGGTAGACTTTGTGCTTAAAAACTGCAACACTTATGTTGACAAAGTACCAGCAGCAAGTACTCTATAAGTCTGTTCACTCTACCTGCCCTGACCACATGGAATGTGGAGAATCCAGTCAGTGATACAAACTTGGCAATGCTTTATCACTCTTCCCTTTGTCATCATTCATCTCTTTGCTTGTCTTAAAATATTTTTTCATAGTAAAAAACATCTTTTATTGTAAAAAAATATTTTTATACCACACCATCTTGGTTCTAAAACTTTGCATAGAAGGGAACCCATACCAAAATGCTAGCATCGGCACGATGAGTGTCATGGGGAACTTTCAAGAATATTCTTAAAAAAATTAGGTGAACTACAGGTAAGTACTACACCCAACCACTTTAAAAGATCAGCAGTTGCCACTGCACCAAGATAGAAAAAAAAGGGAGCTGAACTCAATAAATAAAACAAGAACAAATTGACAAATCCAATTAGTAGAACCTGAGATATTGACTTTAAAGATTTAGGTAAAAATCAGACCCCCAGGATATAGCGGCATGGATTCGCAAATTTAGCGGCACAAATATGGAAATTTAGTGGCACAAATATGGAAATTCAGCGGCATTTTAGCGGCACTTTATTTTACTCATAATCATTAATTTTCAGCCTTAAATCAATGGAAACTGTTTTAGCAGAGTATTCCACTTTGAATAGGCAACCTGGAATATGGAATAGAGGAAGCAGCCCACAGGTGAAGGCTGTTATCCCTTGGAATTACAATTCTTCATCTGCCAGTTGGGCTATGCCGGCGAGACCCAGTTACCAGCATCACTGCCTCCTGTATTTATATCATAGCACCGGCCATACCATTACCCCCACAGACTGGTGTTGGAGTCATCTGATTGCCCCCGCACTCACCCGACACAACAGCAACCAACAAACAACATCAACAGGTGACAAATACCATAGGTTGATGACACTGCCAAGTCAACAAGAAATGGCCCCACAGACGGGCTGCGCTTCAACACCATTAGCCTGCTGGTGGGCTCTATACCAATTCTTTAGTCAAGGTAGTGTAGTGTGGAACTGTTCGGTGTTGTGTAACTTGGATCACTGAAATAATATCTACTACCAAAATATCGAGTTCCCATAATATCGATGACAAAATATCGACGGACATAATATCGACTTTCTATCTTCACTAAGGTAAGTACAAAAATATCGACTTTAAAATATCGAGTGTTAAAAATATAGACTGTCAAAATATCGATTTTTTTTGTCTTTAAAATAAGTTAAAACGATTATAATATTACATATATTTAATATAAACATTGTTAAAATAATTAAATAAATGTAACATTATTACATAATTAATGTAAATTTAAAAATTAATAATAATAATACATATATATATATATAAATACATGTTATTAATAAAACATATAGAATATATTTACTGTGGCATAGCAAAAGGTTTAAATTTAATGTAACCACTCCAGTGGGTGCTACATTACAGAGATCGTTGGATAGCGTAGGGGTAAAAATTACTATTCCCACTCCAGTGGGTGCTACAGTAGAGAAAGCGTACGCCTGTACCCCAAAAACCCAAAACTGACCCTGAACCCTAAAAATATCCCTGTACCCTAAAAACCCAAAACTGACCCTGAACCCTAAAAATACCCCTTCACCAAAAAACCCAAAACTGACCCTGAACCCTAAAAATACCCCTTTACCCAAAAACTGAAAACTGACCCTGAACCCTAAAAATACCCCTTTACCCAAAAACTGAAAACTGACCCTGAACCCTAAAAATACCCCTCTACCCAAAAACTGAAAACTGACCCTGAACCCTAAAAATACCCCTTTACCCAAAAACTGAAAACTGACCCTGAACCCTAAAAATACCCCTTTACCCAAGAACTGAAAACTGACCCTGAACCCTATAAACATACAACCCGCTACAGAAAATAAATTTTAAAAAATTAATTATTTATCAATTATTTTTTTTACATTAATTACCAATTATATTGTAATTATTTACCAATTATTATTTAACTAACAATTAGATTAAATTTACATAATTAATTCATTATAATTAAATTACTTCCCACCCTATTCCCCTATAAACACACAACCCGCTACAGAAAATACATTACTAAAAATTAATTATTTATCAATTAATCATTTTTTATTAATTAACTATTATATTTTAATTAATTACCAATTATTATTTAAGTAACAATTACATTAAATTTACATAATTAATTATTTATAATTAAATTACTTCCCACCCTATTCCCCTATAAACCCACAACCCGCTACAGATTTATATTACTCAAATATTATTAAATATTAATAACTTACCTTATTTTCGATATTTTTGTTGTCTATATTTTTTCTAGTCTATATTATGTCTAGTCTATATTTTTGATTCGATATTTTGGCTATTCTAGTCGATATTAGTCGATATTTTTGTTGTCTATATTTTTTCTAGTCGATATTTTTTCCAGTCTATATTGTTTACTCGATATTTTGTCCAATCGATATTTTGGACTCAATATTATGTCTGTTTACCGTGTAACTTGTGTCTCCAGCACAGGCCAGGCCGCTGCACGCAGAATAAGATCTTAGTTTCTACATCATGTTCTGCCCAACAGCGATCAGACAAGTAGTTGTGATGAAACTTTACTCTAGATAAGAGACCACACAAGCTCAACACTTTTTCACTTTGGAAATAACGTGTTTCCATACAAAGAAAGTGCTGCCAATGCACTCCCTCCCTGAAACACTACACTGCCGCGTGGGTGTCCAGCACTGCAGTGAAAGGGGGTGCTGGCAGGTACTGGGGAGCAGTGATGGAGGCGTACAGGGCCTCAGTACTGGAACAGCAATGGCTGAGTCTGTACCCCCTCCTATGGCTGTGCTGCCACAGGCGCTGCAGAGGCACCTGGGCCTGCACCACCCCTGCTGATACCCAAGTGATTGATCCGCACAGGTCATTATTAATAGATATCAGATATCAGACAGTTTCTTGATTTTTAGCCGAGGGTTAATGTAAGAGGCAAAGTCAACAAGGCTGAAGGAAACTTCCGGAATCAGAAGTCTACGAAAGAGTTTCCCGAGTGCCACCCTTCTGCCTGGAGTGACGGTTTTGTGTTTGGTTCTCCACCTGAAGCCCAAGAGAAAGCGATCAGTAACTAGCAACCGTGAGATACCTGAAGCTACACGGAGAGCTTCAACATGACTCGGTTCTACGCGTTTTGTAGTGCAACTCTTATGTTTGACATGTTATGCGCTGCTGATCAGAAAGAATATGAAAGACATTTCGCCCTGGTGACGTAATGTGGTAGCGAAAGCAAAGTCAGCTGCACTCTCCGGTGCTGCGCCAGAGTTCATCCTCTGTCATGTTCCTCACAATGCACTTACGATTTTAAACACCGAAATGCAGCCCAGTGTCACCCACCTCCAAAAGTAGCTATAAATAAATTGCATTCAGGCTTCTATCAAGAGGACTCTGCCTGTAGATTACAACGCACAAAACTAATGTGTTCAGCCTGTCACCAGGGAGACGCTTCCTGGGTCGCTGACAAGTCCTCTGTGGCGGTCACCAGCCTTGAGGGCTCCATAGCTTCCACTCAGCCCCCGCACGGTTAGCTGGCGGAGCAGGGTCCTAACAAGGCCACTGTCCGAGTCCTAGCTAGATCGATGGGTAGCAACAGTCTTGACAGGCCTGCCTGACCCGTGGCAGGTAAGTCCCTCACCTCAGCTGGACATCCAGCCAAGCCCCCTCAACTTCAAACTGGAAGACACCCGCCGAATGTAAAACGCGTGGACTCAGGCGCATGCGAACTCCACAGCCAATCAGCACTTCGGAATGTTGGTAGCCACACTCGATTGGAGGTAAAGCACCAATCCGAGGTCACCCTACACATTATCAGTAACTCCCACTCTCGGATATAGCATACCAATGATATGCGGTGAAAGTTCTGTATCAGATGACTGCTATTAGGCCCCCCAGGATATAGCGGCTTTTGTAAAAATGCAGCGAATCCTACAAAAGTGCTGATTTTGCGGGCACTTTTGTAAAAATCGCGGTATTTTTACAAAAGTGCCGATTTCGCGGCAAACGGCAAAATTGCGATATCGCGAAATCCTGGAGGGTATGAAAAATAGCGCTATAAAGTACAATGTACCAACTGTGGATATCTGAGGACGCCTGACTGGGACAAAGTTCAGGCCAATCGTAATGTACCGTGGGCTGGCTACAGGGACCTAGATAGGCCAGCTGATAAAAAGTGCTTTAAATTCTAGTCTGCAAAGTGTTGTGAGGATCAGCAATGAAGATGCATGGCACAGAAGAAGAGATGTGTCGGCATGGAGGATGCGTCAGTTCTGGTGAGCTGTGAGGCTGCGATGCGGAGTCAGGCGTGTAAGCTGTCATTGATGAGGGATGTTAAGGCCTGCGCTGAGAAAACGTGGTACAGTTGGGCGATGTGGCGGTTCTGAAGATCTGCGATGCAGGTCTTTGCGACAGGCCCTATCCACGCATCAGCTGCGATGTGTCTGTCCTTCTCAAGTGTGTGCTGCACAGCAGAGAAGATGTGTTAGTTCCGCTGGATCTATAGAGGCTGGTAAGCACCATGGTACCAGTTCCAAGGGTCCAGTACTAGGTTGACACCACTTAGCAGGGTAGACTTACAGATGGCAAAGTCCAGGTGGAGGAGCAAGGTTGTTGGAAGCCTGTTGTGTCCCTGAAGCTTCAGATCAGGAAGCCAGCCAACTAGCCCTTGGAGTCCACTTGGAGTCCATTTGGGTTCTGCGTTCAAGAGATGAAGATTCAGTCTTTCTTACCCATGCAGGAGGCAGCAGGTCAGCACAGCAATGCAGGAGTTCAGCAGAGTGGCAGTCATTCAGCAGCAACTCAGTCCTTTGTCCTGTCGTAATATCCACAGGTCCATATTTTTCTCTTCCATCCTGAGTCTGATGATCCCCACCTTAAACTCTCTTCCCTTGGTCCCTTATTCTGCTCCACCAGTTCCTCTGGGGACAGGCAGCGGGAAGATACACTTCTCCCTGCCCTGCAATGGAGCTCCAAATGAGAGATAAAGTCATCCCCTTCAGCAGGCTGTTGCCTCTCAGGAATGAGATCCAAATCCTCTCCTTGCCTGTCCATCTCATCATCTCATCATCTCCTTCAGTTGCTGTTGCTGTGACTTCCACCCAGGTCCTCCACGCCTTTTGCAATTCCACATTTCTGGTGTGCTATTGGCTGGAACTCCCCTCTTTTTACAGAACTCCTTTAACTGGACCACAGTGTAAGCCCTCTGAACAATTTACCTTAAATCCTGGTTTGCAGAGTGTTGTGAGGATCAGTGTTGAAGATGCATTATGCCAAAGAAGTCATGATTTTGTTTCGACATGCGGCAAGATTGGGATGTGAAGGCCTGCACAGTTACTGAATATCCTTTTAACAGAGCTTGCGATGTGAAGTCCAGCGTCAAGGATGTTGTGTGCACTCAGGGCGATGTGTCGTTCAGAAGAGCTGTGAAGTTGCGATGCGGAGTCCGCCTTCGTTATTGAAGCAACCATCGACAAGGGATGCAAGGACCTGCGCTGAGGAAGGGTTGCACAGTCGGGCAATGCCTCGGCTCCGAAGAGCTGTGTTGCAGGTCTTTGCAGCAGGCCCAATCCACGCAGCAGCACTGATGCGTCAGTTCTGCTCGGTTTGTGCCGTGCAGCAGAGGAGAGGCGTCAGTACCGCTGGATCCACAGAGGCTGGTAATCACCTTAAGTAAGCCTGGGCGGAAAACTCCGCTCCTCTCTGCTCATGGAGTTGAGATGCGTAAAGCGGGCACTTTGTGCTTCCTGAATTCTGCCATTCGGGAGTGAAGCAGAGTTTTTTTTTGGTACGGGTGCTCAAGTTTTCTTTTGGTGCTCAGCCCGAGCAGAAATACTCTCATGCCACTTGTGAACTTGCGCGTGACTTCTCACACCGCTAGATAGCTCCTGCAAGACTTTGCGCACACTCACATGGCTTCTGGCCGCGACCACACCAATCTAGCATTCTTAGAGCCAACCGCGATTAGAAACTGAGCTGTAGAGCAGCTTTTTTGCTTGAGAATGCATCAGAGAGGTCTATGGAGTAGATTTTCTTCTCAAACTGGCAGTTGGATTTGTTTTTTTACACGAGATGCTATTTTTAAAAAACTTTTTTTTCAAACTAGAAGGAAGTGTCCCAGGGACTCCAACTTCCTGTTCCTGTCCAGTAGGCTCCTCCCTGTGCTTTGTCCCTCTCCTGGTCACTTTTCATTGGGATTTGGAGCTGGATGGATCGTTCACCTTGTCTGCTGTTTTTGAGATAGTTGGAAAACTGGTGTAGAAGAGTGTTGTTTGTTTGACTGGTTGCATTCATCTGGAATTAGTTGTACTTTTATTCGATTTTTGTTGTGGGGGCCTGCAGTTTTAGTAGGGGCCTAGTTTTCTGTGCATAAAATGTATCTTCTTTGTAAAGGAAAAATGTTGCACAGTTCAGTCCATTTTCTTTTTTCTTCTCCATGTTTTTTTCAATAAGTTTGTAATATTGATTGATTTAATCAATTCACTATGTGGCCTAGTTCGCCAATGAGCCTTCCATCTAATAGGCCCTGTACTATTCATGGATGCATAAAAGAACTGTGTCTGTGGTGTCTGTTGAATTTAAACATCATTTAGGCCATGAATGGCATTAAATTGAAACACAAACTGGCATTAAATTAAAACACAAACTGAAACCGTGTTTTTTAGTGCTATTTCACGTTTTCTTTTCTCCTGCAAACAGTGTATAGGTGGGTAATGGCTTTGGAGGATGTGTGTTGTGAAACATTTTTAGCCCTGTTAATTTTCATTTTTGGCATTGCTGAATTAATGCTGAGTTCTCTGTGTTAACATGTCTCTTTTTTCTGGTCACTGTGGGTGTGTATGTGTGTTTGGCATAAGCCACCATTTGCCTTTGTTGTTCAAGAATCAGTATGGCATGTGGCCAGAGGCCATTTTGTATATTCAGTGTCTACCCTAGGCCTGCATGTGTTTTTTGTTTTCCAGGCCTCCTGCTTGTTGTTGTGACCATGTGGCTGTCAGCAATTTTGTGTAGCCAGCCAGTGTGCTTTTCCCATAGGCACAACAAGTCTTATCAGTTGTCGGCACCTGCGTGGGCCTACTACGACAACTACGGAAACTATCTCCACTCTTGACCCCGGCCACACACAGACGGGCGGTTTCAGCTATGATCTTGTCACCCTGGATTATGGCAACTCTTTGTATGCTGGCCTTCCCTACCACTGCTGGCCAGACTGCAAATAGTCATGAACGACGCGGCAAGATAAATCTTTAGGAAACCAAGACGGACACACGCTACACCACTGCTACGTGAGCTCCACTGGCTCCCAATTAGGCAAAGAATCAAGTTCAAGGGCCTCTGCACCATACATAAAGCCCTGGATGGACAAGTGCCAAGGTGCATCAAGGTACATCAAGGAGCGCTTAGTTCTCTATGCTCCCAGTAGCACCCTCCGATCAGCAGATGCCTCCCTTCTGGTCTGCCCCCGTTTCAAATTGTCCTTGATGGGAGGGCGAGCATTCTCCAATGCAATTCCTGTGGCCTGGAACAACTTGCCAGTTAGCCTGCATAAGGAAATGAACCTCCTGCCTTTCAGAAAGAAGCTTAAAACCGTGCTCTTCCTGGAGGCATGGGGTACATCCTAGCAGCCCCCCATTTAGTCTGTGTGCACCCTCTGCCAAGCGCTTAGAGACCCCTGGGTGATAAGGCGCATTACAAATCTTAATAAATAAATAAAAATAGTCTAACCATGTGGCTGGCGGCCATGTTGTGTACCCAGCCAGTGTATTTCCACCACAGACCTTCATTTCTTCTCTTGTACCCCACGCCTCCTTGCTTGCTGTTTGACCCTGTGGCTGGTGGGTATTTTGCGTAGGCATCCAGTGTGCTTTTGTCATAGGCTTGCATGTGTAGCCAGCCAGTGTGCTTTCGCAATTAGCCTTCCTGTCTTCTCTTTGTTACCCATGCCTCCTTGCTTGCTGGTTGACCATGTGGCTGGTGGCCATTTTGTATAGGCCTCCAGTGTGCTTTTGCCATAGGCCTGCATGTCTTCTCTTTGTTCCCCGTGCCATTTTGCTCTGTGTTGTTGTTGTTGATGACCATGTGGTAATGGCAGGCAGCCATTTTGTGTGTTCAGCCAGTGTGGCCCCTTGCCAGTAGTGAAAATACCACATCCAGTAACTACTAGTATTAGTATTGAGCATAAGCATTAGGCATAAATACACTATGCATCACATTAGGGCCTTGCGCCCTACCAGCACCTCAGGTGCTCACAGTCCAACTGGCCTTCCTCGGGCCCATCTGGAGACTTCCCTACCATGCCCTATCTCCAAATAGTCAGGGCTCTATGCTGCCACTTGCAGCAGGGTACAGGCCAACAGACCGGTACCAAAAATAGGGATGCAAGGGTGTAACTCACCCTGGTCTGTCTTGGGACCCAAGATGCTCCCCGAACGTTGCAGCTGCTGCAAACTGGTGTTACAGCTGTATGTCAAAATACTAGGCACCCAGAGTGCCTTGGGAGCCCCTCCTTCCCAGGGCTCCTTTCCTCATGAGGCCTCCACTGGCCCGTATTCCCCTTGAGCAAGGATGCAAAAGAGATGCCCCTGTTGTTGCAGCTACCCGCAACCTCATGGTGCAGCTGTGAAATCAGCAATGGCACCAAAAGTGCCTTGTGAGCCCCCTTCACCAGGGCGCTTCCAGTGCCACTCACAGGCACCAACAATGCTCAATTTCAGCCCCACTCACCGGGGCTCTCCTCCTTTCACCGGCCCATATGAGGGCATTTCACTGCAGGGAACCGGCAAGGCTCCGATCCTTTCTTCAGTGTCGGGGCTACTGGCGAGGTTCCATCTCCCTCTGTCCGGCGCCCGGAGATCTACTCTGCAGACGGGAGCCCCGCCGACACTCAGGCACATGATGCCTGACTTCCTGTCTTGTGCTGCTTCTTCCCGCTTTCTCGGACAAGGCTCCGCCCACGTCCAGGCAGTCTGTGGCTTCACGGAGGGATCCCCCATGTCGGGATTCCTTCTCAGGGGAATTCTGCGATGGGGTGGGCTGCGCAACACAGCGCTTTCAAGCGCTCAAAATCCTGGCACGTTCCTTGGGCCTTGTGATGCGGGCTCACACCTGGTCAGAAGTGCTTGCCCTGTTCCAGCAAGCAAGAGCCCACTTATAGACCCAAAGGGCAAGGAAGAAAAAGCTCTCACCACACGATTGCTGCAGATTACCCCCTAAGTTCTAGAGATGGATCATTAAATAACTGAAAATGTGGTGTTTTAAGTCAAGATTTAAACTAGTTGAAGTTAAATGTAAAATATTAATTGCTTGTTTTGGAGTTATTCGCCTTTCTAATACAGGTTTACATGACAGTAGAGTTTTTACACTCTTCCTTGTTTTCAGATACTTCACTGTAACATGGTCCTACTTCAATGTACCTTCTTCTGGAAGTGTGAGACTCCGGGAGAACTCCTTCCATGACTTACCTATGAAGTTCACTTACTTTATTTGAGCTCTTCAATCAGAAAAAGAAAGAAAGAAAAGTACTTTTGATCGCATTTCAAAGAGGCGGCCTGTGTGCATCCCTATTATATGTCAAGAGGATTCTGTTCTAGAACTGTTCCTTTAATGATGTATTACTTCTAGGTGCTGCATGGAGTTAGCATTAAAGGAATAATGCGTGTTAGCCTCCGTTTCCTTATTAAAATGCAGATTCTCTTGGCATATAATTAGGAGAATCTCTATTTTTTGCCAATTAACATCTACAAATGTGTTCAGTAACTGAATGGCCTTTCCTGTACCTGTCACTTGTCACTGAGAAATAACAGCATATCTTCTGCATATAGGGATATACAGCATGGTTTAACTCCGCTAGTATTCCGTTGTAAATATTCCCTTGATCACTTAAAATCCCTGTCGTTCAACTACCACAGCGAATGACAGGTACCCCTGTCTCGTTCACCTTTCTGCTGCATCCATGTTAGAAATGACCATGCCAGTTTTGACCATAGTAGTGAGTGTAGTATACAGTAACCCGATTCATTCCCCAAAGCCTTGCCCCAATCCCATTTTATCTATGACAGTGTACAGGTATCACAACTTCAGAGTGCTAAATGCCACTTTGACATTTATCGCCAAAACCAGGGCACTGTCATGTTACTTGTGAGATCATCTAGTATATAAATTAGCCTCCGTTTATTCATTGCCGTATTTCTGCCTTGGATGAACCCAGTTTATGTGGATGTATAAAGTGTCACATCTAGGGTAGCACCCTTGTAGCAAGTACCCTACTTATTATTTAATTATTTACATTAGCCATCGACAGGGGCTTGTATGTTGCCAAATCTTGCTGGTTCCTGCCTATTGTCTATAATGGGATTGCCAATGCTTTATTAGTTGTCTGGGGGAGGATCTGAGTCTATCAAGCTGTTTCATATATTCTCGCTAGTATTGGATCAAGCTGGTCTAACTATGCCACATGGACTTCCACTGGTTGGCCGTAGGATCCCATGTGTCATCCCTTTTACCACTGATTTATTATCACTACGGTTACATCACCTCCCAGCTGCTCTGTTTCTTCTTTGGATAGTATTGGCAATGGCACCTATCCAAGAAAACCATCAAGGTCTCCAATGTATTCCGTCCTCCTTTTTGAATAAAGCATTTTATAGTAGCGAGTAAAGATATAATTTATCTGAATTGGCGAGTGCGTCCATCCACTCTGTTCCATTCTAAGTTCAAGAATTTGTGTACCCTTTTTATGTGGGTTCCTAAGACAGTACTGCCCCAGCCTTGTATCGTTCCTCATGTGACCTAATCATGTATACCTTGCAATCAAAACAAGGCTGTTTTTCTGACTGTTGAGCCAATGTTTCTTTCTATCTCAGTAGTTTCCTTTGTAAATCGGGGCACCCAGGTCGTGATTTTTTTATACATTCTTTAAGACATCCTTTAAGACTTGTTCTTGAATCCCAACTTCATGATTTAGAGATGATCTCACTCCCACAGAGCCAGCAATGCAATGTCCCTGGATTAATGCCTTAAAGACATCTCCCTCTATCAAAACGTTCGCTTTCTGCTGCAGAGCCCCAGATTGCTTCACCAATGCATTGTCTAATTCAACCTTTAACCTCCAACTCAGAACTACCGTTCGAATTTTGTCCCACGCCAGGGTCAGAAGAGGCTTATTATCCCACTAGGTTCTAAACAGGTGCTCACTATGTGCAACCTCTGCCTGCATGTCAGAGGTGCACGAGAATGTATCAAGCTGACCGTGCAGATCGTGCATGCTAGAAAATAATCCATGATTATAGGGTGAGCTATCTTCTAGGAATTAAATAGTCCCCATGTGACTGCCAATCTCTGAACTTCTTGGCTGGCCTAGCGGAAGGTGGATCTGGAAGGGCTAGATGTGATCTATTAAATAGTGTATCAGCTACACAATTGAAATCCCCAACATTGACAAACCACTTAAGGTACAACTTTTTTTTATACTGGCTATTGTTCCTAATATGCAATTTGACTCCAGTGGGAGCAGAAATGCAGAACCAGAGATAATTTCTGATTCCATATATACCATGCTTGGAGAAACAATGATAACATGTTGGAGAGTGGTAAATGAATGTACTTAGAAAGAGGCATGTTGAGCTCTGAGGGTGCTGCTAATGTTAGACTCACTTTTGATGCAGTTCTATACTGGCTGGCATAAAAGAACATATTTTTGTACACTGGATAGTCATCATCATTTCATTTTTTTATATTTCTCAATTAAGTACCATTGTATCCCTCTAACCTCGATTCCTAAAAATATTGGTAGCAAAATATGATATCCAAATTCAAAACACGGCCTTACCCACTGAGTGACTAAGGCAACCTTTTATATTCATGGTCACTAATTTAGGGTCAAAACTTTGGTTTTAAGGCCCATAAATTGTGCTGGTTTCTTTGAAGATGTAGAGGAGTTGAGGAGATGCTATAGTGGGATTCTGTAAGCATTATTTCCAGAAATCTGGATCCCAATCGATACTCGAAGAGGGGGCGTTGATGCAGAGCGGGGTTCAGTGTGGAAATCAATGAAGACAGGATAGCCATGAGCGATTAAAGTCTGAAGTCCGGGCCCAGGAAGTCCTCAACACCAATCAGATGTTGCTTGGCATCAATCTTAATGAAGTCCTTTATGTTCTGACTTAGAAGCTTTTCTCGAAGTCAGATTTTTTTAAGCAGGGCAAGCCAGCAAGATGAGAGCGATCAGTGATTCGACATTGAGAGCCATGACTTCGACGATGAGCCCAGTCTCTGTTGACTATCCAAGCAGAAATTTGGCAAATTTTTTTTAAGTCCCACTCCCTGCAGTTTCGGGACATTAAAAGCACACTCCAATATTAGTGAAGGGTCCAGGACCCACTTTAACAGAAGCTATCAACAGGGTCCAGGGTAGATCTAGCCGAAAATGGTGAGCTGGGCCCCTTAGAAAAGTGGAATGTATGCAGCTTTTGTATCCTAGTAGCTTAGCTTCACAGCTGGGCACTTCTTTGTCCTGGGTATAAGTTGGAGGAGGTCCAGTCCTTAGAGTTCTCCTCACAGGTCTGAACAGCAGTTCAGGTCCTTCTTCTGTCTTTCACATGTCTAGTAGTGTTCTGAAGAGGGTACCAAAGGGTGCCACATTATGTCTGGCACTAGTCTGTGTGTGGGGGTGCCTACTGGCTGCTCCTGGACTAATAAGGAAAATGGTTCCCACTGATAACCCTACCCACTTTGTGGTAGCCCTTATGTGCCCTACTGCAAACAATCCCAGAGTGCCCCTCTCTCCCTAAATTCAGCATGGCTTAACTTTTATTTGTTTATACCGAGCTCCTGAGCCCACCCTGGAGGTGTGGCTAGTGAGAAGACAACCCCTTCCTCTGTGGTTACTCTAAACAAGTCCCTGGGGCACCTCCTCTCCAACTGGGATTGGAAACTGTCTGGCTAGGAAGACAAATGGGCTGCAGGCCCTGTAATGAGCTACATCTGCCAGTGACAGGTTAAACATCCTTTGAAGATGTGCAAGGGACTGGGCATCCCCCCCGGTCATCCTGTCAAGGGAAGGTCACCCACCCCCCAAGCAAAAGTCCTTTGTCTCAGCTCTGGGAGCCAATTCATACCTCATGAAGGAGCAATTCAGTTCCTGGCTCACATTTGGAGGCCCAGGCAAATGGATTTCTAGAGGCTTTGGGCAGGTTAAAGGTGACCTTTTAAAAGTAACTTTTGTTTTCTACAAATCTGAATTTACTAATGCATTTGGTCTGTAATACATACATGAGAAAGTCAAAGAATTAACGTTTTATCTTGTTCCCAGGCAGAGATAACCTTATTTACGAATACCAATGCTTTCTTGTGGAACAGTTAGCACTGCTATAATGAAAATTGCTTTAGGGCATTGCCACTGTAAACACATGTTTAACATTAAACATTTACATGTCACGCAAAAGAGGCATTTTCCAACTGTGTCTATTCAAAATATAATTATTTGATGAAGTGCAGTTTGCCCTCCACTACATAACACACACACACTCATCACTTCCTGATATCTTACAATCTGATAATATTCTGTTACTCTTTTAACTTTACAGAATAAACACATATAAGGTAGCTTGCTTGATATGGCCACTCAACGTTAAGCATTAGGGCATGCTTTCAGGTTAATGTTGAGGTGCCAGGTTTTTATGGACCCGGCGGTGCCAGGGGAACACCCAGAGACCTCTTGAGTTCTTCCTGTTTTGGACCACAGAAACACAGAGTCTTCTAGGTGATGTCAAGGATCGAGTTTATTGGCTGCAACCAGTAACAGGTATCCTAGAAGTACAACAGCATGAAGCGCATGTATGTTCTCAGGAGACTGCTCGTTTTTACAGAACCAGCCTCTTCCTTTTATACAAAAGAATACACTTCGGGCAAGAATACCTCAGTTTACAGTTGGTCATATAAATATTTCTAGTACAAAGAAAAAGCAGAGTCATGATGGCAAGCCCATATTTTGGTTTGTCCAGTTCGTGATAGATTACCCAGCAAGGCCCAGAACTTCCATCAGATATCGATGAACCCCCAATAAAATCGGGCACCTCCTCCTTGTAAAACAGACCATAAAGAAGAAACAGGGACAGGTGTGTGTGTGTGATAAATTATGGCTTGTATGCGATGAACGGTTTATGACATGTTGTGCTTTGATGCTAATCTCGCTCGGCCATTGGGATGGGGACTGCCCGAACAGGTTTGGCTTGAGGCAGTGGAGTCAGCTCGCCCAGGTCACAGAGGAGTCAGCAAAGGTGTACGTGTCCTTTCAGACCGAATTCGGCCTTGGTCAATTGACTATGTAAGGGCAACCACAAAATGGATGCCGCTCACAAAATGGAACCCGAGGGTTCAAAACAGAAACTACGATTTAAGGGTGATTTCGTCACTCAATCATGACGCAAATGCATAGGTATAATATCTTAGTCATTACCAGTCTCCCAATACCAAATTCGTCATGGTATGATGATATTTTTGACACAAGTGTAGAGCTTCGGTACCACACAATAACAGGGTCCAGAATTCTCAGTACCACAATGTGACTGGAAATAACAAGGACTATTGAAACTTAAAATCGCACACAGTCTACCAGGTCCCTTTTACCAAAAGTCTTTTTTTTTTATTACGAGAGCACTTCCTCTTCTGGGTCCACAGGGTAAACCTTAGGTTGTACAAGTGTCTCTTCTATTTCTCTTTCGTATTTTCCAGACAGTTCCTCTGGCGCCATGGGTGAGAAGTAGCAAACACAACTAAAGACTGAAATTTTAATCAGTTTCACAAGTCCTTTTAACTTATAATATATTTATTAGCCAAACCCTCCCTGTTGTAAGATAATCCAGGAAAACCCAACACTGAACAAAGATGAAGATCAGGAAAGAGATGAAGTAACAAGTGGTCATGGAGAAACTCCACAATTGGTACAGCATAAGACTATCTCAACTGGCAGCTTCCTCATTGCTGAAATGTCCAAGAAACATAGGAGTTTTTCAAATAAGACCTAGGCCTACCAGCTCCTTCTCCATTGGTACTGCTTTCTCATTAGAGCAGTGGTTCCCAAACAGTGCGCCGTGGCTCCCTGGCGAGCCATCAAACCTGGCCAGGGGAGCTTCGCACAAAGCACTTTAATGCATTTAATTTGGAAGGGTCTGTTGGCTTCAGTTAAACTAATTAGACTTAAACGCATGATGTTGATGATTTGTAAAGTGACATGCCTACAGCTGTAAACGTAGGGCTTAACCGATAGCATGTCGAGGGAGAAGACCTCCATATTTCACTGGATCCCCACGATCCAAAACTTCCAAAGTAAGCGGAAGATGTCTGATTTATTTTGTTAGACTCGTGAATAGTTTTGCTTTTTTTCCAAATACATTTTACATCAATGCAAGTTATCAGGAAAGTACAGTTATTCTGTCTATTAAACACACTGTGGGTCCGATTACGATGTCAGTCAAAAAATCTTCCTACCGAATCGGTTTTGGAATGGTTTCCGACTGAATCGGGTTCTGCGACTCTGACTGACTGATCATGTTGCTTCCCAACATCGTTCGGTCAGACTCACATTGACTTCAATGGGAGCCTGTGTTACGAATGAGAACATAGGCTCCCATCGAAAAAAGGGGTGGTTGGGGAAAACCTTTCAGCCTGTGGCGGGCACCTCATGGTGCCTGCCACACTGTGCATGGTTGTAAAGAAGGGTCCCTGGGGACCCCTATGGGCCCCAATGGGGGGCCTGCTACAAGCCTCCAAAGACAGATTCCGGTAGCCATTTCATGTCGGACAAACCAATTCGGAACAGCTGTCAGAATCGACCATCGTAATCGCTTGGTCGGAAACTGTGTCCATAGGGCTGTACGATTCGGCACCGAACGACTCGGGCTTTCGGAATGCCGATCGGAACTGATTCGGACAGCCCGAATGGTTTCCCTGCATCGTAATCGGTCAGAAATTTACCCAATTTGATCGGAAATATAGGTTCCGAATCGGATTCGGAGAATACGAATCCTGTTCAGAGCCTTTCCAACTGACATCATAATGGCTCTTAAGTATTATTAAGTATTGACATTTGTACTTGAATCATAAGTACTTCCAGTACACATTTCTTTCAGTACACACACATTTCCAGGCAGACCTGCTCTCTCCTTGAGCACAGGAAAGTAAAACACCATATACATCATAATGCCAACATTTGGAAGCAAGAAAGAGGGACGTTTAAAAAACAAAATCAGAGGAATTTATTTTACTTGCATTGCTTTGGAGGCAATTTTAGGGAGGAG
Organism: Lissotriton vulgaris; assembly: GCF_964263255.1. Taxonomy (NCBI): domain Eukaryota; kingdom Metazoa; phylum Chordata; class Amphibia; order Caudata; family Salamandridae; genus Lissotriton; species Lissotriton vulgaris. The sequence continues at coordinate 439,856,840 of NC_141693.1, forward strand.
ACAGGAAAAATAAAGCTGTATGTGTTTTAGAAAATTGTGAGTCACCCTGCTGAGACGGTTAGAAATGGAAGAGCATGCACATATTCTTTCAGTGCAGAAGCACTATGACAATGAGGCCTAGATGCATAGGGGTGCTATCTAGCACTGTAAGTGGGATAAAAAAGTTTGAGAGGGTACTCTAAAAAAGTAATGAGCAAAGAAGTGTTATTAGGAATATTTAATTAGAGTCGCCCCCTTAGTAATACGAAACACCCTGCGTACATGATTATAATACCTTTATCAGCTTCATCCCAATTATTTTCAGGGAGAAATATGTGAGTACTCCTGAGGACGGGCTAACATCCACCCCACACTCCAAAAAAGGTAACAGTGGAAAGCCACGGGCAATGGCCAATGGGTCAAGGGAGCCACGGGCCGAAAAAGTTTGGGAACCACTGCATTAGAGAATGGGGTTGCAGTTGGAGCATGTTCCCTCAGTCCCAGTAGTTAATATTAGTGGTTGCAGGTAATAAAACCAACACTCATTTTAGGGACCAGGACCTAGTTTTCAACACAGGAATTTGGCCCAGAGCAAGGCAGAAGATGGAGAAAGAAGGAGGAAGACAAAGATAGGAAAGCTGTGAAAGGGGGAGAATATATGGATTATAGAAGACCTACAAGAGTGAATTAAAGTAAGCGAAAGTGTAGGATTAGTGGAAGAAAGGGGCATAAGGTGGAATTAGGTCCAGACATCCTCAGTATTCGGCTAACTTTGTGTTCGACAGCATTGCCAGATAAACGTTATGCCCCTTATTCTCTGCCGAAACCTAAAGATACAGAGCAAGACAATAAATGCCCAGCTTCTAAACCCTTACCTAAATCAGGCAGTTTTTGTCATACAGCTGATTTAAGTAAGTTGAACCACACAATTTCCCTATCACTTAAAGCATGGTAAATGAGATATATGACATAACAATTTAAACAGAAAATAATAAGGAAAAGTAACTTTAAATACATTAAATGTTTCTAAGTTTACAATCATATTTATTCAATTTATTTTCCATAGCCTGTGTCTTGCCTTACACGACTTTCAAAGCTGTTTATGTTTCGTCAGTAGAATAATGCTTTGCCATTGGTTTTGGTAAACAACACAAAAAAACAGATAACAAATTGGAACCTAGCTACAAAGGAAATGTTCGGCCACATGCATCAACGGTTCCGTTTGCGATTCCTAAATTGCGAAAATTAAGGAATCGCAATTTAGAAATCGCAAACGGCAATGCATGAAAAAATCGCAATTTTTGTTTGCGATTCGGTAATTTTCCTTAATTGCGATTCACAATTTGCGAATCTCAATTAAGGAAAACCCTTCCCATTGATTCCTATGGGCCAAGAGGCCCATAGGAATCAATGGGAAGGCATTTACACTTTGCGATTTTCAATTTGCGAATCGCAAATTGAAAATGCAATTTCAAGGGTGCAGGGGGAGTCCAAAGAACCCCTCCCTGCACCCCTGAAATTAAACTTAAGTGCACATTACACACACACATGTCCCAAGGACATGTGTGTGTGTAAAATGCAACATTCAAAAATGCATTTTTGTGCAGGTTTGAAGGTTTTCGGTAAATTAGCATGATGTCCAACCTCATGCTAATTTACCGCTTCCAAATTGATCATTCGCAATTTTAAAATGATCATGCATTGCATTTAAGAAATCTGAAATTGCGATTTACATGATGCATTCCAATTTAGATAATTGCATTCGCAAACGGCCGAAAATTGCGATTCGCACCGTTTGCGAATACAATTATCGTTGATGCATATGCCCGGTTAATTCGTCTTTATCACATACTCATGCATGCCTTTGCAAATTTGCTTCAAAACATTCAATATGGCAATAAATTCAGAGTATCTGGGAAATGTTAAAATAAAAGTGGTACAAATCGAAAGGATTGTTCTATCTTTGCACTATTGCTGAAGGGGAGTTTTGCATTCAGCCTGATTCATAAAGTCATATAAGGGTGTGTAAAAGCACACTCCCTTAGTACAACTACCTGCTCATAAATGCAATGCTTTTGTGAGTTACCTGCATTATGTTTGCTTTGTATGTACTTGCTTCCAATGAACATAGGAGCGCTGCAGTGTGATAGAGAATTTAGGATATAATAACTTAATAGAGTGTGGAGCAATACGTGATGGTGGGCACATTGTGATACATCATGTAAAACCCCCATATTACATTACATCATAATTTCTTGCAGTTTAAATTTTACCACAGGCAAGCAAGCGCAACGCAGGCCCTATTTGTGTGTGTGATACAATGGTTTATATATTGTGATATAAGGGTGCCATATTGGATTATCTTCTGTTATTCCTAGGCCATTATAGACCTGACGTCCTTAGCATGTTATTCCCCCAAACGTTTTGCTGAATTACTTTTTGTTGGCTTTAGAACCACAGTAAACTAGTGCTAACAGCATGTGTTCTCTCCTCCAAACATGTCGAAACTGCACTACACCTAATTGGCAGATTTAATTTACTCGTAAGACCCTTGTAAATGTTACATCTTTTGACCAAGGCCTGTAAATGAAATGCTACTATTAGGCTTGCAGCACTCAGCGTGCTGCCCACTTAAGTAGCCTTTTAAAACATCTCTCAGGCCTGTCACTCAAGTTTGTAGTGCAGTTTTAAACTGCCATTTTGACCTGGCAAAATCAACCTTTTGCCGGATCTAAACCTTACTTTTTAATACTTATGATTCACCTCTAAGAAAGGCACTAAAGGCTCATAGGGCAGGGTACATTGCACTTAAAAATTAGTACATATATGTTTACGTTTTACACTTCCCGGTAGTAAAAACCATCTAAAGTCGTTTTTCACTGTTTTAAGGCCTATCTTTCCCAGTGACTAACATTGGGTTACCTGCTAACTTTGGCTTGAGAGCAGATATACACATGCTGTTTACACCACTTAAATGAATATGAATTTTAAATGTTCTTGAATAGCGAACTTCGATTTTAAGTTACAATTCTAAAAATGTCACTTTTAGAAAGTTGGCATTTTCTGAAACAAACCTTTGTGTCTTCTGCCAGTGTCCAAAGGTGGCTTAGGTGTGGACAGAATGGACCATCCTGGCAGGATGACTGGGGAGGGGCTGTACCCAGACCCCCTTATAGTTCAAAGAGCTTTTAATCCTGCCCCCTGAAAGAAATCTGCCACCAGACCTGTCACTCCCAGACAGTTTGGAGCCTTGACAGTGAAAGGGGCAGAACTTTCCAGAACCAGGCGTATGGCTAGGACAGGGAGTCTCCCTTTACAAAGGCTGGCACCAGGAATAAATAGTGGCCCTCAAGAGCCACTCATCAGAATACTCCTGGACCTGTGGAAGTTACAGAAGAAGGGTGACCCATCTGCATGGAGGTCTTCCTTGCTGTCTGAGAAGGAAGATTGGGCCTGCTTGCCTTCATCCCAGGCTACCCAGAGCGACTTCAATGGTCAATTTGTTGGCTTGTCCCTGTGTGAGCCTCAGGGACAAGCTTCAGAAGCCTCCCTGCAATTGCCCAGCTGACCTGCTGCAACTGTACCTGCCTGTACCAGCAAGTTGACCTGCTTGAGCCCTGCTGCTAGCCTCTGCTGGAGGGAATCCTGATGCCCAAGAGGTGCGCTTTAGGTCCAGGACCCTTGGCTGTCATCAGAGATAACTCTTCCTTAACTAACAGAAGGTTCCCTCAAACCCAGCACGAAGCGCAGCAAAGCCCTGCAAAGCCTCACTGCAAAGCTGAAAATTTCATCGAAGCCAATGCAGAGCCAACTGAAGCCTCGCAAGGCAACGCTAGTCAGGCTTCACATCAAAGACATAAGATACAAACTCTCAGTTGCCTGAACTCGGTCCTGTGCCCGGCCTTGCTCTGTCGCAGTCGGCCTGAACTTGTGTTTTTTCCCAGTTCAGCATGATCAGATACCCACAGTTGGAGGTTTGCGTCAAAATGCCTGATTTACTTCAGTTCCTCTATGGCTTTGTTTAATTTATTTTAATGGATCATTTAATATCTTATATTTTTCTTTACAGTTTTTAAATAAAGGTTAACATATTTTGTAAAACATTTTAATGGGTGATTTGAAATATATTTCTCACCCTGAAGAAAAAATATGCCAGTAAATATATAAGAATTGGATACGAGCCATAGTTTCATACATTAAACCAACTTTTATTTTGCGAGGTTATTTGCTATTTTGTCACATTTAGCCTGAAGCGTGCTAACAGACGAAGAAACACAAAACCCTCTTGCGCTGGATAGATTGTAAAGAGATTTAAATCTAATCCCTCAAGCCCTGTTTCACCAGCCGACAGTGAATCTGTACCTATCGAGCTGTCAGGCCCCATTAATTCAGATAGAATCTTTGCAGCTAAGACAGAGATGACTCCAGCTGACATAAAAGATATTGTATTATTAAAGGGTAATTTAAAAAACATCTGATATTAGTCATCCTCACAGAAGACATTTGAAGACTAGCTTCCAATTAGAGTATCGTTGACGGAACAACCGTTAATCAGAGTGAATTTGCCTCACGAATTTGATACCTGAATGAGTTACATGGCTTTTGCTGCAGTTGAGATTTATTCACATTTGTTAAAATTCTGCTATAACAGGGGTATTGTTAGTCATTTTCATCTGAAATGTATTCACTGGTTAGATACGGATCAGTACGCGCTATATTAATCCAATTTACAAATACAATTAAAATTCATATTTAAAGGGAGAAACAACATTTTGTGTGTAGTGGAGTGGATGCATTGTGTTGTCAATGGGGATTCATCCTACACTGATTTTGTAGTTTCGCAGCTGTCCCACTTTTTTGATGGGAGAAAGGGTGTGTCTTAAATTCGGAATGTTAGTGTCCTTTGTGGGGTGGCAATACAGCTCAACAACTACCCAGTTTACTCTCTGAATTTGAGTCCTTCCAGTACAGGGGTCTGAATCCCAGCAGCATCGTCTCAACCCTTAAATAATCTGCGCACCTTTGAATTTGCCAAGCCTATTTCTGTTTCATTTTTATGGTAGGTGCAGTACACGAACGATTTAGACCCTTACCATTAAACATCTGTGTCCTGCAATTTACCGGTCCTGTCACAACAATATCTTAAACCTTAAAGAAATAGTGCTGATTTCATGCAAGAGTGCAACTTTCATAGTATAAAATAATCCATGCTCCTTGATCAGGATAGGTACATTCACATTTACACAAAAAAACAAGCGTTAGCAGAGCCAAAATGTTTGGCCTTGGCAGGCTGTGCAATGGTTATTTTTATTTTGTTGCTAATATGTACAACATAATATACAACAAAAATAAAGGAAAAAATACAAAATCTGCCCCCCCATCCCCATCGTTGCTGCCATGTGCCTGCATTTCCTTTTTAAATACATATTCAATGGCCCGCCCATTTTGTTAGTGTTTTAAAAATATATATATAAGCCTTTCAGCTGTGCCATGGATTTTATTATTATTAGCTGTGAAGGAGATAAGAGTAAATCACTACACAACAGAGTGCTAAAATCACAGTCAGCACAATGTTACTTAAATACTTTATAACTATAAAAGGTAGACAGAAAAGAAATCATCTTCTAACTGGGCACCCAAAAAGCAGCCAAAATAAATTTCCAGTGTTTAATGGTAATATAAAGTAAAAAAAAAAACACTTTAAGCCAGCTTTGTCACAGTATAGAAAGACGCTATTTGTTATATGGATGTGAACAAAAGGTTCACACGCTTTGCACAGTCACTCAAAGTGCAGGGAGCCAATGGGCTGACCCATTTCTCTACGCTGTATGCTGTAGTGGGTGGGAAGAAGAAAAACGTGAATCACCACTTAACAGACCAATGGATGAAGCCTCCGTGTGTGTATTTAATTTATAAATGTTTTGGAAAACAATAGTCTGGACTTTCACCAAAATTATGGCAGTCAACTACAATAAAAAGAAGACCACTAGCTGGTTCCTTGATGGCCAACATTTGGATCAAGTACAAAGTTACAAATACCTGGGAATATTAATGGACCATAATAGCTCTTTTAAACCTCAGCTAGAGTCCATGCGAAGAAAGGGGATCAAAACATATTTAGCACTTAAGTCACTGAAGAAACGGATTACCGACCTCACACTTGACCCCTTTCTACAGGTCCTAAGGGCCAAATTGCTGCCGCTATTTACATACGGGAGTGAGGTTCTCAAAGGTAAAGACGCAGCAGCCTTAGACATCATAATAGGCAACTCCTATAGAGCAATATTTCATCTCCCAAAATATGTCTCCCCGGCTCAAATCAGGTTAGAATCTGGGATCCCAAGACAAACGGTGGAAATAAGGAGTACCTACGTTAAAAGTTGGCACAAAATCTGAAGTGCGGAGGCCGAATCTTTAAATTCCCACCTCTGGAAAGCCTTGCACAATCAAGAAAAATGTCCAGCCAGGGACTATATGTTTGACTCTATTGAGTTACTAGGCTTGATAAAACTTTGGGCCGCTCCAACGGATCATCTTTCCTTCAAAAAAGCTGTGAGAAAAACAACATACATGCTTTCTGTTCTAGAAGACAAAGCAATTCTTACCAATAAGGCACATGGCTGGATAGTGCTCAGTGACTATGTAAGGCAAAAACCCCAAGCCTACTTGAGTGCTGGAATTAAGATAAGTAGGAAGGAAAACTTTCTAGGGTTACGCTTGGGGGTAATTGCGATCAAACCCCATATCCACCTTGGGAAAGGAAAGGAGGCACTCTGACCCTGACGCCTATGCCGAAGTGAGAAGGAAGACATCACTAACGTAATCTGCAACTGTCCCAATTTAAAGGACATAAGATGCACCTTGCTACGTCCCTTTTTCAGGCATTACGGCATCCGGTCCTGCAGGCAGGCAGTGAAGCTTTGCTTCAATCCTTTTGACGTTCAGCTCAATTGTCAGCGTACACAATTTTTTGAGCTGGTAACTAAGAGACTTAAGATCTTGTTGTTATCCGAAACATGCTAAAATACTACTTAAGTACATCAATTCCCTAACTTGTATGAGTTGCACTTGCACTTTAATTATCAAGCCTCTAACTTGGACAATGGACCTGGTTAAGCTGTGCCATCTACTTGAGAAGTTGCAGTAGACACGGCTGTTAGTACTAAATGAGATGTAAAGGTTTATGAGAATCTTTTTTTTTTAAACAGCTGATTGTACATATTAGGAATATGCAATTGTTGACCCTTTTATATTATGCAGCTTTTTATAGTTTTCATAGGTATTAATCTGTGCACAATGAATCTTTCTGACATGTATTTGCAAAGATTTTAATTAATCAAGCAAAATAAAATATTATCTATCTGATCTATCCATTTCTCTACGCTGTATGCTGTAGTGGGTGGGAAGAAGCAAAACGTGAATGACCATTTAACAGACCAATGGATGAAGCCTCCCTGTGTGTATTTAATTTATAAATGTTTTGGTAAACAATAGTCTGGACTTTCACCTGTGGTCGAGTGAAGTATTCAACGATAAGCTCTGAAGGTAGAATTCCATGCAGTTTTCCAATTGAGCTTTTCAATACTGGCCCTCTGCACTGCTCTCAATAGCATACTCATGAAAATGCTCAACAAGTGCTCTTTTAATGCTTTATTTTCAAAAGTTCCAAGAATTCTCTGAACTCATATCTATTTAAAGGGGAGCCATTGTCAGACTTCACTATGGCTGGAACACCCCATGTCGCAAATATGTCATCTAGTCTTTCAATGAATTGTTCTTTAGTTTTAGATGAAAGATCTTCAATTAGCTGAATTTGTGAGCATTCATCCATAATCAACAATCAATGATGTCCATTGTAAAGTGGACCGAAATGTCAATCGCTCTAGTCTGCTATGCATGCTTCAGGAGTTCTGACATGTTCAAGGTGTATGGAATAGTTTTTGTAGAAAGGCAGTTGCATAACTGAAACGCCTTGAATTCCTTTTCAACCCTGTAATCAAGGTGACCTAATCTAACCTCAGTCACGAAGAGCTCGTTTTGTGGCAACAATTCCGCGATATCCTTCATGGGCTACCTCAATAATTTTCTGTCACAGACTCTCTGGAATCAGGATTCTCAATTTTTGCAATATAACTCCTTCCTGAGTTATGGTAGCTTAACCTTAACATTTTTGTACTTTTCTTTTACGCCATCACTGGTGAGCGGTCTGGTGTGTTGGCTCCATAACTGATGTGTAATTATATCCTTCAGTTTTAACATGTCATTATCATGACTTGTGGCAGTGATAATCTGGGCCAATGAAATGGTAGCTGGTGTGTTTGATTTTACAATGAAGATGATATAGGCCTCAGCCATCTTGGATGGAGTGCAGTGACCGTGTATAATCACTCTGGAAAAGTAGTTGGCAAGGTTTTGATCCATCTCTGGATGATGCATAGTGGTATAATCATACTCTTGTAACTGTAGTCCCCATTATTCAATGCAAGGAGGCATTTTGGCCTCTGGTTTTCCAAATACAGTCAGTAAAGCTTGATGATCAGTTACCATCAAAAAAGGTTTTCCATACAGGAATGCATGAAAATGTTCTCAAGCCGATACTACAGCTAAACTTTCTATCTCACGTTGTGAACAAGCACGTTCTGTCTGGCACAAACTTCTACTTGCATAGGCCACAATGTGCCTTTGAGCATTCAGGTGTCCACTGTGCTGTTCAATTATAGCACCTAACCTACCTGGGTTAGATTAAACTAAAACCCTTTGTATAAAGCTTGGATTGAAATATGCCATTTCAGTAGCATTCTCAAGGGCTTGTTTAATTTTCTTGAAACTTTTCCCACATTCATGTGACCAATGAAAAGAAACATTGTTATTCATAAAGTCTCTCAACAGAGCTCTTATAGTGGCAAAGTCTTGTATATATCTGAAACAGTAACTGACCATGCCAAGAAATGAATGCACTCTGGAAACATCTTGTGGAGGACCAGCATTTGACAGCGCTTGTAATTATGCAGGAACTGGTGTCATATCCCCATCAGAAAAGATATGACCAATTAATTTGAGCATTCTCTTATGGAACTCAAACTTGTCTGCATTCAAAGTCAAAGCTGTTTTGACAAGTAAATTACATACTTGTTGTAAGAGCTTTATCGTGTTCTTTATATGTAGCTCCGAAAACCAACATGTCATCACTGTAATTGAACACATTCATGACAGGCTATATGATACATCCAATGACATCTGGAAACAGTTCTGCAGTGGATGACACACTAAAACTTAGGTGCTCATTATGATGGGAGTCTGATGAGCACCCAACTGCCATCGCAGCAGGTTTGATATTGCCTGACCATTAGTCGGAGGTCCCACCTACTACATGATAAGACTGCCATGTAGTTGGTCAGAAATTGCAGTTTTCTACAGCGGCTTGTGATGCAGCCTGAAAAAGGGCCACATCACACGCTGCAGTAGGAAAAGGCATGTTTTCAAACATCCATGCAGCATTTGCCAGGCACCATAAGGTGACTGGCACATGGTGCATGAATGATTGGGGGTGTTGGACTTGGCCTTGTTGGCTAAAGTTCACCTAAACTTTTTGATTTTCCCCTAGACCGTTTACCTGACCGAGAGTTGTGAAGTTAGATGCTGTAGGTAATTGCCACTGCTAATCAGTGTGCCAATACAGATGCTCCCTGTATAAACTGTAGTGGTGATTGGTTGTCTCTGGTTGGTATGTTTGCCTTACTAGCAAGATCCCTAAGTGATGTGCTCTGTGTATGAAAGGGCTAGTACTAAAGAAATGTGCAGAGAGGGAACATAGGTCTTCAGTGTAGGGCCTGCGGACATTATGCTAAATTAGCATGTTGTCCTGACAAGTGTACCACTTAGAGGGAACATAGGTCTTCAGTGTAGGGACTGTGCACATTATGCTAAATTAGCATGTTGTCCTGACAAGTGCTACCACTTGTCAGGCCTGACTTTTCCTTTTACATACACATGGGGCACCCCTGTAGGATGACCTGGGTAACCCCTAGGCAAGGTGCAGTGTAGGTAAAAGGCAGGACCGGTGCTCCTTTTAATTTTCCCTGGTGAAAGAAAATCCTGCCCATTGGACAGAATGGGGTAGGCTGGGTGTAGTATTGTTGGCCTAGTTTCCCAAGAATTGAGAATGAAACAGTGAAGTTTGGTATGTCTGAACTCACAGCGTCATGACGCATCTTTTTGGGTAGATGGTTTTGTCGCTCTGTGTCCAGAAACCGCTGTTTGAGAAAATGGTTGAGTTTGTGCTTTAGACCTTTTTGTGTGTCTCAGCAGGATGTGAATTGCCTGCCTGGATCTGGGAGAGGGGAGAAAGGCTGAGGGAGGTTGCGCCTCAAGGAAAGGGTGTAGACGGCACCAGGCTGCCCTGCACCTGGAGCAGGGAGAAGGAGAGGCTTTGCGAGGTGAAGACGCCAGGGTCAGAGCCATAAAACAATAGACCCATCTCCCTCTGAGTGATTAAAGATCCAGGCCCCCATTATTAAAGAGAGGATGATGGCACTAGGGGGGAAATACGCAAGACTGATTTAGGGTGGGGTCGGGACCCCTGAGCGCAAGGAAACTTCAAAGACAATGAGGGGTATGACTAGAAGAACTGTAACCCCAAGACTTTGTTTTTTTGATGATGTAGTTGAGAACGGTCTCAGTATTGTTCAGAGAAGTGCTGGGAGTGCTTTGAAGACGCCATGGGCTGGTCGAGTCTCTGGCGGCTTTGACCTGTCCACGATCGGGAAGAAAACTTCTGCCTCAGGAAGAGTTGCTGAATAGGCTGCGGGAGACACTTGACCCTTGCTTCGTGGTCTGGGGCTTGAGGGCAGTTTGTAGCTCTTGACCGGGGAGAGACTGAAGGGGCACTGTAGTGGGTCGTGTCCCCCCTTCTTCCTGAGCAGGACTTTGCTGTGTGCTCCATCCTGTACCCCAAGAACCCGAGGTGAGCTGTCTCCCTGTTCAGAAACACGGAATATAAAAGTTTCCAGGAATTCTCAAGTGGCGCGATGGTGGGACTATGTCATGGCAGCCTGAGACCTCCGAAGGGGTGCCTAAGTTGATCGTGGGCACCCCGAGCAAATCAAGACTCTGACGTGCAGGGTGTGTGTCTTGGTGCAGCTACAGGTGTTGGAGTGCCTGTGGGTTGTGGGCATCGTAGAAGAGAGCTGAGATTCAGGACACACAGGGAGTGCATGTCGCAGTGCAGTCCAGGCACTAGTGAAGAGTGCTGGGACAGCGTGGGCATTAAGAAGGAGTGAGTCACCATCACATGGGTTGGCATGCGGTGGTGCAGCTAGGGCATTAGTGGAGAGCGCCTGGTACCTCGTGTGCACCAGGAGGAGAGAGAGGTGAGACTCAGACGAGTAGTGTGCATGTCGTGGTGTGACCAGGGCATTAGTGGAGAGCGCCTGGGTCATCGTGTGCACCAAGAAACGAGGTGGGTCTCCAGCACGCAGGGTGCATGTGGGGGTGCCTGAAGATTGTGTGCACCCGGAGACAAAGCGAGATTCGAACGCGCAGTGTGCGTGTAAAGGTGCCAGTCGAGGCGTAGTAAGGTGCGCCTGGTTATCAGAGGCTGGAGGAGGAGCGAGTCTCAGACGCACTGTGGGTGCATGTCGAAGGTGCTACAGGAGGTGCTGGTGTGGAGTACCGGGGAGCGGTGAGCACCGGGTAGCGAAGAAGTCCTAACAGCACTGGAGAGGAGGGCCAAGTGATCGGGCCCTGAAGGTAACGTGAAGTTGAACCAGTGTTGGGTGGAAGGCTTCAGGGAAGGAATTTGTGCAGAACATTGGCAGCCCGGACCGGCAGCCCCGCAGGAGCTGAACTAAGGATCCGAGTGCGCCTTGCCCATAGTGACCATGGTCTGGAGCGAGACCAATCCACTGCAGCAGGAGAGGATGTTGGGGTTGCGCCCCCCCAGGTAAAGGGGATCATCGCCTGGGGTGGGGTGCGGGCTTGGAGGGACACTCTCTCGGCCTCTCGCTGCTGGCAGCTGTGTGCGCCTGTTGCTTTGGCCCAGATCTCAGCCAGTGCTGGTCCCGAATGGGGCAGCACAGAGACAGGGACCGGAGTGGAACTTGGGTGTCATTGTTGATCAGTGTTGGGAGCAACCAGTCGCATAACCTTTAAAGACAGTTGTATAACACTTTGCATTTTGGCTGTTCACGAACTATCAAACAATTAGACAGCGTCTGACACTAGTGGTGCTTAACGAACTAAGGGCTTAGTGCGCTATGCACAAAGTTATGTTTGTCTTGTAGGACACAGGATCTTAGCTTAGTGCACTGCATTGGTTTTTTACTACACTGTACTGAATTGCACTGTGACGCATTACCTTATTCCTTCCTTGCACAGGGCATGGTGGTGGCGATTTGCATTGCATTGTTTCCTATCGCACTGTACATAATTGCAGCGTGACGCATTGCTGTATTTCTGTCTGTCTTGAACAAGGCATGCTGGTAGTGAACCGAATTGCATTATCTTGTGTTGACTCCGTACATGATTGTGACACCAAGCATTGATTGTTTCAATGTGGCACTGTACAGGAACCCATCGTTAAGTAGTGTAGTATTTCTTGTATTTTGCAACGTGTGTGATTCTAGTAATCCAACGTACTTAACCTTTTGAGAATGGTTAAAAGTCTGCATAATTGTTGGTTAGAAGCGGTGGTTGGGGATTAGAACCGCCCAACCCACCGGAAACAATATTACTCATTGTATATGTGTGGAAATTGTATTGTGTGGTATTTTGTATATATCTTTCTATATAAAGTATACTTGTTTTATTCAAACTTATGAGGAGTCCATTTGTGGTGACATCATTGGGATTGCTGTGGGTGTGGTTGTACATACTGAACACTCGTGCCAGTTAAGCTTGGTGAAACAGCGGGAGGCGCGGCTATGGCGAGTCCCGCTGATGCGTTGTCGCAGGTGCTGCCCCTCCCCATGAGATGGAGTCGGAGTTGGCATAGTGAACGCGGAAAGTGGATTGGAGCAGAACTGTGGGCATATTCTATGAGGTTTGCTCACTTTCCCGCAAGGCAGGGACCTCGCATCAGTTACGGAGACAGATGAAGGGAAGGCGACCGGGAAATTCAGGCCGGTAGCTGAATAGCGTGATTGAGGCTATACATATTTTTACTGGCTTGTTGGAGTTCACTCTGCCATTGCCGATACTTATGCAGAGCAGAGCCGAGCCAAGCAGATTGAGATAGCAGCAGCTGCTTCACTTTCCTAAACTGAAACAAATGATGTGAGACCGGTTTCTGGCTTCTGGAAATGAGGTGAGAGGAGGGGAATCTGTGCCATGGAAGTGAGAGCTACATGGGGGCAGTGGTTAAGTTATAACAGCGAGTGGCTGAAAAAAAGTATTTCAAGCAATACAAGGATTTTTTCATATTATAGAGACTTGGGCTTGTGTAGAGTCTGTTATTTTTTTCCCTTTAGCTCTGAAAAACAGAGGGAAATATACAGGCAATTTGGGCTTGTCTTTATAAGTACTAGCTAAATCTCAGCTTCAGTTCTGCAAAACAGAGGGAAATCTATAAAAATGAGAAGACAGTTAAAACTTACAGTAGCTGCTGCTGCGAAAATGGACACCGCAGGTACAGTAAAAGCCAAAAAAAGCGCAGCCAAAGCTAAATTGAATCATGACAAGTCCTCTAGTACTCAAAGTTTGAAGATTGATGACCCAATATTGAATGAGATTAATCCGAGGGAGGCCGTGGAGGCCATGGAACTCACTGGGAAGGACAAAATTATGGCTACTTTACCAGGGACTCTGGTAGCTCGGAAAAAGCAAGAGCTAAAAAGCTCTAGAGACTTTTCTCTCTTTGGTAAGAAAAAATTACTTCCTTTAACCACGAAGTGACTGAAAAGTCAAGACAAGACTCGGCAGAGCATTCTACATTCATGCCAACAGGAGACACGACTGAGCTTTCTACCACGTAAAGTTTATCTTCTGTAGTGGTGCTACCTCTTGTGAAGGCACATCACCTCCTCATGGAAATGTCTACTCCGGTGGCCCTGGTCGAAGAGTTGATGCCATCTCCAGCCGTGCAAACAGAAGAGCCGCTATCAGAACAATTTTCTCCTGCTCATCTTCAAACAGCTGCTAAGGCTATGGCGGTGGCAACCCCGCTTCCTCATTCTCCTACCAGCAAGAAGTAACTACCACATCAGCCTGACACTATCGCGTGAGCTCAGCAAACACCATCAGCACTGTCAAGGGCTCAATCCCAAGAGCAGGCTGGATATAAGATATCTGAGTCTGTGACATCAAAAGACAACTAAGAGTCCTTGTCAAGTGCTACTGAGTTTGACTATGAAATGCAAAATGAGACGGCTACCATGCACCAGATTTATATCAAAACAATGCTGGATTTAACACTCGAAGAAATTCAGGACATAAAGAAATTAAAACAAATTGAAACAGCGCAGCTACATCTTCGACTGGGAAAAATAGAAAGGCAGTTGCAAGCTTTCCTATTTGTATTTAAGAGGCCGAATCAAGGATCTCTCAAGTGTCGGATCAAATGAATTCATTCTCCAGCAATTAAATACTATGGAAGACAAAAGTGAAGAACTCGAAAACGTCTCACGATGTACAACTTTGCGGATAGTGGGGGTTCCAGAGAGGTTCGAATGGCCAAACACACTGCAATGGGCAGAGTCTTTCCTTAAGAACGTGGTGATTCGTGATTTTTCTGGCGACTTAAAATTTACTAGGGCTCATCAGGTTCCAGCTCATCTTCCACCTAATATTAAGTTCCCCCGCACTATTTTAGTCAACTTTTTCGGATTATCGAAAAAAGGAAAACATTTGGAAAGGGGCGACCACTCGGTCCCCCCGAACGTATGGCGGAGTGCCTCGATCCCCCCGGGAAGCCATTTTTGGGCGGGAGGCGCGTCTCGGCTGGTATGCCCGAAGCGGCGTAGCCGGGGCGCGCTTTTTCCCGCCCTAGAGTGGGCTGGCCTAGACACTGACGCAGCCAGCCACGCCCTCAGGGCAGGCAGGGGCGGGTTTTCGCCCGCCCTGAAGACGGATAAAAAGGGACGCAAGACTGGAAGACGTCCTCTTGTTCTTGTGCTCTGAAGCTGCACCTCCTCGCTACACGTGAGCTCGGGACAGAACGAAGAGCCAATTTTGAGCGTTTTGATCTTTTCTTTTGTCTTCTAGATACTTTGTCGGAGAGATGCCCAAGAAAGGCGCAAAGAGAATGACGACAGATCAGATGGTTCGGGTCCTCCTCAAGGAGATGTCCGAGATAAAGAAGCGACTGGCGGAGCGAGACGGGGAGGAGGGATCGGGGCGTCCACCGGCTGGAGGGAAACCCAAGAGGCCAAGAAGGGGTCCGGCCGGGGGAGACGTCCCGGTTCCCTCTGCCCCGCTCGAGGCGCCGACCCCGGTACCGATCGAGGGGAATCCGATCCCCATCGTCGTCACCCCGACATCTAACGAGGATATGCCCCCCGAGCTGGCGGCACAGCTAGCAGCGTGGTTGGGCGATAGTAGTGAGGGCGCCACGGCTGCCGAGGCACAGGCGCTGATGAAACAGTTGCGTGAAAAAAGAGACGCAGCCAAGGTGCCCGCACCGGCGGCAGTGATAGACAAGCCACAAGTGACGGAAGCAGCGTCCGGTGCAGGTAAGCGGCCATTGCCGATCGCAAGGGATGAGTCAGCACCCTCTCGTAGAGAGAAATTGGGTCAACATGTTCCTTTGGCAATAAAGGAAAAGATTTGGGCGGGGGAATACGTGAACATTTTCTCCTTGCTTGTCGATCATTATGAAGTGGAGCATGTTAAGAGTCAGAAGGACCTAATGCATCCGAGTGTTTGGCGCGCAAAAATGGCCGCCTTTAAGGTAAATGAGAATATTGGCAACTGGGGCAATGCCTGGGGTATTTTTACATTGATTTTGGGGGAACGTAGGCCTGAGTTGCTACCTGAGTTTCCAATTTATCAGTCACGAATTATGGGTTACTCGACATCGTATCAAGGTAACCATTGGTTCTGTTATGACAACCTTTTCAGGAAAGAGAAGGAGCATAACAAAAGTTTAACTTGGGACTGTTATGATTCTTTGACATGGGATAAAATGAAAGAGTCAGGGATGTTGAAAATGCCATTGGTGGGGAGCAATGTTGGTGAATACTCCCGCCAAAATGCAGGGACGCCCTTTCGGTCAGGTACGAGTACCGACGATTACTCGAGACCTGCCGGCAATACAGGGAAAAGGGGTTTCTGCTTCAAATTCAACAAAGGTAAATGTACTAGGCCTCCGGGATCCTGTAAGTTCAAACACGAATGTAGTAATTGTGGGTCGTCCCATCCTGAGTCCTCGTGCAGAGCCAGAACGGGTGAGAATGGGGGTAGAGGAGGCGCCAAACAGGTCTAATATGGTCCGAGGGGCGCCTTTACCAACCCCGATTGATACCTTGGCGATGATTCCCTGGCTCAGTGAATACCGAGATCGTACTTCTGCTGGGGTGCTGCGGAACGGTTTTTCATATGGTTTCCGCATCCCGGTAGGGGACTTTCAGGGCGTCGGGACGTGCAGAAATCAACTTTCCGTCTTGCAGCATACAACTGTAGTGCAAGATAAGATCCGGAAAGAGGTTAACCGGGGTCGGGTCGCCGGCCCGTTTAGTGTACCCCCGGTACCGTATTTTGTCTGTTCTCCGTTAGGGGTGGTCCCGAAGAAGGACCCAGGTGAGTTTCGATTAATTCATAATCTGTCAGCTCCACATGGTCTTTCGGTGAACGATGCAATTGATCCAGAGGTATGTTCGGTGCGGTACGCATCATTTGATGAAGCAGTGGCCATTTTGAATCGCCTGGGGCCCGGGACGTTGATGGCGAAATCAGATATCGAGTCAGCGTTCCGGTTGCTCCCGGTACACCCAGACGACCAGCGTCTTCTGGGATTCATGTTTCAGGGGTCATATTATTTGGATAGGTGTATGCCGATGGGATGCTCTATATCCTGTGCATATTTCGAGAAATTCAGTACTTTTCTGCAATGGGTATTCACAAAGAAGACGGGTTTCCGAAATGTAATGCATTACCTTGATGACTTTCTGTTCCTTGGGCCCGCCGGAAATCACGAATGCGCCCAGGCCTTGGCTGAATTTTGTGTGTTAATGGGTCAATTTGGCGTGCCATTGGCACCGGGTAAAACTGTGGGTCCCACGACTTGCCTCGAGTTTTTGGGGATCGAGTTGGACTCTAGTGAGGGTTGTTTTCGTTTACCAGCTACCAAAGTATCGAAATTCAGGGCAGCCCTGCAAGTATGTATAAATGCATCTAAGGTTACGCTGAATCAGTTGCAACAATTGGTGGGGAAGTTGAATTTTGCCCTAAGGGTGATCCCAATGGCTCGCCCCTTTTCCCGTTCAATTGCCCAGGCGATGGTTGGCCTAAAGGAGGGTCATCATCGCACAAGACTGTCGGCCGAGGTCCGCCAGGACATGCGTATTTGGTTAGCATTTTTGGCGGACTTCAATGGTCGAGTCGTCTGGAACAAGCCAGCCGTCTCCTCTGAAGAGCTTGGTCTATGGACAGATTCAGCGGGGAGCATAGGCTTTGGCGCCATCTTCGGCACGAAATGGTCGGCACAAAGGTGGCCCCCATGGTGGCATGAAGAGGGGCTGACGAGTAATATTGCTTTCCTTGAACTGTTTCCCATTCTGGTGGCCCTCCGAACCTGGCCCGAAGGGTTCAAAGATCATTCTGTCGTGTTTTGGTCTGACAATATGACCGTTGTAGAATGCATCAATAGTCAGGCAGCCCGTTGTAAACTGATTTTAAGGCTGCTCAAAGAAATTGTCTTACTGTGTATGCAACTGAACGTGATATTCAGAGCAAAACATGTCCCAGGGGTGATGAATCAGGCGGCTGATGCACTGTCTCGTTTTCAAATGCAGGCTTTCTCGGGTTTCCTTCCCTCAGCGGACCCAGAGCCGGCACCCTTCCCCGAAGCTCTATGGTCTCTCGGTGCCCCGAACTTCGTCACCTCGTGGGAGAGAGTCTAGCACCAAGGACGAGGAAGGCATATGAAGGGGCGTTTCGGGCCTATTTAGCCTTTTTGGGGACTGAGAGAGATGGGCTTTGGGGTCAGGAGGAATGGGTAGTACATTTTCTGATGTCTTTGCGTAGGGCTGGGAAGTCGGTAGCTACGGCCCAAAGGCATCGTGCTGCCATTTCCTTTGTTGCCAGGGCCCATAATATCCAGGACCCGACGGCGTCTTTTGTGGTACAAAGGGCGCTGCGTGGGTGGCAACGCCTGGAGGGTCGCAGAGTAGATGAGAGGCGACCGATAGGTCTGGATAGGTTGTCCCAGTTGCTGGCCACACTCCCCACCACATGCTCGTCTCAGTTCGAGGCATGTTTGTTCCGAGCTGCATTTACGCTGGCATTTCACGGGGCGATGAGGATAAGTGAGCTGGTTGCAAGGAACAAACAGGATGTGGTGGGGGGTTTGTGCCGGGAACACGTTCAGATCAGGGGTGAAGCGATGATTGTCTCCTTTGTCAGGTCCAAGACCGATCAAGATGGGATGGGGGACTGCACGATCATTCGCAGGATCCCCGGGTCCTCCATGTGTCCGGTACAGTGTTTAGAAGATTACCTAGCACGAAGGGTGGCATCATGGGGGGGGACATTGTTGAGACACGCGGACGCCACCCCACTGACGAAGTTTCAGTTTCAGCGGGTGCTTGCGATGTCTATTACCGCAGCGGGCTTAGACCCGGGCGAATTCGGGACCCATTCCTTTCGAATAGGGGCTGCCACTGAAGCTACAGCCAGGGGTCTTAATGTTGAACAAGTAAAACGAGTGGGGCGTTGGTCCTCCAATTGTTATAAGAGATATGTGCGGTTGCACATGTTGTGAAGCTGTAATAATGCACTCACGCTTCTTGTCTTTTGTTTGGTTTTCAGTTGCGCAAGCCTACGAGGCAGGGCGGACTATGCAGTCGACCCAACACCAGGCCAGCGGTCAGACATCACCGGCTGTGAGAAAGGAGGTGTGGGTCGTGGGCCACTCATACGTGAGGCGTGCCGCAGACGTATTCGAAGCAGGTGACATGATTCACGTACCTGGGGAATACGGGTACAGAGTGTCCTTCTACGGAAGAGGCGGTCTCTGTATTGACCAGTTTCAGGCATTCTTTGAGGGTTTGTTAGGGCGGACGAGGTCACCGCCGTCTATAGTCATAGTACATTTAGGGGGCAATGATTTGGTCACCACCGGTAGACGACTTCTCCTAGAGGCAATGCTTTCCACTGTAAGTTGGTTGGCGAGGAAAGTTCCGGGGTGCATAATTGCGTGGTCTCATATGATCCCACGAAAAGTGTGGCGGGGGGCTATCTCGATTCCTGCTTTGAACCATTCTGTTAGAAAACTTAATAACAAAGTGAGTAGGTTGTTCCGTTCCAAGACATTGCATTCTATCTTGCATAGTTGTATTAATGATGACAGTATGTATTTGAGGGATGGTGTGCATTTGTCGCGGGTGGGGAATGAGTTACTCATAGGAGACTTCTTAGCTTGGTTGAAGACTTTAAAACATGACCTTTAGGTAGGAGTTTTGTGGGGGGTCCGGATAGCCGGTCAACTATCCGGACCTGTGGCGGTAAGGTCATGATCGGTGAGCACTAATTAGAAGATCCCTATGAGTGGGCGTCACCCAACACGGATGGGAGCGCTCGGGTGAGGTGGCCATTGGCCCCTCAATGGGGAGGCGGTCCCTTCTAAGGATGGGTCGCCGGAAGTAAAGGAAAGGCGGTCAAGGCCCCTTCCTGTGTAGGAGGGGTTACAGCCCCCTCCTGGGGAATTTCCCGGGGCCAGTGACATCTGCGACGGCAGATGCGGTAAGTTGTGTGGGGTTGGGGGGAGGTCTACGATACCTTCTAGATACCTCACACGAGTATTCGAACGACCTTTAAGTGGCGTCGAGTTCTTAAGTGCCCCCGTCAAGTCAAGGGAAATTGGTAGTAGTTGCACTTGAGGTAAGCCTCTGTGCTGTCGCCCCTCCCAAGTGGGAGGGGTAAGTCTGGTTAGGGATCTTGACACCGGTTATGACCTTGCCGTTGGCCCTTAAACGTTAGGATGTACAATTTCAATATTTCTAGAGAATGTTTTGTAGGATGCTAGTTCGGCTAGGAGAACCTCTGTATTAGAGAATATGTTAAAGTTAGCCAAACAGCGCAATGTGGTAATGAAATTGTACATAACATGAAACGTTTAATGTTTTAATTTTGTTTTAATAAATACGGCCGGGAGGGTCACTCCCTCCCACTTCCAAAAACTTCAAGAACTGTTTCCGGTTTCCCTCCTTTTGGGGATTGTGTTGAGAGGGGGTGGCGGGTATCTCAGCCATATGGAAAGGGGCGACCACTCGGTCCCCCCGAACGTATGGCGGAGTGCCTCGATCCCCCCGGGAAGCCATTTTTGGGCGGGAGGCGCGTCTCGGCTGGTATGCCCGAAGCGGCGTAGCCGGGGCGCGCTTTTTCCCGCCCTAGAGTGGGCTGGCCTAGACACTGACGCAGCCAGCCACGCCCTCAGGGCAGGCAGGGGCGGGTTTTCGCCCGCCCTGAAGACGGATAAAAAGGGACGCAAGACTGGAAGACGTCCTCTTGTTCTTGTGCTCTGAAGCTGCACCTCCTCGCTACACGTGAGCTCGGGACAGAACGAAGAGCCAATTTTGACCCACCCACCAGCCCCTGAGGACAGCCAGTTGTTTATAATAAAGTTGATCGATAATTATGTTTCTGTTTCGTTTACAGGTTGTGATAGTATCATGTTGATGTCGATTATAATAAAGACTGGTGTATGTTGTGTTGGTTTTGCGATTAAAATGATTCGATATAGTGTTGAATTTTGAGCATGCTCTTTCGGTCGTAGTGACCAATGTTTTCGTAGGTTTTATTAGCATTGTCGTATTTATTTCTGGTAGGCGGTAAGGTCATGATCGGTGAGCACTAATTAGAAGATCCCTATGAGTGGGCGTCACCCAACACGGATGGGAGCGCTCGGGTGAGGTGGCCATTGGCCCCTCAATGGGGAGGCGGTCCCTTCTAAGGATGGGTCGCCGGAAGTAAAGGAAAGGCGGTCAAGGCCCCTTCCTGTGTAGGAGGGGTTACAGCCCCCTCCTGGGGAATTTCCCGGGGCCAGTGACATCTGCGACGGCAGATGCGGTAAGTTGTGTGGGGTTGGGGGGAGGTCTACGATACCTTCTAGATACCTCACACGAGTATTCGAACGACCTTTAAGTGGCGTCGAGTTCTTAAGTGCCCCCGTCAAGTCAAGGGAAATTGGTAGTAGTTGCACTTGAGGTAAGCCTCTGTGCTGTCGCCCCTCCCAAGTGGGAGGGGTAAGTCTGGTTAGGGATCTTGACACCGGTTATGACCTTGCCGTTGGCCCTTAAACGTTAGGATGTACAATTTCAATATTTCTAGAGAATGTTTTGTAGGATGCTAGTTCGGCTAGGAGAACCTCTGTATTAGAGAATATGTTAAAGTTAGCCAAACAGCGCAATGTGGTAATGAAATTGTACATAACATGAAACGTTTAATGTTTTAATTTTGTTTTAATAAATACGGCCGGGAGGGTCACTCCCTCCCACTTCCAAAAACTTCAAGAACTGTTTCCGGTTTCCCTCCTTTTGGGGATTGTGTTGAGAGGGGGTGGCGGGTATCTCAGCCATATTGTCAAAGGCAATTCAGATGAGACAATTCAACATTAATGATGGAGCTAAATGTAGAATATTCTCTGATATGTCTATAAGCGGCTGCAAGAAGCCGAAAGGAGTTCATAAAACTCCTGCACCTTTTTAAAGCTCAAGGGGCACAAGCCTCAATTGTGCAACAATCAAAACTTAAAGTTCTTGTGCAGGGGAAGTTTCATTTGTTTACGAAAATTGAAGAGGCCCAGGAGTTGCTTAAAGTAATCTCAGCCGCGAAATAATCCGATCAAGTTTTTTCTGTATTTACAGGAATATTGCGTCTCTTTTGTTTAATGGTTTATATGGTTTACTTTTATCCTAAGGGGGAGAAGGGTAAGTCACCTATGGTGCAATACCAGAGTACCAGTAGTTTAGAAGAGGGGTAAAATGTGGCTAGTGTTGAAGACCACATTTTTTGGGGTGGGCATGGCATTTGGGTAGGCACTTTTGGGGAGGAGGGAAGCTGAGGTAGGGTGCAAATAAAAATAGGCAGCAGCAACCAGAGGAATCAAGTATTGAGCAGTAATTTTGAGTTTATAATTATGCTTTTATATCGGCAGAATGAGTGTAAATAGAACATGTTGGATAATCTCATTAAATGTTAAATGGGTATTGAATAGACAGAAATATGGTGGATTAATCAGATGGCTTGTTATGTTAAAACCGCAAATTGTTTTTATCCAAGAATTCCATTTAAAAACTAACTTACCAAAATAATTTATACCGGGCAAGTTTTCCAAAGCTTTTTTCTCCTCGGCGGGGGTCGCAATAAGAGGGGTTGCAACTTATTTTTCACATAAACTACACTGGGAATTTTTACAAGTACACCGGGATCCTCAAGGGAAGTGGATTTGGGTCGTGGCTAAGATTAACAAGCGGGTATTCAATTTGATCAACTACTATGGGCCCATAACAGATAAGGTATCTACACTACTAAGCTTCTGATAGGGGCCACTGGCCAAATCGTGTTAGGGGGCAATTTTAATTTTATACAAGATCTAAAAACCAACACATCAAACAGGAACAAGAAAAAATTGAAACCTAAGACAAAAAAAGTGTTAGATGCTGTGATAGAGGATCTTCAGGTTATTGATCCATGCGAGTGCTAAATATGAACGGTCAGGAATACACTTGCTGCTCTCGCCAATATCAGACAGCTTCACGAATAGACTTTTTTTTACTTTCACACTCCTTGGTCCTCAGAACTGCTGCAATAGGCACAAACGCTTTTTCTGATCACTCTTATGTTTAGGTTGACGTAGAAATAGGGGTCCAGAAGAGGAGCCGGCCTAGGTGGCAGATGGACCTTCTTCTTCTTCAGGATCCCTTGTGGCTTGAACAGTTTAGGTAGAGGATATTAGAATAGAAGGAGCAGTATATATTTTTTACGTATGGGGTGCTTTTAAGGCTGCGGCCCGAGGTCAGTTGATAGCTGCATCAGCGGGTAAAGGTAGGGAACGACTAGGAAAAAATGTAGAGCTCCAGTGCTCTCTCAAAAGTGCTTCCAGATTGTCATCCTCCTCATCACGAGGTCAGTGGGAAGAGGCCAAATTGGCAATGAGAGAATTTTTCGTTTTAGAAGGAATTAATAGTTCCAAGACGTATTTACAAAAGGTCTACGAAGACAGTCAAATGGTGGGGAAAATGCTGGCCTGGTCAATTAAGGCTCAACAGGAATATGTGTGCATTCCCGAAATAATAGATCCAAAAACTAACCTTATGGCAACTGAGAAGGATGACAATTGCCCGGGTCTTTGTTGAGCATTATCTTCAATTATATACTACAAAATATTCAACCTGCATAGATGAGATCCATGAATATTTCTCCAAAGTCCATTTACCTAAAATTTTGCAGAATACAGCTACTAAGCTACTAAATGAAATTACAGGATCAGAAATTATGGCTGTAGTAAAATCGTTGGCAGGGGCAAAAGCCTATGGAGAAGATGGAATTCCTATTGAATTCTATAAAATGTTTCTAAAAGAGTTGACGCCTTTTCTTCTTAAACTTTTTAATTATATTACAGCTGGTGTTTAAGACGGGGATTGTAGTCAGTTTATAAAAAAGGGGAAAACACTAAATAATGTGAATTCTTACAGACCAATTAGTCTCTTAAATGCTGATTATAAAATCGTGTTGAAGATTTGGGCACAGCTCTTTACTCCTCTGGCAAAGGAAGTAGTTCATACTGATCAAAAAGGGTTTGTAGCCGGGCGCACTATGTCCTCTAATTCAGGTTATTTGATACAGGCTTTAGATTATTTTAACATAAATAAGACACCAGCCTGCATTATGATGGTCGATGCGGTAAAAGCCTTTAATTTAGTTAATAGGGAATCTTTCTTTTTGGGGCTTTTAAGGTTTGGGATCCCGGCTCCAGTAATTGCAATGCTCCAAAACATCTATCAAGGGGCTCAGGCTCAGTTAGTAATCAATGGCGATCAAATAGGGTCTGTTGATATTAATCGAGGGACCCGGCAAGGCTGCCCCCTTTCACCCCTTCTATTCACTTTTTTTAGAAACATTACCTAACAAAATACATGCAAATTGCGGTATTATCCCTCCAATCGTCGGTATGGCAAAACTAAAACTGTTTGCTGACGATGCCATCTTGTGTTTATCCCCAGAAAAATCTAACAAAGAAATGATTCTGATGGAATAAGGGGATATAAAATCAACACTATTAAAACTGAAATTTTAATTTTAAACACCGGGCTGAGTTTTCGCCTGAGAATTTGAAAATGCAGGCTTAAAAAAATGATTCCATACCCTACTTGGGGATTTTCATCACAGCACAACATAGCCAGTTGGCAAAATTGAATTATGAGCCCTCTAGTTTTAAAGTCCATAAATTATTCGAAAAATGGACCTGCCTCCTGTTAACCCTGAAAGGCCGAGTCGCGTTTATCAAGATGTCTATATTACCTTTATTGATATTTCTTTTTTCTAATATTCCTCTTAAGATGAATTTAATATTTCAAAGGAATTGATTCTATGTTTGATCCTTCATTTGGAACAAAAAGGCTGCTACAGTTAAATTCTCGGTTCTACAGTTAGATACTCAATTGGGTGGTTTAGCACTGCTGAATATTCATTTATATTATGATTCAACTTTTTGGGATTTCACAGCCAGTTTAATTTCTGAATCTAAAAGGATTGATTTTTTTATATCTAAAATGATCCAATAAACTGGAAGTCAAATCCCTACATTTCTTAAAACAGCTAAACGTCCCAAAAAAACAAGGTACAAACGTTTTTGGACATTTAAAATAGACTTCGCAATGTTTTTAAACAGAGTACATTCCCCATTTTTTTCTCCTCAAAACTAAGTGATTGCAGAGAACTGGGCATCCATTTTCATTCGGCTCAGCTGAAAAATTGGCACAATGCCGGTCTTGGGGTAGTTAATCAGTTTAATATTCAGGGGAGAATGATTACTTGGGAAGAAGTTCAGGCCAGATGCTTTGGTCGGAATACACCTTCATTTTTTTAATATATTCAAATAGTTTATGTATCCAAGAAATATAATTTTCGATCTAATAGTTCTCCCTCGAAGGTAGCTATTACTTTGTTTACTTCTAATATTAGTGGGATAGGTAATTGATATCTTTTAATTCGGACACAAGACGAATCTCCTCTGGTCTCCAAGTTTTTGGAGAAAGTTGCTTCAGAAACCCAGTGTGTCTTTTCCCAACAAGAATGTCATAAAATATCAAATATAGTAAATAAGACTCTTAGAGCTGCCAATTATAAAACAATTGCTTTTCTTTCACATTGGATGGCCAATTATACTCCTAAGGCTTAAAAACAAATGTACCCAGAGGTCAAAAATAGGTGTTTTCGTTGTGCTAGATTGGAAGGGGGTTGGAGACATATATGTTTCTCATGTCCTAAGTTGAAAGTGTTTTGGGAGAAAATATTTTGGTATATCAGTCAGGTGATTCAAAAGCACCTTGATCCAATAGCAGAAGCAGCCCTGTTTGGTGTAACTAGCAGGAAGGTTTTATTGTCGAAAGCTGAAGGGCTTTTTCTTGCTTCTTCAATGCTGGTTGCTCGTTCTCTGATTTTACAAAATTGGAGATCACAGGAAGTACCGGTGTTTGAGAAATGGTTTAATAGAATGATCTGTGCAAAAAAATTCGAAGAAGCATATGCTAAACAACAGGGGCAAACAAACAATTTGCTACACTTGGAAATTTCTTGTATCATGTTAAATCAAGGTTCAATAAAAATGTTGCTCAGTTTCTTGACTATGTATTAAGGTTGTAAATAATTTTGTGAATTTTATTTTGTATAACTAGCTGTGAAATGGGACATTTCAATTGTGATTTTTTGAATTACGTCAACATGGAATGTTTTCACTCAAAGCGCTGCTCAATAGAGAAAAAAAAAATAACACTTGTGCCTTGTAGATAAACCTGGCTGCTCATGTCAAGCTACTAAGAGGGTGAGCAGGGCTGTCTCGGACGGTATCCTTTCTTGGCTTAAGTTGGGGGGTCGGTTCGGGTTGCGCACTTGACAACAACGGTGCATGCAGGAATGCCGCCTTCTAGCAATTGGTGGCAGCAGTGGGATTCTATCCTAAGGTTATTAAAACATGTATGTGCAAAACCTCTCACAGTAATTGATGCGTGTGGGAATGACGGCTCCTAAAAGGGGGGCACTACATTTGCCCCCCCTGGCACCTTAGCAGGAGTCCACGGGGAAAGGGGTCCTTCTGACATTCTTTTCATGACAGTGGAACCATCATGAAAAGGCTGTGAGAACTGAACATCTGAATCCCCACAGAGGTACCTGAGCAGGCACCGCCTCAATTGTAGGGAGTATTGTCTGACCGCCAGCCCGACGGGCTCCGTCCGCTATAGTTCGAACATCTGCATCGTAATGTGGGAGTTGAACCGATGGCCTGGATGTCGGTGGGACTACCACTGACGGCCTCTTAGTGGCGGTCCTACCGACAGCAGAATTAGACCCATACGGGCATATATACATGAAAGTGCCGCAGCGCGGCACCGCAAGCCCTTTGGCGGTGCCTTGCTGCAGAACTTTCAAAGCACAGGAACACAACATATTTACAACAATATGTCTCATTCCTGTGCTCCCCCCCAGCACCAACGCACAAACAGCTTCCAATTGCCGCCGCAGGCACCCTTGCACCATGGTGCAAGGATGCCTGCATAATGGGGAGATTGTTTTTTTCTGACCTATCACACGTAGTTATAATAGTTACTTGTACATTAGCATCACACACACCAAAAGTTCTTTAAAAAAATCTTGATCTAGTTTAATTATGAATAAATTGTGAAATATGAATTATAATGTTTTTTGGTTATAATGTTACTTATGATCTAGATACATGATTTGATTGACCATATATTGACTGTAGAAAGCCAATTTCATAAAAAGCTCTTTGTGATTCAGATATATGATTCAACTGACAATACACTGGACTGTAGAAAGCTAATAATAATAATATGTTTCCATAAATGCCAACATTAGGACAACCTATAGTTTGCCAAATGCCAGAAGCAGATCAAGTTTTTAGTAGAAACAATCAGTTGAGTTCATTCGTTTTTAGTCTATCGTTAATCTTAAATAAGGCTTTCTCCTTTAGTCTTATTTCTACTTCTATTCGCAAAGGGATGGTGTTGGTACGAGTGTCGTTCCTGTTTTTTTCACTTTTAGCTGATTGTTGCTAGAAACAAACTCCCGTAAGAGCTTTATAAATTGTAGAGAGAGTTCCAAGTGTTGTTGGATAATATACTCGCTGGGACTAAAAACTAAAAGAACTAAAAGAGAGGTTTTTTCGAGGTGAGAATCTTATATGGTACTTGTTTTTAGTACCTATTATTTGGAATCTGTTTTTTTAAAACAGCTTTCTTAATATTGCAGCCACACTATTGTCTCTGGATTTTCCTTAACTGTCGAGCAGCTGTCTCTGTGATATTCGAGCAACTTTGTTTGCTACAAGGTATTACTATTTAAGGAAAGATCACTTCTAAGAAGTTTTCGTCATTAATGAAATATTCTAATTATGATTTTTTATTATAGTTTTTTCATTTAGGAATCATCAAAGATTTCATGTAAGTTTTTGTGTTGGTGTGTTGTACACTTAGGTGCTGGTGATTGGCTCACAGAAATGTAGGTTGGAGTTACTAATATTAACATTTAACATTTCATCAAGAAAATCGGTCTCATTTTATTCTTTTTTCTACAGATATACCCCTGAAGAAGAGACAAAAGTCTCGAAATGCATTTGGTTGGAATATAAATGTATATAATTGTGATGTTATAAATGCAGTAGAATGTAAAACTAATTGTACAGAGTATTGTATAATGATGTGTATCTTGAAGTAAAAATCACATAAATATTGTGAAAAGCAAATGATTAATTTGGATGTTTAATTATTGTGAATACGGCTAACAATTCGTACTTATGTTGATGCATGTTGGAGTCCCAGCTGCCTTCTCAAGGGATGGGCCACTTCTTGTTTTTGCAGGAAGAGGCACCTTCCTTCACAATAACAATCACTAGACGCATTTTTCTCTCTAAATGCATGCTGTAGAATGCAGCATGCATTGAAAGCGGAAAAAACAGCACCCTAGGGTTGCGTAGCATTCTGATGCATTTCCAGGTTTACGATTCCTCGTAAATCTGGAAATGTGTCAGGTTCCATGGGTGTTCCATGGGAACATCCACAACAACAGCCATGGAACGTCTCTTTCACGCAAAGTGCTACATGTAAAGGGGCCATATTTACAAGGACAGGAAAAGTCACTCAGGGTAGCTTTTCCTGTCCTTGTATTTATGTGGCAGTGAAATGCGCTGCCAGTGCATCACAAATTGTTGCGCACCAGTGCCGCAAGGGGCTTGTAAATCTGCCTCAGCTCTTTTGTATTGGAACAGACCAACATGTATAGAAAAGTTTGTAATGCACCTGCACTCTTCTTCAAGTTCTAGCTCATAATAACCTTTTTTCAAATCAAGACGAGAGAATACCTCTGCACCATGAAATTGCATTATCATGACAGCAATATGTGAACCTGCTATCATGACAGGCTATATGATGCACTGAATTATGTCTTGAAACAGTTCTGCAGTGGTTGACATACCAAAACTTAGTATTTTGAATTGAAACAGACCAACATGTGTAGAAAAAGTTGTAATGTACTTGCAATCTTCTTCAAGTGCTAACTGATGATAACCTTTATTTACATCGAGACAAAAGAATTCCTTTTCACCATTTAATTGCATTATTATATCAGTAATGTGTCCAACTTAACTTTCATAGTCTTAAGATTTCCCAAACCATGAAATAGTGAGGGGACTGGCTATTTCTTGGTGAGTATTCATGATGTAATTCACATATATCAGTCCCAAATCAGCACACATGGATAGGTGCTTGTACCGCCTTTTTCTTGTGTTTCATTGTCGCTACAAATGAACCATGACTTTTTAAGGGTGTCGATGCAGCCCATGTATATACTTTGGTTTTGATTGTGTAAGTAGTGATGATGATGATAATTCATTGTATTTCTACTCCGGCATAATGTTATCGATGCACCAATGTCAACAATGAAATGTATCGAACAACCATTTACTTTCAGTGTAATTTTAAGACAAAGTTTGAATGACTTTGGTGCTTCAGCATGTCGATTTTTCTTTGCATGACATTTTTCTTCACAAGTGGCAAACTTTTCTGACCTAAACATGGCACAATAATTTTTTCACTCTCACTTGACATTGATACAGGGCAACTGTTTGACTGAGAATTAGATGACCATCGGTGTTGTTTGTGATGTTGCCGCTTGGACTTATGGTTGTGCATCAAATGTTGCTTCTGGATGGTTTTGGCAGCCATTTTCTTTTACACTGTGACTCACTTGCATTTCTCTTACTTTTTCAAAACTGGCACAAAACGGTTCCCCCTCCCTCAGCCTTCACAAATCTATCCGAGAGTGGGACATTTACTTTTGTGTGGAAACAAAAATCCACATCTAAAGCACAACGTCTTTTGATGAGCAGACATCACCTTGCGTCCTTCAGTCTTTGGCTACAGCTTATATATAACACTCATAACTGATTAATTCTGAGCACCTCCGATGTCGACAGCTTGTCTATTGGCATGCTTTTCAGTTCTGGCAGCCATTAACACTCGCTCCAGACTAAAGGTTTCTCTCAGCATTCGTCATCTGAATGAATCTAACAAGCATCCATCAATAACTCTCAGATGCATGCCTTCTTCATCATTACATTTATTGAATTTGCATTGTCTGATAAGGGTGTTGAGTCTCTCCACAAATTCATCAATGGTTTCACCAGATTTATGCCAATGGATTACATTTGAGATTCAAAATTTTTTTAATCTGATGATATTTTTTTTTTTTATTGGTTCGTGCCATTCTCTTTGTGACTTCTGTTACACCAGCAAGATTTTTGAGATCCCTGTGGCTTGGTTTATGTGAATCTGCACTGAGATCAAGTGATGTGCCAGCCTCAAGATCATGCTTAATGATAGCTGGAAACGTGACTTTCATCTCAGTCAGCTGAAACATTTCACTATTCTTAAGATATTTAGAAGCTGTGGTGATAGTCGCACACCTGTCAAACGTAATCTCTGTGTTTGACCTGGGTTGTGACACCTGTCACTGACATCGTACTAGCACACTTTACTCAGGTTCTGGTGGGTAAATGACTGTTTAATTCTTAGGTGTCTCTTTATGTGCTTTTTGCCCTCACCACTTTATAATGGTAACATTTTCTTGCAATTTGTAATTATCAATAACTCCTCTTCTTGTATTTGCCTTAGCGTTCACGCTTTGGATCACATATGACTGTATATTGCGTAGCGGTGCGGTCTCCTTATGTATGATCTGCCCAACAGGCTCTCAGTCATCGATACGAAGATTTCTTTGCAATGCTTTCATAATTGTTTACTTCTTTATGGCACCTGCAGTTGCGCTTTGACTCCAAATGTGTTAAGCATCAGCTCCTCACTTCGACTGCAACACATGTGGCACACGCAAGCAGTTTACTTGTACCATGGCAAACTCTTTGGGAGGACACTGTTGATCTTTTGGGTCACTTATCCAGTAACTCATCACCAGTTACAGCATCCTCTCCTGCCTGGGTACCCGCAAAGGCACACACCACAAGCGGAGCTTAGTAATACACGTCTTTATTCTTCTGTGTATAACCTTGAAATCAACATGCTAAATCAGCCTTCAGTGCATTATTCGCTAACAGTATGGCACAGTTCTACGTAGTCCATCTGGAACAAAAAGGGGTTTCATAATTTCTACTCCACAACACATTACAGCTATGTGCCCCTCTTTAATCAGATCTAACAACACTAAGGCTTTCACAAAGTGGAGTCTTGAAGCCTCACAAAGTGGTAGTGCCTCTAGGGCCAGATGCAATTTCTTGAAATGGCATTTATTAAGTCTAGGGGGTTGGTTTCACATTAGATACATAAACACTATGGCTATTCCAATTATTTTTGCTTGTTTTCAAAACTGGTCATATACAAACACTGGTTTGTGATGATTAGTCAATGCTGCAACTTTCAGCAGGGGTCTTGATTGATATACGGTCTTTGTGATGAGACCCTGATGTAGGTTATTCATAGAGCTGAGGGATGTGGCTTCAAAGTAGAAATTTGCACATCCACTAATGCTACAATGACTGGTTTGTTTTCTATAGGACAAATACATCTATCAAAGCTGACTTATGACAATGAGTCCACACTGCAGCTTTCAATAAAGGATTTGATTGTTATGGAAATAGTTCATGACAACCTACTATGCTTAATAAATCCCTAGAGAGAGTTAATGGGAGGTTGCTACCTCAAGTATGTCATCCCCTATCTTCAAGGAAGGATTTCATCCACTTCCAAGCAGTACCTCTAACACGTGTCTTCAGAAAGCGGGTGAGCAGCCTGGAATGGGGAACCCTGTCAAAAGCTGCTCACAGGTCTAACAATACCAGGACTGTCCTTCTGCCGATGTCATGACATTTTTTACAATTCTAAAAATTTCTCTTGATTGGTTTTCTGCCCTTTCAACCCTGTCCTTGTAGAATTCCCTTTCTGTGGAATTAATCAAGGCCAAATAATTCTCACGTACACTGTACTTTGTTCTATCCTCAATGCTGTCATTTTTACACCAGGCTCTTTCTGCCTTTTTGTATACTTTCTTTTCCTGTTTTAGGGTATCATTAAACCACAGACAAAAAACCCTAAATCTACCTGGCCTGCATCCTGGAAGGCAGCCTATCTTTTTACAGAGGTACGAATCCAATCATTGACCTTCTAAGCATCAAACTCATTTGACCCCAAACGATTTGGCACTGTATTTTCCAGGGCACTCAGCAAACTATTTTTAGTTATCCTGGAGTAAGGTCTAATTTGGCCAGGAGCAAGATGGTCAACAAAGATACTCTGAGGGTAAGTAGCCCACTTAAAAAGAATCAAGTAGTGATCTGTCCATGCTAGTGGAATAGTCAAATAAACTCAAACTTTTATTGGAAAATTGCTAAAAAGACCTCACTTGGACCCTTCTAACTAGGCCAACTATAGACCCATTTATTTGCTGCCTATTCACTCTAAGATATTGGAAAAGCACGTTAACATCCAACTCACCATATATGTGGAAGCCCAGTAGGTCCACCCTTCCAGGTACAGATTCAGAGCTGAGACCAGCACAGATTCTGCTTCTCTTTCACCCTTCTAGGAGTCATGGTACATCTACGGCGACTCCTGGATAGGGGTGGCACAGCGGCGCTGATCCTATTCGATCTCAGTTCAGCTTTTGAAAGGGTCTCATGACATTCTTGCCAAAACACCAGCTTAATAGGTCTTAAAGGCACAGCTCTTGCCTGGTTAAACTACTTTCTGGCAGACCGCACTTTCCAGATTTTCTCCAGAAAGACAGTTTTCTGCCCTCATTTACTCACCTTGGGAGTACCACAGGGATATATCTTTAGCCACATGCGTTTTAATATTTATGCTGCCCTTTGGAGGACCTAGTATAAAGCTGTGGCCTGACTCCATTCTCATACGTGGATGACATTGTTATCATTGTCGTATGAGCAGGAAGCTAGTGTGGAAGATCTCAGATCCTGGCTCGGTCTTCTCTCCATTTGGATGAACTCCAACTCTCTAAAATAAATGGAGACAAGACTGAGGTTATGGTACTGGGTTATACCCCCCAGCTTCGGGCTCCCCAACACTGGCCTGCTACACTGGGAGTACTCCCTGAAACATGTCAACAAGGTGAGGAGCCTAGACTTTTGGCTGGATTCCACCTTTTCCATGAAGCCACAAGCAGCTATTTATTTATTTGAAGAATTTTATATAGTGCTGGCTAGACCTGGAGGTATCAGAGCACTTTGCATGAGGATGGCACTAGAAAAGAGCAGTGTTAGATAGTTACAACAGTTACAAGAGCACAGCATAACAGAGAAAAAAACTGAGATACATAATTACATCAGTTACTAGAACAGTAAATAACATAGAAACGAGTTCTATGGAGCATATAAGCGGTGAGACGAGAAACAGTGCCCAGGTCCAGAGGCTAGGTGAATGCCGAGGGGGAGATCCACAGCCTATCTCCTCTATAGCTGCCAGGGTAGCTCCACCAGACGTCGGCCATGATGCTAGGGCTCAGCTGTCGGATTCATAGTATAACATCAGTAAACATAGAATAACATTGATAACATAGGGAAGAGATAAAACAAAAACAAGCCCCAAGGAGCATAGAGGGAGGTGGGGGAGGGGAGTTAAGCTAGAAGCTGGCAAACAGTCAGAGACAGGCCTACCGGCAATGGGGAAGGTAAAAACATCAGGGGCCCTCCAAAGGTCAAAGGCAATGAGCCCACAGACCAGTTGGGGTCACGAATTCCATAGCATCTGGGGCCAGGCTCGTTCTCCACGCCGGAGCAACTTGGATGTAGAGAGGGTGGCCTCTAGTGAGGAAGTATGTGGTTTGCCAGTCTCCATGGACTCCCAGCCCCTCTCGTTGGCAGTGCGGGCCTCTTTTGTGGATCACAGCTCCACCCAGACTTAAGGTAGCTCCTGAAGCTCCTGAAGTCATGCAGAAAGGAAGTTGTCCCTTTCTGCACATATACAATCAGTAATGGTTACAGCAATAGCAGGGGTAAAAAATGGGATCTGAAACAAACGCTCACCTTATAGTTAGATACAGTAATTTAAATCTGTAGTTATAGTGGTGCACACAAGTGAGGGATGTTTACCCGACACCCCCAATGAGACACTCTAAAGATAGGGGTCCTAAATGAATTAGTACAAGACCCTTCAGGCATGCACTATATACAAAATATCTATTTTAGAACTCTTGTCAGAGTGTCAAGTTCCTCAAAGTTGTAGGAGCAGATTTACAAGCCCCATGTGCCCCTTTTACGCTGCCGTTGCGTCATGTTTGTGGCGCAGCGGCGGCGCAAAAGATGCGCCGTGGTGCGGGGTACTTACAACGTGACGCATCTGGGAGGTGCATCACGTTGTAAAGCCCTGCACCAGAAGGAGGCGTTCCTGCGTAGTGGAGGGGGGGGGGGGGCGTGGGGGGGGGGAGCGTTCCGTCACAGGAACGCCTCCTAAAAGTGGCTGAGTGAAAGCTACAAGATTTCACTCAGTCACTTTGAGGCCCATGCTGCGTCAAAACCCTGCGCCTGCTTGAAGCAGGCGTAAGGATTGACGCAGCATTAACAAGATAGGGCCCCCCAGAGCCTTGCTGGAGCTGCGTCGCGCTTGCGACGCAACTCCAGCAATGCGCCGCCTTTACGGCACAGATGCGTCATGCATCTGTGTCGTTTTTGCCCACTGGTGCGCATCAATGGTGGCGGAGGCATGGTACATAAGAAGTGGCGCATCCCTGCTAATATGAAGGGATGCGCCACTTAATGTAAATCTGCCCCATAGACTTTAACTAAATTCAACTTCCACATGCAAGTTATGGTGATCCAAATCTTGGACTCCAGAGATCCTTTTTTGCAGATCTTGAATCAGTGTTCAGGACATCAAATTCTTTCCAGTAGCCAGCACGCGTTTGGTAGGGTTAATCGACTTCATCAGGGTTAAATATTTATATGTTAGCCAATATGAAGCACAGCCGTGCTATATGAAGGAGGCCAAAAAACCACCCTGAAAATCTTCAGAGCCGTTTATCAATTTCTCTGGATAGAAACATAATTTCCAAAGGTCCAGGTAAACACCAATCGTGAGCTAATCCATAATGTACCCAAAGTATGAAAGAGTATCAGGTGTTTGTGTTCAAATCTATGCCAGGTACCTGTGAATGACCTCTCCAGTGTGCAGTTCAATATCAACACATTAAGTTTGATGCATGCTCCGTATTTATGCCACCCTTGTAAATATGGGCAGCGTCAAAATCAAAAGGTGTTGCGGCGGAACGCCTAACGCAACACCCATTGCCCACCCCCTTCACGCTAATTGTAATGTGAAAGGGGCCTTATTCACAAGGTGGTGTTTGGCAAGAATGTCGGAATCAGTGACATTCATGTGGAGATAGTGGCTTGTGAATATGTCCCTTAGTTTTGGTACTTTGTTTCATCGACTACTTTTAGCTACTACCCGCTTAACAAGATGCAGGCAGCTTTAGGCAGGGGAATCTAAAATCTGCGGCTTGAAATGGCCTTCAATAAACAATCAATGGGTAAGCTAAGAGAGGTTCTACCATTTGGGTCCATGTGTAAATAACATGGGAAGTATTCTGACACTTGCCACTGATGTGAACAATCCAATGAAAGCATGAGACATGCATCCTATAACTGGCAAACTCAATAGGGGCATGGAAGTAATGCTTTTACCCTAATCATGCCTATGCATGATACTCTCAGTAGCACCATAATCTCTAAGAAACTATGGGCCTGATTTAGAGTTCGGTGGACGGGTAACTCTACCACAAACATGACATCTAGGGCCAGATGCATGAGACGTTTTTGCAGGCGCAAATGGGTTTGCGACCTGTTTGCGCATGCAAAAACCTACAGGGCCATGTAAAAATTCCAAAATAGCAAGTCGCAATATATTTGCGAATCGCTATTTAGGAATTGCATGTCGCAATTAGGAAAGGGGCGCTCCCTTCCTAATTGCATCCGCAAATCAATGCACAAATGTTTTGTGACCACAATTGTGGTAGGAAAACACTTGCAAATTACCACCCTCTTCAAGAGGGTGATAATGCAGTCGCAATTTGGAAGGGGTCCCCAGGGGACGCCATCCACTTTGTCACTGTCTTTGTCCAATAGACCACTACCTGCCCTTAAAAAATTAAATGAAAACGTTTCCTTTTTTTTTTTTTAAATGTATCCCGTTTTCCTTTAACCCGTTCCCAGCGTCGAACGTTCAGCGCCCAGTGCTGAACGTTCGGAGAACGAATGCTGGCCCGTCGGCCAACGGTCGTGCGCAGCACTGAGGAGTTAGCGCTCGTGACGACTGTTGGCAGCAATTAAAGGGTTAAGGAAAACAGGCTGCATTTAAAAAGAAAAAAAACCCTGCTTTATTGAAAAGCAGTCCCAGACGTGGTGGTCTGCTGAGCCCAGCAGGCCACCATACCCCGGAGGGTCTGTCATTCCTATTGGGCTCGCAAATTGCGAGAGGCTCATTAATGTTGATGAGCCTCACAATTTACGACCCCATTGGGAATCGCCAACAGTGGTGAGAACACTGTTGTACATGTAAAATAGCACCTCGCAAATTGTGAGTCGCAAAACAGACTCGCAACTTGCCAGGCGCTATTTTGCGCGTCGTACATCTGGCCCCTACTCATTGATATCCAATGGCACTAGGAATACGGCAGATGGAAAATCTGTCACGTTTGTGACAGAGTAACCTGCCTACCGAACCCTAAATCAGGCCTATGTCATTTTGAGCATGCACAATCATAAGATGTTTACTGCTTTGATGAAGCCCTTACGGGTCTAGGAGTGTAATACATGACTTCAGTTCCTGCTGCCGCCTTCCAAATCAGAACCTTTATTGCCAGCTTTGCTCTATGCCTGCAGTCCTTCTTTACCAATGGTCCTTTAGAGACTCTAACGCTGATTGCGCTTACTAAGGAGTAGTAAGCCTTTCCTCAGTTCATGACAGGCCACGGAGGTTTATTGGATACCGCTTTTGTGAAGAAATTATGGGTATTCAAACTTGAACTTAATGTAATTCAGTGTTCTTCCTCATTGTATGGAAGCCTCAAGTGAAGAAATATCAACACAACAATCCCATTGGGAATGTTCTCCTCAATGTGGTGTTGGTCCTAATGTTGCCTTTACCAAACTTTTTGAGTTGAATTATTGTCTCTTGTTAACTGCTCAATATGAGTTTCTGATCAGGAAGCAACCAATTTTGTCAAAAGGTAGGGTTACTGCAATTTCACTCTAGGCTGTTTGGCTCATCAGGTTTTATTTTTATAACTGCTGTTATTTTGATGAAAGCAACACAAAAAGATGATGGACGAAATGATGAAAATGTTCACACATTCACCCCAAGTCACAGATCTGGGTTAAACCCATAGTTTGTATGCTTACTATGCCACCCAAGTTTGATCCCAGAAATATGCAAATAAGTCCTGACCCTGCTCTGCATGAGATCAGTCCAGCCCAAACTGCCAGGCCATGTCCTCTCTGGACCGTAAAACAAGCATCCTGGGACTGATTTAAGGGTATCACCACTCATTGGACAGGGTAGCTTGAATCCAGTGGCGTAGCAAGCACGGGACCCGTGTCTGGGCATACCCCTGCCACTTAGGGCGACTATATCAACACAAAAAGATGATGGACTGAATTCTGAACATAAGTTTGTGAATTCATGTATCTGGCCTGTTTTTTCTCTGGTGTCAATTTGTAAATATTCAACAGGATTGTAAAGTTGATTTTCTAGGTGGAAATTCAGTCTGATTTTAAAATTTGTCAATTAGATAACGTCATGCTTGGCCTAAATTCAACAGAATGTTCTTGTAGTTTTGTATATCTTGGGCATTTCATTGATTAAGGATAGATAGTGTAGCTAAAATCCACTTTAGCCTTTAAGCAGAGGCAGCTGGTGACATCTGAAAGTGGTGGGGTGTAAATGTGGGTGAATGCAAGCACAGTGAGAGAGAGTGATCGGCATGAGGGGTGTTGGGTGGGGTTCTCCCCCTGAGAGCTTTTTAAAGAAAGAACGGGCAAGTGGTGCATTTTCAAACAACTTTGAGAAAGCAAGATGGTTAATAAAGCAATTGTGGAAGTGGTCACCATTAGGCATTCCAACACGTTTCACCCTCTTGGACTTTCACAGGGGAGATAAGACCATTCCATTCAGATATCCCCTTAATGCAGTGTGGGGGTAGAGGGCCTCCTTGAAAGCATGATAATATTTATTTCCTGAAGTTGTGGTGTGCTGTCTAAAATGCTAAGTATGGAATCGTCACACCTTGCTTCCGATGATGGCTTCCACCAGCCTATAAAACGACAATGCCAGCCTATACAACGACAATGGGTTACTGTGTACATAACAACAGTGCTTTACAATGTCTTCAGCCTGTAGGCATACAAAAATATCCCTGGCTGCTCCAAGAAGTATAGAAAAAAACAATTGGAAATAAGGGAAATGTGTGCATCAGAAGTTAGAATTTTTTGTTTACCTGTGAGCATATTTTACGGGCTAAGAATGAGACAAAACCACAACCATGACCAGTGGGAAAAGTTCATGGAAATTTGCATAGGGCAGGGGTTCGAAGAGTTTGAGTGGAAAGGTCTGAAATTTAGGGGCCGATTAGGATTGCGGTGATTCCGCATCCTCCAGGCCGGCGGAAGCCACCGCCGCCCCGAAGGATGCGGAATCACCGCAGCAGTGCCTTGAAAGACCCCCCACCAGATCAGGATGGCTGGGGGTCATCGGCGGATGGGAGAACCGTCGCCGCTTTTCCGCCGCGGTCGCCTTCCGACCGTGGCGGAAAAGCTCTAATATGGTGGCGGTGTCTATCAGACATCACCAGCCATATTTGGATGGGGCAGGAAACATGCTTTTCCACTGCAGCTTTTCCGCTGTGGAAAAGCATGTGTTTTTTTTTATTTGGGGGCCCATTGCGGGCCCCCAGGGTGTCAGGGGATGGGGGGTGTACATGGGGAGTACCTATGGTACCCCCCTGCATTTACATGCATTTTTAACCTTGCGGCGGGTGCTGCTTCAAGCAGTACCCGCCGCAAGGTTAAAGATACGGGATGTGACCACCAGGGTGGCGGTCACATCCTAATTGGCATGGAGGGACCGCCGCTGCCCCTGCAGACAGTCCCTCTACCTCGGGGGTGGCAGACGGACCCAGGTCCGTCCGCCATCCTAATGACCCCCTTAGTTTGGAGACAGGCAAAAGAACCACAAAGCTGGCATACAGAAAACCTAGTTACTTTTCTGCTACAAAGTATGTCCCAAGGAAAGAAAGTGCTGAAAATTAGGAATGAGAATCCTGAAAATTATATTAGCATTGGCTAAGCTTTAGTACCAATAGCTCATATATTTGTCTTTTATAATACCCTGAGTGACTTGCTCAAAGGAAAAAATATGCTGGGAGGTTTAGAAGAAACAAAAACTCCTGATTCTTGCATAGAAGAATTTCTATCTGTGAGAAGCTGACTTGGTATATGGTGCACACTTATCTAAGTGGGCACCCAGCACCAATCCAGACAAACTGTATGGTGATTTTAGTGGTCTTAGACAACCTTAGAAAGCTCTCTAAGTTGTAGCTGTGGAGAACAGCCTTCAGGCTTAGTCCAGAAGGAGTGTAAAGCAGCTTGTTTTACCAGAGCATAATCTTAATGGTATAGAGTAAGTGAAAAAATAACCACACAGTGTATTTATATATTTTTTTATTTATTGTAAGACACTCATTAACACATACAGGTATCTCCTAGCCGCAGATATACACAATGCACACATTACTTTTCTATAGAAACAGGTAAGAAGCACAGGTACACAGTAGTCGCCAGGGGGAGACCAAACCAAATACCAAACTAGTGGTATGCGAACCACGACTCAAGTCAAGACAACACCCAGAAGATGTAGAAGTGGCACGGACCCAAGGAACCACCTGAGGTAAGTAACCAAGAATCAGATGGAGGCTGTGTGCAGTGTAGGAACTAGCAGCAAGCTCAATACAAATCAATGGGTAAGTCGCGGTTGCAATTTCAAAGAAGAAGGACTCTTCCTGCTGGACCCTGAAGAAACCAAGTGGAAGACAGAAGAGCCACCCCGTCCATGGATACCCTAGGAACCAGGATACCTACACCTGGGAAGCTGGGTGCATTGGTGTGAAGTGATGTCAGAAACTGCGGTCAAACTCAATGAAGGACTGCAGGAAGATGCAGCTGCTGGAGAAGGTGAAACTGTCTGGTGGCACCCAAAGGTGGATTCAGGATGAGAAGTACCTGCAAGCAGAGGGGACAGAGTCTATGCCACTTGCAAGTGACCCGGAAGACCGGAGGACGAATGCCCACCTAAGTTGGGCATTGCAGGAGAGCTGATGACCTTGGAGCTACAGCTGTGCAGATCAGGAGATCCTGTGGAAGACCAGGAGCTGATCATGAGCTGTCCCTCGTCTGATGTCGAGAGTTGAGGGGTCGGTGTCCGTCGGGAGCACCATACGCCTTGGCAACTGCATACAACATGGAAAGCGAAGAAGGTGCAGTGTCGGGACCAGCAAGGTCCAGGTGACTCAGCACAAGCAGGGGTGTCAGAACAGGCCCCGAGCAAACAGGGGAGTTCACTGAAACTAAAGAAGACCCTCAAGAGGACCCACAGGCCGGAGGCAATGGAGTTGCAAGAGGACCTTGAGCAGCTCACAAAATTTACAGGGCCACAATGTAAGTGATGTGGTGACGAGGACAAAGATCTTGATTAGAGGAGATGCTGGAGATTGGGGCTACTTGGAGTATGAAGATCTTGGAGGAAGGAAGCCAGCAAGTCTTGGCAGCAGCAAGTTGATGCGGTGCACAGGGGTTAAGTTCCTGCGGCTCTGACGAGGGATACTGGCCTCAAACTTGGTGAGAGGACAGGGTGGCCTTTAGGGATGTGAAGAACCATAACCTGTATTGCTGAGCCTTCCAGAGTCTGTGGCAGCCCAGGATCAGCAGACAGGTCATATTTGTTGCGGTGCCTGCAGATGCAGGGAAGTGACTCCTTCCTTTCAAGGGAGATTCCTTCAGGTGTCTTGGATGTCCACAGGCCTTGGAAGGTTACTGTATGGAGAAAAAGGCTTGGATGTTACAGCAGACGAGCAGGGCGACAAGACCAGGAGCAGCAGGAGTCTTCCTAGTTGCAGTCTTGATGCCCAGAGCAAAGTCCAGAGTGTCCAGACTGTCAAAGAAGAAGTGGTGCCTTGAAATTAATCTTTTTCCACAACAAAGATAGGGACCCACTCTCAGTCGGACAGTGGGGAGGATACTCCTTTGTCCTTTGTCCAGTTTCACGCCAGAGCGGGATTCAATTACTCCCTTAGCTGGTTTGAAGTGAACTAAGCAAGGAGGGCACCAAATGTGCCCTTCAAGCAGACTGAGTGGCGCTGGCAAGCGCACCCACCGGGACCCAATAAATGTAACCGTGTCTGGTAGGTAGTCACACCTCCCTGTGAAAGGATACCTATTGTTCTGCCTTCCTCTGCTCGAGCTTGGCTCAGCAGCAGAGAGCAGAATCGTGACTCTGGTCGGCGACAGCCAGGTTAAGCTGTCCAGGTCTAGTAGACTGGTACCAGGAGCACTGAGGGCCTCC
Organism: Lissotriton vulgaris; assembly: GCF_964263255.1. Lineage (NCBI taxonomy): Eukaryota > Metazoa > Chordata > Amphibia > Caudata > Salamandridae > Lissotriton > Lissotriton vulgaris. The sequence continues at coordinate 439,898,338 of NC_141693.1, forward strand.
CGGAGGACCTTTATAGTTCATGGAATCATACCCCACACAATTATTGGTGTGGAGGTATTATTCCACCATGTTTGATACCAAACATGACAGAGTTTGTTACAGCCAGTTTAGAGATAGTCTTCGCGTAATGACGCATGGCCACTCTATGTATCATAATGGCTGATGCTCCTGAAACCCGGGAGCATAGACTCCGAAGGTTGTAGGGGCGTCCTGCTCATGCGGGGCACCTTCACACTTAGAACCGTGCCTTCAGGATTGAAAATTCCAGCTGTAGGGGTGACATATAGGTTTTAAGTGCAGTGACCTATATCTTTCGTAGGTGGTGCTAACACCAGATTACACAGGCTGCAATAGCAGCCCTGTAGTTACAGTTTGTGTGGTCTCCCATAGGTGGCATAATACATGCTTCAGCCCACGAAGGACCCCTGCTGTATCTATGCCCTGGGTACCTCAATACCATATACTAGGGACTTATTAGGGTACACCATTATGCAATCTGCGATGTACCTAAGTACTTACCATAACCAATTTAGGGGAGAATGCACAGAGACTGGGATCCTGGTGGCAGGATCCTAGTCAGACTAGTCAGAAACAAAGCACCAGGAAAAAAAGTGGGGGTAACCATGGAGAAGGGTGCTACCTTCCTACACTATCCTAATTACCCATGCGAGCACTGAAGAGAATGGCCTCTAGCTCACTCTAGAAATTCTGTCCTTACCATTTCTGCCACAACTGGTAGCACCAGCTTTCTCCATCCAAGAACAAGAGGATATTAGGCCAATTTCCTGAGAAGACTTGCCTTGAACTGAATAGCAGCAGCTGCCTATTGAAAGTTATTGAACTCTCTAGGAAAAAGATCCATTCAGTGCTAAGGAGGTGGTAAAGAAAAACTTGTCCAGAGAAAGCTGGTCAAATAGTACAGTAGACAACGAAGATTTGTACATTGAAATGTAAATATTTTCCTCATGTATTTTAATTAATAAAAAGACCATTTTTGTAGGCACAATGTTCTGGCACAATGTTCTAGACACGTCCGGCGCGATGAATCGACATTGAGCTGGTCCTGCAAAAGGGACATCCCTGTCAGAAATCTCCTCCATGCCTTGTGCAGTGCCCCAAGAACTCAAGCCAACATCTCCCTGGAGTGATCCTATTGTACACAACCTGCCTCTTATAGTTCTACTTGCTTATAAAACACTGCTTCGCCAGAGCTGGACTGCATTTAAGATGCTTTGAAACAAGTTCTCAGCAAACGTAGATTGTCTTTGTCTTCATGATTTCCTCCAATGAATCAGCACAATGCCTTTAAACTTGAAATAAGATCTTCCAATGGCCAGTTCTGCATTACTGAGCCCTCAAGTCAGAACCCAAACATTACAGTGATATAAGCTGAGGCATCGTGGTTTGACCTGCTCATTTATATCTGAAATGTATTGCGAAATTTGAACACTAAATTAAATTGGAATGTTATTGTTCCATTTCCATTCTATCCTATTTTATATATTTTACAATATACCTTTACATACCTGCAAGACATTCCCTAGAACATGATTTCACTTTTTAACTTATCAATGAACTTTCTCATCAAAATTATATTTATTTTAAGGTGTATTACAGGGAGACCCGGTTGGGAGTGGCTTAAAGGAGACCAGGCGTAAGTGACCAAATTGAAACCCGTCCAGAAGGGGGCAAATGGAGACCGGGCCAGGTTACTTAGTTACGCAGCAATATTAAATAGGCCACGTTTCTTCTCAGACTTGTTTGTAAAGGAGACTGGAGGTGGGAGTAGCAAACTTAGCAAGATTGATATTGCAGTAAAGCTTCAAAAGAGAAGGCATACATTGGACGAGAAGGAATAAAAATGGACATTTTTGGTTCGGAAAGACATTAGGAGAGTGGAGTTTGGGTTTGGCATTGTTATTATTATTGTTAATGTTACCCGACCCTTACCGAACTCACTCTCACCTCTCCATCATCAGGCTGGATCGGAATCCCGCTTCTAATATCCCCCATTCCCTTACTAAACTTTAACTGCTGATCGTCTGTATTTCCATTCACTGTTGTGCCACGGTTCGTCGCCATCTAGCTACTTTTGTTCATAGTGCCAATATCGGCAACATTCACCATCCACCCATGCAGCAATCTCATATAGAAGTAACCAGACAAGACACCTTCTTTGTGGAGAAACATTGCAGCAGGTTTATTAGCATTACAAAGATGCCAAGATTGGTGGGATAGCTTACGGGCGATCCCAAGGCAGGCAGCCCCTTGCTGCCTGCCACCTGATGAGCCAAATTACACCGGGCCCTGCCCACCAGTGTTTTCTATATTTTGGGGGAGGGAAGACCCCTCCCACCGGTGGGCCAACAGCCCATCCCTTTTGTTCACGTCCAATAGGGGGGCAGAGCCTGCCAGGCAACCCCCGGTTGCTCAGGTCCACAGCCGCCCATCAACCGGAGGACCTCCCTGTGGGTATTTGGCTTTTGCACCCTTTTTGTGCTCCTGCAGAGGGTACCCATATGTACCTTACAGCCTCTGGATCGCCCTGTAACTCCGCCTGCAACACAAAAGAATACATTAGACAAAACCCCCCCACCACTTCCTGCTTCACGCTGGGTATGCGGTAGTGTGGGAAACAGCGTCAGGGTTTGTGAAAATGTGCAAAGAGGGCACCCAGTGGGCAGGGAAAGGTATATATACCTCCTCCCCAACCACCTCTGATCAGAAGTGACCTGCCCTCCGGACCCCTGAGTGTCCAAAACTGTCACGATTGTAAACTCCTCAGAATCAGGGCGATGCTCAAAGGGATCCACCTCCTGATTTCCCCACACTCTGACTGAATGACCATACACAGAGCATAGAGGTAATCAAGAGAGGGATGGGAAAGGGAAGGAGCAGCAACGGAAGGGATACCTGAAATGAGAAGATGGAAGGGATTAATAACAGATATCTCTAACTACACTCAGTAATTTCTCGCTAGTAGAACACCTATCTAGACACAACTTCTGGAGGTGAACCCTTCCTCTCTGACTGATGTAGTAGATGATTCTCTAATACACTGATCAGTAGCTTCCTACAACACACAGCAAAAGTTAATGTTCCGCCAAATGACCTCTCTCTTATCTTAAAGGAAAAAGCATACCAGGCCGCATACATACCCTGTCAGTTCTCCCAATAACGAAAAGTAAAACCCTCTCCAGTAACCAGTAAAAAATCATAGGGTTTGATAGGAACAGGGTAAAAAAAATGATAGCTTTCTGTATCCAGGAAAAGTTGCTCCTATAACAAAGTCTTGCAAATAAACAAAAGGTTTAACAGTACCAGTAGCTGAACCCAGCACCAGTTAATTGTACACAGAGATATAACTCAATCCATGACCGAGAAAGTACATAGTTAAAACCTCCTCCGAGGCTTACCAGGACACCGTTCCCCAGATCCAGGAAGAAATGACCGGCTCTCAGCAAGAGACGGCACACGAACAGAGCTCTACAAAGGGGAATGAGGAGGACGTGTGGAACTTCCAGTTAAGGCTATCCGCCAACAATCCTCCATCGGTCGAAGTTGCTCTGGACTCCAAAATAAAAAGAAATCCTTCCCCGCTGCAGACGTGAGCGGGAAGGAAGTCTGCAAAGTCTCCGCCAACGCAGACCATGAATGAAGGAAGCAGCGCGTCTCAGCTGAGAACGCGAAAAGCCCTTCCCAGCTGCAGCCGCAAGTGGGAAGGACGTCAGGAACAAGTCCGGCTTCGCCGAACTGAAATCACGAAGCAGGATTCCTAGAGACAGGGCCAGCGTCTCAGCCAAGAACGCAAAGGGTCCCGGTAACCGGATCCAGCGAGTGGATCGTACCGCTCTGTAACAAGGTACAAACAGAACTTCAAAATGGAGAATCACGTACGGCGCTGCCTGCGCGCCGTGAGATTATATGTCCTCAGCTCCTCCCAGCCGACAAGCATTCCGGGAGTAGTAGTTCTGCAGGAGCCTTCGTCAGATCATGACAGAAACACTGGAAGGCTGCTGCCTGTGCCCTCATGTAGCACTAAAGCGGCCACACTGTTAGCGGGTCCCCTGTGTGGATCCCGGGCAGCCGGCATAGTGCCGATATCGGCAACATTCACCATCCACCCATGCAGCAATCTCATATAGAAATAACCAGACAAGACACCTTCTTTGTGGAGAAACATTGCTGCAGGTTCATTAGCATTACAAAGATGCCAAGATTGGTGGGTTAGCTTACGGGCAATCCCAAAGCAGGCAGCCCCTCGCCGCCTGCCACCTGATGAGCCACATTACACCGGGCCCTACACAACGGTGTTTACCATATTTTGGGGGAGGGAAGACTCCTCCCACCGGTGGGCCAACAGCCCACCCCTTTTGCTCATGCCTCATAGGGGGGCGGAGCCTCCCAGGCAACCCCCGGTTGCTCAGGTCCACAACCGCCTGTAGGACTAACGGGGCACTGTCGCTCCTCCAGGGTCCAACCGGAGGACCTCCCTGTGGATACTTGGCCTTTGCACCCTTGTTGTGCTCCTGCAGAGTGCACCCATATGTACCTTACAGCCTATGGATCGCCCTGTAACTCCGCCACAGCTCTGGGTATGGCCACCGTCACCCCAGAGCCCGCCACCAAGATAGCCTTCCTTACTTACACGCTGCTGTCTCTAAGGCCTCCTCCAGGTCAAGTAGGAACAGGTCCATACCCACTCTGTACAGGTGTACACCATCTTCATCAAAACACCCAGTGGCCTTCGTGTGCAGCAACCCATGACGGATGAAGCCAAACCCCCTTTGCTCAGTGAATTTTTTCATGGCGCTGTTAACCTTCCTGCAAAAGACCTCCATGCTTCCCTTGATTGTGCGTCCTGCCACACCCGCTGGGGCGTTATCCCAGACCACCATATCCCATCGGTCCCCAGCTGGTTGCTAAACTTACACCCGTCAATGCTTGAAGCAGTGCCCTTCTCCCCAGAGATGCCAGATTATTCCCTCCTAGGTGTATGACCAGCACATTAGGAGGAGGATTCCCTCCCCAGAACTCTGCTGCAGCTTCTACATCAAGCAGGTTCAGCACATGCCTGGGTATCCTAGCCAAATAATGTCTACTCTGTTCAGTGGATTAATGCATGGCGCGGTAAACTCTTTTGCGCAAGGCTTCCTGGCCTCCCTTGACCAGGCTCCTTGCTTCACTAAGCAAGGGGTTATCCTTGACCCCTATAACTCACATGCCCCTCAATAGTTTCTATCCTACACATGGAGGACTTCCTTTCTTACAGCAGTGCCTTCCTACCCATGGAAGACAACTCATTTCCTCTTAAGTGGATGTCCCACTGATAGGAGGGGAAACACCCCCCCCACGGTCTGTGCCACAGCTATCTTCGGCAACTGTCCCAGCGCTGGCATAGACCTCAAACCATATTAACTAAGTGGTGGAAACACCACCTGTCTCCTATTCCTGCATTCCCCCCCTCGTGCCACACTGAAGACAAACGAAAGACCATATACCCAACCATTGATCATGGCAAAATAAAGAAATGGAGTTGTTGAATTCCCTTAATTGAGCACTGCACACCTTTCTATATACTCCAATTTGCACTTAAGACTATTTACCTACACCCCGCTTGTTCTAGCCCCTCTCCAGGTCCAGAAAACCATTCCATGCCACCTCTGGACATGGGCAGGCATCTTTACCAACATCCAGTAGATACCCGGTCCAGCAAACAAATCCAGGCCACTTTTAGCAGGTGAAGCCCCATCTTCTACAATACACACTACTTAGAAGGGGGTCCAAGGGCTAGTTTAAAGACTCACAACTAGATACACGTCCCTACTTATAACATCTATACATAAAGATTATCTAGGAGTCAAATAAAAAGGGAAAGAAAGAGGAGGAAGCTCAATTCATAAGAGACCCATGACATAACAGAAAAAGGTTTTTTATATTTTACATAACACCACGTGATATATTATATGTAATGTGAGTAGAATGCACGTGATCAAACAGACTGGGGAAAAAAACCCAAGGGTAGGTGAAAATTTTCCCATCAGTTGTCGATCTATTCCGCCACTTTTTACATCATGTGGGTTCTCCTTACCCAGGAGTCAGTGCAATCACAGTCGAGAGGATATAGAGAAGACTGCAAGAGCCAAAAGACCCTTGTATCTGCAAGTTTGGCGGTGCAGATTAAAGAATCAATGTAAGGGGACAACTGAAATCAAGCAGTGCAAGAGTGTGAGTAGTGATAGAATAAAATTGGATCAGGCTGAGTAGAAGTGTAATTTTTAATGTTTTCTCTCAGCTCTGCAAGACTAAAAACAATTGAAACAACCAGATTTAACAAAATATCTGTTCAGCAAATAGTGGTCGACATGTTTCTGCATAAGTGGATAGTGCTAATGCATTCATCAGGACCTAGATATTGCTACTGCTGTTGAATAAGTGAAAAAATATATATAAAAGGGATTATTTCAGCTGCATTTCAGGTTGGATACTCCACCACAATCCTAAGTAACGTCATGTCAACTGGAAAAAAATGAAAAGAGACAGGAACAAGAGTTAAAATATATCATAATACACTCATATGTAGTGTATATGTCATTTCTAAGATTTAATTAAATGGCTTCATTTACATATCAATGTGTCGCCACTCACCCAATATTTGTGGGAATAGCGCCTCATCTCACCTGGCTGCAGCTCAGGTAATGAGGAGCACCGCTCTGTTTGAGAAAGAAATATATATCTGTAAGTGTTCCGTTGTTAGTCTTATATAAAAATCATAACCGTGTAGTCAGAAAAGTAATCAATAGGAGGTATTACTGATTAGGTTTGCGAAAACCGCAAGACAGAGGTCTCATCGTGGGGTTAATCAGCATATTTGTCAAACCGACATCACCGTACGACCAATGAATGTTGTAGTATCTATTGTATTAGCAGTATATATCCCAAACATCAATCTATTACGAGATCGTTGTTTCATGAAATATGTCCATATGGGCACGACAGCTTGATACCAAAGGCAGAAGTTTGATTTTTTAAAAGTTACCAAGCATGCTACCTTCCAGATCCTTCGTTTGAAAAAGGACGGGAGAAGAAGCATACGTGTCTGTGACTAAGATTAAAATTAAAGCATCGGCTCACAGAATCACGGCTAAACTTGCGCGGCGGCCGCTTATCACGGATTCTTAGAAGTATCTAGAGGCATCGCTAAGGCAAGCTCAGTGGCTCAAGCGGCGCCACTTCTTACCTCTCCGTCGGTGTCTCCCGGCGTTCCTCTGCGCTAACTGGGGAGGCACCGGACGTTTCTCGAGAGGACTATTTGTTAGAGAAACGCCTTTCCGCACACGTGACCTCAATTGGGAAGCTGGGATTTGTAGTCCGAAGCCAAAAATTGTCGTAATGATTTTAGTGACGTGGTCTCCCTATATCAAGATAAATGATGGAAAAACTCGAAAGAGTTATTAGATAATATTTGGTGTTATGCGGCAACTATGGACCAAGGGGAGTACCGAGCATTCTTTAAAATCGAGTACATATAGGATTTGCCAGATGTTCATTACAAATGGTATTTTCTTGTGTAAAGGTAGTTAAAGATCAAAAAATAAAATCTTATGAGTCTACACTTTTTAACAAGACTCGTGGGTATATTTTACATGGATGTAGTATATTAGTGCTTACTGTAACCTGATTGTAAGGAATTGCATAACAGTTCAGTTACATATGTTCGCATTGGTTTACAAGACTTATAGTATGTTCTGAATATACTAATAGAAGCCAATATAGCACTGATTTATTTTTTATTTTTTCATCTATAGCGACATCCAGGGTATCGGTTCATTCAAACCCTCTTTGTCGCTATTGAGTTTGTAAACCCACTTTTGTTCCTTCTTGAATAAAAATTTGGTCACATCAGGGCAGTGGTCCGGAATCGTGGGTTGTTCCAGTACAGTCCAAGTAAAATCATTAGGACCATGGCTTGCTTCTAAAAAGCGCGATGTTAAGCGGGTTGCTTGCTTGCGACAACGCACAGTACTTTTATGTTCACAGATACGGGTCTTTACTTTTCTTTTCGTCATGCCTACATACATTTTTAGGCATGGGCATGTGATGAGATAGATGATATTTTCGCTGTTACAATTCGTGAACTTCCGCTGTTGCCATGGTCTGCTTGTCCCAATATCTATGGTGGTGGACTTGGTTGTTTGAGGACAGACGGAACAGTTACCACAAGGATGATGACCTTCTACCGGAGGAAGATCCCACAGTGTGCCAACTTGTCTACTGATTTTGTTTTTTGGTCTAGTATGTACAAGCTGGTCTTTTATGTTCTGCCCTCTCTTGAAGGCAAAAAGCGGCATTGGCAAATTGTCACCGCCAGTGTTAAGAATAGACCAATGCTTTCTCACAATCTTTTGAACCTGATTAGACTTAGTGTGGAAGGTGTTAACAAATGTTATCCTTTCTGTTTTTTCTTTCGGTACTGTTAGTTCAAGGAGGGCATCTCGGTTGTTATTGGACGCCCTTTTCTTGGATTGGCGTATAATCTTGTTAGGATACTTCTTCTCACGCAGTTGCTCTGTCAGTTTCGCAGAATGCACCTCAGATGCCTCTTTCGTAGAGCAATTCCTTTTGACCCTTAACAATTGTCCAAAGGGCAAGTTGTTCCTAAGTGCTCTAGGATGGCAACTTTCATAACTTAAAAGTGCATTGCGGGCCATGGGCTTCCTGTACAGTTCGGAACCCAAGCCTTCTGTGGTAGCCAAGATGGTGAGGTCTAGGAAGGGTAGATGTGTTTTGCTAAATTCAACTGTGAACTTCAAGTAGATGTTACGTGAATTCAACCAATGATGGAACTCCATAAGGTCTAATTCTGAACCTCGCCACACCACAAAAATGTCAGCTATGTATCGCTTCCAAACTCGGAGCAATACATAGTATGGATTGTTGTGGGTGAGGACCTCAGACTGTTCAAATACATGAACGTAGAGATTCGCGAGACTGGGAGCAAAGACACTATCCATAGTGGTCCCAGATGTTTGCAGGTAGGTAGTGTCTTCGAATTTAAAATAAAGGGAGCCAGGACAAACTTTCGATTTTTATCTACACTCCATTGCTGCTTGACTGTGGAACAACGCTCCGAAACAACTCTTTGCCCACACTTCTATACTATTCAGGAACACAAGAGTTACACTGTCGACAACATTTCTATTGCACTGGTATTGAAGGTGCAACCATATTTTGGACCATTGGATTAAGATGATCCTATTCAATGCCCTGATGAAATTCCCAAGGCACTAAAGGGAATGAAACGCGTTGGCTGTGCCTGTGTATCTTAAAAAGAGAAAATAAAAGAGACCATTAAAGAAAGAACAGAAGACTCACAAAATGTATGAACTTCTTGATCATTTGACTCCATTGTGTGCACCTCTCAGTTAGCCCTGGAGGTATCGGAGGAAGCCAGGTCCCACCCCCTTCTACTAGTCTGCCAGCGGTCAAGTAGACAATGAATTTTCAGTGCAGTGCTTAACCTGTACAACTATCTGCCAGCACTGTGACTGGCAGCCACTTCCGTTGGACCACAAATAGCTCCTGTCATGCTGCCCCACCATATTCGCATCGCATATTCACATCGCATATTCACATCGCAACTACTGACCCTGGCACTGTGCAACTATCTGCCGCAGTGTGTCTCACTATGCTCTATATTGGCTGGGGTGCAAATAATTGAGTCCCTCGTCCTGCAGTTTACCAAACCAATTGTATATTATTTATACTGAACTGTAGATAAATGAATGAAATAGTCAAGTCATCCTTGCACTTTCCGATGTAAATCCAAATCAGGTGCAGGAGACCAAGGTTGTATTTACACCTTTACCTGCCTCTGGATTGTTGGGGATTTCCTTTGTGTTTTCTTCCCTACATACCTTGTACGGACATACCCTTGAGTTAGGAGCTCTGAATTTTTAACAGCCCCACAAGTTAACCAACAATCTATCACTAAATGACCTATGTGGTGTAGACATTCTCAAGAATGTTTTGTTGTCTGCACACTAGAGCATTCTAAGCTGGAGTTACGCAGGGACCACGTGAGTTATTTTACCGGATATTGGTATTGTTCTTAGTATCCTTATTTGTACTCCAACAGTGAAAAAAATGCAGCCCACTAGCCTGTATTAGAGAAATATAATATACACGACGTACACCCATTATGCCCTGGGCGGTTGCCAAAGTGGAGACCTCCCAGAGCCAGCACTTCAACATGTCTGTGAACCTTTGCTGACAGTCATTATCAGGGTTGTGAGGTTCCCAGCCCAGAAAGCTGCCTGCCAGCCACTGCGCAAGGTCGCAGAGACCCAATTAAGTCTTCTGTGACTCACTTACAGCAGGGATGCTGGACATACATGCCGTCCCCCTGGTTCTGCTAAAGCGATATGCACGCATTTCTGACAAAACGGTCTATTGATTTGCGGAAAGTCCCTGGCTCTTTGCTACTATACTTTCAATTGTGCAGGCGTGGCCCTTCTCAACAGTGCTGCTAAATTTCCAATCTGCTGGTGTAGAGCTTAGAGCATGACAGCAATATAGGTCAACTAGTGAAGGCAGTTACAGTAGAGCAGCAGCATTTAGTAAAAGAGTGCAAAAGTGCTGGATGAAATCCTTCACATAATCTAGGCCACTGGAGTCTGGTCCCAGCCTGTCCTGGTTTGAGGACTGTGCCTACCCATGTGTGTTTGCCTGCAGATCCCCTCCTGTATACTTGCAAACCGTGACCCCCATGTATACTTGCCCCCGGTGTCACCTCCTGAGTACTTGCACCCAGGGCCGGTCCTAGGCATGGGCGGTATGGGCAGCTGCCCAGGGCCTCGCGCTCAGGGGGCCCGCTGCCGGCCCTCGCGCAGGCAGTAAGGCACTTAGAGGGGCCTCACATCTTCCCTTTCGCCCGGGGCCTCAGAAGGCCTGGACCGGCTCTGCTTGCACCCAGTGTCCCTTCTGTGTATTTGAGGAAACTCCTGCCTTATAAGACCCTGGTCATGAAAGACGGGTGAGACCAGTGAAGAAAGACTGGCACTCTAGAGGGTAAAGAATGTGCTGAGTCCGTGCTTTATCTGGAACTCAATAAAACCATCTGAAGTATTCCTTTTCCATCATTCTGAAACTTACAATGGGACTATTTAGCCAACTAATTAATATGCATAGACGGTAATCAACTAATCCTCTGTCCATTTTTAAATGAGGAGCTGTCCTAGGTGCCGGTGCCTGCCACAAAATTGCCGGAGACAGAAACAGTCAGTTTCACTAACAACGTAACGCTGTGTGCTCTGCGCTACCTTTTACATAAACAGGGCAAGTACCTCCGTTCCTACAATCGGCGTGCTCATCTTGTCACTCCAACCATGCGCTACGACACATTCAAGCAGCGGTCGGCGGCTGCCACACGTTACACAATACTTAAGCACTTGGCCTTAAAAACGCTACTCCATTCATTGCTCCCGTGATACATCCAAATAAGCGCCCAAAGCAACAAGCGCTGCGGACAGCCTAGTGACCAGCTGTCTGGAATGCCCCTGCAGGGGAGATCTTAGCTGCGCCCGTTGCCCCCGAGACACCTGACCGCCACAACAAAGCCGACGAGGGGCACGCAGCCCTTGCCCCATGCTTGCTAGCAACAAGAAAAGCTGGCTCACTCTCCGGGACCCGATTATAATCTCTTTGGTTTGGAGCACTGCTGATGGGCAACAGCGGGAGCTCAAATTTTTCCCCGCTCTGGAACCAGGATATACCAGTCCCCCCCGTCGGCAACCCGCACTTGACCCATTGGGGCCCGCTAAGCCATCGCACACCCATCCGCTGACTGGCAGCCCCGTTGACAAGATGTACAGGCCAGGCGTCAGAGCCACAGCTCCTGGGCCATGCAGCTCTCCGTCCCCCCCTTACAACGGCGGTCCACGTGTGCCTATACTCCGCCTCAACAGCGGCATGCAAGGACCTGAGGGAGGGAACTGGGGAAGCCCACCTAGCTTTTCTGATTGGCTATAAACTTTGTAAAAGCTGGCCGCTGACCTCTCCCCGAGCACAATTCACGTCCAGGGTTAGTCCACAGCGCATGCACCCAGCTGCAATGCGATTCCCAAAAATTGGATCCGGGGCGGACAACAAGACCACAGACCATCCTTCCTTTTGTTCGTGCCTCCTTCACATTTTTTTTTAGGTCGAGCCTAGCTATCTCGTAAGCGATCGCTATGCGAGAGATTTAGTAAGGGACACCAGAAAATGCTCCCAAAGACCTTTGGAATGCGGTTTATGTCCAGTGCATGTGAGGCATTCAAGCACGAAGCTGGCATCTGGCATCGGACTGGAAAGCAGCAGACTGCTTTCGCCAGCGCGGGCTCTGCCTCACTTCCTGCTCCCCCTCTTACTGCAATTAACTTTTGTTATCGCTAACACCCCATATGCTTGTTCCCTCCGACCCTTCCTTTGATGTCCGCTTTTCTTGTTGTTTACAAACCATTGTGTTGGTTCACTCGCTCACAATTTCTGATTAGAAAACATGCACGCCCCGCATGACTGCCCTTCTTCCTGTTTTTATCATTCATTCATACTGTTTGTGACTAAGAACCCGAAACGCACTCACCCTGAAAATGGAAAGTACACACTGTCGCAGCAGAGCGTGCACACACTGATACGAGAGCAGGCATACTCTAGTATCAAAGCACTTACACTGCTGCACGCCTCACACTGCTGCACGCCTCACACTGCTGCACACCTCACACTGCTGCAAGCCACACCCTGCTGCATGCCTCACACTGCTGCACGCCTCACACTGCTGCACACTCCTCCTTTTTCCCATATCATGTATAAATGTATAGAATTGCGTTAAAAGGCAGTGTAATATATAACGACAACAATGACTATATTTTTGTCCTGATGATGCCCCTCACTTAACTTAGGCATCGAAACGTCGTCGACCAAAAAACATTTAAAATATTGTGAAATGCAATGGTGTGGTTATGACAATCTCTGTCTGTAACACTGACTACAAGTACACAGACATATTTTTGCTTTTCTCCTTTTACCATTCTGTTAGTTGTTTTGTCTGAATGTAGTGGGTCACGGCTGTGCCCACTTGTTATTAATGTGTTCATTCAGTTTTATTAAGAAAATTGTTAAATAAATTCCTTGTCCGGCTGGACAAAAGACATAACACTTATCAGGTGTGTGATTATTAGCTCAGTATACCATTGTGTCCACGAGTAGGGACCACTGTTTTTTGTAACATTACACTGCTGCACGCCTCACACTGCTGCACAATACTGCATCACTCACACTGCTGCAAGACACACTGCTGCACGCCTCACACTGCTGCACGCCACACACTGCTGCATGCCTCACATTGCTGCATGCCACACACTGCTGCATTTCACACACTGCTGCACACCTTACACTGCTGCATGCCTCGTACTGCAGCATGCTGCACACTGCTGCATGCCTCACACTGCTGCATGCTGCACACTGCTGCATGACTCACACTGCTACATGCTGCACACTGCTGCATGACTCACACTGCTGCACGCCTCACACTGCTGCACACCGCACACTGCTGCATGACTCACACTGCTGCACTCCTCACACTGCTGCATGCCTCACACTGCTGCATGCCACACACTGCTGCACGCCGCACACTGCTGCATGCCTCACACTGCTGCACGCCTCACACTGCTGCATGCCTCACACTGCTGAACGCCACACAACACCACCACATCACTCAGGGACAACACCACATCACTCTAGGACACCACCACATCACTCTAGGACACCACCACATCACTCAGGGACACCACCACATCACTCAGTGACACCACCACATCACGCAGGGACATCACCACATCACTCAGGGGCACCACCACATCACTCAGGGGCACCACTCAGGGGCACCACCACATCACTCTGGGGCACCACCACATCACTCAGGGACACCATCACATCTCTCAGGAACACCACCACATCACTCAGGAACACCACCACATCGCTCAGGGACACTACTACGTCACTCTGGGACACCACCACATCACTCTGGGACACCACCACATCACCCTGGGACACCACCACATCACTCAGCCCAACCACATCATCACTCAGCACCACAACAGCATCACTCAGCACCACAACAGCACTGTCTTTGCTTGCTACCAACAAGCATTGCCATAGCCAATAGGACTTGCATTAGGAAAGTGTAAGTTATTGGCTTTGTGAATAACAATTTTCAAAGCCAACACATATTAAAGAAAATTGTCATTTACAATACCAATAGCTCACACTTTCCTAATGCAAGACCTATTGCATTGCAAATGCTTTTTTTTATGCATCTTTATATAGTGTGAACTCGACCCGAAGGTATTGGAAGGTATTGGAGCGCTTTACATGAGCACCCTATTTACATTACACATTCAGGCATAGGGAGATTAAGTGATTTGCCCAGAATCACAGCATGTGTACGTGACCCAGAGGCTCGAACCCTTGTCTCGAACACCATAGTCGGCAGTCTAGCCAGGGACCACATCCTCACATGCCCCACAAACCACGGGCCTGCTTATCAGGCGGCTCCTATTGCATAGTGCCCGGCTGCTACACGTTCACTCCTGAGAAACACGGTCCTAGGGCCCGAAGAATGCTTTCTCAGGGGGTCGGAGCGCTCGAGAGCACCATCAAAAGGGGGAGGGGAGGGATCATGGTGCGGCATACTACATGCCGAGTGATCTTTGCCTGGTAATCGCAACGCCTTAGAATACACCCAGACCGGACACGCCAACGCTGCTCATCTCCAGTCACTCCAACATCTCACTGTTCATTACCGACGGGACCTAGCAGGCTCGCAAGTGGCGTGACCAGTAAGGCTGTGAATTACTGTTGTGAACTTCCGCCCTTCCAAGACTAGACCGTCCGTACACAAGGCAGCCCCTGTCCTATGTGTACGCACAACGCGGTCTCTCATGCCAAGGTGCCAGACGCTCGCAAGAATGGGGCCCCTGAGTCCGATAACTAACAGGGGAACAAACAAGGAACCCCGGTGCTAGTCCCTAAGAGTGTAGGGCACCACCACGCTGCCAGTTCCACTCTTGCACCTGGAACCGGTGGGATCAGGGGGTCGGTGCAGGCTGAGACCACCCGCCTCTAAACTGTGTGCTGAAAACAGCACCAATGCTACTCCGCAAAACTTGGTTGAATATGCGCAGGAAATCTGTGCCAACCCGACAGTGCCCCACAACTAGCCGTCGCGACAAACAAGCGCCCACACCTCCCCCCGGACGAGCTGGCGTGTCCTAGGTTGTGGGGAACCGAGGGTGACACCCACAAACAAGGCTCCTGCAATGCTGCGAACGGCCGCACATCAAAGCACTGACCCCCGATATGCTGGAGACAAGTAAGGCAAACCCCGCTGTGCTGCTAAAACCGCGATCCCACTCCCGCGAGTCGTGAGACCAGTTTGAGCCAGCGTGTCCCGCACAAAACTAATGGGCCACCCGGTAATCCCACCCTATCCCGACGGCACAGGCACACCTAGCCCAGCATCACGACACGCCCCAATGGGGGGTGGACACAGACCGGGAGCCTTGCACTCTCCCCTCCCTACCAGCCCCAAAGCCCGGAAATGGCGAATTGCAGCCAACTTAAGTTAAAATTGCACAGTGGCCAAGCAGGGGTGGGGGTCGGCGGTGCGTTAAAGGCACTCGCCACAGCAAAGGCTCCCGGACCCTACCACCCGGCGAGAACCCTAAGTCCCTGGAGATGTCCTGCCCCCCCCAAGCGGCCACAGCCACAGCAATGGCCAGGCTAGCAGCCTTGCCCCTAAAGGGGTGGGGAGAAGAAATACACTCACCACACCACACTGGACAGCTCCAGGAGGTCAACAACCCGAATGGCATCAGAAAATGTGCAAAGAGGGCGCCCAGTGGGCAGGGAAAGATATATATACCTCCTCCCCGCCCACCTCTGACCGGAAGTGAACTGCCCTCCGGACCCCTGAGGGTCCGAAACACTAAAAGGCTGCTGCTTGTGCCCTCATGTGGCACTGAAGCAGCCGCCCTGTTAGCGGGTCCCCTGTGTGGACCCCAGGCAACCGGCAGAAGTGTGGCTGTCTGGTGTTGTTGATTGATGGGCTAGTGTGGTGTGCGTGTCTTCCTCTCCTCTCAACTCCTCCGGATCAAACTGATTCACACCTGCCTTGCCACAGCAGCATTGCTATTGTTATGGTCTTGTTCCGCTCACAGAGAGGAGGGGAGAGGCAGAGACGCCGGACGATCAGGCCAGCCCATCAACGGCAGAAATGGGCAATCACTACATGGCTTTACAATAAGCCATTACAATGATGGTCATTACTCGGGTGTGCAGACCTTCCCACCCATGCGGTTACATGTTTTGAAAGGCCTACAATCAGGGCTTTAAGTGAGATGAAAAAACTGGGTGTCTCATAAAGGGGCGTGGTCAATGTAATTCACAGCATGGCTTAAAAATATAAGCTAAACATCTGTGTTTAGCATCCTGACTTGTACTTTTGCTGTTTCTGTCACTGCATCCAGATATAATACAACAAGTAACATCACACCTACAACAAGTCAAGACTATTGGCTTTGTCAATAGTTGTTGGTTGCATAAGATAAATAAGTAGCAATTATGGTTTGTATAGGATATTGAAAAAGCTTCCACTTACAGACCTGGTGACACCAGGACAATGTTGCTGCTCCTGAATTTCAAAAGAGAAGGGAAATCCTGAGAGAAAAGGACTCTCTTTAAAGGATTTCCCTTCCCTTGGAACGCTTGCCTGGCATGACATGACGCAATCCACTAGTGAGAAGTAATCAGTGTGAGCAAACGCACATCCACATCGATGTGCCTGCTGTCACTGCAGGTAGGAGAAAATAAATGGCCCGCCTGTGCCAGGGCACAAAAGAGAGCCTGATAGAGACCTGTTTCGAGGCCCCCTTTAAAAAACTGACGGCAGGTCTATTGTAGGCAGGGCGTTAAGTGGGTCGGGAGCACCGGTGAGACCCGACCCACTTAACGCCCTGCCTACAATAGACCTGGCTGGCAACTGCGCTATGCAGCCAATCCACATGCTCCTTTCTTGCCAAGAGACCTCGCCAGGATTGGCTTGAGAAGGCAAACTCACCACTAAATAAGTGACTGGGGGTCTGCGGTTTTGAGCAACCCCCACCCACTCAATGAGCAGTACTGAGAAACCTGTAGGGTACATGTTGGTTTGGCCAGGGAAAGGCTGCCGGGCAAACTGACATGCGCACTATTCTCACTAGTGAGCTCCCTCGTCGTTGCTAGTCTGAGTCATGTCACGTGACGTGACAGGGTCTATAAGCCTGCCCCACCCCTTTGCCGCACCGAAGGGTGACTGGCCCACGTGCACTGATTTTATATCCAACTAAACACAGTTTATTTTTTCTTTTTACTATGTTATAACAATATTACTAGGAGGCGGGGGCAAATATAAGTGGGGCAATGCCCCCCCGTCCTAAGGCAGAAATTGCCCCTGCCTTTTAGGGTACTGACTAGTACTCTGTCAAATAGAATTGCAGCCTTCCCATCTAAACATTTCCAAAAATGTATGTTTTAAAGCACTCCCAAACCCCTTTTTCCATTAAACAAGGGCCACAATGTGTTGTGACAGGAGTTCCATGAAAAGGTCAGATCTGAAACATCTCACAGATACAGTGAGATGTATAGTCCTAGGTGCAGTATTGTATACCCATTGGTGTGTGTAGCACAGGTGCTTAGTTTGACTACTAAACATCACATTTTAATTTTTTTCTTCCAATGTGATAAACTACCCCAAATTTGAAACATTTATCAATAATCAGACAGAATAATAGTGGTTGACTTCATAATTGTGCGGTAAGAAAGGGGAAGGTTCATGGTTTGCCTTACTAAAAGCAATAACAGTGACTTGCTACAGGGAAGATATCATCGTAGGATCTCATGAGAGTGAGAATACTCCCAGGTACCTGTTAGTGAGAGAAATTTAAAATGGATGAACTGTTAAGATGAAGAAACACATACATTTATTCTACATGACACCATTTACATAGGAACTCACATTACCAAATATTCTCCAGCATCAACTTTGTAAAACAGGATACATAATGAACTGAGTTACATTTTACATCAAGAAAACACTTCATTTAGATAGATTTACAAACAAATAACATGAATAAGGGAAAATTAAACTTCAAACATGTTTGGACTTACCTGTTCATTGTGTCTTATTTACACTACATGTTGATATGATCTTGATGTGGCAGAGGTAAGATAAGGTTCCATCCTCCTTACCTTCATCTTTTTATTTTGTTGATGTGGTGCTTGCTGTTTCTTCAGAATTGGTTGCAAACACTGTATTTCTTCCCAATCTGGGAACTGGAAAGGGGTTCTCATCTTTCCCCTTAATATTCTGGATATGTCTACTTGAAGTAAACAAGATTTTCCAACAAAGCAGAGACCTTGACAGTTTACTTGTCTGATTAAGAGTCAGGTATGGATCCACAGTGTAGTCGCAGCATAGGTTCGGCCTACTTAGCATTCTGTCTGAGGAGGGCAGATTGACTGTAAACTAACTGGTTGCTTAACTGCCAAGGACTTGCCAAGGACTGAGCATGTAAGCTGGAGACCGACTCTAGCAACTGGAAGATCTTATACACAGGCCTGTAGACACACTGCTGTGGTGCTTCTGAAAATCTGAGGTATGTGCTACCCAATTTCTCTAGAGAAGAGCTAAACAGTATGTCTTGCTTGGGTTTTTATGGCTTATTCTGCAGTTGATGATAATGTCTTAGCCTATGTGAAAGCCCCATGAAGTCCAGACAAAGACTTGGAGACAGAGCATTAAAAAGCCCTCTGTACTCCTCCTCACCAGCTATCAGGGGTTGGCTTTACAAGCTCCATATTTCAGTGCAGGTGAGCAGAGTGGCGGAGCAAGATCCTTCCATGACCCAGTGCATCTTTTGCTTGATCATCTTTATGGACTGGCCCACATACTTGTCTTTTCCGGATTCTCACTGTCCTCTTCAAGGTGTGGCATTAACAGGCCCATCACAACCGTCATTGATATGGGAGTGGAAAAAGTGTTGTTAAGCTGCACTTGGGGGTCTCCTGACTCCAGCTTGCTGAGCAAAGATTCATCACACGGGCCATTTGGTCAAATTTAGAAGGTCAAAGAGGTCCTGATTGGTCCTAATTAGGTTCCTTTATGCCTGTATCCCATACAGTACTGCTGAAGGTCAGGCCCCTGCCTGTACGCCATTAACAAAATCTGTCAACCCTGAATGGGAGGCCATTGACACATTGTTGCTAGCACCCTTGTGTCACGAGATCTAAAAGAATCACCATAGTATAGGCCTAAACCAGCAGTCAAAACAAGGATTCGGTTTCCCATCAAGGCGCGTGCTTCCTTTTTTTTCCCCAAAACGTTTATTATGTACCCTGTGACTTTAGAGTATTTTTTCTACAGACAGTGATCAACTTGTGATTGACATTCGCACTGTTTTCTGGCCACCAAGACATAGTACTCTTTGTTCTTAAGATAATTCCAAACACTATAGCATTTTCAGCCAGTCAGTTGTAAATTGTATGTATTGTGTATGACGTGGCTGCTCGGTGTTTCAACTTTATTTCCTTTGTGATGTTGTGGGGAATATTTTCAAAGAAGTGACCGACCACGGTGTTAGCCTTCTTGGCTTAACATCGCCCTACGCCACATCTGAGACGCAGGGCTGTAGCGTATTACAGATGGCGATTTGTAACTTCTCTGTGTGCTGCTTTGTGCAGCACACATAGTAGTTGCAAATCGTCATTTTTAAAATGATTGTTAATGTGCAGGAAAGGACACCTTCATGCACATAAACAATAATGCATGGCGTTTTGCTGGTTCTATGTGTGTGCACAATGCAGCACCCACAGAATTTGCAAAAATAAGGAGAAGTAAAGCATTTCTCCTTGCTTAACCATGTTAAAACCATGTTTTCCCTTGGGATGTATGATGATACAACGCGTACCATCACAACGCAGTATGTTACATCGCGGTCTTGACAACGCGAGACATTACATCGACTTGCGCTGGAGGGCGCTGGACTTAGGAATAGTGTGAATTCCAACTCCAGTCTATGTACAGTAGGGAAATTGTTGGAAAAGTAATTCATACTATTCCTTAGTCTAGAGCGTCCTCTAGTGCAAGTCGATGTAATGACTTGCATTGTCAAAACCGCAATATAACCATACCGCATTGTGATGGTTTTGTGGTAAAGAATGTCTCCCTTTCCCGGGTCTTAATTTGGGTGCTGCCTCCTATTTTGCCACCCTTGTAAATAGGGGGCAGCGTCAAATTCAATGAGTGTTGCGGCAGAACACCCACTGCAACACCCATTGCCCGCCCCTTTCACGCTAAGTATAGAGTAAAAGGGTGCCTCACTTACAATGCAGCGTTAAGCCGTGTTATGTTGCTTAACACTGCCTTGTGAGTACGGCGAAGCCCCTATTGACACAGGAACTTCTTTAAAAGTGACATTCCTGTGGCAATAAGTGCTTGTAAATATGCCCCTGTGTGTCTTTATAGATTAGCGTTAGTGCTATTACTTGGTTGTTTATTTAAATGTTGGTTCTTTTATATAAAATATTAACTCTAGTTGGTCATTCAGTGGCATGTTTACTAATGTTTCACGCAACACAGGGCTTCAAGCAAAGTTGTTTTGCTGTGTTGCATGAAATAGAGAAATCAGAACTGGACCATATCTACTAATAGATGGCGCACGTCTGCTCCCTCCCAGTGCTGGTTAATTGTTTGCTGGCACCCTGGTGCCATACTGCAAGGGTGCTTGCATTACGGGCAAGATTGCTTTTGTGCATAAAAGGATACCTTTCTGCACAAAAGTAATCTATAAGAGGCAATTTCCTTTATATATGTGTGCTGCAGAATTCACAATAGAAAGATGATATAACAAGGGGAAATAAGGATATTTCTCCTTGTTACGTCTCTCTGGTAGGTGCACCATTTTGGCACAATCACAGGTTTATCACCTTTAGTAAATCCTGGATTGCATCACATTCCATGGGTGGATGCATTGAAATGACCATGCGCCTGCCACAGAACATCTCCCGCAATGAAATGTGATGCTAAGCAGCACAACCTGCTGTGTTGCATTACATTTTTTTACAAAATACCGCAAAGCGGTGAAAATAGCCCCTTGTAGGGCGCTGTAAATATCATTTAAGGACTTGTGTTGTCTGGCAGCAACTTGCTTCATACAAGATCAACACAAGTCCTGGAAAGGGAAGACCACTCGGTCCCCCCGAACGTATGGGTGGGTGCCCCGATCCCCCGGGAACCATTGTGGGCGGGGGGCGTGTCCTGGCTGGTATGCCCGAAGCGGCGTAGCCGGAGCACGCTCTCCCGCCCAGAAGAGGTTGTCCTAAACACCCGCCCGGAAGTCCGCGCACGGATGGGTGTACCTGAGGGGGGCCCCGCCCGCCCGCAGATGGATAAATAGAGCGGGAATCCAACAAAGCTTCCTCTTGTTCCCGTGCTCTGAAGGCTGCACCACTGGTCACTCGTGAGCCCTCGAGGGAACAAGCTGCAATTTTGAGAACTTGTAATCTTTGTTATTTCTCTTTCAGTGTCAGGCGTGTGGAAGATCGAGTCACCCTTGTGGATCAAGTCGGATGGAGTAACCGAAGTCATGTCTGGCAAGAAAGCAGGAAAGAGCTCAGAGATGGAGAGGATGCTACGCACCTTGGTGAACTGAGTAGCGGTGATGGACCGGAAGATGGGTAAAGTGGATGAGCTCGGTCGAGGCTTAGCGGCCATCAAGAAGCAGATAGCAGCCCAGAACGCCCCCTCGGGGCGGCCTAAAAAGTCATAGGACCGGCCTTGCCGAATGTCGCCCCAGGGGGTAAGGGTAAGAGGAATAAGGGGAGGCAGGTTCTAGTGAGGTCCCAGTCCCTGAAGTGCCTCCATCGAGCCCGGGCGCAGACAACCCAGTCACGCCGGTAGATAGCCCGGTACCAGGTCCGGATGGGGGTTTACCAATCCCCGTAGTGATAACGCCAATTGGGGATGATCAAATGCCCCCTGAACTGGCACTCCAGTTAGCAGCAGTATTACCTTGGCTAAAGAAAGGAGCAGGGGGATCAGTGGCTGTGGGCGATCCGGCTGAAGAAGCCAGATTAATTATTGAGCAGTTGCGGCAGTCAAGGGATGCCGGGACGGCGAATGTACCTTCTATTCCCCCGCAGGTAACGACGGGGGTCACGACGGACGGTCGGGCGAGGAAACGGACACGGCTGGGAAGACGACCGAAGCCGGTAAGAGAGCGTTACCATTGGTGGGGGAGGGTCCAGTACCTTCAAGGCGGGAAAGTTTATCGCAGCACATTCCCATGGCTACGAAAGAGATGGTATGGGCAGATAAATGCATTAACATGTTCTCGCTCTTGACTGACCATCGTGAGTTGGAATATGCAAAGACCTAGAAGGATTTGTGGCACCCCAGTGTATGGAGGGCCAAGATGGCGGAATTCAGAGTCGATGAGACCATGGTGAACTGGGTCAGGGCTTTTTCTATTTTTATGGCAATTATTGCTGAACGTAAACCAGAAGTATTGACTGACTTAGCATGTTATCAGAACAGGATCATGAATTTCCATGCAATGTACGGGGGAAATTAATGGAAGGGTTACGATGTTACCTTTAGAAAAGCGAAGGAGTTTAATGAGGCGTTGACATGGGATTGTCTGGACACAGTGTTATGGCATGCTCAGCTCTTGCCAGGACCGGCGGGTACGTCGGTACCAAGCATGAGCGTCTCTGCGGAATTCCACCAGAAGCCGGCACAGCCCTTTCGGGCGAGCGCCGGAGGGGATCCGCATCCCACGTCCGGAGGAAATGGAGGCAAGCAGGGGGTTTGTTGGGGATTCAACAAAGGAACCTGTACCAGGCCTCAAGGAACGTGTAGGTTCCGGCATGCTTGTTCGGGCTGTGGGAATTCCTCACACCCGGAAGCCAGTTGCCGATCCAAGACCAATGGTGCAGGAGGAAAGGGGGGATCCAAGCAGGATTGATGTGGTGCCTTGGAAGCAAACATCTTCGCCCATTGATATCTTGGCTTTGACCCCCTGGCTGAACCGATACCCAGATCATGTGTCCGCCGGGATTTTGAGGAATGGCTTTCTGTATGGCTTCAAGATCCCGGCGGGGAATTTTCGGGGGAGCCCCTCCTGTAAGAACCAACTGTCTATTCAGCACAACCCGGCGGTGGCCGCCAGAAAAATAGCAAAAGAAGTCAGCTTGGGGCGGGTAGCGGGGCCATTTGCCTGCCCGCCAGTTGCGGAATTTGTGTGTTCACCTTTAGGAGTGGTTCCGAAGAAAGACCCGGGGGAGTATAGACTCATCCACAATCTATCGGCCCCTAAGGGGGCCTCGGTAAATGAGGCTATTGACCCTGAGGTATGTTCGGTTAGATACGCATCGTTCGATGATGCAGTCATTCTGTTGAATCGCCTGGGCCCCGGTGCATTGTTGGCAAAATCAGACATTGAATCGGCATTCAGGTTATTCCCGGTACACCCTCAGGACCAGCGCTTGCTGGGATTCACATTCCAAGGGAAATATTACATGGATAAATGTATGCCCATGGGTTGTTCAATTTCATGTGCTTATTTTGAAATGTTTAGCTCCTTTTTGGAATGGGCGTTCACCGAGGCCACAGGGCATAGACAGGTGATGCACTATTTGGATGTTTTCCTTTTTCTAGGTCCGGCGGGCACTCCGGAATGTGCACAAACACTGCAGGACTTCTGCACACTCATGCGGGAGTTTGGGGTCCCATTGGCGCTAGGTAAGACGGTGGGGCCATCTACCTCACTGGAGTTTCTGGGGATTGAGCTGGACTCTGTGGAGGGGTGTTTCCGTCTGCCAATTGAGAAGGTGGCCAAGTTCAGGGCTTCCTTGGTACAATGTCTCTGTAAGGACAAGGTGACCCTACATCAGTTACAACAGACAGTGGGTCAGCTTAATTTTGCTTTAAAAGTGATACCGATGGCTCGCCCTTTCTCACGTTCTATAGCACAAGCTATGGTGGGCCTGAGGGAAGGTCACCACCGCACTAGACTGTCGGCAGAGGTTCGCCAGGACATGCACATTTGGTGAGCATTCCTGGCGGATTTCAATGGTCGAGTGGTGTGGAACAAACCCCCAGCCTCGTCGGACGAACTGGGCTTGTGGACCGACTCGGCTGGGAGTGTGGGATTTGGCGCGATCTTTGGAAACCGATGGTCGGCGCAAACATGGCCGGCGTGGTGGCACTCAAGTGGCCTACCAGGTAACATTGGGTTCTTGGAGCTATTCCCCATTTGGGTGGCTCTGTTGGCATGGCCAGAAGACTTTAGGAACCACTCAGTGGTGTTTTGGTCAGACAACATGACGGTGGTCGAGTGCATTAATCACCAGGCTGCACGCTGCAAGTGGATCTTGAGACTGTTGAAAGAAATTGTATTGCGATGCATGAGATTGAATGTACAATTCAGGGCGAGGCATGTGCCGGGGGTACTGAATGATGCAGCTGATGCACTCTCTCGTTCACACATGCAGGCTTTCAGGGGTTATCTACCCACAGCGGAACTAGTGGCGGCACCGTTCCCCGAAGCACTATGGCAGATCGGTGCCCCGGATTACAAGACCTCGTGGCAGCCAGTTTAGCGCCCAGGATGAGAAAAGCTTATGAAGAAGCGTTTCGTTAATACTGCGCCTTTTTAGGGTCGGTAGGGGGTCATAGCTGGGGGCGGGAAGAATCCTTCCTCGGGTTTTTGGTGGCACTTCATAAGGAAGGCCGATCGGCGGCAACTGCCAACAGATATAGGGCAGCCATATCATTCATGGCACAGCTCCACGGGATACGGGACCCGACGGGTTCCTTCTTAGTCAGGAAGGCGCTCCGCGGTTGGCAGTGCCTGGAAGGTCGCAGACAAGATAAAAGGCACCCGATTGGGTTAGACAGATTGTCCTTGCTTCTAGCAAAACTGGATGAGACATGCTCCTCGCCCAGCGAGGTAATTCTGTTCCCAGCGGCTTTCGCATTGGCATTCCATGGGGCCATGCGGGTAAGTGAACTCGTAGCAAGGAATAAGAAGGATGTGGAGGGAGGTCTATGCAGGGATCACGTTCAATTAAGGGGTGATTCTCTGTTGATATCGATAGCCAGGTCCAAGACAGACCAGGAAGCTTTGGGGAATAGTGTGGTTCTGCAGCGCGCCCGAGGGAGCCCCAGTTGTCCCATAAGGTATTTGGAGGACTACCTGGCACAGAGGTTGACAACATTGGGGGGGACCCTGCTTAGACACAAGGACGGCACCCCATTGACGAGATTCCAGTTTCGGAGGGTGCTGGCAATTACGATTGCAGCGGCGGGCTTGAACCCGTGTGATTTTGGGACCCACTCATTCAGAATAGGGGCCGCTACGGAGGCTACGGCTCGGGGTCTGTGTCCAGAGGAAGTGAAACACTTAGGCCGTTGGTCCTCGAACTGTTTCAAGAGGTATGTGCGACTGCACATACTGTAAAAGACTGATGAAATGCACTCACGCTTGTTGTCTTTTGTTTGGATTACAGTTTCGCAAGCCTGTAACGCGGGGCGAAAATTGGGATCGGCCAAACACCAGAGGACCGGCGGGAAAGGATCACCGACTGGAGATCAAGTGGTATGGGTCGTGGGCCACTCATACGTGAGGCGTGCTGGGGACATATTCAAGGCAGGTGACGCGACTCACGCATCTGAGGAATATGGGTTAAGAGTGACCTTCCATGGGAAGGGAGGCCTCTGTTTTGACCAATTTCAAACCTTTGTGGAGGAACTCTTAGGGCGGCACAGGTCACCGCCATATGTAATCATAGTACATCTGGGAGGCAATGACTTTGTAAGACTGGGAAGACGGGTGTTAGTAGAGCACATATTGTCAGCAGTCAGCTGTTGGCTAAGAGGCTCCCGGGGTGTACGATTGCCTGGTCCCACATGATCCCCAGAAGAATCTGGCGGGGGGTATCTCTGTGTCGGCGTTGAACCACTCGGTAAAGAGGGTCAACAACAAGATTGAGAAACTCTTTCGCTCCACTCATTTACAAAGCATTCCCCACGGGTGTATTCGGGGTGATCAGTATTATATGAATGATGGGGTGCACCTGTCCAGGGCTGGGAATGACTTACTCATAGGAGACTTCATAGCATGGCTAGTGGCGTTGAGGAGACATGACCTTTAGGAGGTGTGGGTGGGCCGGATAATCGGTCAACTATCCGGCCTGTGGCGGTAAGGTCATGATCGGTGAGAGGTGATTTCAAGGTCCCGAGGGGGGGCGCCACCCAGTATGGATGGGAGCGCCCGGGGGGAGGCGACCATTGGCCCCTCCCACTGGGGGGCGGCATCCACTACGGATAGGTCGCCCAGGGGGAGACGGCCATAGGCCCCTCCCAGGGGGAGACGGCTATATGCCCCTCCTATGAATTTCCCGGGGGCCGGATATCCGCTCCAGCGGAAGAGAGTGTGGGGAAGGGGGGGAGTCCACGCTGTCCTTCTTATGGACACCTCGCACGAGAACTCAGACGACCTTAAGATGGCGTCGAGTGAAAGGGGGCCCCTATGACAAGGGAACTTACAGTTGGCTGCGAAGGTAAAGTCCTCTGCGCATGCGCCACTCACACCGTGAGGGCGGGATTTTGGTAGTAGGGATCTGACACCGGTTAAGACCTTGCCGTTGGCCCTTAATGCTAGGATGTACAATTTTATTTTAGAATGTTATGCATTTTCAGGATGCTAGACTCGGCTAGGAAACCTTTGTATTAGAGATTTGTTAAGGTTAGCCAAGAACTTGTCTTCATCAAAATGTAATGGAAGATAAAATTGTACATCATTATGAAACGTTTTAATTTAAGGTTTTAATTTTGTTTCATATTTTAATAAATACGGCCGGGGGGGGTAACTCCCCCCCCCGCCTTCCAAAAGTTCAAACCTGTGTCTGTCTCCTCCCATGGGGAATTGGTGTTGGGAGGGGTGGCGGGCATCCCAGCCCATATGGAAAGGGAAGACCACTCGGTCCCCCCGAACGTATGGATGGGTGCCCCGATCCCCCGGGAACCATTGTGGGCGGGGGACGTGTCCTGGCTGGTATGCCCGAAGCGGCGTAACCGGAGCACGCTCTCCCGCCCAGAAGAGGTTGTCCTAAACACCCACCCGGAAGTCCGCGCACAGATGGGCGTACCTGAGGCGGGCCCCCGCCCTCCCACAGATGGATAAATAGAGCGGGAATCCAACGAAGCTTCCTCTTGTTCCCGTGCTCTGAAGGCTGCACCACTCGTCGCTCGTGAGCCCTCGAGGGAACAAGCTGCAATTTTGACCCACCCACCAGCCCCTTTTTTGCAATGTTTGTGGAATATAGTAATTGTTGGTGATTATTCGAATGTAATAAAAAGATACAGTCATTTTGCATCATGGATGTATGCCTTTGAATAGATGCTTGTAGGCCTTTTTCTCCTTTGTAGAAATGTAGAGGAATGGATTAAATAAAAAAAATTGTCTTTTGCTTTAGGACTTTTTTCCCTTTGTAGCAATGTCAAAGTTGGTGAACTGTCAAGCTGTTACAGATTAGGCGTATTTTCTTTCCTTAGTAGGTAAAACAACTGTCGTATTTATTTTGGTCGGGCGGTAAGGTCATGATCGGTGAGCAGTGATTTCAAGGTCCCTAGTGGGTGCGCCACCCAGTATGGATGGGAGCGCCCGGGGGGAGGCAGCCATTGGCCCCTCCCACGGGGGGGAGGCACCCACTATGGATGGGTCGCCCAGGGGGAGACGGCCATAGGCCCCTCCCAGGGGGAGACGGCTATATGCCCCTCCTACGAATTTCCCGGCGGCCGGATATCCGCTCCGGCGGAAGAGAGTGTGGGGAAGGGGGAGAGTCCACGCTGTCCTTCTTACGGATACCTCGCACGAGAACTCGGACGACCTTAAGATGGCGTAGAGTGAAAGGGGGCCCCTACGACAAGGGAAGTTACAGTTGGCTGCGAGGGTAAAGTCCTCTGCGCATGCGCCACTCACACCGTGAGGGCGGGATTTTGGTAGTAGGGATCTGACACCGGTTAAGACATTGCCGTTGGCCCTTAATGCTAGGGTTATGCATTTTCAGGATGCTAGACTCGGCTAGGAAACCTTTGTATTAGAGATTTGTTAAGGTTAGCCAAGAACTTGTCTTCATCAAAATGTAATGGAAGATAAAATTGTACATGATTATGAAACGTTTTAATTTAAAGTTTTAATTTTGTTTCATATTTTAATAAATACGGCCGGGGGGGTAACTCCCCCCCGCCTTCCAAAAGTTCAAACCTGTGTCTGTCTCCTCCCATGGGGAATTGGTGTTGGGAGGGGTGGCGGGCATCCCGGCCCATATTAATAAGGTAAATTATTTTGCAGATGAGATTAAGGTTTTATTCTACATTTATTCTCAACCACCTCTTTTGAGCTATATATAGGCCTTGACTTTTGGAACAAACTAGCCCCGAAGGTCTCAAGGTTCTGAAGGCCAACTTTCCAGTTTAGACCGAGTAGCCTCAGTATTGGCAACAAAGAAGCACCGGTAATCTCACTTTTGCTACAAACAGGTTGTACTTGTGACTGCTACAATGACGGAAAAAGGAGCCATAATAGGACACAGTGGCATATTTTTACACCTAACGGTGCTTTTACATTTCTTTCCGGGAGAAAGGTTTTTCAGACATCCAGCGAAGACTGGGATATCGCTCTACTCAGAGGCATAGCGAGGCCTTAGGCCGCCCGTGGTGGCCCCTGCGTTTGCCGCCCTAGGTGGCCTGATCGAAGAGTGGGGGGGGGGGTTTGGGGTTGGAGGGAGGTGCTGGCGATTCATGCAGGCGTGGGTAAGAGTGGCCGGGTTGGGGGGTTCCTGCCCCCCCCAGCTACCCCACTAGCTCTACTGAGACCATGCACTCTATTCAGAAAAATCAAATACATTAATTGCGCACAGCAGCTTCAAAGTGAGCTGTTCACTCATCGGTTGTCACTCGAAGTTGGGCCTTACATACATTTGTTCTCCTATACGGTGTTGACTTTCCCCTTAATTGCATTTTTCTGACTTTGTACTGTATAAGAACCTCTCTGTACCTTTTTGTTTGTGATTTTTTAGGAACGAACAAGGAGAAGCATGGTTAGTATGTGTGTTGTTCAAGTTGTTGGTGCAATTTTGAATAAACGGAAGACCTAAATGCTAATCTTCCAAAGATTCAAAACCATATGTGGAATGTTTGTTATTGACTTAGCTTGGTAAACAAATAGTTTAATTACAATAACCTTAAAGCCTTGAATTGGCTTGAGTGACTGTTGCATTATATTCCACATTTTAGTCATCAAAAAATACTGTAGTCAAACCAGATGGAAATATGGTAGCTCTACACAACTGCGTTAACTGAATTAGCTAAATAATCCTTACACATTATGTACGGGTGTATTCTTTACAAGCTGCTCAGTTGGCAAAATTATGCTTTTGGGCCTCGTGCAAAAAGCCTTTTGCAATCTCAAAGATTGTGATTCACAAAATCACAGGGTATGCACCTGCAAAAAGGGCTGTTCTTTAATTACAAAAGCCCTTTCAGGAATCAGAAAATTCGTTCTGCATCGTAAAAGGGCCTGTGCCTCCCTGTCGAAACCGCAAATAGAAGTGGTTTGAAAGTGGGGTTCCACTGCCCTATTTACGAGCCGGAGAGGAATGAATCAATGGTTTGTGACTGTAAGGGCAGTCGCACAACATTGATCATATACTGAGACCTAGAATAAAATGTCCCAGATAGTTGACAGTAGTGCATGTGGGGCATATTTACAAGGGAAGTGGCCGAGTGCGGCGTTAGCCTTACTGGCTTAAGGCCGCACTCCGCCACTTCAAAAACGCAGGGCTGCACCATATTTACAAGAATAGGTTGCTGCCCTGCGTGTTCCCATGGGCTGGTGCTACACATACAGCCAGATTCATCAACGGAAATTCGGCTCGCTGAGGGCCAGATTCTGAGAATCTGGCCCTTTGCGAGCGCAATTTCTGCATTTGGGATTCATCATCCCAAATGCAAAAATCGCTATTATAGAATTCGCAAATTTGCGAGGAATTGCATTTAAGGAATCTTTATTTGAGATTCCTTAAATACAATTCATGAAACATTTAAAAATTGCGAATTCGCTATTTTGGGCCACTATTTACCGCGAAGTCAAACCTCGTGGTAAATAGCGGAAACCTAGAAAAATGCACTTAAGTGAATTTTTCTAAGTTGTATGTTACACACACACATGTCCTTGGGACATGTGTGTGCGTAACACCAGCATCCAATATCATTTCAGGGGTGCAACAGGTTGTCCTTTGGACACCCCTGCACCCTTAAATTCGCAAACTCTACATGCGATTCGCTAATAGCGATTCGCACATTGATATGTCTTCCCATTCATTCCTTTGGGCCGCTAGGCCCATAGGAATGAATGGGGAGCTATTCCTTATTTGCGATTAGCAATTAGCTAATCGCAAATAAGGAAGCGGTAGAAATCGCAATAAATATTGCGATTTCTACATGAATCCCGATTTGCGAGTCTGTAATAGCGATTCCTTAATAATCGCTATTACAGACTCGCAAAACATGCCGATGATAAATCTATGTGATAGTAGCCTAGCACCAATGGAGGCAAGGGTGTCTGCATGCAGGGGAAGATTGTTTATGTGCTGGAGGGTCCCCCTTCCTGCACATAAGCAATCTTTAAATGCTGTTTTGTAACTTCTATGTGTGCTGCTTAATGCACAGAGAAATATTGTTTATGTGCAAGAAGGGTGACCTTCCTGTACATAAACAATCATTGGCCTTTTTTAAACAACACAGTGGTCGAGCACACTTAATTTGAATCTGTAACTTTACGAAAGGTTTTACAAAAGTAATCATTAGTATGGCTTAAACATTTATTTATGAATCGTATCAAAACAAGAATGGCAATTCAGCAGAGTTGTTCTTTTAAATCCTTTATTGATGACTTTTTTATTCTGACAAGGTAAAAACCTTAGCCAATGCATTTCGTCCTCGCTGACTTCTTCAGGGCAAAACAAAACACACTGTAACTAATCCATGGCTGTATTTGTTGCGTTGTGCAGTTTCTCCTTCTGTAATGTGACAATGTGTGAGTATGGTATTTTGCTTTATTGATCTGACGTGCAATTACGAATATTTGTTTCTCTTTTTTTGCCAGGTTCCCATTGTTGGCAGCGGGCAAGATCCCATTACAAGAATGTCATCCGCGTTTTTCTATTTGTAACTGTCTTAGCTGTATATCGGCCGGCGTGGTGGTGTGGCATCCCATGTTCGTAACATTCTTGTTTTGATACATGATTTGTAAATGAACGTTTAAGCCATACTAATGATTACTTTTGTAAAACTTTTTGTAAATTTACAGATTCAAGTTAAGTGTGCAGGAATTGAGAGATATTGTGTATCTCGGGAGATTTAGGAGCATTGAGTCTCCAGTCCTTAGCACCTTGTGCATTTCAATAGAAACTAGTCCACTAAGGATAGGTGCAATCTGTTTTCGCCTCAATTCCCTTTCAATTTGCATTGCAATCATTGGCATTTTGCTGTTTTCATTTGTGCTGCACAACGCAGCACACATGAAAACAGCAAAAACGAGGAGAAATGAAACATTTCTCCTCGTTGCACCAGGGTAAGACCAGGTTTTCCCTGATCTTAATTCTGGAACTGTCTCCTATTCACGCCTCCCTTGTAAATAGGGGGCAGCTGCAGAATCAATGGCTGTTGTGGTGGAATGCCCACAGCAACACCCATAGCCCTCTCCTTTAACGCTAAGAATATCTTGAAAGGGGGCCTAATTTACAAGGCCGCGTTAAGCCCCGTTAAGGGGCTTAACGCGGACTTGTAAATAAGGTGAAGCCCCTATCGCCACAGGAACATCATAAAAAGTGATGTTTCTGTGGCAATCGGAGCTTGTAACTATGCTCCGTAGTATCTTGTAAATAAAGAAACGCTGAAACTCTTTTGGTTCCCACTATTCACAGTAGGGCTATGATGTAAGTGTTGGAGGGATGAGTTGAAGACAGGTTTAGAATGTTGAGTTATGACTTACACACAGCATAATAAAGATGTGTACAACTACTTCAGAGAGTGGCTTGGTTATTGGCGTGTACTGGGGGCTGGCAGGATGCTACAACTGGCAACAAGGTTGGGATACAAAGCTCGTACAGTGAAAGCGAGCGCTCTTCCAGGGAGTTTGCTGTGGTCGAGCAAACTGCTCATGTGTGCCACGTGCATCGCAGAAAAGGTGCAGATATCATGGACTAGTAGTACATAAAGTTCATCAACTTACCAAAACCACTAACGACTCATCGTGCAACAATGTGCTGCAGACTGGCCCCAGAAAGAGGGTTGGGTTGGGCCTGAGGAACAGTCCCCTGACAAAGAGGCCCACCTCCAAAGTTGAAGCACAGGGGCTCAGAACAACTCTTTAGACAGCCATGAGATAAAGAGCTCTGTTTGAGAGCCAGGGCGAGATCCAACCACCAAAAGTAATTAAAGATGACCCCGAAGCTAGCCTTTCACAAGGCGCCAGAAAAGCTCTGCCGAATTAAGTGTCAAAAGAAGTGCATGAGACATCACTACTGTCCGCCAATTTTTATATTACTGCTGCACTCTTACAACTGCAGTCTGAATGAAGGAGCTGTACGCCTGTGCATTGACATGTTTCAGGTCAATAAGGCGATTGAGCGAGAGAGACATCCAGATCCTCATATTGCTGATATGATAACTCAACTTAATGGTGTGAAGTTCTTCTCTCGACTCGACTTAAAAAAGATATCACCAATTGGAGTTTGAATTAAAATCAAGGTACATTACAACCTTTTCTATGCATATTGGTCTGTTTTGCTAAAATAAATTGAGTTTTGGTGTAACCTGTGCTGCAGAATGTTTCCAAGACATCAATCGACATATCATATAGCTTGTACTAAATGCATTTAACTAGAGCAGTGAAATATTCATTTTCAGAACACACCGAAAGAGCATGACAGATCTCTTGTACAAATATGTAATTTGCTGAACAATGCAGGTTTAACTCTGAATGCCGACAAATGTGAATTCAACAAGAAAAGCCTGACATTCTATGGCCATGTCTTTTTCGATGGGGATATGAGACATGATTCAGCTAAAGTGCAATCATGGTCTGCTGCCATTTCCCAAAAGGACATATCTATGTTACAATCATTTCTTGAAATGGGCAATAACTGTTCTATGTACATACAAGACTTTGCTATGGTCAGTGCACTGTTACGAGAAATGACGAAAAGGAATGTCTTTTCACCGGTCAAGTGTATGTGAGAAGAGCTTCCCAAAAATCTAAAGAAGTAATTGAGAATGCTACTGAAATGGCTCACTTTGAGCCCACACTTCATACAGAGGCTGTAGTTGACTCTAGCCCTTACTAGAGACTCCTTTCACTTTCAACATGTGGCTTATCGAACATTAATGTCAATGTAGAGACTGAGTCCAGACAGACTGTTCATGGCTCTGTGTCTGCTGATGATTCCACCTCACCTGTGAATATTACCGACACTTCTACTGCCAGTTCCTGGTTTGCAATGGCCCGATCAGGGAATGTGATTCAGGTGCCACAACGATTGATTAAAGAATTATAGTTGCCTGCATATTTATAATCATCTGTGTATTTATTCATGTATTTATTTGCATATTTATTCATCTATTTAGTTATTCATCTATTTTGAAAAGGTAAAACTTTTTATTTAACAAAGTGAGAGATGTAGTGTCTTCTAAAGAAACGCTGGGACTTTTGTTTCCCACTGTACACCTTAGGACTGTGATATTAGCGTTGGAGGGATGAATTGAAGAAAGGCTTAGAATTTTTAGTTCTGACTTATACACAGCAGAATAAAGATGTCTAAAATTACTCTCCCAGTGCGGCTTGGTTTTTGGCGAGTACCCCAGGCTGACTGGGTGCTACAGTGTACAGGACCACTGCTATTGCTCCATGAAATGTTTGTATTTAAAGTTCTTTTAAACACATCGTGTTTCCTTAATAAAATGTGCTTCATTTAAAAAACCTTTTCTTTCTTTAAACACAATGACAGACATGATTGTACGCTCACCCTTGCAGGCCACCATACCTATGATTGTGGCCAATCATGAGGGGAGGCAAATTGCAACCTGCCTAAGTAATATTAATTAGGCAGGTAATTCTGTTGCCCCCTTTGGTATTTTGTAAACTTTTCTGTGTTAAAGAGGTTGATTTGCAAAATTCTATTCCATTTGCAAAAAGTCTGTGAGCTATTCGTGGTCAAATTTTACAAATGGAAAAATAGTACATGAAGACCACAATTCTCTTATCGTTGTTCACTAGATAGCAAAGGAGAGATTTATCTTGACAGCAAGGGCCCAAACTTACCTTACCAAATATGATGCTTTTTAGTAATACATGTGTGGCTCTGCTGCTGTCTTGTAAGTATGTTTCTAATATTGTCAAATGCACCTCTGATTGTTGCATCCATTGGTCACACACAGATCACTTGTTGAGAAATTGTGTTGGTTTAACCACTTGAGGATACACGTTTATTCTTAAATGAAGTTATAAAGAACTTTGGATATGTGCCACCATTTGGCGCATCATGTCAAGAAAGCAAGCAATAAGAGATGTATTAACTGTGGCTCATCTTGTTTAAGAGACATATGCCTATAGTGAGGTTTTTAAAATCCTTCACCCTGCCGCGAAGATTTAGTAAAGCCATGAGGAACATTTGATGAAGATAGGATAGATGACACCGCTTACAAAATTGAGTCTGCCATTATTGGTTCACTACATTAGTTACAATACTATTTATGTTCAGACAGGAGTTGATGTTTAGTACACTATATACAATCTACAAAAAGACAAAGAATCACTAACTACTGAATCCAGCAGTGTAAAGTGGCATGTGCGAGTACCTTGTCAAGGAATGCTAACAGCTAAATTGAGAAAGTTTGTCTCATCTCCAAGCACTAGGCACTATCCTGTTACATAGGGTGAGTACCAACCATAGAAGAAGCCATTTGCAAGGGTTTTATGTTCCATTTAAGAAGTTACACTGACCCTCCTAGTATTACACACACTGGGCCTCAAAACCTCAAACTGAGATAAAGTGCTGGGAGGAATTGGCACTGTGCACCAACTAACACATATGAATGCAAAATGGGTCATAGGCAGCATTGCAGGAGGTGGACAGGTCAAGGCTTTCTATCTGTCATCTACTAAGTTACTGTGTGACCTGAGCTCCAAAGCATAGAACTCCGTCTAGCGGTTGAATTGATTATACATTCAGAATAAGTGAACTTTAGAAATCTGCCACCCTTCCCAAACCAGCAACTCATTTGATGATGTTCTTGGCAAATTTCATTGCATTTAATGAAGCTCAACATAACATATAATGATGTGTTCACGATAACCCTTGTTTAGAGTAAGCATTGTCTCTGGTTCGAGGTTAATCCGGTGAATCAATTGTTCATCTCTTCTGTTGTTTTAGGGGAAAAACATAGCTACATAAGATGTTTAATGTGTGTGGATCTCTGCACATGTTTGGATAGAAGAAACTCTTTTCTAGTGGGGGATGAGCCTTTATAGTAGGAATGTTCACTCATGTACAAAGAGAGATCTCTCACCCCCTCCCCTGCCCTCTAAGCCGCCCCCGCTGTCTTTCTCCAGTTTCAGGGTATCTCTACTTTCAAAGCAACTGGATGTGCACACAATAATAAAATGTATATGTTAACATCTGCAATGTGTGGCACTCAGCCCTCTAAAACAGTGGCAACAAAAAAGCAATTTATTTTATGGAGCATAATATTCACTCTCAAGAAAAGAGGATCTTTATATCTACTTTTAGAAGCAAAACTATATTGACCTCTGTCATGAATTTCTTTAGAAAGTTTATTTTTTATCTTTTCTCAGTTGTGCCATGGTGATGTATGCGACCATTTATAAATAAAAATGAGATTCTCTGTACATTGTTTAAGATACATAAAAAAATATATTCAGTCCTCGTCTTCGTCGTCGTCCTCTTTGCTCGGGGCGCACCTCTGGAAGCAGTGCACAGTTGTGGCCAGGAAGAAGCTGGAGAAAATGGCAGCAATTAGGACGACCACTCCTGAAAAAATGATGATCAAGAAGTCTGTTAAGGACAAGCTAAACTTGCATTCGCTGAAGCTGATCTCCGACAGCTCGTGCAGGAAGACCTTCCTGTCCTCCAAGGAGCAGTGGATTTCTTGAACTCCTACAAAAGAAGAGCACAAAAGAGAGGCATTAGTAATATGGTGGCTCCTGATGCTCTTATTGAAGGCATTTGTCATGGAAACACTATCTCATGCTTACATGTGCTACAGGATGATAAGCTAACATTATTTCTTACACCAGTTCCACTTTGACTGATGTGAGCTATTTAGTAGCTGAATATCATTGTTAGAGTATTGTCTGACATAAATATTGAGTCATTATTAGTGTCTTAAAAATATTGCCCAGTTGGAGTTAATAATAGAAAATGTGCATTGTCTGATATAAATATAATGTCCTAAATATCATCTAGAAAAATATTGCCCCATGGGGGGGGGGGGGTCATAATAGAAAATTGACACCTAATGTCTGCCAACAATTCTTTACACAATATCCTGACATAGACAAGTGCATTAACGGAAGCAACAGATTTTCCTTACGAAACTCTGGGGCATATTATCAAGAACGCCATTAAAAATTAATTGCCGGTTTACCGGCAGAAAACTGCCGCTAATGTGGCGATAATGGGCTTGATAATATGCTCTTTAGAATTCCAATAGAATTCATGTTCTGGTGTGAACCTGGGATTCTATTGAAATTCTCCAGGGCATACTTTCAAGCCCCTTATCGCCGCTTTAGCAGCAGTTTTCTGCTGCTAAACCAGCGATAATTGTAACGCTGTTCTTGATAATACGCCCCTCTATACTTAGAGCATTGATTAAAAAAAAAAAACATTTAATAAAGATTGAACCTTTCCCCCAGGGATCTTGTGGAAGGTAATTGAGTAAAATACATTAATTTTACAGTTTTCTATGTTTGAGTAAACCCTTAGAGAAGCCATCAGTGTGCTAAGTGTTTCTATGACAATACATAGGAAATTTACACTGTGAATAACGTAATATAGAGGACAATCACAGAGGCAGGAACTCTGCTCACAACAGGTAGAAATACAGCTAGAGCCAGGCACAGCAGGATTAGAGTTTAGCTGTCCTTGCAGAACTATTGTAGCTTGCCAACAATCTAAGCTGGACAATTTATTCAAATGGTCTGAGGCTGACGAAGTCAAACTTAAAGAAATAGCAAGCTGACAAAAATACTACATTGACAAAATTCAACCAAATTTCACAAATGTACTAAAAGAAGCTATATTGTACTGAATCTGAGTGAGGATTGCATTGAAAAAAATAAAAGCAAGAACATTTCTAACAATGCCTAAAATTATTAGTTAGTGTATATATCACAAAATAAATGGAAAGTTGTATTAGGGAATACAAAATGATAGAGGGACGCTGGAGGCTGTACTATTTGTATGGTAGTTGGAGCCGAAAGGAGGACCAAATCCAGGGAAGCCTTACATGAAAAAGAGAGAAAATAATTCCAGAAAGTAAAGATGGTTAGGAAGAAAAGACACAAGTCAGGTGAAAAGCAAAATTTGAAAATAAAGGAAAAACATAACTCTGCATATGCAGCCAAAGACCGAGGAGGACTTTATGTTAAAAGACCAACTATTAAGGTCTTCCCAACTAAGGTAAACAAGTATTGGCAAATCCAATTAGTCGAGGTTGGGCCACCAGCCTTTTGGCAATTCTTATTTTGTCATGGGTTTTGCAAAACTTGATCACTCAGGAAACTGCCAGATTTTGATCAATCTAAAAAAATAAAATCTTCAAAAGGCAACAATCTTTTTTTGATCAAAAAGCACACCTTACATTAGCCCTGGCACTAAAAGTAACTCCTTAGTGTTGTGATGTGCTCCTTGTGAAAGGGCAGCATCCCATAGTTCATAGTGAACTCAGCCAATGGCTAAAGTGGGCTTACACGTTGCGCCTTGATGCATGCTTGGGGGACGGTGGGGGGATGTGAATGGCACAATTACAGATGAATGGATGACATGCAGCTTAAAACCCCTATAAGTCACTCTGGAATGCACATAATTTTAGTTTTTAGGTTAACATATACTGTAATAGGCTAATCATTCTGCCTCTTGCCTTTGACAAAAAAAGAGAGAAAGAGAAAAAAAGAAACAAAAAGAGAAAGAAAAAATAGTAAAGAAAGAAAGAAAAAATAAAGAAACAAGGAAAGTAGGGGAGGAAGGAAGGAAGGAAGGAAGAAAGGAAGGAAGGAAGGAAGGAAGGAAGGAAGGAAGGAAGGATGGAAGGAAGGAAGGAAGGAAGGAAGGAAGGAAGGAAGGAAGGAAGGAAGGAAGGAAGGAAGGAAGGAAGGAAGGAAGGAAGGAAGGAAGGAAGGAAGGAAGGAAGGAAGGAAGGAAGGAAGGAAAGAAAGAGAAAGAATAAAGAAAGAAAGTGAAAAGAGTGAATGAAAGACAGAAGGCAAGAGAGAAAGAAAGCAATAAGGAAGGAAAGAAAGAAATATGGAAGGAAAGGAAGCTAGAAAAAGGTGTTACAAGTGCTGCAAAAAAGGCAGATTGTTTCTCCCTGGGCAAAGTTTATTAAAAACCATTGGTGAAACTGAATCCAGAATAAAAGTGTTCTGAAGAATTCTCTGCCTAATATTTCACATTGTATAATATTAAAGCTTTTGGTTTACGAATTGCATGCATAGTAAAAAGAGGAGAAGTTAATACAGAACAGTTTCAAATAAAGGCAATGTATTATTTTGTGAAAAACCAGCAGTCAGATAAACAAATAACAGTCCAAAATGAATTTACATCATTGTCAGGAGACAGGAACTGATAAAGTTGGAATGTGCCAAGTGGTCACATCTGGTGGAAAGCATCCTTCTATTACATCAGGGGCCTCACTAAAGTAATTATAAAGGGAAAACAAAAACACTGGCACCGAAGGGAACTATCTTGAATGTGGATGTGCTCATTGTGAAAGAGCAAAATGCAGTCACTCAAAATTAAGTTGACCAATGGTTTGGCTAGGCTGGCTCAAAATCTGTGTATGCTGTAGTGGGCGGAATCAAAATGTGAATGACACAACCACAGACCAAAGGATGGAGAGTGGTGGCTGAAAGCCCCTTTAAGTAAGTATATTATACATATAATTTTAGTAAAATCAAAAGGTCTTTGCTAATGCCAGACCTAAAAAAGGGCAAAGTGAATGGTGGAGGACAGAAGTGGAAACAGCTACAGGTTACGAACAAGGGAAATCACTGGTTTCTGTCCCCTTAAATTGCATATACAAATATATAGAATTTCCAGTGCATGAGATGGATTTGTAAAGTAAAGAAAAAAATGTCCTTATAAAGTTTTGCAGATGTACATTTTGCACTATTCACAAGAGGCATCAAAGACCATAAGCCCTGTATTTACACACTACACTGCCTGTTAACATACATTTTACGCTCAAAATGCTTCATCTCCTTTCTCTTTCATAACTTTTTCTTTTCTCTAGTCAGACCTTCTCCAATCTTCTTACACCACGCTCTCATCCCTCTACCTTCCACCACACTCACTACTTTTGCAACTTCTATTTGCCAACGCCAGCCTTAGAAAACTGCCACTCATTGCAGAACTCAAGCTTTGCAGCTTCTCCTGTTTCTCCATCCAATCCCAATTCACCTTTGGAATAATGCCATAGGTATTCTTGAATCTCTAATACCAGCCTTAACATGACCTATACATTGGCTATTGTTAAGGTTCCTCCTATGTATGTTATCTATGATTTGTATGATGCTCAACTGTCCTTTTTTGTAGGCCTAGCATACAGTATACCAAAACAATACAACAAAGAATAAAGGTATTTTTATTAATGCAGTTTTGCATAGCATATACAGTTTTGAGGGCGCCATAATGCTTTTCTTAAAATTATTGCATCACAGGCATAGGGGACAAACATGAAATAATGATATATAACAAGTTATCAAAATGTGTAGTGAGTGACATATGTAAACAAAGAATGCAAATAGTAAGTATAAACATGTACAAGTAAAAGTAATAACGATAGCAGATATGTGTTTACATATAATGTAAACACTATGTGGAGAAGGTAGAAAGAATAGCGGGTATGTACAAAATATAAATGGAGTACATTTTCACAAATTTCATAGAGATCTGTCCCTTTCTTCTTGAAGACAGCAAATAGATTGTTTCTGTTTAGTTCTAATCCATTGATGCATTGTACTCCTCTTTAGACAATGCTCCCAGAGTGCCATATTGACACATTTGATCATAAAAATGGAATGATCCCTTGTCCTATTGGAAAGCATTGGGCAGATCAGATATCCTAAAGATGCAAACACGACAAGTTGGTCGTAGAAGGTTACACTCAGGTCACCAAATGCCCTTGACAGTCTCTATTGAGGAGCTACAGGCCCTATGTCTAAGTGCATATCATTCTCTTACAAACAGTCACTACTGTCACATCTATTACTATAGTAGATGATCTGAACAGTTACTTGCAGGTATCTACAGCTACATTCCAGAACTTCCTTAGGTGCACAGACAATAGACACAGCAAGAGGTCTCCTGATACAGAGAATATCAGTGTGAATCTCAGACCTGTCAACTTAAAAAATAACTTCATTTTACTGTGTGAGGGGCTTGAAGTAGTTGAGACTGGAGTTGGGGGGACTGTCCATTACCAAACCTCCAAAATTCAAGGGGGCGGGTCCAAGGAGGGGGTGGGGCGCGTTTGGAGCACAGTGCTGCCCAAGCAGACCCCTGGACCCAATAAATTACAGAGGCTTGTGAGGCTGTCGCCCAAGTTCTGGGGAAGCCGTAACACCCCTGACGGACATCGGCGGTGCTGTGACTCAAACACAATGAGCTTGAAACATCCTCTTTACAGGGGTGTCCAGCCTATTGTGTATTTACAACGTGATATCAGCTCTTCACCTGGAGACCATGTTACGAGAGGTGAGATAGTGATACACACAGGTTGTTGTGTGAATTGGTATGTCTTGAAGATACTAATGCGAGCAAGAAAACATTTTATTTTGTATATTTTCAATGATGTACAGTACAATAGAATGTGTCCGCATGGAATCACTATTGAGGGAATCCCACACCTTCTGTCACTAAAACAGCACAGTTGATATGGAAGAGGTGGGGTTACATGGACAATTGACAAAATCACAAGCTTTACGGCCCCAAAAAGTTTTTCTCATCATCTACAAAAGTTTTTCTTTAAACTGGAAATGTATTTCCAACTCACAAAATAACGCTTGCAACCCATTCTGAATGGAAATTAGCATGAAAGGGACGTCCCCTCCTATTTGTGAATCACAAAGCAATGGATCAGTGGCTTGAGACCACAACTCCAGTTGAAAAGTATTGATCAATTACTCATACCCCACTTGGGATGGTAACTGATTCACATAGGGAGAGCTGTCCCCTCTGCTTTGGGAATCATGGCAGCTGTCTCAGGGAAAGCAGCCAGTGGTCTAAGGAGCCACTGCTTGCTCCACTGATGCTACTCCTTCGAGTACATTTTCAAGAAGTCAATGCTGCTTTTAAAAATAATGTTCACTTGAAAGGAATGCGAACGGAGGGGTGGACGTCTGCTGTGCCTCACTGTTCCTCATCTGTGCTTTCATATTCTCAAAGGTCCTAAAATGCCTCTTTCCTCATTAATATTCAGGAAACAGCAATGTTGCCAACCCCTGTGAATTCACATTTTGTAATGGGAATAATTAGTACATCAGTCGCATCACAAAATGAAGCACTGTTCACAAACCAAACGCTGTGAAATTTGAATATGCTGTATTGTGAATAAGGTTTGCCACATCAAGCTATAGATTTGCTTAAGGGCATTTTTACAAAGTTCTATATCCTTCTTGGAATCTAGCATAAATCTTGTCATATTTTTTGCCATCAGTGGAAGTACTAACTCCTACATGTATTATATGCCTTCTAACCATACTCACGTGTAAATGTATCACCTCACCTAGCTGCAAGTCCACACTTTTTCGCTATTCACCATTCCTAGTACATAATAATAAATACATTATACTCTTTCAACTTTAATTTTTGTATGCATGCATATAAAAGCCACCATATTCCAAGCTAAAACCCTCCCGTTTAGTAGTAAGCATTCACCATTTTCAAATCTCCCCAACTTGTGTCTCCCATATTTACAACAAAATCATAAGATTAAGGGCCATATGTATCAAATTCGCAGAATTTCGGCCTTTGCGAATGCTAATTAGCTAAATGGTATGTATGTAACATATTTGAAGCAAAATAAGGAATCGCAAAATTTGCTATTCCTTATTTTGCGATTGCACTTAAGGAATCCCAAATTTTGCGATTCCTTAAATGCAATGTATCCAAGAAAAAATATTCAAAAAATGCCCATAAGGATTCGCAAATTATCACCAACTTCTAGTTGGTGGTAAGTTGCGAATTCTTTAAAAAAAGCTTTTTTCCGAAAAAACCAAAGGTCCCATATGACGCTCATACATGCCCTTAGGGTATGTATGTGCGCCATATGCCCCCAAATATTATTTTCAGGGGTGCAGCAGGGTGTTCTTGAGACACCCCTGCACCCTTGAAAGAATTCCTAATTTGCGATTAGCAAATTGCTAATCGCAAATTGCCCCTTCATTCCTATGGGCCTCCTGGCCCATAGAAATGAATGGGTAATTTGTGATTAGCAATTTGCTAATCGCAAATTAGGAATGGTAAGGAATCGCTATAAAAAAGCGATTTTGTTCATACATACCATTTTGCATTTCCTAAATAGCGATTCCTTAAAATTCGCTATTTAGGAAATGCAAAATGGTTTGATGATACATATGGCCCTAGGTGTGAAGAGATCACTGCCACTTTGTCATTGAATTCTCAGGAATGTCATGCATTAAAATGCTTATGCATCCCAGAGGTTCCAAAGCTGTACTTTTTGACTGACCCGCGGTTGAAGGTTTTTTTGCACAACTTGCAAGTCACCCTCAGGACAGAGACTTTGGTCTCTCCTTCTCTGATGCAGAAGAAGTACCACTCGATAGACCCACTTTGGTGGCCTCCTTCCTCTTCTCCTGTTCTTGTTCCCTCTCCCTGAAGCTCTTGTCTCAGGGTGGCCCCCAAAAGATGAAAAAAGACAAAATGCTAGAACTACACATATAAGCTCTAACAACACACAGCTAAATCAGTATAGTGTTGGAAAAGAGGAAGGACCCAATCAGAAAAGCTTCTACTGTGAGTCATTACTCATGCAGTGCTTTGTAAAGTAACACGGGATCACCAAAGATAAAACAGGAAGCGAAACACAAGGAAAAGTATTCAAACAACTTCAGAATATCACCATTATTAGAAGCTGTCACAAAACCTCAGAGGTCTTACTTCAAAAACAAAGGACCCGGGTCCTGCAATGCTTTTTCAGTATTACAGTCAGTGGTGGCCGGCAGCCATGACCGCTGCAGGTAGGAGCGGTGGGGCGGTGGGGCAGGGTCGGGGGGGGGGGTATTTGGAAAGACGAGTGCAAGAGAAAATCAAATAATTAATTAACATTTCTCTCGTGGTTGTCTCGTGAAATCCCCCCCCCCCCAGCTGTCCCCACCGCCTCACAGCTCCTATCTGCAGCATCCGAGACTGGTGGCCAGGATGGCTCGCAGGTGGGGGAGGGCAGGCGCAGGTGGTTGCGGGGGGTCAAGATTGCGGGAGGAAGTGAACACAACAAAAATGATAACTTACCTTGCCGCCGGGTCCCGCATCTCTGCTCCTGCTCTCCTGCCTCCGACTTCAGGAAAAGGAAGCAGGCAGCCAGACTCCCCCCCTAAGCCAATCACAATGCTGCAATGCAGCATTGTGATTTGTCTGAGCGCCGTGACACGGCGCTGAGCCAGGGACTGGAAGGATGGGCATCTTCTCCACACAGGCTGTAATGCAGCCTGCATGGAGAACGGGGAAAGTGCCCATGACTGGTTTGGGCAGCCCAAGAGGGCCGACCAAACAGTCATTACACACTTAAGAGTGGGCAAAAGCTCTTCCTGTGCCCTCTTCTAAGAGCAGAGCAGCCCTGCCCACCCTCAAAACATAAAATTATAATAACTGAAAATTATTATCATTTTATGTTTTTGCTTCTTGCACTGCTTGAAAGAAGTGGGCGACGCTCCTCCGCCATAGCGGAGGAACCGCCACAGCTTGCAACACCATGGAATAGGAAGCAAAACCTCAACACAATTCCATGACACTCTACTAATGGGTCAGTCTAGCAGGAGCGCCAAGGAACCAATGGAAGGTAAAAAAAAAAAAGAAATGAAAGCAGAAGACTGATTTGCTACAAGAGGAACAGTGCTTAAAAATATTCCCAAAGCAAAAGAAGCAA
The DNA here is from genome assembly GCF_964263255.1 of Lissotriton vulgaris. Lineage (NCBI taxonomy): Eukaryota > Metazoa > Chordata > Amphibia > Caudata > Salamandridae > Lissotriton > Lissotriton vulgaris. Next base: position 439,942,943 of record NC_141693.1, read on the forward strand.
AAAAACACATTTCCTGACTGGTTTTGTCAGAGACAATCTGAATACATAAAGCCACCTACAGACTCTGGGAACAGCCTGGTATCGAGCACTGCAACGGGTATGTCTACTGCTACTGCTGACTCCCAATAAGACAACATAATTGTGGTTACAACAACTTTGACTGCACCACGTAGCACTATGCTTGAAAAAGTGGTGTGACAGTTTTTCAGCCTACCTCCTGGGAACAAAGAAAATGCCTAGAGTGTCATCTGCTCCATCTGCAAACAAGAGCTGCACAGGGTAGACTTTGAGCAGTTCTCATGTGGGACCCTCTGATCTCTATGCATCCAAAAAATATTGGGCAGGCTAAGTACCAGTTGAATCATGCAGCAACAGAACATGGGCCCACATGCATCATCCCGGGATTTTGCGAGTTCTAAAGTGCGAAAAATAGCGATTCGCATTTTAGAATTCGCAAAACGGGATGCATGAATATTTTCGCAAATTATTTGCGATTCGGTAGAAATCGCAATTTCTACCAAATCGCAAATATTATGCGATTTTCAAAGTGCGAATTCGCAATTCACATTGATCCTATGGGCCAAAAAGCCCATAGGGATTAATGGGAATTCGAATTCGCACTTTGAAAATCGCAAATCCTGATTGCATTTCAAGGGTGGTGAGGGGGGTTCAAATGAACCCCCCCTGCACCCATGAAATGTTGTTTTCGCATCATGTTGCACACACACATGTCCTAAGGACATGTGTGTCCGTAACATGAATGTTTAAAAAATGCATTTGCTGTGTTTTTAACACTTTTTGCAAATTTACCGAGTGGTTCAACCACTCAGTAAATTTGACACCCTAATTGCGAATTCGCAATTTTAAAACTAATCATGCATTGCTTTTAAGAAATCGCAAATTTGCGATTTCTTGAAAGCAATCGCATTTTTAGAAATCGCAAAAATGTTGCGATTTCTGAAAATGTATGATGCATTCCAAAAATGGATTTTGGAATCGCAAACGGCCGATTTTAAGGAATCGCACCGTTTGCGACTCCAAAAACCCTTGATGCATGTGGGCCACGATGCTTACACTGCTCCTGTGGATATCTTTGAACAGCAACAGAAACAAGAGGACAAGAACATGCAATATATTGCAACATACTGCAAGGTACCACCAGCCTGTGACTTCGGTCTAGATCTAGATCACTAAACAAGTTTTTAGGAAAGTGCTGAAGATACACTTGTAACACTATCGCAAAACAAATTAAAAAAGCATGTTACAATATTAGGGCTTGATTTAGAGTTTGGCGGATGGATTTAGTACTGTCACCATGGAATAGTCATTTCCTTCAGCCATGGCCAGAGTACTCCTTCCACCAAATTTATAGATGTGGACCAGCCCAGCTGACATTTCTTGCACTTACAGAAACCTCTATCGTGGTGGTTCCTGTAAATGCATTGAAAGTTTGACAACCAGCTCCTTTCATTTTTGTTTATATTTTCAAAAAGAAAATCTCAAAGTGAAAATCCCAACGACATCGTTGACGTGAGGTGGGGAGTCAGGGTGGGTGCCACATTCTCCATGGGTTCTTCCACCCTGGCAGATTCCAACTTAGTGTTAGAGTGAATGTGTTTGTTGAGTAAATGTGTTGTCAGGGACATGTTAAAATTGGTGCATTGAGAGCTCTCAAACACAATGTTCTGTGAAACCTTCTCACTCTGCTAACTTGGACTGGATATTTGTATTATCCAATAATGGGTCCTTTTTATCCCCTTCCAGTGCTATCTGCCCACCATAGACAGCAGATGCCATTTCTAACATCCCCCTTCAATGTCTCCTATTCATACTGTGGCTTATGCAAACTCTCGTTCTGACCATTAATCCAAATATCTTACATCGCCATCTGATTCATGTTATTGACACCTACCATAAATTTGAGCTTCTCATGTTTCCTTCTAGGATTAACTAAATTTACAGCCCTCCAAACTCCGCTTCTCACACTGCCCAAAATGCAAACACCTAACAGTGTCCTCCACATGCATTCTTCCAAGCTACACAATTACATCTATGTTACATTTTGTCCATGCAATTAACTTAATTGAGGAACTCTCAACATGTGTGTCTAAATGGTGGAAGGAAAATAGAGGAATTTACGTTACATAAGGTTTATTTACCTCCTCTTCAAGGAGTCGAGTAGAAGCAAAGTGTATACAAAAAATAACTATCCGTGAGGTAAAATACACCAGGATTGTACCTTCTTCCTTCCAACCTTGATAACTCGATTAGGGCGCATGCTCCATTCTCTATATTGTTGTAATGCATCACAGTTGAAATGATTGAGCACAATTATAAATTTCTTTGAGCTTGTTTGTTTATAGTATGACTATCCAGTGTTTTAATTTTGTCCACTGGGCATTTATTGATCCAGGCATTTGCTAAAATATTTTTTAAAAAGCAGATTTCCCTTCCATACGATGGTTATTAACATGTGTCGTTTCTAGTTCATTTTAAAACGCATTAGGACAACTTAGTTTTGGTTACTGCTGGTTTCTGTCCGATTCGAAGGAGAGTTGTTGGGAAACAAGTGAGCCTTGATTTAATGTCTAATGTTTAGCAGGCTGGAATGATGAGGAAACAAGTGATGCATGTGCTTTGTTCTGCATGTGGTATCCTACAAAGTAGTGAGTCGTCAAATGTAGCCTGATGGTCAATCGGTTGGAGGTGGTACTTCGGCTGTGATCCTTAAGATGTTTTCTGAAACTAGAGTATAAAATTGATTGATGTGCTCAGAGAAATGTATGTTTCTCTGGACTACCTTTAGACCCTTGAGGACGGTATTCTACATATAGAACTTGAGAAGCGGCCTTTGAAAGAGAGCTTTGGGTCTGAAACAGAGCTTGATTTTTGGCATTCTTGTCACATTTGACCTTGATATATCGTGGTACATCTCAAAAGTTAGATTTGTGGATTTGTGCCTAATTAATTTAGCTGTATTTATTTCATTTTGTGGAACGTGCTCAACAATTCTAAAACTCTACAGGCACATCCAACAGACTCTCTGCCCAGGTGTTCTAGGTCAGCAACAAGCTTAATGCATACACTATTTGTTTAGAGATGAATTTTTATTTATTTATCGCTGTTATGTTTTCATTAACTTTATTTTTCTCTCAGATGTCACTCGTTCCGCCTCAATGGCTGGGAATGTCAACTTAAATACATATTTGTCCTTTCATGACAGATTAGAAGGCTTTCTGGGGAATACTACATTTATTCAAAATTCTAATATTTGTATCATTAAAGGGATAAACAACGTGTTTCTTTTAGTAGAGTATTTTTAGAAAGACCGACACATTAGTAAAAAAACGCCAAACAGTATCATCTGATATCTGGTAGGAAAGGAATGAATGCACTCTACATATGACTAATCCAGCTATGTATGCTTACTGTGATCGACGACCACAGAGAAGAGAGACCACTCGCAACAGATATAAAGCATTCAAGCCAAAACTGACTTCTACAAGATGGTTTAACCAGGATCACCATTTTTAGAATCCTGCAACAAACCTATCAGAAGATCACTCTAATTAGTATGACAACACAGTGGTGTCGAAAGGGGGGGTGTCGGGGGGGGGGGGTGGGGGGGGCGGGGTGCTGGTCTGCCCCGGGCAATCAACACACAGTGCCCACACCACAATTGCTCAATACATGTTTTTAAAGGGTAAGAAACCAATTTATTGTCACTTCCCTAGACAGCGTTACTTTGTGTCCATTATTTTATATCTTTTTCATATTTTCAAAAAAATCATAGCAGAAAAAAGACAATAAATTCAAATATTTACAAGGCTAAATAGACTTTGTACATACAGTAAAGACAAACATTATTTACACATTAGAAAACATTTCGACATCAAGCATTTACAAAAAAATAATAATGATTATATCACAAATAACAATTATTACAAACAATTAATGAGAGAAACTAAGTTTGGGGGGGAAAAAACACTGACAGGCAGTGTTGTTTGGGAGAAATAAATCACCATTTTTAAGATACTAAGACCGGCTGGTCCAGTATTCAAACGTCTATAAGTCATTGAGTTACTTAAATTTTTTTCCCCCCAAACTTAGTTTCTCTCATTCATTGTTTGTAATAATTGTTATTTGTGATATAATCATTATTATTTTTTTGTAAATGCTTGATGTCGAAATGTTTTCTAATGTGTAAATAATGTTTGTCTTTAATGTATGTACAAAGTCTATCTAGCCTTGTAAATATTTGAATTTATTGTCTTTTTTCTGCTATGATTTTTTTGAAAATAGGAAAAAGATATAAAATAATGGACACAAAATAACGCTGTCTTGGGAAGTGACAATAAATTGGTTTCTTACCCTTTAAAAACATGTATTGAGCAATTGTGGTGTGGGCACTGTGTGTTGATAGCGATTTATATAGGGTCTAGCCCCCACCACTTAAAGGACCTAACCCCTGTTGTTCACAAAGGTCTGCCCCGGGCGGCATGAATTTTGAGTGTGGCAGCCCCCCTTACCTGCTGCCATCGGGGGTAGGCAAAGGAACACAGGAATCGCCACCCCCGTTCTTGAACCGCGACCGAGGGGCGGCAAAAGCAGGGACCGCCACAGGCGCAAAAGGTCTAGCTACACCACTGCCAGGAGACAATCTCAACTATAACCGTGACTGTTACAGGGGATATACAAAGTACACAGGGCAAAACACATGTTGGCTCAGTGCGAATAAATATTGACAAGCATAACATATATAAGCTGTGTAATCAGAATCGAGAAGACGCCCTCAATGAGAACTAAAAAAGAATGATGGACACAAACTGCAAACAAAAATCCTTTACTTCAATGAAAGTCTATAAAATTGATTATATACTTTGAAATGTGTATTAGGTATCATTGAAGATTGATGAAATTAAGAATAATTGGGACAAACACACTCTTCGAGAAGTTTTTTTCTTTAAATTATATTGAAAATGCACAACACTCATCGAAGCTTCTAATGTACGTTGGAATTGTCAAAAAGATATTGCTTACCAAAGTGGCCTATTTAAAAGTAGTGTTGAAACGAGGGAGTAGTGCAGCGTGCTGGCTTGATCTACGTTTTATTGCTCTTTTAACTAGTTTCGTTTTAAATTGGTCTAGATTGTAATTTTCATTGGTTGTAAATAAATCAATGGGGCCGTGAATATTACATTATTTATGATCTATTAACTTGTTTTTAAAGTTACATTGATGTCAGCTAAAGTGTATGCACTCTAAACATGATGGGACATCAAGGAAAATTATGAATTGAGAACTGATATTAAATTTGTAACACTGACAGATAACATGTTGGAATATTTGCCAAAGGGACCCCGGGATAAACTTTACACATAGAAAACCTACCTTGATCTAAGAATATTTGTTTGTTAAGAAGAACTATGAAACAATCATCCCAATAGATTCATAAATAAGTAGTAAGCTTAATGTACTTAAATGTATATGTGACATCAGGAACGTTACTCGCTCAGCAAAAATTAGCACAGTTCTATCAGTCTTTAATTTCTAGGTACTGTAATTGTTCATAAAACAGGCTCCTAAAAATGGCAGAAGTAGACAGGTCATTGACATGAGTCTCATGGAGAAGCTGAGGAATAATTGGCCTGGTAGGTCAGTTTATCTCGCTCTCTTGTAAGTAAGCACCGCCAGTTATTACACTTAACAATAAAGAAGGCAGTGAACACTCAAGCCACTCCCCACAACTACTGAGAATATAGAAAATGTGCACAATGCTGTTAGGGAGATTTAATAGTCCAAAGTCCACACTATGGGGCATATTTACAATGAACTGTTCGAGCAAGGCGTTAGCCTTCTTGGCTTAACGCTGCGCTCCACCACGTCTGAAATGCAGGGCTGCGCCTTATGTACAACAATACTGCTCAGAACTGTGTTTTACCCTGCGCTGGTGCTAAATTTAGCTGCCTAGCGCCAACGCAGGCAGAGTGTAGCACACAGTGAAGTTGCAACTTGTCATTTTTTTCAATTATTTTTTATGTAAAGGAAGGGACAACTTCCTGCACATAAACAATCAATGACGTTTTGCTGTTTCTATGTGTGCTGCTTAACACCACGTTGTGAAAAAGGCGATGCGTCTATCGTCACAGGAACATATCAAAAAGTGACATTCCAGTGGCGATAGGGGCTTGTAAATATTCCCCTATATATCTTCTCACGTTATCCGAACAGCCCTGTCCCCAAAAAAATAAAATGGATGGAAATAAAGAATCAAGGTTGTTTAAATCATTATCCTACAGGCTAATCTCGGTGAACTTTCTGACACCAATTTTTGCACTTATTTGGAGTTTGGTGGCAGGTTACTCTGCTCCAAACGTGGCAGTGTACTCTTTATACCTAATCAGCATTGCGCTTATTCTATTTAGAGTCAGGGGGACTACATTGTCCTGATGGTGGAGCCTCTGCTGGCTCCACAGGGACAAATCTGTTACCGAAGGCCCAAAAAAATGTGACCCCAAAGCACTGATAGAAACCTCCCAGTGTGTCGGGCACATTTATTTGTTCAGTTTCAAAACAAACTCCCACTTCTGAAATTTGTTTTTGAAGAACAAAAAAACTTTTTGGAGTAGCTGCGTTAAATATGGTGGCTGCTCAGCAAAATTTCAGTGCCTTAAACAGAGCTGCTGTAATCTCTGTATACAGAGGTCTGTCTTCCTTTAGGCCAATGAAGTAAATCCCACTGTGCCCTCTTGGACCAACAGACTAGCCACCAAATTTTATTTAAGACCCTTATAAATGATGGGTACTGTGTGTTATAGGAAAACCTTCAGGGTTGCAATGGATCTAAAGATTATTGGGACTGGTTGGTAATAGGGATGTCACTTCATAGTCTGTCTGACAGTATACTGAAAACACTCTGAATAGTTTTTTCAGAAGTTATGCAGTGTCCCTTGTAGTCGAAACCCTGCAAGGCTTTTCGATGCAGATACTTACTACACAGGGAAGTACCATGCAGGCCTCTTTTTGGTACTTTATCCTGGAGCACTTTACCACAAAAGTAAGTATTTTTTTGTCAGAATTCATAAGAGGGATTTAAAAGTTAAGGGGTACGTAAGGTTCAGGAAAGTAAGGCTAAAGCAGGGTGAAGGTAGAGGGAAGTAAGGGATTTCTAAGAGTCACGGGCAGGTAGAGGTAAAAAGAGGCAATAGATTTATGGCTCGAAAGAGGTAAAGGTAGGTACCTTTTTAAAAAAAAAAAGATTGGAAGTTTGGGGGGAGGGGTTACCCAAACTAGAAAAAGGAAAAAAACTTATATATTACCTACTGGGAGTCGCCCAGTAGGTAGTTATAGTTAGGACCTTGTTTGCCAATATCTTTGGCGTTGTTTGACAAATCTTCATGAAATTTTCCCCAAAAAGTGTTAAGTTGGGTATTGTTGTACATGGAAGGTTTTGAGGTGATCTATTAGGCGGGGGCTGAGAAAAAGGAGGGTCAAAATATATGCGTTTCCCACATTAATTCCCATAGGGATTTTGAACTTGACCAAAACCCGAACTGCTGGACAGAATTACACCAAATTTGGCAAAAATACAGCTTTTGGGCCAAAGAGACTACAAGAAATAAATGACTCATAACAGTCACTACACATCAGATTGTGCTCCAATAGAGCAACAATGAATTCACCTGCATTAAGGATCTCATATAGCTTTTAGCGTAGAACACAGGAGGAAATACAGTTGCTTTGCTTTAGCCAAGCCTAAGAAGTTAGGATCTTTTCTGCTTTACTGAAGAGGAGCATCACCTGGGGCTGCATACATTAAGCGTGAAGTGCTGACTAGTTACTCTGAAGCAGGCCTTTCACTCACTTCCCCTCCTCCACTCTCTGGTGCTACAGAGTTGTGTTGCAGAGAGGTGAAGAAAGGGGCGTGGCCCCGGACCACCTTTCTGCAACGCAGCTCAGTGGTGCTTACTGGAGGTTCCTGGTGGGGTAGTTGGGCCCCAAGGACCCTCAGGATTCAAGGGGAATTAATCCTCCAACTTAAAACCAGACAGGGGGCGTGTTTGCACAATGGTGAATCGAGGGGGCGGGCCTGATGTGACATGTGTGTACTTATCCAATCACTCCGCGAAAAACCAAGCACCTATAAATTCACCAATCACTCTCCTTGCAGTACTTTAATCATCCAGTCAGTACCCATGCACTCATGCAATGACCCATACACTAACTCATGCACTACTATAATACCCTGAGCACTACCCATGCAGTCCAGCCATCGCCCTTTCACTACCCATGCATTCCTCCAATCACCCAGCAGGCACCATGTACTTATCCATTCACACCGTCAAAACCCAAGCACTTATAAATTCACCATGCACTCTCCTTGTAGTATTCTAATCATCCAATCAGTACCCATGTACTCATGCAATGACCCAGGCACTAACACGTGCACTGCTACAATCCCTGTGTACTACCCATGCAGTCCTCTAACCACCTACACACTTCTCATTCGCTCCTTCATTTCCCCTTGTAGTACCCATGCAGTCCAGCAATCACCCTCTCACTCCCTGTGCACTCCTCCAATCCCCCAGCCACTACCATGTACTTATTCAATCACTCCGCCAAAACACAAGCACTTATACATTCACCATGTACACGCCTTGCAGCACTGTAAGTATCCAGTCACTATCCATGTACTTATGTAATGACTCAGGCACTATCACATGCAGTTCTACAATCACATCTGCACTATCCATGCAGTCCTCTATTTACCTACACACTACTGATTCACTCCTCCAATTACCCAGGTAGTACCCATGCAGTCCAGCAATCACACTGTCACTCCCCGTGCACTCCTCCAGTCACCCAGCCAGTACCATATACTAATCCAATCACTCCGCCAATAGCCAAGCACTTATAAATTCACCATGCACTCTCCTTGCAGCACTCTAAGTGTGCAGTCACTATCCATGTAGTCATGCAATGACCCAGGCACTAAAACATGCAGTGCTACAATCACATGTAGACTATCCATGCAGTACTCTAACCACCTACACACTATTGATTCACTCCTCCAATTACCCAGGTAGTACCCATGCAGTCTAGCAATCACACTGTCACTCCCCGTGCACTCCTCTAATCACCCATCCAGTACCATGTACTAATCCAATCACTCCACCAATACCCACGCACTTAAAAATGTTACAATGCACTCACCTTGCAGTACTCTATTCATCCAGTCACTAGGCATGTACTCATGAAATGGCCCAGGCATTAACTCATGGAAAATACAGAGGAGGTCATGCTAATTACAGGGTTACCCCAAATCATAGTGTTCCCTAGTGTGTGTAGGTGTTTTGGCTGTATTCTAAGTGTCTTTTAGCATAGCACTGGCTGTAGGCCTTGTTAGTCAGAGTCAGTTACCACCAGTACCTGTCAGCAAAAGGTTGGGGGCACAGGAGGAGTTTCTGCTCCTCTGTTGGTTCTTTCTGCACATCTCTTGCTTTTTCCTGTACTTTGCTTCGTCTTTCTGGACTTCTATTGCCTCTTTATGCATTTGTCTTGCTTCTTTCTGTACTTTTCTTCCTCTTTCTTCACATGTCCTACCTTTGTAGGTATAGTTAGAAATTAGCATATAAAAAACCTTTGAAATTCACTGAAAAAAAACATAGATTTCAGGGACGTGATAGTTAGAAATGAGCATTTAAAAAACCTTAGAAATTCACTGAAAAAAACACAGGTTTCAGGGACATTATAGGTAGTTGGACATTTCACTCGTACAACACCAGAGAAATTCATCTGTTATAGTTAGTTCAGCTAACTATAACTCGTGCCCCCGCAATGCACTGATGACATCATCCATGTGATAATCTGATGCACCTCCTCATACCCTAATATAGCCTTTGATACACCCACTCTAAAATACAGACTACCATTTTCGAAACCATAGACACACCAATACCAGTTAGTACATTCCCACTCACTAATTCCTGGGTCTACACACATATCCACTCATTTATCCATACAGTCACTCATACACACAGTCAACCATCAATACGGCACTATCATATGCACTCACACATCTATACAGACACTCACATACCGCCACTCATCCATAGAGTTACTCACACACCTAGTCAGTCATGCAAAGAATCAATCACACTCCCATTTACTCACCTATACAGTTATACAAACTTCACCTCACTTATTCAAACATATACTAACACATACTTACACTCTTATTCAATAACTAATACAAGCACACATTCCTCCATACAACCACTCTCACAATCACTCACTCTCACATATAGTCATTTATATACTCCAACACTCACATATACTGCCTTTCACATATGCAGTTACTCACACATACTCCACTAAAATATCCATTCACTCACCAACACAGCCATACGCACACTCACTCACCTATACAGTCGTTCACAGATGCACTCATGAACCCATACACCCAGTAAATCACCCACTCACACATCCATGCAGGGAGTCACACATATAATTCCTACACACTAAATACCACATACTTTCTTTCCACATAATTTCACTGTACAACATGCCACATAATTTCACTGCACACAACGTACATCCACTCCACTCCAAAAAACATTACAATGCCAATAGCTCTAACTCTCACAAATTCGAGACGTATTGCATTGCAAATGCTTCTTTAACTAGTAGTCAGGTTTGCAGAGTGGCGGAAAAAGGGGGTTGGGCCTCCGACCAGCCCTTAGGAATTCCGCTGTATAGAACTTAAAGGAGGCACCACAAGGGGTTCTTGGCCTTCAGGAGTAAAGTGGACTTTGTAACTCAACCAGTAGTGTGCCAGGAGGTGCATTGGCAGAGTGGTGGACTAAAGGGGGGCGTAGCCTCCGAAGAACTCTAAGCAATTCCCCTGTGTGGGACTTACTGGTGGTAACAGATGGGGTCGTTGGCCCCCAAGGACTGACCCTCCTTTTACCTCAAGTATGTCTCACACAGCAGGCCACGCCCCCTTTGCACACCACTCTGCAAACGCGCTTCCTGGCTTGCTCTTGGTTGGGGAATGAAGTCCCCTTTGATGCTAGGGGTCTTTAGGGGCCAGCTAGCCTACCTGAAGTCCCTTTGCCTCTTGAGGGTCCCTGGGGGCCAGCTAGTCCTCCTGTTACCTCCAGTAAGCCCCACACAGCTCAATTGCAGAGAGGCGGTCAGAGGACACACACCCTTTTTACACCACTCTGCAAATGCACCCCCTTGGGGAATGAAGTCCACTTTAGTCCTGAAGTCCTCAGAAGACAAGGGGACCTTATCGCCCTACCAGCAGTGCGCCAAGAGGCACATTTGCAGAGTGTCGTATAATCGGTTGTGGCCTTGGACCACAACTCAGTAATCCCACTGTGTAGGGCTTACTGGAGGTACCTGGAGGGCTAGTTGGCCCCTAAGAACCCTCACCAGTGAAGGGGATTTCATCTCCCAACCCAGAGCGTACCAGGAAGCGCGTTTGCAGAGTCTTGCAGGGAGGGGTGGGGCATCCAACGAGTTGCCGGTTTCTTTTTTTTTTTTTAGGAAGGAGAGCTGAGTGGCCCCCCTTCCTTTTACCCTTTTGGGCCACGGAGACTTCATCCCCCAGGGCCTGAACCATTTTTTTAAAAGAATAAAATGAAATGGGTGGGTGCGTGCGGCCCCTCTCCCGGGCCTTTGCGGCCCAGGGGACCCCATCCCCCGAGGCATGGCCAAACCGTTGGGGACCACAGGGGGAGCCTCAATGCCCCTGCGCTCACTGCAGGCTCCCCGCCTCCTGTGGAAGCCGGCATTGCTTTTGAGCAAAGGGAGCTGCTGACATGCAGCTCCCGTTGCCCAAAAGAAACTCTGCTTCACTTCATGGAAGCGACTGACAGCAGTTTTCCTGCTCTCGCTTTCATGAAGCGAAGCAGAAGTTTGCTATGAAACTTTGCTAGGCCATGCCTTTTAAATTAAAAAAAAACCTGGGGGAGTGGTGGTGTGCCTCATGGCCTCCGCAATTATTGAATATCACCCTGGGGAGGTGGTTGTCCTCGGGGCAGCAGTAAATGATCAAAATCTTTGAATATCTAGTGACGTGGAGCCTCTACAGATCTTGACAGATGACAAGCTGAGATTTGATTCACTGCTACCACCTCAACCAGGAAGTGATGGCAGCCATCTTAAGACTAGGGTCTCAGTCTTGAGCCCAAAAACAGTTTTTAAAAAACACATAAGGGTGCAGAATAGGGATACTCTGACCTCTGAGGACTAGTGGTGGTGTCCCAGAGGAACCCCGCCTGGGGCCAGAAACGTATTTTTTTAAATGTTGCTTCAAATTCATGGATGATATGTCAATCTGCGGCAAAAAAAAAAAAACTTGGTCGACCAGGGTCCAGTTGGAGAATGCTTTTTATTTTTGGGGGGAGGGGCACAGGTGGCCTCCCTACTTGGGCCATTTTTGGCCCCAGGGACCCCATCCTCCAGGCCTTGATATATTTGTAAAGGGGAGGGCGCACTCGAGCCTCCTCCCTATCTGCTCTTGCCCCCAAGGACTCCATACCTCGAGCCTGCTGTTAGTTTTTAGACGAAGGTGGTGCTCAGCTGCCTCCCCAAGCCGCTTGCAGCTCCAGGACCCCATCACATGGGGCCAATGTGTTTTTTAGAGAATGGGTCCCCCTCCTTGAGTCATTAATGGCCCGGGGACCCCATCCCCTGGGGCCTGCTCACAAGTTGTGTCCTGGAGAGCCCAACCTGGGACACAGTGGTTTTCCTGCCCATTACAGGCAGAGAAACCTGTGTTTGCTCCCGCTGACAAGAGCATTTTCAAAACTCCTGCCATGCAGAAACAAGCACAAAGTCTGCTTCCTTCCAGCAGGAGCTTTGAATATGCTCCCACTGGCTGGAAGCTGGCTGGAAGCTGATTTTGTATCTGTTTCTGTTTCCCTGCCTACAGTGATGCAGGCAGTGAGACATATCAAAATATTGCTCCGGCCAGGAGGGAGCAGCATTAGCAGCAGCTCCCTCTGAGAGTGTGCAATGCTGGTTTCCTCTGCATGTGGGGAGCTAGCTGGGCTGCAGGTATTGTGGGTGCCCCGGGTGGGTACCAGGGCACCCACCTTTATTGTAATGGACCCCGGGGGATGGGGTCCCTGAAGCCGATAATGGTTCAGGGAGGGGGCTGTGCAGGCCTCTCCCCTTTATTTTAAAAAGTGGTCCTGGGGGATGTGGTCCCCAAGGCCTAACGAGGCTGAGGGAGGTGGGCTGTGCTGCCCCTTCCCCTTTATTTTACGGAGTGGCCCTTGGGGAGGGGGCCCCAGAGCCTAAAGAAACTCAGGGAGGTGGGCTGTATGGCCCCCTCCATTTTCTGTAAGTTCCGTCCCCAAGATGGGCTCCTCCCCTTTAGAAAAAAATGCCTTTGTGGTTGGGGTCCCCAAGGTAAGGCCTTGTGGCCAAACGCCTGCTGCACGCAGCTGAAGGCACAGGGTTGGCTGCCTGCGGGGTGTTGGCGACAAGGCACGGGGTTGGTTGCCGGCGGGGTCGGCCAGAGGGCCTAGTCGTAGGTCGGGCCTTACAGCCAACCTACACCATGCACAACCAAAGGCCCTGCACAGTGTGAGGTTGGCTGCCTTTACTTGGGGCAGCCCCAGGGCCTTGTCGCAGGTGTAAAGCTATTTCAGTGGTGAGCAAAACAGTTATGCAGATTTCTAAACTAGAAACCATACTTGAGTATGAGAGAAGAACCGGAGCTCAGACTGTTTACTGTAACAGGAGGATAGTGTGTTTTGCTTGACCCGAATATGGCTATTGCTTTGTGTAATACTGATATACCTCACCCTTACAAAACACACAGTATCATTATTACTAAGGTCATAGGGAACAATCTTTGCATTCACTTTTGAAATCAATAGCTTTACTTACCTGATGGAAGGACAGAGGACGTTTTTGCAAAATTAAATGAGTTTACAACCCTGACATGAAACTGACCTGAGCGGGTCTATGACAAATAATCCATGTCAGGTTCCCCGCCATTCCCTTCGGTGTGTTTAGATGGGAGACATAAAATGTACCTCAGACAAAAGAATAAAGAGGAAGGATGGAGGGATTATTGCATCTCGTGTGGCTGTTGCAGTGCAGAATGAAATAAAATTGTTGTTTCCATGACTACCGGGGTAGACTGCTTTTCAATTTTACAATGTTATTGTGTTATGTAGGAAACCTGAGTAAATATACTAAAGAGGCAAAAAGAGCAAGCGTTATTTTTGTGATTTTGTGTTTGACAGTGAATTTTACTGCTGTAAATATGTGACAGTGCTGCAAACCAAATAGCTCGCCTAGAAATCAATGTGTATATTTGTCACAATGTTTACAAATCCTCTAGCCTTGTTACCTGTCACATTGTGACTGGCATGGGTTTCAATAATAAAGAAATGGACTTGTTAGCTATCTGTTATAAAACTGATACTGTCAGGGGTCTCCAAACCGGTCCTGGAGGGCAGAATCCATGCCAGATTTTTTGGATATCCCCATTGAGATACATGTAGTAATTTTAAAAATCTGGCATGGATCCGGCCCTCCAGGACCGGTTTGGAGACCCCTGTAAGATGATGTAATTTGAGTACAGTCCTGTTCTTGCACTTCTAGATCGAAATTTGTAGAACGAGAAACAGGAGGCAAAATCCAGAATGCAAAGTGAAAACCCCGAAGTGGATAAACTACTTACGCATAGATCTGGGAAACTTGAGAGCTCCACCCTTATCACAGGCAAAACACGTGCTAGCCACTGACCTCAATTAAGGGCAGCAAGAGGTAGAATCAGCTAATCCTGCTCCTGGCTTGCTTTCTGCCCCACTGACAGTGCTGACTCTACCACTTATCTCAGTGGTTATAAGCAGTGCTGGATTGTGAGCTTTCAAAGTGGTGGAATGTAATACTTCACCCAAATTCCCAAAAGCAAGAGAAGCAAGCTAGCTTGACCTCTACTGGAGTTGGGTGGGGCTAGGTTGGTGGGGGTTCCTCCTCCTAAGAAACCTCTGAAAAAATGATATAAAATAGTACATTGTATAGCACATACTGCACATAAATTCACTAAACAGCCAGAAGCTCTGAAAACACATTCATTAACCATTCAGGTACTTTCTCAAGAAACAGTATCAACCTGGCTCAATGTCATGAACCTTGACAGTTTCAAACAACAACTTTCACTGAAGACAAGCCACTTTGATTCACCCCAGACACCAGCTTCACCCTATGGAAACACATTGCCAAAAACACAAAGATAGACTGGTACAAGACTCTCTCTTCTAAAGAAAGTGTAATTGTTTCTTCTGGAAAGCAAATTCAGAACTCTGTTCTAACCCTCATACTCTTGTCTCTACATGGTTCATGGGCTCCCTGACTCCACACTTGCATCTTCCAGAGGCTTACAAAGTTTGATCACATCTCCCCTTCCATCTTGATGGAACTCCATTGGCTTTTCTTGTCAGACCATATCATCTTCAAAACCAGCTGCATTATTTACAAAGCCATCAAGTACAGTACTCCTGCTTAATTTGCAGACAAGCTCACCATCTTTGTTGGTCTCGGAACACCTGCAGTCATGACAGCATCCGACTGTAGACGAAGAAGTGTAAAAGAAAAAAACAAGGCAGCAGAACTTTTCCATCTATGCGCCCAAGATCTGGAACAACATCCCCTTATTCACCCGGACTGCCCCTAAGCTGCTCCAATTTAGGACACAGTTAAAGACTCGTCTCTTTAAAGATCACTACATAACAATGCACTATTAGCTTGCAAACCAGCTACCTCTTCCATCACTCATTGACATTATACTTGTGACTTTGATCCTGTAAAGCACTCTGCTGACATTTGACTAGATTCTAGCATAGAAATACCACATTCCTACAAATATACATACATTTAAGACCAACATTAACGCCCAAAGCCCCCTAACAGAATCCCCTAGTTCACCACTTCACGCTCATGAGAAGGAGACATAAACCTGGATTCCCCATTCTGTGCACAGCTGTTGTTTATTTATTTATTTTATTTTGTTTGCTTTGCTTATGATCCATTTGTTGTTTACCCACTGCATGTAACCTTTCCGACACTAGAACTCAACTAAAGAGATTCACTGTGCTCCCCAGTGCAATGGTCATAGGATACTTCATAATTCTCTAAGCCCACAACATCTCATATACCACATTCTCCACAGGAGACCATAAGACCTCCCTGGGTTTAGAGAGTCCCTAATTTTCCCCGAAATAGCCCATTGGTTCTGAGGTTGTACAGTGCCACAAGTTTATAATTGGTTGCATTTTTACAGATACTTATTTCTTTGTTATCCACAAATATTATAGTGCCTCAATGGTAGCATCAATGCAGTTGAGAATTCTTTTGGCTCAATCAATAACACCCTCTTTGTAGTCACATACCCCCATTATCCTTTTAGTAGATATCCTACCGACAACTACTATATCATCACCTTCCACTCCGTAATTGTAAGTGTCCGCTAATATCAAGGGTTTGCTGTGTACATGGTTGCTCTGTGTGGCCTGAAGGCACCAACAACTGGACACAGGGTCTGTACCTTTTATCGCTTGAAGCAAGTGGTAGGCCATCCTTAACCGTCACCACCATAACCAGACTTATCTTGGACCATCAACGACAAGTGATTCAACCATCTCCAAGAAATGTTGCATGCCATGTTCCCTGAAAGACTTTTGAAAATGAATCTCACCCATAACCCTCTAAATGTGGTAATTTATGAACCATTCACTGGTAAGCGGTTAGAAGGTATTTACATTTGTGAACAGAATGACTTGATCTCATTAGTCCCCGTTAGCAGCTCAAAAGAACAACCAACAGGATAAATGTCACCAGCTAACTTTTCCAAAGTGCCTGCTACTGCCTTGCATGTATGGCACTTTCTTTAGAACTTTTGTTCTGTTTGAACTAACAACAAAAATATTTTTTTCTCAAGTCTGCAATTTGTGGGGCAACTGGTGGAATATGTGGCAAGAGAAGCGGTTTTGATTTTTCTGTTATCAGGCACATCTTCAATGTGCTTTACGGGGGATACTCGTTCGGAGGTGGCCCTCCTCACCTGTCCAGCTTTATGGCTATTCCACGAAACCTGCAAGAGCGGTAATGGCCGGAGCGGGCACCAGGCATTTTCCCACTGACCGTAGGAGTGGGGGCAGGTTTCATACACATGGGGGGTGGTTTTGTCACTGGGGGCCGGTTTTGCAGCAGTGCTGCAATAACAGCCCCCTATAACAAAAGCGGGATCGGTGCTTCTCTATAGCACAACTGTCCCCACCCCCCTTGCCCCCCAGGGCCAGTTGAGCAGAAATCTGCCAGGGCTGGTTGCTGTTCCCAGTCAGGCCATGATTGCAATTCCTAATTTCTACTTTCACAGGTGAAAAGGTTGGCTGCTCACTATTGGAGTCTCGACTGTGCAGCTTATTCATTTCCACATTCCTTCGATGGCTCAAAGGGCAATGACACTGGTTTGTTCATGTTAGCTCACACCTGTATATCTCTGATGCCCACACCAGTTTGTCTATGACTATCCCACACCATTGAAACACCATGTGATCATTGTATTGGCGGTTCTCTCCCTTCAATTGGATTGATATGACCATAAACACATGTTTTTTATTGCCATTTCTGTACCTTTTTGTTCCCCTCTATCTAGGTCTACATGTAAAGTATACAGGACTAACTTGTAATGTCTTCTTCTTTGCATAAACTTTACAGGGTATGGTGCACACATTCTCTATGTTCCCCCATCCCTGTGAAGAGTAGAATTAGATCTTCCTGGTCCTGATGAAATGCTATGATCCACTAGGGACTGTAACAGGCATGAAACATGTTGACCTCTTTACCCACATTTTTACTGCTAAATACACCATTTTATCTACTCTATGCTCAAATCAAGTTTTTATTCTTCACAAAGGGACCCTATTATTAAAACTTTATTTCCTGTTCGGATCCTTTAGTCATTTTTAATACACTTCTCTTTCACCCATTCTACTCACACTTCACTACTTACCCATGCAACATACTTCAGCTAAAAAGAGATCTCCGGCAAAGAGCCCCCTCGAGGGGCCCATTGGGCACTGCAGCACCGGCCCAAAAAGGAGCTGCCGGAAGACGAAGCATGGCACCTCTCGAGGTGTGTAAGGGGCAGGGCCCTAGCTCCTAAATGGAGCACTCCCCTCCACCAAGCACCTGCTAGACTTAGCTTCCCACTTAGGAACAGGACACTCTGTGTTTTCACATATTCAAAGTGACAATGTTAATCTTTGTGTGACTTTTTCACTTAATAGTAAGAACACATGTTTTTACCTCATCCAGTTCCCTTTGAACCCTGACATATTGTTCACCTTCAATTTGTGGATCTATGAATCAAGATATCCTGGCAGGGTTTCACTTTCACAGTCCCATACAAAAGCTTATAAATTACTCTTTATGGTGGGATGAGTCATACACCAAACCAAATGGCATGCACCTGAACTGGTGCATTCTGAGCAGTGCTATAAAGGATATGAGATAACAACACAAAATATTGTCATATTACCCATACCTCAAGGCAAGACCTGGGCTGGAAATTGAACCACAAATCATTCAATTCAATAAATCTTTCATTCAATTTTCCATCATAATAATAAAAGATAATAACACAAAAGCTACATAAAAACTTTAAAAAAACACAAAAAACACAAATACATTTCATTCCAGTTACACCGTCGATGAACATGTAGGTACAGTTTAAAAATAACAAGTCAGCCAATCATACATGTTATTATATCTTAGGCACATATTATTTTGTTCCAATGTAAAATTTGAGAAACCAGTGACCGCCAGCGTCACCACCTGGTCAGGTAAAAACTGTAGATGAAGGAAGGCAGGTCGAAATTGAGTAAAACCCCTTTCTTTTAAATACTTCTTGCACAGAAAATCACAATATTTACAGAATAAAACCAGCTGTATTAAGGTTTGGGGCAACAATCATCAAAGGGACAGATTAAAAGGGGGGGAGGGTCAAATTCACCCGGAGAGAAACAGATCATTGTCCGGATAGTACCTAAACAAAATCTTGTGAGCAATGATCTGTCACTGGGATGTTTAACTTCTGTAAGGTAAGGTTCAGTGCCAGCAACGGATTTCAGAAGCAGGTAGGATCTGCAGGAGTGTTTCTTCAACACCCTGATTTCCCTCTCGTCTTTAAATCTATTTAAAATTAATTCCCTAAAAAGGCCTCAGTTACCCTTGTTAGGAATATGTGGCCTGTTAAAAATATCTATACAGTTTAATGAACATGCAGTGATTTTGATAGAATTATCCAAGGTATCTTTTGACCATAGGCACACTCCAAACAGTCCTCAATCACACTCCTATTGAACCACCGTCCCTCATCATCCCAAATTGAAATCCAAAGTAACAGTGGAGCCAGTTTAACTTGGTCCTCCATATAATCTAGACCCAGTTCCTTGTGGGTAGAGAAGGAGGCACTATTTGGACCCAGCTCCAGTAATTTCTTACAGAATCGGTCCTCTTCTTGCTGGATCACCCTGCACTTATGGTAACCCCCAAATAGCTGCACAGTATGTCACGACTGGGAGACATTTCATCCTGAAGATTTGCAACAGGGGGAAAATAGGCTTGTTACCCACCAACATAGAAAATCTAAACAAGGCGTAACAGGCTTGGGTAAATTTAGATAAAAGATTGAAAATACAAGAAAGCCAGTTGTTCTGTTGATCAAATAACACTTCCAAATAAGGAAAGGTGGGAACCCTAGTAATTTCTTGCCCTTAATATCAATGGGTCTGGCTTTTGCAGTCTTTCCCCCACAAACCATATAATGGGTCTTTGAAATATGTATATCTAAATCCAGATCATCCATGAAATTGACAAACCTATCAACCGGAAGCTTTAGCCCATTTGCCGTTCTGGTCATCAGTACATCAGTACAGCGTCATCAGCATAAGGCAGGGTAGGCACACCAACTGACTTAACTTTGGGTAGATCAACCCCGTTTTCAATCAGGCAGGTGTTCAGGTTATTTATATATAATAAAAACAAGATAGATACCCTCACAAAACCCTGCCTGACCCCCTGTAGGAGGCTAAATGATTCTGGTGTCTCCCCCCGCCATGCTGTATCTAATACAAGCATTAACATCTGTGTGAAGGGCTCTAAGAAAACCAATAAACTGAGCTGGCAATCCCAATACCCCAGGGATATTCCAGAGCTTAGACCTGTTTAAGCAATCAAAGGTGCTACTGAGGTCAATGAATGCAAGACAAATTAACCCCTGTTTTGCCACGACGTATTTCCCTATTATAAGGTTGACGTTCAAGCATTGTTCCAGCATAAACAACCCCTCCCTAAAACCATATTGGACAGGACAAATAATATAATTGTTAATAAATAAATCTGAGCACTCAAGAATTTATTCAAATATACAGTAATGTTGTATTACCAGTCCTTTTTAATCCAAAATCTTCAGCTCAGGCCCCAATAGTGGTCCAAATCTTCATATTACTTGTGTGGTAATTGACATCATCTCAAATGTTCAATGAGAAGTAAGTCCAATACAATTGTTCACATCAACAGGCAATTGGGTACACAGCACAGAAACAACAAGCCAACACATGTTTCTTCGATAGGTCGCTAAGACCTACCACCTTCACAACTGAGTTTACGAGGGAAATTGGTCTATAGCAGGTGGGGTCCTGACAATCCCATTCTTAAACACTGGGACTATAGTAGCAGATTTCCAAGATGGAGGTAAACCTAGCTGGGTCACAACATTAAGAACGTTGGTCAGGACTGAAGCCCTGAGGTAGTTCTGCCTTATATAGATCCATTAGTATCCCATCAGGGCCAGGAGCTTTATTGGACAGACTTTCCATAATTGCTTCATAGACCTTGTCATAATCAAGCCTGATCTAGAGTGGGTACAAGTTGTCACCATTACCCTGACTTATGGGCAGGGCGTTATCCAGTGCATACACCTTGTGGTAGTGGATGACCCACAGGGCTGGAGAGATGGAGGAACCTATATCGTCTTGGGCAGCCACGTTCAGCTGCCTTCCATTTAACACAGCCCAAAATCCCCAGGAAACTCTGGAGGAGCAGGTAGACATCAACCGATTCCAACTCAGAATATACAGTTTATTGCTTTGTATGTCCTTGCAATAAGCGATATATTGGCAGCGCAATTCACCCTGCATAGAACCGTATTTTGGAACACATGTGGGTGATCAGTCATAAGGATAACAACTACATGTTCGCCTGCCACTTTGAGGAAGTCCATCATAGCAATAGAGACTTATTGAGTTTCTTTTGCTTAGACCAAGTACGCAAAAGTGAGAGGGGGCTATAGGACAAGGAAATTATGAATTTTGGAGTCTAGATATATTATCAAACTCCAAACATTGGCCCGAGGGTCTGAATGGAGAAAAAGAGATGTGGGTTCATCTAGATGAATGATCCCACTATCTAGACTAAATCATCCTAAACTGTTATATACCCAACTCTGATACCTCACCCAACTCCATACCAACTGCCTCTAGTTCTATCCCATACCCTCAGAATGAAGGCCTTGAATGTAGGATCCAGGCATTGCCACAGTTAATTTTGGTATATTATGTAGCTGCTCTTCTATGATATTAGCAATACATGCTAGTCGTATGCAGAAGGATGCAGCTCCAATTTAGAAGTTAATGGATAGATGCATGTAAGGCATTGGGTAATGAAATGGGAGTGAACTGAGATGATTATTTCAGCAATATTGAAAGGAATATGAGAAAAAAGCCCATTCAGGACACAATTTTGAAAGGGAATATACACATTAATAACTTTGTATGTATTGTTTTCATGCATTTTTTCAATGATGAATTATGTATATTTGTTCCAATTAGGAAGAATAATATCAACTTGTACGATAAATATGCATATCCCTGAGTTGTAAATACCTTTTTTCCTTAATGTATAGTCATGCACTATTAAGTAGCCACTTATTAATTTTTGCACGTTAAAAGATGGCCGCCACGTATTAAGGCCAGGAAATTGTTTTCTATTTCTATTTCCATTTGATCACATGCACCAATAGGTTTGTACTTAAACTAGAAAATGGTTTGAGAACACCGACATTGAGACATTGAAAAAGGCTGTTAAGCCAAAACGCGTCTGTCGGTGCAGGGGAAGTTCCACACAATGAAGAAACTGCTGAAAATCAACCCGTGAGTGTGTCCGATTGTGGTCTAATGGGGCCATTGTGCAGTATATATATATATATATATATATATATATATATATATATATATATATATATATATATATATATATATATATATATATATATATATATATATATATATATACATACATATATATATACGTTTAATTATACAGCATTAGCTCGGAGTCATGGCAACTATGGTAGAAACGTATGACACAGAATCATATATCTCACTTGTTTTGATGCTTTGGCTCTTATCAGAGCATCGAGATGATAATGGTCTTATGATTTATTATGTATCATTAGCCGTTTGTGTAATGGGTCGATTCACGGTTATACTTGAGATGGAGAACCTGTCTCAAAAACTACAGAATCTTCTGTGTCTATGTTCAAGTGTGTCTAACTATGACTCATTGGTAACTATAACAACGAACAGCCTATCATGATGTAGAGTCTGTTCTTGATGTGCCATCATGTTGATTGTTATATATGCGTATGTCATTCAAAGCAGAGTAAGTGAGCAAGGCGGAGGCTTCCGCCGAAACGCGTCTGTGCAGCATGTCAGATTAAACTTTTCTTGAGTCAAATTCACAGAGTCAGTGCCTTCCTTTTATCAGATGGGAATCGGATTGGTAAACAATATATATATATATATATTGCATACAAATTGTCCTGTCGCAGCGGGAGCACTTTACAGCCGGTGCCAGCGACGGGACCAGGGCAGTGTCCCAGATTTGTATCAAATACCAAATAACTCGCCGCACTCGCCTTGGTTAAGTTGCAGTTTCTTTATTTAAAACGTGACAAAACACCTACGCGTTTCGAACCGTAGTTCGTGTTCACGGTAGCCAAGTTGTGTAGTCCCTTCATTGTTTTAATACAATTGTGCCTATAGAACACGCCCCTATGTTTTGGGGTATGCTGGGACATGTAGTTTTCATTAACTTATTTTAAGCCATCACTTTTTCAGTGTTAGTCACGGGTTTTTGCTGCATTGGGGCGAGTTTAGCGTTACAGCATCACAGAGCGGGCCCCCAGTTAGCTAGGGCGATAACGCTCTATGACGCACATGATGACACATGCGTATGTAGTCAGCCCTCCATTTACCAGAGGGTTGGCTTCGTGAAGCGTAACTAATATGGAGATTCTCCATTTGTCAATAAAGGGCTGAGTGCCCTACGTCCCCAATGCAAGCAGCCGCCCCTGACTGTACTTTAAATTATTTTAAATTAAATGGCGAAATTTAGGAGTCAAAAAATATAAATAACATAATGCAACTCAGTTATGGTGTCAGTGATAAACATGAAAGTAAACGCTCATCTATTTTGGGAGTGCGGTTAGGGAGAGTCTAGATTTGCTGGTTATCAAACCAATGATCGGTGTCCTTCATAAATGTACATAAAGTTCCTCATCGCCATTGAGGCCTCCAGGCTGTTTGGTCTTGAACCTCATGATAAGTTTCGATTCTAGTCTTCTTAATTGTTGGATTTGATTGCCACCTCTTTCATTTTGTGCGATCATGGCAAGGCCAAAGTATCTGGCGTCCTGCCATGTTTTCTTCTCATGGTAAGCAAGATGTTTCGCAATGGCATATGAGTTATCATGATTCTGTATGGCACGGATATGTTGGAGAATCCGTATTTTCAAGGAACATGTGGTGCTGCCAATATAAGATTTCCCACAGAAGCATTGGATCATGTACACCACAAAGGAAGAGTCACAGTTGATATTACCATTGATTACAAAATTCTTTCCACTTGCATCTTTGAGACTTTTCATGTTTCGTCCTATTTTGCAAGCTTTACAGTTTGGGCATTTGTTGAAGCCTTGTTTTCTTGTTTCCAACCAGGATGGTGTTTTTTTTTATATTCAAAGTGACTTTGGGTCAGTTCATCTGCTAGATTTCGTGCCCTTCTATAGGAGACAAGTGGATAGTCTCCTATCGTTGTTCCGATGTCAGGGTCTTTCTTGAGTACATGCCAGTACTTCCTCATTGCATTTTGAATTTTATAACTTTCCTTGCTGAACGTCATTACCATCCTTGGTTGGTTGGATTTGTCATCTTCAACTTGTTGCGAGGAGATGGGATGTTTCTTAGGTATCAGAGTTTCTGCTCTGGTTTTCCTTCTTGCTCTTATTTCACAATTTGTCAAGTCAGCCTGTTTGTATCCTCTCTGTCTGAAGCGATTTTTGGTTTCTTTAAATTTAAGTTCCATCTCTTTTTCCTCAGAACAGTTTCTTTTCATCCGTAGAAGTTCTCCATACGGAATGCTTTTCACCAGTTTCTGCGGGTGGAAACTTAGTCCGTGCAAGATACTATTTGTGGCAGTTTCTTTTCTATGGACGGTTGTTTGAATTTTGTCCTCTGCGATGTATACTTTGGTGTCAAGAAACACGATTTCTTTGGAGTTGATGGTGTATGTAAACTTCAGTCCCACTGAATTCTGATTGAGGATGTTGAAGAAGGTGATAAATTCATTTTCAGTGCCTTTCCACAGGAGGAACAAATCGTCTATAAATCGTAGCCAGAGCGCTACTTTGGCCATATGGTGATCATTTTCTTCTCCCCAAGCTACGCACTTCTCCCACCAACCCATGGTGAGATTCGCGTAGCTTGGAGAAAACGAAACTCCCATAGCTGTTCCACAGCATTGTTTGTAAATTGATTTGTTGAATATGAAGATGTTATTGTGTAAGCACAGCCTTATCATTTCCATGATCATTTTTGAATGTTCTCTTTGAGTGATTGGTTGCTGGTCCAGGAAGTATTTGATTGCTGTTAAACCGATGTTGTGATCTATTGACGTGTACAGTGAGACCACATCGATCGTCACCAATAGGTAGTCCGGTTGCCATTCAGTTTCCATTAACGTGCGAATAAAATCGCCTGTATCCTTTATGTATGAACTGAGAGTTGGTACTAATGGGGCAATAAAGTAATCTACATAGCTGGACACGTTCTCATATAGACCTCCACAACTGGATATTATGGGCCTCCCAGGGGGCTTGTTCAGAGTCTTGTGTACTTTTGGCAAAAAGTAAATTGTAGGGAGGATTGGATTCTCAACCATTAGATATTTCTTTTCTGTGTCTGTTATGAGGCCATTTGAAAACCAGCCATCTAGCTTCGTTTGTAGTTCATGTTTCATATCTTCAGTTGGATTTCTCTTTAGTACTGTGTAGTTCGTTTTGTTGGTTAGTTGACGCATGGCTTCCTCTACGTAGTTTGCCTTGTCCAGGATCACTATATTCCCGCCTTTGTCCGCAGGTTTTATTTCTATTTGGACATTGTTTTTGAGACTTGAGATTGCTTGACGTTCTCCAATGGTTAGATTTTCTTTCCTTTTTTTTGTTGAAGTTTTTAGGCATTTCTTCAATCTCATTGATCACTAATTCGTGAAAGATATCGATTTTGTTGCCGGGATATAGGATCGGGCAGAATTTGGATTTGGGTTTAAAGGCCGTTGGTTGTCTTGCGTTGGTTCGAATGTTCATTTCTTCTAGTACTTGAGTGTCAGGAATATCTGTTTGTTCGATTTCATTAGCCAGTTCATAAGCCACTCTCAGTTGTGGGACTTCCGAGGTTAGATATTCGTCATTTGTTACACTCTGCCTGTTGTCTTGCGGCACATTGGATATACTTGTGCTTCGTTTGGAAAAGAATTTTTTCAATTTCAGCTTTCTTGTATATTTATACAGGTCTATTTTTGTTTCTGTTAAATCATGGTGAGTTTCTGGACAAAAGGAAAGCCCCTTGTTTAGTAATTTGGTTTCCGTTATTGTTGGATTGTATTTAGAGAGATTTATTACTAAGTTTGGAGTCTGGTTGCTTTGTGGTCCTATTTCCTCTTGTTCGTGCGGGCTCTGAGGTTGTATCGGCTTCCATCCGCGTTTGCCGCGTCTTGTTTTGCGCTTGCGTTTCCTGGAGCTTGTGTTCTTCTTCCTCTGGATCGATTCTGATATTGCCCTCTGCCTCTGGTGTTGCTTTGCGGAGATTGCTGCACATGATAGAGCAGCTGAATCTCGTCTAAAAAAGACATTTTGCGTAGACCTGGGCGTCTTTGTTCGCCTTCGCTGAAGTCGGATTCCGAGCCGCTGATTTGTTCGCCTGGAGTTAATGTTCCCGTTGCCCATTGCTGTTTGTAAATGTCATATTTTCTGGCAAACGTTAGAATTGTGCCGTATTTATAGTCATCTTGATCACGGCGAAATTTTCGTTGTTTGCGGTTTTGTACATCCTCTTCGTGATTGTCTAAATTCTTTTCCATTTCGCTTCTGAGTTTTTTAATTGTGCCGCTTTCTTCATTCAGAGCTGTTATTTTTGATTCTATATCTGCAATTCTTTTATGTAGTTCCTCAACTTCGATTCTTGCATATTTTATGATTATGAGCATCATGTTGTTAGAGCAGCCCATGTTATTATTGCCCCATTCTTCGAGCATTTCGGGCTTGGTGTCAGGGTGGTTTGGCAAGGTGAAGATACGCAAGCCCCTGGGTACCATTTTAAGTTCCACATATTTTTCTAATGTTAGAATTTCCCATTCCCTGGAGATTTCCTTTCTCATCAGTTTTTCTAGTTGGGTGAATAGCACTTTACAATTAGTTGGGATCGGTTGCGGTGCTGTCACTGTTTCGTCTTTGTTTTCTGGAACTGCATCTGTTTGGAAAATGCTTTCTGCCTTTGTGACTCTTTTCACTCTCCTGTCCTCCATTATTATATTCGTTTTCACTGTCACACTGTGTCGAGTTGCAGATATTTGTTGTTTTTATAGGCTTGTGTGGGGACGTTTTCACTGTTGGCTTAATGTTCGTTTTTAAGAAGGTGGGTAAATTGTAATGTACCCCTTGTCACTGTTAGGTGCTGCAACCAAGGGATGGAGTCACAATGCTAGTACCAAATGTTGAATAATTCTTGTTGAATGTTTCATAACTTGTTGGCATATGACTCGTATCGCTGCGCCTTGCCTGACCAAAGATATTTCAGTTGCGTGTCTCTTACCTGGGAGACTCCCGGTCCGCGCTGGGTCCTCCGACTCGGCGCGTTCGGCGCTCAACCTGGTAAACACGATGTTGTCGTTTCTGTCGGATTCAGTCTCAAGGTAGATCCTTCCGCTGTTGGTCAAGCCGCGGTCAATCCACGGGAAGGGCGTAGGCGGGCTCTCCGCTGTATGTGAATACTGCATACAAATTGTCCTGTCGCAGCGGGAGCACTTTACAGCCGGTGCCAGCGACGGGACCAGGGCAGTGTCCCAGATTTGTATCAAATACCAAATAACTCGCCGCACTCGCCTTGGTTAAGTTGCAGTTTCTTTATTCAAAACGTGACAAAACACCTACGCGTTTCGAACCGTAGTTCGTGTTCACGGTAGCCAAGTTGTGTAGTCCCTTCATTGTTTTAATACAATTGTGCCTATAGAACACGCCCCTATGTTTTGGGGTATGCTGGGACATGTAGTTTTCATTAACTTATTTTAAGCCATCACTTTTTCAGTGTTAGTCACGGGTTTTTGCTGCATTGGGGCGAGTTTAGCGTTACAGCATCACAGAGCGGGCCCCCAGTTAGCTAGGGCGATAACGCTCTATGACGCACATGATGACACGTGCGTATGTAGTCAGCCCTCCATTTACCAGAGGGTTGGCTTCGTGAAGCGTAACTAATATGGAGATTCTCCATTTGTCAATATATATATATATATATATATATATATATATATATATATATATATATATATATTAACATATATTACTCTCCAACTGGTAATACAGCAGCGCCTCTGCCTCTTTTCCCAGCGCACAAACAACAATAATCGTCCGGAGTCAGGCTTGACAAATAACTTCTTTTATTTTGTCATTAAGGTGCAGGGTGCAGGAATCATCAAACAGATGCGTTTCGGGCGCGGATGCCCTTGCTCACTGTCAGCGAGATGGTGGACATGATAGCCATTAAATAATAAACATAAATGTTCGAAAAGCGCGCCAGTTCCCACACAATAATTAACATAGACAGAGGACTAATGACTTAAAACCTAATGATAGGTAACTTCCATAGCGGCCATTTATGAGTGGTAAAACATATGTTGTTCACTCTTGTGTGCACAAAAACAATACCAATTATAATCACGTCAGTGCAAATAGTATCATACTCAATCAATATTGATGTAAACATTAGACACATGTGCAAATACGCAAATTAATGTGCAAATATGCAAGTTTGTAAAGTGCCACGTGCAAATAAGTAATGCCTAAACAGACATTAATTATATGTATAAATACGCATTTTTATAAAGGTGCAAAGTGCCATGTAAACTTTATAACTGTGCAAATACGCAATTAAAATGCTATCACATTGATGGTAAATATTGCTTCGACCATATATAATCAAAAAAATCTCTTTTGGTGTTTTAATGCACTACTAGGTCAACTATGTATTCTATAAAAGTTTTGCAAAACTATCTCATACCCTTAGCTAATCTCATGTAGTCTATGTTGTTTAACACGTGCCTCTGTAAGTTTTATAGAACGAAGATGCAATTTTGTGCCTGGGGAACTAGCGCACAACTGGCCATGGTTAATTGAATGTCCATCAAATAACAAATTGTAAACATAAAATAACGGTGGGGAAGGAATGTGAATGGGTATAAACCATGATGGTGCCAAATGAAACTTAACTTAATTTAATTGAACGTGTACCAGTGCTAATATTACATATGAAATTAAATAGAATTCTTGCCTTGCTCTAAACAATAAGCGACAGAATGGTACTTGACTACTGCCTCAATTTTGCATAAAAGTCAAATATACCTAATGGATAATGACAAAATGTAATATGTCTGTGGTAAGGTCTAATCATGAGGTAAGAGGTGAAGAGGTCGTGAATAACTGATATGGGGATTACAGGAAGTTACTGAGTTCTTCACCCATGTTAAGCCCCCCCGGGGTCTTACTGTTCAGCCGAACAATATATTTAGATTCCAAACGCCTGAGTTGTTTCTCATAGTCTCCCCCTCTCTTAGAGGTTCTCACTGCATCAATCACATAGTACTTTAAATGTGATAAATTTCTGTTGTGGTGTGAGTGGAAATGACGAGCAACAGGGTAACTTTGATCATTATTTGTTATTGCCCTTAAGTGTTGCAAGATGCGTTGGTGCACAGGTAATTTTGTGCTCCCAACGTACCGTAAACCGCACGTGCAAGTGAGAACATACACTGCGAGCTCAGTTCTGCATGTAAAGTGTGCCCTGATGTTAATGGGTTTCGGATCAAAGGGGGTGATATATGATCTTGTATTAAAGCCAAAATTACAAGCGCGGCAGGATATGCACTTGTAAAAGCCTTTGTGAGGCGAAAGCCAATCATCATTTTTTGGCATCTCAGGACTGCTGGAAACCAACTCATTTCGCATGCTAAAAGCACGCCTATAAGTAACAGTTGGTCTGGGGGGTAAGATTTCCTTTAACACTGGATCTGTGAGGACAACTGGCCATTGTTTCCTGATTTGGTTGGAAATTTGGCGGGCCTGGCGGCTGTATCCTGTTATTAACCTGACAACAGTGTTGATTTCTTCCATCTTTTGTGTGTCTATTTGTGATTTGTCTTGGGGAGAAGTATTAAGCAGTTCTAGTCTGTTGTGGCTGTTGGCTCTAGTCATGGCTGAATCCAACATGTTCTTGCTATAGCCTCTTGCTTCTAATCTTTGTTTAGCCTCAGATTGGTGTTTGTCCCTGAGCTCTGCCGTACTGCAGGCTCGATGTATCCTGAGGAACTCCCCATAGGGAATGGCCCTAATGGTGTGTTTGGGGTGGAAGCTTTCAGCATGTAAGAACGAATTACCTGCAGTTTCTTTTCTGAATAGACTAGTTGTTAGCTTATTGTCTATAATTTGCACCCTCACATCGAGGAAACTAATCCTCGTGGCATTTATATCTGATGTAAACAAAAGGTTACAGTCATTGACATTGATCGCCTGTACGAAATTCTGAGCTTCTTCTCTACTTCCCCTCCAGACCACGAATACATCATCTATATATCTCATATACATGACTATGTTCCTCGACCATGCATCAGAGTGTTGCACCTTGAGGACATGCTCCTCCCACCAGCCAACGTGGAGCCCCGCGTAGCTGGGAGAGAAGCATGCCCCCATAGCCACCCTCCTGAGTTGCTTGTATATCTGATTGTCAAAGAGGAATACATTATTGTACAGGCAACGCTCAATCATGGTCATGAGCATGGCATTATGTCTGTATAATTCCATTGGTCTGTATATATATATATATATATATATATATATATATATATATATATATATATATATATATATATATATATATATATATATATATATATATATATTCCTTCGAGTTTCCAGAGTTCAAACACCGCATTCGAAGTAACTCGGAAAAGAGAATAAAGCCACCAAATAAGCGCGTTTCCAGTATTCAGTGCATTTTATTGTGAGTATGCAGCCCACCAGTCGTCATGACGCGTTTCGCCTCAGCCGAGGCTTGATCACATGTCATGTAAGGAAAGTAGGAGGTGACATATATAGTTTGGGTGGTCATGTGACCAGTGCAAATTCATACATTTTTAAAGTCACAGTAGCAATACAGGAAGTAATACTGGGCATAGTGCCCTACTTTAAAACATTCAAAAGGATCCCTGCTTCCCACACTAAATTATAGTGCGAAAAACATATTAATGTGCAAAATACGCAAACAGATAAATATAATACAGTCTATGTTTAGAAAAAGTCGTTTTCTTAAAAAACATAAGTATATATATATACACGTCATAAATATGAAGTTAATATATATACACAGCATAAATATTATTGATTTCCTTAAAAAAGTAAAAAAAGGAAAACTGTTATAAAAACCATTTCATTTTAGAACAATAACATTTTGTTGTCTAAAAACCAGTATGGAATTCATTATTACGTTGGTATTGCACATTGGTCAGGGAAAGAATTGAAATGTATACATTATACTGTGATTCACCATCTTGCCCAAAGTGGGCGAAAAATGTCTATCAATCATCCATAGCATGAAGTATGAATATTGCACAATATATGGAAACTCCTATAGGGTTGTATTTAAATAGTGTTAAAAGTGATAGTGTCATAAAGTAATAAAATCATAATAGACAAAATTTTAGATTTCAGGTTTTCGAATCAGTATTTAAAGATATGCATATATACATCACAACTAGTAGTAGACCCTTAATGTTGTCTCACAAACATGTGTAGAGATCCTCACTACTGTTGAGCCCTCCTGGCTGTTTGCTATTAAGCTCTAATATATAGCGTGTTTCCAAGAGGCGCAACTTGCCATCTCTGTCCCCTCCTCGTTTGAGGGGCAGGACTGAATCTATCAGATAATACTGTAGTAGGTCTGGATTGCTGTTGTGTGAGCTTTCAAAATGTCTAGCAACAGGATAGGATTGGTCCTTCCCCGTGATGGCTCTTAGATGTTGTAGGATGCGTTTGTGTGCCGGCAGCCGAGTGCTGCCGACATACTGTAGACCACATGGACATAACAAAATGTAGACTACGAATTCAGTTTTACATCCTAACTTCTGTTTTATGGCTGTTGGCTTATCCTGAAAAGGACTTTGGTAGTGGGTTTTGTTTATTGCATGTTTACAGGCTTTGCAAGTTTGACATTTTTTAAAGCCTGTAATTTTCTCCCACCACTTTTTTGGGACCTCAAGAGTGTTACTGACCAGGGCACTGCCTAGTGAAGGTGACTTTCTAAAGGTAATTTCAGGTCTCCCTTGTACCAACCCGCCTATAACAGGATCCCCCTGTACTAGGTTCCAGTTTTTTGTAAATATTTTGCGGATTTCGGCGTGCTGTTGACTATAGGTGATGATAGCCCTACATTGTGTTTCTCCTTTCTCTGTGGTAGAAACTGGTTGATGCTCTAGTGTTTGCTGTCTCGTGAATTTAGCAGATTTTTTAATCGCTTCATCAACAATTTTGTTGCCATACCCCCTCTCTAGGAATCGTTTCTTGCTAAGGTTCTGTGCAAGGGTGCACTCTCTTTCTGTGCTACAGATTCTCTTGAGGCGTAGCATTTCCCCATAGGGGATGCTACGAATGAGGTGACAGGGGTGGTTACTGGAAGCGTGCAGCACGGTATTGCCTGCTGTTGATTTTCTGTGCAATTTAGTCTGAATAAGTCCGTGCTCAACATATATCTCAACATCAAGAAAGTTCACAGATACATCACTGATGGTTGAGGTAAATTGTAAATTCAATTCATTCACATTTAAATTATCAATAAAGGCCCTTGCACTATCCTGAGAACCCCTCCATATCAGGAAGAGATCGTCAATGTATCTCAGATAGAGTACAATGTGTTGCTCGGCAGCACTTCTGTGCTGTCCCATGAGAACCTGCTCCTCCCACAGCCCCATGTGTAAACATGCGAAGCTGGGGGAGAAGCAGGATCCCATGGCAACACCCCTTAGTTGCTGGTAAATCTGGCCATCAAATGTGAAGAAATTCTGCTCTAGGCAGGTGAGCAGCATTCCCATGAGCATTCTAGTGTGATTTGCATGTTGTGGAGGGCGCTTGTCAAGATAAAATTGTGCCGCCTTTAACCCATCAGAATGCCTAATCGAAGTATACAGGGAGCATATATATATATGCCTTCCTGTGCCACCTCAGTTTTTTGTCGACGTGCTTCTGGGTATCAACCCCTTCTTCATGGGCAGCAAACTTCACAATTGAAGCATGCATTGTCATTTCCCGCTTTATTCATTTAGTATGACCGCCCCCAATGGGCGTCTGCGCAGGGCAGGTTGTTCAATTGCCTAATGGGACATGAAGTCCCAATGCGAAATGAATTATAATTTTTAGTAAGTTCAATTGTGGGATTGTATTAAAAAAGCTTTATTCTCCTTGGTAGGTAGTGGTGCATTAAGGCGAGCTTAATTAGCATATTGAGCGTTGTGCTGATCATTCTGAAAAATTCCAAAACTACAGCCTTCCAAGTTGGTTTTGCAATCGTCTTTCAACTGGCAAAGGTGCTCCTCCCCATGGTCGAGCCGCTGCGTAGTATTTTGTTTCCCAAAGTGCTCTGTGCAACGGGAGGTCACTGTACAGCAGCTCCGCTTTACCAATTCCATTAATTGTATCTATATATTAGCAAGTTAGCTATGATATTAATAGTTAACATGCACTATTTTGGCACCAGAGGTTTAATATGGTGTCATGTTGCTTTAAGTGTATTCCTTCTTGTTTTGGAATGTTTTCTTATGTGTTACATTCTTTGTAGCCTGGTGTTCTAAGCAGTAGCCAGTAGGCAGTTGCTGGAACCTAAGTCCTCTGTAGGCTGCGTCCTACCTTGCTCTTGTGCCTTTCTTTCATTAAAGCTCTTCTTATTAACTACTAAAGTGTCCTACTTTACACTGGCGACGAGGGTGGGATTGGTCTTTGTGAAAGATTAATAAGGTTCTCAAAAATGCTATCCAAATTGCTGGTGTTCAAGGTGAGGATTGGGAAGCACATGTGTTGAAGGCAGTTTGGTCATACAGAACTAATACTCATGATGCTTTACAGATGACTCCTTTTGAGGTGATGAGAGGTCGTGTTGCAAGAACTAAATGTAATCCTGACTGGTTACATAAACAGTCTTGCGTTGACATTAATATGAGTGATGTGAAAGATAAAATTCTGGAGAAACATCTGCATTACAAATGTGATTTTGACAAAAAGTTTGGTGGTAACCTCATTGATGTCAAGGCTGGAATGTGGGTTAAAGTCAAAATTCCATGGAAAGTGAAAAAAGGAGAATCACAATTTTCTAAACCTTTGTTAGTTAAAAAAGTTTTGCGCAATGCTGTACTGTTGAGTGATTGAAAGGTCTGGAACCTCCGTAGAATAGCTGTTTACCGAGGTAAAAATGAAGTTAGGAATGACTCAAGTGAGTCTTCTCCTTCAAGTTCCTCTGTAATTGGAGAGTTTCCTTCTGCTCATAAGGAGGATCATGGTGGCATCGTTGTTACAGAACGTGCAGATTTAAGTAGTGGTGGTCCTGAAGTTGTTCAACCTGAAGTTGTTCAACCTTCTGCGGTTGTTCAGCCTTCAAGAGATACTTCTTTTGGATCTGTTGTTTCTGGTGGTGAGGCTTTGCATGATCCTGTTTGTGATGCTTCCATTGTTTGTTCTGAGTCTGGTAATCTGAAGAAACGTATTCCTGTTAAACCTAAATGGTTAAACGATTTTGTATGCTGATTCATTTTGTTTTATTTATTTATTTATTTTTTTTTTTTTTGTTACAGGGGAAGATGTGTCATGTTGCTTTAAGTGTATTCCTTCTTGTTTTGGAATGTTTTCTTATGTGTTACATTCTTTGTAGCCTGGTGTTCTAAGCAGTAGCCAGTAGGCAGTTGCTGGAACCTAAGTCCTGTGTAGGCTGCGTCCTACCTTGCTCCTGTGCCTTTCTTTCATTAAAGCTCTTCTTATTAACAACTAAAGTGTCCTACTTTACATATGCACTTTAGTCCGTTATCAGGACACAGAATTTTGCACTATGCACTTTAATATTTCAACAGACAAAAGTGATTTTAAATGTTCAATGAGTTGGTAATTTTTCAATTGCCAAAAATTATTGGAGCACTTGCCCTTTATTGCTGATATGCATTAAAAGCATGTAAAGGGATGTGAATGAGAATGTTCCTATAAACTGACAATTATACATATATAAAAAACGATTACCCTGAGGGAAAAGTTTCTTGTCAGTAGATATTTTATTTAAATATGGGACTCTCATTAGCTATTGTGAAAAATCAAAAGTCTGTTGTTTAGCTCCATGAACAAAAAGGGCTGAAATCATTTTTGTGCATATGTATTTAAAGTCACGATAGATCTCGACATGTCATGTGTATATATATATATATAGCCATCCACCACAATTAATCAACAGTATCCCCTATGGGGAACTGCTGAGACTTCGCAGGAATTGTTCCAAACCATCTGATTTCGAAGCGGCTGCTTCAGAATGCATATCCCGATTTAGAGCTAGGGGGTATGGCGAGAAAATACTAAACAACACTCTCAATAGAGTCAGGAAAATAGAGAGACAGTCCCTTCTGACTAATAACTCTGAACAGATCAATCGTAGAGGCTTGCCAGGTGATAACAAGGGTAAGTTCAGAGTTATAACCCCCTATTCAGCAGGAGCGGAAAGCTTTAGAGCAATGCTACGTAAGAACTGGCATATTCTCTTAACTGATAGCGTGCTCAAAGAAGAGCTTTCAACCCAGCCACTCCTAACCTTCAGCAAAGCTAGATCATTAGGCGACATACTAGTGAACAGTCATCTAGAGAAAGTGCCCCAGAGAAGCAATACCTTAAGGGAGCAACGAGGCTTTTACCCCTGCGGCCGCTGTAAAGCGTGCGCAGGCAGTAAACGTGTCCTCTCCTATGTTATAACAGAAACTGGCAGGAAAATGTATATAAACAAATTCATTACCTGCAGCACACAGTATGCCGTCTATTGCCTGCAGTGCCCCTGTGGCTTACGCTATATCGGGAGCACGATTAAGGAGATCAAGCTCAGAATACTAGAGCACATGCGAGCCATCGACAAAGTAGATCAGACCTATCCGGTGGCTCGTCACTTTGCGGAGGCCCACAATCGAGACCGGAACAAGCTTCAGTATTTTGGCCTTGATATTGTACCCCCGAATATACGTGGTGGTGACCGCTTACGCAGATTAAGGAGACTTGAGTCCCGATATATTATTGATCTCTGCATGAAACATCCTAAAGGTCTTAACAGTGGGGAGGAGATGGCCTTCCATCTGGGGATATGAGTAGAGAATAACACCTGGTAGACATTATTCCAAGATGATAGTCCATCGTAATGAACTGCAATTAGAACTTCTTAATATCATCGTATATGGAATAACTGCATACCAATGTACATAATAGCTCTGGAACTTTTGCCTGAATTTTGTCATGTATATACTAACTGTGTGAGAGACTCTTCATATTGCTATATGACCCATAGTATCTGACTTGTCTTACAACTTCTTATTATGAATTCAAGAGACACTGTATATGCTTTGTGATCTAGATCGAATGAATTTGCAATATGATTGGGAACAACATATGGGCATATTACAAGAGCCTCCTGCACATCCAGTTTCCACTGTATATAATAAGCACTTTCACTACATGTGTTCTACTATGGACTCACTTTATAATTTCCATATGAAACGTGAACTGTATGTTGTGAATAATCTCTACACATGTCTTTCTGCTGCTGCACGTGATGCATCTCACTCTCTATATATCCCACTTTCCTCTTTTAAGTTACCCCTATCACATGGCTGTTGATTTGGAAGTCACTTATTCCCTTTTGTTTATAGGCGATTTGGACTATGTATCTCATATGGGGACATTAGCCGATCCACGGCTGTATGTTTTTGTCTAACTCATGACGTTCTATTTTGATACGCCACGCATGGAATAATGCGTATGCCCATCTGTGGGCTTAACCACTTTAGTATATCTTATGCATAATGTCATTCTGGGTTATATATACAACACACACTACAAGATGGTCGCACCTATTCCATGCGAGGTGTAAGTCCCCTTGTCTATGTCCATGCCTCATTGAATGTGGGAGTGATCATTATTTGTTTAAAACAATGTCGGAAGTAAACACAGTGCATCACACACTGACGAAGGCAGACCGCTGAAACGCGTCTGTGTGCACCCCTCCGCTAAATAAAATCTAGTGCGTTGAAAATCTTCATCCTCGAGTGCTGTCTTATTCTTTCCGGGAGTCGGAGGGATTTGGAGCGTTATATATATATATATATATATATATATATATATATATATGTATATATATATATATATATATATATATATATATATATGTATATATATATATATATATATATATATATATATATATATATATATATATATATATATATATATATATCATGAAGTGCCGCGTCTTGATACAGGCAGCAAGCAACTCCCGCCCAGCAGAGTATGCCGCATCAAATATATATATATATATATTCACTGAAAAAACCATAGGTTTCACACCAGTTATAGTTAGGAATTAGCATTTAAAAAACCTATGAAATTCACTGAAAAAACCATAGGTTTCACACCAGTTATAGTTAGGAATTAGCATTTAAAAAACCTATTAAATTCACTGAAAAAACCATAGGTTTCACACCAGTTATAGTTAGCTGGAAATTTTACTGATATAAAACCATTGAAATTCCCACGTTATAGTTAGATGGACTCACTATAACTTGCGCGTGCAATGCACTGCTGATGACATCACATATTACATCACTCATGACATGGTCAGTGACATCACTCATGACATCACTGATGACACCATCCAGTGAATGTGTGTCTTTCTGGAAAATAAATATATTTTATATATGTATATGTAAAAGTTGATGGAAGAATAAATGTTTAAATAAGTGTCTAAATGGATGGTTTTTAAAAATTGATTGGTTAACTGGCTTAATAAGACATCATCAGCAGTGCATTGCTGGGACCCCCCTTTTATCTCGGCCCCGCTTAACGTATCCCCCCCAGGGAAGGACCGGAACCCCGCGAGGTCATTTTCAGGAAATTTTCAGGCAGATTCGTCAACCGGCGCCAAAGTTATTCCAAATAGAATTTTGAGATTTAACATTGAAAAAAATCCTAACTATAACTACCTACTGGCGACCGCCAGTAGGTAATATATATATATATATATATATATATATATATATATATATATATTACCTACTGGCGTCTCGCCAGTAGGTATATATAGTTAGGATTTTTTCCCTATGGGATTTCTGAAAATTCTATGCCTAATAACTTTGGCGTTTGTGGACGGAATCGGCTGAAATTTTCAGGAAAATGGCACATTTTGTTTCTGAGCAGCCCCTAAAAATTTGGGGGGGTTTCGTCAAGGGGGGCCTGAGAAAAAAGGGGGGTCCCAAAACGCGTTTTTCCCATTCATTTTTCCATAGGGCGGTTGGACTCACTTTTAGCTCAAACGGCTGAATGGATTTGCACGAAACTTGGCAAAATTGTAGGGACTGTTAGCCCGATGTGCCTTTGCTAGGTCTCAATATATGTGCTCCAGTAGTTTTTGAGAAATTAACGTTCAAAACAAGATATATATCTGTAACAGCGCTCCGGGCAGCGATCCGGTCCGCTTACTTTTCGCGAAACGGAACTTTGCGCGCAGAAAGCTGATTGGCTCTCCGGTGTCTGTCAACATTCTAAACAGTCCGGAGCGGCCGCCATCTTATCTCTCGGTAGGATCGAGAGAGAAGAAGAGGTGAAAAACGAAGGGGGAATTTATTGAAAGGGTGCAAGGTATACCCCTCTTGACCCCCTAGGATTGTTGTTGGGGTTATTAAAGGGTCCCGTGGGGAAAATAAAAAAAAAATTATTTTTCACGGTAGAAGCGTTTCCCGGGCCGCGAACTGGGCCGCAAACTGGTAGCGAAACGGGAATTCGCCATTTTGTGCTTCGTTTTAATTGTTTAGAGACAAAAATTATCGCCGCACATCGGCCACAATGCATGAATATCGTTGAAAAGTCAGCGATATTCATGCATTATCCAGCAAATGCTCTTAGCCATGTTATCCACCTTCCATTGGATAACAGAAAGCTGATTGGCTCTCCGGTGTCTGTCAACATTCTAAATAGTCCGGAGCGGCCGCCATCTTATCTCTCGGTAGGATCGAGAGAGAAGAAGAGGTGAAAAACGAAGGGGGAATTTATTGAAAGGGGGCAAGGTATACCCCTCTTGACCCCCTAGGATTGTTGTTGGGGTTATTAAAGGGTCCCGTGGGGAAAATAAAAAAAAAATTATTTTTCACGGTAGAAGCGTTTCCCGGGCCGCGAACTGGGCCGCAAACTGGTAGCGAAACGGGAATTCGCCATTTTGTGCTTCGTTTTAATTGTTTAGAGACAAAAATTATCGCCGCACATCGGCCACAATGCATGAATATCGTTGAAAAGTCAGCGATATTCATGCATTATCCAGCAAATGCTCTTAGCCATGTTATCCACCTTCCATTGGATAACAGAAAGCTGATTGGCTATCCGGTGTCTGTCAACATTCTAAATAGTCCGGAGCGGCCGCCATCTTATCTCTCGGTAGGATCGAGAGAGAAGAAGAGGTGAAAAACGAAGGGGGAATTTATTGAAAGGGGGCAAGGTATACCCCTCTTGACCCCCTAGGAATGTTGTTGGAGTTATTAAAGGGTCCCGTGGGGAAAATAAAAAAAAATTGATTTTTCACGGTAGAAGCGCTTCACGGGCCGCGAACTGGGCCGCAAACTGGTAGTGAAACGGGAATTTGCCATTTTGTGCTTCGTTTTAATTGTTTAGAGACAAAAATTATCGCCGCACATCGGCCACAATGCATGAATATCGCTGAAAAGTCAGCGATATTCATGCATTATCCAGCAAATGCTCTTAGCCATGTTATCCACCTTCCATTGGATAACATGGCTAAAAACCGCTCTGTGCGTGAGCTTTTTTTTTTTTTTTTTTTGCTGCGTGACGTTTGTTAACGTTCGATTCGATGGAAATCAGGAAGTGTTGAACACCATTTTGTCACTGCGAGTAAATATTTTGTTATAAATGAATCCTTATTGATAAACATTGTCTGCGCCATCTTGCGTTTTTGTCCAATGCCACAATTTTGTCGTGCACGGCAGCCATTTTACATGCCTTGACCAGGGCCACTCTCTGCACGCCGTCGATTCTCAGCATGGCTCCCCACCCTCGCACGCATCTCCCCCACGCAATGGTCACCCCCGCTCTCTCTCTCATGCATGGGCCATATACTTCCCCCATCTGTTTGCTCTTCTCTGAGAATCACACCCTGTGCCCGTTCGACACCTCCCTTTCACCCTATTCACTACCGCACCCTCTGACACTTCTCTTCCTCTGTGTCCGATTGTCCAGGCCGGACCTAGGCTATCACCTAGCCCTGCGGATGTAGTCTATGGCTCCAGCTGTAGAGTATCCAGACATGGCAACCCTCCCGATTCAGGTGTGAGACTACTGATTTCAGTGCTAGTCTTTCGCTTCCCGATTCCTGCAAGGAAAAACCCGGGGGCATATTTCCAACATCCAGCGGTAATTTTTGTCTCTAACTTGTTTAGAGACAATAATTATCGCCGCACTTCGGCGAATTTTATCGCACATAAACCTTGCTATTAGCAAGGTTTATCGCAAATGCGATAAAAAACGGCCGCAATGCAAGAATATCGCTGAAAAGTCAGCGATATTCATGCATTAGTCAGCAAATGCTCTTAGCCATGTTATCCACTTCCCATTGAACAAGCGCATGGTCTTTTAAAGATTTGTGAAGTACTCGGGGCGGCGGTGTGTGTGTGTCCTCTTTCAGGAGCGGGCGGGGGGGCATTGGCAGCAATTTGCAGGCCAGGCAGTGTTCAACACGTGCATCACCTTTTCTCTGCCTGCTATTGCGCTCCATGCTTCGGAAAGGTAAGAAAAAGAACGTGCATTTGAGTTTGAAATGTCCGATCTTGTAGTAGTACACTTGCAAAGCCCACACATGACAATAACCCGATTCAAGGCCCCATTCACCCGATTTTTAAAAAAAATATAGTACTCCAAGACAGTTACATTTTAAAACTTTATTAATATTTAAATATAACGAACGCAACAAAAACTGTAAATATATTTAACCATTTTTTGAAATTAACCAGAACTATAACGATAACAACAACAATAATATAACTTTTATGCCTAAATTACGCAAACATTTAGCTAATCTGCTAAAGGGGGGAGTCGCCATTTCTTTACAATAATCAATAATGAAAAATCCACATCAATAGGGTTGCCCGTTTTCTCGATGCAGCACTATAGTGCAATATACACAGCACCTGGGGTGTCAAGAGTGAACAGGTCTTTCTTTGTTCCTTAAGATTCTCCGAGAATGCTGATGCATTGGTGTCTGTACACTTCTTTGTCAATTCTGTCAAGATGATAACTGCTTTATAAACAGACGATATCTTTGTTTCGTCATTAGTGTTAAGTGTGTCTGAAACTACAGTGCCCTTCTGTTTTTTTTTCTTCAGGCTCTACAGAGTTTTGTGTGTTGTTCTTTTGAGCGACAATTTTTCCAGAGGTTTCAGGTTCACTTGTTTTGTTCTGCAGTGAGTTAACAGCTTTAGAGAGTTCATGTTTATTTGCTATGTCCTGCTGTTCGTGAACTGCTTCAGAGACGTCAGGCTCATTTTTTATGTTTCAGTAGATCCTGGACCTGCCCGGCCGCGCCCAAAATGGCGCCGGTGTAAATGGGACTCGTAACTGCTTGTTCTGTACTGGTTGCCCAACCTTGATATCACGAGATACATATGCAGTTTTGAAGCACATGGCGGAGGCTTGTCTGCTGTAGTGGGGCGCCCCTTTATCGTTTCAGTCGCCATTCCGCCCGCTTTTGCTACACTGTGCCTCATCCGCCATTCAGCTGTTTACCGCCCGCTCTTACGGCTACAGCGTCTCGCTCACCATGTAGTTGAGTTGTTCCCACTCTTGCGGTGCAGCGGTAGGCGGCTGCCACAGGACTCTTAAAATGGCGGCCGGCTCTTCGGATTTGGGCCTGGTCCAGTAAAATGGCCCTGGGACACCTTGGAACTCGGACGCTTGTCTGCCAGGGCTTGGGTTCCATTCTCGAAAGCGTCCCCTCAGCCTTGAAGATTGTACAAAAGTCTTGGGGGCCCTCGACTCCCGCAGGCTTCCGGTGGGGAGCGGCTGCCATGATTGCTTGCGGAATGGCCACGACGGAGCTACGAGATGGTGGTGCTCTCATGGTGACACGAGCTTCAGTCTGAAACATCCAGAAACAAGGTGGGGCTTTCATCGTTTGGGGAAAAAAAATGTTTTAATCCAATGAAAAGTGTTATTTTTAGGTCACATGACCTAGTCTTACATAATTAGGAAAAGAAAAGTAAAATGAACCAATGAAAAGTTTTATTAACAAGTCACATGACCTGTTATGCTTACGTTACGCGCTGCGCGGCGCGCTCTGGATCGTTTCCGGGAAGCTGCGCCTTGCGCACCGGAGCACTTCCGGGTGCGCTAACGCGTCGCGTCATATGACGCATTACGCGACAATGCAGGTGCCGAATATAGTCAAAATGTCTCCAGCAACCAGCGGTCGGAATTCCACCGCTTTCAGCAGTCCAAAAAGTTCGGTCAAATCTTAAGAGCGGGAGCAACTCAACTACATGGTGAGCGAGACGTTGTAGTCGCAAGAGCGAGCGGTAAACAGTTGAATGGCGGAAGAGGCACAGAGTACCAAAAGCGGGCGGAATGGCAACTAAAACGGTAAAGGGGCGCCCTACGACAGCGTGTCTTCAGGTGAAACAGATTGTGGGACAAGGTCCAGAATGAAAGATTCTTCAAAAGGGAAAAAATTCCGCCGGACCCCGGGAGCCGGCCGCCTATGCCGGGGGCGATCTCAGGCCTCACCAGGGCAACACGACTTGGGGAGGGGGCAGGAGCCAAGCGCCCCCTCTCAGTCCGCGCCATCTCACCGCCCCTCGGGGGCCTCCGTCAAGCGGTTTAGGGAGGCACCGTATCACATTGTTTTCCAATGCAGTCAGGTCCACAAATGGACCCCACTTACTTTGAATAGTGCAGCTGCAGCAGGTGCAAATAAGGTTTAAACAGTGTTACAAGAACTGCTTAGAATTCTGAAGTATGGCACTCAATAACCAAGACTTATGCCATTTATGTAAGGCAGTGACATGGAAGCAACTCAGGGACAAAAAGCATGAACGAACATTCACGTATGAAAATCTTATTTGGAGAAGGGGTAGAATACAAACGCCCCCTGCCAGTTCGCGCCACTACACCGTATGTGGAAAATCTGAAGCCATCATTCTACAAACTCTCAACGCTTGTTATCAGTGCATGAGTTTCATGCTCGATCGATTGAGCTAGCCGGATCGGGCAATAAAAAGTATAAAATAGTTATGTAAATAGTTATTTAATAAAATGTTTTACTCTGTTTCTTTGCTGGTGTGTTGTGTATATTTATAATATTTGCATAGGGTTTGTCGTTATTTTGGGCGGTGTGGGTGGTGGAGTCGAGCTGTTTTGCAGCCCTCATGGTGTGGAGCTCAGTTCATTTCACTATTTTCGTATTTCTCATGAAGGGTTATTCCTAATGTTTGTATTTTACCGAGGTCAAAAAGAGATCGAATTAGTGGTCTACTGATTTTGCTCGATTACTTTTATTTTTTTTCACGATTTTTCACTATCTGCAAAGACTAAACAGAGTATTGCGACTTTGTGCTTGTTTGTAAATAGAGAATGATCCAAAGAGAACCAATTGTAAAACAGTAAATGCTTGGATAATAATCAATCAAATGGAGAGACAAGCAGGTACGACGGATTACAACAGGGGTAAAGGTCTGCGTTAACTACCGTTCACTATCTGCAAAGAGAGAGTACTACTAAGAGAAAAGAGGGGAGTGGGGAGGGGGGGCAGCGTTTAAAGCACATCAGCGTGCATAAACACGAAAACGTTTTTACCTATCACGTACTTGACATTTGACAGCTTTTGATGTTTGCTATTAAAAAACCATTGAAATTCACAGAAAAAACCATAGGTTATACTCCATATATAGTTAGGAATTTGCATTTACAAAACCTTGAAAATTCAATGAAAAAACCATTGGTTTTAGGCCATATATAGTTAGGGATTTGCATTTAGAAAACCTTATTTTACTCGCATAAAACCATTGAAATTCCATATATAGTTATAAGCGCTAACTATATATCGCGCACCCGCAAT
Organism: Lissotriton vulgaris; assembly: GCF_964263255.1. Taxonomy (NCBI): domain Eukaryota; kingdom Metazoa; phylum Chordata; class Amphibia; order Caudata; family Salamandridae; genus Lissotriton; species Lissotriton vulgaris. Next base: position 439,987,024 of record NC_141693.1, read on the forward strand.
CCACTGCTGATGATGTCACATATTACATCATTCATGACATGGTTAGTGACATCACTGATGACATCACTGATGACATCTCAAATGACATCACTGATGACATCACTGATAACATCTCATTTGACATGACTGATCACATCACTGATGATATCATTCATGTGATAATACCATGAACCTCTTCAGACTCTAATATAACCTTAGATACAATCAGTGTAAACAGACAGTCACTCATCCATGGAGTTACTCACACACCTAGTCAGTTATGCCAAAAATCAATCACACCTCCATTTTCTCAACTATACAGTTATACACACCTTACTTATTCAAACATATACTAACACATATTTACTTTACTCTCTTATACAATCTCTGATACATGTTCACAATGATCCATACAGCCACTCACACATTCACTGGCTCTTATGCACAGTTATTTATAGATGTCAACTCTCACATGTACTGTGTTTTACATATGTACTTAATTTGACATGTAGCACTGAGATATCCATTCACTCACTAATACACTCATGCACAGTCAACCGCCCATACAGCTGTTTGCACATGCACTTTTGAATCTATACATATAGTGAATCAACTACTCACACATCTATGTACAGAGTCACACACCTTCCAGCCACCCATACACACACACTCAGTTTCCCATACAAATACTTGGACAACCAATCAATAACCCATACAGTTACTCATATAGCTACTGATCAACATATGCAGCAGTTTGTAGAACAACAGATATAATGATGCACAAATTAAAACAGTTTAGTCACTAACCTATGCACTCAGTGAGACACATTTAATCACTCACTCAATCAGTCAGTCATGCACCTACTAAATCCTTCATCCAGACACTTATACATCCACTCATTCTTCAATATGTAAGACATATTTTAACTTTACAGAAACATACAGTCACTGGATGTTGTCATCAGTGATGTCATCAGTGATGTCATTTGAGATGTCATCAGTGATGTCATCAGTGATGTCACTAACCATGTCATGAATGATGTAATATGTGACATCATCAGCAGTGGATTGCGGGTGCGCGATATATAGTTAGCGCTTATAACTATATATGGAATTTCAATGGTTTTATGCGAGTAAAATAAGGTTTTCTAAATGCAAATCCCTAACTATATATGGCCTAAAACCAATGGTTTTTTCATTGAATTTTCAAGGTTTTGTAAATGCAAATTCCTAACTATATATGGAGTATAACCTATGGTTTTTTCTGTGAATATATATATATATATATATATAGATATATATATATATATATATATATATATATATATATATATATATACATATATATTTCCGCCACTCCACTTCGCAAGCAGGACGCAGGCGTTCTCTTCTCCCGAAGAGACACATGGAGCACAGACCCAAGTAAGTGGAAAAATCGTCGGTTTATTGAGCTGTTTACTCAGTCGGCCATTACGCGTTTCGGTACTGACGTACCTTGATCACATATATCAATATATATATATATATATATATAAAATAACCCCTTGTCACCCTCTGGCAACCCAGTTCTTTCATCACGCACTTGCTTTACACCCCCACAACCCAGTTAAATAAAAGGCAGCAACCGTGACAGCAAGCTTCAAACCTCGTAACTCACTTGAGCAAAATGTTTTCATACCTCGTGATAAATTGTCAGATCATGCAGGCTTGACATTTTTCCAAACATAAAGTTAAGCGCCAATCAGCGTTTTTCATCTGGGAGAAACGAGACTTTGTGGCTAAATGCGCTGTAACTTTCCTGACTAAAACGCGTGAACACTCAGAAAAGGCAGCCGCCTAAAAAGAAATAATTAGCGATCATAGTGCACTTGTCGAACTCAAACTAAGACTCACTCACATTTAAGTCTCTAGCAAATGCGTGCTGTTACTAACACATCTAATGCGCTCACCTCTATTTTTAACCCGCCCAGCACTCACCTACAAGCACACACAGCATGGGATGCGATGGACCTACGAAGGGTCCAGTTTCGGCGTGACGAGGTTACAGATCAGAGAACCTCTGGGAGCTTATATCCACACATGTAGGAACTCTTCTATGTCCAAACCAGCAGGCAGCCAGGCAACGGCCTTCAGTGTTACACAAATATATTTCTCATGAACAAAACAACTACAATTCTCCAATGCATAAAATGTGTATACACGACTATTATTTATATATTGTAATGATGTAATTACACAGTTTAAACATGATTTTTTGCCTAATTTGCCAGAATGACTTGCAATTTTGAGCACTACCAACTCTTCTATGTTTGATGTCACATGGTTTTGTATGTCACATGGTGGTTCTTCCACACATCAATTAAGCACTAGTATAAATAAGGCTCACTAACATGGTGCAAGCAGATGTAGTGAACAAGGTGGACTTGTCCACCGAAACGCGTCTGATCGTGTGCATTGGTTAATAAAAACCTTTGATTTCATCCACGGAGTCGGTGCCTGTTCTTTTGGAAGTCAAGCCAGGATTGGACCAATATATATATATATATTACCTACTGGCTATCGCCAGTAGGTATATATAGTTAGGATTTTTTCCCTATGGGATTTTTGAAAATTCTATGTCTAATAACTTTGGCGTTTGTGGACAGAATCGGCTGAAATTTCAGGAAAATGGCACATTTTGTTTCTGAGCAGCCCCTGAAAATTTGGTGGGGTTTCGTCAAGGGGGGGCCGAGAAAAAAGGGGGGTCCCAAAACGCGTTTTTCCCATTCATTTTTCCATAGGGCGGTTGGACTCACTTTTAGCTCGAACGGCTGAATGGATTTGCACGAAACTTGGCAAAATTGTAGGGACTGTTAGCCCGATGTGCCTTTGCTAGGTCTCAATATATGTGCTTCAGTGGATTTTGAGAAATTAACGTTTAAATCAAGATATATATCTGTAACAGCGCTCCGGGCAGCGATCCGGTCCGCTTACTTTTCGCGTTTCGGAACTTTGCGCGCAGAAAGCTGATTGGCTCTCCGGTGTCTGTCAACATTCTAAACAGTCCGGAGTGGCCGCCATCTTGTCTCTCGGTAGGATCGAGAGAGAAGAAGAGGTGAAAAACGAAGGGGGAATTTAATGAAAGGGGGCAAGGTATCCCCCTCTTGACCCCCTAGGAATGTTGTTGGGGTTATTAAAGGGTCCCGTGGGGAAAAGAAAAAAAAAATGATTTTTCACGGTAGAAGCGCTTCACGGGCCGCGAACTGGGCCGCAAACTGGTAGCGAAACGGGAATTCGCTATTTTGTGCTTCGTTAATTAAATTACTAGGTATAAGGGGGTGCGGGAGACGTATCCTAATCCCCTATGTTTCCTGAGGGTGGCTGAGGAGGCTGATATATGTTGATACATCTCTTCCAGCGGCTGTGCGTGAGCTTTTTTTTTTTTTGCTGCGTGACAGTCCGGAGCGGCCGCCATCTTGTCTCTCGGTAGGATCGAGAGAGAAGAAGAGGTGAAAAACGAAGGGGGAATTTAATGAAAGGGGGCAAGGTATCACCCTCTTGACCCCCTAGGAATGTTGTTGGGGTTATTAAAGGGTCCCGTGGGGAAAATAAAAAAAAATGATTTTTCACGGTAGAAGCGCTTCACGGGCCGCGAACTGGGCCGCAAACTGGTAGCGAAACGGGAATTCGCCATTTTGTGCTTCGTTAATTAAATTACTAGGTATAAGGGGGTGCGGGAGACGTATCCTAATCCCCTATGTTTCCTGAGGGTGGCTGAGGAGGCTGATATATGTTGATACATCTCTTCCAGCGGCTGCGCCATCTTGCCTTTTTTCCAATGCCACAATTTTGTCGTGCACGGCAGCCATTTTAGATGCCAGGCTGGTCCCAGGCTATCACCTACCCCTGCGGATGTAGTTTATGGCCCCAGCTGTAGAGAATTCAGACATGCCAACCCTCCCGATTCAGGCGTGTGACTACTGATTTCAGTGCTAGTCTCCCGCCTCCCGATTTCTGCAAGCAAAAACCCGGGGGCATATTACGAACAACTAGCGATAATTTTTGTCTCTAACTTGTTTAGAGACAAAAATTATCGCCGCACATCGGCGATTTTTATCGCAGATAAACCTTGCTATTATCGCAGAAAAGTCAGCGATATTCATGTATTATCGAGCAAATGCTCTTAGCCATGTTATCCACCTCCCATTGGATAACATGGCTAAGAGCTGCTCAGGGCAGGTGTTAGATTTTGGAGATATTCGCGCTTAGCGCGAATATCTCCAAAAGTTGGTAATAGGAGATAGCGATGTTAGGGACTGTTTCCAGTCGCTAACATCTTGGCACGCCACTTTGCATGTCATTAGTGATAAGTATCACTGACATGCAAAGCGGGGCCCAAGATGGTCGCTATCTCCTTTTAGCTGTCACTAACTGGTGTTAGCGACAGCTTGGTAATAGGGAGATAATTTTATCTCCACTTTCATGGCTTTTAAAGCCAAAAAAGCGGAGATAAACCCCCTTGATAATATGCCCCACGATTCCTTGGGGGTTTCAGCTGACAGGGCTTGGTATTGTGTTACATGGTAATTTTTCCAGGAAACGTCAGAGGGTCGATGCAGGGGTTCTAGAAGAGGTGATAAACCATTTAAGCCTCATGAACAAGCGCATGGTCTTTTAAAGATTTGTGAAGTACTCGGGGCGGCGGTGTGTGTGTGCCCTCTTTCAGGAGCGGGCGGGGGGGCACTGCCAGCAACTTGCCAGGTCAGGTAGTGTTCAACACGTGCATCACCCTTTCTCTGCCTGCTATTGCGCTCCATGCTTCGGAAAGGTAAGAAAAAGAACGTGCATTTGAGTTTGAAATGTCCGATCCTGCAGCAGCACACTTCCAAAGCCCACACATGACAATAACCCGATTCAAGGCCCTATTCACCCGTTTTAAAAAAAATAGATAACACTCCAACAAAGTAAGATTATAAAACTTTATTAACTTTTAACTATAATGAACGGAACAAAAACTAAAAACATTTAAACATTTTTCAACTCAAAAAGCAACAATGGTTAGAAGCTGTCTTTTGTGCGAATAGTCCCAAGGCAGCACAACGTGCAGAGTTCTGGACGGCACCCAGGTGATGTCGCCTGGGTGCCACACTGGTTTTGGGATCCTACAATGCAGCACAGAAAAACAGCGTGGGGCGTCCCGGGTGGTGCGGGGGGAGGCCTCGTCAGTAGCGGTCTGTTGTGCGAATAGTCCCAAGGCAGCAGAACGCGTTGAGATGTTGATGGGACTGTGTCCAGTGTCCCATGGCTGACACAACATGTACGACAGGCACCCAGGTGATGTCCAGTAAACTGCCGCACTGGTTTTGGTATCCTACAATGCTGCTCCGAAAATTGGCGTGCGGCGGCCCGGGGGGGGGGGGGGCGTGGGGGAGGCGGCGTGAACGGGCCTCCCCAGGTGGCGGCCATCTAGCTGAGTTGCGCCCGCTCTTGCGGCTACAGCGGCTCGCTCACCATGTTGTTGAGTTGCTCCCACTCTTGCAGTGCAGCGATAGGCGGCTGCCACATGGCTCTTAAAATGGCGGACGGCTCCTCGGTTTTGGGCCTGGTCCACTGAAATGGCCCTGGGACACCTTGGAACTCGGACGCTTGCCTGCTAGGGCTTGGGCTCCATTCTCGAAAAGCGTCCCCTCAGCCGTGCAGATTCTACAAAAGTCTTGGGGGCCCCCGACTCCCGCAGGCTTCCGGTGGGGAGCGGCTGCCATGATTGCTCGCGGAATGACCACGACGGAGCCACGAGATGGTGGTGCTCTCATGCTGACGCCAGCTTCAGTCTGAATGATCCAGAAACAAGGTGGGGCTTTCATCGTTTGGGAGAAAAAAATGTTCTAAACCAATGAAAAGTGTTATTTTTAGGTCATATGACCAAGCCTTCCATCTTTAGGAAACCAAAAGTAAAATGAACCAATGAAAAGTTTTATAAACAAGTCACATGACCTGTTATGCGGCATAGGGCTACAAAAAGCGTAGAAAATCCGTTGGCACGTGAGGCGGCGTCAGTAGCGGACCGATGTGCGAATAAGCCGAAGGCAGCACAACGCGCCGAGATCCGGATGGCTTCGAGGTGGTGTCCAGCAAATTGCCGCACTGGTGTGGCCATCCTACAATGCTGCGCCGAAAGACGGCGTGTCCAGCTGAGTTGCGGTCACTGTTGCGGTACAGCGACTCGAACGCGCCGAGATCCGGATGGCACCGAGGTGGTGTCCAGCAAATTGCCGCACTGGTGTGGCCATCCTACAATGCTGCGCCGAAAGACGGCGGGTCCAGCTGAGTTGCGGTCACTGTTGCGGTACAGTGACTCGAACGCGCCGAGATCCGGATGGCACCAAGGTGGTGTCCAGCAAATTGCCGCACTGGTGTGGCCATCCTACAATGCTGCGCCGAAAGATGGCGTGTCCAGCTGAGTTGCGGTCACTCTTGCGGTACAGTGAGTCGAACGCGCCGAGATCTGGATGGCCCCGATGTTGTGTCCAGCAAGTTGCCGCACTGGTGTGGCCATCCTACAATGCTGCGCCGAAAGTCGGCGTGGGCTGCCCCGTTGGCTTATGAGGTGATGTCAGTAGTGGACCGATGTGTGAATAGGTCGGAACCAGCACAAGGCGCTCAGATCCGAATGGCAAGTCCTGGATGTTGAGTGCCTCAGTTGAGAGTTCTGAGCAGTGCTTGTAAGACTGTCTGAAGCTTATTTGCACCTGCTGCAGCTTCACTATTGCCCTGGTGTGGCCAAAGGTGGCACATGACATAGGCGGCCGGCTCCCGAGGTCCGGCGGAACTTTTTTCCTTTTCCTTTCTGCTTCTTTTCCTACAATCCGTTTCATCTGAAGACACGACCAGGTCCCTGAATGTGTGCAGGGGGACGCTATTGATTGAATGAAAATGGCGGCTTGACACAAAGCTGACTCAAGCGTTACTGTTGATGCTATACAGACAAAAATTGGTTTTCAGTTTGTACATTCTTCAGGTTTTTTTTTTTTTCCATCCAAGTCTGATTGAGAGTTTGTAGAAAAATGGCTTCAGATTTTCCACATACTACTCTTCAACATTCTTCCTAAATGTAACAATGTGAAACTCACTAGGAGAACGGCTGTTTCTGTTTCCTTTCAAAATGCTGCCAACAATATTTTCTGAATGGAAGACACCATCTTGTAGCATAAAGGGCCGAAAGGGGTTCTGGTCTGGCCGATGGTTGGTGGAGACATTTTGACTATATCTTGGACCTGCCCGGCCTCGCCCCAAATGGCGCCGGTATAAATGGGACTCGTAACTCCTTGCCCGCAAATGTATATCTAGAAAATGTTATTGTAAGTGGCCCTGTCGTATTTTAATTACAAAATGTACGTCCACCGATTCCGCAACTGTTAGACACCTTTGTTTTGCAACCTAATGGTCCGCTCGTTACGTTCTTCTACAGTGTAAATGTCTCCTCATCATATACGATTTCAGTTTGCTCCGTGGCCGGCCCACGTGGTTATAGGCCCGTATTTGTATACTGACATTTTCACAATAAAGGTTTTTAAAACAAAACACGGTAGTAGTATTTACATTGGTAAAGTTTTTACTTTTAGTCACTGTTTTCGAATCAGTAAAGGCAAGTGAAATAAAGCAGTCCAATTACATGACGGATAAAAGGTATAATATGTAGGAACGCAGTAAAGATAAATGCTTAAGGGCAGTTGTGTTTTTCATGTCTGCAATATAAAGTGATCGATAAGAATCTGATAATCAGGCGTATCGGCGACTAAGACAGCAGGCCGAATCTCTTTTACTCAACGGCTCCGTCATGGAAGGAAGAAACGCCCTTTTTCTCGAAAAAGGAATATATTTTACTTACAAGACAGTTGTAAATTTTCCGGGAAAGTACATTAGCCTGGAATATAATAACATATGTTTGGAAAAAAAATATTGTTCGAAAACAATAAAAAGCGTAATTTTTAGGTCATATGACCAAGCTTTTCATCATTAAATTAACAAAAGTAAAATGAACCAATGAAAAGTTTTATTAACAAGTCACATGACCTGTTATGCTTACGTTACGCGCTGCGCGCCGCGCCTCGGATCACTTCCGGGTGCGGTAACGCGGCGTGTCATATAACGCATTACGCGACAACGTAGGTCAAGAATATAGTCAAAATGTCTCCACCAACCAGCGTTCGGAACACAACCCCTTTCAGCAGTCCAAAAAGTTCTGTTAAATGACAACAGAGGGGACAGGCAACAAGAACCATCAGTCAAAGAGGGGAGGGCAAGTTCTTCTCTTCCGGGTCATGTTGGGGCGCTACCGGAACTGATCGAATTGGTAGTCTACAGTGTTTCTGGATGTTTCAGACTAAAGCTGGCGTCAGCATGAGACCACTACCATCTCGTAGCTCCGTCGTGGCCATTCCACGAGCAATCATGGCAGCCGCTCCCCACCAGAAGCCTGCGGGAGTCGGAGGCCCCCAAGACTTTTGTAGAATCTTCACGGCTGAGGGGACGCTTTTCGAGAATGGGACCCAAGCCCTATCAGGGAAGCGTCCGAGTTCAAAGGTGTCCCAGGGCCATTTTAGTGGACCAGGCCCAAAACCGAAGAGCCGCCGCCATTTTGAGAGTCCTGTGGCAGCCGCCTATTGCTGCACCGCAAGAGTGGGCGCAATTCAGCTGGATGGTGGGCAAGACGCTGTAGCCGCAAGAGTGGGCACAACTCAGCTGGATGGGACAAGGTTCAGAATTGAAGAGTCATCAAAAGGCAAAAAGTTCCGCCGGACCCCGGGAGCCGGCCGCCTATGTCGGGGGCGATCTCAGGCTACACCAGTGCTATAAGACTTTGGGAGGGTGTCGGAGCCAAGCGTCTTCTCCGAGTCCATGGCCATCACACCGCCCCTCAGGGGCCTCCGTCAAGCTGTTTAGGAAGGTAACATATCACATTGTTTTCTAATGCAGTCAGGTCCACAAACGACACTCACTTACTTTGAGAATAGTGAAGCTGCAGTAGGTGGAAATAAGCTTCAGACAGTGTTACAAGCGCTGCTCAGAACTCTTAACTATGGCACCCAACATCCAGAACTTATGCCATTTGAGAATGGCAGTGACATCGAAGCAACTCAGGGACCAAAACCATTAACGTACTTTCACGTATGAAAATCTTACTTGGGGAGGGGGCAGGAGCGAAGCGCCCCCTCCCAGTCAGCGCCACCGCACCGTATGTTGAAAATTTGAAGCCATCGTTCTACAAAGTCAACCAAACTTGGATTGAAAAATCTAGAAAAATGTACAAACTGAAAACCAGTTTTGGTCTGCATAGCATCAGTAGCAACGCTTGAGTCAGCTTTGTGTCAAGCCGCCATTTTGATTCAACAAAGCACAGGCATTGAAAAAGGCTCAAACCAGAACTCTGAACTATGGCACCCAACATCCAGGAGCTTGCCATCCGGATCTTGGAGCCTTGTGCTGCTTTCGACCTATTCACACATCGGTCCACTACTGACATCATCTTATAAACCAACGTTATGTAAATAGTTTTTTAATAAAATGTTTTACCCTGTTTCTTTGCTGGTGTGTTGTCTATATTTTTAATATTTGCATAGGGTTTGTCGTTATTTTGTGCGGGATGGGTGATGGAGCCGAGCTGTCTTGCAGCCCTCATGGTGTGGAGCTCAGTTCATCTCACTATTTTCGTATTTCTCATGAAGGGTTGTTCCTAATATTTCTATTTTAGCGAGGTCAAAAAGAGATCCAATTAGTGGCCTACTGATTTTGCTCGATTACTTTTATTTTTTTACACGATTTTTCACTATCTGCAAAGACTAAACAGAGTATTGCGACTTTGTGCTTGTTTGTAAATAGAGAATGATCCAAAGAGAACCAATTCTAAAACAGTAAATGCTTGGACAACAATCAATCAAATGGAGAGACAAGCAGGCACGACGGATTACAACGGGGGTAAAGGCCTGCGTTAACTACCCTTCAGTATCTGCAAAGAGAGAGTACTACTAAGACAAAAGAGGGGAGGGGGGGGGGTGCAGCGTTCAAAGCACATCAGCGTGCATAAATACGAAAATGTTTTTATCTATCACGTACTTGACATTTTAAAGCTTTTCATATTTGCTATTAAAAAACCAATGAAATTCACAGAAAAAACCATAGGTTATAGTGGATATATAGTTAGGAATTTGCATTTACAAAACCTTGAAAATTCAATGAAAAAACCATTGGTTTTAGGCCATATATAGTTAGGGATTTGCATTTACAAAACCTTATTTTACTCGCATAAAACCATTGAAATTCCATATATAGTTATAAGCGCTAACTATATATCGCGCACCCGCAATCCACTGCTGATGATGTCACATATTACATCATTCATGACATGGTTAGTGACATCACTGATGACATCACTGATGACATCTCAAATGACATCACTGATGACATCACTGAAAACATCTCATTTGACATGACTGATAACATCACTGATGATATCATTCATGTGATAATACGATGAACCTCTTCAGACTCTAATATAACCTTAGATACAATCAGTGTAAACAGACACTCACAGACTGTCACTCATCCATGGAGTTACTCACACACCTAGTCAGTCATGCAAAGAATCAATCACACCTCCATTTCCTCAAATATACAGTTATACAAACTTTACTTATTCAAACATATACTAACACATATTTACTCTCTTATACAATCCCTGATACAAGTTCACAATGATCCATACAGCCACTCACACATTCACTGGCTCTTATGCACAGTTATTTATATATGTCAACTCTCACATGTACTGTGTTTTACATATGTACTTACTTTGACATGTAGCACTGAGATATCCATTCACTCACCAATACACTCATGCACACAGTCAACCGCCCATACAGCTGTTTCCACATGCACTTTTGAAACCATACATCTAGTGAATCAACTGCTCACACATCTATGCACAGAGTCACACACCTCCCAGCCACCCACACACACACTCAGTATCCCATACAAATACTTGGGCAACCAATCAATAACCCATATAGTTACTCATATAGCTACTTATCAACACATGCAACAGTTTACAGAACAACAGACATAATGATGCACAAATTAAGACAGTTTAGTCACTAACCCATGCACTCAGTGAGACACATTTAATCACTCACTCATGCAGTCAGTCATGCACCTACTAAATCCTTCATCCAGACACTTATATATCCACTCATTCTTCAATATGTAAGAGATATTTTAACTTTACAGAAACATACAGTCACTGGATGATGTCATCAGTGATGTCATCAGTGATGTCATTTGAGATGTCATCAGTGATGTCATCAGTGATGTCACTAACCATGTCATGAATGATGTAATATGTGACATCATCAGCAGTGGATTGCGGGTGCGCGATATATAGTTAGCGCTTATAACTATATATGGAATTTCAATGGTTTTATGCGAGTAAAATAAGGTTTTGTAAATGCAAATCCCTAACTATATATGGCCTAAAACCAATGTTTTTTTCATTGATTATATATATATATATATATATATATATATATATCCACAACAAAGGTTGCCCCTTTTGGAAGAGCCAGAACACAGAAAGGTACTAAATCTTCGTATTTATTTGCAAGAAGCACAGCGCAGTTTAAAAGAGACTCAGTCCATCACATTGTCGTGGCCTGACGCGTTTCATGCAGCTTATCGCATTTCATCAGAGGCTTTAAGACACTGCCTCGAGCATCAATCGTTATAAATCAGAACACCTGCCCGAGTGGGCGTCGACTCCCCCGGAGCCTGCTGGTATTCGTAGTGCAAAGCCTCTGAAGAAATGCGATAAGCAGCATGAAACGCATCAGGCTAAGACGATTTTTGGACTGAGTGTCTTTTAAACTGCGCTGTGCTTCTTGCAAATAAATACGAAGATTTACTACCTTTCTGTGTGCTGGCCCTTCCAAAAGGGGCAACTCATGTTGTGGATATATATATATATATATATATATATATATATATATTTATACTGACTAAATAAATATCTTCATTGTACATAGATGCAGAGTTGAGACAGTAAGCGTGGAGTTGAGCAAATCTACACTTTCCTATATATTTACTTACTTGTTGGTATTTTGGCACTCAATAATCTGGCTAAGATATCTTGTTAGCACGATATTTAAAACTAGATATTGAATTAGTGTAGCTTTCAGAATGAGGAACAGATTCCATGTTCCTGATTCCCAGCCTGGCAGATGGCAAATAGGTCGTACACCTTAAACACTGCACAGTCATTTGTTGAGAGCGGAGACATAACACTTTAATTGCAATACGGTTTGATTCTGCCAACATAAATGGTGTGTAGTGTACCAAAGCAGGCTTGATTGAGCTGGTGTTTCACGTTCAAAGGGTTCAATAATAAGTTATAAAGAAAAGTCTAATCCTGCCGTTGAAAAATAAAGCCACAAAGGTATTCATGTGGTCTCTTTGTCCCCTGTGGACACAGTTATTAAGCATGGTTCAGCAAGGCCTGCTATGCACACGATGGGTTCATCAATGATTAATTAGGATCTTTATAACCCAACAGTACATTCTTCCAATTACAACAAGGTAAATGGGAAGGAACATTTGCTCCTGGAACACTGGAATTATAGAGCAACGAGAACAAAATTAAGCAGAGGAGTTGATTCATGTATGCGCCAAAAAATGGCATATTAATCATAAGGTGGCACATCCTGTAGCTATTTTTACATTTTAATCTTGTCTAGGCAAATGTTTCACCTCATTAGTACTGGTTCAATGTCTAAACTGAGCAGTTAGAAACAAAATCGTGAACAGTTGTTAAATTTTGGGCAGACTGCCTCTGTGTGGCACCGTGTGTGCCATTTTTTTTGTAACTATTAATCAGATTCAGACAGAATATTTGTTTTAAATCCGTTAATTACTTCTGTTAAGATCTGCAAATTATACAGCACATGGTGGATTAAGTGGCACAGCTAGTGCATCTATTTTTATGAGTAAACCACCACATCTGTAAAATCGCTAAATTCCGGTGTCCTGGTGGAGATAAACAAAAGTAGAACAAGAAAGAATAAAAAGAAAAAGTTCAGCCTTTGAACTCGTCTAATCAAATATACGTACAAAAATAAGTGGCCAGCGTAAAGCATTGGTAATGAAAAACTGTAATACACTTAAAAGTGTGCAGTCATGGAAAAGTAAAATAAGTTGATAACATGGTACAGTTGAAGCATCAAACTAATCCAGGTGTATGGAACACTTGTTTTTATTATTATAGCTCGATCAAGAAAAAGTGCACAGCAAGTCGCCTGTAACCCAATGGGCCAGCTGCGGTCAGGGGCAAGTAGGTGGTTTAGGACAGCTGTTCACCTGCAACCCGGGGGCCGTCAGCAAGATCCAGCCAGTTTGAAAAACAACCGAAAAGGGAACAGGCAATGGAAGATAAACCCTCCTCACTCCACCCCAAATCTCCTCTGACACAGTAGCTATAGGATCAAAATCCTTAATTATATGAAAAGTCTTGGTGTGTGAGGGAAGTAATGAAAGCCCTAGGTGTTGACAGGACTCTGAGGGGGCCACATCGGGGAGAAAGTAGAGAAGCCATAGATAAGCAGTGTTATCTAAACTCAGAGAAGAGAATCCAGATAAAATTTGCCCACAGATCAGGGCAGTAGGAGCACCCGGTTCCATGGACAAAGAGAGTTTTTCCATCCCGAGTGTGAACCACAACTTATGAAGCCAGGACGTATGATCTGGAAGCCTATCCGTGCCCCACAGGGACAGTATGACTCGGTGAGCAGCCTGTAAATCTAGAGTAATTTGCCTTCTTTTATTAGAACATAGCAGATAAGTATACGCCAGGAACCTTGGGATGGAAGTATCGACAGCTGAATCAATATCGACCAGGATCCTGTCCCAGTACCTGCTTAGCTTCGGGCTATGCCATAAGAAGTGGAGCAGTGTTCCAGTGTCCCAGCATCCTCCCCAACACTCCTTTGTGTGACCTGCCTGCCACTTCTGGAGCCTCTCAGGAGTAAGGCACCACTAGGAGACAATCTTGTAAGCAGTCTCTGCAGCAGCCATGTTGTGTGCTGCATGGTGTGTCCTATAGAAGATGTCCCTCCATTCTTTAGTTGAGAGTGATCTGCCCAGTTCCACCTCGCAATGTCACTGTCCCTTAGTTTAGGTTGGAAATGGGTCCCGGACCAGCAAAGCATAAAGTTCAGTGATGAGGAATTTGTCATCAGCTTTGAGAACCAGCCATATCTCAAAGGGAGTCATGGGTTCACCCACCCCCTGCTTATACTCATCTCCTAGGACCCAATGTCAAAGTTGTAGATATTGTATGTAATTAGAGTCTGCTAAGGAGTATTCAGTGTTGAGTTGGCCAAAGGAGATAATTCCCTGGGTGTCAAAGAGGCAGCCCATGCATTTACAGCCTCCCTCCCGCCAATGTTGTTAAAAGTTCTAGTTGCATCCAGGGGAAAAGTCTGGATTAGTTATGATTGGGGTCAGAGGGGAGGGGAGTTTTGTCAAACCTGCCTTATTAGCCACGGAGTCCCAAACTTTAAGAGTAGCACTCGTCACTGGGGAAAAGTATGGACCACAAACCCTATGTCTACGGGGGAGCCAGACCTCCCACCAGATGTTAGAGCCCACCAGCGCTTGATCCATGAAGGTCCAGTGCTTCTCAGAAAGCGGAAAGTTCCATTTTACCAAAAATATAAGTTGGGCCGCCTAGTAGTAGCACAGCAGTTGAGAAACCGAAAACCCTCCCTCTTATTTTGTGCGGTCGAGCAGCTGTTTGTGGAGGTGACGTATTTTCCCTTCCCATAGGAATTTTTCTATCTCCAGCTGAAGGGAGTGAATCTCATGTGGGGATAGCGGCAATGCCTGAAAGAGGTAGAGGATGTGTGAGGAATGGTCATCTTGACTGCTACTACCCTGCCCATCTACGAGACTCAAAGTCAGCTCCAGGTCGCAGGACAGGGTGACATAATTTGTAGCTTGTGTTTTGGGGATGGAACACATGAGCAAGATGCCCAGGTAAGGTATGGTGTCCGCTGCCCACTCAAAAGAAAAAAGGGACCCCAGGGCACATTCATGAGGGGGTGACAAAGAAGTTCAGAATTTGGGATTTGTGCATGTTCAACTTGAATGCCTTTTCACTGCTCTCAAGAATCAGTCTGAGGACACCAACATAGTTTTTAGCCGCCAGTTTCAAATTCCTAAACATTAATGGAATGTTTTAACATATTCAGTATTACATTTTGCGTCTTTATTTACATACACTTCAATATTCTGTTAACATCATGAAATTTTTTTAAGCAGTCGTGAACCCTCTGAGTAGGATATACAGATCCCCAGGGTTCCCCGGATAACAGGTTAAGGACTGCTGCTATAAACCCCCTTATTGAAGGGAAATTGGCAGCATCACACAGCAACCCCCACAAGCTGTTAAAAATGGGAGCTCATTGGGATCACCAGGGTGAGTAATGTATGGCAGTACTCTCATCTGAAGTCCTTTCAAACCAATCAATCAATCAATCAAATGCATTTGTATAGCGCTTGGTTGATTCAGCAGAAGCATCTCAGCGCTCAAAGCAGCAACTGAGAACATGCCGGATCATCAAGGCCTAACCTGGGTCAAAGAGACAAGTTTTTTACTCTTTTTTAAAACTGAGCAGTGACTGGACCATGCGAAGTTTGAGCGGTAAGGGACTGCAGAGTTTTGCTGTCTGTGTGGTGAGTGACCTGTCTCTGCATCGAACTTTAGCACATCTAGGAACATGCATAGACCGGCGGTCATTGGACCTCGTAGATCGCTCTTGTTGGCACTGGGCAAGTCTGTTCCTCGAATAACGAAGACCATTGTTATGTTATGTTATGTTAATAAATTCTTGTTATAGCGCAACGACTTGCCCCTGAAGGGGCATCTACATAGTGAGGCGACAGACAGGTTGAGACGATGCCATTAGAACAGCCAGGTCATGAGATGTTTTTTGAAACCAGGGAAGTCAGTTCATGCCAGGATGAACATAGGGAGCCTGTCCAGTGGTAGGAAGTGAGATAAGAAAAGGGTCAGTCTTCATACCTGGACATTTCATTACACCAGAGGCATAGAAGAATGTGATTCTTTGATCTAAGATTTCTTCTGGGAAGATAAAGGATGAGGTTAACCTGTAAGTATTTGGGTCCATTGCCTGACAAGGCTTTATGTGTCAGGCAGAGTAGTTTGAACAATGCTTTTTCCTTATGGGTAGCCAGTGAAGGGCCCTGAGAAATGGGACTGAAGGTGTGCCAGGTCGCACTCTAGTAACTAATGAGCAGCAGTGTTTTGAAGCACTTGCACTTTGGATAGAAGGGACTCATTGGAAGCTAAAACAAGAACATTTCCATAATCAAGGCGGCTGAATATCAAAGCTAGGATAAGGGATGGTCGAGAGCTCAGCGGAAGCCATTGAAAAATCCTCCTGAGAAGGCGCATTGTCCCAAAGCACATGCCACAGGTGGACGTAACCTGGTCTTTCATTGATAACTTTTTATCCGGCAATATACCCAAGATTCTGGCAGTGTCTCTGGGAGAAGGAGCATAGCCAAACTCAGCGGACCACCATTCATCAGTCCAGTGGAGCAGAGCGTTGCCAAACAGAGGGATCTCTGTTTTATCCCCATATACCTGAAGACAGCTAAGGGTCATCCAAGTGGCAATTTTTTTCATGCAGATGATTAAATGATGTCTAACGTTCTCAATGTCATGCCCAAAGGAAATTGCCAGTTGGGTATCGTCTGCATAAGAAAGTATTTAAAAAACACAGGATTTAACTAGCTGGGCAAGGGGATTTTTGCCTTCGCTCTCTAAAGGTCAAGGAGAGGGTGTGAGATTTGATCCTTTTCACCACCAGGAATCAATGTACTTGCTTTAAGTGGGGTGAAATGTGTTAGTGAGAAGGGAACCCTTGGATCAGCCTGGCCACTGCACTCTGAACGATCTGTAGTCTTTGGGTCAAAAAAGAGGGCAGACTCAGATAGAAGCTTTTGGCATAGTCAATACATGATGTCACAAGCGCATGGACCACAATTTTTTGGGTCTCCTCCAGAACCAGGTGGAGCAACTTCCTGACAGATCCAAGTTTGAAATTTTGAAAACATCTGTTAGATTTAGGTCATGAAAAAGACAGGTCAAACAGGATACCCAGATTCCTCACTGATGAAGAAGGCGATGGGGGTGGGTTGAGCTCTTCAGGCCACCAGAAATTTGCTGGGGGGGGCCTTCTGACTGGGGAAGAGAGCATCAGTTGTATCTGGGTTTAGTTTTAAAAGGTTGGACTCCATTCAATTACCTACTCCTTTCAGACACTTTTTGAATTTGAGGAAGACACTTCTGAGTGCTCTTGGAAAGAGAACAGCACTTGCATTTAATCCTCGTAAGAGACTACCTTCACCCCCCAGGTTTCTATCAGGGTGGCAAGTGAGGCCAAACAGAGGTTGAAAAGTAGTGAGCTCTGGGTAGAGCCCTGATGCACCCCACAGACCAGAGGTTCGGGGGATGAAGAGGAAGGGTGGAGAAAAACTCACTGTGAACTTTCTTCCAAGAAGGACCCTCGAAGAGAATTGCTCACTACACAAATTCCAGTTCTTCCGCAATTTACAGTTCAAGCACGCACTTCAATCCTACTGTGAACACCTTGACACTGTGTCGGAATGCAACCCTCTGGAAGTGTGTCTTCTAATGGGACCCATGGAAAAGGAGGTATTTACTATATATAGAAAACCTTAGTCGCTAACTTTCTGTGTCCCCTCGTGGATCTAAAAGCCAGGTGGTAGGAGTGGTGAGGACCCCCGTATGGATAGAATTTAAATGATGCACTGGGGCCACTAGAGCCATATCTCTTTGAAAATTGTATAGTGTGAGAGTTTTTCTGACATTAAAGTTAAAGATCAATACATTACATTTACGGCATCTGCAGACAATAAACTTTTGTTTGTTTAAAAACTGGAATTGTCTACACCAACTTTCTTCACAGAACTAACGGCCAGATGTGCAAATAATTTTTCTGGTCACAAATGGCCCGATTTGCAGAATCAGGCCGTTTGTGACCTGAAAAAGACGTTTTAAAATGTACAAAATGCGATTCAGTAACTTATTAGCGAATGGAATTTTGCATTTCTGATTCGGAATATGGAAGGAGAGTGTTTAGGGCATTCCTTCGAAATACCAAATTGGGATGGTACTACTGTTTTGCGACTGAATTCTGGTCTCAAAACAGTAATACTTAACCCCCAGTTTAAAGCTGGTGGTAATCCATTCACACAAGGAAAGAGGTCCCTAAGGGACCTCTTCCCTTTTGAGGATGAAAAAAATAAATAAATAAATAATTCATCAGTTAGGCAAATTTGTGACCTCCAAGGATCTCAATGAGATTTATACATTAGGAATACCAATTTCTTAATTGCGATTCAGAGAGAATCGCAATTAGGAAAAAGGTATTCCTAATGTTTGTACATCTAGCCCTAAAACTCTATTCTGAGATTTCATGTTTTAAACCTAATATAGATAAATCAGAGGTTATGCCTCTTAATAAATATTGCACAGAAGAGCCATTTCTTGCTGTGAGTTGTCCTGTGAAAGACCAAGATCAAATGATTGGGGATCTGGTATTGTAATCTGTAAGGGATACTCTTAAAATCAATACTGATGAAATAGTTAGCAGATTCTGTCACCTTACACAGAAATGGTCTTTATTTTTATCTTGGTGGGGTTCCATTGACACAATGAAGATGGTGATTCTTCCGATTGTAAACTTTTCCTTATGATGATGTAGGTTAAAAAAGTGTTATTGTTTTTTGCTACCTTAGAAAGCATATTATCTAAGTTCCTTTGGAATGGGAAAAAAGCTAGAATTTCCCCAGACAGATTGAAAAATCCCAAAGTGTCTGGAGGTGTTACTTTTCTGGATCCCTCCACGTGTCACTGGGCATTTGGAATTAAACACATTCAGCTTTATTTAGTAGATCTTGCCTGCAACATTTGCAAGTCATGGTTCTGTCTAGGGCAGGCTTTATTTTTCCCTTTTCCCCACAAAAATATTATTTTAATGTCTACTTTATCACACTCTTGCTCCTATTTTAAACCATTTATGCTTTCAAAATGATCAACTTTAATCAGTTGTTAGCGGTCCCATCTGGTATAATAAAGTGCTTAAGAAAAATGGTATAACCATATTGTGAAAAAAGTGGATGAATAGGGGAATTTTCACCATTTCACAATCACTCTATTGTTTCTTTTCTAGAACTATCTAGCACATTCAATCTCTCAAATGATATGTTTACAGAATATAAAGAGTTTAAAGGTCTCTTCCCATTGCACTAGTGTCACACACCTCTTCTAGCCTTGTGGCTCCTCGTGTACAGAATGGTCTTGTTTCTAAGATTTTGCTCTCAAAAACGACTGTCATATAATAATTACTATGACCACCCAATATGGACAGACCTACGTTTCCTAATGAAGTTTTATGGGAATTGGGTTAAACTCTGGGCAAAAGTGTTTCTACAGCTTGCTCCACTACTTTAACACAAACTCTATTTTTTTCTATAATTGATCATTTTACAGTCCAGTTTTTTTTTAACTAAATGCAATCAACAAAAAATCTGTTGGTGTTGTGGTTCACATGCTGGTTCATACTTCCACATGGTTTTTCTATGCTCTGAAGTTTCTGAATTTTGGACTTGAGTTTGGCAAATGTTCGAAGCTAATACCAATGTTTCCTCACCTCTTTCTTTAAATGAACTGTTTATGGGAGGGGTACTCTCTGTTTGGTCTCATAGCATGTTGATAGTAAAACTTGTAGACCTCCTAATTGCTTTACAGGTCATTACTTCAAACTAGAAATCCAAAGAAAACATTTCTATTACCTGTTGGTGGAATTTAGTATGTCACAACCACAGATTGGATAGATGTATTTTGATCCTTCGACAGTTAGGATTTTAACATGACAAACGGTGGTTACCAATTATTTATTTTCCATGCTATTGTTAATGCTACTATGGGCCATATGTATCATAGTTCCGTTTTGCGATTCCTAAATAGCGATTTTTAAGGAAACGCTATTTAGGAATCGCAAAATGGTATGTATGAAGAAATTCGCTTTTTTTTAGCGATTCCTTAATCTTCCTTAATTGCGAATTCGCATTTTGCGAATTCGCAATTAAGGAATAATTTCCAATGTATTCCTATGGGCCAGGAGGCCCATAGGAATGATTGCGAAATAATTCTCAAATTGCGAATTCGCAATTTGCTAATCGCAATTTGAGAATTATTGCAAGGGTGCAGGGGTGTCTCAAGGACACCCTGCTGCACCCCTGTAAATTACATGTGTGTGCATATGGCGCACATACATGCCCAATGGGCATGTATGTGCGTCATATGCCACCCTCACAAATGCACAATTGTGCATATTTACAAGAAATCGCAAATTACCGCCAACTCAAGTTGGTGGTAATTTGCGATTTCTAAACCTGAAATCACAAGTCTAAAAAGCTTCATACATAGCATTTAAGTAATCGCAAAATTGCGATTCCTTAAATGCTTAAGCAAAGTAAGGAATCGCAATTGTTTGCGATTCCTTATTTTGCTAATGTTTCTTACATTTCAAAATCGGTAAAAAGGCAGTTTGCGAATTTCGGCCCTAACGAATCGCAAAAGGCTAGATATATATGGCCCTATGTCTTCACAAAACAAACCACTTTTTTGCATCATTTTCATCTATGTTATGATTCCTGTTATATTTCACTCTGACTTTAATAGCTTATTAGTTATCATCTCTTACTATATTATATTGTTGTCTCAAGTTCAACATGTACTTGATATCCTTCTTACCTTCTTCTTTCCACTCTCTTCTCTTTACTTCCCTTTTTTCTCTCCTTCTAGCTTTCTTTCTTCTTTTCTATTATAACAACACTCCATGTATTGTCCTTTTGGTGATTTATTTATTTGGATTTTTTTATTTCTCTTTTTTTCAATATATTACTCACATCCTACTATGGGCCTCATTCTGATGCGGTTAAGAAACATTCCTACCTAGGGCCCGATTACGATGCGGTTAGGAAGGCCTCCTAACAGCATTTGCTCATTCCAAATCAGATCGGGAACGTGTCTCCCGACCAAGGGCCTGATTACGATGCGGTTAGGTACATAGGCTCCCATAGAAGTCAATGGGAATCCAACCAAATCGTATCTGGAAGCATCAGGATGCATCATACTCGGTCTGTCGGACTCTCCCGACCTGAGTTGGTGGAAAACCCTTTCCAAACCGATTCGATCTGGAAGATTTTCTTACCGCATCAGAATTGGGCCCTATGTTGTTGACTATATGACATACTGGTGTATACTATGCGTTACTGTTTTGAATAATCAAACAAAAACTGAAAAAAGTACTCATTTGACTAACATGGACCAAACGCTTGGAATTGGGCAGGACAATAAAACTAGTAGTAGGAATGAAAGACCACAGGCTGAGACTCGGGTTACTCTAGGCCAAATTACCTTTAGAACTCTGGGTGGACTGGAAATCAAAACTAACCCTAGGGCAAAAATATTCAAACCAGTTTCACACTGCAAGACCCCACGGCTAGGACAGAGCCCTGGAGGCTTTCACAGGGCATGGCATCAAACCAACAATTACCCTGACTTGGAGAATGGCCTTGTCCACCCTGGCAGAAGCCACTTTGTTGTGGGCCAAAGTGTCATCAGGATTTTTAACTCAAAGCAAAGCCCCCGTTGGAAATGATAGCGCAGCACTCTAAAAAGCATAGCATAAACACAATATTAATCGTGAACAGTGAAATTGCAAACATAACCCTATAACTATTAGCTGAGTTAGTGGGTTTTTTCATGTTGTGCCTATTTTATTAAGCAGAGTAGAACCGGCATGGCCCTTTCATGTGGATGGGCCAACCACATGCTGCTGCAAAGGGCACGTCTCTGCCTCGCATCTTGATTCTTATTCCAAGTTACGTCCCTTTCCCAGTGGAGCTAGAAGGCAGTTCAGAATGTTTTAAGGTTGATAATCTCCATACACTCTAAAAATGAAACGTGGCAGGTACAGTGGTAAGTGCATAACTCCGTTTGCCCCCCCTGCTGCATCCCTGTAGCATCATCATACATTATTTTCGCTATTTATATCATGTAGATAAACAGTATTAATTAGATTCATTTTCAGTTCATTAAAGCTTTAAATAATCAAACAGTTCTCCGGAAGTAAATATGTCTTTTTAATAGGCAATGACTATGTCACCACCTAACATATTGCAGTAGTAAATTAATCAGTGATCAATTATCGAAATTTGCTCGGTATTCGTGGCTCAGCAAAAGAATGTCTTTGTGTGAGGTCATAACCCCTTGCTAACGAGGGACAACCCACTTGACTTTGAGCAGAAGGGCTCGCACCTATTGTTGCAGTGGATTAATATAAGATTGTTATTTGAGCGCAGAAATGTTATGCCCCTGCGAACATTTTGTTACTGCAAGCTCTGTTAAGTTTAGCATACAGTCAGACGTGTGTATAGAGAAGATAAGGAGAATCTCATGCGACCTCAAATGCAGTTTGGCTGAGAGAAATATGAAGCTGAATGTCACTGTTCTTTCTCTTGGACATGGGAAAGACTGCATGTCAGCATACTATTACATAGAGTCCGCCATCTAAAAAAGAAATTCATCTTATTTATCTCTTTGAACTAAAATTGATAACTCCTTTCAAAACCTTTTTTAAACGTATACAACTTTTCCTCTTTAAGGATGAAATAATTCGCTTAGACGAGACCACCAAGAACAATTGTAACTAACTTCTACTATGAACATGACATGAAAGATCTAACTACTACTCTGAACATGAAAATCTGTCTCCTATGCTTATAGAGAAGGAAGACCTCATTAAATTTAAGTATTTGGAAGGGGTGTAGGGGCACTGTAGAGACACCTATAAGGAGAACAGGATCACTTAACAAAATACATTAATTGCCGCATGAAGTGCTGTGACTCAAACCACTAAGACTAGATATTACATATTGTAGGCAAAGCGGCTAAAAGTAGTTTTTTTTTACTTTTGCTAAACAACTCATACAAAGCTTATTTAAAAAGTGTTGAAAATGTGTAAAGCCTTTAAGTGGCTTCCTCCTCCAGCAACGTTTGATATAATAAAATCGGGTACATTATTTGGCAGGAATCTCTTCTTTGCTGAAGAGCTTGAACATGTGAAACAAATGCCACATTCATGAGCACCCCATTCAATGCCCTGAATCAGAAGGAATTTGCCGAGATTTGATTCATCTAAGTCACCTGGAAACTCAACCGAGCCATTATTGTGCTACATAGATTTACCCAGGCCTGTTCAGTAGGTACACCACATTTAACTTTATTTTCACACATTTTGTAAACATTCCCAATTCACCCACAAGAACCTTGTTCACCGCATCAGAGCTCTCTTGACTTGACAGGCGTGAGGGCAGACAGCTGCGATTTTCCTTGGAGGTGCTAACTGGAGGGAGAAGATGTGACGCAGGGGCCAGAGCTGCTGACTCAGGAGCTGTGGGGTCAGGGCTGGAGGCTCGGCGTCGGCTCAACATCCTTAGATTTTGGGCAAATCACTTAATCTGCCCATGGCCAGCCCCTGGATACCCTCACGGGTGATAAGCTGCGTTGTATAAATCTATTCAATCAAATTCTAACTCTACCATTCGAACAGGGAGACCTATGTGTGCCTGATATAGAATTTCATTACTTCTGCACAGAGGCTTAATTTGTGCCATACTGGGTTCAACTTATTTCATCACCTGCACAGTGTCTTTAAAACAAAACACAATTCTTTCCCAGAAGATTATGTGAGCTTGCAGTCCCTGGACAGTTTACTTGGACTCCCTCTCCCCAAGAGATTGATTAGAGATTGCATTTGAAAAAGCAGGGCAAGGCCCCTGTGATTAAAGCAAGAGCACCAGCAAAATGGCAGGCGAAATTTGGGGCGTCTTTGGTGAGGAGAAGTGGTGATATTGCTGTGCCCAGATAGACATGCTCTTGCCTAACTACAGACTGCGACTCATTCATATTAAATTCTTAAATCTGTTGCGTTGTACAGGATGGGGCTATTGCCTGATGCATGCTGTATATACTGTGGTGCAGCTGATAACTGGAAAGGTACTGGGCTCTTATGCCAGCTAAATCCCACCCAAAAGACATCTCAATCCCACTTAGTATATGTGTAGCTTTGCAAGCTGAATGGGAGACATGAGAAAGCTGGACCACGAGATCGGTAGACGGAGGGGAGTGAATGACACGGAGCTAGGACACGTCGACGGCTGGACTTAGTTATCGAGCGGTCTCAGTATTCAACTTCACTCCCCCGGGAATTTATTGACATTGACAAATAACCTGCATGAGGTAAATAACTCCCCCTAAAGAAGCAACCATCTTTTCATCTAATTTTGGACTAACAGTGTGTGGTAAATATTTGATTTACCGTCCTAATTTCTATGCAGGTAAGTACTTAAATAAAAATAACTCAATCGGAAAGAAAGACGCAGAGTCCGTGGTGTTAGAGTTCTTAGGGGTTTTATTCCTTAAAAAGGAATGGTTCTTGAACCGGATATCGGGTTCCTGACACCACTGAGGTGCAGGAAGGGATAGAGCATACTTTATTGACAAGACATAACTTTTATACTTAAAGCATATAATGGATACCAATACAGTAGGCGTAACAGCTGAGAGAAACAAGATAAGAGCACACACGTGTTAGCAATACGTAATCAGAAGGCGTGAACTAGGCGTGAACATAGAGGTGTGTGCTAGAAACGTCACATGTAAGTGTCACAAGTAGGTGGGTTCATAGCAGAATCTTGCAATGTCAGCAGAAATCTGAGGTCTGGATGCGCGTGCAGCTGCATGACGTGTGATTGACGTGAAGCTGGAGGGTGTAGGGGACTTGACATTTACACTAGCGGAAAGAGACAGAAGTCTGGCATGTCAGATCAACTCGTACCTATATCATATCTGATATCTGATGTTTGGGAACCATGCTATCTGGGAGGAAAGGTCTCTTGAGCAGAGGCTATTCTATACTGACTGTGAGTGCGTGTATAAGCGTCTAAGTGTCTGCATGAGATGCGAGGGGGCATGGGCCTACCATGGTAACAGGAGCTATGAATTACTTGCACGGAGACAGTGAGGCCGGGCCCTTTGCTCTGCAGCTGGAAGGATGTTTACTTGAACTAGTAGGCAGGAATGTATTTTTGAGGAGCGGAGCAGATAATTCGAAGGTTGAATACAGTCTTGGCAGGCAACAGGCTGAGCTAAGCGCCGTGAGCCGCGCAGGGAGTAAGGCAGAGGTCACGGGTACAGAGGCAGCCCCAGGCTGAGGCATTCAGATTCAGAAGGCAGGAAAGGCTCGATGGCAGAATTCAGGGCCTACTTCGCCTGGGCTGGGAAACGTGTAAAGTATACCACAAAAAGACGTTGGCAAGGCATACTTAGGAACGGAATATTCAACCCGTTCAGGGTGGATTCGAAAGAGGACATGTTAACGTTGGACGCAAATGTATTTGCGTCTTCATAGCTGGTACAGGAGGGAAGTTACATGCACTTTAAGCTGGTACATGGAGACGGTGGGGTACACGTTAGGGAACATTTCTTGACCATAAAATTTATATTTCCTCATTCCCTCCTTGTTCCCTACGGACCCTTCATGATATATCGATCCTCATGAATCGATCAGTCTGTTCACGTAACATCATTTGCTCTTCTTTCTTCTTTTCACGTTTTGAGTGAAAACTTGAATGCGGAATACATGATGTGGCGCACAGACCACAAATCGCTGGCCCACATTGTAGGCACAGGCAGCAACTGAATACTATGAGAAGGGCAATGCCTAGGAAGGATAGGATCTTCCATCCCCAAGCGGTCAACGTTGTCCAGAACCAACCAGACCAAGTCCAGGTGCCTGGATTCTGATGTATCAAACTTGCAATTTTATGAAGACGTGTGATAGCTTTATATACTGTTGGCGCGTTTTCTGGAATGAAAACACAGCAACTTGACCCGATGACCTTACAGGCTCCGCCCCTATCTGCTAGGATGACGTCAATAACAAGGCGATTTTGAAGAACAACAACCCGCATGGCAGATTGCTCCTCTGTTAAGTTACCTAGAGCGGAAGTAGTTTCATTCACTACTGCTTCGAGGGTTCTAGTTAATTTTCGTATCAGTTTACTATTAAAGACAGTACCTAAGTAGGGGAAGAAACCTTTATTGAAGTCTGTATATTGTTCCCATGCCGTTTCAGTATAGTCGACAATCGGGAGATCTCTTCGGAGTCTATTGTTTACTAGATTTGTATTTCTGTGATAGTCAGGAGGGGCTAGGAAAACAGGGGGCAGAAGGAATGCAATGTAACAGGTACCATCCCAATCTGGAGGTAAGTGTATGTATGCGGTATGGCCACAAACAAAGTAGGAATGACGAGTAGCTCTAAATGTAGACCTGCCTTGATCACTGAATTCAACTACAGTAGTGCATTTACTATGACCTAAGTGTACTGAACCATTCTTTCTGACACATAAGTCACCCGTGACTGGTAATATTGACATAGCAGGGAGAACTGGTGCAGCTTCGGATTCAACAGTAAGAATCATGAGGTTAATTGTATAATTACCTAATCCATATACTTCATTTTCTAGATCAGTTCCTATCCTAGTGAGAAGTCCCTTCTTGTCGGGATAACAGGCGTTAAGCAGAACTAAGTTCAGGTTTCCCCAAACCCAATTTCCTTCGAAAACAGCAATATCAGGATCTAAGGAATTAATTAATCTAAACCATGCTCCACATGAGCCATTGTGAGTGAACGGGTATGGAAAGAAAGGCAGAACTCCCTTGTATTTCTGATAGGGAGGGAGTCGGCCACATATCCAACAGTTTGTAGCATTATTAGTCTGATGGGAGTGATGTAACATACTAATGAATGTGTTGTTGCGCAGCGCAAGTCTGTAAGATAACTCGTGTAGGGGTAATTCACTAAAAGAATGTTCGGCAGTGACATTGTAAGCAGATTGTTCACGCTTGAAGATAGGGTAATATATAGGCAACAATATACTAGCGGCAATAATCAGAAGGCTTAGAAAAAACATAACCAATAATGTCACTATACAGTGACTACGAAGTGATTTACAATATGCACGTTTCTTGAGTTGTCTCTCTCTCTCTCTATCTCGGTCTAGGGGAAACATGTCAGAAACTAATTTAACCGATTCATCTAGGGGAGGACTTAAACAATTAAACTGTCTGACTTGCTAGACCGTAATTTTGTTTTATACTCCTCTTGCAGAGTTTTCTCTCTCTTGGAAACTTTAAAGTCACTAGAATCGGGGCAGTCCTTTGAGGGGGTGGAAGAGTCAGTTTCTGGCAACAGTTCATTACATTTCTTAATATGACTCGTATGGATCCACCCCTTTCGGCCCTCAACTTTAATTGCAGTCCTCGTGGTCAGAAGGACGAGCTTCGGATCCTGCCAACGGGGCTCCAGCGGACTCCTCCTGTCGAAATTTCGTATCAAGACTGTATCACCAGGACGGACATCGTGTGGCTTCACATCAGTGTTGTCGGGAAAGGCTGCGGCAACCTGTGAACGACATGATTGGAGTGCAGACATCAAGGAGGCAAGGTAATCTGTCAGCATATTACAATCAACATCGGTTATTTTCTTAGGCATGGGCGTCCCCCACATATTTGGTGGTCTGCCAAAGACCACCTCATACGGGGATAGTCCTGATCTCGAATGGGGGACCATTCTCATATAGAACAGTGCAACTGGCAGGGCGACTATCCAGTCGACCCCTTTCTCTTTACATATTTTGGCAAGACGTGTTTTGAGTGTCTGATTATGTCTTTCTACAAGGCCAGCTGCCTCGGGATGTCGGACGCAATGGAATTTCCACTGGTATCCTAGCAGAAGTGAAACCTGCTTCATGAGCTCAGACGAGAATGGCTGTCCGTTATCTGAGTACACGATACGAGGCAAGCCGTACCGTGGGAAGAATTCTCGAACCAGCTGCCTGGCAGTGGTCGGGGCAGTGTAATCTGGCACTGGATATGCTTCGGTCCAACGGGAAAGTGCACAAACAACTACGAGGACGTACTTGAATCCTCGACAACGGTCCATCTGGATATAATCCATCTGGAGGACTTCAAAAGGGTGATCGGGAGGATGAAATCCACCTTGCTCTACAGGGACGCTTTTACCTGGATTGAACTGACAACAGATCATGCAAGTACGCACTTTCTGTTTTGCTGCTGCTCGTAAATGTTTGTTGTACCAGAGATTCTGTAAACTGTCTAACATGGCTTTTTCTCCTAGATGCGCTGGACTATGTGCGGTATTTATTATGACTTGAACCATGGAATCGGGGAGAAACCATGTAGATTTTCCCTTCGTCACCCATCCCTGATCTGTCTGGATCCCTCCTAGTTCAGTCCATTTCTTGATTTCATCTGGAGTGGCATGTGTCTGAATATCGATTACATCTAGTGTGGGATCTTTAACTGTCATACAATGTGTCGGCACTATGATCTTTGTTACATCAGTTGTCTGGGTGTGAGTTAATGCTGTATGTTTTGCTGTTTGGTCTGCCAGGTCGTTACCCTGGGAAATAGAGTCTGTAACTTTAGTATGTGCTTTACACTTCATGATAGATATGCCTGAAGGCATATGTATTGCTTCTAACAGTGCTTGAATAAGGGGACCGTGTTGGATCTTGGCACCGTGAGAGGTCAAGAAACCTCGTTCTTGCCATAACACTCCAAAGTCGTGTACGACTCCGAAAGCATAACGTGAATCTGTGTATATGTTAACATTTCTGTTCTTGGCTAGTATACAGGCTCGGGTCAGAGCGATAAGCTCTGCTGCTTGAGCGGACAGTGTATCAATACGATGTGTTTCTTTAACTTCAGTTTCAGTGGTCACTGCATACGCGGCCACTAATTCTCCTGTGCTTGTTCTCATACATGAACCATCCACGTAAAGTGTCAGGTCTGGATTTGTCAGTGGAACATCTGTTAAGTCTCGTCGGGGCTTTGTTACTGCATTGATGATCTCTATACAGTCATGCGGGGCTGAATCTGTCATAATCGAGGGTAACAATGTTGCAGGATTTAGAATGTTACAGCGTCTGATTTCTATGTGTGGCTGGAATAGCGTCAATTCATAACCTGTCAGTCGTGCTATAGTCAAGTGTTGAGTCTGGGTTCGGTTTAGAAGAACCTCTACAGAATGTGGAACTTGTACTGTCAATGGATGTCCTAATACAATTGAGTCGCTCTGTCTGATTGCTAGGGCTATCGCTGCAACTGACTTCAAGCACGCAGGGAGTGCCTGGGCTACTGAATCCAATGTACTTGAAAAATAAGCGCAAGGCTTATTTGAACCTGCTTGATCTTGTGTGAGGACAGACAACGCTGTACCATCACGTTCTGTAACAAAAAGTGTAAAAGGTTTGCTGTAACATGGTGTCGCTAAAACTGGTGCTTGACATAAAGCTTTCTTTAATTCCTCAAAAGCCTGTGTATGTTCCTGAGTCCAAGGAAGGGCAGTCGAAGTCGCTGCCTCCTGTGTTGTCAACTGAATGAGTGGTTTGGCTAGAAATGCATATTGAGGAATCCATTGTCTGCAGTACGAGGTGAGGCCTATAAAGGCCCGCACTTCCTTTTGTTTCTTGGGTTGTGGCATGTTTACAATTAACTGGATGCGGTCAGGAGTGAGCTGTCTCCCCACTTTGGACAGCAAGTGACCCAAGTACACAACTTGCTGAACACAGAATTGTAGCTTCGAAGGAGACACCTTGTGTCCCTTGTCGGCCAGAAAATGTAAAACTGTCAGTGATGCTTGTTCACATTCGGGTTCACTTCGTGCGGTGATCAGCAGATCATCGACGTACTGTAGTAAGGCAGTGTTAACTGGCATTTGGATACAATCAAGTTGTCTTTTCAGTGCTTGGCTATAGATGCTGGGGCTTTCTGTGAATCCTTGAGGTGCGCGTGAAAATTTGAAACTTCGTCCATTTAAACTGAATCCGAAGAGATATTGGCTCTCTGGATCAATGGGTACACTGAAGAAGGCGTTCTTGAGGTCAATTACAGTAAAGAACGTCGCTTCTGAATCAATAGCAGTCAATAGGGATGAGATGTCGGGAACCACAGGATACTGTGGAACAATGCATTTATTCAGTTCTCGTAAATCAATCACCAGCCGATATACTGGCGGTGCATTGGGATCAGTACGTTTAAGAATCGGAATGATAGGGGAATTACAGACATTGGAGTCGGTTTCTACGACCACTCCTTGGGCCATCAGCTCTTCAATGATTTCCAGTAAAGCCACTACAGCATCAGGTGGTAACTTGTATTGTCTGATTCGGGGTAAAACAACTCCTGGTTTGAGTGTAACACGGTATGGTGTAATGTGCATGCAACCTACATCGGTTGGGCCTTGTGCCCACAGGTGTTCCGGTACATTTTTCAATCTGACATCAAACTCTCGTAATACATAGTGACCCTTAAAGTCACGCAGAAAAAGTCTAACTCCTTCCGGAGAACAACATATCACAGCTCCTAGAGCCTTCAGCGTCTTGATTCCTAACAAGTTTTCTGGACATGATTTCGTGAGTAACAAGTCTGTAACACATGATAATGGACCTACTGCTAGAGGAACAGGTTTCGATACTTCATTTACAATAGGCTGTCCTGAAAAACCAAGGGAAACATTCTGTGAGCCTGAGAGGGGTGCCCCTGGGACTTCATCATGGCTGATCGTTGTGCGGCTTGCCCCTGTGTCAATTAAAAACTTTCTGTCTTTTCCCAATACTTGACTATGTACGTAAGGACCCTCTTGATCTACAGGAATCTCAATAAGAGGCAAGCCAACCTCCCTCTCTAGGCTGTTTCATGTGTATCGCTGATAATCGGGGTAATCGGATTGGGCATACTGGTACATCTGCTGTGAAACTTGCTGAGTCGCGGCAATGGGCTGTGGCGGTGATACCGCTACGGTCTGTGCTGTATGTGGTGGAGCATGCATAGGCTGTGTATTCTGTGAAGTCTGTTGCTGGACCTGGTCTTGTCTAGGCTGACGCGGTCTTTCTTCAGTTTTACCTGTTGCTATATTGTGTTTCAGGACTGGACATTCATGTACATAGTGACCTGGCTGTTTGCAATAGTTGCATGTCCCTTTAACGGGAGCTGCTGAATTACCTGTCTGGGTCGTACCCTTTCTCTGGCCGTCGGCTGGAACCGACTGGGCCACTAACATTTTCATTTTCGTGTCTTTCATACGTCTCTGTTCGTGATCCTGTTCTTCTCTAATTCTGTTCTGGTGATACTGTAACATTTGTAACATCTGGGATGGCGTATTTGCTTGCCATGTACTTTCAACTTTATATACACGGTTCTTAACTGATGTCAGGGAATTCTCTACTAATTTAGTTACAAAAAGATGTGGGTATGACTCGCTACCTGGTTTTAGGCCACTATTAATAATGAAACATTTCTCGAATCTTGAATAGAAGTCACTAGTATCTTCATCGTGTTTCTGTTTACAGGCTGAGATTGCGTCCCAGTCTTCCTTTTTAGTTGTCAATAATCTTGGCAAGACCTGTACTATTAAACCTGGTAATGCTTTAGCTTTGTCCCCAAGGCCTAGCCCTGGAGTACTAGTTTTTTCCTCGTCTTCTATTTCAGTCCAGATAATCTTTTTATCTCCCACCTCCCATTCTTTTTCCTTGAGTTTCTCGTAGATGCCGGTGGGCAACAGTACTTTTAACAATTTCATAATATCCGTATACGTGTAATCTCCCATGAGTAACATATCCTTAAGTTCTCGGTGAAAACCTGCAGGGTCTTTATCGTGACAGGGTACTAGTTTCTTCATTTCTAACAATTCTAACTTTGTCAAAGGTGTGTACACAAACACACGTTTCAGGGTATTATCGGCACCCATAACTGGGTGTACTTCTCGTAAAGGATTCTGCCTGTCAAAATGCTCAAAATGAAACATTTTTCTTTCTGGGGGCGGAGCTGAAACATATTGTGGGCCTAAGAAAGCGTTATATCTGTGCCGTTGTTCTAGAATTATTTGAATTAACTTGGTACTTAGGCCTCTCCATCTATTCATAAGTAGTGCTTCTAATGTATCAGGTAAGGGACCTGGGTCCGAATGTTGATTTCTGTATAACGTGAGGAGATGCTGAATCATGTATACACCAGCTAATTTCTGCTCGTCTGGGGAAAGGTTCAGGAATGTCTGTGCTACTGTATCATCATTGTACGTGTTAGGATTGTCAGCCCATAGTACTGCTGACCGAGCTAGTTCTTGTTCATCCATAGAATTGAGTACGTGGTACCCCATTCGTTCTTGAAGCATTTTATCGGTACCCTGAAACAGATGTTCAGGAGAATTCGGTCTTGATATGCCGGAGAGAAAAACTCTCTTGCTTTCTGGGCGAATGCCTTTCCTAAGGTAATTTCCCTTACCTACATACGCTATCATTTCTTTAGCCGTGTCATGTTCTTCAGGTTCGTCCTCCTCGGAGGAGTTATTCCTGTCATTTTCTTTTTCTTTTTCGTGTATTTCTATTACTGCTTTTCTGATTTTCTTGTACATGCTTGCTATACTATTTAGTTTATCATGGTTTCCGTCGGCTATATTTTGACCCCACCTGTTTAGTGCTTCCATCTCTTCCTGGTCTACTCCAGGCCTGTCTCGTTCTCTTATTAAGCAATTTATGAAGAAACGTAATATACAACCTTGAGTATCAGCTTTCTGGTGAGCCAGGGCCTCTTTAATACTTTCAGGATTTTCCCCAGTCTGGACAAAATGATATATTCTATCTAGGTGTTCAGTCATTCCTGGAAATAACACTAGGTAATCTGCAACTTTTCGTAAGCGTAGTGATGCTAACAACATTCTATCGTCTTTACCGGGTACTGGATCATATCTGCAAAATGGAAGGGGTTCTTTAAGCATGTCAAGACGTGGTGATTGGGGTGTACGTTGTTTCAACATGTCCCTAAAGTTTAATCTGTGTGTTGCTGGCGGGGTCTGGAGACCTCCTGTCGCACCTCCTGAAACGGAGGCTTGAGCATTGTGTGTCTGTGGAGTCGGTATCTGTACCTGAACTTGTCTCTTACTAGGATCAGGCGCAAACGGATTTGGTATATTAATCTTAGGTGTGGGGAGTGGTGGAGGTGGAGGAGCAGGTGGAGCAGGCTGTCGAACGGGGGAACTTTGTTGTAGTAATGGCGGGACACTGTCTTGGAGCGGATTGCCACCTCCGTCACCATCAGCAGGCGGTACGTGGGCAGGTGGATTGGTGTAAGCAGGAGCTGCATCGTCTAGATAGGAGGCAAGGAATATGTCTTTAGTGGTCCTGTGATTTACTTTAGTTGGAACCAATGGTGGCGGCAGATCTTTCGGTATTTCTGAAGTGGCTTTAGGCAAACCCTCGGCCACTAAGTACATGCCATTTACAAGATTGTTTCGCATGCGGTCTACTTGTTCTGCTTTTACTCGGATCCCTTCATTAACTAATTCGTTTTCTCGGACTTTATCCGACTCTTCTCTATGTCTGTCTTCTTTTCGGAGTGCTTTTTCGGCACGTTTATGTGATTCTTTACGCCACAATTCTATGGCATCTTTCTGGGATTGTCTGGCTTTCTTTTTCCATAGCGCTTCTTCTACCTTCATGATGCACTCGGCATCCCATGTTCCTGTAACGGGCCATCTGTGTCTCTCCTCTAGGTGCTTAGTATAATCGGCCCATAAATCTAGGTACAGAATGGCATCTAAGCCATGCTTATGGTACATAAAATTTCCAGGAGTGTCCCTAGGGGGGATAGGAATTTCTTCCTCTAGTATCCCTTTCCTAGTTCCTATCTGTCTTAATTTATTGAAAAACGGCATCTTGTTACTTAGTGCTGGATACTCGATACTTGTTACTTACTTCTGGACACAGCTAGTTACACAAAAACACAGTAATGTACATCAAACAGTCACTCATACCATGACATTAATCACATGAAAACATTTTGAACACATATGACTACCCTTGATACTAGATGTACTGCTAAACAGTACAGATACACTGTTGAGAACAGTGCAAGAACTTAAATGCTTGATGCACTGCTAAACAGCACAGATGCACTGTCTAAAACAGTGCAGACCGTGTTTGTGTACCCAAACCCGTCTTTACCGGATACATAATAATGCACCCGTCTAGATGCGTCCCCAGCAATGGTACTCACCGGGAAGCACGGAACAGAAGGCCTCGGAAAACTCGACTGGACTGGACCGGACTGGACTCGACTCGACTCGATACGTGAATACTTCGGAACTGGTGGGCCTCTTGACACCTCGGACCTTGCTTCTTTCGGCTAGGCTCTGGTCGGGATCCTCCGCACT
This sequence comes from Lissotriton vulgaris, assembly GCF_964263255.1. Taxonomy (NCBI): domain Eukaryota; kingdom Metazoa; phylum Chordata; class Amphibia; order Caudata; family Salamandridae; genus Lissotriton; species Lissotriton vulgaris. The sequence continues at coordinate 440,021,502 of NC_141693.1, forward strand.
CCTCACCGCCTCGTCTGGGTGCTGATCGCAGTCTCCGTCACCTCCGTGGGCCAGAGGGAGATACAGGAAATCCTGCGGGTACGCGTAATTGTCCGTCTTGACTTATGGCAGGGGGCAAAGGCTGCAACGCACCAACCAGCGCGTGGGGGGGGGGAGGGGTCCCTATTCGGGCGCCAAAATAATGTGGTAAATATTTGATTTACCGTCCTAATTTCTATGCAGGTAAGTACTTAAACAAAAATAACTCAATCGGAAAGAAAGACGCAGAGTCCGTGGTGTTAGAGTTCTTAGGGGTTTTATTCCTTAAAAAGGAATGGTTCTTGAACCGGATATCGGGTTCCTGACACCACTGGGGTACAGGAAGGGATAGAGCATACTTTATTGACAAGACATAACTTTTATACTTAAAGCATATAATGGATACCAATACAGTAGGCGTAACAGCTGAGAGAAACAAGATAAGAGCACACACGTGTTAGCAATACGTAATCAGAAGGCGTGAACTAGGCGTGAACATAGAGGTGTGTGCTAGAAACGTCACATGTAAGTGTCACGAGTAGGTGGGTTCATAGCAGAATCTTGCAATGTCAGCAGAAATCTGAGGTCTGGATGCGCGCGCAGCTGCATGACGTGTGATTGACGTGAAGCTGGAGGGTGCAGGGGACTTGACATTTACACTAGCGGAAAGAGACAGAAGTCTGGCATGTCAGATCAACTCGTACCTATATCATATCTGATATCTGATGTTTGGGAACCATGCTATCTGGGAGGAAAGGTCTCTTGAGCAGAGGCTATTCTATACTGACTGTGAGTGCGTGTATAAGCGTTTAAGTGTCTGCATGAGATGCGAGGGGGCATGGGCCTACCATGGTAACAGGAGCTATGAATTACTTGCACGGAGACAGTGAGGCCGGGCCCTTTGCTCTGCAGCTGGAAGGATGTTTACTTGAACTAGTAGGCAGGAATGTATTTTTGAGGAGCGGAGCAGATAATTCGAAGGTTGAATACAGTCTTGGCAGGCAACAGGCTGAGCTAAGCGCCGTGAGCCACGCAGGGAGTAAGGCAGAGGTCACGGGTACAGAGGCAGCCCCAGGCTGAGGCATTCAGATTCAGAAGGCAGGAAAGGCTCGATGGCAGAATTCAGGGCCTACTTCGCCTGGGCTGGGAAACGTGTAAAGTATACCACAAAAAGACGTTGGCAAGGCATACTTAGGAACGGAATATTCAACCCGTTCAGGGTGGATTCGAAAGAGGACATGTTAACGTTGGACGCAAATGTATTTGCGTCTTCATAGCTGGTACAGGAGGGAAGTTACATGCACTTTAAGCTGGTACATGGAGACGGTGGGGTACACGTTAGGGAACATTTCTTGACCATAAAATTTATATTTCCTCAAGTGCGGTAGCTGTCAGCTGTTTAGAAGAACTCGCCTGAGGAAAATACCCTTTCTACAGAACTATTCGTCCTCGTCACCTTGCCTCGTATCAATCAGAACGTTAGGTGTCAGCTGCCCAGCAGCCAGCTAGACATATAGAAGATTGCACGTATACCACCAAAAATATTATTCCATCTTCCTGTATCAACTATGTGGTCCCTATATTTGGTGCCTCATATATACCCTGTCTTCCCATATCGTTGATCCCTGATGACAATAGGATTTTAGAAATACGAATTAAGAAATACTTACTGTTGAACGTCCCCTGATATCTTGAAGGAATCTGTAAGAAGAAGGTCCTGAGGAAGGTGGCCTAGAGCTGCCGAAACGCGCGTCGACCTGGTGCAGGGGTCTCTGAATTTCTTTTTGAGACCTTAATATTGGCGTTGAGATCGTGCCAACCCAGAATCAATTCTTCCCTTTTTCCTTTATTGGTGTGGTATGAATGAAGTTTGGATGTGAGGGTGTGTGGAGTTTTTGTATATGATATCAGGTGGTGTTTTCTTCAATTTTTGAGTCATATGTATTTATAATTCTTTTGTGATATTTTGTATATATATGTCAAAAATCATGTCCTTTGAGAAAAAATATTTATAAAAAATGTAATTGAAATAATATGTTTTATATCAAATAAAAGAAAAAAAGAAAAAGTACAATACTAATAAAATAGAAATTAAAATGAAAACTTGTTCTTTACATCTCTGTCACTTGTTTTGAAGTAATAGGATGTACATCACTTTTGGGTAATTAGTGCCATTGTTGGAACAACCTTCCTACAACAATATGTTAGTCTTCCCCTCTGTTCCGTGGCCACGACTTAACCTTTTTGAGGGGGTCCCATCTTACATGCTGCTGACATGAGAAAGCTGCTTCATTGCATGTCTGGGGCAAATTAGGGATGTGCTTCTGCTAATCTGTCGGGTTGCTGCTGCCACCAAGCTCCTTCCCCGCTCACACTCCCCTCCTGCAGATCAAAATGTGACACTGCTGGAGCTAGCCAACAGCAACAAAATGGCATAGACACAGGCACAATCCCAAGGTGAATGGAACCTACCACTGCTGCATATGTGTTATCTTTTTATTTATAGGCACCGGGATCCTGGAGGGGAAGGGGCTGGTTTTGAAGCGGTGGGGCCAGTTTTCTTTCTGGGGTATCGACCCCCAGTAACAAAAGCAGCAGGGCTGGGGGTCGGTTTTGTTAAGCAGCAGTGCTTCACGCTTGCATCCCTGCTACCCCCCTGGAGGGTGGGGGCCGATCCGACAAAATTGCCAGGGCTGCTTTGGGTTCCCAGCCCAGCCCAGCCCTGCCAACTAACCTCATGGCATGCACATGATTGTTAAGTAATTTGGATCTGATACTGACTTATTTTCCACCTTATCTCATTATGTTCTCTTCTTTTCAGTGATTCTCTCTACAAGTATTCTTTATATTTCATCAATAGTTTTTTAATGCTGCTTTGGCACTAAAATAAAAAGACCTACCTATATTAAGTGACATGAAAATGTAGCTTGGATTTTAGGAGCAGACATATACCTTGTATGCAAGTACCTGGTCTTACAAATGAGTGGTCTCACTGGCATACACACATACAAAAAACATTGTCTCCCTTCCACTGTTTGTCTCTCTCTATTTTGCCATGGAAGTTTTGTCCCAGGCTTATTATACTCAACTGTTAACATCAAAGACTTCATCCGAGCCAGCTCGCTTTGCACAGAATGTTATGTGCTGCCAGAACTGAATTTTGTTCAAGAGGCTTGAAGCACTATGAAAGTGTCAGGTTCAGCTCCTGGACAGCAGATCTACGAAGGAGAGAAGCGGAGCAGCTACCATAGCCTGGCTTGGTTCAGATCTTCACCCTGATCTGACCAGCACTGGCAGATAATATGGTAACTTGGAGTAAGAAGGGACATTAGGATCAGTACATTAATCTCCTTCCCTAATGAGGGACTATTCCAACTAGAGACAGATGCATCAGAGTGTATTTTCCATCTATAATGAGTGAATGAATTTAGGATTTTTAGAGCTGCTGTTTTGAGCAGATGCTTCCTTCTACTGGAATAAATGCGAAATTGATTGACATTGGAGACAAGGAAAATCGGAAGAAGTGAAGGAGGAATTGTCCATCCAAGCAGACTGTCATTCAGTTACTTTTTAGGTCTTGTTTCGACAGCTTTAGATCTATTCTCAGAACACCACATGACATCACAAAAGTTCAATAACAAGTATAGACAAAGAGGAAGTAGGCTATAGAGCAAACTCCCTTCAATCATTATAATTCATGTTTTTTATAGTTTGTCATTGCTTTGATGTGTAATTTGCAACTGAGTATGTGAAGGTTCTATGATGTACTCACTTTGCTTACACAACATTTTAACTGTTAGTTTTTGTGTTTTTTTGTTTTGGAAGTGCCTCTTCTTTGGATGCCTCTATCTGTATAAAGATACAATGCTATGCACTAACCACAGAACTTTTACATTTATTTTACATTGCTGTCAACCTCGCATGATAGTTTAACAGCTTTTTTGTTCAAGAAGGAAAGGCATTTGTGCCCAATAGCGAAGAAAGTAAGGGTCTTTGTCAAAAACATATACTATCAACTATTTTGCTGTGTATGCTTTTTAAGTTTATCACCTATAGCACAAAGTCCATCTTCTAACACATTTTTACAACACCTTTTTTGAAGATACCGATGTTGCTTCATTATCGGGATTTTCTTTCAAGGACAGCTGGAATTAAAATACACAAAGGTGTCCAACAATTAACAAACACTTCCTCTGACAAAAAAAGATCCACTGGCAGTGTCAATGCTTATTTAAAAGCATTTTACCTTCTTGAAAAAAAGTTCCTAATCAGGTGCAAAGGAAAAATAAATTAAAAACTCAATAACTTGGTAAATTAAGTTATTCCACCCATGCCCCAAACACATTCCATGTTTTATAATGTTCACTAGAGAAGGAGGGTCAGGGCAGGGTGGCTTTTGCTTGTAGCTGCAATGGACATGTATGTATTATACAGCACAACATAGCCCATCATAATAGTAATGCTCGGCTGCCTCAATGGGTGATAGGCCATTTACTGCAAATGTCTATTCTATGTCTATGAACATCTACTACTAGTTCAACGGTAAGCAATACTTTTTCGTAGCTGGCGATTCGGTATAATTAAAATGAATTTTCAAAATGTTTGCCCCTTACTTTCTAGGTAACATTTTCAAGATCCAAACTGAAAGTTGCAGCAAACCACAGGTAAAAATATAATTGGCTGGAATTATTTCTACAAACTGGGAATCCTCTGAACAAGTGGGCATATTTAGAAAACAATCTCTTTTTTTGTAAAAATAAAAGATTGCAATTAATGAAAGTTATTTTTGTTTTTTGTAACCCAAGTGAACCTAACTTAAGCTATCAAAGCTATTTAGGAATTCCAAAAATGTGTATTCAATGATTGACATGTATTAAATGTTTTTTAGAATTTATTGTCATTTTCAGTTGAAACAACAACCTAGACTGAATAAACTGCTAATGCAAAAGCTGCAAATGTGCTCCAATAATGGATCTGCCTCTTTGCCCAAATTCAAGAAGTATATTAGTGAATTTTGAGAAATTGTAGAAGAATAGGAATTACCTTTTTCTCACTTCAAGATGTGCTATTATGCTGATTGTCCATAACCTGATTGACAGTACTTAAAAGGGCACGAGAGGGTCAAATTATCTTAGACTTTTCAAAGCTTCTGTCTGAACTAAAACCAGGTGTGTCAAGTGGAATACTCCATGATCATGCTGTGGCGAGTAAAGCCCCAAACATGGTTTGTAGTGTTTCCTAGAGAAAGGTCACAGTGATATCTTTGGTTGTATTCCCATTTGTATGACCAAACTCGTGGACAGCTGCATCTAGGCCGAAGAAAGAGGATCTGGTTGGCCTGACCCTCTTGTACTAGGATTGTAGTATTCAAGGAATGGTATTGTTGGGAGCTTGAATTTTCAAGGAGGCTTCTTCAAAGGAATAGACAAAAAAATAAAATGCTCCCCCACAATGAACCATCTCCTGAATGGCACTCAGTGACTCATGAGGCGAGGGAGCCAGGTGTTCAGTTGGAGAATTGCTCCCCCTAGGGAAATGTGAAACATTTTGTCAAAAGGTAGAGGTCGTTGTGAATTTCTGAAGAGGCACTAATGAAATATGCTGGTACATTGGTGGTGTACAAGACAAGACTTTTCTGACTTATTGTGATTCCCCAACCTATCGTTCCTTCTTTCCATCTTTCACCCATCTTTCCTTTTCTTTCAACGGATCTTAAATTCTTCCTACTTTATTTCCTTATGTCTTCCCCCTTTCCTGTTTTCATTTTTTCTAATAATTTTTGTTTCTTTCTTTGTTTCTTTCTTTCCACCTTTCTTTTTACATTTTTCCATCCTTCATTCTTCCTTGTTTTTCCTTGTATTTCTGTCATTATTTCAATTTTTTTTTCTTTTTCTCCTCATCTTAAATTTGGTCCATCTTTTATTATTATTTGCTTCATACTTCCTTTGCATCTTTTTTCAGTTTTATTTCAATTGTTTTCCATACTTCCTTTTCACCAAGCTTGCTTCGTTTATGTCTCTTTTCTGACATACTCTCTTTGTTTCCACCTTATCTTCCTTTTTTAGTGCACACATTCTTTATTTCCTTCCTTTTTTCTCTTCCATTTTTCATTCTTTCCCTGCTTCAATTTGTTCTCCCTATCCTTCTTTATGTCTTTTTTTACATCTTTCATGCCTTTATCTTGATCTTTTTTTCGGCTTTTCTATCCATCGATCCATCCATTTATCCAACTATCCATCCATCCTTCTTTCTGTCTTTAACCCCTTAAGTGCTGCCGTCGGCCGTTGGACGTCGTGAGCATTACCTTCATAGTGCTGCGCATGTCCAAAGGCCGACGCGGCCCCGCCTATTTTGCGGAAGTGCCGCACTGCCGGGAAATCGCGGCCGCGGCAAACGGGTTAATAATCACCCAATGTTTCTTACTTTTCCTTAGTTCCTTTTCTCCATCAATCCATCCTTCCATCCATCCATCCATCCCTCCTTCCATCCATCCATCCTTTCTTTTATTTATCCTTCTCTCCAGTCTTCCATCCACTGCTCCCTGCATTCTTCTCTCAATCTCTCCATCTCACACTCCACTAATCCTTTTCAACGTCCATCCATCCAGTCTACATTCTCTTCATTCTTAGTTTTCTTTTTTGTCATACAGTGAGCAAAACATCCACTAACCCATCCATCCACGCATCCATCATTTTCTCCATTCTTCTTTCTGTCTTCTCTGTCAATTCATTCATGCTACCTTCTAGTCACTCATCCACTCATTCCTCAATCCATGTTTCTTTACAAACATCAATCATTCCTTCCATCAATCCATCCATCTTACTCTCCATTCTCACATCCATCTTTCTTTGTATTATTTCCTCTGTTGCTCTCGTTTTCCCTCCATCTTTCACCCAGCGTTTCTTCCATCTATCCCCACCCATCCACTCATCCATCCATCCATCCTTCATTCCATCCATCCTTTTCTTTTTCAATTATTCTCCCTATCTATTATTATCTTGCTTATTTTTATTCACACTCTCTTTCTATATTTGTGGGACCCATGGTGCTCAAGCTTCTAAAGTGGGGGATTCATGACATCCCTGGGCATTGTATATCCATAGAGGCATTGGTCCTCTGATTAATCTGTTTAGGTTGTAGTGAGGGGTGAGAATTCAGGTTGTCCAAAGCACAGTTAGCCACCCAATCAGGACCATTAACCAAAGGCCAACACACACGTTTGAAATGAGATTCATGTAAATTAGTCTCAGAACCATACTATAGATACAAAAAATATTGCAATAAGTAGACCCAACCTCCTGAAGAAGTTCAATCCAACCAGAATTCTGCACACTGAGAGTTCTGCTGTGGCAACACAGAATAGAAAAAGCAGAACTTGATGCTCTGAAAATAATCTTCGACTCGCTCTAGTACGCATCTAGATTCAATACTAAATAGCACAGTTTAAAGAAAGAACGCCAGGATGCAATAACAGACCCAATAAATCCCTCTGATGCAGATTTTAGCCATAAGCATCCTGTCTGATTCTATCATTCCAAAATATCAGAGAATTGATTGAATATGGTGACAGGAAACCTCCTGTTTCAGGCTTCGCGCAAGACAGCTATCCCTTGGGTTACATAGATCTTGTGGGATTTAGCTTTTAGATGACAGAGGTTTATCTCTGTTTCACCCATTGCAAGTTTGAACCTAACACAGCAAAGGTATTGTTAAAAAACACATGCATGTTTTTTGCATTAGAGAGCTATCATTCACATTACACAGAGCCCGAAGGTCAAGGCTTCAGGTGGCAGAGTTGCTTCTCTAACTACAGAAACGTACAGGCCTTGGATTAAAGAGCTATCTCTCTAATCCAATCCAATCCAGATTTGTATAGCACTGCTTATCTCCTGTGATAGTATCCATGCGCTGGAGGTGTGGGGGGGGGGGAGGGGGCGGGCGGCTGCTGAGTTGTTTAGTAAAAAAAACAGGTTTTCAGGACTTTCCTGAATCCTTGTCCGGAGATGGAGAGGGGGGCGGTTCCAGAACTTGGCGGGCAGGTGAGGGAAAGAGCAACAGCTGCTCCTGTTCCTGTAGATATGAGGCGTGTGGGTGTAGAGAGTGATGCAGAGTGTAGTTGTTAGTTGGGCTTGGGGAAGTTCAGCATTTGGTTGAGGTATGCTGGCCCTATGTTGTGAAGTGCCTCGTAGGAATAAGTGGGCATTTTGAACTGTCACAGCTAGCTGATGGGGAACCAGTGTAGTGCCTTGAGTTGGGGGGATGATGTGGGTCTATCTTGAGAAGTCAAGGACGAGCTTGGCTGCAGCGTTCAGGATGGTCTGGATTCTGATGAGTTATTGCGAGGTGATCCCCACGTAGAGGGCGTTGTCGTAGTCCAGTCCGCTTGAGATGAGGGCCTGGGTAATGATGAATCTGGTGCTGGTGGGGAGCCGTTTGAATAATTTCTTCAGCATCTGCAGGGTGAGAAAGCAGGCAGATGAAATGTCATTCACCTGCTTCCTCATCATGAGCCAGCTGTCGAGTATGATACTAAGGTCCCTTGCGTGTTCTATGGGTCTCTCATTAACAGTAGAGCTATCTTACAGGCTGCATATATTTGACAACCTGAGATATTCTTCAGATTATACCACTCTTATTCCATAACTAATTAAAAGAAGATAAAGCCACCAGCTGCTCAGGATCACATCAAGCATTAGCCAAAGCTTCGGATATTGTCTCCTGGTATCCTAGATATGTTTAGCCCTTTTATTTTCTACCCTGCTAGGCACATTCTGTGATTTAGGCTGCATCAAGTAATGTAAGTAATCAAATTTCACTTTGCTTTTTTATAACTTGTATTAGTACAATTATTCAGCAAAGCTTTCATAGTGCATGAACTGTAGGAGCTTAATTTTGAGTTTGGGGTAAACCATTGAAACATGGAAGAAATCCTGTCCTCTGTATTAAAAGTGCTATTAGAACATTTGAATGTTTAGGGCTCCATTGACGACAATGGAGTAGCCCCAGGCTTCTAACGGCCGTTGAAAGCCTGGAGCTTCAACGTTCCAATGCTTGCCTTTAACAGCAACAGCTGTGAAAAAAGGCTTCATGGAGCCCATGGGGATTTCAACCCCCTCGAGCTGATCTACAACCATCTATATTTTGTTTCCTGTACATATAACACTGACAATTGATTGTATTTGCCTCTGTATGTGTATATATTCTATGTTTTTGTTTGGTCAGTGAGCAGCTGACCATTGAGGTGGGCAACATGGTATCTGAGCAGACTATTTGTAACAATTTCAGGTAGTGCAGCTTTGTAATCCCAGGCTGCTTCCCTTCTTTTGTCCAGATTCCTTGTATATTTAGCAATTTTCGGGCAACAATGAAAGTGTCAAATTAACTCTGGGGATTGATGTACCTCCTAGAGAGAGATGGGAGTTTTGTCTTGTGGCCCTTTTGAGTCATCTAAAGAACTACAGACGGTTAATAAGCCTGCTGCAAAGAACATGTACCATGCACATTAAAGAACAATATTTTATGTGCATAGCTGGGTTACTGCTTTTGTCACGGAGATTCTTGTATTACCGTGAAGTTCATAAATTACAATCGTAGTTTAGCACAGTGAACTATGAACTGTCATCAAAGAGCTGCCTGCAAGTTGCAAGGTACAGATTTGAAAGTTATGTTTTTTCCCAGTCTTTCATTAGCTTGATGTTGCTAAAAAGGTTTGTTTGGGTAGAAATCAATACTTATCTTATTATTAAAGTATACCCTGACCACTGTGTTATGTTCTGAGTCCTATGTTTGTTCTTCCCCAGACCAAGCACTCTTAAAAAGTGCCTACCAGACTGGATGTCATGTGAATCCTATGCCTTATAGTCCCCTTTGCCTCATGTAACATTTTCTATACACTGATTTACGGTAAACAACCTTTACAACGCGGTCAAAACACCGCAGTGCCATCACAATGCAGATTTTAAAATGCAAGTCGTTACCACGACTTGCACTGGAGGGCGCTCTAGACTAAGGAATAGTAGATTTACTATTCCAACACCTTCCCTACTGTATGTAGGCTGGAGTTGGAATAGTTAATTATACTATTCCTAAGTCCAGCACCCTACAGCGCAAGTCGTGGTAACGACTTGCGTTGTAAAAGCTGCGTTGTGATGTACCGCGATCATTTTGATCGCGTGGTAACATCATACATCCCTGATTTACACATGCATGAATCCTTGTCGCTGTATGTGTGTGGTATAAAGTGCACCGACACTCTACACTGGTATGAAAGGTGCTAATAAACAAATAAAATACAGCTGGGCAACGGAGAGATGAGAGGCACTGTTGAAAAGTGATAGAGGGAATCCTTAAAGAGCCCCAACAAAGATTGTTCTATCCTAGTGCACAGTAAGGCCATCATTTACTATGATTTAAAAGGTAATACATTTGAATATATAATGACAAAAATGATGGAGAATGCACTGATTTCCCAAATTTTTCTTGGGGGAAGAACCCCCTTAAAACCCTCATTTGTACTGATCAGGCTCACTCGCTGCACATGCTTTGCACAACACAGAGGCTGGTCTCTCGACAATTGTCAGGGCTGCTTCGGGTTCCCAGTCTGGCCCAGATTGATGACAAAAGCTTTCCCCTTGATGCAATTATATAGAATTTCTGAACCACAATGAAATTCAGGATTATCAGCAAACTAAGCAAAATCAAAAAATCAGGTAGTTTAGATTCAGGCCAATTAAGTTGCACAAACTTAACTCCTACCTTGATTATATGCTGCTGTCATTGATCCAGAAGGGACAGACACAGTACATGCTCCCCATTTAAGACCACATAGGAGCATAATGCAGTTCACGTTGTGCATGTCTGCTATTAGGTGTGTTACCAAGCATGGCTTACAAGAAGCCGCGGCCGCTGCTGGTAAGAGTGGTTGGGCGGTGGGCCCGGCTGGAAGGGATTACGAGAGACGACCACAAGGGAAAATTAATTATTTATTTAATTTTCCCTTGTGGTGGTCTCTCAAAATCCCCCAACAGCCGCCCCCACCGCCCCACTGCTCTTACCTGCAGTGGCTGTTCACAAGAATGATTACAATTATACAAATGAAATATAGAAAAACACAATCCATCATGTCTGCTATTTATACCTAATTTCAAACGCATGTACCATAAAATGGTCTTTCTGTGGGTCATTACTAGAGAGAGGCTGTGTAAAACACATATTTTTGATCCTGTTGCATGTGTGAACATGTGAAGACAACCTTAACTAAATTTAATGAGAAGATGCAAAAAAACAAAGAAAACATCAACCCAGCAGAACATGAAACACTGGACTGTTAAGCTTTCCATTGAAGAAAATGGAGCGCTCCCAGCTTCTATTGGCTGGTAGAAGGTCAGAGCATCAACATTTCAATGTTTTTCTATCATGGCAACTGCTGTGAACAAAGGCCCTATGGAGCCCGAGGGGAATTCAACCCCTTCAGGCTCCCTGAGACCTTTGTTTTACTAATTAGAGTATTCTGCCCTGATGGGGTGGTATGTTCTAATTGCCTTATACCCCACTGCAGCTGGGCTATCCCGGCCATTAAAGCCAGCTAAACTAAGTGAAAGGTCTTTGCCTTCGGCTCGGGCCTTTAACGACTAAGCGGGCCTTTAATGACTGGTATACCCCTCTACGGTGGGCGAGAATGGTATAGTAAGACAGCATATTTTAGCATCCAACTGTAAACTCCCCCTCTGATCACAAAAAATGCAAACAGCGCAATGCAAATGCTCTACAGTAATGAGAGACAAAAGGCCCAGAAAAAAAGACATAACTCTCATAATAACTCAAAATCATTCAAAGCTATACAAAATGTCCTTCCATTCTTGAATCAGCAATCCATATGGGCTAGGCAAATTAAATCATTCCTCCAAGGCATCACATTTGGGTTGTGCCTTATCACAGACTGCCATAAGTTTGTCCATCCTAAAACCAGAAACATGCTTGCAGTACCAAGTCATATTATATAGAGGACCAACCTCTTTATTACAACTTTCACCACCAATCATTTTGTGAAAGTATTTACCTACGTTTAATTAACAAAGTATAATATTTTCTGAAAATGAAGGCCTGATGTGTTAATCAGATGGAAATATCCAGGGCCTTTAACATTTAGCAGAGAGGAAAGAAAATAACTATTTGACATCATTTAGAGTTTGGTGCTGTGGTAGTTCTGCTGCAAATGGGCGGGGATCACTCACTGCCTGAATCCCAATTCCCCCAATCTACTCAGATTGGGAACAGTGCTAGGTGTACACTAACAAAGCTGCCTAATCTGCCACTGCCAATGTGGACATTTGATAGGACGGGCCCTCCACTATAGGTCCAACAGGACACAGTGACTGTGACCTCACCTTATTTAGAGTGGGTGACCATCACTTCTCTTGTACGTCATCTCGAGCAGTGGCTCCCAAAGGTTTTAGAACTATGACTCAATTTTTAAAATGGCAAACCTAGGCAACACACCTAGCTTTAATGGACATGAGGTGGGCAGTTTTTAATGTAACTAAATCATTGTGTGGTAGCACACTTTTATTTACAGAAATCACATTATCCATTTCAAGTGTCTACTACATTTGTATAGACATACAGTTTTCCTGATAAAACTATATTGCACACTAACAATAATGTGTAAAAATCGGGTTTCAGTGAATATTTATCATTTGTGTCTTGATTTGTTTTGATCATATTAAAGTTTTTGTTTCCATCACACTTCAGAATTACAGAAAATGTGTTTATTTTTTACTTTCCTAACGGCTGCATGTGTAAAGTTCATTTACAGCTATTTACATTTTGATGTGTGTTACAAAAAACTGACATCCTACTGCATTTCCTTTCACGCACATGTACCAGAGTATGATTGTCCCATGATTCAGTTTACTTTTCTTTCTCTGACCTGAAAGTGAAAAGATCACTCCTTTATTTGAACTAGTGGTTTCCGGTGCACGGCACTGGTATTTAATTGTCAACACTGGCGCTTGTGACCATCTGCCACAAGGTGGCACTGTCGGGCTAATTTAGAGACGACCACAACAACAGTTAATTATTAATTCAATAGACATTAAAAATTACTATAAACTTTTGCCCAAGCCATTCTTATAGCTGTGGGGTCCTGAAATAGTCTGAATTGTCACACTTTTAGGAGTGCGATGCTTACTAGTTGTGCCGTTACTATTATTTACAGAATAGCAGGGGAAATGTGTAGTGCAACCTGCGGTGGCCTCCTGACGAGAGCCCTGGCACTTATATCCCTACAAGTCTGTGCACACTCTATTAGTATCTGCTGCTCTTGGATAATTCTGCAATGCAAATATATATTTATATAAACACACATCTGTTCCTCGGAATTTTGATGGCTAATACATTTGTCCTCATTTGATGGTTCTCCGCAAAACGATTGGCAAAGGATGGAAAGTTCCGTGGCGATTGGTCAAGGGGTTGCAAAGATAAAAATGGGGGATCCCAAAACCTCTTTTTCCAACAATGCATTTTCCATAGACTTTGTATCTTGTGTAGCGTGAAAACGGTTGAATCAATTTACCTGGAATTTGGCGAGATTACACATTATGGTGCACAGATGGCACTTTTAGGTACTACAGGTAAGCAGGGAAAGTATTCTTTCAGTTATAAGGCATTTAAACTTAGTGGTGTCTGTTGCTATTGTATTTTCCTGAATTTGTGGGAAAATTCACATTATTTCACCGGTACGATGTTCCACTGTAAGCCACTCCACTATGCGACACTCCACCGTAGACAATCCACTTTAATGAAATGACATGAACGTTTTATTCATAAAGCGCATTTATTACCGGAGGTGTCTAGGTGCTAGAACCTGTTAAGGAAGGAGACAGAAGAGTGGGAGAAGAGAAACTTTATCAAAGGATAGATAGGAAATCCTGAGCTGATGTAAGCAGTATAAGCCTATTGACTAAAAAGCCATGTTTGAAGTGCCTTCCTAAAAGGAAGCAGTTCTGTCAGTGAGGGGGAAGAGTGTTTCAGAGTTTGGATGTGCAGGTCTTAAAGCTTCTGCCACCACAGTTTGCTAATCTGAATCATGGAACTACTACAAGGTTAGCCATGGATGATCATAAAAATATAGGGGGCATACCAGTGGAACTTGTGTTTAAGGAAGTCGGGGACAGAATCATTTAGTGCCCTGAAGGCAATACACAGACCCTTGAAATCAATCCGCTTCCTTATGGGAAGCCAATGAAGTTGAACCAAGGCTTGAATGGCAGAGTGATGTCTGGGAATCCCGATTAGGAGACGAGCAGCCACGTTCTATAAGCTATTATACTGTACATCATTCTATTCTCTGCCACTCCACTCTACACCACTCTGCTCTATGCCAATCCACTATACCCTACTACAATGTGCACTATTCAACTGTGCAACTCTCCACTCTATGCCATTCTACTCTACTCTATTCCACTATATGTCACTCAACTCTGCATCACTACACTGTATGAAAGTAACACTCAAAGCTATTCCACTCTACACCACTCCACTGTACGCTACTCCACTGTATGATAATCCACTCTATATCACTCCATTCTACGCCAAAACACTCCATGCTATTCCGAGGTTTGCCACTCCACTCACCAGCACTCCACTATACGCTAGTCTGCAGTACCCTATTATACTGTACAGCACTGTAGACTACTACCCCACTACACTCTACTCTGCTCCACTCTACACCACTCCACTCTCTGCCACTCCAGTCTACATTATTCCACTGTACACCCCTACACTGTACTTTACTCCACTCTACACCACTCCCCTCTATGGCACTCCACTCTACACTATCCACTCTATGAGACTCCACTGCGCCACTCCACTCTATGCCACTCCAGTCTACACCATTCCACTGTAACCACTCCACTCTATGCCACTCCACTCTATGCTATTCCACTGTATACCACTAAACTCTACCTCACTCCAATGTATGATGCTCCACTCTACACCACTTCACTTCACTCTACGCTATTTCACTCTATGCCACTCTCCATTACACACTCCACTCACGCTATTCCATATAAGCTGCTACATCGTACCTTACTCCATTCTATGCCACTCCACTCTACACCACTCCAGTATATGCACACCACTCTATGCCACTCCACTCTGTGTCACCCCACTATACGCCACTCCACTTTACGCGTCTGTCGTCGATGTCTGGGTTTTGAAGCTGTTGTGGATGTCTGCGATCTTGCGGTAGAAGAAGGTAGCCAGGGAGTCGCAGAGTTCTTGTGATGGCGGTCCGTCATAGGAGCAGGAGCGGGGGGTGGCGAGTTCTTTCAAGATGTTCAAGAGCTCTTTGCTGTTGTGTGCATTATTGTCAATGTGTTCTTTGAAGGAAGTACTTTTGGTGGATCGGATGAGTTAGTGGTGTTTGCATCTGGCGTTTATGAGGGCTGCCTGGTTGTCTGGTCATTGCTCCACTGTTTCTCGAGTCTTCTGCTGGTGTGCTTGGAGTTTTGGAGGTTGGCGTTGAACCAGAAGGCTCTCGTGTCGGTGTGCATGTTGGAGGGTTTCCTTATCGGGGCGAGGGCATTGGCAAAGTTGTCGATCCACTGTCTGGTGGCTGCAGTGGTTTTCAGGCCTGTGGAGTTCGGTGGTTGCTGGCGGAGAAGATGGGGTCGAGCGTTTGACCAGCGGAGTGGGTGGGTGTCGTGACAAGTTGTTTGAGTCCGAGGTTGTCGGTCAGCATTGTGGAGTTGCTGTCATTGTCCTTCTCGAGGTGGAAGTTCAGGTCTCCGAGGAGGATGTAGTCTGTGGAGACAAGGGCATGCGTGCTGATGAGGTCGGCTATGGATGTGCTGAACTCTTGTAGGGGCCCAGCGGTCTGTAGACAAGTGATCCTCTGATGGTGGTGTTGTGGATATGAAAGTGGTTGTGTTCGGCTTTGGTCGAAATGCTGATGGTGTTCCGGTGGACTATGGCGATTCCTCCTCCTGGTCTGTTGTTGTTTCGATCCCTGCGGGTGGTCTTGTATCTGTCCGGGATTGCTATGTCGGGCACCAAGGAGGTGTTTATCCAGGTCTCTGTCAGGAAGGCAACGTCCTGGGCGGAGGAGTCGGGCAGGTCCCAGAGTTCGACGGCGTGCTTGTGAACTGAGCAGGTGTTGAGTAGAACACAGCTGAGGTGGTTGTGGCCAGCATTGTTGGGATGGGCAGGATGGGCAGGATGGGCAGGATGTGCAGGTGTGCGCTGGCTGGTGTAGCGGCAGTTTCGGCAGGTGAAGGGTCCGTGGGTGACTTTCGGGGTGGCCTGGAAGCAGGTGGAGGATTGGCAGGCATTGAGCGCGTGGAGGGTTGTGGTGTCGGGTGTTGTGGCACTCGTGAAAGGCAGGTGGTCTGGCAGCGGTTGCCATAAGATGTTGTCCATCTCTAGCCCTGCTATCAGTATCCCAAGCACATGGACTTACCTTGGTCCGTTTTGCCCCGTGGTTCCCCAAGTTCCATTACATGCCTCGAGGCTGACTCTAGTGTGTTGGATGGGTGTTGTGGTAATCAGATGATAGACTTTGACAGGCAAGCCCACACTGTAAGTCTTAGCCACCCTAGAGATCTTCAAAGATGCTTGAGGCATGGCTTTGAGAAGGGCTGAACCTCATGACGGTAAACAGGAATGTATGCATGATTCTGAGAGCAGCAGGTGGTGCCTGATGACTTATGACTGTGCCATGCATGGCTATGTGCTGGGCATGTGATGATGATTACTTTTAGTGTACATTGTTTGTGCAAGAATTAACACTGAACTGATTGTGAGTGATACACAATCACAATGGATAAAACATATTGTTCACATCGTCTATGACCTGTGTCTGAGATAAGCCAAGTAAACATGAACATGGATCCTATGTAAATTGAAAAATGCAAAGTACAACAGACAAAAAAAGTATGACAGATGACAATGACATGGACAGCCCTTTGTAAGGAAAGCTAAACATGACCAATCATGATCAAGCTCCTCTGTGCCAACCTGTGATCCAACTGCATGTGATACAAGCAGTTTAGTAAATCTGACAAATCTAGAAAACAGTTACATTGACCATGTAGACTTAATTACACGTCTGTGCAAGAGACATTGGCATAACAATACTTGCAATCCACAGATGGTGTGCACCTTCTGTGTGCCATAACTTTCTACCATGACTCTTCTCACGAGCTTCAACAAGCATACAGTTCCATCCAATCTCTGCTCAGGACTCTCCTTTGCAGTGGGCTCACCTAATGGGAAAATCTGTATGGCTTGGAGGACACACCCAGCTAATTCTGCACTTACCTGCACGGAAAGTCCTCCAGGCCCCTGCATTTGGTACCCTCACAATAAAAACATCCACTGCACTTGGCAGTGTTACTCTAGATTGCAAAACCAAAGAGGATGATGGACGGAGTGTTGAACATTGGACAGAGTGTTGAACATTGCAAGCACTCACCCCCAGTCAACTGATCTGGGTTTAGTCCATCTCCATTCTTTAGCTCACTCCGCCACCCCAGTTCAGACATGGCCATATGCAAATCAGTCTGACCCTGTGCCTCATGGGAACAGTCCAGCCCGAACTGCCAAGCCATATCTTCCCTCGACCACAAAGCAAGCATCCTGGGACCGGTTTCTGGCTAATCAGCCGTCATCAGCCAGGCTAGCTTGAATCCAGTGGCAAAGTGAGCAAAAGACCCACGTCTGAGCATTTCCGGGTGTGCTTCACTGAGCAGCTAGATCTGCAACTGGGTGGTGGTGGTGGGAGGGTAATCTTATGAGGTACCCTACCACCTGAATATATTTTCTTTTTAATAGAAGCGAGTGGTGGAATGTATTCACTCTTAGCCACGCCAATCACAGACATATTTATTTTGTATAGTTTGGGTAGGTTTGTTCGAGCTTGAGATGCAAAAGGTGCTAAGGCAGGAGATTGTAAACACCATGCCCTAAAACCTGTCACCCAGAACTGCTGCATATCACTTTAAGTACATTTTCTTATTAAAGCATTATGTCAGATTATGCTAAGTGGGAGTCGTGCAAAGTCTATTAAGGAGTAAGTAAAATATTGTCCTAATAAGAGAAGGCAAGTTGGCTGATCTGCTGCTGTTCACGGCAGGGGACGGTTGGGGTGTGTTGTGTTTCTGTATTACTGAAGCTCAAAGATTGCTTCGAATTGAACAGCCTGCAGTGCTGAACTCAGAGATGGGGGCACATCCACAGAAACCTTTGCAGGCAGGGATCCAACCACTTTTATTGCATTATGTATTTTTGCATGATTCAGTAGACAATATTAAAGCCCTGTTAAATGCCACATGGTAACAACTCAGTTTCCCAAGCAATGAATGGCACTGGCGGGGGAGGAACCAGCGTGAGACCAATTTCATTCTCAATATGTTCCAGATGAACAAAGGCTGCATAAGTAAATGGCCTCACAGGGGCTGTGTTCTTTCAGCTACCCCACAATCCATTATTTTCATTCTCTTTCGTAAGGTTTTTTGCTAAACCAACAATACAATGTGATTAACAGTGGGATTTCATTTTTTTTGTCTTAAAAACTGACTCGGAAAATAACAAGAAAAAATGTGGACACAGTATATGTTTTCAGCAACAATCCTTAATAATCCTTAGAGCGCTAGAAGTAATTGTGAGGTTAGAAACAAATAAAGGCTCCTTTCTAGCGTGGGCAAAAGTTTAGACTTTAAATAAGAACGATTATCAACTTCTGAGAAACAAAAGGAGGTATAGAAGACAAACGTTTACAAAAACATAAATAAACATCAACAAATTGGTGGGGGGCTCCTTCATTCAGAGGGTGGCAGGATGTTGTTTTCTAGGTGGCAACAATGCTGCCAGCTCATGAGGAAGGTTATGTTTTTCCGAAGACAGAGCCCCCAAATCAGGAGTGTTTGGGAAGTGCTGACCAGTCGGCTACTCGAGGGAGCCATTGTGGCCCTAATCACTGTATTTTTCGCCCAAAGCAGATCCTGCCATGTACATCGGAGTCCCTTTATTTGAAAAATGTTCTCTAATGTAGTCGTAAATTAAAGTAGTGCAATTTAGGAGCAAGTGCTACTTATGAAGGCAATCTACTGCCTGAAGTCCCTCTTTCATAGGGATAACAGGGCAGAGCATATTAAGGTAGCATAATATAGTCCCCATTTTGCATTTTCTCATAGAGCTGATCAGTTTTACATGATGTTTCTTTTTTTTTCACTTTTATTATATGTTTCATTTGTACCCTTCCAGCATTTGGGACATAATGTGCTGCCCAGATGAAAAAATGCATTTATTTTTCTAAAGTAAAATATAGCAGCACATCTTTTCTTGATACATTTCTAGAACTACTAACACATGTTTGGTTGCTTTCAGGATCACAGGGGTAATTTTCTTATGCAAATTAGGTAGTAAAATGTACAGTCGCGCATATTTTCTTTTTGAAGAGCGTAAAGTAGAAAATATCAAATGATTGTGGGTAACTGGAGAATGTATCAGGTGCTACAGTTTATGGTCCATAAAATGTCGATTTTGGACATACCAAAACTAATTAATTACAAGCTGTGTAGTTTGCTGAAAGGCCTTGCGAAACTATTTATGCAACCAGGTGGAAAGAGTCTTAACACGGTTTTCAATTGGGTTATGGACTGCCCCTTATAGGACGGCTTCACTCAGACAGATCATTTGAATTATGCCCTATATCAACGTTTAAAATGCATTTAAATATCTAATTTTTTGTCTAAATTATTACAACTAGTTGGTAATAAGAAGAGAAAATGTGTTACATATTCGATTTAGTTTAAGTTAGATTTATATCACGCAAATAATAAAAGTTTATTTAAACACGTGTGGGGGTCTGTGATTATGAGTCAGGTAGATACTGCCTGCCTCACCACAACTGGTGCGTTGCTCCACATGGGGTTTTACAGGCGCGTGGTACCAGACACAGTTTTACCAGCCGGATAATAAGGTCAGTAAAATATTAAGAGGTGTCAGCAGCCAAGACTTACATCCGGGTCCCTAATGCACCTTTTCTCTGGCAAGGGGGAACATGCAGTGCTCTCCACTGTCATAAATCGACTTTCCTTTTCCTCCTCTAAACTCCCAGCTATCTTCTTTCCCTCACTGCAAAAAAACAGGCCCACTTTTACCCGAGCAGTTGGTAATTGTTGGTATTAATGTACATGGAACTGAAAATACTGTGCAGAATTCCACCTGTAATACCAGATCACCACTATATTTCCCATTTGCCGGAAATCACTTGTAATAGCAGCAAATCCATGAGGAAATTATGGCTGGTAATGATAATTCCAGCTGTCTGGAATTATTTTGCGGAATTCCTCCACTTTTTTAATTGGGGGGTCATTAATGGGACACATACAAATATGTTTTGCTTGATATGATTTGATCTAAAATCACTCCTATTCCAAATCCGGGTTCTACAGATTTCACTGTATTTTGGACCCTAATTTCCAATCACAAGGGAAATCCCATAATGAAGGTTTTATTCCTTTACTCTGTCCATGCTGCATTGCAGAACAGTTAGGAAAGAAATCTGTGCACTGCTAACCAAAAGGTCTACAGAGCATCAGCATTGGCCGCGGTAAAATGATGCCCAATATTTGCCAGGCATCTGAAGCAGTGGTACTGGCCTCCTTCAAGCATATCTGCATTGCTTCAGTTAAGTCACCAATGTCTCCACCAGAGGGAAATATCTAGGTTGAGTACTTTGTTTGTTTCATTTACTATTACAAGTTATAAGCCGGACACTGGGGCCCAAGATGAATAAGGCTAGTTCACAGCCGTAGCACCCCACTGGCATTTGGGAAAAATGTAGCGCCTTTAAAACTCTTGAACAGGAATAAATGCATAGCGGCAACCTCTTACCAAGTCAGTGGTTTTAATTACTGTATATACGTCTGTAGTAGTAGTATAGTGCGAACCTAGCCAAAAGGCAGCAGGGCATTGTCTCGTTTCGAAGTCAAAGATACAGTCAATGAGTGACTCGTGAATTACCTGTGTCCTGGGAAGAGAAGTTAACTGCTACTTCATCATGATGTAGTCCTCTTAAAAGAGGCGTCTCATCCGCTTTTTCCTAAATCACTAGTAGTATTAGGATGGTCTTCATGGATACTAGGGTGTTGTTTCAGATCATGGGTGCATAGATGGAGAACGCTGTTCCACTTGTCAGTAAAATATACTGGTCTACTGTATATTTTGACTTTGAAAATGATAATGAATTCCAGCAAGGGGAGCTAGTTGAGTTCCATCAGGAAGTAGGTGATGTACTCATATTTCTTCAGGCCATGGATGGTATGAAAGAAAACAGCCACTCTGGAAAGCTGTGTCTGACAAATGTTTAAAAGCAGCCAGCAAGCATCAAAATATTCCAATGGCAGGTTGCCTTCCAATGGACCAGAGCTTCACATCTGATCTTTTTTGGCACTGTATTCATACACTGTTTTTCAAATCAATGAGCAGAGGAAAGAAAATGTGATACAACTGAAACTACAGGTAGACTCTGATGATTTGGTGCCTGGCCTCTTCTCAGTGGAAGAATGTGAGATGGCTTTGAAGGGGATACAGTAAGCTAGAGTAAAAATGCTGACTTTACAAAAAATTGCAGTTTTGCTTCATTGTGCCAAAGTCAGATGAGGCTTTGCTCACTAGATCAGTTACGCTAAATGTGCATTGTGCAATGCGGTATAACAAGACAGCAATGTGGTTAAACTATGTACATGTGCAATAATGCTAAGGGTTTACTGTGCTTTAACAAATTTACAATTGTTAATACAAATAGAAAAGGTATATAACATTTTTCGTTCATAATGGCACATGCTGCTGTGTGTTGGATGCTCTTATTTGGCAGGGTCAGAGAAGAGTTTTGGAGGCAACAAAGCAGGCATTACTGCCATCCAAATCTGAGACTAGAAGGACATGGACAGCAGTTCTGAAGTTACTTTATAGGATCAACGGTTTCACTTTCCTTAGCAGTGAGAGTTGTTACCAGACTGTCTGGAAAGGGAAGACCACTCGGTCCCCCCGAACGTATGGATGGGTGCCCCGCTTCCCCGGGAAACCGTTTTGGGCGGGGGGCGTGGTTCGGCTGGTATGCCCAAAGCGGCGTAGCCGGAGCACGCCCTTCCCGCCCAGAAGGGGTTGTCCTAGACACCCGCCCGGAAGACCGCGCCCAGATGGGCATACCCGAGGAGGGCCCCCGCCCTCCCGCAGACAGATAAATAGAGCGGGAATCCAAGGAAGCGTCCTCTTGTTCCAGTGCTCTGAAGGCTGCACCACTCGTTGCTCGTGAGCCCTCGACGGAACAAGCAGCAATTTTGAGAACTTGTAATCTTTGTTGTTTCTCTTTCAGTATCAGGCGTGTGTAGGATCTAGGACCTCGTCGATCAAGTCGAACGGAGTGAACAAAGTCATGTCCGGCAAAAAAGCAGGAAAGAGCTCCGAGTTGGAGAAGATACTACGCACTTTGTCGAACCGAATGGCGGTGATGGACCGAAAACTGGGTAAAGTGGATTCGATCGGTCGGGGCTTAGCAGAGGTTATAAAACAGATAGCAGCCCATAACAACCTCTCGGGCGGCCTAAGAAGGTGATAGGACCGGCCTTGCCGGGAGTCGCCCCAGAGGGTAGGGGGAAACGTAGTAAGAAGAGGGCGGGTTCCGGGGAAGGCCCAGTCCCGGAGGTACCCCCAGCAGGCCCAGTCACACCGGTGGACAGCCCGGTACCAAGTCCGGATGTGGGTTTACCAATCCCCGTTGTAATAACTCCGGTTGAGGATGATCAGATGCCCCCAGAACTGGCCCTTCAGTTAGCGGCAGTGTTACCCTGGCTTAAGAAGAAAACTGGGGGGGCAGTGGCTGCGGGGGATCCGGCCGAGGAAGCCAGATTAATAATCGAGCAGTTACGGCAGTCAAGAGAAGCCGGGACGGCGAATGTTCCTTCTATTCCCCCACAGGTGGCACCGGGAGTGACGGAGGTTGGCCGAGAAAAGACAGCAGACACGGCGGTTGAACCCGGTAAGAACCCGTTGCCAATGGTAGGGGAGAGTTCAGTGCCTTCGAGGCGCGAAAGGTTGGCCCAGCACATCCCGGCGGCCACAAAGGAAATGATATGGGGGGACAAATATGTTAATATGTTTTCTCTGTTGACCGACCATCGTGAGATAGAGTACGCAAAGACCCAGAAAGATTTATGGCACCCCAGCGTATGGCGGGCCAAGATGGCGGAATTTAGGGTCGACGAGACCATAGCGAACTGGGTAAAGGCCTTCTCTATATTTACGGCAGTAATGGGGGAACGTAAACCTGAAGTGTTGCCCGATCTATCATGTTACCAGAACAGGATCATGGATTTTTACACAATGTACGGGGGGAATGAATGGAAAGGTTATGATGTTCACTTTCGAAAATCTAAAGAGTTTGATGTAACTTTAACGTGGGATTGCCTCGACACGGTGTCATGGCACAAACAGCTCTTGCCTGGATCGGCGGGTACGTCCTTGCCGGGCGGGAGCGGGTCTGGGACAGTTCAACAAAGGCCGGCACAGCCCTTTCGAGCAAGCGCCGGTGGGGAATCACAGCCCAAGACCGGGGGGAATGGGGGCAAGCGCGGGGTTTGTTGGGGTTTCAACAGAGGTAACTGTAACAGGCCCCAGGGAACATGTAGGTTCCGGCATGCTTGTGCGGGCTGTGGGAACTCCTCACACCCGGAAAGCAGCTGTAGGTCCAAGAGCGGTAGTTCAGGAGGAAAGGGGGGATCCAAGCAGGATTGATGTGACGCTTGGGAAGCGATCATCTTCACCCATCGACATCATGGCTTTGACTCCCTGGCTGAACAAATACCCTGATCATGTATCCGCCGGGATTTTGAGGAATGGTTTCCTATATGGCTTCAACATCCCGGCGGGGAATTTTCGGGGGAGCCCCTTTTTTAAGAATCAGCTATCTGTTCAACACAACCCGGCAGTGGCAGCCAAGAAAATTACCAAAGAGGTCAGCTTGGGACGGGTAGCAGGACCTTTTCCATGCCCGCCAGTGGCGGATTTCGTGTGTTCACCTCTAGGAGTGGTTCCGAAGAAAGACCCGGGGGAGTATAGACTCATTCACAATCTGTCGGCCCCGAGGGGTGCCTCGGTGAATGAAGCCATTGACCCAGAAGTCTGTTCAGTTCGATACGCATCGTTCGACGATGCTGTTGACCTTCTGAATCACCTGGGCCCCGGTGCTCTGATGGCGAAATCAGACATCGAATCAGCATTCAGGTTGCTCCCGGTACACCCGCGGGACCAGCGCTTGCTAGGATTTACGTTCCAAGGGAAGTATTACATGGATAAATGCATGCCCATGGGCTGCTCAATTTCTTGTGCTTATTTTGAAATGTTCAGCTGTTTTTTAGAATGGGCGTTCACCGAGGCCACTGGGCATAGACAGGTGATGCACTATTTAGACGACTTCCTGTTCTTAGGGCCAGCAGGCACTACGAAATGTGCACAGGCACTGCAGGACTTCTGCATTCTCATGCAGGAGTTTGGGGTCCCATTGGCACCAGGTAAGACAGTGGGGCCATCTACTTCACTGGAGTTTCTGGGAATTGAGCTCGATTCTGTGGAAGGATACTTCCGTCTGCCAATGGAGAAGGTGGCCAAGTTCAGGGCTTCCTTAATACAATGCCTGGGCAAGGAAAAAGTGACCCTGCACCAGTTACAACAAACAGTGGGCCAGCTTAACTTTGCCTTGAGAGTAATACCGATGGCTCGCCCCTTCTCACGTTCCATTGCACAGGCTATGGCCGGCCTCAAGGAGGGACACCACCGCACGAGACTGTCGGCAGAGGTTCGCCAGGATATGCGCATTTGGTTGGCATTCCTGGCGGACTTCAACGGTCGAGTGGCGTGGAACAAACCCCCAGCATCGTCGGATGAATTGGGTTTATGGACCGACTCAGCTGGGAGCATGGGATTTGGCGCCATCTTTGGTAACCGATGGTCGGCGCAATTATGGCCGACGTGGTGGCACTCCAGTGGCCTAACAGGTAACATTGGGTTCTTGGAGCTATTTCCCATTTGGGTGGCTCTGTTGGCATGGCCAGAAGATTTTAGGGACCGCTCAGTAGTGTTTTGGTCTGACAATATGACAGTGGTCGAGTGCATTAATCAGCAGGCAGCACGCTGCAAGTGGATCTTGAGACTGTTGAAAGAAATTGTATTACGTTGCATGAGATTGAATGTACAGTTCAGGGCAAAACATGTGCCGGGTGTACTGAATAATGCAGCTGATGCACTCTCTCGTTCACACATGCAGGCTTTCAGGGGCTATCTACCTACAGCGGATCTAGTGGCGGCACCGTTCCCAGAAGCACTATGGCTGATCGGTGCCCCGAATTACAGGACCTCGTGGCAGCCAGCTTAGCGCCCAGGACGAGGAAAACCTATGAGGGAGCGTTTCGTTCTTACTGCGCCTTTTTAGGCCCGGCAGGGAGACATAGCTGGGGGCGGGAGGAATCCTTCCTGGGGTTCTTAGCGGCGCTTCATAGAGAAGGCTGATCAGCCGCAACTGCCAACAGACATAGGGCGGCCATATTATTCATGGCACAGCTCCACGGCATACGGGACCCGACGGGGTCCTTTTTAGTCAGGAAGGCGCTCCGCGGTTGGCAACGCCTGGAGGGTCGCAGACAAGATACAAGGCACCCGATTGGTTTAGAGAGATTGTCTCTGCTACTAGCAAAACTGGATGAGACATGCTCCTCCCCTTCCGAGGTAGTTCTGTTCCGAGCGGCTTTCGCCTTGGCATTCCATGGGGCCATGCGGGTAAGCGAACTTGTGGCGAGGAACAAGAAAGATATGGAGGGAGGCCTATGCAGGGATCACGTTCAAATACGGGGTGATTCGATGCTAATCTCGATAGCCAGGTCCAAGACAGACCAGGAAGCTATAGGGAGTAGTGTTGTTGTGCAGCGCGCTCGAGGGAGCCCCAGTTGTCCGATAAGGTATTTAGAGGACTACCTGGCACAGAGGCCGGCGACATGGGGAGGGAGCCTGCTTGGACACAAGGATGGCACCCCGTTGACGAAATTTCAATTTCAGAGGGTGCTGGCACTTACGATTGCTGCGGCGGGCTTGAACCCGTGCGATTTTGGGACCCACTCATTCAGAATAGGGGCCGCTACTGAGGCTACGGCTCGGGGTCTGGGTGCGGAAGAAGTGAAACAGTTAGGCCGTTGGTCCTCGAACTGTTTCAAGAGGTATGTGCGACTGCACATGTTGTAAAAGACTGATGAAATGCACTCACGCTTGTTGTCTTTTGTTTGAATTACAGTTTCGCAAGCCTGTGACGCGGGGCGGAATTTGGGATCAACCCATCACCAGAGGACCAGCGGTCAAGGATCACCGACTGGAGAGCAAGTGGTATGGGTCATGGGCCACTCATACGTGAGGCACGCCGGGGACGTATTCATGGCAGGTGACGCGACTCACGCATCTGGGGAATACGGGTTCAGAGTAACCTTCCATGGGAAGGGAGGCCTCTGTTTTGACCAATTTCAATAGTTTGTGGAGGGTCTCTTAGGGCGGCAAAGGTCACCGCCATCTGTAATCATAGTGCACTTGGGGGGCAATGACTTGGTAAGACTGGGAAGACGAGTGTTAGTGGAACACATATTGTCGGCAGTCAGCTGGTTGGCTAGGAGGCTCCCGGGGTGCACAATTGCCTGGTCCCACATGATCCCCAGGAGAGTTTGGCGGGGGGGTTTCTCTGTGACGGCGTTGAACCACTCGGTAAAGAGGGTCAACAATAAAATTGGGAAATTGTTTCGCTCCGCGCATTTGCAAAGCATTCCCCATGGGTGTATTCGGGGTGATCACTTTTACTTGAATGATGGGGTTCACCTGTCCAGGGCGGGGAATGATTTACTCATAGGAGACTTCATAGCATGGCTAGTGGGATTGAGGAGGCATGACCTTTAGGAGGTGTGGGGGGGCCGGATAGTCGGTCAACTATCCGGCCTGTGGCGGTAAGGTCATGATCGGTGAGCAGTAATTTCAAGGTCCCTAGGGGGGGCGCCACCCAGTATGGATGGGAGCGCCCGGGGGGAGGCGGCCATTGGCCCCTCCCACGGAGAGGCGGCACCCACGATGGATGGGTCGCCTAGGGGGAGACGGCCATAGGCCCCTCCCAGGGGGAAGACGGCTATATGCCCCTCCTACGAATTTCCCGGGGGCCGGATATCCGCTCCGGCGGAAGAGAGTGTGGGGAAGGGGGGGAGTCCACGCTGTCCTTCTTACAGATACCTCACACGGGAACTCGGACGACCTTTAAAATGGCGTCGAGTGAAAGGGGGCCCCCACGACAAGGGAAGTTACAGTTGGCAACGAGGGTAAAGTCCTCTGCGCATGCGCCACTCACACCGTGAGGGCGGGAGTTTGGTAGTAGGGATCTGACACCGGTTAAGACCTTGCCGTTGGCCCTTAATGCTAGGATGTACAATTTTATTTTCGAATGTATGCATTTTCAGGATGCTAGACTCGGCTATGAAACCTTTGTATTAGAGATCTGTTAAGGTTAGCCAAAGAACATGTCTTCATCAAAATGTAATGAAAGTAAAATTGTACATAATGTATGAAACGTTTTAATTTAAAGTTTTACATTTTGTTTCATATTTTAATAAATACGGCCGGGGGGGTAACTCCCCCCCGCCTTCCAAAAGCTCAAACTTGTGTCTGTCTCCTCCCATGGGGAATTGGTGTTGGGAGGGGGTGGCGGGCATCCCGGCCATATAGAAAGGGAAGACCACTCGGTCCCCCCGAACGTATGGATGGGTGCCCCGCTCCCCCGGGAAACCGTTTTGGGCGGGGGGCGTGGTTCGGCTGGTATGCCCAAAGCGGCGTAGCCGGAGCACGCCCTTCCCGCCCAGAAGGGGTTGTCCTAGACACCCGCCCGGAAGACCGCGCCCAGATGGGCGTACCCGAGGAGGGCCCCCGCCCTTTCGCAGACAGATAAATAGAGCGGGAATCCAAGGAAGCGTCCTCTTGTTCCAGTGCTCTGAAGGCTGCACCACTCGTTGCTCGTGAGCCCTCGACGGAACAAGCAGCAATTTTGACCCACCCACCAGCCCCTTCTTGTAATGTTTGAATAAAGTAATTGTTGATGATATCCGAATGTATTAAATAGATGCAGTCACATTTTTTCAGCATTTGATGTATGCCTTGGATTGAATAAATGTGTATAGGCCTTTTTCCTTTGTAGAAAAAGTAAAGGAGTGTATCACATAATAAAATTGTCTTGTGCTTTAGGACTTTTTTCCCTTTGTAGAAATGAAAAGTTGATGAATCGTCAAGCTGTTGCAGATTAGGCGTATTTTCTTTCCTTAGTAGGTAAAACAACTGTCGTATTTATTTTGGTCGGGCGGTAAGGTCATGATCGGTGAGCAGTAATTTCAAGGTCCCTAGGGGGGGCACCACCCAGTATGGATGGGAGCGCTCGGGGGGAGGCGGCCATTGGCCCCTCCCACGGGGAGGCGGCACCCACGACGGATGGGTCGCCTAGGGGGAGACGGCCATAGGCCCCTCCCAGTGGGGAGACGGCTATATGCCCCTCCTACGAATTTCCCGGGGGCCGGATATCCGCTCCGGCGGAAGAGAGTGTGGGGAAGGGGGGGAGTCCACGCTGTCCTTCTTACAGATACCTCACACGGGAACTCGAACGACCTTTAAAATAGCGTCGAGTGAAAGGGGGCCCCCACGACAAGGGAAGTTACAGTTGGCAACGAGGGTAAAGTCCTCTGCGCATGCGCCACTCACACCGTGAGGGCGGGAGTTTGGTAGTAGGGATCTGACACCGGTTAAGACCTTGCCGTTGGCCCTTAATGCTAGGATGTACAATTTTATTTTAGAATGTATGCATTTTCAGGATGCTAGACTCAGCTAGAAAACCTTTGTATTAGAGATCTGTTAAGGTTAGCCAAAGAACATGTCTTCATCAAAATGTAATGAAAGTAAAATTGTACATAATGTATGAAACGTTTTAATTTAAAGTTTTAAATTTTGTTTCATATTTTAATAAATACGGCCGGG
This sequence comes from Lissotriton vulgaris, assembly GCF_964263255.1. Classification (NCBI taxonomy): domain Eukaryota; kingdom Metazoa; phylum Chordata; class Amphibia; order Caudata; family Salamandridae; genus Lissotriton; species Lissotriton vulgaris. Next base: position 440,050,617 of record NC_141693.1, read on the forward strand.
GGGGTAACTCCCCCCCGCCTTCCAAAAGCTCAAACTTGTGTCTGTCTCCTCCCATGGGGAATTGGTGTTGGGAGGGGGTGGCGGGCATCCCGGCCATATTGGTTTTGTTGGCATTGTGTTCTTACAAGATGAGGTCAGTGGCCAGGGTAAATGCTAATGATTTGGCATTGGGTGAAAGCTGGAGTTTGAATCCATCCAGATCCATGCCGTTGAACCTGGTTTAGAATAGCTGTTGCATGTTGATCTTACCAAATAAAAATATTTATTTTTCAATAGGCTTGAGCTTTAGGTAAGACAACCGGGTCTGCATGACGTGTAGGCAGTGTTTGAGGCATACAATGTCTGGATCAGAGGAGACTTTCAAGTAGCATTGTGTATCTTGGGGAATATTGATCCTGTTATCAGTGTAGAGAGCAAAAAGGAGCTCCAAGTACAGACTGAAGTCGATGGAGGCAAGATAGAAACCTGGAGGACTCCGCACATGATGGAGATTTTCTGGGAACTTGAGGTGCCCATGTCAATGAACTGTTGTTGTTTGGAGAGCCAGTGAAGGAAATTGCAAGTGAATTCCATTTTATAACATGAAGGTAGGAAGATTGACAGTTTTGAAGGTGGCCCTGATGGCCGGCAATCTAGGGAGACATGAGTCATCTTAATCTGTTGACAGAAGATCATTGTCACTGTAGGTGTATCCATGCTGTAGTGTTACCTAAACCTATATTGGTTTGTCACATAGGAGGCAGTTGGCATTGATCTCAAAGTTGAGCTTTGACTGCTTTTTCAATGATCTTGATGACAACTGTTAGATGAGAGATCAGCCAGCATTTGCAAGGTCATTATGATCATTGTAGGTTCATTGTCATTGACAATAAGGGGTAAGAATGCGAGACCGTCTCCTGAAAGGGCTTTCAATAAGTACAAGGGAAAGAATCTCTATATCGGGAGGGTTTGAGGGAGTTGAGTTTGTCACCAAGAAATGCACGAGATAGAGCTTTGAAGGATGGCCATTGTGGGATGCTACCATAAAGGATGCGTTGAAGAGGAAAAGAAGGCATGCAATTCTTGTGGGTTGGTCTATAGTCACTAATTTCTCACACCTCTGAATAAGCAAGTGATGAAAGCAGAGTCATATTTGAAATCAAACGGTAGTATCCCAAGGCAGAGCCTTGTGCCACGTTGTGCCGCAAATGAAAAATGTACCAATACACTTTAGAACTTTACTAACCTGTAGACTGGGACATCTTTGGTGATAAGTGCACATGAGAAATAATGACCCCAAGCTTTGAGTCAAGGAAGAAGAAGAATTTAGATGATTTTACATGGTCATTCTTCTTGCCACCAGATAAGAAGGAGAACGACCTTACTGAGTGCTGCTGCTACACTGTTGTTAGATTCCTTCTACCACTAAACTCCTCTTAAAATCTAGCAAAGCTTCATTCCTGGTTACAGGTCAGAATAGTTGCATTGCCTGTAGCTTTTAGAAAATGTCTATTATCTGCCCTCACCCAGGAAGGGTGCTTTCTGCCAACGTGTGAAAAATCAATCTCTATGTGCATTGGTACTGCTTTTAAAGCGTATTTCTATATGGCAATCAATATAATACCTGAGTTTCCTATTCTTATTATCTATTGTTTCCTGCTATAGTCAAAATGTCCATACAGTTATCAAGCTAACAGACTTTAGACCCTGGATTCCTCATACCAGGAAGGGGCGGAATACTACAGGGGAAATTATTGGAGGATCTCAACAATAAATGCTGCTATCTAATGCCAGGATTTAGAGTTTCCTTAAAAAGGCTCATGACAGGAAACCACAATGGTTTGTTGAGGCATTCCTCTCTGGGCACACAAAGAGGGAGAATCACACGTTTAGCGTCCAGATCTCGTTTGGCAGGAGTTATCAGACCTGTGATCGTTGTGCTTGGCCCCAAAGCAATACATGAGACTGCGAAAAATAGAAATTATCAAAAGAAAACAGCAGTTTAGGGGGTCTTACTTGCTTACTTGCTTTCTTTCGGTTGGGCTGCAGTGCATTACACGGGACCGACGTACATGAAAATTATTACAACAAACAACGGAGTATAAGGCATACATAAGGACACACATTGACCTTGGGAGAATCCACTCTACTTGATAGTACGATAGTACGGAACGCTAACATTTGCCATTGTGAGAGGGCACATGCAAGTTTTCATTCTTTCATTGCCATGATGAAGTTCCCAGCATGGGATTGAAACAAGTTGGCTGGAGTGTCTTAGTTTGATGATTTTTGCAAATTTGGAATAAAAAAAATATTTTTACATTAATATTTGACTATTGGACTTTATGAGCTGTGCACCCCCATTCCACAATAAAGTAATTCTTCAATCTGACGCACAGTGGGGTCACGCAAAGGCTGGCGTTGGGGCTGGCTGCGCAGCTAATTCACTAATTGAAACTGGTGTGAGGTGCGGATCTAGTGGTCCGCCGTTGCTCCATTGGACCATCAGTCCTCTCTAAATGTCTGATACATATTTCCAATGCTGTTAAGATTTCTGATAGCACAAAATGTGAACACATCAAAGACAAACTGAGGCCGAGTTGGTTAATGACTCACTGCATCAGTTGTCTCTTGAGGAGCCCAGGAAGTGCTGGATCACCTCACTGGCACGGGTACATGAATGAGGAGACAAGATAGGGAAGCTGCTTCACTGGATAGTAACCCAGGCTATGATAAAAGGAAATGTTTTTGGAATATGTGGGCCATCAGGGGAATTACTTTGCACCTCTGTGGAGATCGCATCCACATTTTCCTCCTACCACAGCACCCTATACATGCAACAACACTGCACCCAACATGAATCCACTGATTCTCTCATGACTGACTCACCCCTTGTCATATTATCTGGGACACCTAGGGAATTGCTTGACCAGCCCCTCATGCTGGAGAAGATAAAGGCCACCATGTAGACATGCAGCCAGGGAAGACACTTGGACCAGATGATTTCCTGTCTGTGTACTATTCCAAGTTCAAATCTATACTATTCTCCCACTTCCTGAGCTTTTATCAGGAAGTCATTAAGATGGGGCCGGTTCCAACTGGACTAGCCACTATAGTAGTTATCCATAAGACAGGAAAACCCACGGAGGACTGCTCTTCATATCGCCAATATCCTTGATCTACTCTAAATTGAAGATCTATGCTAAGGTATTGGCCGACCAGCTGCTGCCACTGATCACTACACTTATTCATCCTGATCAGTGTGACTTTATACCACAGCAAAGCACTCGTCTCTGCATTTGCAGAGTCCGCATTACTTTTGCGCATCACCTCATACTCACTGACCCCGCTGCACATTTTCTCCTTGACTTCAACTTGCTGGACTTGGTGTTTCTGTTTCAGGTCATCAGCCAGATACATTTGCTCCTTGATTTATCTCCTTAATTTGGGTACTTTACACCCAACCCGAGCCCAAGTGAAGGTCAATGGCATCCTCTCATCCACATTTTCCATTAGCAGAGAAACCGAGCAGGGCTGCCTACTTTGGCCATTGTTTTTCACGTGGGCATTTGGGCCACTTTCATCAGGGGTTCGGTGTGATGCAAAATTCTGGAGCTTCTGTTGGCACATTGCCTTTGACGACTGAATTCCACTATACGCTGATGATGTTTTGGTTTTTATATATTGGCCACAAGTTTCAGGCCCCGGGTTCCTCCAGATACTACATCCATATGGAGGGGAGTTTAACCTTCAGGTCAACTTGACCAAGTCCCTTTTGGTCCCCTTTAGGGGCAGCAACTCCACTCCTTATAAGTCTCCTTAGTTTCAATACCTAGGGAATTATGTTGCTCTGGAACCAGGGTTGTCCTGGAGCCTCAATGTCAGCCCCCTGATTACCCGAACCAAACAGGATATGGATAAATGGGCAAACCTGCCAATTACTGTGCTCGGGCGAGTAGCTCTCTCTAAAATCATGATACTTCAGAGGCCTCTCTATGTTATGCAAAATTTCCCCATCATTATCCCACAAACTTAGTTAAAATATCTCCTGACAAAGGGAAAAGCCTTTCTCTGGGGCAATAAAACCCTCTTGGTAGCTTTCCAGAAAAACATTTAATCCATGTACAAGGATGGGAGGAGTATGACTGACCTGCGCCTCTGCTATTGGCCTTTCCAAATCCAAGTAATTACCAACTGTGTGTTTGAGGGCCACGAAGACCCTGCATTCCTACTGAAGGTGTCCTTGCTTGGCCTAACGAAACATTGAAGGATAGTTGTATGGGATCCCCCTCCCTAAATCGCTCCCTGAGGTAACAAAGATGGCCCCTTGATGCTGGCGATCGACCCTCCTCTGGATCCATTGGGACCACAAACCCACGCAGGAGACTCTGACTGGCGGGCTTCAAAAGCTGGAATCTCATTGGCATCTCAAAATTGGGAGATGCATGGAATGCCTCACAAACAAAGTCCTTCCTGTAGTTGCAAACAGACTTTATGCTTCACAAGTCCCAATTTGACAAATATCTACAACTACGCATTGCTCTTATGGTGTACCAAGCTGTCTTGACCAATCTACCAAAATAGAACCCCTTAGAACCCATTGTTCTTCTTAGCTCCCTAGGCAAAGGAGCCATTTCAACTTTGTCTTGATCCCTACTGGCCAATATTCCAGACCAATTTGAAGCACTAAAGGAATGGTGAGAGGACTGGGTTCGCCCTTTAGATGAGAGGGATTGCAAGATGTGAGGATGGCTCCAAGAGAATTGCTCATCCCATCCCACCTGCACATCAACCTGCTGAAATACCTCCACTTATCTTATCTCACCGCCAACACCTAGGGAGAATTGGTGGGCTTTCTGAACCTGCCTGCCTCAGATGCACTGGCGATGTCTGTGACATTCTTCCATAGAGCCTGGGAGTGCTTTGAATTTACACGCTGCTGGACTAAGATTTTCTCTACACTTTCCAACGTAATAGAGTTATTATTGCTTGCTCCCCTTGCAACACTTTGCTGGGTAGACTGGACTATGTGGTTTGGCCCAGAGGAGAACATACATCTGTGGACATCGGTGTCACCATGGCCAAGCAAGACATTGCAAGACACTGGAAATCCATCCAAGCCTGATCCCAGGTTGAATCGAGGTCGGCAATGGACTGGTAAACCAAACTGGAGAAGCCAGTTTATATTGCACCGGGTGCCCGCATAAATATGGCATGATTTCGGGGAAGTGGTGGACCTATTATAACATACTTGTGTCTAAGAACTGTGACAGAGCCTTGATTCTAAATGACCTATTGATAAATCCTCATATGATCGTATTGTTTGCTGCTGCTGCATACATTTTCTTCACGTTTTCTGTAACAAAATCGATAACATTTGGTTCCCAAAACCATGAACTGAGGCAATGCTGTGAAGCATTGTGGGATTTTCCAAAGTATGCCAAATTCTGCAAGTAACAAGGGCAGAATTTTGAAACAAATTTAAGCAATGTAGGCGATTTGCGGACACTACAGCCCCTCATGTGCAAAGTGAGTCTAAAATATGGTGTTTGCTATTCTTTGATACTAAAACTATCATCAACTGTAAGGATCAGGCTATTCAGTTAAGTTTTTTCACAGAAGCAAATATATATTTGGCCTTCCTTTCTACTGATCCTCATTAGTTTTATCTATGACTATTTCCATGAATTTGGATACTTGATGTCTGTATATTTTCCTCGAACTGTGTGCATTGCATTGCATTTTCTGTCTTCATCAGTTGGTAGCACACAGATAAGTGTAAATTATATGAACTAATGTCTTTGCTTTTCTAATTTTTCAATCTATTTTCAATAGAATTTTGAAAAATTCAGTATCCCTTCACCATACAACTTCATTATATGAAGCACTCAATCACTGCACTTAGATTTCAGAGATTAGGGAACAATACGGGCCCTGAAGGAAGTGGTAATGTAATATCAACCAACCTAGATTTGCTTCAGATTTGTTGATTCCCATAATCAGGACAGAACCACAACACTCTCGAGATATAAAGTGCTGCACTTTTTCTAGTAAATGCACTGTAACCCTGGGGTGCTCCAGCTTAGGGTTTCATTTATGCAGAGGCTGTAATCGATGCCCCAGCAGGGTAGGTATGAGTTTGAGTGAAAATAAAAAAATACAAATGTGCATTGTGGCTGCACTCCAACACACTTGTATCACTGACTATTAGGTGTTTAACTTAGCATTAATCGGCTGCTTCTCTTTCTGGTTTATCTTTTCATTGTGGAATTTTATCTGCTGCAAAACAAATGCAGATTTCAATTCACAAATGTTGTCATACCCCAGTGCATTATGGTACTATTAGCAATTCTTGTTGAAAACAACATTGCTTCACATTTTGCTTCAGTGTACTATGCATTTTACTCTATTTGGATGCAGAGTGTAGCAGTTCCGGTTTGCAAGCAGCTAAATATTCATACTGTATAATGCGCCAGTGCCATGCTCATATAGTCTCTGGTAGTAGAAAACGTATTCTGCAAATAACGCCTGGACCTCAGTCCCTAGCAAGGAAAAACGTTAATATAAAAATGTGTGCTGTGATTGTATTACTACAAACTAGCATCAATGTAAATCATGAGTACGTTGTAAAACTGGCACTTCCTCTCTTTCTGAGCTTTGGTAAACGAAGCAGAGATATCTAGTAATACTGATCTAGACTGGCTACCTTTATCCCTGATATTTCGAAGTTCTTTTAAATTTACTAATATCAAAGCTTCTGCTCTATGCTGCGTCGAAAGCCTTTCTGAGCCCAGTCCAGTAGCCCCTGAGCACTGAGATGGCTGGGGAGATTCTTCACCAGATTTTCCTCAGTCACCTTAATGATTGCCTCTAAAAGGATGATGGGGCAACATTTTAATATGGTCAGGTCCAAAGCAGGTTTCGTTTTTATTAAAAAAACGTATTGCCATTCCTGCAAAACAACAAATTAGACAATCACAACCAGACAACATAAGTTTAAATCACAAAGAAGCATAAGTATATTCTGAGATTTGCCAAAGATCTATCAGGCAAAATAAAGAAAGGTGAACGTACAATGATTAGGACACAACTCCAAAAGGTCGCTCAGCACCCACTCCCATGTCAGTTTTGTGGAAGGTGCTCTCCGATTGTGCAGTATTTCTGGGGGAACCCCTTAGCCGCTCTAGAAAGAGGCAACTGCTCAAACTGTTAAGCCACTCACTCAACAAGCGGGCGGGACTCGGAGAGGTTTGTCACTTGCCCTCCAGTATTTGGCAAAGTCTCTTTGTGCTATCACCAATCCTAAATTAACCAATGCTTTCAAATCTCAATTAGTGTCTAGTTCCTCCATACGATGAAGTATTGCTATTTTGGCCGATGGCATGGTCGCACACACAAGCACTTTGGATAAGGATTCAATGGCCTCCACATTTAAGGACTTACCAATTGGACAGTCCCAAATGTATGGAGAAAGTTGGCATTTAAGGAGTGAAATCCTGAGCAGAGAGGAGGAATCTCTACTAATTATCCATAATCTTTCCCAGTTGTAATAAATCCTGTATAAGATCTTTGAACTGGATCACATGATACCTGACTGATATAGCCACTTCTGTGGAAGCAATAAAAGCATCTCTCCAGACGACTTCTATTAAGTGACCCACATCTGTCTCCCAGGCTTGTCTCAAGGCCAGGAAAGTATCCAGGGTGTTAATAACTAGGGATTTAAAAGTTTAAAGAAATGTTGGGGGTCCAAGGTCTTCCACCACAGGTTTAGCTTCTATGGTACTAAATTCCACTATGCGTATGGAACATTTTAAATAAGTAGACATTGCTTGTTACAGATGCGTTTGACGATAAAATTGAGATTTGTGGAGGTTATATGCTGCAAGAAGCCCAGAGCTGGGACAGAGAAAGCCCTTAGTTGATCAAGGGAGACACCCAATGGCATAGCGGAAGACGGTCTCCCCTCACCCCCGTCCCCCCCCCCCCAACCCCACCAGCACTTGTAAAAATGTAAAAAATAAACCGATAAGAAACGGGTTTAAAACCAGTTTTATTATTGCTTTATTTGTCCTTGTGCTGAGGCTTAGGGGTGGGGCCAGGATGGTGTTAGATTGGGTGGGGAGTGCTGGGCATTGCATTCACTGGGCATGTGGGTTTGGCCGGCCGTCTCATGCCGACCAAAACCCACATGTGCATTGACCTGCAGGCACAGGCTCCCAGTCTGTCCTGGTGCACAAATCATCAGCGCTCAATTTAATCCTGAACCTACTCTCAGCTTCAGGATTGGCCACAGGGCAGGCTGGGAGCCTGTGCCTGCCTGGCAGTAGAAAGGAGAGGTCAGCAGAATAGCATGATGCCACGGACGCGATCCTTGAGGGCTCAGTTAAATTCTTTAAAATAAGTTTTGCATGTGTCTCTGTGGTCACCCACTCCCACACCTCAGCCTCCCCTCCCCACCCCACCTCTTTTCCCCAACGTGAGGCGCTGGAGACACCAATCATGACCCGTCCCAAAAAACCCTGGAGAGCCAAGACTTGGACCACCTGAGTCCCAATCCAAAAAGGGCAGGTGAGTAACCAGTTAATCTGTCAGTCTACTGAATAGCAAGAAACAATCACTAAAACACCACCAGGCCCACGTTTGCAGCTAGCAGAGCTCAAGGAGGAATCTGACCTCCATGTACATATTTCAGGGCAGAGCAGTACCCCAAAGCCCACAGCTCTATGGGATAAGCCATGTCAGTACTAGGCCAATAAATCTAATCAGGTCTGACCAATAAACGACAGGACTGGCTGTAGGATAAAATATATATCAATGTGAGGTCTCCATCTTATGGAAATTTAAAAAGGTTTGCAATAGTGGCCTGAGGAATGGCACTTGCCCACAGGCATACCAGGTTTCCTAACTAGTGGCGATACAATTGCCTATTTCCGAGGGGGACGCACAAAGGCAGATATCAAGGAGGAATTGCACACAGGCAAACCAATGATAGGGACCAGGAGCCTATTTAGATGATTCAGTCAGGAACATGCATCCAGAATAGATGCTAGAAGAAATAATTGTCTCGCCCTTGTCATCCTCCATGGATTTCTGAATCTATGAAGGATCCATGAATTATCATCCAGAGATCTATAACTTAATAAACAGATGACTTGCATTGCAGGCCTTCGTGTCATGTCCTCCCATTTTACATCACTCACGCGCATAATGGTTGAAAACGCTGGGAAACTGGGGTTACCCATTGACTTATTTCAGTTTTCCCCAACAGCAAACAGTGCTTTTCTGGCATTATTGGGGGCATTCCTGGTATACTGGGACCACCCCTGTTCTCATGGTGATAACACCTAGAATGAAAGTGTGCATCTCCAAAATTAGCAGAATTGTGATGCCTCTGTCCCTAACTTGCATTATAATATTCATCACTGGAAAATGGAAGACATCCATGGCATATGGTGGCCTTCAGAGACACCTGAGGGGCATGCACGTGAGTCTAACCCGGACATGGACAGTTGTACGTGAGAATGGGGAAACATGTCTGTTTGTGAGAAATAGTAGGAAATGAGAGTAGCCGATTTAAAAGTCAAGATGCCCCGTTGAACTAAATCATTGCGTTTACGAAAACAAAAAACTGATATTTAAAGGAAAAAATTATTTTAAGAAAATGGCAGCCTGTTGCTTGAAGACAAAGGTGTTTTGCATGCAAAAAGCTGATGTTTGAGGGCAGAATGTTGAGCCTTTGGATAAGATAGCAAAGTAACTTTCGAGAGGAGTGTGCATATTTACTCAAAATGAAAAGCCGCTATTCGTTGACACATTTAGTCTATTTTCGATAATGTATGTTGAAAATTAGTTCACTTCCCAAAACTGACAGTATGCTATTTTGAGCAAATCAATAGCTGATCTTTGCAGACAAAATATGTGCATTATCAAAATATTTGTAAAGCTGACATCAAAACTGAGGTTGTGACATAATACGTTTGGTACATTAGCTATGGCAGTGCTTTCGTGACTAACTTGACATGTCACCATATTTGTTGACAGCTATCATCACTATAAATCGTTCATGTCTGACGCTTTAGTTTGTAGGACTGGTAAAACCTATGCGAAGGATATAGACCCTTGAAAAGGCTATGAGAACACACATAGCAGCACTTTCAAAACTCGAGCAGTGCTTTTATCCAGCCCTGGAAAGTAGTTGTCAGTCAGCATTATAGGATTTAAAGTTTGCTTCGAAGGCGTAGAGTAGGAAAAAAGAAAATAAATTGATGGAAGTTTGAAGGGACATGCTTGATGCATCGGGTAATATGTCTTGTAAAATGGCATACTCCACACCAAGATTATTTGAACTGCCTGTAAAATCTACGGCTTTTAAGACGGTTTTATTTTGTGCTGTAAACTGTAGAGTTTGCTTCGATCTCAATGAAACTTTTCTTGAACTACCTACCCATCTGCCACTGGAAATGGTTTGTCTTGCTCAGGACCTGAAATGTATCGGAACGTTTTCATGACTGTCACTTCTCTGTCAAAGCTTCCGCTTTGCATCTAATTTTATTAGAGCATTGTGCTACAAAAGCACCGTCTGGTCACTTTCTTTAGTTTAACTCCTTGAAAGACGAGTCTCTGCGTCATGCCTTATGTCGGGAGTTTCAATGTTTCAATGATCGCCGTTATTTGGCCACGGTCTTTCCACCTCACATGTGTAAGAGTTTGCAAGAGAAGAATGTGGCGGTGCGTAACCAGCTCGATTTATTTCTCTAGTGATGTGAAAGAGTGGGTCCTTACTCTTCCTGCTAGAAAGGGGGTCAGCGGCTAGTTTCCCACTGTCTAAAACACTGACAAGAAGGGTGCTCTAGCCGCCATCTTGACTAGACATCTACAAGCCATACACAAGAACTTCCTGCCTGCACAGTCTCTATGGGCCTTGACACCAGAGGTAAGCCTGTACAACGTCATCCCCTGGACTGCTGCCTCTCGTGTCCCTTTTGCTATGTGCCTTTTTCAGGGGCTCGAGTAGGGATATTAGGACTTATTTTACCTATGTGAGCACATAGTAGGTAGCCTCCATCATATTTGCAGCTGTTTACAAGGATTCACAGTCGAAATTCTGCCTCATAAATATTAGTGATTCAGTATTTTTGCAAAATATGTAGGTCGTTTCTTTGCGTCGGTTTAGTAGGTAAAGCACACTTGCAAAGAACATGCCCCATCCTATTGCAAACACAGAACTATATTGTGACCTGGTCAGTTTTATGTGTGATGCCAGTATACACCACAATCCAGGGTTCAAGGGTCTAATTTTGCAAAAAAACAAACAAACGTGTATATTTAAAATGAAAAGTTAAGTGAATATTTATTATTTTAACCAACGTTTTTATGATACTTGACACTGTAAACACACACGGGAAAGCAGGAGAAATAAATTGAATATCAGTAATGTCTAGAAGGCACTTCTTCTCATGTCCCAGGATCTAAACCAGGACACCCAGTGGTGTAAGGTGCCACTGAAATACAAGCAGTTGTGCAAAATACTTCACACACAATTTGTCTTTGAGGACAAGCTGTGCATGTTTGTATGCGAAGATGTTTTGTGACTTTTCATGGACAATCTCGATGACATTGAGAGCAAGCATGACTCAACAACTTGATTTTGACCCACAGAGAGGAACACAATGCTGGATAACTGTGAGCTGCTTGATCAATTTAGCCATTGTGCTAAACGTGGTCTGGAGGAGTGGGACACAGCAAGACCTAGCCTTTCTGAGGTCAATTTAATGTTTCAACTAAGTGTTTACTCCCTTCTCACTCGCCCTTAGCTTCACCCACCTTACTTTATTCATGGAGTCACAGAAACGTTTCAAATATGCACACAGAGGTGCGAATTTGAAAAATAAATATTATAATTTCAAATGCGAATATATAGCTCAGGCACGCAACACCCATTGGACTCACCGGGCTTCAGCCCATCGTCGTGTGTGGCAGCCCGGGATGAGACAGATCCCAGGCACACACAGAGCCACACCCGAACGTTTCACAGGTCTTTAAAAGACCATTTGAATGTTAATTAGGCCTTGCTGTTGTTTCACCCCTTGTTGGAGGCCCTGCAACTCCACTATGCCTACTGATTAAAGTTTCTGCCCCCCCCGAAATTTTTTCTTAGCCCCCCCCGAAATTTGTCTCTAGTTGCGCCTCTGATATAGCTTATTCTTATACTGTAAGCTGGACGAAAACAGTCATGCATGTTCTACTTCAAGAACTAACAAGCAAATAAAACAGAATTCTAATTTTGATACATTTAGGATGCTGACAACCTTTTTCTAAGCAAGAAACACAGAGACAATAGTAATGTTAAGGGGGGCATGGAGGAATATCTGTTATAGAATAAAGCGGGATGTTAAAATCGAGAGGGATGAGTAGATTTACGTTTCTTGTTCAATTCTCCCTTAAAAAGCTGTCAAATAGCTCCATCATTTTTACTTGATTTTGGCAGCTTTGGGTGCCATTCTCATCCTGAGCTACGAGGCCTTGTACTTTGCAATAGGGCCCATGGAGGTAGCCACTTATTTGCTCCTTGTCTACTCGTTCACTTCAACCACAAAGTAAACTCCAACTTCATGATCCAGTTGATATATGATGCCAAACAATCCTTCACTGTATGGACTAAATTCTGTTGTGTGTAGTGGCCTTATACAACTATTCTGGCTGCCCGTAAAAACCCCACCTGGCTAACACACAACATTACCTCTTTACATGATGCTTCCACCACTGATGGCTTCAAAGTTCAAGTACACATTACAGCAGATATCCTCTAAAGATATGGCCGATGAAATCCTATCACAATTTGGCCTATGGAAAACAGAAGAGAAACAATATGGCATACGTCTGGACAGAACGCACCAGTCTATGAACAGTTTATGTGCTCAATCGGCTGTCTCATTCTCTCCTTAACATAATCACCTACTCTCATGGCAACCTATGAACCACCTCTGTCTGCCCATTTTATAATGACATCCATTCTCTACTGAATGTAGTGGAGAGTTTTTCTTTCTTCCTAGGTGATATTATCCAACATTATTTTAGGTGTTGATGCCTTGATTAGTTTTTTAGTGGATGAAATGTATGTATCAAGAATAGGATTTCTACTACACTGGAGGGGCCAAGATTTGGGATGGTGGAGCTCATTAAATGGATCTGGAAGGCAGATTGGAAGATCAACATCATAATTATTCTTAAAAGTATCCTACAAGTGTGCATCTTCTCTCAAAGGTTTTGAGGTCTCTCATCATGTTGGCCGTGTTATGGTCTTAAAGTACAGGAGAGAAATCAAAAGCTTTGCTCAAGAGTTTTAGTTCAACAAATGACAGGAGCCCTGAGGTAAAGTCAATAACTGTGTCTGATGTCTGGACGGGCTGTAGCTGGTTGATGCTATGAAATCTTTTTTGTCTTAAAAACCTTACAAAACAAATATGTTTACCTGACTTACCTCTGTAGTATTATGCATTGTAATGTTTTGTTGTCAAATGTGTGGTTTTGTAAAATTAATATGGATGAATAGGAATACTTTGTAAATGTAGTCATTGAAGTGCTTAATTGATGAAGGCATGTGTGGTGGTGGTATGCATTACTGTAATCTCCATTGGTGGATTTACACCCAGATTTAGAATGTCATGTCTCCACCTCCTCAGATGATAGAGTGGAGTTTTTTATGATTACATTTAGACCCAAATGTTACTATTAGCAACTTTGCAAACTGTTGTTCGAAATCGTCTTAGAGAAATAAATAGGGACCGTTACAGAATTAAGTTTAAAATTTAAACAAAAGAAAGATTACTTTTTTCTATTAAAAAGTTTTAAGACGTATTTCTCTAACTCCTATTCACCTACGACTTCTGTACATTAAAGGGAATGCCACCTGCATTAAAACTAAATATTACATTTTATTCTTATTCTTTTTTTTATTTAAATTGTTTGCAGATTAAATTAAAGTTAATTCTCTCCTCAGGCCTTGCAATTTCATTTGTACTGAATGTGTCAATTTTGTATTTAAGCCTTATTACAACTTTGCCGGTCCTCCTGTGCCGCTGCCATTGCTCCATCCACAGAAGGACTGCCAAGGCTGTGGTGCGCCTGCCCACTGGATTCAGAGTTGAATCCAGGTCAGGCGAGTGGTGCTGTAGCAGTCTCACGGCAGTGGTATGTCAGGCTCATAGAAGAGCCTAACATGCAGACCATCACTGTGAGAGCGCCGACTGCCTGTTTCGGCATGGTGTGGCATGCACCATGTCATGCATGCCACACTGTGCAGGAACATGTGTGCAATTTTAGGGGGCACAACATGTAGGAACCCACTAGTCTCCAAAGCGGCAGGGGCCCTCTTAGAGCATCCGTAGTTATCTATCTGCCTTCTCATTCATGGCTGTCTCATCGCCATGAAATGGGCGGTGAACAGGCAACTCAATATGCTTGGCAGTGCTGCAGCCGCACCACCACCATATTACTGCTCCTGACTGCTGCACCACCGCTGCAGGATCCTGGATCCCAGCAGACGCAGCTGTCCTGTGGCAGTGTAACTGCCACACTCAGAATACTGAGGGAGGGCCTGCACTGGTGGCAGCAGTCAGACCGCCAACCCGAGTACCACCGTACTCGTAGCAAGGCCCTTAATTTAATTTCTTGTATATGGATCCTTCTGTGTTAATGTTGCATGCATGCATGCATTGTTTTTAATGGGATTGTGTTTCAGTATCAGTGTTTGGCTATGGACTAGGTTTGACAAACTCCTAGGCTGGTACTACAAATGTAAGAGAATTAAATGTGTATCTTGTAAGTAGCATGTATCTTTCTCTTATGTGGGTGCATGGTTCATATAAGCATGTCATTTCCTATACCGCTCCTTTAGTTTCTTTCATACCTACACAAATTGTTGTAATTATTCCCCATTTTCAACCACTTCCCTTTGTCTCCCCAACATTTACTCCAATATGTTACATTTATGTTTGATGAGATGTCTAACCCCAGGCTTGAGATCTAAAAAAAGATAAGAGAGCCACAGGCAGGAGGTTTGTGATTTGCATTTTGGTGTTCATAAGGAATTACTAGCTTACGTTCTCCAAAACAGCTTTTGTGAATAGGGCCCACAGTTGTTACTCGAAGGTTTGTTAGGTGAATTGCTGATGTCTGTGTGGCAAACAGCTGTTGTGCAAGAATTTTAAGAGCACCAGACACATTTTGCTCTTAGCAGTTTCCTTATACCCCTACCAGTAGTACAATTTTTAGACAGCTGTTGCAAACTGGTCTCCACCTGTGGCCATGTTTGCTAGCCTTATAAGGCAGCTGCCTACAATTGACCTAAAGTAGCCTCTTTAGTTCTATTAATTATATGTATATGCCTTCCACGGATAATCTACCTCTAACCTGTCAATTCAGCCCTATCAAACTCACTCTAGAAGGCTAAGGCCACCCTTCAAATAAAATGATGTTTTTGTTTTCGGAAAATATAATGTATTCTAATATTGTGCTGCAAAAACAAGAAAGCTCTATTTTCATAATGATTTTCATCTGGCCTTTGAAATGTAGTTCGTGACAGCCAGTTCTTATCATAGAGAAACACAACTAACACACTACAGAGCAGCTGTCAACAACGCGTGGCAAATTAAACTTACATGTAGAGGTGAATTAAGTGTTACTTTAAAAAACCTAATAGATACTTTCGGTCACTCTTGCCTCTCCGCTAACGTGGAGGTTTCCAAGAAGTCATGATATATGTAGGAGAAAGTGTTACACTATCTGTTTTCACAGCGCCATCCTTGACCTGTGTCCCAATTACAGTAGATGCAAATGCAAAAGGGTCGCCTCAGGTTTCATGTGACTGACTCTTACAATTTCCTACAGGGGTAAATGAGCCTGACAACTATGCAGGAGAAAGCATGATGCAAATGACCAAAACTATCAAGACATCCTTTATAAATCCTATCACTTTGCAATTAGAAAGAGGAATTATGGGACATGGGTAAGGATAGGGGATCTGTTTATAAGATCATAATATTGGTAATGAATGCAATATTTGATCATATATCAGATGCCGCAGTAAACAATGCTGCCTGCAGACATTTTGTTGAAGCATTATCTGTTCTTTCACACACTGAGTGAAATGATTGGTGTTACTGTGCTAAGTACTGGAAATGAGTCCAAAAGGGTATTATGCAAGACTGGGCAATGATGCCCATAGTTTTCACATGAGCCATTGTTCCTTTGGTTTTGTGTGTACATATGGTAATCTGGCTTTTACTTTGCCCTGGCGTCATGCAATTCTAAGCGTTTGTGCAGACGCTTAGACCTGTTGCTGAATATATGAGGTACTGGACCTGTTCTAGAACCTGGAAGGACGTAACAATCATGACCACATTGTGGATAAGTACTACAGTCCCTGGTCTGGGGACGGAGTATAAAGTAGCAGTGGCAGTATACGTGATTTTGGAAGGATCAATACTTTATCCATACCATTCAATCTGTATTACTGGAAGTCAGGCCTCATGGCATCACATGTGTAAAGTTATTCTGTAACACGTATGTCCAGGAACCTAAATTGAGCTTGCCATCTAGTGTGTATGTATATGTGAGTGACTTTGAGTACTGACGCCAAAGGGATCCACACTGGATGCTCATGGTCTAGCCCAACAGAAGATGGAGGATGAGTACTGTTCACCCCGATATTAGCGGTGAATTGACTACATTCCTGTGGCTGAAGGGAGGAGATCCAGACACTGAACTATGGAGGATAGAGACAAGGCTACCTTTAGAAATTTCATGGGAGCTTTTGTTAGTAAAGGGCTACTAATTAGTCTTCCTGAGCACAACTAGTTGGTTGATGGTAGGTGTTAGAAATGGGGGTCTCTGGTTTGCAGGTTTGTACCCTGTCCAAGTAGGGACTCTTCCTTCTAGTCAGGATAGGGGGGATTACACTTCTAAAATAACCAATGGTCACCCCCTTGGTAGCTTGGCACGAGCAGTCTGGCTTATCTCAAAGGCAATGAGTAAAGCATTTGCACATAACACAACGTAATAAAGTGAAACTTCTACAAAAGGACACCACACCAGTTTTAATAACATAGCCAATATTTATCAGTGTAAAACAAGAGCAAAATGATAAAAATCAAACATACAGTAATCCAAATACGAATATCGCAATAATAACCTTAAAATACAGTTCCTTTAAGTCAATATCTCCGCCAGGGGCCAGCTACAGGGTCGGGAAGACATGCAAACAGTACCTTGGAAATGAAGAGCGTCGTGGACCTTGTGATGAGTCCCGAAGAAGTAGCGTTGGCAGGCATCGGCTTCAGAGATCTGTGCAGGAGTTGTCTAGCCCTTGAAGTCAAATGTGTTGCAGATCAAACTCCATGAGGTTGAAGTCAGGAGCGCAGGCGTCAGTAGGTGTCGGGGCTGCAGTGCGATGAGGAGCGGTGTGCCGTGCTCTGAGGTTGCAGTGCAGGCAGTGGGTCAGTGACGGTGTCCAGTGGCGTCGGTGAGACCAGGTTTGCAGTGTAAAATGGGGAGCTGCTCATCGTGTTGTTCGCAGGTCACGGTGCAAGCAGCATTGTTGTCATTGCTGAAGCGCTGTCGTTGGTAAATGGTCTGGAATCGATAGTGCTGACATCAGTGGGCCATGGCTGCGGTGTGGGATGGAGTGGTGCGTTGAGTAACTTACGGGCGGTGCCCAAAGGCCACAGTGCAGGCAGCGGCAATGTCAGCATGGAGCGGTGGCATAGAGGATACCAGGACAGTGATGTGAAGCAAAGTGCGGTACACTAAGGTCATGTTGCTAGCAGCGGCACGGTGGCTGAGGCGGGTGACAGCATCAGTGAGACCAAGGTTGCGATGCAAAGCTAGGCAGTGCTCTCTGCAGTGCCAACAGATCAAGTAGCCGGAAGCAGCCACGTTTGCAGCTTCAGGTTGTTTTTTCTTCTGTTGCAGCACAAAACACACAATTCCCAGAGCAGGTAGCAGATGATCTTAAAGTATTTGCTGTTCCTGATACTTCTTAAACAGGAGGCAAGCTCTACTTCAAACCCTGGAAAAACTGAGAAAATAAGTTGCAGAAAGTCCAGTCCAGTCCTTTCACTGCCCAAAACAGAAGCAGCCACTGAAGGCCAACACAGCAAAGCACACAGCAACATGGTAGCTCCTCCAAACAGCTTCTCCAGCTCTTCTTCTTGGAATGTTTCTTTCTCCAAAAGAGTTCTAAAGTTCTGGGGCCAAGGCCCCAATATTTATACTACTTTTCCCTTGAAGTTCTAGGAAGAAAGTCTCTGAGCTAAGTACAAAACAGTACTGTCCTCCCTGGTCCAGCTGCACTATAGGACGTGGAAACTGCATTGTGCAGAGCAAACACAGCCTATTCAGGTGCTAGTGAAATCTCATCCCACCACTCTAAGGGCCACATGCATCATCGGGACATTTTGCGATTCCTTATTTGCGAAAAATAGGGAATCGCAAATAAGGAATCGCAAAATGGGATGCATTAATTTATTCGCATAATTTTTGCGATTCTGTGAAAATCGCAATTTTTACCGAATCGCAAGGATTATGCAAATTCTAAATTGCGATTTCGCAATTCCTATTGATTCCTATGGGCCAAAAGGCCCCTAGGAATCAATGGGAAGGCATTGACATTTTGCGAATTTCTATTTGCGATTCGCAAAATGTTCATGCATTACATGGGTGCAGGGGTGGTCCAAATGACCCCCCGCACCCCTGAAATGCATTTTTAAGTGCATGTTTCACACACACATGTCCTAAGGACATGTGTGTCTGTAACATTACAGTGTTTAAAATGCAATTTTGAGCATTTTTAAACTTTTTCGCAAATTACCACGAGGTTGAACCTCGTGGTAATTTGCACCCCCTAATTGCGAATTCGCAATTTAAAATGCAATTATGCATTGCTTTTAAGGAATCACAAATTTGCGATTCCTTAAAAGCAATCGCATTTTTGGAATTCGCTAAAAATTGCGATTTTCCCAAAAATGTTTGATGCATCCAAAAAAGATATTTAGGAATCGCAAACGGCCGAATGTACCGATTCGCACCGTTTGCGACTCCTAAATACCTTGATGCATGTGGGCCCAAATGCAGAAAGATCTATTCAGCCTGGCTATAAGTCACTCAACTCAACTTGTGACTGTCTTGAGGGAATGCACATCCCCAGGTCCTGTCACTCGAAAACCAGACGGTAAATACACAAACAGACAGAGGCACACAGGATGGTTAAGCAAGAAAATTCCCCTCTTTTTTAAAGTGGCATTTTCAAACAAACAATTTAAAAAACAGCTTTATTAAAAGATCTGTTATTAAATTCTGAGCTCAGGGAGCCTGAACTCCATTTCTCTATTTTTTCCCCATTGAAAATTACACTTGTAAAAGGTTACAAGGCAGCTCCAATGACCACCTATGGGAAGGACAGCTTTTGAATAGCAAAAAATGAAATTGGCTGTATTTCACTATCAGGACATGTAAAACACCAGCACATGTCCTGCCTTTCATATGGCCGGGATGCCTGTCACCCCCTCCCAACACAATCCCCAAGGATGGGAAGACGGACGCAGTTCTGAACTTTTGGAAGGCGGGAGGGAGTTACCCTCCCGGCCGTATTTATTAAAATATGAAACAAAATTAAAACATTTAAATAACAGTTTCATATCATGTACAATTTTTCATTTATGACATTACGATGCAGACACGTTTATTGGCTAACCTTAACAAATCTCTAATACAAAGGTTCTCCTAGCCGAGTCTAAACATCCTGCAAATGCATACTTTCTAAATAAAAATTGTACATCCTAACATTACGGGCCAACGGCAAGGTCGTAACCGGAGTCAGATCCCTACTACCAGAACTCCCCCCTCACGGTGTGAGGGGCGGGCGCACAGAGGACTGTACCTCTGTGCCAACTTCCAATTTCCCTTGTCTTAGCGGGGGCCCTTATTTAACTCGACGCCATCTTAATGGTCGTCCGAGGACTCGTGTGAGGTGTCTAGAAGGTAGCGTGGACCCCCCTCCCACCCCACACTGTTTATCACATCCGCCGTCGTGGATATCTTGGCCCCGGGAAATTCGTAGGAGGGGCATCTAGCCGCCTCCTCCCCTGGGAGGGGCCTATGACCGCCTTCCCTTAGGCGGCCCAATACTTATTGGGTGCCGCCTCCCCGTGTGAGGGGCCAATGGCCGCCTCCCCCCGGGCGCTCCCATCCATAATGGGTGGCGCCCCCCCTCTAGGGACCTTGAAATTACTGCTCACCGATCAGGACCTTACCGCCCGACCAAGAATAAATACAACGTTTTATATACCTATTGAAGAAAGAAAATAAACTCTACATTGCAATATTTATCCTCTTATTTAAACATTCAACACATCTTTCAATTAGACTGTGATACTCCGCTCCACTGGGGAAGAAAATGTCATGAAGCAAATAATTTTATTGCAGTACAAACATTGACATCTTTATTAACCACTAAACCAGGAGAGAAAAGATATTATCAAAGCAAATCAATTTTATTGCAGTACTAACATTGCCATAAGGGGCTGGTGGGTGGGTCAAAAATTGCTCCTTGTTCCGTCGAGGGCTCACGTGCAACGAGAGGGTGCAGCTTCCAAGCACAGGAACAAGAGGATGCTTCTTTGGATTGTTGCTCCTTTTATTCCTCTTCGGGAGGGCATGTACCCTCCTCCGGTACGCCTACGGGGCGTGGCCACAGTGTAGGTGTCTAGGCCAACCCTTCTTGGGCGGGAAAAGGCGCGCCCCGGCTACGCCGCTTCGGGCATACCAGCCGAGACACGCCCCCGCCCAAAAAGGTTTCCCAGGGGGATCCGGGCCCCCTACCATACGTTCGGGGGGACCGAGTGGTCGCCCCTTTCCATATGGCCGGGATGCCTGTCACCCCCTCCCAACACAATCCCCAAGGATGGGAAGACGGACGCAGTTCTGAACTTTTGGAAGGCGGGAGGGAGTTACCCTCCCGGCCGTATTTATTAAAATATGAAACAAAATTAAAACATTAAAATAACAGTTTCATATCATGTACAATTTTTCATTTATGACATTACGATGCAGACACGTTTATTGGCTAACCTTAACAAATCTCTAATACAAAGGTTCTCCTAGCCGAGTCTAAACATCCTGCAAATGCATACTTTCTAAATAAAAATTGTACATCCTAACATTACGGGCCAACGGCAAGGTCGTAACCGGTGTCAGATCCCTACTACCAGAACTCCCCCCTCACGGTGTAAGGGGTGGGCGCACAGAGGACTGTACCTCTGTGCCAACTTCCAATTTCCCTTGTCTTAGCGGGGGCCCTTATTTAACTCGACGCCATCTTAATGGTCGTCCGAGGACTCGTGTGAGGTGTCTAGAAGGTAGCGTGGACCCCCCTCCCACCCCACACTGTTTATCACATCCGCCGTCGCGGATATCCTGGCCCCGGGAAATTAGTAGGAGGGGCATCTAGCCGCCTCCTCCCCTGGGAGGGGCCTATGACCGCCTTCCCTTAGGCGACCCCATACTTATTGGGTGCCGCCTCCCCGTGTGAGGGGCCAATGGCCGCCTCCCCCAGGCGCTCCCATCCATAATGGGTGGCGCCCCACCCTCTAGGGACCTTGAAATTACTGCTCACCGATCATGACCTTACCACCACAGGCCGGATAGTTGACCGGCTATCCGGCCCCCCCACACTCCTACTAAAGGTCATGCTTTTACAAACCCCTTAACCATGCTATGAAGTCTCCTATGAGTAAGACATTCCCCTCCCGGGACAAATGGACCCCATCTTCGAGATACATGTGATCCCCCCGAATACACCCATGCGGAATACAGTGCAACTGTGCCGAGCGAAACAACCTACCAAGCTTGTTATTGACTTTCTTTACTGAATGATTCAAAGCTGATACAGAGAAGGCCCCCTGCCACACCTTCCTGGGGATCATGTGTGACCATGCTATCGTGCACCCCGGAATCCTTCTCGCCAACCAGCTAACAGTGGATAGAACCCGCTCGAGGAGCACTCGCCGACCGAGCGTCACCAAATCATTGCCTCCCAGGTATACTATGATTATAGACGGCGGTGACCTTGTCCGCTCTAACAGTCCCTCAACAAAACATTGAAATTGGTCAATACAGAGCCCGCCCCTTCCGTGGAAGGTCACCCTGCACCCGTATTCCCCAGCTGCGTGAATCATGTCACCTGCTTTGAATACGTCCCCGGCACGCCTCACGTATGAGTGGCCCACGACCCACACCACTCTTTCCTCAGCCGGTGGTCTTTGACCGCTGGCCCCCAGGTGTCGGGTCGACTGCACAGTCCGCCCCGCATAGCATGCTCGCGAAACTGTAAACCAAACAGAAGACAAGAAGCGTGAGTGCATGACATTGCTTCACAACATGTGCAACCGCACATACCTTTTATAACAGTTCGAGGACCATCGTCCCAATTGTTTCACCTTTTCCACACTCTGACCCCTGGCTGTAGCCTCTGTAGCAGCCCCTATCCTAAAGGAATGGGTCCCAAAATCGCCCGGGTCCAAGCCCACTGCCGTGATTGCCATTGTTAGCACCCGCTGAAACTGAAACCTAGTCAGTGGGGTGGCGTCGGTGTGTCTCAGCAAGCTTCCCCCCCATGCTACCGCCCTTTGCTCTAAATATTCCTCAACGCATCTCACCCGGCACATGGGGGACCCTCGCATGCGCTGGACAACAATACTGTCCCCCATAGCACCCTGATCGGTCTTAGACCTGGCTATTGTGACTACCATTGAATCACCCTTGATCAGAATGTGTTCCCGACACAGACCTCCCCCCATATCCTTCTTATTTTTTGCCACCAGCTCGCTCACCCGCATAGCCCCATGGAATGCTAATGCGAAAGCGGCCCGGAACAGCACTGCCTCGGACTGGGAGGAACACGTCGCGGGGAGTACCGACATCAGCAGGGACAACCTTTCTAACCCAATCGGGCGCCTTTCGTCTACTCTATGACCCTCGAGGCGTTGCCACCCACGCAGTGCCTTCTTTACCAAAAAGGACGATGTGGGGTCCTTGATGCCATGCGCCTGTGCCATGAATGCAATGGCGGCCCGGTGCCTATTGGCCGTTGCCTTGATCGGCCTGCCTTGTGGAGTGCTACTAAAAACTTTAGGACATACTCCTCCTGCCCCCAATTATCCCCTCCTGCTGGACCCAAAAATGCACAATAGGAACGAAACGCTCCTTCGTATGCCTTCCTTGTCCTGGGGGCTAGGCTTGCTCCCACGAGGTCCTGTAATCCGGGGCACCGAGTAACCAGAGAGCTTCGGGAAATGGTGCCGCCACTAAATCCGCGGAAGGTAGATAACCCCTGAAGGCCTGCATGTGGGAACAAGAGAGTGCATCAGCCGCCTGGTTCAGCACACCCGGCACGTGCCTTGCCCTAAACTGAACGTTCAGTCTCATGCAAAGTAGTACAATTTCCTTCAGTAATCTCAATATCCACTTGCAGCGTGCTGCCTGATTATTTATGCATTCGACTACTGTCATGTTGTCGGACCAAAACACCACTGAGCGATCACGAAACTCATCCGGCCATGCCTTCAGAGCCACAAAAATGGGGAACAACTCCAGAAACCCAATGTTGCCTGTGAGCCCACTGGTGTGCCACCACGTCGGCCATGTTTGCGCCGACCATCGATTACCGAAGATGGCGCCAAATCCCACGCTCCCTGCCGAGTCGGTCCACAAACCCAGCTCGTCCGAGGATGCTGGTGGCTTGCTCCACACCACTCGACCGTTGAAATCCACCAGAAATGCCAACCATATGTGCATATCCTGGCGAACCTCTGCAGACAGTCTTGTGCGGTGGTGTCCTTCTTTGAGACCGACCATGGCTTGTGCAATAGAGCGGGAAAAGGGGCGGGCCATTGGTATCACTCTAAGGGCAAAGTTAAGCTGGCCCACTGCTTGCTGTAACTGATGGAGAGTTACTTTTCCTTTGTTAATGCACAGTTTTAGAGAGGCCCTGAATTTCACTACTTTGTCCCTGGGCAAACGGAAGCATCCCTCCACCGAATCGAGCTCAATTCCAAGAAACTCGAGTGAAGTAGATGGCCCCACCGCCTTCCCTGGTGCCAATGGCACGCCAAAACGCTTCATGAGAGTGCAAAATTCCAGTAAAGCCTGTGCGCATTCCGTGCCACCGGCTGGCCCCAAGAACAAAAAATCATCTAGGTAGTGCATAACCTGGGTATAGCCCGTAGCTCTGGTGAACGCCCACTGCAGAAAACAACCGAATTTCTCAAAATAAGCACAAGAGATGGAGCAACCCATTGGAATACATCTATCCATGTAGTAGCGTCCTTGAAACACAAAACCTAACAGACGCTGATCCTGTGGGTGTACCGGGAGCAACCGGAACGCTGACTCAATATCCGATTTAGCCATCAGCGCTCCGGGCCCCAGGCGATTCAACATGGCGACGGCCTCATCAAAGGATGCGTACCGCACCGAACAAACTCCAGGGTCAATCGCATCGTTCACCGAAAGACCCCTAGGAGCCGATAAGTTATGAATTAACCTAAACTCACCTGTGTCCTTCTTGGGGACTACTCCCAACGGTAAACAAATGAAATTAGTGACTGGCGGGTGCCTATATGGGCCAGCAACCCGGCCACGGGCAACCTCCTTTGCAATCTTACTTTCCACCACCGCCGTATTCTGCTGAACCGACAGTTGGTTTTTACACAGTGATTCCCCCCGAAAATCCCCCACCGGGATGTGGAAACCATACGAGAAGCCGTCCCGCAATACCCCAGCGGAGACATGATCAGGGTATTCATTTAGCCAGGGGATCATTGCCATGATATCTACGGGGTAATGTAGCGGTACCCCATGGTCGACATTAGACCTGTTTGGCCCCTCCTCTACCCCCTGTATCACCATTCTTGGCTCTGCACGAACTCTCAGGGTGTGAAGAGTGTCCACACCCTGCACACTCATGCCTGAACTTACATGTCCCTTGTGGCCTTGTGCACTTGCCTCTGTTAAAGTTCCAACAAACCCCTTTCTTACCCCCGTTCCCACCACTCCTCGGTTGGTGGTCACCAGCGGGGCCTGCTCGAAAGGGCGCCGCCGATTGATGGCGGGAGGGCGCCGACCCATCCCCGCCAAGCGAAGACGACTTCGTCGCGCCCGGCATGAGCTGCTTCTGCCAAGAGATGGAGTCGAGACAATCCCACGTCAGGGATGAATCGTGCTCCTTGGCCTTACGAAACTTACTATCATAACCCAACCATACATTGCCCTCATACGTTTCATAAAATTCCATTATACGTGTCTGATAGCAGGCCAATTCAGTCAAAACCTCGGGCCTACGCTCCCCCATTATCGCGGTAAACATCGCAAATGCCCTGGCCCAATTTGAGATCGTCTCATCAACCCTGAATCCCGCCATTTTTGCACGCCACACACTCGGGTGCCACAAATCCTTCTGAGTTTTAACATACTCCACCTCGTGATGATCAGTCAGGAGAGAAAACATATTCACATACTTATCAGCCCAAATCAATTCTTTTGTGGCCAGCGGAATATGTTGGACCACCTTTTCCCTTCTTGAGGGTAACACCCCCTCCCCCACCATTGGTAATGGCTGCTTACCCGAATCCATAGCTGGTCCCGCCGTTTTTCCAACGCCAGCCGCCGGTCGTTCTGAGGGAACCTGTGGGGGGACAAGAGGGAGATTCGCCTTCGCAGCATCTCGTGATTGCCGCAACTGCTTCATTAGTAACCTGGCCTCTTCGACCGTGTCTCCTGGTGCCGTAGCACCCTCAGTATTTTTGCCGAGCCATGCGGCTAACTGGGCGGCCAACTCCGGAGGCATATCCGCCTCGCTAGTGGGCGTAACTACAACCGGAATCGGTTGGCCCGCGTCCGGGATCGGGACCGGGGCCTCCACTGGGCTAACCGGGCTTGCCGGGGGTGACTCGGGAACTGGGGCTTCCCCCCCTGCCGCCCTATTCCTGGCCCTTTTACCTCTCCCAGCGGGGACTACTCCCGGCAATGCTGGTCCGATGACTTTCTTCGGTCTGCCCATATTGTTCATTGCCGCCATCTGTTTTTTCATGCTCGCCATATCCTTTATCAACATGCGAAGCATCTGGTCAGTCCCTGCCTTCTTTCCGGCATTCTTGCCAGGCATCGTTGTCGGATATTCGATCCTTGCTGCTCAACGAGGTCCTGGATCCGAGGGTTCGGAGTCTCTGAAAGAGAAACATAAAAATGACAAGTTCTCAAAAATTGCTCCTTGTTCCGTCGAGGGCTCACGTGCAACGAGAGGGTGCAGCTTCCAAGCACAGGAACAAGAGGATGCTTCTTTGGATTGTTGCTCCTTTTATTCCTCTTCGGGAGGGCGTGTACCCTCCTCCGGTACGCCTACGGGGCGTGGCCACAGTGTAGGTATCTAGGCCAACCCTTCTTGGGCGGGAAAAGGCGCGCCCCGGCTACGCCGCTTCGGGCATACCAGCCGAGACACGCCCCCGCCCAAAATGGTTTCCCGGGGGGATCCGGGCCCCCTACCATACGTTCGGGGGGACCGAGTGGTCGCCCCTTTCCACATACACTGCACCCTACCCACAGGGGTCCCTTGGGCCCACCTTAGGCGTGACTTACATGTAAGAAAAGTGGAGGTTAGGGCTTGGTAAATGGGTGCACTTGCCAGGTCGACATGGCAGTTAAAACTGCATGCAAACACTGCAGTGGCAGGTCTGAGACACCTTTGAACAGCTATTTGTAGGGGTCACACAACCAGTGTTACAGGCCCATTAAAGCATTTTATTTACAGGCCCTGGGCACACACAGTGCAATTTACTAGGTACTTACCAGTAAATCAAATATGCCAATCATGGATAACCAATCAGAACCACAATTTACAGTAGGAGCCATTGCACTTTAATACTGAATAGAGTAAACATGTGTGCAGAGACACTAAACCAGCAAAAACAAAGTCCAGCATAACATAAAAACAGGAGGTCATAAAGCTAAAAGACATGGGAAATACGCCAAAAAATGGCAGGTCTAACATAGGATTGAGAGGTGGGACTGTAGTTATGATGTGTGAGGTGAGAAAAAACAATTATAAGACCTGCCTTTTTCCTATCAGTTATTATTGATTCAATTGGTCTGATGATAGCACCTCACAGGGCCTGTTTTGTGGGTGCTCCAGTTTCAAAATAGCCATAATGCTACCAGCTATGAGAGGCATTACTCTACCCAATGGCTGTCTCTGGAGAGCAATGTGAGGCAATATCTTGAAAGAATAATCACCCCAAACCAGCTTTTCAGATTGAGACAGTGGAGCTGCATCCCATGTCAAGCAAAGATGTATTAAAACTGGGACCTAAACCACCCAGGCCCTTCATGGACAAGGAAGGGTGTAATTGAAGGATTGGAGTTTAACCAGAACTACTATCAGCCTGACAGAGAGGCTCCCAGAATTGACTTATGCACTGTTTACCGGAGGAGCAGAGGCTCTTCCTGAAGTACCTAGAAGCCCACCTCCCTGCTCAGAGGGGCAAGGAGTCTGCTTGGCCCTGCAACTACCATAGTCTCCAGATGGTGGTAAGGCTTGAAAACAGTGATGAACTGAGTGAGCATTTGATGTAGGGTAAATAATGAACTGCACCTGAGCCTTATTCATGCTTTACCCAGCTACAAGTGGGCCAAACAAGACAGCAAGGGGGCATCATTGTAGGATTTGCTAGATGTAACCCAACAAAGGAGAATCACATCCATGGTCGTTTCTCTGTATGAATTGTGTAGCTTGACAATGCCACTTTGTACCCATACAAATGTGCATAACGTTGTACATCCTAGAACATCACAAGGAGAGCCCTGGTATTGGGCTTGTCATTTTTCACCCTCCAAAACACAGAATGTGAATTTTTCACTTTTTGGCTTAATTATTAGAATCAAGTCTACTGTCTATTTTCCCTCCTACAATATTTATGAAGTACTAAGGAGATTAGCACAGCCGAACAAGAGACATTAAAATGCTGGGAGACACCTAATAGTAAGTTGCTGAGAATGCACATTTGCTGTACATTCCTTGCAGACAATAAAGGTAGACTGCTAAAATAAAAATAGACTTTAATACGTGGGGTTGATTTCAGACCAGTTGGCAATGTGTCTTCATTCCCTATTTTGTAGAAATAAATCGGTGTTCATATTGGTTCAATTGTCTATTTAAAAAGGGAGTTTTTTTTAGAAATCTGCATATCGTTTTGGGGCAAATTTTGGCCAGGTATTTTACTAAAAAAATTGCAATCTTACAGCTCAGTGTTGTCAAAAATCCTCAGAACAAAACATTTCTGGAGTCTGTTAATGTCTGCTTCATTTAATGTTTTTGTGAGAATTTTGCATACTTGGCGTAGCATGACAGTCACACAATCTTCTAATGGGTGGCGCTGAAGACGAATGTGTAGAGGGTATAATATGGTTGTCAAAACATAGGATCATAAACGTCGAACAGAATCACTTTAGATTCTGTCGGATATACTGCCATTGATATTAAAAACATCCGCAGAAAAATTGATAACTGAAGCATAAAATGGAAATTTTATCTAACTGCCGATTTCTGGTGCCCATTTTGCGCTCTTCCTATTTGAAAAGTATCATGAAAATGCACCGCACAATATAAACAACACAAATGACCGGTGAAAAAAGGATGCTATTGCTTCGTTTCTTTGAAATCAAAAATTGATGTTGTTTCTGACCATCAGGTGAACTGAAGCCTACATAATTTCGAGCTTTTGTTTATGGATGCATAAATCCCAAATTCTCGCCTTGAAGCACATTTCAGGGTGCACAAATTGAAATTTCAGACTATTTTTCAATAACATCCTCAACAGATTTTACCTGCCACAAACTCGTGGGCAAATACCACAAGGTATTTAATTTGCACCTGGGCAAATAATAAATATCCAATTAGCGCATGGGGAAAAAACACAGGACTTGGACTCCTGCTATCAGTGGAAATGGAGGTTGTACTTGAAACGGAGTTGGCGCTGTGGATTTATTCAAAGCCTTAAAATACGTTTGGCAGACATTTAGAGGGGTTCAATTTAAAATGTGTAAAGCAGTTCAGCTTTGTTGTAAAATTTCATATTCTCATGGCAAAGTCCCACTCTTTTCATCTATACAACTGCCCAAAAAACTATGGATTTTTCATTCTTCAGTTGGCACAAAAACGTATAGCTCATCATGAATTAAGCCGCAAAAAAAAGTCAAATTTTGCAATTTTATTTTTGATCTGTTTATGACATAGTCGCAATTCAACATGAACAAAAATAATGCGATTTCTGAAGCACATAGCTACCTCATTTGAGGTGTCCCAGAGCTAGGACCGGTGTCCACCAGCCTTAATGCTGTTCGAAACCCCCTTACATCCTGAGCTAAAAAGCAGGATTTCGTTTTTTTTCTGAGCAGGTCTTCCATCTGGGCCTGACGAACTGCTAAAGGCAGAGCATTTAACAATGTAAGCACCCAGTAGCCAAACAAGCTCCCATCCATGAGTACTTACTTAAACTGAAAATAATTGACAGCATCTCCCCTGCTGATCTAAGGTTTTGAATGATGCCTCCATTGATGCACGCATAGGCTGATTCAGTATGAGCCGGGCTGCAGTATTCTGCACTCTTTGTAGTATGTTGATCCTGCCCTATGACTCTCCGTGATGTAAGACATTACAGTAGTCCAGGCTTGACACTATCAAGGCCTTAACTACTGTCCTGCTTTCTGCATCCTGCAAGAAGCATAGAAAATTCCTCAGCATTTTGAGAACTCCAAAACATTTCCCTGCCACTGCAGTAATTTAATTGTCAAAAAATAGCTTTTCGTTGACCCAAATGCCGAGATTCCTTACCTTGGGTTTTAGTTGGGAGCAGGACTCAGCTCCTTTGACCACCATGCAGTTGACCAGATGCTTGAATGGTTTCCCAAGGTCAGAATTCCGTCTTTCCCAGCATTGAGTTAAGACAATTTGAGTCTATCCATTTAACCATCCCTGCTAAGCAGAGTCATAGGGAGGTGCCCAATTGATTGGAATTTTTTGACAGTATAATAATGAGATGTGTGACCTCATCATATGACACAATCGTGAACCCATAGCTCTCAATTACATCCACACATATACATTGAACAGGGTTGGATTCAAAGAGGAGCCCTGTGGCACCCCTTGCTTCAGTGGGAGCACCTTTGACTGGTGGGGTGGGGCTTCTGAAATTCCTAAAAGGCGTGTCCTTGCAAAGAAGAAGCAACCCATAGCATTGCTTTATGTTCTACCTTGCACTTCCAGAGTCTTTCTAACAAGATATTGTGGGACACAGTATCAAACGCTGCACTGAGATTTAACAACAACAGTGCCGCAGAGTACCCAGCATCCAAGATCTGGTGAACTGACTCTATCAAAATCACGAGTGGGCAACCTGCACTCCAAATTTGTGTCAAATTCAAAATAATCAACCTGCCATTATCGAATAGTAAACCAAAAAAGTGTATAAGGGTGCAGCCCTCAGTGAAGCCTGGTTAGCCTCTACCAGGACCCAGTATCAAAACATTAATTTCAAATAGAACCTGTCTAAACTTGAGGAAGCACTTTTCACAAACCCTATAAGGTGTGCAACTTTTTACCAAAAAACGGGTCAATACAAATCATGTAAAAAAATATTAATCCATTTGAGGGAATATATACCTCAGTGTTGTAGTAGTCAAACTGTTTTCGAGCTCTCTACTATGCACAATACATACAAAGCTTCACAATATAGATGGAGAAATATTCAAACACTTGCAAAAAAAATGCAATAGAATAAGAATTAGAGTAACAATGCAGCAACACAATATTGACAATTCCAAGCACTGTATACTGATTTCTTTTCTTTTCAGGTATTCATTTCTCGATGCATCCCAGCAGTATTTCACAGTTCACAGTTCCCAATGCATTTCGGTGCGAGGCACCTTCATCAGGGGAATGCTGCAGAGATATACATATAATACATATAGCACAAATGTTTCTGATAGTTCACAATATATACATAAATCAAAACAGAAACAAACAAATGTTTACAAATGAAACTAAAAGGCGTGGTTAGTTTCAAGTTTTATTTTATTTGCATAGTTCGTTAAAACCATTGCAACACGAAATTAATTCATTACAACAAATTTTTGTATATAAAACTCCTTTTGTTATAAAAGCATAACAATTCTGTAAAAAAGACTGTACAATGAAAAAATTCAGGTATTATAAGTCAAGTTTTTAGGCACGCTATAACTGTAGTTGCGTGTCATGATTCTAGAATACTTTTCATTGTTTATCAATACACAGATACATTTTAAAAGTTAGACTTCATCTGATATTTTGATTTCAGGCAGTTTCTTTTGGCATGCTGTCAAGAATTTTACCAAAGCACAGTTTAATTGAGGGTCACTTGGGGCAAAGCAAGCCAGAACAGCCTGCCTCCTAGTACAAATTCCACACTGGTTGAATTTGACTTTTAATATGTGTAGCCGTTCGTGTGAAAGTTGGTTGCAAGAGCATAATAGATGCAGCAGGTCTTCCGATGGTGACCCGCATAGGCAGCACCTGTGGTCCACCTTCTTCTTCAGCCAGGGTGGAGAGTGCTGAGGGCCAGGTAGCAGGCCGAGTCTAAACTTCATGAAGCTGATTTTTTTATGCTTAGCATACCCCATGTTAAAATACTTCTGGGCTGCTTGCTCACAGTATGTATTCAGGGTCATCCAACCATGAGACCTTTCAGCGAGTGAGGCTTTGTCCTCCAGCCAAGACAGATATTTGACTGATTTCCACACTAGTTTCTTGAGTACAACGGAACTAGTGGGGGTTTCCCAAAGTTGGTTCAGTCCCAGTTTGTGTAATCCTACTTTGAGGTATCTCGCTGCGGGAGAGGTAGTGTGTCCGCTTATCTCTTTCCATAACTGGGCGTTTAGTGACCCTGAAGCGCTTTTTCGTATTTTATCCCACATTATAATGTATGCCCCGAGTCTCGCAAGCTATTGCTTCTGAATGCCGAACTCAAACCTTATTTGCGAGGGTGAGGTGTATTTGGGTAACCCGAATATAATCCTGTACGTGCTTGTTACTGTAGTGTCCAGTAATTTGGCATCTCTTCCTTTCTGGGCTTTGCTTCCATAAGTTATTTTTGGCAGTAACTTTGCACGGATCACCTCCAGTATGGGCAGAATCGATGGACCAGTTAGTTTAGAGTTAAAAGTTTTTAGGGAGGTTGCCAGTGCGATTCCTTTGTGCCTGATGGTGTTTCTCGGTGCTAGGAATTGCCATTCTTTGTCAATCTTTACGCCCAAATATTTATATTCTGTGGTGCTCTCTATTTGGGTGTTGCCCCAGAACCATACTGAGGGTTTTTCCCTTTTTTTGCTCACAGTGATGGTTTTAGTCTTGTCGAGGTTTATCGTCAGACCATTTTTTTATAATACTCCTGTGTGGCATTTATAAGATGTTGAAGGCCTACTTTAGTTTTGCTGATCAGGACTATGTCGTCTGCGTATAAGAGGCATGGCAATAAGATGTCTCCCAGTTTTGGAGCATGCGAGTTACAGGCATTTAATACCGGTATGAGATCAGCTACAAATAAATTATCAAGTGTGGGGGACAGAACACAGCCTTGTTTAAGCCCTTTATCCGTTGGAATGCGTCTCGACAAGTGTGTTCCGTCGCCCAGCTTAATCCGGATCCAGGTGTTGGTATGCACGTTTATCAGAAGATTTAGAAGGGATTGGGGGAGCCCCAAGCTATGCAGCTCGGTCCACAATCTGTTTCGTGTTACGTGATCAAAGGCGGCTTTATAATCAATAAAGCACAAGTGTAAGGAGCTCCTACTAGTTTCCACCTGTCAAAAAGCGTTGCCATCGTTATTATATTTGTGGTCGTGCCCACGATCTTTGCAAAACCGGTCTGGTTCAAAGGGATGATGGATTTTGCTTCTGCCCAGCCCTGGAGCTCTTCCAGGAGCATTCCCGCGAAGAATTTTGCCTCATTATCCTGTAGTGCAACTAGCCGATAGTTCTGTGGCTCTGTCCTGTCCCCTGACTTGTAAATTGGTGCAATGACGGATCCCCTCCATGACTCTGGCAGAATATTTGTCATCCTGATTTCCCAGAACAATGGTTCTAAAGCTTCGGCCCAGAATGTTGACTCATGCTTATAGAGCACAGGCGGTATACCATTTGGACCGGGAGCCCCTTCCCTCCTTCCCTTACCTATTTGCCTTTTTATGATCTTGACTCGATTTATTGGTGAGTCAACAATTAAGATGTCATTTTTGGCTTTATGCTATGTGAACTGATTTATTCCTGTAGTTGCAGCGCTGATGTTAGGACCTTCGGAAGCGCCCGGAATGTTTTCCCCCTTTAATCTCGACTCCGTGGTTTCATAGAAGTGGGACCCAAGATATGTTGTCCAGACTGCCTCCGAAATATTAGAGGTAATTCCCTCGTTGTTAGGGTGAACAAATTTATTTATGGTTCTCCAAAAACTTGTGCTGTTGTTATATTTAATGTCAGCGTGTTAGTTTTGCCCACAAGGCATTCTCTTTGTCCCTTTTTGCATCCTTTTTTTGTTTTTTCAGCAGAACCTTTTGTTTTCGCAATAGATTTAGTTGTATTATATCTTGAGGGTTCCGCCATAGCTGTCTCAATGTGCAATAGATACCTCTCTTAGTGCACTTGATTTCTTTCAGTGCTAATTGCGAGATTGAGTTTTCACCACCTAATATTTGTTGGATTTTTGGCTTAGTATTTGTTGTATAGGCTGCCATGGTGTCTGTGAAGCTTTCCCACTTTTTAACCTCGTCGGATCCAGTTCTCAATTCAAAGTGATCTTTAGCAATTCCCGCCATTTTACAGTGTGTGACAGGCCCACATTTAATTCTCTTGAGATTGATAGTATAATCTGCTCCATGAGTGGACCGGTAGTGCTCAAACATGTCAACTGTTGTTCTAAGGTCGATTTCTTGTGGCCGGTGATCGCTCTCACCTTTATCCCATAAACGAAATAGGGTAATTTGATGGAACAACTCAAGGGAGACAAAAGTGTAGTCTAGTATAGTGTTTATTTTGGATGAACAATATGTTGCTACGGGGGGATTATCACCTCTTGATCTACCATTTAATGCTCTTAAATTCAAGTGTTCCAATTCCTCCAAGGCCGACTGTCCCACCTTTGTTTGCTTGCTTAAAAGTGGCTCCTCTTGCATTGGAATGTTCCAAATTGTATTTTGTATTGACATTTCGGCGTCCCCATTAAGTTTAGGTTTAGGTTTAGGTCTCCTGTTAAAATGAGCTCCGTTGATGGTCCGTCAGTAAGGGCGTGGTTAGGCCCAAAACCACAGAGTTATGTGTCACAATGTACAAACCAGTACACATGGAACTCTAATCACAGTGTTCAAATCACGCAAAAAAGTGCAGTATAGCATCACCCTGTGTGTCACCGAAACCCTCTGTGATAAGCCAACGGAAGTATAAGTATCAAAATTACTTATTATTATCCTGTGCACTTCTGAAAAAACTCACCTGTAGGAATGCCCAACAACAGAAGGACCCTCTGTTGTAATACATAATCAATGCGTATCGGCTCTTCTAAAGACCAAATAGAACAAGAAAAAAGAAAAGAGAATCTCCGTTAACAACTATAAATCAACCGTGCACTACCCAAGCCGAAAACCAGTGCATACCACGTACTTGGAAAACTTTAAGGACTCGTCTCCTTGCCAATAATCATCAGGTATAAACCGTCACAAATGGGAAATGCTGCCAACACAAGAGACATCTTCAATAAGTTGTCCTTATATTTTGAAAGTTCTGTCGAAAGCTCAGAGGCATAAAGCTTACTGTTCGAGTCAGATATCCAACCGCATGCGCTGCTATCCTTCTATTGCTAAATACTGGCGTGCCTCGAAATCCTGCATTTTAACTTCCGCATATGGCGTAACTGGAGTAATCATAAACAAGAGACTACGTTCAAAGCCGGATATCCCAAACACCTACCGGCTGATTCCGTGCAGGAATAATAGAAAAAGGACTAGAAGGACCAGCCGCAATTACATTTGTGCATCAAAAATAAAAATAAAATAAAAGATCAATAAAAATAGACTGCTACACATACATTTCTACTGTCAAAGAGAATATGTGTACTATAATTTAAAACATGTACCACAGAACCTAATGGTGCAGAATGATATCAATAAAGTTAAAACGAGTCCAGATGTTCCTGAGACCCCAATCACACTGCCAACGTGCATTTGTATTACAAAAAAGGAAACATCCTAAATGGACAATGCATATGTGTTTCAAAAGAGAAATAAGAGGAAAAATACAAATAAAACACAGATGTTCAGAGAACATCCCCATAAGTCCACAGCAATTAAATAAAATAAGAGATGAGAGTGGCAGTGAAGCCCTCCCCTATCCAACAGGTGTGTCACTACAAACGGAAATTATTTGCGTGTTTTCAACCAGTGAAAGAGAACAGTGTGTAATATGCGATGTTACATACAAATTAACGAAATTGCAATATTATAAAGATAGGTATTGAACATACTATTACAGAAAGCAGGTAAATTCAATCTTGTCATTCTAATCCACAAGGATTCATAGGATTTAAAAACCGAATCCAAAATGTCTCTCTTTGCGCCAGATACCTGGCAGTATCTTCATACAGTAAGGCTGACTCCTGTTCTAGTACAGTGAAGTGCAACTAAGGTATGGTATGTTTTTTCTCCATCCAATGTACCGCTAAACATCCATTTATATTAGCCGTACGAATCATACCTTTGTGTTCTTTGAGTCTGATTTTGACCTTCCTGGTGGTGCGCCTGACATTTACGAGCCCACATGGACACTTAATGGCATATATGACCATGCTTGTGTTACACTCAGATGTGTGCCTTAACTTAATCTGCTTTTCAATGTGTGGGTGTGCGAACTTGTCACTCACGATCACAATGCCACAGTGGCCGCAGTTGTGGCATTTTCGCATGCCCGATTGTGCAGTGTCCATCTGAATCAAAGCTTTCTTACTTAAAAACTCTTTGATATTTTTAGATCTGGAAAAGGCAAATATGGGGCGACCTATTAAGACATTGTGGAAATCATTGCCCTGCTTAATGATCTCCCAACGCTTGTTAATGCAACGTTTTATGTCTCTTGAAGCAGTGGAATATTTGAGAACACAAACCTCTCTATTTGTTGCTTGTTTGTTTGATTTTCTCAGTTATTGAGCTCTATCCAAATTGCATGCCCTCTGCTTTGCTACTTCAACACTTCCAACGGATAGCCTCTCTTTAAGTATTTATGTGATGTTTCCTCAATGTCTACTCTTCCTTGGAATTTTTCAGAACAGATTCTTCTGATCCTAATAAATTGTGACAGCGGTAAGTGATTCTTCAGAGGAGGTGAGTGGAAACTACAGTAATGTAAGGCGTTATTCCTATCAGTAGGTTTATATTATACGCTTGACATCAGATTTTTGCCTTTTTTCTTGATAAGAATATCCAGGTAATTAATAGAGGTATATGGTATGAGTGAATTTGATGTGAGGATGGCAGCTGTTTAGTAAGATTAACACATTTTCTAAATCTTGCTTTGTCCCCTTCCATAGTATGAGAATGTCATCAATGTACCGTAGGTACAACAGGAGATGATCGGTCCATGCTCTTACATGCAAAATATGGGTGTCTTCAAACTTAGCCATGAACGTATTGGCATACGCCGGTGCCCCGGTAACCCCCATAGAGGTTCCGGTCTTTTGCAAATATAATTGCTGTTTCCCAGAGAAATAGCTGTGGTTAAAGCTACATTGAAGTAATTCCAATACCAAGATGTTGAGAGTTTCTTCATAATCATGCCTCAGAAGCAGCCACTCAACTGCTTCAATGCCTTCTCCATGTGAGATAGATGTATACAATGCTGATACATCAATGGTTGCCAGCAAAAGTTTGTCCGCTTCCGGGATGTTAACTTCCTTCAATTTATTAAGACAGTCTGTTGTATCTTGAACATAAGTAATCCATTGCTGGACCAATGGTTGTAGATAATAATCTAAAATTTTCCCTACAGGTTTATGCAGTGACCCACATCCGGCAACAATGGGTAGGAATTGGTGATCCATGGGATCCTTATGCAATTTGGGGAGCATGTAAATGTGTTGTCTTTTTGAATGTTCAGATGTCAAAAATTTGTGAGTGTTTTCATCAATCCAACCAAGGCCCTTGGCTTTCGTGAGAATTTGTGATAACATTGACTGAAAAGCAAAGGTAGTGTCAGATTCCAACAGTAGATAGGTGTCAGTGTCCCGTACATGTTGTTCAACTTTAAATTCATAGTAGGTGGTGTCCATGACAACCAACGCTCCACCCTTATCGGCAGGTTTGAAGGTCAGGTTCTCATTCATAGCCAGGTTACGTAGAGTTGTGAGTTCCTTCATTGACAGATTCTTCTGTTTGTGTTCTTTCCTGTGTAACCTTACTAAATCTTTTTTAATCAGTAATTCAAAAAGATCCAAAGCTTTATGTGACACTGGTGATATAAAGGTACTTTTAGGTTTGAAAACCTTTTGAGGAATGGCTACAGCAGTATCAGTGGGGGAGACGTGTGCTATGTGGTGAAAGAACCAATATAACCTAAGTTTACGCATGAACCTAAAAAGTTAGATTTCTGTTTCCAAAGCGTTGGTGTTATATGTTGGAACAAAAGACATGCCCTTATTTAATATAGCTTTCTCATGGTTTGTCAATTCTACATTGGATATATTCATGATTAGTTTCTCTTCGGGTTGCAACGTGCTCCGTCCGATTTTTTTGGTCCCTTGTCTCCTCCTGGTTAGCCGGATTTGCCGGCCCCTTGTTCTTCCGGTGGGTGATTGAACGATTGGCCTGTCTCTAAAAAAGCCTGCTTAGGAGTATCACTAGTGGTTGCCGTATCCACAGGTGTTTCCACTGTTCTTACTGTGGTCTTGATGGGGGGATTGAATGGCAAAGTGTCTTGCTCTGTGGCTATGCTTCCCTCTGATGTTGAAGCCTCTGGTTTCTTGAAAGTACGTCTTTGGGCATATACGTCTGCCCAAGTATAAACTTCATCAAGTTTATAGTCAATTGTGTCACGACAAAATTTGCCTAATGTACGCTCATGAACCTCTTTAGCGTGTATCTCTAGTGTTTCACTGAGATCCTTAAGTGTTTGTTCCAATTCCTCAGAAGTCATTCTTTTGGATAAGTCAGTTTTTAGATCATGGATTTCAGTTTCTAACTCCTTTAGAATTTCTGATAACTCTTCTATGATTAAAAGTATAAGGTCCAATGAACACTTATTAAGAATTGCAAACTGACTCTGTCGCCAGCAGTAAGGCTGACACTATGCTATAAGAGAGGTAGAATACAGATTGGGTCCAGTGTAATAGGTCATGGCACTCCAAGAAGCTTGACAGCTGCTTTTTGGCAACATTCTCCATAATCTTGGAGAATAGTGACAGTAACAAAACTGGAAAAACATTTTCTGGCTTGCTGGGATCCAGCAATGTTTTTAAAAGTGGACCACCACAGCATGTTTCCATCTCCCAGGCACTTGGCCAGAGATCAGGAAGTTGTTCATCCAGCCACCTAAGACTAGGTGGATCGCCTCCAGTCCTCATTCCAGAATGGATGGAGAAGCCAGATCTAATGGAGAACCTGACTTCATTGCAGCATATATTGTGGTCAGCTCTTCGGTTTAGATAGACCTGAAGCTGAGAAACCTCGACTCATTGACAAAACTTTCCAGCTGGGGGTGTCTCTTCATCCTGCAGAAAAGGAGTCACATATACTTGTTACCTTTTCCAGGAAGAAGTGTGCCAAATCACTGCATTCTTCCTCTTTTGGAGTGGTCATAGCTGAGACTGCAGCTAGGGATAATTGTGACTTCACCACAATGAATAACTCATAAGGAGAGTTTTGGGCCTCCTGAATTTTATTGGTGTTGTAATCACGCTGAGACTTTTTAATGCAGCAATGATGGGGTTTTGTTGCTGCCTTATAGACCCTTTTACAGTCAGGGTCGTGCAAGACTAGGGCGCTGCTCCCTTGGGCTGCGTGCAGCCAAGCTCTGGAATTCAATGTCAATTAACCTAAGACATGAACAGTCTGATGCAAGTTTCCGGAAGAACCCGAAGACCTGTCTTTTTAGGCAAAGTTAGAAGTCCACTCGCACCAGACTCGCCAGGGCCTGATTTATATGCTCAGTGCGGGGACACTCCCTTGGAGTAACAAAGTGCTTTATAAATCTAAAACTAATTAATTAATTCATTTCATAACTCTTCATTAAAACAGGCAGCCGACGACCGTTGTCTATAAAAGGTCTGATTTTCTAAGGGACCAATTTGAGTCAGTGCTCCATTAATCCAAGTATCTATTTTTTCAGCTGCTATAACGGTACACCCATCCAAACTACGGCGGCTATAAGCCAAGG
Organism: Lissotriton vulgaris; assembly: GCF_964263255.1. Lineage (NCBI taxonomy): Eukaryota > Metazoa > Chordata > Amphibia > Caudata > Salamandridae > Lissotriton > Lissotriton vulgaris. The sequence goes on from NC_141693.1 coordinate 440,090,145, forward strand.
CACGACGGAGAGCCGAAGGAGTAACTTTGACCCATCCTCTAGTCCACACTGCCGAGACCAATGAAAGACCTTTTGTGTGTTCTCATAGGGGACCAAAAAAGGGACAGCAGAATGGTCCGACCATGCAAGTGGCATAGGCTACTTAACCACTATATCAGCAATATTCAAAATGAGAGGATCCAGTGTATGCTCCAAACTGTGAGTTGAGGACAATACATTTTGAAGGAGCTGCAAACCTTCCAAGTGTGCAACCACAGTCAAAGCTGCGATTCAAGTCGTGTCATCGAAATATAAATTCAAATCTCCAACCACCGTGAAATTGGAGTATTGAAGTGCCAATGGAGACACAGCACCCAATAGAGCCAATAAATCAAAGCTCCTGAGATCATACAATCACCGGTCAGAACCAGAGCAAAGAAGGTTTCTTTACTTCCCTTTATGCTAAGCATAGAGAAAGGTCACTGTATTGCCTGCTTACAAATTATTGCAGTCCCCTCCTCCCTCTCTGTGCATGTCTATACATATTTCCAATTGCAAAGCCTAACAGCATAGCCTAGAGTAGATCTGGAGATGACTCCTCCATAAGCCACATCTCAGTAAGGAAGACTGCTTCTGGCTTATGCTCTTCCAAAAAGTCATACACATCCAGTTTGCATTTGACTAAAGAACTACAGTTCACAGAGAAGAACTATGGACACAGAGTAATTTAAGGATCTATGCAGCATCAAGCTACGTTTTACATGTAAAAATATGGCATACTCCCAGCACTTTGTTGCAAAGGTGTGATCTACAATGCGATTATCAGTCAATTCTCTAAGGAAGCACACACAGCGTCACCAAGAGAATCATGAAGGGAATCAGTAGAATTGTATGTTCACTACGGCTTGTGGAAGAATATATTGATTATTTCATTTCACTTGCACCTAAAAAGATGCAGGCATGCCAGAAGTACTTGTGGGGGGGGCAATTCGGTCAAAAACGGGGGCCATCATATGAGGAAGACCCATTTCAAAGTTTAAAATGATGTCCTTCAGTGAAAGAAAAAACACAATAGCACAGCAGCTGATGCCACCTAGTGGAATTAGCCTTATTAGCTGTTTTGCCATCAATAAAGAGTCAATTGTCTGTTTCAAATGTATAAATCAATGTGTTGGAGCACTGTTGCCAGCCCTCAAAAATCATGGCGCCTCGCCAGTAATGACCCCTATGCTTTCGTCTATGGCAGTTGTTTTTTTTCTTTTAACAGTGATGAATTATGACTGACACTGGCACCTATTTATAAAGGAATTTCTAACTTGTAAAGCAATATTCCTGTAGTACTCCTGAATGTCATTTTACGTGAGTTTGCCCAAAACATTTAAAATAGGAATATTTGAAGAATATTCATACATAATTGGCACACGAAATCTTGTATCATTTTATTACCTTACAGGAAACCTGGAATATAGTTTTTAATTACTTAACACATGTTACTAGTTTCCAAAATGCAGCTAAGAAAGTATGGGTAGACCAAGTTGGGGGGGGGGGGGGTAATGGCACAAGTGAATATTAAACTTGATACATTATCAAAAAATAAGCATAAACTCAAAACACATTGTAGATATTATTTTGAAAGTCAAACACAACAAGCAGCTACTTATAATACACATCTATATACCACCAAATATGATTAAGGGTAACATGCATATTTCCATACTCACTGGTGACTTCAATACAAGTCTTGCCATAGATAAGGGCACCTAAATAAATGGCAAAATCGAAAATGATTGCCCGGCACAATATACTTTCTGAGCTCCAGGAAATAAAACTATCATTTACTATACTTTGGTGCATGCTCGGAATTCTCTCCATTTAAGGATTTACCATTAATAACTTTTTATGTACTATTACCATGTAAATTGATGTCTTAATATGATACATATTATTATGAAAACAAATAGTAGGATGACCTGGGTGGCGATTATTGCCTCCTTTCCCTTATAAAACAGCATCCAGGCCCGCATTGCTAGCATCAGCAGTAATGCAAAGCTTCTTCCTGAGAATATATGGACTTAACAGTAGGGCAGCAAGAGCAAATACTTAATTGATGAGAGAGCTCACTCTTGCCTTTGACTCCAAAGGAAATGGACATTCTTCTCTAACACTTTATACAAGGGATCAGCAATGGTGGCAATATTTTCAATGAATTCATATAAAACGTACACATTCCCATGAATGTCTCCAACAGGCCAAAATTCTCCACTACTGGTGCCTTTTTTTCAGCTTCCAACCCTCCGTGTCTGCGTTTAATCGCACATCCAGTAATCGCATGACCCAAATACTCTACTCTGCTGACTCCAAAAACACGTTCACCTTTTCTGAACCTAATCCACTTCATTCTAGACGCCTCCAGTACATCTCTCATCACGATTTCTTGTTGCACATTTAAAACAAACCCTTTCAAAAGGACTAGTGCTTTTTGTCTTAAATGTAAAATATCTGTCATTGGTATTTTTGACACACAACTGTATATGGGTTCTTCTTGCGTTTTGTTCAGTTCTTTGTTCAACACTATTAACAATTTCCAAAACCTCATTCAATGTGGATTTTTTGCATTTTCAGGTCTTTTTCGAATTACTTTCATAAAACATCTGGTAACTAGGGGGCATATTATCAAGGGGGTTTATCTCCGCTTTTTTGGCTTTAAAAGCCAAGAAAGCGGAGATAAAATTATCTCCCTATTACCTAGCTGTCGCTAACACCAGTTAGCGACAGCTAGTAGGAGATAGCGACCATCTTGGGCCCCGCTTAGCATGTCAGTGATATTTATCACTAATGACATGCAAAGTGGGCGTGCCAAAATGTTAGTGACTGGAAACAGTCGCTAACATCGCTATCTCCTATTACCAACTTTTGGAGATATTCGCGCTAAGCGCGAATATCTCCAAAAGCTAACACCTGCCCTGAGCAGTTCTTAGCCATGTTATCCAATGGTAGGTGGATAACATGGCTAAGAGCATTAGCTCGGTAATGCTTGAATATCGCTGACTTTTCAGCGATAATCATGCATTTCGGCCGATTTTTATCGCTTAGGAGATAAACCTTGATAATAGCAAGGTTCCTAAGCGATAAAAATCGCCGCAGTTCGGCGATAAAAATATCGCCGCTAAACCAACATAGCGATAATTATCGCAAGTTGTTGGTAATATGCCCCTAGGTGCTCCGTAAAGTTTGAAAATTCCCACTTGTCAGTCAAAACCCTTGATGAGGAAACATGCATATCAACAGTTTCATTAGCCTGTTGTTCCCTAGAGATAAACTAGTGTCTCCTAACAACTACATTTTGTGGTTTGGAAAAATGTTTCTCCAATCTCTTGACTGCCTTCTCATTCATATTCATCAAGTTCATCCACATCCTCTTCTGGAGCACAGACAGATACATGTTAGAAAATGTATTTCCCTTCTAAGCCAAGTTAATGTTACAAAAGCCAACATTTTCTGTCAGCTTTCACTTTGAAACTATCAATTGCTTCAAGGTAGGACTTAAACCATCCTTTCCATCTGAAAGGAGGTTGTCCAGGAGATTACAAAAATGGCAGCGGTGGATTCATGTATTGCCTCTCAAAACAAAAAATCTATTACAGGGTAAATGTAGTGATGAAGCAAAGGAAAATAAAAGCAAAATGTAGTTGAAAAGCCACAATATTTTCTTTTCATAGGGACATTTCGAAGGGTAAGTTATTCATAGAAACCACTGTTCTCGTTAAATATAATTTTGCAAACACAAACAGCAACTGTACTTGGTAACTGTCTACCCTGACTATTGACAATGCAATTTTTGCTGACTTTACCCCAAACAATTGCAGTGTTTGGTATTGCGTAGCAGCAGTATTGACAATAGGATGTTTGCCACACACAAGACGGCTACCGTGCAGGTCAAATATAAGTGAGTGATGAGGGATGTACTCTTTGGAGAAAAGTGGTGGAGAAAAAGATGGCAGTTAAGAAGGTCGGCTGTATCAATACAAATGATTTAGCAGTCCATTTCTGTACCCTCCCAAAAATCAAATAGCCCTCAAACTTAGGAGCATCCTGTTGACTGACAGAGAACCACAATGGAAAGAGAGTCTGTATGTGGTGATAGCCGTGCAGCATAGATCAATACGCGAGGATCAGCAAACCAGACATCGCCAATCTAACAGCGAAGAAGGGGTACAACTCATCCAGGCTTTGTCGGATGGTGAGTTTATGTGGGAGGTTATTTGGAGGAAGCCATTATTCAGGATGGTAACTGAATTCTGCAGATGCCCCTTTTGTGGTGTATTGTTTATTAAATGCATACATTTACCTTCCAAAACAGCATGGATGAGTTGTTCTTTTTCTCTGCTGATAGAAGGAAGCTGCACTCTAGATTGGCCCCAAAACTAATTTTTCCACAACATAGAAAAGTGTCAAGGATACATCCTTCTCCATCCAAACTGCCAAAAATATTGAATACACACTCAGCCAAGATTTGGGTTACCATAAATAACCCAAAGTTAAGAGGGATGTTGAAACTCAGAATATAAAAAATTGAAGAATCTCACTATCAGTAGGAAGAGGCGACTTAGTGTACCACAAAGAATCTTAAAGGATTACATACCACTCACCTTTACCTAAAATGAGTGTCTCCCAGAGCAACACATCTAACACACCATTGACAGAGATTGAATACCAGGTTACATTTAAAAACAATGATGAAGTCCTGCTTCTTTCACACACATCTACAAAGACCCAAACAGCCACAAGAAAATTCTGGCAAATTTCAGTACTCACATTACTTGAAGGATAGAACCCTGTAATTACAAATAAAAAACATCAATTAAAATGATTTCTTGTACTACTTAGCATGACAGAGCATGCAAGCCATCACGTATATACACACAACTAGCATAAGAGGCTTTTTCATAGGCCTTGTAACTGAATTCATGTCACTCCATGTCTCTTTATACTTTCTTCTGTTTGACCTTCCAAACTAAGGGCCTGATTGAAAGTTCAGTGGATGGGTAACTCCAAGACAAACATGACGGGGATCCCATCTGCTGTATTACAAATGCCGTAAGATATAATGCACTTGTAATAGAGTTTACAAGATATCTGACACATTTGTGATGGAGTAACCCATCAGCCAAACTTTAAACCAGGACATACTGACCTCTTCTCACTAGATTCACTGACCCTGCTTTTATAAGGATGACTCTAAATATATATAACCTTCTTCATTAACAGCACTCCTGCCATTCAATAACAGACATGTTGCTGTTATTTTGAGGGTTGTTGCATCCCTGGTAGGTACTATGAGATGAGGGGAGTTTTTTTACATCGTAGGTATATACATCGGGTGATTTTGTTTTGCATTCAATTTTGTTAAAGGTTTTTACTTTACATGCCGTTCGTTACAAGGTAAGTATATTTGCTTTGTGTGTGTAACCAGTAGGTAGTTATAGTTAGTAACTATTTTCCGTAAGAAAAACATTTTTTGACATGCCTATAACTATGGCGTTTTTTGACCAATCTTTATGAAATGTCCCCCCAAAAAGTTTTACAGTAGGTTCTGTTTGTCATGAAAAGTTTGGGGGTGATTTGTGCAATGAGAACCAAGAAATAAGGGCACAAAATAATGGTGCTTTTGTGATGTTAATTCACATAGAAACGTTTTGTTGAACCTGGCAGAAAGGTAGATGTTGTTACGCAGATTATGCTTTTTGTTATTTAGTGCAAATCTGTTCAGTAGTTTTTCAGAAATTTTTGCTGGAAATTATAGTGACATATTTAGGTCATGATGCCTTGCTCATGCAGGGAAATGCACCACTCTGATTAGCTGCCAACACTTCAACCAGTAAGTGTTGGCAGCCATCATGGGACTCGGCTTCAATGGGACCTCAAAAAACAAAAAGAGAAAATAAAGAAAATAAAGAAAAGGGGGCATGGCAGGAATACCATGACCCCCAAGCCATGGTGTTGGGGTCCTTTGGGACCCTGCCAAAGCCTGAAAGCACTTAAAAAAAATGTTGCAACAGAATCACGATAATTGCAAATTCAGGCAATATTAAAAAAAAGCAAGTGCAGGATCCTGGGCTTGCATTAGACTAACCCCTGGGTGGCCTAGGTCCTAGGGGCATATGCTAAATATAGGAGAGAGATGCACGGGCCCCCCTCCTTGGGCTATTCACAGCCCGGGGACCGCCACCTCTTTGGGGCACAAAAGTAAATTCTAAAATTGCCACTGTCTCTGGGGCTATAATGAAATATTAATGTGTGGGGGGGGGCTCAAGCCCCTCTCCTGCAGCCTTGGGGACCACCACCTCCTGGGGCTTTATTAACATTGGAGGGGGCTCCCTCAAAGGGCCCGAGAAGGCCCTGGGGACTGCTACCCCCCAGGGCCAGCTTCTGGAATGTTCCAGGGTGCCCATCCCAGGACATTGCAGTTTGCCCTGGCATGGCAGGAGCACTGCCTTAGCAAACAGTGTGCTGCGCTTTGAGCAAGCGAGAGCATTTTGTTCTCGCTTACTCAAATGGAGCACACTTTGCTTTTACATACATGGAAGTGCATGTCATCAGCTCCTTGCGTGTAAAGCAATGCCTACTCCTGCAGGAGAGCCAGCAGGGACCAAGGGGGCCTTCAGACTCCCCCTTGGTCCCCAATGGAGTGTCCTGGCTCCAGGGGATGGGGCAACTAGGGTCATAAATGGCCCAGGAAGGGGGCCTGTCCCTTTAAAGAAAAAATATATAAAAAAAGAAAAGGCCTGGCCTCGGGGGATGGGCTCCATGAGGCCGAAATCGTTCCCAGGAGGAGGGCTGTGTAGGTCCCCCTCCCTATTTTTAAAAAAATAAAAAGGCCTGGCCCCAGGGGATGGGGTCCCAGGTCTACATTGGCCCAGGATGGGGGCTGCATGGCACCTCCCCTTTTTTCTTAAAAATGTTTTTTTTTAAAGTGCAGAAACCAGGGGATTGGGTCACTGCAGCAAAAAATGTCCGGGGGGGGGGGGCGCTTAGCCCCCTCCCTTTCAAATATATATTAAAAAAATAAAAGGCTGGGCCTCAGGGGATGGGTTCCCCAGGGTCAAAATCGACGCAGGAGAGGGGCCTCATGGCACCACTCCCCATTTTTAAATATATTTTTTTAAAGTGTCAGGCCCTGGGTGATGGGGTCTCCAGGCCCAAATTGGTCCAGGGAAGGCAGGCCACACAGCCCCCCTTCCTAAAAAAAGAAATTGAAAAAAAAACAGCAACTCGCTAGAGGCCCTGCCCCTTTCCCCATCACAATGCAAACGTGCCTCCTGGTGCGCTGCTAGTTGGGGGATGAAGTCCCCTTGACTTGTGAGGGTCCTTAGGGGCCAACAAGATGTCCAGTAAGCCCCACACAGTGGTATTGCTGAGAGGTGGTCAGAGTCCTTGCCCCCTTTCTCCATCACTTTGCAAATGCACCTCTTGGCACACTGCCGGTGGGAAATGAGGTCCCCTTCTCTCCTGAGGGCCTCAGGACTTCTTACCCTAAGCAGTAGTGAGCCAGGAGGCACGTTTGCAGAGTGGTGGAGAAAGGGGGAGTGGCCGCTGACAACCTCTCATCAATCCAGCTTTGTGGGCCTTACTGGAGATAATAGGATGGCTAGTTGACCCTCGAGGACCCTCAAGAGCCAAGGGGACTTCATCCTCCAACTAGTAGTGTGCCAGGAGGCTCGTTTGCAGAATGGAGGGGAAAGAGGGCATGGCAACCGAACTCTGTGGCACTTGCTGGAGGTAATAGGAGGGGTAGTTGGCCCCCAAGGACTCTCAATAGCAAAGGGGACTTTATCCCCCTACTAGTAGTGCTCCAGGAGGCGTATTTGCAGAGTGGGGGACAAAGGGGGTGTGGCCTGCTATCAGGTGTCAGCAATCCTGCTGTATGGGAATTACTGGATGTAATAGGAGGCCACACGCCCTTTCTCCATCACTCTACAAACGCAGCTCGTAGTGCAGTACTGGTTCGGAGATAAAGTTGACTTTACTCCTGAGCGACCTTAGGGGTCAAGAAGCCAACCTGGTTCCTTCTGTACCTTCTGTTGTACAAAGCGGATACTTGAGAGGTGGTCAGAGGCCCAGCCCCCTTTCTCTACCACTCTGTAAACTTGACTTCTAGTTAAAAAAAACATAGAAATTCACTGGAAATAACAAAGGTTACAGGGACATTATAGTTAGGAATTAGCATTTTTTGAAAACCTTAGAAATTCACTGAAAAAAACAAAGGTTACAGGGACGTTATAGTTAGGCTCAGGTTTCACCCATATAATACCAGAAATGTGCTGCTTATGACCTCACATATTACATCACTCACGACAATGTCAGTGACATTACTGATGACATCTCAAATGACATCACTGATGATACCACTGATGACATCACCCACAGAATCTGTTGCACCCACTCACACCCCACTATAACTAAGGGTAGGCAGAGTTCACAGAGTTGCACTGCGCGGAATTCTGTAGAGTTGCATAAAAACTCCTTGGAATTCCGCAGAGTTACTCTCTGCCCTAAGTAGGCATTGATAGCCACTGAGTTTACAATGGCAAACATTATTCTGCTCAGTGAAGTCGGCTGCCTCATCCTCACAATATGCACTTCGAAAGAAAAGAGGAGAATTAGCTAAATATAACAGTGCACAGGCAAACAAGACTCAAGCTCAATATCACCATTACACACCACATTCTTTTTCTTTTATCTTTTGCATGGGTCCCCCACTGGTATAGATCCGGAAGCACTGGCCTCACTCACCTCCACAGGTCCAAGACTTGGCTCCCATCCCCGGCAGATACCCATCGCCCACCATTAGTGCCTGCATCACTCAGCGTGGTGCCACCATCCACTGCATCTCATCGGTATTCAATCCGAATCACTCCACCTCCATTAACTTCCAATGGGGGCTGGGTTAGCACCACAGTCCTCCTGAACTGGTAAGAGGCTGCTTTGTAGTCGCCTATTGTCCCCACGTACCTCATAAGAACGCAGGCTGGCAGATCAGAAGCGCATTCTCAGGAGGGCCCCTTCAGTCATGCTGCCGGCTGAGACAGCGAATTAATGGGCACGCTGTGTGCTGATTGCTTCCTTATTAGGCTGGTTATCCTACAATAGAGGCAGGGCCTATTTCTGACCCCGACCCTTAGGATGCCAAGCCAAAGCCACCTTGTTTTCATCCCTTCTCCTGCTGATTTAATGAAACAACTACAGTTCCAAGCATACCTAAGAAAGCCGACAAATGCACACCCCTGACAATTTGCACATGACATCAGACACACTCTGCAGCTAATTTCAGGTGCTCAGTGCTCGTGCATTGGAGCAGAATTGGTAACAGCTGGTGGGTGGGGAGAAAGCAAGTAAGTTGACAAGCCAATATTTAGGGTGGGCGGCAGGGGCAAACTCCGCTACGCAGTGGAATCAGAGTTTTTTACAGAACTCCATATCCAAGCAGAGCCCTGAGTTAGCAAAACTCCACAAAATCTACTGGTGGAGCACAGTTCACCGCCCCCTCCTAAACATAACCTTTCATACACCCACTCCAACTTCCACACTACCATTCTCAAACCCATTCACTGACCCATACCAGTACTTACACACCCACTCACTGATTAACCCATTGGCTGCTTCGAACGTTCTGCACCACTGCTCGACGTTCGAAGAAACGGGTGGAGTTGCGTCGGCCAACGGACGTGCGCAGCACTACCGAGGTAGTGCTCGCGACGACCGTTGGCCGACAGAAGCAGCCAATGGGTTAATAGGGCTATATACACATCCACTCAAACACCCAAACAGCCACTCACACACTGTCAGTCACCCATAGAGCTATTTACACACCTACTCACTCACCCTTAGAGTCAATCACACAGCCACTTACTCACCTATACAGTTATACATGCATCCACTCAGTTATTCATATTGATACTAACACATACTCAGTCACCCATACAGCCACTCTCAAAATCATTCACTCACAGTCAATCATATATTCTAACACTCACCAATAGTGCCTTTAATATATGCAGTTACTCACCCATATACCACTGACACATCCATTCACTCACTGACATAGCCATACACATACTCAGTCACCCATATAGCCCCTCACAGATGCACTCAGTAACCCATACAGCCACTGACTCACCCACTCACTCATCCATGTAGGCAGTCACACACCCCTCTCCCACCCACATAGATACTCATACAGGTACTCAGACAATCAATCAATCACTAAAACAGCCACTCATGGACCCACTCACAAACCAATACAGCCACTTAGACACCAACTGACAGACTGTTACAGACATTCACACAACCTAGTCACTCACCCATACATTCACTGAGACACCTAATCGCTCATTTATACAGTCAGCCACGCACCCACTGTATGATCCATGCAGGCACGCATATACCCACTGATTCACCATTACACCTTGGGCCTTGGGGGGAGGGGTTGTGTGTGTGTGTGTGTGCGTGTGTGGGTGGGTGCGTGTGTGTGTGTATATATATATATATATATATATATATATGTTATTTATATTTAATATAGCGCACAACTCATCCGGGGGCATCTCAGTGCTGTTGCGGAAGCAGGGATCAAGAGAAAGATGAAGATCAGAACAGGTGGGAATTGAGGAGTTTCCTAAATCTACAGTAGTTTGGACAAGTGTGAATATATAGAGGAAGCTTAGTCCAGTTGTGGAGGGCAAGATAGAAGAAGGCTTTTACTCCACTGTGGGTCAGGCGAATGCGTGGAACCTAGTGGGACTTAGCCAGGGATCTTAGGCAATGTCCAGGAATATAAGTTTTGTTGCAGATATAGTGGACTTTTCCCTTTTAGGGCATTACAGGTAAGGCAGAAGATTTTGAAACACAATCTCATTAACCTTTTAAAGTACTCCCAGTCACTGGATGATGTCATAAGTAACGTCATCAGTGATGTAATTTTTTTTTTGTCCCCATACATGCCACCAGATGATAAATACTCTATATGGGAACTCCTGAAGCCTTTCACACTGTCGAACTTAGTTACTGCCCTGGAATCAGCATGCGGCAAACAGGAATCTCCCAGAGGTAGGCTGTTTCCTTTTCCCACTCCCGTTCTTTCGGATGGAGCGCCTCGTAAAACTGGGAGAACAGGACCCACACACCTCTGGCATAATCATTGGACCAAGGGGGGGTAGGACACGCACCACAAAGTGAAAAGTAATGGTGAAAAAATGAAAGTCTGTCGCGTGCAAGCTGGGGCTTCGCTCTCTGTACCATCAAGCGTTGAAACTGAACCAATGTCGCAATTCCAAAGTAGGTGTTGTCCCCCTGCGCACCGCATGATGAATACCCAAAGGTATAATAAAGTTATTCCAAACAACAAATTGAATCCATCAAAGTTTTACTTCATAATGGCTTTTTCTTTGTCAAATCGTATTTTTCATTTGTACAAGAAAGATGCTTTCCATAATTAATCCATTAATATGCCAACAAGCTTCATCAGATATCCCTATGCGTTTCGGGCCTTCCTAGTCCCTCATCAGGGCAAGTCTCTGTGAAAAGTATAAAGTATATAGTGCCCATTATACTGCAAAACTTGAGCACATTGACATGACAACGGTTATAGGAATAAATGTGACAACCTTTATCAAGATCGGCCGATTCTGCCATAATGATTGTTTTTATGTTTTATGAAGGTAATGTTATACAGGATGTACTGTAGTAGAAACAAAAAATCATGAACTGGAATGATGTTTCAAGATGGTAGTAATAATGAACTGTGTCAATGCTGCCGCTCTCTTGCTCGTTTGTTTGATGGATATATATATGTATCACCAGAAACACCTCAGACAGGGGAGCCCCCGACCCTGCAGGGCGGCCTCTTCAACCGGGCACGGAGATTCCCGGCAATTCCACAACAATGAAGCACCACACAAGAGGCCCAAACAGAGAGCCTTTAATCGAGCTTTAAGCACAGGAATCCTGTAGTCCCAACTAGTTTCGGCACATTGAGCCTTGGTCATGGGCAGGAAATAACAACCATAGTGTCTGTGCCTACAAATGTATAACGTTTTCTAGTCACCTGATTGATTATGGCATCCAACTGCCAGAATGCATGCGGGTAAGTGATGGAAAAGTTCATTGTGTTTGCTGTTAGCAAAATATACTATTCAGCACCCTTGTGCATTCATAATATTGAGGCCTTGAACTGGATATATATATGATAACATGTCTGGTATACATCTAAAGTTGCCATACATAAAAAGTGAAATTGAACTATTTGCTTTGTTAAAGTGCCTTATGCATTGAAGTGGCATTTGTAACATTGTGACACATCTTTGTCAATTTTATATAAGAGGACACATTCAAATCAGATTCAGATAATGTGTCCTCTTATATAAAATTGACAAAGATGTGTCACAATGTTACAGATGCCACTTCAATCCTTCGGCAATCTGGACGCTGTCTTGGGTGTTTTTCAGGCCTGATCGTGGCCATCCGGTTAGTTCCCTTTCTAGGCTTCAGAGGTACTATCTATAGCATGGGTACTCACAAACTTTCTCTCGGGGGCCACATTTACAGTGTGGTTTGTGTCCGAGGGCCGCACCGGTGGGAGCGGGGTCAGTGTGGGAGGGGGCGGGGCTAAAGCAACAAAAAAACTGTGACCATGTTGAACACAAGTCCCTGCAGCGGACGCCTTAGTCCGCTGAGCCACCAGACCCGGCATACACACATCTCTCTCTCTCTCTCTCTCTGTCTCTCTGTCTCTCTCGCTCTCTCTCTCTCTCTCTCTCTCTCTCTCTCTCTCTCTCTCTCTCTCTCTCTCTCTCTCTCTCTCTCTCTCTCTCTCCCTCTGTCTCCCTCTATCTTCCTCTCTCTCACCCTCTTTCCGCCTCTCTCCCTCTCTTCCTATTTCTCCCTCTGTCTCACTCAGACTGTCTCACTCCCTCTCACTCCCTCTCTCTCCTTTTCCCTCTCCCTGATTCCCTCTGTCTCACTCACTCTGACTGTCTCTCTCTGTCTCCCTCTCTCTCTCTCACTCTCTCTGTCTCCCTCTCTCTCTGCCACCCTCTCTCTCTCTGTCTTCCTCCTCCCTTCCTCCTCCCCCTGTATGTCACCCTCTGTCTCCCTCCCTCTCACTTTTTCTGTCTCCCTCCCTTTCTCTGTCTCCCTCCCACTCCCTCTCTTTGTCTCCCTCCCTTTCTCTGTCTCCCTCCCTCTCCCTCTCTTTGTCTCCCTCTGTCTGTCTTCCTCTGTTTCCCTCCCTCTCCCTATCTTTGTCTCCCTCTGTCTGTCTCCCTCTGTCTCCCTCCCTCTCCCACTCTTTGTCTCTCTCTGTCTGTCTCCCTCTGTTTGTCTCCCTCTCGTTGCCTGCCTTCCTCTATCTCCCTCCTCCCTCTGTCTCCCTCCTCCATCTGTCTCCCTCCTTCCTCTGTCTCCCTCCTCCCTCTGTCTCCTTTCTCCCTCTGCCTCCCTCCTCCCTCTGTCTGTCGCCCTCTCTCTGTCTCCATCTGTCTGTCTCACTCCCTCTGTTTGTATCGCTCTGTCTGTCTCCCTCCCTCTGTCTGTCTCCCTCCCTCTGTCTGTCTCTCTCCCTCTGTCTGTCTCCCTCCCTCTGTCTGTCTCTCTCCCTCTGTCTCCCTCTGTCACCCTTTCCCTCCCTCTTTCTGTCTCCCTCCCTCTGTCTGTCCCTGTCTGTCTCCCTCCCTCTCCCTTTCTCTGTCTCCCTCTCTCTGTCTCCCTCTCCCTCCGTCCCTCTCTCTCCCTCTGTCTGCCTCCATTTCCCTGCCTCCTTCGCTCTCCCTCTGTCTGCCTCCCTTTCCCTCCCTCCTTTCCTTCCCTCCCTCACTCTCCCTCTGTGTGCCCCCTTTCCTTCCCTCCTTTCCCTCCCTCCCTCGCTCTCCCTCTGTCTGCCTCCCTTTCCATCACTCGCTCTCCCCCTGTCTGCCTCCCTTTCCCTCCCTCCCTTGCTCTCCCTCCCTCCCCCTCCCTTTCCCTCCCTCTCTTGCTCTCCCTCTGTCTGCCTCCCTTTACCTCCCTTGCTCTCCCGCCCCCTCCCTTTCCCTCCCTCCTAGTCTCCCTCCCTCCACCTCCCTCCCTCGCTCACCCTCTGTCTGCCTCCCTTTCCCACCCTCCTTTCCCTCCCTCTCTCTCCCTCTGTTTGCCTCCCGTTCCCTCCATCCTTAGGTCTCCCTCTGTCTGCCTCATTTCCCTCCCTCCTTTGCTCTCCCTCCCTCTCCCTCCCTTTCCCTCCCTCCCTCGCTCTCCCTCTGTGTGCCTCCCTTTCACTCCCCCGCCCTCTGTCTACCTCCCTTTCCCTACCTCGCTCTCCCTCCCTAGCTCTCTCTCACTCTCCCTCCCTTTCCCTCCCTCAATCAATCTCCCTCTCTCTCCCTCCCTTTCACTCCCTCCCTCGCTCTCCCTCTGTCTCCCTCCCTTTCCTTCCCTCCCTCGCTCTCCCTCTGAATGCCTCCCTTTCCCTCCTTCCTTTCCTTCCCTCCCTCACTCTCCCTCTGCCTGCCTCCCTTTCCCTCCCTCCTTTCCCTCCCTCCCTCGCTCTCCCTCTGTCTGCCTCCCTCCCTCTCCCTCCCTCCCTCTCACTCCCTCACTTTCCCTCCCTCCCTCGCTCTCCCTCTGTCTGCCTCCCTTTCTCTCCCTCCCTTGCTCTCCCTCCCTCTCCCTCTCTTTCCATCCCTCGCTCTCCCTACCCCTCCCTTTCCCTCCCTCCTTGTCTCCCTCCCTCCCTCGCTCTCCCTCTGTCTGCCTCCCTTTCCCTCCCTCCCTCTCCTTCTGTCTGCCTCCCTTTCCCTCCTTCCCTCTGTCTGTCTCCCTCCCTCTGTCTCCCTATGTCACCCTCTCCCTCCCTCTCACTCTCTCGCTTTCCCTCCCTCCCTCACTCTCCCTCTGTCTGCCTCCTTTTCCCTTCCTCCCTCGCTCTCCCTCCCTCCCCCTCCCTTTCCCTCCCTCCTTCGCTCTCCCTCTGTCTGCCTCCCTTTCCCTCCCTCCCTCTCCTTCTGTCTGCCTCCCTTTCCCTCCCTCCCTCTGTCTGTCTCCCTCCCTCTGTCTCCCTATGTCACCCTCTCCCTCCCTCCCTCTCACTCCCTCGCTTTCCCTCCCTCCCTCACTCTCCCTCCGTCTGCCTCCCTTTCCCTCCCTCGCTCTCCCTTTCCCTCCTTTTCCCTCACTCCCAGTCTCCCTCCCTCCACCTTCCTCCCTCGCTCTCCCTCTCTCTGCCTCCCTTTCCCTCCCTCCTTTCCCTCCCTCCCTCTCCCTCTGCTTGCCTCCCTTTCCCTCCCTCCTTCGCTCTCCCTCTGTCTGCCTTCCTTTCCCTCCCTCCCTCGCTCTCCCTCTCTCTCTCTCCCTCTCCCTCTCCCTCCCTCTCCCTCTGTCTGTGTCTGCCTCCCTTTCACTCCCCCCTCGCTCTCCCTCGCTCTCCATCCCTTTCCCTCCCTCCCTTGCTATCTCTCCCTCCCTTTCACTCCCTCCCTCGCTCTCCCTACGTCTTTCTCCCTTTCCTTCCCTTCCTCGCTCTCCCTCTGTCTGCCTCCCTTTCCCTCCCTCCTTTCCTTCCCTCCCTTGCTCTCCCTCTGTCTGCCTCCCTTTCCCTCCTTCCCTCGCTCTCCCTCTGTCTGCCTCCCTCGCTCTCCCTCCCTCGCTCTCCCTCCCCCTGCCTTTCCCTCCCGCCCTCACTCTCCTTCTGTCTGCCTCCCTTTCCCTCCCTACCTCGCTCTCCCTCCTTTTCCCTCCCTCCCTGTCTTTCTCCCTCCCTCGCTCTCCCTCTGTCTGCCTCCCTTTCCCTCCCTCCCCTCTGTCTGTCTGCCTCCCTTTCCCTCCCTCCCTCGCTCTCCCTCTGTCTGCCTTCCTTTCCCTCCCTCCCTCGCCCTCCCACCCTCTCTCTCCCTCCCTCGCTCTCCCTCTGTCTGCCTCTCTTTCCCTCCCTCCCTCGCTCTCCCTCCCTCTCCCTCCCATTCCCTCCCTTGCTCTCCCTCTGTCTGCCTCCCTTTCCCTCCCTCCCACGCTCTTCCTCCCTTTCCCTCCCTCCCTCGCTCTCCCTCCCTTTTCCTCCCACCCTCGCTCTCCCTCCCTCTCTCTCTCCCTCCCTTTCACTCCCTCTCTCGCTCTCCCTCTGTCTCCCTCCCTTTCCCTCCCTCCCGCTACCTCCCTCTGTCACCCTCTTCATCTCACCCTGCCTGTGTGTGCCCCGGCTGAGACAGCTGGCTGAGACAGCTTCTGGGCACACACTCACACACAACACACACAGTCGCACCGAGCACTTCACAGGTCTTTAAAAGACCATTTGTATGTTAATGAGGCTTTTGTATTTCACCTCTTAGTGCAAATGCAGCTCCACTCTGACTATCACTGGAATGTCCAGGCCCCCACAGAGCAGCAGAGTCTCGGCGCACAGTGTTTGCAGACACTCTTTTTTTTTTATAAACACGGGTAAATTGTCTGCAAGGTCCATGGGCATTTGCGATTCGGTATTTGGAATGGGCATGTTTAGGGTGTGCCATCCAAATATCAAATTTGTACGATATGTGTTACTGTTTTGTGAGTGAATTCTGGTTGCAAAATTGTAATACTTTACCACCAGTTTAAAACTGGTGGTCACCCATTTACAAAATGGAAGAGGTACCCAAAGGACGCCATCCCCTATCAGAATGCAAATAATAATATATTTTTTAAGAGCAGACAGTGCCTACTCTTAAAAAAATTAAACTTGTTTCCGTATCAATAAAAACAATTTAAAAAAAAATGAAACTTCAAGGTTCCCTTTTTTCTTTTTAACTACTTCATCCAGACACCCTCCCCGTGATGGCTGGGATTCCTAATGGGTACCAAACGTGGACCTACCTCATTAACATTTCTGACGTAGGTCAATTTGCGACCCACAAGGAATCCCTAAAAGAAACTCAATAAGTTTCATACAGTAGGAATACTGATTTCCAAATAGAAATTCAGAGAAAATCGCAATTAGGAAATCGATATTAACAATCTTTGAACATCTGGCCCTTAGCTCTTGTTACAAGCAGAGGGCAACAGTGTGGCATTTAGCTCTAGTCGTACTGAGTTGCCACTGCTGAAATGGATAGTGCTAGGGCCTAAAGGAGTGCTGTCTGAACTTCTGCGGATGTGCAAATGAAGCAACAGTAAAGCGGTTGGAAGGAAGGAACTATGCATGACTTTGCCTGTCCATAACATGTCTTGAGATGTGTGAGAGAGTGTAGCAAGGAGGGCATTTGGTGAAGAGAGTAACAAAAAGTGGTGGAAGTAGCAGGCAGTGAACCAGTCTCTATGTCAGCACAAAAGATCTGAAATGGATTTCTTCTGTGCCTCAGGCCATTCCATCCTTGATGTGCCTGATCTCATCAATCAATCATCATACAAATGGAATATTCACTCATGATGCTTTTGAAAATCCATCAGTGTCCACTGTGCAGCCACTTAGAATACAATTGTGTACTACCTGAGGAAGACTGAGGCCAAAATGTTGTAGTAGAAATAAATGTGTTTTTTGTTCCTTGATGAGTCTATCAGTTTGAGTCACTTCTTTCATATGAATAATTATACATATATCCTTGTTCACAGGCTCCAGTCAAACTTGCACTGACACTTCAGAACCATTTCTTTTATTGCATGGTCAATTAACGCACTTCAATGGTCCTCTCAGTTGAGTACTTTTAGACTGCATTCATAATAGGAAAGTGTTGGCGGCCATCTTGGGGCTCAGCTTGAAGCCAAGTCCCTAAAAAGAAGTAAAAAATAAAGAAAGGGGGCAGGGTAAGAATACCCAGACATCCTAGGAGTAGTGGTAGGGTCCCACAATGACCCACCGGGTTTTAAAAGCATTTTTTAAATTCAATTTTGCCATGAATTCACGGGTGGATCCGCTGCTAAATTGAAAAAAGACACAGGGCTGCTGCTTGTCCTTTTCAGAGAGCCCACAGCTAGGCCAAATGCCAGGAGTACGTAGAAAAATAAAGGAGGGGGTGCATGGGGCCCCCTCCTAGGATTTATAAAACCTTGAGGACCACTAACTCCCCGGGGTATTATTAATAAATTATGTGGGGGCTACGTATAACAGAAATGGGGAGGTCTCTTGGACCCCTATGCCTTGGGGACCACTACCTCCCATAACTTTAAAAAGAAGAAGGGGGGCCACAAGGCCCCCCTCCCAGGTCATATATGGCCCTGGGAACCACCACTTCCCTGGGTAGGCCCTATGAAAAAAAAACTTCTGATGCAATACTGGTTGGAGGATGAAGTCCTCTTGGTTGCTGAGGGTCCTTGGAGGTCAATAAGACTTGTTGTTACCTCTGGTAAGTCCAACCCAGTGGGATTCCTGAGAGCCCACCCCCTTTCTTCACCAGTCTGCAAATGGGACTACTAGTTAAAATACAATATAATTTCACAGAAAAAAGCAAAGGTTACAGTGAAGTTATAGTTAGGAAACAGAATTTGAGAAACCTTGGAAATTCACTGAAAAAAATGAAGGTTAAAGGAACGCTATAGATAGGAAATAGAATTTGAAAAACTGGTATGGATCTGTGTATCGGTATATGAGTTGTGCGGGTGTGTGAGTGGGTCCACAAGAGGTTGTATGGGGGTGTGAGTGGGTGTGTTGGTGTCTCTGTGGATGATGTCATCAGTGATGTCATTTGAGATGTCATCAGTGATGTCACAGACCATGTCATCGGTGATGTAATCGCGAGGTCATAAGCATTGCATTATGCATGCATAAGTTATAGTTAGCTCAGGTAACCATAACTGTTGAATTTCTATGGTTTTGTACAAGTGAAATCTGAGCCTAACTTTATAGTCGGTATAATGTTTGGTTTTTTTCAGTGGATTTTAAAGTTTTTTATATTTCTATTTCCTAGCTATTACATCCCTGTAGCATTTGTTTTTTCCAGTGGATATATATACAGATTTGTGTGTGTGTGTGTATATATATATATATATATATATATATATATATACATACACACATACATACATATGACATGCATACATCATTATAAATGATCAATCCTCATTAATATGGAATAAATAAATAAAAAAGGGTTTAAAAGGAATGCCTACTTGCCTATGAAGTAAAGAACTACAGATATAAATGCATGAGGCGTTATGACTTTAGCACAGTGCAGTAGGAGAACCTAACAATAGAATAATATACTTTTCCTCCATTCCCTTTGATCCCAGAGGCACAATAAGAAATGCAAATCGAAAAATAACTAAGGAGTCTGCATCGATATAAACAATTGAAAACAAACTTTCCTCCAGACTATAACTGACAGACAGCAAATAAGTATAACAGCTCCAAAAGGGTTTCATAATATACGACAACAGGCAGCGCTTACAACTAACCATACAAAATAACTCTGGGCACCACAGAGGAGCATCCTACTCTTCTACAAAGCCCTTCAGTGCCTCATCAGGGATAATAAGTGCTATCTATATCTACAATATAATATATAAAATAATGAGTCCAGCTCCATCATTAGCACGATCACAATGTCACTGTAAGATATTAAGAGCAGACCCTAAAATGCAACGGCCATTTACTATTCAGTGTAATCTACAGTGATCAGTAAATGTATTGTAGTGCAACTCCAGAAATGGAACAAGTGCCAGCTAGTACAATCTATGCAGAACTCTTATTTCCACGTTCTATTCATAGAATTCTTCTTCTTGTTTCTCGTGTTAGCTCACAATAGTGTTACACCTAATACTGAAGGCTGAGTGTAAACTGCAGGTCAAAGTTTTGATGTTTAGGGGGTGCGATCAAGGTTTCATTCCTCTAGGTTTGATAGTGCTAATGTTAATGTAATTATTTACTAAATGCTTTATTAACTCCAGGGGCCGTCGAATCCCACCCACTATTTAAATCGCCTGCACAGCGCGAAAATGTGCGCAGCATGCAAGGGGTTAAAACTGTAATGTGCAGAAGTTACATTTGAAAAGGAAGGGGGTTTGATCCAAAAATGGTAGTATGCAACCATACTTAAAGGTATTGGGCCTATAACGTATAACAAAGAATTGATACATGGACTTTTAGCTTGAAATGAGCAAAAATGCCATGATTTAACATAAAGACACATTAATGCTGAAATGTTTGTTTTTCACTTTAAGCGACAGTTGTGCAAGTTGTTTTTCTTCTCTTTGCTGCGGATATTGCAATTTTGGAAGCTACTGTTAATAAGTTATTAAATAGACATGTATTGTATTAGAGGACTGATAGAAAAGTTCACACCACAAAAGATGTAGATGATGGGGAGTATGATTCATGGGAAGACGTTGTAAAAAACAAGAAAGGTTGAGCTTTCCACTCATTCTTTTGAGTAGTATCTCATTCTGTTCCCTTTTCCCTGGCTCGCTGAAAGGAGACTCTCTACTGAGTTTCTTGGACATCTCTTTGTGAGAAGTATTAGTTTTTACTTGATTTGTTCTTATTTTGAGCTACAAATAATTTCCAGCTTATTCTGCTAAAGCTTTATGATTATGTTTGATTCTCTCATCAGAACTCTTCATGGGTATATGGGCTGACACCTTTAATCTCCCTCACATGTATTTCATCTTAGTTTAGACTAGGGATCGTTCTTTTTGGAACGTGCTTGTTACATTTATCGGAATTGATGCTTTATTGTAATTTACTTAACCAACTTACCTTATTAATAAAAATTGATTGATTGATTGTGCTAACATTTATTGATGAAACTTGGAGAATAATACTTTTTAAAAAAGGAATACTTAAAAACATTGGAAAATAAAACCCTTCAACTCAACTAAACTCTCTTTATTGAATGAACAAGAGTACTGATAATAAATAAAAACTTATATTGAGATTGAACTCTTTAGGTCTCAGATTACATCACACGATCCATTGACCTGTATGCGGGGATTCTGGTGATGAGTAAGTGACAAGTGGACCCCGTGCTCCAGCAACAGCAAGAACTTTCCTGAGGGTGACTTTCAACCAGACCTGTGTTTTCAGACTAAGCATTTCAACACCATTTAATCAGAAACAGTTATACGTCCCTGCAAGCTTAGTGCTCTTGGCAGTAGAAACACCAGTAGCGGTCGGCAGTAGGTGTTTCTATAGGGCGGTGACGTGGGCAGGAGGAGGGGCAGGGTGGGGGGAAATAATGTATGGATTACGGAGTTTTACAGGTAAGTAAACATTTAAATACATAAAACGAATTTCGTTGCGCACACTGCATCACCAAATGTGATGCAGTGCGCGCAACGAAATTCGTTTTATGTATTTAAATGTTTACTTACCTGTAAAACTCCGTAATCCATACATTATTTCCCCCCACCCTGCCCCTCCTCCTGCCCACGTCACCGCCCTATAGAAACACCTACTGCCGACCGCTACTGAGAAACACGATTAGCAGACAGACACACTCAAGAAATAGGGCAGTTTCAGCTTTACCTTTGAAATATGGCAGATGTTATTTACAGAGATGTGAAAGGAAGTTAAGCTTCTTCTAGGACTCTGAATGTTCATACACTTTTCTTTCAAACTTTTGCTGCAGCAGTCATGCACTGCAATCATTTTGTAGACTTGGAACTCCCTTCCGACCCGCCTCCGCCTGACCCAAGACCACCTCGCCTTCAGGAAGCAGCTCAAGACCTGGCTGTTCGAGCAGTAGCAGACCCCTCCTCCCCCCCCCCCCACCCCCCAGCGCCTTGAGACCCTCCGGGTGAGTAGCGCGCTATATAAATGCTCTGATTGATTGATTGATTGATTGATTGATAGATCTATTCCAATACGCTTGACTTTTGTGTAGTACCTGCACACAGAGACAAACAAACATTGGCAATGCCAATAGGTCTATCTTATGAAGAAAAGTGCCTTTTGTGTCACTGATGGGTGTAGACACTCAATAAATAATCATACCAATCCTCAGTCTTCATCTTTGCACACGTACATCCATTCAGAAGGTAACACGCTTCACCCTACAACAATTTTACTTGAAATGGGATCCACAATAGAATGGGAGGCACTAAACCACACAGCCTCTAAAATCAAAGACTTAAAATTTCAAGGCAACCAGATACTGATCTTCCCTGACCCCAGACGAACAACCCAAAACAAGTGATGTGTGCTACATGCTATTAAAAATGAACTGTTGGGAAGCAGCACCTCAAATTTATCGCACTATATTGCTCTTACAGTCATCTGCAAAATCATACCAATATCACTCCTAAAAATATCAATTTCCATGCAATTTATCACTTTATTTATTTATTTATTTATAAAGTTTTATATAGCGCTTTACAAAAGGATGGAATGAAGGTCACAAATGCATTCACAACATCAGGTACGAGTCGAAACAAGAATAACAGCATAATTGCACTAAGAATGGTTTAAAGGAGAGTAATACAATAAACAGGTAAATATCGGACTACAGGAGGGAAATATTATGCGGTAAAGAAGAGCAATATCCAATGATGGTCAAGTGGTTGTAGGGGCAATAGCTTTGAGCAGGTGAGCCTAGCCGCATTAGGTAGGAATTTGTTCATTAGGAATCTTTTGACTTCCAGTTTGAAGTCAGTCGTTGAGGAGATTCTGCGTACCTCCGGTGGCAGAGAGTTCCAAATCTTTGGAGCGGCGCTGGAGAAGGCTCGGTGGCAAGTTCTCTTTTTGTTAAAGATTTGTGGTTTCAGGAGGAAAGTGTTAGCGCTTCTTGAGGCTCTACTACCACAGGATAATTCAAGCTTTTGCACTAGATACCTGGGGGTTTTGAAGTGAAGGGCTTTGTGCGCCAGAACCACAATCTTTAACTGGATTCAAGCTTCGAAGGGCAACCATTTGAGAGATTTTAGGGCTGGGGATATATGCACATTTTGTTTGGTACCTGTAACCAGTCTAGCCGGACCATTCAGTGATGCCCTTAGAGGAGCCAGAGTGAGTTTCGGGAGGCCACAGAGCATCGTGCTGCCATAGTCTAATCTCTGTAAGACAAGCGCTTAGACCACATGTTTGAAATCAAGTTGCGGAAGGAATGGTTTGATATTTCTAAGTGTCCTCATTAAGGGATGTGTTCCCTTACACACATTGCTGATATGATTCTTCATGTTCAGGTGCTCGTCCAGGGTGATTCTGGGAAATTTGGCTAAGTCTATAATGTGGGGGGTGCAGTTGAAAGCCGTGGGATGATTCAACCAAAGTTTTGGCTTAGGGATGTGGGTTAGAGGTGAGATGAAAAGGAAATCAGTTTTGGAGGTGTTGAGAAGGAGATGGTTCTCAGTTAACCAATTCTGAGTAGATGTTAGGGTAGTATTGAGTGAGAAAATGTTATCCGGGGCGGAGATTTTTAAATAAAGTTTCGTATCGTCCGCATACTTATGGAAGAGAATGTTCATTGAATTTAATGAGTTAGCTAATGGTTCCAGGAAAAGGTTGAAGAGTATGGGAGATAGGGGGGACCCTTGGAGTACCCCCATGAGAACTGGGGAGGGTTGTGAGAGAGAGTGGGTCACCTTGAATCTTTGTGATCTATGGTGGAAGATGGACGAGAACCATTGTAATACCCGACCAGAGTAACCCATCCTGTTCTTCAGGATGGATAGGAGGTTGTTGTGATTGACCGTGTCGAAGGGGAGGAAAGATCAAGGAGGATTAGGAGGCATGATTCGTTTTGGTCAAACATTTTTAAAATGTCATCCATAACATGAGTCAGCGCTGATTCAGTACTGTGCCTCTTCCGAAAACTAGATTGATGCTGGTCTAGGAGTTGGAAATTCTCAATGTGTGCACAAAATTGGCATTGTACGTACTTTTCTAGTAGTATGGCTAGGGTGGGAATGTTGGAGATAGGGCTAAAGTTATTGAGGTCGGCACTATCTGCGTTAGTTTTTTTTAGTATAGGTGATACCTGAGCTGCCTTTAATCAGTCTGGGATCGTGCCTTGTGACAGTGAAGCATTTACAATCCTTGTCCAGGTGGGGATCAGGGCATTCTTGATTTCTTTGAAGATGGCCGGGGGTAGGGGGACGTTGAAGTCGTTAGAAGGGTTGATATTTTGGAGAATCTTGTTGATGTATTGTTTACTGAATGGGGAGAGGTGTTCCATGATGCATTGTATTTGGTATTCGTGCTGATCAAGTCACTTATGGACACATATAGACTGAGGCAACTCACATTGAGTAAAACCTTAAAAGAAAAGGTGAAACATTCCTAAGAAAGTGACTATGAAAAACTGAGGTCTACAGACATGGCACCAGTAGGTCAGCCCATGCCTACCACCAAAACATCTACTGTAGTGGCAACAGAAGGGTGCAGGATGCCAGAAGTTTTCAAGTTTACCATGTTGGAGGCCACAGGACCAGCGAGGAGTGACTCTAACCTGACCGTGATCTGCTCATGTTGCAGCCTAGAGACAACACAGGAAGAGCAATGGGATTTAAAGATTTTGAACCCGGGTTCCTTTGGAACAAGCCCTCCAATGAACTGGACTTGCTTGGTACACTCTTGCACTACCCCCTGGCTGTTAGGATTGCAGCAATCTTGGCCCCGGCTGTTGCTGCCCTGGAGTCTGCTTCAGGAAGCCCCAGCATTTTTCACAGTGGCAATCCACAGCCTGATGGGTGTCAAGAAGGACTCCTTAAGATGCACAAATTGCCAAAACCAAGCAGCAGCTGGTGAGCTGCGACACCTGTTTTGTGATTAGGGGACCTCAGTGGCTTCCCGGGCACAATGGATGCAGAATGCCTAAGGTACTTATAGGATGCTGGGTCCCCTGCAGGTGCACTCCTCAAGAGTGCTTAAAGTGTGTCATTTAAGCTGATTACACCACTGTGGCGCCACTGTGGCACTCTTAATAAAAATCCCAACAAAGGCTTTTACCAAGGAACTCACAAATCATGATCCTAGACAACTAGCAGACATACTAGATTCAGAACAATCTTAACACATACATTGGCCCTCAGGCCTCATGGCTAATCATAACAAGTGAAAATAGTACCTAATTGTTCCTCTGCAGCCATAATAAGAGATTACACAAACTGTTTAATGTAATACTCTGATCCTCATGACTGCCGTTTTGTATAAAACCTGATAATCCAAAAGCTAGACACATCAGCAATACAAAACTATAACCACACTAGCTGATGCCCGCCTGCATAGGCAGAGGCGCCACCTCTAACTTTTTCCCTGAAGAGAAGTGTTTGTGTGGCTGAGCAAAGGTCAGCCTGATAGACACTCTTCTTGTTCAGGTATGGCAACCTGGAGACAGCCATGCGCTAAATGTGCATGCACATGGCTCCCTGAGCTGAACGAATCACTGACAAAGTTTTGACAACAATATTATTGTGTTACAAAAATATAGTGTTAAAAAATGTGTTTACTGATATATTGTCTCCTTACACTTCTAATGGTAAGTACAAAAGTATCAGAAAAAAACATAATTAAAACGAAATCAGCTAGAAAAATACAAAAATATCAAATTTGTAATATAAACAGAGTTTAAAGTAGTGTTAATATAAAAAGTTACTATAATGTAAATTATATGAATAAGTTAATAAATATAGTTAATATAATATAAATTCAACAACTTCCACTAATAATTGATACTATATATAAATATATAATTATATAAACGCACAAACACTTGTTTACACAAGTGGCCTATACAAATCAATATAACATAACATATCTGTGTTCATGTGTGTGTTTGTTTGTATATATATAAATTACATGCTAGTAGTTTCCACTGAAACATCAAATACATAGCATTCAATTCGGAGAAATGCTTAGAACTGGAAGAATATGTAGCAGTGACACAGACTCCTAGCAAGGGGCTATTCAGAGAGAACCATCAACGTGGCTATAAGAAAACCTCAAGCCTTATGTAGAACAGACCTGCTATTTAAAAGATCAGACAGTGAGACAGCCCCACAAACTAGCAATCAAAAAGTACAGGAAAAAGAAAGTATACGGCTAATTCTGACTTTAAAAAACAAACATATTATTTAATATAATCAAGAAGAATTGGCCAATTGTTCTGAGTGACCCTGGTATAGGTTATATGCTACCCAAAAGACCAGATTTTACCTTTAGAAAAGCAACCTATTTGAGTGACATTCTAGTTAGCAGCAGCCCCAAGACCAAAACAAAATCAAATTGGCTGACACAAAGGAAAGGTTTTATTAAATGTAGTGCATGCCGCACATGCAGCTTTGGTATAAATAAAACATCCTATACCATACCATTTAGATATCATCCTATCAACATTCAAAAACTCTTAACATGTAAATAGGCCATGCGATATACATGTTGAAGTGCTCCTGTGGACAACGATATGTAGGCAGTACAAAACTACAGGTTCACAAGAGAGTTCTCCAACACATCAGATCCATCGTACCCAGTGGCGCGACATTTCAGAGAAGTACATGAGAACAAGTAAGAACATTTTAAATATTATGTACTAGATTCAGTTTTACCCTCGAGACGTGGTGGTAATCGGGGCAGAGCTACGGAAACTAGATGGGTGATACATTCTAGAGCTTGACACCAAAAGCCCACATGGGCTGAATGCCATTGAGGTTTCTTTACTTGTCTATAACACCACTAAGACATTATAAGATGACAATAAAGTATGTATTCCACACCGAAATTATCCAAAAACAGAAAGCATAACATCAACATGTCCATATATATTTAAAGGTTGGTGTATACACACACAAACACTGCTTCTCTCTTGATTTTATTTTTATTATAATTGTAATTTGTATAAGTGAGGTGGAACATAGGGAGTTTTTCAAGCACCAAGCACTTTATATCACAACCACACATTGGAAACATCAGCAGCAAAGGCCCACTCAAGTGATATTAGGACATAATAGCTGTGAGCAAAGAGAACGAACAATAGCAAGATGATGGCTGGTTGCAAATATATTAAGGGCCAAATAAAATGTTGAATACACATAGGGCCAGATGTAGGTAAGTAACATTTACCGATTCTTAATTACCGAAAATTACCGAATTTTACCGATTCGGTAATTAAGAATCGGTAAATGTGAGGGGTGGGTATGTAGGGAATCCAGATGTTCCCTTTTACCGAATCGGTAAAAGTCGGTATTTACCGATTCGGTAAATACCGAATCGGTAAAGCCTATTGATTCCTATGGGCTTCAAAGCCCATAGGAATCAATAGGCTTTGCCGATTCGGTATTTACCGAATCGGTAAATACCGAATTTCACAAGGGTGCAGGGGGTGTCACTTTGACACCCCCTGGCACCCCCTAAACAGGATTGGGTGCCATGTGGCAGGCATACAAGCCCTAGGGGCAGGTCTGCCTGCCACATGGCATAGGTGTGCATGCACACATGTGCATGCACACCGGAATCGGTATTTTACCATGAAGTTGGATTTCATGGTAAAATACCGATTCGTTAAGGCCTTTGGGACTCAGAAGAGTCCCACCTACATATGGAATTTACAGAATCGGTAAAATTACCGATTCGGTATTTTACCGAATCGGTAATTTTACCGATTCTGTAAATGTAGATTTACCTACATGTGGCCTTGGATTTAGGCCCCTACATACTGATTGGCCATTTACCGGTCGGTAACGGCCGAAATCGGCCGTTACCGGTCGGTAAATGGCCTGAAACGGCCACCTACATCGGGCCCATAGTCATGACAAAGAAGAGTGGTTAAATAACAACAGTGTGAGACAGAATACACCTAACACAAATTAATAACATTTTTAAATGTTTTAAATCAGTCATCTATTTATGTATTTCTGTGTTTATACATTTGTCTACATAAAACAGTCAGTACACATTCATCAAATGTCAAATTGACTTATCATGGAATTATTCTTTGCTGAGGCCACGTAAAGTTTGAACGTGAGTCTGTTTTGATGATTTATCATGCACCTGTCACTTTAAATACTAGCACTACAACGTAGCCGCGTCATGTGATCAAGGCCTGCAAAGGCCACGTCATGGCGGAAAATTGAGCAAACAAACACCTAAGAACCAGCAAAAGTGGAGTCCGTTCCTGTTTTTTTCTACCAAATCCAAGTGAAAGCAAGTGAGCATGGGATTTACATATATATACATGAAGGCCGAAGCGCTTCATAGCAGTGATGTTGGGCGTTTAAAGAAATAAAGAACTTTGCACCTAGATATATATATATATATATATATATATATATATATATATATATATATATATATATATATATATATATATATATATATATTTTGTAGCAAAAAGCCCTCGAGCTTCGAGAGGGCACACAACGCTACCTCACACCATCCAGCAGTGCAATCCTCGCTGTTACTTGGTTGCTGAAATCTTTTAGATTTATTCCCATCCAACGTGTTTCGAGGCTTGGGATGCCTCGTAATCATGGAGAAGCTCAAATGAGGGAAAGAAGACTCTGTGCATTGCCAAAAGCTGAGCATTGCAACTGTTCATGAGAAAGTCCCAACGCGTTTCAAAGCACTATATATATAATATATATATATATATATATATATATATATATATATATATATATATATATATATATATATATATATATTCACTGAAAAAACCATAGGTTATAGATTATATATAGTTAGGAATTAGCATTTACAAAACATTATTTTACTCACACAAAACCATTGAAATTCGCATATATAGTTAGTTGCACTAACTATATATCGCGCACCCGCAATCCACTGCTGATCATGTCACATATTACATCATTCATGACATGGTCAGTGACATCACTGATGACATCACTGATGACATCTCAAATGACATCACTGATGACATCACTGATGACATCTCAAATGACATCACTGATGACATCACTGATGACATCTCATTTGACATTACTGATCACATCACTGATGACATCATTCATGTGATAATACGATGAACCTCTTCAGACTCTAATATAACCTTAGATACACTCAGTGTAAACAGACACTCACAGACTGTCACTCATCCATGGAGTTACTCACACACCTAGTCAGTCATGCAAAGAATCAATCACACCTCCATTTCCTCAACTATACAGTTATACACACCTTACTTATTCAAACATATACTAACACATATTTACTCTCTTATACAATCCCTGATACAAGTTCACAATGATCCATACAGCCACTCACACATTCACTGGCTCTTATGCACGGTTATTTATATATGTCAACTCTCACATGTACTGTGTTTTACATATGTACTTACTTTGACATGTAGCACTGAGATATCCATTCACTCACCAATACACTCATGCACACAGTCAACCGCCCATACAGCTGTTTCCACATGCACTTTTGAAACCATACATCTAGTGAATCAACTGCTCACACATCTATGCACAGTCATACACCTCCCAGCCACCCACACACACACACTCAGTCTCCCATACAAATACTTGGGCAACCAATCAATAACCCATATAGTTACTCATATAGCTACTGATCAACACATGCAGCAGTTTACAGAACAACAGACATAATGATGCACAAATTAAGACAGTTTAGTCACTAACCCATGCACTCAGTGAGACACATTTAATCACTCACTCATACAATCAGTCATGCACCTACTAAATCCTTCATCCAGACACTTATACATCCACTCATTCTTTAATATGTAAGACATATTTTAACTTTACAGAAACATACAGTCACTGGATGTTGTCATCAGTGATGTCATTCGAGATGTCATCAGTGATGTCATCAGTGATGTCACTGACCATGTCATGAATGATGTAATATGTGACATGATCAGCAGTGGATTGCGGGTGCGCGATATATAGTTAGTGCAACTAACTATATATGCGAATTTCAATGGTTTTGTGTGAGTAAAATAAGGTTTTGTAAATGCTAATTCCTAACTATATATGGTCTATAATCTATGGTTTTTTCAGTGAATTTTCAAGGTTTGTAAATGCTAATTCCTAACTATATATGGTCTATAACCTATGGTTTTTTCAGTGAATTTCAATGGTTTTTTTAATAGCAAATATCAAAAGCTGTAAAATGTATTCTTCTTTTAAAGGAAAAATATATTTTATATGTATTTAATATAATTTTTTTATGTATATACATTTTTTGAGGGAACGAATTTATCAACTATCATGCTGAAGAAGAGTGTGGGGAAAAAAGCAAAGAGGAGGACTAAGAGGAAAGAACAATCAGTTCAAAAATACAATTGCTTTAAAGCATGAAGTGCTTTTCCACACATTTACATTTAAATAACTCATATTAGAACATACAAAATATCTACAGAGGAGATGGTGTACATTAAATTTTAGACTCTTCATTGGTACCTACATGTTGGTACTTACATCACCCACACAACACAACAGCTCTATTCAGAGCTACCCTACCTCAAAGCACTCTAAAATATTATTTTACTATTTCCCTTGGTTTTCCCCTTGTTACGCTTTCCGGAACGCTACCCGGTGCGCGGACCGGGCGCTAACCGTGCCAATTTTTTTTTTTTACATATATGGGCCTCCTCAGCCACTCTCAGAAAACCTAGGGGGTCAGGATATGTCTCCCATGCCCCCTTATACCCATTCCCAACACTGTTTATCCTACATCTTGTGACTAAATTCGTCCGAAACACAAGATGGCGAACTCCCGTTACGCTACCGGTGAGCTACCCGGTTTGCGTACCGGGTAGCGCTTCCACCGCGAAAAATTGAAAAAAATGTACTCTACTTTTTTGCCCCGCGGGGCCCTTTAATAGCCCCCACATCAATCCTAGGGTGTCAGGAGGGGTCTACCTTGCCCCTTTCATTCATTTCCCCCTTCGTTTATTTCCACCTCTTGTCTCTCGATCCTACCGAGAGACAAGATGGCGGCCGCTCCGGACTGTTTAGAATGTTGAGAGTCACCGGAGAGCCAATCCGCTTCTCCTCGCAAAGTTCCGTTACGCGTCTGGTACGCGAACCGGGGCGCTAACCGGAACGCTGTCACAGATATATATATTTTTTTTAAAGTTAATTTCTCAAAATCCACTGGAGCACATATCTTGAGACCTAGCAAAGGCACATCGGGCAAACAGTCGCTACAATTTTGCCAAGTTACATAGAAATCCATTCAGGCGTTTGAGCTAAAAGTGAGTCTAACCGCCCTATGGAAAACTCAATGTTAAAAACACGTTTTGGGACCCCCCTTTTTTCTCGGCCCCCGCTTGACGAAACCCCCCCAAACTTTCAGGGGACGCTCAGAAACAAAATGTGCCATTTTCCTAAAAAATTTCAGCCAATTCCGTCTATCAACGCCAAAGTTATTCAACATAGAATTTTCAGAAATCCGTATTCAAAAAAATCCTAACTATATATACCTACTGCCGACCGCCAGTAGGTAATATATATATATATATATATATATATATATATATATATATATATATATATATATATATATATATATATATATATATATATATCCGCACTGCACTTTTCACTGCGACAGGCTCCAATAGTCGACCACCACACAGGAAAAAACACGGAAGACCCAGAGTGCAGGTGAGTTTCTTTTATTCATCAGCACACCACGGCAGCATAACGTTTCGGCCTACACAGAGGCCTTGGTCACATGGCGCACTGAGAGAGGTGCAAGAAATTTAAAGGGCACATTCACCAATGATGGAAGCAATTGATTGGTTACTTTGTATGCAGTAGGAGTGTTCTAACTGCGACGGAAAGTGTGTTTGCAATTGCAAATTTTTGGGCGGGGAATCTCTTGTCAAAAACAAAGAAGCCCTTGGACATTGATAACTGTATAAATACATTTGTGAATTCCGACAATTTTGAAAATTATTTGGGGTAATTAGTGGGCACTCAAGGTATATACAAAAAGCTATACATAATTACATGTATTTACATAAAGTGCAGAAAGAAAGCGTCAATCAGATGTCATTATGATTGAATCATTTTGAGGCTAGCAGCATAAATGCTATAAATACACCCAATCAATGCACAATATACCAGTGGTACCTCATGTTTAAAATATATACAACACATTTAATATATTTACATCTATATACACCATCAATGTTATACCCCATTACCCAACAAACTACCAGAATGCCATATAGTAGTTGTCGTCACGGTCGGCTATGCAGGGCACAATTTTGTATATCTTAAGACATCTCCCCATACCTTTTCCGACAATTATATATTTTTACAAAACCAATCACCCATCATTAATGTACATGCTAGGAAAAAGTGCAATTAAGCTAAGTGAATACATTTTTTTTAAATTACGTTAAAAATTCGGTGACATTTAGTTTCTGAGGAATATAGCAACCATATGTTTCAAACTACTTTAGATGACCTAGTGTGGTGTGTCATATATGGTCATCTTTTTAGGTACAAAACAGGCCAACACCACCTTCACTAGTGCAGGTGACTGTAAAAACAGAAGTTGCCAAACCACTGTCTAAACAGAGACAAGGTAAAGATACAGCAAGAGACTATTCAAAATTGTATTATTTACAAACAGGTGTAAAAGTCCTCCGTGGAGTTGAGGCCATTGGGGCTCTTGCTATCCATCTCCAGGATGTATCTGGTCTCAAGTGCCCTCAAGATCCCATCCCGGTTACCTCCTCTCCTGGAAAGGGGCGACCACTCGGTCCCCCCGAACGTATGGCAGAGTACCACGATCCCCCCGGGAAGCCATCTTGGGCGGGAGGCGAGTCTCGGCTGGTATGCCCGAAGCGGCGTAGCCGGGGCGCGCCTTTTCCCGCCCTAGAGTGGGTTGGCCTAGACACTGACGCGGCTGGCCACGCCCTAAGGGCAGGCAGGGGCGGGTTTACGCCCGCCCTGAAGACGGATAAAAGGAGAAGCAAGATCCGAAGGCATCCTCTTGTTCCTGTGCTCTGAAGCTGCACCTCCTCGCTGCACGTGAGCTCGAGACGGAACGAAGAGCCAATTTTGAGCGTTGTAATCGTTCTTGTTTGTTTTGCAGATACTCTGTTGGAGAATGCCGAAGAAGGCGGGAAAGCGCATGACTACTGAACAGATGCTGCGGGTTCTCATGAAGGAGATGACCGAACTAAAGAGGCGAGTGGATAAGAACGAGGAAGGGGGACCAAAACGTCCTTTGGCGGGAGCAGCCCCGGGAGGGAAAAACAAGAGGCCCAGAAGGGGAGCAGCGGGAGAAGACATCCCCGGTCCCAGTGCCCCGCTCGAGGCACCAACTCCCGTGCCTAAGGAAGGGAATCCGATTCCCGTTGTGGTCACCCCCGTTTCCGAGGAAGATATGCCGCCCGAGCTGGCAGCACAATTGGCAGCGTGGTTGGGAAAAGGTAACGAGGGCGCCACGGCTGTCGACGCACAGGAGCTAATGAAGCAACTGCGTGAGTCACGGGAAGCAGCGAAGGTGTCCACGCCAGCTGCAGCAGTAGAGAAGCCGCAGGGGATGGGTTCAGTAGCAGAGACAACGTCCGGTGCAGGTAAGCGGCCATTGCCGATTGCGAGGGATGAGTCGGCACCCTCTCGTAGGGAGAAATTGGGTCAGCATGTTCCTTTGGCTATTAAGGAAAAGATATGGGCAGGGGAGTATGTAAACATATTCTCGTTGCTTACTGATCACTATGAGATGGAGCATGTAAAGGGCCAGAAGGAGCTCATGCATCCGAGTGTTTGGCGCGCAAAAATGGCCGCCTTTAAGGTAAATGAAAACATTGGCAATTGGGGCCAAGCGTGGGGGGTTTTTACATCGATCTTGGGGGAGCGAAGGCCCGATCTATTACCCGAATTGCCGATTTATCAATCACGAATCATGGGGTACTCGGTATCACACGAGGGTAATCATTGGTTTTGCTATGATAACCTGTTTAGAAAGGCTAAAGAACACGATAAAAACTTAACATGGGATTGTTATGATTCTGTGTCATGGTCCAAAATGAAGGAGACTGGTATGTTAAAATTGCCATTAGTGGGGAGTATCGTTGGCGAATCTTCCCGCCAGTATGCGGGGACGCCCTTTCGGTCAGGTGCGGGTACAGACAATTACTCGAAGCCTGCCGGTAACACAGGAAAAAGGGGGGTTTGTTGGAACTTCAACAGGGGTAAATGTACTAGGCCCCAGGGATCATGCAAATTTAGACATGAATGTAGTGGGTGTGGGCAAACATCCCATCCTGAGTCCACGTGCAGAGCCAAAACGGGTGATAACGGGGGTAGAGGAGGCGCCAAACAGGTCTAACATAGTCCGAGGGGCGCCTTTACCTACCCCGATTGATACCTTGGCAATGATTCCTTGGCTCAGTGAATACCCGGATCGTGCTTCTGCTGGGGTGTTGCGGAACGGGTTTTCTTATGGTTTCCGCATCCCAGTGGGGGACTTTCAGGGTGTAGGGAAATGTAAAAATCAGCTGTCGGTCTTCCAGCATACGTCTGTGGTACAGGATAAGATCAGGAAAGAGGTTACTCGAGGTCGAGTCGCCGGTCCGTTTAGTGTACCGCGGGTTCCTAACTTTGTTTGTTCCCCTCTAGGTGTGGTCCCAAAGAAGGACCCGGGTGAGTTTCGGCTGATACATAATTTATCAGCCCCACGTGGTCTTTCCGTAAACGAAGCGATAGACCCGGAAGTGTGTTCGGTGCGGTACGCATCCTTCGATGAGGCCGTAGCCATTTTGAATCGCCTGGGGCCCGGGGCGCTGATGGCAAAATCTGATATCGAGTCAGCGTTCCGGTTGCTCCCGGTACATCCAGACGATCAGCGTCTCCTAGGTTTCATGTTTCAGGGTCATTATTACATGGATAGGTGTATGCCGATGGGGTGCTCTATATCTTGTGCCTATTTCGAGAAATTCAGTAGTTTTCTACAATGGGTCTTCACAAGGAAGACGGGTTTCCAACATGTGATGCATTACCTTGATGATTTTTTGTTGTTCCTGGGGGCAGCCGGGGATCCGGAATGTGGGCAGGCTTTGGCGCAATTTTGTGTCTTGATGAATCAGTTTGGCGTGCCATTGGCACCAGGTAAGACTGTGGGGCCTTCCACTTGCCTCGAGTTTCTGGGGATCGAGTTAGACTCCGCAGAAGGTTGTTTTCGTTTACCAGCTGACAAAGTGTCAAAGTTCAGGACATCCCTGCAAATGTGTATAAGTGGACCTAAGGTTAAGCTGCATCAATTACAGCAGTTAGTTGGCCAGTTGAATTTTGCCCTGAGGGTTATACCAATGGCCCGCCCCTTTTCCCGTTCGATCGCTCAAGCCATGGTCGGCCTGAAGGAGTGCCATCATCGCACAAGGCTCTCGGCAGAGGTCCGCCAGGACATGCGCATTTGGTTGGCATTTCTGGCGGATTTCAATGGTCGAGTCGTCTGGAACAAACCAGCCGTGTCCTCTGAGGAGCTGGGGCTGTGGACAGATTCGGCAGGGAGCATAGGTTTCGGTGCCATATTCGGCACGAGATGGTCTGCACAAAAGTGGCCGACATGGTGGCATGACAGTGGACTGACAAGTAACATTGCTTTCCTGGAACTTTTCCCCATTTTAGTGGCCCTGAGAACTTGGCCCGAAGGGTTCAGAGATCACTCGGTGGTATTTTGGTCTGACAATATGACCGTGGTCGAGTGTATCAATAGTCAGGCAGCACGATGCAAATGGATTTTGAGACTGCTCAAAGAAATAGTTTTACTTTGTATGCAATTGAATGTGCTATTCAGAGCAAGACATGTCCCAGGGGTAATGAACCAGGCGGCTGATGCACTGTCTCGTTTTCGTATACAGGCTTTCTGGGGTTTCCTTCCCACAGCGGACCCGGAGCCGGCACCCTTTCCCGAAGCTCTCTGGTCTCTCGGTGCCCCGAACTTCGTAACCTCGTGGGAGAGAGTTTAGCACCCAGGACGAGGAAGGCATATGAAGGGGCGTTCCGGTCCTATTTGGCCTTTTTGGGGACTGATAGGGAGGAGCTTTGGGGCCAGGAAGAGTGGGTGGTGGATTTTCTGATGTCCTTACATCGGGTCGGGAAATCGGTGGCCACGGCTCAGAGGCATCGGGCTGCCATTTCCTTTGTTGCTAGGGCTCACGGGATCCAGGATCCGACAGCGTCTTTCGTTGTACAGAAAGCGCTACGGGGGTGGCAACGCCTTGAGGGTCGCAGAGTAGATGAGAGGCGCCCGATAGGTTTGGATAGGCTGGCCCAGTTATTATCCAGTCTCCCTGCTACGTGTTCATCTCAGTTTGAGACGGTGTTATTCCAAGCCGCTTTTACGCTGGCATTCCATGGGGCTATGCGGGTAAGCGAATTAGTGGCGAGGAACAAGCAGGATGTGACAGGAGGATTGTGCCAGGAGCACGTCCAGATCAGAGGGGAGACGATGACGGTCTCATTTGTCAGGTGTAAGACCGATCAGAGTGGGATGGGTGACTGCGTAATCATACACAGGATTCCCGGGTCCTCCATGTGCCCGGTAAGGTGTCTAGAAGATTATTTAGCACGAAGGGTGGCATCATGGGGGGGGACCTTGTTGAGACACGCTGACGCCACCCCACTGACAAAGTTTCAGTTTCAGCGGGTGCTTGCGATGTCGATTGCCGCTGCGGGCTTGAACCCGGGCGAGTTTGGGACCCATTCCTTTCGGATAGGGGCTGCTACAGAAGCAACAGCCAGGGGTCTGGATGTTGAACAAGTTAAACGGGTGGGGCGTTGGTCCTCCAATTGTTATAAGAGGTATGTGCGGTTGCACATGTTGTGAAGCTGTAGCAATGTACTCACGCTTCTTGTTTTTGTTTGGTTTTCAGTTGCGCAAGCCTACGAGGCGGGGCGGACTTTGCAGTCGACCCTACACCGGGCCAGCGGTCAGACATCACCGGCTGTGAAAAAGGAGGTGTGGGTTGTGGGCCACTCATACGTGAGGCGTGCCGCAGACGTATTCAAGGCAGGTGATATGATTCACGTAGCTGGGGAATACGGGTACAGTGTGTCCTTCTACGGAAGAGGCGGGCTCTGTATTGACCAGTTTCAATCATTTTTTGAGGGTTTGCTAGGGCGGACGAGGTCACCGCCGTCTGTAGTGATAGTACATCTTGGGGGTAATGATTTGGTCACCACTGGTAGACGACTTCTTCTTGAGGCGATGCTTTCCACTGTAAGTTGGTTAGCGAGGAGAGTTCCAGGGTGCACAATTGCATGGTCCCATATGATCCCACGAAAAGTGTGGCGGGGGGCTATTTCGGTTCCTGCTCTAAATCATTCTGTTAGGAAGCTTAATAACAAAGTGAGTAGGTTGTTCCGTTCCAAGACACTGCATGCTATTTCCCATGGGTGTATTAATGATGACAGTATGTATTTGGGGGATGGAGTGCATTCGTCTCGGGTGGGGAATGAGTTACTCATAGGAGATTTCTTAGCATGGCTAAAAACGTTACACCATGACCTTTAGGTAGGAGTGTTGTGGGGGGCCCGGATAGCCGGTCAACTATCCGGCCTGTGGCGGTAAGGTCATGATCGGTGAGCACTAATTGGAAGATCCCTATGAGTGGGCGTCACCCAGCACGGATGGGAGCGCTCAGGGGAGGTGGCCATTGGCCCCTCAACGGGGAGGCGGTCCCTTCTAAGGATGGGTCGCCGAAAGAAGAGGAAAGGCGGTCAAGGCCCCTTCCTGGGTAGGAGGGGTTACAGCCCCCTCCTGGGGAATTTCCCGGGGCCAGGACGTCTGCGACGGCAGATATGGTAAGTTGTGTGGGGTTTGGGGGGAGGTCTACGCTACCTTCTAGATACCTCACACGAGTCCTCGTACGACCTCTAAGTGGCGACGAGTTTTATTGGGGTCCCCGTCAAGTCAAGGGAAATTGGTAATTGCACTTGAGGTACGCCTCTGGGCCGCCCCTCACAAGTGAGGGCGATATTTCTGGGTTAGGGATCTTGACACCGGTTACGACCTTGCCGTTGGCCCTTAAACGTTAGGATGTACAATTTCAAAATTTCAAGTAAATGTTTTGCAGGATGTTAGTTCGGCTAGGAGAACCTTTGTATTAGAGACTCTGTTAAGGTTAGCCAAACATCGCAATGTGGTAATGAAATTGTACATAATATGAAACTGTTTATTTAATGTTTTAATTTTGTTTCATATTTTAATAAATACGGCCGGGGGGGTTACTCCCTCCCGTCTTCCAAAGACTTCAGAACTGTTTCCGGTTTCCCATCCTTGGGGATTGTGTTGAGAGGGGGTGGCGGGTATCTCAGCCATATGGAAAGGGGCGACCACTCGGTCCCCCCGAACGTATGGCAGAGTACCACGATCCCCCCGGGAAGCCATCTTGGGCGGGAGGCGAGTCTCGGCTGGTATGCCCGAAGCGGCGTAGCCGGGGCGCGCCTTTTCCCGCCCTAGAGTGGGTTGGCCTAGACACTGACGCGGCTGGCCACGCCCTAAGGGCAGGCAGGGGCGGGTTTACGCCCGCCCTGAAGACGGATAAAAGGAGAAGCAAGATCCGAAGGCATCCTCTTGTTCCTGTGCTCTGAAGCTGCACCTCCTCGCTGCACGTGAGCTCGAGACGGAACGAAGAGCCAATTTTGACCCACCCACCAGCCCCTGATGACAGCAAGTGGTTTTTTGATTAAAGTTGATGGATAACTCTGATTTTCGTTTACAGGTCGCGGTATTATCGTGATGATTTTGAGTATGTAATAAAGAATGTCGATTTGTGTTTTGCAAATAAAGAAATTCTGCTTTAGTTTTATTGGTAAGCATGCTTTTAATAAAAGTATAGTTGCTACTGTATTTTAGTTTAGTCATTTAGTTAGCATTGTCGTATTTATTTTGGTCGGGCGGTAAGGTCATGATCGGTGAGCACTAATTGGAAGATCCCTATGAGTGGGCGTCACCCAGCACGGATGGGAGCGCTCAGGGGAGGTGGCCATTGGCCCCTCAACGGGGAGGCGGTCCCTTCTAAGGATGGGTCGCCGAAAGAAGAGGAAAGGCGGTCAAGGCCCCTTCCTGGGTAGGAGGGGTTACAGCCCCCTCCTGGGGAATTTCCCGGGGCCAGGACGTCTGCGACGGCAGATATGGTAAGTTGTGTGGGGTTTGGGGGGAGGTCTACGCTACCTTCTAGATACCTCACACGAGTCCTCGTACGACCTCTAAGTGGCGACGAGTTTTATTGGGGCCCCCATCAAGTCAAGGGAAATTGGTAATTGCACTTGAGGTACGCCTCTGGGCCGCCCCTCACAAGTGAGGGCGATATTTCTGGGTTAGGGATCTTGACACAGGTTACGACCTTGCCGTTGGCCCTTAAACGTTAGGATGTACAATTTCAAAATTTCAAGTAAATGTTTTGCAGGATGTTAGTTCGGCTAGGAGAACCTTTGTATTAGAGACTCTGTTAAGGTTAGCCAAACATCGCAATGTGGTAATGAAATTGTACATAATATGAAACTGTTTATTTAATGTTTTAATTTTGTTTCATATTTTAATAAATACGGCCGGGGGGGTTACTCCCTCCCGTCTTCCAAAGACTTCAGAACTGTTTCCGGTTTCCCATCCTTGGGGATTGTGTTGAGAGGGGGTGGCGGGTATCTCAGCCATATTAATGGTCCTACAGAGTCAATAGCATAGTATTTAAGGAGACTGCTGTTATTACCATGGAACTCCTTAAAATGTTGTGCAACCGGGTAGGTGGCGTCATTGGTATTGATAGCTCTGATGTGCTGGAGAACCCTTTTGTGGACCTGCAATTTGGTACTACCAATATATTGCAGGCCACATGGGCACTCCAGCACATACACCACATACTCCGATTTGCACGTTAGTTGCTTATTGATCTTACGGGGTACTACAGAGAATGCTGTGAGGAACTCGGTTTTATTGAGCCCCTGAGAGCAGGCTTTACAGCTAGAGCACTTCCTAAACCCTCGACTGGCAGCAAGCCAGTTTTTGGGTGATATTACCTCAGGGCTCGACTTAACTAGCGCATCCTGCAAAGAGAATGCCTTCCTGTATGTAATAGCTGGTTTATTAGGCATGTGCTCGCCAATAACTGGGTCTAATTTAATAAGATTCCAGTATTGGTTAACAATCTTTTTGAGCGCCCCGTGCTGACTATTGTAGGTCCAGATGAGCCTGATAGGGGGCTCTATGTTGGCAACTGTGTTTTTCTGTACTTTCTTATGGGTCAGTGCTTGAGTACGTGACAATGTATTGGCTTTTCTAATGGCTGTATCTATTAACTGCTCGCTGTACCCGCGTGCCAGGAATCTTTCTTTACTAGCAGCCTGTGCGCTTTTACAGTCGGAGTCCGTACTACACACCCTACGGATTCTAAGCATCTCCCCATAGGGGATGCTTCTAATCAAATGTGGGGGGTGATGACTTCCCGCATGCAAGATGGTATTGCCCGATGTGGGCTTTCTGTACAGCGTAGTTTCAAGCCTGCCCTGACTGACCTCTAATGTAACGTCAAGAAAGTGTGCCACCTGCTGGCTGATGTGAGACGTGAAAGACAAATTAAATGAGTTGGAATTTAAGGTCTCAATGAAGTTGACTGCCTCTTCACGTGTCCCACGCCAAACCATAAGGATATCATCGATATACCTGTACCATCTGATGATATGGCGGGTACAGGTGTCATGGTGAATGCCTCTGAGGACCTGTCTCTCCCAGTACCCCATGTGAAGACAGGCGTAACTTGGAGAGAAACAGGCTCCCATGGCAACACCCCTGACTTGTTGGTAATATCGATGTAGGAACATGAAGTAATTGTGGTGCAGACAGAAACTGATCATAGTTAGCAACATTTTGTTGTGCTCAACCAACTCTATGGGTCGCCTGCCCAGGAAAAACTCCACAGCTCTTAGCCCATCTGCATGCACTATACTTGTGTATAACGATGACACATCTAGTGTAATCAACCAAAAATCATCATTCCATTCGAACTCCTCCAATTTCCTCAACAAATCACTTGAATCCTGGATGTATGATTCAAGTGATAGAACATGCTCTTGGAGGAACAAATCAATATAAATGGTGGCCTTTTCCAACAACCCCCCGCACGCCGATATGATGGGTCTACCTGGCGGCTTTGTTGCGTCCTTGTGTACCTTCGGAATTAGGTACAATACTGGGGTTACAGGGTGGTCATTCTTAGACACTTCAGCTCATCCATGCTGATAAGTCTGCTGGATCGCCATCCCATTAGGAGAGAGTGAAAGTCTGATTGTGCCTTCTTTAGCGCATTAAGATCACAATGTCTGTATATTATCCCAAGTTTGCCCTGCAAATGAGCTTGCACTCCACACAGGTAAGTTGGACACCAACATTTATTTCCGAAGTAAAGCAGGCATTTCAGTTCATGAATTTCCCCATCCATTGCCTAACGCGTTTCCGAGAACCTTTCTCCTTTCTCAAAGGCGCATAAAAAAGACTGCGGTTTGGGCTACCTTTGTTTTTTTTTGTCTCTGGTGGCCATCTTTGGGCTACATTGGGCTACATTGGGCTACATTTGGGCTCTAACATATATATAGCCCAATGTAGCCCAATATATATTTTTCAAAGTTAATTTTCGTAAAAACCACTGGAGCATATATCTTGAGACATAGCAAAGGCACATCGGGCTACCAGTCCCTACAATTTTGCCAAGTTTTGTGGAAATCCATTCAGCCGTTCGAGCTAAAAGTGAGTCCAACCGCCCTATGGAAAACTCAATGTTAAAAACACGTTTTGGGACCCCCTTTTTTCTCGGCCCCCGCTTGACGAAACCCCCCCAAACTTTCAGGGGACGCTCAGAAACAAAATGTGCCATTTCCCTGAAAATTTCAGCCAATTCCGTCCATCAACGCCAAAGTTATTCAACATAGAATTGTCAGAAATCCCTATTCAAAAAAATCCTAACTATATATACCTACTGGCGACCGCCAGTAGGTAATATATATATATATATATATATATGTATATATATATATATATATATATATATATATATATATATACACATGTATAAATATATATATATATATATATACACATGTATATATATATATATATATATATATATATATATATATATATATATATACATATATATATATATATATATATATATATATATATATATATATATATATATATATATATATATATATATATACATATATATATATTACCTACTGGCAGTATATATATATATATATATATATATATATATATATATATATATATATATATATATATATATTACCTACTGGCGGTCGCTATGGGATTTTTGAAAATTCTATGTCTAATAACTTTGGCGTTTGTGGACGGAATTGGCTGAAATTTTCAGGAAAATGGAACATTTTGTTCCTGAGCAGCCCCTGACAATTTGGGGGGGTTTCATCAAGGGGGGGCCGAGAAAAAAGGGGGGTCCCAAAACGCGTTTTTCCCATGTTAATTTCCATAGGGCGGTTGGCCTCACTTTTAGCTCGAACGGCTGAATGGATTTGCACGAAACTTGGCAAAATTGTAGGGACTGTTAGCCCGATGTGCCTTTGCTAGGTCTCAATATATGTGCTCCAGTGGATTTTGAGTAATTTAGGTTCAAAAAAAGATATATATCTGGGCAGAGCCTAACCACACATCTGATCTGATTGGCTGTCAGCACTTCATCCAAGAAGTGTTGGCAGCCATCTTGGGACCAATATACATGATAGCACCTCATTAAAAAGCATTTTAGTTAATAGAGGGTTTTAGGACTTTAGTTACATTATAAATCATTTGTTGATGGTACCATACTCGTTTTGGGAATTGTGGTGGGTTCTAAGGTGATTTTACCATGTGAAAAAACCTTCTGCTGTGATATCACGAATATTGTTTGAAAGAAAACCAATATCTCATGATTTTCCCACAGTGGTTTGGAAGGGGATCTATAAGCTAAACTGAAATTATATTTTCTGTAAATTCACGTTATCTTTCTCAGTCATGTGAAAATGAAGTCTGACATTCTCAGTAAAACATGTACATCCAACAAAGACAGAGACTGTCAGTTGATTCCTTTGTGTTCGACTGCAGCCTCCTAGAGTGTTCTAAAGAACAACTAGAGCGCTAACAGTCCTACTTATTACAAAGGTATGGCACACCTGAAGCCATCTTGATTGGAATAAAGTGGTAACTCTTAAAACATTTAATTTAAAAAGAAACAACATGAGGGGGTATATTTTGCCATAGAAAGTATGATTAGTGCTGCAGAATGAAAAATTAGGGCACATTTTGAGTGACTTCTCAAATCCTTTTCTATTTCATTAAAACATTCTGACATGCAGTCTCCCAAAATGGCCACCAGAGACAAAAGAGCCCAAATGTAGCCCAAATATCACCCAGATGTAGCCCAACTATAGCCCAATGACAGAATGTCCCAGAGTGTTCTAAAGAACAACTAGAGCGCTAACAGTCCTACTTATTACAAAGGTATGGCACACCTGAAGCCATCTTGATTGGAATAAAGTGGTAACTCTTAAAACATTTAATTTAAAAAGAAACAACATGAGGGGGTATATTTTGCCATAGAAAGTATGATTAGTGCTGCAGAATGAAAAATTAGGGCACATTTTGAGTGACTTCTCAAATCCTTTTCTATTTCATTAAAATATTCTGACATGCAGTCTCCCAAAATGGCCACCAGAGACAAAAGAGCCCAAATGTAGCCCAAATATCACCCAGATGTAGCCCAAGTATAGCCC
This sequence comes from Lissotriton vulgaris, assembly GCF_964263255.1. Taxonomy (NCBI): domain Eukaryota; kingdom Metazoa; phylum Chordata; class Amphibia; order Caudata; family Salamandridae; genus Lissotriton; species Lissotriton vulgaris. Next base: position 440,133,783 of record NC_141693.1, read on the forward strand.
AATGACAGAATGTCCCAGAGTGTTCTAAAGAACAACTAGAGCGCTAACAGTCCTACTTATTACAAAGGTATAGCACACCTGGAGCCATTGTGATGGGAATAAAGTGGTAACTCTTAAAACATTTAATTTAAAAAGGAACAAAATGAGGGGGTATATTATGCAATAGAAGGTATTATTAGTGCTGCAGAAAGAAAAATTAGGGCACATTTTGAGTGACTTTTCAAATCCTCTTCTATTTCATTAAAAAATTCTGACATGCAGTCTCCCAAAATGGCCACCAGAGACAAAAGAGCCCAAATGTAGCCCAAATATCACCCAGGTGTAGCCCAAGTATAGCCCAATGACAGAATGTCCCAGAGTGTTCTAAAGAACAACTAGAGCGCTAACAGTCCTACTTATTACAAAGGTATGGCACACCTGAAGCCATCTTGATTGGAATAAAGTGGTAACTCCTAAAACATTTAATTTAAAAAGGAACAAAATGAGGGGGTATATTTTGCTATATGAATTATGATTAGTGCTGCAGAAAGAAAAATTAGGGCACATTTTGAGTGACTTCTCAAACCCTCTTCAATTTCATTAAAAAATTCTGACATACAGTCTCCCAAGATGGCCACCAGAGACAAAAGAGCCTAAATGTAGCCCAAATATCACCCAGATGTACCCCAAGTATAGCCCAATGACAGAATGTCCCAGAGTGTTCTAAAGAACAACTAGAGCGCTAACAGTCTTACTTATGACAAAAGTATGGCACACCAGAAGCCATCTTGATTGGAATGAAGTGGTACGTCTGAAAACACTCAATTTAAAAAGGAACAACATGAGGGGGTTAATTTTGCCATAGAAAGTATGATTAGTGCTTCAGAAAGAAAAATTAGGGATCATTTTGAGTGACTTCTCAAATCCTCTTCTATTTCATTAAAAAAATTCTGACATGCAGACTGAAACATGCACTTTGAATACCAGCAGCAGACGTCCCTGGTGAGCAGTAGCTTTACTACAGTGATCTAATGTGCAACTAGAGTGCTAACATTCAGAATTTATGGCAAATGTGTGACACATCTGAATGCCTTCTTGATGGAACCAAAGTAAACAAGCATTGAAAATGCAATAGATCTCGCCCTCGTTTAAGTTAAAGCCATTCTGTTTGTAATGAGGTGGCTTTTTAGCTTTGCTTTTATTAGTGTTTTTTCAACTTTCATGTAAATAACATGCATCTGTATGCATATAAGTATATGTATGCATGCATTTATGTTTGTATTTATATAGATATACAGATGATATATGTTTATATATGTATGTATATATATATATATTCACTGAAAAAACCATAGGCTATAGACCATATATAGTTAGGAATTAGCATTCACAAAACCTTGAAAATTCACTGAAAAAACCATAGGTTATAGACCATATATAGTTAGGAATTAGCATTTACAAAACCTTGAAAATTCACTGAAAAAACCATAGGTTATAGACCATATATAGTTAGGAATTCGCATTTACAAAACCTTATTTTACTCACACAAAACCATTGAAATTCCATATATAGTTAGTTGCACTAACTATATATCGCGCACCCGCAATCCACTGCTGATGATGTCACATATTACATCATTCATGACATGGTCAGTGACATCACTGATGACATCACTGATGACATCTCAAATGACATCACTGATGACATCACTGATGACAACATCCAGTGACTGTATGTTTCTGTAAAGTTAAAATATGTCTTACATATTGAAGAATGAGTGGATGTATAAGTGTCTGGATGAAGGATTTAGTAGGTGCATGACTGACTGTATGATTGAGTGATTAAATGTGTCTCACTGAGTGCATGGGTTAGTGACTAAACTGTCTTAATTTGTGCATCATTATGTCTGTTGTTCTGTAAACTGTTGCATGTGTTGATAAGTAGCTATATGAGTAACTAAATGGGTTATTGATTGGTTGCCCAAGTATTTGTATGGGAGACTGAGTGTGTGTGTGGGTGGCTGGGAGGTGTATGACTCTGTGCATAGATGTGTGAGCAGTTGATTCACTAGATGTATGGTTTCAAAGGTGCATGTGGAAACAGCTGTATGGGCGGTTGACTGTGTGCATGAGTGTATTGGTGAGTGAATGGATATCTCAGTGCTACATGTCAAAGTAAGTACATATGTAAAACACAGTACATGTGAGAGTTGACATATATAAATAACTGTGCATAAGAGCCAGTGAATGTGTGAGTGGCTGTATGGATCATTGTGAACTTGTATCAGGGATTGTATAAGAGAGTAAATATGTGTTAGTATATGTTTGAATAAGTAAAGTTTGTATAACTGTATAGTTGAGGAAATGGAGGTGTGATTGATTCTTTGCATGACTGACTAGGTGTGTGAGTAACTCCATGGATGAGTGACAGTCTGTGAGTGTCTGTTTACACTGATTGCATCTAAGATTATATTAGAGTCTGAAGAGGTTCATCGTATTATCACATGAATGATATCATCAGTGATGTGATCAGTAATGTCAAATGAGATGTCATCAGTGATGTCATCAGTGATGTCATTTGAGATGTCATCAGTGATGTCATTTGAGATGTCATCAGTGATGTCATCAGTGATGTCACTGACCATGTCATGAATGATGTAATATGTGACATCATCAGCAGTGGATTGCGGGTGCGCGATATATAGTTAGTGCAACTAACTATATATGGAATTTCAATGGTTTTGTGTGAGTAAAATAAGGTTTTGTAAATGCGAATTCCTAACTATATATGGTCTATAACCTATGGTTTTTTCAGTGAATATATATATATATATATATATATATATATATATATATATATATATATATATATATATATATATATATATATATTACCTACTGGCGGTTGCCAGTAGGTAGTTACAGTTAGGACCTACTTTCCATAGGAAATCCACAACATTCTATTTGGAATAACTTTGACACCGGTAGACGAATCTTCGCAAATTTCTCCAAGAAAATGGCCTGCTCTGCTCCCCTCCTTCCCTGAGCAACATAAGTAAAGTGCAGTCAGATTTTTTAGACGTACATATCACCATTGATACCAACAGGGTGACGACATCGCTTTTCCGGAAACCAACGGCCGGGAATAGCATATTGCATGCCAGTAGTAAACATCCTAAACATGTAATTGCCAATGTTCCTTACGGAGAATTGCTGCGTATAAAAAGAATCAGCAGCACTCCAGAGGTTTTTGAAAATGAGGCTAAAAATACCATTACCAGACTTAAAGCTAGAGGATACGATGATAACATTTTGGAAAGTGCCCTGAGACGCAGTCGAGAAAGATCTAGGGAGTCTCTGTTGAAATCTGAAGCACAAGAATCAGAGAGTAATAGCAATACTCCTCGCTTTATTTTATCCTTTAGCAAACAGGAAAGACAAATTAGGTCTATTGTAAAGAAACATTGGCCAATTCTTATGACCGATGGGTTCTTTAGTGATACATTGCCAGCTACATCTATAATAACCTATAAAAAGTCTAGAAGCATGCACAACAGTTTGGTGAAATCTAGTCCTGAGCTAGGTGGTGGCAGCACCTGGCTCATACAGAAAGATGGTTTTTACAAATGCTCTTCGTGTAGGGCGTGCAAATTTGGCATCAATACCACGCACTACAATACGCCTTTCAGTCAAATCAGTAAAGCTATTCGAGGGAATTACAATTGCCACAGTGACTTTGCAGTGTATGTTCTGACGTGCACCTGTGGCCTACGGTACATAGGCAGTACCAAACTGCAGGTGCACGTCAGGATTTTACAACACTTGCGTGCAATAGTCAATAATGACAGCGCATACCCCGTAGCTCGCCACTTTAGATCAACTCATAACAATGATCTGAGCAACTTGACATACTTTGTCATTGATGCAGTGGCCCCTCTCAAACGAGGGGGAGATAGAGAAAAACTACTGAGGAAAAAGGAGACTGAATATATAGTTGAGCTGGATAGTGAATACCCGAATGGACCTAACACCACAGAAGATTTACATCACTTTTTATAGTTATTTCATCTGTATATTCATGTATGTGTGGTTCAGTATTTTGTTATTGGTTGATTAAGCATAAATTTATGTTTTTATTGTTTTATTGTTTAAGGACTTCCAGAACTGAATCTCAATAAGAATTTTGAAATCTGATTGGCCCCTGTTGCTTCATGGGTGAACAAGTTGATCTGAGAATTCAACTATTATGAAATTTGTAGCTGATACAATTTATCCGTTATTTGTATACATCCAGACGAAATTTTGTAAATATTGTTCAACAATAATTTTTTCTAATGTTCTTTCTTCTCTTTTCATATTCACATTTTTTATTAGGGAATTTTAAGCACCAATTGGTTAGAGTTATTAGTAGCACGTGGGCAACTAGGGCACATTAAGCACTTTATGATTGACAGCAATAAGATTGCATTTATCATATACATGGATTGAAACTGTTTATATATGTTTTAATCTTAGACCTGGTATAGTTTTGTGCAAATTGAGGCCAAAATATTAAATCTTTGGCATTTTTTGTATATAGGTATATTATATGTAATTAGTGTAAACAGTGTAAATAGGTCTATATTTATCTGTATATACATTGTTTCATTTGATCTGATTTACAGATTGGTAACAGTTATGAAATGTCATTTCCAGGGTATTTTATCTCATACCGTATATGATTTAAGGAGATTATGCATTCATACAGCAATATTGTTTTTGTGCCCTTATTGTTCTTATTTCGCATTCATGCGTTGTATAAACTAGTATTTTGTTTGTGTTTATGTAACACGTGATTCACTAGAGAGGTGGAGCATCACTATCAAAAAAAAAAAAAAGTATTTAATGGTCAGCTGACCAGGTGTATGGTGTGTGATCAAGAGCACTAGTTGCTCGAAACGCGTCGCCTGAGAGGTTAAATAAATCTACCATACTACAGCCTGGGGTCCGTGTCTTCATTTTGCCGAGAAGTTGGAGGTTGTGTGAATGTGAATGTGAATGTGAATGTGAATAGGCTTTTATAGAGCGCACTTACACTCCAGGGAGCATCTTGGCGCTAGACATCGCTGTCCCGACAGAGAAAAAGTAGGGATGCTGCTTAAGGTAGGTCCTATATTTAGATCCTGGTCTATGAGTAAAGTGTGGGTTAGATTAACGCTAAGCAAAGTGAGTCTTCGATTTTGAAGATCCATGTTTTGAGCATTTTACTAAACAGTTTTTCGGAATGGATCAGGCGCATTTGTGATGGGAGCTTGTTCCAGGCTTTGGCTCCAAGTACTCCGATGGATTTTCCACCTTTTGTGGTTAGTCTGAATTTGGGGACTGCGAGTAGGTTTAGGTTGGATGATCTGAGTGACCGTGGGGGAGTGTATCTTCCAAACCTCTGGGACAGGTATGTCGGTCCTGACTGGTGGTAGGCTCTGAACGTAATGAGCAGGATTTTAAATAGCACTCTTTTGTGGATGGGTAACCAGTGCAGGGTTTTGAGTGCTTTTGAGGCAGATGATTTCCTGGGTAGTCTTAGCACCAGGCGGGCGGCGGCGTTTTGAACCATCTGCAACTTGTGCAGAACAGCTCTGTTTGAGCCTGCATAGATGCTGTTGCAGTAGTCTAAGCGGGATGTGATGAGGGCTACTGCCACAGTCTTTCTAGCTGTTAGGGGAAGGAGGTCGAAGAATTTTCTAAGACTTTTGATGATATTGAAACAGGACCCTGCCACTGTACCTGCTTGTTGCTTGAAGGATAAGGCTTCATCAAACCTTATCCCTAGGTTACGGGCCGACGTGATGTTGTTAGGGGGAATTTCGGCGTCTTGAGGCCACCAATTGGAGGGGGAGAAGAGGTTGTTTTGGCCGAAAGGGAGGATTTCAGTTTTACCTGAATTACATTTGAGATGGTTCGTTCGCATCCAATCAAAGGTTGCCGTCAGACAGGTTTTTAAATTTTCCTCCACTTTGGAGGAGTTGTTATCCAGTACTAGGATAAGCTGGGTGTCGTCAGCGTAAGATATCGTGCTGATGTTAAAGGATGTGATGAGTTCTATCAGGGGGGTCATATAAAGGTTGAACAAAACCGGGCTCAAGCTTGAGCCTTGTGGTACCCCTGTTTTTATGGTTTTTTCATCCGAGCAGTAGTTTCCTAGCACGGTTACTTGTCTCCTATGGCTTAGAAAGTTTTTCAGCCATTCGAGGGCAGTTCCTGCTAGCCCTGACTCTGTCAGGCGGCCTATCAACACGGGGTGTGAGACTGTGTCAAAGCCCGCCGACAGGTCGAGCAGGATCAGGACGGCCTTTTTCCCTTGGTCCAGTGCCATCTTGAGGGTCTCTACAGTATGTAGGAGGGCTGACTCTGTGGAGTGTTTCGCCCTAAAACCAGCCTGGTGTGGATGAAATCGGTGGTTTTCCTCTAGATGTTTTGTCAACTGTTTATTAACTGCCGCCTTGGTCAGTTTGAACAGTAGTGGGAGCAACGAGATGGGGCGAAGGTTGGAGAGCGTGGTGGGGTCAGGTAGGGGCTTTTTCTGCAGAGGCTTGACTGCCGCGAGAAGATTGCGCTTTATATATATATATATATATATATATATATATATATATATATATATATATATATAACCTACTGGCGGTTGCCAGTTGGTAGTTACAGTTAGGACCTAGTTTCCATAGGAAATCCACAACATTCTATTTGGAATAACTTTGACACCGGTAGACGAATCTTCGCAAATTTCTCCAAGAAAATGGCCTGCTCTGCTCCACTCTTTCCCTGAAAGTTTGGGGGTGATTCGTCAAGTGGGGGCCGAGAAAAAAAGGGTGTTCCAAAATGTGTTTTCCCCATGCAATTTTCCATAGGGACCTTTAGCCAGGGCTACAGCCCGAACGGCTGAACGGAATTACACCAAATTTGGCAGAGAGGTAGAGTTTGGCTCGCCGATTATGCTTTTTGCTAAATGGTGTAAATCCATTCAGTAGTTCCTGAGAAAATTATAGTGATATCTAGAGACGAAGTACAGTACTCTGTACTGTACTCTGTACCTTCCCGAGCACGAGCTGCATGGTCATTGGCTGTCAACTGTCTGTCAACACTCCAAACCAGGAAGTGTTGGCAGCCATCTTGTGCCTCGATAAAACCGAGGCACAAGAAAGCAGTGAAACAAACGTGCAAAACACGCAAAGGGGGCAGGGTAGAAACACCCTGATCCCCTAGGCCTGCTCAGGGGGTCCCAGCAGGGATCCCGAGCGCATACTAGAGTTTCCTGGTGGGCTAGTTGGCCTCCAGGGACCTCCAGTATGCAAGGGGAATTAGTTCCCCCTCTGCAAACGTGCCAGGAGGCTGTGTTGCAGAGAGGTGTAAAAAGGGGCATGGCCTCATTACACCTCTCTGCAATGCAGTCCCCTGGCGCATACTGGAGGTTCCTGGTGGGCTAGTTGGCCCCCAGGGACCCCCAGTAGCGAGGGGAATTAGTTCCCCCTCTGCAAACGTGCGAGGGGGCTGCTTTGCAGAGAGGTGTAAAAAGGGGCTTGGCCTCATTACACCTCTCTGCAAGGCAGCCCCCTGGCGCATACTGGAGGTTCCTGGTGGGCTAGTTGGCCCCCAGGGACCTCCAGTAGGCAAGGGGAATTAGTTCCACCTCTGCAAACGCGCCAGGGGGCTGCGTTGCAGAGAGGTGTAATGAGGCCACGCCCCTTTTTACATCTCTCTGCAATGCAGCCCCCATGCGGGAGGTTCCTTTAATCCTTAAGTAGGACGCACTAACAGTCAGGCGCACTCCTCTTCGCAAAAGGACCTCATGTATATATATATATGTATGTATGTATATATATATATATGTATATATATATATATATATATATATATATATATATATATATATATATATATATATATATATATATATATTCACTGAAAAAACCATAGGTTTCACACATGTTATAGTTAGCTGGACATTTCACTCGTGCAAAACCATTGAAATTCCACCGTTATAATTAGTTGTACTAACTATAACTTGCGCACCCGCAATCCACTGCTGATGATGTCACATATTACATCATTCATGACATGGTCAGTGACATCACTGATGATATCACTGATGACATCTCAAATTACATCACTGATGACATCACTGATGACATCATCCAGTGAATGTGGTTTGGTTTGATATTTAAATATATATTATATATATAGCAATCTGCATTGAAGAATGAGTGGAAATATAAGTTTGTGGATGGAGAATTTACTAACAGTATGATTGACTGTTTAAGTGACTAATTTAAAGTGTCTCACTAAATATATGGGATAGTGATTAAACCGTGTGAATATCTGTATCACTCTGTCTCTTGTTGTGTAAACCACTGCATAAGTTGGTTACTAGCTATGTGAAAGTCTATATTATTTATTGATTAGTTAAATGAGTATTTGTATGGGAGAGTGAATGTGTGTGTGGTTGGGTTGGAGGTGTGTGACTGTCCAAAGATGTGTAAATAGTTGATTTAGTAGGTACATGAGGTTAAGACTGCATGTGGAAACATTTGTTTGGGTGAGTGAATGTCTTTATGGGTGTAGTGGTGAGTAAATATATTTCTCAATGATACATGTCCAACAAAGTAGAAATATAAAAGGCAGTGTATGTGACAGTTGTTGTGTATAACTAAGTATACATAAGAATCAGTGACTGTATGGATAACTGTATACTTGTAATAGTGATTTTATAACACACTAAGCATGAGTTACTATCTATATGAATAAATGAAGTGGTGTTTGTATAAGTGTGTAGCTGAGTAAATGTAAGTATGATCAATTATTTGTATAAGTGAGTAGGATGACTGCATACGTGAATAGGATGTATGCTGGTGTGTAATGTTGATGTAGGTGTATAAGTATATTTGATAGTGTTCTCTTGATCTTTGTCAGCATGTCTTAGTGAATCTATAGGTAAGTGTTTAGATGTGTGTGTAGATCTAGGAATCACTGAATGAGTTTTTTAGAAAATTGTATTGGTGTGTCAATGGTTTTAAAATATGGTACTCCATATTTTATAATGAGTGTTGAAAGGTTATACTAGTGTGTGATGAGGTGTATCAGATTGTCACATGGATGATGTCATCAGTGATGTCATCAGTGATGTCATTTGAGATGTCATCAGTGATGTCACTGATCATGTCATAAATGATGTAATATGTGACATCATCAGCAGTGGACTGCGGGCGCGCGAGTTATAGTTAGTACAACTAACTCTAACGGAGGAATTTCAATGGTTTTGTATGAGTGAAATGTCCAGCTAGCTATAAATTTCTAAGCTTTTTTAAATGCTAATTCCTAACTATAACGTGTCTGAAACCTATGTTTTTTTTCAGTGAATTTCACAGGTTTTTTAAAGGACAATTTTTAAATGCAATAATTATTATATTTACTTTTTTTATATTGATTGTCTACATTTTTGTAACTATTTATTTTTACATATTTTATTTTTAAATTACATTATATATTTTTAATATGAATGGAATTTTTTTTAAAAAAATATTACAATTCTATTGTTTTTTTGGTTTATAGTTTTTTTAAAATATATTTATATTAATGATTTTTTGGGGGGGATTTTTTTTGCAGTTGCGCACCCAAAGTGTACCTTTCTTGATCACTGCGCGGAACCTAGTCGCCATTTTAGGATTGTTGTGTAGGATACGCATAGGATGTGCGATGGGTGCGTATTTTCCTGTGCCATCGCTATGCGATCAGTACACGACTCCAGGCGCATACGCAACACCTACGTATTACTTTATGCGATGCTTGCGCGCTTCTACGTGACATCATATACGTGTTCGACGCTGTTGGTGCGTGACTCCTGTGAAATTTTTTTAGGTAAAAAATTATATATATACATATTTAATATACATATGAGGGCAAGACATTATCTAAGCTATTTGTAAAAATAATATACTTTTACTTTTATTAATCTTATATTACATTTGAATACAATTTTGCGAAGTCACGTTGGGTGCGTGCTGTCTGTGCGCACGGTGTGCGGACCCCATGTGACCTGAAAAAAAAGATTTGATTGGTTCATAACTTTTCCCATTGTAACTATTGAAGGACCCCACCCATTTCAATAATTCTTCTTAGACCTTCTTTGAAGGAACAACTCTCAACTGAGAAGAACCTTTTTTCAGTGCATTCCTTTGTGCTATTTTTTCAAAAGTGCACAAAATGGCTTCAGGACAGCAACTATCATCAGACTCGGACCACTCTTCAGATCATGAATTTCCTCCAGAGCCTCCACGTCCAGAAAGATATACATAAGTTGTCTGGAAAAGAAATTCAATTCCAGAAGGAGAAAAAAGTTAATGCAACTAAAGTGACCTGCAGGATTTGTGAGAGGGTGCTTTCCAGAGGAGATCCTACCAAAAAATACTCCTGTGGAACAGCCAGTATGATGAAGCACCTGAAGACACTGCACCCCGTGAACCTGGCTCATGAGGAGTGCAGGAGACTCAGTGAAAACCCTCTACCTGAAGTGCCAAGTACTTCCAGGACATCTTCTTCACCTCAAAATCTGGACATACGTCCACAATTTGGCCACCTAAAGGTGCACTGCATTAAGTGCAACACATTATTGTGTTATGGAGAACAGTCCGTAGATCTGATCTGTAGAGCACAAGAAAACCATCGGTGCTAGAGGTTTTTTTTTCTGAAGTTCATTGTTTTGTTCTTCGAGTTCTCTGTTTTTCCTTTTGAAAAAAAACAAAAGAAAATCATGAAATTGTTCAAAAAAGCACGAATTTTTTTAAGTTCTTTTCAGAACTAACATCTCTGTTTAAAAAAGAGCTATATTTGTATGATAGTGTGGGAAAGTTTGGTTGAATGTACGCGTAGTGTATAATTGACTGAAAGAATGCATTAGTAGTGTATGGTGAATGTATAAGTGCAGAACTCTAAGGAAGTGCTGCACATGACACTGTAACCTATTTAGCTGCAGTGTGCTGTGGTACTTCCGAAGCACGTGGATGCAACATATGTCCATAAATATTTTGCAAGTCTATGCTTCCCTCTGCACTGCTGCTTAAACTGCAGCCATGTGGTAACACAGGTACCCTTGCACCATGGTGCAAGGATATCTGTGTTGTGTAGAGTTTGTTTTTGTGCAGGAAGACACACCATCCTGCACAAAAACAATCAGTGAAGGCATTTTTCTCCTTCAATGTATGATGTGCAATGCAGCATATATTGAAAGAGAAAAAATGAGGAAAAATTAAAACAATTCTCCTTGTTGAGGCTTGCTACACATATCCAGATTTATGATTTATGATAAATCTGGAAATGTGTCACATTTCTATTGGTTACACATTTCAACCCTTTCCAATTGACATAACTTTGAACCCTACCCCCCTTCTGCCTACTGCCTGTTACCATAGTAACAGTTCATGGAACACTCAACTGAACACACAGGTCACAAGTTCAGTACACAATGTTGCTAATCCAAACAGCAAATGTGCTTGACTTTTCAAAATGTCAGCTTATCCTATCTAATATTCCTTTCAAACAGTTTTTACTAACCAATAGAAAGCATGCTTTTGAAACACAGAAACATGCACCCTACTTTTCAGTCTATAATGTTCTCAAACAGCCAATCATTTCTCGTCTTCCTTCAAAACTGCATCTTTCCACCATTTTCGAAAAATCTTAGTTTTCAAACTGCCATTTCACATACAGACACCTTCTAAGTGCATCCAGACCTCCCTTCAAGATGCTTAGATTGTGGATTGTGGGACACAGCTTTCTTTTCTGGAGCCAAAGGTATGCAGAAAACAGAGGTATTGACAAACACCTAGCTTTGCCAAATGTAGACAATAAATGGATTGGTCAGAGAGGATTAAAGTGGCACCAATTGATGCACATTGGTTAAATCCTTTTTGCATCTCCTACAGCCTGACCTCAAAATTGTGCACTATGGTGGCAATCACCTAGGCAATTTGACTGGGGTAGGTCTGGAAATGCTTATGAAGGACACCTTTGGAGAATTAATGTCACTTTTTCCCCAAACTGCCTTTGTCTATTCTAACATATGCCAAAGACAGAAATGGAACTAGTCCATTCAATTTTGTCCACAGATTGAGAAAGCTAGAAAACATGTCAATAAAGCTGTTTTTGCTTATCTTCGAGATTATCAGATGGGTAATAATTTACCACAACAATCTGCGTTTTAATATGGATGGCATCTATAGGAGAGATGGTGTACATTTTACAGATGAGGGTAACAGAGTCTTCCTCATCAACTTTAGACTCTGCATAGGTACTTACTTATAGGTACCAAAATCTCTCAATAAATCCAATGGCTCTTTTCAGAGCCACCCAAGATCTAAACACATAAGCTTTATATATGTCTGAAAAATATATTTTTTTTGGCTTGGAGTCGCGCACCCAACATGTTAGGAGTTGCGCACCCAACGCAATAGGAGTTGTGCACCTAACACGTTAGGAGTCGCACACCTAACGCGTGCATACCAGGGGGCCGTGCTGAGCGCTGCGTTGGATTAGTACCTACCACTATTTCTTATTCTCCCGGGGAACCCATCCCCTGGGGCCGAAATACAACGTTGGGGTCCCAGCCGGCTCCCTGCGTCCTTTGGGAGCCGGCATTGCTTTTCCACATGGGGAGCTGCTAAAATGCAGCTCCCAGTGTGGAAGAGCAATCTGGTTTGCATTTTGAAAAGAGAGAGCAGGTTTCCTTGCTCTCTCTTTCAAAATCCAAACCAAATTTGCTATGACAGGGCGGGAGCCTTGGCTTCACCCTGCCATAGCAAACAGCAGTGTCCCGGGGGTGGGCACCCCGGGACACTCCAGGAGCCGGCCCTGGGGGGTGGCGGTCCCCAGGGCCATTACAAGCACCAGGAGGGGGGCCGCGCAGCCCCTCTCCCACCACTTGCAGTCCCGCAGGGTGGTGGTCCCCGGAGTTTGGGGGTCTGTCACAGACCCCCCTAATTAGAATACTTAGTGCCCCGGGGAGGTGGGGGTCCCTGGGGTATGTGGGAGCGGCTCAAGCCCCCCACACAGGTTTATTGTTTTTAAAAAAAGCCCCTGGCAGTCCCCAGGGCTGGGGGCCCTCTGCGCCACCCATTCACATAATATTGCCCCCGGGACTTGGCCCCCTGGGGGCTAATTTCCAACGAAGCGCAGGAGCCCGTGCTTCACTTTTTATTTTATTATCGGTAGGATCCACGCACCCTGCGCGCATCTTCCCATTTAAAAAAAATTGGGGGGCCCAGGGGGTCCTAAGCAGGCCTAGGGGTCAGAGTTTCTTGTGCCCCGGTTCACACAAAATGGCTACCAACACTTGCAGCTCGTGAGCTGGAGGGTACGCGCATGGTGCGCGAATGGTGCGCTCTGTCAGAACCGCACAACAGAATTACACCAAATTTGGCAGAAGGCTAGATCTTGGTCCAAAAAGAGAGCTTTTTGTAATTTGGTATAAATCTGTTCAGTAGTTTTGGAGTTATTAAAGAAAAATTTATATGTATATCTAGATACGTGGATCAACCGCGGATCCATCACAGTGGATTCGCAGATCCACCCGCCAACTGCAATGCCATTATTGGCTGGCTGCAACGTTAGAGAAAAGTTGCAACCACAATTTTGTGAATCGGGACACAGTTCCCAGAGAGGAAATAAAATCTAAAAAAAATATTAGGGGTTAGGATAGAGTTATCCTAATGTCATGCAACTAATGGAGGGGTCTGTGAGGGGTCCCTTACAGGCAAGAGAACACTCACAGACCCACTCACATACTCTCTCACACCCCCACTCAACATCTCACACATCCACTCACACAGCTAGTTACACACCCACTCACACACCCATACAGTCTCTGATACATCCACTCACAGACCCAAGCACTCACACAGCCACACACAGACACACACAGGTACTCACATACCCAATCACACACCCATACATACACTCATGCACCACCCCATGTGAATCTGTTACAGATCTGTGGATTCAGAACCCAATTACAAAAATATGCCCACTCACACACTCTCTCACCCCCCCACAGAACCACTCACACATCCATGCACCTACTCACACAGCCATACAGTCACTCACAAACCCATACAGTCTGTGTATCATTCACCACAGACCCAGAGAACCACTCACAGACCAACACAGACACTCACACACCCATACAGACACACACCTCATGTGTGAATCCCCGATGGATCCACAGATCCAGATCCCAATTTAAACAAATACACTCATTCTCAGACCCACTCATACACTCTCTCACACCCCCACACAATCACTCACAAAACCCACTCCCACATCCATACACACACTCACACACCCATACAGTCACTCACAAACCCTCTCACACACTCATATAGACACTGGCATATTAGCTCACAGATCGACACAGGCACTCACACACCCACTCAAACACCGACTCACACACACACATGGACACACACATATAGCCACATACACATCCATTCACAGACCCACACAGCCACTTATGCACCCATTCACATACCCACACAGTTGCACAAGCACTAACACATCTAACACACACACTTGCATACCCACATAACCACTCGGACACCCACTCACACACCCAGGTAACAGGGATGTTATAGTTAGGAAATAGTTCTAAAAACATAGATATTCACTGTAAAATGCAAAGGTTACAGGGACATTATGGTTAGAAAATAGAATTAAAAAAAACCTTAGAAATTCTAAAAAAAACAAAGGTTACAGAGACATTATAGTTAGGTTTAGATTTTACACGCACAAAACCATAGAAATTCAGCCCTTATCTCAAGAAACTGTAACTCATGCCCTAGGATAACTATAACTCCAGAAATTATACTGTCATCAAAAAAGAAGCCTTAATAGCTGCATTGGCTATGAAGTACTTCAGAACATATATGAGCGATAAATGTAATGCTTAGGACCGGCCAAAAGCCATTGTAAAAACTGCTATTACCAGGTGGTATACAAGCTGCAGAATTACAAGTATAAAATGGAAGATGTATCTGGGTGCAGCAAAAAGCAGACAGATGACCTATTACATTTATCACTGCCAGTACATAAAATGGGTGAAATTAAAAATATTGAAGAAGCGATTGAAAGCGATGATGATGTTTTAGTAGAGTGTAAGGGGCCAATAACATAAGAGGAGTAAATGACTGCCGTTGAAAAAGAACAGAAGTTGGACGAAGTAGAAAAACTGTTTATGAAGAGAGCTGCAAAGAGTTGAAGTGAGGCCTTATTGGAAAGTTTTGGATGTAATAGTTATTTGTTTGAATGGAATTTTGATGTGTGGAGAAAAAATTATTTCACCAGTAACGCTTTTGGCAAAGAATATGTGAATTGGTGCATGAGGGATATTAAGGACAAATTTTAATGGGTAAGCGAGTGAAGGAGACTTTTTGGTGACCAAAAATATATGAGGGGTGGTGCAATAAGAATGATTTCCCTAGTTATTGTAAGACATTATTACTGTATTCTTCATCAAATGTGTGGTGGCAATGATTGTGATGCAAGATATCATCCGTCAACTACAGTGCAACAATTATTTACATACACACTCCAGCTAAATTAACCAGCAAGAAACTAATACATAGTACAACATGAGCAACACTAAACCCCTAACTACGGTAAACTCAAAAAAGCAACCACATTCCTTCCATGAAAAGTAATAAGCCTTAAATACCAACACATGTAATGGCATTCCTGGATTACCACACAGTTAACATACCAGTAATACAAGAAAAACAAAACTAGTGCACGACCCCGGGAATTTGCAAACAAATGGAATGAAATTAAATGCATATCAATGATCTGCACATTCAGTGGCCAAGTGGCAGACTAGCAATTTTAAAAGGTCTGCGACAGGGCGAGCACATTAGCATTGTAAGCTCATAAACACCCAACTCAGGTAACCCTTCACTCATAAACCAAACAATGCAGGCAAATTTTGAACTGTCACCTAAAGACTAAGGGCTCCATTATAATATCGGGCGGATCGCCACCGCCATGGTGGCGGTGGTGATCCGCCCAACAGAAATGCCCGCCCGCCACCCTTTTCCCCCCCGCCACATTACAATGCCGGGGGGGACCGCCGCGGTGGCAAACACCGCCCGCCACTTTTCCGCCCCGGTCGCCTTGCGGCCGGAGCAGAAAAGGTTTCATATGGTGGCGGTGTCTATCAGACACCGCCAGCCATATTTGCATGTGTGGCCATAGGTGCCTTTCCGCGGCGGCAATCCCGCCACGGAAAGGCAGGCGGTCGTTGCCATTGGGGGCCCCTGCGGGCCCCCATGTTGAAGGCCGAGGTGGGGGTGCACAGGGGGGTACCTAGGGTACCCCCCTTCATTTGCATATACAAAGCGGCAGGCACCGCACGGTGCCTGCCGCTTTGCATATGCAAATGTGAAAATGCATTTTTTGCATTGTGGCGGGCGGTGCAGAGTGCACCGCCCGCCACAATGCTACAACTACAGGATGTGCCCGCCACTGTGGCGGGCACATCCTAATAGCCCCCACGGGACCCCCGCCCTTATGTCGGGCGGTCCCAATTACCGGTAGGATGACGGGCGGACAAAGTCCGCCCGTCATCCTAATGGGCCCCATAGTCTGGGGTGAAGGCAGACTCGCAAGGGCGCGGCGGTGGCCGCCCAGCCTATTATGAGTGGGACCGCTGATGCTGCTAGGGAACTGCCATTCCCTGGAGGTGGCTCAGCAGTCAGGAGGCTGCAATATGCATTGCAAGACCACTGTAGTCCCGCCGAGCATTTTATGAGTTTCCTTTTTACCAGCGATGTCATGGAGGTTCCTCCTACATGTCCACTGTAACTGAGAGGAAACATAGAGGCCCCTACAGGACCCCATGTGCCTCCTACGTTTGTGGATGCACACAGGGAATAACATGTGCCCCACTGTGTGCATGCACAAAAGTTCCAGCATGGAATGAGTTTTTGAGTCCATGCAATGCAGGAACATTGTGATGCATTCCCATTGCCCTAAGAAGTACTGCCCTGGGACCACCACGCCGCCACAGCAGTGAATCTCAGCAGGGTGGGGGGTGCATCAATGGCATACCTCCCGCCCTCGTACTGCCAAAACTCATAATCGGGCCCTTAGAATAAACAGTCTGATATCAAACAAGGCAGAGATTACATGGAAGATGAGACTGGGGCAACAGTTGCATACACTTACCCCAACCTCCCAGAAACCTCCGCTCAGCTGATCTCTCACTAGCACGTCTGCCACACATACATAGGAAGCTGAAGACATGGCTCTTTACATCATCTGCCGTGGAAGCAGCTGCCGACCTACCTGTGAAAATGTCTGGATACACTCGCCTACACATCCTCACAGGTGATTAGTATGCTATACACATAGGCATCAAAAGACAAACAATTGACAGACGGAATGCAGAACAAATCAAACATTCACCCGCATTCAGGAAGTCTGGGAGAAATCCATCATTCTTTTGAGCACCATGCCACCCCAGGTTAGACCTGGTCATATGCAAATCAATCTTGACCCTGTGCCTCATAAGAACAGTCCAGCCCAAACCAGGTCCTCCCTGGACCAGACCCAAGCATCCTAGAAGCAGATGCTATGTCTAGTTTGCATACAAATAGATAGCATAACGTAACAGGGATGCCTCTCTATGCTCATACATTGACCTTCAGGATGGAAACGCTAGTTGTAACTCTATGGTGAACACACATTCATAGGGGCATATGCTTTTGGGCAAGAACTACTTGCTTCACTATTTGCAGATGACATACTTCTTTTTATTTAAAACTCCACATTCAATCCCTCATGTGATCAAGGCCTGTGAGAGGCCGAAACGTTATGCTGCCGTTTGTTGCCGAATAAAATCACAACTCATGGAATACCTGGTCCTGCTGTTTTCTTTAAGGTAGCGCGGCTGATCGTTGCTCCGAGTGCCTTGCTGAGGACCCGTTTGGAGATATATATATATATATATATATATATATATATATATATATATATATATATATATATATATATATATATATATATATAGATATATATATGTCAGCTCCGACAATCCCTCCCCACAATCCTTGGGAATTAGGAGGCAGCACTCCGAAGATAGATGCACAAAAATTTTTAATCTCACTCACAAGCGCTTTCGGCACTCGGCCTTCGTCAGGTATGAGACGCTAATAGCAAACAATAGATTGTATTTAAACTCCCGCGTTGCACGGGTAATAAACATAAAGGTAGGACTAACCTCAAAGGATAATTCAACATAGAATGGCGGTCGCCATCTTGTAATAGTAGTGGTTGCAATATGTTAACACATATATTCAAACATCCATGAGTAATATCTCAATATGTTTCCACAAAAATGCAACAATCTCAACTAAATCATAACGCCCTGTATGGGCATATTAACCCCACGTTTGAGGTCCCTCTCTTTTCTTTATGCTATGTCGCCCTGGATGGGCATAAATCCATAATGATATCTACAACGTGCCACAACCCTTATGGAATTAAATTATTTACATGATAGAAGTTCATTCATCCTTTCATATGGACACAGTAAGTAAACATGAAGCAATGTTACAGTCAATAAGAATCAAATCATCCCAGGTGCACAGCTAAATCCTCATGCATGTTCAATCCGGCCGGCGTTTTACTTAGCAAATCGATTATATATCGTGATTCCAAACGCCTTAATTTCAGGAGTCTGTCGCCACCCCTTACATTCACCGGGACAGAATCCAAGCAGAAAAATGTCAACAATTCTCTGTTGCGTGCGTGCTCCTTGTCAAAATGTCTCGCAACCGGATAAGTTGCATCTGCGTTCTGTATCGCTCTTTGGTGCTCCAGTATCCTTAGTTTTACTGGATTGGTGGTACTGCCCACATACCTTCTGCCACAAGGACATGTTAGACAATACACCACGTAAGGCGTAGAACATGTGAGGAATTTCAAAATTCTTTTGGGCTCTTTGACGCCTGGGATGCTGTATTGAGTTACTCGTTTGCTTCCCTTGCATGCCTTGCATCGTCCGCAGGGAAAGAAACCCTTCATAGGTTCAATTTTCGGTTTGGGTTTTGATTCATCATGGTGACTATGGACCAAATAGTCCTTCAATGCTCTTGCTTTTCTGAATGTTATCATAGGATAGGAGGGCAAATCATGTTTTATGACATTGTCCGTCATCAAAATGTTCCAATGTTTCCGCAAGATGCGTTTAATGTCACAAGAGTTCCTTGAATATGTAGTTATTAATCTGAATTGCCCATTCTGCGATTGTTTATTCTTCACTTTGTCTTCCAACAATTTGCTCCTTTCAAGGTTTTCAACTTTACTTAATGCTTGCTGCAAAGTTCTAGCATTATATCCCCTTGCTTTGAACCTTTGTATGCAATTGCTGGCGGCCTTTTTGAACTCATTGTCCTTAGTATTGTTCATGATGAATCAAAACCCAAACCGAAAATTGAACCTATGAAGGGTTTCTTTCCCTGCGGACGATGCAAGGCATGCAAGGGAAGCAAACGAGTAACTCAATACAGCATCCCAGGCGTCAAAGAGCCCAAAAGAATTTTGAAATTCCTCACATGTTCTACGCCTTACGTGGTGTATTGTCTAACATGTCCTTGTGGCAGAAGGTATGTGGGCAGTACCACCAATCCAGTAAAACTAAGGATACTGGAGCACCAAAGAGTGATACAGAACGCAGATGCAACTTATCCGGTTGCGAGACATTTTGACAAGGAGCACGCACGCAACAGAGAATTGTTGACATTTTTCTGCTTGGATTCTGTCCCGGTGAATGTAAGGGGTGGCGACAGACTCCTGAAATTAAGGCGTTTGGAATCACGATATATAATCGATTTGCTAAGTAAAACGCCGGCCGGATTGAACATGCATGAGGATTTAGCTGTGCACCTGGGATGATTTGATTCTTATTGACTGTAACATTGCTTCATGTTTACTTACTGTGTCCATATGAAAGGATGAATGAACTTCTATCATGTAAATAATTTAATTCCATAAGGGTTGTGGCACGTTGTAGATATCATTATGGATTTATGCCCATCCAGGGCGACATAGCATAAAGAAAAGAGAGGGACCTCAAACGTGGGGTTAATATGCCCATACAGGGCGTTATGATTTAGTTGAGATTGTTGCATTTTTGTGGAAACATATTGAGATATTACTCATGGATGTTTGAATATATGTGTTAACATATTGCAACCACTACTATTACAAGATGGCGACCGCCATTCTATGTTGAATTATCCTTTGAGGTTAGTCCTACCTTTATGTTTATTACCCGTGCAACGCGGGAGTTTAAATACAATCTATTGTTTGCTATTAGCGTCTCATACCTGACGAAGGCCGAGTGCCGAAAGCGCTTGTGAGTGAGATTAAAAATTTTTGTGCATCTATCTTCGGAGTGCTGCCTCCTAATTTCCAAGGATTGTGGGGAGGGATTGTCGGAGCTGACATTGACGTCGGGTGCACCCCCGACTGGCAGGCACCCGCCTTGGAGTGCGACAGGCTGGTGCGAGTTGAGCTGTTATATATATATATATATATATATATATATATATATATCCAGAATGCCGCGTCTCCACCCAGCGCGCAGAACCTCGCAAAGGAAAGGACAGCACGGACACGGACCAAGTAAGTGCTGGAATTCTATTCGTTCAAATTCAGCCGCATAACGTTTCGGTTCCGAGGAGCCTTGCTCACATGACAACGTTCTCAATCAAAAAGACGCTATTTTAAAGTGCCAGTAATTAGTTGTAACAGCGTCAAGTGTGAGGGCTGAGAATAGACATGGACAAAATGCTGGAGTTTGAATGCATCAACAGAGACATTTCACGAGTTAATATCGAAATTATTACGATATTTAACACAATGTAAGATAATCGCAGTCAAATATTGTGATCTGTGTGCCAAAATGGTAAAACAACACATCGTGGAGTATGCGAATATATGGGTAATTTTATACAAATAAATCATGGTTAAATACCTATGTTATCTGAACCAACCATTGTGGTTTGAACAGCGCAGTAAACGTGCTTATCAAATGTTGATATATCCTACTAGACAGCAAGTCAGTCAAACTAAAGTGCTGGTGCATCAGACTAAGTTCAAAGTACGCAATAGTGCAAATACTCTATCCTTAGGATATACATCTGCTTGGAATCTTGTGCAAAATACGCAACTGTGCAAATAACTTGTCCTCATAATGTTGACATACAAAAGTGCAAATAGTTTTGGAGCTGTGCAAATTTTGCAAGTTTCACTTGTTGCTTATTATGTGCAAATAACAATTCTAGTGGATAAAGAAAGCACGTTTAAAACTGCATCAACGTTTTCATCATAATATAGATAAAATTAGGTAAAAATTCAAATCATATATACATCACAATTCTTAATTGTTAACAAAGCCCATGTTCATATTATCCCTTGAGCTGTCTCTTCAAATAACCCACTTTGATTGTCCATTTAGTGAAGAAATCAATTAGTGACAATAAAAATGTATCATTCATCTTAGAAATACGACTAATAGGGAATAAGGACCCTCATAGTCTACAAGATGATATGTGCCCTTCTCTCAATAGACATTACTCATGTTAACAACAGCAGATTAGGCACATAAAAGACCTACTTAAAAAAATATCAAACTATAAACAACGTATAGTTGATCAATATATTACTAAATCCCCAACCTGTATCTAATACTGTGGTTTGCCCAGCCGGGTCAAACCTCAAGATAGGATGCTCAGACTCCTGTTACCTATATAGGGATCAGATATACTCAGTTGAGATGGCAAGATTCAAGGTGGGGCTATTCATGGGAGGCACAGGTACATGTCCTCAGTTACATTTAGCCCCCCGGGTTGCCTTTGTGTCGATTAAGAGAATGTATCGGGTTTCCAACCTCCTCAGTTTGACTGCATCAATAACGAAATATTTTAATGTGGTATTCACACTTTGATGACAGTCACGGAAGTGCCTCGCAACTGGATACGTATTATCTCCATTTGTGATGTCCCTTAAATGCTGGAGGATACGTTTATGTACCGGTAGCTTGGTACTTCCCACGTATTTCAGTGGGCAGGGGCATTGCAATACATATATTGCGAACTCGGTTTTACAAGTTAAAACCTGAGTTATAGGATGTTGTAGGCCACTAAACTCATCAGTGTAAGTTTTGACATTGACACCATGGTTGCACGCCTTACAGGTTTTACACCTAAAGAATCCCTTGTTGTTCTGCAACCATGTGGTTTTCTCGATTGGCTCAGGATTTGTGTCCACTAATTGATCTCTGAGAGAGGGTGCCCTGCTGTATGTTAACGACACCCTCTTAGGTAAAGTGGCCCCAATAACTGGGTCACTCGTAACAATGGGCCAATTCTTGTTTACAATCTTATAGATCTCTCTGTGTTGATTACTGTAGCCGGTGATTATTCTGAAGCTTTTAGCTTCCTCAGTCTTTCTTATGCTCTCAACTGGCTCTGTTACAGGTTGATCCCTGTTGCTGTTTTTAGTAAGGAAATCCTCTCTAGTTCTCATCATAGATTTGACTCTGGCCCTCTCAACTAGCTGTTCTGTGTAACCCCTTTCAAGGAAACAAACTTTGCTTTCAAGTTGAGCCCTCTCCAGATCAATGGGATTGCTGCACACACGTCTCATGCGCAGCATCTCCCCATAAGGGATGCTGGAAACGAGGTGTGTGGGGTGCGCACTGGCCGCATGTAAAATGCTGTTGCCAGCAGTAGCTTTGCAGTAAATTCTGGTCTCTAGCCATCCATTTTTTATATATAGTTCAGTATCCAAGAATGTAACTGAACTCTGACTGAGTGTAGCAGTGAATTTTAAGTTGAGATCATTTTGGTTGATGTCATTAATGAATCTCATAGCTTCTTCTTCACTGCCCCTCCACACTACAAGCAAATTGTCGATGAAACAATATCATCCAATTACATTATTCTGGGTTACCTATGGTGTGTGGTTTTGAGGACCAGTTCCTCCCAAGCTCCCATGTGCAAACATGCAAAGCTTGGGGAGAAGCTGGCCCCCATCGCCACTCCTTGCAGTTGACGGTACAATAAGTTGGTAAACATGAAAATGTTATTAGTCAAGCAAAATTCCAACATGTGTAAAAGCATTGCATTGTGCTCACTGAAAAGGAGGGCACGTCTCGATAAATAGTGTTTGACCGCTGACAGTCCATCACTGTGCGTGATGCTGGTATAAAGGGCTGTAACGTCCAACGCAATCAGCCAGTCCCCTTCCACCCACTCAATATGTTTAATTTTCTGTAAGAAATCCCCAGTGTCCTGTACATAGGAATCAAGTTTTTGCACATAACCCTGCAGGAAATAGTCTTTGTACTCTGACGATTGTTCCAAAAGGCTGCCCCTCGCAGAGATGATAGGCCTGCCTGGGGGATGTGTTGGGTTCTTGTGCACTTTGGGAACAAAGTACATTATGGGTGTGACTGGATTGTCATTTTTAAGGTATTTGTATTCCGACTCGCTGTTCAATTTGATGGATTTCCATCTTACTAATTGTTGATGATATTCCTTTTTGATTGAACCCAAGATCTGGACGTTAGTGCGTTCATAGCATTCCCGGTCGTTCAACTGCGAGCACGCCTCCTTGTCATAATTTGCTCTTGTCATCAGGACTATATTTATATATATATATATAACCTTACCAACTCTTGTTTTTTTTCTTCAGTTTATTTGCCTGTGATCCTTTTGATTAATGCTGCAGTTGGAGATAACCTAGGTGAGAGTAGGACCTCACTGGGATGCCTTCCCTGTTAGCGCACAACCACTACCTTAAAGAAGGCTTCTTGGGAAAGCCTCCATGAAGGTATTGGAAGATTGACAGAGGGAGCAGCTACCAGTTTGGAATTAAGTCAACTACTTTACTTAGTACCTACCTAACTTGTACTGTAGATGAGATAACAATAAGTAATTGTTTATCCATAATCCTGTAGGCAATATAAGGAATGGTGGCATACCCTCCTAATTGGCATACACGTTAAGAAATACATTTAAAAAACAGGCTGCGTAAAAAAGGCAGCAGTACAAAGTAAAAGTAAAACACAACTTCAGGCATAAAATATGGTATAAAAAATATTGTTTCCCTTTATTTGAACAGTCAAGAAAAGAAACTACACACTCCACCCACAACAGGCCCAACCCTCTTCCCAAACAAATCAACCCATCCTCAACCAATGTCAAAAGAGGAAAAAGTCCAAAACACCTAGTCCACCTCTCTTACAACCTTCCCCACCCACAACAGTCCCAACCACCAAAACAAAAAATGTAAATAAGGGCTAGAAGAGGGAATTGTCAATTCTGGTCTGGAGCTGGTCAAGACTCTGCGGGAGGGGTGGCAACTGGCAGCAGTGGCATTTAGGGGCCCTAGCTGGTGATGGTGATGTAATGGCCGGGAGGCTGTAGGCTGTGGCTGACTTGCTGACCTGGGAACCGGATCAGAAGCAGCTACTTCTGCCCCTTCCTCCTACAGGACCACCAGCCTCTGGTACTCTGACAGGTGGGTCTCAAGCAACTGCCACTGCAGCCAGGCAGCTATCTCCTTTCTGTTGATGCTGGCAGTGGACCAGCAGGAGCAGCTATGTCAGGAGAAAAAAAAGACAAACTATAAACAATGCACCGAGTAAACACTTCTTTAAAATTAAATAGTGGGATGCACAGTAGAAGTATATAGAGGCACAGTAGAAGTACATACTTTTTGTGGAAACATAAATTACCTCTCAATAATAAGTAAGGCATTAAGCACTGTGAAGTACAAGTTGTGCTATTGGATACTTTGCTACTCTCTGTAGTCTGCAGGTGAGGCAGCTATAGTCCAAATGCCTTTCATATTCTACCCTTACTCCAAAGAGGAAGATGAATAATAAATACGATATTATGCCATACACAGCACATATAAAATGCAGATATCATGTATGCCATAAGTGGGCAGTGGGGAAAATGAGGCACTGCACTAGAGGGAAAGGAAGAGGGATATATAGATTATATTTAGCACATTTGTCACAGAGTATCCCATACCCCAAACTTGAAATTAGGCACCTAGTCCCACTTTACTCACTGCCCCCCCCCCCCCCTTCAGCACAAATTATTTTCAATACATTAATTCCCTGGGCAGCATGGAACGGGATGTATACTTGATTTACTCTACTGAAGGGAAAGATAGAGGAATTCGGTCGGATAGGTAAAGCTTTTGCTACAGAATAGTGGGGTGTCACTAATCATCGTCATGTGACTACGCTTTGACTTATTCAATCACTGTAGTTGACGAAAGTCGAAAGAGAACATTTTTAAAAGTCATAAATCTAGTCAGCGACGGCTCGTGGAGGGAGTTACGGTGGGGCAGGAGGGCGGGGAGGGGGAGGGGCAGGGCGGAGGTTGCTAAAAACCGGCATATGGATAATTGCAGGTAAGTAAACAATTTAATTAATAAAACAAATTTCGTAGCTCGCACTGCATTGCATTTTGCGATGCAAGGCGCACTACGAAATTCGTTTTATTAATTAAATTGTTTACTTACCTGCAATTATCCATATGCCGGTTTTTAGCAACCTCCACCCTGCCCCTCCCCCTCCCCACCCTCCTGCCCCACCGTAACTCCCTCCACGAGCCGTCGCTGAATCTAGTATGGAAAACCATATATATATGAATCAATTCAGTGGCCCCAAAAGATGTAGCACATGTCAAGAATCGATTTTCCCTTTTTTTGGTGAGCCAGAACAGAAGAACTTAGGAAAGAATAAAGGAGTAAAGCAGTAAGAGGTGATTGAGTGAGAGAAGGAAAACACACCTTATGTGTTCAGTTTGCAATGCATTGAACACTTTGTAAATCACACATTAACTGAAGCAGATGCACATTGCCAAGTCATCACTGCAGTCATAAATGGAATCGTACTGAACTTAGGTCATGGGTGTTGAAATGCCCTGGGCAGGGACAGGAGGGAGTGATGAATGATGATGGGTGGGATACATATCTGCCTCGCTTAACGAATACAGTCAAGGGAGTAGGCTAAAAATGTAAATACTGCCCACTTTGAACCATAGTGTGCTAATCATAAAAGCAAGTAAATGAAGTAGATGAGCCAAATGCGCCTCTCCAAAACAGCTCCCTTGTACACTCATCCAAGCAACTATACATTCATTGTTCCTTCTTCTATATTCACCCATACTCACCATGATTTAAGGTTTACTTTCTCTCATCCAGTCTTTCACCAAAATTTCCAATCCACCATATCCAAGCATTCAGTATCCACCCTTTCATTCAACCATCCCTTCATCCATCCATCCATTTACACAATACCTACCCACACATCCTTTCACCCATCTACACATTCTTTCACTCATGCAACATTTTCACCAATCTTTTCTTTTAACCTCCTGTTCTTTCCCGTTTCCACATCAAGCCATCATTTTTAGCATTCATTATGTGAACTTTTGTAAAGTTGCATATAGAAGAGACCAAGAATTCAACCACCACTGGAGCTACTAAAGCGGGGGGTTCATGATCACAAATCACGACGACATTCTTGTAGCTCGTGAGTACAATAGTAATTGTCAATAAGCAAGCATTGAGATTTGTTACTTACCACCACCCGTCCATGTTGCTGCTTCTCCCCTCTAACTGACTTTTCTCCTTCATCGGAATTTGAGCTGTCAGTGTAGAAAAAACATTACACATTTTTTAGATGCCAAATACACGTCCCCTTAATTTTTATTATCAAAAAAATACAACCGAAATACATTGCTACATTTTGATTAGTAGTACCTTCTATCAAATATCAATATTAGCATTTTGTTGGTTGACAATGTTAGAAAAGCCAGGGAATTAAGCAAACCAAATTGTTTTTGTAGAGTAGGAGCAGAGCTATAGCCTATGATGATGACTCTAAGCCATTGAGGCTCAATGAAGGGATGGAATAATGGTCAATGGAAGACATATGGTGTTGGTTGGCAAATGCAATGGAATCAAATACTTTTCAGCCATGCTGCACTGTCATCAAAGATGCTGATATACTGTATAAATGAATTACACAGAACGACATTGGGAGGTGGGGGTGGTCCATGCCAATGGCCACTCTCTTGTTAACTGTTGGAGCATGAGCAAGAAAAAGAAAGCCTTCTCAACAAACACGGGGTGAATATTATTTAACACTGGCTTACTTAGGCCTGCAATCTTAACAGAAGACAGTAGAGTACCACAAATCTGACCTGAGTCTTACAGTACCACAAGATATATAGAGAAGAGGGAAAGATTAGTAACAAAGCAGAAGAAAACTACAGACTAGTACAGACAGGAGAAAGTCAGCTACAAAAGAAAAAAACATAAAATAGGGGGAAAAGGATAATGCAGGGATAACAAGAATTAAACAAAAATTGCATAGGAGAGTTAAGGGGAAAAAAGGAGTTAGTATAAAAAAGGCAAAATTACACACAGTATAAAATACTGGACAGAGGTCAAGGTTAGGGAAATAATAATAATAATTATAATAAATAAAAGGACTTACTGGTTTAGCAAAGGCCTCTGCAGCTGCGCTGATGGTCGGCACCTCCTCACCAGCTCCTCCTGGACCCATTCCATACTGCTCCTCTTTTTGCCCTTGGGTGCTGATGTAAGAAATAAAGAAGCTAAAAAATAGATTAGTGGTACAGTTGTGACAGGCAACTGCAGTAACATACTTTTCTAATTTAGATTGTCTATAGTACTAGCATAGATACTATAGACTATCATCGAGTTGGCCGTACTAATCCTAAAATCCCTATTTCAAATTTCCTTAACAAAAACTACATTTGGAACTACAGCATTGCAGCAAATGATCTTTGATTCTATTCTCATTTCTCAACCCCCTTGATGGTCGAACTCAGCCTCCCTTTTTTGCAATGCAAAGATGCATAAGGCACATCACTGTGAGATTGCTTGGGACCTCATGTGCTACATAAAAGAAAAGTCACAACGGATGCTAACTCACTAATTCACTTTGGTGGCAGTGGGACAGAGGAGGTTGCAATGGCTTCTAAAATAATATCAGCCAAAGCGAGCGCCTATGAGTAAGAGTAGGAAGTACAGAGCACCTGCCTATCTGAAACTGGATCACATAATATTCTTAATATATACTAAATGTAACTTACCTCTGAGTGTCAAAAGCATGCTATTCGGAAACAAATGTTAGCACTGCAGAACACAAACACAACAAATAATTACTCACCAAGCCCTGCAATCTTGATGCTAGCCGGTTGAGCAGGTACTCTCTGCCTATCAGTGCATCAGCTGATGCTGGGTGCGCTGGACCTGGGTAGATCGGAGGAGACACTTGCACACCCTACCCCAACTCAGCTGATGCACCCGCAGGGGGTAAACACGCCCAGGCCTACTACCTGCTGCCACCATTGCAGGGAGGTGGTGCAGCACAAAAGAATTACTGCTGCCACCTGCACCTTGCACGGGGCTGCACACCTTAGCTGTCAAGGGGGCCCTTTACCTCCATTACCCTGGTCACCCTTCTCCGCCATGGCACTGTATGGGGTGAAACTGAAAGAAACAGGAAAAGGAAGGAAGGTAGACGTTAGGAAGTAAAGGGAAAAATAAACAAAAATACAAAAGTCACACTTTTTTTTTAAATGGGAATTTTTTTAAATTACATTGACACAAAAACATACACTAATACAATTTAAAAAATGAGGGGTAACTAAGCCATATGGAGAATAGATCTAAAGGATATAGTAGAATTGGAAAAGCAGGCCCAGTACCATGAACAGAACAGAAAACAAAATGGCCGCGCCCATTCGAACCACGTGGTGCCGTCTGAGTGCGATTTCCGGCATAAAAAACTGCACTACGCACTGCAAAAAATGTAGAATGTAATGTGAACAGGTGCACAGAGCAGCTCCACCTACAGGGACTTTGTAGTTACACTCAGATTTCACTTGTACAAAACCAGTGAAATTCAGCAGTTATAGTTAGCTGAGGTAACTATAACTCACGCCCCCACAATGCACTGTTTACGACCTCACATATTACATCACTCATGACATGGTCAGTGACATCAGTTATGACATCAGTGATGACATCTCAAATGACATATCTCATGACATCACTGATGACATCATCAATGATTGTGAGTGTTTGCTAAAAGTTTAGGAGTGTTAAACATTTATAAGAAGGCACTACAAAAGTTACATTACAACACTTTATGTACTACTAATGAGTGATACTATTTCTAACATATATTATGTGAGTGGTTGTGTGACTGCCTGTATCTGTTTGTGAGTAGATGCCTAAGTGGCTACATAGGTGTCTCAGTAGATGTATGAGTGGTTTTATCGGTAAATAAGTGGGTGTGTAAGTACATGCATGGGTGAATAAATGGGTGTGTGAGTAATTGTATGGGTGTGGGAGTAGCTGTGTGACTGGCTGCATTGGTGAGTGAGTGGGTGTGTGAATTGCTAAATGGATAAGTGAGTGGCTGTATGGGTGAGCAAATGAATGGTCTGAGTGCCTGCATTGGTGAGTGAGTGAGTGGGTGTATGAATGGCTGTATGGGTGAGTGAGTGGCTATGCAAGGAGCTGTATGGGCCTGTAAGTGGATATGTGAATGGCGGTATCAGTGACCTAGTGGTTGTGTGAGTGGCTTTATTGGTGAGTGACGGTGTACAAAAGGGTCTGTATGGGTGGAGTGGCTGTATGAGTGGTTGTTTGGTTAACTGATTGGTTGTGTGATTGGCTGTATTGGAAAGTGAGTGTCTATTTGAGTTCCGGTAAGGGTGAGTGAATGCGCTTGTTTGGGTGTGTGAGTGATTGCATGGGTGAATAAGTGAGTTTGTGAGTAGCTCTATGGGTGAGTGAGTGGCTGTGTGAGTGACTGTATGGGTAAGTGTGTGGCGTTGTGGCTGTGTGAGTGGCTGTATGGGTGAGTGAGTGGATGTGTGAGTGGCTCTATGGATTAGTGAGTAGGTGTGTGAGTGATTGTATGGGTGTGTGAGTGGGTGTACAAGTGGCTGTGTGTGTGTGAGTGGTTTTCTGGATGTCATCAGTGATGTCATTTAAGATGTCCTCAGTGATGTCATAAGGGATGCCACTGACCATGTCATGAGTGATGGAATATGTGAGGACATAGGCAGTGCATTGCAGGGGTGTAAGTTATAGTTATGTTATGTTATGTTAATTATTATTTGTACAGCGCACCTACGCCCATGGGCTTCATGGCTCTATTGGAAAGATCAGATAAATAACATAACAAGGGGAAAGTATTAACAACAATCTATACAGCGAAAGCCTGTGTGAAGAGCAAGGTTTTAAATGCCCGTCTGAAGGTAAGGAGATCCTTACTCTGTCTAAAAGTCAGAGGCAAGGAGTTCCATAAGGAGGCTGCCAAGAAGTGGAAACAGCTGCCTCCTTGTCGCTTCTTCTGTTAGCTCAGATAACTATAACTTTTGAATATATATGTATATATATATATATTTACTGAAAAAAACAAAGGTTAAAGTGACATTATAGTTATACCTTTTAATAATATAAAACCTATTGCGTTTTAAATAATATAAACGGGAACACTGAAATTCACAAGTTATTGTAATTTACTGAGCTAACTGCAACTTGAGCCACTTTACATGCATTGCTCACAACCTCACATATTACATCACTCATGACATGTTAAATGACATTTTTGAGGACCTCTCTGATGACATCTCTAAATGACATAATTTGAAGACAATGTCCCCACCTTTATGCCAAGTTACTATAATCAGATTTTTGAGAAGACCTGATCAAACGCCCATGGATACTGCTCCACAAGCTGTGCTCGAGTGGGGAAACTAATGAAGTGCTGATGGAAATTGCCTGGAAGCTGGGAACACATGCATCATTTGAACCTTTTTGTTCCACATGGCAGAGATGCATTACTCTGTCATTTTCGCTTGCCAGCATTAAATTGTAGTCCTCCCAGACAGATGGTATTTTTATTTATTAAGGAACACGGTTTTAAAGGGAAAGGTACGAGAGGTTTGCCATGCTGTGGGTGGCCTCCAGTCTATAATGATGTGAAGCTCCTGTAAACTCCTGCTTCATTTTCGGATTATCATTTGCCTCTGTGTGATCTCATGGACAGGAGAAAGTATATTTTGCAGCGCTTGTTTCCCAGATTTCCATCGAAAAGCCCAAACTAATCCCCATCTACACATATAGCAAGCAAAAAATGAAACTTGCCTTCTCTGGGTGACAATGGGCGAAACAGCACAAACTAGCTGATGGCCCTCGGTGGTGTACTGTAAAATTATGGGGCACTACTGCAGAATGTGAAGAGAGGCCTCTGAGTTTACCATACCTCATAAATATTAATTGGCCCTGGGCGGAATGGAGCCCCTCTGAAGAGGTTGGGGCCCCTGTTGCGCCGCAGAGGTGCCGGGGGCTTTGCTACGCCCCGGATGGCCCTAATACTTAAAAGTGGAAGGAGATGTGACCTGGTGTTTCAGTGTCCGACTAGTAAACCCGACGAGAAACATGTTAATCCCAGCTCCTTCTTTTGACTAAACTGTGGGATCTTGAACAAATCATGTTATTCCCCTCAGATGAAAAAGATTGGACAGTTTCTAAAAGGGGGACGTGGCCAAAGAAGCATAACAGTGGCCTATGTAATTAAGAACATACCTTAAACCATATGGGTTAGAATCCTATACTAGCTATAGGATGGCACCTCACTAGAATTAGGGTGCATCCATGTATGTTTTTTGTTAGTGCACTAAATGACATCACATAAGATTCGACCACTACAAGAAAGAGCACATACACTATCCAATATGATTCAGCCCTATTGATTTGCCAGTGCTTGTTAGCCCTGTTTTTATTCAATATCCAACAAGTGAGTAACAGCAATGGCTGCTGTGTAAGTCATTAGAATTGAAATGTTTCAATTCTGAGAATATTAGATTTTGAACAGTTCTGAAACTATGAGATTTATTCAACATCACAAAGTTTGTGGAAACATCGTTCTTTTGAGCATCTCAATCACTTTTGTTCTCGCTTTCACAACACTTTCCTCAGCAATGCCTCCCTTTACATTACACACGTATTGGCTTCTTCTCCCGATAAAAAAACTTTCTGACATCCCTCACTCTTCATATCTCACACTTATTAACCTTTCTCTTCAATGGTGACTTTTTGTTCTAGATTTCTGCACCTACTTCCTTACTTTTGTCTCCATAACGTCTCTCACACTGACACTGAGACCTTCCCCACCCGCCAATACAACATTTATTTTCTTTTGCCATTGTCAGTTTTAGGCAACTGTATCTCATCGTCAACACTTCACCGCAGAATTGTAATCACACTTAGCAGAGAGGCCAAGGACTGGATGAGCGTGTAGTCTGAATTCTCTTACGACAGAGCGACTGGCACTATGAGACATTCACAATCACTTAGCTCTAGGACTCTCAACCGTGCCATGCCATGATCACACTGACACCCAAAACTACAAGCTCGCAGTATTAAATAAACAGAGGGCCTAATTTACGAGAAGTGGCGCATCGCTGCGTGAAAGCAGCGAAGCGCCACTTCTCAGTGCATCCTCCTTGCGACACCAATGATGCGTCATATTCACAATATGACGCATCATGTAACAAGGAAGTATAACAGACGTATCTGTCAGTGCAAAAAAGTGGCACATTGCTGGAGTTGTGTCGGAAGCCTGACGCAACTCCAGCAATGTTCCTTTCACATGGGGCAAGCCCCATGTGAAAGGGCCTGCGTCACACTTACACCTGCCATGAGGCAGGCGTAAGGTTTTGACGCATTGGCGTCCTAGACGTGGCGCAACAAAATCTCATAGGTTTTGCTGCACCACTCCTACGACCCTTTCTTGCGGGGGTACGCACACCTGCATACATTATACCTGGGGCAGGTATATTGTAGCGCAGGGGTTTACGAAGTGACGCATCTACCGTGATGCGTCACTTCGTACATATGGCGCAACAAGGCGCATGTTTTACACCACTGGTGCGTCACAATAAGTGACGCGCCCGTGGGGCAAAAGTGACACAGGGGCTCATAAATGAGCCCCAGAATTCATAAGTAACATCCCAAAACAAAACTACTGA
Source organism: Lissotriton vulgaris (assembly GCF_964263255.1). Lineage (NCBI taxonomy): Eukaryota > Metazoa > Chordata > Amphibia > Caudata > Salamandridae > Lissotriton > Lissotriton vulgaris. The sequence continues at coordinate 440,166,947 of NC_141693.1, forward strand.
AACACAACAGCTGAAAAAAAGAGAATGCTCTTCATGAATAGAGATACATTTACCTTCCAAAATGAAGTCACGAGGGGTGTGTTCACCGTTAATGTTGCATTGTGTCCAGAGGTGCAACTAGAGCCACATTTCGGGGGGCTAATAAAAATGTCGCAGGGGGGGTAATTCTTCCAGCAATAGGCAGATTGGAGATGCAGGGGCTCTAAGAAGGGGTGAAAACACAACAAAGCCACTGTTGCTGCGGTTTTGAGCTCAGATTTTGCACTACACTAAGCATCCATCTGCCACCCAAACCTCGCTGATGCAATTCCCAGCTGCATGACACAGGCAAAAATCAACAAATAAGAAATTTAAATTTGAACTGAAATGTGGCTTGAGAATTCTCTTATTGTGTTTGTCGCTATCACCTTTGCTGAGAGGCTGTCACATTGAAATGAGTAGCTTACCCAGATCATCATACACATTTTAATGTTATTCTCGAACCTCTCTGCTCTCCTCCATTTTTATAGATTGGCCAGGGCTTTTACAGAACTTTTTGGTGGAAAATTCCAAGGCTGTTCACAAAACGTTAGTCAATTGCTGCGGCCTGCTGTGGGTTCTATGAGACATAAACTGATTCGGTCTCTGTAATTTTAACAGCAGGTGAGGGAAAATACAGCCTGTGCAGTAAACAACAAGAAAGAAGCAATATGGGATTTGCTCTAGGCTAGAGCAAGGAGAGAGATTAATGTTTTTTATTATGTGTTTCATTTCTGAGACAAATAGTACACAGCTCCCCTGGCTCCCATTTAGGAAATTCACAAATCAGATACAAGCATGTTAAAAGAAGCATTATAAAAAAGCAATACAATTAGTGGTGATCGAGTGACCGAGAGAAACTCAAAAACATTTAAAATTACGTTAATCGGAAATGTAAACTCCAGCATATACATTGCACTACAGGAAACCATTTTCCTGCCTTTTCCTCTGAAAAGTATTTTGCTTTGAAAAGAAGTCATGTGCTAACGCATCATCCTCTTTCATTTGGTGTCATGCTAAGATACTTACAATGCACTATCTTTAGACGTTGTGACCTATATTCATTAGATTTCTTTGCAAAGATCAAAATGTTCTGACGTGGGAGGGGTGGTGCTATAAAGCCACCTCACTTAATGAGGAAGCTGAGCTTGAGACTGTGGAATGCAGACTCATTTCTCTTTCATCCCATAAACAGGTCAATGAAATGGGGCGTCAATGGGAGCTAAACTTGGTCCCAAGGGGGCTTATTTACAAGCTCATTGCACCGCAGGTGCGTCACTTATATTGATGCACCAGCAGGGCAATGGGCTTCCCCATATTTACAAGGCCATATAAAATCATCCTGCGTGACTTTTCATGATCCTGTAAATATGTTTCCCTTTCACACTAGAACCTGGACTTCTATGAGAATTCACAAGGGCATAATATCAAGCCCCTTATCGCCGCTTTAGCTGCAGTTTCCTGCCGATAAAGCGGCAATAATGTTATTGCCATTCTTGATAATATGGCCCCACGTGCCTTGTGGCTAGTAAAGCACAATAAAATGATCTAAATAAATACACTGCGGTGGTCTCATTTCCTTGTCGGCCCTTGCTGGCCCTCTTAGGGGATGTCTGACTCCTATATTTTTTACTCCGCAGATACAAAGGCTGTGTTGCCTGTTATTATTCCTTTTATGTTTTCCCAGTTTTTTGCACTGTTTATTTAACTTGTAAATTACTAGTATTTCTGCAGCACAGGGAAGCCTGTGCTGCATGAAGGGGGTTGCTGGACCTCAGTTTTCAAATCCCATAATTTTGCCCATTCTGGTTTTAACAATCAGAGTACTTGTAAAGTGCGCTACTCACCCGTGAGGGTCTCAAGGCGCTGAGGGGAGGGGGGGTGCCGCTACTGCTCGAAGAGCCAGGTCTTGAGGAGTCTTCTGAAGGCGAGTAGGTCTTGGGTCTGCCGTAGGTGGGGAGGGAGGGTGTTCCAGGTCTTGCCGGCAAGGTAGGAGAAGGATCTGCCACCGGAGGTCGTTCGTTGGATGCGGGGGACAGCGGCGAGGGCGAGGCTTGTGAAGCAGAGCGGGCGGGTGGGAATGTAGAAGCTGAGTCTGCTGTTCAGGTAGGTTGGTCAGGTGTTGTGGAGTGCTTTGTGTGCATGGGTTAGGAGCTTGAAGGTTATCCTCTTGTTGACAGGGAGCCAGTGTAGGTCTCTCAGGTGGGGGGTGATGTGGCTGCGGTGGGGGACGTTGAGGATCAGTCGGGCGGAGGCGTTTTGGATGCGTTGTAGTCGTCGTAGGTGTTTGGCTGGGATTCCTGCATAGAGTGCATTGCCATAGTCCAGTCTGCTGCTGACGAGGGCCTGTGTCACCGTTCTTCTTGTTTTGATTGGGATCCACTTGTAGATCCTGCGCAGCATGCGGAGGGTGTTGTTGCAGGAGGAGGAGACAGCGTTGACCTGTTTGGACATGGAGAGGGAGGAGTCAAGGATGAATCCTAGGTTGTGTGCATGGTCGGTGGGTGTCGGTGCTGGTCCCATTGTGGTCGGCCACCAGGAGTCGTCCCAGGCTGAAGGGGTAGGTCCGAGGATGAGGACCTCCATCTTGTCCGAGTTCAGTTTCAGACGGCTGCTTCTCATCCAGTCGGCGACAGCCTTCATTCCCTCGTTGAGGTTGATTTTGGCGGTGTGTGGGTCCTTGGTGAGGGAGAGGATGAGCTGGGTGTCGTCGGCATAGGAGATGATGTTGAGGTCGTGGTGGCGGGCCACTTGTGCGAGGGGGACCATGTAGACATTGAGCAGCGACGGGCTGAGGGATGAGCCCTTGGGGATGCCGCAGATGATGTTGGTGGCTTCAGATAGGAAGGGTGGGAGGCGGACGCTCTGGGTTCTGCCGGAGTGAAGGACGTGGTCCAGTCGACGGCCTTTTCTTGGATTCCGGCTTCTTAGAGGCGTGTCTTTAGGGTGCGATGGCAGACCATGTCGAAGGCGGCTGACAGGTGCAGGAGGATGAGGGCTGATGTTTCGCCGTTGTCTAGTTGGCTCCTGATGTCGTCTGTGGCGGCGATGAGGGCTGTCTCGGTGCTGTGGTTTCGTCTTAATCCGGACTGGGACGGGTCCAAAATGTTGTTGTCTTCGAGGTGGTGAGCCAATTGTATGTTGACTATTGAAGCATCAGAAGTGCGCTTCTCTTGCTTGGCATTCCTCTGACCACACCCCTTAATCATGACCTTCTTAAGGGACCGTGAAGAGCATCCGTGCAGCGGGCGTGCCAATGGTGAACCCTTTTGCGTCTGTCCGAGGCCGGACTGTGCCATGCGCCAGAACTAACGGGCCTTTTGACATCCAGCAACAAGAACAGATGATGGACGGGATGCTAAACAATGCAATCATTTACCTCAGTCACAAATCTTGGTTTAATTAATTGCTTTTTGCTCACCACACTACCCCAATTTGTACCCAGCCATATGCAAATCCGTCTTGACCCTGCTGCTCATGGGAACAATCCAGCCTGAACTGCTATGCCAGATCCTTCTTGGACCAGAAGCAAGCATCCTAGGACCGGTTTCGGGATATAACCCCTAATCAGCCAGGCTAGCTTAAATCCTGTGGCACTGTCTGCAAAGGACACATGTCTGGGCACACTCTTATCACTTATGGCAACGTAAGCAAAAAGAATAGATGATGTACGGAATGCTGAACAGTGCAAACATTCACCCCCAGTCACAGATCTGGGTTTATTCCATTGTTTTTTGCTCACCACGCCACTCCAGTTTGGACCCAGCCATATGACCTGCTTCTCAAAGAAACAGTCCAGCCCAAACTGCCAGGCCAGGTCGGAAACAATCTTCCTAGGACTGGTTTTGGGGTATCACCCCAAATCAGCCAGGCAAGCTTGAATCCAGAGGCACAGTGAGCACAGGTCCCATGCCTGGGCACACCCTTCCCACTTCAGGCGGCAAAAGAACAGACTGTAAACTAAATGCTGAACATTGCAAACATTCACCCCCAGTAACAGATCAGGGTTTAATCCATAATTTTATTTCTCACCACGCCACCCCAGTTTGGGCCCATTCATAGGCAAATCAGTCTTGACAATGCTCCTCACAGGAACAATCCAGCCCAAACCGCCATGCCAGCTACTCCCTGGACCAAAACAAGCATTCTAGGACGGTTTTAAGGTATCACCCCTCATCAGCCAGGCTAGCTTGAATCCAGTGGAACAGTGAGCATGGGGCCCATGTCTGGGCAGACCCTGCCCAATTAGGGCTACAAACCCAAAAAGAACATATGACGGAGGGAATGCTGAACAATGCACACATTCACCCCAGTAAGAGATCTGGGTTTAATACATATTTTTTGGTTAACCACTCCACCCTAGTTTGGACTCAGAGACCTAACCTGCTCCTCATGGAAACAATCCTGCCTGAACTGCTAGGCCAGGCCCTCCCTGGACCGGAAACAAGCATCCTGGGACTGTTTTGGGGGTATTACTGCTCATCAACCAGGCTAGCTTAAATCCAATGGCACAGGGATCAAGAGACCCACTTCTGGGTATACCATTCCTGCTTAGGGTAGCAAAAAAGAACAGATGATAGACTGAATGCTGAACAATGGAAATATTCACCCCCAGTCACAAACCTGGATTTAATCAATAATTTTTGTGCTCACCACACCACCCCAGTCTGGTCCCAGCCATTTGCAAACCACTGATCCTCGAAGGAACAGTCCAGCCCAAACTACCAGGCCATTTCCTCCCTGATCCGGAAGCAAGCATCCTAGGATCGACTTTAGAGTATCATCCCTCATCAGCCGGGTTAGCTAGAATCCAGTGGCACAGTGAGTGTGGGACCCAGGTCTGGGCATACCCTTTCCATTTAAGGCTACAAAAGGAAAAAGAACAGATGATGGATGGAATGCTGAACAATGCAAACATTCACCCCAGTCACAGATCTGGGTTTAATCCATATTTTTTTAGCTCACCATGCCACCCCAATTTGGACTAAACCAAATGCAAATCAGTCTTGACTCTGCAACTTCTTATCTTACCTTAGAAGTGTCTTGGTGCACTTCTCTTGCTTGGCCACGGCTCCAGCCACGCCCCTTAATAATGACTCCCTAAGGGACCTGGAAGTTTGTCCACTCAGCGGGCGTGCCGATGGCAAGCCCATCTGCGCCTGTCTGTGGTTGGACTGCACCATGCACCAGGTCCCCTGGACTTTTTGCCATCCAGACCTACTCTAGGGATGAACTACTGAAGATAGGTAACAAAGGTAAGCCTCTGCTGTGTACCATACAAAGCTCGTGCTCAAAATGTAAATTTGGTTTTAATCTCGATTCGAATCGCTTCAATGCCTCTGATTCAAATGTGGAGTTAAATCCCTCACATAAGAATGGTGCCTTACAGCACCCTTCTTGCCTTCCCTTTAAGCCAACAGACCTTGATAACACACTGACCTATCTACTCCTCGACACCAGGTCTCTAATAAAGCACATATATGAATTCATTGACCTGATAGAGTGAGAGGCCCCTGACATTTCTTTCCTCACTGATACCCAGGCAGACTGCATCTGATTTTAAAAAGGTCATTTCTGAAGGCTATGATCTATTTAGAGTAGACCAACTCAGTAAACGAGGAGTAGGGATTGAAATTCATATTGTTAATCATTTTAAGATCCCATTTAAGCCCTTTCCTCACCTGAACTGTAAAGCTCTCATGTTCCATTTCAAATAAATTAAATAGTACTAATGCCTTTACCAGGCCTCCTGTTTATTGCCCTCATGGCCTTAGGCAAAAGTTCATCCAATCTTAGTTAGATTTAATGGAATCCGGTATAATAGTTTCCAATTTCACTATTTTGGATGACTTACATTTTTTACCTGGAACAGCCAGAGGGCAAGCACAACGAATATCTAGTTGACAGTATGCAGAGCTTTGATCTTAAACAACTGGCAAATCGTCTAACTCATCAAGCTAATCATATGCTCAATGGCATTTTCTCTAATAATCCTGATTTACTGACTTACTCGTATTCACCGGAAATGTTTTTTTCTCCAGTGAATGCAATCACGCTCGCATTTGAGCAGAAGAAAAGCCTGTCTTTTGCAGAGTCTAATATCGGCCGAACTTACATATAATTTGTGAGTCCCCATTTGAATAGTTGCGGTCCATGCTCCGCAGCCTTTGTGCAAGAATTACACACAGTTAAAAGTGTGCATGTGGCGCTTTAAAGGTACGGTAGAATGATCCCATTGACATATGGAATCAACGAACTGGAGCGGCTGCTCCTACTCCAAGATACCCCTTCGGGGGTCGAATTCCTGCGCTATAAAAGAAACTAAATAAATAAATAAAATCAGAATATCCTGATCATTTGTTTGAAGCCCTGACGAGAGTCCCAGTACTGTCCAGCCTGGGTCTTGAAAAGCGTTGGGATTTCAAAAGGCATTTAGGTAAATCTGAATGTGTTTAGCGTTGGATGTATTAAAGATTAATTCATTATTTCTAACACTTTTGTGATATTCATGCCGAAATAACAAGTCTAGTCCGTTATATTGGACACTTTTCACAAATAATTTTGTGTTTTTCACAGATAATGCAAGCTTTAAATGTTTTCTGCATTTGTTTCATGTTTGTATTCATTTAGTGATTTTGTCTTTTGTTGTAACTTGTTGCAAATAATTCCTATTTTGACATACGTTCAATTTGGTTTTTGACTGTGAATTTTGTTATTTATATGTGAGGGTTTCTGTGTCAATTTGAGAAATATGTTTTTCTTTTTCAGTCTTTTCAAAAAATTGTTTTTGATAAGTTTAAACACTACTTAATAAAAGTTCTGTTCTGTCCGAGCATCTGGTTCGCAACCAGATTTTGGATCCAAGTCAGAACGGCTTCCGGTCAGGACACAGTACCGAGACGGCATTACTTTACATCACGGAACATCTTCGCCAGGTACTTGACTCAGGTCATACTGCAGCGCTTATACTATTAGATCTAAGCGCTGCCTTCGATACTGTGTCCCACCATATACTTATCCAATGCTTACAGGAGGCGGGAGTGACAGATGTCGCTCTCCAGTGGTTTCGGTCTTTTCTGGCAGACCGCTCCTTTAAAGTGGCTATACCACCTGGCCAATCCGCCACCTATCCCCTGGAGCTGGGGGTACCACAGGGATCTTCGTTGAGCCCTACAATGTTCAACCTCTATGTGAAACCGTTGGCTGGTGTCGTCAAACAGTGGGGTCTCACGATGGCCTCATATGCGGACGACACACAGCTAGCGGTGACACTTAGTGAAGACCCTGAGGTGGAGGCCCCCAGATTCCGTGCGGGTCTCTTGGCAGTAGCTGGCTGGCTTCGCACCAACTGCCTTCAGTTGAATGCCACCAAAACGGAGGTGTTGGTACTAGGGAAGCACGCGGAGCTATGGGGTAACCAGTGGTGGCCATCAGAGCTTGGTGTCACTCCTATTCCATCTGCTGGAGTGAGAAATCTAGGAGTCTGGGTAGACTCTGCGCTCACCTTCAGGGACCACACCAAGAAGGTGGCTGCCACGTGCTATGGAATTCTGCGTGGTACTAGGCCGGTCCTAAAGTACTTTGATCCCCCTACCAGACAGCTTGTAGTCCAGGCCTCAATACTATCTCGGCTGGACTACGGCAGCTCACTGTTGTTAGGGGTGAATCAAGCGGAGGCCTCTAGGCTCCAAAGAGTACAAAATGCCGCGGCACGAGCCATTGTGGGCCTCCCCAGACATTGTTCAGTGTCTGGTACCATCACGGCCTTGCATTGGCTCCCGGTCAGACAGCGAATCAAGTTCAAGGCGCTGTGTCTGGCCTTTAAAATTTTGAAATCTTCTTCGCCGCCGGCACTTGCCAATCTCCTTACGCCCTATACGCCTTCGAGATCCTTGAGATCGGAGGGGCTTCATTTGGCTGTCTGTCCACGCTTCAAGCTGAGCAGAATGGGTGGCCGCTCCTTTAGGGTGCCAGCGGCAGGTTTATGGAATTCGCTCCCGGTACACGTCCGAGCTCTTGAAGATCTGCTCGCCTTCAGGCAGGCGATTAAAACTTTCTTGTTTCCGGTGTCTAGTTAATTTCTTTTTCTTTTATTGTGTGTTATGTTACAGCATCTGTCAAAGCGCCAGGACGCCCCTTTGCTGGGGCAGCTGCGCGCTATAAAAATATAAATAACATAACATAACATAACATAACAGATAAAAAAGTATAGTCTGCCCATTACTCCATAAATAGTAGGAGTGTAGGCTAGTACGGAGCCAGGTGTTCATGTTGTAGTTTGAATTTTGAATAGCCCTACCTGGCACCGGTCCTTTGGGCTTAACCCCTATCATTGTTAGTAAATATAACATTTAGCATCATTTTTGCCTCCGTAAACAGTCTTTTTCCTACCTATATTTAACCTTTTGCATCCTTTTTTCCCCACCTAAATGTAACATTTTGCCTCCTTTTTGCCTCCATAAACAGTCTTTTTTTCCGCCTAAACTTAATCTTTTAGCCTCCATAAACAGACTTTTTTACCGTCTTTATTTAAACTTTTGCTTTTTTTGCCTCCATAAAAATTCTTTTTTTTTCAGCCTAATCGTAACATTTTTGCCTCTTGTTTGCCTCTATAAACCTTATTTCCCTCTCGACTAATAAACCTTTTGCCTCCTTTTTGCCTCCATACCCTTCTTTTCACCCGGCTTTTCGTGACCTTCTCTCCTGCCAACTGTGACTCTTTTTACCCTGTTTTGCAACATTGCATTTTTTTCCTACCTAAGCTTAACCTCTTCCTCCTCCAGATTCCTGCCTTCTCCTAACCGTGCCTAGCGCCCTGCCCGCTCCCAGGAACCTAATTAATGAAATCTGCAGTGCAGCCATGCCAACAGCTTACTGAAGGCACGCTAAAGGCAAGGCTGTATGTGCCTGGTCCGCGCCCAGTGCCAGGACCCTTGGATCTCTAACCACCCACAGCTACTCCAGTGCCAAGTTAACTACCCTGATCCCAGGACCTCGCTGCGACCTCTGCATCCTTACTTCCCCTCGATCAACAGCAGGACCCTTCTCATGCTGGCATTGCTGATTCTCCTGCAAAATCAAACTCCCCTCAGAACCAGCGCCTACCCATCGACAATAAAGAAATTCAGTACCTCCTGATCAACACTGGATCACTCCACAAACACACCACATAAATCTGGGACACCATCACCTCCCTCATCCCCAAAGTCATCTTCCTCACCGAGAAATGACACAGCAGCCGCTGCAAGTGATGGAAGTAAGGTAAATGTAACTGCTGTATTTCAATCATTTTTAGACTAAGGCATTAATTATTAGCAAATGAAAGTGAATGTCGTTGAACTGCAATACCTTCTTTAGTAAATTCATTTGAAGGACCTTATTTAGAGTTTGTCAGACGGGCTACACTATCACATACATCGGATGTTTTATATGCCATATTACAAGTACATTATAGCCTATGGAACTTTTAATATGGTGGGCAAGAAAATCATCATGTTTATCTGCCAAACTCTAAAGAAGACCTCTGGGACTTTATTACACATAGGGCATACTTTTCCTGTTTGCGCCATGGCATACCTTTAAAATTGATGTGCAATGAGCAAACAGGGATAATGCACCCTATTTGAGAGAATGTGCTGTGCTCAGGGCATCCGCAAACTTGTGCTGCCCTGGGGGCAGCGCAATCAAGAGAAATATGAAGCTTCAAAGTTTCTCCATGTTTCACTGTGTAGGCAGCAACCTGTCTGCACTTTGAGGAGGGATTAGAGATCCCTTTGCAGGCGGGTGCAGTAAGTGACTACATCTGCCTTTAAAGGGATGTCTGGGGATACAGGGGACCCACTGTTTCCCCTCCAGAGGGCTGCCATCAGCGGGTGTACTGACAGCGCATCTCCTGCCAGCCTCTTTGCCTTTGCGCTAGCAACTGTAATATGGTGTAGGTACAGTGGGAAAGAGATTCCTTCATCTGCTTGCCGCCCCGTACCACTGCAAATGAGGGAATGCCCTTTCGAGATAGCTCTGGCTCTACATGTGCGCCAGTACTGCCTTATTACAGAAGGGGCCACAGAAGCACCTGTGGCCCCTTCTGTAATACCAAAGTGACCCCGGGTGCCCACACAGGGGTTACACATACCCATTGCACCCTAGGACACTCTCTGTAATATGGCCCCTGGTCTCTATGGAAAGGTCAGTCTCCAAACATGTACTCAGATTGCAAACAGCTTTGGCAGGCTGTGGCAGGGGACATTATATGTGAACAAGTCACTTTCGCCCAGATTGAAGTATCTACAGTGTGAAGACGAAGCTCAGTTTTGGTGGAATTGAGTTTTAAAAGGTTTTATAGATATATCACTATGTAAGGGACAGACAGATCACTAAGGTGGTGTGGTGTAGTTTTGACATCCCAAATAATAGCTGGGTAGCACCAGCATGGATGTAAGTTTGCCCCAGCAGAGTTGATTTGCGAAGGGCAGCATCTATAGATTGAAAAGCAAAAGGGATATATATGTACTCCTGTGGACACCAAAATTGTACATAGTCACCATATGGCTTGTTTTATGAGATACCTGTTGTGATTTGCTCTTTTGTCTCCAAATCCAGGTAAATGAAGCACAACACATGTATTACACATGGAGCATTTTTCTATGGTAGATAATTCAATCCCTATGTATTAGATACTCAGGTAGATCTAACTCACGTAGACAGTTTCTTCGAATACTATCTCACTATATAGGTCCTGAAGAATCTCTAGTTAATATACACAAGCGAGAAACATGTCGACCGTCTAGAGCACACACTAAACTGAGACTCATAATTGGAAACATAACATTCCAGCCAGTACCGGTTAGTCTTTCTTTTAATTAGAGCAGGGGGCCCCCAGAATAAACTTGATCCTGGTACTTCTATCTCTATTTTAACTCACATAATACGTCTACGCTATTCTGGCCCCACACCCTCACTTCACCTAACAGCAGTTGGATAGAAGATCTCCGCCAAAGTGCCCCTCTTTGAGGTGTCACCCATTGGGTATTGCACCGACGACCCAATGAGGAGCCGCCCAGATGATGAAGCATGACACCTGAAATGGTGTGTGAGGGCATTACATCCAACAAAATGGACGTCCAACTGTAGGACCTACTTAACCCTACAGCATCCATAAACACCAGCGTGAAACGTACATTCATCATTCCAAGGAACAGCTCAGCCCTTTTTTGTATTACTCGTGACACCACATTTGTGCCTTGGGATGCAATGTGAAAAGAACCACGGCAAGGGAATGGAATATATTAACTAGAAATTATTGTAGCCAATCCAGGACTAAGGGCCTGACCACTGGACTGGCAAAGCCGCATACGCTGAAAGATTACAACGCAAACAGTCTTAAGACCAATGCATTACAACTGGACCGGCAGATCGGTGGTGTGCCGGCCACGGTGTTGAACTGTCTGCATGCTTCAGCTCACTGAGTGACACTGAAGCCAATGCAGCATACCAGTAGCACCTGCATAGTTGTGCACGCACTGCTGGCATACGACATGCTGTGCATGCCACACAGTACACAAACGACAGGGCAGGCAAAGGGGGCACAACATATCCCCCCATTCACATTATTGACTGGGCAACAACACCTGGGGCCCTGTTTGGGGCCCCACTCCTTGCCCTTCTGCCAGCTTCTTCAAGACTGTTTCACCACCAGGAAAAGGCTTGCAGAATGGCAAGTCGTACTATGGACGGTAGTGCTGGGCTCTGCACCTCCTCCATTCCACCCCACTCTTAACACCAGCATCGCAGGATTCAGGATCCTGGTGTTGCCTGCAGTGTAACAGCGGGCTAGTGGCAGTCTGACTGCCTGACTTGTAATCAGGTGGTCTGACCGCCTAGGTTATGGCGGTCACACTGCAATCACAGGTACGGCAGTCTCAAGACGGCTGTACTCAGAATGATCCCCTAAGTCTACAAAACCTGCCTCTGCCTGTATCTCAATCAACGGTGGTGTGGTCAATTTTTTAAAAATGTGCCAATACATGTAATATTATCAGGGCCAGACACCATTACCAACCAACCTGCTAGATTGTCCAAAATAGAATACATAAATGTATTTATTTATTTTATTTTAGGTCATTTTTATCGCGCACGAATCATCCCCAAGGGGATCTCTCGGCGCCCAAGAAAACGGCAGGCGGTCTGTGAGGAGCGGCTTAAAAGAGCCATGTTTTCAGCAGTTTTTAAATTTGGGGCAGGTTTGGACATTCCCGGATATGTTCAGGGAGGCCATTCCAAAGTTTGGGGGCCAGATGGGAAAAGGAACGACCCCCCATTTTTGTCTTCCTGAATCTGAGACAACAGATAAACAGTTCAATACTATATCCTGACTTGAATGCCACCTGCAAATAATCCAGTGGGGCATTTTTTAAGTGAACTGTTGTAACAGAATCAAGAGCATTTCGCCAGAAATGTGCCTAAGCAAGGCAATGCAAATAACTTAAGTTGTCTGACTTTATTGGTTTAACACGAGCTTCGCCATGATTGATATCCATACTCTAGGAACAATCCTTGGGTTTAAAGAACTATAACCAGCAGCGTCGACCCCTGGATGAGAAAAGGGATAAGCAGTTTCATGAGCTTTGCCGGGCAGGGATCGTTGGGAGAGCAAGAATGACAAGTCCTCATAATTACTGCCCTTAGCTGTGACTCTGCTATGAGCTTGATGCTGGTCCTCTTGTTCTTGACTGTCATAGAATCATCCAATGGTGCGGGTGGAAACTTTTTTCTTACACAACATATTCAAATTTCTTTCAAGGCAGTGTGAGGGGCCCTGTTGGTTTTGAGGGTCTTCTTGGCAAGGAGTTCAGCCTGATTGTAAATGGAATACTTTGGAGAGGTTTCTCACAATTTAAAATGGTCTCAACTGTTCTGCAAAATACATGAAGCTCAAATAGGGCAACAGATTGTGGCCTTTTATGACCATTGAATGAACCTGCCAAAGTGACACACTCCATTTGGCTACACCAATATTTCAGAAGAAGCAGTCTAGGGGTCAGATGCTATTTAAGGATCTTGCCTAACTTACCTTTCTGCATTTGGTCTTCTGCACAAAGCCTTGTGGAAGAAGTCCAACCATTTCACTGATGAGCCCAGTGCTCCACCCAGGCAATATATTTTACATTTCTTGAAAAAGGAAATGCTGGGATCCAAGCAACTTATAATTTTATTGTTTCAAAGAGAGTATGCCTGACTTCAGGGACCAAAATGTGATAGAGCATGAAAAGCCAAACTACCCAAGCAATACTGCTTTGAAATGCTCATGATTCCCTCTGCTTTACTTCTAGTCCAATTACGCTGCAAACAGAAATCACACGCACATTGGTTCTGCATTGTACACCCTCAAACCTTGCACACATTCATGTGTACAGATTCCTAAATGTTATAATTATTTTTGTCACAACTCAATTTTATTGTTGAAAGCCGATACAGATTTGACGTCATGTGCAACAAGCAGCATTGATTTCAAAATTTGCCATAATAATATATCTGTGTTGATGTAAAAAACACATTAAAGAGAAAAGACAAAAATAAGATTTAAACAACAAACAATAGTGCCATATAATATAGCTGGAGGCATCCAGCGATCTAAGACATTTAGGTCGAGGCAATTTAGTACAACTGTAGAGTAGGTCCTCGTCCATAGCGTAGCACAATACAATTAACCCAACAATTCTTCAATAGCAGAGACAGAGGGGGGAAGTTCTAAGTCTAGTCCCCTGTAATCCGCCCTCCGCTTCCATGTCTTATAATATTTCTGGGAGAACCCTCTCGCTGTAAAAACCAGGATCCCTACACCCATAAAAAAGTCAAGTCCTTTCTTCCAGGTCACAGCCAAAGGCAGAGACTCACTCTTCCATACCCTAGCCACATTGCACTTAGCCAGCATGAGGCCTAGAAACAGCAAGTGGTGCTTATATCTATTGCCACCTAGTCCCTCAGTTATATAAAGCATAAACAATCAAGGCATGGGCTGACTATCCTATCCCAGGACCTCTGAAAGGCACGCAGGAACCCTTCTCCAAAACCGCAATAAGGATGTACACTGCCATATTGTGTGGAAAAAGTTGCACCCAACTGCCCCACATCACAGGCATCTAGAAGACCCAATCAGCCCCGCCCGCCACAGCCTATATCTGGTGAAGTATACCCAATGCAGGTATTTAAATTGGATCAGCCGCAAGCGGACAGCTATCGCTGCGCCACGTGGGGATCCGAGCGCCTCTACCCAGTCATCCTCGTCAAGGGCCCTAGGTCCAACTGCCAGGCTTCCTGTATTTTATGCAGTGTGGTGGAGGTGCTATTTATGAGAATTCAGTAGATATTAGTTATTTTGTGATCCCCGAGATCTCCCATAAAAACTTTGGCCTCGATTTGGTTAAATTCAGGCATAGTATCTTGTTGCGCCAAATATGGGGAGTGGGCATGTCTCAGTTGTAAGTACTTGTAAAATTGTCTGTGAGGCATATTCATTTCTGTCTGTAGTTCTTGAAAATACTTCACGCTACCTCCATGCATAACTGCCCCTACTGTATCAATGCCAATGGTCTCCCAAACCCGAAACCCGGATAGCTGCATCACTTGGGATAGCTGACCACTGCGCCATAGGGGGGTTTCCCTCATCGGTTTACCCCACCAGCCCATCACACGCAGTGCTCATTTCCACACCTCAAAGACTGTTCTGGTCGCCGGCAGCAATGCCTTAAGCTGTGGGCTTGAATTTAAGAGCTGGTGTAGCTACATGACCCTCATTCGCCAACGCTCCACTGCATATGCTGGGTCCCTGCGATCTCTATACCCCCAGTCGTTGAGGACCAATATGTGCAAGGCTGAATGATAGGCCTGAACATCTGGAGTGGCAATGCCTCCACAATAAGTAGATTGACAACAGGTTCTCAGAGCAATGTGTGCCGCTCCTCCCCTCCAAAGAAATCAAGCGAGGATCACGTTATGCTGCCGGAACCAGGTCGGCCGTATGTAATAAGGGTGATTCTGGAGCTGATAAAGTAGGCGGGGCAGGGATACCATCTTGAATATGGCAGATCTGCCAAATAAGGAGAGCAGCAGGTTAGACCACACAGGGACCTGTTCTGCCGTCTGCGCCCACAGGGGGGCCAAATTCCTGTCCCACGAATTAGATTGCGATGTGGATAGAAATACCCCCAGATATTTAAAACCATCCAGAACTATGGTGACTTCTTGAAACCATGAGCCCAGCTGATCTTCCCAATGCAGAGGCCACAAATACGATTTACTTCTATTCATATAAAGGCCAGAGGCCTCCGCAAATAGCTGCATGACTCTGAGAAGTCGCTGGCCGGTACATCCGGTGGGGTGAGAAAAAACAAAATGTCATCCGCGTATAGCGCGATGCGGTCAGAAATCTCTCTCGACCACTCAAAGCCCTAGATCTGGGTATCTATCCTCACTCATGCTGCCAATGGCTCCATGGCCAAGGTGAACAAATAGTGAGATAGGGGGCAGCCTTGGCGAGTGCCCCACGCGATAGCAAAGCAGCCCGAGATGGAATCCACGATCCTATCAGACGCCGATAAATCGGTGTATAACAGCCGTATGAGTGTTAGCAGGTGAGGGCCACTGTTTAGGCGACTGAGCAGGGCCAAGATATAGACCCAGCAAGTCGAAGGCTTTATCCATGTTGGCCAGAAGTAGTGCTGCAGGCTCCCCCAATTCGTCCACCGCCGCAATAGCATTGTGTGCTCTACGAATATTATGGCGTGTAGCCCGGCCAGGCATAAATCCTGCATGATCAGGATGTACAAGATCTGAAATGTATGGGACAAGGCGATTTGCGATTACCTTAGCCAAGAGCTTGATCTCCACATTAAGGAGTGAGATCGGATGATAGGACAAATGGAGTTCCAGTGGGCGACCTGGATTTAGGAAGACTACTATCTCAGCGTGTCTCCAGTCCTGCGGGAGGCAACCGTCTTCAGCTGCGACATTATGGGCCGGAAGGTACGGTGCATTAACTGGGATTGGTTATATTTGAGAAATTTGCAGGGGAAGCCATTGGGGCCTGGTGCCTTGCCCGAGTTCATGCTATCTAAGGCTGTTTGTATCTCATCAGTCGACAGTGGGGCATCCAAGATGTCCTGCGCGGTGTCTGAGAGATACCATGGGGGAAGATCGTCAATTAATTTATATACAGTGTCAGCAGACAGCGTCTCCCGGAAGCGGAGCTAGTTGCTATCTGCTGTGGATCTGTAAGAGTCACTCCCGCAGGGTCCTGTATCATTGGGGTGACCTGGGGCTGCATTGATTGCTGACACAAGTGATGTAGCATGGCACTCGACTTGTCACCCCACTGGTAGATCCGGCTGCATTTCGTGAGCCTGTAAAGCCATGCCCTGTCTAGGAGGTTACTAGCATATGTTTGTTGAGCACTGAGCAGCTGTCTACGTGTAGACTCCCGACTGCTAAGTTCCAGTTGTATCAGTCTGGCCTCTGCCTGAATTTGTGTCTCCTAACGTTGTCTATGTTTAGTTGCGCAGAAGGCGATATCTATCCCTCTAAGCGTAGGCTTCATAGCCTCCCACAGCAAAAGGTAGTCGGTAATAGATGTGTGGATTTGGAGCCAATACTGCTTATCCTGGAGGAGCCAGGTGGATAGCCGCCAGCGGAACAAAGACTGCTTCGGGCCCAAGGTCAGCTGTTCAGACACAGGTGAGTGATCCAAGAGACCTTATGGCAATATCTCAGCAGATTTTAATCTATGGGCATGAGTTTCTAGTATAAATAAATAATCAATGCAAGAAAATGGCTTGTGTACCCTGGAGAAATATGTGTATTCATGTGCAGTTGGTTGTAAAGCCCGCAAGGAGTCTGCAATTTAGATTGCCGAGTCGACAGAGGCCTCCCTCCGCTATGCCAACTATCTCGTGCCGGACCCAACAGATCATTCCAATCACCTCCCACTACAGTGAATCCTGAAGGGATCTCGGTCCATAGTGCAGTCAATCTCACTATCAAATGCCATTCAAATGGAGGGGGCACACATGCTACCAAAGATGAGAGGTTACCCATACAACATTTCAGATACCACAATGTACCGCCCCTGTGGGTCAGACCATGACTTATTGTGAGCAAAGGGAATGCTGCGATGAACAAGGATCGCTACACCTCGTGAACCCCTGGTAAACCCACAATGAAATGTCTGTACAAATCCGAAGTGCACCAAGCACGGTGTCTTAGTGCCCTATAAGTGGGTCTCCTGCAGAAGCAGGACATCCGCTCTGTATCGTTTTGCTTGTCTCAGCACTGCCCCCGCCTAGTTATGTCTAGGAGACCATGAATATTCCAACTGACGATTGTTAGTTCACTGCCCTCGGGCATCCCCTGATTACGTGACGCGCCTGGCATGGGAGTCCCACAGGGTGGTGTGGGCCATAGATGTGATTGACCTGTCTACGACCGTGTACAAGCGGATTGAAATGGCACTAACCCAAAATAATTCCAACATAAATTCCAAATTAACCTCCCACTCCTCTGTCCCCCACCTCAATACCTCATAAACATAGAAGTATCTATCGCCACATCCAGTGCAGCCATCCCCAAACGGGGGGGGGGGGGGGGGGTGGTAGCAACATGCAGCCAATGGATCAATGGATCCCCTGAAACAATCCCCTGCACATATTAGGGGCATATTTACAAGGACAGCGTTAAAATTATCACCCCTTTAGTGGCAGGAAACTGACGCTAAAGCGGCGATAATGGGCTTGATAATAGGCTCTTGAGAATTCCAGAGAATTTCAATAGAAGCCCAGGTTTACACCAGAACATGGGCTTCTACTGGAATTCTCAAGAGCCTATAATCAAGCCCATTATCGCTGCTTTAGCGGCAGTTTCCTGGCGATAATTTTAACGCCGTCCTTGTATATATGCCCCAAAGTGTCTTATAGCAGAGGTAAAATTTCACGCAGTAGCCAATGTGGTAGTGACATACCAAGATGAGTTCAGTTCGCAGGTATAGCAGACCAAGACAGCATTCAGGATGCAGCTGGCTCTGGTTGTTCTTCTGTCAGGCGCCGGCGAGACTAGCTACTGGTCTTGGAGCGCTTCTTGGAGCGTTAGCGGCGGCACTGTTTTTCAACTGCCCCCAGAGAATCATGCCCACAGCCCCCGGAGGAAGATTTAAAGTCAAGTCTAGGGGTGGTATGCGGCTTAGGTTTCTCTTCAGGTGTTTCAAAAAAGTGTGTTCTTGACTGGTAGATCACTCTAAGGCGGGTAGGGCAGAGCAGAGAGTACTGGAGCATAAGACTTTGGAAATGTGCCTTCGCCTCTGTGAGCGACTTCCTGCACTGCTGTACCAGTCTGGTGTAAGTCAGGAAGATCATGATGCGCAGGGGAGAGAATACCAGAGTCTCTTTTAGGCGAGCTTGTCGCAGAATGATGTCTCATTCTTTATAGTTAAGAAGTCGTAGGATTATCGGCCGAGGACACGCACTAGGGGGCGGCTTCTGCATCAGCGCTTGATGCACACGCTCGATTATAAAGCAGGGAGGGATAGTGTCCTGTAGAGCCAGTCCAGCAGCTATTTGGTCAGAAAGTCCTTGATATTGCTGCCATCGTAGCCTTCAGGGAACCCAACAAAACAGATTATTGCGGGGAGCCTGCCCTTCCGCATACTCCACTCTTGTAGCCAGGCCCTTCGTTAGTGACTCGAGGGTGGAAACTTTCTTTTGTGTCCTCTACAGTGGGGATTCAGGACTCCCTCTCCGTAATTTGCTGTACAGCGTTCCTAAGATCCTGTCGAAGGAGCATGACGTCAGAGCCAACGGCTTTGATCTAGGCCTCAAGAGTCTCCCCGGAGTGTGTGATTGCTGCTAGTATGCTGCATTGTTGGGCATAGCTTTGTCAGTATCCCTTTGGCCCCTGTGATACCACCCAAGTGGACTTATCTATTGTACTCTGTTTGTACCATATTCAGGTTGGTTTGTCCTTGGCCATGATATGAGGATATGTGGGTTGTGCTACACCTGCACCCAAGCCCGGCAAGATTCTCCACGGTATAGTCCAAAGCGGGCCACTAGCACTTTGCCACTCCTCCACTTGTGAGAAGTGGCCAGGGGGGCACCACATCCACAAGCCGCACTGAAACTAATACAGCCACTTCCATGAGCCGGGCACCCCCACCTCCCCTAGCGGGTGCCACCTCACCCCCACAGACTCGCCCGCTTCTGGTGTATAGTTACCCAAGAGTTCGAGGGGGATGGCTGAGTGAGACCAGGCCTCTGTGACATTCCACCAGGGGCAGTAGTGGCCCATCAGCCGCCCTGGTCAGCACCCCAATTCACAGGCACAAAAACAAAGGTGGAACACAGGTCCAATTCTCTTGTCTATGACTTGCGCTTTTAAGCGGTATGATATGGCTTGTTGTCCCACCCCTCCACGATTTCCTGCAGGAGGGGGGTTCGGCACATTGGGCAGATGATGCGGGGAGGTGACCCCCGAGTTTGTCATCTCTTTAGCATGGCACTGCGCAGGGGCAAGCCTAACGCCTGTCTACAGCCTCCATGAATATGGGTGGGGCCGCCCCCAGAACATAGACGCAGTATCTTTGGCACAATGCGGCTCAGGTACGAAGGCTCAGACAGTGTCCGAGGGCTGCCGAAGCATAACCAGTCACCTTCTAATCTCGGCTGGCAGCACAGCAAGCAGGGCCCCCTGGCCGTCCACCGTGGCCCAACCAGGCCGCCGGAGCACAGAGTCCACCGATGAGCGGCAGAGGCAGCACTTCGCAGCCCGCTCGGCTCTCCACTGCGGGGCCACAGCATGGACCAGTACTAGGGGAGAAGGGGGTGGCCCAGGACTGCACGGTCGCCTGCACAGTCAAGGACCCAAGGGGCACCAGGGGTACACGGTCCAAAGGCCCGCCATGGCTCGAACTACCGCCGAGGCACCCAAAGTAGCGGAGATCAAGGTCGCCAATGCCAGGGCCCCAAGTCACTGCCGCAGTCTGTCCTACCTGTCAGATCGATGCCCCGATTTCAGTGCTTGCCTTCTCCGATGAATAGCACTCAAACCACTGCTCACCGGCCTC
The DNA here is from genome assembly GCF_964263255.1 of Lissotriton vulgaris. NCBI lineage: Eukaryota > Metazoa > Chordata > Amphibia > Caudata > Salamandridae > Lissotriton > Lissotriton vulgaris. Next base: position 440,187,069 of record NC_141693.1, read on the forward strand.
TTTACACGGGGAGCGGTCAGCCCAGCTTGCGTAGGCCACATACCTCCATTTCCCGCAGCGCCTGCCACGGACCATGATTACGCCACCGGAGCCAGCAGCGAGTGTCCGTCACGCGCTAAAGAGTCTCCTCCAGCGCGGGGCTTGGTCGATGGTAGGGATTAGTCAGGATAAATGTAGGATTTTGGTCAGGCTACAGGGAGCTCGGCTACAGCACATCCTCCATGTTAGACCGCCAAGCCCCCCTAAATGTGAATTTTAATACTACTCATTTTAGCTATTGCCACTGTCTAAGGTATTGAATATGATTCACTCATCAAGACACATGAGCTACCACAAGTTGAGTACAGATCTCTTGATTGAACTCCTGACCCCCCAGAGAGCCCTCATAGGGCTGAGAACAGGAGCCTCTTCTGACGTCTAATAAATTACCTAAGGATTTTCCAGTCATGAAGGTGAGGAAGAGTCAGTGGCCTAATGGCTTTCCAGCAGAGCTGATTAACAAATCAGTTTTTGACTTAAAATCACACATGTTGTATATGGTTTATGAGTCAGTATGAGCGAGCTCTCTACAGGAGAGCCTCTGGATGACTACGCTGACCACCTCCTGATACATTTGAGTCTTATTGCCCAATCCGCTTCAATAATGTAGAGGCCAATATATTGGGGAAGGCCATAAATAAATGTCTAGTAAAACTAATTCCTACATTGGCCCATTCTGATTGAAATGGGTTCAAGCCAACTAGACACACCTTGAGACCTCTGCACCTGGCCCTTGCGTGGGCCCAGAATTTTTCCATCCCATGTGATATTTGGAGAATTTCAAAAAAAGTCTTTAACTCACTTGATTTTTCATATCTCTTCAAAAGTCTGAAGCGGGGACACAGAGGACAAATGTGCATTTGCACTGCAGGCTCTACTCTCTCTGTAATTATTCGCGATGTAGAATTACGCACAGTGGGAAAAGTAGCTGGAGAGGGGAAGAGGGCAAATTTACATGTAGTTTACCTGGAAACTAGCTCCATGCATACTTCTGGGAATGTCTATGAATTTAAAAAACTAGTACATACAGGCAGAGACATAAATCTTCACTCTTACTTTTATGTGTTTCATGAATCAAGGCCATTGTTTTTGGTTTTATTATTTCCACTAATATATTTTCAAACTCTATTTTGGGAAATTCCAAAATGGAGGAGAAAGGGGAAAGCTTTGGTGATAATATAGGGTTGGTTGGGTCTAGTGGTAATCAAGGTGCAGGTGATAATGTCCTCCCTAACATTGTAAACATTGAAAACCTAATAAAATCATTAGACCCTCAAACTCTGTCTGTATTCTACTTTCCTTTCCTTTCATTGATATTGGCTAAAAACTACTTTAATATACTGTGTTGGCAACATTTGTGGTCTCCTTTGTAATATAGAGGGTACCTACCATTAAGTTGTGTTTGGCCTCTTTTTAATTGGGTTAAACCGGATAACTAATTTATATTATCGCTGGGATTCAGCTCCTACACAGAACTGTGCACAGAGACCCAGTACCTCAGTGAATTGTGGTGTACCAAAAAACTTCCTTCAGTTCCTAGAAACCCTAACCAGCTAGCATCAGTGTCACTTTACCTCTTCGTCCTATAGCAAAGGAACCAATGATTAGACAATCCCGAATATGCAACTTAGGTTATACTCAGGCATGGTGGGAAGCAAGAACACTCTTTCATTATACCCTAATACCAATCCACAACAGGAGTAAATAGAGGCACAGGCAAAGTTAAAATATGTATTTTAACAACGTGCTCTAAGATGCAGTATTTTTGCTAACATGAGCAGACATACAATCAGAAATAATATGGTGCGCATTGTTACAATTCCATAAAATACAAAGGGAGATATCATATTACAATGATGGTGAAAATAGGTCTTATAGTGCCTATTATTACACCCTCCTTAGATAGGAACTGTGTTTTATAAAAATATAGAAGGTCTCTTAGGCATGTTTGGGGGACCCCATAGCTCCAAGATCATCCATAGTGTATCACATTAGGATCTGCAAAAGCTCTCTGTCTCTCTGGAAAAACGGGTTTCTTCCAAGTGTGTGAAATCATGCTTACAGTACATTATTAAAGGCACCAGAATCACGTTGGCTGCAGCTGTATATATGTTATGGCTAGAACGTGAGCCGATCAGCCCGAACAACAGCTACATTGTTATGATAACCTTGGAGGCTTTTAGAACCCAGTGTGCAGACTAGAGTCACGATGTAAATCTAGGGATGCTGAAAACAAGACATTCTCATGTGAAGCATTTCACACAGCCTAACTTACAACAACAGTTATATGCAGTGTTGTGTGCAAAAGAGGCAAAAAGGCAAAATGGCATTTAAACTTCTAATAAGCCCATGCTAACTTAACAATGTGCGCAACAAGGCCCAGCCCACACTACAATATTGGTAATCGTGCATTGTAATGCGACTTAACCTATTGTTAAGTCGCATTACAATGTTACTGTAGCTCTGCATTTATATCATTGCATTGTCAAGGTCATTTTGAAATGGTCAATCCAGCCGTCCATGTCATACTCACAGCCCTATTGTTTAGGAAAATTCTAGTATTACTCCTGTAGTACTATTTTACCTACACTTACCTACCTTTGTAAATTAACACCAAAATATTCAAGATGAGAATAAAATGGGACTATTCAAGAATATTAACTTACATTTAGGTCAGATAGAAAAGATGTTGCCCTCTTTGCACTTTTACTCATAGGGAGTTGGACGTTTCGGGCCAATTCACAAAGACATGTAAGTGAACGTAAAACGGTATTCCTGTAGTATAATTTCCTGTACTAGTAAAAGCTTTTTTGACTTAGTTCCTGTACGCATTGATTGCAGGGGGCAACATAAATTATTTCCATAGCCCCTTCGCCGCAGCGTGAATTCCGTCGCGGTGCGAGGGGTTGGGTTTGGGTGTGGTGCTCCGGTACTCATGACGGCTCCCGGCCGTCATAAATCACGGTGGGCGTGTGCTCATGACGGCCGGGAGCCGTCATAACTCCGCACATTGATTAATTCTCCCGCACAGTGGGGAATTAACAGCACATGGGCGGAGCGGCAACGTTCTGACGGCTCCCTGCTGTCATGAGCACACGCCAACTGTGACTCATGACGGCCAGGAGCCGTCATGAGTATCGGAGCGTCACGCCTAACTCCGCCGCTCATGAGCACCGAAGGAGATAAAGACATGTTTTTTATTGTGTATTTTTTCAGCAGGTGTGTTGATGTGCCGTGACTTGAGAGTACTCAGGGGTGGGGGAAGTTGTTAAATCGAATTTGTGGCAGAGAGTTACTGTGAGCTCATAGATCAATTTGGTAACAAAGAGGCAGTACAGGATCAAAATGGTGGACGTTCATTTCATGACTATCCAATAGGAAGTATTTTTTGCATTCTAAGTCAAGAGAATGGGAGGCGAGAGTTACAAGCTTTTCAAGCAGGGAGACCTACCTCTAAACAGCTAGAATCCTTTCTGTAACCATGAGCAAGGACCTCAAGATGTTGTCAGCATCCTTAAGGGCCCAATTATGAGTGAGCATTACAAACGGCATACAGGGGAGGCTCCTCAATTAGGGCATTCCACTGCTTTCTCGCAGTGCGAGAAGAAGAAACATAAAATGGTAAAACTATCATTTTATGTCTCTGCTTCTTGCAAAACCATAAAGCAGAAGGGTTTGGTTGTCTGGTCAGGTCTAGGGAAGGGGAGGAGTGGCTTGCCCACTGCTGACAGCACAGACTGGTTGGTCGGCCCACTGGGGCTGACCAAACCAGTCATGCACACTCTGCCTTTTCTCCATGTAGGCTGCATGCAGCCTACATGGAGAAAATGACTTCCCCATAGGTGCCTGGCTGGTCAGCGTCCCGGCCAATCACAACGCTGCAATGGCAGCATTGTGATTGGCTTAGGGGAGTGAAGGGAGGCTGCCAGATTCCTGTTCCTGCCAGAGGCAGGCCAGCAGGAGAGCAGGAAAGCGCGGGAACTGGAGAAAGGTAGTTTAAAGAAAAAAAAGATTAACCCCCTCCCCATGCGACCCTCTCCCCCCTCCTCCCCAACCGCGATTAATGCCAGCTGCGACTGACAGCACGGTAATACTAGGTGCAATATTCCCACAATTGTGTGATATTCCAACATATGCATTAGATCATTACAACAGCCTATATTTGGAATGGGCAACAAGGGCGTAGCTTGGTCAGTATGATTGGTGGGCGGGAGCATCACATTTCCCGACCATCACGCTGGTATATAATGTTAATATACAGTATACAACTAGCTGGGCGGATTAGAGGGGCTCAAGAGGAGGCTGAAAGGGAGAGGAATACGGATTAATAGGAGTACTAAATGAGAGAAATACAATATTTTGTAAAATAAACAGTTTTTAGCCCTTTCAAAATAGAGATGAGAGAGTGTGTGTGTTTTTATCAGTGTGTGTATGCAAAAACCACGGGTGAAATCAGACAGACCTTACCATACCTGACAGAAAGTACCTGTACCGAACTATTCATCTGAAAATACATTTATTGGGGGGGGGGGGGGCAGTGAGGTGTACCACCCCCAAAAAAACTGAAGTTACGCCCCTGATGGGCAATAACACATAAGAATCAATGTTTCTGTGATGATTCTACCACGCTGTCCCCCACTTTCTCTCAGTTTCTCACCAAGACAAGTCACCTGCTTTCAGATCAATTTGGCTGGAAACTCCAGGATTGGCAGGAATGAGCATGACTGCCCTTTATGGGGAAAAAGCACCTGTCTGTATGGATCTGGGGCATTTCAAGTTTGCTCGGCCGATTTTAAAGAAGCCTGCTTACATTATTATGCAGAATTATGAACGGATATCCTCATGAATAATGTGTACTCTAAAGCACAATGCCGACACATATACTCAGCGCACACCACTGTTTACACTCATTGACATGGTACCAGCTTTCCAATCCCTTGGTCTGTGTGCCTGCCTGCTTACTCCAAACTCTCTCAGTTTTCTCCTTGCAATGCACCACATGACTGAAGCCCTTCTTTGGTACTCACACATTTCACCCAACTCTCCATCAATAAGCCCCACCAACAAATATCCTGGAAAGCACGGACGAGGCCACACTAATGAAAGCAGTGCACTATGTAACTGCAACACCAATGACAATTGCCATAGAGGTATTTCTGTGGAATAGCCTCCTTTGGTTACTTCAAATACCTCTTTATCAGTAATGCACAAATCTCGCTCCTGTTCCCCACCCTCAGTGCCTCGCTTTAAGTTCCTGTGGCCCAGTGCCTCTCTGCCATCTTGCCTCAAATTGGACCAGGATGCTGAATACTCCTATCTGATAAGACTAAGTTCATGTACTCCCCTTTGTCCATTCTACATTCTACCTTCACCAGCAGCCTCTAGGATGCTTTTAGCGGTATCATTATCCCGCTTGACTCCATCACTGCCACACTTCAGCCTAAAAACCCTTAAGACCCACACACAACACCTTTCAAGTTTATTTCACCCTAATTAACAATTTCCCAACCAGAAGATAATTCCTACTGTTGCATCAGAAAGGTAGCACAATTTAAATGATTGTGAAATTGGTCAAAACTGGGGAGACCACATCCTGTAAAGGTCATATTCAAACTGCCCCTTCAATAGTCTTCAAAAGAGAAACTACTAAAAACCAATTAACACTCCCCAAAGGGCCCAGAAGAATATCCAAATGAAGAACAAGGATCTTTTCCTGCGAGCGCCACTGTAGACTTTGCAACAAAAAGTAAACCACCCACCACTTCCCAAGCACGGATGCATCCAACTATAGGGAAAGGGGATAAGAAAAATTAGACATCTAGTTTTCTTGTGGCTTACCACCAAAACCACCCTGCCTCATTACTTTCAAAGACTTTAATCAGGCCACTCTTGCATAGATCATTTTTATTTTCCCACCTGTATTTTTATACCTGTTCATTTTCTCTGTATAGAACCTTGCCTACAATCAGTTTGTACACTGTCTTTGTTTTGTGATATAATGTAAAATCAAATGGATTTTTTGTGAAAAAAAATCTGCCGAGCTGCGGTGAGCTCAATAAAAACAAAACAATTAAAAAAATACGTTAATCAAGATATGTGAGGGTTAATGCTTTGAGATGGCCAGTCGATCAATTCTCGTTAATCACGCTTTGACAGCATTTATCATATAACACAGCGTCATGGATAAAGATGTGCTTTAATGGGTGCCTATTGCTTCCATTCAATAAAAATCTCTTGGCTCGACTATTCTTAGTCCTGGGTAGACACTGAATATTGGATATCACATAGCCCTCCATTTGTCACATCCTTTCATGACATATTGGCTATCAGGCACTCCTAGAATAGCGATTAGAGCACTGTGAACTGCATGGCAGCAGGCCCTTTGAAGACTTCACATTGCACAGTGGGGAAATGTAAAACCAGAGAAATGCCTGTGAAGTCGTTTGGGAGTTGAGTCATGCACTGCTCTGCATGTGAAAGGTACAAAATTCACAGTTATACAGAACAGTGTACAAGCAAAGTACATGGGGAGCAACAGAGGTATATAGCCTTCCCAAGCGCCTGCCACTGTTGAGCAGTCTTGCATTTTGATGTTGTCTATGAGTGGGGTCAACTGACTGAAGGAGAGGCACCCTGAATTCAGATCTATGTGTTTTTTTCACCCATTGACCAAGTCCTTTTACCACTTCTAGTCCAGTACCATGCTGTCTACACCTTGAATGTGATTACTACTCAGGCCAGACTTACCAATTTCTCACCCGGCCTAGTCGCAAATGCTGCACTGCACTGCCTGAGAAGGAAAGAACAGGAGAGCATCACATTTACAGAAATATGGCACTCTCCTCCCCTCTCCCTAGTGCCACCTCTTAGACACCTTTGCGCCATAGTGTAAGGGTGTATCCATAAGTCAAGCATAGGTGTTGTCCTGGAAGGATACCCTTTCAGTACATATACTATGCTTAGACTAATTTTAAGCATTTTCCTACTTTGTATTTGTGCTGTACAGTGCAGCACGGATGGGAAGTCAGAAAATAAAGGAGGAAAAAAGCATTACTCCTTCATAGCGCCTGGTTAAATGGTGCGCTATTTTCTGACGCTAAACCCTGCCTACTTTATTTAGTAAATAAGGTTTAGCATCATAAACCATGGGTGGTTGCATGGGGATGCCCACGCACCACCCATGGTATGCCCCATTGGAACTAAGTAATGCAAAGCAGCTTTTATGCTGCTGTTATCCTTTTTCATGGTATTTCCAGTGCTAAACAAGTTTAATGCTGGAAAGAAAATCAGACAAAACGATTTTGCGCCACTTTCGTGATGCAAACACAGCGTCACATGTCAGTAAATCGGCTGCTCCATATCTTACATTTGTACCTTGAGGTAGGTGGGATAAAGGCCCTTTGTGTCACCCTGAAGTCAAAGTTCAAAGTTTTATTAGTTTAGCACAGTTACTTAAAACCATTGCTATAAAAACAGCATTAGCACATATATAAAAAATCAGCAATAACACATTTGTCATGTTTAGGATAAAAGAAAGAAAACAGAAACACAAAGCTGAGAAACTGCTCACTGAGCTTAGTGGCCGTTGTGCTTCTAAGAAAAACGGTCTTGTAGTTGCCGATATAAATATTTTGCTACGCAAAACCAAAAATTAAAGATAATAAAAACGAAAAGTGCTATACCACGGGGGACAAAAAGTCTGTGATGAGTTTTTGAGGGGGAGGACGTGGGAGAGCGGGGGCCGAAGAAGGTGACAGAAGATTGTCCAAGAGTCTCACAAATTTTCCCGACCTTGCAAGCACTTGGATGTCAGTGGATGTGAAACAAAGAGCCAAAGCCTCCCAGCATGTCCTAATACCCCATCTTAGATACAAGGGTTTTAAGAGAGACTTTCTTGGGGCAGCTAGGGCCGGGCAACAACACAGGAGATGCAGCCATGACTCAGAGTGGTAATTGCACAGTCTGCAAACCCCCCCCTCACTTGTTGGAGCCCATCTGTTGAAAGCCGTTGAACGCAAGCCAAGAAGTCGCATGAACATAATGTTCTTCCGTGCCACTGCATTTAAGTTTTCCTGGAAATAGGCTTGCGGTTTCCCAGGAAGATACGAAGAGTTCAGTGGGAGCAAAATGGAAGATGTTTTTACGGAGTGCAAGTCCATGCGATGGGAAATTAATTTGACCTGTCTATTGATGGTATTTTTCCAGGCTGAGTATGGAATGGAATCTAAAAAGAGGGATGCGTTGTCCATCTCTAGCACTCTTATGGCATTTGCAATCTGAGTGTTCCAAGGGTTGCCAGGACTGGAAAAGGTTTCTTTTAGGTGGGATTTTAAAGTGTTGTCACCGGCTTTTAATAGCCGTATGAAATATTTCAGGGTATCGGCCTCACAGTAAATTGATTGTCTTTGTAGGCCCAGCTCCAAACGTAGTCTTGCTCGCTGAATGAAGCTTGGGAGGTGGAAGATTTTTTTTATAGGTGGAGATTTGGGCGAGATCAAGACTAGCAGAGCATGCCCCGGGAAAGGCCTGATGCCCATAGGTTAAGGCAGGAAGTAGAGTAGCTTTGATCACCTTCAAAATGGCTTCTGCAGAGGGACTGCACAGGGACAGGTTCAGCCGAGTCAGAGCGTATGTGATTGCTCCTGCTTTCTTTTGCCCGGCAGCTAGATGAACTGTAGGTCTAGACGTCTCGTTGAACCAGACTCTCAAATAATTATATTTTACGGTTGTGTTAATCCTGGCAGGCCCGATGTTCCACCTTAAGCATTTCTTGTTCTTACATCTGCCAAATATCAGTACCTTGGTTTTTGCCTGTTTGATTTTCAAGACATTAGCGATGTTGTATATATGGAGCGTACTTAACGCTCGTTGGAGACCCGATTTGGCTTGGTCCATTATTACAATGTCATCCGCATATTGTAATATATGCAGGGACTTTTTACCAGGACTGAGTTTTGGCGGAAGGAGATTGCTGTTCTCTAAAAATGTTCCAAGATAAGCTGTATAAAGATTGAATAAGAGAGGGGCGAGAACGCAGCCTTGCTTTAGCCCGTCAGCGACACTAATTCTTGAAGAGACTGTCTTTGGGCTGGTTTTGATTTGCACCCATGTCTTCTTGTGCAGTGAGATGAGTGCTCTTAGGAGGCTCTGCGGGATCCCCCACTTGTTCAATTTCCTCCACAAGGTGTTCCGAGACACTTTGTCAAAAGCTGCGCTGTAGTCAACAAAGCAGCAGTAAAGTGGAAGATGGTTTTTTTGGGCTGCTTGTTGACTCAGGATGGCTAGAGTGGTGATATTGTCTATTGTGGAGGCCGATGCCCGAAACCCCGTTTGGTAGTATGGTAATATGTTGTTGTCAGCAACCCATTTTTCAAGCACCCTAAGGAGACATCGTGCGTATGCCTTTGCCTCAAGGTCTAACAGTGCGATGAGTCAGTAATTAGCCGGGAGCATGGGATCTCCTTTCTTGAATATCACCCTGAAGAAAGGACTTTCCAGTTTTACTTCCAGCTCTCAAGTTTTGTTTCATCATCCAGTAATTTGCATTTGGCTCTCAAATGCACTGCTGTAACTGATGCATCCCGAAGGCCATAAATGCACAGTACAAGACATCAAGTACACAGGGATCTTGATTATCCTCACACTTGTTTAATCTGTATCTATTTCCTCTCATACTGCCCTTAAGAGAAAAATGTGGGCACATTTAATTATACAGATGACCTGCAACTAATATTTTCCATCGACAATACACCTGACTCCATAACCGAATTCCAAACCACTATGCTACGTATCCGAAACTGGATGAACAGCAACCATAACCATTTAAAATTGAATCCAGATAAAACCCAGCTGATCCTGACAGGTGGCACTTGCAATCCCTAGAGCCCACCCTTCTGGCCAGCTGAGTTGGGCTGTTAACCTATCCCATCCTCCTCGGCTAAGAGCCCTGGAGTCACAATTAACTGTGACTCGTCTATGAAGTCTCAGATTGGAGCTGTAGTCTCTACCTGCTTTTTTCAGCAATGGAAAAAAAGGAAAATAAGCAGATTTCTCACTAGGGAAGCCCTGGTGCAGGTAGTGTTAGCCTTGATCATATGTATCCAATATAGATTATGCTAACTCCCTGTATTTCGGCCTGACATTATACCTGGTAAAGAGACTGCAACTTGTGCAGAATCAGGCTGCAAAACTGATTTTTCGTCAGCCTAGATGGCAACATGTGTCCCCTCTTATGAAGAAGCTTCATTGGCTCCCTGTATCTCAACTCTGCTCCTTGAAAATTGGCTGCCTTATTTTCAAATTGTTATATGGCACATGCCCAGAATTTATCTCTGAAATATAATTCAGAGATACATACCCACCTGTAACTTGCGATCAGCCCACACAAACTTACTGCTCACCCCTACTGTAAATCAAAGCGGTTAGGTGGCAGCAGATTTGCGGTATTGGTCCCTCGCTTTTGAACGCCCTCCCCCTTGACATCAATTCCTGCAGCGATCTCCTAAGATTTAGGAAACTTCTCAAAAAATGGCCGTTTACCCAGGCATATGATTAACCTTAGATCACAGCTGCTTACCCTGGTATTTGATTAACCTTCCAGGACTCTGGTCACTCCTACATACAGCCTCAAGAAACCAACTGGTGTACTCGGGCTTTATAAGTAATTTACCCATAACAGCAAGGAATAGGTTATAATCTTCTCATAGAAAACAAATTACAGATTCCGCCATGCTGCCCAGCAAACAAAATAAGAAAAACACGGATGATATTGCTACTAATATTTTGTGTACTTGAAAGAAAATGAGGTATCTTTATTGCTATGTGAAGAAATAAAAACACATGGGCAGCACGTGGAAATACTATAAGTACCATGAAAATGACAGAGCTGCGAAAATATTACAGGTCCAAATGATTTATCATGCTGCAAGGGGATCTGATCAGTTTCTGCATTACTTACTAGCACCACTATACTGTGTGAAGAATAGGGTTTCAGCCCAGCCCCTTTAGATGGGGTAAAGTCAAATTTTCAACCTGAGGAAGGCCCTTGAAATGCATTGACAAGGTCAGACCATTGAAAAGACATATATAACTGCAAAATGGTTTAACTGATGACAAATTAATTGATGGCATAATGATAAAATAATTAACCATACAAAATGTGCTCATGCAAAGAGCCATAACTGAATATAAAATCCAGTTGTTTTATGTATAGATGTGACATTTGAGATGTCATCAGTGGTCACTAACCATGTCATGATTGATGGAATATGTGACGTCATCAGCAGTGCATTGCGGGGGCACGAGTTATAGTTAGCTGAACTGACTATAATGGGGGAATTTCGCTGGTTTTGTACGAGTGAAATGTCCAACTAACTATAACTTTCCCTAAAACATATGTTTTCTTCAGTGAATTTCTAAGGTTTTTTAAATGCTAATTTCTTACTATAACTTTCCCTAAAACCTATGTTTTTTTCAGTGAATTTCTAAGGTTTTTTAAATGCTAATTTCTAACTATAACATGCCTGAAACCTATGTTTTATCAGTGAATTTCTAAGGTTTTTTGAATGCTAGTTTCTTACTATGCCTAGAGAGGTAGGACATGTGATGAAAGAAGAAACAACGCACAGAAAGAAAAGAAAGGAAATGCACAAAGAAGTCCACAAAGACGAAGAAAAGTACAGGAAGAAGGAGAGATGTGCAGAAAGAACCAACAGAGGAGCATAAAGTCCTCCTGTGCCGACAACTTTTTCAGACGGGTACTGGTGGTAACTGACTGACTAACCAGGCCTAGAGCCAGTGCTATGCTAAAAGACACTTAGAATACAGTGAAAACACCTACATACACTAGGGAACACTAGGCGTTGGGGTACCCTGTGATTAGCAGGAACTCCTCTGTAAGTCCCTAGTACATAATAGGGCAGGGGGATTAAAACTACCTCTTAAAACGCGCCACGGGGTGCGTTTGCACACTGGTGAAGGGAGGGGGGACCTGAGGTTACATGTGTGCAAATACGCCCTGTGGCCATTTTAAGTTGTTGGGTAAAGTCCCCTTGAATCCTGAGGGTCCCTGGGGTCCAACTAGCCCACCAGGTACGTCCAGTAAGCGCCACAGAGCTGCTTAGCAGAGCAATGTAAAAAGGGGCATGGCCTGGACCACCTCTCTGCAACGCAGCGCAGTGGCGCTTACTGGAAGCACCTGGTGGTCTGGTTGGCCCCCAGGGGCCCTCAGGATTGAAGGGGAATTAATTCCCCAACTTAAAACACGCCACAGGGTGTGTTTACACACATATCACCTCAGGCCCCACCCACTCCCTTCATCACTGTGCAAACGCATCCCATGGCGCGTTTTGAGTTGGGGGATAAAGTCCCCTTGAATCCTGAGAATTCCACGAGGTACCTCCAGTAAGCACCCCAGAGCTGCGTTATAGAACGGTGTAAAAAGGGGCATGGCCTATGAACACCTCTGTTAAAAACAAAACTCTGTGGCGCATACTGGAGGTACCTGGTGGGCTAGTTGCCCCCCAGGGACCCTCAGTCTCCAAGGGGAATTAATTGCCAACTTACAACTCGCCAGGGTTGAACAGCGGTGAAGGAAGGGGGTGGACCTGAGGTGACATGTGCAAACACACACGGTGGCACGTTTTAAGTTGGAAAATTAATTCCTCTTCAACCCTGAGTGCCCTGGGGGCCAACTAGCCCACCTGGTACCTTCAGTATGCGCCAGGGAGCTGCGTTGCAGAGAGGTGTTCAGAGGCCACGCCCCTTTTTACATCACTATTTTTAGAAAGCCCAGGGGGTGGCAGTCCCTGGGGCTGCGGGGGTCCCCATGGGCCCCCGCATATATATTTTTGTGATGCCCCCGAGACTTGGCCTCCCCCGGGTGCTAACTAATAACGAAGCGCATGAGCCCATGCTTCATTTTTTTCATTTTAACAGCTGGATCCGCAGATACTTCGCGCATCCCGTAATTTTTTTTTACAAATAAAAATACTTTGTTTGGCCCTGCGGTTCCTTGTGGGACCCCTATGCAGGCCTAGGGGGTCAGGGTGTTTCCACCCTGTCCCCTTTTCTTTTTTTTCACATTTGTTTTACTGATTTCTTGTGCCTCGGTTCTACAGAGGCACAATATGGCTGCCAACACTTCCTGTTTTACGCTCCTTTATTTTATCTTCTACTTTCTTCAATCTAGCCATCATTTCTTGAGGAAGTTTCTGTATTTCCTCTTCCGGATCCATTGTATCAATTTCTTCATTGATTTTTGCAATTTCCTCCAGTAATGCTGCCCTGTCGATATCAGCGTATTTTACTAGGATCTGCATAAGACGTTTGGAAGAGTCTAGATTACATTCTGCCCACTCACGCATCATGCGAATGCAAACACCTGTAGTCTTCCTTGATCATTAGTGGGTTGGGAGCCTCATAGTTAGGTGCAAGAAGAATGCGGAGCCCACGTGGGACTCTTTCCATATCTGGGTACATCTGTAACGAATGCGATTCCCGCCATTTACTTTGTTCCGACCGGCTTTTCTTTTCAAGCAATTTAAACTTCTCCTTTAATGTCATATTAGTCCCTCTTGTGCCTGTATTGGTGGGGGTTACTCTATCATGTGTTGCTCCAGTACCACCAAACATTGCTGCTGCTGCCTGCTCACGTTCCTTCACTATGTAGGCTGACATTGCACTGTAGTAGTCAGTCTAGCCTTTCCAACTCGGGTGACTTGAATAGTTCCCGGATTGCCTGGCTTGCACACCTCTCACCCCTTGAGCTGCCGCTTCTCAGTTAACGTACCTGAGCCGACGACGGGATTCACTTCTTCCTCCGAATCGGTTATATCCCGGTCTGCTCTCGGTTTGTTTTCTCTGCGGTTCGTAGGGGGTTCTACCGCACTGCTCCTTCCGGAACACCTGTAGTCTTCCTTGAACTGGAAAACGTGTCTCTCCAAGTGCCGCGGCCCAAAACGAGAGGGGGTCTGTAAATCGCCGGAAAGAGACTTCCGTCGGCTTAAGATATCCAAAGGTGACACTGTCTCACAGGCAAAGTAACGGGAACGGACCACAGAATTCGTGCAGAATAATTTATTGCTGTGCAAAAGGTCGGCATGACGCGTTTCGCGCTACAAAGAGCGCTTGATCACATGACATGGTGAAGTGTGTACATTGGTTAAATACGTTTCGAATGCTCTCGTATGCAATTGGCTTCACTAGCATACAAATTCAACTAACATAGAAGAAACACTGTGTACAAAAGCTACAGATATGTCTTCCATACTAATCCTTTACATTACAATGAAATTTCAATGTTAAGAGCAAGTTAAAATCCACATTTCAAACCAATGTTAATTAATTGTGCAAAAAAGTGCTAAAGTGCATAAAGATTTTAGTTGTGGTGTAAATATAAAAAGTAAATTTCAAATTTTATCCACAGCAGCCTGGTTTAATAACATTTGTATGCAATTAATTGATCACTGTATAAATACATCCAGGTCAATGTTTGGAAGGGTTTCGAGCGACACAGATATATATATACATATAAAATTATTTAAAACAACATTGGGGCCCCAATGTTGTTTTATCCCATTTTTTGATACAACAAAATTATGTAAGAGATCTAATGTAAATAGCAGACAGTTTAGGAAAATTAAGAATTAGGGAGGCTGGTTCAAAGATTGGTTCAATCTTACTTGATTGGTATCTCGGTTTAAATACCTAAATGTAAGTGTAGGGGGGACGATCATGTTTGCCAAAATTAAATCAAAGTTAGTTATTAAGAGAGAATTGTCTCCCCCAATTGGTCAAAGCTGTGTTTTTAAGAGGTTTAATTACCCTAATGTCAACACCTAGTAAATGTTACACAATAGATAAAATTAAGCTAAAAGACTAAAATTATTAGATAAATACATTATTAGCTTAAAAACTATTGTTATATATAAAATCTTATTAGATATAAAATTCATATATAAAAAAGAAACATATTACTAATATAAATAGTCAATAAATAATGTGCAAACATAGCAAGACCCCCAATAAACCTCATAGTATTGAAACCTGCTGTACCTCTATACCTATTTAAAAGAAATAGACCTATAACATTGTAATTTGATGTTTTCAGAGGCATGTAAACAAATCTTCAGTAACGTTGAGACCTGATGGTTGTTTGGTGTTAAGTTCCAGAATATATCTGGTCTCTAAACAACGAAGTTTCTCCTCTCTATTACCCCCTCGTCTGCTAGCTGGGACACAATCAATGACATAATATCTTAATTCACGGCTTTTCGATTCATGTTTCAGCTTAAAATGTCTAGCCACAGGGTAAGTGTTATCTTGATTATTGATTGCTCGAAGATGTTGTAATATTCTTTTGTGGACTTTGAGCTTCGTGCTCCCTACATAAAGTAGATTGCAAGGGCAGTACAACACATAAACCGCATACTCGGTTTTGCATGTCAAAAGTTTGCAAATCTTATGTTCCTTTTGATCAAATGGTGAAAAGTATGTGATTTTATTCACACCCTGTTGGCAGGCTTTACATGATTTATATATATATACATATACATATATATACACCCACACACACACACACACACACACACACACACAGAGGAGATTGCTTCATCTGAATAAAGAAGAGGGACACAGCAGGGGAGGTCAGGAAGCTTTATTCATTGCAACAGAGACAGGCATGGCGCATTTCGGCGTTACTGCCTTAATCATATGCCTGATTGCATCGGTGATCGGTGCCTGTTACTTTTCAGGTGTTCCATCTCACTCCCATTGGTGGGAGTCCAGCTGTGTCGTTAATTTGTAGGAGCCCCACCGTAGCCTCTCTCTGTAGACTGCAATACCCAAAAGGCACCATCTGGGCCTTCGAGGCAAGCTTCTCACTACAACTTGCAACTCAAAGTGAGTGTTGGGGAATTTTTGACAAAGTGCACATAGGTGCTGATAAAAATAGTGTCCTGCTGCTCACTGCCGCATGAATACTTCTCCTTGGTCCATGAATACTTCTCCTTGGTCCCCAGACGTCTAAACCGCATGTTACCCAGGTCCTACAGTGCCGGAGACTCCGACCCAGTGATCCGGCCGGTCCCTCCGTGAAGTCACGGTCTTTATTCTCACAGCGGCGTTTCTTTGCCCTTGGATGCGGTGGGTCAGTGTAAAATCCAATACCTTGGCACAAACAAACGAGAAACCTCTTGCCCTTGATGCTCCAGCCGCTTATTAGACGGGTCCCCCTTGCGCGCCAGGGGCTAGAACGCTGAATATACAAAGAGGAGATTGCTTCTTCTGAAGAAACCAGAGGGACACAGCAGGGGAGGTCAGGAAGCTGGATTCATTGCAGCAGAGACGGCATGACAAGTTTCAGCGATACTGCCTTAATCATATGCCTGTTTGCATCGGTGATTGGCGCCTGTTACTTTTCAGGTGTTCCATCTCACTCCCATTGGTGGGAGTCCAGCTATATCTCCTCCCTCACTCCTTACTATAAAAGATCCTCTTACATTCATTTCCCATCTGCATCAAATCAAGGAGAAAATGGATGTGGATTTGGTGCTGTTGTTTTAACTGAAATGGGGAAAAAAGGAAGGTAACGGATCCGGTATTCTCAGGTCCACATGCCATTCCCACTTTTTGGCAAAATACCTGCTAATCCCTGGATTTCAAAGCAGGGATAATAGCTATAATCTGCAGCCACTAAGCATACCTGCACTTAAATCCAAGGAACTCATAATGAATGAAATAATAAACAAAAGTAGTTTTTAAAGCACTCAGTTACGTCAAACATGCATACCTATGCTCTTCCTGAGAAACAAGGAGAAACTAGAAAGTGGAATTATTAGTAGATGAGAGGAAAAGTGACATTTTCATCACCTTTCAGAAGACATGGTAATTAGTAAACTACAGCGATATAGGTGCAGTTTTTCAGTTTAGCCTTCCTCTGAAAAAATCTCCCCCAAATCCTAGCACATCAAGGGCTGTATTTTGTAAAGGGCACACTGCTGTGGACTGCGCCACAACACATCTTCAATTGGGTGTGCCGTACTTGGATCTGGTCTGTGTGTCCTTTTACAGATATTGTGATAACCCTGGAAAAGATGTGTACTCACACACGCCAGAGGGGCAGCACATTAGTGAAAGGTGGACTGGCTGTAGGAAGCAGCCGAACTGTCTTTTACAGTGCAAGTGGCACCCAGCTTACTTTTGAAAGGGGGCTGATATCTTGTTGTAAGTGAGTGCAGTAAGTGACTGTACCCAAGTACAGGTGGATGTCGGGTGGTCCATGGTACTCCGTTTTCCCCCTTGCAGGGTCACCCTTGGAGCCGTGGACTTGCTGTGCGCACCTTTTTGTGGCACACAGTCACTGCTCCTCCTGACAGTCTCTTTGCCTCTGAGCCCTGATCCATAGAAGAGAGGCAAAGTGTTTCCCCCATGATACATATCCGTTCTACTCCTGTGGTATTTTATGTATTGCAGGTCCAGGTATGAGGAATGATGAATAATTGATACGCTGCAGATCATAGATCTCTTGAAGGAACGTAGCAGGTGAATCGAGGATCAAAACTTCCATTTTCTCTCTGTTCAACTACAGTTGACCGACATTGCAAAGTCATCCTGTGCCCTGGACACCCCCATTTTGTGCTGACTGGTACTGGTGGTAACTGACTCTGACTGTCCCTGGGCTCTACCTAACCAGGCCCAGGGCCAGTGCTATGGTGAAAACACACACAAACATTAAGATACACTATGGGTTAGGGTACCCCATGAATGGCACGACCTACCCTATAAGACTCTAGTACCTATTAGGGTTAGGGGGGTTCAAACTACCTTAAGTTCCTAGTATATAATATGGCATGGCGGTTTAGAGGCCAGCAGCCCTTTTTTCACTTGCATGTGTGCATTGCTGAGGGCCTGAGGTCATTTTGAAAGCAGCCCTGTGTTGTTAAAAGTAAATTGTGCTCATAGTCAGCTTTGGTGGTAGGGGCACCTAAGAATTGATAAACTACAATATTTTTGCATATTAGGCACCCCCAGGGTCTCCCCTAGGTGCCGCAGGGTTGGGGGATCAGGAAATTAGAAGGAGGGCCCTGGTAAAAGATGTTTTATATGCCCTTGCGATAGAGAAATTATACATTTCACTTTCCCCATTGTAGTAAAGTGCTTACCAATATCGACTTTTGAGCTAGGAGCACTGTTGAGTGAGGATCTACATAATGTTTGCATATGCAGAACCCCTAAAGTCTCCCCCAGGTGTCCCAGGGGTGGGGGTTATGTAGTTATAAGCAGGGTCCTTATAAAATATGTTTTGTAGGCCCTGGTGTTGGAGAAATTGGACACCAACATAGGTTAACATTGTCATAGTTTATGAACTCATAACTAATGCTAGGAATCAAAGAAAATATTATTCAAGGTCTTAGGAGAAGGGTATTGATAAATCCAACAATATGCTATTGTTCAGTTTACCCTGAAGTAAACAGAAAAGAAGTTTTAAAACGTTCTTCTTTGTAAACCAAAATTCAGCCGTCCTGTGGTCTCCCCTGATTGGTTAGAGGTAAGAGGATTAGCCAGGCTGCTTTGATGAACTGATAAGTGTCACCCAGGGAGGGAGCCTATCTATTGTAAGAGAGCCCTGCTCCACAGAAGTTCCAGAGCAGGGGGCAGGGGTCGTAAGGAAGAAGGGGACAGGCAGTGAAGTCCAGGTCCATCTACCCCCCATTCACTCTGATCCCAGCCAGATGGTCGGCTTAAGGAAGGAATTTGCAGATGTCAAGGGGAGTAGAGCTATGGAAATGGCCATACAGGAGGTTGGTTTAGCTAGTTTTTGCTCTTCTGCTGAGATTTCAGCCATATTGAATTTTTGAAGAATATTGCTCTCTGGGAGACCATTGTGTCACACTTTGGGGGAAGTTGTCATGCTCTGGGGTGTTGCCCTTCACCTCATTGGAGAGGAGTTCCCTCCTGATTGACCCCAGAAAACACTGAATAAACAGTAACTAAAAGAAGAAGAAGGGTCCATGCTGAAAGTTTGATGTGCACCAACGAGGCCCTGCACTCTGTCTGACTGCGCCTGCTGCACAATCTGGAACTACAGCCCTGTGGACATAACTTGTTTCAAGAAGACTAAAGAGTGGATTCCCTACAATCTACAGGTTAACAGGGCTCATCTGGACCATCATCGCCAAGAATTCCCAGCCTGGAGTGCATCCAGTGGATATGGAAGTGTTTTGTCCAAGTGGATTATGGGAACTAAAGTCCCAAACTTTTATGGACCATCTTGGAGCTTCCATACCCTTGGATTGTGTTTTGGATAGGGGTGGGCGAAGTATTCCACTCTGCCGGTGGAGATCGCAGAGTTTTGCCCACTCTGCATTCCACACAGAGTGCAGAGTTCTGAAAAACTCTGCAAAGTGACGCAGATTGGAGTTTTTCTCTTGAGCGGCATGCCATCAGTAAGTTTGTGAGCTCTCGCGAGAAAAAGTAAAGCCCTAGACCTCCGCCCGACAAGATTTCTCATTGCAGGCATTCGCGGTAGGTCGCAGCAGATCACGCATTGAGAAATCTGCCATTCACTATGAGGAAACTTCCACTCAAGTAGAATGTCTATTCGAGCTGGCAGAAAGCAACAGCGTCCTCTGGCGTGATGTGTAGTGCAGTTTGTGCTGCTTTTAAAGTGCAGGACAAACTGCTGCTGCTAAAAATCATTGAGAGCAGTCACCGACCCTCAACCACAAGCTGGCCCGCCTGGTGAAGGGCATCTAGGGAGCATGACAGAAAAAGCTCCAAGAAAGTGCCTATGTCAGAAGGTAAAAACTTTGATGAGGCCTACTGCTGTTCAGGGCTCCATTGATGTCGGCCTGAAACTTTGACTAGCGCAACCAGAATAGGTGCTATTGGTTTCTATTTGCTAAATCTTTAAAAATGAATATCTCTGGTTCCCTACATTGAATGTTTTTTGTTTTGGTGTCATTTTAAAGATACAAATATTCCCTTTTTTATAAATTAGTGTTGGATTTTTATTGTGAGTAGTGTCTTGATTATTTATTCAATTGATGTTTTTAAATGCTGTACATACCTGTCTCTGAAGTAAAGCCTGCTTGCTCGCAGCCAAGCAACCAAGTGTTGAGCATGGGAATCATTTTCTGAGACTGATTCTGAGCCCTACACTGTGTTAGTGACCTTACTGCCAGTGGTCGATTCATATATACCACTACTAATAACACACTTTCCAACAGTCATGCATCATGATAGAGCTGCTGAGTGAATGAAAGGTGATTACTCCAGTCTTAAAACCAACTGAGTATCATCAGCATAATAGACAGACTGAAACCTGCAAGATCTGACAAGTGCAGCTAGAGGGGTCAAATTGTTATTGAACAGAATTGGAATGAGGGCAGATCACGAGGAACTCCACAGGGCAGGTCACAAACTTATTAACATATAGGGGCGGGGCAAAGGCCCTTTGATGATCAGCTACAAATAGGCCATTCAGCCGAAAGCCACTCCTTCCTCCCTAAAATCCATCTGTCATGACAGGGCAATGTGCTGAATGCTTTACAAACTCATGCTAGGGGCAATGGCTAATTGAGAGCCGATCATTGAACCTCTTACCTCAGCAAAGTGCAAAAGAATTAAAGGAGCATTTTGTCGAGGCTCTTTTTCTCGCCATTAAGACTTATAGCTTTATGAAGTCTTCCAAATCTTTAATAGTCTTTTACCAGTGGGAAATCTCATGCTCTGCTGAGACATATTGATGTGTTCCCTCTATTATATATGAGTTGGTAAGATTCACGGAATGTACTAAGCTTAGCATATTCATTCGTCAGGATCTGTCCTGTCATTTTGTATATAAACAAGAGTACCGAATGTCAGCTTTAGGTCTGTGAGCTACGATTCTGTCAGCATTCAGTTTTGTTTGAACCTAAATAATATATTAGTCGTGTTTCACATGAGTGGGTATATCTGACACCTCAGATTGTGAAATGTCTGTAGTCTATTGGTAGCTTTCTTTTTACCTTAGTGTTTGTAGTTGCTTTGGTTTCATCTCTGTCAAGCAAGATGGCGCAGCCTTCTCATATCACACATGGCGGCTATCAGTTCCTCTTTTAGTTAAGATTTACATATTCGTTTCAGAGTTCTCCCTACTTCAGCGGTGTAATGCAAAATGATGGGACCCTCTTACAGAGTCTGAAGAGGGGCCCCTAAGTCTCCCATGTTTCAGATATGTTCATTGGTCTTCCTGAATGAGGTCCCTCCTGAAGTGTTAGGGGCTATTGAAGGCAGGGACAGGGTCCGTGCTGCAGCGCCTACAGAGGCCTGTATTTCGCCCTATCCCATCACCAAGCAACTCAAAATAGTAATGGATCTAAACCTGAACCAAATCCCTCCCTGCACACTGGATGCTACAGAAGCACTGGGTTGACTCGCCACTGTGGAGGTGTCTTTACAGGAGGGTGTAAGCAAATACGTGCAGACACTGAAGCATGCTCAAGCAGGATGATGCTGCCTAATGTGGCTTCAGTGGTGGGTGGAATTAGCGAATCACGCATAAATAGTCTATGGTCCTTATTCCAAATGTTTAAGAATTATAGATCTGGTTAAAAACAAAATCGGTATTGTCAGATTTGCAGTACTATGACATGTTGTATTACCAGGGCTTTAAGTGGGATGACAATTCGGAGTTGTGGGAAGGGAGTGGGGAAGGGGGGGGGGGGGAGGGGGAGAGGAGAGGGGGTCTGTAAAAAGGCTGTGGTTAATGTAATTAAGGGTGGTGCCTTAAACCTTTGAATTCAATTTCTGTGATTCCCACACTGGGCAGCCCACCGGTATTTTGGTGCACCCTATGTATGAACTTTCTAGTATTCAATGCAGATATAACAGAACAACTGACATGCACCTAAACCCAGTCAGGGATATTAGCTTTGTCATTGATCGTAAGCTGTTTGAGATAAAGTGCTATAGATTAGTAATATGCTAAACAGAAAAAATATATTTTTTAAAAACATGTAAAATATAAACAAGAACTGTCTTAACAGTAGACATTGGTAAGTGTTATTATCAGTGAGGTTAAAAGTACCATGAAATCGGGCCCCGTTTGAATGTTCAGTTTTAATTACTGCCAGGTCTCAGATACAAAGGACCCGGATCACTTAAAGCCCTGCCCGTTTCTGCCTGCAGCGTTTCCGTGGGCATATCACGTCAGGTGAGAAATATTGAAATAAGTTCTTGAAAAATATCCTGGAATGTGGGAATTACAAAAAGTAAATCTCTGCGCAAACTTTGATTTCGACAGTAATTCCCCAATTACATGGAGGACATCTGTCATACAGAAATCCTGCACCTGGATTTACTGCATCACATGGTATTTGAATTTTTGGACCCGGTATTACCGCACCTAGAGACACACACCTCCAGTGATAAGCAGCTGCATGCACATGGCAGTACGCTGCAAATGTTTAAACGTTAAACTCCATCTTGTTGATAGGTGGTTATGAAGCTTCTGTAAATACTCTGTCATCTCTATCTGAAGCAAATTAGACCTCTTAGAAGCCGCGGATGAAAGGTCCCAAAGGCTCAGATACTTGCGCCATCTGTCACAGTAAGCCAAGCACGTTGTTATCACTGCGAGCTGAGGGCACTGCTCCAAGGACATATAACAGGACCCATTACAGAGCACAGGGCATCACCATGATTGGCCCAGGATGCACACATAGTGAAAATACCTGTCGCCGCTTCAGCACAATACTCCTCAGGTGTGGTAAAAAGAATAACGGGGCATATTATCAAGCACAGTGTTAAAGTTATTGCCACTTTAGCAGCAGAAAACTGCCGCGATAGCGGCGATAATGGGCTTGATAACATGCCCTTGAGAATTCCAATAGAGGCCCATGTTGACACCTTTTGTACCGCTTTTGGCCGCCATAAGTGTGGCTGGGTATGCTCAGGCTTGAGTCCCTTGCTCACTTTGCCACTGGATTCAAGCAAGCCGGGCTGAAAACGGCTGGAATGCCAGAAACCGGTCCTCGGAAGCTTGTTTCCTGTCCAGGGAAGACATGGCTTGGCAGTTCGGGCTGGACTGTTCCCATGAGGCACAGGGTCAGACTGATTTGCATATAGCCATGTCTGAACTGGGGTGGCAGAGTGGGCTAAAGAACGGTGATGGATTAAACCCAGATCTTTTGACTGGGTGTGAGTGTTTGATTGATTCAGATGCTCCGTCCATCACCACCCCCTTTTGTACCGCTTTTGACTGCCATAAGTGTGGCCGGGTATGCTCAGACGTGAGCCCTTGCTCACTTTGCCACTGGATTCAAGAAAGCCGGGCTGAAGACAGCTGGAATGCCAGAAACCGGTCCTCAGAAGCTTGTTTCCGGTCCAGGGAAGACATGGCTTGGCAGTTCGGGCTGGACTGTTCCCATGAGGCACAGGGTCAGACTGATTTGCATATAGCCATGTCTGAACTGGGGTGGTAGAGTGGGCTAAAGAACGGTGATGGATTAAACCCAGATCTTTTGACTGGGTGTGAGGGTTTTGATTGATTAAAATGCTCCGTCCATCACCACCCCCTTTTGTACCGCTTTTGGCCGCCATAAGTGTGGCAGGGTATTCTCAGACGTGAGTCCCTTGCTCACTTTGCTACTGGATTCAAGCAAGCCGGGCTGAAGACGGCTGGAATGCCAGAAACCGGTCCTCAGAAGCTTGTTTCCGGTCCAGGGAAGACATGGCTTGGCAGTTCGGGCTGGACTGTTCCCATGAGGCACAGGGTCAGCATGATTTGCATATAGCCATGTCTGAACTGGGGTGGCAGAGTGGGCTAAAGAACGATGATGGATTAAACCCAGATCTTTTGACTGGTTGTGAGTGTTTGATTGATTCAGATGCTCTGTCCATCACCACCCCCTTTTGTACCATGTTGACACCAGAACATGGGCTTCTATTGGAACTCTCAAGGGCATATTATCAAGCCCATTATCGCCGCTTTAGCAGGAGTTTTCTGCCGCTAAAGCAGCGATAATTTTAACCCTGTTTCTTAATAATATGCCCCTGAGTTTTTTCAGCACGATGTCACAGTGATGCTCAGCAATGTCCCAGTCTGTACACTGGGAGAAGCAGTGTCACTGCAGCAGGAGGCAGAGGGCTTAAGTTTCTTACATTAGTCGCATCCCCTCATCCATCAAGGACATTGGCTCCAAAAGAACCCCTCTGGCTTACCGGAGCCCCTAGGCAGGGTCTATGCACAAATATATAATTATTTCACTAGCTGCACCCTAAGAGATGACTTTGTAAGCTATAGTCTAATCCAGGGGTCGGAAGTAAGGGTGGGCGGGCAGCTACGCTCCGTGCACGGAGTGTGCGTAGTGCCGGCTTCTACGCATTTTGCGTAGCAGGCGTAGAATTCGGCACTACGCACGCTCCGCAGACGGTGCGTAGCTGGCCGCCACCTGCCTCCCTCCCGCCCTCCCTAAATACTTTAATTTAAATGTTAGAAAGAATTAAAAGGCATTTACCTTGACCGCCGCTGCCCGCCGCGTCCCCGGGGCTCGCTCTCTTCATCGCTGCCGTCTTGGGTACTAATGCGCATGCGCGGGCGGCCTCGCATGCGCATTTCTCATGAGAAATGCACATGCGTGGCCGCCCACGCATGCGCATTAGTACCCAAGACGGCGGCGATGAAGAGAGGGAGCCCCGGAGACGCGGCGGGCAGCGGCGGTCAAGGTAAGTGCCTTTTAATTCTTTCTAACATTTAAATTAAAGTATTTAGGGAGGGCGGGAGGGAGGGAGGCCTGCGGTGCGTAGTGGGGCTACGCGGAGTGCGGAGGTGGGCGTAGTTTCTCGCCCACTTCACGTACCCCTGCGAAGCCCCACTACGCCCACTACGCCCACTACGCCCAGGGCTAGTCGGAAGTATCTCGCCTCCTTCTGTGGGTAGCACACCACCCTCACTCGGGATATCCCCATACTACCATCCCATCTTGAACATCACTAGACTCACTACTTGGCGTAACACAGGCCCCCACATCGCCCGCAGTGCGGGGGGCCCAGGGGCTGCAGGGGGCCCCCTCAGCACTGTACTCACACCAGAGAGCTCCGGTTTAAATCCGGTGCGGGCCCCTCTGTGCACCTTGCAGGGGGGGCCCTACAACTTTCGTTACGCCACGTTTCCCTCGTCATTGACCCAGGGCTTGCTGTCCAAGAGTGATTAGACAGCAGAGCCTGTCTCCTACACTGGGGAGAAGCGTGGGGCCTAGTCAGGGTCCTGCTGACAGCCAACGCTGCTGCTCCACTTTCAATGAATGAATGGCTCTGGTAACACTGCCACTTTCCTTAAGGTCAATTATGCAAAATTCCAGACACTGTGAGGCTGCAAATGGGGCTGCAGGCATAGAACTCGTAGTTCCTGAAGATTTCTTTCGATTTTGTCTTAGAGGAGCAGAATGCACATATTCCTTGGTTTACACATTATGATGGCATTTGGAAGACAGCATGTCGTCACCAATGACAATATAGCTGATTTTACAGGTATTATATTGAGGTATGACTATGAGTTTTTGAGATTAACGTGGCAATCGGACTTACGTTGGGGATTTTGCATGTTTTTCACCGCCATTCCACCCAGACAGTTTGTCTGCTTGCTGCAGATTACATCTCTGGATGGAATTACCCCGGATCAGTCCTGTATCGGAATTAATAGGCCTAAATAAACACTTAGGAGCTCCAGTTTATCAGATGTTAAACACACACTCCATTTGTAGGTACCTATGGAAAAATCTCTTTCTCAATTGCCAGAGAATGTACAGTTTATACACTCAGATGTCCATGAAAGCAAGTTTTGTGAATATCCCTTGTCAGGAGTTAAAGAGTACCCCCAAGAATGAGAGGCAGCAAATCGATTGGCTCAGAAAAGGGGGTGCTGATGAACAAAGTGTCTGAATGAAGCAGACCACTCTTACCCAGTCCAAAGATCAGGGCTTGATCCATCACCGTTTTTTAGCTCACTGCACCATCCCAGCTCAGAACCTGGCTACATGCAAATTAGTCTGTTCCTGGCAGCCGAGGTGATGAACGCTTATGCCAAGGCAGTGGTCCAGCCATGTCATGTTCTAAGTAAATGATATGTCATGGAAACAATAGGTATGACGAGAGACAAGTAAAGCTGTCTGTAGCCAAGAAATAATAAAGCTGTATGTAGCCTATAACTAATAAATTGATAGGTAAGAAAAAAAAAACCTCTGTGCACACGTACTAGGCACAGTATCAAAATTTGCTTAGTTATGTTCAGAGTCTGTACACTTTTGATAAAAGAGTCATAAGTAAAAAATGAAAACTGCTTAAAAGTAAAAATATGTTTTTCATATTAGCATGATGTTCTGGAAAATTCAATTAGATGTGGAGTAGCATAATTTTGACTCCACCCTTACGCGTCATAAATATGCAATATATGTGCACTTAGCACTACATACTTTGTGTGCCCTAACATTATTAATGTAAAACGGGGCACTTAAATCCAGTACTGAAGTGTATTTACTGTAGAACTAGAAAATCATATCCCTTGTCTGCCTTAACTTTATTAAAACGAAATTTTGTATTTGGAGATTGAATAAAATCATTCTCATAGTACTAAAATGCACCAGCCTCATACTTTATAATGTAGTTTTCAGTCTCCCTTATATTCATGCATTTGAAGGTACGTTGCATTTACTTAAAATTGCAACGCGAATTTAATGTTGAATTTATGTACTGACATGTCAATTATTTGTAAATATATGTGCACAATTAACACGTATTAAGGTGCACCATTGAATTATATGTTTAAATTAACCTAAGTAGCCCTGTATTTCTTTCTGCATAAAATATTGTTTTTTCTATTCCGCTTGCGTGTCTTTTTCATTGTCAGTACGTTCGCATGGTTTGTTAGTTTGAGAATAGATGTAACACTATATTTGTCATATAGAACCAGAGAAGAGGACCTTGACAAAGTTCAAAGAGAACCAGAGCATTAATTGGCAGTGTCTATTCAGTAATGTATCGAAGTTTTGCAGGTGCCCAAGGATGATATAAATCCAATGACTATTCTGGAAAAATCTGCTAATGTTGAAGCTCACAATGTGAGAATGAAAAGGATAATGGAGCCCCTAATTGTGTGATCAAGGGTTGTTACTCAGAAGATTTGTGTGGTATTTACTGGTGTTCTCACAGGTTGATGTTGTCCACTTTTCCTTTGGTTTTGAGAGATGCAGACCTCTATGCTTACCCTTTGATTCTTTGCTAAGTGCGGCTTAGGCTAACACTTATTTTCCTATTCCTCCTTGCCAAGCTTCTGAAATGCTGACACACCTTCCCACACTTTGAAATGTATTTTTTTTCTGCATTTTCCCAACCTTTGAAATTCCTTCAGATTAAATCACTTTTGATGTGTGTAGCCTTTAAATTAGATTACTTTAGATATTACTCATGTTTGGAAAAGGGAATCAGAGACGTTTCTCCAAGCACCAGATTCTACTGTTAATTTTCTGTATTGCTTTGACTGAACTTCTAGAGGCAGATTTACAAGCCCCTTGAGCCCCTTTTACGCCGCCGTTGCGTCACTTTTGTGACGCAGCGATGCCACAAATGAAGCGCTATGGTGCGGGGTACTTTCAACGTGACGCATCTGGGAGATGCATCACGTTGTAATGCCCTGCGCCACATGTAGGCGTTCCTGTGCAGGAAGGGGCGTTCCGGCGCAGGAACGCCTCCTAAAAGTGGCTGAGTAAAATCTACAGTCACTTTGGGGCCCATGCTGAGTCAAAGCCCTGCGCCTTCTTGGAACAGACGTTAGGATTGACGCAGCATTAACTAGATAGGGCCCTCAGAGCATTGCTGGAGCTGCGTCGCGCTTGCGACGCAACTCCAGCAATGCGTCACTTATACGGCACAGATGCGTCACGCATCTGTGCCGTTTATGCACTATGGTGCGCCGAATTGTAAATGCGGCGCACCAATGGTGGCGGAGCTGAGGCGCACAATAAGTTACGCATCCCTGCTGATATGCAGGGATGCGCCACTTATTGTAAATCTGCCCCCAAGTTTGTCTCATACTGATGTGTCTGATCTTCTTAAGGAGGTTTGGCTATCCAGTCGTTGTTCCATAGCTTTACAGTATGGTATTGAGATTAATTTACATAAGCCTAACTCCTAAACATTTTTACTTTCTTTACCGATTCCGGGTCCTTATTGTGCAGCCAAATGGGTTACACTGTAAATTAGATGTGGTGACTAAAGGCTAACTCCCTTCACTTCTTAGTCAACAAAGAAAATATCTGTCAGATAATCAGTGGTAGGAGGTTGGCCCAGCTCTGGATCAGATGCAATTTAAAAATATGTAATGTAAACATGTTCCAACACAACGGAGATTAGCAGTTTCTGTACAAATGTCTTGGAAATTGAGCATTGTCTGATGTTCTTGGAGCTTAGGTGTTCCTTCTCCTCTTTTATTTACACACTGGAAGCAAGTAGAACATTTGCAGGTGGGCCCTCCTGAGACAAAGAAGCTTTTTGCCCCTACAGGCACTACTTCTATTTACCGTACTGAAGAACTGGGGCATAGAATCCAGAGATGTTAAATAGAAATTAAAGGAAACAGGCCATCTGCCTCGTGGCGTGCGGCAGTGCAGCAGAGCCTCTGTCTCATGAGACAATGTCATAGCTGTGTTTCAATGTTATGACCGTTTTCCAGTTTTTTCAGCATTTGCTTTAGATCCAATACATCTTTAGACTCTCGAAAAAGGTACTAAGCAGAGCATTTGTTCACATCCACCACTACTTTCAGCTATTGAGAGATAAACCGGAGGGAGGTTTGTGCCAATCCAGTTTTGTGGACAAGTGCAACATCACTTTTCGCTTCTAATAAAATAATACAAGTAACTAATGATGCATTTTTCTAAGTGCATGAAAGTTGCAACAACAAAATTCCCTTCTAATATGGAGTCCAGCAGCAGACCTTTGAGGCAGCTCATCATCTTAAAGCCCTAAATGGAGATAGAGGTAAAGGTATAATAACAGCACTACACACATATAGAGATCAAGGTACAGCAACACCACGAAACACATGCAGAGATGAAGGTACAACAGCACAAAACACACAATGAGTTAAAGGCACAACAACAGCCCTAAAAACACGCACAACATCACCATAGCCAGCTGTTACATTTCATGTCAGGAAAAAGCTGCTTCCTATTTGGAATGTAATTTTTGCTACAGGTTCAAGGACTATATGGCTGAGATACCCGCCACCCCCTCTCAACACAATCCCCAAGGATGGGAAACCGGAAACGGTTCTGAACTTTTGGAAGGCGGGAGGGAGTGACCCTCCCGGCCGTATTTATTAAAATATGAAACAAAATCAAAACATTAAAATAACAGTTTCATATTATGTACAATTTCATTTCCACATTACGATGTTTGGCTAACCTTAACAGATCTCTAATACAAAGGTTCTCCTAGCCGAACTAACATCCTACAAAAACATTTGACTTCAAATTGTACATCCTAACGTTAAGGGCCAACGGCAAGGTCGTAACCGGTGTCAGATCCCTAAACCAGAAATACCACCCTCACTTGTGAGGGGACCAACCGCACAGAGGCGTACCTCAAGTGCATCTACCAATTTCCCTTGGACTTGACGGGGGCCCCAATGAACTCGACGCCATTTAACGGTCGTCCGAGGACTCGTGTGAGGTGTCTAAGAGGTAGCGTAAACCCCCTCCCGAACCCCACACAACTTACCCATCTGCCGTCGCAGATGTCCTGGCCCCGGGAAATTCCCCAGGAGGGCCCGTAGCCCCTCCTATCCAGGAAGGGGCCTTGACCACCTTTCCTTTCCTTCCGGCGGCCTATCCTTAGACGGGACCGCCTCCCCGTTGAGGGGCCAATGGCCACCTCCCCCGAGCGCTCCCATCCGTAATGGGTGACGCCCCCCCATAGGGATCTTCCAATTACTGCTCACCGATCATGACCTTACCGCCCGACAATAAATACGACAAATCTACCTAAATTACTAAATTACAAAAACAATTATAACTTATTACAAGCATGATTACTGATCAACACTAGTGCCAAATACTTTATTTGCAAAACATACTGAAAGTGACCATCTTTATTGCATATTCAAAATATATCACGACAATCATCACAACCTGTAAGAAAATAGAGTTACCACATCAAAACTTTATTCAAAACAACCAGCTGTCCTCAGGGGCTGGTGGGTGGGTCAAAATTGGCTCTTCGTTCCGTCTCGAGCTCACGTGCAGCGGGGAGGTGCAGCTTCAGAGCACAGGAACAAGAGGATGCTTTCTTGGCTTGTTGCTCCTTTTATCCGTCTTCAGGGCGGGCGTCGACCCGCCCCCGCCTGCCTCCGAGGGCGTGGCCGGTCGCGTCAGTGTCTAGGACAACCCACTCCAGGGCGGGAAAAAGGCGCGCCCCGGCTACGCCGCTTCGGGCATACCAGCCGAGACTCGCCTCCCACCCAAGATGGCTTCCCGGGGGGATCGTGGTACTCCACCATACGTTCGGGGGGACCGAATGGTCGCCCCTTTCCATATGGCTGAGATACCCGCCACCCCCTCTCAACACAATCCCCAAGGATGGGAAACCGGAAACGGTTCTGAACTTTTGGAAGGCGGGAGGGAGTGACCCTCCCGGCCGTATTTATTAAAATATGAAACAAAATCAAAACATTAAAATAACAGTTTCATATTATGTACAATTTCATTTCCACATTACGATGTTTGGCTAACCTTAACAGATCTCTAATACAAAGGTTCTCCTAGCCGAACTAACATCCTACAAAAACATTTGACTTGAAATTGTACATCCTAACGTTAAGGGCCAACGCCAAGGTCGTAACCGGTGTCAGATCCCTAAACCAGAAATACCACCCTCACTTGTGAGGGGACCAACCGCACAGAGGCGTACCTCAAGTGCATCTACCAATTTCCCTTGGACTTGACGGGGGCCCCAATGAACTCGACGCCATTTAACGGTCGTCCGAGGACTCGTGTGAGGTGTCTAAGAGGTAGCGTAAACCCCCTCCCGAACCCCACACAACTTACCCATCTGCCGTCGCAGATGTCCTGGCCCCGGGAAATTCCCCAGGAGGGCCCGTAGCCCCTCCTATCCAGGAAGGGGCCTTGACCACCTTTCCTTTCCTTCCGGCGGCCTATCCTTAGACGGGACCGCCTCCCCCTTGAGGGGCCAATGGCCACCTCCTCCGAGCGCTCCCATCCGTAATGGGTGACGCCCCCCCATAGGGATCTTCCAATTACTGCTCACCGATCATGACCTTACCGCCACAGGCCGGATAGTTGACCGGCTATCCGGACCCCCCACAACCACTCCTGCCTAAAGGTCATGTTATAAACTCTTTAACCAAGCTATGAGGTCTCCTATGAGTAACTCATTCCCCACCCGGGACAAATGAACACCATCCCCCAAATACATACTGTCCCCTTTGATACAACCATGCGAAACAGAATGCAGTGTACTTGAACGAAACAATCTACTCACTTTGTTATTTATTTTCCTTACTGAATGATTCAGAGCAGAAACCGAAATAGCCCCCCGCCACACTTTTCGTGGGATCATATGGGACCATGCAATTGTGCACCCTGGAACTCTTCTTGCCAACCAACTTACTGTGGAAAGCATTGCCTCAAGAAGAAGTCGTCTACCAGTGGCCACCAAATCGTTGCCCCCAAGATGGACTATGATTATAGACGGCGGTGACCTTGTCCGCCCTAACAAACCCTCGAAAAAGGATTGAAACTGGTCAATACAGAGCCCGCCCTTTCCGTAGAAGGACACACTGTACCCGTATTCCCCAGCCACGTGAATCATGTCACCTGCTTTGAATACGTCCGCGGCACGCCTCACGTATGAGTGGCCCACGACCCACACCTCCTTTTTCACAGCCGGTGATGTCTGACCGCTGGTCCCCAGGTGTCGGGTCGACTGCACAGTCCGCCCCGCCTCGTAGGCTTGCGCAACTGAAAACCAAACAAAAACAAGAAGCGTGAGTACATCATTACAGCTTCACCACATGTGCAACCGCACATACCTTTTATAACAGTTCGAGGACCAACGCCCCACACGTTTTACTTCTTCTACACTCAGACCCCTGGCTGTAGCCTCTGTAGCAGCCCCTATCCGAAAGGAATGGGTCCCAAACTCGCCGGGGTTCAAGCCCGCGGCCGAAATCGACATCGCAAGCACCCGCTGGAACTGAAACCTTGTCAGTGGGGTGGCGTCAGCGTGTCTCAACAAGGTCCCCCCCCATGATGCCACCCTTTGCGCTAAATATTCCTCTACGCAAACCACAGGGCACATGGAAGACCCGGGAATCCTTTGTATGATTATGCAGTCCCCAATCGCACCCTGATCGGTTTTGGACCTGACAAACGAGACAGTCATCGTCTCCCCCTTGACCTGAATGTGCTCTCGGCACAGTCCCCCCATCGTATCCTGCTTGTTCTTCGCCACTAGTTCGCTTACCCGCATAGCCCCATGGAATGCTAGCGCAAAAGCGGCTCGGAATAACACTGTTTCATACTGTGATGAACACGTTGCAGGGAGTACGGATAATAACAGGGCCAACCTATCCAGACCTATCGGGTGCCTCTCATCTGCTCTGCGACCCTCAAGGCGTTGCCACCCACGTAGTGCTTTCTGCACCACGAAAGACGCTGTCGGGTCCTGGATCCCATGAGCCCTTGCCATAAAGGAAATGGCGACCCGATGCCTCTGGGCCGTAGCTACTGATTTGCCTGCCTAATGTAAAGACAGCAAAAATTTTACGACAAGCTCCTCCTGGCCCCAAAGCTCCCCCCTAGCAGAACCCAAAAAGGACCAATAGGAACGGAACGCCCCTTCGTATGCCTTCCTTGTCCTGGGTGCTAAACTCTCTCCCACGAGGTTTTGTAGTTCGGGGCACCGAGAGACCAGAGAGCTTCGGGAAAGGGTGCTGCCACCGGGTCCGCTGTGGGCAGAAAACCCCAAAAGGCCTGCATACGGAAACGAGAAAGCGCATCAGCCGCTTGGTTCAGTACCCCCGGGACATGTCTTGCCCTAAAGAGCACATTCAACTGCATGCACAATAACACAATTTCTTTAAGCAGTCTCAGCATCCATTTGCAACGTGCTGCCTGACTATTGATACTCTCGACCACGGTCATGTTGTCAGACCAAAACACCACAGAATGATCCCGGAACCCCTCAGGCCAAGTTTTCAGGGCCACCCAAATAGGGAAAAGTTCGAAAAAAGCAATGTTACTCGTCAATCCGCACTCGTGCCACCATGACGGCCATTTTTGAGCCGACCATTGTGTGCCGAATATGGCACCAAAACCTATACTCCCCGCCGAATCTGTCCACTGCCCCAGCTCCTCAGAGGACACCGCCGGTTTGTTCCAGACAATTCGACCATTGAAATCCGCCAGAAATGCCAACCAAATGCGCATGTCCTGGCGAACCTCTGCCGAGAGCCTCGTGCGGTGATGACCCTCCTTCAGGCCGACCATGGCTTGTGCAATCGAGCGGGAAAAGGGGCGGGCCATCGGCATTACTCTCAGGGCAAAATTCAACTGGCCCACCACTTGTTGCAATTGATGCAGTTTTACCTTAGTCTCACTAATACATGATTCCAGGGATGCCCTGAATTTTAAAACCTTTTCTCTTGGTAATCGAAAACAACCCTCTACCGAGTCGAGCTCGATCCCCAGAAACTCGAGGGAAGTCGAGGGACCCACGGTCTTACCTGGCGCCAATGGCACACCAAATTGGTTCATTAAGACACAAAATTCATTTAAAGCCTGTCCACATTCTGGATCCCCGGCTGCCCCCAGGAACAGAAAGTCATCGAGATAATGCATAACATGTTGAAAACCCGTCTTCTTTGTGAAGACCCATTGCAGAAAACAACTGAACTTTTCAAAATAGGCACAAGATATAGAACATCCCATTGGCATACATCTGTCCATGTAATAGCGACCCTGAAACCTGAAACCAAGGAGACGCTGATCATCTGGGTGTACCGGGAGCAACCGGAACGCTGACTCGATGTCTGATTTTGCCATCAGCGCCCCGGGCCCCAGGCGATTCAACATGGCGACGGCCTCATCGAAAGATGCGTACCGCACCGAACACACTTCCGGGTCTATCGCATCATTCACGGAAAGACCACGTGGGGCTGACAAGTTATGTATCAGCCGAAACTCACCCGGGTCCTTCTTGGGGACCACCCCTAGAGGGGAACAAACAAAGTTAGCAACCGGTGGCAAATCAAATGGACCGGCGACACGACCTCGAGTCACCTCCTTCCCAATCTTTACCTGTACCACAGCCGTATGCTGCAAGACCGATAGTTGATTCTTACAGTTTGCTACACCCTGAAAATCCCCCACTGGGATGCGGAAACCATATGAAAACCCGTTTCGCAACACCCCAGCGGAAGCATGATCCGGGTATTCGCCGAGCCAAGGAATCATTGCCATGGTATCAATCGGAGTAGGTAAAGGCGCCCCTCGGACTATTTCAGACCTGTTTGGCGCTTCCCTTACCACCGTTATCACCCGTTTTGGCTCTGCACATGGACTCAGGATGGGATGGCTGCCCGCACCCCCCACATTCATGTCTGAACTTGCATGACCCCTGGGGCCTCGTACATTTACCTCTGTTAAAATTCCAAGAAATTCCCCTTTTACCTCCGTTGCCACTCGGCTTCGAGTGGTACTCGTTACCTGCACCCGTCCGAAAGGGTGTCCCAGAGTATTGGCGGGAAGATTCACCCCCGCTACTCCCTGACAATGGCACTTTTAACATTCCTGTACTCTCCATTTTTTGCCATGACACGGAGTCGTAACAATCCCAAGTCAGAACTGGGTCGTGTTCCTTAGCTTTTCTAAAAATATTGTCATAGCAGAACCACTGATTGCCCCCATACGCTACGGAATACTCCATGATACGTGATTGATAAATAGGCAACTCGGTCAGCAACTCGGGCCTGCGCTCGCCCATGATGGAGGTAAAAATGCCCCACGCTCTGCCCCAAGTACCAATGTTTTCGTCAACCTTAAAGGCGGCCATTTTTGCGCGCCAAACACTCGGATGCATGAGCTCCTTTTGGCTCTTAACATGCTCCATCTCGTAATGGTCGGTAAGCAAAGAAAAAATATTAACATACTTATTCGCCCAAATCTTTTCCTTAATTTCCAGTGGAACATGCTGAGCCACCTTCTCCCTTCGTGAAGGTACAGACCCCTCCCCCGCGATCGGCAATGGCCGCTTACCTGAACCAGAAGCTGCATTTGCCGCCGAACCTGGGCCTGTTGCATTTTCCGCCGCCGGAACCGGCGGGGTAACAGAAGATGGTGCCTTCACAGCCTCCCTAGATTCCCGCAGTTGTCTCATTACTGCCCGGGCGTCGTCAGCCGTGGTGCCCTCGCTATCTTTTCCCAACCACGCTGCCAATTGTGCCGCTAACTCGGGAGGCATATCTTCCCCGGTCACGGGGGTGACCACCACGGGGATCGGATTCCCCTCCTTCGGCACCGGGGTTGGCTCCTCAAGTGGGGTATCGGGAACCGGGGTTTCCCCCCCAAGCGCCCCCCTTCTGGACCTCTTGCCTCTCCCACCGGGGACTACTCCCGGCAAAGGCCGTTTCGGTCCTCCCTCCCCGTTCTTAGCTTCTTAGCTTCTTCAAATCGGCTACCTCCTTCATGAGCATGCGGAGCATCTGATCGGTACCGACCCGCTTTCCGACTTTCTTAGGCATTCTCAGACGGGATATCTGTAAGACAAAAAGAAAGATTACAACGCTCAAAATTGGCTCTTCGTTCCGTCTCGAGCTCACGTGCAGCGGGGAGGTGCAGCTTCAGAGCACAGGAACAAGAGGATGCTTTCTTGGCTTGTTGCTCCTTTTATCCGTCTTCAGGGCGGGCGTCGACCCGCCCCCGCCTGCCTCCGAGGGCGTGGCCGGTCGCGTCAGTGTCTAGGACAACCCACTCCAGGGCGGGAAAAAGGCGCGCCCCGGCTACGCCGCTTCGGGCATACCAGCCGAGACTCGCCTCCCGCCCAAGATGGCTTCCCGGGGGGATCGTGGTACTCCACCATACGTTCGGGGGGACCGGATGGTCGCCCCTTTCCATGAAAGTGGGTCACAATGTCCCCAAGTTATGCAAACAACTCCAGGAAATCTTTCGAAAATGATCTACTTTATTGGGAAACAGAATGAGAGCCTATATTTTCCACTGTGTGGTTGTTACAGCAAAATACTTCTTTTGACTTATGACTGGTATCCCACCACCCCTGGTTTGTATGCATGTTAATCGGATAACCAAGGGACCAGACTCACCAAGAATAGCGAGGTCAAGCTGTCCAAGTTTTTCCAGGAAGTGGTGGTAGCACTGTAACTCAAACTTAGTTTCGCAAACATGTTTAAACACAACAGGTTACATTTTCCATGTGAATAATGTAGGACAAATAAACACAGATACAATCCAGGTCTTAAGATTTTATGGTGTCATCAGGAAGCTTTAAATATTTTAACATTGCTTGTCCAGTGAGGCAGTAAAATCCTAATAATATTTGGGTCAGGGTACAATGTTGTCATAAGGCTGGAGATAAAGAATCCTCATCAATCTCCGTAAAATCTTGGAATCTAGTTTTCTACTATGGCTAGTGTTTGAAACAACTAAGAATTCCGATTTCCGATCTGGGTCGGAAAGCAATCCGACCGAGCCGGATCCGGGGTGTTTTCCGACCGATCCGGACACCTGCAGTCCAACCGAGCGAGTACGATGTGGCTGTATGCTGTCGGACTCAGTTTGGTTGGACTCCCATAGAAGTCAATGGGAGCCTGTCGTACGACGCATACATGGGCTCCCATTGACTGAATGGGTACATTGCGAACAAGTGCGCCCCCTACAGTGGGTACGCGTCTGTGCCATCTGCACCATACATGCCTGTGTTGGGGAGACCCATGGATCTCCCCCTGTGTCCGAGTCGTAAGGTTGCGGGTAACAAGGGGTCCGATGCAGACCCCCAAATTGCAACTCCGGGAGCTATTGCGAGCCGGTAGTCCGAATCGAGCATCGTACTAGCTCGGTCGTGAAACGTCCCATTGTGCGCCACAGTTTGCTTGTGACCGGTTCATACGGAGCGGTTCGGACCCGGAAACGATTCGGACGGAGATTTCACGCTTGTTCGCATCGTACTTCGACGTCTGGACCCGTCTATGACTTGGACGGAAATTCAGCATCCGAATCGGATCAGCTACTGCCGAACCCGATTCGGTGCCCTTCCCAACCGAGTTCGGAATCGGCTCCTAAATGTTTCACTAGGAATTGCATTAGTGCCATCAGTCATGTTATTATATGTCTGTCCTTGAATTCCTCAGTTGCGTGGGTGCAAGAATGCACTACTCATTTGAACCACGCAAATGAGAACCTGCAAATACCTGAATGACTGAATGGGTACATTGCGAACAAGTGCGCCCCCTACAGTGGGTACGCGTCTGTGCCATCTGCACCATACATGCCTGTGTTGGGGAGACCCATGGATCTCCCCCTGTGTCCGAGTCGTAAGGTTGCGGGTAACAAGGGGTCCGATGCAGACCCCCAAATTGCAACTCCGGGAGCTATTGCGAGCCGGTAGTCCGAATCGAGCATCGTACTAGCTCGGTCGTGAAACGTCCCATTGTGCGCCACAGTTTGCTTGTGACCGGTTCATACGGAGCGGTTCGGACCCGGAAACGATTCGGACGGAGATTTCACGCTTGTTCGCATCGTACTTCGACGTCTGGACCCGTCTATGACTTGGACGGAAATTCAGCATCCGAATCGGATCAGCTACTGCCGAACCCGATTCGGTGCCCTTCCCAACCGAGTTCGGAATCGGCTCCTAAATGTTTCACTAGGAATTGCATTAGTGCCATCAGTCATGTTATTATATGTCTGTCCTTGAATTCCTCAGTTGCGTGGGTGCAAGAATGCACTACTCATTTGAACCACGCAAATGAGAACCTGCAAATAAGACTCATAAGGCCAGACATTTTAGCGGTCGCAAACTGTATGACCGTTTTTATCTGTTGCAAACAGAAAATCGGGCTGTTTGTAACCACTAAAAATGTTTGTAGTATGTAGAAACTCTATTTTGTGAGTCCACAACCTTTAACCGACTAGCAAAATAGGGTTTGCAAGGTGCTATTAGGAAGGGATGAGCCAAGTGCAGAGGTTAAGTGAAGAGAAAAGGCGGACAGCAAACAGATTTGAGAAAATGCAATGGTCTGCAAATTATGTGATTTCATGATTTATGCCAGTACTGAATTCACTTGTGATGTCTCCATCAATGTCATCACTGATGCAATAGTAACCAAACGAAGACTATGCCCACCAATTATAAGGCTTGAATGCTAGTCGCCCAGTATGGCAATGGTTGATTCCTGGAGCCAGTGTCCACTGAGCTCAGTCACATGTCAAGGCCAGATTGCAACAGATGTACAGGTTCAAGGAACTTTTGGAACTTTGTTAAGATACACCATTAGAACACCCATGCATTCACTGGAAAAATGTTTTAGGGGCAGGTAATTTTCATTGTGATCAATGTAATACAAAAGACTTATGGCTTGATTACAACTAGGCCATTAAATTCAAGTCCCTGCCCTAGCCCAGGCCGGAATTGCCATTGTGAGTTTTGAGGTAATGAATACCCCTTCCTCCCCCTACAGTTATGCAATATAAGTTTCAGCTGGCCAAAACAGCAATATTTACTGAAGGAAAAATCTCTTACATAAGGAATTCTCCGTGGTAAGCACCAATAACACACATAATTCCTCATTTTCATGTGGAAACCACCTCATCGGAGTTATTTACTTCACCA
Source organism: Lissotriton vulgaris (assembly GCF_964263255.1). Lineage (NCBI taxonomy): Eukaryota > Metazoa > Chordata > Amphibia > Caudata > Salamandridae > Lissotriton > Lissotriton vulgaris. The sequence goes on from NC_141693.1 coordinate 440,226,009, forward strand.
AGTAAATACTGCAACCAAGGTGTGTCAGTATTTACCAGGTGCAGTACATCATCAACAACAGCTTAAAAGGCTGTGAAACTAATATTAATTCTAAAGGTTTTCTGTTTTATTCAGCATCACTCGAATGTGAGTCCCTGGTAATCCGTGGCACCAGTACTTTCATTTAAATGAAATCCTGCATGAATTGTGGCCTGATGAATCTTATCTTATCTTATGCTGATTTTTAAAGCACATAGCTACCTGAGGGCTTCCCATTGATAGGTGAGTCAAGTGTCCATCTTTAATCATCTGGTGCTATTACCTGGATAAACTAATGAGGGTAAATCCATGTTTTAAGTATTTTTTTAATTTAATCTCATTAGTTTCAGATCTTGGTTCCTTTGGCATAGTGTTCCATATGTTGGGGGACAGATAGAAGAATGATTTGCCACCCTATCTAGATATTTGGTCACGCTGGACCCTCGGGAAACCTGCATTAGAAGACCTTAAGCTCCTATTAGGGATATAGGATGACAAAAGCAAGCTAACCAATGGGGGTCTCCTGTGGCAAATACCCCTGTTGACCAGACCCAGTGTGTTATATGTTATCCTTTCCTCCACTGGTATCCAGTGCGTGGAGGCTAAGGCAGTTTTCACAGAGGTATGTTTACATAGCTTAAAAACAGTCCTTACAACAGCATTTTGAAACAGCTGGATTCTCTTAATTACGGATTTGGGAGAACCCGTATACAATGAGTTCCCATAGTCCAGAGGGGAAAGAATAAGCGCTTGGACTAAAATTCTCTTAGATTGTTTAAGAAGAAGTTCTAGGATTGTATGCATTGCAAAACAGGATATGGACAGTCTTTTAGCTTGGGTTTCCATCAATAAGGAACTCTCCACCCACATACCCATTCTTTTCATGCGGGAGGAGGGAGGTGGAGAGTTTCCTAAACACTCCTTCCAGTCTAATTTTGTAAGTGGGATCAACTTATTCCTCAACCACATCAGCTTGGTTTTGTCTCCATTCAGTTTAAAAGAGCAGTTTGCCATCCACCGTGCCACTTTCTCATTGCATGGAGCCAGTTGATGCTGAGATCCTTTCTTAGAGGCCAGAAAGGCCACCAATTGCATGTCATGAGCATAATAGACCAATGACACAACAAATCCCTTTAAAATGGCTGCAAGCAGTCACACATAGATATTGAAAAGTGTGGGACTCAGTGCAGATCGCTGCAGGACCCCACATTTCAATGGGACGACTTACGAATAGCACCACAATAACATTTCCACCATCTCTATGCGTAGGACCACTGACCATGCCCATGCCACATGACCCCCTAGCAAGCAATGGCAATTTGTTAATAGTGTCCAAGGATATGCAAGCTCAGTTCCAACAAGAACCAGAGAAATTTAGATAAAATAAATTTGTATCTCAGACATGCATTGCTGCTGAGCAATTTTTAATGCATAGGATAAAGACTGGGTTGCAGAAAGCAGAATGTGAGTGGCTTCTAGGATGTAATTGCAGAACTTAATTTGTGCCATTGGTTGCAGGCGGTGCAATCAGTATTGGGGACCAGGACTTATTTTTGTCATCATACAATGACTCAGAGACAGTGAAAGAAAGATGGAAAAGGGTGAAAGAAGCAAAAGAAAGAGGGAAATAGTGACAAAGGGGAAAAGCAGATTTGGAAAACAACCTGCAAGGGTTTGATAAAGAGAAAGAAAGCGTAGGGTGGTGGAAGAAAGAGGCATAAAGTACAGTCTAGTCTATGAAGTCTTGTTATACATTAACTCAGCAGCACTTGTGACTAACTCCCCCAAAAATGTATGAGCTCCTGAACCTAAGTTTTTGAGTTAATATTTAGTTTTCTTTAAACAAATTTGGCACCATACAATTGGGGCTGTAACATACAGCACCCTGGTTTAGTCCAAGGAATGCCAAGACAACAAAGTAGCTGCCATCCTGCCAAGTTAGGCAACTCATTAGCTGAGCAATATCATATACTTGAGAAAGAAGGATAGAATCAGTTAGATTATAACAACTTTTGTCCTACACATGACAGTAAGCCAGGACTTTGTTTATTCATGTTCATCTCTCACCCCTTTTCCCTTTTTCTTACCCCAAACCCACATGTTTGAATCTTTATGTAGACTACAGTGTTTACAGTATTGTGCATGTGGGGATAGCGTGTTGTCCTGTTCCTGTGGCCACACCGACCTTTGACATTATTGCAACATTTACTGCTTCTTTCTTTAATCAAAAAAACCTGTGGGGTACCACTCTTTTTATAGACATTGTGGGCATATGTACTAACATTTCATCCATTGCAGCACAGCAAGTGAAGTTAATGCACTGTGTTACTTGTATTGTAAGAGAGGGAGCAGAACAGCGTCATATTTTCAAAGATATGGCGCAGTTCTGCTCTCTCCTAGATATGTGGCTACCTAGAGCCACCACAAGCACCATTGTGTTATGCCGCATGGTGGCCTGCATTGGGAATCAGGATACTTTTTGGGCAGAGATACCATCCTGCACGAAAACTATCCTTTGTGGCAATTTTCTCTTTTTATTTTACACATACAAAGAGGAAATAACAAAGAAAAATAAAGATATTTCTCCTTGTTATGCCAGCCATTTTGGGTCAACCCCATGTTTACAAGTCTTTGCGCCACTCATGAAACTCCTACGGGGCAAATCTATGCATTGCATTGCATTGTATTATATTTTTTTACAAGCCAGACAAATCAGGATTTGTATGGTACTATAAATCACAAAATTGATTTTGCGTTGGGTTGAACGAAAAAGTGATGCAAGCCAGAGACAAAATCCTAGTAAATCTGGTCCTGTATGTTTGCAAGTCTATTCCAGCCAGAGATGCTACTTTATCTCATAACAATTGCCGCCTTTTGTTGGTATTCGATTATATTATCTGATTTTCCCAGTTGACCCCTCCCCCAACCAGTTGCACGCATCTAGATGCTGGTTCATTTAATATAATAATTCTCCTTACTGAACATTGAGCAACGATAAAAACTCTCTTCAAAGCGGTTACCTATTTCAAACCCCCTTTTAACCAATTTAAAGATCTTTACTCCCTCATGAGTGGCACAGAAATTGAAAACATTTTGTTTCAGATTTTTGGCTAACTCTTCTCAACATAGAGGGGTGTTTAGGGGCTATCTCTTTTGAGAAATATCCACTTTCCCAAAGATACTGTTATTTTCTGAAAATGATTAAAGTAATACAGAAGCCCACCAAACAGCATGTTGCTTCTTGGAGGGATCTAATTAGAACTCTCTGTACTAAATGATAAGCTCATTTTCTTCAGAAATAAAACCAATCAACTCTCTCAATTTCATGACACACTTCCATCTACTTTTTCTAGACTGCAAACAGTTATGCTAAGGAATATTGATAGATGAGTCACCCTGTTCAATATCTCATATGTATATGTCTATACCACCTGTTGAACATCTACAAAATTCTTTCTGACTTACCTCCCTCTCATTCAAGTCCCTGAAAAATAATATAGGACCAGATGTACTAAACACTGGTTGTAAAATACTGGCTGCGACTAGTATTTTTGCGACCAGTGTTGAATTTCATGAACAAACCTATGTATTAATAGGTTGGTGATTGCTTTATAATGATTTTAAAATAATTACTCAAAGCAAACGGGATGCGTTAAGAAACTGGAAAGTTTTACAAATAATTTTTAAGACTCGAAAGTGGACCACTGCAGACTCTTAAAAATATTTTTGTCAACATTCACAAAGGAGAATGGAATCCTTACAGAACCTTTCCTGTTTGCGAATGGATTACCATTACTTTTGTGCAGTTTGTAAAATATAAACGGTTGGCAGTCAGATTTCGGTTGCAAAACATTAATACATCCCATTACGAATCAGTATTTGATATGGACACCCTAAATAAGACCCTTTCAAATCCCAATTTGCGACTTGGTAACCTGTTCTCGAATAACAATTAGTCTTTGATACATGATAAAGGCTAGTTTACAGTTCAAACAGTCAGATTTTGTGAATCTGACCCTTTGTGACTTCCAAAAGCCTTAGTACATCTGGCCCTCAGATCAATAATTAGAGTTTGGCAGCTGGGATATACCAGCACAAACATGTACAATATCCCTTTTGATGTATTATGTTATGTTATGTTACGTAACGCTTATATAGCGCATGGCTACCCCAACAACGAGGCATCCCAGCGCTTGCAGACAGGTCCAATCACATAACAGCCGGAGGAATGCGGCAGGATATCTATTCACCGCGGAACCCTAAATAGAAGAAAACAGCCAAGTTTTTACTTGTTTTCGAAAATGTAGGTGGTTTGTGATGGAACGTACACCTAAAGGAATAGAGTTCCAAAGTTTTGGGGCCCGAAACCTAAAAGAACGGCCACCAACTCTGCACCTCCGAATCTTGATGGTACAAGCAAGGAAGAGGTCCGCAGACCGGAGTGCACGCTGTGGAACATAGAAGGACATTACAATTGCATTATAGCTTATGGCACTGATAATATTGTGGACGGGGTATCCATTATGTTTTATTCCGTCTGTCACACTCTAAAATAAGGCCCTTACTCATTAGCAAATTGGAATGCTGATTTATCCTCCTGTTGGGGTTTCTTCTTCCAATCTTTAGAAAATGTATTTTACTTTGCAGATGGCACTTGGTTAAACCAATAATTTTCACCACCATATTTTAGCTTTAAACGGAAAGCACTTTTTTTGCAGAGCAGCACAGGCTGAGACTCACACTATTCACACTATTGTTAAAATCAGTTCATACTGTTCACTCTCCTTTTGTTGCGTAGGCAGTCTACCTTTCCATACCTACCTGTCACCTCTGCGTCATTTTGGGAATTTTGTATTTCTACTCTGTATGGGGTCTCACCTGTTAATGCTCTAGACTCCGACACTGACGTATGCTTGCCTGCTTCGCTAATCAACATAAGCAGCGCGAATCAGGAAAAGGAAAAAGACTGTGTTGATCAACTGTTAGCGTTTGAGTCACCGCATAAAGATATGGTAAAAGTATTGATAAATATGATCAAATCAAACGGGGCGCCAGGCCTAAATGGTATCCCAAACGCTGTGCTTAAAGCCAAGACAGATATATGGTCAATAATTTTATCACAATTATTTATAGATGTTGTTAAATTTGGTCACTGAATCCTGGCAATGCAGCATAATACAGCCAATCCATCAAAGTACCCCACCTCACAATCCAGCTTCTTATAGGTTAATTGCACTAACTGTTTTTGAAAGCAGGTCTACTCAGGGACTTGGAAGAATGAGCAACAAAAAGGAAAGTATTCCAATCTTCCAAACCAGATTTCATAGGGGGCAGTCAACGTTTATGAACCTGCTAATACTCACTTTGATGGCAGAGAGTGCAAAATACAAAAAAACTAAATCTTCATATCTGTTTTGTAGATCTAAAAGCTGCATTTGACTCTGTTTCTTGCAACCTACTCTTGATGCAAAGTAATCAGCATAAGGTGTACCGAAACAGTTGCTGTATATAATCTAACTGTTCTAGTCAAATACGAGGGTGCAGGTTAAATTGGGAGATGGAAGTTGTACCACATGCCACCTTGAAACACATAGTGGCCTCAAACAGGGCTGCATACTTGCTTCGTGTATTTTAATCTTTTTATGGCTGATTTACCATATTCTTTGCAAAATGCCAATGTGCACTCTCCAAACTTTGCGATCCTTACTGTAGAATACTTGCAATACGCAGATGACACCATATTGTTAAGCCACAAGCCAATAGGGCTCAAAAGATTGATAGAGTAATTTAACCAATATGTTTTAGCAAATGGTCTTCCAATGAATAAAAAAAAAAAAAATTATGACGATGGGGTCAACTAAATTGGATAAGAAAGTACGGAAAATCTATGGGTTATTGATCGAATCAGTAAAGCAGTATAAATACTTAGGAATTATGTTTGATGATAGAATGAAATTTAAACAACATTTTAATAACCTAAAGGCCAAAGCAACTTCACTCTCTTTTGCTTTTAGATTATTGAGAGATAAGCTATTTTACCCAAGTCACAATCATTTACTGAAGGTAATGAAGGCAAAACTGATTCCCTCGCTCACTTATGGTTTAATACTCTTTTGAGGTAAAGATAGCAAGCTCCTTGATAACTTACAAATAAAAGTTTTTAAATCAAAATGTAGGGTTCCGAGAAACGCAGTGCATGCTAATGTCAGATTAGGGTTAGGCCACTTAAACCAAACCTTGGTGAGACAATCTGCTTTTATGAAATGTTTATTTTCGCTTTATTTATCGGATCCTGGCTCTTTTGCAGATTTGTGCTGGCAAGAAATTAAACAGAAATCTTATGCTGGCGCTTGGAGATTATATTTAATGGAGATTTTGAAAACTTTTAAGTCCCTGCCATTCGAACATCTGTATAGAAACAAAATTGTTTTAAAACAGACTTTAAACCAATCAACTAAAACGTTATCATTTTTATTGGATCAGGAGGGGACTGCAAAAAAAAAGCATACTTGGTCGGTCTTTAACTCGTATAATAATATCGAGCCCCAACCCTACTTAACCACTCATTTAAAATCAGTTATGAGGGATAGACGACTTCTTATGTTAAGATATGGCTGCCATTCAACAAAGGATGGGATTCTAAAATGGTTACAAAATTGGCAATCACAAAACTGTAGATTATGTGGTTGTGTCAATGATACGCTAGTGCATATTGTATGTATCTGTCCCAGATTGTGGCAAGAGAGGCAAACACTGTTAAAATTAATCTTTAAGGAAATAGGAGGGAGAACGTGCCGCCAAGCAATTATAGCATGACTCTTAAGGGCATATTATCATTCTAACAGTACATTTTGTCAAGATCATCCTTATAACTGAGAAAAAACTGAACCAGGATGATGCTTTGTCCGCTTTATAGGAATAGTAGGTGGTTATGTAAGTACCCATGTTGGTGTACTCTTATTGCTATTGCACCAGTGTACTATGGGCCCCAGTTAAGGGAAATCCTCATTGTTTGTAACCAGTAAAGATCACTATAATTAGTAATTCCTATTCCATTAATATTATAAGAACAAAGGCACATAGACACCCTACATTTTTTAATGATACCCATTCAAAGTTATCAAGGAGCACCTGTATGGATAGTTTATGAAAAACATTCTAAAACATAGTATTCTCTTGTTTAAGATTTTAACCAGAGTTAAACTTTGAGAAGAGGCATGGATGCACTTTATAGATTCATGTATTATTTATTATCATTACACATGATATGTGTTTGCACTAAATATAGCTCCCTCAAAGGGATAGTGCAAAGGCACTTTAATTACTGGGCTGGGCAAGACAGCTAAGATTGTCTTTATATAGAGACTTTATGATTAACAATTAAATGAAATGTATTAATTATGTTATGAACAGAATAATATTTTTATGATGATTTATGTGATTTCAATGGTCCTGTACGGTATGTTAACTCTGAGTTACCTCAATATTTGTTTTTTTGGGTTTTTTTGAGTTTAAAAGTTTTATTTTTATCCGACAATTTACAAATTCATTGTCTGCTTCTTCCAAGACAACCCCCCACCCCACCCCGGGTCCGTGGAGAACAACAAAAAAAGGAAAAAAAATACATATATGCATTTAGGTGCGTGTTCAGAAGTACTGTTCTAGCTCGACAAAAACTTATTGAATCAAAAACAGATTGCCAGAGAGCGAGTCGCTTCTGATAGGGAGAAAAAACAGGCTAGGGAGCATGAGTGAGAAGTGAGTTACTAGAGAAGAGACAGTAAAGGTGGAAGGGGATCCGACGGGAGAGCGAAGAAGGGCACAGTCAAAGTATTTTCAGTTCTAGGAATTCAAAGCCTCTATCCAATTGGCCATAGGATCGTAAAATTATCATTCCCCTTTTCTTTGCCCTCCGACCTTTTTTGGCGTAAATTGCCCATTTCAACCTGTATGTAGCGAGTAGCCTCGCTTGCCATTGCCCAAAAGATGGAGGATTCAGGTCTTTCCAATAGGTAGCTATACATATCCGTAAGATAGTCATTGCAACAAAGATTAATGCCCTGCTTGCTATTGGGCCTACTGGATCATATAGCCCTAGCAAGACAGTAAAAGGTGTGAGTTGAATATCTAGGAAAGGAATCTTGCTCAAGAAGTTTTGTACATCTTGGATTAATGGTTGAAGTGTAGGGCTTGTGGCAAACATGTGTACAGCATCTGCACTATACGTTGCACAGCACGGACAGTTTGCCCCAGAGCCGGATGTCCATTTGGCGACTCTGCTGGGTGCTATATAAAAAAAACGCAGTTTTATAAAATTGCGCATGTAGCTTCGAGGATAGAAGATATATTTGTGCTAGGCTTAAAGCAGAGATGAAGGCATTCGGCGGGGCATTTACCTTGAGCTGCCATTTAATATCAGTTTTATTCAGTTCATCTGGCCGCTGTTCATTCAAAATGGAATAGATACTTCCTATCCATGGCAAGTTAGGGTTTATTAATTTATCAATGAGTCCGACTGCAGTGAAACCGGAAGACCTGCAGGTTTTATGTCTTAAATAGCTCATAATGGCCTGATTTTGAAAAATCTGATTATTACCCAGTTTGAAGTAGATTTGCAGATCTTGAAATGTTCGAATAAGGCCAGAGCTAAAGAAGTCCCCCAATTTGCCAATTCCTGCTGAATACCATTGTCGTAGATATACATTTTGAAATATCTGCGGCAGATTATCATTGTGTCTGACCGGGGTATAGTGGTTTAATTTAGATATTCCAAAAACCTTGCAGACATTGTTGGAAACTCGGTAGGCACCTGGCAGAGTCTTGAATCGGACTCGTTTATAATAACCGATTCAAGTTGACGCCACAGGCAGCCCCTTGCATTCTCTCTCAAGAGTGAAAGATAAGGAGAAGGTAGTCCTGAAGGGCTTAATACACGATCTTCATGTAGCAGTTCACAGGAATGTTGTGTAGTGTAGTTCCTATATTCCCAATAGGCTCTCTGCGCATTGGAATAACATATACTATAGTTTAGACGTAGGACTGAGGTCGACTAGGTCTCTATCGTAAATATTAAACTTAATTGTGAGTGCCAGCTAGCTCAGAGGTCACTAGAAACTTTCTCGAATAAACAAGAAGGGATTTGTTTCTGACAACCGCATAAACATGAAAACTTTGTTTCCCAAGAATAAAAAATCAATCTCTAGAGTCGCGGAAACAATAGATAACTATTTTACTCAGTCAATCGTGCATGCTTCGTTTCACCAGAGGTGCTGAGAAAATAGAGAGACGGGCGTTTTCAATAAAAAGTATTTATTGAAGAGTCTTCTTTATCAAGTATAAGAAATGTACTGCTACAATAGTAATACTGATTATAAAGTACATGGCATATAATACGAAAAGTATTAAAAAATAGTACTGTAAAAGCAAGATATGGTTTCTAAGCCATAAGTTGCCTAAAACTTATAAAATACATAAAATAATGACTAAAAGTACTCAACTGGTGCTTCTAAAATAAGCCTACCCCAGGGTATCCAACCTAAGTCTAGTACAAAGGAAGAAGTAAGTGAGGAGTAGCTTAAGTTTAGTATTTCTCTGCCAAGGATCTATCCAAGAATTCTCTAAGGGTCTAATCAGCTCCGTACCTTGGTTTAGAATGAAGGAGGTCTTGTATCTCTCTCTCAGAACTCGATTTCCCAGCAACCTGCAAGGGTAGCCTGGAAACACTGGAGCTGGATTTCTCGGCAAGAGAAAAGACAGAGTCTCTCAGTGCGTCAGCTGGAGGGTCGGCTTCCTTCGGGACTTGCTGCTGCAGGGCATCGGGCAAGTAGATAGTCGATCTGTTCCAAACCACTGTGTCTTTGTCTGGGCAAATGTAGGCATATTTATACTTTGAAGGTGCCGAGTTTGACGTATGATTGGTCTTAATAACGTCACTCAAAGACCCAGTTCTGTGAAAACTCCATGATTTCCTAGATAAATCAGTATTGAGGCGAGGGGAAGTCCCTAGCTGCTGAAGGTGGGGTTTTCTAAGAAATCTTTTTTGATTCTCGGAACTTAGTGGAAGTAGCCGGGAAACAACCTTTACAACGCAACTTTTACAACGCACTACCATTACAACAACACTTTTACAACGCAGCATCCATTACAACGCATGCATTTACAATGCAACCATTAAAACGCATGACACTACAACGCACACCACTACAAAGCATGTCATTACAACGCAGTCATTACAACGCATACCATTACAACGCATACCATTACAACGCATAGCATTACAACACATAGTACCCTTACACTATCCAACACTTACCCTTCTGTTGCACCCCCTGGAGTTAGAATAGTAATTTACATATCCAACACTTACCCTACTGTTGCACCCCCTGGAGTTGGAATAGTAATTTTTACCCCTACACTATTCAACACTTACCCTATTGTTGCACCCCCCTGGAGTTAGAATAGTAATTTTTACCCTTACACTATCCAATGCTTACCTTACATGCAATGTAATGTTATGCGTTGTAATGGTATGCGTTGTAAAGGTAGTATGCGATGTAATGGAATGCGTTGCAAAGGTAGTTTATAAACATTCGTTGTAAATGCATGCGTTTGTAATGGAATGCGTTGTAATGGATGTTGCGTTGTAAAAAATGTGTTGTAAAGGTAGGCGTTGTAAAAGTATGCATTGTAACATCATACATCCGAAGTAGCCATGCCGTATTTGGGCTGCATAGGCTCAGTCTAAATATGGTAATAATTTCTATGCCTATATAAGGATCGGGTAATTTATACCTATATAAGGGCATGAATCGGGAAAATTACACTAGGGTCCTAGATTAATTTACAACAATTGCAGTACTGACGCCCAGTGATATAGTTTTAGATTAGGGAGAGCCCAGCCTCCCCTTTCCCTTGGGAGGGAGAGGAAATTGAATGCTCTCCTTGGCTGCGCGTATGCCCAGATGAACCGAGAAAAGATTTGTTCAAATATGGCAAGTGAGTGGTTACTAAAATCAAGAGGGAATGTCCGGAAAAAAAAAGTAGCTTGGGAAAATATGTCATCTTTAGGACATTTAATCTTCCTACCAAGGTTAGGTGCAAATTGTTGATTTTACGGAGTGATTTTTCCACTGTGGTAGCAAGAGGAGTATCATTTTCGGAAACTAACTTGTCCACATTAGAGACTATACAGACGCCTAAATATTTCGCCTTTTCAGTAATCCTACTATCTACCCAGCTTATCTTCCTATTTACCACTATCTGCATTTTTGATTTGTTCAGGGCATAGCAAGGTCATTGGCGTAGGCCATGATTTTTGTGTCCATACCGAACCTGCTGACTGGTAAAATAAGGGTTTAGCTCTATTCTTTTTATCAAGGGGGCAATGTACATTGCGAATAGCAGGGGTGAACAAGGGCACCCCTGTCTCGTCCATCTTGTGATCTTAATTTGTTCTGTCAACTGGCCATTGATAAGAATTTTAGCCGTAGGCTCTTGATAGATTGCCTGAACTGCCTGGACTAATCTAGGGCCAAAGCCGATCCGCGGCATGATAGCCCATAGAAATTGCCAGGAGACCCGATCAAATGCTTTTTCTGCATCTAAGAGAATTAACAAGATCAGGTCTCCTGACACCTCTGCGGCATCGAATAAGGTGATCGTGCGGCGGATGTGCTCAGTGGTGCCTTTTTTGGGTATGAAACCATGTTGCCATTTTGAAACTAAAGGCTCGATGTTAGCATAGAGTCTGGTAGCAATGATTTTTTAAAAGATTTTTGAAACGGTATTGATTAGGGTTATGGGTCGGTATGATCACATTTCTAATGGTGATTTGTCTTTTTTAGGGAAGATGACTATTTTGGCGGATGACCAGGAGTCTGGAGGTTTGGCGCCTTCAAAGATGGATCTCACAATCTCGGTAAATACTTCTTTTATTTGAGATGAAAAGACCTTGTAGAATTCTATGGGTATATTGTCAGTCCCGGCGGCTTTACCACCTGGAAGACAAGAGAGTGCTGTTAAGATCTCACTCCACGTTGGGGGGCTTTCTAGAGCCTCACGTTCATTTGAGTTAAGTTCACTTATGGGAATGCTAGCTAAGTATTCTCTAATTTTGTTCTGTATATCTAAGTTAGTTCCTTCGATTTTTTCCGAGTAAAGTTCTGCGTAATATTTCTTAAAGTCTTCTTCTATTTTTCTAGGGTCTGAAGTTCCTACATTATTTATATTTATTGTGGTGATAGAGTTGGCAGTTATCTGCTGTTTACTAGCAATGGCAAGTTGGTGGCCTATACGCTCTCCCAACTCATAGCATTTTTCCTTAGATGCTGCCCATTTTGTAGTTATTTTCTCCGCCAGCACAGCACCCATCTCTGATTTGGCCACTGAGACCGCTAATTGTGCCTCCTTAATTCCTGCTCCAGTCTGGGCCGCCTGTATTAATTTTTTCTCCGCTTCCATCATCTGTCCCTGTGCCAGGCTGATTTGCAGCTTCTCTTTTTTATTCCTCCTAATAGAAAAGCGTAGTGTCTCGCCCCTTATACCAGCCTTAAGAGTATCCCACACTACCATAGCAGAAGCAGACCCATTGTTTATGCTTAGAAATTCCTGTATCCATCTGACAATATGCTCGCAATAATCCTTAATGTACAACAATGCTTTTTCATAGGTCCAGTGCGAGATTGGTTCTTGATTGCCCCAGCCATTTAATGTTAAAATTAGAGGATTATGGTCAGAAAGAAGTCTACGGGCAACATTGATGAAGCAGTCATGAGTTAGGGCGAGCGAGACAAAAAAATAATCGAGTCTGGCTAGTGACAAATGGGGAGTGGAGAAGAAAGTAAAGCTGTGCTGATTTGGTTTAGAATAGGCCCAGACATCTTTTAAACCATGATTGCTAATTAGGTCGAGCAATGCTCAATATACTTTTGGTTTTCTACCCCGGTAGGCCCATACCCCGGTTGCATCCCAAGTGCTAGGTAGATTTAGGTTCCGATTGCCACATAGTATTAACGGAAGCGGCGAATGAACAAGTTCTTCATTTACCTGGTGCATGACCCCTGGGTCATCTAGGTTGCTGGCGTAAACAGAGCAGATCGTGAATACAGATTTAGAGAATAGAGTCCACCTTGCAATGACCCATCTGCCTAATGCATCAACTTTGACTTGATTAGCCACTAGCGGCAAGGTTTTCCTACTCAGTATCCCGACCCCCTTCACCCTAGCCCCTTGAGACGTTGCCCAAATGATTTTAAATCCATGGGACTTCAGCAGAGATCTCTGGCCCCCTTCAGTGTGCGTTTCTTGAAGGCATATTATATCTGCCCCCATTATGGGTAATGTTTGTGCGGTTCTCTCTCGCTTTGATAAATTGTTCAGGCCACAGATGTTTAATGACACAATCTTAAGTTTATTTAGTGAACCTGTTGTTTAGTTCTCGTAGTGTTCCATGTCTGTATGGTGCCGGCCAAAGCCTTTGACGTGCCAGCTCCTCTCTGCCCGTAAGCCTTCCCACACCCTCCAGCCAACCCCCACCCCATCTCCCTCCCCTCCAGCTGTGCCCCCAGTCCCCCACACCGTCCTGAACCCTGCTTGTAAGGTTTTCCTGAGTTACAGTGCAAAGAAAACTTGAATCTTAGATACAGTTGAGCTCAGCCTGTTGATTTTTAACCCTATGTGGACCCCGGACCCAGTTGGCCTCCCCCCCACCCCCCCTCAATGGACAGTAAGGATAAGCCTGAATGGTGGTAAGCACATGTGAGGTCCTGGCCTCCACCCCGCTTGTGACCTCTCTAGTTAGTAGGTAGACCTGAGCTGCACTAGAGATCCAGAAAGTAAAAAGCTATTCAGTCCACACAGATAATAGAAAGTGCAAAATGAAAGAGGAGGAAAATCGGTGCAGAAAGGAGATAAAAAGTAAAATAACAAACGATGTAGACTAGGGATGCCAATAGTTTTAACCCCGGCTTGGATTTGTCATGTTACACATTAATTTAGTCTTAGCCAGAGTCCAAGATCTTAAAAACTTAGTTTTACTATTTAAGTTATCTTCCTTTCAGATAGTTCTTTCGGGTATTCTCCAACTTTAATCTTGGACAGGAATACTCTGGATGTTCCTTCAAAGTTAATTTTCAGTCTGGCCGGATTCATTAAGTTGACTTGAGCCCCTAGCTATTGCCGCCACCTTCGCTCCACAGTTGTCGGCCCACAGTCTGGTTTAGAGAAGAACTTTATCCCATCTACTTCTTTAGGAGAATTTGGCCTGGCCTGATCATAAACTTATTGCCTTAACAATAAATTCCTGAAAAACACTAGAAAAACTCTTGGTTTATCATTGTTTGTATTAGTACCCTCTCGCGTTTGTTTCAAGTTAAAAGGAAAGCGGTGAGCTCTTTGGATCTCTTGATCCCAGTTCCAGCTAGTCTGTGAGGGGAAGGCAGCCCGGAGAAGTCTCACAATGAACGCTCTAGGATCTTCTCCCTCAGCCCCTTCTGGAATTCCTAGTTGTCTGAGGTTGTTCCTCCGCATTCAATTTTCTTGTTCCTCTAGTTTAATCATCATGTCCGTGAGGCGAGCCTCGTGGGATGCAGATTGCTCCTTTACTTGCACCACTTCCGTCTCAAGGTTCTCTGTTCTTCCTTCTACCATGGCGAGCCTGTCTCCAATATCCGTGCATATTTTGTTTAATTTTCGAATGCCGCCTTGAAGCTTTTTAGAGGCTCCACTCGCGGCTAAGCTTTCTGTTTTAGCTTCTTCCCAAAACTGATTGATAGACTCCAGAATTGGGAATAGAGATGGCTCATGAGTGTTTGTAGAGACTAGCTGTGAGCTTGCACTTTGCTGAAAACTAATGGGCCCGGAGGGTGGTGTCTCTTTCAGGTCTGAATGGCCCCATTTCAGCTGGCTACATTTCCTGCTTTGTTTTTTTTTCTTTTTTACTGTGTTCATGGCCAGATCATTCTTCCCACCTTCCGAGTTGCTACTTTCGAAGGAGCTTAGTACCTCGTCATCTGTCCCTGTCAAGGAGCCATCTGAGACGGAGTAAAAGTTTTCATTTACTTGGTCCAGGGGACTGTGGATCAGTGAAATTCTGATTCTTATTTCCCAAGCTTTCCATGCCCCCTGCCCCATTGTCAGGAATGTCTTTTACAACTTTGAGGTTAGTAGAGACTGGTGGAGTAGCCGTGAGAGATAGAGTACCTTTATTTGAGGCGGCATTACTAAACATAGTAGTTTGGTCACCATGATTTGAGACTGGTGGCATTATTTCCTTGTTTGCTACTAGTTCGGCTCTGGCTTCATCCAGGGTTGGTTGTATAGGTTGTTGCGATGGAAATGCAGCGTCTAGAGCTGGAGCTAGGATTAGAGTTGGAGCAGTATTAGATAGGGAGTTTGTTTCATCTGGAGCAGAAAGAGGAGTAGAAGTAGACGCAGTGGCAGTCGCAGGGGCAAGAGTAGGGTTTTTTTTAGCAGCAATAGGAAAATGTCTGGCAATAGATAAAGTTCTTCCCGTAGAAGAAGTGTTTGGAACAAAATTTTCTTTTAAGTTACACCCTCTGATAGATTTGCTAGCTTTCTTTACCCCTCCATCGTCCCTTTTACCTTTTTTGAGAACGTCTGTTTTTTCCGTAGCCTTTTCAGATTTTCGCCATCCCCATGCTCCTCGCGTGTCGGGTTCGTTTTAATTTTAAGGGCTTTCTGTCCTTGTGTGGTCATCCACTCGAGGCTCGTGCAGCTTCGTTTTGCAAGTAGAATTCCTTTGCTCGTGCTGATCTGCTCTACTGTTGGGAATTGATAGCATCCATTCCACTCGTCCTGAAGCCTGAGGCTATTCCGCAGTGTCTCGCAGAGGATCTCGCCGAAAATAGAAGATGAGCAGTCGGCAATTGCAGGCATGCCAGCACAGTTCCGTGAGCGCCAGCTGATGCTCACGGAGCCCGTAGCTCGTTGATGTCAGGACGCTCCAATCCGTTCATCCGTTCTGGAGCAGCAAGGGCCTGGCGGATATGCCGAGCAACCGAGCCGAGGTGAGGGATGATCTGCTCAGGTCAGCCTCGCGTTCGTGAATGGAGTGGAGGTCGAGAAGGAGAAACACTCACACTAGCGCCATCTACTGTCCGGCCAATATTTGTAATGTATCTGTTCAAAAAGCTTGACGTCTCTGTTTTAAGAAATCTGCTGTTTTTAATTTTCATGATTGTAATGATTTTTATTAATTGGACAATAAATATTTTTCACAGTTTTTCATATCAGCCTGTCACTGCTTCTAAACTGTTAGTGCAATAAATAATTGTGCAATTGTCAACCTGATGCAACTGTGTTTTGTGTATCATGATGGGAGTGCCAGTTGAGCTAGATACATATTTGAGGAAACATTTCTAAATCAGCATTGGCAATGCCAATAGGTCAGGTTTAATAATGAAAGTGCCTTTTGTGTCACTGATAGGTGTAGCAAAAAAAAAACATGCACTCTATCAATCCTCTTTCCACTCATGTCTCAATTCATTAATCCACTGACACATTTGTCCATTCACCCTCTGACACAACCACAATAAAGCACATACACAAACTCAACAAGACATAAATTAAAAGTATCTGAGTAGATAAAAGAAAACACGCTGAATCTAAAAGTAGTAGGCAGATGTTTACATTAACAAAAGTCAATCTAGCAGTGGGCGTACGTGTTGAAAAGGAATTGTAAATAGTCTATCATTGTTTTTAAAGTTTGAGCCTAAACGCTACACGTAGAACCAAAATGTTGGTCATTTTAGAATGGTAAAAAAATGAAACTCTGTGGACAAAAGCATTCCATAATGATCCCATGGCTTAGGGGGAAGAGGCCATGTGAAATACAGTACACTGCAGATGAAATGAGCTGCAAGCAAGCAACAAGCTAGCATAAAAGAGGAGAAGCAAGGAAATAAAAGGTGAACTATAAATGGAGAAAATTCAAAACTGAGGGACTAGTAAACCATACCCGATAGTGAGGTGCAAGCATTTTCAAGTGGATGTTTACATGTGGTCAGAAAATGCCATCATTCACAGGGAAAAAGTTGACTAGTGCAGACTGAACCATAACCCCATGCAGTTCTCTGTTATAAATTAAAGCAGACTGTAATTGACTCTCAGACAGACCAATGGCTTGGATTTATATATTATTTCATGATTTTTGTTCATTATAAGATCCTGCAAGACATCTAAGAAGAAATTCTAGAAAGAATTATTACAGTGTAAATAATCTCCCCATAGCATTTGTCACAGGTAGTAACCAACACCAAAGTCGTTTCGTAGCGCGGTAATCTGACATTTTGTGTAAAAAATACCTTGCTATAAGCTTTACTACAGTGCAATAACAATCCATCCTTAAATGCCTGTTGATTTTTAACATATATTTTTCACAATCAATATGCGATTAATATGCTTATAATATCTTTTCATAATAAGATCAGACCTATGGCAATAGAAATATTTTTTCCTAGTGAACCAATCAGGCCTCTAACTGTTAGCAATGGATTATCACCTTAACCAACCATGGACTCCTGTTATGAGCATAAGCATTCCCACAAGGCCACCATTAGGTATACAATCATAAAATTAAACGGTACACAAAATAACATTTGGAAAACTAAAGTACTATCTCCCTTGAATGGGCTTAACAAGGATTTTATTAGTACAATTCTTCTTTAGTTATGGTTTGTTAGAGGTCGTAACCAGCACCAACATGTTTGCCTACTATAATAATCTGTGCAATTCCATGTAACAAAACACTTATCTGAAAGCTTTAATGCAGAGCAAAAACAATCTGCCCTGACACTGACTTTAACATATGCTTTTCACAGTCAATGTTTCACAGCAACTGCCTTTATCATAACTTTTCATTTTAAAGAATCATAGGCTTGTCATTTACTATTAATCATTGGCTTATTATTGTTTTGTCAGCATAAATAAGGCAGACCTGCAGAGTTGATGTATATGCTTTACTCTAAAGCAACCATCAGGTATACAGTAATACAATTACAGATATGTATAAAATACAGTTGTCAATAAAAGTACAAAATCCATACTAACAGAGCCTAATAAGGATTACTAGAATGCAGATCATCTATCTCCACAGGTAAGTCCACAGAGCCAAAACCTATTCCTAATCCTGTAATCTGTCAGATCCCATATAACAAAATACCTGACTAGTCTTTAGCACAGTGGAATAACAATCCACCCTTGAAAGCTGTTTGCCTTTCACACATATTTTTCACAAAAAGTATGTAAAGTATACTTGCTCTGTCATACTTTTTCCAAATTAACTTATAAGGCCTCTACCCTTTACCAGTGGCTTGACACGATATACAGTTCCCAGCAAACAAAAGCGCCCGGAAACAAGCAACTATCAGGCATCCATTTTTAAAATTACAAATAGTTACAAATCTACAGTTGGGGGGCGTGGCTGGCAGCCAAGCCAGGCGGCCATCCTTTAGAGGAGCTCCAGACCTGGGCAGACATAATCCCGGAGTACATGACCTAATCGTCACAGGAAAAACATCAAAAGTCCGGGGATATGCAGGTGGGAAGAAAGAGAAGACTCGGTGCAGCCTGGAAGACAAGGGAGCAGGCACAGCCAAAGTTATGTCCTTGGAGGCCTGATGGCGCAGCAGATTGCCGAGCGCGGAATTGAGACAAGTGCTCCCTGCGCTCACACGACGTTGAAACTGCGGCTGTGGCAAGAGGACACCGCCCAGGGACCCGGATTACTTTGCCACCGGGCGGAGCTCCGAGGAATCGCGGCGGCGGGTGCCGCGAAAGAGAAGCAACGCGGGAGGCGTGCCAGCGCAGGGAGCCCAGAGACTACGCGAGGCCGGGGATGCGGGCGGCCTGCTCCCCTTGTGGAGGGACACCCTGATGTAGCACTACAGGCGTTGCTGGCACTGGTGAGTGGATATACACACCCAGGCACTCGCTGCAAGCGGAGCAGGAGCGAATACCTGAATCGCGACCCTTCGAATGAGGTGTGCTGGTAATTTGGAACTAAGCATGGGCGAATTTTGCGAATCTCGCGTTCGCGAATTTTGCGGATTTGCGAACTCGCAATCCGCAAAATCCGCGAATTCTCGCGAATTTGCGGATTTTTTTTTTGTGTTCGCGCGGGTTTCTGCCAGGTCGCGAGGGTTTTTGTACAATTTCGCAAACGCGAACTTACCTGTCGGGTCGCAAGTTTTGCGAACTTGTTGTTTCTACGTGTCCAGCCTGTTTGGGACACTCTTCTTCATCACTGCCACCCTCTGTCACCACTGCCACTCTCTGGTTCACCCATGCCACCCTCTGGCTCACCCATGCCACCTTCTGTTTCATCACAGCACCCTCTGGTTGTCCAGTGTACACTATTGTGGCAAAGCAAAGCACACCTTCCCTGCCTCAAGTGACCTGAATTAATTTGGGGCTGATTAATGTGTCACAGAATATTTTTTTAGCTGGCACCTGCTTCCTTAGTGCTTCCTGATTAGTGATCTTTTGCACTTGCTAAGTGCTTTCATTGTTGCAAAATTAGTTACAACACCTGCCCTGCCCCAACTGACAATAATGAATTAGGGGCTGATTAATGTGTCACTGGATTTGAACTTCCAGCCTGGCTCCTGCTTGTCTCCCTTAGCTGTAATTCAGGACCTTTGTGGCATATGTGCAACTATTCTGAGGGTCAGAGCAGGGTCACATAATAGTTGCAAGTAGGCAACTGAACTCTGGAGGGGCCCCTCAGGAAGCACTACAGGAAATGGCTACTAATGATGAGTTTGAACTTTTGAACCTGGTAAGTAGTTTCAGTTTTGCTAAGATCGTATTTCTGCAATTTAGCGCTTATTCGCGGGGCGCGAAGTTCAACTGGGAAAGCCGCGAACTCACGCGAACAGTGCGAGCAAGCCATAAAATCCGCTGCTCGCGGATTTGCGGATTTTGCGGGAAATTCGCGAATCTCGCGGATTGCGAATTTACCGAAAATCCGCAAAATCCGCGAGCGGAACGGATTTTCCGCCCATACTACTTTGGAACCCCTGACTGGGACATATTGAATAATGCGGTACAAATGGCGGCAGTGAGCGCCTGAATGGGGACATAATTGAGCCTGAGTTGCCCGAGGGAGTACAGAAGGCTGAACACCCCTTGAGGCAACAGTGGAGGGCGCCCATACACAAAAATAAAAAGGATCTAGTGGGGACAATTCCAGTGAGATCGGAGGCATTGGACTGAGCCCTACATACACTGTTGAGGTGGGGCAGACGGCGAGGGGCCTGAAGTGGACCCTGGTAAGATCGCGAGGCGTGCTGTTCCCAGTCTGTCATGGCTCACCACGTTCTCACTGACTGCCATGATGAGCACAGACCGTGCATGAAGCTACGATAAGGGATATTGCGCCACTAATGCATGGGTTGAAGCTACCGCATGGACAACATGGATGCATTAAGGCCTTCCACCGCGTTGTGTGACAGAGCTGCTGCATTGAAAGACATACCCCAAAGTAAGTGACAGAGGGCAAGACGATAGGCCGAGTGCCGCTGAGTGGTGTCAGGCAAGCGAAAGGGCTGCGACGTTGTTGTGCGAGAGCTGGGAGGAGTGCGGAAGAGGTGCACTGGTGACCTACGAGAGACACATTGTGAACCTGCGTCCATTCTACTCAAGCTGCCTGTTGTTGGAGTGATTTGCACGATGGGACGCAAGGGAGTGAAACAACAGGACCAGGGTGAGCAGGATTCTGTCTCAGATGTGGCGGCTCCTGCTACTCACAAGCCCGGGACTGAGTGTACCCCACAGACTGTAGCACCCACACCAGTAGACAAGCTGGATCTCATACTGCAGGAAGTACGTGAATCAAGGAAGGTGATGGAACCTCAAATTGGAATTCTAACTACTGGCCTTAACTTGCTCCGAGCGAACCACGCTAAACTTGCGGACAAAGTAAAAGATAATGCTGCGACATTGGAAGAGGTGGTCCCACGTCAATCGCAGGCTGAAACCAAGATTACACAGCTGCAAGAACAAGTGGCTACCCTGCTAGACAGGGTGGAAGATGCAGAAGGAAGGGCCTGACGTAATAACATCCGCGTCATTAAACTGCCTGAGAAAAGTGAAGGAAACAATGCTACGAGATATATGGAGCAGTGGTTCCGGGACCACGTCACCAATGAAGGACTCTTCATGCAATATTGCATAGAGCGAGCACACAGGATACCTACTGGTAACCCGAAACGAGGAGCTCCACCTCAACCTCTCATTGTGAAACTGCAGAACTTTCCCGACAGAGACATTCTTCTGCAAAAAGCTTGTGAGTCATCTTCGATCGATTTTGAGAATACAAAAATCTCACTATACCCAGATTACACAATGCTGGTCCAAAGGCAGTCCTCTTCCTTTATAACAGTCAAGAAGAAACTTCAAGACTTAAACCTAAAATATGCACTGCTTTTTCCAGCGCATTTAAAAATTTTGCACGACCAAAAATCCTATTTGTTTGAAAGCCCCAGAGATGTGGAAGATTGGCTAGAGGTGATGGAACTAACAAACGCTGCAATGACTAACTGTCAACTCACTGCAAAGAGCAAAGCAAGCTCTGTGAGGTCCACTGGGTGAGGTAGCCAAAGAACGCATCGGACTCCTGGATGGCAATATCTCACCATGCAACAGATGCAACAGAATAAATCAAAGGCACTTATAGCTGCAGCCACGTTTACACATACTTCGGGAGTGGAAGCTAAGACCTCCTCGGAAGAAGAAGTAATGCACAAATCGGACTCTGAGGGCAGTGTGACTCTGTTTCCATCTGCGACCCCGCCAAGTCAATAAAGACTTATATGGCTGACTGTACCCACAAGTATATGTTATGTAAATACAAAATGGTATTTTGTAAAATGTATACAGTAGCGATGGTTTTATGTACAATGTTTATTATTGATTAGGCCCAGGTTCTGTAGAAGCTCGACATGCAGGGCGCTAGTGATGTCCCCCACATGGCAAAGGCGCTATGCATGACATTGAGTTTTTATTATTTCAGTTCAGTTGTATGGTCCGGTATAGTTGGATGACCAGACCGAGTATTGGGATGTTCACGGGGAGGGTAAGTCTCACAGTATGGAAATGGAAAACTAGGCTCTTTTACTTATGAGTCACACACATTCCCCAAAAGCTACAGACTAGTTGTGATGACTGCACCGGGTAAATACACTATAATAACACGGAATATATGGGGTATGGAAACAGAACAGAAATGGCATGGGACACATGCGCATCTACAGCGTCGTAAAGCACAAATAGTATATTTACAAGAGTCTCATATGATAGACAGCGAGGTAGCGAAACTGTGCAAGAGATGGAGGGGCAAATCTTCTCCACCTCTTACTTCAGTTATGCAAGGGGAACCATTATTTGGGTACGGCATGGAGTACCATTTATAGCTATGGAACAGAGGGTGGACAAACTAGGTAGATACCTATTTGTAAAGGGTACGTTAGATGGGCAACCTGTAATCCTCGGCACGGTGTATGCTCTGAACTTTGAACAAGATAAGTACTGGGACATAGTGAGCGGGGCACTGGCGGGGTGGGAGTCGCAGTTATGGATACTGGGAGGTGACTGCAATGCGGTAGTGGACTTGGCCCTGGATAGGTCACATCCGCCACTACATGGAGCAGGTGTGTTCAAACAAGCTGAGGCATTGGATAGGTGGGCACAGGGTTGGGAGCTATGCAATGTTTGGAGGATGAGGCACCCCACGCACAGGGAATACTCCTATTATTCCGCAGTGCATGACCTACATACCAGAATAGACAGGATATACTGCTCCACCAGGATAGCAATGCAAGCGCTTCATGCCACGTACTTACCAAAAATATTTTCTGATCATAACCCAATGGAGATAACTATGGCTTGGGGGAGGGTACCCACACCGGTTTCCACATGGTGGCTATGGCCACAGCTGCTGGAAGACTCAGTATTCCGTAGCGACCTTTCAGAGACCATTGATCATTATTTTGCAGAGAATAGCAATACGGCAGCGAGCAGACTAGTAGAGTGGGACGCTTTTAAAGATGTGATATGCGGGAAAGCGATAAGCACGACAGTGGGCGGCTGGCAGGAACTCCATAAGGCTTTGATAGATGTGGAAGATAGCATGGGTAAGTTAGAACAGGTGGCTGTAACAAATGATGACCAAAAGGGCCCACTACAAGAAGCAATAATAAAGCATGCAGAACTTCTAGAGTTTCTGCGGGTCATTGACTATCATGCAAATACAAGGAAAGCCCACGCTGAAGCAAATAGGTCTGGGGCTCTACTTGCCAAATTAATCCGGGATGCACCCCCCCCCCCCCCCCCCACGGTGATTATACATGAAATTGCGACAGTGGACGGGACAAAAGTTACCACACAGGCAGATATCAAAACGGCCTTTCAGCACTACTACACCGCATTACACAGTGCAATAGACCACAACGCAGAATCCCAAGCGGAAGCCTTCCTTTCTAACCTGACATACCCAAGACTCACAGCCACAGCCCAGAAAGATCTCACTGGACCCATTACCCAATCCGAAATCAGAATAGCTATGAAAGGACTCCTGCGAAATAAAACCCCTGGTATAGACGGGCTCCCAATAGAATTCTATAGTACGTACGCAAAATCCCTAGTATCTCAATTGGAAGTGTTATATAAAACAGCATGGGAGAAGGGATCTTTACCATGTACAATGGCGCAAGCGTTAGTAATATCACTTCCGAAGGCTGGGAGAGACCCCACAGATATGGCCAACGACCGACCATTGTCCCTACTAAGCACGGAATATAAAATTTTAAGCAAGGTACCGGCTAATAGGTTATTGCCCTCTCTGTTCAGACTAGTATATGTTTCAGGCCCTGGCGAAATTCGGGATCTCAGAAGGGTATATCGCCTGGTTGCGTCTGTTATATAACGCCCCTAAGGCGCGAGCCCGCACTGGTAGCCACATCTCAGCGGAATACTCCATACATAAAGGGACTAGACAGGGCTGTCCCCTATCGCCTCTTATTTTCATACTAGCATTGGAACCATTAGCCATAACAATACAAAAAGAGTTCGCAGATCGGGGCATATTGTTGGGAAATACATAACACCTGTTCTCGGCATACGCAGACGACATCATTTTATACCTTCATGACCTCAATATGATGCTAGCCTCAATATACGACACGTTCTGTTGCTTTGAAACTGTGTCTGGATTGGCCATTAATGTGGGGAAATCACATGCTTTCTTCTTCACAGAACACGCAGAAACTGCAGGTATAGACTTTGGAGACGCTCAGCTAGCGGTGGCCCGACTACTTTTAAATACCTAGGTATACAAATTTATAGAACGCCTGAAATATGCTAGATGGTAACTTGAACAAAGTAATCCGAGCTCTGTGATCCAGTATAGCTTTCTGGACGGCATTGTAACTATCTGTTATGGGGAGTGTGGCCCTAGCAAAAATGGTGGTACTGCCGAGGTTATTGTACTATTTTGCTAATTTACCATTAATCGTGCCGCAAACCACGTTCAAACTGCTGAACACAATGTTTACTGACCTTATTTGGGGGAACGCTAGAAGATGAATAAGCCTGAAGAAGCTGCAAGTAGGCACACAAATCGGAGGCTTGGGTGTGCCGGATTTGCGAGTGTAAGTATGCATACCAATTACAGTGGCTATCATATTGGACGGCGGGATGCAACTTACAGGAAATAGGGTTCACGGAGACAGACATAGACAACAGTGCATTACAAGTGCTATTATTACCTGGTAGCAGACCCCCGAGAGACCTTCCCCCACTGCTGGCCACGCCGCTCCGATGCTGGAAGGCGGCGCTACACTATACAGAAGCACCCCGGCATATGCAGGTAACATTTATTTGTTGGGGATCCCACTAACGGGAGGCAAACTCACGAAACGCAAACTGAAGACCTGGTTAGAGGCAGGGGTTAGCACGGTGTCAGATCTATTTGGGGATGGAATATTGCTAGACCATGATACCTTTGTCAATGAAATTGGGGTCCCAGCACACTTATACATACTACACGCTGCACTGCTGAGATACATAAAAACACACTGAGCCCCTACCAATGACCTGGTCAAGATGGTATATTATATGTGGAGAGGTAGACACCTTATAAGATGGCTCTATACAGGCATCAGCTCGCATACGAAAGCCACTCTAGACATACTGAGGCCTGCATGGCGGGAGACATAGATAGGGATCTAACAGATAAAGAATGGACGAAGATACTGGAACACCCAGGGAAGACATCGAGGAACACAAAATTCAAATTCATACAGACAATGGTATTGCACCGAGCTTATCTTACCCCACATAAATTAGATAGAATGTTCCCCCAAACCCAACATTACTGCCCGAAATGCTTGTTAGAGGAAGCAAACCTACTTCACATGTTTTGGACCTGTTCAAAAGTGCGGGGATACTGGGACGCTGTCAGGCAAAGAACAGGGGAGGCGGTAAACCGGGAAATACAGAACATAATAGAGGAATGCATTTTAGGACTCCACAAACAATCATCCAAGCACAAAGTGCAATACCGCTTTATAGACCTAGCGCTCAACTTAGCTATACGTGATCTAACTATGAGATGGAAATCGCGGAAACCCCTGGACGTATTGACCTTGCAAACAGAATTACTGCGTTGGGGCACTGCTGAGAGTGCAGCACTGCATAGAGAAGAACTCAAGGGCCTCCGAAAAACACCAGTAGCACTGGAATGGGATGTGATGCTGGAAGCCTTTAAATCAGTAGATGAAGTTTAAGACTGTGTGAGGAGTATACAACTGACTGCGCAGAGGGGTAACTATACCTTATAAATAGTGAATAAACAGGGTGATGTAGTATAAGTACACATGGATTTGTCAAGAGCATATACCGGATGATGCAAATGCGCAAGATTGAGATATCCGCGTGAGACTGGGGAGAAAGTTGGGGACTGTTTATTGTCCTAATGTGATAACGCATTACCATAAATTAGGATTGCTATCCCAAAACAAAATGTGACCTGGTGCAATTATTACATAGACTGGTTATGCACAGTTACGCTACAGCAGGACTATGTTGTAGATATGTGTATTTTTATAAAGAAATGACTGCTGATATTACAAATATGTAACATGATGGTATGATATAAAAAATTTAAAACCAATAAAGTATGTTGAAATTTTTTTTACAAATGTACAGTTGGCAAAATAATATACATCACCTCTCAATAGGGCCTCACAAGAATCATCACAGTAAAATTCTACTTTAAGGGCTTGTCAGAGGGGGTAACAAACTCCATTACCCTTGCCTAAGATGGCAATGTGTGAGATTCTGTGAAACAAAGTATCTTCTTACAGCCTGTAAAATAAATATACAACAATTCACTGTTAGATACCTCCTGGATTTACCATATGCTTTTCAAAGTAAATAAACCAGGCCTACTGCATTTGTAATGAAAAGGTCAGACTAATTGCACCGGGTATGGTATTACCTTGCTGACCAATCAGCCTATAGCTGTTATATTTGGCTTGTCACCATAACCAACTCAGGCCCAATGTAGTAAGCATAAACTTCCCCATAAGGCAACCATCAGGCATACAACCATAAATTGCAAATGTATACAAAATTGCTGTTGGCAAAGCAAAATAGTATCTCTCATAACAGCTTAACAAGGATTCTCACAGTGCAATTCTTCTACACTCATGGTTTGTTAGAGAGGGTAACCAACGCCAAAATCCTGGACTATTAAGGTAATCTATGAGATTTCAAAAAACAAATAATTAGGATTTAATTCAGAGTAATAACAATCCACACTTAAATGCCTATTGACTTTACAATATGTGTTTCACAATCAATATGTCAGACCTACTGTTTGTTTGTCATATCCTTTCATAATAATCAATCAGGCATATATTCTTTATCACCTTTAACACTGGCTTGTCACCATAAACAACCACAGTCTATTGTACCGAGAGTGTAAGAAGCTTTCTACAAGGCAACCATCCTGCATAGGGTCATAAAATTTAAAATGCACACAAATTTACAGTTCGCAAAGCAAAATACTCTCTCGCCTAAAATCTCCTATTAAGGATTAGTGTAGCGCATATCCCCACAGTTTGTTCGAACAAACACCAACACCAAACCCTTGCCTATTATAGAAATCAGTGAAATTCCAGCTTTGTCATAAAGTTTCATAATAAACAGATCAAACCTATGAAATCTGGTATGCTTTTCCCAATGAACCGGGGAAGCCTTTACCCTCTGATGTTGAGTTTACACTTTACCCAACACTGGCCTATTCAAGTGCACATTAACTGGCAACAACCATGATACAGTTAATAAAGGGTAATAACAGTTTACACCTAAAGGCCTATTGTCTTTAACATATGCTTTTCACAATACATATGTCAGGCCTAGTACCTTTACCATAATATTTCCTAATAAACAGAGAGAGAAGCCCTAGAGCTATGATCATTGGCTTCACACCATACCCTGCTCAGTCCTGCCGCATCGAGTATAAACTTTGGAACAAGTCAAAAAGTGCAATACTTGCAGTAATTTTAGTGGAAGCACATAAAGCCAGCCCAATCAAATTCTGTCCTAAGGGAGACCAATGTGAGTGGAGCCTAACCCCCCTTTTTCAGTAGGATTTGGAAAACTCTTGGGAGTGTGGGAGGGAGAAGTACATGGGTAAGAAGTAGGAAGGAGTGGCTGGGTGGGAGAAGCACTCGAGCGAGAAAACAGCAAGGAGGAGAAGCATACGGGTAAGAGAGAGCAACACAGAGTAAGGGAGAGAGGGAAGAGAAGTACCCAAGGCACAAGGAAGACAGCTAAAAAACACATGCCCTCCCATGGATTGCTCAACCAAAAATACAAGAAGTAAGCAGTGGAAGGACACAAGTAATGACACTGTGCTCCAGGGAAGGGACAAAACAAGAAGAGGAAGAAAAGGTCCCACAAGCTAACAAATAAAAAGAAAGCAATTAAGAGTGACAATAAAGCCAAACAATGGAAAAGCAGTTGGTGTGCTATAAGCCTACGGTAAGGTAACAATAGGTCTTTTTGAAAACACACAGTTTGCACAACCTAAAAATGGGATCAAAAGCATACTTCCTGCACAATTCTAAACTCACTCACATTCTAGCAATACTTTTTATGCCAATATGGCAAATGATGTAATAATTGCTGTCTCCAGCATTAATATTGGTGCTCTCACTTGTGATAAGGTGGTAACATGCATCCAAATGTAAACAAACAAGTAAGCTGCTGGGGGTCTCCAAATAGTTGCATAGCTAACAAAAATGCAGCAGGTGCCATGGGACTGGGCAGACGTCCCGGATTTTCCCGGACAGTCGGGGTGTCCAGATGCTTTTTTAAATTTGAAATAAATGTCCCGGTTTTTGGGACAAAGGTCTGATCATCTAGCGAAGCATATGTGATAGCTATGCTCTCCTTTTACAGGTGCCTACAAAATCTGAAATAAATGGAAGTCTGAATTAATTGAAGTAATTTATCTGTTTCTGCCAGGCAACACAGTCTGGTGTCTGCTCCCAGCAGAGACAGAATTAAATTAATCAATCAAGAATTTGTAGAGCGCACTACTTACCCGTGAGTGTCTCAAGGCGCTGGGGGAAAAAGGGGGGGGGCACTACTGGTCGAACAGCCAGGTCTTGAGTAGCCTCCTGAAGGTCAGCAGCTCTTGGGTCTGTCGTAGGCTGTGGGAGGGTGTTCCAGATCTTGGCGGGGAGGTGGGAGAAGTATCTGCCGCTGGTGGTTGTTCTTTAGATGCGAGGGACGGTGGCTAGGGCGAGATCAGCGGAACGGAGCTGGTGGTTGGGGATGTAGAAGAAGAGTCGTCTGTTGAGGTAGGCTCGGCCGGTCTTGTGGAGTGCCTTGTGTGCGTAGATGAGGAGCTTGAAGGAAATCCTCTTGTTGATGGGGAGCCAGTGCAGGTTTCTCAGGTGGGGGGTGATGTGGCTGTGCCGTGGTACATCGAGGATCAGGCGTGAAGAGGCCTTTTGATTGCGTTGCAGTCGTTTGATGAGCTTGGCAGGGGCTCCCACGTAGAAGGCATTTCCATAGTCAAGTCTGCTACTGACGAGGGCCTGGGTGACTGTTCTTCTTGTATCTGTCGGGATCCACCTGTAGATCTTGCGGAGCATGCCGAGGGTGTTGAAGCAGGAGGAGGAGACTGCGTTGACTTGCTTGGTCATGGAGAGTGTTGAGTCGAGGATGACTCCAAGGTTTCGTGCTTGGTCGGTGGGTGTCGAAGCTGCTCCCAGTGCCATCGGCCACCAGGAGTCGTCCGAGGCTGAAGATTTGGAGCAGGGGATGAGGACCTCCGTCTTGTCCGTGTTCAGCTTCAGTCGGCTGATCTTCATCCAGTTGGCGACGGCCTTCATTCCTTCGTGGTGGTGGATTTAGCGGTAAGGGGGTCCTTAGTGAAGGAGAGGATCAGTTGAATGTTGTCGGTGTAGGAGATTATATTTAGGCCGTGCTGTCGGGTGACTTGTGCGAGCGGGCCATGTAGATGTTGAACAGAGTTGGGAGGAGAGCGGGGGGTGGAGGGCGCAGGGTGGAGGTCAAGCCATAGCTAATGTTATGTGTATATAGTCTTGTAAATGTGTCTGTGTGTATGTATATATGCGTATAGGCACACATTTACAAGGATACATAAAAAAACAGGACAAGCCAGATATAAAAATGAGACTAAAGGATTTATGTCTGACCTGTCCCAGTTTTTGCTCCTCAAAATCTTGTCACCCTACACTAAGGTGTGTTAGGGTCCCTTTTGTACCCAATAACAACTGTATTCCACGACCACCACCTCCCAAA
The DNA here is from genome assembly GCF_964263255.1 of Lissotriton vulgaris. Classification (NCBI taxonomy): domain Eukaryota; kingdom Metazoa; phylum Chordata; class Amphibia; order Caudata; family Salamandridae; genus Lissotriton; species Lissotriton vulgaris. The sequence goes on from NC_141693.1 coordinate 440,255,886, forward strand.
CTCTAGGAACGGGGGTGCAGTTTTCATGTCTGCGGTAGGTGCCGCAGCACCTTTGCTACAATACCATCTCTAAATTAAAAACAGTGACGTACGATTCGCCTCACTGACACTGCGTTTATCTCTTTTGCTATTTTTGTGTCTGCTTTCAGCTTTGCTTCTATGTTGAGAACCTGCCTTCTGCTGCTAATTGCTGAGGGACACCCGATGCTAAAGTGCTGAGTTGCTTTTGTTCCTTCGCGGAAATATGACAAGGATACCATAGCTTGTGCAACATGTGTTTTCCGCTGTGCCACCTGGATGGAATTAGGTGAGAAATACATTTCTCACTTCTATCTCACCTCAGAGGGTTCGCTGTGCCTGCTTATGAAACAGCCTTTGAAGCCGTACTTTGATAGGACGCTTCCCCTCAAGGTTGAGCGTCGAAACCGCAGCACATATGTTAAGTGATATCAGGTGCGAGGCTCCCAGTTTTGGTCTCGATAATTAAGTTCATTATTTCACCATAGACAGGACACTCGACCTTTGTTTGCTGTGTTGGCTAAAATGTTGTTTGCTAGATCACATACGGAGCATGGGGAGTGGACATTTAAAGCATGGAATTAACATGGTGCTTGCTGTGATTTGGAGATGGAAGTTGTCTTACGTTCTTGAACACTATTTTGCCATTGTTGACAATGGTAACTGGTCCTTTTTCACTGGAGGTGTAATTGATTGTATTGCTTTTGTGTAGTGAGGTGGAAACAGTCGATGAGGTCTGTATAGAACTGGTATAAAACAAACTAGCACAACAATCAAATAACCATCTGATAATAACACATTACAGCAAGACACCAACACAACAGAAGCATAACAGAACAACCACAATAGGCACAACAAATCTACTTGACACAATGACAACACGTCACACTACTAAGGCACAATCATGCAACACAATAACATCAAACTACAAAATAAACAACATAGCCTAACCTGACTCCACAAAAGCAGATTACAACTATGTGCACAAAAATAACACAAAGATGCAATATAAAAATACAACACAATGATACAAACAACATAATTGAACTTAACAGAACACCAAACAACCAACCAAGTAATAACATAACGCAGAAGCACAGCTCCATAAAATCAGTAATACTGCACAACACAAGACTGCAATACAACACAAGACAGAGAAAGACAAAAACCACACACAGCAACGAAAATTCAGTAAAAACACAACGAACAAATGCTTACACCAAAAAACCAAAACACAAGAACACAACACAAAAGACAACTTAAATATACATCACAATTGAATGTGTGTATTTTGTGTGTGTGTGTTTGTGTGTGTGTGCATAAAAGGTACTGTGCGCTTGTGTTGTTGGTTTGTGCTGGTATATTGCTGTGCTGTGTTAGTATGTTGTGGCTGTTTTTCTTACTGCTTAGATGTATTATTGAGTTGTGCAGATGTGTTTTATTGCAGTCTGTGTTGCACTTGTTTTGTGTTATTTTAATCCTCTGTTTCTTGAGATGCTATTGAATTGTGTTAATGTGCTCTAGTGCTGTTTTTCGATGATTTGTTGTTTTTTTTGTTACTATTATTGGACTGTGTTTTTTGCTGACATGTTCAATTGCTTATTACTGTGGCTTTTGTTGTAATGTTTGTGTTGCCTTGTTGTTTCAAAGGTTTACTCATTTATACTCTACCTGCTTAAAGATGCAGAAACACTTTTTTTCATGATATTACCATTACCACAAATCCACTTTCATCATGGATGGTAAAAGATGTCTTCACTCTGCAATATGCTCCTTATCACCAAAAACTAGCAATAGTGCTAACCAAATATTTTGCGTGATCTGGCAATGATACTTTTTCATTTGTTCTTCTGATGTTCAGTGTTGCACACTTTCTCAATGGGAATGTCATCAGGGCTTTGGTTTTCTCTTGATCATTAGAGTCGTCTCTGTTCTCAATATTTCTTTGACTTGCCCCCCCCCCCCCCACACACACACAAACACACACATTCTACCGCCACATTCTGCCAGATTATCCTAGACACCTCCTTTTCTCTTACTGTGGAAGAATAAACAATAAACATCCACTGACAAGAAAACCGTGCATTCATCATTAGCAGGAGCAAAGGCGCTTCACAGTATGTCGCACATGTCCGATATGTACTACACTAATTAGTGAGAATAGTTAAGTGCTGAACCAGCATTGAGTGTTCTCAAGATAGAAGTGTCCTAAAGTCTGTCAGTACCACCGAATGATTTCTGTCAGTTTCTGTAATTTAACAAGCGTTCGGTGTATTCAATGCTTCAATTTATTCTACTGCAGTTACAAATCACAGATGGATATAAGCAGCAGTTCTGCCACAAATAAAAAAAATGATTAAGCTAGCCCTCCTTACAAAAAAACAAGATTAGCTAAAACTGGTCACCCCTATTTCTAAGTCCACTCCTACAGACTACAAACATGACAAGTATTATTTAGATGGGATGCTTTCAGATGACGACGTTTACCTCTATCCTTACTTCCGACCCACCCTCCGCCACAGTTTCAGTCCATGTGACAAGCTAAACTCATTCCATGATATGTCGACAGGATCAGTGAATCCCAAAGAATAGCGCTAGGCAAAACAGTGAGGGCTATTACTGTGTTGAGATTCTGTGAACAAATGAGAAAGCAGGAAATACGAAAAAGAAGATGTAAGTGAATGAAAAGAAATGAACAGACATAGCTGGAAAACTAGACAGAAAGACAGACTGAGACAGTTGAAGAGCAAAATAATAACAGAAACAGGATGCTTATGTGAAAGACATGAAATGCAAAGGCACCTGCTTATACTGTAGGTCCCTTTCTGGGTCTACATTTTCAAAAAATCACTCAATAGACAAATTGAATTGTAACATTCAAAAAAGCCATAGTCAGCAAATTACTATGTAGGCTCATCACATCACAGCGCGCCATCAGCGTAAATTGCGCATGCTACCTCTATACTTGGGAGAGAAATGTCTTCCCTATTCTCCAGCCACACTTTACGTTCCTCCACACAGGCCTTATTAATTCTGGAAAAATCCACCCTTGGCCAGCAGTCATTTTCTTATTTGGATGCCCGTGGGTGAAATAAATTACCATCTTGACTCTGATTGGCCCAGGTTTATATGGTTTTCAGAAAAAGATATTGACTTACGTCCTCTCCCTAAATCAAGTATTTCCCGGTATGAGGCAAAATCTGCACCAGAATGCACTCAGCGCCTTAAAAATGTTCTTTAAGTAATTGATTCTTTCATTCATTTCATTCATATAAAAAAGTTAAAGTGATATGTTAATAAATAGTAGAAGTTACTGGATTGTAGTGTGAAAAGAATGCATATTCCTAGCACAAGGCAACCTACATTCCATCACTCCAAAGGTGTGTGTTTCCTGAATATCAAATCCAGACTATCAAGGTATGCAAACTTCAAGGACAAAATATTGAATCCAAAATATTAAAAGATATGCAAGTATGGATTTTCTATGCATAACTCCACATATATGTTCCTTGGTGATATATAAGTCTTCAAGGTACATTGATCTTAAGTTGGGAATAGTTATTCTATAAGTCCCTATATGCACTTATGTTTCCATATTTTGGCCCGTGATATTCTTGTATATCAATATTTTTGGTCTCTATATTCACTAGTACATCTCTTCAACACCTCCACCAGACCATTGTCTTTCCTCCCTAAAATGTTCCCGATGCAAGTCAACCATGGTGTGGATTTGATATAAAGGTCAACATCCAGAATATTCTCACACTTACATCTTGGCATGCTAACCTTCTTCGTACCATGTATAAATTGCACAGCCGTTTCTAGGCTATAAAAATACTGCTATGAAATAGCAGACCACACAATCATACCAACTAAATACCAACCATGTTACAGCCCATGGCTCTGTTACCTAGAATGTGGTAATTATGCCTGTTAAAATGCTGTCATGATAACACTGATATAGTTCAGCATGTGAATAAAGTAACAATCTGCCTGCTTTTATTGCATTAAAACGTAACAATTTAAAAGGAAAGCCAGTATTCTGCATAACATGTATTTAAATAGATATTATATTGGCTCCTGCATTTACTCATGCTTGGGCCTGACCCTCTCTGAAGGATCATATCTAGACGTTTTAACTTCCTCCTCCTATTTTTGCTGAGTTTGTTTTGTTTTCCTTAGGACTCTGTGCACCTTATCACTGCTGAGCAGTGCTTAAGTGCTTGTGCTCTCTCCCTAAAACATGGTTTGATTGACTTATACCTGATTGGCATATTTAATTTTCTTTGTAAGTCCCTTGTAAAGTGGTATACTACATGCCCAAGGCCGGTAATTAAAGGCTACTTATGGGCCAGAGGCACTTATTGTGCTACCCACCTAACTAGCCCTTTAAAAACATGGCCCAGGCCTGCCATTTCAGCCTGAATGCAGTGTTAAACTGCATTGTCGATTACTTAAAATTAAACCCCCCTCTCTCTTTTGACTCCTTCAGCACTCCTATTTACAGTTTACCTTGTTGAAGAGGCATACTGAAGATCATTTCCCTCCAGGTATTCTATCTAAAATTAGGCCCAAAATACCAAAGCTATGTGATCCTTAGATGAAAATCTTGGGTAGTTCTCCAATGCAGTTAAAATACCAAGCACACTCACTTTTAATACACTGCAAGTTTGGAAATTAGCTGAAAACAGAAATTGTCATTTATTATTTTTATGATCATTTTATGGTATTTTTGTACTTTAAGATTTTATATGTGTCCTTTTTTACCCAACGTTTGAAAAATGGCACCTCCCCGCAGAACCTTACAGCCAGATTCATCAAGCTAAATTGCGCTCGCAAAGGGCCAGATTCTGAGAATCTGGCCCTTTGCAAGTGCAATTTTTGCATTTGGGATTCATCATCCCAAATGCAAAAATTGCTATTTGCGAAATCGCATATTTGCGAGGAATTTGATTTAAGGAATCTCTATTAGAGATTCCTTAAATGCAATTCATTAACCAATTTGAAATTGCGAATTCACAATATTTGATCGCTATTTACCACGAAGTCTGACTTCGTGGTAAATAGCGAAAAAATAGAATAAAGCACTTTAGTGCATTTTTCTCTGTTGCATGTTACACACACACATGTCCTTTGGACATGTGTGTGCGCAACACCTGTGTAAATTTGCATTTCAGGGGTGCTACAGGGTGTCCTTTGGACAACCCTGGCACCCTTGAAATCGCTATCTTATTTGCGATTAGCTAATTGCTAATCGCAAATGAGAAATACTCCCCATTCATTCCTATGGGCCTTTAGGCCCATTGGAATGTATGGGGAGTTATTCCTTATTTGCGATTAGCAATTTGCTAATCGCAAATAAGGAAGATGTAGGAATCGCAATATTTTTTCCAATTCCTACATGAATCCCGTTTTGCAAGTCCTTAATATCGATTCCTTATGAATCGCTATTAAAGAATCGCAAAACGGGTCTTTGATGAATCTAGCTGATAGTCATTAGTTTCTTTTATGGAGGCGGATGGTTCTTGATTCTAGACTGCCCCAAGTGTGCTATACTGATTTGGATTTAGAAGACGTTCTAATAGTCCAAAAAATGCACTCCTGATTTGTTATTCAGAATAAACTGAAACCTATTCACCGTATCTTATGTTTCACTTTCTCTGTGAGAGTTTTATTTGTTCATAATACAATGATATTACTTATTCTATGTGTATACAAAGGGCATGCATTAAACTTTGTTTTATAACAGTATGTACACGTTAATTATCAGAGTATAGTCAGATTTTGAAAAACCCAATATAAAATCATGTTTCACCAGAATTCAAGACTATTTTAGGAAATTATATTTTATGTATCCTGTGACTGAAACTATTTTATTGCCATTCTCAGCATTGTGACTGGAAGAGTTACTGCTATTTTAACACAGAGGGCAGTTTCATTTTACAGAACAAGCGTGCACAGCAATGCTACAACCATGCAAAGCTGCTGAGGAAGGAAGGTGTGCTACAGTGACAAAGGCAATACGTATCTTGATCTGAAAAAGATTGCAAATGGCGAGCGCCCATTTTTTTTCCACTGATCGAATTGAGCAAAATGCATCGTTCTTTTGCAATTCATGATTTTTTTTATGCATGGATGCATCTAGCCAAGTACAAAATGAAATAAGTGTAAGAGCTCTTAAGGGTTTTGTACTTTGCTGAAAAATAAGCCTACAAATTGGTAACGCGTATTGTTCCTGCAAAGTACACTTCCAAATTATAAGCTGTTACATGAAACTTGCCTTTTTTTCAACCACTACAGGAAGAGTGCTGAAGTGAACCCTCGCAACTTTGCACACTACATAAAGCGGCAGCGGTTTATACATTCGGGCGTGGGGGCGTTGACCCCATGACCATAGCCATTACTTACATGCAGCGATGCATACATACAAACTGTACGTATGCTTCCAAGCGGAGCTGGCTCACCCAGCAGACAGTAGGTGTGGCTTCATTGTGACAGGAAGCTAAGGCTTTTTGACTTAACTGCGCATGTCAGGTTGGCCAGTATTTTGCTTATGGACGACCATACATGCGCAGTTCATGCTCCCCCAGACATAGCTGTCAAGTAGCTGGGAAAGCAATGACCAAGCCCCATCGATCTCAGATGGAGGGCTGTGGTCACCGGTCCGAGCAAATCCTCACACTGCTCATATGCTGTTTACTGTTATAAACATAAGACTAGTGCTTTCATTGGCTGAGATGCATGATGTATTTGTTTCACTTTGCCCCCCCAGAATGCATTGCGCCTCTCTTCATGAGGTGTCGATTTCAAGGAGTCGGGACGTGGGTGTAAATAAGACCTGCTGAGATACGTTTTTTGTTGTTTATTTATTATGTTTTTTATAGTATGTCTTGTTTTTACACTGTGTCCTGTAATGGTAAAGCGCACTCCAATACTGTTGGTAGATTTCGCACTAGAAAACTGCAAGCAAGTGCCCTATGCCCCACTATTTAAAAGAATTGCCAGCCGCGACTGTCCATAAGCGTAAAATAGTAACAAGAGGTCAAGCTGGAAGCTAACGAACATTTGTGTAAAACGTCTTTGAGCACAGGCATGCATACACACCACAAACTAGGTTTATTTCAAAATGAAAACAAAAATGTTTAAGCATCTAAATGTTATATCATCACACTCATTAAAGCTCACACATACACACAACACACCCATCTACATATTATTATCCGTTAATAACATATATTGAAATTTGCTCAGTGAGAGGCTTCTATGCGCAGATTGCCCTACATTCTTAAGAAGCATGTGGGCCTATTCGCAAACTGCATTTTGTAGCATATAAAGTAGTACTGTTCACATACAAAATGCAATTTGCAAATCAAAGGCTGAAGATCTCTTCTACCCTTTCTGTGCGGAGATCTCCAAAAGGTGGTGGAGAGCTATAAAAACACATAGGTAAAGGTTTAAGCAGTAAATGTAGGAGAGACAAGGGGGAGTGGCTTGAAAACTGGGAATATTTAGTGTTAAATTCGAGGGGTTTACGGAAATTTCAGGAGGGTTTTAGGCAGGGACATACTGATACAAAAACACACCCATATAATGGTAAGACCATTGCAATTTACAAATTACACTTCTAAAATTACTATAGCCTTAGACGTGGCAAAACAGGTGGAGATGCACATCAGACAAGCCTAGAAGTAAATCAAATACCTTACAGAGCCACTCATAGGTACTACAACTCAAATTTATAGAACGCAATGGAGGAACGTAAATTAAAGAACACACCATAGAAACTAATGTTAAATTAATTACATTAGTTTGCCATTTAATTATATAGATATATGTGTCTATATATATATGTATGTATATATATATATATATATATATATATATATATATATACAGCAGCAAGTCCCCCGTTCCGGAGCCTGACCCTGCAGAGCGGCCTCACGCAATGGGCACGGAGCAGCCCATCCTTTCACCATAGAAACTCCACAATGTGAGGCCCATTACTGCTGACAGGATTTTATTCAAGTTAAAAGCGGCACAGATTCCATTCACCAACGTTTCGGCGCTCTGCCTTGATCACGGTAAGGAATCAAATGGATGCAGGTGTGCTGAGGCGCGCTTTTGAAGTGGTGAATCACATGACTGTAAGTATGTTCCTACAAGTCCCAAGGTGCACTGTGCAAGGTATTTATATTCCTGCTGGAAGTCCTTTTAGTTCTTAATGGCACAGGCACAGTTTTAATTTTCGGGCAGTTCTGGAACAGTCAGGTGACTAAGGACAAAGTTATTACCTATCCTTTTTCCATTAAAAACTCGAACTCCAGCCCATCTTGCAGCACGATCATTACAGGAAGTCACCCTGCAATGAATCTCTTCCATGCGCTTTCTTTTTCGCTGAAGTAGCATTCCTCTGTAGGTTTGTAGCGCAAGTGGGTCTAGCTCCTCAATGTAAATACAGCAGCAAGTCCCCCGTTCCGGAGCCTGACCCTGCAGAGCGGCCTCACGAAATGGGCACGGAGCAGCCCATCCTTTCACCATAGAAACACCACAATGTGAGGCCCATTACTGCTGACAGGATTTTATTCAAGTTAAAAGCGGCACAGATTCCATTCACCAACGTTTCGGCGCTCTGCCTTGATCACGGTAAGGAATCAAATGGATGCAGGTGTGCTGAGGCGCGCTTTTGAAGTGGTGAATCACATGACTGTAAGTATGTTCCTACAAGTCCCAAGGTGCACTGTGCAAGGTATTTATATTCCTGCTGGAAGTCCTTTTAGTTCTTAATGGCACAGGCACAGTTTTAATTTTCGGGCAGTTCTGGAACAGTCAGGTGACTAAGGACAAAGTTATTACCTATCCTTTTTCCATTAAAAACTCGAACTCCAGCCCATCTTGCAGCACGATCATTACAGGAAGTCACCCTGCAATGAATCTCTTCCATGCGCTTTCTTTTTCGCTGAAGTAGCATTCCTCTGTAGGTTTGTAGCGCAAGTGGGTCTAGCTCCTCAATTTAAATACAGCAGCAAGTCCCCCGTTCCGGAGCCTGACCCTGCAGAGCGGCCTCACGAAATGGGCACGGAGCAGCCCATCCTTTCACCATAGAAACACCACAATGTGAGGCCCATTACTGCTGACAGGATTTTATTCAAGTTAAAAGCGGCACAGATTCCATTCACCAACGTTTCGGCGCTCTGCCTTGATCACGGTAAGGAATCAAATGGATGCAGGTGTGCTGAGGCGCGCTTTTGAAGTGGTGAATCACATGACTGTAAGTATGTTCCTACAAGTCCCAAGGTGCACTGTGCAAGGTATTTATATTCCTGCTGGAAGTCCTTTTAGTTCTTAATGGCACAGGCACAGTTTTAATTTTCGGGCAGTTCTGGAACAGTCAGGTGACTAAGGACAAAGTTATTACCTATCCTTTTTCCATTAAAAACTCGAACTCCAGCCCATCTTGCAGCACGATCATTACAGGAAGTCACCCTGCAATGAATCTCTTCCATGCGCTTTCTTTTTCGCTGAAGTAGCATTCCTCTGTAGGTTTGTAGCGCAAGTGGGTCTAGCTCCTCAATTTAAATACAGCAGCAAGTCCCCCGTTCCGGAGCCTGACCCTGCAGAGCGGTCTCACGCAATGGGCACGGAGCAGCCCATCCTTTCACCATAGAAACACCACAATGTGAGGCCCATTACTGCTGACAGGATTTTATTCAAGTTAAAAGCGGCACAGATTCCATTCACCAACGTTTCGGCGCTCTGCCTTGATCACGGTAAGGAATCAAATGGATGCAGGTGTGCTGAGGCGCGCTTTTGAAGTGGTGAATCACATGACTGTAAGTATATTCCTACAAGTCCCAAGGTGCACTGTGCAAGGTATTTATATTCCTGCTGGAAGTCCTTTTAGTTCTTAATGGCACAGGCACAGTTTTAATTTTCGGGCAGTTCTGGAACAGTCAGGTGACTAAGGACAAAGTTATTACCTATCCTTTTTCCATTAAAAACTCGAACTCCAGCCCATCTTGCAGCACGATCATTACAGGAAGTCACCCTGCAATGAATCTCTTCCATGCGCTTTCTTTTTCGCTGAAGTAGCATTCCTCTGTAGGTTTGTAGCGCAAGTGGGTCTAGCTCCTCAATTTAAATACAGCAGCAAGTCCCCCGTTCCGGAGCCTGACCCTGCAGAGCGGCCTCACGCAATGGGCACGGAGCAGCCCATCCTTTCACCATAGAAACACCACAATGTGAGGCCCATTACTGCTGACAGGATTTTATTCAAGTTAAAAGCGGCACAGATTCCATTCACCAACGTTTCGGCGCTCTGCCTTGATCACGGTAAGGAATCAAATGGATGCAGGTGTGCTGAGGCGCGCTTTTGAAGTGGTGAATCACATGACTGTAAGTATGTTCCTACAAGTCCCAAGGTGCACTGTGCAAGGTATTTATATTCCTGCTGGAAGTCCTTTTAGTTCTTAATGGCACAGGCACAGTTTTAATTTTCGGGCAGTTCTGGAACAGTCAGGTGACTAAGGACAAAGTTATTACCTATCCTTTTTCCATTAAAAACTCGAACTCCAGCCCATCTTGCAGCACGATCATTACAGGAAGTCACCCTGCAATGAATCTCTTCCATGCGCTTTCTTTTTCGCTGAAGTAGCATTCCTCTGTAGGTTTGTAGCGCAAGTGGGTCTAGCTCCTCAATTTAAATACAGCAGCAAGTCCCCCGTTCCGGAGCCTGACCCTGCAGAGCGGCCTCACGCAATGGGCACGGAGCAGCCCATCCTTTCACCATAGAAACACCACAATGTGAGGCCCATTACTGCTGACAGGATTTTATTCAAGTTAAAAGCGGCACAGATTCCATTCACCAACGTTTCGGCGCTCTGCCTTGATCACGGTAAGGAATCAAATGGATGCAGGTGTGCTGAGGCGCGCTTTTGAAGTGGTGAATCACATGACTGTAAGTATGTTCCTACAAGTCCCAAGGTGCACTGTGCAAGGTATTTATATTCCTGCTGGAAGTCCTTTTAGTTCTTAATGGCACAGGCACAGTTTTAATTTTCGGGCAGTTCTGGAACAGTCAGGTGACTAAGGACAAAGTTATTACCTATCCTTTTTCCATTAAAAACTCGAACTCGATGTATGTATGTATGTATTGGAAGCACTCCGGCTCGCCGCTCTCCTAATCAGCAAGGCTTCCGCTGCAGCCCAGCAGTCCGTGACCTCACGGAGAAGTCAGGATCACGGTATTCTTGGCTTCAGGAACAGCTTTGCAGGAGTCACTAGCGGTCAAGACGGTCAAGACGCTTGGGGAATCGGGAGAGGAGAAGACTTCAGCAACAGCACAGTCCTTTCGTTTTACAAGCGTCTACATTCATCCAGCACTCCACGAGATAACAGTGGTTTCAGGGGGATTAAACTTACCTGGCTCTCCATGACTGTTGAATGCTGGGAGTTGTAGTTTGCCGACGCAGCTACGACGCATTTCCTCCAATCAACCTGACCCACCTGGATGGCCACCAATGGCAAGACGCTGTTTTCTACTTAAAAACGAATTGGCAGATTTGAAGTTGTAACAGACTTTGAAAAAGACATTGTTGTCGAAACGCGTCATGCCACACTCTGCTGGAATAAAATCCTTTCCTGAATTCCCCGCTGTGTCTCTCCGGTTTTCATGCAGGAATCGTCTTTTTTCATTCAAATTGCGCGTCAGCCCCTGGGCGTGCTTGAGCAGACCCGTCTTCTGAAGTGGCCGGAGGCACAAGGGCAGCTACGGCACTCTCTCTAATTATCCAAGGTATTGGAAGCACTCCAGCTCGCCGCTCTCCTAATCAGCAAGGCTTCCGCTGCAGCCCAGCAGTCCGTGACCTCACGGAGAAGTCAGGATCACGGTATTCTTTTTTTTTTTTTTTTTTTTTTTTTTGAAAACCTTTATTGTGCATGAAAATCGAAACAAATACGGGCCTACAACCACCAGGCCGGCCACGAAACTGTGGAGCACAGAAGCAAGCAATACGGGTCCCCAGCGACATCAGGCAATATAGCAACAATCAGTAGTAGTTACACTAAGCGGAATCATGCCGTTAGGGAAAAGGAGCATTGAGGTTTAAGTTTTCAAATTTTTGTACCAGTCCAAAGATAAATCAGTGAAGAATAGAGTCCAAGAGAACTGAGTCGCATATTAACCTCACTACATGGGCAGGCAGCAGCAAGACGAAACAACCGTAGTGAAACCCACCCCGTCAGCCAGGCAGCACTGCACACGTCAACAGGAGAAGCAGTTCACATATACGTACCACCCCTAGCGCTACCCACTCCTAACCAACCCCTAATAACAGACCCAGAATGGAAGAAAAGGGAAGAAATCACAAAAGAGATCGTACATAGGCACCATAGAAACTAACAAAAACTAAATATAACCCCCCACCCTACACACATGCAGAGGCTACGGCCTGCCCCCCCCCCCCAGCAGAGTGTCTGTCGCCCCAAAAAACCCGAAATTTAGGAAGAAAAGAGAGGTGGAGAGAAAGAAAGAGGGAAGAAACAAAGAAAAATATGCACTATTGCTATGGGAAGCAAGGAAAGGAAACCGTTCCAAAACTCCCCCAAAAGAACGGCGGGGAGGAGAGCCTTATCGCAAACGCTCGGACACCACCGGCTCGCTAAACATTCCCTACCCCAATAACAATAACGGATAGCTGCACCAAAGGTCTGACCGTTAGGGAGAGACAAAAATCAATACACAAAATCACATATAAAAGTCGGGTCCCTCGCGGTCCCCACCCGCCAATATAACAATGCAGCAAGTGGACCACCTAGCCCTGGCCCGATCTGGGAGGTGAACTTACAACTACCCTGCACGGCAATTTTATGTAGTCCGAGGCAACAAAGCAACATGGCCGCTCCGAGGATGGGGGAAGTGCACAGTCGCTGAACAGGCATCGCCTGCCTGCCTTAGATAGTTCTCCCCTGATGACACACTCGTCCAAAGCATCCAAGCGGCAAAAGTCACGAGATGGGGAAGTCATAACCAGCAAGGATGAAGCAGAAGACAAGGCAGGAGGGCAGGCTAGCAATGAACAAAGCAATGAGACTGTAGCACGAGGTAGACAGCCAGCCAGGGAACAAAGGGGAAACAATGTTGCAGCGGCGTTATCGACGGGCGGCAACAAATCTCCACAAGCCTCAGCAGCAGTTTCCAGAACCGCAACAGTAGCGCTCGGTGGGCTGGCAGACTGTGACAAAGTCAATACAAGATCTTGTCGGGGGTGAGCCCCCTGCGCATGGCATACATCAGAAGCACATGCATCAAGAGCCATGCTCAATACTGTATAGGTGCAGAACATCTCCGTACGTAGCTCACCCAAGGCCTTCAGTACATCGTTGTAGGTCCATTCCGGCTGCAGGTCCGTTAGTTCCACATTCCCAGGGGAGAAGACAGCCCCAGCTCCCTGCACGAAAGCATGCTCGTCATCCCTAAGGGTAGGCACACAGTCATCTTCACAGCACCGGAGAACAGGAGCCGCCATCTTTACTTCAGTGCGTGGAGAGCTGGGGGGGGGAAATAAGACGAGGGGGCCACGGGACCCGATCGTTAAGCAGCCGTCATCCCCGTAGCATACTGCATCCGCCGCCATCCGTCGTTCAATTAGGGAGCAGCAAACGTGAAGGAAATAGGCAGAGCCGTGGGGAGCTCACCGGTGACAGGCACGTTGGCGAGAAGAGCCGACCAGCATCATGGCGGCCGTAAACAAAGGAACCCCAGGGAAGCCCCTTCTTGGCCGTCCCGGTACAGCTCCACGTAGTCACAGCCGGGTGGAAAAAACAAGTATCGGCCAAGCTGCAGGCAGGCGGAGGCACCCCCGCGTTGTGTCACAGTCGCCGCGATCACGGTATTCTTGGCTTCAGGAACAGCGTTGCAGGAGTCACTAGCGGTCAAGACGCTTGGGGAATCGGGAGAGGAGAAGACTTCAGCAACAGCACAGTCCTTTCATTTTACAAGCGTCTACATTCATCCAGCACTCCACGAGATAACAGTGGTTTCAGGGGAATTAAACTTACCTGGCTTTCCATGACTGTTGAATGCTGGGAGTTGTAGTTTGCCAACGCAGCTACGACGCATTTCCTCCAATCAACCTGACCCACCTAGATGGCCACCAATGGCAAGACGCCGTTTTCTACTTAAAAACGAATTGGCAGATTTGAAGTTGTAACAGGCATTTGAAAAAGACATTGTTGTCGAAACGCGTCATGCCACACTCTGCTGGAATAAAATCCTTTCCTGAATTCCCCGCTGTGTCTCTCCGGTTCTTCATGCAGGAATCGTCTTTTTTCATTCAAATTGCGCGTCAGCCCCTGGGCGCGCTTGAGCAGACCCGTCTTCTGAAGTGGCCGGAGGCACAAGGGCAGCTACGGCACTCTCTCTAATTATCCAAGGTATTGGAAGCACTCCGGCTCGCCGCTCTCCTAATCAGCAAGGCTTCCCCTGCAGCCCAGCAGTCCGTGACCTCACGGAGAAGTCAGGATCACGGTATTCTTGGCTTCAGGAACAGCGTTGCAGGAGTCACTAGTGGTCAAGACGCTTGGGAAATCGGGAGAGGAGAAGACTTCAGCAACAGCACAGTCCTTTCGTTTTACAAGCGTCTACATTCATCCAGCACTCCACGAGATAACAGTGGTTTCAGGGGGATTAAACTTACCTGGCTTTCCATGACTGTTGAATGCTGGGAGTTGTAGTTTGCCGACGCAGCTACGACGCATTTCCTCCAATCAACCTGACCCACCTGGATGGCCACCAATGGCAAGACGCCGTTTTCTACTTAAAAACGAATTGGCAAATTTGAAGTTGTAACAGGCATTTGAAAAAGACATTGTTGTCGAAACGCGTCATGCCACACTCTGCTGGAATAAAATCCTTTCCTGAATTCCCCGCTGTGTCTCTCCGGTTCTTCATGCAGGAATCGTCTTTTTTCATTCAAATTGCTCGTCAGCCCCTGGGCGTGCTTGAGCAGACCCGTCTTCTGAAGTGGCCGGAGGCACAAGGGCAGCTACGGCACTCTCTCTAATTATCCAAGGTATTGGAAGCACTCCGGCTCGCCGCTCTCCTAATCAGCAAGGCTTCAGCTGCAGCCCAGCAGTCCGTGACCTCACGGAGAAGTCAGGATCACGGTATTCTTGGCTTCAGGAACAGCGTTGCAGGAGTCACTAGCAGTCAAGACGCTTGGGGAATCGGGAGAGGAGAAGACTTCAGCAACAGCACAGTCCTTTCGTTTTACAAGCGTCTACATTCATCCAGCACTCCACGAGATAACAGTGGTTTCAGGGGGATTAAACTTACCTGGCTTTCCATGACTGTTGAATGCTGGGAGTTGTAGTTTGCCGACGCAGCTACGACGCATTTCCTCCAATCAACCTGACCCACCTGGATGGCCACCAATGGCAAGACGCCGTTTTCTACTTAAAAACGAATTGGCAGATTTGAAGTTGTAACAGGCATTTGAAAAAGACATTGTTGTCGAAACGCGTCATGCCACACTCTGCTGGAATAAAATCCTTTCCTGAATTCCCCGCTGTGTCTCTCCGGTTCTTCATGCAGGAATCGTCTTTTTTCATTCAAATTGCGCGTCAGCCCCTGGGCGCGCTTGAGCAGACCCGTCTTCTGAAGTGGCCGGAGGCACAAGGGCAGCTACGGCACTCTCTCTAATTATCCAAGGTATTGGAAGCACTCCGGCTCGCCGCTATCCTAATCAGCAAGGCTTCCGCTGCAGCCCAGCAGTCCGTGACTTCACGGAGAAGTCAGGATCACGGTATTCTTGGCTTCAGGAACAGCGTTGCAGGAGTCACTAGCGGTCAAGACGCTTGGGGAATCGGGAGAGGAGAAGACTTCAGCAACAGCACAGTCCTTTCGTTTTACAAGCGTCTACATTCATCCAGCACTCCACGAGATAACAGTGGTTTCAGGGGGATTAAACTTACCTGGCTTTCCATGACTGTTGAATGCTGGGAGTTGTAGTTTGCCGACGCAGCTACGACGCATTTCCTCCAATCAACCTGACCCACCTGGATGGCCACCAATGGCAAGACGCCGTTTTCTACTTAAAAACGAATTGGCAGATTTGAAGTTGTAACAGGCATTTGAAAAAGACATTGTTGTCGAAACGCGTCATGCCACACTCTGCTGGAATAAAATCCTTTCCTGAATTCCCCGCTGTGTCTCTCCGGTTCTTCATGCAGGAATCGTCTTTTTTCATTCAAATTGCGCGTCAGCCCCTGGGCGCGCTTGAGCAGACCCATCTTCTGAAGTGGCCGGAGGCACAAGGGAGGCTACGGCACTCTCTCTAATTATCCAAGGTATTGGAAGCACTCCGGCTCGCCGCTCTCCTAATCAGCAAGGCTTCCGCTGCAGCCCAGCAGTCCGTGACCTCACGGAGAAGTCAGGATCACGGTATTCTTGGCTTCAGGAACAGCGTTGCAGGAGTCACTAGCAGTCAAGACGCTTGGGGAATCGGGAGAGGAGAAGACTTCAGCAACAGCACAGTCCTTTCGTTTTACAAGCGTCTACATTCATCCAGCACTCCACGAAATAACAGTGGTTTCAGGGGGATTAAACTTACCTGGCTTTCCATGACTGTTGAATGCTGGGAGTTGTAGTTTGCCGACGCAGCTACGACGCATTTCCTCCAATCAACCTGACCCACCTGGATGGCCACCAATGGCAAGACGCCGTTTTCTACTTAAAAACGAATTGGCAGATTTGAAGTTGTAACAGGCATTTGAAAAAGACATTGTTGTCGAAACGCGTCATGCCACACTCTGCTGGAATAAAATCCTTTCCTGAATTCCCCGCTGTGTCTCTCCGGTTCTTCATGCAGGAATCGTCTTTTTTCATATATATATATATATATATATAGATACACACACACACAAATATACATGTATATATATAACACGCGGCCAACGTCACAGAGAGGACCGTCAATGCACAACTAACCAAATTCATTGGAGAAAACTCCATTCTGGACCCCTCCCAATCCAGATTCCACAGGAAAGACAGCACTAAAACCGCCTTACTCGCAGACACAGACGACTCACCGTGCGTGAAACCGGCACTGAGGAAAGCTGACAAGCTGAAACACATCTGCCATTAAGTTTCACATCTCCAGAGTCTATGCGCAACAACTGTGGTAGAGAATAAAACCGCTTGAACCAACCCTTGCTGTGTCAGACCCTTTCATACCTGTGAGGGGGTATTGGATTTCATGTTTCACCAGTAATTATGCCACTGGTCCCTGACATGCCCTCCGGGTCTGGTGCAATGCGTTAGACAGCAACTTTGGAGTGGGTATGGAGATACAACGCGTTGCCTCCATCAACAGTTAACACTATTGAGTGATCATCATCTTCGAGGGGAGAGAGGAAGCAGTATTCACTGCGGAGGGAAGCTCAAATGGACTCACAGTGTTAATGTAGGAACTGAACTGGCTGTCGTTGTGAGTATGCTGCCCGTAATCCAACACCGTTGGGACACCACTGTGTGCCTGAAAGGCTGATTATTTACTGGGCTTTCACGTCGGAAGCAGCATTCTTCACTGTAGCGGTTTGAAGTATTGAGCCTAAGCGAGTCGTCCTAAAGAGGTAGTTTTCCCTTAAGATGGAGGTGGAGTCGAGTCATCACCTTAGTATGAGTGACTCCAGCAACATTCAAAAAGACCCCAGGTGTGACGACTCACTCTGAAGCCGGCACTGAGGAAAGCTGACAGGCTGAAACGCGACTGACTAGATGTTTCACATCCCCAGAGACTATGCGCAACAATTGTGGTAGAGAATAAAACCACTTGACCCAACCCTTGCAATGTCAGACCCTTTCATACCTGTGAGGGGGTATTAGATTTCACATATACATATACATATATATATTCGAGATGAGATTCAAGTCCCATTAGTCTTTCCGCTGAAAACATCCAGGCACTCACGAGCAAAGTTTCATAAGCTTATTTATTAAGCAGTACCATCAACGCGTTTCGGGAGTCAAGCTCCCTTGATCACGATGTTTTTGCGTTTGTCAGAGCCCTCCCTTTCAAACAATTTGACTGGATATTGCACTAAGAGAATAGAAAGTGCTAGTGCTTGAACAGTACTTATCATTTCAAATAAAGTGCTAATATTTCTATGTTTTTCACAGTACTTAATAGCTGTAAACATTCCCCATACAATATATTTCTATGAGTCAATCGGGGAATGTCTTAGTCTCAGTAAAAAGTGCTAGTGCTTTAACTACAAATACAGTACTCCATAGATGTAAACATTTCACTCAAATTGCAACTTCGCAAATATTATTCCAAAGTGTCAGTGCATATCACAGAACAAAAGCAGCATTCTTCATTGCAATATAACTGTCCCTGAGCCAATATCTTTAAAAACAAAACCACCTCTATGCACGAAATTGTAGAAGGAAGGGGCTCAGAATTAGACCATTAAAATCAAAAAAGAGATTTTCATCAAAGAAAAATCAATGATAAAAAAATCTTAAAATGCAGTTCAATAATAATCGAGGGTTAGAAAACAGTTCATTAAATTCATAGTCAATCAACTCAAACAGGTATATAGGTCTTTATCCACATTTAGGCCCTGTGGCTCCATACAATTAAATTCTAATATAAAGTAAGTCTCCAATCTCCTCAACTCACTCTTTCTATCCCCCCCTCTCTTCTTTTTTGGGACTTCTGCAATACAGGAGTATCGCAGACCTTCGGGGTTACTTTGATGATGGAGTTCAAAGTGTCGGGCCACAGGGTAAGACCTATCCTGGTTGACTATTGCTCTTCTATGCTGCAATATCCGTTGGTGTACGGGTAAGATCGTACTACCGATGTAGATCTTAGGGCAAGGACATTGTAAAAGATACACAACAAATTCACTTTTACATGTGATGGTACTTTTTATTTTAACGGTTTTATTGAAAGTTGTTTTAAGATCCGTGCGATTCATACCATGTTGGCACGCTTTACATTTAAAACACTTTTTAAAACCGGGTTTTGGCTTCAACCAGTCAGCACTACTCTTACGTTTATCTACAAAATCACTACGGACAATTAGATCTTTTAGTGACTTAGATTTTCTATAGGTGATCTCAGGATTTTTCTTCACCTTGAAACCCAAAACTGGATCATTTCTGATTAGGTACCAGTGTTTTCTAAGTATTGATCTAACTTCCTTATGTTTAGTGTTGTAGTAGTGATAAATCTTGAGCTGCCTCGATCTTGTTGATTTAAATTCGATTTACGAGATCTAGAGGGCTCAAAAAGTAGAGAGTGTCTAGTTAGTTTCTTAGCTTTACTAGAAGCACCTTTGAGGATTGTCCTGCTATATCCCCTTTCTAGGAATCTCTGAGTCATTTCTTTTTCAATGGTGTTAAATTGTTCATCACTGCTACATTTACGTCTGGCCCTATAGTACTCCCCAAACGGAATACTCCTTATTAATGCAGTTGGATGGGCACTTTTGGCGTGCAGTATTGAATTACCCGCAGTCTGTTTACGGAACACTGTTGTTTCTAAATTGTTATCCAAAGGAGTGATTCTAATATTGAGGAAGTCAATCGAGACTTTGCTAAAGTTCCCCACAAATTCCAAATTTAGAGAATTCTGATTATTTTCCTCGATGAATATACCGATTGATGCCTCCGTGCCCTGCCACAGCACGGAGACATCATCGATATAACGTACCCACAAAAGGATGTGTTCAGACCAATGATCAAGTGGGCCCCCTTTGAGCACCTTTCTCCTCCCAGTAGCCGAGATGTAAATTGGCATAACTGGGGGCAAAGCAGGTGCCCATCGCGGTACCTCGCTCCTGAATATAGAGATCATTGCCAAAAAGAAAAAAATTCTTAGATAAACACCATTCCATGATCTCAAGAATCATCCTATTTTGGGATGCAAGGCGTATTGGTCTTCTATTCAGATAGTGCTCAAGGGCTTTCAAACCATCAATGTGTCTTATACTCGTATACAGAGTAGAAATGTCCAATGTCTCTAGTTACATTTTTCCCAAACAGGTCTACATTGTCTTTTATTGTTTGTGGTAGAAATTAGACGTGGCCCTGAATGGCGTATGATCTTCGACTAACAAACTATTTCCATGGTCAGAATTGTCATTATTATCTTCCTCAAACCGAGGCACAAGAAATCAGGAAAACAAATGCTCAAAGCACGAAAAGGGGGCAGGGTAGAAACACCCTGACCCCCTAGGCCTGCTTAGGGGGTCCTACAAGGACCACCAGGGCCAACATTTCTATTTTATTTTTAAATCGGCAAAATCCGCGGAAGATACGCGGAACCGGCCCAAAAAAAAAAATGAAGCGTGGGCTCCCACGCTTCATTACTGTTTAGCCCCCGGGTGGGCCAAGTCCCGGGGGCAATATTTGTATGATAATGGGGGACCCAGAGGGGCCCCCCAGCCGCGGGGAATGTCACCCTCTGGGGCTTTTCAAAAATATGGGGGCTCACAACCCCCCAGCCCCGTGGACCGCCACCCCCGGGGCTTCTAAAGCCCCCCAAGCCCCAGGTGAAGGACTGGGTTCTTTAAGACCCAGCGGTGCCAGGGCACAACACCTGAAACCTTCGTGGGTAACCTGCTCCGGCGTACGAATGACAGAGACACGGGACACTTCCTTCGGCGTCAAAGATTCAAGGTTTATTTACTGCAGGGAACACAGAAGTCACGACAAGTACAACACGTGCAACTTGGGGAGACTGCTTCAAATTGGTTCTTTGGATCGCTCCTTTTATACAGATTTTACCCATAGGACAACATGATACACAAAGGTTTACAACCCGGTTCCCATAATTATCCCCCAGAGGGGTCGCTTTGGTCACTTTGATACACATAAGGTCCGGAACATAAGTGCGGAAACATTTGGCGGTTCCCAACTGTAAAAACCCATCTTCCCAACATTAGTGCATTCCAATCGGCAGTAAAACAGATCGAAATAGGAACAAAGACAGGTGCAGAGGAAGACGGAGACAGTGGGGAAATCGGAAAGGGTGTAAAAGGGGAGGTATCGGGAAACACGAGATACAGGCATCAAAAGGGACGTGCCTAATGAGATGCACGGCTGAGACAATAAACCGGCACGGCAAGATGAGCCTCGAGCGGGGCCATCTGCCTTACAGTATCATCCCCCTCGTCATAAAGACACTTACAAAGAACATGTGTCTTCCGCAAATATCTTGGGAGTCCCAGGGTCGCGAAGCGGACAGCGTCCGTTCGCTGGCTACTTGAGGGCAAGAGACAAAATGGATGCCGTATCTAAGATGGAACCCGTGGGTACAGATGAAAAACCCACATAACAAACGAACGGTTTAAGTTAGCACAGCGAAACTGCGCACACTTACTAAACTCGTCATTTGCGGTTCATAGATACCAGACTCGACCATATTCGTGCGAGTCGAAAACACCACTTACAATTGTCACGGAACCTCAGACGCTCCTTTTGCCCTCATGTAGGCAAGCACTAGTCGGAATCATATTCGATATTCATCAGACCATCGAGATGTTGCTGTAGCATAGCTCTGTCCAACCGAGTCCCCTTGGTAACAGGTGGCTGTCTCATACACGTTGTAGCACAGAGGCCACATAAGGCAGGACCGCACTGCACACAAAGGCAACACGTGAACAGGAACGCCACAACGACTCCGATGATCATCAGAATCTTCCAACCCCAAGTCGACATCAGGCCCCAAAACCACCCAAGTAGCGTCCAATCCCCTACATCCACGTGTATGGATTCGGAGATCTTATGCAACTTCGAGATGGCTTGATAGACAGTCGGAGCGTTATCAGGAATGAAAATACAGCAGCTCGAATGGATCACCTTACATACCCCACCTCGATCTGCTAAGATCACGTCTAAAACCATACGGTTTTGTAACGTCATAAGTCTATCCGCCTGAAGTTCAGTGGTGATGTTACCAAGGGCACTGGCAGTAATATTAGCTGTCGATTCTACCACTCGAGTCAACTGTTTCAGGTTCCTACTATTAACCATAGGTCCCCAAAACGGGAGGAAACCTTTGAAAAAGTCTCCTGCCTCTTGACCGGCAGTATCCTCTTCGCTAATTACGCCTCTCACAACTCTAGTCTTGTGATAATCTGCATCTACAGTGAACGTCGGAGGCAACAAGTTTGCGATGAAGCATGAGCCCATGAAGTCAGAGGGCAACCATGCATATGCACGATCATGACAGATAAAGTATGTACCCTTGGCGGCCAGGAACACAGGGGACGAGACCATCGGCAGAATGTAATTTTCAGTGCAAGCACTCTCTCCAAGTCGGGCTTTCGATCTTCGGCCGCGACCTATGAGGCAAAAATTACCAATGTGGGGTACGACCCATATCGGAGGCGAGCTTTTAAGCTGCTTTTCACTGGTGAACACACTATATTCGCCTCTACTTAGGACCCTATTGGCTTGTACCTCTTCTTCAGGAATAAGCGAGGGATCATAGATATCGCTATCTAAATCCTCTATTGCTATCGACAAAGGTTTTTGATACGAGGTAGGACCAGAGTAGGGGGAACGTGGTTCTCGAATGGGGTGGAAACCCAGTGCGCTTCGAAACATTGTCTGAAATGCTCGAGCAGACCCTTGGGAACTATACGGTAACACCAGATATGGAATTCCCTTATCCGTAGTATGTGGCATCAACCCACACACCCAACAATTAGTAGTGTTAACCACTAACTGATGCTGATGGAGGAGCTGAATAAAGGAATTATTGCGGAATTCTGCACATCTAGCCTGCTCGTGTTCAGGTAAGATATGAAAAGAATGAGGAGAAGCAGTGGAGGTAAGTTTAGGGTCAGGGGTAGGAGTAGGTGTAGCAGTAGGTAAGAAGCAAAACATCGTGTAATACACCCCACCCGTTAATAATGCAGAAACAGTCAAAAACAACACGAATATTTGGAATATAAAACATTTGGTACGACTGAGTTGCTGCAGCTTGAATCTATGAGCCTGAGCTCCTTCCAAATCCGTCAGCTTCGAAAATGCCATTCCCTATGACTGTCCGCAACGTTTCTTGACGCACTTCGTTCTGTGTAGCAATAGTCAATCCCTAGGAGTTCCCAGGAACCGACGGTCTTTAACCTAGCGTCAAGACCTACTAACCAGAAGGAAGTACGCGCGCGGCCCTACGGCCTTTATTTCACAAGTGTATATGCAAAAACAATGTCTCTCAGCTGTGGAAGCAAAAAGTGTAAGGAACGAAGCTCAATGAATATGTACAAAATAACTACAATGGTACGAATGTTCGAACTGATCGTGGAAAACGGGATAATGCAATTATCAGGGGAACAGGATCTTTTATTAGTCTTTAGTGCTGGATCGCAAAAAGTATCGGGTTTTCCCAGGACGTGTCTGTTCGTCAAACAAAGGATCCGTTGAAGGGACCATGTCCTGTTGATCAGCTGAATGTTTTGGTCTTGAGTCTTTTGCTGACAAATGTTCAACAATGACTTTCTGCTGCACTGAGGATTCTCCGACAGGTTGTGCGTCGCTGAAAGGTACAAACACCGGCAATCCTTCGGTTTCAGTTGATGCAATGCCTTTCCTCACCCACGAGTCTGCTGGCAACGGGATAGGGACTTTTTTGGTATGGGTGGCGTGCACCCAATTCTTCCGCCCCTCAAGACGAACTGCAGTTCTCGTGGCAAGGAGGACCTGGTAGGGTCCAGTGAACCTCGGGTCCAAGTTGTTCTTGCGCGAGAAGTTGCGCGTCACCACCCAATCTCCGGGCTGGAGCTGGTGGCCTGGACCCTCCGTCTGCGTCGGCAATGCTTCGTGAACCTGTTGGTGAATTAACCTCAGTTTAGCAGTCAAGTCATGAAGATAATCGATCAACATTGGATACTCAAGATCACAGAAAATACCTGGCCTAGGAACCCCCCAAACATTCGCAGGACGACCGAACACTATTTCATAGGGACTTAGCCCTACTCGGGAGTGTACAGTCGCCCTAGTTGACAGTAATGCTAAGGGTAAAGCGTCAGGCCACGAAAGACCAGTCGTAGCCTGAATCTTCGCTAGCTTTAGTTTAAGGGTGCCGTTATACCCTTCAACCAACCCAGCTGACTGGGGATGGTTGGCGCTGTGGAATTTCTGATTAATTCCAAGGCCCTTGCATACACTCTTCATCACACTCCCCACAAACTCACTTCCGTTATCTGACCACACGATTCTAGGCATTCCATACCGAGGAAAATATTCCTTCAGTAGGATTTTCGCAGTAGACAAAGCAGTATTATCTTTGAGAGGATAGGCCTCGATCCATCGGGAGAATGCGCAAACCACAACTAAAACGTATTTCAGGTTATTGCATCGCTCCATATGGATGAAGTCCAATTGAATCACCTCAAAGGGACATGAAGGGGGAGCAAAACTGCCAGGAGGAGTTGGGGTTCCCTTGCCAGGATTGTACAACATACACACCATACAGTTCTTAACCAAGCGTTCAGCACATTTCGTGATACCATCATTCTTCCACACAGGGGACAGCAACTTGCAAATACCTTTCGCGCTAATATGTGCTAACCCATGCGCCATTGTCACAACGGCCAGCACATACGCATCCGGTAACATCCATCTTTTCTGATCCGACAAATCAATCCAACAACCATTTGCATCCAACTTTCCCGTACTTTCTTTCCACTTCGTCTTTTCAGTCTCGGTGGCCTCATTCTGAATTGCCTTCACACTCTCAATAGTGTCTTCACACATGCTCGACTCTGTAGGCCACCTAACCGAACTCGTCACATACATTCGAGTGCTAAGGTTCCGGGCAGTCTCCTTAGCAGTCTCATCCGCAAACGCATTACCACGACCAACATCATCCGTCACCTTACGATGCGCACTACATTTAACAATCGCCACTTGCTTAGGCAACGTAAGTGCATCCAAAAGATCATTCACAAGCTGGCCATGCTGAATCTTCGTACCATGCGATGTTAGAAAACCTCTCTCTCTCCACAAACGTCCAAAACTATGGGCGACGCCAAATGCATATTGGCTGTCGGTAAACACATTCACACGTTTCCCTTTCGCTAACACACACGCTCTAGTGAGAGCGATCAGCTCTGCAGCTTGGGCAGAATTCTGATTTAATCTTGCAGTCTCAACAACAGTATTCAACGTTACAACAGCATAAGCAGTAGTCACATCACCATTCGGCAACTTTAAACATGAACCATCCACATACAGTGTACCATCTGGTTCTTCCAATGGGGTGTTTTTAAGGTCCACTCGACCTTTTGTTTCCTCTTCTGTCCTCAAATAACAATCGTGTTCTGTTATTTCATCTGACTCTGAGCTAATTGGTAACAAAGTTGCCGGGTTCAGAACATTACAACGTTTTATTTGAATGTGGCTTGCCAACAGCGTCAACTCGTACCCAGACAACCTCGCACTCGTCAAGTGCTGGGTTTTCGTACGATTCAAAAGAGTATCGACTGCATGCGGAACCATCACCGTAAGCATATTATCCATGACCAATCCTGCTGATTGTCGGATGGAGACCGCGGCTGCCGCTGTTGCTCTCAAACAACTCGGCAATGCTCTAGCTACCGGGTCCAAGGTCGAGGAAAAATATGCACATGGACGTTGCTTACCACCAAAAGGTTGCGTTAAGACACTCAACGCACAACCTTCCCTCTCGTGAACATATAATGTAAACGGCTTGCTATAGTCAGGAGTACCTAACACAGGAGCCGAACACAATGAATCACGTAATTCAGAAAAACTTTTCTGACATTCTTCCGTCCATGGTAAAGGAGTCGAAACATCCTTGCACGTAAGAGCCACTAATGGTTTCGCTAGCAATGAAAAATTAGGGATCCATTGCCTGCAGTACGACGTGATACCTAAAAAGGCACGCACATCTCTTTGGGTTGTTGGCACAGCCATTCGCGCAATTGCCGCAATTCTTTCTGGGGTCAACCTCCTTCCCTCCTTTGACAATAAGTGACCTAGATAGGTTACTTCTTGACAACAATATTGGAGTTTAGAAGGTGACACCTTGTGATTTAACTCGCAGAGATGTTGCAGCAACAACACCGTAGCAATTTTGCAAATGTCCTGAGTATCAGCAGCCACCAATAGGTCATCGACGTATTGGATTAAGGCCGCACCGGCCGGCAACCTAAACGCATCCAGTTGACCCTTCAAGGCTTGCCTGTAAATCGATGGACTTTCACAGTAGCCCTGAGGAGCGCGTTTAAACCGGAAGCTGCGTCCACCAAGAGAGAAACCGAAAAGGTCTCTGCTCTCTTCTGCAATCGGGATGCTGAAGAACGCATTCTTCAAGTCAATCACCGAAAACCACGATGCAGAAGCTGGAATCAGAGTCAGTAGCGCCGTGATGTCAGGCACAACGGGGAACTGAGGAATCACAATTTTATTCACCTCCCGTAAATCGATAACAAAACGATAAACAGGTGGTTTCGAAGGATCAGTACGTTTTAGAATGGGTAGTACAGGGCTGTTGCACACGTTTCCCCGTGTTTCCTCAATAACGTCTTTCTCGATCAAATCATAGATGATCGCCAACAATGCTCGTTCACCATCAAGAGAGATACGATATTGGGGAATACGTGGCAACCGCACATTGGATTTCAGCTGAACAACATAAGGTGAGATATCAAGTAGGCCCACATCATTGGGACCTGTTGCCCACAAAGACGCAGGAAGAGAACTCAATTCCGGTGGAAGCTTATCGAGAGACAAGTACATGGGAGAGACAACCCTCTCTCCCAACGTAAGCTTTACACCCGCAGGAGAACAATACAAAGTTGCATACAAACGTTTAAGCAAATCCAGGCCCAAAAGATTTTCACCACAACCCGTGGTCAAAATCAACGGAGCTTCTAGCTCACGAGGCCCAATTTTAAGGGGAAAAGGGCGCGAAACTGGATTGCTAACGGGGGCGCCAGAGAATCCAACAGAAACATTTGTTAAGCCAGACAAAGGTGCGCCAGGGAGTTTCGAATGCTTAATGGAACTTTTCGCTGCACCAGTGTCCAACAGAAAAGGCTCAACGACGCCCGATGTAGCAACTGCGACGTAAGGCCCTCTATGATCAACCGGAACTGATACCACTCCCTTTCCTTGTCTATGGCTGTCCTAGTAATTACTGTCGTCAGTTCCCTGATCGACGTAATAATCGTCTACATTGTACTGCGCAGATCGTCCTTGCGACGATCCACGTTGATCAAAACAATTATCGGAATTTGATGAGTTATCTGAACGATCGTTCTGGGCACCACGACCTCTACCACGTGGTGCCTGCTGCGAACCACCACGACCTCCTCTAGATGAGTTACCACTATTATGTTAGTTTAGAACAGGACAATTGAATTTAATGTGACCCTCTTGTCTACAATAAGCACATTGATTGTACCCTAACGAGGATCTTTGGGAAGAGGAGTCATTACGAGTTTGGGATCGGTTCGACTGCGATCTATTTTGTTGCGAATTATTCTGATTCGAACGTGGAGGATACGCTTGCTGAAGCAGCACTTTAGTTTTAAGCTCTTTCGTCTTTTTATCGGCACGGTCGTTCTCTTCTTTCTCTCTGTTCTCATAATATTGTGCCGTAGCCAATATCTGAGCTGAAGTAGAAACGGCCCACGCACTTTCTGAATTCTTTAATTTATTGCTCAAATCGGGCAATAAGTTCGAAACAAATTTATCCACGAACAACCTTTGACCACCCTCAGTGCTCATATCCTGACCACTATGATCGATGAATGCCTCCTCAAACCTCGTAAAGAAATCGGAGACACTCTCGTCCTTTTTCTGCTTACAAGCTGACAATTTGTCCCAGTTTACCCTCATAGCTGGCATAAGAGTTATTATTCTTTGAGGGAGAGCAGCAATCAACTGTTCAGGCTTAGCACCACCAACTTGCAACCCATCCGCCGCTATAATGGCCGCCCAATCACCACCTAATTCGTTTGAGTGATTTTCCTGACGAATCTTAGCCCATACCGGTTGCGGTACAACATTGCCAAACAGCATGTCAATATCGGCAAGATTCATTATCGTAGCATCTACAAGCTGCGATAACTCTTTGTAATACCCTGCAGGATTTTTGCGAGGGTCAGGCAAAGATTGCTTCACCTGCAACACTTCTGATCTTTTCCATGGGAGATGTATCCATACTCTCTGAAAATACGGCAGGATAGGTGGAACGTGAGCAGCATCACCTGGCATCAACACGGGTGGAACTTCACGCATAGGAAACTGACCAGACTCATCTGGCTGTCTTTCAATATCCTCAACAAACAAGGCTTGAGGTATAGGAGTGGGACGAAAAGATAACAATCGTTCAACAGCACGTCGAACATTGGTATCCACTATCAGTCCAGCCGAGAACTGGAGCTGTAGATCAGACAAAGCGGTCAGCACCTCGTCAGGTGCGTCGGCCGATATCTGATCACGAAGGACCTTACACATTTCCTCGAACACAAATCTCTGGGTTGGTATATTGAACTGACAAAATGTGTCGAGTACAATACGTGGTGGATTTCTAAGGGGGTGCGTCATCCAACCCATCGCCATATTATATAGCGAAGCACGTTCCCTATTACCAGGAAGCTGACTACGTCTCTGAGGACCATCGGAACCAGCGGACCCAAGAACAGGTCCGAGCGAATGAAAGAAACTAGCCGCAAGAGGAGAATTACGACTACGAGTAGAGGGAGAAGTATAGGACACAGGACTAACAAGTGAAGGGGTAGAGACAGAAACAACAGCAGGGGTTAACAAAGCAGGAGCAGTAGCGTGAGCAGGAGTATGTGGAAGCGGAGGAGCAGTAGGAATAGTAACAGCCAAAGGAGCAGGAACAGTCGGAAGAACGGGTGCAGGTTGAGGAGCAGGCAAAGGAAGAATAGGTGCAGGAACAGGTACAGGGGGAATCACAGGGGCTGTGATACCCTGTACGTACGGAGGTGGCGATTTCATAAGATAGGACATTAAAGGATCCTCAACTGACTCATCCTTCTTTTCCGACTCCGTAGGCAAAGCAGGATAGCATTTATCTATAGTCATACGCTGTAATCTGTCAAACACTTCCTTTTCCTTAACCTCCTTATCATGCTGGAACTGTTCTGCTTTCTTTACAATGGTACCAGCACTATCTCTCTGATTTCACTTAGTCTGTCTGATTTCTTTCTGCCGGGCTTCTTTACGCCACAACCGAAAGGCATCAAACATGGCCGGCCTTGACTTTTTCGCGAACAATTTAACCTCTAGATTATCTAAGATCGGGGCCTCGAAGCTACCATGTGGTGGCCAGCGAAGGTCACCGTCCTTCTTCGTATATTTGATCCAGTATTCATTAAAAGTAATCGGGCCTAGCCCATGTTTACTGTACAGTTCATAAGTCGGAGTTCCAACCGGAGGTATCGGACACGAGTCCTCCAGTCGGGAATCCACACCACAAGGTCTGAAACAACTGAACAAAGTACTACGACCAGGCATCTCGCACACTAGCCGAGTTTCACAAACTTCAAGGGTTACAGGATTTTACCAAGTCCCAGCAAAGAACAAAAACCCTCGGTTTTTGGCGGCTGCAGTCGTCAAATAACACAACAAAGTACGCTAGCAAAGTGTCACCGACAAAAACACTCACACAGCGTCAACAACAAAAACACTCGCTTAAAGTGTCAACAACCAAGAACTCTGGGAGCGACCCACGAATACTTAACTCAAAGATCGATGGCGTCGCCAGGAAGGCCCGTCAATCGTCTCGCTATACCAAGGTCTACGCCAGGCGCCAAAACAGGTCTACAGTCAGGGCAGTAGTCCGTCGCAGCCGTCAGGAGGCGGGAATCTTCGCGGGAAAAGTCTTCGGGCCACTTGTTTCGACAACAGGATCGATGAAGCGGAGTGCACCTTCCCTCGGAGATTTCACACGAAGTTCCTCACGATCGTCGGGCTTGGACCGGTACCACTGATGCAGCCCCACGTTGGGCGCCAACTGAAGGACTGGGTTCTTTAAGACCCAGCGGTGCCAGGGCACAACACCTGAAACCTTCGTGGGTAACCTGCTCCGGCGTACGAATGACAGAGACACGGGACACTTCCTTCGGCGTCAAAGATTCAAGGTTTATTTACTGCAGGGAACACAGAAGTCACGACAAGTACAACACGTGCAACTTGGGGAGACTGCTTCAAATTGGTTCTTTGGATCGCTCCTTTTATACAGATTTTACCCATAGGACAACATGATACACAAAGGTTTACAACCCGGTTCCCATAATTATCCCCCAGAGGGGTCGCTTTGGTCACTTTGATACACATAAGGTCCGGAACATAAGTGCGGAAACATTTGGCGGTTCCCAACTGTAAAAACCCATCTTCCCAACATTAGTGCATTCCAATCGGCAGTAAAACAGATCGAAATAGGAACAAAGACAGGTGCAGAGGAAGACGGAGACAGTGGGGAAATCGGAAAGGGTGTAAAAGGGGAGGTATCGGGAAACACGAGATACAGGCATCAAAAGGGACGTGCCTAATGAGATGCACGGCTGAGACAATAAACCGGCACGGCAAGATGAGCCTCGAGCGGGGCCATCTGCCTTACAGTATCATCCCCCTCGTCATAAAGACACTTACAAAGAACATGTGTCTTCCGCAAATATCTTGGGAGTCCCAGGGTCGCGAAGCGGACAGCGTCCGTTCGCTGGCTACTTGAGGGCAAGAGACAAAATGGATGCCGTATCTAAGATGGAACCCATGGGTACAGATGAAAAACCCACATAACAAACGAACGGTTTAAGTTAGCACAGCGAAACTGCGCACACTTACTAAACTCGTCATTTGCGGTTCATAGATACCAGACTCGACCATATTCGTGCGAGTCGAAAACACCACTTACAATTGTCACGGAACCTCACAGGGACTGCCACCCAATGGGGCTTTCTGAAAATATTTGCAGGGGGGTTACAGCCCTCCCCTGCCCCGGGGACTGCCACCCCCGGGGCTTCTAAAATCAATGCTTGGGGGGCTCAAAGGCTCCCAAGCCCCAGGGACCGCCACCCCCAGAGCTTTTCAAAAATATTTGCAGGGGCTCATGGCCCCCCCACAGCCCCGGGGACCACCACCCCCCCGGGCTTCTATGTTTTTTTAAATGAAAAAACCTGTGTGGGGGGCATGAACACCCCACACGCCCCGGGGACCGCCACCTCCCCGGGGCTCTAATTATGAAAAATGGGGGATCCATGATGGACCCCCAAGCCCCGGGGACCACCACCCCCGGGGTTTTAAAAATGGTGGGAAGGGGGCCGCACGGCCCCCCTCCTGGAACCCTCGAGGGCCCTGGGGACTGCACCCCCAGGGTCAGCTCCTGCAGTGTCCCGGGGCGCCTACCCCCGGGACACTGCTGTTTGCTATGACAGGGCAGGAGCTTCGCGGCTCCCACCCTGTCATAGCAAACTGCTTTGGTTTTTGGAAGAGAGGGCAGGGAATCCTGCTCTCTCTTCCAAAAATCAAAGACAATTGCTTTTCCACACGGGGAGTTGTATCTTAGCAGCTCCCCATGTGGAAAAGCAATGCCGGCTTCCACAGAACGCGGGGAGCCGGCGGGACCATTGGGGGATTGGGGACCCCCCCACCGTCCCCAATGGATAGGGCCGGGGATGGGTCTCTTGGGCCATAAGTGGCCCGGGAGGGGGGCCACATGGCACCCCTCCCTATTACAATAAATAAAAAGAAAAGGAAAGGCCGGCCACGGGGATGGGGTCCCCAGGGTCATAAATGGCCTGAGGAGGGGGGCCCCCCTCCAATATATATATATTTTTTTTAATCTGCAAATTCCGCGGAGGATCCGTGGATCCGGCTAAAAAAAAAAACGAAGTGCGGGCTCCCGCTCTTCGTTACTGTTTAGCCCCCAAGTGGGCCAAGTCCCGGAGGCCATATTTGTATGATAATGGTAGGCCCAGGGGGGCCCCCCAGCCCCGGAGACCACCACCCCCTGGGGCTTTTCAAAAATATGGGGGGCTCACAACCGCCACAGCCCCGTGGACCGCCAACCCCCAGGGCTTCTAAAATCAATGCATGGGGGGCTCAAAGGCCCCCCAAGCCCCAGGGACCACCACCCCACGGAGCTTTTAAAAAATATTTGCATGGGCTCATGGCCCCCTGCAGCCCCGGGGACCCCCACCCCAGGGCTTCTATTTTTCAAAAATGAAAAAAACTGTGTGGGGGGGCTTGAATCCCCCCGCATGCCCCGGGGACCGCCAGCTCCCCGGGACTTTAATTATGAGAAATGGGGGGTCTGTGATGGACCCACAAGCCCTGGGGACCACCACCCACCAGGGCTTTAAAAATGGTAGGAGGGGGGTCCCCGGGGTCCCCGGGGACATAAGTGGTCCGGGAGGGGGGCCACGGGGCACCCCTCCCCACTACAATAAATGTTTTAAAAAAGGAAAGGCTGGCCCCGGGGATGAGGTCCCTGGGGCCATAAATGCCCTCCGATATTTAAATTATTGAAAAAAAACTGGCCTTGCCCTTGGAGATGGGGTCCCCCGGGGTGAATATGGCCTTGGGAGGGGGGCCACGCGGCCACCTTCTACTTTAAGAAATTAAATATTAAAAAAAGGGGTCAGGCCCTGGGGGATGGGGTCCCCAGGGCAAATAAAAGAGGAAAAGAAGGGGGGCCACATAGCCCCCTTCTTAAAAAACAAAAAAAGACCGGCATCGTGCCGGAGGCCCCACCCCCTCCCTGCAGCACTTTGCAAACGCCCCCCTGGTGCGTTCGGAGATGGGGAACTAATTCCCCTTGAATATTGGGGGTCCCTGGAGGCCAACTAGCCCACCAGGAACCTCCAGTATGCGCCAGAGAGCTGCGTTGCGGAGAGGTGTTCAGAGGCCACGCCCCTTTTTACACCTCTCTGCAACGTATCTCTGTGGCACTTAATGGAGGTACCTGTTGGGCTAGTAGCACACCAGGGACCCTTAGCAATCAAGGGGAATTAATCCCTCAACTTAAAACGCACCACGGGCGCGTTTGCACAGTGGGAAAGGGAGGGGGCGGGCCTGAGGTGACATGTGTGCAAACATGCCCTGTGGCACGTTTTAAAGGGGTCATTACGATCGCGGACGGACTTGAGTCCGTCCGCGACCCCAGAGCATGAGGGAACGTCCGCATGGGCTGCGGCATTCCCTCTGTGCAGATTAGGATGTGACCGCCAGGGTGGCGGTCACATCCTCTATTTTAACATTGCGGCGGGTGGAGCTTCAAGCTGCACCCGCAGCAATGTTAAAATGCATGCACAGCATTTGAGTGCACAAAGCGGAAGGCACCGCGCGGTGCCTGCTGCATTGTGCACGCAAATGCAGGGGGTAACTATGGTACCCCCCATGTGCACCCCCCACTACACCTAGGGGGCCCGCAACGGGCCCCCGCAGTGCAGTTACACATGCTTTTCCACGGCGGAAAAGCCGCCGCGGAAAAGCATGTTCCCAAGCCCATCCTAATCTGGCTGACGGTGTCTGAGAGACACCGTCACCATTTTAGTGCTTTTCCGCAGCGGTTGTAAGCCAGCCGCGGCGGAAAAGCTGCGGACCTAAACCATGACCCACCAGCCATCCTAATGTGGCGGTGGGTCCTGGTGGGTCCGCAGAGGATTTTCCGCATCCTCCGGGCCGGCGGTGGCTTCCGCCGGCCCGGTGGATGCGGAAAATCCTCCATCGTAATGACCCCCTAAGTTGGGAAATTAATTCCTCTTCAATCCCGAGGTCTCCTGGGGGCCAACTAGCCCACCAGGTACCTCCAATAAGCGCCACAGAGCTGCGTTGCAGAGTGTTGTAAAAAGGGGCGTGGCCTATGAACATATCATACTGATACTCAAATAAACAACTAAAAACCCATATAGACACTCATGTAGCTACTCACCAACCCATGCAGCCACTTATACACAAAGTGAAACACTGATACAGATATGTCCATATTTAAACATTACTTGCTAACCCATGTATTTACTAAGATACACTTAATCAGTCAGTTATACAATCAATTTTACAAAAAAAAATCATCCATTTAGACACTTATATAACCATTTATTTTCCATCGACCTTGAGATATACATATATAAAAATATTTTTTTGTGTTGAATTTTTTTATTGAATTTTACAATAAAATACATAGTAACACAGGATCAGTAAAACAATGAATTATTGATAAATATTAAATACATATTTTGATAATAAATATGGACAAATAAATAGAGTAAATAAGGAATCATATTATGTGTAAATATCTAAATAAATAAAAAAGTTGAACTAACTATAAAGGGAGAATTTCTATGGTTTTGTACGAGTGAAATGTCCAACTAACTATAACGCCCCTGAAACCTATGTTTTGTTCTCTATGAACATATATATATATATATATATATATATATATATATATATATATATATATATATATATATTCACTGAAAAAACCATAGGTTGTAGACCATATATCGTTAGGGATTAGCATTTACAAAACCTTATTTTACTCGCACAAAACCATTGAAATTCGCATATATAGTTAGTTGCACTAACTATATATCGCGCACCCGCAATCCACTGATGATGATGTCCCATATTACATCATTCATGACATGGTCAGTGACATCACTGATGACATCAATGATGACATCTCAAATGACATCACTGATGACATCACTGATAACAACTTCCAGTGACTGTATGTTTCTGTAAAGTTAAAATATGTCTTACATATTGAAGAATGAGTGGATGTATAAGCGTCTGGATGAAGGATTTAGTAGGTGCATGACTGTATGAGTGAGTGATTAAATGTGTCTCACTGAGTGCATGGGTTAGTGACTAAACTGTCTTAATTGGTGCATCATTATGTCTGTTGTTCTGTAAACTGCTGCATGTGTTGATCAGTAGCTATATGAGTAACTATATGGGTTATTGATTGGTTGCCCAAGTATTTGTATGGGAGACTGAGTGTGTGTGTGGGTGGCTGGGAGGTGTATGACTCTGTGCATAGATGTGTGAGCAGTTGATTCACTAGATGTATGGGTTCAAAAGTGCATGTGGAAACAGCTGCATGGGCGGTTGACTGTGTGCATGAGTGTATTGGTGAGTGAATTGATATCTCAGTGCTACATGTCAAATTGAGTACATATGTAAAACACAGTACATGTGAGAGTTGACATATATAAATAACTGTGCATAAGAGCCAGAGAATGTGTGAGTGGCTGTATGGATCATTGTGAACTTGTATCAGGGATTGTATAAGAGAGTAAAAATGTGTTAGTATATGTTTGAATAAGTAAGGTGTGTATAACTGTATAGTTGAGAAAATTGAGGTGTGATTGATTCTTTGCATGACTGACTAGGTGTGTGAGTAACTCCATGGATGAGTGACAGTCTGTGAGTGTCTGTTTACACTGAGTGTATCTAAGGTTATATTAGAGTCTGAAGATGTTCATCGTATTATCACATGAATAATGTCATCAGTGATGTGATCAGTGATGTCATTTGAGTTGTCAACAGTGATGTCATCCGTGATGTCATTCGAGATGTCATCAGTGATGTCACTGACCATGTCATGAATGATGTAATATGTGACATCATCAGCAGTGGATTGCGGGTGCGCGATATATAGTTAGTGCAACTAACTATATATGCGAATTTCAATGGTTTTGTGCGAATAAAATAAGGTTTTGTAAATGCCAATCCCTAACTATATATAGTCTATAACCTATGGTTTTTTCAGTGAATTTTCAAGGTTTTGTAAATGCTAATTCCTAACTATATATGGTCTATAACCTATGGTTTTTTCAGTGAATTTCAATGTTTTTTTAATAGCAAATATCAAAAGATGTAAAATGTATTCTTTTTTTTTTCTTCACTAAAGTACGCTCCCCGGTTAGCTTACCGGTGTGCGTACCGAGCGCTCCCCCTGCGAAATTTTTTAATTTTTTTTTCTTAATTTTTGCATGTATCAGCATCCTAATCCTCCCTCCAAAAACCTAGAGGGTCACAAAGTGTCTACCGTGCCCCCTTCTACCCATTCCGTACATTGTTTGTCCTCCATCTTATGTCTTAATTCTACCAATACATAAAATGAAGGACTCCCGTAACACTGCCGGTTCGCTTACCAGGGAGCGCACCGGTAAGCGCTCGATAAAAAAAGGTGGGAAAGTAATTTACAGAAAAAACACTACAGACACTTTCATCAAATATAGAATAGCCCCTACAACATAGCAGTCCGTACCATTTCCCCAAATTTGATGGAATTTCATTGTGAAAATTATGCTGTAAGCCTGATTAAATATCCTGAGGTAAATTACCTAACCAAAACACTTATGAAGTGTTAGAATTGACAACCAATCAAAATGCTACTTTCAATATCTTCTATTATTTCATGACATTTGATTGGTTATGTACCTGAATATATATAAAGAAAGAGAGAGAAACACAGCCATTTTGACTACTACTTCTTGAAGTACATATCAAGTACATTTCAACTGATAACTTGAAGTTCTATTTGAAAGGTAAGATGTTATTTTAAAAACTGAATTATGTTCTGTACTGTAAGCTAATTAGGAAAACATTTTCTGATAGTTAAATACTATCCCTCTGTAATACTTATAGAATAAAATAGACTTCTCTGTTTTAGTTATGGATGGAATTAGACTTGTCTTTTATAATTAAGAATTGACTTAGAGTTTATTTCATAATTTTTTTCATATTTCTACTTCCAGTTTGATACCATACACTGCCCAACGAAAAAATCACTGTTTAAAAAACCAAACTACCTGTCTGTACTTAAACCCAACAGTGCCCTATCTGTACTGATATATTTTTTTAAAATTCATTTTACAGCATAGAAATGGAAGGAGAGCAGAAAAATAACGTGGAAATTGCAGAATGCAACCAAGACAAAGAAAATGATTCAGAATTCTTTGATCAATCAATGGACATAGAACTTCTGCAATGTGTTGAAGCTGTGGATTTGTTAATTGAAAATGAGCCAAAATCTGACCAAGAATTATTAGAAGTTCTTTTTAATTTTGAAAATAAATCAGAATAATAAATTTATATACAATAATTCAAAAATTGTTTGAGACATTATTCATTTTTATATGTCTTTTTTAAACTAGTAGCAAATTGATTTTAATGTAAAATCAGACTTTAAATATACTGTGCAACTTTAAGTTTGCTCATAGTTACTTCCTTTCTTCCACTATATCATCTCCAATGTGTATTTAACATCTCTTTATCATCTCCTGCCTCCATGGTGTTTCTGCTTTCCTGACAAACTACGCTATGAATTCCATATACCTCAATAACTTCTGAAACAACCTGCAAGATATCTACAAAGGAAACAATGTATTTTTATTTTTAGACTCTGCATTGGTACCTACATGTTGGTACTTATATAAAATAAATAAAAAAAAACAAAAATAACAACCAATAAACATACAATATTATATATATATATATCCAAATGAGTTCTCCCACACCTCTCAGATGCACTCCAGCCGGTAGAGCTCCAAAGGACGGGAAACAGACACCAGGTACGTGGTTAAGCAGGTCTTTTATTCGCTCTCAGCTTATGTCAGGTATATGTATATATATATATATATATATATATACATGTATATTTAAGCACAACCTCACCCACCAGTAAATAGCAAGACTGCTGCTCGTGGAGTGACAAATGCTTGTTTTTTTAAATATAGCAGCAAAACTAATGTCAATGTGTTTTAGTTATTCTCGGGCCTTGATCATGACAGTTGATGACATTTTTTATTGCTTTAAATATACAAGAATGCACATGAAACATAGACATAAAAGACATTTTCTCCTCACAACACGGGACATATTATTTTCTTCAGTTTCAAATATTCAATTACTGTCACTCTTAAATCAATGTTATCAAAAATAATAAATTGGAATAGTTGTTGAACACATTACTCCCTTACTGGGGCCAATCATACTCAAGTAGCCATATGTCCTCCTATTGTGATTCAGCAAATTATTAAAACAATCGCAAATAGTCATCAACGCAATTAAATAAACTTGGCCAAATTATTGAGGCCTCTCTAGCCCAAGTGGGTTCACATCCCATCAGTTGACTAATAAGCATTAAAACATTTCATTAAACGTCAAACCCAGTAGTTATCTTCACTCAAATTTTCCAGTCCTTCCACTTCACAAATCAATTAACTAGTCCAATGATTTACACTGCAAGTACCTAAAAGAGTAATCAAATAAACACAACAACATTAGATTCAAAATGGAATAAAACACTAAGAGAGCATCAAATCCTAAAAGTAGGATAATGTAGACAGCCTAATTAATACATAACAGGTGTATATAAAACTTTTCATCCATGTTTAAGTCCCTTGGCTCCTTTGTGTCCAATGACATAATATATCTTGATTCAAGTCTTCGTAGTCTTCTTTCCCAATCTCCCCCTTGTGCGGTAGCTGGGACGGAGTCTAGAACACTGTGCTTCAAACTTTTTTTTAACTCCCCCAAGTGATATCTGGAAGTGCCTTGCAACTGGATAATTCAAAACATTCTTTATTATTGAGCTCAAAGGTTGAAGTATTCACTTATATACTTGCAATGTTGAGCTTCCTATATAAACCATAGGGCAAGGGTATTGGAGCATATAAACTGGATTGTCATTATTAAATCTAAGACTACTTTTTAGTTCAATATTCGTTTTTTTTTTTTTCAAAACCGTTTCAATATTCGTTTTAAAGGGTGAATCAAAATTTGTTTGATTTTCCCCTCTTTACAAACCCTGTATTTACTACCCTTTGTGAAGCCTTCATTGAGTTTTAGCCAATACTCCATTTCCACTGTTATATTGCTCCTAACTCTGGTCATCAAAATTCCTATAACCGTGTCGCTCCTCACTGGGGGCCAATATCACTGGTGTAAAAAAAAAACTTCGGGTTCAATCAGGAGCTCTGCAGCCAGAGGGCATTGCTGAGGGGGCCCCCTGGAGCTTGGGGGCCCCCCCGCACTGCAGGGGCTACGGGGGCCTGTGTTACGCCCCTGGCCAATATTTATTAAGGGCTGCCTTTACCGATTTTTTTAGGTTTTGATATGTGCTTAGGAAGTAACACACATTATTACCTCTTCTCACTTTTCTGGTTTTAAACAGAGCATCTTCCATTTTCATATATCTCACTCTCCGGAGGGCTAGATTTAATATGCCATCG
This sequence comes from Lissotriton vulgaris, assembly GCF_964263255.1. Classification (NCBI taxonomy): domain Eukaryota; kingdom Metazoa; phylum Chordata; class Amphibia; order Caudata; family Salamandridae; genus Lissotriton; species Lissotriton vulgaris. The sequence goes on from NC_141693.1 coordinate 440,295,162, forward strand.
TTATATTCTCTATTCCTGAATCTCTCTAGTATTTCCCTTTCTAATCTCTCATGCTGTTCTCGATTACTACAGATTCTTCTTGCTTTAACTCTATATATGGTATGGTGACTTAGAGAGACTCTGGATTGAAACTGGTTTTGTGCAATATATTATCTAAACAGTTGACATTCTATACAATGAAAAAACATTTGTACACTCTTTAATTAGGATTTTTACATCTAAAAACTTCAATTCAGTTTTACTCATGTTATTCGAAAATGCTGAATTCAAATAATTCCCATTAGTTTCTGCAACACGCGTTTCAGCTTTCTCTTGGCTGCCTTTACAGATTACAAATATCCAGTCCCCAGGACCAAGGTGAAGAAATGTTGGGCATTTCTCCTATCCCGTTGACCATGTCTTTGGGAGCAGGGCCACCAGCATCTTTCGCCCACAGTAACTGTGGATGGGAAAAGTGTTTTGATCCTGTTCTCACCTGTATTCAGTGCGTGCAGGAGCAAGGACGAATGCTGGCCACCCTGCAGCACAGAACTGCTATGCCATGGCATGCATACAGGAGGATGGCAGGGGCCACGGGGCTTTGGGACTCCTCCCAAGACCCCCAGCGAAAATGATGCCCAAAGTTGGAATGGGTGAACATTAAAAAAGGAGATACCCGGCATTGTTCCCCCATTGTGGCCCCATCAAAAGGCTGCCGCCGGCTCCGATCAGCTGGGAGCCTAGAGCGCCACATAACACCTAGCTAGCACATTTTAAAATTTGCATATTCCTCTTCAGCTACCCAAAAGGTGGCAGGTGCACCATCAATGTAATAAAAGTGGTTGTGGGGCTGCAGAAGCATGTCAGTCACGCAGGAGACCCGCTTAAGTTTTTATTTTTTTAATTGATGTATTTGATTATGTCAATCAAAAAGAGGGATTTGATTATGTCAAAGGTGATCTGAAAAGTAATATCACCTGTAAAATGACAGATTATTTCATTTTTTATGTCATCGGGGATTTAATGAGTAAGGTCATGAGCAGTATAATGAATAGTTATGATTATGGTGATCTAAAGGCTAATGAACATTGGGTATATTTTTTGGTATGTCAGTTACTTACTGATGTTAGTAGACACGCTGAAAAACTGTTTCTTTGATTCCACTACAACTACCAGAACACCCTGCCTCAAGAACACTGCACGTGGGTCTACACCGCTTGCAGGGATGCTTTCTTCTACCGGAGGGCAGGACATGCTGAAAAACTGTTTCTGTGCCACTACAGCTACTGGAGGACACTGTGGTTAGAGTGTTTAAAATGGTGCTTCCTTCTCTAGCCACGCAGGACACTGAAATATTGTGTCTGTGCCTGCTACAGCTTTCAGAAACCCTTGCCTGAAGGATACTGGAGGCAGAGCTACAGTGCTTAAAAGGGAACTTTCTTCTCCTCTGGTGTCTCATCTTGGTCTGTGGCCTGGCTACTCCTGACCAGCATAGGTAAGCATGAAGCCGCATCTAACATTATTCCTAATTCTGCCTGAAACAGCACTACCACTGCTATCAACAGCATTCTTAAGGGGGCCATAGGGGTTGCCACTAAAGTGATTGTGCTCATGGAACGTATACTTTCACCATAGTCCAAGGGCATAGGTATTCATCAAGTTACATTGGACCTAACTGAGACTGACCCTGCCTGTTGCTGTGTTGGATCGGATCCTTGTGAGCCCACAAAACTGAGCTGTGCCTCTAAATGCTCATCCCCTATTGCACTGGTCACTAAAAACAGAAAAAAAGGGCCATTAAACCAGTAACAGCAAACAGACATCTGGGGCTGCTTTTACCGAGACTGCCCCCACCTCTGTTTCAGAAACCACAGAATCATGTTTTTGAAAGAGTGTTGTGATAAGTTCAGTACGATTCTGAAAGATAATTTGCGGCTGGTTATAAAGTGTTGGGGTCATATTGAGAAATTTCTACTTGCTGCCAGATTCTTAAAGTCTGATGAGTCTAATGCTTCAGCTTCTGACAGGCAGTTCCTCCCCCTAACAGAGAAGGTGGCCTCTGGTTGAATCCACCAGCCTTGCCACACACTCTCGCTTCACACAACACACCTCCATGTAGAGATCAATCATGCTCATAATACACCAAATCAAAGTCATACTGGAGGAGTGCATCCACTGGCCTGCCTGCTCAGCAAACACAAATGCCCAGATGCATCAAAGTACTGTTTTGCGATTCCTAATTTGCGAAAATTACTGAATCGCAAATTAGGAATCTCAAAATGGTATGCATCATTTTTTTCGCATTTTTTTTGTGATTCAGTAAAAATCGCAATTTTTACCGAATCACATAAAAAATGCGATTTTCAAATAGCGAATTCGCAATTCCCATTCATTCCTATGGGCTGAAATGCCCATAGGAATGAATGGGAATTGCGAATTCGCAATTTGAAAATCGGAATTCAACAAAGCATTTCAAGGGTGGAGAGGGGGGTCCAAAGGACCCCCCCTGCACCCATGAAATGCACTTTTACGTGTAAGTTACATACACACGTCCTAAGGACATGTGTGTCTGTAACTTAACAGTTTAAAAAAATGCATTTTTGTGCTTTTTTAAACAATTTTGCAAATTATCACGAGGTTCAAACTTGTGGTAATTTGCACTTGCAATTTTAAAATTCGCTAATTTTTTAACAATGATGCATTCCATTTAAGGAATCGCAAAATTGCGATTCCTTAAATGCAATCGCATTTAAGAAATTCGCAAAATTAGCGAATTTGTACAAAAAGTAATGATGCATATCAAAAAGCATTTTTGGAGTCGCAAACGGCCGATTTTAAGGAATCGCACCGTTTGCGACTCCAAAAATGCTTGATGCATCTGGGCAAAAGTACCTTTAACAGGCAAAACTTTATCACCATTAAAGCGCCTGGCACAAGCGACTGTCCCAAGAAGCATCAAACGGAGTCTTCTGCCTGTCCATATGTACGGGTCATGGTGGGTGTACCACCACTCAGAGACAATTAAAGGGAAACGGGGGAACAATTGAAAGATAAGGTCATCATTGACGCTCTACTAAGGGAAGTGTTGGCACAGTTAATAGTAACTATATACTCATGAGAAGGAGGGTGAGTTGGATGGGTCCATCTTTTAAAAACCTACCCGGAGACTGCATAATTGTCGATTTCAGGAACCCATCTATGTAAGCAACCTTTTAGCATATAGAAACTGTAATGTTATTAATCAGGGGAATATCAGGACCCTGGCATTGGGCTACTTTTTCAAACCTCCAATTTATTAAACCATTGATTGCAAAGCCATGTCTTATACCCCTGGCCCAGTTAGCTTTAATGGAGAGCTTTTACAACAAGGTGATACACTGCCCTTAAGCAACAGGCATGGACACTTGCCTTCTTTAAAGACAAACGATTGACTAGAAATAGTATCTCCAGATTGCATTGCTGTTAGCAAAATGAACAATCAAGATTATACTGGAAATTGTGCTTGTGTGAACAATTGTATGTATATCTGTCTGCCTCTCTGGTGAGTTGGAACATTGCAGGAATCAGAGCAAAACTTGATTTACCTGATTGGCAAATGTTGAATGATGAGTATGCTGTAATCATCTTCCTGGAAACCTGGTCCACTGCCCTGTTGTCATGTAATGGGTATGCACTATTGTATTCTGGCCACCCCTACATGTGCTGGGCAGACAAGGGGTGGACTGTCAATATGGATACAATTATCAGTAAAGTTAATGTTGAACCCTTGTAGAGACCTGGAGCCCTGAGATCCAGGTTTTATCTATAAGGGGGCATTTTCATTTTAATTTCTTTAAAAAAAAAAATATATATATATATATATATATATATATATATATATATATATATATATATATATATATATATATATATATATATATATATATATATATATATATATATATATATATATATATATATATATATATATATATTCACTGAAAAAACCATAGGTTTCACACCAGTTATAGTTAGGAATTAGAATTTAAAAAACCTATTAAATTCACTGAAAAAACCATAGGTTTCACACCAGTTATAGTTACCTGGAAATTTTACTGACATAAAACCATTGAAATTCCCACGTTATAGTTAGTTGGACTCACTATAACTTGCGCGTGTAATGCACTGCTGATGACATCACATATTACATCACTCATGACATGGTCAGTGACATCCCTCATGACATCACCGTTATTTATCTCACTGCACCATCCCAGCTCAGAACCTGGTTGGTTACAGACACCCGAGAGCCAATCAGCTTTCTGCGCGCAAGTCGCGTGGCGCGCCCGGTGCGCTCCCCGGTGCGGGTACCGGGGCGCGCCTATAGATATATATATTTTTTGGAACCTAAATTACTCAAAATCCACTGGAGCACAAATCTTGAGACATAGCAGAGGCACATTGTGCTACCAGTCCCTACAATATTGCCAAATTTGGTTGAAATCCATTCAGCCGTTCGGGCTAAAAGTGAAATTGACCGCCCTATGGAAATTAACATGGGGAAAACGCGTTTTGGAACCCCCTTTTATCTCGGCCCACGCTTGACGAATCCCCCCCAAACTGTCAGGGAAGGACCGGAACGCCGCGAGGCCATTTTGAGGAAATTTTCAGTCAGATTCGTCAACCGGCGCCAACGTTATTCCAAATAGAATTTTGAGATTTAACATTGAAAAAAATCCTAACTATAACTACCCACTGGCGACCACCAGTAGGTAATGTATATATATATATATATATATATATATATATATATATATATATATATATATATATATATATATATATATATATATATATATATATATATATATATATATATATATATATATATATATATATATATATATATATATATATATATATATATATAAATATATATATGTATATATATGTATATATATTACCTACTGGCGGTCGCCAGTAGGTATATATAGTTAGGATTTTTTCTCTATGGGATTTTTGAAAATTCTATGTCTAATAACTTTGGCGTTTGTGGACGGAATCGGCTGAAATTTTCAGGAAAATGGAACATTTTGTTTCTGAGCAGCCCCTGACAATTTGGGGGGATTTCATCAAGGGGGGGCTGAGAAAAAAGGGGGGTCCCAAAACGCGTTTTTCCCATGTTAATTTCCATAGGGCGGTTGGCCTCACTTTTAGCTCGAACGGCTGAATGGATTTGCACGAAACTTGGCAAAATTGTAGGGACTGTTAGCCCGATGTGCCTTTGCTAGGTCTCAATATATGTGCTCGAGTGGATTTTGAGTAATTTAGGTTCAAAAAAAGATATATATCTGGGCGGAGCCTAACCACACATCTGATCTGATTGGCTGTCAGCACTTCATCCAAGAAGTGTTGGCAGCCATCTTGGGACCAATATACATGATAGCACCTCATTAAAAAGCATTGTAGTTAATAGAGGGTTTTAGGACTTTAGTTACATTATAAATCATTTGTTGATGGTACCATACTCGTTTTAGGAATTGTGGTGGGTTCTAAGGTGATTTTACCATGTGAAAAAACCTTCTGCTGTGATATCATGAATATTGTTTGAAAGAAAACTAATATCTCATGATTTTCCCACAGTGGTTTGGAAGGGGATCTATAAGCTAAACTGAAAGCATATTTTCTGTAAATTCACATTATCTTTCTCAGTCATGTGAAAATGAAGTCTGACATTCTCAGTAAAACATGTACATCCAACGAGGACAGGGACTGTCAGTTGATTCCTTTGTGTTCTACTGCAGCCTCCTAGAGTGTTCTAAAGAACAACTAGAGCGCTAACAGTCCTACTTATTACAAAGGTATGGCACACCTGAAGCCATCTTGATTGGAATAAAGTGGTAACTCTTAAAACATTTAATTTAAAAAGAAACAGCATGAGGGGGTATATTTTGCAATAGAAAGTATGATTAGTGCTGCAGAATGAAAAAATTAGGGCACATTTTGAGTGACTTCTCAAATCCTTTTCTATTTCATTAAAACATTCTGACATGCAGTCTCCCAAAATGGCCACCAGAGACAAAAAAGCCCAAATGTAGCCCAAATATCACCCAGATGTAGCCCAAGTATAGCCCAATGACAGAATGTCCCAGAGTGTTCTAAAGAACAACTAGAGCGCTAATAGTCCTACTTATTACAAAGGTATGGCACACCTGAAGCCAACTTGATTGGAATAAAGTGGTAACTCTTAAAACATTTAATTTGAAAAGAAACAACATGAGGGGGTATATTTTGCCATAGAAAGTATGATTAGTGCTGCAGAATGAAAAATTAGGGCACATTTTGAGTGACTTCTCAAATCCTTTTCTATTTCATTAAAACATTCTGACATCCAGTCTCCCAAAATGGCCACCAGAGACAAAAGAGCCCAAATGTAGCCCAAATATCACCCAGATGTAGCCCAAGTATAGCCCAATGACAGAATGTCCCAGAGTGTTCTAAAGAACAACTAGAGCGCTAACAGTCCTACTTATTACAAAGGTATAGCACACCTGGAGCCATCGTGATGGGAATAAAGTGGTAACTCTTAAAATATTTAATTTAAAAAGGAACAAAATGAGTGGGTATATTATGCAATAGAAGGTATTATTAGTGCTGCAGAAAGAAAAATTAGGGCACATTTTGAGTGCCTTTTCAAATCCTCTTCTATTTCATTAAAATATTCTGACATGCAGCTCCCAAAATGGCCACCAGAGACAAAAGAGCCCAAATGTAGCCCAAATATCACCCAGATGTAGCCCAAGTATAGCCCAATGACAGAATGTCCCAGAGTGTTCTAAACAACAACTAGAGCGCTAACAGTCCTACTTATTACAAAGGTATGGCACACCTGAAGCCATCTTGATTGGAATAAAGTGGTAACTCTTAAAACATTTAATTTAAAAAGGAACAACATGAGGGGGTTCATTTTGCCATAGAAAGTATGATTAGTGCTTCAGAAAGAAAAATTAGGGATCATTTTGAGTGACTTCTCAAATCCTCTTCTATTTCATTAAAAAAATTCTGACATGCAGACTGAAACATGCACTTTGAATACCAGCAGCAGACGTCCCTGGTGAGCAGTAGCTTTACTACAGTGATCTAATGTGCAACTAGAGTGCTAACATTCAGAATTTATGGCAAATGTGTGACACATCTGAATGCCTTCTTGATGGAACCAAAGTAAACAAGCATTGAAAATGCAATAGATCTCGCCCTCGTTTAAGTTAAAGCCATTCTGTTTGTAATGAGGTGGCTTTTTAGCTTTGCTTGTATTAGTGTTTTTTCAACTTTCATGTAAATAACATGCATCTGTATGCATATAAGTATATGTATGCATGCATTTATGTTTGTATTTATATAGATATACAGATGATATATGTTTATATATGTATGTATATATATATATATTCACTGAAAAAAACATAGGCTATAGACCATATATAGTTAGGAATTAGCATTTACAAAACCTTGAAAATTCACTGAAAAAACCATAGGTTATAGACCATATATAGTTAGGAATTCGCATTTACAAAACCTTATTTTACTCACACAAAACCATTGAAATTCCATATATAGTTAGTTGCACTAACTATATATCGCGCACCCGCAATCCACTGCTGATGATGTCACATATTACATCATTCATGACATGGTCAGTGACATCACTGATGACATCACTGATGACATCTCAAATGACATCACTGATGACATCACTGATGACAACATCCAGTGACTGTATGTTTCTGTAAAGTTAAAATATGTCTTACATATTGAAGAATGAGTGGATGTATAAGTGTCTGGATGAAGGATTTAGTAGGTGCATGACTGACTGTATGATTGAGTGATTAAATGTGTCTCACTGAGTGCATGGGTTAGTGACTAAACTGTCTTAATTTGTGCATCATTATGTCTGTTGTTCTGTAAACTGTTGCATGTGTTGATAAGTAGCTATATGAGTAACTATATGGGTTATTGATTGGTTGCCCAAGTATTTGTATGGGAGACTGAGTGTGTGTGTGGGTGGCTGGGAGGTGTATGACTCTGTGCATAGATGTGTGAGCAGTTGATTCACTAGATGTATGGTTTCAAAAGTGCATGTGGAAACAGCTGTATGGGCGGTTGACTGTGTGCATGAGTGTATTGGTGAGTGAATGGATATCTCAGTGCTACATGTCAAAGTAAATACATATGTAAAACACAGTGCATGTGAGAGTTGACATATATAAATAACTGTGCATATGAGCCAGTGAATGTGTGAGTGGCTGTATGGATCATTGTGAACTTGTATCAGGGATTGTATAAGAGAGTAAATATGTGTTAGTATATGTTTGAATAAGTAAGGTGTGTATAACTGTATAGTTGAGAAAATTGAGGTGTGATTGATTCTTTGCATGACTGACTAGGTGTGTGAGTAACTCCATGGATGAGTGACAGTCTGTGAGTGTCTGTTTACACTGATTGTATCTAAGGTTATATTAGAGTCTGAAGAGGTTCATCGTATTATCACATGAATGATATCATCAGTGATGTGATCAGTAATGTCAAATGAGATGTCATCAGTGATGTCATCAGTGATGTCATTTGAGATGTCATCAGTGATGTCATCAGTGATGTCACTGACCATGTCATGAATGATGTAATATGTGACATCATCAGCAGTGGATTGCGGGTGCGCGATATATAGTTAGTGCAACTAACTATATATGGAATTTCAATGGTTTTGTGTGAGTAAAATAAGGTTTTGTAAATGCGAATTCCTAACTATATATGGTCTATAACCTATGGTTTTTTCAGTGAATTTATATATATATATATATATATATATATATATATATATATATATATATATATATATATATATATATATATATATATATATATATATATATATATATATATATATAATGTTTTTGTGAATTGTGTTCATACTAAATTTCAAGCCTTATTTAATCTTATGGACAAATTAAAGCATAGGCATGGCTCATCAACACATCAGTTGAATGACATTTTATGTGCTGATTTTAACACCAAAATGCTCACAAGCACCCCAGCTCAGGAGGGGGCGTGGCTTGGACGCCGATCGGGATGGCGGCATGAGCTTGCAGCTCCGTGCAAGGTCCCGCTATTTCTCCTGAAAACTACACCCTGGGGGATCCCTGATCGGCGAAATCCTTCTGTGAAGTATTGGGGAACCATCGGATAGCAGCTGAGAGCTCTCGGGAGACTGAATATACCGCCGAGACCCGAAAGAAGAAGTCCGAGGTGCCGTGCGAAGCGGGAGGAAAATGGCGGCGTAAAAGGACGGCAGTCTCTGCGCAAGGGTCGAGGCGGACTAGACTCGGACTGCAGTGTGAACCGCCTCCAGCGAGACTGGTGTAGCAAGGGCGCACCTGAACGGGCCTGGGAGGTGGACTTGGGGGTGCGGAGGCCAGTGTTGGACTGGTGCACAGCTTGTACGGCACCCGCTTATACCTCCCCCCCTATCCCGGCCCTGGCGACTGTGAAGCGGGCGGCCCCGGTATTCCTGGTTATTGGAGTTGCCGGTAAGGCAGGGGTGACTGCCCTACGATAGCTGTTGGTGCGCACAACTCCCGGGCAGAGGATAACGGGATCTGGAGGAAAGCCAGGGGCGGCCATATGACGACGCCCGAAGCACCTAAAATGGCAGCTGCAGGCGGGGCGGCCATTGCGGAGCAGGGCCGGGAGGACGCAACTGCGCTGTCCCGGGAAGGTGAGGCCCGAGCTTCCCCGTTGATGATGGAGCAGGAGCAGCGGCTGAATCAGCGACTAGATAATATTCTGGAGGCAATAACTTCGACTAAGGAGGCTTTGCAACAGGACATTGCGCAGGTCGCCACAGGGCTGGGTCTCCTGAGGGCGGATCATGCCAAGCTATCGGACAAAGTAAAGGACCATGAGCAACTGCTTCAAACCTGAAACCGGCGGTGGTGACCGCGGAACATAAAATAACGGACATCCTCAGCCGCCTGGACACGTTAGAGAGACGAGCGGAGGATGCCGAAAGTCGTAATCGACGGAACAACGTGCGGGTTGTAGGCCTGCCGGAGAAAATCGAAGGGGATGACGCAGTGGCCTATATGGAGAACTGGTTTCGGACGGTGGTGGCGCCGAAGGGCCTCTCATCCTTCTCACTGGAATGGGCACATAGGGTGCCAGCTCGCCCACCGGCGCTCGGCCGCCCTCCTAGGCCGATGGTGGTGAAGCTCCTACACTATAAAGATCAGGACCTGTTAATCCAGAGGGCTCGAACATTGGGCCCATTTGAGGTGAAAAATAGCAGAGTTACGATATTCCCGGACTATACACAAGAAGTTCAAAAGAGCAGAGCATCCTTCCTGGGGGTGAAAAAGGAGCTGAGGAAGGAGGGCATTCAGTACTCATTGCTCTTCCCGGCTAAGCTGCGAGTAATCCAGGATGGGAACACTCAATTTTTCCAGACTCCTGATGAAGCGTGGTCGTGGCTAGAGTTGTATCGCGCCGGCACAGACCGAACTGGTAAAAGTCAGCGGGAGAGGCCTAAACCGCTCCAGATCCGGAAATCTCAACGAATCCGCTCGCGCAACAAGCTTAAGAGAGCGGAACGGGAAGGTCAAATGGCTGCGGCCAAGAGAGGGGCGCTGGCTGCAACGGCGAGCATCACGAGGTCGCAACAGGAGAGGGGACTGGTTGAATCGGACTCTGGTGAGGACGGAGGCAGGACTGGAGAGGAACTATTGGAGGCGGAGAGCTCGAAGGGCCCTGCGGTCACCCCGCAGACATCCGATGGGATCTTTAATGAATGACTCATGTTTGGGACTTATGATACTGTGCTTCCTACGGAGAAATACTCAGCTAGTACTGGAAGGGCTGGCAGGTAGGGTGATGCATAAGCAGTGTGGGATGGAAGACGCGGAGCGAGGGCTCCGCCTGCCCTGGGTCGGCGATAACTCACCCCCTTGGGGCCCTTAAGGCCTTCTGTGGTGGCGACCACAGATTAGACTGATGTGTGTTGAGTTCAAGGTTTGGAACAGGGCTGGAACTGGGTTATTAGGCTCTGTCCTGGGGAGTGAGGTTTGGGGAGTTTTTTCTACAATTATTTTGGGGGGGAGCAACTGCAGCGATGTGGGCAATGACTGGATGTACCTGAATTGGATCAGTAAGGATTATCATGGGGACGTTACCTAATTTGAAATGCCTAACATGGAATGTCCGAGGACTGCGAACAATGATCAAACGCCACAAAGTGCATGCTTATCTGGTGAGGCGGGGTGTCCAGATTGCAATGTTACAGGAAACTCACTTAACTAAACAAGAATGCACTGCGCTACAGAAGAGGTGGCGAGGTCAGGTTTTTGGCACCACTTATTCAGCATTCGCTAGAGGGGTGCTGATATGGGTTCGAGCGGGCATACCGTTCCAGATGGTGCAAAAGCTGGTGGATCCTGAGGGTAGATATGTGGCGGTGGAGGGGAGGTTATATGGCCGGGATGTGGTTTTGTGCTGTGTATATGCCCCAAATGTTGACCAGGCTCACTTCTTTGATGGCCTGTCGTGCTCACTGGCCTCCTTCTTGGCAGGTCCTATGATTCTAGGAGGGGACTTTAATTCGATCACTAATGTGGCACTGGATAGGTCGCACCCACCACTGGCTGATTCCCCAGTACGTAGACTAGCTGCACATAGGAAGGATTGGCAAGAGAGGTGGGGACTGCTGGATGTATGGCGGGAGCAACATCAGGATAGTAGGGATTATTCCTTTTTCTCGGCCCTCCATGCTTTACACGTTAGGATCGATTCGGTCCTGTGCAGTGGTTCCCTGGCTGCTATGGTCACCCATACAGAATACCTGACCAGGACCATCTCGGATCACAATCCCTTGTTGGTATTCATACAGTGGCAACGTGCGAGATCCGCAGTCCCAACATGGCGGCTTCGGCCCGACACCTTGGAAGATTCGGTGTTTAGTGACGCGGTCCAACGAGTCATAGATCAATACTTTGAGGAAAACAAGGGTACAGCTCATACTAGGTCTACTGAATGGGACAGGATGAAAGTGGTGGTGAGAGGAGTGTGTATGGGTAGGTTCTCGAATGCACGAACGTCGGTTTTGAATGCGCTTGCAAAAGCGGAAGAGGAGGTGAGGGGTCTAGAACAGCGTAGACCGGACCAACCGCTACAAAACGGTGATGGATCAAGCTCTGATCTTTGGACTGGGTAAGAGTGGTCTGCTTAATTCAGACACTCTGTTCATCACCACCCCCTTTTCTGAATCATTTTTGTCCACCATAAGCGTGGAAGGGTATACTCAGATGTGAGTCCCTAGCTCCTTGCACCATCAGGATTCAAGCAAGCCGGGCCATAGACGGCTGAAATGCCAGAAACCGGTCCCCGGTAGCTTGTTTCCTTCCCAGTATAAGAATTGGCTTGGTAGTTTGTTCTGCCCTGTTCCCATGATGCACTGGGCCAGGGTCAGACTAATTTGCATATAGCCAAGTTCTGCGCTGGGATGGTGCAGTGAGCTAAAAAACGGTGATGGATCAAGCTCTGATCTTTGGACTAGGTAAGAGTGGTCTGCTTAATTCAGACACTCTGTTCATCACCACCCCCTTTTCTGAATCATTTTTGTCCACCAGAAGCGTGGAAGGGTATACTCAGATGTGAGTCCCTAGCTCATTGCACCATCAGGATTCAAGCAAGCCGGGCCGAAGACGGCTGAAATGCCAGAAACTAGTCCCCGGTAGCTTGTTTCCTTCCCAGTATAAGAATTGGCTTGGTAGTTTGGTCTGCCCTGTTCCCATGATGCACTGGGCCAGGGTCAGACTAATTTGCATATAGCCAAGTTCTGAGCTGGGATGGTGCAGTGAGCTAAAAAACGGTGATGGATCAAGCTCTGATCTTTGGACTGGGTAAGAGTGGTCTGCTTAATTCAGACACTCTGTTCATCACCACCCCCTTTTCTGAATCATTTTTGTCCACCATAAGCGTGGAAGGGTATACTCAGATGTGAGTCCCTAGCTCATTGCACCATCAGGATTCAAGCAAGCCGGGCCGAAGACGGCTGAAATGCCAGAAACCGGTCCCCGGTAGCTTGTTTCCTTCCCAGTATAAGAATTGGCTTGGTAGTTTGGTCTGCCCTGTTCCCATGATGCACTGGGCCAGGGTCAGACTAATTTGCATATAGCCAAGGTCTGAGCTGGGATGATGCAGTGAGCTAAAAAACGGTGATGGATCAAGCTCTGATCTTTGGACTGGGTAAGAGTGGTCTGCTTAATTCAGACACTCTGTTCATCACCACCCCCTTTTCTGAATCATTTTTGTCCACCATAAGCGTGGAAGGGTATACTCAGATGTGAGTCCCTAGCTCATTGCACCATCAGGATTCAAGGAAGCCGGGCCGAAGACGGCTGAAATGCCAGAAACCAGTCCCCGGTAGCTTGTTTCCTTCCCAGTATAAGAATTGGCTTGGTAGTTTGGTCTGCCCTGTTCCCATGATGCACTGGGCCAGGGTCAGACTAATTTGCATATAGCCAAGTTCTGAGCTGGGATGGTGCAGTGAGCTAAAAAACGGTGATGGATCAAGCTCTGATCTTTGGACTGGGTAAGAGTGGTCTGCTTAATTCAGACACTCTGTTCATCACCACCCCCTTTTCTGAATCATTTTTGTCCACCATAAGCGTGGAAGGGTATACTCAGATGTGAGTCCCTAGCTCCTTGCACCATCAGGATTCAAGCAAGCCGGGCCATAGACGGCTGAAATGCCAGAAACCGGTCCCCGGTAGCTTGTTTCCTTCCCAGTATAAGAATTGGCTTGGTAGTTTGGTCTGCCCTGTTCCCATGATGCACTGGGCCAGGGTCAGACTAATTTGCATATAGCCAAGTTCTGAGCTGGGATGGTGCAGTGAGCTAAAAAACGGTGATGGATCAAGCTCTGATCTTTGGACTGGGTAAGAGTGGTCTGCATAATTCAGACACTCTGTTCATCACCACCCCCTTTTCTGAATCATTTTTTTCCACCATAAGCGTTGAAGGGTATACTCAGATGTGAGTCCCTAGCTCCTTGCACCATCAGGATTCAAGCAAGCCGGGCCGAAGACGGCTGAAATGCCAGAAACCGGTCCCCAGTAGCTTGTTTCCTTCCCAGTATAAGAATTGGCTTGGTAGTTTGGTCTGCCCTGTTCCCATGATGCACTGGGCCAGGGTCAGACTAATTTGCATATAGCCAAGTTCTGAGCTGGGATGGTGCAGTGAGCTAAAAAACGGTGATGGATCAAGCTCTGATCTTTGGACTGGGTAAGAGTGGGCTGCTTAATTCAGACACTCTGTTCATCACCACCCCCTTTTCTGAATCATTTTTGTCCACCATAAGCGTGGAAGGGTATACTCAGATGTGAGTCCCTAGCTCATTGCACCATCAGGATTCAAGCAAGCCGGGCCGAAGACGGCTGAAATGCCAGAAACCGGTCCCCGGTAGCTTGTTTCCTTCCCAGTATAAGAATTGGCTTGGTAGTTTGGTCTGCCCTGTTCCCATGATGCACTGGGCCAGGGTGAGACTAATTTGCATATAGCCAAGTTCTGAGCTGGGATAGTGCAGTGAGCTAAAAAACGGTGATGGATCAAGCTCTGATCTTTGGACTGGGTAAGAGTGGTCTGCCTAATTCAGACACTCTGTTCATCACCACCCCCTTTTCTGAATCGTTTTTGTCCACCATAAGCGTGGAAGGGTATACTCAGATGTGAGTCCCTAGCTCATTGCACCATCAGGATTCAAGCAAGCCGGGCCGAAGACGGCTGAAATGCCAGAAACCAGTCCCCGGTAGCTTGTTTCCTTCCCAGTATAAGAATTGGCTTGGTAGTTTGGTCTGCCCTGTTCCCATGATGCACTGGGCCAGGGTCAGACTAATTTGCTTATAGCCAAGTTCTGAGCTGGGATGGTGCAGTGAGCTAAAAAACGGTGATGGATCAAGCTCTGATCTTTGGACTGGGTAAGAGTGGTCTGCTTAATTCAGACACTCTGTTCATCACCACCCCCTTTTCTGAATCATTTTTGTCCACCATAAGCGTGGAAGGGTATACTCAGATGTGAGTCCCTAGCTCATTGCACCATCAGGATTCAAGCAAGCCGGGCCGAAGACGGCTGAAATGCCAGAAACCGGTCCCCGGTAGCTTGTTTCCTTCCCAGTATAAGAATTGGCTTGGTAGTTTGGTCTGCCCTGTTCCCATGATGCACTGGGCCAGGGTCAGACTAATTTGCATATAGCCAAGTTCTGCGCTGGGATGGTGCAGTGAGCTAAAAAACGGTGATGGATCAAGCTCTGATCTTTGGACTGGGTAAGAGTGGTCTGCTTAATTCAGACACTCTGTTCATCACCACCCCCTTTTCTGAATCATTTTTGTCCACCAGAAGCGTGGAAGGGTATACTCAGATGTGAGTCCCTAGCTCATTGCACCATCAGGATTCAAGCAAGCCGGGCCGAAGACGGCTGAAATGCCAGAAACTGGTCCCCGGTAGCTTGTTTCCTTCCCAGTATAAGAATTGGCTTGGTAGTTTGGTCTGCCCTGTTCCCATGATGCACTGGGCCAGGGTCAGACTAATTTGCATATAGCCAAGTTCTGAGCTGGGATGGTGCAGTGAGCTAAAAAACGGTGATGGATCAAGCTCTGATCTTTGGACTGGGTAAGAGTGGTCTGCCTAATTCAGACACTCTGTTCATCACCACCCCCTTTTCTGATTACATAATTATGCAGCAGAAACTAGAGCTGAGAGGCCTCACCATAGAGGAAAAGAAGCTCAGGTTGTGCTGGCATAGGAGTTTGAAGAGAGCAAAGACGTCCCGACCTTATGCTCCGGAGATACCATTGGGAATGCTGACCGTGCTGCCGCATGGCGGCGATTGGTCTCCGCTGCTGGAATGGGAAGAGCTGGGATTGCAGATGGTGGGAGATCTGTATGTAGATGGAATGCTGGTCCCCTTTCAGACGCTGCAGGAACAGTTTGGGCTGCCGGAAGGGAGCTTCCTCTTGCATGCGGCTGTGGTGGCGGCAGTGCAGAAACACTGGAAAGGAGGGCTCCTTGAGCCGGAAACGACCATGGCCTGCCAGTATGTCGTGATGGCAGCAGGTACATTTAAAGCGGTGACCTGCCTCCATAATAGGATGTTGCATGAGGGGTTGGATCCGCTCCTAGGCCTGAAATCGAAATGGGAGGTTAGTATAGGTAGGCCCATCCCAGACACGGTGTGGGGACATATCCTGAAGCGAACATGGAAAGGGACAAGGAATGCACGCTTTCAACAGGTACACTTTTACGTCCTGCATAGGGCCTACCTGACCCCGGAGAAGATTAAACGGTATTTCCGGGTGCAGGAGGCGCGATGCCCGAGGTGCCTGGCATTAGAGGTTGACATAGATCACTTGTTGTGGGGCTGTCCAAAGCTGGAGACATATTGGTTGGAAGTTGGGGAACTCCTGAATGCGCTGACTGATCGGGAGGTGGATTTTGACATGGCGGCGTGTCTGTTGCTCTGATTCCCACACACGAAGAATACTAAGGTGACGAGTAAATTCATTTATCTGGGGCTCATACTGGCGCAGAGAGAAATTACTTGGCACTGGAAGTCCAAGGAGGGACCGTCAGTGAGGAGATGGGTGAATGAACTGCTGAGATGGTCTGAATGTGAGAGTGTGCTCCGAATGAGACAGGCGGTCAAGATTGATAATGAAAAGAGCTTAGAAGTGGCAAGGGCGTGGGAGATGATAGTCCAGGCGTTGCGTGATTCCATGGACGAAGAATAAGCTGTTTGTGTATCCGGGCTCCATGAGGCTTGAGAGTGTAACGGCATCACTCGATCTGTAGCGAGCCCCATTGCAGTGTTAGGAATAAGGCCCATATCGTCAGCGGTTGCAGGGGGGAGAAGAGGGGGTCGTTTGGGGGTTGTTTGGGGGTAGTGTTAGGCACCGAGGCCCAGGTGAAGAGGCACAGCAGTTAATCCCGGGGTTGGACATGTCCCTAGCGTGACAGGAGGGCCCAGACAGGCAGCGAGGGTGGTATAGGGACACATAAGACCAACACGATAGGTATCCACCATTAGATGGGCTTGGGTCCTGGATTACGAGTATCAGTCGCCTAACTGGAATGCTAGTGAATGCTGGCTGGTGTGGGGGGAGGGTTAGGAGTTTAGGGGTAAAACGCAGATACATAAAGATGTTATTGACCAGTTATCCCTACGGGATGCTCACTGTGATGTTCTTGCTGGAAGTATGGATTAAAATGCCGCCCGGCCTCCGGGATACGGGCTAAATGGCTGTGTACGATTTACTGTTTATTTTATCCATGCGTGGGGGCACCATGAGTGTGCTGGTTGATCTATTATATGCAATGGTTTCTAATTCTGCAATAAAAACAAATTTTTAAAAAAAAACAAGCACCCCAGCTCAGTCCCCATTGTGGGGGACATGCCTGATGGCCGCAGTGATCATAGGGGGCTGGAACTTGCACATTACATTGCTGCACATGACCTGATTGATAATATTAAATGTGTTCATTGTGATCCAGGCAATATTTCATCATACTATTAACGGGGCAATGCTGCTTGCGTCAACTGTGTTTTTTTGTCATTTAGGGTATTGAGTCATCTCTTGACAGGGAAAATATTGGACACTAATTACGAGGAGCATAATCACCTAGCAGCATCATTTTGTTTCCAGTAAGCACTTGCCTGTACCCTAGTCACTCGAACGTAGAGCCTAAACCTCAACATATTGGTTTCAGTCTGTCTTGGCATCTCTCAAACCCAAACAAGTTCCTTTCATGTACACTCAAGAACAACCTGAGATTGTTTGCAACATGCTTATCTGAAGCTGGCATCTGGTGCTGGGGTTTACTTGCTTTTGAGGGAATAGGCCAGAGTATTCAGTCTGCCCTTTTAAAACCTATGCACAAAAGAAAAGCCAGCCTAAAGTTGTTCAGTCAACTGTGTTCTCACCCAAATATATGTTTGCACCTAGCTTTATTATCCACATCAAAGGATACAATGGAAGTCAGGATCTCCCACTGACTGTAGAAAGTTCTAAAGGAAAGAAAAGTTGACATTAACAGTGATAACTGGGAGCACCTGGATTATGTTGCCAATATAAGAAACCATAGGCTCGTTTGGTTTTTACCTACAATTAATTAAATTAAACTGGTGTATGACGGCGAAATGATGCTGTGTAGCCACATTACTGGTGCTCATTTCAAGTCGATCTGTAGCTCACCCCCATATGATGATCTATTGACCTTTTTGTGAAACCGGCTGGAATCGAGAGAGACTCTTGCTTTTGAACTAAAATGAAGTGATTGATGTGTTGTTCCAAAGTCTCATAGGTAAAGTTCCTGGCCCAATCGATTGCCAATTGACTTTGAAATGCAGCCTAGATCTATTGACGCCATTGCTGGCCTTTTTTTTTTAACACTTTTGTCACATCTTGATTGCCAAGCTCATGGACCACTTCCATCATAGTACCTATTTTAAAAAATATAGTCATTTAGAGCCAAGGTCCTATTGGCCAATTTCCCTTATCGATAAATCTACAAAGGATCTGAGAAGAATAATATATAACAAAATATGGGACTAGACAAAGCTTCCGTACGGCTTACACTTTCCCCCAAAAAACTGTGCATTTGTTGGGCAACATAAACATCAAAACTGTTGAGACTGACTACAAGCACACCATCCGGATGTGTTGGCCTTAGTCCTGCTAGCTCGCAGTGCACCATCTGTACCCCTAACCTGACATGGTAACAAATGGAGTGTGCAACCTCAGAACATGACAACCCTGACTCCCTAAGGAAATCATGGTAACGGATCTAGAACCCTTTAACTTAGTTACGTATACATACCCAAAGAGACACGCAAGAAATACACAACATGCAGTTTCAATATTTATTGAAGCATTGTGATCTTGAGTAAAATATGTGTGCTGCAATAATCAATAGAAGGTAACATAATAATGTCATTAGCATTAATAGAATGGTGAAAAAGATAAAACTGCTCAACCATTTTGCTGATTACAGAGGATATATACTTGTATACAAGGACTGTAATATATTGTACTCCTACCTAGCACTTATAAACCTAGTATGCCTAGGGAGGGGGTGAATCTGCCAAATTCCTATCAGCTAATCTAACTCTTAATTTCCTGTGTGTAAGTGTCATCAGGCGGCCCGTCCCGCTGGAGAGCTGGGAAGCATCACTTGCCAGAGGTAAACAGGAATTAGCTGGGCTGGATTTCCAGCATGTGGGTGAACTCTTAGTGCAAGTGAAATGCCCCTTTGTCTGATATTGTATATAAAATAAACAGCATCCATGTTTCCACGCCAAAGTCCCAGTTAGGGCATTATTGTTTATTCTATTGTGATAGCTCTGTTGCCAAATGACCATTAAGAAAGAACAAAGAACAGCATGTTGCATAATGAACTTAACCCTTATACAGAGTGTTCAAGGAATTTGATAGTATGCCTACAAAGTGGAAATGTAAGCAAAGATTAGTTTCAAGAATATTATCCTGCTCTTGATCGCAAATGAATGTGTTTAAGAAAAGAAGGCAACTACACAGGCTGGATATATGTCGTTACAACGCGCGCGTTACAAAGACCTACCATTACAACGCGGTTGTAACAACGCAAGTCGTTACAACGACTTGCGTTGGGGGGGGCGCAAATTTAAAACATTTAATGTACTATTCCAACACCAGTCCCCTTGGATAGTAGGGAAGGTGTTGGGATAGTAAATTAAATGATTTACTATCCTCGAGCGCCTCCCAGCGCAATGCGTTGTAACAACTTTCGTTGTTACAACCGCGTAGTAATAGTAGGTCGTGGTAACGCGCGCGTTGTAAACGTTGCGCATCACACAGGCTTAATGTAACCACATTAAGACATCAGTGATCCATGCCAGTACTGGTTTTTGGTGAGCTAGGTACTCTGTTGCAGATGCTTCTATTTAAATCTTCTACTTGGAAAGTATATCATTGTGAAACATTGCCTTTTGTACCTAGCATATTTGGACTTAGCCTCAGATTTTGACACTGTCATCCATACAAAATTATGGTTTCTCTTTTTAGATCACGGGCTAGAATACCCTTGGTTCATTTCCTGCATCTGTTTAATGAATAACTTGCAGGTAAAGTTAGATTCTGCCCCAATGGGGAGACATCAGATTTTTTCCCAATATTGCGGGGGTCATCAGTAGCACATTCCTGACTCCCTCTTGTCTTGTACTATACATGAATAATCTGAGTTCCTTCTTGAAAACGTTGGCGTTGACGTCCTTATTATTCACAGCACCCCTGTACCGGTGTTACTATACACGAACGGCAGAGTGTTAATTGTCCATACCCGTAGGGCATTACATCGTCTTGTAATCAACTTCATACAGTTCAAGGCAGACCTTGGCCTGTGTACAAACTTCACTAAGTCCGATATAAAGGCCTGTGTTTCTAAACGCATGAGAAGGCACACCTTGACTGTGGCAATAACATGCATGATTGTGTCAATTGTTTCCCATATCTTGGTGTAAACTTTGACTCCTCAGGAAGTTGGTCACCTAATATCTTGAATAGACAAAGGAAGATTAGTTAGTCAGTGGGTGTCCTTTCAAATTTACCATGACCAACTGGAGGCAAAAAGGGTTTTAACATAGCAGGAGATAATTAAGAATCAATGCCTTCCTGCTGCCCTTTATGGGGCAAGGTTGAGGAGCCATGCAAATTGTGGGGCGCTATTGGCTGAGGAAAACAGATTTTGTGGGTGGCTACTCTTGGCTCCCACTCTCTCTGCAGCTCACTTTATGTATAATGAGCAATTAGGGCTGCCCTCTTTAGAGGATTGTTCAAAATGAATGAAATCAACTTATGAATGACAATATGGCTCAATTCCACGGCCTCCGTAATTCAGTGCAATATCACAGACTCTCCCTTGTTCGATAATGGCCTTAAAATCCCCAGGCTTGCCTATGTTAGACATAGTCTTGCTGAGCTGGACCAGCCTTCCCTTTTTGACAACTCTTCATATATTTGTATAAAAGAGAAAGAAAAATATGGAATGATCCTTCTCAGAAAAATGGCTCCTTAGAAGAGAAAGCAAAAATGTATGCAAGCTCATTGTAAGGTCCTACACCTTGCTTAAGCCTTGCCCTGTCCTCAGCTATACCTAACAACAGCATTAAGCTGTTGGGAGAGGCCACTCTTTCACTTCAGAGCAAGTACTGTGATGTTTCTATTGTATTTCCCCTAGACCACTATACCACATCTACTCTATATCCATGCCCACGTGATGAGGTTTCACCACTAAGGTTTCTGTACAGTCCTTTCTGCAGTGCACCTTCTTTTGTAAATTGTATGTAATTTTTACTTGACAATTCTTACTGCCTCTTCTTAGGAAACATACATTTGTGAAATGTAGAGTTGCCCTTTGCTATCTCCAGCTATTAAATAATGAGAAGGCTATTTTTGGATAAGATGTTTTCTGAAATCTATAGTTTTTAGTACGTTGCAAACTGATGCTTTTATGATATTGTAATGTGCAGCTTTCTTATTCTTATGTTCCTTTTTATTTTTCAGTATGTTATTCTACTTTTGTCATTATATCATAATATTGCATGTTATTTTATGTATGTCTCTGATATGTGAATAAAGGTGAATTTTAATTGAATTGATGTTAGTATAGTACCTCCAATTCCCATTACGAAGGCATTACCAGCAAAGATTTGCATTTTTGTTATCAAATAATTGAGCAAGTGCCTAGAGTTTGTATGTAGCTCTGTCTTATCATATTTTGCACTCTATTCCCATGCTCGACACCCTCAGGGCAGGTTCTACATCCTTCCCAAAAGATTCAAATTGGCCTTTTTCACACCTTGCACCCAGAGCTTGTTAGCATGACCATCACATTTGACTGATGTTTTTCAGGTGCAGGATGCAGTCTAGGGACTTTTGGGTGCAAAATATGCCCTTGCGTTGCAGTCAGGTCAACCAAAATGTCACAGATCATATTTCAATATCATTAATGTAGAAAAAGTGGTGTAGCTGCTTATGTAGTTACACCTATAGTAATGATTCTTAGGGCCTTATTACAATCTTGGGCAGACATAACCATTGTAGGAAAGGCAGCCAATAGGGTGGTCGCAAGCCTCCATTTGTCAATGGAAGCTTCTACAGTGGGCCTTTTGGGAAGCTAGTGGATAGGGCATAAAAGGCCTGCAGCACAAGCTTCCATTGACAAATGGAGAATATGAAACATCCCTGCACCTGTGGCAGGCACTATGTTGTGCCTGCTATATGGTGCAGGGATGTTGGGGCCCAAAAGCAGAGGCTGTGAAGGGAAGAGGCCCTGCTAGGGGCCCCCAAAGACACTTTGCGACAGCAGTTCCATGTCGGAAAGCCAGACATGAAACTGCTGTCAGAAAGTGCCATCATAATCCTGATGGTGGAGCCAAGCCTGGCTCCACAGTCATTGTGGATTATGGATGGCTTCCAACTCACCCAGGGGATCCTTGAGCCAATCAGAAGCGTTGTGTATGGTCCCTCCGCCCTATGCATCCGCCCGCCGCATCATAATGCGGCAGGCAGACTGCTGTGTGAGAAGTCGGTGGGTCCGACACCGACGTGGCGTCAATGACAGACCCCCCAACATCATAATGAGCCCCTAATGTCACTTATGCTAATTGTCTAAAATGTCTTATGCATTCAACAATACATGCTGCACATCTTGCAAGGAAACCACAGTGCAAAATGGTTCAAAAAAATGTTTTCTACGACCAGTAGACAAGGTTCTTCCCAAGGACAGCAATAAAAACGCAAATGTGCCAGTCACCCAAATCAAAAAGTCTCATAACGCAATAAAAAAGGTCATAAAGTAAGAGCTTTCAGCACAAAATGATTAAAGTATGTCAAAATTGCTGTTTAAAAGGGAGGGAGACTGCAGGAGTATTTCCTAACATAGGCAATACCAGGCAGCGTGGGCTAGAGTTATCAGAGTGAAATGCAATTTAAATCACTCCTGGCCATCATAACATGCATAGCGTCCAAGGTCACAGTGAAAAAAGTTAAACAGTTCATAACTTGAGGGTCTCTGTCTAATCCCAAACTGAGAGCTGAAGAGAACCAATCTCACAATGGTCTTCAAATGTACACTGTTTAAAAGGGAGTCCCAAATATTACTCAGAAGCTAAAATGTAAAGATATAAATAAAGGTATAGAATGTCCCTAAAGTAATTCTTGCACCCAACAAGGTGCACTGTTGTGATACTGCACTGCAACTAATCCATGTACTGGAACCAGTTCTCTGTACCACCAGAGCTGAGAGAATGCACACAATAAGAAAACAGCAGGTGGAAAAAAACTATTAACTACTCTCTGGTGGTAAAAAGAAGAAACAGAACAAGGGTGGGTTGTTACCTACCAATACAACACCAACATGGATTTGAGAGCTGATAGCTGCAACATGTGTACGCGAAGGCTCAAAAGAGCAGAATTGATTCCCTTATGAAACACAATATGGATTTAAGAGTTCTGCCTGCAACATGTGTTCTTGATGGCTCACATTAGCAGATCTGACTGCAGAATAGCACCAATGAAAATAGGAATTGAACACGCAATGTGTAAATCTCCTACTCATGCCCCAAGGGTAAATTGAGCAGAATATGAATGGTTCATAAAATATGAGTAATTGACCCTGTTTAGAAAAATCTATAACAAGGGCCAAACCAAGGCACAGGTTTATAAAGATTTTGTGCTACTTTTGTATCACTTTTTTGACGCATCCCCACTTTGCATCTTGGAGGCATTTTAAGGGCGGTGCATGAGTATTGCTGTATATCCACCTATAGATTTTAATGCAAAACCATGTTTACTAAGAGTTGTAGATGTATGTTTGCACCAAAATGGTGCGCCTGTCTGAGGCGGGTGTACTGATGAGAAACATATACAAAGAGGAAAAAGCCTCCAAGGATATTTTTTGTGCAGGAAGATACACCTTCCTGAACAGAACTATCCTGCTCATAATGCTGGCACCCTTGCACCAGAGCGCAAAGGTTGCCGGCACTGCCACTAAGCAACTCACACTGCTTCAGCATAAGGAGAGAGCAGAGCCGAGGCTTTACTTTGCAAACATTGCTAGGTGGCAACTTCACTTGTTGTGCTGTGTTAGTGTGAAATGTTTGTAAATCCACACCCAAGTTTGTGGTCAACTCTAAAAGATAATCATGAACATAAAAACTATTTAGAAAAAAGAGTACAGCATTAGCCTTGCTACCAGCCAAAGTGAATACTAACAGGGTAACAATTGGTTTTCGGAATCCGACATAGAAGGAAACTGGTATAAAAATGCAGATATGCTAGAAAGGTACAGATGTGGCACCAAGGTCCTGTTTTAAGGATCATGATCGGAATCCTTGAAAATTATGTTAGAGGGCAATTATTCAATAAATTTGTTCTATCAAAACATTGACTACTGTGTTCAGTTTATAAGCCCATCTGTTTGCCTTTATGTCAATATCGTGTCCGTACTGCCCCTTTTGAGATTGGTCAACATCTGTTCAATGATCAATTATTGCATATTATTATGATGATTCATCAATGTTTTGCCATTGAATCTGTACCCATGATGACACTCTTTTTATCATTTCTTGTGATGTTCTACCATCATGTCTTTCCACAGTACATATTCAGCATAACCTATGGCACAGTTGCTAGTGAACAATTAGCCTAAAGACTGCCGTCCACTCACTTCCTCAGTCATTACCTCTAAGCTGATAGCAACAGTGCATAGCCTTTTAGCAGTGATGTTATGTTATGCTTTCTTGCTTAGAATCTCATATGGGACTATAATTGCAAAATACAACCTTTGGGGTAACACAATTACTCTAGCCTCACTTAACCAATTTTATGCATCTTTCGCATGTCAAAACTTGGATATTATTTTATTTTTGGACAGCTTTGTGCAGATTTATCACACAATACCAAATGTATTTATATTGTATGGCTGCATGCGCTGTCAGTATGTACGAATACCAACTGGTACTGGAGACAGGTTACATGCCTAAAAAGATTACACACTGCTACCAGTACAGAATTCAGGTTAGGATTGAGGTAAGACTAAGGGTTAAGAGTAGAGAAGAGGTGTATTAGTGTCATTGCACCCAAATTTTGGCTGAGGAAAAATGCATAATATTATCGGCCATTCAGGGTATCTTTCAACCTTATTAGTATTTGCTTGTTCTCTATACTTATCGTGCAGTCTTGAAAAAGCAGGCCCATCCTGTCGAAAACGTGACAGCTCCATTTGTATATTTGAGATCAATAATGGAATTGTCTATTTGAATGAATAATGGAATCTCTTACAATGTACAATTAAAGAAGCTTCGTATTCAGTAAGAGAAGTAAACCACTCAATTTGACAAGTGAGCATTTGAAAAAAAAGGATGGCACACATTACATAAATAAATACAACACTTAACATTTTTCCATTTCTTCTACTTCTTTGAGGGAGACAAGAGAGAAGCAACATAATGTCTGTAATATTTTAATTTGAGGAGGGCAATGAGGGCCAATTACATCAACTACCTAATAATGATATGAAAGAGTAAATTCAAAGACATCGCAAATGATAAACCATGAATTTGAAAGGGTTAAAAAAAGTTATAGCCAAGGCCAGCACTACATTAAGTACTCTAGGCAGGTGTCCTAGAGCACCATCACAAAAGGCCCCAAGAGGGTTTCAGACTGAATAAAATAGCCTAAGAAATTGCCTTGTTGTGGGATGTTTGTGCAGAAGTGCCTATGGTGCAAAGCAAATTATTCATGGATGCCCTTAAAATTATTGCACTGTAGTTGATTAAATCATAACACTACAAAATAAATTAGAATGGTCTTGCATATTTGAAAAAGACACAAAACCAGAAATTGAACAATTGAAGAATCATGATATTTCTCACTCCAAAGGATACCATAACACCACATGTATATAGGCACCACAGGCCTTATCTATGAAATTTCCATTCATAAAAAGTGGTTGCAAATTGCTCTTTGATATTATAAAATTATGACTCACAGTGGGTCGAAATCCAACCTACCACAGGCTTATTCCTACTGTACTTCATGAGGTACAGTCTCAAAATTAGACTCACTATGATTGAATGTTATCACAGTGATAGTAGTCTTATGGGGTCAACAGACCACCATCTATGTGATAGCTCTTAAATATAGTAAACCTTTTTTTATAATACAGCCTTTTTTCCTTAAAGAAAATGAGACTGCTTTCAAAAAAGTTTCAACGGTTTTGACAGTGACAGCTGATGTTTTTTCACGCTTAGTCTCTTGTGAAGATTGTGATGAGGATGATGTTGATTTGGGTTATGACTGGGCATGTGCATTAGATTCAGATCACATAACTGAAGAAAAGTGACGCAATTAAACGGATCTTGATGTGACCCTTAAAGAGGTAATGTCTCTTTTGTTAGGTAATTGGTTAAGTATCAAGAAGGGATCAGAAGGAACCAACCCCTTTTGGTATGTAAAACATGAGTTACCTGTTGATAAAAACATGTTATTTCATGGTACCAAGTTGGTGACTCCAATGAGTCTTAGGAAATATTTATTAGACTTAGCTCATGTCACACACCCTGGAATCACTAAGACAAAGGAAAGATTACGCTTGTCGTACTGGTGGCCAGGAATCAACAAATTGGTAGAGCGAGAGATACAAGAGTGTGTTCCTTGTAATTTGTGTGACAAGTCTAAATCACCTAGAGTACAACCCATGATTTTGAGGGCACGACCCAAGTATCCTTGGGAAGACATTGCGTTGGATATTCTGGGTCCCATTTTTAGCAATAGTTCACAGGTGTTTCTATGCGTAATTATAAGTATGTATTCTCGCTGGCCAGAAGTATTTTTCTTGTCAAATGTGGATTCTGCCAGTGTTATTAAATGTTTAAAAAACTATTTTCTAGAGAAGGATTTCCTAAGACTATTCTAACGGACAATGGTGTTCAATTGGTCTCTAAAGAGATGGAATATTTTTTGTCATCCAGTGGAATCATACATAAAACTTGTTCTCTCTATCATCCGTGGCAAATGGGATGGTGGAGAGGCTTAACAGAGTTTTGAAAGAGACCATTACCTTGGATAAGTCTTTATCTCTTGAGTGGAGAGGAGAAGTGCTTAGAAAAATAGATGAGTATAGATTAACACCTCACTCCATTACAGGGAAGACTCCATTTCTTCTTTTTCATGGTAGAGTACCCAACACTCATCTTTAGTCGTTTTGGGTAAACAGGTATTGTTCTTCCAGAGGGAAAGAACGTGTGGGTGATGGTAAACAGGTGCAACTGAGAGAAGATAATAAAGCCTTATAAAGGAAGAATTACTTTGACAAAAAGAAATCTGTCAAAAAGTTGGAGGTGGAAGTAGAGGACATTGCTGTTGTTAAGCGTCCTGGCTTTGTGGGTAAGGCCAATTCCAAATATTTTGAACTGATGGTTGTCATCAAGGTATTCAACAATGCTGTAAAAACAGAAGACTATCGTGTGTGGAATCTTAATAGAGTGGTAATAGTTAGGAGAAAGTACAATAAATTGAGTAATTCTAATGGTGAATAGTGTTCTGGTGCAATCAATTTTTCTTCTTCTCATTCTAAAGATGGTCATAGAATTTTGTCTTCATGACCGTCTTTGAGATTGGTAAAATGACTGTCCTATCTTAAGGAATATGTATAAGTATAAGGTGTTGTGTTATTACTGTGCATGTAACTAGTTTTATTGAAGAAGGGAGATGGTGTAGTATTCTGCTATATCCTATTCTGCTATCTCTTCTCTATGATATGTATTGTCTGTCCTTCCCGGTATCTATTGTCATGATTAAACTGTAATAGAATATATATAGGTCATAGGACAGAAGAAGCAGGAGTTGGTGCTGGACAGTTGAGAGTGGTGTAACTTGGATGGATGGGATCTTTCTATCAAGATTTAAACTTTACTTGAACCTCTTGAAGACTGGAAAATACATTCTTTCAAATTTCACCGTTGCCCTCCTGGCTCAAAGCCGGCAGCTGAAAAATAAAACAATATTTTACTATTGTTTTATTTTTCAGCTGCTGGCTCTGAGGAGCGTGTCCAGGGAAGGGACGGGCTGGGCCATTGGAGGGTGGAGGAGGAGTGGTAGATATGCACTTCTAAGTGCTCATGTCTGTTTGTCCGTCCGTCTCAGGCATGCCAAACAGACATGTGCATTTAGGATTCTCCACCATATTCTACAGTTGGGTGGAGAAATGGCACAGACTCCCTGTGCCTGAGTGGAGCGTCAAACCAGCCCACTCAGTCCAATCCTCGTGCTGCTCTCATAGTATAAGAGCAGTCTCTGGATTGGATGGGGGTTCTGTCCCAGGCAGCAGGAGGATAGACGCAGCCATAGGATTCGTTGAAATTGTATCCCTCCCACACCGCGGCCACTGCTGCTGCCCTGACGGCCTGCCACTGCATATTGGCAGCAGCTGCAACTGGTTTTTGAAACTTTAAGAGTTAACGGTGGTCCAGTTTTTTTTAATTCACAAAGGAGAAGGGGCCCCAAGGCAACTGCTTCCCTTTTGCTAATGGATTGCCACGTCCTTTGGATTTAGATAACTTTTCAATATTTTGTGATAGGAGTTCAGTCACAAAACATTGACACATAGAATACCACTTCAGTATTTGGAGGGGACACCAACAACACACCCCTTCCAAATACCAAATAGATTTTCATTTTCACTCCTAAAATGGGACCTGAAAATTATGTTTACATTCACAAAATAGAAAATCGGAATGCTAGCAACTGTAATGCTTGAAACATCTGGTCTGTGGTAAAAAAAATACAAACATGTATAACGAAGAACTGTTATTTACATGGGAGTTCGGTGAACTCATAAAAGCACACAGCCTTCGGACTTGTGCTTCTGTTCAGTCAAGCCTTGGTGAAGTGTAATATTTTGATTTCATAATATTAAGAGTACCTTACCTTGTGTATTAAATGCTTGAGTGCTTTTATTCAGAGCCGTATGACTACGCCAAACTCCTCTGCAAGCTTTAAAGTTGTAAATTGTCAACAATATATTCATGAAAAGTAAATACATTTTGAGACTTCTAATTCCAATGTGTTAAATTACACCTTGCATAGAACAGATTGAATACTCTCATAGCCACAGACAGATGCATTAAAAAAACATAAAGTGATTTTTCTAAAATCCCACATACTTATTTTCTTGTCTTTTCCTAAAGACAACCAGATAGTTTAGTTTAGAGTTTCGCTTATTTAATATGTAATTTTTTGATTCGCTTAAAGTTAACTGCCCCTAATAAACATGCAGTGTAAACAATACAATAAAGGTAACATGTCTTATGGCCCTCTTTGCCATCTCAGTTATATGGTGATATCTACAAATTATTTTGCCCTTGGCCTCATGGTTTAAGTTGCCACCAAAAACCCTAAATGGTGAGGTAGTCTTTCTTAAACTTTTACCACTTACGTATCTTATCTATTAGCAATAGTGTCATAATGACTATGTAATTATTGTCAAGACTCATTTTCCATTAACAAAGTTATTTTTTGGTCTGGCTTGACTGTGCAACTGATTACTTGACCTACTGTAAGAAAGTCTCTCAAATATACATAGATTGGGCTTTGGCTCCAACCAGAGAAATATTTCCATTCCATTATTTTAGCTAATGGTGTATCTCTTCCCCTCTATGATCTATTTGCATTTCAGTGCATGAGAAACTATTTTACATCTCAAAGTACCCACAAATCATTGCACATTAAAGGGCTTAATATGATGTCGGTCGGAGTTGCCTCCGACGTACACCGTCCTGGACTCGGCACCTACCGATCCTCCTATAGAGAAATTCGGTTGTGTGTAAAACCCTGCACCCTGTGTCAGGCCCCCCCATGGTGCCTGCCACACAGTGCAAGGTTTTACAGAAAAGGTACCCCCTTAACCACCACCCATAGGCTGCGGAGGCTCAGGTGGCCCCCAAAGTTGCTGTCCAACAGCCTTTCCATGTCAGAAATGCCAGCACAGAAAGGCTGTGGGAAACCAACATTGTAATCCCGGAGGTGGAAACGCCATCCATGGGGATTACAGTGTGTTTCCGACCGGCTGGAAGACTCCGAGAGCTGGTTGGAACTAAGTCAAAATGACGAGCCGGTTTACGTTCCAACCGCCGACATCGTAATTGGTCGGTCGGACCGCGAACCAACCATGTTGGTCCGGACGCCTCAGACCGCGGTCGGAAAGGTTCCGACTAGCGGTCAGAGGCTTTCCAACTGACATCGCAATAGACCCCAAAAATCTTCATCTGGTGTGCACTGCACAGAAAGCAATCCTTTTTATTATTTTATTTTACAGCCGCACATACCACAATTACAACAGCAGTGTAAGCTTCCTTCAAACATACAGCTTTATTACCAGCACAGGCAAGAGCACTGGAAGCCTAGAGTCGCACAAACAGCAGAGAATGTTTCCATCACACTAGACTATTATTCTAAAGGAGGATGGAAGCGAAAGAGCGAGCAACCAGGCATGTCTGTCTCTGTGCAGTCAGCTCTGCATCTCATGAAAGCAAACCATTGATGCCTACATTGGACCCCAGAGTGTGTATGTGTGAGTAATCTTTGAAGAAGGCAGTTGTGGTCACACACCTACCAATTCCGATGCATGTTGAGTTTCCATTTTCAGAGGGCAGTGCCATGACTCCACTTCATCTGCACAAAGACAGCCAGTGCTGGTGATACATACAGGCCATTGTAGGCAGGTGCCCAACCAGTGCCACCACAATGGCTGCATGATGATGCCAAATTGCAATAAATGGCCTAAATTGCTATTGGAAAGAGGATGACTTAAAAATGCACGGTTGCTACAAGAAAGGGGATGACCAAATGAAAAATAGTATTTAGTTTGATACACTGAAAATGCCTTCAAGTCTCTGGACACCTATCACTGGCAAAGTCAATGGATCTGGCTTTAATGTGAGAAAGCGTGCTAATAACATTTGTTCATGCCTGTGTTTGCGTGTGTTAGCACCTACAAGCCAGATCTATTGACTTTGGCTGTGCTTGCATAGGTTGCTGATATGTTCATTGCCATTTTTCAGACAGGCAATTAAAGTGGTTAAAGTTCCATTTTCCAGGTATGGTTCAGATCTGAGAAGGGGGCAAAAATAAAAGGGAGTTAAAAGAAAATGTTCTTCCCATTTACGCTCCCATAAGACGTTTTGCTCTCTGCCACAGAATAGGGCATTTAGGTAGTTTAGTGCAAAATATTTCACTAGATTCTATGAAATTTGTGTAACAAATACAAGTAAGATGGCCGCACGCAAGGTTCGACAATGGGTCTGGCTGAATCCAGAAACTGGTTGGACCCATGAGGTTACGTTATAGTCTGCTAAACACACTGAAATATAGTGCATAGTAAGGTTTAACATGGAGGGGCCTACATGAGTTATAAATCACTTTTAGGACAGATTCTCCAGGTGTCACTGCTGTTCTATTGTGCAGAGTGTTTTGGGGCATACAACCTATTTTTATTTTATTTAATGAGAGTTCATACCGGTAAATACATATTTCTAACTGGATACATAGATACATAGATAGAAGCATAGCATTATATCGTCATGCGAAATAACAGAAAGAATAATAAACAATACAAATCAATTAACATATTAAATATCTACACGACCAGTAAATCATTCATTTATAGTTAATTTTGCTGTCCTCCAGGTAGCCACTGGGGCCCAAAGTCGCTTGCCCACATCCCTTAGCTTCGCTCCCTTTAAATCATATAATGCTTCCTCAATATTATGTATGCCCAACATTCTGCACAACCACATTTGAAAAGTTGGGGCTTCTGTATCCTTCCAGGCTGCGCTAATTAAAATCCTAAGAACTGCTACGGAAATGAAAACCAGAGCTTCGGCCTCAATACTCATATTTAATTTCGCATCACAGCCAATTATTATCAAGGTTGGGGATAGGTTAATTTTGACATCCAGAAGCCCCTCTAAAAACCGTATTATTTCAACTTTAATAGTTTTTAATTTTTCACAGCCATAGAACATGTGTATAAGATCAGCTATACCCTTTCCACATCTGGGGCAGTTGTTATCTGTCGCTTTCCCCCAAGAGAATAATTTTTCGGGCGTATAGCATAAATTAAATAGAGTTTTGTAATGTTGGGCTCTGAGATTCGAGGAGCGCAGAAACCTCTTATCCATAGCTAACGCCTTATCAAGGTCTACTTCGGGATCTCCCAATTTTTTGGACCATGCGGTTTCAATTTTTCCAATATCGTCAATTGATGCGTCGTTAAATATTTTATATATATCTCTAATTCTATGGCCCCCTGACCTGAGATACTCAATTAGTTCGAATTTTCTAAGCAAAGTGATACGTGGCCTGATTGATTTAATTCTATTTACAATCTGTATGTATTTGAACTCTTGATAACCTTGTAGTGAATAGTTTTGTGTAATTTCTTCTAGTGTTCTGCACTGATCTCTGATCATTATTTGCCCCAACTCCACAATACCAT
Organism: Lissotriton vulgaris; assembly: GCF_964263255.1. NCBI lineage: Eukaryota > Metazoa > Chordata > Amphibia > Caudata > Salamandridae > Lissotriton > Lissotriton vulgaris. The sequence continues at coordinate 440,327,755 of NC_141693.1, forward strand.
GACTCTCCCAATGGCGCCACGTTCCATCCCTACTAAGATTTGGAAAGAGTGTTGAATTCCAAAGTGGTGTACGATGATGGATAGTAGGTATATCTAGAACTTTTTTAACCGTTTTCCATATATACCATAGACCTTCAAGTGTCTTGTATCCTAATTCCTTGTAATAGCTCCTCTGAGTTCTCCTTAATAAAAGCCCTACGGCTTCACTTCCCACCAGTAGCTCAAAAATTGATGGTATCTCCGACTGCCTGAGGGTTGGGCCCCCTGGATGGAATAGAATAGCCATGTCTGTGAGGAGACATGCAAGATGATAGCTCTTAATATCTGGCAGTCCCAACCCACCTCTATCTTGTGGTAATGACATATATCTATTTGACCGCCTTATTTTTCCATATTGCCATAAGAATTTCATAAAAGTGGCCTCAATCTTCTTAATAATTTTCTCGTCAATTTTAAATGGGATTGATCTTAATTTGTAAAGCACCTTAGGAAACATTGTCATTTTTATAACGTTTGCCCTCCCAATCAGTGATAGCTGTAGTGAATCCATTCTTTTTAGATCTGTTTCCATAGATTTGATAAGAGGGGTATAATTATCGTCAATTGTTTTACCTGGTTCTGCATTTATAGTTATACCCAGGTAAACTACAGATCCTACATATCTTCCGTCCACCTTGGCTATTTTTTTAGAACATAATATCTGTGTTTTATCCACATTTAGTCGGTAGCCCGACACGTCTCCAAACTGGCCAGTTATGCTAACTACCTCCCTCATAGCTAGCTCTGGATCTTTTGTAATGACTGCTAAATCATCCGCGTAAGCGAGAAGTTTAGTATGAAACCCATTTGATACTACTGGTTTGGGGCATACAACCTGTAGCATTTATCACAGTCAAAGAATAGATTGCTGGAAAACAGCTGAGGGTGATATGAGCCGCCTTATTGAGTTAAGCACAGGGTTGCAAATAGAACTCTATCCTTAGATACATTTGCTGGGGTGCACCCTAGTTAGAATTGGACTGCATAAGTGTGATAACAAATGTATTTTGATAGAAATGTTAGTAGTCCGTTAATAACAGTGTGTTGCAAAAAGAGCTGACCTGGAATTTTCATACTAGGTACCAACTTTCCATGAGGCAACAGGTTACTAAAACTGCTTCTATATGCTTTGTCATTTTGAGGTGGCTTAAGAAGATATTATGGATGCTGCCAAGTGCGACCCAGGGGACAGTAATCCAAGCACTGATAGTCTCGAGATTGGACTATGGCAATATCCTGTACCTAGGAGCTCACAAAGCAATAATCCGGAGATTACAGACTGTACAGAACGCTGCGGCGAGACTGCTTTGTCACGTCCCGAAAACAATATCCACCTCGGGCACCCTTCGGGACCTTCACTGGCTGAGAATTGAAAATCGAACTAAATTTAAACACCCTCCCTATCTCTCTCTGTCATGAATTGAACCGTTTCAGTTCCCGTAAAAGCCTTAAGACCTGGCTATTTAACCAGTAATTCTGACTTCTGATGTTTGTGTCCTTGGCACCGGGAAACCTCTGGGTAGCTGCGTACCCTATAAATTTAATTTAATAATAATAATATTAGGTATAAACCATGTTTAGGACATAAACATTTGAATACTTTTATGCTTTTCAGAATCGGACAAGAAAAGTTTTAGAACTTGAGATCAGTTTGATACAAATATATTTTAAAGGATCTGTGAAAAATATACATTTATTTATAAGAGGATAATTGATAGCAGCAGCACTTTATTTCTGTTGTTCAGGCTACATATTACCAAATGGGAACAAAAGAATGTAGTATTCCTCTAGATTTTGTAATGAGTTCTTTCACTCTTTAACTTACGTTTACTTATGGAAGTATTGTTTTAGTACTTCTGAAATTATACAAAAATTACAAGAAAACATTTGGTTATATTAATTAATAATCGTAGGCCAGTAAAATAGCCGTAGTCAAAATGTAAAACATTAAAAAAGTGTGGATGCAAAGTTCCTAATAAATTCACAAAGCAAAAAGAAAAAAAAAAAATAGAAAAACAAATCTAGGAAAGCTTCTATATTTAGACCAGTGTCCTTGGCTCAAAAAGAGCCTTTTCGTGTGTTGTTTTTTTCAGATTTTATATGTTAGACTTTTCCACAGCCAGAATACTTAGAGAAGCAAGCCATATGGTACTTCCGGGTTTACCACTCAGGTAGTAGGCCAAGGGAAGATGAGGCGGACTTGGAAACACACATTTCCAAGGAACTGAGAGAAAAGGTTTTGAAGGTGCACTATTGCCCAGTCTTTTCACTCTGTTATGGAAAAACAGCAGAAAAATCATTAGCACACTATCAGGACACATGGGTGAACCCTGCTAAGAAACCAGACACGAAGACAATTCTTAGAACTTACTTGGAGGTCTGTGCTGAAGATTATGAAACACTTTCCACTAGGAAAAAGTCTATACCAGGCAATAGGCCTTTTGATTTACCAGGAGGACGTACGAGTACTGGATAAAAAGAATAGACATCAGACAAATAAAGGGGCATATTATCAAGAACGGCGATAAAATTATCGCCACTTTAGCGGCAGGAAGCTGCCGCTAAAGCGGCGATAATGGGCTTGATAATATGCCCTTGTGAATTCCTATAGAAGCCCAGGTTAACACCAGAACCTGGGCTGCTTTGTGAATTCACAAGGACATATTATCAAGCCCATTATCGCGGCTTTAGCGGCAATTTCCTGCAGCTACAGCGGCGATAATTTTATAGCCGTTCTTGATAATATGCCCCAAAGTCACTATAATAAGTGCATCTAGCAGTATCACAAGTCGCATTCCTAGAGTAGTTGGGGGAAGAAAAACACTAAGCATTGAATGGTTGTTCTAGGAAGGCATCTGCAATCCACCCTTCATACTTAGAGCTTCAGCAAGGAAGGTATCCAGACAGATGGAAGTTAGGTGTGGGAAAAAGACAAGTGGTTTGTTGGCAGTTTAACTTGGGACACTATGGTGGAAGCATGTACTTTGAGTTCATACATTATTGTGGTAGATGCAGAGGTTTCAAACAAGGCACTGGCACACTTCAGGGCAGCAACAGAGAGCCTATGTAGCCAAAGAAGGGAAAATGTCATCCAAGAACAAAGGAGCACTTGTTAGGTAAGAGTCAACTGATTGGAGGTGAGTGATGACATACACATGCCCACACCTGTGAGGGTCTGCTAGACCTGGCCCTCTCTGCAGGGTCATGCCCAAATTATTTGCATTCATCCCTCCTTCCCGAGCCCATTTTTGTTGCCTTTTTTCTGTGCACATTACCACTGTCAACCAGTGCTAAAGTGACTTGTGGTCTCCCCTTTATACATGGTTTAATTGTCTCACACCAAATTACTACATTTATTTTTCTTGTAGGACCCTAGTTCAGTGGAACTACATGTAACCTGGACCTGTGAGTTAAATGCTACTAGTAGGCCTGCAGCATTTATGGTGCCACCTACTTAAGTAACCCTTTAATAAACATGACTCAGGTCTGCAATTGTAGCCTGTGTGTGCAGTTTTAAATTACCATTTCAAACTGACACAATATACCTTTTCCCAGGACTACGTTTTCGACTAAGCTTTCCTTTTTAAAACATACTAGGGTATGACCTAAACAGCCCACCAGGCAGGGTGTGTTGTATTTAAAAAGTTGGACATGTACGTCTATGTTTTACATGTCCTCATAGTGAAAAGCTCTCAAGTTCATTTTTCACTATTGCAAGACCTACATCTTCTATAGGATACCATTGAGTTACCATATTACATTTAATAAGTGATAACTTTTGTGTGGGAGTAGGTAAGTAATGTTATGCTTGGATCTGAGGAAGTGTAATTTTAAATCCTCTTTAAAGGTAAAGTAGGACTTTAAATCACAATTCTGAAAATGCCACTTTTAAAAAGCTAACAGAACAATTGATAGACAGAATGCAGAACATTGTCATACATTCACCCGAGTACAGAGATCTGGGCCTAAATCCATCGTTTTTTTGCTCCCCATGCAATTCCAGTTGGAACCCAGCCATATACAAATCTTTCTTTATCCTGTGCCTGTAACCGGCATGCTTGTTTCCGATCCAGGGAGGACCTACGATGCTTGTTTCCGATCCAGGGAGGACCTGGCTTTGCAGTTCTGGCTGGACTGTTCCCATGAGGCACAGGGTCAAGACTGATTTGCATATGGCCAGGTCTTAACTAGGGTGGCATGGTGAGCAAATGAATGATGGATTTAACCCATATCTCTTGACTGGGGGTGAATGTTATGATTTTTTCTGCATTCCGTTCATCAATTGTGTGTCTTTTGCTCTCTCACCTCTAGTGCGCCGGGTATGCCCAGCCTTGGTCCCGGGCTCACTGTGCCACTGGATTCAAGCTCTCCCGGCTGATGAGGGGTGAAACCCCGAAACCTGTCCTAGGATGCTTGTTTCTGATCCAGTGAAAATCTGGCTTGGCATATCAGGCTGGACTGTTCCCATGAGGCACAGGGTCAAGACTGATTTGCATATGGCCAGGTCTAAACTGGGGTGGCATGGTGGGCAAATGAATGATGGATTTAACCCAACTCTCTTCCGCCCATCAATTGTGTGTCTTTTGCTTTCTTGCCCTAAGTGCGCTGGGTATGCCCAGACGTGGGTCCTGGGCTCACTGTGCCACTGGAATCAAGCTATCATCACAGCCTTGCAGCCTTGCAGCCAATACAGTGCAGGATAACTCAATACAGAGCCTTGCTTTGCAGTCCTCGCAGTTCATCATCGTAACCAACTCAGTACTATGCAAAGCCCCGCATTATGGAGATAAGGTGCAATTCTCAGAAGGACTTCTCTGGTCTTTGTATCTGACCCGGTGTCCATCCGAGTCAACCAGAACTTGCATCTTTGTTATGATGACCAGATAACCACAGTTGGAGCTTTGTGCTTTTAGATGCCATATATATCTTACAGCGTTGAAATATCATAGTTCCAGTTCTACTGATTGGATTTTTGTCATTTTGATGTCAAATAATTTATTAGATTTTAAAAAAAATTCTAGATTGTGTAAGAGATTTCTTATGTTGTCTTTTCACTTTATTGATGTTTGTGTGTTGAAAAATGCTTTACACATTGCTTCTAAGTTAAGCCTAACAGCTTTTGTGCCAAGCTACCAGAGGGTTAAGAACAGGTGAATGTAGTGACTATTTATGATTCACCCTGATAAGGATTGTGGCTGTTGCTTGAGAAGAGCTCACCCCGCCCCCATCAACCAGCAACCCAATTTCTCACAGGGTCAATTAACTAAGAAAGGCTCTGGATGGTTGCCATCAAGGAGAGGCCAATTTCCTAATTCATAGGTTTATGATGGGTTTCATGATGCTTTACTGAAGGTCAACAGAGTGACTGAGAGCAAAGAAGCTCAAAAAATCAGGGGGAAACTGAAACATTGATAGAAAAGGTTGGCAAAGAATGTGCATTTGGCAGACGTGGTGGACAATTTGAGGATCCCCTGTTCCCCAGAGTTTAGGTTGTCACGGTTGAAGTTGATACAAAAGAAGTAAATAATTACCCATACAGAATACTTGTAGCCCATTTATCAGGTATACCAGCACACAATTCGCCCAGATGCATTGTTGTAAATGCAGTGCATGACAACACTCACCTCAGATGAAAGTGTTTAGTATTCACCATTGATGGTGCAATAAGTACTGTGTAACTCTACACACGTTTCAGGATATTTCCAGTTTTTCAGCAGAGTAACAACTTCAATTTGGGGGCGCTAGCAATATTAGTCTCAGTCTTCTCAGGTTTCTCTACCACTCCTAGACTCCCGGTGCATAGCAGAGCTCTTCAACTCAACATGGAGAAAATCGCAATAGGAGAAGGAGCACATTGCCTGGCATACTAGGACGCGCTCTAATGAAACAGCTACTCAACTGTGCTGGTAATGAGCAAGCATTCAAGTAACGATCCATACATTTTGAAACTGTTGAGTGCCCTCTCAGGGGAATCTAGGCAATGGTATACACTTTTCACAGCAAAGTCTAGGTAAGGAATTAAAATGCAGTGGCAGAGGCACTTTGTAATTTGAAGAGATAGCAATTTAAAGAGCAGTCAGCTGAGGAAAGGAAGAAATTTCCCACCTCCTTTTTGAAATCTGGAATAGTGCATGCCTTGATTGATGTCAGCAGGCATCCATTCACTCGTGATAGGCACTGGCTAACTATGTAAGACCTATTTAAGACTTTAGGCGCTGATACATGCAGTGTAAGACAGAAGCAGTGAATTAGCTGGCTTTGTAGATTCAATCAATCACAGGTTTGTTAAGCGCAACTACTCTCCTGAAAGGGTCTCAAGGTGCACAGGGAGAGGTACGAGGCTCCAGGGCGTTCCAGTGCTTTGTTGAAGTGCCAGGTCTTGAGTCCCTTCAAGAACTCAAGTGAAGGTGTCTGTCGGAGGTGGAGGAGGAGGGTGTTCCATGCCTTGGCTGCAAGGAAGGAGAAGGAGCATCCTCCTGTTCAGGATTTCCTTATGTGTGGTATCCTCACACGAGAGCTGGGCTGAGCAGAGGGATCTTTGGGGTGCGTGGAACGAGAGGCGACGGTTCATGTAGGCTGGTTTGTTGTTGTGGATGGCTTTGTGGGCATGGGAGAGGAACTTGAAGGTGATTCCCTTTGTGACAGGGAGCCAGTGTAGTGTACGTAGGTGGTGGCTGGTGTGGCAGTGGTGCGGTAGGTTGCGCACTAGCATGACAGAGGTGTTTTGAATGTTCTGGAGTTTGCGGGTGAGGTTCTTGTTGATGCCGGCATAGAGTGCGTTGCCATAGTCCAGTCTGCTGCTGATGAGGGCGTGGGTGACTGTTTTCCTGTGTTCGAGGGAAATCATTTGAAGGTCTTTCGGGGGAGGTGGAGGAAGTGGTAGCAGGAAGAGGTGACGGTGTTGATCTGACAGTCCATCTTGAGATCCGAATCCAGGATTATTATGAGGTTGTGCGTGTGGTCCGTGGGGGAGGGTGGGTTTCTGAGGTCAGGGGACCACCAGGTGTCTTTTCAGACATCGGGATGTGGGCCCATGATGAGTGCTTCGGTTCTGGCTGCATTTAGTTGCAGACCGCTGTTCTTCATCCACTTGGCAACTGCTTCCATTCCTTCACAAAAGTTGTGATTGGAGATGTTGGGTTCGTTGGATAGGGAGACGATGAGTTGGGTGTCATCAGCATACGATACGATGTTGAGTCTGTGTGATCTGACAGTGGATGCGAGGCCATGTAGACATTTAACAGGGTGCTGATGGAGGATCCATATGAGACTCCGCAGGTGGTTGCTGTGGGTTTTCGAGAGGAAAGGGGGAGTCTGATCCACTGCGTTCTGCCAGAGAGGAATGAGGGGATCCAGTCAAGGGCTATTTCTGTTACCTGCGTAGTGGAGTCTGTGGGCTAGGGTGCAGTGTGAGACTTTGTCGAAGGCAGCAGAGAGGTCCAGGAGGATAAGGGCAGCAGTGTCTCCTCTGTCGAGGTGGGAGTGGATGTCATCTAAAGCGCTGAAGGGCAGTTTTGGTGCTGTGATTTTTCCTGAAGCCGGATTGGGAGGAGTCGAGGATGCTGGTTTTTTCTATGAAAGAGGTGGGTATGAGAGTAAGAAGATTGATCTGTCATTTTTTAGGTCGATGGGGTCCGCCGAGGGTCTTTTTGGGAGAGGGTTGATCTCAGCGTGTTTCCAGTAGTCGGGGAAGGAGGCAGTCTCAAAGGAGTGGTTAATGATTCATCAAAGCTCGGGGGCGAGGAAGTCTGAGGCTCTGTGGTGGATGTGCTGGGTGCAGGGGTCCGTGGGGGCCCCAGAGTGGGTTGACTTATAGTCTTCAGGGTGTCTTCAGTGCTGAGGACGGTCCAGCTGTTGAGTGTCGGCTGCGTGTTGTAGGGAACAGTGTGTGTGGATTCCGTGTGGACTTTGTTGTCATCAAAATTGTTGTTGATGGTCTTGATTTTGAGATGGAAGAAATTGCAGAGTCTGTCGCACAGGTCCTGGGATGGTGGGATTTCTGTAGTCTCATTGTTGGGTTTGGCGAACTCTTTGATGATGCCAGAGTTCCTTGCTGCTATGTGCATGGGAGGAGATTCTGTCCTGGAGTGCTTTCCTCCTTGAGTGTCTGATGAGTTTGTGGTGTGTGGTGGTGGCTGTTTTGACGCTGTCAAAGTCATCTGTGGTTTTGTAGTTCCTCATTAGCTTTTCGAGGTGTCTGCAGGTTCGATTTTCGTAGTTCGGTGAGAACCAGCTGGCTTTCTTAGTGTGGGGGATGGATGTTTTCTTGAGGGAGGGCGATGGTGTTGGCGCAATCAGTAATCCAGTTGTGTAGGTTACGGGCGGCGGTGGTTGGGTCACCGTCTGTAGCGGTGGGAACTGAGCTACTGAGAGAGGTGGTAAGTTGGTCATTGGAGATCTTGTTCCAATTCCTTCCGTGCAGCCGGTGAGGACGTTTACGGGTGATGTTGGTTTTGAAGGTGAAGTGGATGCAACAATGGTCTGTTCAAGGGAGTTCGGAGGTGTGGCTGAAGGTGATGGAGTTTCCTGCTGTGAAAATGGGGTTGAGGGTGTGTGCTGCTGAGTGTGTTGGTTCTGGTACGATCTGTTTAAGTCAGATGTTGCGGAGGCAGAATAAGGGTCTTGGAGGTTGTCAAGGTAGAAGTTGTGGTCTCCCAGCAGGGTGTAGTCAGTGTAGGAGATGGCTTGCAGGGTGATGATGTTGGTGATGGAGTAGGAGAAAGGTGTGCGGGTCTGGGGGATCTGTAGATGAGGGTGCCTCGGAGGGTGGTGGATGGGTTGGCCTGTATCTTGAAGTGGAGGTGTTCCATCAGGTCTGTGGGCTGTTGGTGTGGGTGCTCAGGTGGAGGTTTGACTTGTGAGCGATTGGGAAACAGAGTATGGGAAGGTCTGCTCACAGACAGCAGTTTGAATTTCTGCTTTAAGCTTTATCACCAAGGAAAGACCACCTAAGGGAATCCTCAGTGGTTCTACCAAATAGAATGATGAATGGATAGCAGATAGCGCTTGACTATGCTAGTGTTAGGAACAATGAAGGGAAGGTAAAGAATCTATGTTGAGAGGGTTCTGAGCTGGCACGTTTGATGTGTCAGTATCCTCTAATGTACTTTGTAGTATTGTAAGTTTCTGAGGTAACACTGGCTATAGGAAATGGGGACAGCAGCTGAGTTGTACATGCATATTTTTGCGAGGTAGAAAATACCTCAGTGGTCTTTAGGATTCCCAGATTAAAGACCGATCAGTTGGGTAAGGACTTAGGTATATCTAAAAGCCAATGCCAAGAAAAAGAGGATATATCTGGTAAATTCTATCAGATCTAACTGTTACTGCATAACAATCACAGCACCATGGCTATCTACCATGAGAGAAGCTCGGTGGGGAAGAAGGCTCTGGAAGCACATGGACTGCAGCACAAACAGCATAGTTCACATTCATTAGGGATTAGTGCTGAGGTGGAAGCAGTAGCCATGGGCATGCATGAAATGGGATCCTGAAAAATTGATCCTGGAGATCAGAAGGTTTCAAAACATATATTAGAAAACTCACAATACTACCACAGGGACAAGAGACAGCCCACTTTAGAGCACTACCTTGGGTAAGATTTGTAGCATTTAAAAGAGCCAGAGGAAATTACCCTTTTTCCTTTTCCACCTCCAAAGGAGTATTTAGGGGCACAGGACAGGGAGTTTCGCACCTGCAGTGGTTCACAAGAAAGTGAGGTTTTTTTCATTCAATTTTCATGGGTGTTTCACAGATAGACAAAGTAGATATAAATAGAAATAGTGATAATTTTGGAAAAGATGTCGAGTTAACCAATGTGGGACATTTGTGTATGGAGGTTCTGTGATGCACTTTGGGTGGGGTGGGACAGCTCCGCCATTTACATTGGCCTTATTAGAGGGTATTGCATATGTGGCATTATCAGGACTCACCGGATAGCACCATCGTCATCATCATTTGGGATTTCGGTGTGATGAGGATTAGCTTATGGAAATTCCAACTGTGCGTTGTTAGTATGTACAGCACCTGTGTAGTCTCTCTTTCCAGTCAGGATGTGTACTTTAGGTGTATCTAAATAGGGCAGTAACACTGCAATTACTCAATTTGAAATCCCCCCTATTTTATCAATGTGGTGGAACTACTAAGGACGAACACCAGCTCTTGTCCTTTTGTAGTCATAACCTGGTGTTGTGCCAGTCAGTCAGTCAAATATTCTTTATTCAGTTATTTCACAACCATAAAAGAAAGCCTCAGATATAAAAAAGACAATACATTAAAATGCATTATAAACAGTGTAGGCTAGATAATAAAATAGCATTCCACCAGGGGGCATCAGATCATAAGTTTGCAGATGTAAAAAATAATACAACTCCATAACATTAAACATATATCAACATACAGGCATAAAAGAGTATAAACACTGGGGACACCACACATATCCCATACAATGCCTTATAGTTAAAAATAATTAGCTAATTAAATGTCAGATAAGAGCCATAAAAACGATTGACCAATACATGATATAGTGATTTCAATAAACACATTAAAAATTACCAATTATCACACAACATTTGTGAGTCATAATAAAAACCATAAAAATAGCAAATAAGAACAAAGTGCATTGTGCAGGAAAAGACATACTTCAACTCCATGCGATATGAAACTCCTTATTTCCCAACCTAAATTCCGTGAATGAACTGCTGTGGACATAAATCAATACAATATTAGGCATGTCTATTCATCTTTCAAAAACTGAAGGTGATGCAAAGCCAGCCAGCATTTCCTACTACTCAAAACCCTTACTAGAGGAATACTGAAATCGCTCCTCGGTTTGGTGTATAGCCGACCTAAAAACAGGAAAAGCAACAAATTCTGAGCTGACGTAGAGTTGCATGGACATAGATCAAGTTCAGCATCACAGTAAGCCTTGCGGGGGTAAGAAACCAACAGGTGTGCAATGCTAAACCTGAATTTGTTAAGATAAAACCATTTTGAGTGACAAAAGAAAAAGGAAAGATAGGGCTCTAGATGTTGAGAGCAGACTAAGGGCAAATATTCCACTGCTCCCTTCTTCACAGTCTCCAAGTGCTCCCTCTTCTACCTTAAAACAGATAAAAGATCTCCTTTCTATTGAGCTTTTGAAATGTTAGCAATAGGTTCAGGGTTATTGAAACAGTCCACTTTCCCTACTAGCTTATTTTGCTATGCCATGGTACTGTCTGCATATAATCATACTAGCAGCCCGTCCCGACCTTGTGCGGGATCAATCAGGCTTCCCGGACCCCCGCCCGCCCCGACATTGTGCAGCAGCCCGGCCCCCCGCCCGCCCTGACATAGTCAAGCAGCTTGGGCTCCTGCCCTCACCGTCCCCCGAGAGCAATCAAGCTTCTCGGACCCCCGCCCGCCCTGAAATTGTGCAGCAGCCCGGCCCCCCGCCTGCCCTGACATTGTCAAGCAGCTCGGGCCCCTGCCCGCCCCGTCCCCCGGCTGCCCCGACCTCGCCTGCCCCGACCCCCGCCTGCCCGGAGCCTTACCTCAGCCGCCGCTCCTCCCCTGCGCTCCTCATTTCACCGCTCTGCCGCTCCTCGCCGCTTACCGCTCATCCCGCCTGTCCGCCGGTCCTCACCGCCAATCCGCCGTTCGTCACTGCTCCTCCCCCGCGCCATGTCCGCCGCTCCTCTTCCGCTCCTGCACGCCGCTCCTCCCCGCGCTCCTGATGTCACCACGCAGGTCGCGGCTGGCGCTACTTGCAAGGGACTACTTTTTTTTATCGTCAATTTTGTAAATAACGTATATTTTTTAATTTATATAGCCTATGTCCATCTACACACCCCGACAATTACAATGATGTATCGGGTGTGTGGATTGGCGCTGTGGTTCCTGAGTTTACCCGCCTCAAAGGTGCAAAGTTCTTCCTTTATTATAGTAGTATAGATAATTTGCCCAGACCCAGTGCCATAACAAAGTTGGTGCAATTTGTATACGGTGGGTTAGATGAGTCAGACTTAGTTCAGTATGACAAAGGATAATCAGGAGTTGCAAAATAGCAGTAAAGGTACACTCCCAAAGTGGGTGCTGTCTGTGGGGGAACAGCTTCCACTAAGTGAATGTTGGCTGTGCACGTTGGGGAGCTCACAGTGGTCCAAGGGCTTGCAGTATGCTCCCCCACATGATGCCAGCTTCTTTTTTTTATTTGTTTTAAAATAATTTTAGCCCCTGTCTCTTTAAAAGCCAGGGGATGCAATATCATGACTCTGCAAATGGCAATGCACTTGATTTGTTGGTAGACGATATTGCAGAATCCAAATGCGTGCAATTTGATACAAAACGGCAGTAGTGTGGTAGAACAACACCTCAACAGCTGCACTGCCATGATATTGCAGCCCTTGGCTTTTAAAGAGACTGGAGCTGAAATGATTATTATTTTTTTTAAAGAAGAAGCTGGCATCATGTGAAAGGCATTGGGGAGCATACAGCAAGCCCTTGGACCACTGTGAGCTCCCCAATGTGCACAGACAACATTCACTCAGTGGAGGTTGTTCCAAGATTGAACTATCGGGAGGAGTCAGACCAGCCAGGAGCGCCAATTTGCTGATACTGAAACCACCCATCTTCCGGAAAAAGAAAACATACGACAGAGCCTTCTCAGGGGCAGCACCCAGACTATGGAACTCACTCCCTCCAAATATCAGGAAAATTACAAACACGACATCATTCAAAAAGGAAACTAGTATCTTCTTAATGAGTAAGTTTCTTACATAGCCAGAAAATGACCTCAACGACACGACTAAATATCTCTCTTCGGACTTGGAAAAGAAGAAAGTGAGAGTCGCTAACTAGATGAGAGCTAGCCTCAAGTGCTTTATGGACCCAAAACCGAGAAGAAGAATACACAGACAAAGACAATGCTTGAACTATTTACACAGGAATACAATGCTCAATTATAATCGAATAGCTTCAGACGCAGGCTGAAAGTACATAGAAATGTGTAAACCGATGTAAAACACTAGACTATTCGTACGAATCCATTACTAATATGCTATGATATGTCCCTGATAGACTTATACCGATCCTACCTCGTAACAATGTAAATGTGTACTTTATAGAACTTTAATATGACTTTCACCTATCTACCTGATATCAGTGGGATATGTTTACCATATAGCTCCATACTTACCTACCTCCTTCACGATATAACAATGTGTTGTCTTTTGCTAATTATATACCTCATCATGTATATGTCATTGTGAAGCGCTCTGATACCCAATGGTCACGTTCGCGCTATATACAACTCTCTAAATAAATAAATAAACTTGCAGGCTTTGTAATCACAAACACCTATCATACGTCAGCCCCTTAATGCGCTCAATCTAACCTCTACAGTGTATGACAACTGTTCTTCCTTGGTGGATGTTTAACTTTCCACATTTTTAGCTGTCTGAGAGTTTTACACTGCATTTGCTTCTGTGCTGTTATTGTTTTCTCTAGTTGCCAGGTTTGGCAGGGAAATGTATCCTGCGCCCTGAGGATTGTTTGCGCTGTAATCTGATCACAGCTCATGACTCTGCAAATGCAGATCTGTGGGGTTGAGAGAGAAGCACTCCCAGAACCCAACGCGAGCGGAGGAGATTCCAGACATAAATAGGCCCTTGGAATGTTATGTAACGTTTCCGTATCGGGAATACGCCTGTATTATGTAACTTCTCACTCGTGCAAGCGCTCGTTAATTAATTGAAAAGATTCAACACTCAATTGTAATCCTCCTGAAACGTGGCAGGTGACCAGAAAAGCACTAGTGGACTTCTGAGTGCAAATGATGTGGGGAATTAGATCGCCATGCACGGATGCCAACATTCATTTGTTTTCAGAAGTAGTGGCTTACTAGATATAGGTGTTTATTGATTCTGTTTTATTATGCCTTCTCAAATGTTATTTTTGTATCTCATATACCTTTCATTGATTGAGTGTATTACATTCTGTATTTTATGCTATGTTTTTGGTTTCAATAAACTTGAACTTAGAAAAAAAAAGAAGTACTGGCTTACTATATTTTCAGTTCTTTCAATGAACGTGCGCATTATTCTATTGTGCAGTCTACTAAAATTTGTTTCAATACTCCAATTGATAACTTTCAAAGTTCAGACATTCATTCAGTTGTGCTCAGCTAGAGACAAATTCAAAAATAATGTTCTAATTTGGGGAGGCAACCTGCTGAGAGCCCTATATGACAGAAATACAAATCAGGAAATCTGGAAAACATTTTCCCCCAGATTTCCTAAGATTTGGTGCAACGTAGCGCAGTTACGTTAAATAGAGTATTTACTATGATATGGAGCATTCCAGCTCTCTTTCTGCGCTGGCACACAGAGGACTGCCTAGCAGCAATGCAGACCCCCTTGCGTCATGGTGCATGGGTGCCCGCATTACAGGCAGGATTTTTTTTATTGAGAAAGGGACACCTTCATGCACAAAACAATCCTTGGAAGCATTTTCCTTTCTCTTCTTGGGCTGCAGAATATAATTTTTTGCATTCGCAGCTTTACTATTCATAGAAAATCTGGGAACGCGACAAAATGCATGGTTGGATCCATGAGAACTACCACCGTGCACCCATGGAACTCCATGCCAACGCAGAGTAATGCAAGGTAGCGACTTGTGCTTCCTTGAATTACTCTAGAATTACTAAGCCATGCAAGGTGGCACAAATCTGACTTAAGGGGTTGCATTGCGTCGCCTTGCGTAGCGGGGAGAGGATGTGGTCTCACAGCTAGACTGCCGACTTTGGAACTAGGAAACCAAGGTTCGAGCCTCGGGGTTGACTCCCCATCCTGTGATTCTGGGCAAATCACGTAATCTCCTGTGCCTAACACAAAAAAATTGAATGTGTCCTTGTGTAACGTAACTGGTGCTCATGTAAAGCGCTCCTATACCATCGGGTCGAGTTTGCGCTATATAAATCTGCACAAAACCCCCCCCACAAAAAATCGCCAATGAAAACCGTTAATAAATCTGGGCCTTCATACCCACAAATGTAACCCAAAACAGCATAACGAGCTCCACAGCTGCATCATCTGGAGAAATTCCACCATTTCAATGAATGCTCTTGAGGTTACAAAACTGTAATTCAGGAAGCATGTTGGCAAAACAACATCAAGCCCTCAGATGGTCATAATATAAATATCTGAATTCACCTTCTAGATTTAATATCCTATAATGCATGCTTTGTAATTGTTTAGAGCCTGTCTACACTGTTGCTCTTTCAAACATTCCGATAAATATGTGGTCTGTAAATGAGTTGTGACATCTGACTGCATCAAGCAAACACAGCACGTACACTTAATCATAGTCTCAGTGTTACTGAGGGACGTAATGTCCCTCACGGTACTTCCCTTCAACCTTTCCATGGTCCTCATTTCAGTTTGACAGTGCACGTGGAATCCTCTTTGTGACACTCCTGTACACAAATGTGATTCTTGGCAAACCCAACTAATCAGTGGGAAGAGACACCATGGAAAAGAAAGCACTCTGATTCAACGTGGATCAGTTCCAGCGCATTTCTTCCACAATAGTGGAATATGCAAAAATTAATTTTTTGATGAAATGTACTGTGTGCATAACGGTATCAAAGAAAAAATAAACAGTTTATGTTATCAGTTCAGTTTCACTTACGGGGAAAAAGCCAGGGAGAGGGAAAAGAAGCCCCAGGTATATCCATTACAATAAACTCATGTTCGGCAGGGGACACTGGCCATCTATTTCAAATCAGAACCATTTCCATAGAACAAAGTTTATCAAACTTACTGCAAATAAGAAACCTCAGTAGCAGTTGAAGTAATGATCAATTTTTCTTCGAAACACTTCTGTAACACTTTTAAATCGAAAATGTACCAAACTGTCTGCATACCACAGGTATTGATAAATATATGAATATTTGCTCTTGCAAAAAAAATGTACAGCGTTGGCATTCAAGAAAATAAAAAAGAGTATTATTAAAAAAGAACAACGTACCAATCAAGCTCCGAAATAATTATTTTCCACCTAACTTTTTAAAACATTTTCTATGAAGCGGTTAGTGGTGTAACATGCTTGTGGATCTAAATTGCTTTGTTACATTTTCTGAACTATTTTCACTATTGGGTAACAGTATCCTAGCCGATTGTTTCTAAAATATTACACATAAACTGGGTCCGTTGCAATTCTTGAAAGACAAATGGAAATTGCCTTTTAACTCGGCGAAGTAAATATTCATTTCTTTCATATTTTATATACCTAGTTTTAAGGTTAAGTTATGCCAATCATTTTTACAGTCTCCATTTACATTCTAAACGTAATTATGTTAAATGCGTTCCTAAAATCGACGTTGTTAATAAATTTCATAATGTTTATGATCCCCAGAAGTCGAAATCTTTTCTAGCCTCGTGTCTGACTTTGCATTTATTGTTAAACTAGCAGCCCGCCCCAGCGTTGCCTGGGGCAGAAGAGGGCTGGGGGTAGCATTTCAGGTTTGCGTGCACTCATGGCTCCCGCCCGTCCCTCCGCCCATCCCTCTGTGCGCACCCGCGGCTCTTGGCTGCTTCACTTACCTCACCTGCCGGCGTTGCCCGGGGCAGGAGGGGGCTGGGGGCAGCATTTTGGGCTTGTGTGCACTCATGGATCCCGCCCGTCCCTCGGTGCGCACCCGCGGCTCTTGGCTGCTTCACTTACCTCACCCGTCGCTCCTCCCCGCGCTGCTGATTTTACCGGTCCACTGCTCCTCCGCTTCTCGCTGCTCCTCACCGCTTGACCGCCGCTCGCCGCTCCTCCCTGCGCTCATGTCCTCCGCTCTTCCTGTTGCTCCTGAACGCCGCTCCTACCCGCGCTCCCGATGTCATCACGCAGACGTCGCGGCCGGCGCTACTTGCAAGGCACTACTTTATTTTTATTTCTAAATTTTTTAAACAACGTATATTTTTTTTTTTTATATATAGCCTATGTCCTTCTGCTTGCCCTGAGGTTTTCAAATATGTCTTGGGTGTTTGGATTGGTGGTGTACTTTTCGAGTTTACCTGGCTCAAAGGACACAGTTCTCTCTTTATAATAGTAGTATAGATAAGTATAGAACTTCGAAGGGACTACTTTTTTTTAATTGTAAATTTTTTAAATAACGTATATATTTTTTTATATATATAGCCTATGTCCATCTACTGGACCTCCCCTTTCCAACGCTGTATTGGGTGTTGCGATTGGTGGTATACTTTTCGAGTTTACCTGGCTCAAAGGACACAGTTCTCTCTTTATAATAGTAGTATAGATATTTGCCCTGCAGAATATACCCAGATCGCTCCAAAAACAACATATTTTACTCTTCAAATTAGTTTATGAATAAAGTACCTCATTACAAAACCAATTACCCTGAACATTTCTAGTTCACAGTGTAGAGCAAATACATTTTGCACATTAAAGTGTACTTTCCTTTGAAAATGTTCCTCAAATCCTTCACCCTGTCTTGTCTGCTTCTAAGGAGTTTATATGGGAAGAACGTGGAGTGAGTTAAAACAGTGTGATGTAGTAAGACTGCCACACGGTAGAATTGTGAAGGATTGAGGTCTTCAGAAATTGTTGGTATTTTCTGACATATATCTCAAAGGGCAGTACAAGAAAAAGGGAACTTGAACGTTCGAGGAGTTTACCAAAAACTGTTTCCCTGTGAGTTGATTTTGGGAGTCTGAATTTATTAACTTGATAAGATGGCTCCCACTTCGTATAATCGACAGGACGCTAATGATTCAGTAACTTGTAAGCAAGATGGAGGGGTTTGAATCTGACAATCTGACTTAGTGGCAACCAGTGGCGGGACATCGTCATTGAGCTGATGTGGTCAGTTATCTTTGGCCAAAGGATGAGATGGGCCACATACATTTGTGCCCTCTGAAACAGATATGTTCTTTTGGCTGAAAGGTCTCAGTTGGCACAATTGCTGTAGTTGATCAGAGTGTAGGCCATTGTAAGATGGGTGCAATATAGCTGTAAATGCGCAGTACAACCAGTAGTCCCTGTGGTAGTCATATATGGAATAGCAGATTGACATGCTGTTGACTGGAGAGAAGAAAGACTGTCTGGAACCAAAAGTCCAACCGAGTCCAATGTAATGAACTGCCCTCTTTCCTAATACATTACACCCTTTGTGTGTCAACTTCCTCTTCTGGCTCTACTCGCTGTAAATATGGCCTAAAGTTGTACCTTGAGATAAATTAAGACTCTCCAGTTTGTTCTGTTCACTTTGTTTGTGTGGTAGCACAGTCATGGATAAATTGCAATATAAATAAAAAAGATATACCAAGATATATTTTATGTTAGGAGCTATATCAAGGGTCTCTACCCAACATGATTCTATATGGAGGTGATAGAAATGGGGGTCTCTAGTTGGCAGTGATATACACCCTGTCCAAGTAGGGACCCTTTCTTCTAGTCAGGGTAAGGGAGCTACAAACCCAAGATAACCTCCCCTCGCCCCTATGGTAGCTTGGCATGAGTAGTCAGGTTTATCTCAGAGGCAATGTGTAAAGTATTTGTACATAACACACACAGCAAAAGAATGAAAACATTACAAATGGACACCACCCCCGTAAAGAAAAATAGCCAATCTTTATCTAAACCAAACAAGACCAAAACAACAAAAATCCATCCTACAAAACTCAAGATATTACTTTTTAAAGGTTAAGCAATTCTGTCTATAGAGTTCTATGGATGCGTTGATTTTAGCACAAAGTACGTTTGATGCGTCAGAATCCAAGGTAAAAAATGGCTGCAGAGGAGATAAGCGTCAGAAAACACAGCCATGCATTGGTTCTGGAGTCCTAGGGGAATGGAGTGTCAGTTCTGCAGCACGCAGGAGAAGTGTTGCATCGGTTCCTTACTGTGTGGAGAAGCGATACACCAAAATCCAAAGATGGTTCCAGCCTGCAGGGCGATGCGCTGGAAACTTGGCACATAAGTGTGATGAATGAAAATCTGGACGTGCTGAGGTCAATGCAGTGGCGGCGAGACAGGCGCAGCGTCGATTTTTCCAGCCGTGAAACGGGGATGCATCGTCATACATCGACATACATCGGTACAGCAGGGCCTGCATCAGAGTCAGACTGGGAGTCTCGGTCACTGGAAACACAGTCCTCTGAACTTGGACAGCATCAGTTCTACTTGCCACAAATGGGCGCTGTGTTGATTTTTCAGCAACACCGTGGCGATGCATTGGGTTTTTAACCTCACAGCAAACTAGAGATGGGAAAAATGGTGCTGGGAGGGCGAAGCGTGGACTTTGAGTCTTTAAAGCAGCCAAACCACCTTCACGGGCCGAGAACTGGAAATGGCAGCACATGGCAAGTCAGAACTCCCAGCAGAGGAATTCAGGGGGGCTGTAGATAAAGTCTTTGATGGCCTTAAAACCTCTTAACAGGAGGCAAGCACACAAGATCTTGAATAATGTTCTCAAGCAGGATACCAAAGAAAAGCCCAGTCCTTGTCCACTCCAATACAGAAGCAGCAACTGCAGCCCAACCCAGCAAAGTAACACAGCAAAGGAGCAGTACCCTTCCTGACAGCTCTCCAGCTCTTCTTCTTGGCAGAGTCTCCTCTTGATCCAGACGTGTTCTAAAAGTGTTGGGTTACAGGTTCAATACTTATATCCATTCTGGCCTGTGAAGTAGGCATACTTCAAAGGATAGTCTTTGTTGTGCACAGATCCTGCCTTGCCCTGTCCTGGCTTCAGACACACCACATGGGGTAGAGGCAAAAAGATAGGGGAAACCACGCCAAGGATGCCAGATCTAACAGGAGGCAATATATATAGCAGTCTTGGAATGCATAGTTTATAAGAGATTGTTATGAAAGAACCTGAGCAATACAGAGCCCCCATTTAAAAAACCATGTTCCACTGGAATGGAAAGAAATAACGCCTCAAACAAACATTCTTCAGGGAATCGTAAAAAAGATGTTGATGGGTGCAGATATTGTTTTACTGTCACTGGATGTTAAGTTTCCCTCACCTACCACCCGATTCAAATTGTACCCATTTTGAAAAGGGTATGAAGAAGCAATGATTTACAATAATAATTGGTCTTATCTTCAGCTTGATATTTCTTTACGTATTATGTCTGAATATACATTCCTTTCTGCTTCAGCCAACAACAGTGCTCAGTGCTTGTGCGTGTTCTCACTGGATCATTACTAGGCAAGGAAAGAAGGATGTATGAAAAACAGTCCAAAAATGGAACTAGAAGAGTAGACAACTGATGATACTGCATAGACATTCGATTACAGGTTAACCAATGATTATATCCTCTTCAGTGCCATTTACTATTTCTGTCGACCGCGTTCGATGAAAATCACAAGACAAAAGAATAAGTTATAGAGCCACATTTGGAATCATGCATTTTTGAAGCAGTAAAGAAAGGGATATTCACAGTTTGTCACTTATCATTAATTGTGCACTTTGCAAATGTATTCTAAATAATTCAATGTTTCATCACAAGAAGTCCTTGTCATATGTAAACTTAAAAGACTCTGGCAGCCCTTCGGCCATTTTTGCAATGTACTATGGCATGTGTAGAATGCTCCTGGTAGCCTTCCATTTACTTCAGAACCCTGGACAAACACATAGGTGCAATAGCATGGAGTGAAAGCCATACTTCTGCATCATATAGCAGTCCAAAGCCTTTTGCAACTGTTCATAGAGTGTCAAAGTGCTGTGTGTTGCTATTGAGAATTGCCACTAGATTGGAGCGAGATAGATAGGGATCACACACTCACTTAGGGTGAATAGGAAGGCCCTCACACACCGACCTAGTCAGTGTCATGCTTCATCACTGGGCCCCACCAAAGAGGCCGAGTGCCTCTTTGGTGTGCTGCGACGCCAGAAAGACTGCGGAGCTGGTTGTGTGAAGAGGGGCGTGTTGTGAGGGTAAGTAAAATTAAAAGTGTCTAAGAGGGTATCAGTAAAAAGAATTTAATAGGTGATCCCTAAGACACGTATAACAAGTATTATGTGTCTGAATTTAATTGCCAAGGTTTAGGAATTTACCAAGGCATTCATCAGGACTATACCCCGGCGGTATGGACTCTCTAATCATCCACCCTAACCTGGGGGCGTGAATGTGAAAATTATAAAAGGTGCAAAAAGTGCTTGAAAAAATGGGAGAGCGAATAGCTCAATCCAAAAAACACTTCAAAATCAGGAGTGTCTCAGCACTTTAAAATGGGGCGCTACTTGCACCATGGGTCTCGGGAGGAGGGTTGGAGCGTGCCTGGCACATCGCCCTCATCGCTCTCAGCCCACTTGAAACCTAGGTTCAGCCTCAGAACCGGACCCCGACGATCATCGGGGTCCGGTTCTGAGGCTGAACCCAGGTTAGGGTGGACGATTAGAGAGTCCATACCGCCGGGGTATACTCCTGGTGAATGCCTTGGTAAATTTAAACCACCCATATGGCAGAAACATGTTGACTGACTGTTTTATTGTATTTCTCTGAATTTTACCATTCCTAAACCGTGGCAATTAAATTCAGACACATAATACTTGTTATACGTGTCTTAGGGATCACCTATTAAATTCTTTTTACTGATACCCTCTTAGACACTTTTTATTTTACTTACCCTCACAACACGCCCCTCTTTACACAACCAGCTCCGCAGTCTTTCCGGCGTCGCAGCACACCAAAGAGGCACTCGGCCTCTTTGGTGGGGCCCAGTGATGAAGCATGACACTGACTAGGTCGGTGTGTGAGGGTCTTCCTATTCACCCTAAGTGAGTGTGTGATCCCTATCTATCTCGCTCCAATCTAGTGGCAATTCTGAGACTGAGTTGACCTCTCTTTTTTTGTTTATTTGCATCTAACCGGGGACTGAGAGAGCGTCTTTGATTCTCCCTACCTCTCCCATTGTTGTTTTGTAGTGTTGCTATTGTTCAGCAACAATAGCCCTTCATTTGTGCTCATTGTCAATACCCAATTGTAGCTCTACTTTTATTTCTATGACTTCCTCCAGTTTTGGCAGATTCTGAACGGGGATGTTTTCCGTCTGCTCGCGGTGAATGGGGAGATATTTACAGCACTCTTTTGGACACCAATCAACCTCAGGCCTTGGTCCTCCTCGATCTCTCAGCCGCTTTTGACACGGTGGATCATTCCATCTTGCTTTCCCGTGTCAGGGCGGCGGGGATCGGGGGCACGGCGTTGGTCTGGTTATCCTCCTTCCTGAGGGACTGCACCCAGGCTGTCCGCCTGGGTGATTTCACTGCGGACTTCCATAATGTTCAGTGCGGGGTCCCTCAAGGCTCCTCCCTTTCCCCCCTTTTATTTAACCTATACATCTCCCCTCTTATTTTTTCACTGCAACAAATGGAGGTCGCCGTATTTAATTATGCGGACGACCTCCAGCTTGTCTTTAACCTTTCTTCCTCCCCCGACTCTGCTCTTAACTTTCAAACCATCATGATTCACATCCGTGACTGGATGAACCACAATCATCTTAAACTCAACCCAGACAAAACAGAGCTGGTGTTGACGGGTGGTTCATCCAGCCCCTGGTCCCCCATCTTCTGGCCCCCCTCCCTTGGTCCCCCACCTGCCCCCTCTATCTCAGTTAAAACTCTCGGCATCAAGCTCAACTCCCAACTCACCCTTCACTCCCAGGTCAGCTCTGTGGTTTCCTCTTCCTTTCTGGCACTGCGTACCATACGCAAGGTGTCCCGTTTTCTCTCATTTGATGCACTAAAACTGATTACCCTCGCCATGGTTGTGTCCCGCCTGGATTACGGCAACGCCCTATATGCAGGTATTCCTGCATATAGTCTTCGGCGGTTGCAGCAGATCCAAAACCAGGCGGCGCACCTGGTGTTCAAACTTCCTAAATCTCTCCATACCACTCCCCTCCTAATGTCCCTACACTGGCTTCCTGTCTGTGCCCGTGTCCAATTCAAGCTTGCCTCTATCACCTTTCAAGCACGACTGGGCACGGCTCCGGCTTTCATCTCATCTGAGATTATCCCCTATGTTCCCGCTAGGGAACTGCGGTCTTCTACCCAATCCCTTCTTACGGTCCCACGGTTCCGGAGAAAGAAATGGGGAGGCTCTAAATTTGCGACCCTTGCTCCGATCTTCTGGAACTCACTGCCTTTGGAGCTCAGAGCTTCAACCTCGTACCTACTGTTCCGGAAACAGCTCAAGGCACATCTTTTTGCTAAATTTTTTAACTAATATTCTACTTTTCTCTCCTGTCCCCACTTAGCTTCCGCCCTCATGTCCAGTTCTCTGTCAGTTTGGCGCCATGAAACCGCTGGTGTACGTGCGCTGTATAAATAATTTTAAATAGAAATTTTAAATTTTGTTAATTAGAATGCAGGTGGTAGGGCTTACAGTGATTATTCATTAAAAAAGCAAATATGTCCAACTGGGCACCTGTATTGACTAGGGGACGAGGCCTGATGGTATTGTAATTGTGCCCACGATAGCTGAATCCTTTATGTCGCTTAGTGCCTGTGCTGCACCGGCCGGGTGGATGCCAGTTATCTCTTTAGTGTTGTGTAAAAGAAAGATGCAGAGTGCCATACACAGGACATGCTGTATAATTATGTTTAGGCAATACCTTCAAACTAGTCATACTAATTAATTAAAAGTCTACTAAATACACATTAACTCATGCTCAGCTTGAAGCTCCATGCTCTCTATCACTCCAGCAGAGCAGCTCTTGAAAACCTGGAGGAGCTACACTGGCTGCTGGTCAAAGCTTGAACGACATTGAAATCTCCTTTCATCACCCACAGAAAGATTCAGAAAAGTCTGCCATTCCACAGTCCAGGGTACCCAAGCATGCTGTCTAGACAGCAGTTCTTCCCACCTGATCTGAACCATGTCGTAAACGTGAAAATGTAAAGGTGCTTCGCTCGTAGCCCCGCTTCTTCACACAGATCCAAGCAAGGACTCCACCGCCCTTTACTTGGAAGCCTGCTGTGGAGACCAGGGTGAAGAATCTAGATGGTTTAACCGTGCCTGCCAACTCACACAGTGCCAATCGTGGTTTTCCAGCTTGTTTTCCAAGACTTTGAACTGCTGACATCCATTGAGAGGTGCGAAAACAACCCGGGATATTGTCACGGCACAAGCCTCAGAAAGCTTTTTTTTATGGGAGGAGGGCGCTTCGGGGGCGGGGTGGGGTTCAAAAGTGCCTCGCAGGTACTTTTCTGAATGAGGCCCCACCTGATCCAAGGCTCCTCCCCCTCCTAGCACTCACCTCACACCTCACACCTCACACGGTGAGATTGTGATTTAAGTTGGCAGGTATGGTTTCACCATAGTAATATAACTACATGAGAGCGTGGGCTTGTGGGCTCACACCACTTTAAAAGGGTTTGCAAAGGTAGAGAACATGTTTGTGAGATGGTCAGAGAGAGGAGGATGGAAAGGAGAGTAGTTGGTCCTGCGGCCTCATGCCGACCTTTGAATTCAGCCCATAAACACACAAAGAAATCTTACTAACAGGGAACCAGTCATGCAACAGCCTGCACATTGGTTGTGTCAATGCTTTTCCCTAAGATATAAAGGTGCATATTAACAAGGCGGTGATATAAAATTATCGCCTCTTTTGCGGCCGTTTTCGGCCGAAAAGCGGCGATAATTTTATCGCCTTATCAGGAAAGACAAGCTATCGCGTGGGAGCGATTATCATAATTGTGCTAAGTATGCCTTAATGCAGGAATTTAATGTCTGTTAAATTCCTGACTAAGGCATACTTAACATGGGAGGTGGATTCATGCAATACGACCACAGGGTCATATCATCAAGCAAATCGCCGTTTTACATGGAACATCGCTGGAAAAAACAGCGATGTTCATGGAAAAGGGCACTATCGCTGGAATACTCATCGCCATGGCGCTAAACGTTGTTAATACGCTAGCCTGGCGAAATATTCCAGTGATCGAAAATAATGCGGTATGCAAGGTCAGCGATAATTATCGCTGCCTGTTGCAAATATGCCCCTCAGTTCTCTGTTTGTTCAAATATAAACCAGCGTTCCACGTTAGGACCATGTGTTTGTGGTTTTTGCTGGTCCCACTCGGACATTATAATCGAAAGCACGTCACTTCCTCAGTGTCTTTGGAGACAGAGCCCACAATAGCAGTGTAGCTGCTGAACTGCCACGCTGTGGATTGTATTTCTCCAGCGAGCAAGTGTCTGGTTTCCGCTCTTTGCTCAGGTTTAAGGACAGCGAGTAATGTCTCCAACCTTTACCCACGGACGTGTGAAACTTTCGTTAAAGCTCAGCTGACTGACCCCCACCGTAGACAACATGCACAACCCTGTGGTTTTAAGTGTCTGCGCGGTGTAAAGCCACTCTGTGAGAATGAGAAGCTTATGTTTAATGGTTCAACAGGTTCACCGCTAACAGGCACCACTAGTGCAGCTGGAACAAAACCTTTTGCAGGGTACAGATGTGGGGAGACTTGGACATACATATCTGTCACGTTTCAAAGTTTGCTTCTGTGTGACAGTTCCATGTTTTTGGCGTCCATATTTGACATTCTGAACCAATAAATGACAATGTGAGTGATACTTTATTGCGATTAACTTGTTACATTTTGGAAATTTCTTTTTATGTGCAATATAATGGTTTGGAATATGCCCTATAGCAGATGAGTGCTGTGCACTTTAGTAAATTTTCCTAAAATTAGAGACCGCAGTAGGTAGGTGCCCCGATTTTTAGAAGTAAAAACCGGGACATGCCAGACATAGAAGTAGGACTAAATCCTTTTGTCTTACTATTTTATCTGGCGTGTTCCTTTTTTGCATAGCCTTGCAAAATCATATATCCAGGGCTTTAAGTGGGGAAAAAACTGGGGGTGCTCTAAAAGGGGCGTAGCCAACCTCTTAAAGAGGTGTGGCCTATACAAGTAGAGGCGTGGTCTAAATCATGGCTAAAACACATTGCCAAATCCAATTGCTCTAGCATAGGCGGGAGCTATTGTCTTTGCTAATGCTTGTTTGTTATACCACAATGTGTTTTGGACTATGCTTGTGTGTACAGTTTGCTTTCATGCTTATATTGGACTCCTTTTTTTGAAGATATCGTAGCAATCTGGAGTTCAGTCAAACGGCCCATGTTCCTGTATCAATGACTGATATGTGTTTGCCAGGCGTTCCTCCCTGCTCTCATATACGTGTACATTTGAATTAGTACCCAGGTGTATTGCTGATAGGAAGGTTTAGCAATCAAACTTTGTAAGTGTAGTATATGTATGAGTCCCACTGAAATCTTCTAAATATTTGGGGAATGTGAGAGTATCTGGGATGGTTTGTTAATATGTTGTCCCACTTCCAGAATATTTGCAACATTCCACAATCATGAGACTTTGGCAGCAGTATAATGCTGTTAGTTCACACTTGTGTAGGTGGACTTGTGAAGCGCAGACCTAGTTACAGAGCAGAGGAGTGCTGGCCTTGGGGTTAGGGCCCAGGGAGCAGAGTCGGATTGCGAATAAAATTAGGCCCGGGCACCAAACAAAAAGTAGCCCACACTTGTGTATAATAACTTTCAATAAAATGTTGCTTAGTCAATATCAGGGGAGTTCTTTTCCTCTATCTTAATGTCCTTTTTATTCCCTTTTTTTGTCATTCTTCTCCACTTTGCACATATCATTTTTTTTCCTTGTGTCTCCAAAATGTGCTCGTTCCATTTTGTTACTCCCTTCCCTTTGTCATTGTTGTGCCAGGATGAATGTTTTTCACAGTAATGTTGTAAAAAAAAAATTGTGTTTTTTTGTCAAAGTTTTCTTTTTGGACAATTTGTTTGTTAGTCATATTTTTTTTCATTATCAATGAAAAACGAGAGTGCCTCACAGTTTTGAAGATGACATGTGGAAGGAGAAATCCAAGCCTCATCTGTCTGCTGCTGGAGACGAAAGTAGAGTCTCTTCAATTGCCACTGTTTGTAATCTGGCTCCTTGCAGGCACAACTCACTTTTACTCCACCAACATTAGTTCTAGTTGTGATACTCATAAACAGTATCACCACTCCTGAGGCTTAATTGTCGCACTCAGTGACATGCTGTGCCTGCTGAGTTTGGCTCATTGTCCGACCGCACATGACAATGAGCCCCCGGGGTCTGTACTTGGTCCCACTGAGGTTTGACCCCTATTTTTCACCTGCAACTGCCTTGGCCAACAGACAAGGCAAATGTTGGGAGTTTATTTGCAGCTGAAAAAAAACACATCCCACCAACTGGCCTTTTTCACCATCCCCTCAGACAATGGCCTGCCAATCCAATCCTGCCTGGGAGTGAGCTCCTTCACAATGAACTTGGGCACTGGGTTTTAGTGGGCTGAGTGCTAAAGGGAACCTGTCCGAGGTTAGCATGCACACATCGATGTGCATGCTCTCACTGCAGTCCGCAAAAAAGGACTGCCTGTGCTAGGTCATAAAACAGACCGCGATAAGAACCCGTTTCGAGGCCCCCTTTTAAAAACCAATGGTACTCAGCACTGTTGGGACCCAGCTCACTTAAAGCCCAGCATATATCATAACATAAGGTATGGCAGGACCACCACTCCTGTTCTCCGCCCCGTCTGTCTCACCTCTGCTGGGAGCATGCTCTGGACGTCTCTCCTCTGCTGCGAGCATCCAGAGGGCCACCTCGTGTGCTGCCTGACAGAAACAGATGCTTTACTTTCCTTATTTGAGACTGCACAGGCCCCTGTGATAGGAGAGCAAACTTTCCTATTCTGCGTTGCCGTTTCTACCATTAGGCAAGACTAGGCGGCCGCCTAGGGCGGAAAAAAGGGGAGGGTGGCTAAAAACATGCGTGCGTGAACGTTTGATAAATAAATATACCCCTTTTATTTGTGCTGTACTCGTTAGAATACAGCGTACCGGAGAGACTGTGATTAGAGTGAAATTTGGTGGCTACCAACGGCAAAACGCATTTAGAGCATCTTGATGTTTTGTTTCATAATTGTTATGCTTTCACACCATCTGGAAACAGCACTGGAAACAGTCCAACAATTATTCCATTTAGAGCTCCAGACAGAGACATCTCTGCATAGACTGCGCTAGAGAGATTATTTCATCTAATCTGTATGCAGCTCTAGAAACACTCTCACAAACCTCTTCCTAAGAGATCTCTAGTCAATCTTATAACTTTTCTGTATTCATCTCTAAAGGCAGTTGCCTAATATTGCATCGACAGCTCTAAACAATCTACCATCTCATCCGCATACAGCTCTAGAAACTTACTCAACCCAGAGCTCTAGACAGTCTGGCATCTCATCTAGAGACAGTTCCTGACAGTCACGTAACATCTGTATATATGGCTAGAGACAGTCACGGAATGTTGCATGTACCCAGCCCTGCCCAGTACAGCTGAGCTGTTAACCCAGCAGTGCCTAGTATAGAAGTGCCCTTGCTACAATTCTGGTTTCTAGAAGCGCTTTCATCCTTTTGACACCCCAGGGATGGATTGGGTGTTCTTCTTCCCCACCTGTTAGGTTAACGGTTCTGCCCTCAGAGCTTGCCGGCAGGTCCTGTTGAGGACTTTATTTCACCCGGGTACCAGTCCCAGTCCAGTGTATAACGGCCACACTGCGCCCATTCCCGGAACCGTACCATACCCGTGTACATGTATTACTACACACAGCCAACAGACATTGTTTTTATGGTGGTTGTTGGCCGCAGTTTTATTACTCATGGCTTACGTCATATTTGTACAACTCCCCTGGATACCTTCTCAGGCCGGGGTCATAAATCATTATCATACAGTATCACAATTGGTTATCGCTCAGTGTCATTTGGACATCATAAATCGGGGGTCATAAATCATCGGGTATCATAAATCATTCTGTCATAAATCAGTCATCATCTTATTATCATAAATTGCTCTGCCTGATCGTCATAAATCAGCTGCCATAAATCATGGTCAAAAATCATTGGGTTGTCATAAATCATTTGGTCACAAATCTGTCATCATTTGGTCACAAATCATTTTGCATTGGCATCATAAATCATCAGCCATAAATCATTGGCTGACCATAAATCACTGGTTTGTCTTTTGTTCATTTGCATATCCTAGGGTCGTAAATCACCCTGACAGCTTGTAGATTACTCTTTTTTGTTTTCCACGCCCCTTTGCGTGTGGGGGGTAGCCTTTTCCCGGAGCCAGGCCCAACTCGCTACCTTGCTAGTCTCTCCTGCGACCTGCCATTTGGCGGGGGCTGGGCTGCGAGTGCCGTCTCTGTTTGCTACCCCGATTTTTTGTCAGGCATACTCACCCAGCCGTGAGGCATCCGGGAGTGAGTGGCCCTCCTTCTACACACCGCCATCACAGTGTGTTTCCATAACCAAACCAATACACCTTTTGTTTCTGCCCCTTTGGTTGGATTTGCGCTTTCTTTGTGGTCTCATCGCATGAGGATAGCCTCTTCATGGAGTTTGGCCTCAGCTCGCTATCATGTTGGACTCTTTTGTGCCCTGCCGTCTGGCGGGAGCTGGGCTGCAAGTGCCGTCTCCATTTGATACCCCTTCTTGTTAGACCGCTTCACTCAGCCGTGAGGCATCCAAAAGTGAGTGGCCTTTCTTCCACACACTGCCCGGTGTGTCTCCATCGCCAATCGTTGCACCCGTAGTTCTTTTCGACCCGGTCAGCACTGCGATGCTGCTGTTGTAGGTGTGGGTGGGTGGGACTCAAAAACCATTGGTGCCGCTCCCCCAGCTCCCTGATGAAAAAAGGTGAGCTGCCCAGGGGGAGCGTCACCTTATATCCCCCTCTCCCCTTCCTTATTCCTTTTGATCTTGGGGAGGGGGAGGGCTTCGGGTGCTTTTCGCGTGCGGCAATTCCCGGTGGTGCTAACCTGCGCAGACTGGATTTGTTCCTTGTGGTTCGGGCAGCCGTTAAGGCGCTGCCCCTTAAGACCCCCTTCGGGGGTGGCCTCTGCTATAACGGCCACACTGCGCCCATTCCCGGAACCGTACCAGTCCCGTGTATATGTATTACTACACACAGCCAACAGACATTGTTTTTATGGTGGTTGTTGGCCGCAGTTTTATTACTCATGGCTTACGTCATATTTGTACAACTCCCCTGGATACCTTCTCAGGCCGGGGTCATAATTCATTATCTTATAGTATCACAATTGGTTGTCGCTCAGTGTCATTTGGACATCATAAATCGGGGGTCATAAATCATCGGGTATCATAAATCATTCTGTCACAAATCGGTCATCATCTTTTTATCATAAATCGCTCTGCCTGATCGTCATAAATCAGCCGCCGTAAATCATGGTCATAAATCATTGGGCTGTCATAAATCATTTAGTCACAAATCTGTCATCATTTTGTTATCACAAATCATTCTGCATGGGCATCATAAATCATCAGCCATAAATCATCGGCTGACATAAATCACTGGTTTGTCTTTTGCTCATTTGCATATCGTAGGGTCGTAAATCACCCTGACAGCTTGTAGATTGTTTTTTGTTGTTTTCCACGCCCCTTTGTGTGTGGGGGGTAGCCTTTTCCCAGAGCCAGATCCAACTCGCTACCTTGCTAGTCTCTCCTGCGACCTGGCATCTGGCGGGGGCTGGGCTGTGAGTGTTGTCTCCGTTTGCTACCCCGATTTTTCATCAGGTGTACTCACCCAGCCGTGAGGCATCCGAGAGTGAGTGGCCTTCCTTCTACACAGAGCCCTGTCAGTGTGTTTCCATAACCAAACCAATACACCTTTTGTTTCCACCACGCCGCCAGGAAGGCTTCCGTCTTCCTGCGGCTCCCCCTACCCTTTGTCGTCTCTTTGCGCCTCCGCTGCTCTTTCTGTGGGACTGCCCCTGCTGTTGTACCACTCAAGCTCTAGGACACCCACCTTTTGATGTGCCTTCCGGGAGGCTGACATCTGGGAAGGTCTGATGGCAATCTTCCACCAAACGCCATGGTCTGCTCTGCTCCATCCTCGTCATTATGTTGTGGCATGCTTGTGTCCTTTTCGGAGTCTTACGGCACCGTTTCCTCTCACCATGGGTCTTCCATGAAATCAAAACAAAATTGGGAGATAGTCTGTTCCCGCTTGTGAAGGCACGATCCAACACACCCTCGCATATCCCTAGGTACTGAACATATTACTTACAGCTGGGCGAAGCCGCTATGGCTGGGCCCCCTATGTGGTGTGATTGCCCGTAAAGTAGGTGTATAACCTGATCATACCCATATCCCTGTCCTCGGGAAGCCGCCTTTGATCTTCTCTATCGGACTACTGCTAACCCCTTCCTTCACTGGGTAGTTACCTTGGTAATGCTCTGCTGTACTTCGTAAGTGCGCAACTTCCCATCCGCTTTTTCATGAATACATATATATCTATCCATATTGGAGGTGCATATTCTACTCCTATTTTGCAATCTTATAAAAATGATTGTTCCTTTCACCCGCAGGTGTCATGTCGCTTTACCGGGGCACCAGCTGCATTACAGCGGGCAAATTCATATTAATTGATATTTGAGTAATTGATAATTGATTTCCGTTACCTCCTGTCCACTGGACTGTCATTATTTCCTACTGTGGGAGGATGAAATACCCAGTTGGCCCTGCCAGGGGTGGAGGAGGCAACATAAGGTTTGCATCTTCTTAATAGGGTCACTGTAAGTCCTTCCCCTCTTAGGAAATTTGCTTCTGAAAATTGTTAGCTTAAACTTCATGAGGGAGGAGTCCTGAGCTGGCACTGCCGCGGGTGCAGGGGGCAAAACCTACGTGTTTGTAAAGTGCCCTTACGCCCAAGGGATTCAAGCACTGAATAGCAGCTGTTTATTGTTATCCAACTTCATGGTACCGCTGTTTTAACTTGCTGTATTCCCTTCCTACGTTTACCACCCATCCTCAGCAAACACCGTGGACTGGTCGCCCTGGGACCTGCTCCAGACATCTGCCTTCTTGTCAGCTACAGGTCTTGGAAGCTGGTCTAGATTGTTTTGGTACGTTTTTTGTACTCTGATGTTAGACATTTTCATTTACATAGCACCCCCCTAAACTGTACATGTTTCTTACTTTGGAAGGATGAGATCACGTATTGGCACAACTGGGTTGCAGGGAAAATGACCCCTTTATTTGTAAAGTGCATGTACATCCCATATAGGCACTGGATAACGAAAGGTCACCTCAGACAGGGGACAGCAAGGGGGTGGGTTCACATGTTGTCCATACAGGTAGGCAGCATAGTTGAAGAGTACGTGGTGTGGACCTGCTCAAACTCTGAATTTAAAAATGGAACGTAATGGATTGGGACACTCTTTGATAATCAGAACTGGTTTGCGCCCCTTGAAACCTCTTTTGCGACATTAGAATAATGAAAGGCTGGGAGAAATATGAATGCTCTAATCTATACTTCGAAGTCTGCTCATAATTCCGTGACAGTTATTTACTCACTGTAATCTGCAATTAACCGACGGGAGTGTTTGACAAACGGTAACCCCGCTGACATGTTAACATTACCCTCCCTTTGTGCTGTGCATGTTCCATGTTCTTTGCAGCAGGTGTATTGACCCTCGGTGCCGCAAACCAGGAATAACCCCATCTGGTTCCCAATACCAACCGAGACAGCTTTGATGCCAGGCCATCTCTTCCCCAATTTTCTGAGGGTAGCCCGTTCACCGTAGGCTTAATGCTACCAAGGACAAGGAAATCAATTGCATGCTAAGGACCAGTGGGATTTGAAGCTGTGACCATCAGGTCGTACATCGATCCCTTCAGTGAGCACATTGGTCAACTGAGCCAACAGACAGGCAAGATGTTAAATTGTTAGCTCATGCAGTTACGGGTACCCGTGTTATAGCTCTGCAAAGCAGTGTCGGATTGGTAACGCGGGCATTCGGGCAATGCCCGAGGGCCAGTGTCCGAGTTCCTGATGTGGGCTGCTTTTTTTAGCAGTCTGGGGTTATTTTGGGCACTGTCTCTATTGTTCGAACAGCCAGCGGCCCAGTGGGTATCTGAGTGGCCTTTCTATAGGCAGATGGGCGCTCGTTACCTCCTGTTTAGCAACAGGCAGAGGTATCACTCCCTTTGTCTCTCGGGCCGGCCCATTAACGTGTGCACATACTGAGCGGGGGCAGGGGGCCTGAGTAGAAGTGGCCTCACTTGTTTCCATGTGTGTTTCAGCAGTGTTACCCCCGACTTTTTTTATAAAATTACGCCGAAGCAGTTGTTGTGTCGTGGGCCCTAGGCCCTCATTGGTATAAAGACTGCACGCAGACACAGTGAGGTATGGTGGGTTAATGAGCCACGAGCACGTGCGCTCGGCTACTTTTATTGACTGTGTCATGTGACTCGTGACACAGTGGTGGGTGGGTGTAAAGTGTATGATTACACTGCAGAACAACTAGACTGTGTCCACTAGGACACAACAGCAGTCATTTGAGGAAAAGCATTATGCAAATGTGGGCCGATTTTTGTTTTGCGGGCCCGGGCTGATTTTCAATCGCAATCCAACCCTGCTGCAATGTAACTATAAATACGTCGTAAAGAGCCTTTAGTTTGCCATTTATTTAGACCCGGACCTGTCTGGTTTTCTAGCTAGACTGGGATGCGTGTCTGATTGGAACACTGATTAGGGTTCTTGGTTACCTATCAAAGTTGAGACAAGGGGCCAGATGTAGGAGAGGAAATACCGGTCGGTAACGGCCGAATTCGGCCGTTATCGACCGGTATTTAGGAATCGGCATGTAGGGGCCAGTATTTTACATAATCGGTAAATTTACCGATTCGGTAAATTTACTGATTCTGTAAAATACCGAATCGGTAATTTTACTGATTCAGTAATTCCACATGTAGGTGGCACTCCTGAGAGTGCCACAGGCCCTTTAGAGTCAGTATTTTACCACCAAATCCTATTGGGTGGTAAAATACCGAATGCAGGTGTGCATGCACATCTGTGCATGCACACCTGTGCCATGTGACACACAGACATGCCCTTAGGGCATGTCTGTGGGCCACATGGCACACATGCCTGTATTTGGGGTGCTAGAGGGTGTCAAAGTGACTCCCCCTTAAACCCTTGCAGGATTCGGTATTTACCAATTCGGTAAATACCGAATCGGTATTGCCCATTGATTCCTATGGGCTTCACGGTAAATACCGAATGTTACCGATTCGGTAATTGAAAATTAAATTTTACCTACATCTCCCACCTTCTATTTTACCGATTCATAAATACTGAATCGGTAAAATTCGGTATTTATGAATCGGTAAAATAGAATTACCTACATCTGGCCCAAGGTGATAACCAGCATAAGAAAACCGAGTGTTTCACTTCCGTTACTGCTTGTAAAGGAGTCAGCATCATAGCGCTTCTTTTAGCTGTCTCATTGGCTCCAATATTGCGCATATTCAAGGGTTAACCTGTCGGCAGCATTATTTCACTTTTTTTGGGGGGGGGGGGGAACCAGGTTGCATGTTTTACTAAACAGGTAACTTGCCCCCCCTGGCCTGTAAGGAAAACTCTTGCTGCCAACATGGCCAGTCTGAGCGCTACTGAGACGCATCTCTCGTGCCTATCCCAGCTGGGCAGAGGGTCATAGCATGTGGGCTGGGGGCTGTAAGCGCGCAAGAAGACCATTTAATCAACTGGGGGTTAGCAAAGAAGGTCAGTTTCTCTCAAATTAAATCAATGAGCGCCAAGACTACCCGTCACAGGGTGCCTTTGGTAGTAAAATAAAAGACCCGGTCATTTACATAAAGCTACCCGGTAACTCTACTAAATACTCATATTTCATGTACAACCTAAATGAAATTATATTTACATGGTGCACAATTGTGCGTGCTCCTCCTTGTTGAGCTACATACAAAACAATGTTATCAGAAACCGTGATACCACAACTTTCTGATATAAATGATTCATCTGCTGGCGTTTGTCTTCCGTTCTGTGCGTGGGAATTGCCAGGGATCACCAGACCTTGCGGTGGCTGGCAAATACTCCTGTGCTTACAGTTGACCCTGTAACCCACAATTGTAATTATTACCTAACTTTTTGTTACTCATTTTATCAACCTCAAAGGTAAAGAGGCTTGAGTGGAGCCACCGGGATGCGAACCTGTGAGGATGAAGTCAAGAACTCTCTTCAATGGCGGAGTTATTGCACTTTGCCACCGGACCAGTGGTCTCACTATGCGCCACAAAACGCTTATTTTCTCTATCATCTGTAAAGAGTTTTGAGGCCCATTCAACCCCTAGCAAAAGCGCTATAGAATGGTGCACTGCAAAATATTAAGCGCTTTAAACCATAGTCCAAACTCATTAAAAAATTTTTTTTTTTACTTTGTATGGAGACCAATGAGCCCTTGCCTCCGTGGCCCCTCCATCCCTTCTTTTAGTAATCACTTCCGCAAATTAAACAGCTATCGCCAGATGTTGTGCCAACGAGAAGCTCGCAACTGATCTCTTCGCTCGCGAGCAATCGCCACGCTGTCCGTCTGCTATGGCCCCCGTTCCGCCAACGCCAGATGCATTGCAAACTGTACCCCGGGCTAGAAGCCAAAACTCTTTATGGAGCAAAATCAGACTAGAACGCTATGCTCCCCCATTACCTTCTGCGCATGCCCCAGGCAGGAAACGGCCACTACAACGCAGCCGTTTCCACCCACACCATACCCACGCATGCATTACAACGCATGCGTAGTTACAACGAGAAGCCTTTACAACGCATACCTTTACTACGAAATACGTAGTAAAGCCATGTGTGCTGAAGTAAAAAAAAACGGGGGGCTTGTGGGGGGTCTCCCCCCCCCCAAAAAAAGCGTGGGTTTAATAAGAAAAAAACGCACCTGTTTCTGAAAGAAAAAGATGTGAAGGCGATCGGCGCCGGAAGAGGAAACGGAAAAACACTTCCACTTCCTCTTAGTGACGTACAACGTCATCACGGAAAAACAAGGAGAGGAGAGGTAAGGAGGAATGAGCGGGTGGTGTAGCGGAGGTTTAAATTTAAAAAGTACTTTATTAAGGTGAAAATCCTTTAACATGAAAATACCATTTACATGCATACTTTTACAAAGAAAATAGTTGTAAAAGTATGCATGTAAAAGGTATTTTTGTGGTAAAGCATATGCGTGGTGATTGCATTCGCGTTGTAATGCGTGCGTGGTAAAGGCATGCGGTACAACAGAATGCGTTGTAAAATTATACAACCGCCCCAGGCCAGTGCTCACCTCAACATCGCCTTTGTTGCTTCCCTTTTCAAGGTGTTCTCTGTAGGCAGCTAGGCACTGCCTCCTTGTCGAATTGCGGGAGTTCGGCGACGCCAAAATCACCAGCTCCTCGTGGCCGGCCATGCCGAGTTGCGTCACTGCCACCGCAGCAGTTCTCTTCCGCCCTCCGGATTTCCTCTGCCCCTGGGTGGCAAGGGGAGTCGTGCTCTTCACGTCCTGCCTTAACGGACTTCGCTCAGCTGCTTTAGCCGCTCCACAGGCCTGGAGGAGTGGTCTTTCGTGTTCGGGCACCACTTTGCTTACAGGTTGCAGCAGTGATCTCGGATCTCTTGAACATTTGGTACATGCAGCGTCTGCAGTGGAGGGAACCAAACACTGCTGTTATGTTCCTGAAGGTCCGCCCCGGCGCCCCGAGGGCTGGACGCGTTGGTCATGTGACTCCCTATAATAAAAAGAGGTCTAGCACGTGCGCGGGCGTTCAGAGAGAGAGACGCACAGACCGAGCAAGCAAACTTATTCCCAGTGTTCGACTGAGTTTATTCTAGGGCCACGTGTCAGGCCTAGTTAGGATTAGATGCCCCTGAGTGCAGGTCCCAGAGTGATCTCCCTAGGGCAGTCCTGTCCCCATCACCCGACACAACAATTGGCGATGAGGGTGGTTGTTGATCCCTCGCTCAGGGTGTGTGGGTGCCCCTCCTAGGGTGAGGCGGCTGCGGGCGCTCCCAATTGCCTGCGGTGCTCGTGCCTTGCTACCAAACACCCCCCCGCACTGCTCGCCTGGAGGAACGACTCTGATCCCTGGCCCTCGACAGGTGAGCGGCGCTGGCTTGCACCTCCCTGCTGCGCACAGGAGCTCGATTGGTCGCGCGAGGTCCTCCCTCTGTGGACCCTCCACGCCCGGTGCCGCACCGTGCTTGGCTGCACGTGCGTGAATCGCACCTCGGCACGCCTGGCGAGGCGCTCCGGTCGGCGCCCGGTCCTGCCCAGCTGTTCGAGGGGACGTGGTGCTGACCCGTCCCGGGCCTTCACCCTACCACCCGACTCTGGAGCGCCAGGGCCATCATTTACTCGGCCCGTGGAACTTACATTGCCGGAGCGCGTTCGCCGCTCCCTCCGCACTAATCGGGGTGCCCCTTCGGATCATCCCCCGGCCGCCCACGGACCTACTCCAGAGCGTCCAGGGCGATGGCTACCATTCCGCCCATTGAACCGTTTGTGGTGGAGGGTGCGCCCTCCACTCTCGCACCGAAGTGGAAGGAGTGGGTGGACAGGCTCCTAATATTCTTCGAGGCCACCAAGGTCCACAAGGAACAGAAGCGCGCCATGGTACTCCATCTTGGTGGCAAGGACATCCACTCTATCGCCCGGACCCTCACGGAGGCGACTCCCAAAACCCATCACACCTTAATCAATGCACTCAACGCGCACTTTGAACCAATGGCCAACCAGGATTATGAACGATTCTTTTTTCGGCAAGCACGGCAACTGCCAGACGAGTCGCTGGACGCCTACCACTCCAGGCTAAAGAAACTAGCACTAACATGTGGATTCCAGGACGTCACGGAAGAGATCAGGGGCCAGATAATCCAAGGATGCGCCTCTGCTAAGCTGCGCAAGAGAATACTGGAGGAGTCGGGGAAGCCTCTACCAGATATCCTCACGCTGGGTCGCACAAAGGAGCTGTCCAAGGCCAGGGCAGCCCACATGGAAGCGGCACTACAAGCCAACATGAAAATGGAGCCGGTTAACAAACTACAAGTCCGCCCACAGCCCAAATGGGCAAAACGAACAACAACTCCTCAGGGCGGAGCTTCAGCGCAGTCATGTGGCTACTGTGGCGGCCCCAAACATCCGGCGCCAGAATGCCCAGCACGGGGCAAGAGATGCTCAGGTTGCGGAAAAATGAATCACTTTGAAAAAGTGTGCCGGTCCAAGAAGTTCGGCAAGCCTCGCCAGACAATACACACGGTGGCTGAGCCCGAAGGTGCTGAAGGAGAACCCAGCTATAGTGATATGGACGATGACGAGGAGGAGCGATCCGTACACAAGGTGCACATGATCGGCACCGCCACCATACGCACCAGGACGCTGCCACAGTGCGCCATACAGGTGGCCGATCAGGACATCATGGTGACAGTCGACACGGGCGCCTCGATAAATCTCATGAGTGCATCCCTCTACGGAGACATGGCTACTCCTCCCAGCCTCCGCTCCACTCCGATCACCGTTTTTGCCTACGGTCAGGACGTTCCCCTCCGCATCCGGGGAAAATTTAAAGCAGCGGTCCGACACGGGGACAAAATCACGCGAGCCAACATCTTTGTGTCGGAAGAGGGTCAAGGTATGCTCCTGAGTTGCCGGACGGCAGAGGATCTGGGGGTGGTCACATTCGCATTTGGTGTGCATGAGGAATCGGTACAGCAACGAATTGTAGACTTTTCTGACCTATTTGAAGGAATTGGCTGTTTCAAGGGCCGGGAGATACATCTGCACGTGGACCCCACTGTTCAACCGGTGGCCCTGCGACACCGTCGCGTTGCGTTCCACTTGAGACCACTGGTTGAGGAAGAGCTGCAGAAGCTGGAAGCAGCGGGGATAATTGAGAAGGTGTCCGGTCCCACCCCCTGGGTGTTGCCCATCGTGGTCACGAGGAAGCCAAAACAGCCTGGAGCGGTCCGGATTTGCGTGGACATGCGCTTACCCAATGCTGCCATCAAGAGGGAGCGCCATATCACCCCCACAATAGATGACCTGATTGGTGAGATGGCTGGAGCCCGGTGGTTCTCCAAATTGGACCTTCGGGCGGGGTACCATCAACTTGTACTAGACAAGGAGTCCCGGAACATCACGACGTTCTCCACCCACATTGGACTGCGCAGGTACACCAGGTTGAGCTTTGGAATCTCCAGTGCTGCCGAAGTTTTCCAAAATGTCATCCAGGAACTGATTGCTGGCATACCGGGGGTAATCATTGTCAGTGATGACATCATGGTGCACGCAAGAACAATCCCAGAACACAACCAACGCTTGGCGCAGGTTTTCCGCAGGCTCCGAAGTGCCGGGCTCACCTTGCACCGAGACAAGTGCGAATTCCTCCAGAACAAACTAGGATTTTTCGGGTACGTGTTCTCAGCCGACGGCGTCAACCCTGATCCTGACAAGGTCAAAGACATCAAGGATGCACCACCGCCCACAACGGTCACGGAGGTCCGAAGTTTTCTCGGGATGGTAAATTACTGTGGCCGTTTCATAAGGGACTTAGCCAACCTGACTCTCCCTCTGCGTGAACTAACCAAAGACTCCACCCCATGGAGCTGGGGACCTGAACAGGAAAGGGCATTTCAAGACATTAAGAGCGCACTCTCCAGCAGCACCACGTTGGCGTTCTTTGACCCACGACACTCCACTCTCATTGCAGTAGATGCCGGACCGGCGGGACTGGGGGCCGTTCTGATGCAGAGAGCCCGAGATGAGATAGACTGGGCCCCTGTTGCTTTTGCCAGCCGGTCCCTCACGGACACAGAACAAAGATATTCCCAAATCGAGAAGGAGGCCATCGCAATACATTGGGGATGTCGTCACTTCCATTTGTACGTCTATGGCAAGCCCTTCACAGTGGTGACGGACCCCAAACCGCTGCTGGCTCTGTTTTCAGGCACCTCCTCCAAGCCACCCCCTAGAATTGAAAAATGGATCTTACAACTGCAAGAATATAATTGCACCATCGAGTACCAGCCAGGGGCAAAGAATCCGGCGGATTACCTATCACGGCACCCTAGGCCTGCAACCCCTGAGGAGAGGGATGAGGCAGAAGAGACGGAAGCCTATGTACAGTGGGTTGTGGCCAGATCATGCCCGCGCCCCATATCATTGGAAGAGGTCGTGAGCACCACGGCTCAGGATGCTTGCATACAGCGGGCCAAGGATCTGCTCCGAACGGCCAACTGGCAGAAGGCCAAGGAGGGCTGGAAGGTACTCACACCGGAGGCTCAGAAGATAATGGACAGCTTGTACCACGTGAGGGCTGAACTAAATGAAGATGCGGCGGGATGCCTCCTGCGGGGGCATCGCCTGGTAATCCCGACGGCTCTGACAGGACGAGTGATTCAACTGGCCCACATAGGACACCAGGGGATGGTCAAGACGAAGGCCCGGCTGCGGACGAAGGTATGGTTCCCGCTCATGGATGACATGGTGGAGAGCGTGGTGCGATCGTGCGCGGCCTGTCAAGTCACGGGCGACAACCCCCGTGAGGCCCCCATCATTGTGGAGCCCAGGCCACGAGGACCCTGGGAGAGAGTCAGTATGGACTTTGGCAGCCTTCCGGATGGAAGACATACGCTGGTAATGATAGACGACCACTCAAAATATCCTGAAGTCGAAATTGTCTCAAGCACCAGTGCAGACTGTGTCATCCCCAAAATAGAAAAAATCATTGCCACTCATGGAGCCATGAGAGAACTCAGAACAGACAATGGACCGCCATTCCAGGGTCAAGACTTTGCTGAATACCTCTCGTCTCTGGGAACACGTCACAGGGGCATAACACCTCGGTGGCCTCAAGCCAATGGGGAGGCCGAGAGGTTCATGAGGACTTTGAACAAGGTTATCCGTATCGCCCATGACAAGGGGCAGTCAGTGGAAATGGCCATTTTCACATTTCTCCGAAGTTATCGCCAGACCCCGCACTCCACAACTGGGGTGGCCCCCGCACACCTCCTTCTAGGAAGGGTGATAACTGACTCCATTCCTCATCACCCCCAGTGGGCACCTGCAATGATAGATGAACACGCAGTGGAGAAGAAAAGAAATTCTGCATGTGAAAAGATCAGTAAGAGACGCCGGGCTGTGGCCCCGCACTTCAAAAGAGGTGATGTGGTGCTCATCAGAAATCGTGCAACTGGTGGCAAGTTTAAACTTAACTACGAGAAGCGACCATGGCGAGTCATTGGAGTGAAAGGCACTCGCCTCACGGCCATTCGAGGACGAGACAGGGTGACTCGCAATGTGTCTCATTTCAAACTGTATCATCCTTCAAGCCTTGAGCCAGGGCGCCAGCAAGGCGGTGAACAAACCGAAACTGCAACCACTGTGCCGGCCGTTGAATCAACACCTCGTCACGAGGTCAGGCAAAGTAGCGAGCATCAGGTTTCCAGCGAAGAAGTGGGAGGTGACGCGGAGGCCCAGGACGAGGCCCCAGATCCGGAGGGGGCAGACAGAGAGGCGCCAAGACACGAGTTGGAGGTTGGAACGGAACTGATGACTCACCGGGGGTCCCAACGTCAGCTACGTGATAATCCCACCCCCTCCGGCTGGCTGAGAGATTACTTTACGTAAGACTGTTCCCATTTACATATATACATGTGCTGTTTGAACTGAATGCGCTGGCATTTAAAGGACGCTGAAGGTATCGGTCCAAATGTTTCATGAGCAAGAAAAGTTATGGTTTAGTTGTGTTCATTGTTTGCATTCTTTTGGTTTTTCCTTATTTTTAGGAGGAATGTTATGTTCCTGAAGGTCCGCCCCGGCGCCCCGAGGGCTGGACGCGTTGGTCATGTGACTCCCTATAATAAAAAGAGGTCTAGCACGTGCGCGGGCGTTCAGAGAGAGAGACGCACAGACCGAGCAAGCAAACTTATTCCCAGTGTTCGACTGAGTTTATTCTAGGGCCACGTGTCAGGCCTAGTTAGGATTAGATGCCCCTGAGTGCAGGTCCCAGAGTGATCTCCCTAGGGCAGTCCTGTCCCCATCACCCGACACAACAACTGCCTGGTACTGCTGACGCACAGTACCCTGCCCTCGAGGCTACACCAGAGCGCTCTACCCCTGCTAGTCTGAGGCTGCAGCGGCATTAAGGCGGCGCACTTCCCCTCGCCAACCTGCGAGCTACGTCGGTGCCCAGGGCTTGTCCGGGCGCCGCTCTGACTCCGGTGCTTCGCCCACTCTGCAACTCCGCCCCGGCTAGGCCTCGCTGCGGTACTCCTCTCCTGCCGCTTGATCCACCGTGGAGCTTGGGGGGCGATCTTCCCAACGCAGCACAAGAAGCTGCTCCGGTAAGCTTCGTTCTAAGGACATATTTTTCTTCTGGAGTACTCAAAAATCATTGAGGCCCCTTCGGGGGCGGCCTCTGCTATTCAATGCTACGGAGCATCCTGCGAATTGTAGTCTTGTTCAGCTACATTGGACAAAACAACCTCTCCAAAATGATCTGCAATCAGGATACACATCTGAGGTGGACGCAGCTGCTCGAAGTCCCCTCACACCGGCTATAGACTTTGCTCTCCTTACCCAAGACAAAGTTAACTGCAAATGTGAAGCCTTTGCCGCTGGATAAAGAACAACAGCAGAAAACAGACACAAATTAACAGCAAGTTTGACTGTTAAAACTACAAACAACGTATCTTATTTATCCTTCAAACGCTTCCGTCTCTTTCCTGCATTCTGTGCTCAATTTCACAATAAAATGTGCAAAGCTTACGTGATTTATAAAAAAAATGTATCTTTTCACTTTTGCGTGAAAACATGCTAAACGGGTGATTTTGTAAAATAGGCAGGTTCAAAACTGGAAATCTTATGAGGGTTCAACATTACTATGACGTCACTGTGAATTAAATATGCCAATTAGTTACCCCATTATTTGTGCCCTGCAGGGCTCTAAGTGGGATGAAAACAATGGGGGGGTCTCTCAAGAGGACGTGGCCAATGTAATTAAAGGCATGGCCTAAAAACAGGTAAGCAAAAAATTTGTGTTTAGCATAGTGTGCTGCCCGACTTGTATTTTGCTGTTTCTGTCATTGAATCCAGTCAGGAATATTTACTTTGTCATTTGTTGTTAGTTGTATAAGATTAATAAGCAGCAACTATGGCTTGTATATAATATTGAAAAAGCTTCAACTTAAAGCCCTGGTGATACCATGACAATGTTGCTGCTCCTTAGTTTCGAAAAGGGAAGGGAAGTCCAGAGAGAAACTGACGCTCTTTAAAGGATTTCCTTTCCCCTGCAAGACTCATCTGGCATGACGTCATGTCATGGTTTCTCCACTAGTGAGAAGTGAGCAGTGTGAGCAGCGCACATCCATGTGCCTGCTCTCACTGCAGTCAGCCTGTGCCGGGGCACAAAACAGAGCCCAATAGAGACCCGTTTCGAGGCCTCCTTTAAAAAACTGTTGGTGCTCAGAGCCAGTGAGACCCGGCCCATTTAAAGCCCTGTGTGTATGTGCCTGTGTTGGGTGTGATTGGAGGTGGAAGAGGCCAGTAGCCCTACTGTTCTCTCAACTCAAGCCTATGATAGCATAACTGAGGTAATACCCTCAGAACAGGACAATAACACTTACATAGCCGCAACAATTGACACAGATGACTTACTTCAATATGGATTTGAAAGTCCAGACTAGATAGAGAGGCACCAAAGCAGGCCTCTATTCCCCAACACCTGGATGACAGGGGGAGAGAGTGATGGTAGTAAAAGGAAGGGGGCGGTATTTTTCAATTCTCGTCTAGGGTGGCAAAACACCTAGAAACGGTCCTGAATCCGAGACTCTGGTCACCATAGCAATAGATGACCCGCCATTTTCTTGGAATCTAAGATATCTTCCCTGCTACTTTGAACTAAACAGATGGGAGACCAGATTGCACCTGCCTGGTTGAATTTTACCCCGACTGTACTCTAGAGCACACTCAGACTCGTTCTGTCATGGCATGTTTGTGCTTTAAGTACAAATCTAAGACTGTCTTTCTGTCGGGAGCCAAGCTTTGTCCCTTTTTTTTATTTCATTCCGCGGTATAGGGAAGCAAACTGTTACAATTTGCCAATTCCCTCACGCATAGGACAGAAACATAAAAGGTGAACAGTAGCTGGGCATCCTACTATGAACCATGAACTGTCGTGTTCGTGGGCAGCTCATTAAATTCTTCTGCTTGCTCCTAGGACTCTAACATACATGTTTGGAACGTTTTAAAAGGTTCTTTTGCCACGTCCTTTATATCATACCAGGCATGTGATTCATTATTACCCTTGTTTCATAAACAAGGGTAGTAATGAAGTAAAACATGACTCTGCACTTTATAAACATGAGCACTCTTCATGATCCCATGTTGCCCACTCTAAGCTGCTCCTGAATCTACAGGCCTATCTATGGTCTGTGCTGGTGGTCCTACCCTAGTACTTGCATCACAGAGCTATCACGTTTCCCAAGCCCAAGCCTGATCCCGTCTAGGATTTTACTCTGCATATTGTGAAATGTTGTCCTGATTCTAGAACTAGATAAACAATTCCCAGAATGCAAAGCCAAAACATGGA
The DNA here is from genome assembly GCF_964263255.1 of Lissotriton vulgaris. Classification (NCBI taxonomy): domain Eukaryota; kingdom Metazoa; phylum Chordata; class Amphibia; order Caudata; family Salamandridae; genus Lissotriton; species Lissotriton vulgaris. Next base: position 440,372,287 of record NC_141693.1, read on the forward strand.
CTTGCTCACCTACTTTTATGCATGGACCTGGGAAACTTGAGAGCTTTTATTGATCTAACTGTGTGGTTCCAGGCGGTAATGAGCATTAATCACCTAAAAGCAACAACGCGCATTATCACTCAAGGCTTTAAGCCTCCCTGTACCCCCTTTGCAAACCCTCCCAACAGAGCCGCTCCTAGTCTCACCCTTACTTTGGGTAGCAAGGGTGCAGAACAGGAGGTTATGAGCATGGCTAGACTGGCCAGCTGGGCAAGCAGGAGGCCAGTTGTGGCACTTGGAGGCCGGTTTTGGCCTCCAGAAGTGGTGGTGCATGTTATGCAATCTCAGAAGCAACTTGAAAGAGTTTCTATAATTCCAGCGTGCATTAGCTAATCTGCAAATGGGGTCTGAATTTATCATCGTTTCCAGGGCTGTCTTAAGTTCCCAGTCCGGCCCTGGTTATAATTAGGGCTCCATGTTTTCCGTTTTTACAGATTTTTACAGATAAATACGACTGAAAACATAGAATTTCCTATCTACATGTATATTTAAAAATTGAAAAATGCAGATAATTTGGCTCTTTTTAGTGACTCTCCATGCCGAGATAAATTTATTTCAGTCCAATATCTGTACATATTGGCAGCATGGGGAGTTAGAAAGTTGAATGAGATTTGCTTAAATGTCAGCACATTTCAATGTGTATGTATGCTATTATGCTAATTATTTCATGCAGGTTTTTCAATTTATTAAATTTTGACTGTGTAATGTGCTAAACCTGACAGGCATCAAAGTATGAGTGAATGTTTCTAATGTTTATCCGTTAAATAAATGTGGAAAAATACGAAATATCACCTCTTCTTTTCTCAAAACACAAAATAAATATGGATAGGTACCAAGAAGATGGCAAAAATAAAATACGGAAATGTTAAAAAAATAAATACCATAAATCCGGGAGTCCTAGGTATAAGTGGCTTTGGAAGCTGCTGACAGGGTGCCTACAGCACTGCTGTATTGAAGGCACCCTGAACCCAGAATTATTTATTCTATTCTACAGCACTAGGGTGAAGCCTGCGGTATTTCGTGCTTCCAAAAAAAAGTCAGTCTTCTGTGCTGGGAAGACCACAGTACCTCAAGTGGATGTCACCTTACTCCTCCCCTGGCCTATCTACCCAAACATCGGTTAGAGTATTCACCACGATGCTTAAAGAGAAGGGGTCTGTAGTCAAATCTCCAAAGCAAAATCCTGACCAATAAGGACAGAGGGTGCCAGGCCTGCATGCTACTGCACTGTAATTAAAAGGCCTTGCATGTCAGTTACCTGAATGCCGCCCTGCTTGGTCAGCTTTGCTTTCTCCTAGGCGCAGCGTGCAGGAGCAAGTGCCACATATTTGTGTGATAATCTCCAGTCCTTGCGAGGATGTGTTGGGACATTACTAATATGCGTTACTCTAACACGAGATGCACGGCACTTGGCAAGCTTGGGGCTGAGTTGTAAAATGAAAATGGGTGACTACATTAACATCTTCACTAGTAGCCCATACAACATTCACATCTACGCCCAGCAGACTAGGGTAAAAGTGAACGGGATACAAGGACACCTTAGAGCCCTACCGACCGCTCGCTCTGTTTTTGAGGGCCGGAGGTTGCTGTTACATGTAGGTGTTGTCTGAGTAAGAAGGTCTATTACTTCAAAGAAAATGCTGTTTTCCTATAGGTGATTCCAGCCTCAGCTACAGTGCTTTATTAGTGTTTGTAGAGCATCTCCTGTCTAAAGACACAGTTGTCATTGACTGTTTGGAGCAGTTAGGCACCTTTTAGGTGTGAAATTGAACTTTTCAATTATTCTACTGTTTGAAAAAAAGGATTGCTCATTTCTCTGGGTAATATTGATAATTAGGGCTCCCGGTTTTATGGTATTTATTTTTTAACATTTCCATCTGTATTTATCAATATTTATTTGTTGGCCATCTTGTCCATATTTCTTTTGTGTTTTGAGAATAAATTCAGTCAAAAAATTGTATATTTCCACATTTATTTAACGAATATACAGGCGTGCTTACTTTTATGCCTGTTGCATTAAGCAGCCAAATATAGCAAATCACTACACCCACAGGTAAATATCACCATTATATTACAAATATCTGTTATTGTATGCCAGTATTTAGAGACATCTCAAACCTGTTCTTCAACTCCCCATGCTGTCTGTCTGCTCAGCTGCTGTCCTGGAGTTCAGGAAAGACAGCATGGAGAGTCATTCACAAAAAGCACAATTTACAGTATCTTTCCGCTTTTAAAAATAAATACAGACAGGAAACATATTGTTTTCTGTCTGTGTTTATCTGTAAAACTTGAAAACTGGAAGCCTTATTGATAATCTATAAATCATAACATCACCAGCGATGTGTTTGCATTCTCTGAAGAGGTCATGAACAGGGATACTCAAATCCAAACTAAGCGAGCAGTCAGTGTCACTTGAACGTAACTGAAGTGTAGCATGAAATGTCTTACAGGATATTTGTTTGAAATTTTTTTTCAAACCACAGTGATGACTTTATCTGTTTTCCCTGCCACATTTATATGATAGAGGAGTCAGCACTTTTTTCAGGTACAGGAATACTTGCCTTTACTTTTCTAATAATTTAGTAACGAGGAGATGCAAAGTTTTATTTATTAGGCGGAGCTGTTTGCAAAAAAAAAAATGGCTATACTTTGAGCATCATGGTCAAGAGTTCAATCATTTAATTGGAAAGACACGCTGATTCTCCAGCCTTCGTAAAGTCGTGATAATGCAAAAATATTTCACAATTTATTAAAATATATGCCTTTCTGAATCCAAGAATATAATTTAACACCTTATACATATGTGTATAAATTATTGCCTGAAAAATACTGTAAGGTACCCCAATTTGATATTTTCTGAATACTTACTACACAATTTGCACAAGTTGCTTCTCATTTGCAACGTTGAACAGAAACGTGACCTTTGCATAAGAGAGAATCAAGTAGTTTGCATAGATAAGCGGGATAATGTATCAGCGACTGTATTTTATGAGTATATGTCAAGTCACAGAGGAGGGCCATGATCATATAGGGGCACACAACTGAAGGTTGAGTGACCTTATAGGGGCTGGAACTCCAAGTTGACTTACTATTTGCTTATACTATACCCAGCTAAGAGTGCATGATGCAATGTATGAAATGGACAAACTGAATATGGAACAGTGTGGAGAGTTGATTGTATATGCCTTTAAAATAATTTGATGTTTTCAGGATTCTAAGAATGTTTCAGAATTTACCTGATGTTAGTCCTTTTAATCTGCTTGGGAGCGATAATACATTTTTGATTGTAATCATTGATTATTTGTCGAAGTGATTCTATTTCTCTTTTGTGAAAAATTCTGACTCTAAATCTGTCATTAAGTTTTTACAACGTCTATTTTTGATTGAAGGTCTTCCAACTGAAATTGTGACTGATAATGGGACTCATTTTGTGTCCAATGAATTTGAAAGTTTTATGGGTGAGGTCTCTGTTAAGCACATTTTAGTGCCTTTGCATAGTCCAGCTTCAAATGGTCTCGCCGAAAGAGCGAACAGGTTATTAAAAGAAGGAGTGTAAACAGTTATAGCGAACAATCTAGATGTACTTAAGTATATGAGTGAAAAGGTTTGGAGTTATAATACCCCTCCCGATTCAACCACGGATGTTTCTCCATATGTTTTAATAAGAGGTAGAAAACCTATTTCTCTGTTTAGTCCATCATGGTTGAGAGACAAATTGGAAAATACCAATGCCAGAACTATTGATTTGCATAAAGTTAGAGAACATGTGAAAGAAAAACAAAGTATTTATAAGAAGAATTATGACATAAGGAAACATGTTAAAATACCCTCTTTAGCTCCTGGTGACTGGGTTCTTATAAAGTAACCCATTAAAGTTTGCAAAGGACAATCTAAATTTTCAGAACCTGCCAAAATTGTTAAGTTATCTAAGATGGCTGTGATGTTACAGAATCGAGGTTGGTGGAATCGAAATGCTGTAATAAAACTTACAGAGGAACAAGCTAAAATAATCTGCAAAAGAATCAAAACTCAAACTGATTCTGATTGTTTTGATATTGTTGATCTCATTCATAAGCATGACAGTGTTAGTGACTCTCATCATTTTATGGGGAATAGGGGGATGGAGATGCTGATAATGATTCTTCTTCTTCTGTTCCATGTCATGTGGAAAATATTCCAAATAATGTTAGAGCATTAGTCGATAATATACAAGTCAGGAGTAGTTCTCGCATCAGAACTTCTCCTTTTCGTTCCGATGACTATATTATTAAAATGTTTTTATTTATATTAATATTGTTAAAGGAAGGGGGGGAGTAGAGAGTTGATTGTATATACCTTTAAAAGAGTTTCTTTATTCTAAGAATGTTTAGAATTCACGTTTCAGAATATACCTGATGCTTATCTGGATATGTCGTGGGTTCCTTGTTTGGAAATAAAGCTTCAAGTCTTGAAACAATCATCTGGTGGTTTGCATCCTTCTTTTGTTGTTGGAGAAGCTATTCCTACAAACAGTACTTTACGGATCATCACTACGACCATGTAATTATTATTACAAACAACTAGTGACTTTGTTTTCTTTTTTTTCGGTTCTTTCTAGTGTAAGATTTCACCTATAACAAGGAAACAATGCCAGACACATTAAGTGCCTATAATACATCTCGGTGATTATAATATGTTAATTATATTATATTATATTATATTATATTATATTATATTATATTATATTATATTATATTATATTATATTATATTATATTATACCATCAGAATTTATGCTGGACGTTGTACCAATCATTATGACCCCCTATCACTATTTTAATCTAGATTATGGTCAGAACTTCATTTGACAGCTGTGAATGGTGAACGGTACCACAATGAAAAATTTTCTAAATTTGTCAGCTATTTTCTAAAAGAAAATAACATTATTTTTCCTGGTTAATGGTTTGACTTTGAGAGGAGTACCCCAATTAGCACTGTAGGGACATTTCCCAAAAATTTAAATCAGTATTATAAAAATGAATAAAAGCTTAGTTCTATTTCTTTCAGAACAGTTTTTAAGATATTCCCTTATGATAGCTCTGTGACCGAAGTGCTTCTTTTTGTGAACAAAAATATGAGAGCAAATCATGATCCGTTCTTAGATTTTTGTGAAGCTTCACTAACCTGTCATTGTCCCATCATTGTCTCTATGGGTCCAACGAGGTATAAAAAAGTGAATTAATGACAGATGTATTTTTGGTGCTGATTCCCTGACGGTGAGAAAATCTTTAGATCTGTGGATGCAATCATATATCGGGTGCATATTAGCCGTGATGAGGCATTCTAAGTTTGTTCACTTTTTCCGCACAGGCTTTCAGAAACCCAGAGGCTTTGTATTTGAAGGAAGCCAAAATACAAATGAAGGTACAAAGAAATACAACAAGTCTCCTTGGTTTCCTATTTTACATTACAGAACATGACCCTGGCATGATACTTGAGAATCCAGTGAACATTATTGAGAAGGCAAAAACAAATGGGAGACTGCATTTAAAACCCAATAGTGGAGTTTATATGTTTGGAACATCTTGCACTATACCAATAATGTTTCTTCGGTCTTATGAAACTATATCTAACCACAGAAATAAACCATATTATTAGATTAAATCTTAAATTATAATCATTCTATTAAAACTGACTTTGCTGTAAGGTCCTGAAATTTCCAAAATGATTACATTAAAAATTATACTGCTGTGCATCCTAAGGAAGAACAGTCAATTAGTCTTTTGCAGAACAGGCAATAGCAAATTTAAAGATCTGGCTATTCATATCCAATAAGCTCAAAATACTTAAAAAGGGAGTTGTGACCAATTCAATTCTAATACCTATGTCAGGGGGCGTGGCTAGGATGGCGGCGAGATAGGACGTGTTTCCCAATCCCTCCGGCGCTGACAGCCATCAGCTTTGTATTATCCCCCTCTCTGATGCCCATCCAAGCTTACAGCTGAGTGGAACTCTGTGCGCTGATGTCCTGGCGCTGACGGCAGGCTCCTTTCTTGATTCTTCGGTGGCTTCCTCGCACAATTATGTCTGCCCGGTCCCGGCCTTGCTGCGACCCAGCGGGCCTGGTGAGGCCCTGCTGAAGTGGTGAAACCTCGGAGCTGCTGTAGATAAAGGGGTTATGCTCGGTCCGGGAGTCCGCGGGCGACGTTGCTGCTGTTATTGACGAGTGGTGGGGGCTGCCTGCTCCCGCGAGTTGCCCCCCCCCCAGCTGATCAACTAAAACCGTGCCTTGCTGCGACAGACAGCGCAAGGCGGAGGCAAGGCCTTGCGAGATGGGCTTGGCTCGTGGCCCTGGTTTGGGTGGGGTGACCGGGCCTGATGGCAAAGAACGTTGCCTGCAGTTTGGTGTGCATAGACACAGCGACGACACGCATGGGAGCTGCTTGTTGCGGTGCCCATATTGTGGTGATTCAGGGGCCTGGCGGTAGTGGCCTATCACACTTCAGGGACCGGAAGGCCTGTCTTCAGCCCGGAGCTCGGCAGGCGGCGATCCCCGCGACGGAGCTTCGGTCTGGCTCATCTGGACTGTGGTGGTCCTGCTCCCCCTGATGTGACGCAGTGAGATTAGTACGACCACTGCAAGTGGGTAACTGACACCTTCGGGGGCTTCCTACACTTTATTTGTCTGCCACCTGTCTTTGGAGGAATTCGAGTCCAAGTGCCACCTGTGCCTGCCCCCCGGCTCGGCGGCCTCGAATCAGCAGCCCCTCTTGGGCCCAGAATCTTGCTCCAGTGATTTGCCCCACCCGCCTGGGCCTTGACACCCACAGCGTGAGAGGCCTGGCAGCCAGCTCATCAGCGCGTTCCTGGAACCTCGAGACCGGCCCTATGCTGAGATATGGCGCAAACTTTAACTCTGCCCCCCGGTTAGATTGCTGACCAGATCAGCTACGAGAGGCGGACCTCCGTGGGGCGAACGATACCTCCCCTTGATTTGTCCAGAGGGTGCCTTATAACAGGTCAAGTTTGGCTCGCAGCATCATGTTCTCCACCAGAGGTAGAAAAGACAAGCCCCTGAAAGATTTGTTGCAAAAAACGTCAGGACACTCCATCTCTCAACCAGATGCCAAGACACCACAAGGGGAGGATGCGACGCGGCAGCAACCAAAGCCTTTATGATTGAATTGTTCACGGCCATCAAGGAGGATATCCAAAAGTTGCGCTCCCAACTCTCCTCGGATCTTAGAGAAGTCCGGCGGGATGTTGATACCATAGGAGAGCGAGAGGCAACCTTAGAGGAGCATGACCTTGGAAGAGAAGACGACCTGTACCAATTACAGCAAGAGATGATTTGTCTCAAGGACCAGAACATAGACCTACAGGTGCACGCGGAGGACCTGGAAAACCGCTCCAGAAGTAATAACATACGGATTCAATCGGTTCCGTGGAAGGAAGAGGGGGCGACCGTCGCGCTTACTTCAGTGCCCTGTTTCAGCAGATCCTCAGAGACAAAGAATATCAGGAGATCCAAATGGACCGAGTTCACTGGGTAGGACTCCCACGTGGTGCTAAATCTCCCCCAGACATTCTTATCTGTGTGCATGACTTCCAGCTGAAGGTACGAATCCTCCGCAAAGCAAGACACCTTCACCCGGTGCATTTCGGAGGCCAGCAACCCGCACTCTATCATGACCTGGCTGCCTCCACACTGGTTAAGCGCAGATAGTTTAAGCCTATTACCAGTCATCTCCGAGAACAGGGCATCCCGTACTCTTGGGGTCATCCATTCCGCCTCATCTTCAAATACCAAGCAAACTCCTGCAGGTCCACTCCGTAGAAACTGCCTACACCATCTTGGGTCTGGAGCACCCCCCTGCTGCATCTGGGAATGATCACCCTCTTCCTCGGCGGCACTGACGCCCCTCGGACTGGCCGCGAATTGGGAGATCATCACCTAGCTCCAAACCGGATACCTCTACTAGACAACTGGAGAGGGAGGCGGCCCTTTCGTCGGTGTCACAAGTGACCAACAACACTGGAGTTCCTTGATCCTCACAGAACTGGCATCCTTCTGGGTTCCTTTATTGGCGCTGGAGGGAGGGAGCAGTCTGAGTGCGAGTAGTAACACCACTCTCAGACATACAGAGTGGTAATTCTGTACTACATGGTTCGGACTGTGAGTGCGCCTTGCCCCCTTGAACATCTGACCATTGAGACAAACTTTTGTCATCTTTTTGATTTCATGTTCTTGCTACCTTACTTTGCTGTTTTTTCTTCCAAATGGTTTGAGTTTTTTGGTTTTTTTTTTAGGGTTATTATGGGGTTCTGCATCAGTTCATGGGCAGGCTTGGCCAGTACCTGGATGGTATGAGATGACCTACTCTATTCATACCCCTTCTGAGTTGCGGCAGCCATGCGACCTTTCTTCCTCTACGAGTCGCGATGGGTAGGGATTTAAAAGTTGTGAGCTTAAATGTACGGGGCTTGAGCAATCCTGTTAAGCGGTCTGCCTTTCTCTCCCTCTTCGAAAATACTGATAGCGATATTTGTTTACTCCAAGAAACCCATCTCTTAGCTAAAGACACTAAGCGGATGAGGGATAGAAATTTCCTGCTGCAGTTATGGTCCTCGGGTCATCCAAGAAAAATGGGGTTGCAATCCTCTTTAGCACACGCTCGCATTGCAAGGTTCTTTCCACTGTGGCAGATATCAAAGGCAGGTTCTTAGCTAGTCGGGTGCAATGGGTAGATACGCAAATGGCCTAGCCCTGTCTGAGGTTCTTGCTTCACCAGACATGGCACTTCGGGTGGGAGGCGATTTCAGTGTGGTAATGGACCCAGAGATGGATAGGACGGGGCAGAGGTCTCATCACACAGGAGCGCTAACAAAGGGAGGGAAACAATGGTTGGCTGACTGTGGCTTGGGAGATGTATGGTGTGTCCAGCACCCTAATGAGCGCGACTACACTTACTCAGCGGCACACAAAACATATGCACGTCTGGATCATTTTATAGCCTCCCCCTCTCTCCTCCCTCACCTACACACTGCGAATATCAACCCCGTTCCCTTTCAGACCATGCCCTCATCTCCCTCCTGCTCACACAGCGCTGCTCTCGCTCTCATTTCTTGACTCAGAGGAGGTCACCAAGCAAATCCGAGATACTATAGTACACTATCTCCTGGAGAGCGACCAAGTAGGTACACCTCTTGCCGCAGGGTGGGAGGCTCTGAAACTTCTGATGCGGGGTGAATTTATTGTGATTGCGGCATCCTATGTGCGGTTGTGCAAAGAGAAACGCTCGGAGTTGGAAAAGGAGGTGAGTGAATTGGAGGCAGTTTATAAGCACACCGGGGCACCAAGAATATGGAGAGAGTTGGAATCCCCGGTCAACTCTGCGGCATCTGTCTAGGTAACTCACTACCTTTGGGGCCGTCGCGGGGTTCAAAGTCAACTTTACGAAGTCGCAAATTCTCAATATCTCTACCCCTGGGGATGAAGTCCAAGACCTAATACAAGATTTCGCTTTTCAATGGGTGTACACAGACATCACATATTTGGGTATATGGCTGACCTCATCCATCACTAAGACAGTCGCCCTCAATTATGCACTGTTGATGGAGCAAACTGGACACGTCTTAAGCTGGGGTGGTACAAGAGATTGGCAGGGGTAAAAATGACGGTACTCCCACGCACATGATACCTCTTTCAGATGCTCTCTGTGACTCCTCCACCAGGCGTCCTTCGGAAACTGCAAGGACTCCTTAATAAGTTCTTGTGAGATAATAAGAAACCACAACTTGTGTCTGCGCCGGTAACCTCCCTCCTCGAAAGAAAGGAGAGGTCTTGACTTCCCACTTGTGAGAGCTTACTACCAAGCAACACTTGCCGGAGAAGATTTGGCACGCGGACTGTAGAGACGCCAACTGGGGGTATCGAATTGGACCCTGACAGGCACCTACCTTAAAGTAACTGCGTTCTTGGAGTCGACTAAGGATCTACGAGTTTGTTCACGTGACGGTGCAAAATGTGCACATCATATTATTAAAGGTCAATACCATAGAATGAATTATGCAACATATCAGTAACTTGGATGAAGTAATAGGAGCGTCTTCTCAAGAAATATATCCTTTTTGAAGTTATAAGGTGAATACCCTATCTCCAAGGCACTTCCCGAAATCCACTGTATTTGTCACCTCCCACATAGAGGGAATAGATTTTTCACCTCATCCCGCTATCCCGGCTCAGAAAATATCAACGTCTGTCAACTACCATTACGCCCTGAAGAAGTTCCGCTTGACGGAACGAAACGCGTTGGCTGGTTTCTCAATTGGAATATTAAAAGAACTCTGAACACTTTTTTGCAATTACGGACTCAGCGTTTTCTCATTTGGAACATTTCTGATCACAGACTTTATCACTTATATATGGTGTAGATCTAATTTCCTGAGCGGTGCATTTCAAAATTTGTTTCAATCTTACTACCAAGCAGCCTGTCTCCGCTACCTCACCGAATGGAATAGGCCTTTGTCCAGCAAACACTGGAACTTTATGGACCAGACAGTAGCTGGGCGAAATATATGGCGAGAACTGTAGCTTCCACGCACACAGAGAGCATGGGGGCTATATTCTTCTCCGGTCACCTCCCCGACCCTCAAAGCATGGGTCCAACTAGCACGTCAGAAAGGGTGGACCTCGTTTTCCTCCCCTATGTCCCCTATTGTGGACAATCCTGACTTCCAACCAGGCTGTGCATCTCCAATATTTCAATGATGGAGGGAGGAGGGTTGCAAAAGAGTAGGTTCACTTTTGGATCTTGACAGCTTGATTCCCTTCTCTCAGCTGCACAAGGACTACGATCTTCCGGCCTCAGATGCCTTTCACTATTCACAGCTCGCCCATTGGGTCACACGCTCTGAGAACTTCACGCTCATGTCCCGCCCTTTGACACCCTTTGAAAAATGGCTGGTGTGTAAGAAAGATGATTGTAAACTCATATCTGAACTCTATTCTATGATCAGATCACTACGTGCCCTAAGAAACACTGCACAAAGGCACAGGTCAGATGGGAGACTGAGCTGGGGAGGCCCCTAACGCATAAGGAATGGGAACACATTTTTTATTGTGCGAACCACACTGCATCCAACACAGCGGGAGCGGAGTCTACGTATAAAGTGGTCACTTACTGGTATTATACCCCAGAGCGTGTTAAGTCTTGAGATAAGTCCAAGTCAGACCTCTGCTGGCGGGGGTGTGGCCTTACTGGTACTCTAGTACACTTGATGTGCATTGTCCAAAGCTGGTGCTCTACTAGGCAGAAATTCTCGATCACATTGATTCAGCATTTCAGATTACATTGCCACGAGCTCCCGAACATACGCTTTTGGGACTACCTCACTCTGGGTCCTTCCCATGGAAATCTTTGAGGGGCAAGCAGATAGCCTTGGCACTGCTTGCGGCAAGACAGGTGCTTTTCGTGCATTGGGGGTCCTCGTTAGTCCTGGACCCGCAGGATTGGATACAGAGAATCTGGCATCTATTAGCAATTGAGCATCTTTCACTTAGCGTAGAAGGGAAGGGCAAGGAATATGCAAAATTATATGCCCCATTCCTATAGCTCCTTTCTAAAGACATGAGGGAAGTAACTTGTCCGAAATACCTACAGATCCAACAGCTCATACCATTAACCCCACCTGGTGCATCTGCTGATTGAATTGATAGTTAGCGACTTTTGGTTAACTGTAGGGGTTTACAGAAGGGAGGTTTTCAACTGATGCGGAGGGAGAGTGGGAGGGCGGAGGTGGGGTTATTTTTCTTTTGTTTCTTAAGGTGTTTTAAAAGTGGTACCATTGCTAAGGTGCCTTGCGATTTCACTAAATTTTTTACTCAACATGAGGTCATCCCCCGGGATGTAGACCTGAACGCTGTGTAATGCCTTTAATCTTCGCTCTGCCGGCGCCTTGATGTAGGCAGCTAAGCTGTGTAATTGTGATCTGACTACCACACAATAAAAATTATTGATTCTAATACCTATGTCATATTGTTATGAAAATCATTCCATGTGCTTCCAGTACAGACTTGCATCGAATTAAAACCTATCTTCATTATGGATACATGCTTGACAATCAAGCACCACTTTGTTGAACAGAGCAAACCACCCATGTAGCCCTGACCGCACTCTGTTTCGAAGCTCTTGGCCTTATTTACTTGGCTTTAGGTCATCTGAGGCAGGCCTAGCACTCTGAAACAAACAACCCACAAACAGCCTGAAACAGCCTGATGTATACTAACTATCCACACTTTCTACAAGCAATGTATTCAAATGTGCTAACGTTATCAGTTTCATTTCATACATTTGCGTTCTATCAAACGCCCTTTGGCAGCACATTATAGTGCTATAAAACAAATAATTGGTTGTTTTCATTTAGTCATTTCTATTCTTTATTTTATTGTATTCAATGAAGATCTTGCCTTTCAACAATTGCTTTAAAATCTAGTTTGTTTTTGATCAATGTCCAGGAGTGGATGAATGTGTTTCCGGGTTGCTGTTGGGTTACTTCTGCTTGCCATTTTTCTTGCTTTATGTAACAATACTAAATACAGGGTTTTAATGCTGGCTACCTTTTACTATTATTGTTCATAGAATTGTGGACTTTTGACAGATGTAATTGAAGAGAAATGCAACTTTACTTGTAACATGCCGGTAATAAAAAAATCATCTTTCCTTTGGGTTCTTCAACGGAAGTGATGCCAAGTTAGAAACATTAATAAAGGAAAAACAGGATGTGGGCCCTATGTCTCAAACCTTTTGTCTAGAGTCTGCTTTTGTTTGGAAATGTGTGATAATCAACAATGTTAATGAATTTAATATTTGCTGTGGGATAAATAAGTGCATTTTACTGGGGAAGTGTTCTTAGAAGTGCAGGGTCAAGCAGGGAGGAACATTATAAAGTTTTGCAGGGTGTGGCTTGTCGAGATTTGCCAATTTTGGCAGAGCAGAGTATATGGTAAATTCAGCACAAGGGAATAGGATATCCATAAAACACTTTTATTCTTGTTAAACAAGCATGTGCATAGGTAATGGGTCTTCCCGTTTGTCTTTGCTGGTGGTTTTGGCTGATGCTGTTCAGCACTGACAAAAATAAAAACAGTGCAGTGATGTATACGTATGCATGCATCGTCAAGCATTCACTTATATGTGTCATTATGCTAATGCTCCCAACGTGATGATATATGTCAGCGCAGCCGTTAACCATGCACACGCATATGTTATCAAATGGCAGCCATTTAGTTTTGGTTCTGGCTTGACAGCATATCTGTTTGAAAGACTTATTGTTACCAATTAAACAACTAGAAATGTGAATAGAATGGGCTACGGTCCATCCATTGGAGAAACACTCACTCAGTTCATGAATGACCAGTTTACATTTCAAAACGAGACTCAAGTCAAGTCAAGTCAAGTCAAGTCAATAAACTTTATTCGGTTGTTCTTGTTGACAACCATAAAAGCATTTACATTACAATTAATAGCACAATTATACATTAAAAAAGAAGATTCAGTTATAATAAAGTCATTAAAAAAAAGACAGATCTACATTGTACATTCAAATCGTTTAAAAAATCCTTAAAAGGAAAAGATAGCTATTCATGTGTTAGTATTTTTATCCTTCCATACTGTTTCTGAATTTCACTGCCAATTTTAAAAAACTACATATATACAAGGTGTATTCACAACTTAGCAGCTGAAGAAAATGTAGTGCAGGACGAAATTGTAGAAAATTTAGTTTTTTCAAACAGGGTTTTAAATATAGCTTCCTCTTGACAAAACGAGACTCAATCAGCAACACGGTTTGTAACATTCCACTATTTATCTCCTTTCATGCATTCTATACAGAAAGCAATCATTTTTCGATTCTTTTTCCCAGCACTGGCAAAGCAAATAGTGTTACTTGAAAGTGATAAACAGCATATGTGCATGAAACAAATGTAAACAACATTTGTGAATGTTTGTGTTTACAATTGTTGGCACATTAATCCAGACCCATTGATCCAGACCCATTGGCTTTGTCAATGCTTGTTTTAAAAATTACAGGTCCACTTAGCTATAAACGAGTTCTGACATCATTGTTGCTTATTCTGGTCCTTTTGTTCTTAAATCCAAAAAAATCGTCAGCAACATTATCTACCCTCTTATATTATGGCTTCTGCTGCCAGTGGCGGATGCTTGTAGTTGAAAGTGGTGAGGCGATCCAGTGAATATTTTGACCCACTTTCAGGCAGTGTTAGAAACTCCAAAGCAATAAACATGTAGCAAAAAATGTTTACAATGGACCACGATTGACAGCTTTGGAGTTGAGGCTCAAGGCATTGCGTATTTCTCACACTGCCTGACAGTGGGCAACAAAAAACAATTTTAAAGAAAAAAAGCTCTTACCTAGTCTCTAGGCCAATTACCCTAACCAATCTAGAAGCTACTCTCATTCTGTTAACCAGCATGAGAGAAGTGCCAGGATTGGTTGGAGTGGGCTGACTGAGTCCCCTTACAGGCATTGGAGGCCTGAGCCTGCTCTCCACCCAGCTGTCTAAGACAGCTCGGGTTGGAATGGTTTAGAGTGTGCATGTCGGGCTGGCTGTCGCAAGACAGCCAGCCAAAGTGACATCCCCACTTTTAACCTGGAGCACCACTCCTCCTCCCCTGCTGCCTGTCAGCAGCAATGACCCCACCCTGACCTGGCACTTGGCTCAGACTGGACTCAGTGAAAAATAAAATGGTAATGAAACCATTTTATTTTTCATGTTTGCTTCCCTTGCAGCTGGGTGAGTGGTGTTTCTTCGCCTTATTCCTGCACAGCAAGCTACCTCTCTGATATATACCCCAAAACTGGAGTGGCTAAAAGTGTCTCTACAATATCTTGAAGCCAGGCACCAGTGATGAGACATAAGGCCCCCTCCTCCCAACATGACATCCTTCAGATGCACTCTCAAGCAAGAGAGGTTTTGGAACTCAGATGGCCGAAATGCAGGAGATCTGCACAGGAGACACACCCCTCCATCTGCAAAAGAGCTGCCTTCTTCCAGGTGCCCCAGCATACGAGAACCATAGGGTATGTTCTAAGTCCTTTTCTGTACATTTTACAAAATACTGTCAGTGTGCCATGCCAGTTTAAAATCGCGTAAAGAAAGCTTTCTTGTAAAGAATAGCTTTACTAATTGTACTATAATAATACCAAGTCGGCCCCCCTGCTGCTTAATCCAGTGGACGTATTATAAAGTGTGAGGTACATGCTTAATGAGACTATGTACCAACTTGAAGGTATATGACCGTATACAGAATTTCCCCTGCCACCTTGGTCCTCTATATGGTCAGAGAACATCCCAGTGGCTTGCAATACTCTAAAGTTGAGAGTGTTTTAACCCTTATGTGTAGAAGGCCTGAACTACGAAAGCATGAAGCATGATTAAACATTTAAAAAATCTAGATATTAAAAAGCATAAAGTAGATTAGGACTCTGCCACACATAAAAAATGTAACAAGGATACTTACAACTACCCCCATATAAACTGATTTACAACATAGGAAAAAACTTACCTCATTTGAAAGATTCAAACATAAATATCATTTCAGTTTAGCTCTTACTCATACAATCGGAAACTGCATGTTTTCTAATTAGGAAAAAATGAAACGCTGCCCTTCAGAAACAGGAAACTCTGTGGGTGTACGACCACAATTTCGAGTTCTTAATGGCATCAAAGTGAGTATACATATGCTTTGTGTATGGCTACCTTGTAAATACTTCAATAAAAAGTACTGGAAATCAACAAAAAAAGTGAGTATACATAGGTAAATATAGTTTTCCTATTTCATTCTCCACATTTTTGACAGCATGATACTTCAAAGTATGTAGACATGGATTTAAGAATAGTTACATCTACATATCGATTTATACTTATACGATAAAGTCTGTCAACATTCTGCACTCAGTGTTGTTACAGGTATACAGTTTGGTCCTTGAAATTGTATTGTAGATATATTGAAGGCTGGTCAACTTTAACCCCTCACGCCTAGAGCTGCAGTGAACACCAAGGCTCTCACCTGACAGGAACTTCCCTAGCCTTGTGATAGTATCACCTGAAAGTGTGCCAACCCCGGATCATCACCTCCCCAGCTCATTAGTGTTATCTTTGTTCCTAAAGTTGATTCCATGTGCAATACTAGCTTTTGTGTCCTTTTGATCCCGAAGGAGGGCTACTGCTGCTAACCAATGTGCAGGTAGTTGACTGTATCTTCCCACATATAACGTTAATCCCTCGGGGCAATGCCCAAAGCATCGAATTCCTTGCCAGGGACAAAAGTGCAGTCCCTCATCTGTAATTCCTATTAACCTCTCTGCTGGGCACGTCATCATATCAGTTTGCAATGTGCTAAACTCTACCGTAGTAGTATCTTCTTGCACAATCAACCTCAGAAACATGAAGCTAGAATAAAGAACTGCCAGAACTAGACTCGTGACCTATCCTATCCCATTAGACATTTCCCTGATGGCTGGAGCCATTTGTGGTTAGTTTTTGAATGGCAGTCCCAAATTCTCCCCCCCCCCCCAAAAAAAGAAAATATAGGATAATATTGTAAATTATAACTAACTAGAAGCTTGAGCAGACATTAGACAAAACCTTCTTGGAGAACCAGCAAAATGTTGAGGATTAGTGACAAAAATATCACAGGAAAATCAACTAAGAAGTGAGGCAAGTATTAGATAGGGGATATAGTTAGAAATAGGTTTAGGCCTGGAATTAGATTTAGGTTTAGGAGTAGGATTATGTTTAGGCTTAAGTTTAAGTTAAGACTTAAGTTTAGAGTTAGCTTCAGGACAAGGGCTACATTCCGGGACAGGTTTATACCTTGGGTTTACTTTAGGGTTGTAATTTTGTTTTTTTGGCTAGATATTAGGCATGGGCCTAAAATCCGTTCCGCTCGCGGATTTTGCGGATTTTCGGTAAATCCGCAATCCGCGAGATTCGCGGATTTCCCGCAAAATCCGCAAATCCGCGCGCTGCGGATTTTTTGCTTGTGTTCGCACTGCTCGCGGCCCGCGGCGCGGGCAGCAACAATCTCGCACTCGCGAAATTACAAAAAAAAAAAAAATGGCGGAGGAGTGAAGGAAGGAAGTGGCCCAGTATCCAACTTCCTGTTCCTGTCCAGCAAGTTCCTCCCATTGGGGAGGGGTGAAGGAAGTGCCCCAGTCTCCAACTTCCTGTTCCTGTTTCCTTTCCTGGCCATTTTGGATTCGATCTTGACTGGGAAGGATTACTTTTTGTGGATGCTGCTGGATATTTGGATTTGAGGCCTTTTGGATTCAAAATTTGATTTCACAAGTAAGTTGTAAGTTGATTTTCTTTGTGGTGATTTTTGTGTGTTTTCCAATTTTTGCGGTTGTTTTGGTGATTTTGCGGGTGTTTTCCTGCGTTCGCGTCGTGAAGCAACAATCTCGCACTCGCGAAATTGCAAAAAGTGCAAACAGGCTGGGCACGTAGAAACAACAAGTTCGCAAAACTGGCGATCTGACAAGTAAGTTCGCAATTTGCGAAATTGCACAAAACCCTCGCGAACTTGCAGAAATCCGTGCGAACACCCAAAAAAAAGAAATCCGCAAAATCCGCGAGGATTCGCGGATTTTGCGGATTTTCGCAATCCGCAAATCCGCAAATTCGCGGATTGCGAATCCGCAAAATCCGCTCATGCCTACTAGTTATAGTTTCAGGGCGAGGGTTATGGTCAGAATTGTGGTTAACCTCAGGGTTAGAGTTAGGACTATGCTTAGAGCTAAGTGTTTATTAATATGTGTAGTACTTGCTATATATTTTACCAAATGTATTGTCTGCATATTTGTTGTTTCTGTAAACCAAAAACATATTTTATATTTTAAACGAGTATAGATATTATTGAAAAATACACAGCATATACTGAAAATATATGTCTGTAAGAAATAATTTGCTTACAATATAAATGCACAACAATTTTATGGTACTCATATGTTGTCATACAATCACATTTTCCATACATCCAACACAGTATAACTTAGTTTTATAGTTGTATATCGCATAATTACTCCTGGCACTAAACACTGTAAACCGCAACAAACATCCATTCACCATTCAAAATAGGCAAATAAGCGGCATTGGTCACTATGGATATAAACGCATTACAAACACAAGAACCCAACAGACAGAACACCCAAACATCCAACACAACTCAAATATACCACATAGCAGCAAAACCTTGCAATAGAATATCTCCAATCGCTGTGCAACAAGCATTCTACCGACCTATGACATGTGACATCTAGACAAAAATTGTATACCAATAGATGAATTACAAAATAAGTCTTTGCAATCAATCGTCAAAACAAGTCAAAAACACAATACCAGAGTTCTCTTAAGACTCTGATTCCAATGGGGGAACCCTGGGCCTACAACCAACCATTATGAATTATCGCCCCTGAATAGGAAATACCTATTTGGACAGAGGAATATGGGTGAAAATCTGCAGACAAAGTGATAGCTCCTCAGGAGTACTACTCTGGCTGACTCCTAATGAAGGTCTAAGACTCTGGTCTTCTCATGAAACCTTGGAAGCAATGTGTAAAGGGGATCCTAGACAGATGGTCGAACGAGGCCATGCTAACAGCAGACTGTGTGATATACAAATGCCAATACCATAACATAACCCGTATAATTCTATAACACTGTAACATTTTTTCTAGGAGAAGTAGAGTAGATTATTGCATTTACACCTAACCTATGGCTATCGCATCATTCGAGTCTTTTGTATGTTCTACTTCGATTATTCAGTAGAAACCTTCACAAGTCAACCATTATATCTAGGGTTCTACCGGACTTCAGAGACAACTTGAGCTTCCCTGTCATTGTCTATTTTATTACCTCAGAATGTATTTTCTTAAAACATCACAGTTATTCATTATTGCCCATCTATAACTGTATTCATTATGTGTGCCACTATTGTGAATATCAGATTCTACAAACAATTTTTAACTTCAATGAAGTAGAAACAGTGGGTAACACTAGTCGTTTCCCAGTGTTGCTATACATAAAGGACTTCCATGCCGCCCCTGCAGAGCTCTCGGGTAGCCTGCTACTTCAATGGACAGCAGAGAGCAAAGCTTCGGAAGAGGAGGAGAAGGAAAGCACAGAGGTTTTCAGAAGGCCAGGTATTCTATTTACATTTAAAACAAAAAAATATGTCATAATATGTGTTTCCACCATTAATCCTGTGTCCCTGCGTAGCAGTTGAAAGCAGGGTAGATTATATTAGAAGTCATACATAACACAACATTATAGACAGGTAAAAAGTAAATGGAATGATTTTCATTTTCAGGGTCTGAGTGTTATCATACAAACTCAAGCTTTGCTTTCGTTGTCTATTTGATGCCACTGAGGTCACCACTAAGAAAGCATCCACACTATTCATTGTTAAACATCTATAATTATATGTGTTTCTTGGAGAACACGATTTATGCCACTACTTTTCATACAACCACATTTATTTTGTGTTCATTGTAAAACTGTGCATTGTATATGTTGTGTACCAATAAAATGCAGTTCTTGAAGATGTGTAACTAATGTAGTATAGTTTTTAAACGTGTCCACAAAGCTTGTTATACACACAATTTTCAAAAGTACAACGTGGACTAAAAGTTGGCAGAATATAAATATGAAACTAATGTAGGCCCGGAAAGCTATATGAACAATAATCTAATTGTGGTGTTTATGGCCACAGGATGGAGCCGAACCCAACAAAGTCTGCTATTTTTTAATTGTTATAGTTACGTCCCATTTGCTGCCAACAGCGAGCATCTAAGATAGATCAAATATACATCAAGTCTGGGGTTTAGTTACACAAAAAGTAACATAACATATGAGTAAATTCTGGGTATTGAAACCCCAGATGAAAACGTTTTATTGAACTAACTGACAACGTAAGGGGCATATGATACAATGCCCAAACGGTCAGAGTCACACGTACCCCTTTGTCTGTATTGTAATGATAAGGAAGATACACATATACCTTGAACATTATATTCTTACTTGCACAAATAAGTTGCAAAAAGAAATTTGAAAAGAAGAAATGCCAATGGCACTTGGAACTAGCGATTTCTGACACTATCATAAAAAATTAAAAAATTGGCTACATGGTGGATGAAGAAGAAGAAAAGTATTTTATGAAAAATGCAGATCAAAGCAACATAGGAACGTGTATTAACACTCTGTGTTGGCAGCAGCATTTCACATAATATGAGCCGGAGACATCAAATAAAACAGGAGTCTGATCTGATGATATTCAGCAGACTTATTCTAGTACACAGGTTGTGTTCTCAGCCAAAACTTCTAAACGGTTGTCTGCTGTTGCTAATCACCTGTGCCAGGCCCGTGTCAAATCCACATGCAACAGACTTGCGTGAGTGGTAAGCAACTATTGCTAGCAGTATAAACACTCAAAAGGTGACCCGTTGATAATCAATCAAGCCCTTTTATAAATCAATTACAACAGTTCTCGCCAGGGGTATCGCAACATCAGAAGTGAGAAGGTAGACAAACAAATGTTGACAGAACCTAGGAGCTTGATATCATTACCGTAAAATAAATGTTTAAATGTTTGCAATGCAAGGCATCATGAACAGGTCCCATAAAGCATCACCCTTTCGCTACTAATGAGAGCAGCACACATCTTCTCAGGAGTCACTCAAGAATCAAAACGCTCAGCCCTCTTCTCCAACCCACTTACCTCTTCCATTCTCCCTTTCAGCTTCACCTTCTATAACTATGCCATTGACATACACATTATCCTAAAATGAACACCACTCCAGTACTCCACGTAGGAACTTCGGAAACTGCCTACCACCAGGAACAGCCAGGAAGTGTTACAACCACTTGTAACTGAAGCCAGACTAAACAGAACACACCTCCTCATTCCCCCACGTGTACACAAGACCACCATAAATGTGAGCAATTGTAAGCTGTAAAATGCCATCGAACACATATTGATACAACCCTATCCTTCCACCACAAGCTAATGCAGTAATAAAGTGTAAGGAAATGCTTCTCTTTGCACGATCGCCCCCAAGGTTTTGGACTGGTACTGCTGTTTTTTTTAACTCTGAGAGTACATTGAGGCCTGCTAACTAGACATCAGTGCCAGTGTTCTGACCCTATTAAGTAGAAGTTGGATTGCCTTACACCAAATCTGTATAGCTTTACTTACTTATAACTCCTAGTATATGGTACCAATTGTGAGAAGTTGGCCTGGCATATGCTGTCCACTATTCTAGTGGGCACCTTGCACCAGTCCAAACGACCCTTATAGATGGTAGGTTAATGACAACCTTTATAGAAAGCTATCCTATTGGTAGCTGTGGAGAGCAGCCTTCAGGCTAAGTCTTGGAGGAATGTAAAGCAGCTTGTTTTACCAGTCTATAATCTTGTGAATGATCTAATGAAAGGAGAACCACACCAGGTATATATATAACAAATATATGTATTTATTCTAAACACATCCCTCTAGTCTCTTTATGAGGCTAGAGACAAAAGTACATTCAGTAAACTTAATAACACACAGTAAATTAGCACAATATACGTTGAGCCCTAGGGGCGTACCAAACCATATATAAAGAACGTAGTATAAAAACCACGACTTGCATAGACACAAGGCCTAGAGCATGTAGAACCGCTGGGGCCACCAGGAACCACCCAGGGTAGTGATACAGGGAACCCATGGGGGACGCGTGTAGTGTGTGTACACAGCCGCGAATCACCTTTAACTTCTATGGGGAAAGTCGCGGTTGGAATTTTAAAGATAAAAGACACGTAGGAGAGGACTTGGAACAAACCCTATTAGACTTAAGGGGTTCTTGAGCCAATACCCACGGGAGCACCGGAGTACTTGAGTTACCTCACCCAGGGAAGCCGGGTACATAGGTGTCTTTTGGTGTTTGTCGTCGTTTTCAATGACGATCTTGCTGCAAAGTGCTGCTGCTGTCCCAATGGAAAGTGTCCGGGGTGATCCAAGCCTGGATAGAAGATGAGAAGAACCTGAAAGCAGAGGGGACAGAGCCTGGGTCACTTGCCAGTGACCAGGGGCACGATAGTTGAATGCCCACCGATGTTGGGTGATTTCAGGTGAAGAAGGGGAAGCTTGACTCTTCAGCCATGATGAACAGGAGGTGTCGACAATGACCAAGATCTGGAATCGAGCTGTCCCATAAAGAATGTCTAGTGCTGCGGTGTCCGTACCCGGATAGGACCCAACAAGCCTTGGCAACAGCAACCCACGCAGGAATCAAAGAAATGCATCTGTGCAGACCAGCAGGGTCTGAGGGACTCACTACATGGTGGAGAATTAGGGCATATCTGGAGCAACCAGGGAAGTCCTAGAAAAATCAGAGTTACCTTCACAGGGACCCACCAGTTGACAGACCAGGGATTGCGAAGGAGCCTCAAGCGGAAATGCAAGAAGCAAGCTAACAAACCACTCGTGGAGTGTAGGCCCACAATCTTCAGTACAAATGGTGCTCGGGGCTTGGGCTATAAGTAACCCAAAGCACAACTTTAAGGGATGTCGAAAAGTCAATGCACTAGCAAATGTGCATGGTGTCCAGGGACTCCAGTTCCACATCACTCGTGAGGGCTGTGGGTCTCAGCTTTGCTGGGGACTCGGGATTGACTTTGAGAAGTCTGGAAATCCTCTTTCTGTGTTGCAAATACTTCAGAGTTTAGCGGGAGCTTCACAAATACAGACTGTCAAGATGCTTTGTTGGTGCCTGCCAAGCAGGGGAGCCACTCCTTGACCCCAAGGGAGATTCTTCTGTCCTCTAGTCTCCTGGTAGCTTTTTTCCCTTCCCCAGTGCCTTGAGACCCTCACGGGTGAGTAGCACGCTTTACCACCCCATGATTGATTGATTGACAGTCTTTAGTAGAGCGTCGAAGTTCCAGGATTCAGTTTCAGAGTTTCATCTAGGGGGAATCTAAGGTCCTGTTGCCAGGGGTTCTTTACTTATACCTAAGAAAGGGGTTGGACATACTCTGGGGACCCACCCATGGGAGAATCTGAAAAGAGGGGTGGTTACACCCATTTCCTTAGTCCAGTTTTGTACCAGAGCAGGGCTGGTAGCCCCTGCAACCAGTTTGAACTGGACTATGCACAGGGACAGCAAATGTGCCCCCAGTGCAGACTTTCAAAGCACTTATGGAGTGCACCCACCCAGCCCGAATACACTAAAGCCTGTCTGGGAGGTGGGTACACCTCCCTGTGACAGGAAACCTATTGTCCAGGCCTCCCCTGTCGGAGTTTCGGTCAGCAGCAGGAGGCCACACTTGTGTTTGTGGCTGCAGCATCCATTTTGTGATGCCATGGCTCTTTTAAACTATTACCAGTTAGACCAGTGTGTACATGTCTCTTCCTCTAGAAGGGTGGATTTCTGTCCCTGCCACCAGGACTGGCAGGGGGTAGGATTCCAAAGTATTTGGCACAAAACACAACATGTTTCAGTGCAGCCATTCCAAAGTTAGCATTTACCGCGAGGTTATAATGCACTTATGAGTATATGGTCTGGCTGCATCACAGAACAGCTTCAGAGAATAGCTCATGCATGGGCACCGTTTCACACAAAACCAAGCACTCTGCCTTCAGGATTGATAAGGCCTGCCATAGGAGTGACTGATAGGTTTATATGTGCAGTGATTAAAGGTAGATATAAGTAACCTATATCTTAGTAAAGGGTGCCTGCACCACCTTACCCAGGCTGCAGTATCAGTCCTGTGGTGTCATTTTGGAAGTCTTCCCAGGGGTGGCTTAATACATGCTTCGGCCATGGTAGGCCTCTGAGGTACCTATGCCCATAGTACCTAGTGTACCATATACTAGGGACTCACCAGGGTACCCCAGTAACCAAACTGGAGTGTAGTTATAGTACATGCAATCAATTTATAGAGGAAGCAGCTAGGCTGGGGTCCTGGATAGCAGGGCCCCAGCCAGACTAAAGTAAGAAAACAGCGAAACACCAGAAAAAGTGGGGGTAACCATAGTAAGCAGATCCTACTCTCCTAAACCAATGATACTCAAGTCCTGTAGGTTAAAGTGTCCACCAAGGCTGCAGCACCTATTGAGGGAAACTGGATGTGATAACATGAAAACATGTCTCCAACCCTGCCACTGCAGATTGCCAGAGCAGTTTTAAACTGATACAACTTTGCCATGTACACTAATGGCAAATCCCAAACCTTCCTCACTTCTACAGCAGTCCTATTGAGTCCTCATGCAGGGGGTTCTGTATATTAAAGACCAGGAGACGTATTTTTATATCTCCTAACAGTAAAACCCTCAAATGTGTTTTTTTACTGCGGAAATGTTAGTAGCCCCATTGGTGAACACAGGGTTTGCAGCTGATAATCCAGCTGTGCTAACTTCAGAATGGAACTACTAAAGTTGATACTTCAACTTAACAAAATGATTTTTGCATTAAACCCGACTTGATGCCCAAGCTTAATTTAACATATTGTTTTAAGAAATGCAATGTTTAGAAAATTGAGGCACTCTGTTGTAGAACTCTCCAAACCGTTTTTTTCGGTGGGCGTGTAGCCCTCAAATAGCCATACCTCTAGAGTAGGCCACCAACCTCACACACAGAGAGAAGGGTTCTGCCATTTTGGGAGTGGGCAGAATAGTGCTCTCTGGGAAAGCTAGATGCCCCACATTGAAGGAAGTCATCACCAGGCGGGGATGGTCATAGTAGCCCACTGGCTAGTAACTGGAATGTCCCCTAAGGGCACTTTCTTGGTATAAATATGGCTCCTCTGGCACCCAAACCTCAGATCACATCTGGACAGGGGAGAGGACGGAAGACAGACTGTCCTGCTGATCCCTGGACCTGGCAAATAGAGTCTGCACCAAAGACTGGACTGGACTTCCTGATTCTTGGGCTAGTGAAGAGAGGACTGTGCCTGTGGGATCTGGCTCATGGAAAAGTCACTTCCGAGCCCCAGATGGAAGACGTGAACTCCAAGAGATATTTGGTTGACTTCCTGTTACATCACCAGGTCCTAATCAGGTGCCACAACTGCCTGATTGCCACTGACTGCAGACATGCAGCCCCAATGCTCAAAAGTTGCACCTAAGTCTGCAGCCGGAGTGTAGTTTGGTCACCCAGGATGGACACTAACATTCACAAAAGCGAACCGCTAGTTTCGGGGTGACTGGATACCAGTAGTCTAGTGGCAACTGGACCTTTACTAGACTAAAGGGTTGTCTGGGAGAGTCTTTCATGGTTAACCATGTGTGCACCATGTGTGCCTCTATCACGCAGCCTGAACTATGAATGCATCTTAACCATGCATTCCTTTACCATGCATGCCTTCACCACACAATTTTGTGGTAAAGACATGAATGGTAAAGGAGTATGCGTGGCTAATTTCGCAACCCCATCCCCCTACCCTAACTACAAACCCCCTACCTGCCGCCCCAGCCCTTTGCCGCCCCCGCCCCTTAAGTCCAAATTGCCCCCCATGTTGTCCATAACCCTTAATATACCCCCTCCGACTCCCCACGCTGTCCATAAAACTACCCCAACCCCTTCCACTGCCCTTAGGCCTCAACCAATAACCCCTATTTTAAAAAATGACCCCATCCCCAAACCCCCTGAGCCATAGAAAACTAGCCCACCCTCCCCTAAGCCCTAAACACCGCCCGAAAACCCATTCCCCTCTTCATTCCCTGAAGCATAAAACCCTTACATACACTACCCTGACCCCCTCCCACCCCCAAAGTGCTGTCCCTAAAACTACCTAAACCCCTTCCACTGTCCTTAGGCCTTATACCATAATCCCTAATTAAAAAACCAGCCCCAAAAACTACACCAACCCTCCCCCAGCCCAGAAAACTACCTCAACCCTGAGTCCAAAAAATTACCCTGACCACCCTCCCCAGCCCTGATAACGACCCCAACCCCCCAGCCCTGAAAGCAACCTGACCCCTGAGTCCTGAAAACAACCCCAACCACCCAGCCCTGAAAATAACCCTCTAGTCCCCTTCCCAGCCATGATAAACACCCCGACCCCCCAGCCTTGAAAACAACCCGAGCCCCCAGCCCTGAAAATGACACTGACCCCCTGGCACTGAAAACGCTTCTGACCCCCAGCCCTGAAAATTTTCCCAGCCCTGATAACGAACCAAACCCCAGCCCAGAAAATGAGCCTAACCCTGAAAACTACCCCCAACCCATACAAACTACCTCTCAACCCCATCCAAAGCCCCACTTATCTCACTGCATCCTCTCTTCCTGGCATCTTCCTGCTTCCACTGAGTTACAGCCAGCAGCTAGACCACGCACATATGCGTGGTTAAGGCAAGCATGGTAGTGCTTGCGTAGTCGGAACATGCATGCTCTGCCCACAATGTTCCAACTGTTTACCAGACTAAAGAGGACTTCAAAGGACATCAACCCCTGTGGTCAAAGTCACCCCCATCTTGACTGTGCATTGAGGAGTAGCCCTGGGAAACCCCTATACATTGCACAGCATCTTACAGTATCTTCAGCATAATGTATACTTTGCAGCAGGACCACTCTATTGAAATCTATGGGGATTTGTCCAAAGCACCTTGACCTGCACTTTGTAAAGAAATCCATTAGACACAATAAATATAATTAATTAATATATCTTTAATGGAGCTTGTAAATCAGCTTCCATATCTGTCCTGGTATGTCCCATGAATGTTCCCTCAACATTCTTTATTCTTGACATTCTTTTACATCTCACATTATGAAGTCATTTATGCATCATTACATTCTCCCCCCTCAAAGAAGTGAAATAATTTAAATAAATAAATAGATTAACATTGTTCAATATTAACATTGTTCAATTAGTCTCTCTGGTCTTTTTGAAATTTTTTCTGATCTCCTTTGTATCCACTCATCTTGTTGTTCATTTGGATGTATGTTTCTCTGTACATTGCCTGTTGCAACTTTCCTAAAGAAAGACTTGTTTCTTGTAATTGTTCTGCTATAATTTTCTGCAGTCACTGCTGTTCCATGTATTTTTTAAACTTCCAAAGGCATTGGGTGAAATTTAGTTTGTGATTTCTTAACTTGCTGTGGTTTAACTAAAACTAAATCACCAATTTGATCATCTTTGCCTTGATAAGTTTTTCCTTTTTCTGCATAGTACTTCATTTTCTCTTTGGCCTCTTTGTCTTGTTTTAAGACTTCTTCATGTGCGTTTGGTGGACTTGCAGGTAATTGTAGTAATCGAGTTCTCCTTGATTGCCCAAACATTAATTCTGAAGGGCACTTCCCAGTTGATGGATGAGGGGTATTTCTATAGTCTCTTAAAATATGACACAAAGCTTGATTTACTGAAATCTGTGAGAGTTTTGCTCTTTGTACTCCCTTTTTAATTGTTGCCATCAACCTTTCTACCATTCCATTTGCTCTAGGCCACATTGGAGTTATCTTCCTATGTACTATTCCCAAATAGTTCATACATTTTCCAAAATCCTCTCCACTAAATGGTGGCCCATTGTCTGTTTTTAATATGCTAGGTATTCCCCATGTTGAGAATATTTCATCTAATATTGGAAGTACTGTTGAAGTAGACGTAGATGATATCAATTTTACAATTGGAAAATGAGAATATTCATAAACCACTGCTAGTAGGTAATGCCCAGAATCCAAAGGCCCATAAAAATCTGCTGCCACGTTTGACCAAACAGCATTTGGAAGATCCGACATGTGCAACTCTTCAATTCCTTTCTCCTTTACGGTACATTGGCAGATATAACAAGACTGAACAATTTCTTCCACTTGTTTGTCCAGCCTTGGAAACCATAGTTTCTCTCTTAGAAAATTCTTTGTTGCTGATACACCAAGATGACTTTCATGAGCCAAATCAATTACATGACGTTGAAGACTGTCTGGTATTATTATTTTTGTTCCTCTGAGTAGTATTCCTGAGGAGGTTATAGATAGTTCCGAATTTATATTTTTAAACGCCAATATATCATTTTTCCTAATATTTCTTTGAAATTGAGTTCCTTTATTTATCAATCTCCACTTATTTTCATGTATGATTTTCTTCACCCCTTGAAGAGTATAATCTTTCTCCGTTTCTTCAATTAGTTCATTTTCTTTCACAACTCTTGGCATTGCTGATTTCACCATTACACACTTGAGACTGTTTTGGTGCCAAGTAACTGCAATAATGTTCCTAATTGCCCCTCCCCCGCCCCCGATATTCCCCTGTCTTATTTGGTTACTCAAATCAGGTCAGAGTAGCAAAAGACAACTCTATTAATCTTTTACAAAGTTTTCAAACTTTACAGCTATCAATGTTTGTTTGCATTTTCCAGTGGAAAGCTGAGATGTATGCTCTGTATCTTTGGAACCCTTCCATGTTATTTTGTACATTTTGGTATCTATTACTTCATAAAAAGATGATTTTTTATTATAAATTGGTATTGGATTTCTTTTGTGTTGCATGCCTTTATCATTTCGTTGTTTGGTACTTCTAAGTGCTTCACACCTGTTCCTTTTTTAAGCCTGACTGCTCAAAGCCACAGCTATCCAGGGTTGAGCTAAAGTTTAGCAAAGGAGCCTGATGGACGCAAGTTGGTTTCATGATGCACTCTATTGTGAGGTAACCCAACCACACCATATAATACACCACATTTCCTCACATAAAGCATGATTCTTTCACTTCTAAAGCCTACAACTCTTCCCTTACCTAGCTTTCACACAGATAGTAACATCCATGCTGTCTATAGTAATTTCACACTTACAATAAGCAAACACGCTATCCAAAGCCTACCTGCAAAATCCTAAAGACGACTGCAACAGATATTAACCACAAAAGTAATTTTTTTACCTCCACCTCAGTCGAAGAAAAGAAGTCTTCTCAGTCCTTTCCTCTCTACATTGAATGCCAATGTATTTGAAAGATGTATTCGGTGCAAGCAACATTTTCCACACAGACAAGAATGTATCCTAAATGAACTTGTGAAGCACCTACCATAATTCACTAAGGTCCACAGGAGCAGGCCTACTGAATATTTCATCGGTTCACAAAACACACATCCGTAGTTGATCTTTCTCAGAAGATGCAGACCACAATGAAACTCCATTCAGATATCAGTTGAAAGATCAGCTGATATAAAAGGAAGCAGTGAAAAAACAACTCTCAAGGTCTACTTACAGCTAACCACAGCATCCTTATCAGGACACCACATAGTAACAGACACCCAGAATGATCATATTCAACACCACAGCAAGAGTCATCAGACTATGGTTGGTACACGCAGCTACAGAGTGGGACAATAAGGTTCAACTTACATGTTCAAGCACAGAGATGTGCATCTCTAGGTGTTATTGCCAGAACATTCTCAAACCAAAAATACCCTTTATATCAGCTCCTACTTTCAAATCCAGTGGTACAAGTTTTCAAAACCTGCCATTGGGAAGCACCAGAAAGCCATGTGTACCAAAATCTCCATAGAGGGAGAATTAAATGGCTGGTAAACTCAGTTAAGGTAAGACGAAATGTTATTGCTGGTTAATTAAAAAATGTGTAAACTATTCATAAAACATAAATTTATAAAATAGCACCTTGACTTAACTAACCCTTCCTTTTTCTGGGCTTTCATTGCCTTAGAGAATTTGTTTCTGTTTATTTCGCAGTTCATCTGTTTGACACAATTGTAATTTTCAGAAGCACACATTTTCGTATCCCTAAGCATTACATTAATTTTAATTATTCATGCGATAAACATTTCATGACATTTCTTTAAAATGCAACTCATAGTACATTTCCCAGTATTTTCTTCAGGAAAACAACATCAAAGCCTATCAGGTGGGTACCCTTGCTTCACTACCGCTTTCTCTACCGTAGTTCAAGTTTTCAGATTTTCTTGAACTCTACTCACACAGACATTTTCAAATAGTAACTGACCATAGACCCTTTACACCTACAAAAAGGGTAATATGTTAGTGTCCAGCAATGGTAATTAGATTTAAGGTTCCCAGGTTTCCAATTGTACCCATTTTTACAGACAAATACAAACAGAAAACCAGTGTACCTGCAATTATTTTTAAATAATATGAATAAAAACAGTAAAAAGGGTGACTTTTTTAAAGTGATTTTACATGCTATCAATCAAAACTGGCAAGCCAAGCAACAGCTGTGTGAATCAACAGATAAGTGTTAAAAAAGAGAGAAAGTTTCCTAATGAAGCTTAAATAGCTTTTGATGTGAACAGAGTTGATGCTAAATCATGCATGTTTTCATATGAGCATATTGGAGTATCACCTGTGAGTACTCATATCATTGAAACCTGTCAGGCAATCAATTATGAGTGTATGATTTATTGGTTATGTAAATTTGAAAATGCTCTAACTTCAGAATATTTTTTTTCACAAAACCCAAAACAAATATAGATGAGCACAGATAAAATGTGAAAAAAATAAATATCGATGAATACAGAGGGAAATGTCAAAAATATAAAGATGATGAAAACTAATTATACGTTAACTATCTTTACTCCAGTTCTCCCTAGTACATACAGCAACACAATCCTGCAGCCCAGTTGAATTGCTTCACTGACATCTGACAGGTATATTACAAGGAAGTGTACACCATGTGCTGACCCTTCATCTTATGAAAAGTAAAACAAATTAGCCACAGCGTTGGTGTTTAATTATTCAGCGTTAACTTGTCACATGTAAAGTCTCTCAGCTGTCTGCAGGCGCTTGCAAGCACTTGTAGAAATGTTGTACATAAAACCAAAGCAACAACAAAATGCCATTCCACGTATTACATTCCTTAAACGTGATTTCCCTTACATCACTGCTTTATTTCTGCTATTGCCCACAAACGTAGCTAGAGCACATCAATGACACAATAGTTTTGTCAGGAATTAATGCTGGTTTAAGAACTTGAGCAAATTAAAAAAAGTTCAATAATGTATTTTCCAACTTGGTATTTCATGTTCCAATCTCCTCAATCCAATCGGGTAACAAATTTTAAAATGGCAGCACAAATCCTCACTTTGTTATCTTCTAAGAACTCCAACACCTCCGACAGACCACATCACTCCCCAAGTTCCTTAACCCCTTCGCTGCAGGGCGTTTTCACCTGCTGTGCGGGGGGAGGGGGCTGAGCGTGGCGCCGCCGTGCTTGTAACGAGCTTAGCTCGTCATGAGGCACAGTGGAGCTGCACTCATGACGAGCTGAGCATAGTCATGGCCACACCCGTTTTGGAACATTCAGCACAGCGGGGAAATTATCCCCGCGTGCGAACGTTCCAACGGCTATGACGAGCACAGCTCAACCGTGCCTCATGATGAACTGAGCTCGTCATGAGCACGGAAAGTGTTAAGGACCTTAAGACCTGGCTCTTTGATTAAACCCAGTGACTCTCCAGACTACTGCATTCCTTTCCCCCTGCCCCCGCGCCTTGAGAACCTTCTGGGTGAATAGTTTGCGCTATACAAGCCGATTAATTGATTGACTGATAGATTGATAAGACAATCATGTAGGAAGGGTCATACATTGACTCTATTCTATGTGTTGAACTCAACCCTGCCCACTGCAGTTATAAGATTCTGCAGCCAAAGCATTTCGGCATGATTGTGAAGTTGCCACACTCGCTACACTCGTGACATAATTCACTATCTCATGAATAGTTTGCGTGTTTATAAAATGTTCCTATCTCAAATGGTTCAAAAGCTACGAAGAAAGCACCAGACGTGGCAGACACTTTGCAAAGGTTAACTGGACACATTTTAGTTGTTGATTGCTATATTCAGGAGTTAACCTGGTACTATTGAAGTAAAACGTTTGCCTTGACAATGTTTGATGTGAGTTAAAATGACAATCTAAAGATATATATTTTGCCACATAGTGTGAATCATTTTTCCACATATTTTACCTTTTTCTGCAGCATAAATTATTTACCCTGCTGCAGTGTTTGGTACTGCATAATGCCAGTGAGCCTGATTGTACTTCTTTTAAACCAGAAGGTATTCTGTCTGTAATCATTCAGCACTGTTTTGTACAGAGGAAGAAAATATCTGGCCTGAATATTTTATAACTTTTATATGATTTAAAGAGAAGCCCATTTTGGAACCTGGCTCGCACTATAATATTTATAAGCTATGCTACAAGATCTGGTATATAAATTCCTGTTAATCGGAGACAACCATTCGACTTATTTACTTACAAGCCAATAATATGCAAATCCTTTTTGGGAATTTGGATGTATTAGGCATTTACCTGTTTAAATGTTGAGTTACAATGTTCGTGTATCATTTCCACGATGGCCTTGCACAAGGCAAGACCATTTTTGTAATGAAACGGTTTTTTATCCTTTCATATCATTGACTTGAAATTCTTTGAACTGGGCAACTGCTTTCTTGTTTGCTTGGGTAGTCTTTTAAGCATAAGGATTGTTTATGTATGCCATTCCTTAATTTCTGCGAGTGTTCGCAGGTCATGGGTACCGGCTCTTGCTTTTGGGGACTGGGACTTCATTTTCATCATCAAACTTTGACCCATCAAAAGGGAGAAAGGAAGAAGAACAAGCTTGGAAACCTGAGAAACTGTACCAAAGGTTTGAAATGGATGAAAAAAAATCTGCAAGAGTGAGATGTAGACAGGAAATGTCTCTGCAGTAAGAAACAGAAAATGTAGTGTAGTGGAAGTAAGGGGCATAAGATGGAAACAAGAACATGCAGCATTAACCCTGAAATAAGTCAGTGGCTGAGGCAGGCTATTAAGAAATACTTTGACTCTCCTTCGTTTAGATTTTTACAAATTAAGAACTGAATTGCTGGCTTACCAAACTGCATTCTCCAACGTCTTCTGTCGCTGATTCAAAAAAGCCTGCAGAATGGCTTGAATTTAATAAAGGCTATATATCAAGTTTCTATTTCCCCATGATTCAAGGTAGTATTTGTAAGGTGTCAGCACATGGTAAAATCGCGAATGTGTTTGTAGGTAGAAGACTACGGGATTCAAAAAGAGATTGCTCTACCTAAGCAATATTAGTCAGAGGGTCCTGTGGGGAAGCCAGTGGGCCCTACTCTAATCTGGTCAGTACAGTAACTACCTAGGAGCACCCTCTTCCCCCCAATAATACTACTATGGTAAATTAGACCCTTACAATTTGTTTCGATCATGATTTTCTCATAGAAGTGATCAAGATTACAGCTGGGCCTTATTCAAGATTACAGATTAAGTGAGGTAGTTTTGAGCGACCATTACCCATGTACAATATCCCTACTCCTCGTTGAGGACGGGGACAAATTAAATACACTGGTTGAAAACCTATATAACTACAAATTGCTTTTGGCAAAGAAAAATGGCTATACCCTGAAGTGGAATAAAATAGAACCAACAGCCTTTTTCGTAAGCCTTATTAATAATAGGTACAGTGAGTTTGGCGCCTGTCTCTCAGATGACAAGGAAGACTCTGAGCTATGTGAGGCCTTCCTTAAAATAACTGAAGAAATCCAAAATCTTCTTAAAAGGCCACAAAGATCAGACAAAGTTGTGGTGAAAAGATGGTTTAACAGTGAGTGCAGCAAAACTCATGCGCACGTAATGGCATCTTTAAAAGGTTCCCCACGAAATCAAACAGCCATAAGATCTGCCAGAACAGCATACCACCAGGCAGTAAAAAAACGTAAGAAAGAGTTAAAAGAAGAAGCATGGCAGGCCTTACAAAAAGCAAGTGTGTTAAAGAATAACACAGGATTTTGGAAGGCTGTGAACGCACCATTCTTCACAGATAAAACATCAAATACTGTAGAAATAGCTATCACAGAGAATGCATGGGTTACTTACTTCACTGAGCTGTACAAGAAAGACACCTCAAATGTACACGAGAATAGCAAAGAGATAGCCGGAACGCAGGATGATGCTAAAAAAACCTTTCCACTAAACGCCCAGTTTTCTCTGGTTGAGGTGCGAGAGGCCATTAAAAAAAGTGTCGATGGGAAAGCACCAGGACCAGATGGGGTACCAATAGATGTATATAAAGTAAATCTAGAATTATGGGCCCCTCTTTTAACAAATGTCTTAAACAGCATCAACAGAAACAGCTTTTTTAATACTTGGCAGGAGGCCATTGTTATTCCTATTTTAAAAAAAGGTGACCATAGTGATCCTAAATGCTACAGACCTATATCCCTGTTGGATTCACTAATGAAGGTCGTGGGGAGAGTCTTACTTAATAGACTGTAATAATGGGTGGAAGAAAATGGTGTGCTTTCACCTTTCCAATATGGGTTCAGGGCCGGACTAGGTACCACAGAACAAGGCTTGAATTTAGCATCAATTGTTTCCAAATACATCATGGCCAAAAAGAAAACTTGTTTTTATGTTTCGTGGACCTAAGTTCAGCCTTTGAATGCCTGAACCACGAGAAACTATGGACCACACTAGCACAACTAGGTATAGAATCTGACTTGATAGTGTTCATAAAAGAATTATATAGGGGTGCTGGGGCTAGAGTGAGGCATGTAACAAAGGGCGAATGTACCGCCAAGTTCGACATTCAAAAGGGAGTATTTCTTTTTAATTTTTATATTAACAGTGTTGCATACCACCTCACAGAAGAGCAGTTTGATTATCCTAGAATAAAAAAATCCCCAGTACCGATCCTCCTTTATGCAGATGATGCAGTCATTATGGCGAAAACCCAAATTGGTCTACAAAGAGCAGTGAATAGATTTTACGACTACATGTGGAGAAGTGTGGCTCAATGATTAGAGCGGCAGACCCTGATGCAGAAGTCTAGCCTGGGACCAGGGTTCAATTCCCACCTCGGCGGGTCTTGGGCTCAAAATTCCACGGACCTGATAATTCTCGCCTCGGTGCCTATTCCAATCATGGAGTCCCACTCTGCAACTCTGGGCAATAGCTTGCTTAATTTCCACAACGGCCCCCACAACGCTAAGGATGCCTGGCCTCCAACAGGGAAAACCAGGATGGGTTCCTCAGCGGTATGACCCTAACCCTCGGGTAGGTCACTTCCCCTCTGCTGCTGCTCCGCCTGACAGTCTTTTTGTCTCCTGCTCCCCCCTCCAGATCGGCGCTCTCCTACCCTGCTCGAGCGCCGCCTGGACTGCCTGTGCCTGGTTTGAGTGCCCCCATGTGCCTGCCCCATTCTATTTTTCTGTACCCCTGCCTGAGTGCCCATGTGCCTGCCTGCCCCATTCTCTTCTGTACCCCTGCCTGTGTGCCTGTGTGCCTGCCTGTCCCATTATTTATTTAACTGGTACCCCCGTGTGAGTTGCTTCGCCCGCCGGGCTCCTCAGCCCCGTTCTCCCGCCCCTACCCCCCACACCCATTGGATTATTCCCTCTCGCCTCCCAGCTGACCCCTCCTCCCCTCCTCCCCTCTTATGACGCCCCCGGAGCGACTGCGCAGCGGACGCGCGCAGCGGGTGCGCCGATTGTGTGCCGAAGGCGAGCCAAAGGCAAGCCCGTCCGCGCCCAGTGCCAGGACCCCTGGTCCCCACCGCTGCAAGATGACCCGACAGACCTACGATGCCGCCGCCCTCAATGCACTCAATGCCGGCCGTAACTCCGCCTGCTGCCGGGCCGCCCCGAAACGCTTTCACGGACCCTTCACCTGCAGAACCTGCAAGTTCACCTGCCTCCGAACCTGCACCGCTCCCGCCAAGCCAAGCACCAGCAGCAACCTCGAGTGCATCCTGCTAAACACCCGCTCCATCCACAGACACGCCGTGGAACTCTGGAACCTCCTCGACACATCACCAGACATCGCCTTCCTCACGGAAACCTGGATGAACGTCTCCTCAGCCCCCAACATCGCCATTGCCATCCCGGACGGGTACAAGATCATCAGGAGGGACCGCGTCAACCAGACCGGAGGAGGCATCGCCATCGTCCACAAGAACACCATCCGCATCACAACTGACTCCAACGACACCTTCGCCGCCGCCGAGCACCTCCACTTCCAGATTCACACCGACCCAAATACGACCCTCAGAGGCACCCTCATCTACAGACCCCCGGGACCACGCACACGATTCAGCGAAGACATCACGGACTTCATCAGCCCACACGCCCTCCCCTCCGCCGACTACATCCTCCTAGGGGACCTCAACTTCCACCTGGAGAACAACAAGGACCGCAACACCGCCGCCCTGCTGGACAACCTCGCCAACCTCGGACTCAAGCAACTGGTGAACACCCCCACCCGCTACGCCGGCCACACGCTTGATCCCGTCTTCTCATCCAGCAAGCACATCACCTTCAGCCACTCCACTGGACCGACCACAGCTGCGTTGACTTCAGCTTCAGAAGAACCACAACACACCACCACCCGCAACAGGTTCCTCACAGAAGCTGGAGCAAGATCACCGCCGACCAGCTCACCACCTCCCTCAGCCAGAACCCACCCGCCAGCACAACGGACCCCAATGAAGCAGCCCGCAACTTCACGCAGTGGCTGACCGCCTGCGCCGATGACCTCGCAACACTGAAGAACGCTCCCAGCAGACCCAGAAGCAAGAAGGCCTCCTGGTTCACCGACGAACTCAAGGACTTCAAGAAGACCTGCCACGCCCTCAAGAAAGCCTGGCTCCTCGACCAGACCACTGACAACATGGCGGCCCTCAAACACGCCACCCGCAAGCACCACCAGCTCATCCGCACCACCAAGAAGAAATCACTGAAGGAACGACTGGACAACAACGCCCACGACAGCAAGGAACTCTTCACCATCATCAAGGAGTTCTCCAACCCCAGCACCGGCAACAACGACATCACTCCCTCACAAGATCTCTGGGATTCTCTCGCCTCGTTCTTCCACCGCAAGATTGCCGACATCCACAACAGTTTTGGCGCACCATCCACACACCCAACCATCGAACCAATGCCCCCCACCGCCACCCTTCGCACCTGGACCACGGTGACCACCGAAGACACAGCCCGCACGATGAACACCATCCACTCCTGATCTCCGACCGACCCCTGCCCCCACCACGTCTTCAACAAGGCCCACTCCACCATCGCACCCCAACTCCGGGACGTCATCAACACCTCCCTCAACACCGCCACCTTCCCGGAGAGCTGGAAGCATGCCGAGCTCAGTGCCCTACTGAAGAAACCAACAGCGGACCCCACCGACCTCAAAAACTTCCGCCCCATCTTGCTCCTCCCTTTTCCTGCCAAAGTCATCGAGAAGATCGTCAACAGACAGCTTGCCGCCTTCCTCGAGATGAACGGATCCCTAGACCCCTCGCAGTCTGGTTTCAGAGCCAACCACAGCACCGAGACCGCCCTCATCGCAGCCACCGACGACATCCGAGCCCTGCTCGACAACGGGGAAACAGCGGCACTCATCCTCCTGGACCTCTCTGCAGCGTTCGACACTGTCTGCCACCGCACCCTAGTTCCACGCCTCAGCAACATCGGCATCCAAGAGAAGGCACTGGAGTGGATCATCTCATTCCTCGCCGGTAGAACACAGAGAGTCCGCCTCCCCCCGTCTCGATCCGAGGCCACCGAAGTCATCTGCGGCGTTCCGCAAGGTTCATCTCTCAGCCCCACCGTCTTCAACGTCTACATGAGACCTCTTGCTGCCATTGCACGCCAACACAACCTCAACATCATCTCCTACGCCGACGACACCCAGCTGATCCTCTCCCTCACCAGAGACCCCGAGACCGCCAGAACCAGCCTGCACGAAGGGATGAAAGACGTCGCCGAGTGGATGAAGAACAGCCGCCTGAAACTGAACTCAGACAAGACGGAAGTCCTCCTCCTGGGACCATCGCCCTCCGCCTGGGATGACTCCTGGAGGCCCCCAACCCTGGGCACCGCTCCCAAGCCAACAGACCACGCACGCAACCTAGGCATCATCCTGGACTCCTCCCTCTTGATGACCAGACAAGTCAACGCCTCTCCTCATCATGCTTTCACACCCTATGCATGCTTCGCAAGATCTTCCGTTGGATCCCGACCGAAACCAGGAAGACGGTCACCCAGGCCCTCGTCACCAGCCGACTGCACTACGGAAACACCCTCTACGCCGGAAGCACAGCCAAGCTACAGAAAAGACTCCAACGCTTCCAGAACGCCTCCGCCCGACTCATCCTGGACATCCCCCAACGCAGCCACATCTCCGGCCACCTGAGGGACCTGCACTGGCTCCCTGTCAACAAGAGGACCACGTTCAGGCTCCTCACCCACGCACACAAGTCTCTCCACGACCTGGGCCCCAAGTACCTCAACGACCGCCTGACCTTCTACACGCCCATCCGCCAGCTACGGTCTACCAGCCTCGCCCTCGCCACCGTACCACGCATCCGAAGAGCCACCGCCGGAGGCAGATCCTTCTCTTACCTGGCGGCCAAGACATGGAACTCCCTCCCCATCCACCTTCGGCTGACCCAGGACCACCTCGCCTTCAGGAGACAACTCAAGACCTGGCTGTTCGAGCAGTAGCAGACCCCTTCCCCCAAGCGCCGTGAGACCTTCCGGGTGAGTAGTGCGCTATACAAGTGTCATGATTGATTGATTTATTGATTGATTGATATTCGTACAAGCGCCTTGAGACCCTTGCGGATGAGTAGTGCGCTATACAAGTATCAATTTACATTACATTACATTACAGAGAGGTCTCAAAAAAAATATAAGTAAAACTTTCACCATGTGTTGTGCCACTAGGAAGTCACCGAAATATAACATTTTCCTTTCAGGCGCAAAATTAGCCAAGGGAGAGACGTTCTCATATCTGGGAATCAATTTCAATAAAAAGGGAACGTGGACCTCTGCAATGGAGGCAAGGAACATGCAATTTACAAGAGCAGCTGGGGCAGTTAGATCTTTCGTCAACAAACTAGGACGCCCAATCTCAGTACTCCTGGATATATTTAGAGCAAAGTGCGTGTCCACTGCGACCTATGGCGCAGGCATTTGGGGTACAACTGATTCTGATCCAATTCAGCGTGGAGAAAATAAATGTCTTTGCTAGCTACTAGCAGCCCCTCCCCCCCCGACCACTGCAACTTTTGTTTGCCACCAAGAACTTGGTATAGATTAAGTCTCCGATAAAATTTAAGTTGATCCCATTTTGTTGTGGCACAAGTGTGGTCAACAGAGGAAACGGATCTAAACAGGGATGTGATAACGGATTGCCTAGAATTACAGGGTGTCAAAAGGATCCCATGACTTAGCTATGTGAAAAGATTCCTTACAGATATCGGACACTCAGACTATTTTGATACTCCAGAATGTCTAGTTACAGTCCCTAGGAAGAAACTAAAACATATATGCCAGCAGTTCCTTGAGAACAGGTGTTGGTTAGCTGAGAAAAGTAAAAAATCAGTGATGGACAATTTTTTAATCCG
Source organism: Lissotriton vulgaris (assembly GCF_964263255.1). Classification (NCBI taxonomy): domain Eukaryota; kingdom Metazoa; phylum Chordata; class Amphibia; order Caudata; family Salamandridae; genus Lissotriton; species Lissotriton vulgaris. Next base: position 440,411,741 of record NC_141693.1, read on the forward strand.
CCAAGATCAGGGTTTACAGCAATACCTGATCAAGGTGAAAAGCTGTTATGGACGCATGTTATTGACTAGATTTAGGGGGAATTCTTTCTTTAGAATGATAACTTTTCCGGTGGAAAACTGTTGGGTCAGGAGAAATGGATTTTTGTCCCTGTGATAATGTGTCAAAACAGTCAACTTTGCACAAGACACTATTTTGTAAATTCTTTTCTGTTCCAAGAAAGAGATTCCTCCTTCCATTGTTAAAGCACTTGGGTCTGAGACACTGTAGGGCTGCCTTGATGAAATTACAAATGCTAGAAGACGAACTAATTATGCGCCTTGTTTTTTTTTTTTAAAGTCTGTAATTAGATCCAGGAAAACAATGAATTAACTGCCTAGAAGATGTAATTGACATTTTTATCTCTCCTTTTAAAATGTTCTTTTTTAACGTATTTTTAAATGTCTGCGCTTTTATGATTGTTTTTAACAAATCGAATAAAGCTGTTTTTGACTTTGACTTCATAGAAGTGATGGAAGGTGTTCCAGAAGCTAAAATAAGAACCCATTTTCCTTAAACTCACACATATGTATTACTCATCCATGTCATAAAACAAGCTTGGCATGCTAAGGGAAACGTACTTCAAACACCTACATCAGTCTGTGCGTTGATTTCCCAGTGTTCAACTGTTGTCTCACCACAGAGTGAACAACTAGTGTGCTAACATCCTTTATTCAAGACAAAATTGAAAGAATTGTGAATGCTTTTTGGTTAAACTTAAAGTGCTGAATATGCAGCCTTGCCTGTGAAGTCGGCTGAATAAAGTAAGAGTTAAGATTTTAATGACCAGGTGGTTAAAATGTAACGCACAGTATGGGGTTTTAGTAATTTGGTTCATAATACAGTTTTGAAGGATCTAAAAATAGAGAGTGATCCCTACCTAACTCAAGCACACCCTTTCTACACCTGTTTACTCTGTCTAATCATCTTCTCTGATGCTGAATGCCCCCCTAACTTTATAAAAGTAATATTTTTTAAGCTGTGGATTTTTTTTCCGCATAGCTTTTTGGGAGGTGCAGGAAGCTATGAGGTTGCTGTTTGGGCATTTGTGATTTTTCTTTTTACGTTTCCCCATCATATCTTCAATGGTTCTCTCTCCTTGTTTGAATGTGCATTTGCTTCAAAATACTTTTTATTGAGATTTAAATGTGAGGAAATAATAAATATATTTAAAAATATGTATTTATTTTCTTGAAAAATGTATTTCTGTAAACCTCATAAACTACTACATTCAAAGATAATCAATTAAAACTCATGTAAGATGATTAACTCTGTAAATCAGGCAAAACACAGTGAAAACTGTCATATACTACACCATTTTCACAGACTACGAGCACTTAAAATATATACTACCGGGGTGAGGAGCTTGCCACGAAACCAAGATGACTATTCCATTAACCGCTCTGGTTGATGTGGAGGCCAACATTACAGGGGAATGTACGGTGGCCCCAGATCGATTTTTAAGCTCCATCGCAACTCTGGAGAGTGGTGGCAGGACTAAAGAGCCTGGACAGTGAGGCAGCAGCAGTGACGCCGCGCGGGAAGAGAGATAAGTGGACCACGCTAAAATGAGGCCACGAGGTGAAGTTCCTCACGCCTGACCCTCATCCCCATATCCCTGCTACAATCCAGATTAGCCCAATGTTTTGCTGGCATCTTAGTGGCCCACATCTTGGACTAATGTAATTGCAATACCCCCACCAAAGACAGCACCCCAGAAGTGCATGAGAGCACTCTTGACTAATAACAATATTGCTAATGGGGTGAGAAAGCTTGGAAACAGGCTCGGTCAGGGGCCAACAGGATGAAACTGAAATTTGAGGAAGCAACAGAAGGCAAAGAGACCAGGTGAAGAGAACATGCACTTCAGATTTTGCAATATTGCTCAGTGGAGCATTGTGCACAAACGAGGATTCAGTTACTGAGCAGTGCATGTAGTGTACATTCGTCTCAGACACTGTCATGAAGATCAACAAGGAACTTTAAAGAGGTCAAGACCATTTTCTTTCTTTTTCTCCTCTATTTTTTAATGTTATCCGCATAAAAAGGGGCATCTCTTGAAGTCATTCAACACCTTCAGGCAGCTCCTCTTTTCTGAAGGCACTCAGCAATAGCATATGTGTTCTGATCGATCCGGCAGTAAGGATTATATTGTTGAAGAGAAATCATTGGAATTCTTAGAGCTTGTGGAGCATAGTACCTTTCTGGACCATTTAGATGTGGTCTCAATGGGTGACTCTCCCACTGTAACTGAAAACACTGGTGCAACTCGGTCAGACTCCCCAAAACATAATGATGTCAACAGACTAGGCAGTGGGAGCAAGGGTCATCACATTCACAACAGGAAGTCTGATCAGAAAGGTTTCATTAAATGATGGGACTTCTGAGGCAAGAGGGCGACATATCCCACTTTCCCCTTAACCCCTTGCATGCTCGTCACGGCCGTGAGCCGTCATGCGTCACGGTTGGCGTGTACGGAGGACAGCCCCGGCCGTCCGAATCCCACCCACTTAATAAAATCCCAGCACAGGGTGAAAATTTGCGCCGCATGCAAGGGGTTAAGGATGAAGCCCAGGAATTAGAGCAGTTACTTGATTGTCAGAATATTGACGATAAGAGGTGGTATGATTAGTTTTGTTTCCAGAACACAGTTGTAGAATGCCGCCCTTGTGCTTTACTAGATCTCTCTGCCCTTTACAAACCCTCATCAATTTGTGAAATACAGAGGGTGAATACTTGATTTAGCTAGTGTACAAGGAAGAGGGCAAATTCAGGGGTGGGCTTTAGAAGAGGATGGTCAAACTGAAATTGTTCTGTTAGAATTTATGTTGTATTATCATCGTAAATACCTGGCCCGATTCTGCCATTGGTGTGCCTGTCAACTATGGGTTCAGCTGACAGAGGATACGCCTGCAGTTAAAAGTTTAGAAGTAGGCGTTGCACTAAATGACAGTAGGAGTCAACAGAGGTAGTAGATGGACCTCTGCTTGTAGACACCTCACCAAAGTGACTTACCAGGTCAAGCAGTACAGCAGTATACCAAGCAGATATATAGGTAGCCTTGCTTAAGTTCAGTCTAGTGTTCTGTACTCCACCTTGAATAGCCATGGCTCCCCCACGAGTTGAAGATGTACACTCACGCCTCCTATGGTTAGTAATGATGAATGTTTTTAGCTTACCTATTTACATATTGAAACATGTGAAAGGTTTTGATGAGAAATACACCTATTAACATTTGCATGAAGATTCTATAACCCAGTTTCTTCAAGGGACAATACAAAGCTGATTATTAGCTCATAGAATACTTAAAACAGACCCATGGTTGCATGAAGGTGAACCTGTTTGGGGCAATGCGGGTATTACAGTGACAAGTTCCTCGACTAATAGAGGATAGTGGAAGGAAGTAAATATAATGTGACTTGACCATCTCATCCACGGTGCCAATTGGAAACATTTTCAGGTCATAGCAGGATAAATTTGGTTAGATAATACCCTTTTTTGGTCACATGCCTAATTGTTACACTGCCTAAACGCAAGATACCCAGTTTTAACTTATCTTTTCAATGCTTACTTCTCAGAGTATAAGAAACTGAGGCAATTCAAAGAGGCACTATCCAAGATTTATACTATCCTGATATGAGTTTATACTCTGAGGCCACAAAAAACTAGTCAGGGCACAGTATTAGAAGGACAGTATTACAATGGAATTACTCTTAGGAACAATAGTTAGTATTAGGTTATCCTTTTTTAAAGTGCTGCACAATTGGTATTGGACAATTGTATATTTACACAAGGGACGCTTCTTACCACATTCAGAATGTTGGGGATACAGAGCACTTCACTCTCCCCTAATACATATCTTATGGCATTGTCCCCCTATTACTCAATATTGTCAAGATATATGGCACGCTCCTAAGACCCCAGGTTTAACCTCCACACTCTTGATCCGTTAGTACCATCGAAGCACTGGAGGATCTGGCTGGCAACAACACTGGCTGTAGATTACACCTGTTTAGTGCACAACTTTAGGAAGCCTACCATATCCACACAAGAGGGGTGGCTTAATGAACTACCAAGGGTGTCTAATTGTGAAAGGGTTATATACAGGCTCAATGACAAATTGGGTGTATATAATTTTGTATGAGAGCCACTTTCGAAGCCTCATAAGAATACAGCTCTCCAAATCCGAAATGACAAGTGGTACCTTAAGGTAATTTATAATAACACAGGTATGTCTGTGTAAAATCTTGGATTTGTCATTGAAGGCTTGTGAGGGAATCATGTACAAATGAGAATGGGAGATTGGGTGGAAATGGTTAAATGAATAAAATCAAAATGTGCAAGGTTGGTCTACATATCATCAAAAACAGTTGAATAATAATGCCCTTAGAAGCCTTTATTACACAGTTCACAATAACACGTGGAAGCTGATTTTTGTAAACAGATCTATTACTGTAAGAGGAGTAGGAATTGGAGCGCAATGTTAGAATTTGAAAGAGCTGGAACATATATTATCTATGTGATAATACTGGATGGTACAGGGGGATTGGAATTTATATTAATATTTCAAATATCATACATTACATTGCTTTATGTTATTTCATGTCACACCAGATATCAAGAGGGGCACATCTCTTTATGTTTATAGTCTATTGATTGAAAGAATGTCTGAAGCACATTTGTGACATACTTTGTAAACGTTTTAGAACTAAGGAATTATTTCACAACAATTAAATACATAATACAAACAGTAGGAAAGGAATGCGTTTGGTGACTCATTTATTTCAGGAATTTGCAGCAGGTGAGATAAGAAACATTTTCATGTTCATATTCAGCCTTCGGTTAAAGAAAGTTAATTGAACAATTCTACAGCTGCATTTCCAGCACCAACTCCCTATTCCTGATCCTGGTGCATATTTTAGTTCTTTATTAGAAATATGGGCTCTTCACAGGCATCTGTTATGGGAAGAAGGAGTAGTGATGAAGTAATGGAACCTTTTCTGCAGTGTACATCTATCTCACTTACAATTTTCCATATTTCCTGGGCTTCTACAGCATCACCAAGGCCACCTGCAGCTGCCTTTCAGAATATAACAGATTGGTATCTCGCCATCTTAGAGCATTGATTTTCCCAGTGGAAGCACAAGCATATTTGCCTTGCCCCATATGAACTGGCATCTGGTCTGGCTCCCACATTGCATGGTGTGCCGACACCACCGCCTACCTTGGTACTTCACTCTTTACCTGGCACAGACACAGTGCTGCACTAGTTCCCGCGCAGACACCTGCAAAGGTTTCAGCATAGTCACATGCACTGATTGCTACACTGACGGTATCACTCCACTAGCCCTCACATGTGTACTGCACTTGAACATGCTGTGACACAAGCAGCACACTGGATTTCACAATAGCACAAAAGCTGGCAGATGTACTGACAACCACATTAGGTACAGGCACCGACATTTGCATCTATAGTGATCCATGGTGATACGCTAACTGTCCCACAAATGCACATAGGAACACATACTTGAGAAAAAGGAATTGAAACATTCCCAGCCATATTAGCGAAAAATTTCGAACGGCTCAGTTCCATTGTAGCCAATAAACGTACACGTCAGGCTAAGTCCAAATAATATCGGGAGTTTTGTTGGTTCAATGCAGAATGCTCCAGGGCGCACAAGTTCTTAAAAAATGCCCTGAAATTTATGCCTCGAGATAGAGAACATATAAAGCAGGCAAGGTGTTTAACTACGGTCAGAAAAGAAGAACTAAGGCACATTGCCTGGCAGGACTTGGAGAGGGCTAGTGCCCTTAAAGATACAAAATGTCTCTGGGCAGTTATTAACCACCCCCAGTTTACAGAGGAAGTAGGGAGAGTGGAGTGCAAGATTCTGGGTGATACTTGGGTAACACATTTTACTTAAATTTTTAATCCTAATGGTAGGGAACCAGCTGTAGGGCACGAGGATCCAATAGTCGACATGGTGCAAGCAATAAAACTCAGTAGTTCACTTGTGGTGGAAGAGGTGGAAGATGCACTTCAAAAAGGAATAGGTAGAAAGGCCCCAGGCCCAGATGGAGTCCCTCTGGACCTTTTTAAGTTGACTGTAAATCTCTGGGCTCCCCTGTTGACCAACCTGTTTAAATCCATAATTGTTGGACCAATCTCTCTGTCATGGAAAGAGGCTATAGTTGTCCCAGTGTTTAAAAAAGGGAAGAGAGATGACCAAGCCTGCTGTAGGCCCATTTCACTAATTGATTCTACGGTGAAGGTACTGGGCAGGGTAATCCTGGCACGATTGGAGACATGGGCCGGTGGTAGGGGGGTCATCTCCAAAACACAATACGGATTTCGCAAAGGATTGGGAACTACAAAACAGTGTCTGAATCTGTCCTTGATCACGGGCAAGTACATGAAGGCAAAGAGCGGCCTATTCACCTTGCCTTCATGGACTTGTTAAGTGCCTTTGACACTGTCAAAAGGGGGAAACTGTGGGTACTGATGGCAGAGATGGGTTTTGAAAATGCAATAATTCACCTCTTAAAAAGATTACATTCGAACACCTTTGTCTCAATAAGATTTGGCACTCACGGGGAAAGAACCTAACCTATTGCTTCAACAGAAGGAGTGCGTCAAGAGTGCATTTTAGCCCCTTTCCTCTTTTTAGTATAAACAAATGGTCTGGAGGATTTCCTGTTGAGGCAGAACACTGATTTCCCCCAAGTTAAGGGGCAGCCGGTTGCGTTACTTTCGTACGCAGACGACACGGTCCTGATGTCGCTGACAGCGAACGTTTTACAAATTTCTCTGGACACCTTTACAAATTATATGGCGACTATAGACTTAAAGGTTCATTTTTCAAAGTCTTATATTATGGTCTGTGGGCCAAAACAAGCAAAATCTAGGAGTTTTAATGTTAGAGCCAAACCAGTCGAAAGGGTGGAAAGCTTTACATATCTAGGAAATAGAGCAGGGATCTTAAATGGGACTTTTTAATTACAATGAGGGCCCAACAAACCAATAGCGGAGCAGAGGGGATTTTTAGGTTTGCTTGTAAGCTAGGTCATAGGCCTGTGCCACAGCTTGTCACTCTATATAATGCAAAATGTGTATCGACGGCATCATACGGGGCCGGGGTTTGGGGTCATCAAAAAAGCCGCTTGTTACAAGTGGTAGAAATTAAATTCATAAAACGCTTACTGATGATCCCAACCAGTACAGCCACTTCTTTCTCTCATCGAGAGATAGGGTTGGATTATCTGGAGGATCGCAAAAACTCTGCCCCTTTGATTTTATGGTCTAAAATGTGGTTAAAAGAAGAACTACAGTTTACTTGGGTAATAATGGAAGACTGCCTTAACCTTGATAAGGTGATGACTATTCCCTGGTTTCGATATGTTAAGGAAAGATTATATGACATTGGGCTGGGTGAGTTTCATGAAAATCCGACAAAGATCCCCATAAATGCCAAAAGCATAATCAAGAAGCAATACAGAGACTGGGCACATGTGAAACATTTTCAGCAAGAGGCGTCTGGCCCGAAATGTGCTTTTTTGCCTAACCAGCAGTACTATCTAGCCTTTTCTGCAAATTGTCAGATGCATTTTTATTTAACCAGATTTCGCCTGGGTACATTTCACTTTTTGCTTGCTTTTCCTAGACAAACCGGGTGGGCGGAAACCCTTAGTGTCTGTCTCTGTGATAACAGTACTCCTCAGAGCACTATGAACTTTACACTCTTTTGCACACTCTATGATGATCAGAGAAGGAGATTTTTTAGACCAATACTAAAAAATATCTCTCCCTGTACATACCTAGAGAGATGTGAGTGTTTGCAACTTTTTGAAAATTCTACTGTTTGTTCTGCATTAATGAGTTTCATTAAAGTAGCACTGGGTATTAGGAGACAATTTGGAATGTAGTAATTAAATCGGGCAGGGAAATGAAATGATTTTAGTCTACGGAAATTGTAACGTTTTTTCGCAGGATTAGTGTTTTATTTCCCAGGCGAAATTTTTCTTTTTTCTTGCCTTCAAAGATAAATATGGTCTTCTCCCCAAAATGCACTTAGCACTTTATGTATAATGATAACCTAGCTTGTAATTGAACCTTACATGAATTTTTATTATTTCTCACCGTGATAAAATATTTATATCCCATTGTGATGATTTATGATAAATGTTTTAATGTTTTTATATTTGATGTATTTTAGAATGCTTTTATGGTTGTATACTAACCGAATAAAGCTTGTTTTGAATTGAATTGACATTGAAACATTGACTCACAAAGGAATAGGTACTGAAAGGTGTACTCCTGAACATAGGCAAACCAAAATAAGCATGGAAAATAAGCAAGGAACAATGAAACAGAAACATGGATACTATGGCACATTCCAGGGGACTCGACAAAAGTAATATGGACAGCTGGAGAAAGACACATGGACATGGACATGGACACTGGTGTATGGACACTGGGAAATAAACAGTGAGAACATCAACATGGATACATATCCTCTGCATGCCTACTCTGTCTGAGCACAACCTACTCTGACACATGCACCTATAACTATTCTCTATTTTAGCAAATTTCACACAACTCATTTACAAGATCACAATCTCTCCTCTCTCTTCTGAAAGGTATACCTGTGCAACATAACAATACCTAACCGCCTCTAACTCCTGTATTAATCCCAACAACAGGGCGTTTGAGCTCACACCACCCCCGACTAATGATTGCGACCAACCGCTAATACGTTAGTCCACCATAAATAACTGAAAGGACTGCATGGAATGGTTTGCTTTGAGTGCACAAGACTATTCTCTATAAATAACAAACAGTAACCAATAACACTGTACCAACAATGAACATTGGGTCCTGGAGCAGCGTGCTGCCCGGTGTAAAGCCCTTCGGTGCCTCGTCAGGGGTAGTAAGTGCTATATAAATGCAATTACAATACAATATAATACAATACATACTCAGGGTCAGAGGTATGCAAAATCAAGCACAAAAGCACAAGTGCCAAAGTAAGGGCACTGCGACACAGCCATTAGGCACGTCTGCAAACTGATTTACTACTTTCTGCTCAGGCCTTACTATTTGTAGTCATTCAGCAGCACAGCCTGTGGCATTAAAGTGGGTGAGCACTTTTTATGCATTTACATGCCCCAGGAACATAGATATGTTTAAAGACGAGTCAAAGGTCACTGGAGCAAAGAAGACAAAGGCAGAGACTGTGGGACAAGGATATGGGCACAAAAATTCATGGATGGGGGAGTACAGACACACCATCACTAACTCACAGACATGGGGGAAGAAGGGATGGTTTAAGGGGCAAGAAACTGCCCCTGGGACAAGGACTCTAATACAAGGGCACTGTGTCTAAAAGCATTAGTACAGGAATAATAGAACACTCACACTGGGCAATGAACAAGTGAACAAGAGAAGACATGGGGCAGGATATTGGGCCAAGGGCAGTGGGAAGTGGGCTAGAAAACAAAGATCCTGGAACACATTCACAGGTAAGTAGATGGGTCAAGGACACTGAAACTAGGACACCAGAACTCAGTCAAGCAAACACAAACAAAGGAATGCAGATTTTGGACAGGTACACTAGGAATTGGGTAGCCGGACATGGACACTGACCTTTAAGCTTGGACGTGAGGCTCAAAGAATGGTGTAAGGACAACAGGGCAAGAACTCTGCACAAGGATTCTGGGAAAAAGTCTCTTTGAAGGGGACAATTCAATATTGAAACATGGGCCAGAACATGGAAAGAACAATAGAGACAATAATAACAAAACATGGACACAAAGACAAGGACACAAGGACAAGAATATGAGTACAGGTACTCCTGGAGAAGGCTCCTGAAAAAGGTACACATGATCTGAGACACCAAACCAGGAAACCTGGCATGAGAACAGGGACTGGGGAACACATACACAAAGATAAACACACAACAATACGTGGGCACATGAACAATGGAACACACACTGGAAAGGCGACAGTAAGAGAGTCTCCTGAGACAGCGGTACTGGGACACAGACACCAAGGGTCTGCTAAACAGACACCATGACAATGGAGCCCAATGCTCAAAGAGGAACAACACAACTGTAACAGTGCTCCATGTCAAAAGGCCACTCAAAACTACGGACCTTATTGATATGACTGGCAAAGACAAAAATCTTGATTACAAAACACTTGCTTTTGAACGTTGCACCATATTTATCAAAACTAAAGAAAATTGATTAAAGATAATTGACATAAGGGGATGTAATTTACTCATCTGTAACCTATGTCCACTTAACATTTGTCTAAGGGGTCACAAGTAGCCATTCCAGAGGTGTATCAGCAGGGGTATGGAGGATCTCATACTAATAGGGAGCACTTAGTGTATTTTTTGGTGCTCAACATTTTAAGGGCATTTCCCACAGTTAAATGTCTGGATGTAACTGCTACCTCAAGTGTGGGACAGGAGAGCCTACTGCCTCATTTTTTTCCACAGGACAGAGAAAGAATGGGCATGGAGGAAGAAACTATTTTAATTGAATGAAGAAAGAATGTCTGAAGTTAACTTCAAATTTGTGAAATTTCTACCTAAACTGTAGCTTTTCACTCAATGCATAAAGTATGCAAACTTAATGCTTGGAAAAAAACCTTTTCTGTTTTTTAGAGACTCGCATAGAACTGTCAATATCTGATGCGGAAAATTAAGTTATGGTCCCTAAAACTGGGCCCACCAGTAACCACTGGCTCAAATTAAGCACTGGGTTGAACTCACATCTGGATCTTCAAAGTGACAGAGTTCAATTTGGCTGCTCCTCGTGCCTTAGCCACAAGGGAAATGTAAAGTTATTTGTTGGAATCCAGGATCCTTTTGTGACTTCTGGTAATGGTGTGTTGAGGCACCTAACTTTAATGTAGCATAGGCCCTCTTTCTACTGGGTCACACCTTTTTGTGCAATTGCTATACTCTCAGGGGCTTAATTAAGAGAGACCTGGGTCACTTCTGAATCACATACATGGCTTTGAGTGGCATTATAAATTATAAGTAAGGCGACGCAGCACAAATTGCTGCATCACCTTACTCTGCACCCTGGAGGTGTTCCATGGGCATTGCAGTAGGTTTTCCCAAGCAAAACCCGTGGAATTTGACGCTGCCCCATATTTACAAAGTGATGTAACCATGGGAAAGCATAAAATCGGTACGTCTCCAGAGGTGAGGCATAACTAAAAGAAATATGTTCATTTCTCCTCGTTGTTTCCTCTTTCCATGTAGCACACAAGTAAAGAGGAAAACGCCTCACAGGATGGTTTGTGTGCAGGAAGGTGCCTCTTCCTAAACAAAAACAATCCTGCCTTCAAAGGAGGTGCCTATGTTGGCGATAGGCTCCCAAAATGGCGCTAGCACAGGGAGGAAGGACAGGAATGAACCATAATGCTTAAATACAGTGCATTCCTGCCCTTACACTTTGGCATAGGGCAGCAAGGTGCCTTACTGTGCTGCCCTATGCCAAAATGCCATAAATAAGGTTCTTAATTGCTTGCCAGCACTTGCTCGCGATGCAGTTTGCTCATATTCCAGTAAAATCTACACGGAATGGTCTATAAAAATGGGGGTGTTTTCTCCACCTACTCACAACTCACAATTTCTGGATTACTTACATTTGGATCTTTTAAAAGTTATTTTTTAGGAGCAGAGAAGTGTAATAAATCTTTTGCTAAAATATTGCTAGCAGGGTTATGACCATATGCCTGTACACTTCGTTTGCATTGGCAGTGTCCTGTCACATAACCAAAAGAGCCCACGTGATGTAATTATGACCCCTGAAAAGTCTGTAACGTAACATCCTCACTCATCTTATTTCCACTTGTAAAGATGTGCATATGTTGTTCTTGTGAATTATGATAGGCTACGATGTGCAAATGCTCAATCCACAAAGCCATTTGTTCAGCACTTTTAACTTGAATTACAAGTATAAATCCACATTACAAATCAGGGCCGGACTGGTCATAGCGTGCATCAGGCGTTTGCCTGGTGGCTGAAAGGATGGTGGTCGGTTTTGTTACTGGTGGACGATTTTGCAACGAAGCTACAATACTGGCAGTAGCAGCCAGTGGTGGGAGTGCAGCCGGGCGCTGCTGTGGGGCAGGGGAGGGGCAGGGTGTGGGGTAATAAACCACGGATTACGGCCGATTAGAGGTAAGTAAACATATAAATAAATAAATAAAACTAATTTTGTTGCACGCGCTGCATTGTCAAATGCGATGTAGCACACGCAACGAGATTCATTTTATTTATTTATTTATATGTTTACTTATCTCTATTCGTCCGTAATCCGTAGTTTACTACCCCCCACCCTGCCCCTCCCCCGTCCCATGTCAGCGCCGGCAGCACTCCCATCACGGGCCGCTACTGAATACTGACCCCCAGTAACAAAGGCAGAAGTGCTGGGGAGCAGATTTTGTTAAGCAGCAGTGCTTCCCACTTGAGCCCCCCCACAGGAGGGGGGGGTGGGGGGGGGGGGGGGGGTCAGTCTGACAAAATTGATAGGGCCGCTTTTGTCCTCTTTCCAGAGCATCCCTACTCTTGAACTCCCACTTCCCGCTCCTGGAAATAAGTTGACACATCTGCAATATTTGACCACACGTCTATTGTGCTATCACAGACAGAGCCTGCAGCACGTGTTGCACATGGTCGAGGCAGAGCACCTGTTATAGAGGTGCTGCAGATGCAGCTGTGAAGCAGACCAGACTGTACAGTAAGCTGGTCTTGGAAGGGAAAAGGGCCACTAGCAGTCACGGCCGGTGCAGGTAAGCACAGTGGGGCAGGTGGGCAGGAATTCGACAGACGATGGAAAAGGATTTATTATTTATTTAATTTTCCCTATTCCATCTTCTGCCGATTTACCCCCTTCCGCCCTGCCCCACCCCACCACACTAACCTGCGACAGCCACCGCTGGCCACCAGCAAAATATTTTCATATTTTGTGTCTTTTCAGACTCAGCTGCTGCTAGTACACAGTCTAATACTGGGGTAAAACATTTGTAAACTTTTTTTTTTAAGAAGAGTGCTACTTTTGTCAATTAGCAGCGAGACGCTTCACTGGAAAGGCTGTCTCCACCCCTCTTCCATTTGACTCCTTGACCTTTAGTTGCCTCCAATTAAAAAAGGGAAAAAGCACAGATTTAATTTTGATTTTACAAGACTTGCAGTGATTGAAATGCATTTGATGCCGTCAGAGAATCAAGGCTTTTCAGCCAACAGCCTGTGGCATTCTGGGTCTTGTAGTTTTGCTGTCATTTTGGGCTCAAAAATCCCAATATGCAAGGATGTGTTGGTTGGAAAGCAAGGATTGGATGAAGGAGTCGCACATCGTGTAGAGTCACTGTGCAGTTGTTTTAAAACGTAAGAAACTGGTGAAATTCATTTTGATAACTGTTCTTGTTTCACATGTAAAACCCAAAGTAAACTTTTATCTTTAATTTGCATATTACATTAAAAACCATCATTAACAATGCGAGTTATTTTATTTTTTCTATTTAGTTTAGTTTTAGTTTTTGAACTGTGAAAGCTCTGAAACCAAGTTTAATTAACACGCAAGATAAGTACAGCATGGAAAGCCTCAGTGGAAGCTTCTCTAACACAAAGAAAATGTACAGCACAGGCAGCAGTAGCAGCAGCAGGAAGAGCATTACAAGGTTCTGCCACGCACACACACAAGATGTCCAACACAGGGAGCAACGGGGCAGGCTTCCCTCCCTTTCAGAATAGGTTCAACTGGTACAACTAGAGGGAGCATCAAATGTGCTAGCTCCCCTCTTTCACAGAGAGGTACAGCTAGGGCAGCAGCACTGCAAGCTTCCCTGCCTCAGAGGAGAGGAGCAGCTTGGGCAGCCACAGAGCCACTTTCCCTCTCTCAAATGCAATACAAATTGGACAACAGCAGTGCAGCTTTGATTTCACATCATGGCAGCTAAAAAAGCACGCTTGTTCTCATTGGAAACATGGGAAAGCAAGCCAAAGTCAGTCTTTGGTTCATTGTATTCCTTCTGAAGGAGCCCTGGCCTGGCTGATCGGGTTGAGCTGTTCTATTTGGAGTAGGGCCGATTTGCATATGGTTGATCTCTGTCTAGAGTGGCACAGTGGGCGAAAAACAATTTGCTTGGATGCAGTCCCTGGTGATCACCAAGAGTAATTCAAGTATTTGTCCTATAACCTTGTTATTTATTTTTATTTTATTTTAGAGTTTTATATAGCGCGAACTTGAACCGATTAGGTTATCAGAGCGCTTTACATAGCATCAGTTCCGTTACATGTTATCAAAGCACTTTCCATAGAATCAGTTACGTTACATAAGGAACACATTTCTTTTTGTTCTAGTGAATAGGGTTATCTCTTCACACGGGGGAAGGGATACACCTGGCTATACTCCAACAGTCACATAGGCGACTAGTCGTTAAAGCTATATCTCTAAACACAGGGAGGGGATACACATGGATACAATCTAAAAATCACATAGGATACTAGTCATTAGAGTTATCTTCTATCTACACAGGAGGGATATGACTGGAAGTACTCTAAGGGTCACATAGGGGTGGTAGAGAGTACAAAGGTCCACTGCAAACACTAGTGATAAGAGACAACTACATACACATAATAAGGGATATGACTGGTTAAACTCTAAGACGTATAGAGGTGGTATTTTGTTAGTCTCATTGTTAATCTCACAGGGAACAGACACAGTGCACTTGTCAAGATTTTGTGGGCTCACTCTCATCAAATTTCAAGTAGTGCTTGGAACTCCTGGAGAATGTGGAGAACAAGGCTTTTAACCCCTTCCATGCTGATGAAGGCCGGGAGCCGTCATGGCACACAGTGCTTGTGTGCTGATGATGGCTCACAGCCGTCATGACCATGCCTGCGATCGGAATGTGCCGCACAGGAGCGGAATTCCGGCCGCGGGCAAGGGGTTAAAATGAGTTTATCGTAAACATTAGACAGCACAACACAGTTCTTTTGCACATTCTCATTTCCTTGATATCCTAAGTACACTTCTGAGGTGTTGATGATAGATTAGTGTTCGAGCCAAATCAGAATGTTTAGAACAACACACTTTTACAACCCCCAGCTTAAATGGATATGAGGCTGGGCAATTTGTTAATCTAATAGTAGATGCGCTTTCAAATTGATGTAATTACCAAAATGACATTGCTTCACAATGTTTTATCTTGTTCTTTAACATTATTTGTTTGTAAATGTCACAACTTTGACAACGCACTTCGATATGTCTTCATTGGACTGTGGCCAAGATATTGATTTGGCCATAAAAGTGGCAGATAGTAAACTGCAATCAACTGGAACTCTTTTCAGAGTGGGGTGCTGGCCTGTGGCTTCTGGTCACTAAAATCACAAGGCTTCTGAAAAATCTTGGAGCGGATAACAGAGATTTTAGCAAATTCGAAAAACCTCATATGCAGCAGAGTATGGGGTGTATAGATATATATAGATAGATAGATAGATAGATAAATAGATAGATAGATAGATAGATAGATAGATAGATAGATAGATAGATAGATAGATAGATAGATAGATAGATAGATAGATAGATAGATAGATAGAAGATTAAGTGGTATGCCAGAGAATCGAAGGATGTGGAGCCAACGCCAAAACTCAAACCTGTTTACCCAGATGCAAAGTGGGTGTTAGTCCATATCCATATTTCTCAAGATATGGGTAAAAGATATAAACAAGTGGGATGTTTCTGTATAATCACGTATAGTGAGCACATTCTCAGCTGAAATGGATTTGTGAAGTAAGAAAAACAGCAGCAATAATACTGGAAGTTTCAAGTTCAAGTTCAACCGCTTTCTTGCTAGGGAATGCTTGCAAAGGTTTATTTTTAAAATTGGACTTAGGGCATGTTTCTGCACCTTTCCACTAGTGGTGCTGTAGCAACAATTTTCAGAGTGTGGGTCCTAACATCTAAGGTGCATCACTGAAGTGAAAGAGGCTGTGAAAATCCTAGCTTTACACAAAGAGAAAGTGTAACAAATGTATTCAGACGAAGAGAGAGTGGTAAGGGTGTAGTATGTCATTGGTGGTGTATTTTGGAGCACACTGTCACAAATATGTTACTAATGCATTGTGTGTTAGCGCACTGTCATTTACAGTCAGCACATTTTTCATTGAAATGGCCACTTGATTTGCACAGACATACAGTTTTACCTAGTATACAATGTGGCACACAAATAGTAATGTGTAGCAATCGGGTTTCATGCAAAACCACATTACCAGGGAGTCTCCTGTTTACCTAGTTATCAAAACTAAATATTGTGTGTAAGTAGATTGCCCTGTGTACTAGTGATTGGATCCCTGCACAAATCCATTAAAACCACCTAATGTCTGATAACAGTATACTCGGATGACAAAAGGGGATACTGATTTGGATCAAGGAATGGGAATGATATGTTCATGTGTGTGAAGAACTAAAGGAAACAAGAATGTGCTTTGGGGAAAAGATGCTGAAAATCCCACAAATTTCATGTTCAGCGTGATCTCGAGGCCTGTGGGTACCAGAGGAAAGGAGGACTGACATCAAACAACAGAAAATTTAGGATTACTAGAAATTAGAAAGATGTTATTGATCTAGGTTTCCCTGATGCATAGGTGTGATATGTGCAACCAGTAGACAGGCAGCTCAAACTTCCATTTTACTTATGGTTGCTTCCCAAATGTTCATATGCACTGCACCCAGTTTATCACATGTGAGCACCTTTAACCCATAGAAACCTCAAACAAGTCTGGCAACACCCATGCTCAGCAGTCCAAAAGTGAAAAATTAGAAGGCAAGTATTTGCAGGAAAATATTTATTTGTGAGGGAGACTAGAGGAAATGACCATGTTTTGGAAAAAAAACAAATGCTAAAAATCAACCAGTCAGGACAAGTGTGATCAATCTTGCCAAGAGATTCCCTACATGGTAAAGAATTTGAAAAAATATATTTTTCATAATTATCATGCAGTCTTATGCTTGATATTTTGCATCACACAGAGTAACATAACCAGTGCTAATATTACATACCTGATTATGGAGAATGCATTCCTTAGAAAAACACATATATTTGGTAATGCTCAACTTCAGTCCTTCAGGGCAACATTTCTTTGGTTAGCATTCAGGGATTTTGCTCAACATTTACAGATATGCACCAAAATATAAAGCAAAGTTGTTAAAAAAATACACATATCTCCACATTTTTCATTTTTCATGGAATGTTTAGACTGCGATGAGCACGCACGCAACCTGGGCTTCATCCTGGACTCCTCCCTCTCGATGACCAGACAAGTCAACGCCGTCTCCTCATCATGCTTCAACACCCTACGCACGCTCCGTAAGATCTTCCGAAGGATCCCGACCGAAGCCAGGAAGACGGTCACCCAGGCACTCGTCACAAGCCGACTGGACTACGGAAACACCCTCTACGCCGGAACCACAGCCTAGCTACAGAAAAGACTCCAACGCATCCAGAACGCCTCCACCCGACTCATCCTGGACATCCCCCGACGCAGCCACATCTCTGGACACCTGAGGGACCTGCACTGGCTCCGTGTCAGCAAGAGAATCACGTTCAGACTCCTCACCCACGTACACAAGTCCCTCCACGACCTGGGCCCCAAGTACCTCAACGACCACCTGACCTTCTACACGCCCACTCGCCAGCTACGCTCGACAAGCCTCACCCTCCCCACCGTACCACGCATCCGAAGAGCCACCGCCGGAGGAAGATCCTTCTCCTACCTGGCGGCCAAGACATGGAACTCCCTCCTCACCCACCTCCGACTGACCCAGGACCATCTCGCCTTCAGGAGACAACTCAAGAGCTGGCTGTTTGAGCAATAGCAGACCCCCTTCCCCCAAGCGCCTTGAGACCCTCCGGGTGAGTAGTGCGCTATACAAATGCTATGATTGATTGATTGATTGATTGAGCTATTGATACAGGTTTTGCGCAGAAAAATGATATAGTTTGGATGGATAGACATAGAGAACATAGGGGTACATCTGTTTGAACTACCTAACGCTGATTTTTCACACAAAACTCCAACAGAGAGGTACGCAAACACCCCAGCGGTGAAAGGTTTAAGCCACTGCAACAAGAGTGTAGGTGGCTGTATGAGTGGAGATGCAAGTGCGGCCAACACGCTGACTTAGTTGTCACGGCCTCTCAGCATAGTTGCTATCACTCTCTTTCATGCATCCTCCCTTCAGTCATGATGCTGTAGGTGATATTTTGGCCACCCTTAGTCCCACTGTCACTGCTGTACTATCTGGTATTTCTGCTGTCAGTTTGTGTTATCATACTGATGTCATTCTCTGTCACACCTTACTGCTACCACCGCTCCTACAATCACATCCTGCTATTCCTACTATGGCCACCTTCAGTCCTGTTGCCACTGTGGCAACACCCGCTGTTATCATTCCCTGAAGTCTTTCTGCTCTCACTGCATGATGTAATGAATGCCTGCTGGTATAAAACTGTTTCTGCCACTGTCACCTTTTTCCCTTGCAAACTTCACTTACGTGTCCAAGTCACACACCCTGACCTCTTTTAGAATCTGCCGCATCCCCTACATGTAATAGCCCCTCTCTTTCTCACCAATAGTTTGTTACACACATTTTAACTTTTCTCACTGTCTCATAAAAACACACATATGCCAAGTATGGCTGATTATCTTACACTCCTTTTCACCAGCACAAATGATAAATGGTAATTTTTTTGTAAGGCCCATTTTCGACATTGTGGCGTAGCTAGACCTGTGGCGGTCACTACATTTGCAGCCCCATGTGGCCCCATGAAAAAGCAAGGGGGTTGTGCTGACGATTTATGCGTTTGCCGCTCCACGACGCCCACACGTATGAGCCCGGGTAGGCCGCCGCCGCCCCCAAAACTTGTGCCGCCCGGAGTTGAATGCACCCCGCACCCCCTTGCTATGCCACTGATTCTATAAGGAGGTGATATGGAGAAGTTGGATAAAGTGCATACCAAAGGTTTTTTTGTGCATATAGTGACAAAGAGGTATCAGAATGAGGACCTGCCTGGAAAGATCCTGAACCGGAAAATGGAAATAAAAATATTTGTACTGTGATGAGAAGACATCAAAAATGGGAACCCAACCTTGTTGTTATAAGGGGTAGAACCTAATGAAGCGTATGTAATGAGAGGACTTGAGACAAACCCGCATTGGATCTTTCTATGGCATATAGTCACACATGACTATCAGTCAGCAGCAGATTCTTGGGCTTCTTGGCCAGCATTGTGATGACTTTAAGGCTGGTGCAATCTAGAGAGAACAACCCCCATGCCTCTCTTAAGAACGAATATTTCCTGCTTTAGGCCCTGCAACAGGAGGTGGTTGGAAATTAATATCTCCACAGAAACGTGCATAGGCTGTGATTGTGTTTGGAGTCCCCCAATCACGCCAAAGGAAGAAAGAATAACAGTCTCGGAATTGGGTCACAAAGGACTTGATGTGGGGACCATGGGCTAGATGTAAGTAATTCCCATTTACAGACTCTTAAATACCGAATTTTACAGAATCGGTATTTAAGAGTCTGTAAATGGGAACGGGGCAGATTTAGGTAATTCCGCAATTTAAGAATACCGAATCTGTATGATTCGGTATTTACTGATTCGGTAAATACCAAATCGGTATTTTCCATTGATTCCTATGGGCCTAGACTTATTTTGAATCCGAATCGGTAAATACCGAATCCTGCAAGGGTGCAGGGGGTGTCACTTTGACACCCTCTAGCACCCCAAGTACAGGCTTGTGTGACATGTGGCACACATACATGCCCTAAGGGCATGTCTGTGTGTCACATGGCACAGGTGTGCATGCACAGATGTGCATGCACACCTGAATTCGGTATTTTACCACACAATAGGATTGTGTGGTAAAATACCGACTCTTAAAGGCCTGTGGCACTCTTAGGAGTGTCAGCTACATATGGTATTTTACCGAATCGGTATATTTATCGAATCGGTAAAATTACCGAATCGGTAAAATTACTGATTCGGTAGGCCCCCTACATCTGAAAAGCCTAATACCGGTCGGAAACGGCCGAAATCAGCCGTTTCCGACCGGTATTAGGGCTCCTACATCTGGCCCTTTGTGCTTACATTTTTTTTAGTCTGAATGAATGTTATGTAGACTGCTGGGTGAGGTGACTCAGGTTTGTGATGATGACCTAATGTTTTAATGGTCTTTCGGGATAGTAAGGAGCATAGGATGAACTACATATTATTCTATAATCATGTACTCTATATGATGAATTTGACTGGAGGGTGTAATGAGGCATATTACGCTTGTCGCTTTATGTTGAAAATAGATAAAAAGATATACAAATCATGCAAGCTGAATAAATATATCTTGAATAATATTGGGACAGTAATTACATCTCTGATTAATTCATAATTTGGAGAAATATAGGAATACTTTTTTGTTGAGTTAATGTCGATCTCCTTTTTCTCAAACTCCAAAAATGTTGTTCGGGGGGCTTTTTTGTTTAGGGTTACTTCTTAAAGGTAAAAAAACCACTGAAATTCACGAGTTGCAGTTATCTTAACTAGTGCCCTAAAATAACTATAACTCGAGCCCTCAACATGCACTGATAATGATCCCATATATTGCATCACTCATGACATCTCCTATGACATCATTGATAATATTCCTGCAACATTTACAATGAAATGATTGATGAGAAAACTGCGCATGGGGGCGTGAGTTGCAGTAGCGGCTCATGGTTGGAGTGCTGCGGGGCAGTGGGGCGGGCGGGCGGGGGTAGAGGAGCAGATTGGGGGGTAGTAAACTACGGAATATGGCCCAACGGAGGTGAGTAAACAAATAAATACATAAAACAAATTGTGTTGCACGCGCTACATCGCATTTGGCAATGCAGCCCACGCAATGAAACTTGTTTTATTTATGTATTTGTTTACTTACCTCTATTCGGCCATATGCAGTAGTTGTGAAAATGCAAAATAAAGTTTAGGGCTGTTTATAAACTTCAGGATTGTGTGCTGATTCGGTGGTGATATTGAGAGGTGCGTGTGATCTATTAGAAAAGTGTCTACTCAGCTACGTTTTAAGTAACTACACATAGGTAATGCACACATATGCCTACGTCTGAACGATTATTGCGGGCTGCCAATGAATATTATGCAATAATATCGATTTAAGCGGGCAAATATCCTCTTGTGCAAATTTTCGCCCTTCTAATTCAAGCCATTTACACGTCTAAATTAGATTTACACGTGCAAATGGCTGTTTGAATCAGGGTCTGTGCGTCTTGTTGGAAACTACCTTCATCCAAAAGCAGGGAAAAAATGTTCAAGAGAGCAATTGATTTTTTTTGTTGTTGATTTCTTTTTTAAGTTAAAGCTCATGGAATCCCTATGAAGTCCCGCCATCTGCTTCGTGACCGGAACAACCTCAGCTACACTAAATGAAAACAAATCCCGGGTGTTCAGTACAGAAAATATCGCAAACACAGCTCGGTTTTTTAATTGAAACAGTATCGCGTTGATTGGTTAATCTACGTGTTCAGACTTCACCCGTCATGATTAAAGATAATCAAAGCCTCTTAACCTCCCCTGCACTTGCCATATGTGCTTTACTTTGTCTGAGAAGACACTTGCTGGCTGCACCAGAGGATGCAGGATGGCAGCGCGAGGCGCGCGACGAGGAGCCGATGTTATATCAACAGGGCCAGAATAAGACGCAGCAGACAGCTGCCGAAAGGGCACATCCTTCCAGAGTTAAATATGGAGCTGCGTTTATCCTCAGATTCCTTCTGGAGTGGAAGTTGCGGCTCAGACACAGTGGCACGTCAGCACCTGACACCCGTGAGAATGAAACGTGCAAGTGCGCGACCTCTACATGAGTAGGGTGTCTGGCCAGACGTCTCAATGTCACTGGCAGGGGCACAAGTCCTAAAAAAAGAAGTGGGGGGACGCTGACATCATGACAGGAAGTGACATCACGAAAGGTGACTTGCACCATCAGACTCATTGCCTCCCCTCGCTCACCCCTTAGATGCGATTGCATTAGAGAAGCCAGCGCGTGAGCAGCGTTCTGAATGAGCTCCGATCTCGCCCCAGAGAGGCCAAAGAGTGAATGTGTGGCTCCATTTGCTCCAGTTTCGAGCTCCCGGTAAAATAAGTGGGGGGATGCCGTCCCCCCGCATGTACCCCGACTCCAGCCCTGGTCACTGGGTACCATGTTTTAAGTGTTAGTCTGTTCTTTCCAAAAATCTTTATCATCTGATGTACCATTCCAATTAGTTTCATTGCAAAGAAATAAGATAATAATGTTTTTGTAATATTTACCATTGCGCTGTCCCTTTAAAATGCAATCACCTTGTCCTTCGCCACATGAATTTGAGGACCGTTACTTACAAATTGTACTTGAATATTTTTGATAAGTATACACTATACACCTGATATATTGAGATGTGATATATATGTACATAGTTAGCTCGTTCTTTGAATTGTGTTCAGTAAAATCTAAGGTGCATTACATATAAAACAAAGACTGAAATTACTAGTACACCAGTGACTTTTAACACAAAGGGATTGCACTACTACTGGGGCCGCGAGCTAGACATAATTACAGAAAATAATAACGTTTTGAAAAATGATAATGTTTTGATCATAATCCGAAACCAAGTGATTAAAAAGTTGGACACAAGAAAAAAATAGATCTGCAACGTCACTTTGAGTTTCTCATAAAGTCCTAAAAGTCTCATTGGTGGTAATGTACCATCACTAAAATAGACCCCGCATTTCAAATCCTTGTGAATGGCGATTTAGCACCAAAAATGCAGACAAACAGCAAGCAACGCCAGTGTTAGTGTTTGCTTTCCTTAGAACGTCCCAAAAAATTGGCGCCAGATAAGTAGTGCCCATGGGTTAATCGCCAATCGGTACAAATATGTCCCTAAAATGATAGAAACCAAACAAAATGAAAACATAGAGAAACAAGTATAAAACACAATCTGATGTTCTAAAATACAGTCTGAAGTATGCAAAAAAGTAATGGATGGAATGCCTGATTTGATCTCAGCCACTGGCAATTGCTCGGGCTGCATCCCAGTCCATCCTTATTTTGCACACCGTGCTACATCAGTTAGGACACAGAAATAGGCAATTAAGTCTTGACACTGCTCCAACGGGAAACGTCCAGCCTGAACAGCCAGGCTAGGTCCTCCCTGATTCGGTTCACAAGCAACCCAAGACTAGTTTTATCCTTGTTAGGGATCATCAGTTGGGTATAGCTTGGTTCCAGTGGCACAGTGCACAGGACTCACAACTGAGCACACCCATCTTACTTACGGCACCACACTGAAGTGTACAAAAAAGTGATGGATGGAATTACAGAATTAATCTCGGCCACTGGTATTTTCGGGGCTGCATCGCAGGCCATCATTATTTTGTTTTCCATGCCACTTCAGTTTGGACCCAGACATATCCAAATAAGTCTTGACCATACTCCAATAGGAACAGTCTAGCCCGAACATCAGAAAAGCAGCACCACCAGCAGTGGTATATATAATTATGTTCTATCAGGTTCTGAAGATGATAATGCATTCGTTTGTGCAAATGAACACTGTTGATTTTGCGCTTAAGGTTTCAATTTTGCTTGTTTAAGGGTTCTTATGAACTTTGGGCCTGATTCACAAAGAGCCTCCGCAATGGTGACAGAGGCTCCGCAGTCGTGGCGGAGTCTCTGTAAGTAGAAACTACAGAGCGGAGACTCAGACTAGACTGAGCCTCTTTGTGAATCAACCCTTTATGTTCTTATCCTCTCTTGCTCCTTCGTCCCTTTGCATCTTCCCACCAAGAGTGTTTGCTGTAGGTCATGTCTTCCCATTCTGTTCAATAATAGAGCGCCCGTCCTTTAGTCCTTTCTTGTGGGGGGCTAAGACGGTGAGATATAAAGTCAGGCAGTTTTCATACTTTGCACCAGCACTATAAGTGCTCTGGACATTATGTGTGTATTTATTTATTTCAAATATGTATGTAAGACTAGCCTAATCACTTGTAAAGCAGAGCACTTTACGGATAACAAAACATCATATCCCGGGTGCAGCATCAACAAGAATGAAATAACTAATAAAAAAATCCAACAATTCGTCGTTAGGTCTAGGGCGGGTTTGTCCAACATAGTTCCAGGAGGGTCAGAACTATCACAGAGTTTCTGGGTATGTCTGTAAGATAAACTTGTATAAAGTGAATTTTAAAAGAACCTTTTGACATAACCAGGGGTTATTCTTGCTCTAAGTGGACCAGGGCCTGCCAGGACCATGCACCTGGAAAGCGGAAAAGGAAAAGTTATTGAACTAGGGCTCACTCAGCCACATATAGTGCTTAATTTGAGCCTGTGGGTTCAGGTGCTCAGCACCGGCACTTATGACAGTCTGCCACATGATGGGCAGTTTGCTTGATTTAGAGTGAGCACAGCAACAGTTGTTTACTAACCGTTAAGGTGCAGCTTCCATTTAACTTTGACTTGTTAACTGGTTTATTGCTTACAATCCAAAAGAATGGAGCTATATATACTGTCAAATAAATGTATTTATAGCTGTTGATTTTGGCTATTTCTGTTGAGCAGTAAGAGAATATAAATTTGTCAAGCACAAGATCGTTTTACATACTTGACGGTGACCGTGGTCACATAGATCACGCGCTGTGGTGGTTTCCTAGATGTACTTCTTAGATGACGAGTAAGACCACAGCTGTTTTAGATACCCTGCCCGCCTTTTACATCTCACAAAAAGCACTGGTTATCCCAAAAAAGAATGCGGTCTTTATAGACCTGTGGGGGACTTACCTGGTCTAGAGGAAAAGGAGCATGTTATTAATTGCATCAGGACCATTTGCACCCTCGATAATCTTTAAGGCCCTCATTACAAGTTCATCGGAATAGGGAGGGATATTTACCACACATGGTAACTTTCGGCATCCCAGGGTGAGGTATTTACAACATATGGTAAATGCCTCCTAGTCTGAATTTTTACCTTGTTAATGTAGCAGAACATGCAGAATCTGTATTTAACACACCGAATTCCTTGTGTTTTTCCTTTTTTACAGATCTTTTTTCTTGGATAAATTTCAACAGGATTCAGCGGCCGAAACCCAACTGGGGGAAACTACGAAACAGTAATAATTATCACTCATCTCCTAATTCGGATCACACAGGGATTGTAATTTAGCCCAGAACTTGAAATGAGGGCCTTCATATGGCACAGTGGCACCTCCTCCCAGGCTGCAATGGTTCAGCCCTAGCGTTTATTCACTAAATAGCAGGAAGTAATAACAAGAGAAGTACCCCCAGCAAATTGCAGTTTATCTTAGAAATTCTGAAATTAAGGAAAACCAAAGCATGGAACCAAGTCTTCTTCTGTCCGGCTCAAAGACTTTGGAACAGTCCATCCGAGGGCCTCAGACTCAATGAAATCCTGCAATCATTCACGAAAACCTGAAGACCCACCTTTTCAGATCCTATCTGAAAGACTAAAATTTCCTTTCACCCTCACAGTCACATACATCTCATTCATTGTTGATTTTTGTCAGCTGTATTACTTTTTGTCCTGCATATTTTTCATTATATTTCTTGTTATATGAATATCGCCCGACTGCCCAGATGTATCCCACATAAAAAGCGTTAAAAAATAAATAAATAACATAAGCACGGCTGGAATCAAACTGATCATGGGATACGCAATCGCAGATGAACACAGAGTTAAAAAAAAACAAGCTTGCATGTGTGAACGGTCTTAGATGCAACAGGTATTTTAAAGAAATGATGCACACACAGTTCGCTATAATGCCTGCAAGACTGACTGCCTGACACCCAGAGACAGGCCATCTTCGGCGCAATGTCCCCATGAACACAGCACATACTGGGCCATATTAAAGAACCTTTGCACTGGTGCAAAACAAAAAAAGCAAATCCATTTGCTACTTATGTGATTTAAAATGGGGAAAACAGGTGATGGGGCAGCAATATTACACTATTACAAAAAAATATTTTTGCACATGGGTGAAAATTGAGGAATCAGATAGTGAAATCATGACACATATATTGCTTATAAATCATTTCAAATGAGGAATCAAGATTTTAGCAAAAAAATCCTGGTCCTCAGCTATTTAAAAAAAAGTTGGATGGGCCGGGTTTTAACTATTTTTCTAATTATGTAATAATGATTATTTATGACCATTTTATCACATTTTGAACGTGGAGAACATTATTTTCCACTCTTATTCCTATATGGTAGAAATAGTGAGAAATTAGTTTGCATAATGATTGGTCTGATGAAATTACTGCTTGCTTAATTTCAATTGCCATTTCACTGGATCTGTTTTTAGGTTTCGACCTGGCCGTAGCACCTGCGAAGCAGGTGCTCCGCCCAGGGCGAAAGCTTTTGTTTACAGTATGGAGGACTTGAACCTTCCCCTTCTTCCATTGGCTAGCTCCATAAATGGAGGCTAGCCATTGGAAGACATCGTTGTCAATCACTTTTTCACGGTCAGAACGCGAATCGTGGGCGTTTCTGACTCTTTTTTTAAGCCCCGCCCCCTTGTTGCCGTGTGTCCCGGGCCGCGCTGTGATTGGCTGCCGCCCGGGACACCCCCCGTGATGTCATTCCCCGGGCCGCACTGTGATTGGCTGCCGGCCCGGGACCTGACTTGTTTTAATACATTTTAACATGTTTTAGAGAGCAGCTTCGTCAACCAGCCCTTAAAATCAGTCGCACGTTTATTTTCCCTAGCTGCAGATGGCACTAGTGCGCTAGCGCTGTTCTGGGTAGGAACTCTCTTCAACCGACACTTCAAAAGTATACCTCTACTAAACAAAAAGGAATTTTTTTAAATAACCTTTACAAATATGTGATATGTTTTACCGAATTGTAAAATTATGAAAAGAGAACACAAATCACATAACAATGTGTGTCTTACTGAATGAGTTTAAAATTCAGCATTATATTAAGGATTCGATTAAAGCAAAACTATGATTTCACTGTGCTTTGCGTATAAATACACAAAACCACGCATCTTCCAAAATGTCCGCCTTTGAGGCTAGTCCTGCGAGCATGGTCGTCGTCTTTTTTCTGCATCGTCGTGCAAGCTGGTTTTAACGAGTGCTTAGTCCGTCTTCCATTTCAACAAACAAGATCCAGAGTTGCAAGCCTATCGCAAACATAGCACAGGCGCGTGAGTAGCGACTAGGGTGCATAACGCCACTCGCCCTTTTATTGCAGAAGCAGGGCTGCAGTAAGTGCATTTCTTGAGAAGCGAGGCGTGCCGCTGCACGGAGCCCGACTCCACTCTCACCATGGATGAAAGTGGCTCCAATTTCCGACTTTCATCGGACAGTCTGGACGATCCTCCCAATAGCCGTGTGTTCCTTGTGATCAGCAAGTCTACGTCGGAGGATGTGATCCGCCGGCGCTTTTCGGAGTTCGGTGACATCCAAAATATATGGGTGGTGAAAGACAAGCACACCAAAGAGTCCAAGGGGATCGCTTTTGTCAAGTTCGCCAAGTCCTGCCAGGCCATGGAGGAGATGCACGGTCAGAGCCTCAGCGGCAATACCAAGCCCATCAAGGTAAGACCAGCCCCGCACGATGAGACTAGGCACAGGCTCTGAGATGCCTAGTCCCTCCCGCTTTCATTGTTTGCTTCCTTCTTCGCTGCACCTCCTGTCTTCTCCACTTCGGTGAGCAGTAGCTGCATTTCACTTTACGCTATTGTCATGTCAATTTGCACCAGTATCCTCCTTTATAAAAAAGAGCCCTCCCCACCCACGTGCATGTAAATTGTTGGTGAAGGGGGTCGGATAATCGCAAGGTAGGTTGTACTACTTCATTGATTGAGGGCGGGCATTGTGGCATCCTAGGGTCTCGTGCCTGGTGTTCTATGCATTATGACGTGACCTGCCACACAGTTGATGCTAGGTTAGAATCCGAGGGGAAAGTCAGTTGGTGGATCCTGCTGGGAGGACGTTTACCTGTGCTCTTCACCTACACCTCCAATAAACTACTGTTAAACTGTACTTATCTGCCTACCGCCTTCGCTACATTTTGGCGACGATTGGGCCATGACCCGAGGCTTCAGCACCCCCTTCCTACGCTAGGGAAGAGAGAGAGAGAGAAGGGAAGAAGAGAGAGAGAGAAGGGAAGAAGAGAGAGAGAAGGGAAGAAGAGAGAGAGTAGGGAAAGAGAGAGAAGGGAAGAAGAGAGAGAGAGAAGGGAAGAAGAGAGAGAGAGAAGGGAAGAAGAGAGAGAGAAGGGAAGAAGAGAGAGAGAAGGGAAGAAGAGAGAGAGCGAAGGGAAGAAGAGAGAGAGAGTAGGGAAAGAGAGAGAAGGGAAGAAGAGAGAGAGAGAAGGGAAGAAGAGAGAGAGAGAAGGGAAGAAGAAAGAGAGAGAGAGAAGGGAAGAAGAGAGAGAGAGAGAAGGGAAGAAGAGAGAGAGAGAGAAGGGAAGAAGAGAGAGAGAGAAGGGAAGAAGAGAGAGCAAAAGAAAAGGGAAGAAGAGAGAGAGAGAGAGAAGTGAAGAAGAGAGAGAGAGAAGGGAAGAAGAGAGAGAGAGAAGGGAAGGAGAGAGAAAGTAGGGAAGGAGAGAGAGAGAGAGAGTAGGGAAGGAGAGAGAGAGTAGGGAAGGAGAGAGAGAGAGAGTAGGGAAGAAGATAGAGAGAGTAGGGAAGGAGAGGGAGAGTAGGGAAGGAGAGAGGGAGAGTAGGGAAGGAGAGAGGGAGAGTAGGGAAGGAGAGAGGGAGAGTAGGGAAGGAGAGAGAGAGAAGGGAAGAAGAGAGAGAGAAGGGAAGAAGAGAGAGAGTGAGAGGAGGGAAGAAGAGAGAGCGAGAAGGGGAAGAGAGAGCGAGAAGGGGAAGAGAGAGCAAGAAGGGTGGAAGAGAGTGAGAGAGAGAAGGGGAGAAGGAGAGCGATAAGGCGGGGAGAGAGAGAAGGGGGAAGGAGAGAGGGAGAGAGATCAGCGCAGTCTTGGAAGCTTCAATTCGGAGATGCGCACACCATGTATTCACCTACTACTACATATATCCGCTCATAAAACAGCACCGCTGTCAAGGCGGGCGTTGTTTTTAGGTCAGCCTAGGCAGTGCGCTGCCTACAAGACCTGTTGTTCTCTCCTCTATCGGCTTTTGGCATGCCCATAAATTGCCATTTGTTCATTGTTGTGCCATTTAGAAATACAGGGTTTTGAATGGTGCATTGCGTCGGATTCTCCAGCCTTTGTGTGCTTGGGGTAACTCCCAAGCAATTTCACTCAATGTTTGCTTGCGTTGGCCATCCCAGCACATCCGCGGTTGCTCCTGGTGATCCTGATATGTCTTTTTATTTTGTAGGCTATCAACATAATTTTAGGCTTTCAGGACATTTCACGGAGCAATGCTGTGTTCGGCACCTGCAAAGTGGATATTTCTGTCTGGTAGCTGCAGTTTACACGGTGACACGCACACCTTGTGTGGTTCTTGGTAACCACAATTGTTTTTAGGTCGAGTCTGGGCAGGTCATGCGCTGCTCTGCAAGACATGCTGTATTAAGGTATGGACTTGAAGTTCTGCCCTTCTTTTCAATCGTCTGCTGTGACTGTTCGTAAGTATTGGATTTTGATTTGTTAATAGACTTATTACTCCATCCTTAATACCTGCCTGTCTTGTTTTGTAACCTCGCTTCAGGACTGGACCTTCTTTGTGTGTCCTTACGGTATTGCTTGCATTAGTCCTTCGGGAAAACTCTTTGCCAAAGAGCACTGATGGGATGCCAGCTTTAGCAATGGCAACCTTTTTTGAAATTGGAATTTGCAGCACTTTCGCGGGCGTCAGCTGTAACTTTTAAATATGCCCCACCCACCTCCTGCTTGTACGCCGCGTGTAACGGGCGCTGTGTTTAATTAGCGAAATCTCCGGATGCTTTGTCTATTGTTTCTCCCTCCCCCATTCATGCCCTTCTTGTAGCTTGTTTTATATCTATGCCTGAATGTTCAATCAATCGCCTGTTCTTCTCAGTTATCTTATTTATATTTTGTAGTTGATCTTTTAAATTGATTGTTGTTATGTTTGTAATGGACTTTGAAGTATTTAAAAAATATATATATATATTTTCTTCTCGATGAGGACTTCTGTTTGTACATAACTGGCAGGCCTTGTTTGCATGTAAGTAAGTAAAATTTTATTGTATGTAGTTAATTAAAACCTTTACAATATTGGTGACATGAAAAAGAAACAAGCATTTACAATGCAACGGTTTCGCTTTTGGAAAAGTTTGAGCTATTGGCATTGTAAATGACAAAATTTGTATTTATGTGTTGGTTTTGAAAACAGATAAATAAATGGCATTGTCATTTACATTGCCAATAGCTCTAACTTTTCCAAAGGCGAAACCGTTGCATTGTAAATGCTTGTTATTTTTTCATCCGGTAATACCTCAAATTATAATCTTTAATTTGATACAAAAACATAAAATCAACACATGTCTTCTGAACCTGGCTCTCATCAAATAAGGCAGGGAAATAATAATCCTTTCAAGGTTGACATACAAATCTTTGATAAGTGTTCTAAGTGGAAATCAGTCCTGCCAAGTCACTGTGTGACGTTCAACACCATGATGTTTAGAGCCGACATCTGTACATGGTAGTATTGTAGGTTTTTTAAATTGTTTTTAAAGGTTTTTATTAGGGCATCAGACGTAGAAATACAATATAACAACCTCCTATGAATAACAAAAATAAAAAGACTATATCCGATACCCAATTTAATGAAAAATTGGGTAGGTTTAGATTTTTCAATGTAGAATAGACTACAGATCCTAACATCCAACGCGCGGTTGGCTACACAACCACTTGGGAAGGTTTCTCAGTTTTTCATACAACCTCACATGTGAAGATATCAATATTGTTTTGCAAAAAACTATATTTCACTGGTTTTACAGCTGTTTTCAAACATTATCTTCCAAGGGGACTATGAATCTGGAGACAAAAGGACGTGATCATAGGTATATGATATAATTTGTTTAAGTCAAAGACTTACCATGTTTGTAGATGTCGAACCCTAGACTTGTGCGAGCATAATGAGACATTGTGTGAATAATCCTAACTCACAAAATCAGTGTCTGTGTGTTTGCCTTTCATTGAAGTTGGTTATGGCGGTGAAGGGGTTAACTGAGCACCTACAGTTTCACATAGCTTTGACAGCAAAGGGGCGTGGATGATCTCAGGGGGGCTATCCATTCAAAGTAATTCCTTTTTGGAAGTTCACCAGCTTTGGCAAAGCATACGCCACACTCCATGTCTTCTCAATTTACACCTAGAACTACTCAGATCAAGCCCTTGAACCCAAATATGCCAGGACTGAACACACCTCTAGTATTCAGTGAGTGCTTGACTGGATCATGGAATGTTTATAATGTGGATACTTTTCTAGGCGAACATCAGAGAACATGGTAATCCTGTGCTAGAATACTGGAATGCTGCAGCACAACTGGAGAAACCTTTCCAGTTTGTATCTTTCTGTTTCCCCCTGTTTAATTTAGAACAAGTTCCTTCAGTGGAATGATTTAATCTAATGGCATTATAGTCCTTCTTCTACCTTAGAAGTTGTTAAAGACCCTCACCCTTCTTGTAGGCCTTCTCCTGTGACTGAGGTATTTAACTCTGCAATAAGGACTTCAAAGAGCAGAAGAGGCTCTGCCAGTGGGCTATGGTGCTACATTAGAACACTGAAATGTCTGGACCTCAATTAAAGACAATAGAAATGGGGTGGGGCTTATGGCTTGTCAGATCTCTGTTCCAACATTCCAATATTTCCTGTTTCTCCCTGTTTGAATATTAGAACATTCTATCCTCAGTAGTGGAAGTTCTAATTGCATTCTAAGCCTTCTGTCTTGGGGAATACTAGTCGTTAAAGGCCCTCTCACTCGTTGATGAACCTTCCCCGTGACTTGGACCCTTGTTGAGGAGAGTCCAGCAGGTAAAAAGGTTCTAATATGTACATTTACCTTAAGTTGATACGATGGAAAATTGACATGCTCCAATCGTACTTCCATCCCTACTTTAGAACTGCCTTACTGAAGACAAGATTACATCCCTTCATGATACACTGGTAAAAACCTGACCACATTTTTAGATGTTAACTCCAAATGAATAAACCTTAAATCATGAATGAGAGACAAACTAAAACATTTTCCGGATTCAGACCACAGTATTTAAGTGTCTCTAGTGGGGGTGCAAAGGTTTAGTCCAGAGCTAAGGATCCTGGGAATTAGAAATGGTTTTTGAGGGAGTCAGTTTGAGACCCTAAAAATCCAGTCACGGTCAATGTTACACGCGCACACATGTGAAGGTGATACTCAACACAATATTGTAAAGAGGGAGCCCAAGTTGCTTTTTCAGCTGCACACCAGGGCCCATATTATATAGAGGATGCACAGCCCTAATCTGAGCAGCGGCACACCTTTAACTGGGTGCACCAAGTACAGGCCCGGTCAGTGTGCCCTATCAAAGTAAATGCCCTACAGCTGGGAACTCACTCACGCCTTGGGGGCAGCCCATTAGAGAGGTGGACACAATGTTTGAAGCAGCTTGTCCACCAAATACTTTGCCTGTAGTAACTAGCCTGTAATTCAACAAGGAACCGAGATCCTTGTGCAGGTAGGCGCAGTGAGTGCCTACACCCGCCTGCAGCAGGATGTGTGTGGGGGCGATCGGACCACCTTTTCCCAGTTTCAAGAGTCACCAATCAGCAGTTAGCAGTGCCCTCACTGTGCGTGGCCTCATTGTGCTGCATAGTCAGTGCACCCTGTGACAGCTGCTTGGCTCGGAACCCACATGTATTATAGAGTGCCGTAGCAGTGGGTAAGTGTTTCCTCGTTTGCATGGGCCCCAGCCCCACGTTACTGAGAGAACTCACACTTGAGACCCACTGATCCACAGCAGGAAACATAAAATGATAACATCTTGCATTATTATTTTAAGATTACTTCTGCTGCTGCAGCTTTCTGGATGGGGCGGGGCTGCCCCGAGGACAGAGGAGCAGGTGAGGAGGGGTTTGCTCACTCCTAACTGCACATGACTGTTTGGTCAGCCCTCTCGGCCACCCAAAACAGTCATGTGCACTTCCCATATTCTCCATGCACGTTGCATTACAGCCTGCATGGAGAACATGCCCAGGCCCCCATTCCCTGGCTGACCAACAATCCACTGCACTCAGACAAATCACAACGCTGCATTGCGCATTGTGATTGGCTATCGGGAGCCTGGAAGCCAAGTGCTTCCTACTGCTTCCTGTATCCTGCTGCAGGACTGGAGCAGGAAGAAGAGGACAGAGGGAAGGCGGCATCCAGCCGTTACAGGTAAGTGGTATTTTAAAAAGTTTTAGAACTTTGAACTTCTATACAACCAGAATTGGCTTGTGACCGTTCAACTGATGCCACAAACACCAATCTGGTTGTAAAATGAGGTACAATGTAAATTGTGGATTGCACTTCTCACAACATTGAGAAAGGAAGCCAAGGATCCTTC
The DNA here is from genome assembly GCF_964263255.1 of Lissotriton vulgaris. Taxonomy (NCBI): domain Eukaryota; kingdom Metazoa; phylum Chordata; class Amphibia; order Caudata; family Salamandridae; genus Lissotriton; species Lissotriton vulgaris. Next base: position 440,445,369 of record NC_141693.1, read on the forward strand.
AAATTATTCCTCAAAATCACAAAGCAAGTGCTATTCGATCAAAAGTCAGCAGGGGCATCATAGTACAAGATTCCTACTATGACTGGTATGATGATGAATGCGCCGTAAAGAAGAAAGCGCTCAGTGCCGCCCTAAGAAAAAGAAGGGCAACCTTGGGGTGCGAGGCACAGTTAACAGAAGCCAGAAGGTCTTATAAGCTTCTTGTATGACATAAAAAGAAAAACCAGAGCTCCAAGGCTTGGAAAGCCTTGCAATATGCAATCAACATGGAGACAAAAAAGTTCTGTGAAATCATAGAGTGGGGCTTCACAGCTCCATGTAAGATTCTGGAAGCCAATATGTATTCCTCTAAGATTGATGGAGCATTTCTCTTAACTATACAAAGTGGCCATGGAGGATGACCTGGGAACAGTAAAAAATGGATTTGTAAGGACTCTCACAGAGCCAAGCCGAAACTGTGGCATTTCTGTGTAACCATCTCCATGAAGACATCACATTCAGTAAAACTGAGCTAGTCCAGGACATCCAATATCAAAAGCTGGGAAAAGACCCAGGACCTGATCAGGTGCCCAGAGATGTGCATAAAAGGAACCTGGACATATGGCTGAGACCTTTGACATATGCCTCTAATACTATACTATTGGAAGGCATAGTCCCTGATTCCTGGAAGTATTCTATAATAGTCCCTATAGACACAAAAAGGGCGGAGAGTTGGTCTATCTAACTACCGCCCAATTTTGTTATTGGACGAAGTAAGTAAAATATTTGCCAAGCAGCTGCTTGCCTGTCTGGAGACTTGGATGGAGGATACTTGGCATAAAGTCTCACCTTCAAGCTGGCTGTCATAGGGCCCAAAGCACAGTTGATAAGTCCTTAGACTACACATGATCTGCTCGAAGTATATCACGCTATGGAAAGGAAAGGACCGGTTGGATAACAACGCATACAACAGCAAGGAACTCTTCAACATCGTGAAAGAGCTCTCCAACCCCAACGCCGGAAACAACGACATCACCCCATCGCAAGAACTCTGCAACTCCCTCGCCTCCTACTTCCACAACAAGATCGCGGACATACACAACAGCTTCAACACCCAACCGACGAACGCCACGTCCAACTCGACCGAACCACCGCCCCCCACCACCACCCTCCGCGCCTGGACTCCGATCTGCACCGAAGAAACCGTCCGCATCATGAACTCCATCCACTCCGGATCTCCGACCGACCCCTGCCCTCACCACGTCTTCAACAAGGCCGACGCCGTCATCGCACCCCACCTGCGGGACATCATCAACACCTCCTTCACCACCGCCACCTTCCCTGAGAGCTGGAAGCATGCCGAACTCAGCGCTCTACTCAAGAAACCAACAGCGGACCCCACCGAACTCAAGAATTACCGCCCCATCTCGCTGCTCCCGTTCCCAGCCAAAGTCATCGAGAAGACCGTCAACAAGCAGCTGGCCGCCTTCCTCGAGACGAAGGGATCCCTCGACCCCTCACAGTCTGGCTTCCGAGCCAACCACAGCACCGAGACTGCCCTCCTCGCTGCCACCGATGACATCCGAACCCTGATGGACAACGGAGAAACAGCGGCCCTCATCCTACTAGACCTCTCCGCGGCCTTCGACACCGTCTGCCACCGCACCCTAGTGCAGCGCCTCAGCAACGTCGGAATCCAGGAGAAGGCGCTGGAATGGATCATCTCCTTCCTCGACGGAAAAACACAGAGAGTCCGTCTACCACCGTACAAGTCAGAGGCCACCGAAGTCATCTGCGGCGTCCCTCAAGGATCCTCGCTGAGCCCAACCCTCTTCAACGTCTACATGAGCCCCCTCGCGGCCATCGCACGCCAACACAACCTCAACATCATCTCCTACGCCGACGATACCCAGCTGATCCTCTCCCTGACCAACAACCCCGCCGCCGCCAGAGCCAACCTTCTCGAAGGAATGAAAGAGGTAGCCGAGTGGATGTCGACCAGCCGCCTGAAGCTGAACTCGGACAAGACGGAAGTCCTCATCCTGGGATCCTCGCCCTCCGCCTGGGACGACTCCTGGTGGCCCCCCGCCCTGGGCACCGCACCCAAACCAACAGACCACGCACGCAACCTGGGCTTCATCCTGGACTCCTCCCTCTCCATGACCAGACAGGTCAACGCCGTCTCCTCGTCGTGCTTCAACATCCTGCGCATGCTACGGAAGATCTTCCGGTGGATCCCCATCGAGACCAGGAAGACTGTCACCCAGGCACTCGTCACCAGCCGACTGGACTACGGCAACGCCCTCTACGCCGGAACCACCGCCAAGCTCCAGAAGAGACTCCAACGGATCCAGAACGCCTCAGCCAGACTCATCCTCGACATCCCACGACACAGCCACATTTCCGGACACCTAAGAGACCTGCACTGGCTCCCGGTCAACAAGAGAATCACCTTCCGTCTCCTTACCCACGCACACAAAGCTCTCCACGACCAAGGCCCGAGCTACCTCAACAACCGCATCAACTTCTACGCTCCCAAACGACACCTCCGATCAGCCAGTCACGCACGCGCCGCCGTCCCCCGCATCCGAAGAGCGACAACAGGAGGAAGGTCCTTCTCCTACCTGGCCGCCAAGACCTGGAACTCCCTCCCGACCGACCTGCGCCTGACCCAAGACCACCTCGCCTTCAGGAAGAGAAGCTCAAGACCTGGCTGTTCGGGTAGCAGCAGCACCCCCCCCCCCCCCCCTAGCGCCTTGAGACCCTCCGGGTAAGTAGAGCGCTCTATAAATGCCTATGATTGATTGATTGATTGATTGAAATCTCCACTCTACCTGGATTTAAAGGCTGCTTTTGATAGCGTGGACCGGCCTACTTTATGGCATATACAAAAGGACCATGCTCTCCCTAAATACCTTACTAAATTTACTATTTGCCCTTCATACTGGAAACACAGCGGCAGTAAAGAGGGAAGTGCAAGACCATGTTTGGAATACACTCAGGGTTCAGGCAGGAGTGCATGCTGGCACCAGCACTATTTAACATCTATATCAATTAAATAGGGAGTACATTAAGCGATCCCACCCAGGCTGTGCCTAAACTGGGGAATGATCAATTCCTAATCCTTATGTTCGCTGAATGCGGTTATTCTAGCAAGTACTGAGCTGTCCATGTAGTGCGTACTGGAAGGCTTCTAAATTTTCTGTAAATCCAGGAATCTTACAATCAATGTGAAGAAAACAAAGTTTATGGTAATGAAATCAAGGGCCAAATTAAAATCAATCTTCAGGATTTATGTCAGCCAAATAGAGCAGGTTCAGCCCTATGATTACTTGGGCATCAGGATTGATGAAAAGCTTCTGTCAAGTAAACAAGTCGAAAATGGTCCTCTCTCAACAATCCAAGACAGTATGGAGATTTGCGCAATAATCACCCGATAAAGCAGGTTCTGTCTGTATACAAAATAAAAGCAATAGCTGCAAGCAGCTATAGTGCTGAAATTTGGGGACACACCTAATGTGTAACACCTACAAAAAGTGGAAACGCCTTCCTGAGGCGACTGCTACAACTAGGCCCAGGGACTTCAACGGTAGTGCTCAGAGCTGAAATGGGAATGATATCTGTGGCAGATTACATCACTTTCAGCCCTGTAAACCTCTGCATACACCTCTGGACTACACCTGCTCTCACAGAGTACCAAAAGAGCTTGAGGGACATCCTGAGTTGCCACAACTGTAAAAAAAAAACATAGTTGAGACACATAGAGCACATTTTGAAGTCAGTTGATTGTCTAGACCTATCGCTTTATCCAGAAAACATAACTAAAGACGCTCTACCATTGGTGAAAAGGAGATCCTGTGATTCCACATAGCAGAAGCATGAAGATATGAGCACTGCCTTTGCTAACCAAATACCTGGATATAAAAGCCAAACCCGACTGGGAACCTTACCTTGACATGATTTTTCATCTGAAAAAGGGCTCTTTTTATCAAGTTTGGGTTAGGCACACTCAGGTCCACTGTTACACCAAATTCTGGTCAAAGGGCTATGGCCGGAGAGATGGGACGTGTGCCTGTTCTCTTGGTGGGCAAGAAACTTTGAAGCATTTTTTGTTACTCTGTGTCAACTCTTTAGCCCCCCCGAAGGTCCTACCTCCGTCCCCTGTTTTTAGGTCTCGCGACCTATCGATGTGCGCAAGCGCATCGAGCGGAGCGAGAATTCAAGTGGCGAAAACATCATCAAACTAAGGGCTTTCAGCCCCGCGGTTTCATTCAGGGCCAGCCCAGCACATCAAAGGGCTTCTCCTCCCCTTTCATGGCCGGCCGCAGGCCGGCCGTACTCTCAGTTTCCCAAGCCCGCCCCCATCCTCCACGCATCTCCTTTCACCATGCCTGCACTCTATACAGCCCAGCACATCAAAGGGCTTCTCCTCCCCTAATTATTCATGGCTGGCCGCAGGCCGGCCGTACTCTCAGTTTCCCTTGCCTTACATGCAGTGAGAGGAAACAACCCCCCAAGACCCACAGCTCAAAATTGTTTAAGAGCTGTACATAATATCATGGTTTCAAAACTAAAATTTCACAAACTGTATATTACCTTGCCCTGTACTTTAAATATTCAGGTTCAAAATAGTGTTTCACTTCGGATTTCTTCCTTGGGTTTACCCCGGTTACCTGCATATTCTTACTTTTTGTTCCTATTCCTCTTTTCTGCCGCAACATGTATTTTAGTACAGTCTATTTTTTACTAGGGTTCTGACATTACAGTATTTTAATGTGACACCAAATGCTTCTATAGATTCATTATAGTTCTCGCCTCAGAGAGCCACACCTCCTCCTTTGATGTATTAGTTTCATAACTGTGCATTGCATTCCAAGCCTCGTTTTGAGCCACTTCTTGAAAGCGCATTCTTGCTTCGGACAGTGATGGTCGCTCGCTCGGTCTTTCACAATACTGGGGCACGGACTCCAGAAGACGCACATCAAATGATCTAGCTTACTGTGGGTAATCTACCCATCTTGGCCTCTTCTTTCAGACGCTGCTACTCCGGAGTGAGTAATAACGATGTTAGTGTATGCCTGGTACGCTTTCCTTTTCACTCGTCATTCATTTGTGATGGAATACATTTTAATTATTTTTCTCCTGCCATTACAGACTTAAATTCCAGAGCAAGAAACAGAAGGTTTTCACCCAAAACTTTGGGGCGTGCATGCGCACTTGTTCATATAGGACTTTGAATGGTTATATCCATCCCTTGTCTAGAAGGGGCTTTCAGGTACACTCCTTTGGATCTTTACATTAATTACACAACATCGACTACCATTTTTGACTAAATCGACTCCATTAACTAGTACAGATATCCCATCCATTTTCGATATCCTGAGCACTAGCGCCGCCAGTGACCATGAAGGATGCTTTTCCTGGACACCGGAATGAGCCATGGCAAACAGTCTGAGGAAGACTCACGCCGCACTGTACAGGAGGCATCGGTTATTGAACCATGGACTGCTGAAAAGTGCCTGCAATTCTGACCGCAGCAGCATAGGCCCCTCCCCAGCTCTGAGCACTTAATCACTCGAACGGATGGTGGCCGCTGAAGAAAGCAGCTTCATGAAAAGGAAAATAAAATCAGGCCATAATGCACTGAATTGAAAAAGATCAAACTACGCAACTACTTAGAAAAAATGAGGACGATCAAATGTAGGGTGCTAGTAAAATCCGAATCACAGCCTTAAACGTGACTTTTAGTCTGCTCTCCCAATGAATTTCCACTGTTTAACTTCGTCATGGGGGGGGGGGTGTTTAATATCGCCACATCAAAGGCATCAATCACCCTCCCACAGGCTTCCCCAGCGCTGCCCCGCCCCCTGCTTCACGGCCAGGCCATCTGTTCCCAGCAGCAGCATTTCTCCTGCGCCAGGCCACATCAAAGGCTCTGTGCCACTTTCACCCACACAGCACCACTATCACCCACGCAACACCACACTCACCCACGCAACGCCACTCACCCAAGCAACACCACTCACACACGCAACGCAACTCATCCACGAAACGCAACTCATCCACTCAACCCCACTCATCCACGCAACGTCACTCATCCACGCAACGCCACTCATCCACGCAATGCCACTCATCCATGCAACGCCACTCATCCACGCAACGCCACTCATCCACGCAACGCCACTCATCCATGCAACGCCACTCACACATGCAACGCCACTCACCCACGCAACACCACTCATCCACGCAACGCCACTCATCCACGCAACGCCACTCATCCACGCAACGCCACTCATCCACGCAACGCCACTCATCCATGCAACGCCACTCACACATGCAACGCCACTCACCCACGCAACGCCACTCACCCATGCAACACCACTCACACATGCAACGCCACTCATCCACGCAATGCCACTCATCCACGCAACGCCTCTCACACATGCAACTCCACTCACACATGCAACGCAACTCACCCACGCAACCCCACTCACACATGCAACGCCACTCACACATGCAACGCCACTCACACATGCAACGCCACTCCCACATGCAACGCCACTCACACATGCAACGCCACTCACACATGCAACGCCACTCACACATGCAACTCCACTCACACATGCAACGCCACTCACACATGCAATGCCACTCACACATGCAACGCCACTCACACATGCAACGCCACTCACTCATGCAACGCCACTCACACATGCAACGCCACTCACACATGCAACGCCACTCATCCACGCAACGCCACTCATCCATGCAACGCCACTCATCCACGCAACGCCACTCATCCACGCAACGCCACTCATCCACGCAACGCCACTCATCCATGCAACGCCACTCACCCATGCAACACCACTCACACATGCAACGCCACTCACCCACGCAACGCCACTCACTCACGCAAAGCCACTCACACCCACGCAGTGCCACTTTCACCCACACAGCACCACTTTCAGACACGCAACACCACTCACACCCACGCAAGCCCACTATCACGCACGCAACGCCACTCACACCCACGCAGTGCCACTTTCACCCACAGTGTGCAGTGCACAATAGGTCTCGCAGTAGGAAAGTTGGAGCTATTGGTTTTGTAAATGACAAAGCCCTTTATGTTTTTAAAATGAAAACAAAAATAAAAGGCATTGTTATTTGCAATTGTAATAGCTCCAACTTTCCTACTGCGAGACCTATTGGCAACGCCAGTGCTTGTTAAAATATGGTACGAGGAGTTGTAAGGACGCTCTTTTATTGTGCTACAGAACTGATAACCCGGAGAGCTATAAGGTCATAGCTTCATATGTATACGTTGTCTGTGAAGGAAGACGAATGACTTCCAAACAAGCAAAGGAAAGCCGCAATCTTTAAGACAGTGATCCAACGGAGCCCATCATCATCATTATTTTAGTTTTTCACGTCAGCAGCACCAGTCTGATGACTGGAGAAAATCTGCTGCTAACGGTTGGTATTGACTCAAGCTGCACTTACAGGTGCTACTTTACAACTGAGCAAAATTCAAATTAAATTCAAAATTGTATTTGATCCAGACTTCGACTGAGGTCAACAAATACAAATAAACCATATGAAGTAGTTATATTTAGACTTTTAGGGCTTCTTAAAAACTCATTATAGACATAGTAGATTCAAGTTGATGAAAAAAATACATAACTTTATGATTGTTAGATATATGCTTTTTTAGAACAATTTTAAAAAAACTTTAAAAACTTAAACAAGTTATGACACACAAATTCATTTGGGGGGGGGCTGTATGGCATAATTAGATCTTGAGTTAAAATAGCGTTGTATCTAAAGCGGATGGGTTTTACAAAATGTTGTCGAGCCTCTACCAAAGTCAGATTTGGACAAATAAAAAATACGTGGAATAGATCTTGTACTCCACCATTACACAAGTCAAAGATACCTGAAGAATGTTCAAGGGAATTCCAAATAGAAGAGTAAACTTTTAAAGGGAGGATTCCTAGTTTCAGAAGAAGTATACAGTACCTTTCTCTACGCTGTAGCTGAAACTGTAAATAATGCTCAGGAGTTTTATATACTACATTTTCCACAATTTTTTAAAAATACTTTAATTGAGTACAGTGCTCCTTATCTACAACTGGGCAATAGAGGAGGTTTTATTGCAGCGCTTTAAGACAGCTTTAGAGTGTGCAGAACCTCTGATTTTGGTATGGATACATTTTCTTCCCTAAAAGGCTTTGTTTGTATTGATGTACATTAGTTGTCCTGTATAAACTCCTTTTATGACTTTAGAAATGGTTATATCAGAAGGATCATTACACCTAGTCCAAAGCTGTTACCCGCCCATGATGGCAACTGCATACCGCACTTTATTTTGCCTTGCACGGGCATAAAGGTTTATTGTTAACAAACCCTGCCTTTGTACGGATGCACTTTTTTGTGGTCTTTGCACGCCCAAGCCTCCGATGCCAACAGCCTTCAGCTGCCTATACTGGTAATCACATCCTGCACTTTATTTTGCATATTTGCACGGGCATCTATATCCCTCCCAACTAATGCTGCTTTCGCACGGTTGCACTTTTAGAGATTCCTCCTTATATAAGCTTTTAAGTCTCTACTTTATTTTAGCTTCGGCTGGCATGATCGTTACATTTTTCTTGGCTTCTCAACCCGCCTGTTGCACAGCCACTTCACCACTCCTTAGACGCATTCAGCGTTTAGCAATAGCTTCAATGTTTTATTTCAGCTAGACAGGACTTTCCTTGTCCAAGCCCCTTTGTACAGGATTTTTTGAACATTTGTTTTAACAACACTTCTGATCTCATTCACGGTACCCCCCATCCAAAAAATAGAGCGTAGCTACAGTTTGTTTTGCTGTAGTGAAGGACAGAGGACTGGAGGAAGTCACACAGCTTTACTATTCGTCCTCTAAGACATCTTAAGCTAGGCAGAGAGCAACGTGATTCCCTGAGACCAAAGAAAGGAGGCACGCTGGTAAGAAGGGCTTATGGACAGGAATGTTTTTCGGTTCTCTTTTTCCTATGTTTTATTTGGGGCTTGAATTATACAGTGACTGCACATGCTGGGGGTTCGTTCATATTATGTATTTTATGTTTTTTATAATTGTATGGCTCTATTGTAAAGCTGAATCATGAAAGTGTTTTTACTTTTACTTTGAGTGGACCAGAGACCCCAAAATGCCTTTTTTCACATACGTAATTCGCACACACAGACTTAAAAACATTAAAGCACATTAAAGTCACACAGGAAGAGATTAATTAAAAAACAGATGGAAAGTGGAAAAGCTGTAACAATTAAATACAGGGGCATATGTACAAGAAAATCCCGAAGCGCAGTGCGATGCCAAATTTGGCAGCGGCGCGCTCTGACGTTTTTTAATGCAGGGATGCACCATATTGATATAGAAATATGGCACACCCCTGTGTTTCCCCTAGCAAAGGCACAAAAAATCTTCCAAGCACCAGCGCAGGCACCCTGCCACCATGTAGTAAGGGTGCCTGTGCTGCAAAGGCGATTGTTTACGTGCAGGAAGGGACACCTTCCTGCACATAAACAATCAAAAATGGTGATTTGCTCTTTCTGTGTGTGATGCAGAGTGCAACACACATAGACCAAAAAATGAGTTGAAATAAATAATTTCTCCTCGTATTGCCATTCTTAGACCAGGTATTACCTGGCCTTCGTTTTTGGCACTGCCCCAGCCTTGTAAAACTGAGGCAATGTAAAAAATCAACGGTGTTGCGGTGGAACACCAACAGCAACACCCATTGCCCGCCCTTTGCCATAGCGTACTTCGGTGGAAAGAGACATATTTACATGGTGATGTTAATCCACGTTATGTGGCTTTGTGCCACCTTGTAAACATGAGGAATGGTGCTAGGCCACTGGAGCGTCAAAAAAGTGACGCTCCTGTTGCGAAAGAGGCTTGTAAATATGCCCCATAGTGTCTACACGAAGGACAGAGGAAAAAGCTCTTCATCGCCTCGAGGAACAATAAAGAAGATTGGCAGGAGTAAAGTTTATGAAATGTTATGTAAAGTATTAAAAACTACGATGGTGACTCATGTTTGACAGGCAAAACCATGTTTACACTGTGGCAACCTCCAAAAAGTATTTGGGGAGTGTGAGCCATGGCCTGCTTGGTCGCACAATGTATAGGCCCTTATGAAAAAAAAAATGCATTTCTAATCTGATTGTCTGCACAGTTCTTTCTTTCTATGAATGAATAAAAGAAGACATTCTTAAAGGATTGAAAAAACGAAAAATAAATATCAAAAGAAGACATGATTTTTAAATGCTTTGTGATAAGTATAGTGTAAATCAGCAAGAGTTAAAAGTTACTACTTAGTAGTGCCCTTTTCCCTTTGGCTGTGGGGCCACCTCTCTAGTATAATTATTATTAATATTGTAAATCAGCAAGATATGGGACTTGACAGAAAGTTCCACATCAGGTAGCCAAGAATGATTAAGTGAAGACATTTTAAAGGAAAGAAAAGAACGAAAAATAAATATCCACAGAAGAGATAGGTTGTTTATGCTTTGTGAAAAGAGGCAATATTGTCAACCAGCAAACAAATGGAACGAGAGAAAATTCCACAGCAAGAGACAAAGGACAGAAAACAGACCAGACCTACCATCCTGTCATCAATGGTCATTTTTGTTTATGGAGAAAAATATTTTTGGGGAAGTTCATGACTGAAAGAATTTGTACAGATACAAATACCAAGGTTCAGGGCCATATGTAGAGTGGGCCTCTCTGGATGTCGGCCAGTGGTAGTAGGGGGTTATGAGATGTTCAGCATTTCACGAGAATTAGATTTTGTACATTTGAGTATTCGCATCCCCCACCCCAAAGAGAACTAGAGAATCTATTTTTAAAATGTCACTTTCCATATGATTTCATCAAAAAAGGTAGAAGTAAAGGTCGCATGAATCTGTTCCCTGCAGCATCCAAACATTCGCCCAGCAACATCTCTCAAAGATCAGTTCATTACAAGACAGCCCAGGGCGGTGATATTTTGTACGTGTTAGGTGACAATGAGTTGCATTCCCCTGTGTCAGGCTGCCTCGCTAGACTTTAATCAAAGTTCTCTTGACCCTTTAACCTTCATAACACCACTTCATCATCGCTCTATTCCATTTTTAATCAAGCCCCTCACATCTTCTTTATCATCATACATAATACCTAATTGCCTTAAAATTGTCTCCCCTAAACTGAGGTCCATAAATTAAACACTCCTGTTTTTTTAATAAAACTTTGGAAATAGAATATGAGAATATTGATCATGACACATTCCTTCTTGCAACCTCGGGGTTGGACGGTATCATGGGTAAAACAAAGACTGCAGAAATATATTTTGAAAAATTATAAGACTCCAAAATACAAAACAAAGTCAACCACAATAGTGGCCGTACATACATATCTCCCAACATTGGCTGTACTTTTACCTATGAGAAGTGAGATTGGTCGGATTTAAAAATTAAATAAAGGTATACATTTTTGTAAGGGAAAATTTCTGTAAACCCATGATTTTGCTAGTCTATATTTTGGAGTCTGGGTTTTAGCAAAAGAGGTTTTCGGATTCGGTGTCTTCACATAGACCCTTAAGAATAACAGTCGCCCAGTCAATACTTAAACGGTACCACGGGGTGTATTGGGAGCCCTCGTGCCCAAAGGTGTGTTTCTCACTAACCAATCGATACCTCCGATGCCAGCGTCATTATCCCATCAAATGTCGCCATGAGACACGGAGTCAGCCGCACCATCATGCACTCTTTTTTTCCGCTGACAGCAAAAGAAACACGTCCGATGAATCCACACGTGCAGGTCTTTAGGCACGCGGAAGAAATGAGCACCAGCTGCAAGCGGGATTAGGTGCCCTGAAGGTGACACCATGTTGGCGCTATGCAAAACTCATCAATTAAATAAGTGAATACAGCAGGTAATCGCATTTTTGCCTAAGGGGGCTAAGGCTGCTGTTGTGAAAGTGACAGAGCGCATTCATCAGACGTGTGGCTCTCATTACCCGACGGTGTGTTGTGAAGTCCATTTGTAAGCCGCTGACCTAGAAACATCAGCGCTGTGAAGGTGGATCTAACAGAATTGTCCTCTTCAGGCAGCGACGTTCAGCTTCACCCCCTCCCCCCAAAAAAACCTTCGATATTACCTACTATCAGATCATACCTTTCCCAGTGCGCCTTTGTTATTCACTATCGCCGATGCACACCATCAATGTAAATTTGGCATGGTAATTATGTTTTTTTTTATATAAACTGGTGTATAGAGAATGCCCCTAGCTTATACATGCTTTATAAATAGACAACACAACTACCCAAGGCTCACCAGTGTCCAACAGGTGCTAAGTGGATCAAGGCATAATTCGAATCACCGACCTAAGGTCAAACGTAGACCTTCAAAGCAAGACCACAACCCACTGAGTTACGTAACAGGTGTCAGAACAAAAGGTGTAACTGCCTCGAACCAGTTCTGGCATACTCACCCCACCATCCTACAGGGCCTAAGCAACCAGTCCTCACGTGATTGTAGGCCGATAGCGTCACCTATGCTGCTGAAATGTACGCATGTACAACTTCTTGACTACAGAAAGCAACTGGGAGAGACTGTAAGGAGACAAACGTTTCTTCCGCTCAATACATTAAAAAAACAATAAATTCCATATTGTATTTCCTAACATGCAAATACTCCGTTTGCGCCATTTTTTTGGAGTAAATTTAAATAACATCCGTATAGTTAATTGCCATGAGTGTAGCGCCTCTACCACTAAAGTGATGCAAAAGCGCTATGGCCTTGTGGGGTTGGTTGCAAGCTGGGAGGACGATGCCTTGTCCAATCGGCTGCCTGCATTGCATGCCTACCTTCCACATCCATACTTGCTAGGATGGAAGAATGCCTCACCTTTCGAAGTACCACAGACACCACCTAAAGATGGCCGTGGCACCATCCTTTAAAATCAAAAAGCCACCTCCAACAACAGGAATCTGCCTGCTCTCGCTGCCCACCTCCCATAGCCAACTTTTAGCCCAATCATGGCAGGCATCGCAGCGGGCTCGGGGACACCACTGCCAGAGTGCGACACCTCCGACCGACCTACCTTTCTGAAGTTTATTTGGGTTCTCGTAGATCCAGAGAAAGAGGTTGGCAAATTCACAGTCACAGAGCCACGGGTTCCCCTCCAGGCGCACCGTCCGCAGGGCGGGTAGCGCCTGGAGGACGGCCACGTCCAGGCGCTGCAGGCTATTGTCATTCAGCTCCAGCACCTGCAGCGCCTCCAGGGTGTCGAAGGCGGCCCCGTCCACCTCGGTGAGGTTGTTGTACCCCAGGCTGAGTTTGATCAGCTTCGCCGCAGCCCTGAAAGCGCCGGCCTCCAGCCGGGTCAAGCTGTTGTAGCTCAAGTCCAGAAAGACCAGTTTGGACGAAGTGCTGAAGGTGCCCTCTTCCAGCGCCGCCAGCGAGTTGTTCCGCAGGTCCAGGTAGACCAGGTCCCCGTAGAACATGAAGAAGTCGGCGGGGATCCTCTGGATGTTGTTGTTGGCCGCAAGAAGTTTCCGCACGTCCAGCGGGAAGGAACTGGGGAGCCTAGAGAGCCCTTGGCCCGTGCAGTCTATGGTGTGGTAGTCCATGCAGGTGCAGGCGGGGGGGCAGAGCTGCCCCTGAGGTAGGAAGGTGAGGCTGAAAATGCAAACAGACGGTAGGAGATAGAGTAGAAAGCATGGCAGCATGGTAAAGGGTCGGACAGCTTGGAAGCGGGGCTACGAGAGAGACATTTTGCTCGGCTGAGCAACAATGCCTGCTACATACAGCACGAGACAGAGCGCGCGAGGGTGCGCGCGCGCTCGCCCGTGTGTGCGCGTGGGGTTGTATCCAGGAGATCACATATCATCATAGATCAAATGGCAGCGGTCCACCGGGAGCCAGGGAGGGGGCGATGTTTTCTGACAGCTGAATATAATTGCATCTGAAATCTATGGCGCTGAAACGGAATATCAGAGCAACTCCGCAAAGTGGCGGATGCAAAATTCTTTCCAGCAGATGGTGTTAAAAGCCGCAGCGTTTCATTTAGACGTGCAGAATTTGCGGTCGAGGACGAGGAAGTCCGGGTTCATAAATAAGGAAGCGCTTATGCATTTAAAATTCATGTTTCGGTGCTTTATCTGGACGTGTGAAAATCCCAATTGTTAAGGTCTCATTTTAATTGGAGATCCAGCCCCGTCAAGCGTGCCGTGTCTGCCTTTGCATCATTCATGCCTCGCTTTAGGATCAGCCCTCGATTTCGAGAGATCTGACGTGAATTAGTCCCGAGGCTCGTTTCCCAGTACCGAGGGCGGGTAGTCCGACTGACACCTTCTCACAGAGGGCTTTTCTGATACCAGGAAGCATGACGCAGTAGAACATGAGATTTGAGGTGTCAGAAAATCACCAGATGCTGTCTTGTTCTTGTATTTGTGAACAAACCATTCAGTGACTAACCTCGGAACACTAAAAGTGGGGAGAGGATGTGGCGCAACGGCCACAGTTGCCGACTTTGGCCCTGGGGAAACAGCTTCCAGTCGCGGTGTAGGCTCAACATCTTGCAATTCTGGACATTGCAGTTACTCGCCCCTTACCTACAAAAAAATCAATGTGCCCTTAACTGGTGCTCATGAAAAGCGGATCGAGTTTGCGTTGTAAGTGCTTGTGTTGATGATTCAGTGCCTGAGCTGTGCACTGAATACAACTGGCTCAAATTAAGCACTGAAAGCATTGCTACCAGAAACACCCTACAAAGTAATAGGGCAGCACAGTAGATTCATTGCTATTGGTGATGAATGAGACAATCCAACCAACATGAAACATAATTTACATTATTTATAGTTTTTGTTTAACGTTTCACCCGCTGCTTTAAGTGGGCTGAAAAAGGTAGATTGGAATGCCCTGTTACTCAGCGGTAACCTTCATTACCTCGAGTCCTGGTCTTCCTGTTCCATTCCTCACCAGTGAGCATCTTGTCTGCTCTACAGATCCCTTTTACCTCAGCAAACGGATATACTTCCCTAAATATGGCGCCGCCTAGCCTGTCTGGCATGCATAAAGGGGGAAGTATGACAGAATAAACATCCTGAAAATACCAAAGAAACTCACAAAAAAAGAAAAACACAAACAATCACCTGAAAACAAAAAAAACAGGGAGTGAGAGACGGACCCAGAAATGGAACCAGAAGACCAGGATTCAGAGTAATGAAGATTACCGGTGAGTAACCGGGCATTACGTCCTCGTCCATCTTTCCATTACAATCCTTACCAGTGAGCCCATACTCAAGCTTAAGGTGATTGAAAACACAGAGATCAGATGGATGCAGCAGAACAAATACGTCAAATTTAATCAACACAGAAATAGTACAGATCACAAATCTTGTACAGCAGACAAAACATCAGAGCCAAAAGCAACAGATGTACCCATCCCCAACTGAAGACGGTAGTGGGAGACAAAAGTAATCAAAGGAACTCAGCAGGTGACAAACATGATGAACATCCTCCGTAGCCTGAGAGAAAGAAGGAGAAACAATCAGCCAATCATCAAGGTAAAGATAAACCTAATACCAAAGGAATGGGAGATATCCACAGGGGGACCAAGAGCTTCGTAAAAACCCTTGGCGACAATGAAAGACCGAAAGGAAGCACCTGGAACTGGAAGTGCCGGGAGCCCACAGCAAACCGCTGAAACTGCTGATCCTCCAGATGGATGGGAACATGTAGGTAAGCGTCCTTCAGGCCCAGGGAGTTGAGGGACGACCCCTGTTGCACCAGCGGAAGAACTGAAAGCAAAGTCATTATCTTGAAACTTTGATGTGGAATGTGCAGATTCACACCCTTCAGATCCAACACAGGGCAGAGGTCGCTGGTATCCTTCTTTGAATCCAGAAAATAATTGAATAGTACCTCAGCCCCCTTTCCAAGGGTGGAACCTCACTGACAGCTTGTTTCCCCAAGAGAAGCTGAGCACCCTTCTGCAAGGCTGCCTGCCTCACAGGATCCCGTGACAAAGGTGTCTCCAGAACTCAATCTGGTTACTCGAGGTCACAGTCTGAACCACCCAGGCATTGAAAAGACCCTGCCAATGATGAGAAAAGAATTGAAGACAACCCTCAACTGGGAATGATGGACAGTCATTGCTTTGGAGCAGAATTGGAGGAAGCAATGGAGGACAGAGACCGGGACTTATCACTTCTAGGGGCCTCCGGCCACGACCCCTGCTTCAAAAGGGCTGGAGAGCACCTCTAGACTAAGAAAAGGCAAAAGCAATGCGATTAATAAAACCCCGACCCGAGAGAAAGGGTGAACAGGAGCCACTAGCTTCCTGTTTTCAGCTGACTGCTTGACCATATCCTCCAGCTAAATGCCAAACACCTTAGCACCACCAAAAGGCAACTCCAGAAGGACCGACTTTTGTGAGGTCTGTGCCTTCCAAGTACGCATCCAGATATGGTGACAAGCAGCAATGGAAGCCCCAGAAGCTGCAGCAACTGCACACACATTATCAAAAGTGATGTCCTATAAATAGCACACCTGGAGCTCCACCAGGGCCAACACAGAGGAGGTATCCCCGCCCTCACTCAATTGAAGAGTTAGGGCCTTGGAATCCTTCAAAAGAGACTGAACCATATAATGTGAATAGGCAGTTTACCAAAACGAAAAATTGGAGGCTGCAAAAGACCGCTTACCAGCCCCTTCAGCCTTCTAATTAATGGGGTCAGAAGGATGGGCATCATCAGAAAGAACTATGCCCTGTTAGGAATTACTAGCCATAAAATTGTCCACTTTCACAGACTGAGGGAATTCTTCAGAAAACCCCTCCAAGTTATAACATTTCCATAATAAGCGAGGAAAGGCAGTCTTGTCAACATCACGCCACTCATGTGCAAAAACCTTGCGGAAAGCAAAATGGAGCGGAAATGAGTTAAGGTCAGGCTGGTGGTACTGGGGGGAAACAAAAACCTCCTCCAGCCACCACAGGAGAAGGAAACCCCCAGATTACCCCTAACATGGGCAAACAAGTCAGAGAGCTCTGCTCCCTGAACAAAATGACCCCTCCGGCCCTCATCTTCCTCTGGGTCCATCAAATCAGCAACAGGTTGAGGAAGAGGCACATTAGCAGGAGGACTATTCACCTCCCATACCTGAAAAGCAACTTCCACCACTGAGTCACAAGAAAAAGGTCAAAAAAGGATAAAAAACAAGAAAAGGGGGCAGGGTAGAAACACCCTGACCCCCTAGGCCGCTGTCCCGGGGACCACCACCTCCCCGGGGCGATAGTCATGAAATGTGGGGGTTCTTGCCCCCCCACGCAACCCCAGGGACTGCCACCTCCGTTTGACTTAAATCATTAAATGCGCGGGCCATCGCGGCCCCCCCACAGCCTTGGTGACCATCACCTCCCTGGTGCTTTTTTAAATTATAGGCATGGTGGGCTCCAGCCCCCCACACTGGCCCAGGGACTGCCACCTCTCCAGGGCATTGCTGTTATATTGTATGGGGGGGCTCGCAGGCCCCCCCAAGCACCATGAAGCAAAGCAGATTGCTTTTGAGCAAAGAGAGCTGCATGTCAGCAGCTCCTTTTGCCCAAAAGCAATTCCGGCTCCAGCAGGAGGTGGGGAGCAGTCAGGGACCATGGGGGTATTGGGCACCCTCATACGGTCCTCAACATGAGGCCAGGACCCGGGGCATGGGGACCGAGGCCAAAAGTGGCCCAGGGAAGGGGGGCTACATGCCCCCCTCCCTTTTTATTTAAAACATGAAAAAAAAGAATGGTAGGTCAGGCCACAGGAGATTGGGGTGCCCGGGGTCAAAAAGGGACAAGGGAAGGGGGGCCACACAGCCCTCATTCCCCTTCCCCCAAAACAACCGGCAACTCGCCAGAGGCCCTGCCCCCTCCCTGCAGCACTCTGCAAACTCGCCTCCTGGTGCGTTCTGGGTTGGGGGATGAAGTCCCCTTCATTGGTGAGGGTACCTAGGGGTCAATTAGCCCACCAGGTATCTCCAGTAAGTCCCACACAGTGGGATTGCTGAGAGGTGGTGTGAGGCCACGCCCCTTTTTACAAGACTCTGCACACGCACCTCTTGGCACACTGCTGGTGGGGCTATGAAGTCCCCTTGTGTTCTAAAGACTAAAGTGGACTTCATCCCCCAAGCACAGGAGGCGTGTTTGCAGTGTGGTGTAAAAAGGGAGCATGGCCTCTGACCACTCTCAGCAATCCAGCTGTATGGGGCTTACTGGAGGCAACAGGAGGGCTAGTTGGCCTCGGGGACCTTCAGGAAGCAAAGGGACTTCACTCCCCCTCCAAGAGCGCACCAGGGATCGTGTTTGCAGAGTGGTGGAGAAAGGGGGCATGGCCTGTGTCCACCTCTCAGCAACCTCACTGTGTGGGGCTTACTGGAGGAAACAAGTAGGCTAGTTGGCCCCTAAGGAGCCCTAGTAGCGAAAGGGATTTCAATCCCCATCCAAGAGCGCGCCATGGTGGACGTTAGCAGAGTAGTGGGCAAAGGGGGCATGGCCTTCTATGAGAACTTAGCAATCCTGCTGTTTGGAACTTACTGGAGGTAATAGGAGGGGTAGTTGGCCCCCATGGATGTCCTTGGGGGCAAACTACCCCTCCTGTTACCGCCAGTAAGTCCCATACAGTAGGATTGCTAAGAGGTATTCGAAGGCCACGCCCCCCCTTAGTCCACCACTCCGCAACCGCACCTCCTGGCACACTACTGGTTGAGGAATGAAGTCTACTTTACTCCTGGGGGACCTTGGGGGCCAAGTAGCCCTCCTGTAAGTCCTACGCAGCGGAATTCCTGAAAGCTGTTCGGAGGCCCAGGCCTCTTTCTGCTGCACTCTGCAAATGCGGCAACTACATTCAAAATTAGCATTTTAAAAACCTTAGAAATTCACTGAAAAACCCATAGATTTCCGGGGCGTTATAGTTAGAAATTAGCTTTTAAAAAACCTTTGCAATTCACTGAACAAAACACATAGGTTTCATGGACGTTATAATTAGAAATTAGCATTTAAAAACACTTAGAAATTCACTGAAAGAAAAACAGGTTTCAGGGATGTTATAGTTAGTTGGACATTTCCCACCTACAAAACCAGAGAAATTCGTCCGTTGTTATCAGCTGAGTTAACCATAACTCACGCCCCTGCAATGCATTACTGATGATGTCACATATTGCATCACTCATGACATGGTCAATTACATCACTGATTACATCACTGATGGCATTGCAAATTACGTCACTGATGACATCACTGATGACATCATCCCCGAGTGTGAGTGTTTCTAAAAAGTTTAAGAATGTTATGTTATGTTAATGCCCTTTTATAAAGCGCGTGACTCACCCAGGGGCATCTCAGCGCTAACCTCAAAGGGGACTAAGAGACGTATAAGCAAGGTACTAGAGGAGAACATAAAAAATCGATAAGGAAAACTAGAACAAAAAGGCTTTAAGATGTTTTCTAAAAATAAGATAGGAATTGGTTATTCGCAGAACCTCAGGAAGAGTGTTCCAGTATCTGGGGGCTACGTATGAGAATGATTTGCCCCCTGTACGGCTAAGACGAATGCAAGGCACCTTTAGCAGTGCCAGAGAGTTTGACCTAAGATTATACTTAGATGTTTGCTTACAGATATTATTTTGCAGATAATCAGGGCCCATTCCCTTGATGGCCTTAAAGGTGAGGCAACATATCTTGAAGAATGATCTTTTCTTAACTGAAAGCCAATGAAGCTCTCTAAGCAGGGGCAGTGATGGGGATCCTGGAGGACGGTTTAATACCATCCTAGCTGCAGTATTCTGGATAACCTGCAGTTTAGCTAGCATGGTCTCTCCCGCATCTGCCAGAAGGGCATTACTGTAGTCAAGGCGACTCATAACCATCGCCTGAACTACCGTTCTGCGATGTTCCAGTTGCAGATAGGGAATCATTTTACGTAGCAGACGAAGGCTATAATAACATGAGCCTGTGATGTTTTTGACATTGTCCTTCATCGTTAGCTTTTCATCCAGCTGAAATCCCAAGCTTTTTACGGAGGAGGATGGACCGGGTGCCACAGCCAACTAGGAAGGCCACCAATCAGTTGTCCAGATATTAGCAGGCTTGCCCAGGAGCATAAGCTCTGTTTTCCTGGGTTAAGTTGAAGACAGCATTCTGTCATCCATTTAGAAATGGCAAGCATTCCCTCCGCAAAACGCTGTTTCTCCTCAGTAAAGTTGGATCCTATTGGGAATATCAGCTGGTTATCATCTGCGTAAGAAACTATCTCAAACCCATAAGGCTTGACGACCTTAGCCAGAGGTGCAATATATACATTAAAGAGTGTAGGGCTCAGACACGAGCCCTGAGGCACTCCCTTGTCCAACTGGAATTTCCGAGATCTAAAAGGGCATAAAATGACTGTCTGCCCTCGATCTGACTAAAAATTCCTAAGCCACTCCAGGGCAAGGTCCTCAACACCACTCTCCTGCAGTCTTTCCATCAACAACCGATGGCAGATGGTATCGAACGCCGCGGAGAGATCTAGGAGGACAAGTATCGCTGAACCGCCCCCATGTAAAGTTTGTCTTAGTGAGTCTGTGACTGCCACTATTGCGGTTTCGATACTAAATCCTGCGTGGAAGCCTTACTGCGACGGATCAAGAATACCATTAGATTCTAAATAGTGGCTCAGTTGTTTATTAATTTGAGTTTCCAATATCTTAGCTAACAGTGGCAGCAGTGACATCGGTCTGTAATTACTCAAAACCTGATGGTCTGCAGTTGTTTTTTTAGGATCGGCCGGACAAAGGCCTCTTTCCAGGAGGTTGGAGTGGAGCCTGTTTGGATGGAGGTGTTAAGAATTGTTTGCACTATTGGAGCGCAGACCGGGGCCAGAAGCGCCATGATGTTAGGAGAGCGTAGGTCCCCTGGGGATCCAGACTTTGCCACCAATAATTGGTATTTACATCCTCCAGTGAGATCGTTTCAAAGTGCTTCAAATGTGAAGTACACGATCTTATCAGAGACTCTTGATATCTGGTAGGGTTATTATCACCTGCGCTCAAGGTATCAAAGTTAGCATAAATTAGTGAGATTTTATCTTGAAAGAAATTAGCTACTGAGTCGCAGAGCTCCTGCGTTTCTAGTGGTTGCTGTTTGCAGGCTTGAGGAGAAGCGAAGTCCCTAACTATATTAAACAATGCTTTGGAGGAATTGCTGGCTTGTTCAATTTGATCATGAATATACGAACATCTAGCCAGCTTAATTTTTTGATGGTATTGAAATAGAGCTAGTTTATAGCTCTGTTTATCTCCTACACTTTTGGATCTTCTCCATCGTCCCTCAAGCACCTTGCAGGATGATTTGTCAGTTTTCAAATCACCCAAATACCAGGGGGCGGATTTCCGTCGGATATCCAAAGTCTTCTCGCACTCAGGGACAACTATGTCTAAGGTGTTCTTAAAAGCGGAGTTGAAATTAGCCAGTAATTCCGAGATACCCTGAATGCTATACTCCATATCTTTATAGTGATGTGTAAATGTCTCCTCAAATAGTTCTAGGGTGAGTTTATGCCAAGGTCTACACTTTTGAATCTTTGGCAATTTGCAAGATTTCTTATGAGTTGCCTCAGGTAGTGGCAAGAGAGTAAATGTGATGATACAGTGATCTGTCCAGATCTGGGTAAGAGGGGGGTAAACTTTTAGCTGGTCTATATTGGTAAAAATCAGGCCAAGCGTATGGTCTGCAAAGTGAGTAGGTCCCACCACCCGTTGTAGTAAACCCATGTCACTCAAACTAGATGTTAGCTGAATAACATCCGAATTCGTAAGTTCCTCTCCATGAAAGTTAAAATCACCAAGCAGGAAGAACTTACTGGAAGCCAGGACTTGCGTTGCTATGAATTCCGTCAAATGATTGACTAAATTCCCTTTTGGACCAGGCGGCCGATAGAGTAGGGCGCCATCCCAAGTCTCGGTTGGTGACATGGAGACCCTGAAAATTCCCAATTCCATACAGTCATTGCTGCTAGTTGACAACCATTGGGCTTTAAGGTGGTCTTTAAAGGCCAACCCAATGCCACCTCCAGTCTTTCCTACTCTATCTGGGTGAATAAATTTATAGTTGTCAGGTATAGCTAAGTTAATGGATGGACCGTTATGAGGGCTTAACCATGTTTCAGTTAAAAAACATAAGTCAGGGTTGCAGGTGGAAATCATATCCCAGATTTCCGTAGAATGCTTCACAAGAGATCTTGTATTACATAAAATGTAGCTTGGTCTGTTATATATAGTGAGGAAATCAGTACCCTCATTGTTTGAGCAAGCCATTGCTGGATAAATATTACACTCGCTGGTTCTACATGTGACCGGACCTTCCAGAGCAGGATGGGACAAAAATCAGTGGACGCTTGCCTACTAAGCACCCCGTTTCCTATTTCCAATAATGCTTTTTTCGTACAAGCGAGAAATGTCTCTGGGATGGTATAAAGAGCCAATCGGGCAGCATTTCCTGCCTCCTGGCTCGGTCTGGCGCGGACGGGCGCAGACAGGCTTGCCTCTGGCGCGCCCGCTGCGCGTACGCGATGTTGGAGTCATTTAATACTCTCAAGGCCCGTGTAGCCCACAGCACTAGCCCGCCGACCTCTATTCCCCCAAGATGGCGGCTGTGAAAATGCGGCTGGGAAAGAGATCCTAAGTCCCCGAGCAGCTCCTAATCGGCTGCGGGGAGAAGCACTGGGTTGTGGGGAAAGCGAGTGACAGTGTGAGGTAGGATATGTTAAAAAGCAAGTAGTATTTAAAAAAACACTTAGTTCTACGATTCCCGGCTTTCCGCCTCAGGAATCCCCCATAGAGTACGCACTGGCGTCCTGCTGCAGTATTTATACTCTCAAGGCCCGTGTAGCCCACAGCACTCGCCCGCCGACCTCTATTCCCCCAAGATGGCGCCTGTGAAAATGCGACTGGGAAAGAGATCCTAAGTCCCCGGGCAGCATCTAATCGGCTGCGGGAAGAAGCGCTGAGTTGTGGGGAAAGCGAGTGACAGCGTGAAGAAGGATATGTTAAAAAGCAAGTAGTATTTAAAAAAACAATTAGTTCTACGATTTCTGGCTTTCCGCCTCAGGAATCCCCCTAAGAGTACGCACTGGTGTCCTGCTGCAGTATTTATGCTCTCAAGGCCCGTGTAGCCCACAGCACTAGCCTGCCGACCTCTATTCTCCCAAGATGGCGCCTGTCAAATTGCGGCTGGGAAAGAGATCCTAAGTCCCCGAGCAGCTCCCTGAGCAGCTCCACATAAAAGAATGTTATGTATATACGCCAAGGTGTATTCGAAGAATGAGTTGGTGTGTGGCTGTCTGTATGGATGATTTGTTGGGTGCGTGACTGACTGTATGAGTGAGCGATTAAACGTGTCTTAGTGAATGTATGGGTGAGTGACTAATCTGTGTAAATGTGTGTATCAGTCTGTCAGTAGGTGTGTAAGTGGCTGCATAGGTTGGTGAGTAGCTAAATGAGTGCGTATATAGGGTATTTATTAGTTGTCTGAGCACCTGGATGGATGCCTGAGTGACTGTGTTGGTGGGTGTAGATCTGTGTGACTCCATGCATGGATGTGTGAGTCGGTGAATCCCTGGGTGTATGGGTTTATGAGTGTGTCTTTGAGGGACGTATGGTTGAGTGAGTGTGCGTATGGCTGTGTTGGGGAGTCTATGGATGTTTCAGTGGTATATGAGTGACTGCATATGTGAAAGGCAGTATATGTGAGTGTTGGAGTAAATAAGTGACGGTATGTGTGAGTGAGTGAGTGAGTGTGAGAATGACTATATGGGTGAGTGTGTGCTTGTGTCAGTGATTGTAGAAGAGAGTAAGTATGTGTTACTATCTGTATGAATAAGTGAGGTGGTGTGTGTATAACTGTATATGTGAGTAGGCAACGTGATTGATTGGGGGTCTGACTATGTGTGTTATTAACTTTATGGGTGAGTGGTGGCATGTGAGTGTCTGTATTGGTGTATGAGTGCATATATCAGTGGCTGTATTGATGAATGACAGTGTATGAGTGACTATATGGGTGAATGAGTAGATGTGTGTGTAGACCTATGAATCAGTGAATGAATAAGCACTAAATGGCATTGGTGAGTCTATGGTTTTGAGAATGGTAATCTGTATTTAGAGTGGGTGTCTGAAAGATTATATTAGAGTGTGAGGAGGTGTGAGTTATATTTAGCTCAGCTAACTATAACGTCTGAATTTCTCTGGTTTTGAACAAGTGAAATGTCAGCCTGACTATAACGACCCTGAAACCTGTGTTTTTTTTCAGTGCATATTTAAGGTTTTTTAAATACTAATTCCCAACTATAACGTGTCTCAAACATATGTTTTTTCAGTGAATTTCTAAGGTTTTTTAAATGCTAATACTAACTATGCCTATAATGGTAGGACATGTACAGAAAGAGGAAGAACGGCGCATAAAGAATCAAGAAAAGTGCAGAAAGATGTAAGAGAGGTGTAGAATGATGAAGAAAGGTGAAAAAAGCATGACAAATGCAGAAAGAGGCAACAGAAGTCCAGAAAGAGGAAAAAAGGTATAGAAAGGGGCAAAAGAAGTGCAGAAAGGATCAACAGAGGTGCAAGAAGAGGTCTACTTTGACTGTACTTTTTTCAGAGACTCATACAAAGTAGCTTAATCACTAATTCTTCTCCCAAGATATCTTAAACCTCACTTTTCTCTTGAAGGTTCATTATTCATCGACTGCTCAGAATTTGAGCCCTACCAAATGTAAAACAGCAATCCTAACCATATCACTATTGTAAGTCAGACCAGGTTTGTGAAGGTATGTGACATGTTACATAAAAAGAAACTTACAAATACTTGAATACCTGTGTATCAAACAGCATACTCTGTAAATTTGTGTACAAAAAGGTTTATGTATTTCATTCTGCTCATAATACAGGGCACATGGGTATTCAATAGTATATTTGAGGGGCTCTATGATATATATACATTAGACATGTATGGCTGTGCAACTGAATGAGAGAGCACAACTAAGAACATTTGACTACCTATAGGAGAAGCTAACCGCTTTTTAAGCTACCAACTTCAGATGCATAACACATGTGAGAATGCATGTACACATAGACATATTCCTCTGTCAAGAGAGCACCCAGGCATTTAAACTTGACACACTGCACTTCCCATTTGAATACAGAGAGAGGTGAGAGAAGTATAGAAAAAAATAAAAGAGATGTTGATAGAGTAAGAAATGTGCAGAAAGAGGCAGAAGAAGTACAGAAAGAGACAAGAGAAGTACAAAAGAGGCAAGAAAGGTACAGAAAGAGGCAAGAGAGGTACATAAATAACCAACAGATGAGCAGAAAAAGGCAAGAGGGTGCATAAAGAGGCAAGAGAAGTGCATAAGGAAACAACAGAGGTGCAGAAAGAAGGAAGAGAGCTACAGAAAGAGGCCGGAAAGGTGAAGAAGGGCACAGAAAGAAGCAAGAGAGTTGAAGAAAGAACCAAGAGAAGTGCAGAAAAAAAGCAAGTGAGGTATATAAAGAGTCAAGAGGGGTGCATAAAGAGGTACGAGAGGCACAGAAAGAGGGAAGACGAGTGCAGGAAGAGGCAACAGGGATGCAGAAAGAAGCAAGAGAAGTGCAGAAAGAAGCAACAGAGGTGCAGAAAGGGGCAAGAGAGGTGCAGAAAGAAGGAAGATGAGTGCAGAAAGAGGAAACTGGGGTGCAGAAAGAAGCAAAAGAGGTGCAGAAAGAAGCAAGATAGGTGAAGAAAGAAGCAACAGAAGTGCAGAAAGAGGCAAGAGGGGTGTAGAAGGAGGCAAGAGAAGTATAGAAAGAAGCAACAGAGGTGCAGAAAGAGGCAAGGGGGTGCAGAAACCGGTTAGAGAAGTCCTGAAAGAAGCAAAAGAGGTGCAGAAAAAAGCAAGAGAAGTGATGAAAGAGACAAGAGAGTTGCAGAAAGAAACAGAAGAGGTGCAGAAAAAAGCCAGAGAAGTATAGAAAGAGGCACGTGAGGTGCACAAAGAGTCAAGAGAGGTGCAGAAAGGGGCAGGATATTTCCAGAAATAGGCAAGAGAGGTACAGAACCATGCAAGAGGGGTACAGAAAGAGGCAAGAGAAGTGCAGAAAAATAGCAACACAGGTGCACAAGGAGGCAAGAGAACTGTATAAAGAGGCAAGAGAGTTCCAGAATAAAGCAAGAGAGGTGCAGAAAGAGTGAACGATGGTTCTTAAAGAGGCAAGAGAGGTGCAGAAAGAGGGAAGAGGGGTGCATAAAGAGGAAAGAGAGGTACAGAAAGAAGGAAGGGGTGCAGAAAGAAGCAAGAGATGTGCAGAAAGAGGGAAGAGGTGTGCTGAAAGAGGCAAGAGAAGTGCAGAAAGTGGCAAGAGAGGTACAGAAACAAGCAAAAGATGTGCAGAAAGAGGGAAGAGGGGTGCACATAGAGGGAAGAAGGCTGCAGAAAGAAGCAAGAAAGGTGCAGAAAGAAGCAAAAGAGGTGCAGAAAGAGGCAACAGAAGTACAGAAAGAGGCAAGAGAGGTTTGCACACCATTAGTACTAATTTAACACCCACATTTATCAATAAGTAACACATGACCATTCCAGCTTTGCAAACAGCCTTCCACCACGCTGTAACACATCACTGCATTTTTGGTAACATTTGAGCAGTTTCAGCCAGAAACAAGGGTTTTTTGTTTATCTCTGCAGATTATGCAGCAGATGATGAATTATGTGGCAAATCCAGAAAATGTATAAGTATTTGAAAGTCGGTGAGGCCGAACAGTCGCATAATTCTAGTGGCTCTCCTCATATCTCTGACTAGGTCCACAAGTGCTCATCTGCGGTTGCTTCTTTTTTTCTGTCTTTTTGAATTTATAGTTTAACTTCTATGGAAATGGGGAAGACTAATTCTGAGGTTACCACTCCACAATACAGACTACCTTACCACATAATTACACTCCATAACACATAATCCCACTCCACATAATTCCTATACACTAAATACCACATACTGTCTATCCACATAATTTCACTGCACAACATACCACATAATTCCACCACACACAACGTACATCCACTCCACTCTAAAAAGCATTAGTAAAAAATGTTTACATTTACAATGGCAATAGTTCTAACTCTGGCAAATGCGAGACCTATTGCATTGCAAATGCTTGTCTAATTAGTAGTCACGTTTGCAGAGTGGTGGAGAAAAAGGGATGGGCCTCCGACCAGCACTTAGGAATTCCACTGCGTAGGACTTACAGGAGGTTCCAGGAAGGCTTCTTGGCCACCAAAGACCCTCAGGAGTAAAGTAGACTTCATTCCCCAACCAGTAGTGTGCCAGGAGGCACGTTTGCGGAGTGTTGGAGAAAGGGGGGCCGTGGCTTCTGAATACCTCTTCACAATACCACTATTTGGGACTTACTGGAGATAACATGAAGGCTAGTTGGCCCTAAGGACGTCCTTGTGGGCCAACTACCCCTCCTATTACCTCTAGTAAGTGCCACAATGCAGGATTGCTAAGTTCTCATAGCAGGCCATGCCCCCTTTGCCCACCACTCTGCAAACACGCTCCCTGATGAGCACTTGGATGGGGATTGATGTCCCCTTCGCTGCTGGGGGTTTTTAGGGTCCATCTAGCCTACCTGTTACCTCCAATAAGCCCCACATAGTGGGACTGCTGAGAGGTGGACACAGGCCACATCCCCTTTCTCCACCACTCTGAAAACACAGCTCCTGGCGCGCTCTTGGTTGGGGATGAAGTCCCCTTGCCTCTTGCAGGTCCCTACGGGCCAACTAGCCCGCCTGTTACCTCCAGTAAGCCCCACACAGCTTGATTGCTGAGAGGTGCTCAGAGTCCACACACCCTTTTTCACCACTATGCAAAGGTGGATCCTGGTGCACTGCTACTTGGGGGATAAAGTCCAGTTTAGTCCAGAGGACCTCAGGGAACTCATCATCCCACCACCAGGGCACCAAGAGGTATGTTTGCCAAGTGGTCTAAAAAGGGGCGTAGCCTCTTACCACCTCCCAGAAAACCATCTGTGTAGGGCTTACTAGAGGTACCAGGTGGGCTAGTTGGCCTCTAAAGACCCTCAGAAGTGACGGGGACTTTACTCCCCATGCAAGATCGGGCCAGGAGGCACGTTTGCAGAGCCATGCGTGGAGGGGGCAGGGCCTACGGCGAGTTGCCAGTTTCTTTTTTAAATTTTATTTTAGGAAGTGGAGCTGTGTGGCCCCCTTCCCCTGACCCGTTCGGGCCCCGGGCACCCCATCCCCTGGGGCTTAAGTCATTAAAAAAATATATATATTAAAAACGGAGGGGGGCTTGCAGCCCCCCCTCCTGAGGCCAATTACTGGCCGGGGACCCCTTCCCCCGGGGCTACAGGCCTTATATTTCTTTTAAAGGGGAGGTGGGACCGTATGGCCCCCCTCCCATGCCAATTTTGGCCCCGGGGACCTCATCACCAGGGCATGGCCATAACATTGGTGACTGCAGGGGAGCCCAATGCCCCCGCGGTCCCTGCCAGCTCCCTGCCTCCTGCGGGAGCTGTCATTGCTTTAGGGCTAAGGGCGCTGCTGACATGCAGCTCCCTTTGCCCAAAAGCAATTCTGCTTCACTTCATGGCAGTGAGAGCAGCAGTTTTCCTGCTCTCGCTGCCATGAAGTAAAGCAGTGTTTGCTATGGCAGGGTGGGAGCAGGTCAGGCACTGCTGCAAACCCCGCTGGCAGCCAGCCACCTGGAGGCAGCCAACCCCAAGCTGCGCGTGACTTTTCGCTGTGTGCAGAGTTGGTCATAGAGCCTAGCTTTCTGTGGCTTTCTTTGGCCAAAACATATATTTTAGGGGGGAGGGAATGCAGGCCTCCTCCTTGAACCCTATTTGGCCCAAGGGACCCCTTCCCTCAGGGCCAAATTCCAATAAAAAGGATTGCCTCCTCCCTAACCATTAAAAGGCCCTGGGGACCCCATTCCAATGCCCAACACAATTAAACAGAGTAGGGGCGTGGGGCCCCTCTCCTCTAGGCTTCTTGTAGTCTGGGGACCCCACACCCTAGGGTGCATGTTATTTATAAAGGAGCCACTTGACCCCCCATGAGCATTTTTTCCTCCATGTACCTTATTCCCCAGAACCAAGTAGATAAAACATGGGCGGGGGGGGGGCGTGTGGCCCCTCTCCCTGAGCCCATTCCCTGGGACGAAAGTTTAAGGGGAGGGGACATACGACTCTCCTCCCCTAGCCCTAATAGGCCCAGCAAACCCCATCCCCGGCACGAAACACAATAAAAGTGGGGAGGCGGGCAACTTGCCCACCTCCCTAAACCTTATTAGGCCACAGGGACCCCATACCCAAGGCTAAATATAATAAAAAGTGGGAGGGGTTCACAACCCCCCTCTTGAGCCTTACTAAACCCTAGAGTCCCCATCTTCTATGGCTGCATTTTATTTTAAAGAGAAGGTGGGCAGAGAAGCCACCCTCCCTAAGCCCTATTAGGCCCCAGGTATGCCATCCCCTGGGGCAGAGAAATTAATAAAGGAAGGTGAGTTAATGGCCCCCGCTCAGAGGCTAATGAGGCCTGAGGGACCTCATCTCCGTGGTCACAATGAGGCTTGGGGGATATGCCGTCCCATCCTCCCCAACCCCTTATAGGCACTCCGGGGACCGGGACCTTACATTTTTTAGAAGGGAAGGAGGCAGCACAACCCACCTACCTGAGCCTATATTGGCCCGAGATACCATCCCACAAGGCAAGCATCAATTATAGATTCTCCAGGCCCCACCCGGGCCACCCACTGACCAACATGTTGGGGCATCCCTAGGGCCCGTGCAGCCCCAGCTACAGCAGGCATGGTGCAGAAGCCGACTTTGCTCCCACCTGGAGGTAGCAGCTATCTATCCTTGATCCCTATGGGCGGGAGTGATATAGGTTCTGAGTCAAACAACTTTTCTAATCTAATCATGATTCAGTGAAAGATGGTATTGGATGAGTTTGCCACTGTTTTGAAATTTTCATAAAAATATGAGATGGTGAAGGGCTAGGTTTTTCACTGTGTATTGGGTCTTTAAATATGATTCATGATTATTTTTCTTTAGGAATGAATCCGAGAATACTGCGATATTTCACCATCTGTCAGGATATACAGGTGATGGTAGGCCGTATCGTACCAACCATCTATTTTTTGTTTATTCTTATTTTGCACAGTTTTGCATGTTAATTTTGCAGTAGCGTTATCATTTATTTGTATTTGTATTTGTATTTTAGACTTGTAGAGCGCCTTATCACCCCGGGGTCTCTAAGCGCTTAACAGGCGAGTGAATACTGACAGGAGGAAAACAGACTAGATATTACCCCATGCCTCTTGGAAAAGCACGGTTTTTAGCTTTTTCCTGAAAGGCAGGAGTCTGGTTTCTTTGCGCAGATTTTCAGGCAGTTGGTTCCAGGCTTTGGGCATTGTGTGGGAAAATGTCCGACCACCGATAGTGGACCGTTTGATCCTAGGACAGATCAATAGAGCGGTGTTGGCTGAGCGTAAGTTCCTGTTGGGGGCATATGGGACAAGGCGTTTTTTGATGTATTTCGGGGCTTGCCCATATAAGGCTTTCTGCGTAATGCATAGGCCTTTGAACTTGGCTCGTTGATTCACTGGCAACCAGTGTAGCTCCCGGAGGAGAGGGGTGGCCGGTGTCCTTCTTGGTTTATTGTATATAAGTCTGGCCGCGTCATTCATGACGATCTGGAGTCTCTTGGTGAGTTTTTTCGGAATGCCGAAATACATGGCATTGCCATAATCCAGTCGGGCCAGAATTAAGGCTGACACTGCTCTTCTGAGGGTGTCTGCCTTTAGGATGGGAGCTAGCTTGCGCAGTTGTCTCAGGAGGCCTACACAGGTGCCCACCACCGCCGAGACCTGGGCTGACATAGTGAGATTTGTGTCGATGATTACGCCAAGGCTTTTTACTGCTGTTGCCGGTATTGGGGGGTTACCTAATTCTGAGGGCCAGAGGAGGTCGCACCAGGGGCTAGATGAAGTTGTGATAGGAAGAACCTCCGTCTTATCCGGGTTGATCTTTAGGAAGTTTGCCGTCATCCAGTTGACGGTAAATTTTAGAATATTCTTCAGTTTTTGATCAGCCATAGGGGAATTGCCTATCTGAATGATGATCTGGGTGTCGTCAGCATAATTGTATATATTACAGTCCATCTGATTCAGAGATGAAATGAGGGGCTGCAGATACGTGTTAAACATCAAGGGGGACAAGGCAGAGCCCTGAGGGACGCCGCATGTTAATTTAGCTGCCTCTGACACCAGGTCATCCAGTTGTACTTTCTGGACCCGTCCACCGAGGAACGAGGTCAGCCAGGCGTGGGCCGTGCCCTTGATGCCAAACTCCCCCAACTGCGACAGAAGGAGGTCATGATTGACCGTATCAAATGGCGTGGAGAGGTCGAGTAGCACCAGGGCACAGGGATCTTTATTATCTGTTTTAAGACGTAGGTCATCTAGCACTGATAACATGACTAATTCCGTGCTGTTGTGGGCTTTATTGGTCCTGACGAAAGCCTAGATATACATTATCTTTGAGGTTTAAACATGTAGACCTGATATTTCCATGCTTTCTGACAGTTATGTTTTCAAACTGCCTACGCACTGTTTTTAGACTTGACACTTGGACAGCACTTATTAAATATATTTATGTGTACCAGGAGTCAATTTTAACATTTGCACGTTTTCTTTTTTTTTTTGTTCAGAAAGATTTAATTACATTTTAAGACAAAATGAAAAAGAACAAGGACAATACAAAAAAGAGGAAGGAAGTTACAAGCGTAAGTGATCAAATAATCAATATGAAATGCATTAAACCAAAATACGCAATAGTGATATATAGTAACAAAAATGAGAATCGCAATTAAAGAGGAAGGAGAAGGAGGAAAAAAGGGGGGAGAGGGGAGGGAAATAACATGTCATAGGATCATAAATTCATAAACTACAGAGTTACAGTGAAAATGTAATGTAAAAAGAGAGCATAAGAAAATATATAACAATATCATTGCAGAACATATGAATCAATAGGAGACCAAAACGACTGAAATGATTGTGAATTATGAGTGACGCCTTTAAGAGATAGCTGTGCACCTCTTCTCGTAAAGGTGATCCATGACCACCAAGCATGGACTGAAAGAGAAGATGCATCTTTCCAACAGAAAGTAATGGATTTTAAGGCAGCTGTGATTAGAAAAGTAAACAATTTTGCCTCTGACTCAGTAAGGGGATAAGTTAGGGCAATCGATTTGCAAATTAACAAAGTAAAGGAAATATCATCTTGTAAAGGTAAAATGTTCAAAATTACCCTCCATACTTCCAACCAAAATTTCATAATAACTGGACAATCAAATAACATATGGCGAAGTGAACCAGGGCTAGC
This sequence comes from Lissotriton vulgaris, assembly GCF_964263255.1. Lineage (NCBI taxonomy): Eukaryota > Metazoa > Chordata > Amphibia > Caudata > Salamandridae > Lissotriton > Lissotriton vulgaris. Next base: position 440,477,816 of record NC_141693.1, read on the forward strand.
GTTGCAGTGCCAACAAACATCAGAAGGTAACAATTTTGCACGACATAGACGTGATGGGGTCCACAAAGTGTTAAATAAAATATAAGCATTGGTTTGGTAAAGGGACACTGGGAGCCAGCCAGAGATACTGTTAAGCCATATAGAGGACCAGGAGTCATCTGACAGGGAGATGGAAAGTTCATTGTTCCAGAACAATGAAATAATCCGAACATTGGAGCCCTGTGAGGTGGTAAGTTTTCTATAAAAAACAGAGACAGCTTTTGGGAACGATGTTACAGCTGTAAGGTAAATTAATAAGTCATTTGTGGTGGAAGAGGGAATACCATTGGGGAAGGAATCCAAAATAGAGTTACATAAAAATTGATATTTCAAAAGGTCAGTAGCAGGGATACCAAACTTTAACTGTAGCTGCTCAAAAGGAATAAAAGCATTACCATTAAATACATCTTTAAGATATAAAATCCCTCTTGAAATCCAAGAGGACCAGAAGGTAATGTTTCTGTTCAATTTAAGTAGTGCACTGTGCCATAAAGACAAGTGGACTGTGGAGAGTAGGGGTAATTCAAAATTAGAATCTAAATCATTAATTATCAATCTGGAGCACTTAATGATAGAGGAAAGATGAACAACCTTCGCTGTGGAGGACATCGACATCAAGGAGGGTAAAGAAAAGGGCCGCACAATGGATGCTTCAATATCCAACCAAATTGGAGGTTTTACCATATGTGAAGTATTAAACCAAAGGGCACTCTGCTTTAAGATAAAAGCTTTATGGTAAAGGTGAAAGTTTGGAAGGGAAAAACCAGCCTGGGACTTAGGAATTTTTAACTTCTTGTAAGCAATACGGGGGACTTTGTTAGACCAAAGGAATTTAGATAAGAGAGTGTCAACAGTTTTATAAAATCTAAGAGGAAATTGGGTGGGGATCATAGCTAAAGAGTAAAAGACTTTAGGTGCTATATTCATTTTTATAGATTCCATTCTTCCCCACCATGTGAGATAAAGGGCAGACCACTTGGACTTTTTGTTTTTAATGTAGTCAATTATGAAATCAGAGTTAAGTTTTAATGTAGCTGGCAGCGATGAAGCAAATAGAATACCCAAGTACTTAATTTTAGTTGTTTGCCAAAGAATATCTGTGTTCGGAAGCATCTCCGAGGTACAAAACATATTCAAAGGAAAAAATTCAGTCTTGCTTACATTCAATTTGTAACCTGAAACCATAGAGTATTGAGCAATAATGTCTAATAGGGAAGGAACAGAAGAAAGAGGGTTATTAATATATAATAAAACATCATCTGCATAGGCTAAAGTTTTAACAGTTACATCATTGATCACAATACCCTGAATGTCATCACAAAGGCGAATATAATTAAGAAGAGGCTCAATACCTAAGAGAAATAACAGTGGGGAAAGGGGACAACCTTGCCTAGTACCTCTAAAGAGAGGAAATTGACTAGATATTTGACCATTAATAAACAAACGAGCAGTAGGGGCAAAATATAAAGCAGAAATCATACGAATAAAAGGGGCAGCAAAAACAAAGGACAATAAAGTTTTAAATAAAAATTGCCAGTGAATCTTGTCAAATGCTTTTTCTGCATCTAAGGCCATCACTCCCGCAGGAGAAGTAAGGTGAGAACTTTGTTCAATAATGTGTAGTAGAGTTCTAGTATTATTAGCAGAATATCTATTTTTCATGAAACCAGATTGATCTGGGTGAATAATGGAATGGAGGACAGGAGCTAATCTGGTAGCAAGGACTTTCGCATAAAGCTTACAATCCTGGTTTATAAGGGAGATGGGGCGATAATTAGATACCAAGGTAGGATCTTTATCAGGCTTGGGCAGAACAATGATTAAGGCGTCTGTAAAAGAGCCCGAGATAGTACCAGAGGAGCCAAAATGAGAGAAAAGGGTATTCAAATAAGAGAGGAGATGAGATTGAAATTCTTTGTAAAATTCTGCTGGGATACCATCCGGACCTGGGGATTTATTCCTGGGAAGTGACTTGATGGCAAGCAAAATTTCCTCAGAAGTAATTGGTGAATCTAGACCTGTTCTATCGGATAAAGAAATATGGGGTAAATTGCACTTATCTAAAAAAGAATCAATTAAAGATTCAGGGCAGGTGTCAGGTTTACTATAAAGGGTAGAATAAAAACATAAAAATTCTTGTACAATATCTTTATGGGAAATAGCCACTTGGCCTTGAGATCCTCGTATTAAGGTAATCTGAGTCCTATCTCTTTTAATCCGTAAGTAGTTAGCAAGGAGTTTTCCAGATCTGTTGGTATTAAAACGAAATTTAGCATTGGATTTTGTAAGTTGGACTCCTGCTCTCTGACTAAGGATGGCATTAAATTCATAGCTGAGTTTTTGAAGTGTAAGTTTGTACTGAGGGTCATTAGAAGAGATAAACAAACGCTCAAATTTAGCAATTTGCTTTTCCAAATGTTTAATGTTAGCGTTAAATTGTTTGTTCTCATGAGCCATAATAGAAATAGTGGTACCTCTAATGTAGGCCTTAAATGCATCCCATCTGGTGACAATTGATGTGGAATCTTGAGGGTTGAACAAAAAATAGTCTTGTATATCCTGCAATAATTTAGGTTTATGCTTGTCAGTAAGGACAATGCTCGAGTTCATACGCCACCTATTTTGTTTAGTAAAAGTAGAAGAGATATTTAAGACAAATGAAATTAAAGCATGGTCTGAAATGCCTATAGTACCTATAACAGGATTTGTAGCTGACTGAAGTAGGGAAGGTGAAATCAAAAAATAATCAATCCTTGAATGAGAATTATGGGGATTAGAGAAAAAAGAAAAAAAAAATTCAGTAGGAAAGTGTAGTCTCCATATATCAGCCAGTTTGGTTGTACTAAGGAAAGATTTAAAAGCATGAAAAACTTAAGGGGGTCTAAACTTGGTAGTAGAAAGTCTATCAAGTAGCGGATCAATGATCACAATAAAATCCCCTCCAACAATCAAAGGAACTTGTCCCAACTTTAGAACTTCTGTAGATAAGTTAGACCAAAACGATGGGTCATCGGCCGTGGGGCCATAGATATTAAGCAAAAAGAAGGTGGAGTCATGAATTTTAACTTTAACAACAATAAATCTACCTTCTGTATCTGTAAATTTACTAATAATCTGGCAGTGTAATCTCTTTGCAAAGAAAATCGCAACCCCATTTTTCTTACCAAGGGCAGGCGATGAGACAATATTGTCCACCCACTTTTTCTTCATATATTGTAAAATGTTGTCATCAACATGCGTTTCCTGAAGAAAACATATGTCAGCTTTAGAAGCACCCAAGTAGTCTAAAATTTTTGTTCTTTTAACTGGATGTCGCAGACCTTTAACATTAAGAGAAACAATTTTAACATCATGAGTAGCAGCCATGAAGAGGTAAAATGAAGAGGAAGAAAGGAGTTAAAGGAAGAGAAGAGGAAGAACAGCCATGGAAGAAAAGTAACTCTACGTAGAAAGCCAGAAAAGGTAGCGAAAGACACAAAAGGAAGAAACAGAAAAGGGAGAAAAAGCTACAAACAGGGCACATAAATAAGGACACAGAGACGCACACCCGTTCCACAAGCAAGGCCGGAAACCGTTGAAGCCCATGAAGAAAGAAGAATCGCCAGGAGTGCTCAAATTAAATGCAGTCAGGTAATAGGAGCTTCAGTATCCATTGATGACGAAGCTTGTTGATCCAGAAAAAGTCTTAAGTCTTCAGGACGATGAAAAGATTTGGAGAAGGTATCTTTCCAAACTCGCATTGTAGACGGATCAAATAGACCATACTTAAAACCAAGGCTTCTCAATTGTAGACGAAGAGTGGAAAATTCCTTGCGAATAGCAACCGTTTCCTTAGCAAAGTCTTGATGGATAAATATTTTGGAACCATTCACCAGAAGCGAAGGAATGTCTCTGGCAGCTTTCCTTATGAGGACCAAGTGATGGTGACGCAAGACCTTGAAAATCATTTGCCTGGGTTTGGTGTGGCGTGGATTCCTGTGTGAGGAAATTCTATGCGCTTTATCCACCTCAAAGTTTTCCGGAAATTTGATATTTAGAAGACCAGGAAGCAAAGATTCCAAGTACAAGCGACAGTCGGAGCCCTCAACTTCTTCAGGCAGATTGAAAATGCGGAGATTATATTGTCTATTACGGTTCTACAATTCCAGTAATTGGTTATGCATTGGTACTATCTGAGCCATCAAAGGTGTAAAAGCGTCGAGTTTAGTTTTATTGTCCTGAATTTTAATAGTATTATCAGAAACTTTCATGGACATGGACGCCATATCTTTGCGAACATTTTTCACTTCATTTGCTATAGTATCAGTGTTCATGCGCAGCGCTTTAATTTCTTCCAGTATCAAAGTAAGTGAGGGCTCAGAAGTTTCAACAACCATAGATTTATTTGGGGGAGGAGACACCTGCTGCTTCCTTTTGTTATTAGCAGAATTTTTGTTTTCCATCTTGAGGAGAAAAAATAACTTTTTGCGTCAGAAAAATGCAGATAGTCAAAATCCACCTCAAAATTTAATAAATATGAGGGAAAATGGTATAAAAAGCTCCAGAAGCCCTTGAAAAAAGGCAGTGCAAGAGTTAAGGTGGGACGTGGGAGTGGCTAGGCCCAAGCCAGGCCCTTTCTTTGTAAATGCACCGCCCCCTGTGCTGAGGAAATCGGCAGAGCTGGAGCAGAGGCAGGGGAGAGGAGCCAGAAAGCAGGCAGAGGGACCCCCAAGTGAGGAAAACGCCTGAAAAACACAGGTAAGGTAGGGGGTCGCGTAGGAGGCAAGCGCTGACCAAATTGAGCAAACCTTGACAGGAAAATCGTCGTAATTCAGCTCATTGGGCTGAAGAAGTTACGGAGCTCCGGTGGCGGCGGCCATCTTGTCGACGCGCTCGCACGACTCTCCATTTGCATGTTTTCTATTTTTACCCCTCTGCAAATCATCAGCACCACTTTCAAAGAAATAATGTAGTGGCTTGAGTGATCACTGGAGTTTGAACTAAGCTGAGTTTTACTTTTGGTTGCATAAGTCTTGTAACCAAGAGACAATCCCAGATGATGAAAATAGCCACCAGGGTGTGCTGACGGGATTCCTTTCCTCTGTTTTGTGAATAGGTATTGACCCTTATATTTTGGCCTTTCTTGTCGTTCTTTGTCTCGTTGTTCTTAGATCGGCAGTTTCTTTGTGTGTTTTTTCAGGTTCTAGAGTGGGGACAGAACACTGCCTGGTCTTTAAATATTAATCCCTAGGACCCTATGTGTAAAGAGTTTGTTAATTTTCGCATCAGTGAGGGCAAAGAAACAAAACACAAGTCAGCTTCCAGTCTGCGGTAGCATTTTTAAACTACCCGCTGACTGGGATCAAACTTAATGTTTGCTGTTGTTTTGCAAGAGATTTAAAAATGCTACAGCCAGATGGGGCAAACACATTTCCCTCCCTGCGCTATTGCTGGCAGGGAAACAGAATCCATACTGCTCCTGCCCAGAGGGAGCAAACATAGATAGCTGCCATCCCTGGGGAATGGGTCTCCGGGCCTTTAAAGGCTCAGGGAGGACCCCCTTCCCCTAATTACACATTTTACCACACAGGGCTCGAAGAGGTAGGTTCTGTGCACCCCTTCCCGTAATTAAAGAAGGCATCCCCGGGATAGGGTTCTCAGGGATTTTGAAGGCTTAGAAGAAGAGACGTACAGCTTCTGCCCTTTTTTGTCATTTTGACATTTCAGCCCTGGGGATGTGCTCCCCAGGGCCTATAATGACGCAGGGGTGTGTGAGTAGCTGTATGGGTGAGTACATGGCTATGTGAGTGGCTGTGTGGGTGAGTGGCTGGTTTTATGGGTGACTGTATGGGTGGGTGAATGGTTATGTGAGAGGCTGTATGAGTGCGTTAGTGGGTGTGTGAGTGCCTCTATTGAGTGGGTGTATGAATACTGGTATGGGTCTGTGAATGGGTATGTGAGTGGTTGTGTGGGAGTGGGAGTGGGCATACAAGAGGATGCATGGGGGTTTGAGTAGATGTTGGTTCAAGAAAGTGCCTTTTGCCTATTTAGTGTAAATCTGTTCATTAGTTTTTGAGCAATTTAAGCCAAAAATTATAGTGATATCTCTGGTTGTGTATATTTTGCAGAAGTTTCGCAATGAATCGTGAATGCACATGCCAACTGGAATGCTCTGATTGGCTGGACGGAACCTGAACATAATTTTGTACCTGGCATTTTATTGATTGGGAATGGGTCCCGGGGCTGAAAATGACTTAAAAAGCTAACATAAGGAGTCAGAGTTGAGGTACTCTGACTCCATGTTTGAGAAATTGGGGTGTTAATGACACAAGTTATGTGTCCCAAAAAGATTTGTTAATCGCACATGATAGTCGCCACGATGCTGAAACCGTCAGCGCAGCCCCGTGAACGGTCACAGGACGTTGTGACTATTGCGATATCTTCACGAATATTGGTGGAAATATAAAGCAAATATATATTTGTACTTACTACCCGGTGACTGTCACATACTTATGTACCTACTCACATATTCACTCATACACCCATTCACATACCCACTCACACACATATATCCAGTCACATGCCCACTCAGATACAGATGTACCCACTGTACTCATTCAGGTACTCATGCACGCACTTTCAGATTCTCTTGGAGAGTGACGAAGGCATGTACAAACTAGGCCTGGGCAGTAAATTCCGTTCCACTTGCGGAATTTGGGTAATTTCGCGTTCCGCAGAGAATGCGGAATTGCTAAAAATTCCGCAATCCGCGGCTTCGAAGAATTTTTCGCTTGTTCACGCTTTCAAAATGCGTGTTCGCAAGATATTTCCCCCGAGCATGCAAGCAGCATTCACGAACAGGAAAAAAGCAATTTGGCGTGTTTGCGGAACCATGCGTGCTCGCAGAGAATTTTTACAGTTTCGTGGATCTTTGCATAGTGCAACTACGCAAATTCCGCCTACCTCTAGACACACTTAGGCACTCATACACCCACTCATAGATCCAGCAACAGGCTCATGTACCGCTTCACATATGCAGTCAGAGACCCAAACACCGACTCACAGACCTATTCAGACACTTATGCACCTACTTAGAGATCCACTTAGACGCTCACACACAGAGTCAGAGACTCACTCAGGCATTCATGCATCAACTCACAGACCCACTGAGAGACTTATAATTCCACTCACACACCCACTAAGACATTGATTGACTCAGTCACATATCCGGTCTGAGAATTACATACTGACTCACAGAACCACTGAGAGATTTATACTTCCACTCATACCTTCACTGATAGGAGATGCACTCAGAGACTTATGCAGCCAGTGACACACTTACTTAAAGACTCATGAGTCTACTCTGACATCCACTCATAGACATTTATATACAGTGCCAGACCCACTTAGAGACTTATGCATGCACTCACATAACCCAGTGAATCAATAAAACAGACTGGTATAGAGATGTTGATGTATTGATAAATATTTTTATAGAGTTGTTTAGATAGAGATTTATCTAATGTAATGGTTAGAAATAGTAAGATAGTTATAATTGTTGAATGTGGTGGTGGCTATTGAATTCCTGCTTTTGCTTTGCATTTTCATGAAGTATCCACAATGATCGCAGGTACTGACATCATCCCGATCTCTGGCATCACTTTGAAAACAGAAAATAGGGTTTAAAGATGGTTTTTATAGAAACTCTCTAGAAAAAAGGACTTTAGAGAATACGGTAAGAAAACCATGGTGTGTAAAATACTGTAATATGTGTAGATGTATGTGTTTTAGGTTTTATGGAAAAGGCAAAATTGCCGGGGTTAACAATGTCATTGCGATGTCCCGAATAAATGCAAAAAATGGAAAATTGGTCTGAAAGATGGTTTTTAAAGAAACTTAGTACAAAAATATGAGTTTAAACATGCTTTGAAAGAAGTGTGTGTATATAGTAATTTTTGTAGAACAAAATTCAGACTGGATTTTTTTTACATATTTTTTTGGGATGTGTTGGTGGTCATTGAATGTCTGCTTCTGTTTTCCGTTTTTGCAACATGTCCTGGGGAACGCGATTACCGATATCATTGTGATCTCCAGAGTCACAGCAAAAACGGAAAATAGCATTTGAAGACGATTTTTCTGGAAACTCACTATAAAAATATGAGAGTTTGAAAAGTAAACTAATAAACTCTATGTTAAATATACTATAGAATATGTCTATATATATGTTTTACACTTTGTACAAACCATGAGCCCTTTGCAACTGCCGACTTCACTGCAATGACGTCAGTAATCGCACAAGGTGGTTTTCTCCTAAATTAATCACAGAAAAAATATCTTACTCAATATTTAGACTTAAACTTTATTTAAAAAATGAGTTTAAGTGTATTTTTTCAGTATGTGAAATACATTTACTAATCACAGATTGTCCACAGTAAATGCGACAATGTTGTGCCGACTCACAAAGTTGTTAAAAATAAAACCAGTTATTAATGTACTTTCTGATAAACACATACCAAATTTAAAACTGAGTGGTATATAATATAAATATAATATACAATATACAATTATAGAAAGAAAATACGATCTTAGAGGTTCACTAAAAAAATGGATGTTACAATTAAGGAATAGAATTTAAAAAAACCTTAGAAATTCACAACAAAACAGAGGTTACAGGGACATTATAGTTAGGAATTAGCATTTAAAAAACCTTAAGAATTCAATGAAAAAAAACAAAGGTTGCAGAGGCATTTAAGTTAGGAAATAGGATTTTAAAAAACTTAGAACTTAACTGCAAAAAACAAAGGTTGGATTGAGGTTATAGTTAGGCTGACATTACATTTGTACAAAACCAGAGAAATTCAGCAGTTGTTTGCTGAGCTAACTATAGCTCACGCCCCCACAATGCACTGCTTATGACCTCACACATTACATTACTCATTACATTGTAAGTGACACCACTGATGACATCTCATATATATATGATACTTTCTAGATTTTGCTGCAATGTTTATTGAGATTTTTTTCTTTTTTCTCTCATGCAGAGTGCATGAGCTGAGTAACTGAAAATACAAATCCGGGTAATACCAATGTATATAGGAAGAATGTTTGATTCTTTTATCTCTTATGGGGCTTTGATAATCATGTGAAAAAACATGAAAAATGATATTGATGAAATTAACTAATATGAAAAAATTAGTGTAGAAGAAATGCATGTAAAGAAAAGAATGACAGTTCAATACTAATGATATGCCCACTTGGGCTAAATGTGTTTGTCAGAACGCTAAAACAAATTATGAACTAAGCGTTAAGAGTTACTGCAATGGGCTATTATCAATGATGTAGCAGTGGTCATCTATATAACCATTATTTTCAAACTTATTTGATGTTCATCTCAGAGAGAAAGAATCAAAAATGAAAAATAGTGAAGCAGGAGAGGACCTTGGAGGTTCCTGGGTTGGGTTTCAAAGGCGGCATTGCCTTTGGAGTTTCCCGCCCAGCAAGGCAATCCTGTTCTGGAGGAGATGTGAAGCATCCCTGCCCAGAGCAGACTTTGTCTCAGTCCTCTGAGAGTGCTGGATCTCACCCCATGAGGTTAGAAACATGGCTGGTGGTGGCCGAATGGTGAAAACAAGTCAGAGACCACACCAGTGCTTGGTAGGTTTTCAGGGGACCCTCAACAAAAGTCTCCTGTGTGAATTTATTAATACATCCAACACTAGCATCAGGGATGATTTGTTAAGACAAGATGTTTAGTACCAGACATATTAGAAATCAGTGAAGCCATTATGAAGCTAGGAAACTCTTGTTGACAAGTATCCAGCCCTTATACTCTTTAAGGCTTGTCTGTACACTTACAATATCTTAGAATAGACTGCACATTGTAGGGGCATATCTGCTCATGCTGATATGCCCTCACATGTGATATAGTTCACCATGCCTTAGGCCTAAAAGCCTGCAGTAAGGGTGACTTACCAACATCTTATGCAGTGTATGGGTGGCATGGCACACAGAGTTGTGTAAAGAAATAACAAGCAACTCTCACTTGAATATCTGTGTGCACAACTGTGAGAAAATTATAACAAGTTTATACAATGATTATATCCGTTTGTGAAATACTCCACTTATGGTTTCTCCATGTTTACAAAATAACACAATTTACACGAAATTGTTGTTCAACTAATTAAAGATTTGTTATTAGCACCTTTGAAGCATGAAAAAATTCACAGAAATAACATGTCCTTAAAGAGCAACAAATACAAATGAAGTGGACATAATCTGTCAAATCACATATTCAATTACATGACAATATTTTATAGTTGTGAAAATTCATGAGTTTCCAGGGTGGCCCGATGCATTTCGGGACACCACGTCCCTTCTTCAACATGGCACACAGAGTTGTGTGCCATGTTGACTTTTTCGATTTCTCTGCACCAAGACATGCAACTTGCAATGGCATAGTGCATAGCCTTGATGAGGGGTCCCTGGGGTGGCACAACCAGTGCTGCATCCCCAGAGGGCCTGCTTCAGTACCCATGCCCTAGGTACCAGGGGTTCCATTTACTAGGAACTTACAGGAGTAGATAAAGTTGTGGCAATCATGGTCCAGTGTTTGGGAAAGAGATCTGACACTGGGACCCTGGTTATCAGGGACCCAGTGCGCATACAGTTCGAAATCATATCAGGCATCAGGCCAAAAGTGTGGGCTAGTCATACAAAAAGAGGCTCTTTCCTACATGACCCCCCAAACGAAAGACAATGAGACTGCCTTTCATGGCCATCATCATTGGTCTGGGACAGGACTGCTCCTATCCCATGTTCAGAGGCATCTGTCTGCACTACGAACTGCTTGTTGTAATCTGGAGATTTTAGACTAGGTGCTTAGCACATTGCTTATTTCGAGGTGTCAAAAGCCTTTTGACAGCTCACTGTCCAGTTACGATTTTTGGACATTTTCTTAGACGTCAGTGCTGTGAGGAGGGTCACAATAGACCCATATTTCTGCACTAACCTCCTGTAGTACCCAGTCAAGCTAAGGAATGCATTGAGTTGAGCCTGGGTGGTTGGAGCTTCCTAATCCAGAATGGTCTGGAATTTGGGCTGTAGTGTAGTGCCTAAACTTGGCCTCCACTCACAAGGAGGCCCATGTATGTACCATTGCCTTGCCCTATCTGGCACTTGCTTGCCTTGATAGTGATAGATAGTGCACTCTGCAGAGCCTTCAGGACCTTTTGGAGGTGGATCAGGTGATCCTGCCTGGTGGAGCTAAAGGCAGCAACGTCCTCCAGATAAGCTGCACTGTAGGATTCCAGTTCAGCAAGGACTTTATTCACGAACCTCTGAAAGGTGGCAGGGGATTTCTTCAAACCAAACGGCATCACAGTGAACTGGAAGTGCCCATCTGGAGTGGAAAATGGTAATTTTTCTTTTGCTACAGGGGTCAGACCAATCTTCCAGTATCCTGATGTGAGATCAAAGGTACTTGTTTATGTGGCTACCCCCAACCTGACAATCAGCTCATTAGCTCTTGGAATTGGATATGCATCTGTTTTTGTGACTGCATCGAGGCCACTGTAGTCCACACAAAACCTCATGTCTTTCTTTCCACCCTGGAAATGAGGCTTACGGACTAACACAACTGGACTGGTCCAGGGGTCTCTGAGGGTTCAATGCCACCCATCTCCAGTATTTGATTAATACAGTTTTGATGTTTTTTTACATGATCAGACTGCCTGTATATGTTGCTTTTGACATGTAGGCTGTCACTGGTGTCCACATCATGTGTACACCAGTTAGTCCAACCAGGGTTCAAAGAAAGGGCTCAGTAAACTGATTAGGAACTTCTCTGCAGTCAATCTGTTTTTTTAAAGTGAGGGTGTCTGAAAAGACCACTCTATCAACTGACCCATCTTTAGGGCTGCGGGAAAGGAGATCAGGGAGTGGCTCACTCTTTGCCTCTTGTTCCTCATCTGTACCCATAAGAATGGTCACATGAGCCCTATCATTGTAGTGTTGAAGGTGATCTATATGTATCACCATCTTGGGTTCGCTACAGGTGCCAAGGTCAACTAAATAGGTGACCTCCCTTTTCTCTCAAGGATAGGGTAGGGTCCAGTCCATGTGTCATAGAGAGCCCTAGGTGCCAAAGGCTTCAAAACTCATACCTTCTGCCCTGGTTGGAACTCCACCATTGCAGCCTTTTGATTATATCAGAGCTTCTGGAGTTCTTGGCTGGCTTAAGGTTTTTGTTATATTTTTTTCATGTATTCAGCCATCCTCAAACGAAGGCCAAGCACATAATCCACAATATCTTGCATGATTTCTGGAGGGGTCTTTCCCATCCCTCATTGACAAGACATAGGGGCCCTCTTACAGGGTGTCCAAACAAAAGTTGAAAGAGAAAACCTACTCCTTTTTGTGGCACCTCTCTGTACGGAAAAAAGCATGCAAGGTAGTAAAACATTCTGTCTCCTTCTGAGTTTTTCAGGGAGTCCATCAATCATGCCTTTTAGGGTCTTGTTAAATATTTTAACAAGCCAATTTTTCTGTGGATTGTATGGTGTAGTGAACCTATAGGTCACCCCATGTGGTTTAGGTATACAGACATAAAGTTGGTACCGCCGTCAGATACAACCTCCTTAGAAAAGCCAACTCTAGTAAAAATACCAAGGAGGGCCTTGGCCACTCCAGGTGCAGTGGTGGTTCTTAGGGTAATTGCCTCAGGGTACCTGGTGGCATGAACCACCAGAATAAATGTATTCCCTGATGTTGTTGGAATGTCAAGGGGACCAACCATGCCAATATCTACCCTTTCAAATGGTTCCTCAATCACTGGAAGTGGAATTAAGGGGTCCTTCAGGTGGCACCTGTCTTGCCAATGGCCAGACAGGTGGCACAGGAGTTGCAAAACTGCTTCACCTTCTGTGACATTCCTGGCCAGTAGAAGTGGTTAAATAACCTTTGACTGTCCAAGATGCTCAGCTAGGGGAATGTTGTGGGCCAATGTTAGACAGAATCCTCTAAACTGATGAGCCCCACCCTCCTAATGGCACCAGGTTTGGGATCTCTGGCCTCAGTGTATTAGAGTCCCTCCTCCCAATAGGTCCTGTGGGAACCACTGACATTTCCCTTTTCCTCATCAGCAACTTGCTGTCTCAGGCTTTTAAGAGTGAGACAGGTTCTCTGCCCCTGGCTCAGATCTTCCCTAGAGGGTCTCCTGAGCCTTAGAGCCATGTTGACTTTTCAAATTTCGCTGAACCATAACATGAAGCCTGCAATGGCAGAGTGCATAGGCTTGGTGAGAGGTCCCTGGGGTGGCACAAGCAGTGCTGCAGCCCCAGAGGACCCTCTACAGTATCCATGCCCTAGGTACCAGAGGTATCATTTACTAGGGACTTACAGGAGTAGCTGAAGTGGTGCCAATCATGGTGCAATGTTTGGGAAAGAGATCTGACACTGGGAATCTGGTTAGCAGGAACCCAGTGCACTTACAGTTCCAAATCACATCAGGCATCAGGCTAAAAGTGAGAGCTAACCATGCAAAAGAGGCACTTTCCTACACTCCTCACATAAAAAGATAGGACTGAGCTATATTTCTATGTGTGTAGACTCCATAGTCGTAAATATACTACTATTAGTATATGCTTGTGGATAGCAAATAGTTGTAAATTTACACAGAAGTGTAAGTTTACCTTTGTGAATCAGGCCCTAAGTGTCCAAGTATAAGCCCAGATATGGATCCCTTGCTTTGCCACTGGAACCAGGTTGCACCCAACTAAAGAGGTCCAATAGACGAAAACCATTATTGGGTTACTTGAGTTTCGGTTCAAAGAAGAACTAGCTAGGCAGTTGGGGTTTAAATGTTTCTTTTGGAGCGAGGTTTAATCTGGCATATTGGGCAAAAAAACACTGGGTGGACATGCTACCACACACAATTGACAGTGTATTAGACTATTTGGAGCCATTCCTTCCAGCATCGTTTGTATGGTCGATCACTAAAGACCAACAGGAGTGTGATCCTGAGGATAATGGCATTCACATTGAATCTGATGTTTAAAATAATTAATGTATCAATTCAATAACAGAGTAACAACACATCCCTATTTAAAACAGGGAATCTGCATGGAAAACCTATGTTCTGTCAAAGCCTAATTATAATCATCACCACCCCCTTTTCTGAATCGTAATTAATTATAATCAAAGCATCTGAAAATATAAGGACCTCATTAAGGAACAGTAGGTGAACTGACGTGTAATGGAAAAAAAAGTCAACAGATCCAGACACAACTGAGCACATAGAATGCTCACCAGTTAAACCACTGTAAGGATGAGGCGGAGACAGGAGTAGGTAGTTGTAGATTTATTGCAGAGAAGAGAGCCGTCCAGCTAGTAGAGGAGACACAGCAGCTGCAACTGCCACACAAGGAACACTAGGGTAGAATCCTCAGCAACCCCAAAGGTGACATCACAGTGTTCAGTGATGGAATGACAACAGGCAATGTAAAGTACAGATTACAGATCACCACACACCTCCCCCTTTTAAAAAAAAAAACAACAACAAAACAAACAAAAATATATATATATATAACAACTGGGATAAGCAAATTAGATATAATCACGAAATCTGTTAGGCCTAACAGTTACTCTAGAGCTTTTCCTGAAACCATTCCCAACATTGACAATTTTAGGTGAAGGAGCAGTTGCACGGGAAGAAGGATCTTTAGCAACCCGAGAAGTGCTCCACCAGTTGCCATTTGACAATTTAACAGCATTCTTGCGAACTTCCACAACTTGCTGAGAATCAAGAAATTTTGAAAAACCCTTCTTAACAGTGACAGGATTCTTAATTCTAACCCAATCACCCGCACGAATATTGTGTAGGGACTTCTTGCTTAATTTCACATTACTAGACAGTGAATTGGAAGACTTTTTATTAGCACATTCCCAAACTTCTTCTAAATCACACCCCCGGTGGAAGCTTTTAACCATCCAAAAAGGGAAAGCTTGGGAGCAAGCTTTTCTTCCTCTCATAAGTTCGAAGGGAGAGAAACCTGTGGCAACATGAGGGGAAATCCGATAAGACCATATAAGATCTTTTACAGCTTGAAAAATACAGCTATTAGACCTGAAAGCAGCTTGCACACATTCAACAATAACCCTATTGAACCTCTCGGTTTTGCCATTGCTCTGGGGATGGTATAAAGGAGTTCTGGTATGTTTAATGCAGCAGTTATTAAAAAAAAACACTCATTTCCTTAGAAATAAACTGTACTCCGTTGTCAGTGAGAATTTCTTCCGGACAACCTTTTACTTAAGCAATCAATCACACTTTTAGAGTTGGTAACATTGATGGGTTCAACCTCAACCCATCTAGAAAGGTGATCAACAAGGACCAGAAAGTATTTGGAAGTATTGGGAAGAACATGAAATGGACCAAGAAAGTCCAGACCAATTTTCTGCCAAGCTCTAACAGGTGGAGGAACAATGGAATCACAAACACCTTCTAAGACAAGAACTTTGTCACTAGTGTTGCAACGTGTACAAAGTTTAATAGCCTCCACGATCTGATTGTCCATTTTAGGCCACCAAAAATTCGATCTAACATTTCTCTTGGTAATGGTGGCTCCTAGATGTCCAGAATGGGCATCAGCAATTATTTTCTCTCGATAAACAGAAGTAGGAATGAATTTGTCGCCTCTAACAATTTTACCATTTTCTAAAGAAAGTTCTGAGTTAATTTTCCAATAGATCTGAAGTTCGGGAGAAAGAGATTTTTCCTTTGGCCACCCTTTTTGTATGAAAGAAATTACATCTTTAAGGACATTCGGTGCACTTGCTGTTGCTGGCGCCTGCCTCCCCCTTCCCGCATTAGTTCCTTAGAACCCTCATCCCGGCAGATTAACGTGTCTGGGGTGAATACTGTTAGTATATACAGCTTAAATGTCAGATCTCTGGTCAAACATCAGGCGGAGATCTTTGATATTGTTACTAATGACTCCCCGGACGTGTTCTTCATGACCGAGACCTGGCTACAGGATGCTGACACTGCGATTTTAAACCTTGCTTTCCCCCCTGATTACACCGTGGCTACTCTCAACCGCGGCTCGAGAGGGGGTGGAATCGCTATGGCAGTGAAACGTCGTTTTCCCGGCGAATGGAAAGAACTAAAACTTCCGGGCTGCGAATGTGCCCGCTTTAGATTCTCTCTTTCCCACTGCTACAGCCTTTCAGGTCTCCTAATATACCTGCCTCCGGGCTGCGATGCCGCCTTTAGGGCCGCTCTCCCGGACGTCATTAGCACAGAGGCTCTTGGTTGTGCGAATTTTAATGTGGTAGGCGACCTCAACCTGCATTTCGACTGTACATCTCAACCCTCCATTAGGAGCTGCCTAGCCGATCTAGAAGCCTTGCAGCTCCTAGAGAGAGTGTCGTCCCCCACCCACTTAGGCAGGCACACACTGGACCCGTTCTTTACTACCCTAGAGGACATAACTATATGTCCACCTGTCCAGCTGACATGGACGGACCATATGCTGGTGAAGGCAACTATTCCCGTGGCAGATCCTCTTTTTGTGACACAGAATAATACCTCTCTTTCTCGCCAGTGGAGTAAATTAAAACTAGAAGACTTCTACTTTCTACTAGAAAAGACACCCTTACCTCCCTTTTCGAATGTTGACTGTGGGTATGACTCATTCTGCATCTGGATTGGCACGGCCTTGGATTCTCTTATTCCCCTGGTACGTTCCAAGTGCTGGACTATGGCCCATAGCCCGTGGTACGATGAGACCTTGGCGTCTCTTAAGAGAGAGTGTAGGCAAGCAGAAAGGCGATGGAGGAAAGCCTATGACCCCGCGCTCAAAACCTGCTACCTTACTTTAACCAAGGCATATCATAGAGCGGTCTGTCGAACACGTGCTGCATATTATGCGCAGGAGTTTCGGAACAGCCCTAACCCCTCTAAACTAATCTTCAAGGTCCTAAAGGACCTTACGACTAAGAGGGCTTCTGCAGCAGAAATTTGCACAGACTCTCATTGCGAGAGTCTGGCCTCTTTTTTTGTGCAAAAGGTGCAAGTAATCTATCGCACCTTCCCAACTATCATGCATCGCTCGGACTCAGTTGACTGTCCAAAGGGCAATGATATGACCCTGGATATGCTAGCCCCCCTTTCTGAGGAAGGTTTTGATCTATTGAGCCTAAAAATCAAATCCGGCTCCCCTGCAGACCCCCTCAAACCGGCCCAGTGTAAAAACATGCAGGTAACATGTCGCTCACCCATGCTGGCCCTTATCAACATGTCACTGGCCTCTGGGATTGTGCCCTCCAAGTGGAAGCAAGCGGTAGTCACACCCATCCTAAATAAGCCTACCCTAGATCCTATAAAACCCGAGAACTATCGCCCCATCTCACTGCTGCCGTGGGCTGCTAAAGTCACCGAAGCCCACGTGAATGGGATCCTGGCCGACCACCTTGCCAAAGCTAACATCTTGGATCCCACGCAAAATGGATTTCGTGCAGGCCACAGCACGGAGACTGCCTTGTTATACATGGTCGAACATCTGGGCTCCGTGCTGGATACCGGACGAACAGCGGCACTCTTGTTGTTAGATCTGAGTGCCGCCTTCGATACGGTGTCCCACGAGATCCTGTTGCGGCGGTTAGAGGAAGCTGGGGTCAGGGGCTTGGCTCTAGGATGGTTCCGCTCCTTCCTTTCCAACAGATCTTTTCAGGTTGCGATGCCACCCGGCAAATCCACCTCTCACCCGCTCACCTTGGGGGTCCCACAGGGATCATCTTTGAGCCCCACTCTATTTAATCTATATGTGAGACCGCTGGCTGCGGTAGTCAAACGCTGGGGCCTGACAATGGTGTCCTATGCGGATGACACGCAGCTGGCGGTCACATTAAGTGGGGACTCAGCTGTGGACGCTCTCAACTTCTGTGAGGGGCTACGTGCGGTGGCCAATTGGATGAACCAAAACTGTCTCCAATTGAACACAAAGAAGACAGAGGTGATGGTGGTCGGTAAGCAACCTGGATGGTGGAATGACAACTGGTGGCCCCCCGAGCTAGGAATGATCCCTTCTCCTGCTATGGAGATAAAAAATCTCGGGGTCTGGCTGGACCCTACACTTAGTTTTACCTGCCAGACTAAGAGGGTGGCTGCCTCCTGTTTTGGCATAATCAGGGGTATCAGGCCGGTGCTTAAATTCTTCGATGCCCCCACTAGACAGCTTGTGGTCCAGGCCTCTGTGCTATCTAGGATAGATTATGCCAGTGCTCTGCTAGCAGGTACGAACAAGGCAGAACTTATGCGGCTGCAACGAGTGCAGAATGCCGCCGCAAGAGCGGTATTAGGGTTGCCCAGACATTGTTCAGTGTCCAGAGCATTGCAAACGCTCCATTGGTTGCCTGTTGCTCGGCGGATCGAGTTCAAGGTGCTCTGCCTGGCTTTTAAAATTTTGAAAGGCACGGCCCCACCTATTCTGATGAACTTACTGACCCTATATGTTCCCTCTCGATCCTTGAGATCGATGGGCCAGAATTTGTCTGTTGTCCCACGCTTTCTGCTGAGCAGGATTGGAGGCCGCTCCTTTCGAGTAGTAGCCGCCAAATAATGGAACTCTCTACCCAGTGAAATTCGAGCTCTGGAAGAATTATTCCAGTTCAGACGTGCCATCAAAACCCTTCTTTTTAATAAAAATCCCTGATTCTGTGGCATTTTGTGATGTTATGTATACCTTCCTTGGAGCCAGGACGCCCCTTTGCTGGGGCAGCTGCGCGCGGTACAAAAACCATTAACATAACATAACATAACATCATTTTCAACAGCTTTAATCCAATCATTTTCAGCAAAAGAAATAGAATCATGGGAAATATTAGCCACAAAGCATTCTTCAATCTCAGTTTCCCATTCATTTTCGTCAGGATCTTGCATAGGTAGCCTGGACAAACAGTCTGCCCGTTTGTTCTTACCGCCAGGAATATAAATGACTTTGAAGTTAAACTCCAATAATTTAGTGGAAAGTCTAGCCAACCGTGCGGTTGTACGTTTGATATTTCTGCCTGACAAAATATCGACCAGAGGTCGATGGTCGGTTTGAAAGATAAACGGTCTACCCCACAGGTAAGATTTGAATTTCTCAACGCTCTAAGCACAAGCTAGGAGCTCTTTTTCTATGACAGAATATTTTCTTTCAACAGGACGAAGAGTCCTTGAGGCAAACCCCACAGTAAATTCCTTGCCATAAGCCAATTGTGAAAGGACAGCTCCTAAGCCATATTCACAAGCGTCAACAGTGACCACAGTTTCTCTATTACCATTAAAAGGCTGAAGAGCAGGAGCTTTAGTACTATGTTCTTTAATGAGCTGAACACCCTTTTCACACTCATCAGACCAGCTAAAGGTGGCACCCTTTTTTAGTAGAAGTCTAAAACATTCAGTAGTCTTGGCATAGTCTCTCATGAATTTTGAGTAAAACTCACAAAGACCAAGAAAGGACAAAAGCTGTTCTTTGTTTGAGGGGGCAGGAGCTTCAATAATGCTTTTAACTAAACCTGGTCTAGGTTTAATGCCACTCTCAGAAATGATATGACCAAGATACTCTACCTCTCTGGTTTTGAATACACACTTGCTTTTCTGTAAAGTTACACCTCTTTGTTCCAAAATGTTAAAAACTTGGTCAATGGCTTTCTCATGCTCCGCCTCAGTTTGAGTAAAAATAAGAATATCATCTTGAAAGACGACTACATTAGAAAGTTCCTCAAACATTTCGGACATGATTCGCTGAAAGACAGCAGCGGCAGAAGCCAGGCCAAAAGGAAGGCGACGAAATTGGAATACGCCATCAGGTGTAACAAAAGCAGTGAGATGTCGCGAAAGAGGATGCAATTCAATCTGGTGGTAAGCTGCCTTGAGATCAAGTTTTGAAAACCAAGTGGACAAACCTACCTTTGCTATTAAATCCTCAATACGGGGAAGAGGAAAGCCATCGACCCAGATGGCCTCATTAAGACTGCGCAAATCCACACACATCCTAAGGTCACCAGACCTCTTCCTGGCAAGTACAATGGGAGAAAGCCATAATGTGGATTCTACTTTTTCAATAATTTCTTGTTCACATAGTGACTTTAGGTGTTTAGACAAATCTTCTCTAATACTGAGTGGGACATTTCTGAGTTTGTGTTTGACCGGGGTAATGTTATCTTTGACTTTAATAAAGTGCTGAAAATTGGTGATTTTACCAAGGCGATCTTCAAAAATGTTCTCATATTTGCATTCCCACACTTTACCATCCAAAATGTTGCAAACAGGAACAGAAGAAGACGTAGAACAAGGGAGATTGCACCCTTCAATAAATACAGGGTTGGGTAAACCAGGTTGGATAGTGATACCAAATTCAGCTTGATGTAGAAGACCAAGGACATTAATACCTTGCTTGGCAACATAAACCTTCCCCTTAATAGATTTGCCAAAAATACAGATTTCAGCCCAGAAATAACCTAAAAGATTAATTCTGCTCCCTTCAAAAGCCACAGTGAGAACATCCGGGGGAAGTAAACACTTGCCTTGCCAAAAATAAGAGTATTTATCGTGAGAAACAATGGTGATACGAGCCCCAGTATCTACAAGTAATTGAACATGATGTTTTTTAATAATGGTGTCGACTTCGGGATCAGGGACATGAAATGTTTGGCTGACGTTGTTACTGTCTTTCACAACGACTACAGTAGTTACATCACATTCTGAATATTCAGTTGAATTTTCTGGAGAATTTAAATCAGGGGAAGAATCACTCTCATTCATGACACACCGCAGACTGCCTCTTCTACCTCTCATACAAACTCTTGAGAAATGACCATTTTTGCCACACTGGCTGCATTGTTGGTTGGCAGCAGGGCAATTTTTGAAATTGGAAACATGGTAAGAAGAGCCACATCTGAAACAAAAAGTACTTTGACTGAATTGTCTGTTAGGCATAAAAGGTCTTCTGGTACCAGTAGTTCCCATTCTTCTAAAATAACCACGTGTATCACGAGGAATAAAATTAGGTGTCTTGGTGGAAACCGGCGCTTTAGTAGAGACTGCACTTGAAATGGAGGTATTGGAAAGAGCAACTTCCAATTGTTTAGAATCCTCCAAAGATGTCTCTATACTTTTATTATTATTATTATTATTATTAAAGGCTTTTATAGCGCGCTCTATTACTAAAAAAATAGTATCCTGGCGCGATGAAGGCAGAGCAGTATGGGAGAGGACAAATATCTAGAAACAGAAATAGAAAAAGAAAAATTTAGACTTTAATATTAAAAAGGTGAGTTTTTAGTCCTTTCTTAAAAGCACTGAGAGACGATGCAGTTTTTAAGTGGAGGGGAAGGGCGTTCCAGGATTTTGCTGCTCTTACTGAGATTGATTGGCCGCCAAGTCTGCAATATTTAAATTTGGGAACGGACATCTGGCACAAGTTGGCCGATCGCAGAGGGCGATTAGGGACATACAAACAGAACCTTTTCCTCAAATAGACAGGACCAGTTTGATGAATAGCTCGGTAGGCCAGCACTAGAATTTTAAACAAAATCCTGTGGGCAACCGGAAGCCAGTGGAGAGCACATAGCAGGGGACGGGCACTGGAACGCCTGGGAGCATTAAACAAAAGTCTGGCGGCGGCGTTCTGAATGACCTGAAGGCGGTGAATCAGGTATGCCGGCAATCCGCAGAACAGTCCATTCGAGTAATCCAACCTAGAGAGAACTAAGGCACGAATGACAGTCTCTTTAGCTTCTTTCGGTAGGAAGGGAAAGAACCTACGTAAAGTTTTTAGGGTAGCAAAACAAACCCCCGTAAGTTTCTTTATGTGGTCCTCAAACTTAAGGTTCTTACCGAACCAGACTCCTACGTTTTTCACTGGGCCAGATGTGGCTTTTGGAAGGGGGAGGTCAGCAGGCCAGAGACGCTCACTAAAATCCTCAGGAAAAGAGCCGTACAGCAGGATCTCGGATTTACTTTCATTGAATTTTAGCTGTGCGTGTGCTAACCATTGAAAAACAGAGGACAAACAGAGTTGGGCAGCCGACGTATCTAAATTATCTTTAGACCAGGTAAACAAAAGCTGTGTGTCGTTGGCGTACGCCATAATTTTAGCCCCTAACTGTTCATCAAGGTAAATCAAAGGGGTAAGGTAAATATTAAAAAGTAAAGGGCTTAAAATGGACCCCTGGGGAACACCTGTAGAAAGTAGTTTAGGGGTGGAGGCAAATGGAGGCAGCCAAATTTGTTGAGTGCGGTTATTTAAAAATGAAGTCAGCCAGTCAAATGCAGGGCCAATAACACCAATATCGGCTAGTCTGGCGAGTAATAGGGAGTGAGGCACCGTATCGAAGGCAGCAGAGAGGTCTAGTAAAATCAGAGCCGCTCTGCCACCTTCGTCAAGACACTCCCGAATAGCTTCCGAGATTTCGACCAAGGCCGTCTCGGTACTATAGGAGGCCCGAAAGCCAGACTGAGCTGGATGTAGGGCCTCTGTTGATTCAACAAATTTATCCAGCTGCTTGAAGACAGTCTTTTCACAGATTTTTGCAAGAGCTGGGAGCAAAGATATAGGCCGAAAATTAGACGGCGTAGCCGGATCTAATCCATTTTTTTTTAGCAATGGGAGCAATTTTGCTTGCTTCCAGCAAGCGGGGACAGTAGCCGTAAGAAGCGAAAGGTTGATAAGCTGGGTAACCTCATTTCCCAGTGTGTACTCTAGCCGGGCAGGGGTCAGAAGGAGATCCTGATTTTAGAGCAGCAACAATAGAAATGATATCAGATTTTAGTTGGGGGGTGAATGTAGCCAGTTGCTCAGTGCGTGGAGGCATTGAGGGAAACAGAGTAGTTAGAGACGATGTGGGGCCATTACAAACATTTTGCAGATCCTCCTGAATTTTAACAATTTTTTCAATAAAAAACTCAGATAGTTCTTCACACCATTCCTTCGAAGCAGGTAACAGAGGTTGTGATGCACAGGGAGATACAAAACTTTTACAATCGTAAAGATTTCCTTACTATTGTTGTTCGCTTTATTAATACGTCCTGCATAATAGCTGCGTTTGGCCGATCTGATGGCTGCATAATACTTTTTTTGTGCAGCCCGCAGATCCTTTTTTGCCTCGGGAAGATAGGCTTGTCTCCACAGCCTCTCTAGCTTTTTACAGCCTGATTTGAGGTCGCGGAGGGTATGAGAAAACCAGGGTTTGGAGGGGGTAGAGCGGAGTCTGCAGACTTTTAGCTATGGCAATAGCCTTATCCAGAGAAGGATCTTTGCAAGTTAGTAATTTCCCTTGAATTTGCTTACACGAACAACGTGCAACAAGTTGATCCCTAATAAGTTGTGAGGTGAAATTATCAAATTCGCATTTGGAAGCGAGTATTTTTAAAGCTGTGACAAAGGTGTCGATGCTTTCTTCAGGTTTTTGAGCCCTGGTGAAGACTTTGTAACGATGGACAACCATGTTTTTAGTTTAAACAAAATACTTGTCTAACTTAGCTATAGCTATGTCGAATTCATCTGGATCTTCACCAGGAGGCGGAACAAAAGGAGGTAAATGGTCAAACACATTCTGGCCTTCAACACCAAGATGATAGTACATAAGGCTTTTTTTTCTTTCAGCACGATATCTTAGACCATCAATTGCACCTAAGTAAGCCATGAAAGATCTTAACCAGAGTTTCCATTCAAGAGGAGGATCGCCAGGTGTCTGAAGAAACGGAGCTGGAGGAGTGACACTTTGCATTGTGGAATCTCCTATTTTTTTGAATTGAAATAAAAAGAAAAAAAAAATTGTAGAAGAAACTGTCTTTAAAAAGTGTACAACTAAGAACAAAAGAGGAAATAAAAATCAATACTGTAAAGAAATTTCAAAGTAAGAGTTGCATCAATTAATGTACAAAGTAATTAAATTTGTGCACAACAGCACAAGCGTGTAAATGTTCTTTGTTGTGCACAAAAGCTGTGCGCACCAGCGTGTAAATGCTCTTTTTGTGTGCAAAGGCTGTGCGCATCAGCGCGAAAATGCCATTTTCTTTGTGCTAAAGCTGTGCACATCAGCGTGAAAAAGTCGTTTTCTGCGTGCCAAAGCTGTGCACATCAGCGTGAAAATGCTCTTTTCAGCGTGCTAAAGCTGTGCACATCAGCGTGAAAAAACGGTTCAATATGTTGCAGAACTGTTCACAATAGCGTGAGAAATTAGAGGCTGTGTGCATCAGCGGAGACAAAAGCTTTTGAGCTGGTAAGCCGTGTACGTCAGGAACAATGAGCACTAGGTTGCAGCAGGAATGAAGGCTTTCACGTCAGGAATGAAGGCTTTGTGACGAGTAAAGCTTTGTGACGAACAATTATGGCAGCTGACAGATAGCGTAAACGTCGTGACGATTGAAGATTGCCATGACAACCAGCATGCGTGAAGACGTGACAGCGCGAGGTTGAGGTACGTTGGAAGTTCTACGACGTCATCATAATGAAGAACAAGTCGGAACGAGAGGAACAAGCGGCAGAGGAAACACGCAGCGCTGGAAAGATAGAACTGGAGGTAAGAAAGGCTAAAAATGCGGAGGAACAGCCTCGGTGAGATCAGCCTTTTGGCTGGCACAAAGGAAAGTCACGAGTAGCGCTGCTTAAGCTCAATTAAAAAATAACAACAAAACGGCAGGAAAAATGAACGAAGATCCGGTGGCTGTGACGGCTCTCAACAAGTACAGCAGGCAATAAAAAGTTATAAATGTACTCACATAAGTGTCGAGTTTGTAGAGGCAAATAAGATAAAGAAGTCCTGAACTTCAAAACGATTCAAACGAGGATGTTGTTTTGAAGATTGAAGACTTCTGAAGAACAGCTGACCATCCTTGTCGCCAGTGTAAGGATGAGGCGGAGACAGGAGTAGGCAGTTGTAGATTTATTGCAGAGAAGAGAGCCGTCCAGCTAGTAGAGGAGACACAGCAGCTGCAACTGCCACACAAGGAACACTAGGGTAGAATCCTCAGCAACCCCAAAGGTGACATCACAGTGTTCAGTGATGGAATGACAAGAGGCAATGTAAAGTACAGATTACAGATCACCACAACCACCTTCAACTTTCTCTTCTCCAAAGAACCTCAATCCTCCCCACATTCCTCACAAGCGCTAAGACAAATCAGCATTTAAATCCAATTACCACACCAGTAAAACCTGCATCTGAGAATACTCCAACTAATGAACTTGCTTAGTTGATCCCTTCATCATAAGGCCATAAAGTAGTCAACAAAGGCACAGTACCAGTACTTTGATAATGAATCTTTCACAGGTTTACACAATACCTTAGTTTTCAATGCTAATGCATAATGGATGTGACATCATTTTATCAAGAGATTTCTGGTTCTTATGGGCAAAGTTGAACTGATATGCCCAAATGTCTGGATATCCCATAAAGACATAAGCAAAGACTCCAGCATGTTGGCTCAGCATACAAGGAGCCACTAATTGTGTTTCTTTTAATACCACACTAATGCATAGGCGTTCATATTGCCCCATTCCAAAAAAGTGGCACTGCTGATTCACTGCTGGAAAATGTTTTCCCATTATTGAACTCCGCCACTTGTGATCTCTTCTTAATGAGGCATTGGACCAACTATCAGAGCTAAAAGCATCAGATGCTTGAACACCTGTAATACTTTCAAACAATTTATCATGGGGAGGAGATGTGGTCTTGTGGCCAGAGCTGTCAGATTTGGAACAAGGGGAACCACGTTCGAATCCTGGCCTCGGCGAAACATCCTATGATTCTGTGCAATTACTCACTCTCCCTGTTTCTGTAAAGGAAAACAATGTGTACCATAGTCTGTTTCTGTCGGAAAGTACTCTAATACACGTATTTAACAATCTCATTCCAGATATTGACATCTCTTACACATATTCATTATTTTATCTCTTTGTCTTTAGGAGTCCTCTAAGATTTTCAAACATGTTTTTCAAAATGGTTTATTAATCATACATGCTGACATATCTTCTAAAAAATCTGAATGTTCCTGCTACCAATTCCTGTTAATTAGCCATTAGTCAAAACACTAAGGGACATATTTAAATGGATTTACCACCGCCATAACATCATTTGTTTTGATGCTGCAGCATATTTTTTATCACCTTTTTTACACGCTGCAGCGTATTTTTTATCACCTTTTATACAAAGTGATGGAAGAGCCCTATAGCGTCACTTTTTCACAGCTAGCACCTATTTTCAACAACGCCAGCTCGACTAGCTGCAGTTACCAAAAGTGATATGCAAGGTAGCTGTTCCCTCAGAAAAACTCACATCCCCATATGTACAAGGATTTACAGAGAGGCTGCTAATACTAAACAACTGCCTCTAGGCCCCATCAGTAGCAGTTTTTTACCGCTAGGGAAATGCTGAACTTAAAAATTATGCTAACACACTTGTATTAAAGTTGAACAGACCCAAATCACTTTGGCAAGCTACATTACACCATGGAACTAATGCTATAACAGCTAGGAGCACCTAGGAGACCACCACCACTACCACAGCGGCAGCACAGGGGAAGCCTGTCAGAGGATAACCCTGATTGACTTCAGGGAAATGAGGTCATTTCCCATTACAGGCTCAAAAGGGAGTCCTTTGTTTGCCTTCTGCGCCAGATTATGCCAAGGCTGCAGTCAACATCCCAGCTCTGCACCAACATGCCTCGCAGGCAAAACTACTTGCTATCCTGCACATGCTGACGTCAGGAACTTTCCAACCCACTACAGCCAGAGTGGCAGCAGTATTCCAAGCATCCTTTTCTAGGTTCCTTCCTACCATCCAGGATGCCAACATAAGCCAACCACCCCAGTTTCTCTACTTCCCTAACCCAGTGCAGCAACAACAGGACAACAAGCAAGGCTTTTGTGCCATTCAGGATTCCCGCAAGTGTTGGAGGCAATAGACTGCACACATGTCCAACTTGTGCCTCCTGTGGATACATCAAACATTTACTGCAACAAGAAGTACACCTATCAATGAAAGTGTTAGTAATGGTGGACCTTCTTGTACTTTTTATCAACATCTTAATGATGTATCGGGGCAGTGCACATGACCCATTCATCTTCCGGCAATCTTCCATAAATCAACTTTTCCAAAATGGGACCTAAGGGAATGGCCTGCTTGTTGGTAAGTACAACTCAGCCACATGACAGACCACAAGGCACTCAATCATGTTGGAACACATTGACACATTAGTCTTGGGTAGAATCAGACTGTGCATAAGTAGTTGCTGTGGCCCCATATACTTTTCCCATACAACATGGCAATTGCGAAGCAGATAATTCACAAATCACACATGGCGACACTGACTAAGCCAGTGTGGCCCACAAGTATAAGTATAATGGGCAGAGGGACCATCATTTATCATGATGCGATGGTGGAGCACATGCCCAAATCATGTTAATTTGGCAATAGGAAGTATGTTTGCATTACTCTTAGAAATGGGGGTCTCTGGCTGGCAATGGTTTGCACCTTGTCCAAGTAGGGATCATTCCTTCTAGTCAGGATAAGGGATTTAAATAACCCCTACTCACCCCTTGGTAACTTGGCACGAGCAGTGAGGCTTATCTTAGAGGTAGTGTGTAAAGCATTTGCAAATAACCAACAGTAATATAGTGTAAGCACTACTAAAGAACACCACCCCAGTTTAGAAAAATATCCAATAATTTTATATGCTTAAGACAAGACCAAAAACGATAAAAAAAATCCACAATACAGTACTTAGAAATCTTCAGTTATCAAAATAACCTTGAAATACAGTTCCTTGAAGTCGATAGCTCCATCCGGGGCTATCACGGCATAGTGAACAAACAAATCCATACAGTTCTGGCTGACCACGGCGTCGTGGGCCAACTACTGTGTCGGGAAGATCTGCAAAACAGTACCTTTAGAAATGCAGGGCATCGTGGCCTCTCATTGAGATCCGAAAGCACGGTGGGCCCGATTCACAGAACTAACTTAAGACAAAATCCTAAACTTATTACCATTTTGGTATTCACAGAAGACAATTACTCATTTTTGGTATTCACAGAAGGCACTTACTCATTTTGGTATTCACAGAAGGCAGTTACTCATTTTGGTATTCACAGAAGTTAGGACTCCTAACTTTAGGACTCTTAAATGCCTTCTGTGAATACCGAAAGTCTTAAAATTAGGATTTTTCTCAATTTAGTTGTAGTAAAGTTAGGACTCCTAACTTTAGGACTCCTAAATGCCTTCTGTGAATACCAAAATTTTTAAAATTAGGATTTTTCTCAGTTTAGTAGTAGTAAAGTTAGGACTCCTAACTTTAGGACTCCTAAACTGAGATAAATCCTAATTTTAAGACTTTCGGTATTCACAGAAGGCATTTAGGAGTCCTAAAGTTAGGACTCCTAACTTTACTACTACTACATTGAGAAAAATCCTAATTTTAAGGCTTTCAGTATTCACTGCTCCCTGCCCACAGGGGTACCTTGGGCCTATCTTAGCAGTGGCTGACATGTAAGAAAAGGGAAGGTTAGGACCTGGCAAGTGGGTACACTTGACAAGTCGACATAGCAGTCCCAGACTGCACACAGGCTCTGCAATGGCAGGCCAGAGTTACATTTACAGGCTGCTTGGGTGGGTGGCACAATCCAGTGCTGCAACCCAATAGCAGTATTTGATTTACAGGTCCTGGCACGCCCAGTGCACTTTACTAGGGTCTGACAAGTAAATGAAACATGCCAATTATGTAAACACCAATCCATAAAAAACAATTTGCAACAGGAGCACTTGCAATTTAACACTGATCAGTAGTGAGAAAGTGTGCAGAGACACTAAACCTGCAAAAACAGAGTCAAAACCGGGAGGGCAGAAAGCAAAAACCCAGGGAAACACACCAAAATATGCCAAGTCTAACAATTACATTGTCAGGTCTCATAGGCATGAAGTATGGCAGCCACAACAAAGTTCATCTGTCACTCTTCCTACATTAATATTGTATACCATGGACAATGTGGTGGCCCTTCCCATCAAATACCAATGTAGATCACATCATTCTTACACACATCCTATGTACAGGGACTCTGTGACTCTGTGACAGTGTGCAATGGGTGTGACACCCTAGGGGACCAGAAAAGAGGATACAGAAGCACCATTCTCATTCCCATACCCAATTTGAATGTGTCCAGCAACATGTATTACACATTGAAAGAGGGAATTGTACAGATTGTATGATATTGGCTCTGGAATCTGTTCCTTAAAACATAATGACAGGACGACAAGCTGACACATGCACCATGATGCAAACGGGGAGGGGGGGGGGGGTTGCCATGACACACCATTATGTGAATAGGTGAACATAGAAACACAATGGATATGCTGTCTGTAAAAAGAAATGCACATTTCACCACTTCACTTTGGATGCAGATTAGCTCAGCCCTTTCCACAGTCATCGATGGCCAGTGGTAGAAAAACAACATGGGGACCCATGTGCCCATCCAATTGTTGCAAAGACCCTCACATAAGAAGACATATGTACAATGAGGCACCACTAAACATTGCTGAAGCAAGGTAATCCCTATGTGATATCTGTGTAGTACAAGTCACACCCATGAGCCAGAGAAAAGAAGGTGTAGAACACATCAGTGAGGCTGAGAAACATAACCATCCATAAACAACACATTGGTTACCCTCAAGAAAGCAGCATCATATCACAAATCATATACACACATCCCACCCAGTGTACAAAACATCTACAAAAGTGTGTTATAAAAATCAGCTGTCATCCAATGTCCCAGACTATGCAGCAAGGTCCCCACTTATGCATAAGCTATATCCCCTATGACAGCCAATAACAACGTTTTGTGACTGTCATGAAAAAAAGCACTGATCCTGCCTGTGCAGACACACAACCAATGGATTCTGATTCATGTGAAAGCTATGGCTTACACTGTTCCCAAGATGTATTGCACTGTAGTGTATACAGCCTACTTGTTCAACTGTACAGTGTAACATTACAACCCATCTAATAACCTGCGTATATGTCACAAAAATGGACTCTGTCCACTACCATGTGTTGACTAATGTCACTTTTTCATATACCTCCACTATCCCTTCCATGCCTGACGCATAGGAAAATGTATATTAAACAATGAGTTCAAAATATGTGTACCAGAAGGAAGACACTTCAACAGCTACTAACAATTATCATTTAATCAGTGAGATAATGGGTTAGGAATTGGACATAGTACCCATAAATTGACACAATAAATGCTTGGTAGACAATTGCCTACTCAATATCAAAGAAAATATCCTCATCACCTGCAAGACATTGCCACTCAGCTGAATGAGAATTAATAAAGGCATCACAGAGGACAGCATAGTTGTTGTAGCTCTGTATCAACCATTGCTAATACTAACTTGTTTCTAAGCGACACATTGTTGTATCATGGATATGACAGTTTGCAGTGTGAATGTATAAAGCTGCACACAGGCCACAATGGGTATACATTTTGAATCACCCTCATCTTGTGTTTCGACTGATACAACAACTCATTTCTTTGCAGCTGACCAAGGTTATGCACAGATGCCGTGCGAAAACACTGGCGAAGTTCTCACAAAACCAAGCCCAGATGACATGCAACGATGCCCTATGTCGCACCAGGTCTATTGTTGAGCTGACTTTTGGAGTCCTGAAATCACTGTTAGGCTGCCTTGAAGAATCAAGGGTAGATTCCTCTACTCCCCACCCATGGCCTGTAAGATTATTTTGGTATGCTGTATCTTGCATAACATATGTCAGGACCAATGTGCGATGGCCAGAGGAAAATGTGTAAAAGGAAAGGCCGGATGATGGAGAGGAAGGAGATGTGGAGCCTCTGCAACCTGCTATATATGAGCAGCAGCAACAAGGTGGAGGTACAATATCATTAACTATTTCTTCACTGATTAATCATTTACATAATTTGACTTAAAAATGTGGCTAAAGTGACACAATGTATCTCTGTCTATGAATAAACATTCAGAGCACAAACACCTGGGAAACATTTGAATTCTATATTCACACTCAACTGCAGACATAGTACATATATTCCACTGATGTCTGTCACACAAACTAGTGAACTAGCAGAGTCTATGAAACACCCTAGAATATTAGTACAAATGATTTATTGTACATGCCAAATACCTGTAGTGGATGGTTCACCATTGATAGACACTATGACATTGGTGTGGCAACATAAATGGTGGCCAACAACTGTTTGTATGTCTCTCCTGATGCTAGCCATGTGTCAGGCCTCATACTTGTGATTAACAGTAGAGGCATTTTTTTATGTGAGTACTTTGCAGTGTTCCACATCGGATGTGCATGGGAACACTCTCCCAAAACTATTGTCCACATATGCCATTAATGAAAACATACCAACATGTCACATTCAGAAAATTTCCTCCATTCATACAGACTAACTCTACATATTATACGTTGCCAGTGCAACAGTGTTGCATCTGTACATCCAAAGTAATGTACAAGCTACACTGTCTCATTGCATACTGTATATATGAAGTCATATATGTAGTCGTACTGTCAGCAAAATGGAGGAGAACACACCAAGGTATGCATGGCGATCTATCATACCATAACCCCCATGAATAATGGTCATGGTGGCCACATATATTAGCACTGTCATGTGGGATATGGCCATTGGATGCATATAGTACTCATGCAATCAATCAAATAGCCCCATACCTACTCCTCCTTGCATGTGTGTGTGCATGCAATAGTTGCACACTTACACATCAGTACTACAACCTAATGCCTCCACTGTGCTACATGGGGCCAAGTGTCCTTGCACTGAGAAGTCTTACATGTATTCCACTGACCCCATAGCACAGGCTGACTCTTGCATCATAAGTGGAAGCTCATACAATGTCATTGGTGGAAATTAAAAAAATTGCAATACATAGCAATCATGGTAAAACGCATCAATGTGCTACCATCGTATTTGCACTTTATTCATATTTAGAACCATGAAACGGAAAATCCCACAATTGCATAGACTTCTTTACACACATAAGACATATGAGCTAACAGTAGCAACATACCAACCATGCACATCACACAAAAACACCATTCACTATCAAATAGATTGTAAAATGCACATCATAATAGAAGAACAAAAATGTTATAGCTTGTGTAAAAAAATGACATGGATTTTTTCCGCACCGCATACAGCAAATGCACAGATGCACGATATATACTGTGTTTACCATTGCAAGGCCCTTAGTGACATAGAGGCAAAGAGTCATGGCGTAAAAAAATACCAGGCACAGGCTTAAAACGTCGTGCATCCACCCAGGAAATGAAGCAATGGATTAAGGGAAGTGATGTAATTGATCTTGCATGCTGGAAATTAGGAGCTGTAAAAGTACTTTCACTTTCCCAATCACTCACAATTTATCTCTCTGTGCTTAGGAGTGGTAGTGTGTTTGGAGCTGGAGAGTGGTTAGCGGAGTTTGTGCGTAGTATCTGCTGTCCCTGTTGTGTGCCTTTTGTCCATTTGTGTGTGTATATTGTGTATTTTGTTGTCAGCTGTACTGTTAAGTATTGGGTGTCTGTCTTTTGGGGAAGTTTTGTATTAGGGCTATTAGGGTGTTTTGGGGGGTTAAGCTAGGGTTAGGATCATAGTAAGTGGGTGGGATAATGCAGGGCCTCCACACCGTGCAGCCGGACAAGCGACTGAGCTCCCGCCCCCAAAACTGTGCGATCGCGCACTTCTATGGATCTGTTATCACATCCTGTAGGTTGGACTCCCCAACCTTCACGGTCTCTTCAGCTGGTCGACCACCAGTATTGAATGCGAGCCATCGCGCCCGCCCATGTTTTTGACATTTCCACTAAATGCGATAAAGGCATAGTGTAATTGTAATTCTGAAGACAACAATGATTGATTTAATTGTCCTGAGGATGACGCCCGGTATCTAGCGCTGGCATCGAAACGTCGTCAACACCCAAACGCCATATGCAATATGATTAAGCAATATTGTAATGTGCAATGGTGTACAAAATAATAATCTAAGTCTGTAAAATTTCAAATACGAGTGTGCAGACGTATTCTGCCTTGCCCTTTGGCCATTCTATTTTCGTTGTTTTGTCCAAGTGTTCTGTGGGTCACGGCTGTGCCCACTTGGCATTAAGTGTTTTAAACAACTCCTTAATTCTGCACATATATGGAAAATACATTCTTGTCCAGCTGGACAAAAGACATACTAACTATTTAGAGTATGATTATTGTCTGAATGTTATTTCTCCTTCCAAAATAGGGACCATTGTCCTATAATATGATACTGCCCAAGGACCCTATGCTATACCTTTTGGGTTCCCTTGTTTCTTTGTAACAGGGTCCAAGACGTAGGCCGATGAATTCCCAGGAGTTGGATACTTTTCTGAGGCTGGTGTGTCACTACCTTCCAAATATGCCACGCATGGGTGACATGTTATACAGGGCTATCCTGTAAAGGCCAGGATGCTGAGGTGGGAGAACATCAGGCAACAGATGCTGCATATACATGGTGTTGACCGTGAGAACTCCCCAACTGAAGCATCACTGGGCAGATGTTGTGGGCAGGGAGGCTGACTAGCTGCAGTACATGGGGATTGCAGTTGGTGGACAAACATGTAAGTGCATATACAATTTCTGCTACGTAATGTGTCTCATGTTACCATTGTCACTTTTAAGGATCTTTAAGTATGGTTCACTATGATATTTAGTGCTAAATTGTCTTGCACACATGCAAATGGACAAATCCCATGCCAATATTCCAGGAACTATATGTAATATCTGCACCAATGAGATTTGTGATACATTGTGCCCCCTACAATTGTCACTATTAGCGTAAGTGAATAAAATGCGTCCCGTGTAAGCATGGAATTGAAACGCATTGCCATGTGTGTCCACAAACTTCATGGGATTGCATGGCTAGTACTACACATGTGCTCCCAAGATGCTATTTCCGATCCAAGCTTGTGTCATTTACAATTTTGATTGTGCATTGCAGTACCTAGGTCATACATAAAGGAACCGTTGTACAAGACCCTTACACAGCTGACACTTTCGGTCTACGACATATGAACATTTGCAGTGGCTATGCTAGAGTCTTCTGAAGGAGTACCATAGTGATGTGCCATTCAAACTCCTTGTCATACCTCCCCTGAGTTGGCTAGCATCTTTGATGTCGGCCATGGATTACTCTGTTTAGCTTACCTTTATTTTTCATCTGTTGTACTAGGTTTAGGGATACATGGAATATAAGTTAACAATGACATGCACTCAGCAGCACTGACAGGTAGACTGAACAAGTTACTTTGTGGTCCAGTATTTATTTATTTATTTAGTGTATTTTATATAGCGCACAGCTACCCCAACGGGGTGTCCCGGCGCTCCTGTGTGTTCGTGTGCTGAGCTAATTAATAGAGAGAATTTTAACAGAAGAGAAAGGTTTTTAAGGCTTTCCGAAAGGGGAGCTCTTCCTGGATCATCCAGATAGAAATAGGTAGCTTGTTCCAGAGGGCAGAGGTGCAAACTTGAAAGGTTTTACCGCCGGAGCGTGCTTTTTTGAATCTGGGGGTAGTGAGGAGTATTTTTGAGGAAGAACGAAGGAGCCTGGTATTACTGTAGGGGGAGAGGCAGGTGGAGAGGTAGGCAGAGCCCTTTCCCCTCACTGCGCGGTGGGCCAGTGTAAGAGCTTTAAATTCTGCCCTTTTTTGTATAGGCAGCCAATGTAGCCTACGGCGGTGTGACGAGATGTGATCGCGTAGGGGAATGCCAGCCACCAACCGTACTGCAGCATTCTGGACTGTCTGGAGTCGATGGCAAAGACCAGAAGTCAGTCCGATGTACAGGTCGTTGGCGTAATCAAGATAAGAGGTGATCAGTGCCTTGACTATAGTCTTTCTGGTGTTGCTAGGTAGAAAGTTGGTGAATTTTTTCACCATCCTAATTTTGGAAAAACAGGCAGCAGATACTGTGTGGACTTGTTGGGGGAATGAGAGGTTAGAGTCCCATCTGACCCCTAGATTTTTTACTGATTCTTTTGGCTGGGGGGGGGGCACTCAATTTAAGGGGCCACCAGATGTTAGGGTCCAGAGGGGATGGTTGATGAAAGAATATTATCTCAGTTTTCCCGGCATTAAGCCGGAGAAAGTTGTTATCCATCCATTTGGCTATGGTGCGGAGGCAGTTTTTTAGAGGATCGAAAGTGAATTGAGTGGGGCTGTCAAAAGTGAACAGGAGTTGAATGTCATCTGCATAAGATGTTACCTTTATTCCTGTTTGAGCAATGATTTCGGATAGGGGCGAAAAATAAACATTGAACAGGAGAGGGCTTAGTGAGGAGCCCTGAGGGACTCCCCACCGCAACGGTCGACTGTCCGAGGTATAGGGAGGAGTGAATACTGCTTGTGTCCAATTGGACAGGAAGGATGTAATCCATTTAAGGGCCATGCCCTGAATGCCTTTTGATCGAAGGCGGTCAAGGAGGAGGGGGTGGGAGACGGTGCCGAATGCTGCGGACAAGTCGAGCAGCACCAACACCGCTCTTGATCCCTCGTCCAACTTCCATCGTATGGCATCGGCCATCTCAATCAGTGCTGACTCAGTACTATATCCCGGTCTAAAACTGTGTTGTGAGTCGTGAAAAGCACGGTGTGTTTCTAAAAAGCCTGCTAGTTGCTGCTGTACAATTTTTTCGAGCACTTTAGCAGGAGCAGGGAATAAGGAGATAGGCCGGTAATTGGCAGGTTCACTAGGGTCAGCATTTGGTTTATTCAGTATGGGGACTAGTCGAGCATGCTTCCAAGAGTCTGGGAAGGTACCTGTATGCAGGGAGTCATTCCATATCCCATTTAAGATGGGATTAAGCACAGGGGCAAGAGATTTATATTGTTTGGCTGGCCAGGGATCCAAGGGTGAGCCAGATCTACATTTTGAGAGTTCTATTAAAGATTGATCAGTTGTAATCTCTGTGAAATTAGAAAAGATACAGTCAGAGTCCGTAGAGACTGCACTGGTTACATGGCTATCTTGGCTGGTATTGGAGGGAAAGGAGTCGTACATAGTGGCAATTTTGTCCTCAAAGAAATCGGAGAGGCAATTGCACAGTGACTGGGACACCAGAGGGGGACGTTTGAGAGCAAGTGGGTCTGTAAAGGTTCGGACTGTGTTAAATATTTCCCTGGACGATCCCTGTGCTCGGTTTATTTTCTCTTCCAGATAGTTTCTTTTGTGCTCAATTATCCTTTGCCTATAATCTTTAAGGGCAGATTTGTACTTGACCTTACTGTCGGGGGAATATGATTGTCTCCAACATCTCTCTAGAAGCTTGCATGCCGACTTGCACTTACGGAGCACATCGGAATACCAGGGGGCAGTGGGGGTGGCACGGAAGGTTTTGATAGGTCTGATTGGAGCAAGATGGTCAATGGCGGAAGAGATCCATATATTGAAGTTGGTCAGTCTAGTATCCAAATCAGACACTAAATCAGGGGGGTTGAGAGAGGTGAGGTGGGCCACTAAACTGTCAGGAGAGATCTTACTCCAGTTTATGCCTAGTGTTTTAGCTGGAAGTCTAGGTCGGTCTTGATGGTGCAGGGAGAAAGAAAACGGGATAAGAAAGTGATCGGACCAGATCACCGGAAGAGGTTCATTTATGGAAATATCAACTAGATTGGTACAGATTAGGTCCAGAGTGTGTCCGGCCTTATGAGTTGATCTGGTGATAAGTTGGTTTAACCCTCCGTCCAATAAGGTGGAGAGGAAGTTAAGGATAATAGAGTTTGAGGGATTATCGACATGAAGGTTGAAATCCCCAAGAAGGGTAAAGTTTGCGTAACGCGATGTTGCCTGTAAAACATAATCTAAGAGGGCCGGGAGGTAGGATGTTTTGGAGTTAGGAGGGCGATAAACCAGGAGACCAGAGTAAGTGAAATTGGCAGCCATTTTAACGCAGAATGGTAGTGCTTCAATGCGTTCTAATTGTGTGTAGGGGAAGGAGGAGATAGTCCACTGTGATCTATATATAATGGCTACTCCTCCTCCTGAGCGAGAGCTCTGTCTGCTAGCACACTATATACTATAGCCTGATGGAATGGCTAGGCATATGGCAGGGTTGGTTTCGTCCCCTAGCCAGGTCTCGGTTAGAAAAAGGAGATCCCATTTATTGTCTTCCAAAGTTTGGGCAATATCGAGAGAATGTTTTGCTAGTGACCTACAATTGATCAGGCCTGCTTTTATACTTAAGGTTTTACTAGCCGGGGATTAAGGGCGGGGGTCCGTGGTATGGGGCATTTTTTCCTAGTGTTGTCGTCGATCTGTCCCAAGCTGCAGGATGTAAATGGCAGGTGAGAAGTAAAATCGCAGGGGGAGATTAGCATAGAGGTGCAATCATTAGGTTTAAGGGTCATGAGCGTGTCCCGGTCATAAGTGACAAGGCATGAAGGGTTGCGGCCAGTGAGAGTACTTACGGCTGCGGCTGCTTCCTGGTCGCGGACGGGCGCAGACGGGCAGGACTCTGGCACGACTCCGGCACAGATACGGCGCATCCGCTGCGCGCGTCCTCTGCGCGGAGGCATGCCCTTCCCTTTTTGTACTGGCCAATCGAGTGCGTGCGAACGCTTCCCCGAACTAAGATGGCCGCTAAGATTGTTCAGCCCGCCCGGGACCCAGCTATCTCATCGCCAAGTCGGCTGATGTTCGTTCTAGTGGCGAGTAGGTGCAGGGAAGAGGTAACGCTTATTAAATCAAGCGGGGGCGCGGGAAATGTAACCACCACTTTTTAAGTCAAGCGGGGGAAAACACACAAAGTAATAGAACAGTTTTTCAAAGCTTAGTAATCAAGCGAAAATGCGGCAATGTTAAAAGCTGAAAGTACAGCAGGTTTTTAAAACGAGCAAGAAATACATTTTCACTCTAACAAAATAATACAGCTACCTCCCGGCTTCCGCCTCAGGAGGGGTTTGAGCACACAGCGAGTTAGAGAGCCTGACCTGGAGTGCCCTTTTGTACTGGCCAATCGAGTGCGTGCGAACGCTTCCCCGAACTAAGATGGCCGCTAAGATTGTTCAGCCCGCCCGGGATCCAGCTATCTCATCGCCAAGTCGGCTGATGTTGGTTCAAGTGGCGAGTAGGTGTGGGGAAGAGGTAACGCTTATTAAATCAAGCAGGGGCGCGGGAAATGTAACAACCACTTTTTAAGTCAAGCGGGGGAAAACACACAAAGTAACAGAACAGTTTTTCAAAGCTTCGTAATCAAGCGAAAATGCGGCAATGTTAAAAGCTGAAAGTACAGCGGGTTTTTAAAACGAGCAAGAAATACATTTTCACTCTAACAAAATAAAACAGCTACCTCCCGGCTTCCGCCTCAGGAGGGGTTTGAGCCCACAGCGAGTTAGAGAGCCTGACCTGGAGTGCCCTTTTGTACTGGCCAATCGAGTGCGTGCGAACGCTTCCCCGAACTAAGATGGCCGCTAAGATTGTTCAGCCCGCCCGGGACCCAGCTATCTCATCGCCAAGTCGGCTGATGCTGGTTCAAGTGGCGAGTAGGTGCGGGGAAGAGGTAGCGCTTATTAAATCAAGCGGGGGCGCGGGAAATGTAACCACCACTTTTTAAGTCAAGCGGGGGAAAACACACAAAGTAATAGAACAATTTTTCAAAGCTTCGTAATCAAGCGAAAATACGGCAATGTTAAAAGCTGAAAGTACAGCGGGTTTTAAAAACGAGCAAGAAATACATTTTCACTCTAACAAAATAAAACAGCTACCTGCCGGCTTCCACCTCAGGAGGGGTTTGAGCACACAGCGAGTTAGAGAGCCTGACCTGGAGTGCCCTTTTGTACTGACCAATTCAGTATGAATACAGATGTATATAGGTTAACTATTTACTGGTGTATGTTTACAGAGGTGCTTCAGATACCATTGCCTGAGTATAGTATGTGAACTGTGTAGGTGCACAGCATCATCCAAGTCAGCTACATGTGTGTAGTTAGGTAGTTATGCCACTCTGCACGTGGATGTGCCAAATGGCCAACAGGTGAAGGTGTAAAAGTTTCACATGTATGTTTGGCTTTCCAGGTTTTTCCACTTCCCAACATAACCAATGTGCATCCTCCTGACATGTAAACTGTGTCTACTGAACACTCACAACCTGAAAGGCCACATGGCCAACAACCTTGTAAATGTACTGTGGTGTAGTTGCTTCTCATATATGTGTATAAGAGTTTAATGATGTGCTGTACTTGTTATGTCTTTAAGCTGGACCACCACCTTACACAGACGCTGAGATGGCCAACTTCAGCAACCCAAACTTTACCAATGAGTGCCTTCATCTGTGTGATAAGTGTAGAGTTGTGTGGTGTGGTGTTAGCTGTGTAGGGAATTGCCTGATTCATTATGCATCCTACTCCCAAATTGACTTCTTTACGAGGAGAAATAGGTCATGGTAATATGTAGTAACATGTTTCATGAGTATCAGAATCAGACTAGTATTGTGGAGTACGAGTTGCCTATCGATAAATGACAACATGAAAGTTGTGTGTGAGGAGAGCTCTGTTCTGAGTGTCAGGCAATTCCATTGTATGTAGTAGTGGAAGCACAATAGACCAAGATTAGGGTATCATTGCTACAGTATGCATTTATTCTGCACATGCTGATATATGTTGTACACATAGTCAGTAGTGACATGGTCCACCATAGAGGGGAATCATGTCCATTAATATATTGTTCATATGCCACTATATAATGTGGGATACATTTCCTGCATCTATTGTTACATGTCATACCTACGAAGTTACTGTATAAATAGCAATGTGTCCTGATATGGCTCCTTGTCGCCCCATAATTTTCAAAACTTTGTGGCACAAGAAATGTGCTGTCAAGACACTACTCATCTGAATGTATTAAATGTCTATGGTATGATAGTCATTGCAGGATGCCCAAGGTGCACCAGTACACAATGACTGTGAAAATGTTTACCATTCCATGGGTACTGAAACATGTATGTTTCCAAACATACCGTGTATGGAGATGTCATTAATACATCTGTCTATGGTGTTGGTATTGCATAGTCTATCAAATGTGTTTTCTTTGTAACTAGGCCCCTCTACATCTGATATGCTAGGTTTAGGCATGTGTTTTGTCAATCAAAGCAGCAAGATGTATGTTGGCAGTTGGGTCAACTGACTTATTTGTAATGTAAAATATGACAGTTCCAAATGTTTTTAACTATACCTAGTCAGCCTATGATTGACATATGATGTTAACCTTTCTCCCCAGACAATATGACCGCAGAGGAACTACACAATTTACAGAAGCGTAAGGTTCACTACCAGCACATTAACTGATTGCAAAATTGTACAGGGCAATGAAGCGTCTGTACCAAGCCAAAAAGGCTCAGGGGCAGTGGTCTGTGTTCCCGAGGGGCCCACCAACCACTTGCGCAGGAAGTTTGGCCAGCCAATCCCAAACAACTGCAGGACCTTCACAGGCAGCAACACTTAGCATATCTAGGAATGAATCCTCACAGGCAATGCCACCAACTCAACAGCCCACAGGAGGGCTGTCAACATTGGAGGTGGGCATTTGCAAAGAAATGTCTGACATATAGCTATGCATGGCAGTAGTTGAGATCAAGGTGCACTAGGCCCGTCCCTGCTACAGTACATAAAGCAGGCAGTGCAACAGGGCAAGTGTTAGGACACACCATGTCACCTCCTCCTATTTCAACCTGCTTGAGTGGATAGGATAGGTTACAGTTGCCTTGGTATAGTGGTATGATAGTGTAGATAAGGGTTTCTTAAGGGTGGGTTTCATTGTTGTATAGGATTTATTTGCGTTGTTTATGGGGTGGAAAGTTGAAATGTGTTTAGTGCTACAAAAAAGAAGCTTTAAAAGAAAAAAAATAATATATATATATATATATATATATACATATCTGTGCTGTAGAGAATCTGGGCTGCTGACAGGAGCCTGGCTGGGTTCTTTTTTTGAGAATATATATATAACCTACTGGCAGTCGCCAGTAGGTATATATAGTTAGGACCTAGTTACCATAGGAAATTCTGAACATTCTATTGGGAATCACTTTGGCGGCGATTGAGGGATCGGCCTGTAATTTTTCTTAAATTTGCCTGGCTGCGCTCCGCTCCTTCCCTGAAAGTTTCGGGGGGATTCGTCAAGCGGGGGCCGAGAAAAAAGGGGGGTCCAAAAACATGTTTTCCCCATGTTAATTTCCATAGGGACATTCTGACAAGGCTACAGCTCGAACGGCTGAACGGAATTACACCAGATTTGGCAAAATGGTAGGGACTGGTATGCAGCAGTGCCTTTTGTATGTTTGGTGTAAATCCCTCCAGTAGTGTTTGATAAAATTGAATTAAAATTTTTTTACAAATGGCATTTTCTATGGGACCTTTAGACATGGCTACAGCCCGAACGGCTGAACGGAATTACATCAAACTTGGCAAAATAGTAGGGACAGGTATGCAGTAGTGCCTTTTCTATATTTGGTGAAAATCCCCCCAGTAGTTTTTGAGAAAATTGAATTTGAGTAAATTATATATCTATATGCGCTCACCGTGCGGTACGCGTACCGTACGCGTACGTGCGCGTACCCTTACGCGCGCGAGCGAGTTTCTGATTGGCTGGCAGTCGACTGTCAACATTCCAAACTGTCCAAACCAGGAAGTGTTGGCCACCATCTTGTTTTTCAGGACAACTGAGGCACAAGAGAGCCCAAAACAAGTGTGGAAAACACAAAAAGGGGGCAGGGTAGAGACCCCCCAACCCTCTAGCCTTTCTCAGGGGGTCCCAGAAGGACCCACAAGGGCAAAAAAAAAAAAAAGAAATCGAGGGGTAAGCACACCGTATGCGTACGGTACGCGTACCGTGCGCGTACCCCGCGATTTAAAAAAATACATATTTTTTTTGCACTTGGTGGTCCTTCTGGGACCCCCTGAGAAGGGCTAGGGGGTCAGGGGGTCTCTACCCTGCCCCCTTTTCGCGTTTTTCTCTCTTGTTTTGTGCTCTCTTGTGCCTCACTTCTCCTGAGAAACAAGATGGCTGCTCAGGTGGTCCCAGAAGGATAATAACATATATAAACGTTATCTGCTAATAGAATTAGCATTTACAAAACCTTTGAAATTTATTGAAAAAATATAGGTTTCACGCCTGATATAGTTAGCAATTAGCATTTAAAAAACCTTGCAAATTCACTGAAAAAACCATAGGTTTCAGGCCTTGTATAGTTAGGAATTAGCATTTTAAAAACCTTGCAAATTCACTTAAAAAACCATTGGTTTCAGGCCTTATATACAGAGACGTACCCAATGCACACACTCGGTAAGATTAAAGACGTTGGTCAATGTATAAACATTACCAAATTTACATATAAGTGCAGAGGAACAACAATACAGCACAATGATTTCAAACAGATAGTGAGAACAAGTGAAATATGATGACAACACAGCGTCTTGATGTCCTTGTTTAATATATCAAAGCTTGACAACAACCAGCCGACACGTGTTTCATCGCATCTCGCGAATCTTCAGGGCTCTGAGTGGTTGTGCTTGAACCAATA
Source organism: Lissotriton vulgaris (assembly GCF_964263255.1). Lineage (NCBI taxonomy): Eukaryota > Metazoa > Chordata > Amphibia > Caudata > Salamandridae > Lissotriton > Lissotriton vulgaris. The sequence continues at coordinate 440,520,470 of NC_141693.1, forward strand.
GGTCGCTCTTCCGGTGATACTTCCGACCCGGAAGGGCCCAAGACCAGTATTTGTTCCAATATTCAATAGTATTAAAAGACTTTGAAGCGTAATGCGCCCAAGAATCACCCGGGAGATAAAGTCAAGGCTAAGTGGTGCTGGTAACCTCCGTATCCGGTAACTAAATAGTGTATCGACAGGCGATAGAGGTAGCTCTATGGTCTCATAAGGACAGCTTATATTACGACGTCTTGATGTCCTCGTTTCTCCCGGGTCACTGTGTTAGGAATTAGCATTTAAAAAACCATTGAAATTGGTCCTATATAGTTAGTGAGGAGGTGCATCGTATTATCACATGAATGATATCATCAGTGATGTGATCAGTGATGTCAAATGAGATGTCATCAGTGATGTCATTTGAGATGTCATCAGTGATGTCATCAGTGATATCACTGACCATGTCATGAATGATGTAATATGTGACATCATCTGCAGTGGATTGCGGGTGCACGAAATATAGTTAGTACAACTAACTATATAGGAGCAATTTCAATGGTTTTTTAAATGCTAATTCCTAACTATATAAGGCCTGAAAACTATGGTTTAGGCATAGTTAGCTTTGTCCTGTGTTAAGATGTGACTTAAGAGGGGTGGGCTTGATGTTTAAAATGTTGTGCTAAGTGTGTAGGGTAAGTTAAGCAAAGTTTAGGGAGTGTTAAGTTTAGGTAAGATAAGGTAGTGTGGTATAGGCTATGAAAGGTCTTCAGCATAAGAGATAGATAGAAATAGAGATAGTTAATTTTCAATTTCCATTACACCTACAAGTTTGATACTTATTTTGTGTATGTCAGGATTTAATGTGCATCAGTGAACTATTGTGTACATGTGAAGTTGTTTGCTTGCACTAGTCTTAACTTTCAGTGTCTGCAAACATGTGGGAGTGGGTTTATGACCCATTGACAGGGATCTGTCATACTGGAAATTACTTCAGAAGATCTTAAATGCAGACATTGGCTTTCATCCAGGCATTATGAAAGAGTTTTCATTTTGTACTCACATACAAGATCCACGTGTGTAGCCGAATCAACATGTCTTTGAAGGATGTTGTGCTCTTTCACTTCTGCACACATAGGGGCCTATGAGGATGGTGGTGAGACTTTCGTCCGCCCACCACCATAGCGGTGCTGGGACCGGCCGCCAGTGGTGCGGTGGTCCCGCACTGGCAATTAGGATGCCACCACCACGTTGGCCGTGGCATCCCCCATCCACAACATTGTGGCAGGTGGTGCACACAGCACCGCCCACGTGGGGCCTGTCACTTTGTGCATGTAAATGCAGGGGGTGCCATAGGTACCCCCCATGTGCAAGCCCCACCCCCAATTACCCTGGGGGCCCACAATGGGCCCCCACATTCAGAGGCCGCATGCCTTTCCATGGCGGCGCCGCCACCATGGAAAGGCACATCTCTGCCTGATTTGTAATATGGATGGTGGTGTCTTGCAGGCACCTCCACCATATACAGCCCCTTTCCGCCCGGTCGACTCGTCGACCGGCGGAAAACCAGCGGACGGTCTTTCCGTCCGCCGGGGACCCCCTGCCATCGTAATATGGCGGGGGAAATAGGATGCAGGCGGAGGTAAATGTCTGACTGATCGCCACCGTCCGCCTGACATTCTAATAGACCCCTTACTTGGATATGAACTGATATACTTTTTTCCCAAACATATTTTTATTGTCATTTAGGTCAATCTGTTTCACATATGACAGCTTATAATTTTACATTTAGTACAGGTTATAACAGGGGTACATTATGCACTACACCAAATTAGCACAGAATATTTTTCATCATATTCTCCCCCTTTTCAAGTTTTATCAGTGTATGTGTGAAATCTGTTGCAGGGGTAATCCCACTTGGGTTTATTCGGTGAGACTTGATGTGCCAGGTTGTGCAGCGATGCAATGGCCAATTAGCTATCTTATTAATATATGCAGTCCATCTGGTGGAAGGGGGCTATTGGATGTCTGCGTCCTAAGAAATATAAGTCAGTAAAATGTTGTAAATTTAAACATAAACCATTAAGTAGGCAGCATGGTGCGTCATTAATACTTTTCCGTCCGGGGTGGAGAATAAATGAAAAGTGGGGGTATAGCCTTCAGGTGTAGTCAGTGCATCAGTGGGTTCATGGTATAGTGTGTAGGATTGAGGAGGGTCTAGGCACTAGAGGATACTGCTATCTCACTACTCAGTTTAATTGTTCTTGGTCATTTTCCGATCCTGAGCCTGATGCAGTTTCGTCTGTTTGGTTTTGGTACATCTCAGGATGTTCCCAAATTTCCTGTGCCTTTTTCTAGAGGTCCACCAGAGGATGCCTTTGAATACCCTGTACGTCTTCCCTGGCCAGTGCTCTCCCCTCTGCCCGTGTGTCATGTTGCGTTTCCAGTTCTCTACTGTCGGGCCCCTTGCCAGTTTTAAAGTTAACACTAGTCTCCTCTTGGCCAGATCTAAGGCTAGGCTGACAAACTTTGTGCCCACTTTTCATGTGGGCGGCTTAGGGAAGAGACCCAATACACACATTTCAATTGTATGGTCAAGAGTGCATCCCTCTGCCGCCCTAATCGACTCCAAAACATCATCCCAAAATGTATTTATTATTGGACAATCCCAGGTCATGTGGATGAAATCCACATCTACATTGCTGCATCTCTGGCAGCTCTGTGCATCACCCCATATGCTACCAGTATCCTGTGAGGTGTCATATATGTCAGATGTGTGTAGTTGAATTGTATAGATTTCATCCTCGTATTGTGGAAAACTTTTTTAGGAAACACCAGGATTTTGTTCCATTCTGCATCTGAGAACTCCCTATTTAATATGGTGCCCCATTTGCCCCGCAAATGTTGAAGGGGGGTTCGGAACATCTCCGATATTGAGATGTAAAACCATTTTATCTGGTGTAGTGCCCTACCTAGTGTGAGTAAAGATTTCAGCACCTCATGTGTCTCAGGCTCCCCACCGCCTCTGCCACACAGCCTCTTGAATGTGAGTACTGAGGCTTCATCCTGCAGGAATTGCCCAGCTTGCAGTCCTGTATTATCAACCAGTTGTTCTATGGGTGTTAATGCGGACTGTTGGTAGCAGTCACCTACCATTTCTAACCCTACTGCGGCCCAGGGAGACAATTGCTTAGTAGTGAATTTTTTTAGTGGGGTTGCCATGTAGCAATCCAATTAGTTGTAAAGCTGGGGCATATAAAGGTGTCTCTGGTCGTTTCATCGTGCAACGCCTCCACCATTGCGGTCTGCAATAGGGATTGGTGGGGAATCACCACTATTGATTCAAGCATTTTGGCCAGCAATCAGGAGGTGTGGTCTCCTGAGTTCGTTAGATTTGTTCCTGCCAAGCCGATACCCTCCAACCCCTGTGCAAGCCACTGGATCTGGGAGGCCAAGAAATAGTATTCAAAATTCGGTACTCCCAAGCCCCCCTCTGCCATAGGGCGCTGTAGCGTGATCAGTGACACCCTCCGTCTCCCCCTTTCCCATATCAGTTCTCAGAGCAGGGCGTTAAGCGAGTGGAACCATCCTGTGGATATCCCCTTTGGGAGGTTGACAAAAAAGTATAGTAGGTGCAGTACAATGGCCATCTTTGATTATGAAATGCGGGCCATGATTGGAAGGTGCAAGGACCACCAAAACGGGACACAGGTTTTAAGGCATCTCAATGCCCTTCCAAGGTTCCCTTCCCGAAGTTCCTCCAAAGAGTGAGAGATATGGATCCCTAGGTACTTAAAGGTGGTAGTGGCCCAATTGAGGTCTTGTGGGACCGTCTCACGGTGGGTGTTGGTTGACGACACCGGGAATAGGTAGGTTTTTTGTCTATCAATCCGTAAACCAGACACCTATTTGAACCTTGTTAGTAGGTCCAATGCTGTCGCAGTACCTTTCACTGCATCATTGAGATGAATTAGGAGCTCATCTGCAAAGGGCCAGATGATATGATCACGGCCTCCCACTGACAGCCTCAATCCTTCACCAGCCTGATGGAACAGCAACGCCAAAGGCTCTAACGCCACAGCAAATAGAAAGGGTGATAGTGGGCACCCTTGACTTTTGCCGCGGGATATTGGATATTGTGTTGAGCCCGCCTTGCCTGTCTTGACCCCGGCCGGGGGGTGGTCATAGATCATCCTTACCCATTTTACCCAATCGTCTCCCAAACCCATGTCTGTCATAGTTTCAAATAAAAAGTCTCATATGGCGGTATTGAAGGCCTTCTCAAGGTCTAACGATAGGAGAGCTGCCTCAGGTAGGAGCTTCACATCAGGGTGGGAGAGTACTGAGTACAATCTGCACAGATTGTTGGAGGTACTGCAGGATGGTATGAAGCCATTTTGGTCAGCGTGAATTAGTCTGGGTATGTGTGGCAGGAGCCAATGGTCCTGTGTCTTACTCAGGATTTTAAAGTCCATATTGAGCATTGATAGGGTCTAAAGTCGGAAACCTGTGCCACCTCTAGAGGTGTCTTGGGAGGGGAATCACCATTGCGTCCCTGACCGAAACAGGGAGTCTCTCTATTTGCAATGATTCAGCATACATGGTCTCTAAAAGGGGAGTCAATTTTAAAGCATGGGCAAAATAGAAATCTGCTGGTAGACCATCTGGGCCTGGGGTTTTTCTCATGGCCATACTTTTGATCGCCATCCAAATTTCCTGGGCTGTAATGGGGGGACCTAATATCCCCTACTCTGTGGGTCCAGTATAACCAGAGGTATCCGTATCAGGAAATCTCCCTGTTCTACTTGTGGGACATAAGGGGGCACCTCATATAAGGATTGTTAATAATTACAGGAAGAGGTCGTCAATGCTCTTCGGGTCATGGATCTATTGGTTTGTACTTGTACACACGAGTGATTGGGGAGCCCTGAGTCTCTGGTTTAATCAACCAGGCTAGTAGAGGCCAGGTCTCCCTTCCTCTTTATGCGCTCTAGTTAAGTATCCCTTATGGTCATAGCTCCTCAATTTTTCGAGAGCCTGATATCACAGTACCTGCATTTCCCTCAGTTGCTCTTGTTGCGCTGGGCCCTGGCCTTGTACATTATCCAACTCGTGGAGTTTGTCTTCTAGTTTCTTTATTTCCTGGTGTATTTCCCATTGGGTCCTGATAGATTGCCCCAAGCAAAACCCTCTTATCAGCACTTTAAATGGCTCCAACTCTACTAGCGCTGTCGAGTCTTTATGCATATTTATAGCAAAGTATGCATCTATGGTGGAACTTAGGGACTCCTTAAAACAAGTTTGTTTCAACATCTGCACATTAAGATACCATAATGGAACCAACTGGCGTCATCCTACAGGTTGGAAGGTCAATATCAGTGGGTTGTGATCTGAAAATGTGTGTCATAGATATTCAGTGTGATTGATGGCTTCTACTAGGTCTGGGGAGCAAAGAAATGTATCTGTCCGTATATGCAGTTGGTGCCTGGGGGGCGTGGCCAACAGCCGAACATGGTGGACGTGAGTTAGAAGAGCTCCGTCCTAGCTTCCCCTATAATCCTGGCAATTATCCTATGATAGTGGGATCTGGCCCCTAACCCCCTCGCCTGATACTCGCCGAACCTGATCTGCGCTGCCGGGGCCTGGCTGACGGCGCTGGGAACCCTGGTAGAGAGCTGCTGACTGAGGACGTCGCACGCAGGAAGAGAGGCCTACTGCTGCCCAGGAGACCGCGGCCCACAGTGTGCTGACCGGAAGTGCGGCGTGCACGGCTGTGTGGAATCGCCAAGCACGGCGGAGTGGACCCGGGGGCTCTGAACACACCGGAGTAACACCACCGATCACACTGCTAGAGCGACACCCGCGGATTGACCGGAGGAGGTCGGGACGTGCTGGGAGGTCTGAGCCCGGAGCACGGTGGGGCGCGCGGCGCTTGAATTACGGCCGGCGCCTGACCCACGGAGCTATCCACTGCAGAGGGCCACGACCAGAAGGTAGACAGTGGACGGCCTGTACGAGGTGAGCGGGGATACTGCTGGCCGGATCGGGCGGGGCAGCGGACCACGGCACAGGTGGTGTCTGACGCCCGGAGGAGCACAACGAGCCCCCACGTGAAGGGAGAAGGTCGGAGCCACTGGCAGGGGTCACGCACCTGCTGCTGAGGCGGGTAAATCCTTGCTTGGCGGGCCTGCATGTCAGCCTAATAGATATTGGGGTGCGCAGTCTGCCACGCACCGGAGGGACAGGCTTCCTGCACGGCCGGCTCCAGTGATAGCGCCGTATGGGCTGCAGCGGTGGTGGCCTACCCCTGAGGGCACCGGGAGTTCCATTCAGACATCAATAACGCCGGAAAAGTTACACCTCATCCCAGGGCTGAAAGGGGCTAATCGCCGGTCAGTTACTGGAGCCACACAATAGATATGCGGACTGGCTCGGACCTGCAGCGACCTGGTCACCCTTGACTCGGAGGGCTTATCACCTTGCGCTCAACGCCACTGGCGCTCTGCCCGGACGCACACCACGGACCCACCCATTGGCTGGAGTGCTCAGGCCACGACACTACAACTGGCTCGGCTGAGAGGTGGGAACAAGATCCTGGACCTGACCACGGGCGTGCCTGGCGCCGCTGGCTGCACGGTGGGCCGAGGCGTCAGACTACCCCCTGAGGTACGCAATTACATGGCACTGCCTACACCTGGCCCGGCCCGACGGTGAGAGACCGGAAATAGTAGGGGAAGGAAGACGGGGCGACGGCATACCGCCCGCGGTGAACGTAGCGGAGGTGCAAGATGGGGCGGCACAGAATCCCTCGTGGTGGCGCGCAGGCGTCTGGCTCGGAGGATCCGCTGGCATCTTCAAATGACGACGCGATCCTGCCCACGGGTACTACCTCCCAAGAGGCTAAGTTGGACCTCATACTGTCAGAGATCCGGGCATTCAGAGAGGCACTCGAAATTCGAATGGATACGATGTTAACCGGCCTGTCGCTACTTAAAGATGACCACAAGAAGCTGGCGGAGAAAGTGTCGGAGCAGAAACTCGCGCTTGCCGATTTGATACCCCAACAAACGGAACACTCCACGAGATTGGAAAATCTGGAGAAGCAAATGCAACACCTGAGGGAAAGAGTTGACGATGCGGAAGGGCGCTCAAGACGCAACAATGTACGCATCTTGGGCGTGCCGGAACGGAGTGAGGGGACAAATCCGACCCGCTTTGTGGAGGAATGGCTAAAGACCGTAGCAGACCCAGCGGATCTCACCCAGATGTACAGCGTGGAAAGGGCACACAGAGTCCCTCCCAGACAACCGAAGCCGGGGGCTTCCCCTCGCCCCTTGATAGCACGCCTGCTCCACTTTAAGGACAGAGACGCCATCCTGAAGGCCGCAAGGGAAAAAGGCCCCATAAAATTTGAGAACCACTCAGTATCCATCTACCCAGACTTCACGCAAGCAGTGCAAAGGGCCAGAGCTACTTTCTGGGGAGTGAAGAAATCATTGAGGGAGCGAAATATAAAATATGCCCTGTTCTACCCGGCACGCCTCAGGGTCATTCACGACCACAGAACTTATTTTTTCGACAATCCGGAGGAGGCTTCGGAGTGGCTGGAGGTTACACTCACTCCGATGCACCCCTCACACGAAGAACAGGAGGTGCCGGAAACACAGAGGACGGACAGCCGGACAGAGTCTCAAGGTCGCCCCAGTCACCCGGACACGGAGGGGGCCAACGTGGGACATCCAGGCCAGGAGGAGGGAGAAGAAGGCTCGGCAGCGGTAGCACGACTAACCACCAACGCACTGGCGGAACATGACGCGCACAATGGGTCTCCATCGGAGAGTCGGACGAGTTCCCACACAGCGGCCTCGGACACGGACGGAAGCATTCAGTTGTTTCCCCAAATTACAGCACAATTGGCGGCAGACATGTGATCGTAACCCCTGCAGTGACGGACTGGTAAAGTAGCGGATGTTCTAATCTATCAGAGGGGGGGGGGGAACCAGGAACCTGGGACACCTTTGAACATAGGGGACAATGGTTACGAGACTTTTAGACGTACTTTGTTGTGAGTGTTTGACTGGGCTCACACCTCCAAGCCTATGCACGGTTCCAAGATTTCTATACCCATGTTGGGTGTTACGGTTTGGTCCTCTGAGGTAGTAGAGGGGGACCTAAGAGTTGGGGTAATGTTTGCAAACGTGGCACCAAAAATTTCCATTTTGTGGTCAACGATGATATGGACAATGGTTTTGGAACATTTTGAGGATATCCGGGGTAATGACGTCCCCTAATGATTATGTGGTCTGCACTTGGAATGTACGGGGACTGGGCTCAGTACACAAAAGGCACAGAGTTCTGGCACAACTGCATAGGCGGCGGGTACACATAGCATACCTGCAGGAGACGCACCTGAATGAATCAGAGGGGGCCAAAATGTTGCGGAAATGGAAGGGCCAGCTCCTCGCCGCTAAGTACTCTGCATTTTCCCGGGGGGCAGCCATTTGGATTAACAACTCGGTCCCGTTTAAGCTCATTGAATCTAAGATAGACAGGGAAGGCCGCTACGTGCTTGCTAAGGGATTGCTGAATGGTGTGTGCGTAGTGCTTGGCTGCTTGTATGCCCCGAACGTGGAGCAATCGCAGTTCTTTGTGGAATTAGGTAGAGCACTAACAGATTGGGTGGAGTATGATTGGATTATAGGTGGAGACTGCAACGCGGTACGGGTCCTCGCGCTCGACAGATCTCACCCCCCTCTGCACGCAGCTGAGAGTAGAAGACAAGCGGAGGCATTGGCACGTTGGGCTGAGGGGTGGGACCTAGTTGACACATGGCGGGCACTTCATACATCGCACAGGGAATACACATTCTACTCCCCACCACACAACCTCCACACCAGGATAGATCGCATCTTTTGCTCCAAGACACTTACGCCGTCAATTGTGCACGTAGGACATATGGGGAAGACACTCTTGGACCACAACCCGGTGGAATTGTCCCTGACATGGGGAAGAATACCTACCCCGATACCGACATAGCGACTGTCCCCAGGCCTCCTCGAAGACTCGATTTTTAAGCCCACCCTATCGGATGCTACCGCACACTACTTCACAGAAAACACGGGTACAGCAAGCTCCAGGAAGGTCGAGTGGGACGCTTTCAAGGCGACCATTCGCGGGGTGGCCATGGGCACCAAAGTAGGCATCAAACACCAGGTACTGAGGAGACTGCGAGAGATAGAAAGCGGTTTAGCGGCACTGGAAATCGAGGCCGCAGGCACAGGCGGCACCCTTACACAACTACAGGAGGCTAATAAACGGTATGCGGAACTTCTAGAGGAGTTGAGGGTTCTCGACTATAGGGAATACACCACACGACAACACGCACAGGCGGACAGGGCGGGCGCGCTGTTGGCGTGCCTGACCAGGGACGCACCGGCAGCTGCCCCTATCATGGAGATCCAGGATCCCTCAGGGGACTTAGTGCAAGGGCAGCGGGAAATCAACGCGACGTTCCGGCGTTACTACGCGGCATTGTACGGCCCGCACCCTCCACTCTCAGAACCGGCATTGGAGGACTTCTTCTCCGATGTATGCGTTCCTCAACTGAGCGCGGCGCATAGCGAGGAGCTGGCGAAACCCATTACGGTAGCGGAAATTAGAATGGCGATTAGGGCTCTGCCTAGAAACAAGGCACCCGGGTCAGATGGACTCCCGGCGGAGTTTTACTTAACATACATAGACCTGCTGGCCCCCCGCCTGCATGAGGTGTATAACGAGGCACTGAAAAGCGATGGCCTACCCGACACGACACTGCAAGCCCTAATTGTCTCCCTTCAGAAACCGGGAAGGGATGCTTTGCGACCTGACAACTACAGACCACTGTCACTTTTGAACACTGACTCCGAAATACTCAGTAAGATACTGGCGGTGCGCCTGTCTCAACACATCCAAGAAATGATACACCCCGATCAATGCGGGTTCGTCCCGAACAGGAGCACAGCACTAAATCTGCGAAGGCTCCACCAACTCATGTCTCCCACCGCAGGGGCAAGTGTCACCGAGGGTTGTATCTCGCTGGACCTACGGCAGGCATTTGATACACTCAGATGGGACTACATGTCCCATCTGACTACATGACCAAATTTGGGTTACCTGCCGGATTTATAGACTGGGTATCTCTGTTGTACCGGAAGCCTACGGCACGGGTTCGGACCAACAACTGTATCTCTGATCGGATAGACATAGCGAGAGGCACAAGGCAGGGGTGCCCTCTCTCGCCACTGCTATTTATAATTGCCCTGGAGCCGCTAATGCTGAAAGTTCGAACTATGGCGGCTGCAGTGGGGATTACTAGGCTCAACACCCATCATGTCATATCGGCGTATGCCGACGACATACTACTCTTCCTCAGAGACATAAATAACCCAGTGACACCACTGCCGCGGGTCTTTGAGGTTTTCCGAGAGTTATCGGGTCTCGCCATCAATGAGACAAAGTCGTATGGGTTTGGCTTTCGGAGCCCGGTGGCGGGAACACATGTTCAGTTTCCGCCGCACTGTTTCCAGGTGGCGCCTGTAACATTCAAATACTTGGGTCTCCAGATATACCGGCAACCACAGGACCTGCTGGACGGGAACCTAGGGCGAGCACTGACTAACCTTACTGCTCGGGTACAGTTCTGGACTACTTTACCGCTATCGGTGGCAGGGAGGGTGGCTATATCAAAAATGGTGGTACTGCCGCGTCTCCTGTACTTCTTTACGAATCTACCATTCTCTTTCCCTATGCCTTATTTTAAGAAACTTAACACTTTATTACTCGACCTAATATGGGGGAAGGGCAGGAGACGCATAAGCATGACCCGGCTGCAACTACCCACGGATAGGGGCGGTTTGGGAGTGCCTGATTTGTTCGCTTACAGCTGTGCGTGCCAACTGCAATAGCTAGCTTACTGGTTGGCTGGCCGCAATTTACACGAACTGAACATGTCAGAGGACGACAGACTCCGGGGGGTCATACATCGGCTGTTATTGCCAGGGGCCAAGGCACCGGCGACGACTCCACCCCTACTCAAACTGGCCCTCGTGTACTAGAAGAGGGCGGTCAGGTATACAAATGGGCGGTTGAATTATGCACCCTCGGTACCACTGCTGGGCATCCCGCTGGGGACGGGTCCGATGATGGAAAGAAGACTACGGGTGTGGCAGGAGGCGGGGATAACACAAATCGGGGATTTCTTCTCGGATAACAGACTACTGCCATATGATGAGTTCGCCAGGCTTCACCAGGCGCCAAGGGCGCTCTTTCTCCAGCATGCACAATTGACACACTACATAGGCACCAATTGGGCGGGGGATGGGGTGGAGCCCACCATCAACACGCTGATCACTATGCAATACCTCATTGGGGCGGGCGGACACTTGACCAAATGGTTGATTGCTGGGATACGGGAGGGCAGGGCTGACCTCCTACAACCCCTGAAATTGAGATGGGAGGAGGATCTAGGGGTGGCGTTGAGCGTCAAAGAATGGGACCTGGTATTGAAATTGCCGAAGAAAGTGTCTCGGAACCCCAGGTTTAAATGTATACAATTGATGATTATACACAGGGCATACTTGACTCCCCGCAGAATTCACATAATGTTCCCGGCTGCGTCCGATGCTTGCCCCAGATGCCGGCAGGAAGACGCAGGCATGTTACACATGTTCTGGGAATGCTCTAAGCTGGGACACTACTGGGATACGATACATCAAATACTGAATGATATAGTACTGGATATACCCTACACATCCGCCTCTTATTGCATGCTGGGGATAGGACACAAAGAGAAAAAGAGAAGTGTGGAATCCAGATTTGTGGATCTGGCATTGCTAATAGCGAAGAGGTCAGTGGCGATGAGATGGAAGTCGGCAAGGCCGCCAGACATAGAGACCTGGAGCGGGGAGGTGGTCAGGTGGGGCAAGGCCGAGGGACGGGTACTAGGCAGGGAAGAGCGTAGAGGCCTTAGGAAACATCCCATCTCAATGGAATGGAACGCCCTACTCATAGCATTCGAGCAAGGCGTACAGGACCAAGAGGACTAGTCTGAGTCTATCATCTCTCACAGGGGGATACTACGCCCATGACCGAATGTACACGGGAGCTGAGCTGCAGACACACTGGGAACGATCTGATACGCATATATGATGTAACCGGGGACCGGTACCCCTACTGGATACAGATTGTATTGTACATATTGATGCAAAACCAATATATTGCTGTTATGTGGAATGATGAGTGCCGGGGGGGGGGGGAGCAGGGAGGGTTTAAGGGAGTTGGGACGTTATTGAACGCAGAAAATGGAAAATGTAAATGTTTGCAAGGTATACTGAAATATATGTCACAACGCGGAGAACTACTGTGCGACTGTTTATACAATATACAGTGACCTAACTTGCAAATAAAGAAATTTTCAAAAAAATGCAGTTGGTGCCTCGAGGAGTAGACTGAGTAGTCCCTGTATTGTGGATGCTGTGTCCTCCAGATGTCTTCCAACCCCCAGTGACTCATCCATTTCCTGAAACCCGACCCTGTGCGGTAGGCTTTAGCTCTCAACAGTGGTGGGTGTGACCCGTCCGGTGTAACATCAGCAACACAATTAAAGTCTCCCCTCAGGATTACTTCAGGTCCAACTCTGTCCGCTAAATGGGCTGAGAGACCGTGTAGACGGGAACCTGCTCCTGATTGGGTGCAAATACAACCCAAGGTAATCTCCCATCTATACAGTTCTCTGACAAGAATATGTATCAAATTCTCACAAAAGGTAACCTGATGGTTTCTAAAATTAAGAAGTGAACATAAGTGTGTGTAAACCAGTTTAAAATGTAGGGCATTTGCCTTTTAAAGACGAGAACCCTCACTCACCCATAGGGTGACATGCTTCATCATTGGGCTCCCTCTTGCACACAGTGCCCACAAGGTGCACAGTGTGGGCTACAACTCTCCCTAAGGAGCGGAGTGTGAGGTGTTTTATACTCCAATGTAAAATGTGAGTGAGGGGGCAGAGGGCTAAACAATATAAAAAGGTATATTAAAACCACCTCATGTGGGGAAAAATAACTTTATTGAATATCCCCAATGGATGGAGTTAAAAAACAGTGTAACGATAGGGGTAAGAATATTCCCTGAGGAGGAGCTTCGCGCGCATCCGCGATGGCCGCGTGAGCACAGGGCTCCCGAGACCCTCGCCGCCCTCCGCATATATCCTGAACGATATCCTGATTACGAAGACGGGTTATTGGAGATGAAACTCAGCTGATAGATTAGCTGCTTTCAAAAATTGAATCGGACTTCGGGAACCGCTTCTACGACAACCTGAACTTTCGAGGCCCACCCCATGGCGACGCCTGGGGCTCGAGTCGCAGGGATGCCCAGGCAGTAGTTGAACAACAACGGCCCGCTGGGCTCTGCTCACTGCCTTGGAGTTAGCTTTCGGTTTCGCTTTCGGTCTTTGGCCCTGTCCTATCCAGAGATCGATGTGGTTGCCCGAGGTCTAGCTGAACTCTGTGAATTCCCTGTGTGCCAACGGTCGAGGGCGTTTGTGTGCTGAGCCACAGCTGCTGGCGCCTGCTTTTGAGGGCTCCGGTGGGTTGACAGCGAAGGGCCATTTTCACAAAGTCTCACAGGCCCCTCGGGGGCACATTGCCCAACATGGCGGGCAGGCCCAACAACGAGAAGCGGAAAACCAAGACGCCTCACCGGGGGGGAACAACTCAAACTAATGTCATGGATCGGTATACCCAGCCTAAGTGGTCCCCCGGTGCTACGAATAAGACTCTGGAGGAGGCAAGGGAAGACCCGGCTGCGTCGATCGAGTTGACTCTACAGGATGTCATGGGCGACATTGCTGGTATCAAGGCTTCCATTGGCCAGCAATATGAGGCTCTCGCCCTTAAGCTCGACACTGTAGCCATTGACGTCAATTTGATTAGAGCGGACTTATCGAAAACTAATGAGAAGGTCAAATCCTTAGATCTAAAGACCTCCAGCCTTACGACCGATGTGTCCGACTTACAGACGGAGGTCGGAAACCTGCGATCCTCCAATGATCTCATGGCTCGTCGACTTGAGGATTTTGAAAACAGGGCCAGACGCAATAATGTACGTATTATTGGGGTCCCTGAAAAATCGGACAATCCTGCTGCAGATCTCCTTGTGGAGGACCTCATTCTAAATCACCTCGCCCCCAGAGGCCTAAGTAAATTCTTTGCCGTGGAGTGGGCGCACCGGGTACCGGGTGGGCAGCCGAAGCTGGGTGCCCATCCGAGGCCGATTATCGCCAGAATTTTCAACTTCAGAGACAGAGACGCTATCCTACAGGCGTCGCGGGTGGGAGGCCCAGTGAAGTTTGAAAACACAACGGTGAGCTTCTACCCGGACTTTACCCAGTTCGTTCAGAGACAGAGGATGGGGTTTCAGGGGGTGAAGCGACGGTTGAGAGACATGGACTTGAAATATGCAATGCTATTTCCAACCAGGCTCTGTGTCGAATATGAGGACCGGACGTTTTTAATTGACCGCCCTGAGAGCGAGAGTGACTGGTTGGACACATTACCAAAGCGGAGCGATCGGACGGAACATTTGGGTGGAGTGGAGGGTGGCGTGCCGGAGCAAGAATGACAATGTGGTTCCTGATTTCCGAACATTTAACATACCATACAGCTCGGTTTGGTATCTTTCATACTTATGTGATTTATGGTGGCATACCCGAGGGTGGCGGGGGGAGTGGAACTCTTTCCTCCTCTGGGTTTCTTTTTGTAGACTAGTTTAATGTTAGGGCGACAGGCACACTGCAAGTTGGGGATGTTCTTGAGTTTAAAGCAGGGGTGCAGGGTGGGGGGTATTGTAACGGGATCATGTTGGGTGATGGAAGGGGGAGTTTGGGATTGTTTCACTTTTTCTCAAGGCAACGTTGATTCTTGTATCTGGGTACTGTGTACGTTATGGGGTGGATTCTGCATTTTTTTCTGGGATGGGGGGTAGTGGGTTGAAACTGCTGTGTTGGAATGTCAATGGGTTGGGGGATAGGATAAAGCGGGGAGTAGTGTTGCAACTGTTGAGACGCCTCTCCCCTGGTGTTGTATTGTTGCAGGAGATGCATTTGATCGGAAACACTTGTCATGCCATGAATCGGCGAGGATATCGTCTGGCAGTACACTCTGGGTCCACTACTGGCTCTAGGGGCGTGGGCATCCTAGTCAAGAACTCTCTCCCTTTGGAAATAGACAACATGGTCCTTGACGACAGGGGGCGCAACGCTGCAATCACAGGGAGGTTGGAGGGGAGAACTGTCTCGCTGATTTCTGTATATGTCCCGCCTGGTCTACAGACCTCGACCTTTGCTGATCTTGGGCGTATGATACTGGGGCTACCAGATGGTATTCTGGTGATGGGCGGAGTTTTCAATTCAGTTGTCTACGGTAGTG
Source organism: Lissotriton vulgaris (assembly GCF_964263255.1). Classification (NCBI taxonomy): domain Eukaryota; kingdom Metazoa; phylum Chordata; class Amphibia; order Caudata; family Salamandridae; genus Lissotriton; species Lissotriton vulgaris. The sequence continues at coordinate 440,535,907 of NC_141693.1, forward strand.
TAGATCGCTACCCCACCAGAGACCTCACCAGGTCACAGTCCTGGTTAAGTGGGTTTTTAGAGACTCGGGGCTTGGTAGACTGTTGGAGGTTGATGCATCCGGGACAGGTACAGTACACCTTCCACTCTGGGGCCCACGGCAGTCTCTCCAGACTTGACTATGTCTTGATGCCGGCAGCGCAGGCCTCCTCTGTCAGGGAGATTAGACATCTGGCTCGGGGTATATCAGATCACTCCCCATTGTGGCTCCAGATCGGCACTAGTATGAGTGTTGAGGGACGGGTTGCCCCGATCAATCCATGGTATCTCCGCGACCCCAAAACTCGAGCTGACTTGATTAAGTCCCTGGATCAATACTTTGCTGAGAACGAGGGGTCCGTGTCCTCCTCTGTGTCATTGTGGGAGGCATTTAAGACGATCTTCCGAGGACAGGCATTATTGTTAATCGCTGGTGCCAAGAAAAGTAAGAATGAGGAGGTGGTCCGTTTAGAGACTGAAATAACTGAGATAGAAAGGAACTTGGAACTGGGTGTGACTCGTAACAAGCTTCATGCCCTCAGCCTCAAACAACTGGATTATAGGGCCCTGGTGACGGATGCCGCTAAAGTCATGAGTAGAGAGCAGCAGGGCAGACTGTATGATGTGGAAGACAAGGCTGGGAAACTGATTGCTTGGCTGGATAAAAAGGAGAGGGCAAGTCGTGTGGTTCCTGTGATTGAGAAACTTGATGGAGTGTGTGTGACGGATCCGGCTGAGATTGTCGAGTGTTTCGCTGAACATTTCTGAAAGGTGTACTCCCCAGTCTCCGATAGGCCGGAGGAAGACTCCCATCTGTTGCTGCGTGACATTGCATTGCCTCGCCTGTCGGATTCGAATAGGGACTTAATGGACGCTGTATTCTCAGCTGATGAGGTGGCCCTCGCTATTCGCCCTGTGCTCTCGGGCAAAACCATGGGCCCTAATGGCCTGCCCATGGAACTCTACAAGCTGCGTCCTGACAAAATGGCGCCCTATCTCCGTGATATGTTTCAAGAGTCACGAGACATTGGCTCCCTTCCTCGTGATCAGCGTCTTGCTACCATCGTGGTGATTCATAAGGAGAGGAAACCGCAACATCGATGTGCGTCCTATAGGCCCATTTCGCTCTTAAACGCCGAACCAAAGATTCTCGCTAAGTTGCTGGCAAACCGCTTGATAAAAGTAATTAGTGACTTGATTCATCCGGATCAGTCCGGTTTCATCCCACACCGCAATACAGCACTTAACCTGAGGCGCTTGCAAGGTGTTCTCACGAGGGCGGCGGCGCTGCGTGAGCCGGCCATTTTGGTTTCTTTGGATGCTACAATGGCTTTTGATACGGTGGAGTGGCCGTACCTCTGGGCCGCTCTTGCAAAATTTGGTTTTGGTCCTGGTTTCATTAGCTGGGTGAAACTTTTGTATGAGGAGCCATTGGCACAGGTGGTGGTGAATGGTTGAGTCTCTAAGCCTTTTGTTTTTGGGTGGGGTACTCGACAGGGCTGTCCGTTGTCCCCCCTTCTGTTCGCCCTTGCCCTGGAGCCCCTGGCTGCCTGGCTGCGATGGGAGCCTTCTATGAAGGGTATTCAGTGGACCCCTGAGTTTGAGGATCGCATATCGCTCTATGCTGATGACATTTTGTTGTACCTTACGTCCCCTCGTAAGTCGTTGAATGTATTGTTTGATGTGCTCACCTCGTTCAGAAGGAACTCCGGTCTTGTGATCAACTGGACTAAGTCCTGTGTCTATGTGCTTTCGGGTGGTAACCCCCCTTTGCCGCGCCGTTGTCCTATCCAGGTGTCGCAGTCGGGATTCAAGTACCTGGGGATTTTTATAACTTTAGATCCCGTGGCTCGTTATGATCGTAATCTGCTCCCTCCCCTCCAGAGGTTAAAAACTGACGTTGTGGGCTGGCTCAGGTTACCGCTTTCACCACTTGGGCGCGCAGCCCTTTTTAAAATGATGTCCTTACCGCGATTCTTATATGCGCTCCAGAATACTTTCGATGTTATTCCGGCGAGTTATTTTCGGGAGGTGGAAAGTTTGCAGAGGCGATTGATTTGGAATGGACGCTCGCGTATTGCCCTCGCCAAGCTCACGCTTCCTTGGTACGACGGAGGTATAGCACTTCCGGATATCAGGCGATATTACTGGGCCTCTCAGTTGGGAGCGATCAATCATGGAATGTATGGACTTGTCTCAAATCCTGCATTCGAGATGGATAAGTACCTGTTACCGGGTGGGGACTACAACAGGGCCCTTTATTCCAAAGCAGCGGGTAGGGAACTCTCGGGACCCACCAAGATAGCGGTACGAGTGTGGTATAATGCGAGTGCGGCAACAGGATGGAGGGATCGCCTGACCCGTGCGACTCCACTTTATGCGTCTGAAAGACTGGGTTCCCTGTGGAAGACAAAAGGATTTGAAAAATAGGATATGATTGGTATTAGCAGGGTGAGTGACCTATGGGTCAAGGGTAAAATCAAGACCTTTGAGGCACTAAAGGTAGAGTATGAGCTGAGTGATAGAGAATTCTTCCGTTATGCCCAGATTACCCACGCGTTGAGTTCGGTTTTTCCTGAGGGTATTGACATTCCCGAATCCTCCCCACTAGAAGATCGGGTGCTTGACGGCCACGTGCCCGACAGCACATTTTCTTTGATATATAAGAAATTGATTAATAATCGAATGGATCTGTTGGTGCGGCTTAGAGAGGTTTGGACCAGCGACGGTTTGGAGTTGGATGACGAGGACTGGCAGTCGGCGCTATCCTCGCCGAAAGAGGTCGCGATTCCGGCCCGTCTTCGACTCGTTCAACTTAAAATCCTACACCGGATATATGTCACTGGCCCGCGCTTGATTCATATGGGTTATTCAGTGGATGGGTTACGTCGGCGTGGTTGTGGACTGGTTGGAACCTTCCTCCACATAATTTGGGAGTGCCCGGGGGTGGTGGCGTTCTGGAATCGTGTGCATGCTGTGATGGAAAGAGTCACGGGGTGGCATTATTGCCCGAAGCAAGGCATTGCCTGTTGAATGTCTGGGAACCGAATTACTATGACGTGGCACAGATGCAGTGGGCGACCCTTGGGAATATGATTGCTAAGAGAGACATTGCGCAGTTGTGGGGCTCCCAGCGGCCGCCCACGGTCTTGGCGTGGAAGGAGAACATGGATTGGTGTATGTTTAGGGAGAAGACGGTGTATGTGGCACGGGGTAGACCCAGGAAATGGGATAAAATTTGGAGCCAGTGGAACTCCTACCGTGGAAATATATGCCCGCCTCCATTCGTGGTGACCCCAGAGGTTCCTCTTTACCCCTGATCCGACATTCCAAGTGTTGAGTAACCTTTATGATCATTGCTATTGTTTCCTCACTGCCCCCCCATGTCAATGATGTCTGTATTAAATTGTACTGCAGTTTCCTTCCTCCCTGAACACATGTCCGAATGTAATGTCTTATTGCCTTGTGTGTAAGTTCTTTTTCTTTAATAAAATAAAAACTATACAAAAAAAAAAGAATGTTCCCTATCTGACTAGGTCAACATGTGTCTGTCAAATGATGCAAATTCGTGGCATTCTTCAGGACCAATGTCTTTTCACGCTGCTCACATTTGTGAAAAACAAAATAAACATACTTAATTTCTATATGGATGTCTTCTAGACCAACTTCAGTCTGGTCTATTATCTGTAAACATATAAGACATTCTTACATTATTCTCATATTCACCATCATGTTTAATTCACTAATACCCGAGTGCAAGTGAAAGGGTGCCAAACCACCTCACACGTGACGTGACACACACTACAAAATCAATCAATCTATACACTCAGCAGTAACAGACTGGCTGTCTGCCTCTATCCTTAACTGGTCCTCTATCTATTAATGGAAACCTTAAGGGCAGAAGACAAGTCAGTGAGAATAGACATAATTAACATAAACACATCACTGGTCATTAAAAACCTTCTCAACAATAATCCTGTCTTGGTATCATGTACACATATGCATCTTTCACTCTCTCTGTACCTTAGGTCCTTAATACATTACTTTAAGAACCATTTCCACAACATCTCACTCATTATGGTTCGTTATAAAGCTCTTATGATGTTTGAATCAACTTCATTAAGGAGAAAATAGAATCAAAGTTCATCTATCTAACACACTACACCCTAGACATATTCTCATAGGGTGCGGGTTAACCTCCTTACAAATCGATATGTAACCCATTCAGAGTGGAGAAAATCGCATATCCACGGGTCGCTTGTGCCGGTTATATATTCAATCCAACTATTCTTGTGAGCTTCGCATACAAACCTGTATGCATTCCCACTATATACTATATGCCCAGCTTGCAATACAATTAAAACCTCTCTTGTTACCGAACAACCAAAAACAAAAAGAAGCTACCAGCAACAAAACAAGTTTAAAGTCCGCAACAAAACTCACTGACTCTTCCATCTTCATTTTCTTAAAAATAGAGGCCGAAAAGGGAGGAGAGCGGGGATTTTCATCTACCGCATTTAGCTTCTTGCGCGTCTCCTGCACCAGAAGTACACTACATCACTTCCGGTTCACGGAGCGTGTTTGTGTCATTACATACACATTGTGAGCCCATCGTTAAAAGCGAAACGAGCACCAGCTATGAAATAGCGCCCTTCATGGGTTCAACTATGATTTTATAAAAACGTCAAATCAGATGGAAACCGTCCATTTTAAAACATGTGTCCCACCCTGATGCATTGTGGAATATGTAGTTTACTTATGTATTTAGATTTAATGACCCTGGATTCACGGTTGTGGGAGGGGGCAAGATGGCGTCTGACGGTCAGACGCGAGTGTGAGAGCTCCGAAAATGGTGCGGAGACCGACTTTGATTTGGCTGTGAAAGACTCCGTTTACCGTCAAGAAAGCGGTGTCTGCAAAGCGCTGATTGTAGTAGCGGCGGTGGCGTTTAGAAAAAGTCTCTTAAATGGATTGGGAGACTCACCATTTCACGCGGACAATACTGGGCCGGAGCTCAGGCGGAATCGGAGCTCGAGCAAAGGCATAGGAGGAGCCACGCCGACCCAGGTGTGGATGGAGTCGAAGTAACGCTGCAGGCGGAGACGGAGGCAGCGAGGCAGCGGGGACACGAAGCTCTACACGGAGACTAAGCCATACGGCACAGGGAACTGCAAAACCCCACACAGAGTTGCAGTGCAGCGGTGCAGCGGTGTACTGCGTGAAAGCGGCGATGTAATAACAGAGTAAAGGCTCTAAACAGATACAAGCGAGGATTCAATGGCCAATTGAATAATGCTGAGCCGAATGCGTGCAGTTTTTTTTTGTGCTTTGGTGTTTGGACGAGCTCACACGACACATACTCCTCTCCTGCTGGATTTATGACTTCGTGTTTAATGAAGGGGGACCAGTGCTGAACTCTGCTGACGTGCAGCTGCATAAACAGCGTCAGATACACCTATCAGGTATTTTGGTGCATTGTCTATATATATATCATCTTCCTTTTCAAAATAATTAGAAATCTAGACTGCCTCTAAGAAGAAATAAATAAATAAATAGACTTTTTATTATGCCACCCAAAACTGCACGTGGTGGGAAAACCAGAGCGACTGGGGAGATGCAGATTGGCACACGCGCAGCCCTTGCAGCTAAAAGCAAGCAGGATCTCAGTAATGTTATTGAGACTGACGGAATTCAGGCTGGAACTCCAAAGATTACACAAATGTTCCAACCTAAGGGCAAAATGGTGACATCAAAAATAGCGAACGTAGCATCAGCCTCTGTAAATCCTGGTGTGGAGTCAGCAGTCCCTCTTGAGAGTGAGAATCTTCCTAATTTAGAGACAAAAATGCCCACATGCGATACAGAGATTAAGGCTACACCCCAAAAGGAGAGTATCGAGGCTATAGAACTCAAAGGGGATACTGAAAATATGGAGAACATTGACAATGTGGTAGATACTACCCTGACGGAGGCATTATCAGAATTGGAAGTCTCCCCTAAGCCCATACAAGCTGCTTCCAACCATACTAGTACTTTAATATCTACCCCTACACTGATCTCTATCACAGTAAATAAAGTTGATCCCGGAGAGGGGGACCTTATTGGTAGCAAGGATAGTGAATATTATTCACTTTCCGAACACTCAGAGCACTCCTATGCCTCAGAGGAGAGAGAGGAAGAGGTAGAGGTGGAGGAAGATGAAGATGAAGATGAAGATGAGGGCAACTTGGAGGATGATGGAGAAAACACTGGGAGATTATCTCTCGATCTCACTGCTGTCGAGCAAGGGAATTTAAATTGGGCCGACCTGACTGCTGGCAATAAGGTTTGTGATGATGGTGGTAACTCTGGGCCTACTGAAATTCCTGAATGGGCATTAATCGAGAATAATCCCAATTCCAATGCTGATCAATCAGACGGTGCAGTATATAATATGGGCTCAACGGCACAGGAGGCATTGGATGTAGTACTAAAGGCAATTTCGGATCAACGTGTAGAGGCCAAAGCGGATCATCAAAAAACTCATAACGCCTGTAAAAAGCTACAGAATACTGTTCGCCGTTTAGCAAAAACCTGCAATGACTTTACGGATAGAATGATTGAGGCAGAAGGACGTATTTCTACACTTGAAGATCAAATGACCCAAACCCAAAGCGAGATTAAGGAAATCAAGGCGCAAAAGTTTGATGTAAACGCAAAACTGATTGACCTAGAAAATAGGCTACGGCGTAATAATCTACGCATTTTGGGTGTGCCCGAGGGTCGTGAAGGTCAAGACGTGCGTCAGTTTGTTATAGACTTACTTAATGATGCATTTCCTGAGGTCAAGGAATGGCAATGGGCGCAAGAAATTCAGCGGGCTCATCGTTTCCCATTTCGGTCACAACCAGCACGGGCAAACCAAGGCGCTCGATATCCACGGGCTATTTTGATTTCCTTAAATAATTTCTTGGCTAGACAGCTTCTTTATGACCTTGCACGACCGGACAAAAAGAGATCAGGACTTGGGGTGGAATTTTTTGTCCGCCCCGATTATTGCCATGCTACAGTTGAGAACCGGTGGCGACTTCGCCAATTAATTCCTGCATTTCAAGCAAAAGAGGTGCAAGTGTTCCTTCTGCAACCTGCTACTCTGAAAACGATTTATAAAGGGCAAAATAGATTTTTTACAACGGAAGTTTCAGCCAAAGAATATCTGAACTCATTACCCTGAGATGACATAGACTTGACTACCATGTGACTATTTTTTTTTTCCTATACTTTGGAATCTCAGGGTTCTTTGTTTCTAGTTTCGATAACGATCTCCAAAGCCAATGGAGGTACTCTCACACACATCAAGGGGCAATAGGCCCTACTGCCTCATTGTTGGGGGAGGGTCACTGGGGTGGGGGAGGGGGCGCTCTGGGGGTTGACGGGTGGGGGGGGGGGTTCACGGTGGTGGGGGGTAAATAAGGAAAAAATTTCAGTTCAAGACCAACAAGACATGAGACATAATGAGGTGAAACACTCTGGACTTAAGAGATGGTGGTTATTCATTATTTTAAGTAAAAAAAATGGCTGGTACTAATTTTCGAATATGTTCCTTTAACGTCTGTGGGTTGAATAATGTGGTAAAACGTAGGAAAGTGATGCACGAAATACGTTTGATACAACCAGACATTATCTGTCTCCAAGAGACACACATATCATGGGGAAACCGTAAAGTATTGAGCGAATTAGGGTACACTGTTCTAGTAGCATCACAACAGTCTACTATGAACCGGGGTGTTGCTATTCTGGGGCGCCAATCAGGTATTGTATCTACAAGAGTCAAAGCAGATAACATGGGCCGCTGGGCAATTTGTGAATGTGTGATAGGGAATACCCCTGTGACTATATGTAATGTATATGGCTCAAACAGTGACGACCCTGCTATACTTGAATTTCTGAATGTCGAATTAGCACTCTGGGGCACCCCCGTGTTGGTAATGGGAGATTTCAATATCCATGGGGATATAAATACGTGGGACCCAACCTTTAAAGACTATAGGGGTAGAAAACCGAAGGTATTTAGGGGGCTGAGACAATTACTACTCCAACATGGCTTGGTAGACTGCTGGCCACTTTCAAATCCATTAGACCCTGGCTATACCTTCTTTTCTCCCCCCCATAAAAAATTTGTCCGTCTTGATTATATTTTTTCAACCCGAGACTTGTTAGTAGGTGCTCGGATGTCCTTAATGCCTCGTATTACATCAGACCACGCACCCGTAGTGTTGGATATGACAATACTTAGCCTACCTCGCATGCAAAGACTCTTTACATTTAATAAAAAACTTTTGGAAGACACGCTGTATGTCTCTCAAATACAAGAATGGTCCCAACGGTTTTTCAATATCAATAGAGGATCCTCAACAAGTGCAATGGTATGGGATTGTTTCAAAGCGGGCTGCGTGGTGAGACATGCAGTTATGGCTGGGCAATGCAACGTAAGGAAAAAGAAGTAATGAAGCAGTTATTGCAAGATCTGGCCAATGCAGAATGTGAGTTGATAGGTGATATAAGGAGAGGACAGGATTGTTGTAACACTCAAGATAAAGTGGCAAAATGCAAGGCAAAAATTACAGGGGTCTGGAGTCAGAAAATTGCCGCTCAATATAAATTGTATAAGGCGGAAAGGTATGAGTATGGTGAGACGGTAGGGAGATGTCTTGCTCAAAGAATGCGACAAAGACAGATGATGCAACATATATCCTCTATTGAAAACAGGCAAGGTTTGAGGATAGAGACACCTGAAGGTATTATGAGAGTTTTCCAAGAATTCTATACTGAGCTCTATACTCAAGATAATGCATCTCCAGAGCTAATAGAGCAGTTTGTCAACAGTTGTTATCCTGGACATGCGGTGGAGGATACACAAAGAGAGGAATTGGAAGCTCCAATTACGATGCTAGAACTCGAGACAGCTATTACAAGCTTAGCTTTGGGTAAAGCTTCGGGCCCTGATAAATTGCCATTAGAGTTATATCTTAAATTATTTCCATTTATTAAAAAAGACATGCTGGAGACATTCATAGCCGCCCAGTCAGGACATCCACCGCCATCGTGGGATGATGCCACTATTGCAGTTTTTAAGAAAAAAGACAAGCCTTCTTATCTGCCCGGCTCATATCGACCTATATCGCTTATTAATGTTGATGTCAAAATCTACTCTAAAATTTTAGCGAACCGGCTGATTTATGTGGTCCCGGGATTGGTTTCCAACCAACAGCATGGATTCCTACCTGGGCGGGGCACAACTAATCATGTTTCTCGAGTCATTGCAGCCTTGGACTACGCAGAGACCACGCATAAGAATATAGGTCTAGTATTCCTAGACGCAGAAAAGGCGTTCGATTGCGTCTCATGGCCGTATTTATGGGCCGTTATGACTAAACTCGGGTTTGGACCTTGCTATCTGCATTCAGGTTATGTATCGGCATCCAAGGGCACAGATTTCTATGTCAGGACAACTGTCAGGGTATGTAGATATTAGCCGTGGTACACGTCAGGGATGTCCCTGCTCGCCACTCTTATTTGCTATTTACATCGACCCACTGCTACAGGCGTTAACTACATCAACACAAATACCATCTATGATCCTTCCGGGGGGTAGCATGCGTGTGTTAGCATATGCAGATGACATTGCAGTTGTAACATCAGACCCGGACACTGCAGCCCCCGAGATTGAAGATATAACTAAAGAGTTTGGCCGGGTAGCAGGATACAAACTTAATATTTCAAAAACACAAATTGTTTGTACGGCAGGATTATGCCCTAATGATAATCGAGTGACCCCAGAAGCCAAGTACCTTGGTATTAAAATTAGACTATCCCTTTATGATCTGGTCATGGTCAACTGGACTGATCTTATACGCTCAATAAAACAACAACTAGAAAAAATTGAATGTTTGCATTTAACGATGGTGGGACGACGCAATGTGCTTAAAATGTCCATACTTCCTAAAGTGCTGTACTTTTTTAGGTCAGTTCCACTTGAGGTACCACCCTTGGAAGTGCGGAAACTTCAAGCAACGATTGAAAGATTCATATGGGGATGGAAATCCCCGCATCGGGCATCTAAATTCATGACACTTCCTATGCTGAGGGGAGGCTGGGCCGTTCCTAACTTTATATTGTATTATTTGTCTTGTTTGTTACAGAACATAAAGTTTGCTGTAAATGGAAATGACCCACCTCAATTTGAGGACCCTGATATTTTTTACTTATTACTTGGTCCACAAGCACGACAGATGCTTCTTCGTTTTTACGAACCTAGTTACTACAAGAGAACGAAATTTAAGTTGGTATACACTGCTTTTAAGGGTTGGCGCATGATTAGCAAAATTATGCAGTTACGTCGCATTAATTATCATACTCCTTGTGACTCCCTGGCATTACTACCATCTATATTTTGGGACTATAGAATGCAAATCTGGGGGGAAAAAGGTGTAAAAATGGTTGGATCATTGTTTAAAGATGGTGTAGTGCTATCTTTTCAAGAGCTTAAAGACACCTATGCAATCCAACAGAATGATTTTTTTAAGTACTTACAGTTACGAGATTTTATTTTTAAACATTTAAATTCAATATCTATTCTGCCTAACGGTCTACTGACAATAATTAAGAGACCGACACGGATCGGGATTATATATAATTATTTACTTGAACTACATCATGATGACCTTGCACTGCAGGAGTCCAAATGGCTGGCGAGGCTTGCTACGAGTTCTGTACCCTTACAAGAGTCTATTAATATTGCGGCCGATATTATGCTATCAGCGAATTTACGTGCTCAGCATTACAAAACTTTATTTAATCTTTACCACACCCCTGCAAAAATGGCAAAGTGGGGTAACAGCTACAATGGGAAGTGTTTTAGATGCCAAACTAATATGGCTGACATTGTTCATATATTTGTTGATTGTAATGTGTTAAACTCATTCTTCGCATGCATTGTACAATTTTTTTCAAGTATGCTAAAAGTTGATGTCATAATTTCCAAGGAAATGATTATCTTTGGCCTATCTAGTGACTTAGATGTGTTTGTATCATATCGTAAGTATAGATACTTGCTATTTATGGCGACGTCAGTGGCTCGCCTCTGTATTGCCTCAATGTGGCTGAAACCGGAAGCTCCAGCTTATGAGATGTGGAGAGCGAAATTTTATAATGTGTTCTATCTGGAGTACAATTTATATTGCACTAAGTCAATTAAGAAAAAGCAAAGGGGGATTAAGGTCTGGCAGGCGATGATTGATCATATGGGGGTTGATGAGTGATGTCTGTATAAAGTTAGACCAAGGAAGGTTTTCACTGTAGCGTAACATTAACAATGTCTCATATTTCGTAATATTCATTTAATGTATTGTCTCTCATTTATCTATATAGGTTAAATGTTTTTTTCTTTTTGGAAGTTTATAACATCATAATTGTTTTATGAAGGTGAAAAGATGTCGGTTTTGAACTGAATCAATAAAAAATAAAAAAAAATAAAAAAATAGATTTAATGACCCTTACTTTTTCTCAGTAATTCATTACTATAAAATGTCAGAGCTAGATTACGCGCCACCAGCCCCCAAAAAAATGTGTAATGTGTATAGTGTAGGATGGCCGCAGATACCTATGTGCAACATAATTTAAGGATCTGTTTTTGTCGTGGCCCATATAAGTATATAACACACAAACCAACAGAACCCATACAAAAACTCATAGGTGTGTACGGAAAAAAATCATTCATAAGGATCAGTATCTATAACAAACTCCATGCTATATCCTCATTCAATCCTGTAATATGACTTTTTAAACAGAACACCCATCTCTGTTCACTACGTAGAAGTACCTTATCTAGGGGCCCCATTTTAATGTCATATTTTGGTTTATCAATGACAAACCACGTGAAATCATCCTCCATGTGTGTCATTTCGACAAAATGTCTAGTCATACGAGTGTTTGTTTTTTTGCACTCCAATGCTCCACCATCCGGTGTTTCACCTTTTTTGTAGTCATCGCAATATAAATGAACAAACATGGGCATATGAACATGTAAACCACCCCACTTGTGTTACAATTGGTATGGGAGTTCAGTACCCAAGGTGTCCTTAAGCCCAAATCCAATTATGTCATGTGCTTAGTAAAGTGGCATACAGAACATACTCCACATGGGAAATGTCCTACTACTGGAGAGGCTCCCCATAACGTGGTTTGTCTAATCTCCTGTTGCTTAGGCCTTGGTCTTGTATGCACCAATAGATCTCGGAGATTACTACTTAATTTCAATGCAAATGGTTTCATTTCTAAGGACAATGTCCCTGTGTTCAAAATGTGCCATGACTTATTTAATGCCCTCGTGACTTTGTCAGTCAGGTTACTAAAAGTCGTCACGCGCACCATCCTTTTATTTCCAATTTTCGCATAAGTTTCAAGCAGTGCTTCTCTATGATGATTACGGGCTCTCTTTTGTGCTCCATATACCAATTTTCTGGGTTAGTTTCTTGCAAGTAATTCTTCACTCAAGTTATTAGCATGTATTTTGTATCTTGTCACTTCACTACAATGCTCCGTAACCTTAAAAACTGTTCAATCGGAAGGTTGTTCAGCAGTGCTCGTGGATGAAAATTATGGTAACTAAGTAAGGAGTTCCTTGCCATTGGTTTCTGATATAATGTGGTCTGGATCTTCCCATTCTTAGGATACAGTCGTAAATCCAGATATGACACAGTCCTCTTACTGGATTTCCCAGTGAAGCTCAGATGTACATCTTGGCAATTAAGCAAAGATGAAAAATCATGTAGAGACTCCTGGTCACCTTCCCAGATGACCAGGATATCATCTATATGTTGTCTCCAAAATTTCAGGCGTTGTACAAAAGGATGGCTAGTAGAGAAGATGACCCTAATTTCAAAACCATACATGTACAGATTAGCCATACTAGGGGCACATGTATTGCCCATTGTAGTGCCAGTAGTTTGCCAGTATAGATCTCCTTCATAACGGAAATAGTTCTCCTTGAGTGCCATTCTCTCACACTGCATGACAAAAGAGTTTTGGATCTGGTTCTCGCGAGGATGGCTCTCAAGAAGCTGTTCTATGATTTGAAGTGTCATCCTGATGAATGTTCGTATATAAAGATTCGACATCATATGTCACTATTATGTTTACTGTAGGATCAAAAGACACTGTTTCTAAAAGAGAAAGAACATGCTTGGTGTCCTATAAATATGATGGCATCTCTGCCACAATAGGACGGAGAAAAAGGTCTACAAACTTGGATAATGGCTCTAAAACAGAACCAATACCCGACACTATTGGTCGCCCAGGTGGCAGTCTTTGCTCTTTATGAATCTTTGGGAGGATATAAAATACTGGCACTCTGGGATGTCCCTGGAGCAAAAATTTGGCTTCACTTTTAGTGATCCAATTAGACTCTCTCCCTTCCTCCACAAAAGATTTCATCTGTGTCTGTAGTCTTGATGTTGGATCTTGTAGGATATGAGTATAGAATTTCGGATCATTCAATTGTCTAAGACATTCAAGACGATAAACCGCAGTATCCATGACAGTAGCACCGCCTTTATCCGCCGGCTTAATCGTGATATTAGTGTCATTCCCCAACTGTTCAATACATTTTCTTTCCAGATTAGAGATATTACAGAATGTCTTCTTGGGAATATCTGAAGTAGATTGATAATCTTTTAGTACTGCTTTCTCAAAAGTGTTAACTTCTGAGGGTACTTGTTGCACGGAAGGCAGAAAGGTAGATTTATTGCTAAAACCAGTGATGGGAACCACATTGGTATCATCCTTTTTCAGATTGACATAAAAGAAGTGTAATCAAACTTTCAGAAAAAAATCAAACAGTTCTGTATGAATCATAAAGTCATCACCTAGTTTATGTATCTGCCATCTTTGTCTACTACTGTGTGCGTGAGCTCGAAAGCCACCCCAACACGGACTCAAATTAACATCCCCTCAGGCATCGGCAGAGTACGATTTTGCAAAAACTTGCCTTCTCCAACGCATGTGCAGCTTTTCAGTTTCGCTATGTATAAGGTGGGTTTCTTGTATTAGAGCGATCTGTGCACCCCTCCTTCTTAGGTACCTGTGTATGTTATGGCGCTTTACAGCATCCCCCTTCCCCATATATTCTATGTCATAATTTTCAGTGGGAGTTGTGCAGGCATCTTTCAGAAAAAAACGGACCCACATCCCACCCCGCCCCGCACCCCGAACATTGTGCAGCCCCTTTCCTGCAGGCAACAACAATAAAACAAAATTGTAAACCAGTGGAACTGTGTAAATCCAAACTACTCTTCCCCAGAGCAGTCTGGCAATGGCAAGCTGCCCAAATTACAAATAGTACATTCAACTCAGCTGAAGGCCCAAACCTAATCTAGTTGTGGGCTTCTAAGTAGGGCTAGGATATTGATCCTGAGCTGTGATGGTTCCACCAGCCCACGCCAGCCCGAACACCAGTCAATCAATCAATCACGACATTTATATAGCGCGCTACTCACCCGGGAGGGTCTCAAGGCACTGGGGGAGAGGGGTGTGTCACTACTCGAACAGCCAGGTCTTGAATTGCTTCCTGAAGGAGAGATGGTCTTCAGTACGTCGAAGGTGAATGGGGAGGGAGTTCCAGGTCTTGGCTGCCAGGTAGGAGAAGGATCTTCCTCCGGCGGTGGCTCTGCGGATGCTTGGTACGGTGGCGAGGGTGTGGCTGGTCGATCGTAGCTGGCGGGTGGGCGTGTAGAAGGTCATGCGGTCATTGAGGTACTTGGGGCCCAGGTCATGTAGAGCCTTGTGTGCATGGGTGAGGAGTCTGAACGTGATTCTCTTGCTGACGGGGAGCCAGTGCAGTTCTCTCAGGTGTCCGGTGATGTGGCTGTGTCGGGGAATGTCCAGGATGAGTCGTGCGGAGGCGTTTTGGATGCGTTGGAGTCTTCTCTGGTGTTTGGCTGTGGTTCCGGCGTAGAGGGCGTTTCCGTAGTCCAGTCGGCTGGTGACGAGTGCCTGGGTGACGGTCTTCCTGGTTTCAGTGGGGATCCATCTGAAGATTTTGCGGAGCATGCGCAGGGTGTTGAAGCACGAGGAAGAGACGGCGTTGACTTGTCTGCTCATTGATAGGGAGGAGTCCAGGATGAAGCCCAGGTTGCGTGCGTGGTCCGTTGGTTTAGGGGCGGTGCCCAGGGCCGGGGGCCACCAGGAGTCGTCCCAGGCGGAGGGTGATGATCCCAGGATGAGGACTTCCGTCTTGTCTGAGTTCAGTTTAAGGCGGCTGTTCCTCATCCAGTCGGTGACGTCTTTCATCCCTTCGTGTAGGTTGGCTCTGGTGGTGGTGGGATTGTTGGTGAGGGAGAGGATCAGCTGGGTGTCGTCGGCGTAGGAGATGATGTCGAGGTGGTGTTGGCGTGCGATGGCTGCGAGGGGGCTCATGTAGGCGTTGAAGAGGGTCGGGCTGAGAGAAGATCCTTGTGGTACGACGCAGATGACTTCGGTGGCCTCGAATCTGAACGGAGGGAGGCGGACCAGTAGCTCTTACCGACCGGGCTTACTGCATCTATAGGGCAGACCAGGCTGCACTGAAATCACAATCCAACTAACAGTGCCATCTGTTCAGAGTTTGGCCACACAGAATTTGTGTTGCAGGGGTGTGCAGAGGGATGGAACCTACTCCAGTGTATATGGCCCTTCCATGCATTTGGGAAAGTATGCATGTTGGCACAACCTTTATGAATGCATTTGTGCCCTGCGCCTTTTTGCTTTCCCTATGGCCCATATTCCACTGGTGTATGTGGGTTGCACTCATCTACGCCCGCACCCAGTCATTTCTGTGTTGAGAAGAGGTGTTCAGGTGGACCCTGCCATGGGAGCTGACCCATGTGTAGTCTGAGTATGCATGGCCCGAGATCTGTGTACAATCTAGTTTGCTCTAGGTGAGTTTGGAAGTGACAATATCCATATCCCCATGTGTAGGTACTAGTCATGGCCCACATTCCCCCATCCCTCAGGTGTGTAGTTGATCCTGTGAAATACAATGTGTATGCTATGTAGAACCAGCGTTGCATGATATGCATTAGCATCATTCCTAGACATGTGTTGCAGAGCAGTACAGCACAAAAAAGCTTTCTGCTGCCCAAAACTTTGTGAATAGGAAAGTGCAGGGTTCGCAGTGTGTCAGACAGTACAACACATTCCAGTGCTTTCCTTTCTGCTGGTGAATAATATGCTTTGTTGGACTTACGCAGGTACCTATTCACCTATGGTGTAGGGATTCATTCATTGGTGTACGTCTGCCATATGTGTACCAGCGCATGCAGCTACTACAGGAATATACCATATGTTGCGGACACAGAACATTGATGCTTTTACAATGTGTGTTAGTGTAGCCCAGTTTTCACACTTGCAACGCTGCCCAATGCAAACATGTGATCGAAATGCCCATGAGCCTTCCATTAATGTATTATCTAAGCATAGAGTAGCTAGGTAGCTACCATTTGACCTAGAGACAGTAAAACAGAGCACTGAGACATAGAGGCGTGAACTGGACAACATTATGTATTTCCTCTCATTGTCCCATGTTGGTACTTACCCTGTGGCTGATGTAGTTGATCATAGTCAGCACTGTCTTGTACCACCACTCCATCCACCGACTCCTAACCGATAACTATGAACACCTGCTCCTCCTGGAGCGCTAGACTACCACCTTCGGTCTGCAATGCTGCCTGCCGATTGGTTGCCAATTTATGCTTAGTTTTGCACTTGGCATCATGCCAGGGCTTTTTGCAGTCCGTCCCTGTACTCTTGACTTCAGCTATGCAGTTCACCATGTCCGCTATGGACTGCCATGTGGCCTTTTTGGCCTTCAAAGACACTTTGGAGCAGAAAAGGAGCTGGTGTTGATGCTCCATCAAATCCACAATCAGGATCTCATTGTCCTCCTGACCGAACCTGACTTTCCTCTTCCCCTTGGACACTGGTTAGCTCTCCTGGCTGTTAGTGGGGTTGGGGGTTTGCTGCCCTGTGCTGTGCTGGTTCCTGGCTGCTCCATTCTGCCTTCAAATATTTTTGTTTTCCTCCTAAGTGCGTTTTTGCAATTTTTTTTAATGCTATACAAGGATGTGTGATGCTCGACCAGCTATCATGATTTTTCTTTCAGCTAATTGGCCGAATTGCACAGTAACATGCATTTTTTTACCCACTTGGCGGTCATGTTCGCATTATTTTTTCGGTTGCTAACTTTTCCTGTAAATACGTCACTAGCATGAGGTTAGCAATTGGCGTCTGGCAGCAGTAAAAACGTTGGCGTGAACACAGAGGTGCACCATTTCTTGTAAACATACCCCTATATCTTTTAATTGTACCCAGTACTTGCCGTTATGTTCTTCACATATAACCATCAAACCACGATGCCATACCTGTGCACTGGCCACTTCAATGCCATGTATTCCTCTGACTCATATATTTCCCTAGCTTTACAGCCATAATGCTAGTCAATTCAATGCATTTGTAGATCACATCAGGTCATTCAATGAATCAGATCCCATCTCCAAACATTTGGCACCTAGGGCTATTGTTCTATGCCAAAAAATGGAGGCGCCTTCTTATTGTTACAACTATTTGGGGTACTGTTTCCTCACATCTCTACTTCCCACAGCAGCTAGGCTCCATATATTCAAACCCTGGAAAAATATCTCTTTTTTCAGCCCTCCTGAGGCAAACATCTAGTTCAAGGATACAAGTGCCAAACTAAAATTACATGCTGTGTCATCAAGGGAAACCAATCCTGCCAATTCAGCATTAAAATCCTCAATGAAAAAAACAGTAGTTGTTAATGTATGGTTGAACTGTTGCTTTACCCAACCACATCTGAAAGGACATATCCTGTACCAAGTCTGGACTAGTGGCCTAACCACTTCAACCCCCACAATTGCCCCTTGTATCTGGTCTGACCATCATCTTTTAAAATTTACGCTTGTACTTCCGGCCATACATAAAGTTAGCGCAGCCGAAGGCGGCTTTGTCCGGAAATGGAATGCCGTTAATAAAAAAGACTTCCTTGACATCCTGACCAACACAAGCACATCTCCTGGCATTGACATCAATGCCTCTGAAGCTAACCTCTCTCAATGGCTTCTCGAGGCCAGTAATAAGCATGCGACCCTTAGGAAAGTTAAATTAGCCCGACCTGCCGACGCCCAGAGATGGTTCTCTCTTGAACTTAAAACGCAGAAATTAGCTTTGTGCGAAGTAGCAAGGCAATGGTGATGGGAATACTCCCCTGACAAGAAATTTCTGTATTCCACAGCCCGGAAAGAATATATTTGATTTCATTTGAAATATTACTTATAAAGCGTGTGAATGCCGTGGCGTCTTGGCGCTCACTGTGACACATGGATAACTAAGCGTGAGACTCTGAAAACTTTAGGTTTTAGAAAACAACCAGGTTTTCAGCTTCTTCCTAAACGTCATCCGGTTAGGTTGAAGTCGCAATGCGGATGGCATCTGGTTCCAGAGTTTGGCCGCACAGAATAACAGCATGTAACCCCCCCATCTTGTCTTGCGTATTTTCTGGATGCTAACGAGGTCCTTCGTAGAGGATCTAAGAATTCTGTCCGGGGAGTACATTGTAAAAAGTTTCCACACCTCTCCAGATATTCCTCCATGTATGGCTTTATGTACAATACAAGGAGCCTTGAAATTATCTATTTGCTAAATTGGAAGCCAGTGTAAAGCTCTGATAGCCTCTGATGTGGGACGTCCCTTAGAGATGTTCATGAGCAGTCTGGCAGCAGCGTTTTGCAGTAATTGCAGCTTCCTATCCAGCGTATTGTCAATTCCCACAAAGAGCACGTTGCAGTAGTCAAGTTTGGATAGAAAAACTACTGGAGAGCTAATGCATGATACCACCTACATTTCTCTGAAATTCAATATCAAGATTTGGCCAGGCCATCTTTCTGTCCAGTGCATCTGGAATAAAGGAGGCAAGTATACAGTAAAACATAGTGTGATAAATTCCATAAAATTGGTTAACAGTGCTACCAAATCCTTCAACAGCAACCCCGTCCTTCACTAAGAGTGGGCTCAATTGTAAAACTGGTACAAAAGCCCCTCAATTTGTAGTTTGAGTCCAGTTCAAACGAAAGGACTTACAGTCACACCTATTTATAATGTAATTCATTGAAAACCTTATAGCCAAAAGCTTCAAACGATGACTAACAAACTGTTAAACTTACAGGTGATTTTAACCCTGATGTATTTAACTTAAATACAATAAACTTTATAGGAAGAAAATAATTTGTGGGGAATTTCGTTTAACTAAAACAAAGCAGGCTGATGGTGGCCACAAACCTTCACTCCCCCTGTAAAGCCATGTGCGTCTTGCAATTGTTACATTGACAGTTAAATGAAAAATTTACATTTTGTAGGTCACAGGCTGGATGATGTGTTCAATTTTAATTCTGAGGAAGCCAGGATCGGGAGTTACCAGCCTCATTCGAAATTATGAGTCCAATGGGAACACCACAGATCTGGTACCTCCGAGCTGGAGACTCCACCTGCTGAAAGCAGAGTCTCTGCTGTAGGGGAGTAGGATCTGCTTCTTATAGTTACCCCCACTTTTTGCTGATGTTTCACTGTTTTCGACTTAGACTGGCTGGGATCCTGCTATCCAGGAACCCAGCCAAGCTGCTTTCTCCTCTAAATTTATTGCATGTACTTTAGGTACACTCCAGATTGGATTCTGGGGTACCCTTATAAGTCCCTAGTATATGGTAGACTATGTACCCAGGACATAGGTCCCCCAGAGACCTCCCAGGGGCTGCAGCATGTATTGTGCCACCCCTGAGAGATCACTCCTACTGACACCACAGGTCTGCTACTGCAGTTTGTGTAAGGTGGTGCATGCACCCCTTATTTAGATATAGGTTGACTATATCTATCATATATCACTGCACATATAAACCTATCAGTCACCCTTATGGCAGGCCTTATCAATCCTGAAGCAGGGTGATGGGTTTTACGTGAGAGGGTGCCCATGCATGAGCAGAGCCCCTCTACTGCCTTTGGAACCTATTCTCCGGGATTGTTTGTAATGCAGTCAACCATATACTTTTAAGTGCATTATAACCTTGTGGTAAATGATAACTTTGAAAAGGCTGCTTAGAAACATGTTGTGTTTGGTGTCAAACATCTTGGAATCATACCTCGGGAAGGTATGATTCCACCCTCCTAAAGGGACATATGCGACACACCGGTACACCCAGTACGAGCTTTCTCGACCTGGGTATCACAAAATGGATGCTGTCCTGACCCTCCCATAGGTGGGTCCCCAGAGTTTCTCCCACCCCTTCCTTGGGTATAAAGTAGGAACCCCTGACTACAGGACTTTAGATTTTACCTGGACTAAACTCTGCTAAAGAAATCAAGTACTTCGACAATCTACACTACGCTGGGTGACTGAAGAATCTCCCTTGGAGTAAAGGAGTTACTCCCCTGCAAGGCAGGCACCTAAAATGCATCTGACCAGTTTGCATCTCCCAAACTCCTGAGAACTCTGAAGATTTATGCAACACAGGAGGTGGGTTCCCAGAGTCTCAGAGGTTGATCTTTACTCACAGCAATTTTGAGGCCCGTATTCCTCGTAGGGACCATGCAACCCAAACCCCTGTGCACGGTGCTCTTTTGCAGCAGCATATGCTTTACAGCGACCCCTGAAGCTGTGCTTTGGGATACTTGTAGTCCTGACCCCGAGCAGTATTTCTACTGAAGATTTCCGGCCTACACTCCACGAGTGTTCCATGGGCTGGTATTTCTTGATTCAACTTGAGGTCCCTTGGCGTTCCCTAGTCCATTGGCCTGTGGGTCCCTGTGAAGGTAACTTTGACTTTCCGTGGGCTTTCCTGGTTGCACCAGACATGCCCAGACAAAGCTTGGGGAGTCCCCAGGACCTTGCTGGTCCTCACCTAAGCTGATTTCCTCTGACCATGTGGGTTGTAGTTGCCAAGGCTTGTTGGTGTTCAATCCTGACACTGACCACCCAGCACTTCACATCCTTCATGGGCTAGCTCACCTCCAGACTTTGGTCATCATTGATGTCTCCTGGTCCCCGTGGCTGCAGAGTCAAGCTTCACCTCTTCTCAGCTGAAACACCCGACATCGGTGGGCATTCGTCCATTGTTCCCCTAGTCACTGTGAAGTGACCCAGACTCTGTCCCCTTTGCTTTCTGGTTCTTCTCACCTCGAATCCAGGCTTGGATTCCACCGGACACTTTTCATCTTCCCGGCAGCAGCCCTTTTCAGCATCACACCATTGAAAACAACGATGCACCAGGCTTCCCTGGGTTAGGTAACACGAGATCTCTGGTGCTTACAAGGGTGCTGGCCTTAGAACCTTCTATGTCTGAAAGGGTTTCCTCAAAGTCCTCTCCAAAGAATCCTTAATATTTACAATTCCAACCGCGATTTTCCCATAGAGTTGTACGGAGCTCGCGCATGTGTTCTCACACTGCACCCGTCCTCTGTGGGTCCCCTGTGTCACTACTTTGGGTGGTTCCTTGGGGTCCCAGCGATTCTACGTGCTCTAGGCACTGTGTCTAGTCGTGGTTGTTATATCACTTTCTTAGTCTCCCCCTGGAGCCCACTGTGTAATGTGCTATTTACTGTTGTTCTACTGATTTAATATTGTGTGCTTTGTTCTCTAATCTCATAAAGAGGTTAGTAGAGAGTGTTTAGTTATAAATACATATGTATATTTTATATATCCCTTGTGTGGTTCTCATTTCATTTGGTCATTCAGGAGGTTCTGATCTGGTAAAACAAGCTGATTTACATTCCTTCGAGACTTAGCCTGAAGGCTGCTCTCCATAGCTACCACTAGGATAGCTTTCAATAAAGGTTGTCTTTAACCTAATCATCAATAAGGGTTGTTTGGACTGGTACAAGGTGCCCACTATAATTAGTGGTCAGCATATACCAGGCCAACTTCTCACATCTGCCAAATGACCAATAACCAGGGGAATCAGGACGGCAATCACCAAGTCTCTGGGCAATTCCTCATTCCTAAAGGAACCCACAGAATCCCATTTATATTCCCCAGTAACTTCGCCTTTCAGATTAGATGTGCTGAAGCTCTGGTATCAGTAACGTCAGGGGATGGAGTTTCTGGGGACCTTCTAACTCGGTCCTACGAGGCCCTCAGGGGAGTGTTGCCTGTAGGTCACATGATAACATCCTGTTAATGGTGACTCACGCTTTCATCTTTCTGAGGTCAATAGTATGAGAAGAATTTACTTGACTTCAAAAAGATATTTAAAACTGTTTTTTTTCTGCCTCTGTGTTCTATTTTCGTGTGCATATGCCACAGAGATATGTACAGATCATACACGTATGCTTTACATGTTAAAATGTTCAACAGCTGCAACTGGGCCGTGATACTTTAGGGTGGAGTTTAGTGGTATTTCCCAGGTTAAAAAGTTGTAAGTGGGGCTATTACCCTGGCAGGAAGCTACTTATACTTCAGAGATCGCTGGCACATAAAATACATTTTAGGAAAGCAATCTCCTTCCTATTTTTTTAAGCTTATTTGTTCCTTACTGGAAACAATCTGCCATTTCTTCTGGGACCCCAGCATTGCGACCTAGGACAATTGAGTGATCTGTCTACCCTGATATTTTTACAGGCTCACGCATCTGATTATGAATGCATTTTGTCAAATCTTAACAACCTACAACTTCAATCGGCATTAGCCGTTTTTCTAGAAAACGTCAAGTTTCAGAAAGGCACAGAATCAAAGAATAAAAACAACCAGATCATCCAAATTCATTTGAATAATACACCAGTTTATGGCCTTATCAATAAATGCAATACATTATATTTAGGGACTAAACAAAATGACCTCTACTTATGTGTGAAAAAGACATTTTTTCAGTTGATAATCTAATGTACAGCCAAGATTTCGTTTCACAATACTAAACCAGCCTCAAATATTTTTCGATTTGCGAAAAAAGCACAACAAAAAGAAAATACATCCCTTTTAAAGTTAATCAACAAACTCACATTTCCAAACTGTACTGCATTGAGCTCATAAATTAACGGGCGGCCTCGTCTATTTTGTCAACTATAAAGACAGAAGCAAATTAGCTTATTTTATAGTAGAGCTCCTACACGTTAACCATAGGTCATCAAAATATCAACATCACTCTTATATGCCTTTAAGATGTACAATCAATGAATACAAGTGAGGCAACGTTAAAGAAACAAATTCAAAAGGACACTGCACGCATCATTTTGTAATCTCTTTTAAAGAAATAAGCTCTCCTAGAGTGATTTGACACCCCTTTCTATATTTAAACACACGCTTTCAAATGTTCTTAACTTTCAAAGGCCATGTTAAAATCGCATTTCACATATAAATTCCCATAACCGTGCACATATTGGAAGATTAAAATAAAATCTTGTCTACAACCCTCTAAAAGAAAACCTCCGACAAAATGATCTATGTTTATGCCTTGAATGAATGAATATAGAATTTGTAAAGCACTCTGCCGAACTCAATGGAGCATCCTGGTGCTGGAAGGATTGCAACTGCTGAATTCAAGAGGGAAGAGACTAGATGAAAAAGCTCAGATGAAAAACAGTAATTAAATAAGGGAACAGCAGAGTTTATCCAGGTCCTGGAAAAGTAGGTCTTTAGAAGCTTTTTGTAGAGGGCTTCCGAATCTGTGAAACGCAGATGGCTAGGAAGCAAATTCCATGCACTGTATCTTAGTACTGAAAAGTATTTACCACCCCTAGTTTTTAGTCTGAATAAAGGGGGCTTAAGAAGATTAGCATGAGAGGATCCTAGAGTTCTTGTGGCGGTATAGTGCACAAATCTAGCAGTGAGGTGCTGGCTATAGCGGGCACCGGGCGTTTCCCCGGTGAGCCCCCAGGGTGGGGGCCGTTTTTGTTACATGGCCGTTTTTGAAGCACAGTTGCAAAATCGGCCCCTGTAACAAAATTGGCCGAAACTGGCCCTGGCAAACAGCTCACCGCTCCCCCGGGGTGCCAGCCGAGCTCTTTGCCAGGGCCAGTTTTGGCTCCCAGCACGGCCCTGGTGAGGTGTCTGGGTCCAATCGCTTTGAATGCTCTGAACACCAGCAGGAGGGTCTTAAAAGGATCCTTTTATGTACTGGTAGCCAGAGTAAAGTTTTCAAGGCTATGGAGGCAGAGCTCCGCCTGGAGAGTTTTAACACAAGTGTAGCAGCTGTGTGTTGCACCCTCTGCAATGTATGCAAAATGTATATCAAGGCTCCAGCATATAGACTACAACAATAGTCAAGCTGGTAGATGATAAGGGCAAATGCAACTCATTTCTTGACCGCTAGAGGAAGAGAGTAAAAAACTTTGGAAGAGACTTGATAAGGTTGAAGTACCTGCCTGCCACTGCCATGGTTTGTGGACGGACAGATAAGGCAGTATCACATTTTACTCCCAGGGTTTGAGCAACTTTTACTGTAGGAGGAGGCGGAGGGATAAAATTAGGCCACCATTGGTTTGGTGAAAAATGATTGGACTTTCCAAATAAAAGGATCTCTGTCTTATCTGATTTGCATTTTAGATGGTTTGCTTGCATCCACAGGATAACTTCGCTAATATAGTTTTTGAAATTAAGTTGTAAGCCTAAGGAAACTTTATCAAGCAAAAGGATGAGCTGTGTGTCATAGGTATATGATGTAGTGGAAATTCCAAAAGAGGTTATGAAAGAAATTAGAGGGGCCCAGTAAATATTGAAAAGTATAGTGCTGAGGGCATGGCCAAGGTTGCGGACTAGATGGACGTGTCTCCGTGAGGCTCCCCCGAACCGTACTCCTTCACGTAGCCAAAATCCAGCTTCAGTGTCCCCACCGCTGCAGATTTTTTGGCCCCTGAAGGTGCAGAAGCAGAGAGCTACGCAGTGGTGCAACTCCAAAGGCGCTACGAGTTCGATCTCCACTGATCTCGACCGGGGTGCTCACGGTGCCGGGAGCCGCTTTTGGCACCTGTGTGGTATTGCTGTGTCATACCTGGAATCGGGAACTCTGCTGGGTTCCAGATTCCAGGGAAGACAGTTTGACCCAGGCTCGTTATATCTACCTTGTCTCTTGCTTATGAATAAATATCCTTTCATCAAATCTACTTTATCCATGATGTGACTTCATTTCACTGGCGACGAGGATGGGATGAATCAATTGACTCGTTTATGAATGGCTTAAGAATTTTAGCGTCTAAGTGCAATTATTCAACTTTTCATGATCAAATGTTACGAGATCAAATGGTCCATAAAGTTGCGAATATCAAGCTACAAGGGAAACTTTTGGACACAGAGGATCTAACTTTGGACAAAGCGTTAGACATTGCGCATCGTTTTGAAAGCATGAATCTAGGTGTAAAGGAACTTACAGAAAAAAAATCTGCTGAAGTAAATGTTATTAAAAAATCCAACCTTGAAGAGAAGAGTTCGTTTAGAAGCAAGAACCAACCATTCCAAGAGAGGAGAGAATATGCATGTTTCAAGTGTGGGAATCCTGACCACCTGGCGAATGACAGAAAATGTCCTGCTATTGGACAATTTTGCAGATATTGCAGATTAAAAGGTCATTTTAGTAAAATGTGTAAAAATAAGAACAAATTTAAAGGTAAAAGTTTTGTACAGAGAAAAGGTTCTAATGAGGAGGTTAACGAGATAGATGATGATAATTTAGAAGAAGTCCTTCCTGCAATATTTCTTTTACTTGCCCTACTCAGACCCGTATGCATCCTATCCCCTCTGCGCCTGCCAGTCATATCTCCCAATCCAAACAGGGATTCTTGATCAATGCACGCTCTTTGATCAAACATGGGATTGAATTTCACGACTTTGTTAGCTCGAGGCATCCCGACTGGGTCTTTGTTACCGAAACGTGGGCTTCTGAGTCCTCTGGCCATGATCTGCTTTTGGCCATACCTGAAGGATACACCTTCCTAAGGTTAGATAGAGAACGCTGTAGAGGTGGTGGAATAGCCATTCTTTTTAAATCTACTCTCTCTTGCACCATAAAACCCCTATCGGTCCCTACTGATCCCTTTGAGGCACTATACTTTTGTATTGTGCACACCCCGGCGAGTTCCTTTTCTGGTATTTTACTCTATAGGCCCCCCGGGTCCAGAGCTAACTTTTGCCCAGAACTTTTTAGAATTCTGGAACCCTATTTTGGCAGACCTCATCTCACCATTTTGGGGGACATCAATTTCCACTTAGAGGATTTGGCCTCGAAAGATACCTCCTCTCTGCTTAATTCTCTGGAGGCATGCGATTTTGTCCAAAGAGTTCTCCACCCGACCCACAAGGCGGGGCATATCCTTGACGGGATTTTTTCGAACGATTCTAGACTAGCTGTTGGAATGCCGGTACCAATCACCTGGTCCGACCACCTAGCAGTCCCATTGTCTCTAGACATTCCCTGCCCTGATGTTAACGTGGGCACTGGAAAAAAACACTCTAAAAGGAGCTTCAAAAACTTTACTAAGGAGGCTCTAGCCCCTTTTATTCTTAACATCAATATTACAACTCAGCGGAAGGTGGATGAGTCGGCCCAAGAACTCACCGACGCCATTACCAGAGCCGCTGACGAACTAGCCCCTCCTTCCTTGAAATCTGCAGCTCGACAGAAGCCAACTGCCCCCTGGTTCTCAGCCGATTTGAGGCTTCTTAGACAAAAATGCAGACAGAAGGAACGTGGGTGGCGTAAATCCTGGGATCCCAAAGATCGAGAAGGCTATAAGAGCCTATTACGAGAATACAAAAATAAAGTCATTAAGGAAAAACAGGACTATTTTTCCAACCTAACCTGTTCTTTAACATCTTCTAAAGAGCTCTTTAAAATAGTGGATTCACTGTGCTCTCTCCAGGTACCTGACCCTGTAGTTGCTTCCCAGGAGCTATGTAACGATATATCAGACTTTTTCTACAAAAAGATAGATGATATTTACATAGCTCTACAGTCGCAGAGGAACTCTTTTAGTTCTGAGGATTTTTCTCGAATTAAACGACTGGAATCTTGGAATAAAGACTCCCCCCAGTCCCTTGAACATTTCCCTGCTCTTTCTTTGGAGGATCTTAATAGCCTGTTGGATAAAACAAAATCGTCTTCCCCACTTGATCCAGTTCCTCTGAAACAACTTAAGAACTGTAGAGAGATCATTCTTCCTCCGATGCTGGAAGTAATGAATGGAGCCTTGGAACAGGGCATTTTTCCGTCACTTTGGAAGAAAGCCATTGTAAAGCCGCTGCTGAAAAAGACCACCTTAGACCCTGGAGTACTGAAGAATTTTAGACCCATCTCTCTGCTGCCGGCCCCTGCTAAGATGTTGGAGTCCCATTTGAACCTTCATCTTTCAAACTTCCTTGATACCTCAGGTTTCCTGGACGGGTCCTAACATGGCTTTAGAAAGCTGCATAGCACGGAGTCTGCCTTGACGAAAGTCATGGATAACATCCGCAGAAAAGTGGATTTGGGTCAAACCACCGTACTGGTGCTGCTGGATCTGACAGCAGCATTCGACACCCTGTCTCCCCTTACTTTAACATCTAGGTTAAGGGAGGCAGGGGTAGAAGGACCGGCACTCAGTCTCCTGAGCTCCTTTTTACACCAACGAGAGCAGCGTGTCATGCTAGGTGAGTACCTCTCCCCTGCTAAGTCTCTGCAATGTGGGGTGCCACAGGGGTCGGCATTGAGTCCGACCCTGTTCAACACCTACGTGGCCCCCCTTGCAAGACTAGTAAGATCTCAGGGGATGGAGGTAGTGTCGTATGCCGACGACACGCAGATTATGGTATCCCTGACCCACTCTGTGAACGAAACCGCATCGAACTTTAGGGCCTGCATGCAACTTGTTGCAGAGTGGATGATTTCCAACTCCCTAAAGCTGAATGGGGATAAGACAGAGGTCCTGGTCTTTGGCAAAGACCAGGGCATGTGGTCAGGTGAGTGGTGGCCTCCTTCTTTAGGTAGCTGCCCCATACCTACACAATCTGCCAGGAACCTTGGCGTCATCTTTGACACCCAGCTCTCCATGGAGCTTCAGGTCAACAGAACGGTGGCTACCTGCTGGGGCGTCATCAGGACCCTGAAAAGGATCGTCCACTATCTGTCCCCACAGGCACGGAAACAGGTGGTGATCGCCCTTGTTGGCTCAAGGCTCGATTACTGTAACTCAATGTACGCCGGGGCCAACAAGGGCCTGCTACAGCGTCTGCAGGTTATACAAAACGCGGCAGCGCGGTTTGCTCTCGCCCTGCCTTGGTTGGCATCTATGACCTTGGCGAGGAAGAATCTCCATTGGCTCCCTATTCCCTCAAGGATTACGTTTAAACTACTCTGCCTAACATATAAGGCTTTAACTGCAGGCTCGGCTGATGCCCTTGGATCGCTACTCATTAGATACGTTCCGAGCAGATGTCTACGTTCCAGTGAGCTTAATCAACTGGTAACTCCCAGAGCCAAGAAGGCTAGATGGGGGAGCAAAGCTTTTTCTATACTGGCACCTCAGATGTGGAATTCACTCCCCCTGGAAATCAAGCTACTGCCTTCCCTTGACCTCTTTAGGAAGTCACTGAAAACTTGGCTTTTTATTAATGCATACCAGTAAGCTCTGTTTCTGTCTGCTAACAGCCTGTTATTTGACTTAGGCGCCTTGACGCCCACTGGGCATAGCTGCGCATTATAAATGATATTTCATTCATTCATTCATTCATTCAATTTCTCTTTGCTGTGTATGAGGTTAATGAATGTGATAAAGACTCCCCGTACTGTACTGTGGATATTGGGGGGAAGAACATCAATGTTATGGCAGACTCTGGTGCAAAACGTACTCTCATTGGTGAAGAATGGGTAAAAGAATTTCCAGGTTTAAAATTATCCCCTCCTGACGTAAAATTGCTTGGGTATGGGAAGAAGCCCATTGACATCCTTGGTTTCTTTACAACATCCCTAAGTTTTAAAGGAAAAACCATTATTTCCAAGGTTTACGTGGCAAGGGATGGTTCATGTTTATTAGGGTGGCCTCAACAAAGGGACTTAATGATAAAATTGGATCCCAACCATCCTGATCAAGTCCTTGGGTATTCAGATCTGGTCATGAATGTGGAATCTGATCTTGGCCATGAGTGTGAAAAAAAATTCCTTCTGTGTTTTCTACCTCTGCTTTAGGTCTCTTAAAGAATTTTGAGCATAAAATAATCCTTAGAGATGATGCAGTACCAAAGGTTCATAAAGTAAGGAATGTACCTTTACATTTAAGAGACTCAGTGAAGGCTGAGCTCAAGAGATTGTGTGAATTAGATGTCATTGAGGAAATAGAATCTTCAGTTTGGTTGTCCCCGGTCGTTGTTGCTCACAAGCCCAACAGCAAAGTAAGACTTTGTGTAGATTTGAGAGATTTGAACGAGAATGTATTGGTGGATAGACATCCTTTGCCTAATATAAATGAAATGTTTACAAAATTGAAAGGGGCATCCATTTTTTCCACTCTGGATTTGTCCAACGCTTACCATCAGATTGCTTTACACAAGGACAGTAGGCATTTAACATCTCTCATCACGTCAGAAGGTGCTTTCAGGTACAAGAGAATGCCCTTTGGCCTAATTTCGGCATCATCTGTTTTTCAAAGAGTGATGCACAATCTTTTTAAGGATTTTAAAAACGTCTTATACTTTCAGGACGACATTTTGATTTTTGCATCCAATCCATCTGAGCATTCTGAAATACTGTATGAGGTACTATGTGTGTTACAGGATAGTGGTCTAACTCTTACTAAAGAAAAATGTAAATTTGGGGTATCTTCTGTTGACTACTTGGGACATACTATTAATAAAGATGGCATTTCCCCAAAATTAAATTTGATCAAGGCCATTGAATTGGCTCCAGACCCTGTAAATAAAGATCAGCTCAGGTCCTTCTTGGGGCTTGCCGAATATTACTCAAAATGTATTCCCCTGTTTTCTGATAAAACTGTAAATATGAGAAATTTGATGAAGAAAAATGTTCATTTCCTTTGGGATGAAAATTGTAGAAAAGAATTCATTTCATTGAAACAATGTATAGCTTCTGCACCTGCTTTAGCAACATTTAACACTGCTCATGGTTCGGTCATCATTACGGATGCCAGCAACGTAGGAATTGGTGCAGTTTTAATGCAACGCCAAAAGGGGCAAATGGTAACAATTGGGTTTGCTTCAAGGCCTTTGAGGGACGCAGAGTGCAAATACTCCACTTTAGAAAAAGAAGCTCTTGCTTGCTGGTGGGGTATAGAATATTTCCGTAAGTATGTGTACGGTACTGTTTTTAAACTCTGGTCCGACCATCGTCCTCTAGTGGATTTATTTACGACCAAAGGTTGTGGGAAAGCGACTTCAAGAATTGCCAGATGGCAATACAAGCTTCAGGACTTTCATTTTAAAGTCGAATATATTCCGGGTGTTAGGAATGTGTTAGCTGACTGCTTATCTAGATTACCTGTACCTGACGACAATGTAGTTGAGGTGGATAATGATGATAATAACGTAGTGTCAATTTGTGAAATTTCTAAAGGTTGTATCCGTGAGGACACATGGAAATCGGCATGTAGTGGTGACCCTACCTTCAATGAGATTTGTGGTTTTGTGAAAACTCAGTGGCCGCGCAAGGACTTGTTGTCTGATAGTGTTCAACCTTTCTTTCATGTTGCCCAAGAGTTATCTGTAGTTGAAGGGATTTTGTTCAGAGGTCTCCAATTAGTAGTGCCTGTTGAATTGCAGTCCAAGATTTTAGAGATGGCTCATGAGGGTCACCCTGGAATGACATCCATGAAAAGGAGAATCAGAAGCGAGTTTTGGTGGCCAGGCATGGATAAGTGTATAGAAAGGTATGTCAGGGACTGTATGGATTGTTGTTTAAGTGACAAGTCTCAGAAGCATGTTGTGTTTGAACGTCTCCCTGTTTCTAGACCTTCACGGGTTTGGGAGAGTGTATCTTTAGACATTGCAGGTCCTATGTCATTCAACAAGAATATGATGTATGCTATTATCTTGGTTGACCAATTGTTCCAATAGCCAGAGGTAAAGATGGTTTCTAGTATTACGTCAGGGGCAGTGATCAAGTTTTTAAATGAAGTATTTGAAAGAGAAAGTTTCCCAGAATCTATTACAACGGACAATGGTGTACAGTTTGTCTCTCTAGAGATGAAGGAGTTTTTGGCGTGTCATGGTATTAGACACAAACGTGTTTCAGTCTATTATCCAAATAGTAATGGCATTGTTGAGAGATGGATCAGGGTGTTTAAAGAGGGTCTCCAATTAGCTTTACGCAGTGGTGGTGATTGTAAGCAAACCATAAGTGAGATTCTGTGGTGCTATAGAAATGCACCTAGAAGCATGGGTGATCTCTCTCCTTTTGAAAAGATGAGGGGGAGGAGGTGTGTCTCCAACATGAGCCAACCTTGGATGAGGTTGCTTGACTCGAAAAAGACTCTAGAAAGTGATTGTTATTCAAGTAGTAATAATTCTTCACCGTTTTGTGTCAATGATTGGGTTCGAGTCAAGAAGAGCAGACTAGTCAGATCAGGAGAGTCACGATATTCAGATCCTTTGATGGTCAAGCGTGTTGGTCGACAGGTTCTTGAACTTTCAGATGGTAATGTGTGGAATATGTCCAAGGTAGTAAAAATTCCCATGTGGTTGTGGCCTAAAGATGCAGTTCCACAGTCTAGTATTCCATCTAACTCGAAGTCCTCCAATAGTGCTTGCAATTGGAGGAAGTTCTCTGGTTCAACGTCACTTCACAATGTTCCTGAAAACAAGATCGCCTGTAGTCCTGCCTCTAATACTGTTCAACGAACACAGAGGAAATGTCTCACCCCAGTTCGGTTTAAAGATAATCATCTGTATAGATAATCCGATTTGTTTCTTGTACAACGTGTTTTCTCTTTATTGATGTTTTTGTTTTCTTAATCTGAATCATAATGTACTTTGTTTATCAATTTCTGTTTTTCCATGTTCTGTTTAAATTGTTTCCTTAATTCTCTTTACGAAGGGGAATGTGTGGTATTGCTGTGTCATACCTGGAATCGGGAACTCTGCTGGGTTCCAGATTCCAGGGAAGACAGTTTGACCCAGGCTCGTTATATCTACCTTGTCTCTTGCTTATGAATAAATATCCTTTCATCAAATCTACTTTATCCATGATGTGACTTCATTTCAACCTGCTTGGTGGTGGTGGAGGATCAGACAGCTGGCGGTGTGGAGGAGTCCCCCGGGGTCAGGAGGGATCCCCCATGGGCCGAACTCCATCAGTAAGCAGGGACCGAAGCGGAGGGCCAGGGCCGGACTGGCCATAGTGGGCGCCGGGAGTTTCCCCGGTAGGCCGCTAGGGTGGGGGCCGGTTTTGGGCCCCCTTGGGGGCTGTTTTTGTTACCGGGGGTCGGTAATGTCGGCCCCCGGTAACAAAATCGTCCGAAACCGGCCGTCGCAAACTGCTCAGCTGCACTCCTCCTGACCCCAGGGGGGCCAGCTGAGCAATTTGCCAGGGTCGGTTTCTGTTCTCAGTCCAGCCCTGCGGAGGGCGCGAGACCGGCTCCAGAAGCGCCTGACAGGAGGGTGGGGTGGAGCCACCTGCTGCCAGGGCCGGACACTGCAAAATTCGAGGCCGGGCTGTGAGGCCGTGCCATGTGCATTTGGAGGCTAGCCCGCTGAGTCCCTGACGGGGGCTACCCCCGCCACTACTGGACTGACACGGTGAAGGTGAGGAGTGGGCGCAAGGCGCGACTTGAGAAGACATCAATGCAGCAGCGGGGTGGCGCTGACTCCTCAGATGTCGGTCGGGGGAGACCGGGGAAGCCGCCCGCTGCACCACATCGGGGACGTGAAAATCAGGCAGAGGCTGCAGGGTCTAGCCTTGGGTATTTGGCAGTTATCCCCGGGAGCTTAGACGGGGGCCCGCTGCCAATACATGAAGTGCTAACACCATATACAGGGTCTGGGCTTACTGGCAATAAGGACAAGCCTCACCAGAACAATGATAAACCAAAAGCGGTACCAATATTGCCACGTTACTTATGTGCTGGATCCCGGGTGATCACTCGAATCACTGAATGAAGCAGTAATTCTCAATGAACCATATTTCAGAGTGAATCAGTTTTGTTTTATTTTTAACTTAAATGCATGTATCAACTCAATATGCAATTTTTTGTTTTTTTCAATAAGAAAACATTTCTTTAGTTCCACATCACAAGTCACAATGAACACAATTTAAACCAATGACAATACGTAAAACAATATTTAGACAAAAAATCACAACTTGCAATCACCATTCATACCACAAAAAATATCATCACTAAATATATTACAGTTATTTACAATCTATACAATTTAAAAATTCGGGTGGAAGCGGAAAGTGTTAATTGCTTAGCGCAGGGAGTTCACGGGTATCTCAGTCTGTGTTGAGCGAATAAATAGCGTGCTCCGGTCTCCTGTTTGCGTCGTGTCCGCTGTCTAACTCGGGGGGTCTGCGCTCTTCGATCTCTGTTCGTTAGTCCAGTGACCGGCACCATCCAGTCGGATGGTGCCGGTCACTGGACTAACGAACACTTTCCGCTTCCACCCGAATTTTCCTTCAGTTCAATAAACAGCCGCAGTAGGCGTAAGACGATTGACAACCACAAAAGCAAAGCCAGCTACTGAGAGGCACACGGTCCTGATGAGATTTCCCCACAACCAGGGGTTATCGAAACGCGTAGACCTCTTCTATTCAGCATTAGGAACCCTTGATTTTTTCGGAAAATAACAACATTGTGTACTTGCTTATTTCCAATGCTTTGTCTGTTTTCTAATTGTGACATTGTATAGATTGTAAATAACTGTAATATATTTAGTGATGATATTTTTTGTGGTATGAATGGTGATTGCAAGTTGTGATTTTTTTGTCTAAATATTGTTTTACGTATTGTCATTGGTTTAAATTGTGTTCATTGTGACTTGTGATGTGGAACTAAAGAAATGTTTTCTTATTGAAAAAAACAAAAAATTGCATATTGAGTTGATACATGCATTTAAGTTAAAAATAAAACAAAACTGATTCACTCTGAAATATGGTTCATTGAGAATTACTGCTTCATTCAGTGATTCGAGTGATCACCCGGGATCCAGCACATAAGTAACGTGGCAATATTGGTACCGCTTTTGGTTTATCATAATACATGAAGTGCGGCATGAGTGGATAAACGGACAGCAGCAAGCACCAGCTGGGACCCCAGCGAGCTGCTTTGAGGGTGCAGCGCCGCAGGCAAGTTTAATCCGCCCCGCGAAATGGCGCCGAGGACAGGCGCGCGGGGTGACGGCTAAGACCCAGCACGAGATCACCCCAACCAGACAGACTCAGCGAGGGTGGCGTTTTTCAGGAGGGAGGTGCGATCAGCATCAGAAGCGCAGGCCACGATAGAGAGCCAGGTCTCCCGCCACCGGAGGGAATATTGAGGCCGGGGCTGCAGACCAGGTAGTGCGGAAGTAGCCGCTCCTGGGCCCGGCGATTTGTTCCATTGTTCCCACCGCGGCAGTACCTTTGGTGCCACAGCACCCAATACTAGCCAGAGGGTGAACAACATTAGGAGAAGCATCGCTGGTGGGCTCATCGCCCAGTGAGCTGCAGACCGTTTAGGGAGTACAGGCACCGATAGAAGAGAGGCGGGCTCAAGGGCAGGCCATGGCAGCAACATCCAGGTGAGCTGCCGGGCGCCAAGTGTCCTCCGAACTGAACAGACTTTACAGATTCGCTGCTGGCGCGGGGGGACTTTATTCTTGCTCAGGAAGAATCCCTGCAATTGGGTCCCGGGCCTAGCGCGGCATGAGGAGCTACCAGGAACCGCGGCCCCATGCACCAGCCGTCACTCCGGTTTGTACACCAGCACCAGGGGGGGCTCTCGGAGATCAGCGGTCCCCCATTGAAGTCTCTCTTGCAACTGTTAGCTGTCAGCAGCCAAGTAGGAGGGGGGGCCAAGTCACATGCTTGTATACCTCAAGCAGGTCGCTGCTCCCCCCAATTGGAAACTGAGTCTTCATCTCCCACCAGACATCAGGGGAACACGCACAAGAACAAATTGAGGACCAAAGATCGTAGGCAGAAATCATTGGACCTACCAGGGGCTTCCCAGCTGTACACCAGGGACCTTGGTGCGGGCAAGACCAGGAGGACGGTCCACCATGGTATCCACACGCAAGAAAGGGGAGTGCACCCTCACGGACATGCTCCTTAACGGACATAGTAGAGGGGACAGAGGCCCTTCTTCCACTTCCCAATCCAAACAGTCGACGGACAACGTGGAGGGTGAGGTGCCTATCACTAAGGCGTTTCTGGAGGTGCTTTTCAACTCTCTCAGAGAGGACTTCTACACGCTCAAACAAGAGGTGGTGGGCGAGGTGCGTGAGATATGTCGTGATGTGGATGGCCTGGGAGAGCGTGTGACCGTCATTGAGGACAATGACCACACCAGGAGTGAGGAAATAGATCGCCTCCAGCAAGAGCTCATTTGCCTCGAAGAGCAACAGGTGGACCTCCAAGCACATGCCGAAGATCAAGAAAATAGGTCACGAAGAAACAACATACGAGTCCGGGAGGTTCCAGCGTCCGCAGAGGGAGCCGATATCGCGCAATACCTACAGGGACTCTTCAGGGACATCCTTGGTGTGGGTCCGGAGCAGGACATTCGGATTGACAGGGCACACAGAGTGGGCCCACCGCGGCGGGCCACCGCCCACTCTGCCGACATCCTCGCTTTCCTTCCAGATTATCCTCTCAAGGAGAAGACCCTAAAAGAAGCCAGACTGAAACAACCTTTACAGTATCAAGGACATTCTGTGACACTCTTCCAAGACCTCTCCTCCATAACGCTCCAGAAACAAAAGGCGTTCTAGGTGGTCACATCCTTCTTACGGGACAAGGGGGTGACGTACTCCTGGGGCCACTCCTTTAGACTGATCTTCAAGTGGAATGG
Source organism: Lissotriton vulgaris (assembly GCF_964263255.1). Taxonomy (NCBI): domain Eukaryota; kingdom Metazoa; phylum Chordata; class Amphibia; order Caudata; family Salamandridae; genus Lissotriton; species Lissotriton vulgaris. The sequence goes on from NC_141693.1 coordinate 440,571,960, forward strand.
AACGCTGCACCAAATGCAGTCCCTTCGGGAGACTTGAGACCTCTGGGGCCTTGCTCAGACGGAAGTTGAAGACTCGCCACCTCGGTCCCAGCAACCTCACAATGGCGGGTGGCAAAAGTGCGCAGACAACGAACCTCAGCGGCCGCTAATCTGAAGCCAGACCAGGCAATCCTGTCACAGGAACGAGTGGCGGCTGTGGAAGCAGTATCCTGGGATACCTCACCTGTTGTCTAACTAGTATTTCAAGGGGGGACACATATGCTGCATCTCATCGCTGGCTGGGGGGAAGGGAGGGGGTCCTATCGGCGTCGTGGCTACTCGCTCCTTTAGGTACACTCACCAAATGCCTGCGCCATGGTCAGACAGGCATTGGACTTTGACTGATATCTTGGGATGTCTAGTTGGGGTTAGGGTGGGGGGGTTCGTTTTGGTGGGGGAGGGGGGAAGGGGGAGGGCTGTTGGGGCTGGGGGTTGGAAAGGAGGGACCAGGTTGGGGGGTTAGAGAGGGAGGATGGGGAGGGCACCAGTGTGTCGCACAATCGGGGAGACTCCGCGCGCCACCAGGGAAGGGCTTCTCCCCACAGAAATCGCACTGTCCAACCCATTGGGAATCGTGTCTGACACCATCCTTAGGGTCATCACCCTGAATGTAAAAGGGCTCAATAACCCTATCAAGAGGCGTGCAGTGCTATCATACCTGGAGAACTCGGGCACCTCGATTTATCTGTTACAGGAAACACACCTTCTCTCCAAGAACTGGCCCAGAAAGCACTCCAGAGCTTTCCCCCGCCAACTATACTCTTCCACTAATGAGAAGAAAGCAGGGGTAGTCATTCTGTTCGCTAGTCACTTCAAAGGCCAGGTGGGGGACTCAGTGCGCCACCAGGGAAGGGCTTCTCCCCCCAGAAATCGCACTGTCCAACCCATTGAGAATCGTGTCTGACACCATCCTTAGAGTCATCACCCTGAATGTAAAAGGGCTCAATAACGAGGGGGAGGAGCTTCGCAGGCAACCAAGATGGCCGCGTAAGCTTGGAGCTCCGAAGACCCTCCGATCCTCCGCACTGATCCTGCCAGCTATCCTGTTCCACGACGGTGGGAATCAACCGCGCAGTCAGTGCTGAAGCGGCGCCCGTTCTCAGATTGAAGATCCGAGCTTCCTGGACCGAGTTACGTCGTCGTGAAGTTAGCGGGCGCTACCGACGTCTTTGTCTGCTCTGGTTGTGACCGAGGAGAGGCCTGTCTCGGGGTGCCCCGCGCAGGCCTGCCACTTGTTGGACCAGCTGGCCCGGACGGTCTCCTCTCTGACCTTCCTCTGGTGGTCTTGGAGGTGCTTTGTACTGTGTGTCTCGCATCGACTGGAGGGGCTATTGGTGGCCTGCCCCCCTCTTCGGACGATCCTGTTCCCATTACTCAACATGGCGGGCAGAGGGGATCCGGACAAAGGGATGCCTCCGAGGGTCAGCAGGAAGCCGACCCAATCCCAATCAAGTATACCGGAGCGTTTTTCCCACTCAAAGGGTTCGCCGAACACGGCGGGCCACACTAAAGACTCGCACCGAGATATGTCCCCTGAGGATCCTGAATTCACACTCCGGGACGTGATGGGAGCCATTGCTGGAGTGAAGGCTGAGATGCATAGCCTACACGAGGCGCTGTCCAGCAAAGTGGATACCCTTAAGATCGAACTCAATCTCATTAGGGCCGACCTCGGCAAGACGAACGACAGAGTGAAGTCGCTCGATATCAAGACGTCCAGCTTGACTAACGACATGTCGGATGTGCAGACCGAGGTGCGGGACCTGAAGGCGGCTAATGGGGCGCTTGCTCGCCGGCTTGATGATTTTGAGGGACGGGCCCGGCGGCAGAACGTCCGCATTACAGGTGTGCCGGAAGGGAGCCGAAGAGGGATCAGTGGACTTGTTCGTGGAAGAATTGGTGGTTAAGAACTTGGCACCGGGCGGATTGAGTAAGTTCTTTTCAGTCGAGCGGGCACATAGGCTGCCGGGTGGTCCGCCTAAGTCGGGTGCATCCCCTCGCCCCATCATCGCAAGGCTCTTTAACTATCGGGACCGGGACGCCATTTTGCAGGCGTCGAGGACCGGTGGCCCGCTACGATTCCAGAACGCTGATATTAACTTTTTCCCTGACTTCACACAGGCCGTTCAGAAACGCCGGCAAAGTTTTACGGGTGTGAAGCGGCGACTTCGAGAGATGGGGATGCGGTACTCCATGCTTTATCCTGCGAAACTTCGAATCGAACATGGCAACCGGACTGTGTTCTTCGATATCCCAGAAGCGGCAGGGGACTGGTTGGACACTTTGCCCCAACGTCGGACCGAAACGGAGGACCAGACGGAAGGTGCAGAAGGAGGCCCGGGATCCCAGGAATAAACTTTTTGCCATCGACTTTCTATCTGAGGGGGCAGCTGCGATTGGCACCGGACTTGAACATTGCTTCCTTTTTTTACTACTTCTGCACTTCTTAACTGGAGGGTAACGGGGGGGATAGGATGTCTCCTTTCTCCTCTGGGGGCTTCTTGTATGTTAGTTTTGGGGGCGACAAGCACACTGCTAGTTGGGGTGGCTTTTAGTCTAATGCAGGGGGGTAGTTGGGACGTGTGTTCTCTATTTGTTTCTCTCTTTCTGTTCTCTTCATGGCTGGGGTATTACTGTTTTGCTATTATCGCTTTGTCGGCTGCATTCCGGGGGGGGTTGCTGGGGTGGGACGTCTTTGATGATGGGTGGTAAATCTTTGAATGTGTTGAGTTGGAACGTAAATGGGTTGGGGGACCGAATTAAACGTGGTGTTGTTATACAACTGCTTAAACGCTGTGCTCCAGATGTTGTTCTGTTACAGGAAACTCATCTTGTTGGCAACACTTGTAATGCTCTGAATAGGCGGGGGTTTAAAATGGTGGCTCACTCCGGGTTCTCTACGGGGTCTCGCGGGGTGGGCATCATGGTGCGCATGTCCCTTCCCCTTCAGGTGGAGTCTACGTTGGTGGATGAGAGGGGCCGCTATGTGGCTGTGGTGTGCAGGTGGGAGGGGCGTACCCTGGTATTGGTTTCGGTTTATGTTCCCCCGGGGCTGCAGACAGCCACCTTCCAAGACCTTGGTGGCGCCATTTTGGGTCTCCCGGAGGGGTTGCTGATACTGGGTGGGGACTTCAATTCTGTGGTTTCGGGTGACCTGGATTGTTTCCCGTCCAGAGATCTTCGTAGTGTACAGTTGTGGCTCCCGGATTTCATAAACACCATGGGCATGGTTGACTGCTGGCGACTCTTGCATCCCGCCCAGCGACAATATACCTTCCACTCAGGGGCTCATGGTAGTCTCTCCCGTATCGATTATGTCTTGACCCCCGCGGCTCAAGCGCAATCGGTTACTAGTGCTCGTCTTATGGCTAGGGGCATCTCGGACCATTCTCCGGTCTGGGTGTCTTTCGACTTCGGGATAAGGGCGGCGGCTAGGGTTGCGCCTATCAACCCATGGTATTTTCGCAACCCCAAGACCCGTGATCTCCTTGCCAAGTCCATTGAACTGTATTTTGCTGAAAATGCGGGGTCAGTGACTTCGGCCGTCTCTCTTTGGGAGGCTTTCAAGACTGTTCTCAGGGGAGAGGCCTTCTCCTTGATAGCCGAGGCGCGCAGAAGACGGGACGAGGACCTGGTACGGCTGGAGTCGGATATTGCTGACCTAAATTCCCAGTTGGCCCTGGGACCGACTCCGGACTTGCTCCATGCACTCACCCTGAAACAGTCGGAGTATGGCGCCACTGCTACTGACGCGGCCAAGGCGATGGGCAGGGAACAGCAGGGTAGGATATATGACGCCGGCGATAAGGCGGGTAAATTACTTGCCTGGTTGGACAAGAAGGAACTGGCATCCCGAGTTGTGCCGGAAATTCTGGGCGACGACGGCCTGGTCGTCACTGACCCTACAGCCATTGCCGGGGCATTTGCCGACTATTTTGAGACGGTCTACACGTCTGTCTCTGCCCTATCCGAGCCGGACTCGGCCTCCTTTTTGGAGGAGATCGAGCTCCCTTGCTTGTCTGATATTGAGCGTGAAGACATGGACCGCGGCATTACGGTAGACGAGGTGGCTCTGGCGATAAGGTCGCTGCACTCTGGTAAGGCTCCGGGACCCAACGGTATCCCAGTGGAGCTGTACAAGCTTAAAGCGGACACTGTTGCTGCCCCCCTGAGGGATATGTTCCTGGCGGCCCGTGAGGCCGGCGAGCTCCCGCTTGACCAACGTTTGGCCACTATCGTGGTCATTCACAAAGAGGGGAAGCCTCGAGACCTATGTCGGTCATACCGTCCTATTTCCCTGTTAAACGCCAAACCTAAAATCCTGGCGAAGCTATTAGCCAATTGGCTTGTGGGTGTGATCGCTGACCGGCCCTTAATCTCCGCAGGCTTCATGCGGTTATGGCGCGAGCTCACATGCTCACAGAACCTACTGTGCTTGCTTCGCTTGACCCGACGATGGCGTTCGACTCGCTCGAGTGGAACTACCTCTGGGCTGTGCTTGCTAAATTTGGGTTTGGGCCTGACTTCATTAGTTGGGTTCGGCTCCTCTACTCGTCCCCGATGGCCAACGTGACGGTGAACGGCCGTTTGTCGACCTCATTTGCCTTGCGTAGAGGTACTAGATAGGGTTGTCCGCTGTCACCGCTACTCTTTGCTTTAGCACTTGAGCCGTTGGCTGCATGGATCCGTGCGCATCCCGATATTGCCGGTATCAAATGGTCGCCGGGCTTTGAGGATCGAGTCTCGCTTTATGCAGACGACATCCTTCTCTATCTTACCTCTCCTTGTCGGTCCTTGATTATGGCGTTTGACGTACTGGGTACTTTTGGTGGGTACTCGGGCCTGGTCATTAATTGGTCCAAGTCCTACCTCTATGTGCTGTGTGGAGACACTCCGCGCCTCCCCAGAGGCTGTGCCATACAAATCTCGCAACAGGGATTCAAGTACTTGGGCATCTACATCTCAATGGACGCCTGTACGCGTTACACAAACAACTTACTCCCCCCTCTGGCACGTTTACGGCGAGATGTGGAGGGTTGGAAGAGATTGCCGCTGTCCTTGTTGGACCGTGCGGCTTTGTTTAAAATGATGTCCCTACCGAGGTTTCTTTACGCGCTCCAGAACACGCAAGACCCAGTGCCGTCCAAGTACTTTGGAGAGGTTGAGAGCCTGCAGCGTACTTTATTGTGGGAAGGCAGTCCACAGATCTCTATTGCTAAATTGACTATACCGTGGTATGATGGGGGCATTGCCTTGCCAGACATACGTCGCTACTATTGGGCGTCTCAGCTCACGGCTCGTAATCACGGTTTTTACGGGCCGGCAGTCAACCCGGGATACGCCATGGATCGCTGGCTTATGAATGACGGGATGTACTATAGGGCCCTGTACTCTAGATCTCTGGACCGGATACTGACTGGACCCACCAAGACGGCGGTGCACCTGTGGAGGGCGGTGACCAAAACTTTGGGCTGGCAGGGTAGGCTCACCATGGCTACTCCCCTATACGACTCTGACCTACTGGGGAAACTGTGGCACTCCAAGGGGTTTGACCGGTGGGACCTCATTGGCATTTCCAAGGTCGCTGACATGCTGTCGAGGGGGGAAATCAAGTCGTTCACTGCTTTACAGGCCAAGTTCCAACTGGAAGCTACGGAATACTTTAGGTATGCACAGCTACGGCACGCACTCATGTCTTCTATGCCCGTGGGGGAGAAGGTTCCTGAATCGTCACCGCTGGAAGATAGGGTGCTGGACGGCCATATGCCGGGTAGCGCCATGTCCCTGACCTATAAAAAATTGATTAATGTACGTATGGACCTACTGGTGAAACTGAGAGACCTCTGGGTGAATGACGGGGTTGAGATGGATGATGAAGAATGGCAGTCTGCGGTCTCCTCTTCTAAGGAGGTGGCCATCTCAGCCAGGCTGCGGCTGTTCCAGTTGAAGGTGCTCCACAGGATTTATATTACGGGCCCCAGACTGATTCACATGGGACTCTCCCAGGACGGCCTTTGCAGGAGGGGATGTGGTGCAACGGCCACCTTTATGCACATACTCTGGGAGTGTCAGGTCATTGCCTCATACTGGGAGCGTGTGCATGCGATCATGAGAGTAGTGACTGGTGTGACCCTGCATGCGGAGGCTCGGCGCTGTCTACTGAACGTGTAGGGTCCGACCGATTACAATGTGGCTCAGACCCGCTGGGTCACCCTGGGCAATATGATAGCTAAAAGAGACATCGCCCAGAAATGGGGTGCTTCGACCCCTCCCACTGTTGGCCTGTGGAAAACCAATATGGATTGGTGCATGCTCCGAGAGAAGACTGTTTACATGGCCCGGGGTAAACCCAGGATGTGGGGGTTGGTCTGGAGTGCCTGGAATTCGTATAGGGGAGACATTTGTGCACCCCCGGAGACGGTTCAGCCTGAGGTCCGCCTATCTCCATAGCTCCCCCTTCCCTAGGTTCCACTTGGTTAATCCTGATTTCTGCTCCCCGTCCACGTGCTTACCTTACATCCTGGTGCGGGTATGATGTGTCAACCCCGCCTCTCCCCATGATATGTGCCTTACATTCTCTGTGTTCCTTAGCCTTGTGACTTTTCTCTCTCTCTCTCTCCTTTCTCTTCTTTTTTCTTTTCTCTCACCATCTTTTCCTTCTTGGCTCTATTGACTTCTCTCGTTATTTTAGACTTCTTTACATTATAAAATTAAACCTGACTACTCCTGTACTCTTGTTTTTGTACATATTTACGACTTGAGTTATAATGCTGCCTGGCCTCCGGGATGTACGGCTGAATAGCGGTGTACTTTGCTTTGGTAAATAAAGGTTTTCCAAAAAAACAAAAAGCGGCGTGCAGTGCTATCATACCTGGAGAACTTGGGCGCCTCGATTTACCTGTTACAGGAAACACACCTTCTCTCCAAGAACTGGCCCAGAATGCACTCTAGAGCTTTCCCCCGCCAACTATACTCTTTCACTAATGAGAAGAAAGTGGGGGTAGCCATTCTGTTAGCTAGTCACTTCAAAGGCCAGGTGGGGGACAAGGTCGCTGAAATAAGGGCAGGCTCCTAGATTGCACTGTGCAGATAGGGGGCCTGTCCATGGTCATCGGTTCAGTATATGTCCCCAATTCAGGGCTGCAGACACCCTTGCACACCCAACATGATACACACTTGTGGGTGGGGATCTCAACCTTGTAATGGACCAGGACAAAGATCGATCAGGCCGTCGATACAGCGCACGGGGGCGATATCCTTAGAGGGTAGAAGGTGGTTGGCTAACAGAGGCCTTTATAACCTTTGGCGGGAGGCACAGCCCCAAGACACTCAGTACACTTTCTATTCACATGTGCACCGCACGTAAGCTAGGATGGACCACTTCATGGGGTCCTCTGATCTTGCCCCGTCAGTCTAGGACGTAGAAATTGTCCAGGCTGCACTCTCCGACCACTCACGGTGACCCTCCCACACACGCAGGTGCAGAGAGGCCGTTGGCGCCTGAGGGAGTCCCTTCTACAACGACAGGGGATTACACAACAATTGCACAAATGCATCTCCGAATACCTTGCACTTAACAACACATCAGAAGTACCAGTGACAGCGGTATGGGGAGCACTTAAGGCGGTGGTGCGCGGGGATCTCATAGCGATATCAGCGGCTGAGGCCCAGGACCGTAGGGACAAAAGGGAGGCGCTTTCGGCGCAAGTGGCAGAGCTAGAGAGAATACTTAGCTGCACCAGGCCCCCAGGATATGGCGACAGCTAAAAGCGCCCAGGGCGCAGCTCGCAGGTTTGGATTTGGATCGTGCGGAGTACGCAGCCTTACGGTTGAGACAAACTTACTACGTGGGAGGCGATAAAACTGGGTGTCTGTTAGCGAGTAAGCTCAGGGTGTGGGTCCAAAAATCGAAAGTTAAAACTATTCAGGGCGGTTACGGGCAAGTGCTCCAGGAAGACGATAAAATAGTGGAAGCCTTTTGGGCCTTCTATGCCTCACTATACAGTGCGGATCCTGTTCTAGATATACTAAGGGGAAGCTTACCTCAACGGGGCCGCGGTCACTGCACTTAACGCGGCAGGTGCTGCTTCCCTGGATGCACCTATCCGAACGGAGGAGGTGATTTCCGCAATAGCCCGCCTAAAGCCTCTGAAGGCACCAGGGCCGGACGGCTTCTCCGCCAGTTTTATAAGACTTTTTGCCCCCTGATAGCACCCCTCCTGACCAAGGTATTTAATTCCTTTCACGGGCCAGGCTCAATTCCTCCCGACATGCTTGCGGCCGACATCATAGTCTTAACTAAGCCGGGCAAGGATGCTACGCAGTGCGCCGCCTATAGGCCCATATCCTTTCTCAATCTTGACCTTAAGCTTTTTACAGGGATCATGGCAGCAAGACTGGGACCGTGCTGACCGGGCATCATAGAGCCAGACCAGTCGGGTTTTATCCCCAACAGGCAGTGCAGTGACAATACTAGGCGGCTCCTTCATGTAATAGACAAAGATCATTTTAACAACACTGACGCTGTGCTGCTATCTGTCGACGCTGAGAAAGCGTTCAACAGGTTGGACTGGGGCTCTCTGGACAAGACACTGGTGCGATTTGGGATAGGAGATCGCTTCAGGGCCTGGGTCGCCAGCTGCTATGATACACCCCGGGCAACGATCCACGTCAACGGCACTGGCTCGCCCTCCTTTGACATCCAACGGGGCACCCAACAGGGGTGCCCACTCTCGCCTTTACTCTCTGCGCTATACATAGAAACGCTCGCGCAAAGAATCAGGGATAATCCTAATATCACTGGTATCACTTTCGGGGGCGAGCCGCAGGCCATTAGCCTCTACGCTGATGATATCTTAGCGGCTTTGGTTAATCCTAAGCAGTCCATGCAAGCTTTTCAAAAAGAAATGGGGGCCTTTCGAGGTTTAAAATGAACACGGGGAAGTCAATGATTCTCCCGCTAGGCCGTAACGCTCGCAAGTCCGCTGGCGGACCAATGACATATGGTGGACTATACTCACGCACCACGATCCCATACTTGGAAATCACCCTGACATCGAGCACGGCACAGACTGTCGATAGGAACTACTCGGATCTCTACACCCAAATTCAGGGGGACCTGAGGAGATGGCAACAACTGTCGTTATCACTTTTGGGTCGTGTACCAGCGGCTAAAATGCCCCTGCTGCCCAATGTCCTCTACATATTCCAGACTATTCCGGTGACTTCGCCGCTAGGAATGCTAAAGAAGCTACAAGCTGCAATACAACAGCTCATATGGGCAGGGAGGCGGCCGCGGATGCGTAGGGATCCTAACTTGCTGAAGTATTTCCAGGTGACTCAGCTGCGCTATCTCTTAGAATGGAACCTCCCCGAGTCAGAGAAGAGGTGACTCTTCCAGGACAGAGCGATGGTCCAGATGTCACTTTGGAAGGTCCCTTTTTTGAAACGCTAAGATAGGCCGGCATACCTTAAATAAGTCACCTTTCACTCGCACGATACTCACAATGTGGGATGCGGTGGCGGTCAGAGAGGATCTTACCACCTTCCCTTCACCTATCACCCCGCTTTTTGACAACCCCGCCTTTGCCCAGGGGAAGAAGCCCCAGGCGTTTGAGCAGTGGAGAGGTTCTGACTGCAGGTCAGCGGGACATTTATTCAACCTAGACTGCTTCATCCAGCTCGATGCCCTAACGGACATGTATAACCTAAAATCACCCCGGCGTTATCAATATTTTCAGATCAGACATTGGCTGTCACAGCCCGACGTACGGCCGCAAGTGGGCAGGCGACTCATGGCCTTCGAGAAATGGCTTATTACGAAAAATACCGAAAGACAGGCGATCACAGATCTCTATAAAATGCTCTGCCGCGAACCGCCTTCGCACCGCTATGCAGGCCAGAGAAGGTGGGAATCCAAGCTGGGGAGAAGCTTCAGAGATAAAGAATGGCGGGATATATATCATAGAGCTCACCACACGGCCAGGAGCACGGCCAGTAGAGAAGTGTCAGTTAAGATTGCGTCCTATTGGTACCTGACTCCAGCTAGACTCAACAAAGGTAACCCGCTTCGTAGCCCAACGTTTTGGAGGCGCTGTAATGAGACTGGGACACTAACTCACCTGCTGTGGGATTGCGTAGAGGTGAGGGACTACTGGACGTTAGTTCTGGGCGATATAGACGCTCACTTTGATACTGACATTCCCTGATTCCCAGACTATACATAATTAGGGCTCCCAAATACACTCACATTCCCACTAAAATTGATTAGGGGGAAACAAATAGGGTTAGTAATGGGGGCTGCAGTTCAGCACATCCTTTCGCTTTGGGGCATTACACACACAGGTTGGCTCCATAGACTTTGGTATATATTGGGGATGGAAAGGATTCAGGCAACTCTCACACAATCCGCAGTGTCTTTTGCTAAAGTCTGACAGACCTTTCTTATCCTGCTAGCCAAGGAATTCAATGCAATCACATGCCAGAAATATTAAAAGTTGCTGTGGCTTACCGACATATCCCCCATGAGGGTCAACCCCGAATGACTGGAAAAGTGCAGATACCCAGTCTCAGCGCTCTTGCAAGGCATAGAAGCGACACACCTGGGGTGGGAGGGGGTAGTTGGGAGTTGTTGGGGGGCGTTATCAATTCATAGGGTTTTTGGGTATGTCGACTATCGATGCAAGCCCTAAACATGTTCTCATGGACACAGTACTTTCACACGTCTCCCGAGCCTATACACCCTTTGTCTCGGCAGGGGGGTAGGGTATTTGAAGGCCGGGGATTCGAACGGGGCTTGTGTTTATTGTAATGTTTCATACCTAATGCACTTGAAAATTATTAAAACAAAGTTAAACAAAAAAAGTATAAGGTTCCAAAGTGACTGCTTGTCTGCAACCGGTTAGAAAAAGATTGAATCCAGGCCAGAGCTTTGTGGGAAATGCTATTATCCTTGATTTGTCGAAGGTGTATGGCATGTGGGATTGTGTCAAATATGATGGATAGATCAAGTAAGATCGACATCGCTTTCTTTATCACGCCCAGAGTCAACTTTATAGCGTCAAAAACTTCTAACAAAGCTGATTCAGTGGAATGTTTGGGACGAAAACCGGATGAAGAAGATTGAGGTTTTCCAGGACGGATGTTCACAGTTTCTCCAATATTTTAGTTGAGGCAAGAAGCAGTGAGATAGGACGTAGATTGGACAAGGTAGTAGGGTCTGCTAAAGATTTGGCTACAGGTCTACTGGAATGTATGCATGGATAAACTATATGGTTCATTTAATACATAATAGATTAGTTAGAATATAACTCTACAAGTCTATTATGCCTGCCCGGATGTTTGACAAAAAATATGGACAGTTACCAACCAACACATTCACGACGGTATTTACATGTAATTATGTGTTGGGGATTGAGTTATATGCATTTAAATCATCAGTGGCAACTAAGAAAATCTATCTATATATTCTGATACTTGATAAGCAGAAACTAGCAACTTAATGGGTGAAGTCTTTTACTGAAAACAGTTTCCAAAATGTAACATCAATAAAAACATCACATTTTCCTTGTCATTATGTTGGTTATGTTTACCTCCCTGATGGAGAAAAAATGTCATTGTTGTCTGGCTTTCAAGTCAGCAGCCCGGGATCCAAGCTTGCATAGGAAGTAGTGCCCTTCAATTTAATATCGAGGTACAGGTCAGGAACCCAATTATTGGTAGACATCAAATGAGCCCACACATCAGGAACAGGATTAGGGACCAAAGCCTCATGACAGCAAGAGACAGACATACAGCCCAAAGAACAGGAGAGAGGCAACACATCTGAGTGTGCTCTGAAACAGAATGCTATAGTCAGTGGCGACTGCTATGGGGCTGTAGTGGTGAGGCGGGTGGAGGGGTCAGGAGGGAGAGGGGAGTTTAAAAAAAAGAAAGAAAACGGCACTTACCTGGCCATCGCCCACCTCTCCTCCGTTCTTCTTCTGTCAAGGACACTGCAACAGGAAGGACCCAGGCTCCCAGTCTGTCCCAGCCAATCATGACGCTGCTGGTAGCAGCGTTGTGATTAGGCCTGGGAATAGTACGCGTAGTCACACTACCCAAAGCTACGCGAAGACGTTCTTACACTACGCAAGCTTCGCGTAGCTTCGCAAGTGTGTGTAGTTGCTTGTCGGACCCGTTCGCAATGCGTTTTTCTTGTTCGGGAGCACGTTGTACGTGTTGGGGGCGCTGTCTGCATGCTCTGGGGATTGTAGCTCGCGAACTTACCCATGCGGTTGGCTATGGGTGTGACCATCTTGTTTTTTCAATTGTCCCGCCCACTCACATTGCCTTATTTCCTGTTCCGGGTCACGTATAACGTGTTCGCGTTGTGCATGTCATGCTCGGGAAGGTTATCTACTTGTTCGCGACTACAAAGGGCATGTTCGCGAGAAATATCGCGGGAACTTACCCAAGTGGTCGGGACGGGTGCGCCCATCTTGTTTTTCACTCTATGCTATGGTTCTGGGCCTAGTTTTCAATCCCCCTTTAATCTTTGCAATCCTTACTTATTTTCTTTTTTTACATACAGAAATAGATCATACCATAGAAAGACATCAGCAAGTAAAAAAATTATATCATAAAACATCAAAAGACAGAAATGAGAAGAGATGTTTAACTTATTGCATTATTGGATCCCAGATTCTTTCTTCTTTCGACTTAGTTTGGATTCCCCTTGTTAGAGCCAAATCATGTTCCATACTATGTATTTCCTTTACCAAACTCCACCACTCCAAAACTGTGGGTGGGTTATGTTGGATCCAGACCCTTGTATAGTAAGTCTGGCACAGGTTATTAAGATGTTCATCAGATCGATCTGTAGACCGCTCCCAGCAGCTTTGCCAACAAGCACATCTAACGAAGTTAGTATGATTGGGCGTGCAAGCTTCTGAGAGATAACTTTAGTTACTCCCTTCCAAAATTCAGTTAGTTGTGGGCACGTAAAAAACATATGATTAATATCAGCTGCCCTTTGATCGCATTTTGGACACTTTGTGCGGTCGCTACTGCTACTGTTAGTTGCCCATTTCAGTATTCTATCTGGTGTATAGTAGAGCTGGCATATAGTTTTAAAATACTGAAGCTTAAGGTTAGAGGAGTGGACAGAGCGGCTTAAGCTATTACAAGATGAAATTATCAAATTTGGTGCCACGTCGAGTTCAAGTTTCCTACTCCATTTCTCTGCTAGCTTTGGACAATCATCAGTTCTATAGCCTATGAGAATTCTATATCCTGTACTGATCAGTGACTTATCTGTTTCCCTGTAAATACAATTCCATAGATCCCAATCCAAAATAGTCGTGAGACCTAGCTTCCGTACAAAGTAGTCCCTGATCTGATAGTACTTGAACTGTGCCCACTCCGTAAGGTTATAACAATCTTTTAACTTTTCGAATGTGAGAAAACCACTGTGATTGTACAAATCCCCTAACGTTTTTATTCCAAGATCTGATAAATGTAAACAAGCCTGGTCATGAAATATTTCCGGAAAACCAGGATTATCCCACAATGGGGCTCTATAATGATATAGGGTGGTGTTGCATTTAACAAGAAGAGCACGCCAGATACTGATAGTGTCCCGTGCCGTCTTAAATTTCACCAGTTTAAAATAGTTTGGTTTGTTTAGTCTGTAAAGGAACATGTTTACATCTTCCCTCAGCATAAATTTGTGGTAAAAGAAATTATTAATGGGGTTCACCAAGCTGCGAAAGCGGGTCAGAAAAGTGGACCAGAAGTAAGATTTAAAATCTGGGAGGTCCAGACCACCCTGATTGAATGGAAGTTTGAGTAGAGTGATAGCGCGAGGAGCTTTTTTATAGCCCCAGATGAAGCTACTAATGATGCCGTCTAATCTATTAAAATAAGAGTTATCTACCCGTAAAGGAATAGAGCGAAATAAATACAAATAATTGGGAAGAATCTTCATCTTGACCAGATTTATTCGACCAATAATACTTAAAGGCAGTTTATGCCATTTCTTAAGTAAGATAGTAGTTTCTTTTAACAATGACTCATAATTTAAAGCACATATTGCATTGATGTTGGCCGAGATTTTTACCCCTAAGTAGGTGGCTGCCTCGCATACACCCAATACAGGAATAGGTGACTTATAATTCATAACAATTTGAGTTTTACTGGTGCTAAGCCTGTATCCGGAAACCATTCCAAATTTTTTTGCCTCCAATATTATGCCCTTAAATGCTTTCAACACATTTGTGGAATATATTGCAATGACGTCAGCATAAGCGGTTATTTTAAGAGAATTTGGCCGAATACAAAAGGGATTATCTGAGCCTGATTCTGCAACGCTACTATGAATGGTTCGATTATTAGGACGAACAGCAAGGGTGAGAGAGGACACCCTTGTCTCGTACCTCGTTTTATTGGAAAAATAGAAGAGTACTTTCCGAGATAGCTAATTTTGCCAGTCGGGTTGTCGTACAGAGACTGAATCCAGTTCAGAAATTGGCCTTTAAGGACAACTTGGATGAATTTATAGTTCCAATGCAGAAACTATTCAATGAAATCTTCATCCAGGGTCAGCAAATTCCGCCTTCTTGGCTGGATGCAACCATTTCATTAATTGCGAAGCCGAACAAAGACCCACAAAGAATAGAATCATATCGGCCTATATCTTTACTGAACTCGGACTTAAACATTTTTTCAGGTATCTTAGCAAACAGACTCGCTAAGGTTATAAAAACTATTATACACCCGGACCAACGCGGATTTATCCCGGGCAGACAATTAAACAAACTCACATTTCAAGCAATCGGAGCCATTGACTACGCAATTCAAAATAAAAAACCACTGGCCATAGTCGCAATAGACGCTGCTAAAGTTTTTGATCAAGTAAACTGGCAATACTTATGGTTAACAATGAAGAAATTTGGTTTCCCCGAAATTTACGTTAAAAGTGTGGAGTCTTTATACAGAGGTCCTAGAGCCAAGATTCTGGTTAACGGAGGACTGTCAGAATGGTTCAACGTTGGTAGAGGAACAAGGCAAGGTTGCCCCTTGTCTCCACTGTTGTTTGATGTCTACATTGAGCCTTTTGTCTGTTCCTTAAGGCAAGATTCTATTATTTCTTCGTTTAAAATTGGTGAATTGTCAATCAGGGCAGCGTTGTATGCAGACGATCTTCTTTTGTACACTTCAAACCCCCTCGCAGCAATTCCTAGGTTATTTATGCTCGCGGAGAGCTTTGGTTCTGTCTCAGGCTATAGTATTAACAAGGAGAAAACTGAGGTAATGTGTTGGAACAATTTACTCCCTATCCCAGAAGCTAAGTGTAAGATGAGATATTTAGGCATTCACTTAACCCAGAATATAGACGATATTCCAAAGGCTAGCTGGGAAATTGTGGTAAAGGAGATCAAAAAACTTCTGTCCAAGTGGAACACTCTGCCTTTAAACATTTATGGCAGAGTTAATCTTGTCAAAATGATCATCTTACCTAAGGTAACGTTTCTGTTTAATTCTATTCCCTTAGTTTTCAGTAGAAAAGATATTCTCAATCTGCAAGGCAGAATAGGGTCTTTTATTTGGGCAACAAAATCTCCAAGGATAGCTTGGAAGAAGCTAAGGAGAGGATTAAAATTAGGCGGTTTAGATCTCCCTGACTTATTTTTTTACTGTTATGCCTTCCAGCTTAAAAACTTTAGGATATTAGCTAATAAATTGGATTTTACTTCAAACAGTTTACTGTTCCAGGCTATGCTGCAGGATCTCCCTTATGGTACCGATTATTTTCTGTTTAAATTTGGCGACAAAAAGTTCTTTAAAAAAGTCAGGCTGAAAGTTTTAAAGGCTGCTCTACACTATTGGTCGCAGGTATGTAAGCTGTTGTGTATTCAGTACTACCACCAATACTCCCCAATTTGGGACTCACCTGGTACCCCGGATTGTTTGATGGACCAACTGGCTCTCCCTTTAAAAAGAGCAGGTCTCCTGAAATGGGGGGACCTACGTGATGCATCGAAAGTTTTAAAATGGGAATTCCTAGTGGGCGTAACTGGAGGGACGCTCACGAGGTTTAAGTTTTATCAACTTTCGGCTTGGGGGGGAAGTCAAAACTGGGATACAAACGATGAGAACTCGTTTTTAGAGTTATTTAGTAATTCTAGAGAATTGAAAAGGGAGACGGCACAATGGTATAATATAATATTGAATAATAAAGATAACTTGGAAACAGAGATTGTGAATATATGGGACCCTTCCTCAGTTCAGATAGCCGAGGAATTAGAGAAATTATGGATAGATTCTTTCTCATTATCTCAAAAAATAATTAAACCTTCTAACTTAAGAAGAAATCACCTATACACATTGCACAGAGTGTATTGGACCCCAGCGAAACTTTCTAGGATCTCTGGGGTGCAATATTTTTGCCCAAGGTGTAATCTAATGAGCGCAAATGATATCCACATGTTTTTCGAATGTCCTAACATAGGTAATTTTTGGGAACAACTGTGAAAGTTTTTGGAAGAGGTACTGTCGGTCCCTATTCAATGTACATCTAGATTAGTTTTTTTCGGCCTATTACCTGATTATGTGTTCAACAGTAACTTGTCACAGTTTATTTTTTATGTAATAGTCATCACTAGAAGAGAGATCTGCAAAGCATGGAAGTCTGTATCCCCCCCGAAGTTTGCAGATTGTCTTAAAAATATTGTGGCGGTGAGTAAACTTGATATCTTATGCGGGAGTGAGAAGTCTGTCAATTTGTGGTCAGCATTGACTGCCTGGATCGAAAAATAAGTCAATAGTCCAATGATTATGCCAGAGGTAAGTGGTCCTGTCCTTCCTTAGCAGCAAGTACCACTACGAAAGGAAGTTGGACGGGTAACGACTATTCCTCTGGGCAATCTTCTACAGCTATCCACAAACACAAGGGCTGGAAAGGACAGTTTGTGACAGTGGCTTGAAGAGCGCCTATTTTTTAGAGCATTCACTAACTGGTGGCATGTATGAGGACAACAAAATATTATTTTTAAAAAAAAAAGTAAAAAAAAAAGAAAAGAAAAAAGAAATTGGCCTTTAATGCCAAAATCCCGCAATGTGGCCCACAGGAAGCCCCACCCCACTCGGTCAAATGCTTTCTCTGCATCTAATAATATCATACCGAGTGGGGTTGGCTCATACCGTGCCACGTCAAACGCCGTGATGGCCATGTTGATGTGAGCTGTGGTATCCCTCTTTGAGATAAACCTGTGTTGGTGGGGCGATACCAATTGCGGCATTAGCGGTGCCAACCGAGTTGCTACAATCTTCGCAAATATTTTGGCATCGTTGTTTATAAGTGAAATGGGTCTATAAGACCCCCGTTCGTCTGCTGGTTAATTTTTTTTCAAAAAGAAAATAATTTGGGTAGAGTTCTAAGACTTAGGAGCTTTTTCCCCGTTCCCAATAGCCTGAATGTCCTTGGACAGTAATATAATCAGTTCTTCCATACATGTTTTTTATAATTCCAAGGGAATCGCATCTTCCCCTGTTGCTTTACCAGAGGGTAAAGCATTAATAGCTATTCTAATTTCTGCTGCTGTAATATCGGCCAGGAGTAGGGCAGATTGTTCATCGTCCATGTTTTTTATTTTATTTAAAGAAATATATCTAAGTATCTCTTCTTTAGCAACCTCTGTTTCAGGTGTGTAAAGGTCTTGGAAGTAAATAGGGAACTATTGCAAAATCGAATTGGGATGGGTATATCTTTGGTTATTAGCCCCTTGCAATCCTTACTTATTTTCACAGTTTTTCTCACTTTTTTTAATTATCATCTCTGTCTCTCTGTCCCTAAGTTTATATTTTGTGATTTATTTCTACTTTCACTGTGTTTTTGTTACTTTTCTACTGTTTTATTTTACTTCTTTCTTCAAGCGCCTACTTCTCCCCCCTAACTTTATTTTTTCCTTCTTTTCTTTTCTGCCTCCACCCCAGAACCATGGCCAAAGGCAGCAGTACCGGCTCCAAGGGCAAGGCGCCTGCGCCCAGGAGCTGGTTGCCTTGCGGCAGAATGCGCACTGCAGGGGTGAAGGCCCGACAACTTTTTGAAGAAGCGCAGGTGGCCGCCCTGGTTTTTTTCATCCAGCGCCACCTCCCCTTGACCTTGGCAGCAGGCGGCAGGCCAGGCTCTGGGTACCTTACCCAGGAGCGTCACCGCCGGTGGGCGAAGGTGCACCGGGCAGTGTTTCGCTGCTCGGGGATTCGGCGCACCCACAACCAGCTGGCCCACCGGTGGTCAGACATCCTGGACCGGGAGCAGGACCTGTTGGACCTGCTTGGTGTTGAGGTCGTGGGACTTGGTGAGTAACCAGTGAAATATAGTAGTATAAGTATTGTGTATAATTCTTGGATGAATAACACAATTACAGGTGCGCTTAGTTACATTACAGGTCAATTCTGTTTCAAAATTTCCTATGATTGTATGACACAGGTGCTGCTCGGCACTTCTCTTACTTGTTTGTAACTTTGCGCTAGCTTGGGATGATTAATGATGTTAGAGTTTACTTTAGAGGACTGAAGTTAGTTAATGCTATTGCTAGAGTCTAGTCCTTCCATTGTCCTTCAGTGAAATAGTGGTGGATGGATACTAGGTTTACTTAGTATTAGTTCATATTTCTTTAACGGTCTGTGTGACGCCTCCTCTGCCACTGAATGCTTCTTATCCCAGGCCTCCATAGAACTTTTTGTAGTTTGTTTAGTGAGTGGTAGGCTTAGCAATAGCATTGTCAGTCAGTAGCAAAACAACATACGACGCAACCAACCAACAATTTGGTGTATGCACAAATTTATGCATGTGTCCCCCATCTCATCTATGCATTTTTGATGGCAAAAATAAAATGGAAATGCAGACTTACTGAACAATTGGCCCATTTGGAATAGATAGTGTAGTTCAGGTGGTACTTAGGCTTCGCTAGTATTCTGCAATCAGAATGATTATGGAACATTTGATTAGTGTTCATATAAGTAGACGGTCCATGAATCCTGCATGACAGTACTCATTTGGATAGGTCAATGTTATTGCAATTGTTGTTTCCTAAAATGTTTGAGCGTTTTTTAATGATTCATTTGTTTCACAGCACTCAATGTTTCTCTCTTTCTTTATTATTTCTTACATGATCAGCACCCAGGGGCAAGACGACGGGTTCCGACTCGGCGGGACAACCACCAGAGGAGCGCTCCTCTACAGAGGATCCTGCTGCTGGCCCCAGTAAGTCCTACAGTGCTTATATTAATAACAATTATATTTCCCTAACTTTTAACTCACCTTCTTTTTTCCAAACTTTTAATTACGCTTCCTAATTAAATTTTTAACATAAGCTTCTCTGATCTTCATTATCTGTTTTCCAAATTTTGGTTATCCCTGCCTTTCAGTTCCTTCAAACTGCCTCTGCTATGACTCTCTGTACTACTACTATTAGACTGTCTGTAGATAAGCTTGCCCTGTTGGCCACTCTTTAGTTAAGGTTTTCTTTTGAATAAAGCTGTGATAGAACAATAGCTGTAGCCACTGAGTCCACTCCTGTCCTTTGCGTTGTCCTCTTTAATCTCTAGGCTTTGACAATTCCCACCAACAAAATGCACAACCAGATATTTGTCTAGTATTTTTTGTTAGGATAGTAGTGCATACTACTACTGTTGTGGGTATTCTGCACAGCCAAATACAGAACTATGCACAAGAAAATAGGATGTTGGTGATGGGAGGTTGGAGCTTACTCACACCTCAGTCAGAACTCAGAGCCCACAATTCCCTGAACGTCTAGCTAGTGTCTCATTAGTCATTAGGTCCCGAACCCCCACACGAAGATACCCAATGATTTTATTACACAACCCAGAACATAACACCCTTTCGCTCTCTCACTCGTGTAAGTCCACAACACCACACCAAATATACCACAGTCTATGTGTAAGTTCAAAAGGTTTATTTATTTCAAATAATAACAAGCTTTGTAAGTTGTTCCATGAAATTACATCCAGCTCCAACATGCAAAATAAAGAAGATTAAAACACTAAACATTTGTACAACTAGTGCATGATAGAGATCTGTGTGAATTCTGGGAGACCCCTCACCGTTGAACGTATACTGGTTACATGCATCTTTCGTAAGCTCTGCAAATCTCTGGTTCGTAGAAGGGAATCTTCTGCCTATTATGAGAAAAATGGGACACGTTAGACAGTATAATACAATTATGCAAGCTTTTTGTAGTCATGCCAAAAAGTGTAACATTATGGCTAAGCAATAGGGACTAACCGAACTCCATAAAAAAAGTGGCATGTTTTTCAACCTCTTCACTTGTATGCAACACTCATGTGGCCTCAAAGGCGTCTTACTGCGCAACAAGCTGTGAGGTAACATGTGCAAAAGAGTAGACATGAATCTAAAATGCTTACATGGCTCAGGCTAACTTTCCAAAGAGTAGAGTGGGAGTAGAGATGAGATGACCCTAGGGACCATATATTAATACTACTAA
This sequence comes from Lissotriton vulgaris, assembly GCF_964263255.1. NCBI lineage: Eukaryota > Metazoa > Chordata > Amphibia > Caudata > Salamandridae > Lissotriton > Lissotriton vulgaris. Next base: position 440,592,506 of record NC_141693.1, read on the forward strand.
TGTCTGTCTACTGACTCTACTGTAGTACTCAATTTGGACTAGTGATGATTTATGTAGTACTTTAACTGTTTTTTCAATCTTCCTTCATGGTGAAAACGAGTAAAACACGAGGAGGTGTACAGGCATCTAAAAAGGTGTAATTTTTTTATAGGTGCACTACCAGTATAACGGCCAGTGCCGGCGGGGCCAGCGGCAATGGCAATGCTGCCATTCAGGAGGGGGCAGGTGATGCGGCACCTGCAGGAGCAACAGTGGGGGAGGAAACAGCAGCGGTGTGTGGTGGTAAGTTATATTCAGTACTTATTGGCATAACTAGCTGGAAGGGGAACACTTCGCTCACTGTACTGTGAGACTTATTAAGTAAGTATGGACTTGAAGTTGTACTGAACAATGTACAACCGTTGAAGAAGACACCCTTTACTTAACATTACCAATGCATTAGCAATAGCATTGCCAGCGTGACTTGAGTAACCAATGGCCTCTTCTATCAGACTCCAACTCAACTATGAAAGTTATGGAGAAGACTAAAAAAGTCAAATCAGAGGACCTTGATGGATGTGTTGAACAAAAAGGGAAAGAACTAGGGTGCAAGGAGGAAGGACGGGCAAGATGTAATACGACTAGCAGAGAAGGATACTTTGGAAGCAGCATGCAGATGGCTGATAGGAATCAGATGCATGGGTTGTTGAACGATGGGTGGAAGGTGAAAGAAGATGCCTGCCTGGGTGGGCGACACAATATTGGTGGATAGTGGATAGCAAGAATCATCAGCCATTTCGCCAGAAACTTCTCCTCCGGATGGCACAGCTGGAGGACCAATTAGAGGAGCGCATTAAAATCCTCATGGACAAACACCTGAAACCCCGCCGATTGTAGATGGACCCTGTTAATTTGCCCCTTTTTTAGTACTTTTGTTGGTGGGTGGGAATTGGGTATTGGGGTTTCTTATTTTTTGGGCATTGGTTGGACTTGGACATTGGTTGGGGTTAGGGAGAGGGGTGGGTGAGGTGCGGAAAAGTCTATTTATTTATTTTTATTTCAAAATTTTGTATTGATAGTTTCCAAAACAAAAACATACAATAAAAACATAAGCGTCTCTGATGGATACAAATATTGTGATGGATGATTACAATAATAAATTAATGGGAAAATATCTGTGTGGGCAATGACAAGCACGGAGAACCAGAGTAGATTAAAGATTAAAACAAACATAAAGCAATGAAAAAAAAAGCAGAATAACATCAGTCATAGACATCATATATGGTATCTACACTAGGATGGTGGACACAGGTAAGACAGTCCTCACATTTTCTGGGTTAGAGTGCATGGAGCAGTTGAGTAAATTACATATCAGGCCCAGTGGTAAGTATGTGTGATCATATGGGCTTGGGGACTAGGGAGTGTGTGGAAGGTTCAAGGTGGTTTATGTACGCTAAAATATTTGTCAAGGGAAATCCACATTTGTCTATAAGGAGGGCACCATGGGGTATTTTGGAGTGAGATGTTATCAGCACCTCTCAGATTGGTGACCCAATTTAACCAACATTTAAAGGAAGCTTTGCAGGTGTCTTTCCAATTGTTCAGAATCATCTTCACAGCAGCGGTGAGCAGAAGGTCAACTAGGGCCCTGTCATTATCCAAGAGCGAATCGGCTCTAAGAAAGCCAGGTCCTAAGGTAGATGGTATGGGGATGTATACTGTACTGGTTGTTTTCTTCTGTTTTGTTTTCTGTTTCTTTTATTTTGCAAAAGATAATGCTTCAGTAGTATCTCACAGGTCGTGCACTAATCACTGTTACCACCCTAGTCTGCACAGGTGTCCATATACTAAAGAAAAGCCATGAACTCCTCAAGTAGCTAGTCTCACACCTAGCAACGAATAGTATACAGAGGGCGTCTCTCCAGCTCTCCATATTTCCGACTATAACACCAATATAAACTACTCTCCCAGCGACCACAACTCTGGAGATGGCTAAAACCAATTCCCTAGTAGAAAATCTCACTGTAGTCTCCCTGAATGTCAAGGGTCTCAATCACCCAGTGAATAGACGAAAGGTTTTTGACTACCTATCAAAATCAAAATGGGATGTCATCCTACTTCAAGAGACTAAGCTCTCAGAGGAGGACATATGTTTTATTAACCTCAGCTGGATTTCCCACACACTCTGCTCCTCGGCCATCCACAAGAAGGGAAGATTGATCACCCTAATTTTAAAAAAATCAAACTTATCTGTTACCTCGCACACACATGACAGAGACGGAAGCCTATTAATCACCCACCTGATGAGAGATGAAGATCCCATTCACGTGATAAACATATATGGTCCTAATTCTGATGCCCCAGAATTCTGGGAATCAGTCTCTCTAGCCATAGAGAACATCCCACAGGACAAACTTCTAATTGTTGGTGGTGACTTCAATCTTCCAATGGACCCTCTATTAGACCGACAATCCAAATGCATGTTCCAACCTTCTTGTTCTCACGAGTCACTCACACGCCTGTGCACCAAATTCCTACTTAAGGATTCTTGGCGCCTCCAACACCCTGATGGGAGGGACTATACTTTCTATTCAGCCCCACACATTTCATACTCCAGAATTGATTATATTTTAATCTCTAGCCCTTTCACTCATCTCATAGAAGAAACAGACATAGCACCCAAGCTGGTCTCTGACCACTATTAGTATTAGTACCAAACTCGTGGGCTCCCACTCTATTTTACCCCCAAAACGCTGGCGCTTTATTGAGGAGATTCTATCGGATCCCGAAGGCAAGCAACAAATAGAAAACCCCAATAAGGACTATATTACATTGAATGATTCCCCTGATATGAACACCTCCACCGTTTGGGACGCCCTGAAAGCCACAATTGGAGGAGTGATTATTGGCATTAGAGCAAGGACTAATAAAAAAGTAAATGTAGAACTAGATAGGCTTGAAAAAGATATCAAGGCCCTAGAAACCACCCACTCAACTGACCTAGACAACAAACTGGCCCTCGAGCAACTAATTAAAAAGAAATACGAATATAACACTATTGCGAGCAGACGTGCCGGTGTTTGGATTAATAAATTCAAAGCCATGAAAGTATGCAAGGGGAATAGAGCAGGGAAATTGCTTGCATCCTATCTCAAACACAGACAAAAATGACTCAACATATCATCGAGTAAAGACTCCGCTAATAACACCCACACTGTTAGACCTGTCTGGCTTTCTGCGTAGTCCCTCCAAATTATTATTTATTTTGTGCCCTTTTTGCCCCTCATACCCTTAGTAATTTTTGTCCACTGACTTTTTCTAGGTGTTGGTCAAGGGGATAGGTGTTCTTTTTCCCCTCATAGTTTTTCACCTCAGGCCCAGAGGCCTGTTCTGACAGGAAAAGTTGGAACCACAAAACAAGAAAAAATTGTAGCCACCTTTAAGACCTTCTATGAGGACCTATACAAGAATAATATGTCATTCAATCCGGATGCTTTTACTAATTACCTAGTAGAAAATTGAAGATGCTAGCCCTCCACCACTTATCTCACAATTTTTGTGGATACAAACAGACACTTGTTTTGTTTGTATGGGCAAATTTATTTAACCCTTTTCATAAATTTTTTGTCTTATTTATAGAAACATTTTAGGTGAGAAAAGGCACAAAAATACAAACATTTACATTATTTACAGCTCACACGCATACATCTTTCATACCACTATTACAGCTAACATATATACAAAAAATCGACATATTTTTTACACACTATATATACAAGCTTCTTTGTGAGGAAGAATTTCAGTTTTTAAACCACAAATAATGATTCTCTGTGTTGCAAACAACAGCAAATTAGGCATCCTTAAGTTAACATTTGTGTTATAATCGACTTACTATTTTCAACCACTGAATTCGCAATTTATTTTCTTGTTGCCTTTTTGTTGTTTGACCCTTGTTGGGCGTCGTAACAACTCGACTCTCCACAGAGAATCATTATTTGTGGTTTAAAAACTGAAATTCTTCCTCACAAAGAAGCTTGTATATATAGTGTGTAAAAAATATGTCGATTTTTTGTATATATGTTAGCTGTAATAGTGGTATGAAAGATGTATGCGTGTGAGCTGTAAATAATGTAAATGTTTGTATTTTTGTGCCTTTTCTCACCTAAAATGTTTCTATAAATAAGACAAAAAATTTATGAAAAGGGTTAAATAAATTTGCCCATACAAACAAAACAAGTGTCTGTTTGTATCCACAAAAATTGTGAGATAAGTGGTGGAGGGCTAGCATCTTCAATTTTCTACTTTATATTAGGTCCAGCTGCCCCTCTGTCCTAGGACCAAACTCCGTTTTGTTTACAAAAAAAAAAAAATATATATACTAATTACCTAGACACTCTGAACCTCTCCAAACTCTCTGTCGAAGACAGTTCTGCGATAGGGTCCCCATCACGGACACGGAAATCTTTGCCTCTATTAAATCACTTAAAAGCAACAAAGCCCCTGGACCGGATAATAATAATCCACATTTGTAAAGCGCACAATCACCCGTAAGGGTCTCTAGGCGCTGGGGGCCGTCGGGAAGATTAAGCGAGCTATTGCCCAGAGTCACATGGTGCTGGGCTAACCTGCCGCCGGGGCGGGGGATCGAACCGTGATCCCCAGATTCCGGAGTCAGTCGCCCTAGCCGCGGCGCCACACCTCTGTATTCTGTGGGCTTCTCCAAGGCATTTGATAAGTCAATCGCCCCCATGCTATTAAAATTACTTAATTTGGTCGCCACCTCAGGCAGTGTTTCGGAATCAATGGGCGAAGCCACTATAATTGTTATCCCGAAGGAGGGTAAAGTTGATAAACTCCTGGCTAACCATGTAAGTGGTAACGACTGGGAGTCGTTATGGTACAATCACTCAATATTATACAAAGGCAAACCACTACACAATGAGCTCTGGATCAATAAAGGTATATTCTTCCCGCATCAACTGTTTAGTAATTCTTACCCCCTCTCTTTTAAAGAACTCCAAGCCAAATACAACCTAGGCCCGATGGAGTTTTCCAACTTTTTGAACATTAAAACAGCAATCACCAAAGCAAAATTATCCAAAAAGCCGCTCTCCCTCCCGTGCTATCTAGCTACCCTCAATAAGCTGGGCCACCAGGTCTCCAGGCTTTACAAACTCCTGCGGCCACAGCAATCCAATCTCAATAAAGATCTTCTGCAGTTCTGGGACTCTCACTCCTCGCTACCAATTTCAGACATGGATTGGTCCAAAACCTGGGAATCAACCATGAGACGCAAAATAAGCCTTACACTCTCCCAGATGAAGTTTTGGCTTCTCCATAAGGCCTTCTGGACACTGGTGCATCTCTTCTCACACAATAATAGAGACAACGCCACATGCTGGAACTGTAACGAGAAAGATGGAGACCTAGAACAACTTTTATTACACTGTGTTTGCGTTGCATCATTCTGGAATAGTCTATTTTTGTTAGGAAAATAAATGTTATTTATACTTACACATACGATGTTAATGTTTAGTGGGGGGGTTACTGTTTCACAAATTTATGTACGTCTCAAGGTTTCCATGCAGATGCAGGGCAGCAGCCAGTGTTTGATTTAAATAATCTGCCAATTTTGTAACATGCAAACAGATAGATGCGGTACCCCTCACTGAGTTATATTTGTCCTACTAGTACTACCAGTCGCTCCTCCTAGTCAATGATACCTCCCAGCAAGCTTATCTTACCTGTGATTGATGAGGATTAAGTTCGGCACAGCAATGGCTGCATGGTTTCCCAAGAGAATGGAGAAGATGCCATGATTGTGGTGGTAGTAGTAGATACTGGCACTAGCATTTGCAAACAAAAAAAGAGACAGTCACTTGCCTGAGAGAGACTATGGGAGTAGTCGAAAAGTACAGTACATAAAAAGACTGCCAAGCAAACAATATTGCAACTGCTAAACTAAAAGAAAACAATGGTGGCGGGGACAGCCTAGTACAAGAAGCTAAGAAGTTGAACTGTAGTTGTGTTGAAGTAGTGACTTAACACAATCGTAATTCGTAAACTTTAATGCTGTAAATCCAATCAATGCCGGCAATTAATTATGATGTATTCGGTCGGTCCCTTTGGAAAATTAACTGGCTTTTTTTTTTTTTTTTTTTTTTTTTTTTTTATCCTCATTTGCGTGCATGGCTTCAATCTATCAAAACTATGAACTGCCACAGAGCAAAAAGATTAGGTTGTGTTTCTGTACTGTCTCAGCGTTTAGCTGGCAGGGATGTCGTAAGAAAGGGGGGAGGCCAGTTCCCAGCAGCACGTTCACACAAGCCATAAAAGATCCTGCTTAGGGCTGTTAGTTGGTAGATAGTGCCCGAGATACCGAGGCCCCTACGGCACCATGACTTCTTGCCATGGATACGAGGATAGGCAATGCCCGCATTAATCATAGGACCTGGGGGAAAAAAAACAACAACAAAAAAAACCCAGGCTCATCACTGCTACCCTAACAGTGACCAAAAAGCTCTCCTACTAGGATTCCCCCCCCCTGGCCAGGTCGAGTTTGGAAATCTGAAGAAGCGATGTCCGCCATTCATGCGTGGTGGGCGGCTGAACATCTTTCCAGTGCCTGCAGATCTCCCTACGTGCAGCCAGGATGGAATAAAATAACAAATTAGAAGCAGCCTTGCAGGTTTTGCCTCTCAAGCCAAAGATGACAAGAACAAGGTGGATGGAGATGTGTTCACCCAATGACAGGGATAGTTTGTTTCCAATGGAGTCCCAGAATGCAGATATATTTGGACATTCGTAAAACATGTGGATGTCAGATGCTGCGGCTAGCCCGCACCTTGGGCATGAGACCGGGCCCGTTAAAGAAAACATTGTCAGCCTCTGTGGGGAATAGTATGCCCTATGTATTGTAAAAAGATGGTTCCTGTGGAGCCACGCAGGTTTAACTAAGTCCCATAGTACTACACAAGAGGCTGACCATAGCTCCTCCACGTCTATACCTGGCATTGAGTCGGCCCATAGTGATGTCGGTAGGCAAAAGTTACTATCTATTTCCTCTATGATCTTATTGTACCAGAGTGATATTTCTTTCTTTGCCGTGGGGCTGTCCAACAAGAGCGTCACTAATTCACTATTGCCACCTATAGGTAAACTGCTAATCCGAGTTGACTGCTCATTATATGTCTGTGACCAGCTTGAGATTTGAATGTATTTGAATCTCGACAGGCTCGGCCCGACTTTGTTGGTTAAGTAATCCCACGGAAGCAGAGATCCGTCCATAAACAGGTCTTCCCAAATGCTGATTCCGGCCTCTCTTAGTGGATGTGTAAGTGCATCTTCTGTCCAAGCAGGGGGAGCGGGTAGGTCCCATATAGGAGCCTTCCCTGAGTAATACCCCAATTTGATCGCGTGCCTCACTCTATACCACGTGGATGCAATCCCCTGTAAAACCTTCAATTTTTTTTTTTTTAATTTAGGGTCCCCAAATTTAAACAAAAAACCGACCTGTCCTACTCCTTCACAGTTCAGTAAGGTAGAGAACATGCGGCCGACCCCTGTCGCAGCTGGTGTTTTTAATAGCATGCGTTGGCAAAATACACATCTTCACCAAGTTAACCTTACCTAAGATAGTAAGCGGGAGGTGTGACCAGTCTCTCATATGTTTTCGGCACTCTGCTGCTGTTTTTGCAAAATTTAATGAAGCAATCGAGTCAATGTCTTTAACTATATTTACCCCCAGATATCGTAGTTGAGGTCTTGAAGTTTCATTATTAATGAATGAGTTGATGTTCCAAGACATTGACTCTGTCTTAGAGGCATTCACTTCGTAGCCCGAGATTTTTCCAAATTTGAGAGCTAGGTCAATGACCTCTGGATATGCTTCGTCAAAGTTTGTCGTAAAAATCATAATATCATCAGCATAAAGTGCCACTTTTTTATCCCAGCCACCAAAAACAAAGGGTTTGATAAGTATGCTGTCTCTTAAAGTTTGAGCGAAGGGTTCGATATATACATCGAAAAGAAGGGGAGATAGGGGACAACCCTGCCTGGTTCCTCTAGTTACCCTAAATGGTTCCGTTAGGCCCCCATTTATCAGGATTGAAGCAGAAGGACTTCGATAAAGCAAGTTTATCGCTCTACGGAATCTATCCCCGACGTTAAACTTTTTCAAGGCCTCCGACAGGTACAGCCAATTCACCCTGTCGAAGGCCTTGGTGGCATCCAACGTGAGGACAGAGAGAGGCAAAGCCTCTTTTATGGCCATGTCTATGGAACCTATTAGTTCATAAGTGAGCTCACATAACTGTCTCCCTCTTATAAAGCCTTTTTGGTTGGAGTGTATTATATCAGGCACTACTTGGCCAAGCCGTTTGGCCAATATTGTGGCAAAAATTTTGTAATCGGCGTTTAGAATGGAAATAGGCCGATATGAGCCACTATCCGAGGGAGGTTTCCCTGGCTTCAAAATGAGGGTTATAGAGGCATTATCCCAGGAAGCAGGTGGCACTCCTCCATCCCTCAATATTTGGTTAAATAAGGCTGCTAAGATTGGGGACACCTCAGATATCAATTTTTTATATATTTCGCTAGGTAAACCATCAGTTCCTGCCGCCTTACCCCCTTTTGCTCCCCTTATAGCCTTCTCTACTTCAGCGATACTTATTTCCTCTTCCAAGAATCGACTCTGTTCTAGTGATAAAGATGGTAGGGAGATATCCTCTAGCCACCACATGATGTCATTATGTGTGACGTTAAGATCTTCATGATAGATTGATTGAAAGAATGTTTTGAAGGTTTCTCTAATTTCTGCGTCACTAGAAAAGGTGCCCTTCTCTGATGTGACGGAGGCTATGTTGTTTCGGACCCAATCTGATTTAGTTTTCCAGGCCAGTAATCTTCCTGCCCCTTCTCCATACTGGAAGTGAGAGAGTTTACTTGCCTCCCATTTCTGTAAGACACGCTTCTCTAGGATTGATGATAAGCTGCTCTTTAATCTATCTATTTCTGCAAGTTTTAAAGACAAATCATGGTTATCTATAAATCTATCGTTATCAATGTCCGCCTGAACGGTTGACATGCTATTCTCAATAGCAGATACTTCATCCATATACTGCCTTCTTCTATGGGCCACCCTGTTCTTCACGATGCCTCTTAATGTGCACTTAAATGCGTCCATACAGTACCTGCTGGGGCTGTGTCCGTGTTAATGATGAAGAAGTCCCGTGCTTCTGATTGAAGAAATTCTATATCCTCTGTTGATGTGAGGAATGATTTGTCAAAGGACCACAATCTTGTGGGAGGTGTGCCGCCCCACTTTAGTTCAAGCTTCATTGCGGAATGATCCGAAAGGTGTGACGGGATATAGTCTACTAAGATGATAGAATCAACGAAAGCCCTGCTGGTAAGGGTAAAATCTATTCTAGATCTGTGTCTATACTTGAGATTTCTAAATGAGAAGACCTGCCTCTGGCCCTCTCTAAGTCTCCAAATATCGACATATCCATACTGGTTCATTAAACCTAAAAGGCAGTTTCTAGATTTAGAGGAAACTTTCTGTCTACTATTAGGAGATTTATCCAGTAGAGGGTTCAAGGTGATGTTGAAATCCCCAGTTATGATCACTGGGTCTGGGAATCTTAAAAGATGTTGAAATAGGGATTCTAGTACTGAAGGATCGTCAACATTAGGCCTGTAGTAGCCTGCTAATGTTATTATCATTCCTCCTATCTCTATTGCTACAATAACCCATCTTCCTCCAGAGTCTACTTTCTGCTGTATGATTTTCACACTCGTGGATTTCTTGAAAAGAATGGAAACCCCCCGCGTATTTGATGATTGAGATGTTGAGATCGAGGATTCTATCCACCTATTCCTTTTAACTAACTCAAGCATTTCGCTTTCGATTAAATGTGTCTCCTGGAGGATAATGATCCCGGCATCGGCGTCTCGAAGGTATTGCATGATTTTATTAGCACGTGGTCTGGTGCGGAGACCATTAACATTTCAGGATAACAACGTGAGCCTACTCATATTGCTGAGGATATGGATTACTTTGCGAGACTGTCAGTTTGTAGAGATACATGTTTTTTTGCCAGCAGTGAATAAAAACACTTGGAGACAAGAACTTACAAAAGTGCAGTGATTGGAGCTCATTCAAGAGTATATGTTTTTTCCTGTTTTTATTTTTATTGTGCCCCTCCACCCCCCCGTGACCTCGAAGGCCCCCCCCTTCCCTGGGAAACCCTTGTACTCACTAACGGGAAGTTTCCGGAAGTAAGTGCCCCTAGCTCTTCCCGACCCCCCCCCCTCATGTGCCTCTTAGCATTACGCAATAGCACGCCTTTCAGATATTATTGCGTGTTTTATGTGCGTATTTTATATATTTATTTATATGTACATATACATTTTTTTTTCATTTCCTTATCTCTTACTTTATATTCCCTCTTAATAGATTCTCACTGTTATTTCCTCCTCTTTTCCAACTCATGACAAAAGACTTTTTATTATTTTTTATTTATGTTTTAACCTTTGTTGTGAGTGTTAAGTTTATGTGTATATGTTTTGTTGTGAATTTTTTTTCCTATTTTTTTTCCTTTTCTTTTTTTTCTTTTTTTTTCCCCTTTGTTTTTTTTAAAATTTTTGCCTGAGCCTATAACAGTGGGAAATTACAACTAGGAAGAGGTTTTAATAGGTTGAAGAGTTAAGTATATTTTACCATTCATCTACTCAGCTTGCCCCCCTCTCCTTCCTGCTGCCTAAAGACAATAGAAGATCGTCCGCGGCCTGCACTGATCGAATGTTATACATTTTATTGTCCAGCATTATCTTAAGAGATGCGGGGAAACCCATCTGCACCGTTGCACCTATTTTGCGAAAGGCATCCATTCTTCGGCCTAGCTCCCACTGTTTATCTAGGGTAAATCTGGACAGGTCTGAGCGTATTTGGAAGTTAAAGCCTTTGCATGTTAATGATTTTTGCTTTAAGGCTAAATTTAAGATATGCTCCTTCAAAGAGTAGGTGTGGAAATTTACGAGAATTTTTCTAGGTTCAGCCCGCTGTGGGTTGCGCCTGAATGGGTCTCTGTGGATACGTTGGATATCAGTCGCTAACTCTTCGTTGGAATGCGAAAGATTTAGAGATTCTTTTAGTAAGGCGATAATAAAGCCCTTGATATCAGTGCCTTCGCTGCCTTCGGGAACATTCACCATGTGTATATTGCTACGCCTTGTGTTGTTTTCCAAGACCTCCATTCTCTCCGATAAGGCCTGCTCTTCCTTTTTTAATTTCAAGATGTCATCCAGGGTGCCCTAGGCTGGCATAGAAATTTGTCCCACTGTTTCTTCCAAGGCTTGAGTTCTCACCGACAGGCTGCCTATTCTTTCATCAAGAGACTCACAAAAGTTCCTTATTTCTCTTTGATTTGAGGCTGACTCAACAAAACCTTGCTTTATCTCAGCTGATAGTGCTGCAAACATCTGTTGTAGCGAGGCAACTGAGATAGGTGCTGAATTGGGACCTAAGTCACCATTTACTTCCAGACTGGGGGCAAGATTGTCGTCAGCAGAGTTTGAGGCGGGGTTGGATGTCATAAAGGGTTCAGAAAATATTCCAACTTCGAAGTTGTCTTCTATGTTGTCTGAGATAGTTTTACTGGGAGGATCATTACAGCTATCTTCTGAAAGTGAGGGGAGTGTAACTTCCTCTACTCTCAAAGCGGTATCTTCCATGACTGGACCTGCTTGGTTTTTGGATGGATCTTCGCCCCCCTCCATACGCGGATTTTCTACAAACTGCGGTGAGAGAGCGGAGCCAAGAACTACTTGATGGACCTGGCTATCTATAGGGTTAACCGGTGCTGTGGCTGAGACTAAATCATGATCAAGTGTCGTCATGACCTCAGACCCTGGATTGAACTCAATGATGGAGCTACCCCTCTTTGATGTTCTTTACCAATTTCCAGTACTTGAGGGATAACCTTGAAATAAGAGAGCAGAGATGGGGTAATTTTAGGAATAGAGGTAGGAAGAGGTTTTCCCTTTCCGCGCTTTCTTCCCCTCTTTGCTTTGACTTCAGTAGAGAGGTAAATGTAAATGTAAATGTGGGTGTACTTGTAAAGCGCAATGTGACTCCAAGGAGTATCCTGGCGCTGAAGTCCGCTGGGGAACCCGTCCTGGTTTTCCCTGTGAGATGGTCCCTTTCAGGGTATCTCCAAGGTGAAACCAGGCATCCCCGGCGTCTGTGGGGGGCCGTTGTAGAGATGAGGCAAGCTTAATGCCCAGAGTTTCCGAGTGTGTTCCCTGGTTAGAGTAGGCACCGAGGCGAGAATTATCGAGTCCGTTTGACCCTGGTCCACGACCCTGCCGCGTCGGGAATTGAACCCTGGTCCCGGGCCGTTCTCTGCTTACGGGTCTGCCGCCTCTAACCAGTGAGCCACACCACTCCACAACTCCACTACGATGAAGTTTTCGGATCAGAAGAGTTTTGGGGGCTCTCTATAGGCTCAGGTACCTCCTTTCCAAATTTCTCCCCTGTAGCTTGCAGCGCGCCTTTACCCCTCCTTTTACGTGAGGTACTAACTCCCACCAAGCCCTTCGCTGCGCTTTTACCTTTTTGTTTCTTGTAGGGTTCTGCGGCATTCATGTGACCAGGGGGTAGGTTAGTGATTCCTGGCTCATGCTCACCACAGTAGTCTTTTACCTCTTTAGTGCTGCTATCGCCTCTGCTGGCTACTTCCTCGTCCACGAGTGAGGCTCCTGCAGGCTGCCAGGGGGGGGAAACGGCTGAAGAAAGGCACGGTAATGCACCGAAGGCAAACACTTCTTACTGCCACGGCTTGCGCTGATTGAATGAGAGTATCCGTGAAGGCTCCGTATCCGCCTGTTCCTACGGAGCTCCAGGGCGGCCTGCCTCCAGTGCAGCAGCTCAGGTATGGGCTGCTTGCACAAGAGGCGTTTACCACTGCCGATGCCGGTCTCGGTCTCGTTGCTCACTTCCCCGGCTCTATGGTATACGCCCTCCTGGGCTCCGCTGTGCACGACCTCCTCAATACACATCGGGCTGCAGCTGCGGCTGCGTGAACTTAGTAACCTGCAACACCCTCGGTTCACAGTTGTATGGTAAGCGAACCAAAACGCCGAAATTACACACGCATAATGGCATTATACAAAACCGCTCATACTAGCGAGCTGCACAAGACTGATTTTCAGGCACTCGAGAGTGGGAGACGGAGCGGAGCACTGCAGCAGTCAGCCGACTGCCGCCATGTTTCCCTCCATCTTCTCTGTACAAAGAGCATGGATGAGCAAGCAGAAGAAGATCCTCGCCCTGCCTCGTTGGAGTGGTGTGGCTCACTGGTTAGAGGCGGCAGACCCGGAAGCAGAGAACGGCCTGGGACCAGGGTTCAATCCCCGACGCGGCAGGGTTGTGGACCAGGGTCAACGGACTCGATAATTCTCGCCTCGGTGCCTACTCTAACCAGGGATCACACTCGGCAACTCTGGGCATTAAGCTTGCCTCATCTCTACAACGGCCCCGCACAGACGCCGGGGATGCCTGGCTTCAACTTGGAGATACCCAGAAGGGACCATCTCACAGGGAAAGCCAGGACGGGTTTCCCAGCGGTCTTCAGCGCCAGGACGCTCACGGGCAACAGTGCGCTTTACAAGTCCCACACATTTACATTTACATTTACATTGAATTAGTGTTGCTTTCACTACATCTGCCCCAGCAAGCGTGTGATCGATTGTTGGTGTACATTTAATGTAGTCACATCACACCTCAATATAAAATCACACAGCCCGGGGGAAGAGGGTTAGGGTTTGATGAATGGATGGGAAAGGGGGGTTGGGGAAAGGTTTGACAAAGAAAAACAGTACGGATGGAGACAACAAAAGCAAAATAATATTTGAAGATGACAATGATCCATTACCAAATAAATCTATAAAGGGAGAAAAAGGAAATGCATGCATGATGAAGATAACTTGATGGTTAATGAGTATTATTTAACAACTACTATACAATTAGACAGTACAGGGAAGTAGTATTATATGAAATTTGCCTTGCCTGTATGCCCTCAGAGAAACCCTAATTACCTGCTGTACCGGGCTGAAAGCTAGCAAAGAAAATTAAAAAATAGTTGTAGGGAGCAATTAGCAAACAAAGTCACACAGTCGTAACATGAATGAAGCGAAAAATGGAATCAAATTATTTAAAAGACGAGTATGATACTAAAGGTACTGTATTATCTAGATCCAAATGTGTAGTTGCATCTCGTCATTCATCTTGGTCCTCCCTTCCATGGACACTCTGCACATCAGTCTTGGGTGCCACTGGCTGGCTGATGAGGATTGGTAAGGTAAGTTTGAATTGTTGCTCCAAGTATAGTAGCACTGGGTAAAAGGACTGCCTGTAAGTGTTGATGGAAAAACAAAAGGGTTTCGGAAAAATAAATTAATTTAAAAAAGCATCAATTACGGTGCAGTGCAAAAAGACAAGACTCTTGAGCGAGAAGACTTTCAGACTGAGGCAGCTTGGATACATTGTGTCTACTCTACTATTTACAAAGCATTAATCTACAAGAACAACAGGACAGGAGCCAGCACAGAACAGGTCCACGGCACCGGGCCATGACCCAAACTCCATTTACCTTAATTTTTGACAGAACCAGACAAAAGGCATATACAGCAACCTAGCATTTTTCAAATCAAGTGACTAAATCAATGTGCCACTGTCAGTCATCATACCAATATTCGACTCCACCACTGCACAGGCACGTAGCCTAGGTTTGCTGTGGTTCTTGTTGATTGGTTGTGTTTACTTATGCCACTTCCTGATACGCTGTTATTCCATCAATCATCTCAGATCCAACTGACTGACTGCGTGCAAAGATAGTATGGTCATCATCATCATGGTGTGGTACGTGTTGTCCAACAGACCAACACCAACTCAGTCTGTAGTGCGTGACTCCGATTAAGTAAGTCTAGACTGCACCTGCAGTACTAGGAGTACAATTTGTTATTATTAAACAACATGGAAACATTGACTATTACTTGAATCACTTTTACTTTGTTATTATTTTAACTACTACTATAGTTCGACTTCATGCACATTTGCTCAGAGTCAGCAAGCATCCAATGCAATGCATGGCATCATTCATTAATCATATACCTGTCTTGCTCTTCTCTTTGGCTGTCAGATCAGAGATGCTGAGACTTCTGAAATTGATGACGAGTTTGCTTTAGTTTTGGATGCCTGCTCAAGTTCTGACAGTGAAGAGTTGTGTATGCCTGCAGACAGAAGTGGTTGCCTTCAGACAGTGATGAGTTTCGGATTGGAAACATAACAGAAGATGGCTATAGTCATGTTCATTTAACTTGTTATGGAAGGACTGTTAGAGGTTACATTATTGTACTATTCTCCATCTCCATCCAATGTCTGGCAAGATGGAAATGTATTTAGGGCGGGTCAGTAAGGTGGAGAGGACACTGAGGAGTGGAGTGGACAGTTAAATGCACAGATGTGCAACTCCAATAAGTAAATAAAAATGAGAGACGGTGGTGATGGATTTGTTGTGGTTTGATTTGAACCAGAAAGACAGATGTACACGCAAACAAAGGAAGGGAGAAAGTAACAATTTGAAAGCCTAGTTGTCAGGGAAGAGGAGCTCGTCCTCAAACTCTAGTGGTTCGGACAGAAGTAGGTCATGTAACCCACAACTTATGTCTTCGGAGTCGCTCTCCTCTTCCTGCTGTGATTCACGTAATTTGTAGTCCGGTGGTATAAAGTGCTGATTAATTTTGATCATGGTTAACCTCTCCACGCTTTTGGGCGAGAGACTGGTCCTTTTCACAGCTACAATAGCACCAGCAGCACTGAAAACACGCTCAGAAGAGACACTTCTGACAGGGCAAGCCAGATACTTTATCGCCAGCCTGCTGAGCACTGGCCATTGGCTTCTTTTCCAATACCAATACGCCAATGAGCTTTGCTCCATGAATACCTCTGTTGTGTTATCCAGATAGGCCTGGACCATCCGCTCAATGTTCAGGGGTGCCCCGATTTGCTTGGCCTCTTTTGACTTTGCACCAGCAACGGACTTACCCATCCCTTTCTGTAGAAACCAAGCAGCTATTTATTTTTGCTGTGTCTGATGAATCAGATCCTGTTGGTGCTGTTGTTGATGTTATTGGTAGTGTTGGTGACTGCTGGTGCTGGGAAGCAAGTGCACTGCTCTCATGCTCTGAAGAAGAACTTGACTCTGGATGCCCTGTAGTACTTGCACTGTCCTGGGCTGGCATTGGCAGGCCTTTAATTGAGAGCCGTTCATTTTCTAAATCAGTGGCTTCCTCAGCTATTAAAGTGTTGTACTTGGCAACATCCCCTTCTGAAAAAAAAGGAATTACCTCATTACTGTTCAGAAATATTTTGTACCGTGGATCCAAAATTGTGGCAGTAATGTAATGTTGATGTGACACAATCTTATTTTGAATCCTTGTATTGTCAGATAAGCGGACGGCTAAGGCCAAATAACATGCATCTACTTTGTCTTCCACACCTTCGTATGTTTCGGACACCTCCTTCAGCTGTTGCTCTAGCATTTACAACAATGGGATAGCTTGGCCCATAGTACAGCCCTCCCTGTTGACTGCACGTGTGAAGACCTCAAAAGGAAGTAGCATCTCTGTCAGGCATTTAATGAGGTTCCATTGCCATATCTCAACGGTCATGGCTTTCACAGTAGGATCCCCTAATCTTCTTGTCATGACATAAGCATTAAGTGGTATGTACTGCTCAAACAGACAGTCAAGCATGTAATAAGTTGAGTTCCATCGTGTTGGCACCTCCTGGATAAGTGCTTTGACTGGCATTTTATGCTCACGTTGAATGACCGTTAGCTGTTTCCGGGCTTTAAAAGAATGGTTGAAATGTGTGCATATTCTTCTGCAGGTGGTCAGTAAGTTCCTGACTTTGCTTTCATTTTTCAGAAAGTCTTGAACAACAATGTTAATGCAGTGTGCAAAACATGGGACCCTGAAATAGCCACCATCTTTCATGGCCTTAACTACATTACTGTCTGTCAAGGCAACGTTTTCCTCAGGATCTGTCGTGAAGTTATAAAGACCCACCTCTCGATACCTCCAATTCCGAATGTAATTACTACACAGAATCTTGGAGTGATCAAGCGGGGGGGAAAAGGGAGTTAGGAAGGGGACAGCAGGGAAGGAGATCTGGAAAGGAAAAGTTAGTAACCAAACATTCCGTAAATCTAAATTGACTTTAAAATCTAGAGCCAAAGCTGAATTATTCTGCAAAACCCTGTTGCTTAATCACAGACACTGAAGATACATTAGACTTCTTGATACATTAGACTTCTTGATAATAAATACTAAATCTTTCGCAACAACCTTTTCACCATATTGTTATTCTCTTGTGAATAGCGACAAAACATTCTTATCAGAGTTCTGTTATTCTCTTGTGAATTGCGACAGATTCCCTTTAAGCAAAAAACAAACTCACTCCTTAGTAAATAACCTCTTTACCAAAGCTTTGTGAGCAAACCAATACTAAATCACACTGCTATCTTTGTCGTCAGATATAACTAAAACTCCTCTCGACCTTTTCTCCCCAAAGACATTTCAAAGAAAGAGTTGCGCAAAAACAATCAGTTTTAGAAATGAATGCACGCGCTTTCACATACTTTGCACCTTTAAGTTAAACATCTCTTGCCAGCAACCAGATGTAAACGCAGTTTTCAAAGAGCAAAATATACCAATGATTTCACGCTTCTGTGCTCTTAATTATTCCTCATAGCATAAACTACTCATTTTAACAAATAAATCAAGAAAGTAAACTCAAAAGACTTTAGCGCCGAGAAATAGGATTGATAAGTCCTACCTGTAGAGTACGACCTACTCTACTACCTTGAAGGACAAGACGTCCCCAAAATGGCTCTTCCAACCGATAATCTTGCACCTAGAGCAAGCTGGATACTGACACGCCCCTTGGAAAACGATCCTCAAGGCCTCCGATGGAATCCTTCTTCAAAAACAGCTGGAACTCTGCAAATGGGAGAGGGAGCAAGAAGAGAACACAGCCACTCCCCAGACGATTCCAGAATAGTGAGCACAGGAGCCAGGGCGCGGTCGCGTAAGCTAACGTGCTTACGGCGCCCACGTATGCGACCGGGCTACCAAACCTCACGCATTACGCGTGAGCATGCCAAACCTCACGCATTACGCGTGAGCATGCGAAACCTCACGCATTAGGCGGAAACACAGCAAACAGCAGCCAAAGGACAGGGAAACCTGCACAAACCTACAAACAGGGATGCAATTTACCAGCACAAGCAGGTTTGAAGCACATCAGCCACCAACGCCCTCCCAAAGAGGACTGATGCATTTTGCCACAAGGGCAACTCCGAATGCAGAGTGGGGCGGGCCCTAGACCACAAGCCACCCTAGCCCTGACATTACACCCCCCTCCCAAGAGTGGTCTAGGGCCCGGCTTTAGAGGGTGGAGGAGGTGGAAACGGCGTATCAAGCGTGGGGCATGAACATTTGCAGCCGGTTCCCAGGAATCATTTTCAGCACCGTATCCCTTCCAGGAGACAAGATACCATAACCTGGAACCCCGATGTCTAGAATCCAAAATGTCTCGCACCTCATACTCCCAATTACCATGAACCAAAATCGGAGCTGGACGGGGAGCCAGATTCTGAGTAGCAGGTTTAAGGAGGGAAGTATGAAACACTGGATGAATTCTTAGAGACTTAGGCAACAACAACTTGAATGTTACAGGGTTCACCTGTCGAAGAACTGGGTAAGGACCAATGTACTTAGGCTGAAACATGCTTTTGTGTTTGAAGTTCAAGTTCTTGGTAGACAACCAAACTTTATCCCCAGGGACATACACAGGACCTGAACGATGTTTTTTGTCATATTGCTCTTTGTATTTCTTCTTGCTTTGCAACAAGCGATCCTGAATTTGATGGTGAATAGTTTGCATGAGTTGTACAGAGTCTCTAACTGCTGGTACACCACCATCATCTTTAGCCATAGTCAATGGTATGGTGTTAGGTTCATAGCCATAGAGTGCCTGAAACGGAGAGGAACCGGTTGATGAATGTGGCGAAGTGTTATACGCAAATTCAGCAATCCAAAGCAAATCCAACCAAGATTTCTTAGAGTCCGTAACATAACACCTTAAGTATTGTTTCAAAGTCTGGTTCAGTCTTTCAGTCTGCCCATCAGTTTGGGGGTGATAACTAGTGGACATATTGGAGGTGATGTGTAGATCTTTGCACCATTGCTGCCAGAACTTGGAAGAGAATTGAGACCCTCGATCCGAAAGCAATACTGAAGGCAGTCCATGTAAGCGCACCACATGTCGCAGAAATATTTGTGCTAACTGTCCCGCAGTGGGTAGCTGTTTACAAGGGATGAAATGAGCATATTTGGTTAAACTGTCCACAACCACTAGAATCACAGTATGGTGTTGAATTGGTGGTAGATCAGTAATGAAGTCCAAAGAAATATGTTTCCATGGTTCAGTTGGTGTCGGAAGAACCTGTAGAAAACCTTTAGGCTTAGTGTGATCGGATTTAAATCTTGCACAGACCTCACAATCATTAGCCATTTTCAGCACATCCTTTTGCAGCGTTGGCCACCAAAACATCTTTTGTATTTTCTCCACAGTCTTCCGAGGGCCTGGGTGACCGGCCATAGGATGTGAATGTAACCAGTTAAATACAGTTTCTTGTAATTGCAAAGAGGGCAGATAAACTTGTTTTCCATGGAAAGGTATCCCTTCTTTGATGGTTTGGTTAGCATTGGAGTTCAGCCATGTTTTCCACAGAGAAGAAGGAAAATTTTCATGAATATTCTCCAAAAATTGGTCTGCCGAAAGTACATTAATTACTTTGCCTGGATCGATTATTGGTTGAGGAGTTCCTTCAAAGCGATGCAAAGAAGAGTCTTTTCTGGACAGGGCATCAGCTTTCTTGTTGTCTTGGCCTGGACGGAAGGTAATTATGAAGTCATATTCGGCAAAGAACATCATCCACCTGAGTTGCCTCGGGGTCAACATTCTGGCTGAGCTCATAAACTGTAAATTTCTATGATCAGTGTACACGGTTACAGTAAATTTCGCTCCCATTATGTAATGTCTCCATTCTTTAAAGGCTTCTAGAATAGCTAATAGTTCTTTTTCAGCTATTACATAGTTTTGCTCTGCGGGATTTAGTTTTCGAGACATGTAGGCAACCGGATGCATTTGTCCAGTAGTGTGATGTCTTTGAGAGAGGATGGCTGCTATAGCTACATCAGAGGCGTCAGCTTCAATGATAAAGGGTTTCTCTACATTGGGATGCATGAGAACTGGAGCTTCAGTAAAGGCTTTTTTTAACTTCTGGAATGCAAGTTCAGCTTCTGTGGACCATTCAAAGTTCACCTTCTTTCTTAACAATCGTGTGATGGGAGCTACTACAGCAGAAAAGTGATCAATGAAGCGGCGGTAAAAATTTGCAAATCCCAAAAAGCACTGAATGTCTCGAACAGATGTCGGAGTGGGCCAATCAGCAACAGCCTTGATCTTTCTGTCTCATTTTCATGCCAGTTGGAGTGAGGAGGACTCCTAAAAATTCGACTTCATGAACATGGAAATCACATTTAGATAATTTGCAGTACAAATTATGAGATTGCAAGGTGCTCAAAACCTTTTTGACGTGACCTTCATGTTCAATTTCAGAATCTGAATAGATCAAAATATCGTCTATATAGACGATAACAAAGAGATCTAGAAACTCTTTCAAGGCATCATTCAAAAAAAACTGAAAAGCAGCTGGTGCATTGCACAACCCGAATGGCATCACCAAGTACTCAAACAATCCATATCGGGTTTTGAAAGCAGTCTTCCATTCATCCCCTTGCCTAATACGAACCAAATGGTAGGCTCCTCTGAGGTCCAACTTAGTGTAGATTTTTGCCTTTTTTACTTGGTCCAATAGAACAGGGATGAGAGGCAATGGGTACTTGTTTTTGACTGTGATTTTGTTCAACGCCCTATAATCAATGCAAGTCCTCAATTCCCCATTAGCTTTCGGAATGAAAAATAAAGGAGACGCTGCCGGAGACTTGGAGGGACGGATGAATCCATTCTCTAGATATTGATCGAGATATTGTCTTAGATGTTGATTCTCTTTTTCAGATAAAGCATAAATGCGACAATTTGGTACACTAGATCCAGGTACAAGATCGATTTGACAGTCATAGCTTCGATGAGGAGGAAGGATGGCTGCCTTGGCTTCACTGAAAACTTCTGTGAAATCCTTGTAAGCTTTTGGTAACAATGTTTCTTTTTCCTCAGCTGTGGCCAATTGACTCAGTATTGGTTTTGAGGTATTGAGACAAGACGAATGACAAAAATCAGATAGGAAAACCAGTTCTCTCTTTCGCCAATCTATGGTTGGATTGTGTAAGCAAAGCCAAGGCATTCCTAAAATGAAACCATACTGAGGTGCTTGGATCACATCAAATTGAAGCTCTTCCTTATGTACTTGTTGCTTAGCATCTTCACAGAACAGAGCAACTTTAGATGTTTGCATGGTTACTGGACCTCCAGCTAGAATTTTTCCATCCACAGCTTGCACTATTTCTGGAGTCTCTTTTTGCTCACAGATGATTCCTAAACGTTGGGCTGTTTCTAAATCTACAAAATTTCCTGTAGCTCCAGAATCGACTAAAACTTCCATTTGGCATGTTTCATGAATTAACCTGATTTGCACAGCTAATCTGAAGTGAGCTTTATAGTTAGAAACGCATGAGTTCACAGAAGGGAAGGCAATAGTACCCAAGAGATCTCCCTTCAAACATCTTGGGCTAGTTAGTTTTCCGATTTTGGATCTGTTTTTTCCAGAGCAGCTGATTTACCAGAGTTAGGGAATTTTCCCTTTGGTTTCGTTAAACAGTCCTTCACGAAGTGACCTTTTCGACCACAATAAAGGCATTGTCCATTCTTTCGACGATTATCTTTCTCATCTTTAGACAATGGTTGTCTTAAAGTTCCTATTTCCATTGGCTCTGAACCAGTTTCTGAATTTGCAAATTGAGGCCTAGATTTAGCTTCTGATCTCCAACTTGGTTTATCCGTTCTTTTTTTATCTGATCTCCGTTCAGAGAGTCTATGGTCTAAGCGCAGCGTTAGATTAATCAATTCAGAGCAAATTACAGGTTGAGGATCAATTTGTGCCAGAACATCTTTTAGATCGTCCTTTAAACCTTGATAAAAGAGAGCTGCTCTTTTTTCCTCTGGCCAAGAAGTTTCAGCGATTAATCTGTTGAAATGAGACAGGTAAGAAACAAGGTCCCTATTGCCTTGTTTCAATTGAAGTAGTTCTCGATCAGCGGACAGAGTAACAGTTCTGCGATCAAAAACTTTTTCAAATTCCTCCACAAATCGTTTCCAATTGTAAAGCAAAGTGTCATCTTGTCTGACCAAAGGAACTGCCCAGTTTGCGGCATCTCCGGTCAAGTAGGAAATTAAAAACGCAATTTTAGACTGTGGGGTTGGAAACGCAGTAGGTCTACAAGCAAAATGCAACTCGATCTGAGTCAAAAAGATTTGCACCTTGGAGGGGTCCCCAGAAAAACGTTCAGGAGCTGCCAAAGGAATTTGAGGGGGCACAGTAACAGCTATGTTTGTATTTCCCCTACTAACACCAGTTTCCTGAACCTCTTCCGGAAGAGGAGTATTCTGTAATTGAATATTTTCTACCTTAGCTGCTAACAAAGCAGTTACATCCATGGTTTCCTTTAAATCTGCTTGAATACGCATGATTGCAGACATTAAGTCATTGATGGTGGTCATTATGACTTCACGTACAGACCAGGAGGAAAAAATAATTCGTGGGCTCACTATTCTGTCAAGGCGACGTTTTCCTCAGGATCTGTCGTGAAGTTATAAAGACCCACCTCTCGATACCTCCAATTCCGAATGTAATTACTACACAGAATCTTGGAGTGATCAAGCGGGGGGGAAAAGGGAGTTAGGAAGGGGACAGCAGGGAAGGAGATCTGGAAAGGAAAAGTTAGTAACCAAACATTCCGTAAATCTAAATTGACTTTAAAATCTAGAGCCAAAGCTGAATTATTCTGCAAAACCCTGTTGCTTAATCACAGACACTGAAGATACATTAGACTTCTTGATACATTAGACTTCTTGATAATAAATACTAAATCTTTCGCAACAACCTTTTCACCATATTGTTATTCTCTTGTGAATAGCGACAAAACATTCTTATCAGAGTTCTGTTATTCTCTTGTGAATTGCGACAGATTCCCTTTAAGCAAAAAACAAACTCACTCCTTAGTAAATAACCTCTTTACCAAAGCTTTGTGAGCAAACCAATACTAAATCACACTGCTATCTTTGTCGTCAGATATAACTAAAACTCCTCTCGACCTTTTCTCCCCAAAGACATTTCAAAGAAAGAGTTGCGCAAAAACAATCAGTTTTAGAAATGAATGCACGCGCTTTCACATACTTTGCACCTTTAAGTTAAACATCTCTTGCCAGCAACCAGATGTAAACGCAGTTTTCAAAGAGCAAAATATACCAATGATTTCACGCTTCTGTGCTCTTAATTATTCCTCATAACATAAACTACTCATTTTAACAAATAAATCAAGAAAGTAAACTCAAAAGACTTTAGCGCCGAGAAATAGGATTGATAAGTCCTACCTGTAGAGTACGACCTACTCTACTACCTTGAAGGACAAGACGTCCCCAAAATGGCTCTTCCAACCGATAATCTTGCACCTAGAGCAAGCTGGATACTGACACGCCCCTTGGAAAACGATCCTCAAGGCCTCCGATGGAATCCTTCTTCAAAAACAGCTGGAACTCTGCAAATGGGAGAGGGAGCAAGAAGAGAACACAGCCACTCCCCAGACGATTCCAGAATAGTGAGCACAGGAGCCAGGGCGCGGTCGCGTAAGCTAACGTGCTTACGGCGCCCACGTATGCGACCGGGCTACCAAACCTCACGAATTACGCGTGAGCATGCCAAACCTCACGCATTACGCGTGAGCATGCGAAACCTCACGCATTAGGCGGAAACACAGCAAACAGCAGCCAAAGGACAGGGAAACCTGCACAAACCTACAAACAGGGATGCAATTTACCAGCACAAGCAGGTTTGAAGCACATCAGCCACCAACGCCCTCCCAAAGAGGACTGATGCATTTTGCCACAAGGGCAACTCCGAATGCAGAGTGGGGCGGGCCCTAGACCACAAGCCACCCTAGCCCTGACACTGTCATTGTCCGTGGCAACAAAACCAATGTTAAGCCCTCTTGGTCGCAGCCATTCAAAGACCTTCCTGTTAAACTCAGCCAAAATGTTTGCAGCAGTATGAGATTTCGCCATAGCAAACATGGCTACAGTTGCATGTCTGCGAGTGTCATTAAAAATCTCAACAGTGTCAACGCCTGCAGATAGCTTTTCTCTACCACCTGAAAAAGAGATCCAGTGTTCAGTGATGCACATGTAATCAGTGGCTTGGCAACTGGTCCGCATGTCTGTTGTCAGGTGGATACTATCAACAGCACTCTGATGTAAGGCTTTTCCAAGCAATTCCAGCACGTCATGATGTAGTGCTGGACCAGCAACTCTGGCAAAATAGTAGCAGCTGGGAACCTTGCATTTTGGGCAGATGATTGACACAAATTCCAGAAAACCCACCCCTTCAACAAAAGAAAAAGGGAGAAGGTCCAGTGCTAACATTTTAGCCAGCTTAGCATTGTACAAATGTGCTACTGGGTGGTTGCGTTCGTACTTTCCCTCCTGCCTTGTAAACATGCTAAGAATGGTACACTGCGTGGTATTTCTTTCCGTTTGGCTCGATGCAGCACTTTGCATCGCAGTACTCCTTGGTGTCTCCGGCTGACTCTTACTCTGTGCCACTGAGATGTTGCTGATGCGGAGGATGTGGGCTGTACCACTCCAGTGCTGGGGACAGGGCTACTTTGTGTACCACTGCCAGATAGAATGTCTCCCTCTTCTTCTTCTTCCTGTTCGACCATGAGTGGACCTTGTACTAGTTTATCCCCACCAACATCAATGGTTCCAGTTTTTATGCTACGAAGGTGGTCCTCCCACTTGATTGCGTGGTGTTTTTTCAAATGGGTCATTTGGCCTCCGGTACCATAGTTTGTACCAAGCTTACCACGACTAACAGAGGAATGACAAATGGAGCATACAGCAATGTTCTCCTCCTTTATGCTAACCGTAAAGAAGTCCCACACTGGGGAGCTTAACTTTTGTCTCCTGCTAGAGGTGCCACTTCCAATGCTGGATGAACTGGAGGGTGTGTGTTGAATTTGACTATGTGGCTGCGCAGTAGTACCACTTCCTACTTCTGCTGAGGTGGCACTTGTGCTGAATGTAGGACGCTGCCGGCCCTTTGCTAATGTAAATATGGAAGCTGGAGGTCGTGTTGGTGTTGCCTGTGTTGGAGGTAAGCGTGCTACATCCCTACTAGTTGCAGCCATTCTGGATAGAGTAAAAATGTTGGTCTCCATGTCCTCGGGCCCGGGACTGATGCTGGTGATGACTGGGTCAGACTCATCATCATAATTATCCTGCTGTTCTACATCGACCTCCATAAGTGTAAGGCTTTCTGGAAGCTTCCTTTTTTTCCTAGCCTGGTCTAGGGATGTGTCTCCCTCTCATGCTCAGGTTGTTGTGGCTCCCAAGTGAGATCTAGATCATCAGAAGGAATGCTTGGCGAAGAACTCGATGGACTAACCCTTCTTTTCCTTGGTGGGGATTTGGAAGACAATAGATCTCCTGCATGAGTGGCGTCCTCTTCTTCTTGCTCTGCATGAGGCTAAATTTCCTGAACTGCCCCAACTTTGGGAGTAACAACAATTACTATTGTGGGTGGTGGTTTGCGGTTGTTGTTGTTCACCACTTATCTGCTGTGTTCCCTCATGCATTGATTGTGTACTACTTTGAGATAGCGATAAGTTTAGCTCAGGCTCAGCATCACTGCTTTCCGCCATTAGGTTGGCTACCTCTTCCACACTCATCTGCTTGTGCCTGTGTTGGTGGGTTGGGCCCACTGTTGCGGAGGTGCTGACCCCAGCTTGCCCCCAGTACACCGCTGCTGCAGGCGTACTTTTTGGTTTCCCAAAAAAGGTTTTGGGGTCAACACCAGACTTAAGTGTCACTTCCTTCTTCTTTTCTTCCTTCTTCTTCGCAGCAGCTTTCTTGATCTTGGAGCACCTGGTACCTGCTTTCTTTGGGCCCATCTTCTTCAGATGTCTGCAGCACTCAGTTGCACAAGTTGCAGAGATGTCTGGTCAGGTCACACCACATGTCACGTATAAGCGAAGGACGTCTGTCTGGCAGTACAACAGGCGATGAATGATGACAGACACCTTCTCCTCAGTCTTTTGTCCACCTACATGCAAAGAAGGCAGAGGAACATCAGTCAAATGTGGAATTTGTTGTGCTTTAATTTTAATTACTAGTAGTGTTAGTACACTCAGTAAGAGTAAGAATAGCAAAGAGCTAAAATACAAATGTAGTGGAAGTGGAACGTGTTTATCCTTAATTTGTGTATCATGTCGGATGGATGCAGCATCAGTGACCTGCAGCAGATAGCAATGGGGATGGAAACTGTAAGCCAACAGGAACAATGGAAAGACACAAAGGCCTATGTAGCAAAAACAAAACAGCACACTACTACTACCAACACCACGGCCCCCGGCCACATGGTCACTCATCACAGGCACATGGGTAAAGCTCAGAAAACAATGAACTCAAGCAGGCCTATATCCCTATATGACCAGACAAAGGCGGATGCCTGTTACACATCACAGCTTAATGCAAAAAAGAAAATCCACATGGCTAAAAAGGTTGGAAAGTTACACAACAACAGCACATACAACAAAGGCATTTATTAACACACATCCAAGAAGTTAACTACAACCCAAACACCACATTTGGGAATTCTATCCAATGCCATCCATGCCCTAAATGATGTTTAAATTCAACAGACAACATAGAAACAGCTACATCAAGCACCACCAATGACTACCTCTGGGACTCTAGGCCTACTGGCAGAATAGGCCACAAGTTTGGAGGCCTAAGGCATGGCCTGGCTACCCACAACAACATGAAAAGAAAGAGAAGACAGACAATGCATGCCTATGACAAAAGCATAATGCTTGGCTTCACAAAATGGCCACCACCCACATGGTCAGCCCACCCTCAAACAACAAAGTACCTACAAAGGACAGGAACAGGAAGTTGAGGTCTCTGTGGAACTTTAAAAAAAAAGTGAAAACAGAAAAATTATTCCATGCTCCAAAAACTACAACCAAATGACAACCTGAGGAGTTTTTTTAGCAAAATGAACAAAATCATCATTTTCGAGAAGGTTTTATGCAACTCGAGACATATTGCTCGCGAGATTGCAAATTTGGCGTGTTCGGCAGCTCGAACTGTAGAAAAAGTCGTTATCGCGAGCACGCAGATTGAGCGCACGAAGAAGACAAAAACTGTAAGGTCGCGTTGTCCCACTGTGTAAAGTTACCAATAATACGCGAGCTGAATTCCTAGGGTTACCTACTGGCAGAAAAAGCCCTATTATTTAACACACACCCAAAACCTGAAATTCCACCCCAAAAACCACATTTTGCAAATCAATCCAAAGCCATTCATGCCATACATGATGTTACAAATTAAACAAACACCACAAAAACAGTTGTTTAATTTTCTTACACCCATGATGACTTGAGTAGTACCTCTGGGCCTACTGGCAGAGTAGGCCACACGCATGGAGGCCTATGGCAAAAGCACAGTGGCTGGTCCCACAAAAAAGCGGCCACCACATGGCCAGGCCACCCACAGAAAGTACATACAATGAACTCAAGCAGGCCTACACTAACTATATGAACTCCTAGGGTTACCTATTGGCTGAAAAGCCAATATTTAATTAACACTCACCGAAAAAAGGAAATTCCACTCCAAATATCACAGTTTGCAATTGAATCCAATGCCAAATCAATGATGTTTAAAAACTTGAAATTCAACAGACACCACAGAAAAAATGGTTGGACCCATGGTTACCTCTGGGCCTACTGGATGAAATTTCAAAGAAATACAACTTTGCCCCTCATGAAAGTACAGGATTGAAAAGCCCAGAAAACTGTAGGTAAAAAAGCCCAAATCAAACAAACATGTACACCAATTCTCCAACTTACTTGTAAAATAAAATTTCAAATCCAAAAGTCCTCAATAAATCCAATCCAATGATATGATGCAGCAGACATACAAAAAGTGATCCTTCCAGCTCCAAATCCAAATGAAAGGGAACAGCACATGGACAACGCACTAGGTGGAGCCTTCTGGACAGGAACAGGAAGTTGGAGACTCAGGGGCACTTCCTTCCTCTTGAAATAAAGAGTAGAAAAAAAGAGGACTCCTTGCACAAAAGACTACAGCCAAATCACAATCGGAGGGGTTTTTCTGAGCAAAATGATAATTTTCAAGAAGGTTTTACCATGCTCGAGATATATTCTGTGCCAGATTGTAGTTTCTGCGTGTTCGGAAATGCAATCTTACCAACACTGCGCTGGAAGGAAGATCGTGTGTCTAAATGACGTGATCACGTGTCCAAATTACGTGATCGCATTTGCACAGTCTTGCGGGATTGTGCGGCCGGATTCCAAACCTCGTGACGCACGCGACCGGGAGAAAAAATCGAGAAGGCGAACGCAGAACCACGGTAAGATGTTACCGTGCACGCGAGAATGCTATTGAGCTCGCGAGGAAGAAAAAAACTACTCTACGCTGTAGATTGCGAAGTATTCGACAACTTCGCGTTCACTGTGAAGCGCAGTTGCCGAAACTTCGCAAACTCAGCGAGCGGAGGGTTAGTCATGATTGGTCTGGGTGCCATGGTTCGGCACTCAGAGAGGGAGTGGTAGCCTGGGCATGTGCCCCACCCAGTCTGTAATGCAGCCAGGGTGGAGAACATACAAAGGGCAGATGATGGTTTGGCAGGCCGAAGAAGACCGAGCAAATCATCATGCTCACTTAAGTGCGCATACCACTCTTCCCCCTGCAGGTAGACAACTCAGCCCAGCCCCACCCTTTAAAAAAAACTGGGCAACTACCACAAAAATAAAATAATAATAACGTTATGTTATTATCATTTTATTTTTCGTGTGGGGCAACGCTCCTCCGCCTTAGAGGAGGAGCAACCGCTATATATAGTGCTTTGACCTACCCTGTTAAGCAAGCCAAGTTGTAATATTAAAGTAGAGATTTATTTGACAACTGAGAAATGGCTTTACACTCTCTACACCTCTGGCAAGCATTCCACCAAGTTAAAACTTTGCACAATTAAGTAGCACTAATCGTAGAATGTGGTGGGAACAGGATCTTGGTCTTGAGACACTATCCTTTGAGTGTCTGAATACAGGATACCTTTTCAACATTATTTAGCAAGATAGCATGGTGGAATACCACAGCTATAATGACTTAAGACGAGATTTAGATCATTATTGCCTTTGCACTCAAGAGGGAACTGTGCTGGATTTGATACTCATCCTCCGTTGACATCATAGTCGACATGGGCACCACACAAAGACCATTCATAACTGTAAGTTATGAGAAGTGTCTCCAGACAGTCTTCCCTTGTTGTGTCAAAATCTGTGCTTTTGAAGAAATGCATGACTGCCTCAGCAGAATCTAAAAAAAACACTTATTTTCCAGAGCCAAGCTATAAAATGAAGGTCTTACAAACAATAATATGTTTTGCTGCAAATCAGTTCTATGACAGGTCCGGAGGCAAGGGTTATGCATCACTTTCTTCACTTTATTTCTCTAGCTGTGGTTGCCAAGTACATTTCTCACCAGCAAAAATATCGGTTAGAAGCACTAGATTTCTCAGTCAAAGGGAAAATAAATTACAACAAAGTAACGGAAGAGTCCTCACTCGTGGTAATGAGTGCACAATATTTTCCTGTGAACACCCTGGAACCTCCTCTTTCTTCACTGCTTAAGTTAAGTTGCACAATTGCCTTCCTCCCACTGTCTTTGGTCTAATATATGTATCTTTCCCTGAAAACTGTCAAGGAATCACTGCAGCGGATTCCCTCAGTAACACATAGTAGCTTCCCCTATAATTGTCAGGTGTAAGCTTGCATATAAGATGACTGCAGGCAGATATATATATATATATATATATATATATATATATATATATATATATATATATATATATATAAACACACACAGGTTTTGGCGTGCTTAAGCCGTCTTTCACGGCGGGCTCTCGACGGGGAACGCCAACCCCTATAAATCAGCACACTCCTGGTCGCAGCACTTCATGAAATGAAAAACCAGAGTCGGAGCCCAAATCAGATGCGGTGTTGTCAAGGTTTATTCGGCAAAGGAAACACCCAACGCGTTTCGTGATCCACTGACCACTTTCTCACGGGTGGAGTTTACCTGGGTCAACCTCCATTTAAAGCAACATACTTTTTTAGAATTTTACACACGTGATCATAGACATAGAAAAAATGATGAATAACTTATAGCTATGTCGGCACATTCACATCAGTCCACTTGGAGCTCATTGAAAATCCTGCCTGTCATATAATGGACTGAATTGCCCACTGGGGCAACACGACCTTTGACTAACCCATCACAAGTACTGATGTGAATGTGTAACATGGTACTGCATAATGGGGCTGGCCAACCTTGGCGCATATGAAATTACCTGGCTTCAGTTTTCGAAATAGGCTAAAACTGTGTAATATCCAGGGAACTTTACATCATTATTATGGACATGATATGTTTCCGTTATTCCTGGATGTGATATAATAATTTTTCACTTGAAACAATGTTTTCTAAAATTGCCGACATAGCTATAAGTTATTCATCATTTTTTCTATGTCTATGATCACGTGTGTAAAATTCTAAAAAAGTATGTTGCTTTAAATGGAGGTTGACCCAGGTAAACTCCACCCGTGAGAAAGTGGTCAGTGGATCACGAAACGTGTTGGGTGTTTCCTTTGCCGAATAAACCTTGACAACACAGCATCTGATTTGGGCTCCGACTCTGGTTTTTCATTTCATGAAGTGCTGCGACCAGGAGTGTGCTGATATATATATATATATATATATATATATATACATACATATATATATATATTTATAGATAGATAGATAGATAGATAGATAGATAGATAGATAGATAGATAGATAGATAGATAGATAGATAGATAGATAGATAGATAGATAGATAGATATACAAGTGATTCCTCAAACCTCCACACGGCGTGGCGAAAGAAGAAGACGGACCCCACGGCTTCAGGCAAGATGTTATTTTATTTTTTGGAACCTTTCAAGCGACACGTTTCGAGTACCAAGTATTCTTGATCACACACCTGTTAAACAGTCAGCTTGCTTTTTTAAATGCTGTGTTTCCCTGGCCCAACCTATGGGCCACACCTCCTAAAGTGCATCACATGACTTGTTCATGAACATAGAAATAGTGCATATTGTGAATGGGAAATACTGAACGACCGAAGTCTTCAATTCAAGTATATACAATTCGCCTGAATGTATACATATATGTTAATGAAATAAATTACATTTTCTTTCATTTAAAATAATTGTCCCATATATTTGATATTTTTTAAATCACTCAATTGCACACATTTCATTGACGTGCATCTTTCAACAATTATCATCACTGCATGAATGCAAAAAATACCAACTGGTATATAAAGTGACTAGTGCAGAATTCTATGCCAAAACAATATATTCAATAAATTGTTGATCATCCTTATTTACAATTTCTCATAACTGCATGAATGCAGATACGACTGGGTACTTGAAATCACTAAAACTTTGGAAAGCTGACTAACACAATTGAATAAATATTGTATTGATCATAAATCAAGTCAATCATGTAAATAATTTTTTTTGTGGAAAGCAACCCCTTGTTAACCCACGAGCTTATGTACTATATACTTATTCAAAATTTAAAATATTAAATTTCGTACATCATAAATATTAAGACCTATTTACATTGATTTTTGTATTCAAAAATTATAATAAAAGTGCAAATCTGTACATGTGCATCTTTAGTGATTGAAAAACAAAAAAACACTAAGAAAAAAGGGGAGAATATTATTTTGAACTGTACAAGATATTAAAAAAGAGAGAGAAAATAGGAATTTTTCATATATACACATATGTAATTCATGTATAGCTGTGATTAAGGTTGCATTGATTTCATAATATGCCCTTAATATGTACATGTGTGTAGCTCTATGGTTTTTTTCCCCTCATCGCTGACTCAAATCAACGATCTTGATCAAAAAACAAAGTACACATAGAGTTTCCAAGTTTTGCAATATTCACATGAATTCGCCTCGAACCAATGTTGACAATTTAGTGGTCTTTATAAAACATTATGCAGATCTTCTGTTGCATTAAGACCATAGGGCTGTTTGCTGTCTAATTCGATGATATATTTGATTTCCAGCTTTCTCAGCAATTTATCCCTGTCCCCACCCCTTCTCAGTGGGGGTACCGCATCGATGACAAAATAACTCAAGCACGACAGATCCCTGTTGTGCTTTAAGTGAAAATGCCGTGCCACGGGGTAGGCCGAATCATTATTTACAACTGCCCGGAGATGCTGCAGGATCCTGACATGCACCTGCGACCGCGTGCTTCCAACATAGCACAGACCGCATGTGCACGTCAGGACGTACACAGCAAACTCCGTACGGCAGTTGAAATTGCCTCTGATCGCTGTTTTGGTGCTGCTAAAGGGAGTCTCATAGTGCGTGGTGTTTCGTCCAAATTTGCATGCACGGCATGAGAAACATTTGTAAAAGCCTCTCCTGTTGAGCCAGGCACTGCCACTGCCTAGCTCAGGGCTGGATTTAACCAATTTGCTGTGCATGCTGTAGGCTCTTCTGAAAGTGACAATAGGTCTGTCAGGGACTCTCAAGCTTAGTGCACCGTCTGTTTTTAAAATAGACCAATGTTTGTTGATGATGGATTTAATTTGACGCTGTTGTTGGCTGAAAGTAGTTATCAACCTAGGGCCTTGTTCATTATTATTAGGTTCAGTGGATTTGGGAATAAACAGAGATTCCTGTGTCCTTTCTTTGGTTTTAAACATTGCTTTAGAAAGGATAGATTCACTGTAACCCCTTGCTCTCAAGCGTTCCATCATCAATATGGCACCCTCATCAAATTTCTCACTGCTACTGCAAATTCTTTTTAGTCGCAGAAGTTCCCCCAAAGGCATGCTATTTATGACATGTTGAGGATGTCTGCTACTGGCGTGCAGTATACTGTTGCCCGCCGTGGGCTTACGATACATTGATGTTGTGATATTACCACCATCAATTGTAATTTGGACATCTAGAAATTCTGCTGATTGTTTGCTTATCTTAGATGTGAAAAAAAAATTTCTGGTGTTATGGTTGAGGGCTTCAACAAACTGGTGTGCACTGGAGATGTCCCCTTCCCATATGCAAAAAACGTCATCTATAAATCGCATCCAGTGTATGACACGATTAAAACCCGGTACCGCGATGAGATCCCGCTCCTCCCACCAGCCCACAAGTAAACATGCGTAGCTGGGGGAGAAACAGGATCCCATCGCAACACCTCTGATTTGTTTCCAAACTCTTTTGTCATACATAAAGAAGTTGTTGTTTAGACACCAATTTACTAAGTCACATAGCATTTGATTATGACCATAGTATTCACATGATTTCTGTCCCAAATAATATCTAATTGCCTCTACCCCTTTACAGTGTTCAATACAAGTGTACAATGACTCGATGTCCAATGTCATCATACACCAATCAGTTTGCCACTGTATTAAGCCAAGCTTGGATAAAAAATCACCGGTGTCTTTGATATAGCTGGCTAGATTTTGGAAGTGTTCTTGTAAGAAATAATCAATATAACGGGAAACGTTCTCACCCATACTCTTCATCGCAGAAATGATCGGCCTACCGGGTATTGGATGTCTCATCTTATGCACCTTTGGTATCAGATATAGGTGCGGCATAACCGGGTTTTTTTACATGTAAAAAGCATGTTTATTTATTTGTTTATTTATTTATTGAGCGCGACAGCTACCCAAAAAGGGTTTCCCGGCGCTAGAAGATACTGAACCAAGAGGGAGGAGAAAGTCTCAGGGAGGAGACCGGGCAAGTTACTGGTTGAATAGCCAGGTCTTGATGGCTTTACGGAAATGATTGTAGCGAGTTTCTAAGCGGAGAGGTTGCAGGAGGGAGTTCCAGAGCTTGGGACCTAGAAGGGAGAAGGATCGGCCTCCCATCCTTGCTCGGCGTGTTTTGGGGACACAGAAAAGGCCTTGGGTGGAGGATCTCAAGCATCGGGCCGGCGTATAGGTATGCACTAGGGTTTGGAGGTATTTGGGTGCATTTCCCCATTTTATTCTATGAATGAGGCTGAGAGTTTTGAACTTGACCCTGTTTTTCGACTCTTAGCCAGTGAAGAGCCTTAAGGTGACCGGACATACGTTCCCTCCTATGGCATTTGCATAGCAGTCTGGCTGCAGCTTTTTGTACCAGTTGGAGGCGTCGCATGACTGCCTGTGATGCCCCCAAGAAAAGGACATTACCGTAGTCTAAACGGGAAGTGATCAGTGCGTTGACCACAGTCGTTTGTGTGTCGTCCGGGAGCATCCAAAGGATTTTTCTGAGACATCACAGGTGGCTGTGAGGTAGTTGACCTGGGGTTCCATGGTTAGGCCCTTGTCGATGGTAATGCCAAGATTACGGACTTGTTGTGACGGAGTTTGTAAGGGGCCCATTTCGGATGGCCAATGTCTTGGATTCCAGAGGTTCGGGTTGGGGCCCACTATTAAGACCTCTGTTTTGCTGTCGTTAAGTTTAAGCATATTAGTGCTCATCCAGATGGCGATGTTCCTGAGGCCTGTCTGCAGGAGGGAGGGGGAGTCCTGGTCATTGTTTGAGAGAGAGAATACAATTTGTGAATCGTCGGCGTACGTGAACATATTGAGACCAGCTGTTTCAGCGATCTGGGCGAGCGGGGGGACATAAAGGTTAAAAAGCAGGGGGCTTAACACCAATCCTTGTGGCACTCCATAGGGGGAGAGATGGACGTTGGATGCCGCGGTGCTAGAGGAGATCTGAAATGTCCTCAGTGTCAGGAAGGATGCAATCCAATCAAGTGTCTTTCCTCTAATACCCATGTTGGAGAGTGAGGCAAGCAGTATATTGTGGGAGATGGTGTCAAACGCTGCGCTGAGGACGAGTAAAATCAGCGCAGCTGAGTCCCCTTTATCGACCAGTAGGCGGAGATTTTCCATTACTAGTAGTGTTGTCTCCGTCGAGAAACCGGGGCGGAAACCCGATTGGGAGGGGTGCAGAATATCGTTTGCCTCCGCAAACCTTGCGAAGTGTCCATGGATATGATTCTCCAAAATTTTGGAGAAGACGGGCAGGAGGGATATAGGATGGAAGTTTGCCAGGATTTTCGGATCAGACGATGGTTTCTTGAGAAGAGGTGAAACCATAGCATGTTTCCAAGGTGCCGGGACCTTCGCCATGGAAAGGTATAGGTTCAAGGTTTGGCATATCACGGCGAGTAGTGGGGTGTCCAGGAGTCTGAGTATTGGGATAGGGAGGGGGTCAGTGGGCGAACCAGATTTAACTTTCCCTAGGATGTCTTGCAGACCCTGAATGTCGATCCCGGGCCATGATGTTAATGGCTCATAGGACAGATGAGGTTGAGGTGAGATGTCCTCTGTGTTAGGGCTGGGGTCTTGCACCCTTATAGTTTGAACCTGGTGCTGTTTTAATATATCCTGGTAGATTGTCTCTATCTTCGTTGTGAAATATTTCGCTAGCTCTTCACACTGGAAACTGTTCAGAGGAAGAGGTTTGGCTGTTGTATCAGAGCCCGCTAACTCTTTTACAAGGTTAAAAAGAGTTTTGGATTTATTAGTAGCTTCAGAGATAGATTTGGCTACGTAGTTGGCTCTAGCCGTGTAACAGGCTCTATGATAAAGCTTGAGCTCGTTTCTATAGTTCGAGCTGGCAACCGGGGAGTAATCTTTCCTCCAGATGCGTTCCAAGCGTTTGCATTTGGATTTAGTGGCCTTCAGTTGTTCATTATACCATAAAGCTGGTGAGTTGTGAGGGGTGGATTTTTTGCATGCCAGGGGAAGGCAGATGTCCAGGGCACTTAGGAGCCATTTGTTAGTCTTGGAGGCTACAACCTCCAAGTCTTCGGTTTCAAATATTTCATCCAGAGGGGCAGAGATTAGGACGGACGCGAGGTGGTTTATGTCCAATTTCTTCCAATTTCTTGTGAAGGACTTGTTTGTCCCGCATGGAGGGTTAGAAATCGTATGATCGTCCACATTGAATTTTATTAAGATGTGGTCTGACCAGTCTAAGGGTAGAGCAGGCTGGCAGTGTAGCAGGGGAAGGCTGGAAAAAATAGGGTCCAGGAGGTGGCCCCCTTTGTGTGTTGAGCCCGAGTTACTTAAGGTAAGGTTCATGGCGGCCAGGTCATGAACTAAATTGTTTCCTGGTTTGTTGGTTGGGTCGTTGAAGTGAATGTTCAGGTCGCCAACGATAGAGAGGTTGTTATAGTTTACCCTTACTGATGCGGTCCAGTCCACTAGTTGGGTGGCCCAAGGTTGTATAGGGCCAGGTGGACGGTAAATCAGGAGACCCGTGAGGGTGAAATTCGGGTGGAGTTGGAGTTTAAAAAGGGCCATCTCACAGGTGGTTAAGGAAATGGGTTCCAAAGTACATTGCAGCGTTTTTTTGAAGATGACTGCTATCCCACCTCCAATACCGGTGGTTCGGTCATTACGGATGATGGCATAGTTTGAAGGTAGGGCTTCAGCGATGTCTGGGCTAGAGCTAGCATGTAGACAAGTCTCAGTGAGAAAAAGGGCATCTAGTGAGTTGTCGGACAGGAGGTCAAATATGTCTCTTTTATGTTTACTGAGTGACCTGCAGTTCAGGCTACCAAGAAGCCATGTGGGTGCCGACTTACGGCCATTGGATCCGGGCCGACAGAGCTGCGGGACGTCAAGTTGAAAGTTGCATGCAGGGCTTGCGATAGGGTTGTGCCTGTCGTTGGGTAAAATTGCACAGTTGTGTTTGGCAGGTGGTTGCAAGGCAAGTAGCAGCTCGGGCGTGTAGGAGTGAACTATATTGGAGTTTCCTCCAGGGGTTACGGGCCCTGGGCCCGGCCTGGCGCAGACGGGCTTGCCTTTGGTGCCCCTTCGGCGCGCAGACGGCGCGCCCGCTGCGCTCATCCGCTGCGCGTCCGGAAGATGCACATGATTTATAGGGAAGTAGGGCGGTGGGGGCATGGCC
The DNA here is from genome assembly GCF_964263255.1 of Lissotriton vulgaris. NCBI lineage: Eukaryota > Metazoa > Chordata > Amphibia > Caudata > Salamandridae > Lissotriton > Lissotriton vulgaris. The sequence continues at coordinate 440,629,931 of NC_141693.1, forward strand.
TCAGAAAAGGGGCGTGGCCTCCGGGCTCGCCAGAATGGCGGCAAGAATTGGGTTCGATTCTGGTGTCGCGGCAGTGCTAAATCCGCTGCGCGGCTGATCAGGAGTGAGTGGGTGAGTTTAAAAATAATGCTAAACAAGTGGCACTCAATTTTTAAAAATACAGGTCGCGCTCCCGGCTTCCGCCTCAGGAGGTCAATGCTTCTGAAGGAGGCGCTTGCAATCAGCGTCTACTTATAGGTCGCGGCGGGGGGCGTGGCCTCAGAAAAGGGGCGTGGCCTCCGGGCTCGCCGGAATGGCGGCAAGAAGTGGGTTCGATTCTGGTGTCGCGGCAGCGCTAAATCCGCTGCGCGGCTGATCAGGAGTGAGTGGGTGAGTTTAAAAATAATGCTAAACAAGTGACACTCAATTTTAAAAAATACAGGTCGTGCTCCCGGCTTCCACCTCAGGAGGTCAATGCTTCTGAAGGAGGCGCTTGCAATCAGCATCTACTTATAGGTCGCGGAGGGGGGCGTGGCCTCAGAAAAGGGGCGCGGGCTCCGGGCTCGCCGGAATTGCAGCAAGAAGTGGGTTCGATTCTGGTGTCGCGGCAGCGCTAAATCCGCTGCGCGGCTGATCAGGAGTGAGTGGGTGAGTTTAAAAATAATGCTAAACAAGTGGCACTCAATTTTTAAAAATACAGGTCACGCTCCCGGCTTCCGCCTCAGGAGGTCAATGCTTCTGAAGGAGGCGCTTGCAATCAGCGTCTACTTATAGGTCGCGGCGGGGGCGTGGCCTCAGAAAAGGGGCGTGGGCTCCGGGCTCACCGGAATGGCGGCAAGAAGTGGGTTCGATTCTGGTGTCGCGGCAGCGCTAAATCCGCTGCGCGGCTGATCAGGAGTGAGTGGGTTAGTTTAAAAATAATGCTAAACAAGTGGCACTCAAATTTTAAAAATACAGGTCGCGCTCCCGGCTTCCGCCTCAGGAGGTCAATGCTTCTGAAGGAGGCGCTTGCAATCAGCGTCTACTTATAGGTCGCGGGGGGGGCGTGGCCTCAGAAAAGGGGCGTGGCCTCCGGGCATCTCCGGAATGGCGGCAAGAAGTGGGTTCGATTCTGGTGTCGCGGCAGCGTTAAATCCGCTGCGCGGCTGATCAGGAGTGGTTGGGTGAGTTTAAAAATAATGCTAAACAAGTGACACTCAATTTTTAAAAATACAGGTCGCGCTCCCGGCTTCCGCCTCAGGAGGTCAATTCTTCTGAAGGAGGCGCTTGCAATCAGCATCTACTTATAGGTCACGGTGGGGGGCGTGGCCTCAGAAAAGGGGCGCGGGCTCCAGGCTCGCCGGAATTGCCGCAAGAAGTGGGTTCGATTCTGGTGTCGCGGCAGCGCTAAATCCGCTGCACGGCTGATCAGGAGTGAGTGGGTTAGTTTAAAAATAATGCTAAACAAGTGGCACTCAAATTTTAAAAATACAGGTCGCGCTCCCGGCTTCCGCCTCAGGAGGTCAATGCTTCTGAAGGAGGCGCTTGCAATCAGCGTCTACTTATAGGTCGCGGCGGGGGGGGCGTGGCCTCAGAAAAGGGGCGTGGCCTCCAGGCTCGCCGGAATGGCGGCAAGAAGTGGGTTTGATTCTGGTGTCGCGGCAGCGCTAAATCCGCTGCGCGGTTGATCAGGGGTGGTTGGGTGAGTTTAAAAATAATGCTAAACAAGTGACACTTAATTTTTAAAAATACAGGTCGCGCTCCCGGCTTCCGCCTCAGGAGGTCAATTCTTATGAAGGAGGCGCTTGCAATCAGCGTCTACTTATAGGTCGCGGCTGGGGGCGTGGGCTCAGAAAAGGGGCGTGGCCTCCGGGCTCGCCGGAATGGCAGCAAGAAGTGGGTTCTATTCTGGTGTCTTCGGATGAGATCAAATTTTCCCGTTTGAATGACATTGGCATCTTCTTTAAGGTGTCCCTGGCTTGTTTATACTCCAAACCACTGTTCCTGGCATAGCAGTTGCTGTCACCCAGCTGTCTCATTGCTTCTGCCATGTATTCATGTTTCTGCCAAAGAACAATATTTCCACCTTTGTCAGATGAATTGATCACTATTTCCTGATTCTTGCTCAGCTTGTCCATCAGTATGTCATACTGCTTGGATTGAAATTTTTTGACATTTCTTCGACCTTTGATTCGCCTGTTCAGTGTGTTTAAGTCTTCTACCACGCACTCGTGAAAGATGTCTACCGCGTCCTTTGGCATGACGGGGACAAACTTACTTTTTGTTTTAAAGGGACTTTCTCCTGCTCTTTTTTTGTACAACATTGATGGCCTGAAGTTGGTTCTGAGTATCGGGTATGTCATCCATTTCACTTTCGTTGGAAATATCAGATCCAGTACCAAGATCACATAATGTTAGCAAAGTTCTGGCGTCACTTGCTGCAGCCAGAGGGGGAATGTTGGTTGTATTCTCAGTATTCTCAGTACCCCTGCTGGCCGTATCTTCCTTGTTGGGATTTGATTTGATGGCAAAGAATGTCTTTAATTTTAATTTTCTTATGAATAGAAAAACATCCGCCCTTGTATTGACAAAGCTGAAAGAGCTCTCTGGGCAATAATTCAGGCCCAAAGACAATAGTTGCTGCTCAGCTATGGTTAATGTCATATTGGATAAATTGGTAACTGTTCTAGCCATGATTATTGCTTCTTGTTCTTTTTGTTGAACCACAGCTTCTTTTTTGTTTGCTGCAGATTTGGCGTGTTTCCTCCTTGCTTTGCGCCTTGCGCCTCTTGCGGCAGCATTGTTGCGAGTTCTGGGTCAAAGGGTTTGGAGGCGATCCTCGACTAAAAAAAATCTATTTCCTCACCCAAATCCAAGATTACATTGGTTTCATTGTCTTCATCCAGACCCAGAGTGGATCCTTATGAGCTAATGGAACTTGAAAGGGAGATGGCATCAGAATCTGATAGGCCTGAGGGCCCTGGTCGATCATTAGCATTAGGCTGCTGTGCGCACTTTAATTTGTTGTTAAGTTGCCTTTGTTTTTTGGCCTGATCGAACTTACATGCAAAAGTGTATATTTGACCTGTCTCATAATCGTTAAGGTCACGTGCAAATTTATGTATCTTGTTCAGCTTTATTTTTTCTTCATGTTTTTTTAGTCTTTCTCCGATTTCCTTGCGACCCTTATCGATAAGTGCCTTCGCGTCAGCTTCAACAAATTTATCCAGGTCTTCATTGATTTTTTTCAGTTTATCCATATATATATATTATACCTACTGGCGGTCACCAGTAGGTAGTTGTAGTTAGGACCAAAGTTTCCATAGGGAAATCGTTTATTGTTTTGCCAATAACTTTGGTGCAGCATGACAAAACACCACAAAATTTTAACAAAACACCCCCTTTTTGCTCAGCTGCTGTGTTGAAAGTTTTGGGGTGATCAGTCAAGATGGGGCTGAGAAAAAAGGGGGTCCCAAAACGCTTTTCCTCATATTAAGTCTTTGGGGATTTTTGATTTTTTTTAACACGACTACAGCCCGAACTGCTGAACGGAATTACACCAAATTTAGCAGAAAGCTTGATGTTGGTACAGAAAGTGTGCTTTTGTGATTTAGTGTAAATTCATTTAGTAGTTTATGAGATATCTATATTTAAAAAGGATTGATATCTTGAACACGAGTCCTTGCAGTAGACTCGCAAATCTTACTAAAATTTGATTGGCTATCAACAATTCAACCATGAAGTGTTGGCAGTCATCTTGGAAATCAGCTTGAAGCCGAGACCCAGAATAAAAGTTGAGAAAAAGAAAAGGGGGAAGGGTAGCAATACCCAGACCTCCCAAATATGGAGGGGGGTCCCTCAGGAACCAAACTGTGGGTTAAAAGCTTTTATTTTTAGTTTGGTGGGGAGCCACATCAAAATAATAAAAAAATGAAGCCTGGGCTCCCGTACTTCGTTTACTATATGCCCCCGGATGGGCCAGGTCCTGGGGACATTATAGAAATGAGGATGGGGGGCACATGGGTCCCTCTTCTCTGGCTATTCAAAGCCCGGGGACCGCCACCTCCCTGGGTCAATGATCTTATTATATGTGGGTGAGCTTAATGTTCCCCCACTGCCCTGGGGACAACCACCTCCGCGGGGCACAGAAGTACATAAAAATAATGCGGTTTATCCCTTTTGCCTTCCTCCGCAGCTCTGAGGACCACCAAATTTGAACAGTGGAGGGCGCCATGCGGCTCCCTACAGGAGCCCTATGTGGTCCTGGGGACAACCACTTATCAAAAAGAATTCCTTTCTGTGTATTACTCTTTTAGTTAGTGACCATGAGGCCTACATATTTAGATCAATGACATTTGATTTGTAACTGTGACACTAGACAAATATTAGTACTCCACACTAGAATATCCTTTTTGTTACTCTCAAAATGTATTTTCATAGGAAAACATTTATACTCAATAAAACCATATTTTAAAATTGCATTCAATATATACTTTGATTGGGTGCTCTGGTACAATCTTATATATGCTATCTAACAATTCCGGTTTACGGTGTCTATCTCAGAGTCACACACAATTTGAAGTCATATACTTTCAAAATTACAAATTAAATACTAAACAAGTACATTTCATATATATTAAAAAGTCCCACTGTCGACGTGTTTCGGTGCGTTGGTTACAATTATGGCACCTTCCTCAGGATGGACGGAGGTTAAAACCAAATGTTATACTTCTTTTTGAAGTATAGGGATTGGTGTCCTTCTATGGATTTTCAGGACAACTGTATCACCTCTTAACTTTGTGATTTTAAGCCACTTGCATCATAGTCAGTGGAGTCATAGAATTTATTAAAAAGTCTGGTTGACACATATTCAATGGTGTCTTAAAGCAGGTACGTCTTTCAATATGCACCGCCTGTAATTGGTTATCTTGCCGTGCCAATGGGTTTTACGCCTAATGTTAACATTCAGGCTGTCCTTCCCTGCACCTTCTCAAGTGGTGTCTTGGTACCGGTTAAGGACTGCAATGTCCCTTGGCAGCTGAATAGGGACAACGCTATCTCCTTTTCTTTAAGCGCTGTTAGCCACACTGTTGGTTTTGGGGATATTTTCACTTCTATCTTCTCCCAACCTTCAAATTTTAGAGTCTCGGCGAGCCTGCTTGTGACGGCGTCCTGCTTCCACCGCAACTGGGCACAAAGTTAAGAGGTGATACAGTCGTCCTGAAAATCCATAGAAGGACACCAATCCCTATACTTCAAAAAGAAGTATAAAATTTGGTTTTAAGCTCCGTCCGTCCTGAGGAAGGTGCCATAATTGTAACCAATGCACCGAAACGCGTCGACAGTGGGACTTTTTAATGTATATGAAATGTACTTGTTTAGTATTTAATTTGTAATTTTGAAAGTATATGACTTCAAATTGTGTGTGACTCTGAGATAGACACCGTAAACCGGAATTGTTAGATAGCATATATAAGATTGTACCAGAGCACCCAATCAAAGTATATATTGAATGCAATTTTAAAATATGGTTTTATTGAGTATAAATGTTTTCCTATGAAAAAAAATTTTGAGAGTAACAAAAAGGATATTCTAGTGTGGAGTACTAATATTTGTCTAGTGTCACAGTTACAAATCAAATGTCATTGATCTAAATATGTAGGCCTCATGGTCACTAACTAAAAGAGTAATACACAGAAAGGAATTCTTTTTGATAATTATCTGATACCCAGTCCTTTCTGGTCCCTGGGAAACTCTCTCTTTTGGAGCCTGGGGACAACCACCCCACAGGGCCGGCTCCAGCAATGTCCCGAGGTGCCCCCCCTAGGGACATTATAGTTTGCTATGGCATGGCGGGAGCACTGCTCCCACCGTGCTGTAGCAAACAGTGTGGTCTGCTTTGAGCAAGCAAGAGCATTTTGCTCTTGCTTGCTCAAAGCAGAGCACTTTGCTTTTACATACTATGAGCTGCATGTCAGCAGCTCCCTGTGTGCGACAGCAATGCCAGCTTCCCCAGGAGGCAGGGAGCCGGTAAGGACTGAAGGGGCCTTCAGGCTCCCCTTGCAGTCCCAACAAAGTGGCCTGGCCCCGGGGGATGGGGTGCTTGGGGCCGGAAATGGCCCCCCTTCTCTAAAACAAAAATTATAATAAAAAAGGGGCAGATTCCAGGGCAAAAAAATGGCCCCGGTCAGGGGCCATTCGGACACCGTATCTTTGCATTATTTAAAAAAAATAAAGACCGGGCTCCGGAGGCTGGGGTCACTGGGGACAAAGTCAGCCTAGGACGGGGGACCGCGCATGACCAAAATATTTGAGGCCATAAGCAGTGCATTACCGAAGCATGAGATATATTTAGCTCAGCTAACTATAACTGCTGAATTTCTCTGGTTTTGTATGAGTGAAACCTGAGCCTAACTATACCTTTGGATTTTTCAGTGGTTTCCCAAGTTTTTATTTATTCCATCTCCTAACTATAATGTCCATGTAACCTTTGTTTTGTCAGTGAATATATATATATATATATATATATATATATATTACATCAGCTTCTTCTCCCCATGATTCCCACAGATGAAGACACGGCACAGCAACAGGTAGGTTTTCACTTGATTTATTTACACACCATGTGCAAAATAAAGGTGCATCAAAAAATGGACGGGCTACGCGTTTTGGCTCATTGCCTTCAACTGGACCAATATATATATATATTCATTGAGAAAACTGTAGGTTTCAGAGATGTTATAGTTAGTTTGACATTTTGTCATGAATTGCCTACTTGCGCCTGCATGACTACGAATCCCAGAATGCTAAGATGTGGGCAGAGTTAAACCATTGTATTCCCAGCGTCCACCAGGGGGCGTTGTAAGTGATTACTATTCTGAACCTGGTTGTGTTCGTGTTGTGTTCCGTGTTGAGGAACTGCTGTGCAGGATTAAAGAAAAGAAGCCTGTGACCTCGAAGGCTTTTCTGGTGAAAGAAAATTTGTCTGGTTTGAGACATCGGGAAACAAACCAGCTCTCAGTCCCTTCTTCCCGCGTGCGGCTGCCGCGAGGAAGGAATAGCGTGTCTCGGCACAGACGCTTAGTTTGGAGATTGTGGACAGAGGGAGTTTCTTCCGGAATCTGACAATACACCCTATCGCGTGAGGCTGCCGCGAGTAAGGGTTCTCTGCTCCTGTGTTTCTACCAGAGAACTGTTTGCTTGGACTTGGTTGCGAGAAAGGAATCCCTGCTTCGGGTGTTTGGCACTTTTATTCTTCCGGCGTGCGGCTGCCGCGAGGAAGGAGTCGGCTTGTTCAGGGGAGATCAGTTGTTGCAAGGAGTGCGAGCAAATCGCTTGCTACAAAACACTAAAAGGTGCATTCCAATTTATTCGACAAGCTGGTAAGCCTCGGAGGAGGTTGAATCCGTTTTTTGTTAATCTCGTTAGTGTTCCATTTTTAGTTGGGCCCAGCTAGGAATACTATTCAGTGTTTATTTTTTTCTTATCCTTGGATGAACTGGTATCGTTCTATTGACTTTACTGAATCCTTACCCTCCAGTGTCTTGAACTGCCGTTTACGCATTGACAAGGATCCCCACGCTGGGTTACTGGGGAGAGTTATGATATTTTCAGGGGAAGTGAGATAAGCGTATGTGTGTTGTGTGCATGTCCTTGAAGTTATTCTAAAGTATCATTGAACAAACAGTAACCTCTGGTTTTCTTACAGGAAGCTAAATGTATAGAGAAGTATCTATGAAATAGAGAGGCAGAGGTCACCTCCTGATTATTGGGGTATGTATCGGTTCATTAGCGAGAATTGAATGAGAGTAGCTAGAATTGATGTTTTAATTCTTGCCTTTTGTCGTTTCAGCTATCCCTTCCATTGCTGCTCCTTCCCTTACCCTTCCCTGACTTAGCCCTCGCTTGATTACCTCTACGCTCTGTGTTTATGTTACAGTCAGAGGTTGGGGAAATGAGGAGGTGGACCCCTTTCAGCATCACCCTGATCCCGAGGAGGAGCGATTGTGACAGAATCACTTACCCAAGAAAAATACCCCTCCCGGTCAGGGGGTGCTGAAAGATGACCACATTAGAAGATGTGTTGCAGGCATTGTTGGTTGTGCAGCAGGAGTTAGTTCATTCTCGTGCCGAAACAGCGTTCCTTAAGGAAAGGTTGGATAGGCAAACCCGAAACCCTTTCGATGCCTCAGTGGGAGCTCCACAGATACAAGTTACCGTGCCCCCCCCCCCCCCCCCAAACCATTGGCCAGCCCAGAACGATACGCGTTAAGATACAGATGTTCTTAACCCAGATTACTCTGCACTTTTCATGTAGGCCAGCTTCCTTTCCCACTAACCACTCTAGAGTGGCCTTTGCTATCTCTTATTTAACGGGAGACGCAGCAAATTGGGCGGTCCCCTTAGTTCGCAAAGATGATCCCTTGTTAACAGATTGGGTGGCTTTCCGAAGGGAATTCGAGAGGGTGTTTGATAGGAGGGCAACCACACTCAGTGCAGACCGTGATCTGTTGGGTCTACGACAAGGGAGAAAAGACCTTGTGTCATATATGACCACATTCAATAGGCTAGTAGGGGAAACTGCCTGGCCGGAGGAGAAGAGGATGGCACTATAATACCAGGGGTTGAATGAGGAAATGAAAGATGTACTGGCACAAATCGACCCACAGCTCACTAGTTGTATAGGTTTGATTAATCTTACGTTGAGGTTGGACCATCGTCTCTTTGAGAGGGGAGGTGAGCGTCGGCAGGGTGATAGATCAGGGAGTTGTTATGAGGTAGTTAGCCCCCCTCACAAGAAAGAATCAGGACCAGAAGCTATGGAAATAGGGGCAGTTCGCCCTCCCTTGACCAAAGCAGAAAGAGAAAGCAGATGAGCCCAAGGCTTATGCATGTACTGCGGTAAAAAAGGGCACTATGTGCGGGACTGTACTATGAAACCTCAGAAAAGGAGTCCTTACTTCACTGCGAAAAAGGTGGTGGCTGTGGTAGCCGATGGTACTTTTGAAAGTCAGGATGACAGTGATAGCTCTGAGAGTATACAAATACCTGCTAAAGAGTGGAAGATACCTTCTTTGGGGGTGTTAGATAGTGCAGAGTCAGAGTCACATGTGGTATTGTCCATATTCCTAGGCACAGGACGACAACAGCATCCGGTGAGCACTATGGTAGATTCCGGTACTACTGGGAATTTTATTGACTACGGTTTGGTGACGAGGTTGGGGCTTAAGAAAGTGCCCACTCACAAACCTGAGTTAGTTTTGGCAGTGGACGGTACCCCGTTGATATCCGGTCCCATAGTTGAGCATACAGAGTTGTTGGAATTATCTATTTGTGAACAGCCTTGGGATCATGTGGAAAACATTGTGTTGAATATGGTAGAGGCTCCGCAATACGAGATAATTCTAGGGATGCCATGGTTGTGGCAACACAATGGATTGGAAATTAAAAACCATTCAGTTTAATTCAGATTTATGTGTGTCACAGTGTTTAAGAAGGGACAATGCAGCACACACGCTATCCTTAGCTCAGGTGTTTCAAGTGGCTACAGCAGAAGAGAAAGAGGTTGCATTGCCTTTAGAATACCAACGTTATAAGGCTGTGTTCAGTGAAGTGGAGGCTGAGAGACTCCCACCTCATCGCGACTATGATTGTCGTATTGATTTGGTGGAGGGTGCCAAGATACCTACCTGTCGTGTGTATGCGTTGTCTGATTCTGGAACTAAGTATTTGAAATCATATCTGGAACATCTTTGTTCGTTGGGATTTATTCAGCCATCACGTTCTCCAGCGGCCTCGCCTCTTTTTTTATATCGAAGGCCAATGACGAGTTGCACGCTTGCATCGATTTCAGACAGTTGAATAAAATCACGATTAAAAACCGTTATCCTCTTTCGCTCATTCCCGTCCTGTTAGACCTAGTGAAGGAGGCCAACATCTATACCTGGTTGGACCTGCGTGGGGCGTACCACTTGGTGCGGATTCAGGCCGGGGATGAGTGGAAGACAGCGTTCAAAACTCGCTTTGGTTTGTTTGAGTATTTGGTGATGCCGTTCGGGCTCTGCAATGCCCCTGCGGCATTCCAATATTTTCTCAACGATATCATGAAAGAGTACATCGATCACTTTGTTGTCATCTATATCGATGATATTCTGATTTATTCGGATACTCCCGCTCAACACGTTAGTCAGGTCATTCTGTTCCTCCAAAGACTGCAGGGACACAGCTTATACTGAAAACTCAGTAAGTGTGAGTTTGGAGTGACGGAAGTGGAATTTTTGGGTGTGGTTTTGAATCCCCAGGGTTTTAGGATAGCTGATAGAAAAGTGAAGGCAGTTCAGGAATGGCCCACCCCTTGGAGTGTGAAAGATGTGCAATGCTTCCTAGGCTTCTCCAATTATTATCGGAGGTTTATTTCTCATTTCTCACAGCTAGCCTCTCCAGTAACCCGGTTGTTGGGGAAGGGCGTTTCCTTCTGCTGGACCCCTGAAGGGGGGGGAAGCGTTCGATCAGTTGAAAAAGGCCTTCTGTACTGCTCCCATATTGAGACATCCACAATATGATGTTCCGTTTGTGGTAGAAGCTGATGCTTCGGATGTGGCAATAGGGGCTGTTTTATCGCAAAGAGATAAACAAACTGGCCAACTGCACCCCATCGCATTCCTGTCGAAAAACTGAATCCAGCAGAGGTGAAATTACACTGTGGCTGAGAAAGAACTACTGGCAGTTAAGAGGGCGTTTCAGGAGTGGAGGCCATACCTGTGGGGGGACAACACCCTGTCACAGTGTATTCAGACCGTCAAAACCTGCAATATATGAAGACGGCCAGGCACCTCTCGCAGAGACAAATGCGCTGGATGTTGTTTTTTGCGGAGTACGAATTTACCATCACTTTTCGTCCAAGGGCTGACAACAGAAAAGCGGATTCATTATCTCGACAACTGGATTCTGAATCATCTTCAAAAGGAGAGCCTTTGTCAATCCTATCTCCGGAGATGGTGGTGTGCTCCACAACAATTGAGCAGTTTTTTGATGTGATTCGTAACCAACGCTCCTTATCTCAATGGCAGAAGTGGGCTGGTAAAGAAAAGCAGCGTACATTGAAACATGGCTTACCAATGCGAAATAACACCCTGTTTCTTCCCACGCATGATCTGAGATTGATGGCCTTCAATTGGTGTCATAACGCCATGACTGCTGGTCATCCGGGCCATCAGAAGACCATTCATGCATTGCAAAGACAGTTCTGGTGGGAGGGAATGTCAAAGGACGTGAAGGTCTGGATAGACCAGTGTGAGACATGTGCTAGAGCTAAGGGCGAACAGTCCAGGAGTAAGGGCTTGCTAATGCCGCTTCCTACCCCATCAAGGCCTTGGCAGGTGATAAGTATAGATTTTGTACTGGGATTGCCCTTGGATAAAGGAAGTGACGCCATCCTGGTAGTGGTGGACAGCATGACTAAAATGGGACATTTCATTCCATGCCGGAATCTTCCTACGGCTGCACAAACAGCACAGTTGTTGTTAACACAGGTGGTGCAGTTACATGGTTTTCCTAAAGTCATCATTTCTGATCGTGATCCGCAATTTGTCACAAGGTTCTGGCATACGTGGTGTAAGGCGTTACACATGAAGGATGCGCTGTCGACTAGTTTCCATCCCCAGTCTGATGGCCAAACGGAGAGGCTAAACCAAACTCTCAAAAAATATCTGCGATGCTATGCGGAAGAGGCAGAAGAATAATGGGTATCATTGTTATGGTTGGCCGAACTATCGTACAACAATGCTTGGCATTGTTCTACCGGAGAGTCCCAGTTTAGAGCTAATACGGGATATCATGCAGATACTGTCGTGCCGATGCCTTGTTGTCTCAGGAGGGCCGTGGAGCTTGTAGTATAGTACCCAACTTCACCCCTATCACCCCTCGATGTCAGGTATAACACTGGCATACAAGTGATAATCAGGGGGACAAGGGGGAAACACAACAAGGAAAGGTAGGGTAAACACAGCTCCCAGCAATCTTCACTCTGGTCAGGTTCTTGGACATCAGAACTGTGACTAAAATACAATAGAACAACGTTAAATAAGATCCCTCCCTAAGGCTAGTCTAAAGTGATTATATAAAGGAAAAGAACATGAGAAATATGTGTACCTAGAATATGTCAGGTGTCTAGCTGTTCCCCCTTTGTATTATATAAGTTGTGCACTGGAAACGTGGTATTTAAATACTCTGAAAACAAGAAGAGGTGATCAATGATTTGTAGTCTTTACAATCTGGTAAATGATACTCTTGCTAACATGAAACACACCTCAGGACCAGTAACCAATGCCAAAGTAATTCAACATCAAGATTCACGAGCACCGAGTTAAAGTCACAAGGAACGCTCGATAGGACAATGTATATCAGGATACAACCCTACGCTCATTAAAGTACGAAACAGAACTGCTTCTTAGAAGCCAGAACGAGATGCCACAAAACGCTGAGTAACTGCCAGCCGGCAACGAGCTCTGATGAAGGATGCAAAATCAATCCTATAGTCAATGCAAAATAAAGAAACGAAGGAACAAGCCTGTCCAAAGTAAATACATCAAAACAGCAGAAAACAGACAGAAAAGGATACCGAGAGACCGACAACAGCCTGTACTCACGGCACTTGCAAAAACGCCACACCCAAGACGCCACCACTAACTCCTCGGACGGAACCCAGTGACCCGGAACGGAACACTGAATCTGGCTGATCGCGAAGCACTTCCTGGAGTGCTAGGCGGGCCTAAGTATGTTTATCCTCCTCATTGCACATGCGCGATTACGTGCGCTTCGTCCGGGAATGCTCCTTTGCCAACCATGGTGTTTGTGGTTTTGCCAACCCCGCACCTGAACGTGGAGTGCGCGGAGGTATGCAGCAAGCAGGCATGACAGAACACCCCTCCCACAACACCCCCCACCAGTTTTGGCTTGTAAGGATACCTTCTATGGAAAATCCTGATTAAACGGGGGGCATGCACCTGGCTAGCAGGTTCCCATGAGCGCTCCTCAATACCATAGCCTTTCCAGTGTACAAGATACTGTAGACGTCTCCTTACACGACGCAAATCTATGATAGCCCCTACTTCATACTCCTTATTGGCGTCTATGAGAGTGTGAATGGGCACTTGTGGAAGACGGGTGCCAGGCCTAACAGGTTTCAGAAGGGGGACGTGGAATACAGGGTGTATTTTCATGGGTGGAGGTAGAGCCAACTGCATGGCCACAGGGTTTATGATCTGGGTAATAGTAAAGGGGCCTACGTATTTAGGCTTAAACTTGCAAGAACCCTTCAGACTTAAATGTTTAGTGGAAAGCCACACCTGATCCCCCTTTTGATAGACAGGTTCAGTCTTTCTGTGTAAATCAGCCTTTTTCTTATAATCTGATTTTTCTTTATCGAGATTTTCATGTATGTTTGCCTGCACCGTGTGGATGTGGTTAACCAAGTCTGTTACAGCAAGTGTGTTACATGTCTTTACAGGAGAGAAGGGCAGAACCCGGGGATGAAAACCATGAGAACCGTAAAAAGGGGTGTACAGAGTGGAAAAATGATGGCTATTATTATATGACAATTCTGCAAGCCAGTGTAAACAAAAAGAGAGGGGCTCTTAGTTACCCAGAGGGAAATGGAGCGCCAATATACTGTTAAGTAAAACAAAAGATTTTCCCGCTGGGAGATATTATAACCTGTTACTAGATCAGGATCCAAACTCACAACCAAAAATCACACCATTCATTTTGTGGAACTAAAACACTTACCAAGAAGGAACATGTACAAACAAGTTATAAGAAAGATACAATTTATTAAAAATATAGCAGCTACAAAATTTATCGACAAATGTATCAATTAAAAACATATATAGTACAAAAATACCCCAAAAAAATACACAATTTAAAAACACAGTCAGAGCCACCTAACGTGGACGTGGAGAAATTTTTTGAAAGACACTGCTATCTGTCTTTATCATTTCATTTCGGACATCTGGTTTGTCAACAATGGAAGGAATGTTGTTCCTTTGAACCAGAATGGTTGTTGGCAACGCCGAATATGAATTTAGGTTATAGCGTCGACGCGTTTCGGAAGCTTCAACTTGATAACAGCTTCCTTCCTCAGGACCAATTTATATTTTTATTCTCCACAACGTGAAAGAGTAATCCTAATGCACAAATATATACAATACAATACAACTGTTATACTAACATGTGTTACACATAGATCTTTTTAATGTACATGATTAGCTGCTGGTTTGCCCCTTGCATTTTTCATTCCCCTTTTTTTTAGAGGTATATCTCACAGGGTTTATTCAAACTCTTTATTCCAAAAGATTTCTTTCAACAGATTTTTTCAAACTCTACCATTAGCTCTTAAGGAGAGGTTTTAAATAGAGCTCTATGTACTTTCCCCACCAAATTTTGTACATTTGTTTCTCTCTTTTTTCGTGGATATAAAAACTGACAGTGCACATTATTCAACACTAAACTTAAAAATGCCTAAAAGACCCTATATATTACACAATTAATTGTTTCCCTTACTATTACAACAATACTCCTGCAGCAATGTAGCCTTCTGGTCTGTGTTTTCCACATGTTTTTGTCCCATGCATAACCACACACAAGAGAGTCATTCATACCAATAAAATTATATTGAGCACTAACCAGAATGGTTCTGTTGCTCTAGGACAGCTACCCAAAGTGTAGTTCCATGTCGCTTGTGAAGTCATCAAGCTTTTGTGCTCCAATCTGGAATTTGGAGGAATATTAACATTAATTAAAGCATGCCCGGATATTGATGTTTTTTTTAATTTAGATTTTTCTTGCGTGCTTTTTTATTACCTTAGGTTTGTTTTTCCAATGCTTTTATTTAGCAGTTTCTCTGTTTGGAAAATAATCCAAAGAAGACAGAACCGGCCCAAACCTGCATAAATTGCAGAGAATAGATTAATATATTCCCCCTTTTTTTTCCTTTCAAAAATGTTACTGCGTTAATGATCAATTACGGGGAAGGTCTCCTATGAGTACATATCCAATTTGCATCTACCTCTTTTCGTCTGTGCCAACCGGCGTTCTTAACTTGATGGTTCCCCTCCGTTTAAAGTTGTTTTTATACTGCAAAACAATGTTTTCTTTATATATATATATTGTAAAGTAAACTGTACTAGAGTATACTTCTGACCAAGTAGTACCTTCTATACCTCAGATTCCTTATTCGTTCTTACCTAAAGAACCGGTCTTGTCTCTGTCGGTGGTGTTCTGTTTTACAGCCCGGTAGTTTTTACTCGAGGCTGTGTTAAAAAAATGCAAAGCGTGCCTGTGATTAGGTTTCGGTTTTACAGCCGGGTAGTTTCACTCGAGGCTGTGTTAGGACAATACAATATGTGCAAAGGTTGCCTCTGATTAAGTATCTGAGCTTCGATTTCATGTTTTTAGGCGATCATTGATTTGCTCGCTATGTAGGTTGCACCATAAGGGCTAATTAGAAACGCACCCAGTCTAAGCCCAGTCGATCACGGACCTTACTTTTAGTGTGCATTCTTACCTAACAAACGTGCTTCGTCTCCGTAAGGGGGGGATCTGTTTGGCAGTCGGGTACTTTTACACGTGGCTGCATGAAAATAAAAATAATAATAAAGAAGGTGCATGTGCTAGCGTCAGTTCGTTGTTTTTAATACTTTTACACGTGGCTGCATACACGTAAAAACCGTGCATATGCTAGCGTCCGTTTGTTGATTTTAACAATTAAGCGTTGGGACCGAGTTTTTTTTAAAAAAACAGTCTCAACTGTTACTATCGCTATATTGCCTCCCTGGGTCCCTTTCTTACCTGTTGAACGCACACGACGTGTATCCCCGGGTCTGCTCTTCGAGGGCGTCTGACCGATCACCGCTATATTTTGAGAGTATCAACTCCTCTCGGCGAGGTGGTCGCTTTTAAACTTCGTCATCAGGTCACATGGTTTAAGATTCAACCCCATGTGACTTCTTTGGAGCGTTGTACTGAAAGCGCCGGTTCCCCTTCTTTTTTTATTTCTTTAAAACTTTATTTTGATTCCCAATTACAAAACTATAATATAGGCTGTGTTCCTATGCCGTGGGGCTGATGTTATTTGCGAATGGGCCTACTTTGGACTTAAATGCATATGCCCCCACGAGTGCTAAATGCTACATTTTATTATCTCTATATTATTTCACCACGATGTTATGGCCAACATGTTTTCGTTGCACCTGACTAAAGTTTCTTTATTTTCAATTTATTTTCTATATAACGCGAAAATCAACAATTCTTATCTATTTTATTTTATTTATTTTATTTAACTTGGATGGATGACCTGGATCTTATGTTACTATTTTATTTAAATTCGGAGGATAACCTCAATCTTATGTTGCTATACCGAATGTCTATTGGTTGGCATAGGTGTTGGTTCACTAATAATGCTGAGATGTTAATTTTGGCTGGTGGTACTGATGTTTAAAAAGTAGTCTTGGGGGGTTCTTTTATTCATTTTATTTGTCTATGTTACAATTCTCATCCAGTCTTCTTTTGTATTCAGTCCATGGTTGACCGTGTCTAGAGTTGAAATGTACCACTGCTCCCTGTTTTTACGTTTTGTCTCAAGATTGCCTCCTCTTTTTGAGCCAGTTATTTTTTCAATGACAAACCATGAGAACTCAGTATGTTTATGTTGCATTTGTTTGAAATGTTCCACCAAGGGAGCATTCTCTTTGTTGGTTTTCAGGGCGGATCTATGTTCTAACAAGCGCAGTCTTATTTCCCTACCTGTTTCTCCTACATAAGCTAGCTTGCAGGGACACAAGATTATATAAACAAGGTTGCTGCTTCTGCAATTGTTCAAGGTTTTTGAATTCATGGTGTAGTTGTTGTAAGTCAAGGATTTCCCTACGATACAGTTTTCACATACAGAACAATTGCTACACTTGTGGTTTCTCACAGCTTTATTACCCTTCAATGTCAATTGGTTGTTTGGGTTCTGTTCCCTGTAGGTGTGAACCAGGTTTTGACGAATATTTTCATTTCGTCTAAAAGCAAATATGGGTTTGGCCAATTTGACTTCCTTACCATCGTTTAGAATGTGCCAACTCGAGTGGATTACATTTTTCAGTTTGTTACTGATGTTAGAGAATTGGCGGACAAAAACTAATTTTTGGTCATTGGGTGGTTTTCTTACTCGGGTAGGGTCTGGATGTATCATTGTATCACGATCATAAAATCGTGCCCTTTTACACGAATTCCTGATTAGCTTTTTGGGGTAACCCCTCTCTTGGAGTCTTTCACTTAGTTTGTTGGCATGTTTTACATAGTCTTCAAGAGTGGAACAATTTCTTCTCAGGCGAAGAAATTGTCCGAATGGGACATTATCTTTTTGGGAGCGGGGATGATAACTATTATAATGTAAAAGGGTGTTTTTATCTGTAGGCTTAGAGTAAAGTTCTACTTCTAGTCTACCCTCCTTGTGTTTTATGGTGATATCTAAGAAGTTTACGGCCTCTCGATCGTACACTGCCGTAAAGCGGAGGTTTTCATCTCCTAGATTTATCCACTCTAGAAATTGTTCCAGGAAGTCCACCTCTCCTTGCCAAATGAAGAAGATATCATCAATGAAGCGTCGCCAAAGTAAGATGTTTTCAAAAAAAGGCGACGCTTCATTGAACACATGTTTCTCTTCGAACTTGGCAACATATAAACATGCCAAGCTCGGCGCACAGGTGGCTCCCATGCTGGTGCCCTTGCGTTGTAAGAACAGCTCATCTTGAAATAAGAAAATGTTGCTTTTCAGGACCAGGGTTATGCATTGAAGTATAAACTCCATATTGGCCCCTCTGAGGTCTGCACTGTTCAATATATCCTCCACCACATCAATAGTGTCATTTTGTGGGATATTTGTGTACAATGCCTCTATGTCGAGGGTCACCAAGATCTGGGTTTTGGGATTGTACACTTGGCCTTCCACTATTGAGATCATGTGTGCTGAGTCTCGTACATAGGAATCCTGACTTAGTACAAGTGGTTTTAAAAAAACATCGGCGTATTGACTCAGGGGTTCAAGGCGTGAGCCTATACAGCTCACAATGGGTCTCATGGGGGGATTTTCCTCACTTTTATGAATTTTAGGGAGGCCGTATATAGCTGGTATTCTGGCCTCCTTGCTATATAGGAATTCAAACTCTGATTTACAGATCCAGTTATTGTCATAGGCATTTTTGACTGTTTCATAAACTTTTTTATTTAATGATTCTAAGGTGGCAAGTGGAACTCTTTGATAGTGTTCTTTAACTTCTAAGAGAGCTAGCATTTTTCTATTATAATCCTCTGTGTTGAACACAACTACACCCCCGCCTTTATCGGCGGGTTTGATGGTTAGCTGTAAATTGTTTTTTAAGGCTATCATTGCTGTTCTGTGCTCCTTGGACATGTTGTTCTTGTCCGGAAATGTGTTTTCCAAGATCTTTTTTATTTTGGATTCCACGACTCTTTCGAACACTTCCACATTTTTACCCACCTGTGAAATGGCGGGTGTGAAGGTCGATTTCTGTTTAAGTCCTGACACATTGTTAGGGGGGTTATAGTCTCTTTCCTCAAAGAATTCTCTCAATCGGATTTTGCGAAAAAATGCTCTAAGATCTTTTTCTAAATTGAATTTATTTACATTTGCTGTTGGGGCAAAGGTAAAGCCTTTTTCTAAAACTTCTATCTCAACTTTATTAAGGGCATGATCTGAGAGGTTGATTATTGGAAATTTGTTGGAGTTATTTATCCCTATTGACGGTATCGCTGGCTTCTTGTGTTGGGATATTCCTGAGGGGCCTGGTTGTGCTGATAATTCGTTCTGTAGCCCCCTCTTGTGGTTTGGTACGGTTTCCTTTGAAACTGTCCCCTGTATGGATATGTTTTCCCCCCTCTCCTCTGACGATTCTCTAAAAAACGGTTGCCTCCATTTTGTTCATTGTTGTAGCCGCCGTTCTCCTGCATTGATCCCTCATCTTCGCTGCCCGAAACAGAGGATTCGGAGAATGTAACTCCTTTTTTAGTTCCTCTATTGTATATTGGTCGATTATCAACAGTTCTTTCCTCTCTGGTTTGTTGGAAGTAATCTTTGTTGATGTATGGGTATACCAATTCTATACTATACTTGTTCACATCTTTCTTAAGTTTGATGTTCTTTTTGTTTAACAAATAATCTTTGTATCCATCCATCTCTAAGTTTATTTCCTCCAACCTCTTTTTTGCATCATCTACTGCCGACATTTCTTGCAGGGCCTGTTCTAATTTTTCTATCTCCTTACGTTCCAGTATTACCCTCTCTTGCGCGGTCTCAATAATTAAAAGGATCCAGTCTCTACTGCATCTGTTCGCAATGTGGGTCCAGGTCTCTAAAAACTTGATGTTATCTGTGAAGAGGCCTGGTTCATTGCGAACTTGCAGTCCCATGGGTATTACTCCTGTTCTGGCATATTGTATTAGGAACTCAGCATGGAGTTCAGTTCTTATTGCCTTTTTCTTGAGGTTTAGTATATTTCCCCATTTATCATTATTGCCCGTAACAACTACGATTTTATTAGTGTTGTTAGTTGAAGAACCAACTATTTTAGAAAATTGGTCTTCTGTGAATGCAAAGGTTTTGAATGGGTCCATCCTGAGCTTTCACAAGACAAATATAAGTTTAGTCGCTGAAAAGCGATCAGAGATATCTCTCCAGCACAAGGCTGTACCGAAACGGTGTAAACAAAAAGAGAGGGGCTCTTAGTTACCCAGAGGGAAATGGAGCGCCAATATACTGTTAAGTAAAACAAAAGATTTTCCCGCTGGGAGATATTATAACCTGTTACTAGATCAGGATCCAAACTCACAACCAAAAATCACACCATTCATTTTGTGGAACTAAAACACTTACCAAGAAGGAACATGTACAAACAAGTTATAAGAAAGATACAATTTATTAAAAATATAGCAGCTACAAAATTTATCGACAAATGTATCAATTAAAAACATATATAGTACAAAAATACCCCCAAAAAATACACAATTTAAAAACACAGTCAGAGCCACCTAACGTGGACGTGGAGAAATTTTTTGAAAGACACTGCTATCTGTCTTTATCATTTCATTTCGGACATCTGGTTTGTCAACAATGGAAGGAATGTTGTTCCTTTGAACCAGAATGGTTGTTGGCAACGCCGAATATGAATTTAGGTTATAGCGTCGACGCGTTTCGGAAGCTTCAACTTGATAACAGCTTCCTTCCTCAGGACCAATTTATATTTTTATTCTCCACAACGTGAAAGAGTAATCCTAATGCACAAAAATATACAATACAATACAACTGTTATACTAACATGTGTTACACATAGATCTTTTTAATGTACATGATTAGCTGCTGGTTTGCCCCTTGCATTTTTCATTCCCCTTTTTTTTAGAGGTATATCTCACAGGGTTTATTCAAACTCTTTATTCCAAAAGATTTCTTTCAACAGATTTTTTCAAACTCTACCATTAGCTCTTAAGGAGAGGTTTTAAATAGAGCTCTATGTACTTTCCCCACCAAATTTTGTACATTTGTTTCTCTCTTTTTTCGTGGATATAAAAACTGACAGTGCACATTATTCAACACTAAACTTAAAAATGCCTAAAAGACCCTATATATTACACAATTAATTGTTTCCCTTACTATTACAACAATACTCCTGCAGCAATGTAGCCTTCTGGTCTGTGTTTTCCACATGTTTTTGTCCCATGCATAACCACACACAAGAGAGTCATTCATACCAATAAAATTATATTGAGCACTAACCAGAATGGTTCTGTTGCTCTAGGACAGCTACCCAAAGTGTAGTTCCATGTCGCTTGTGAAGTCATCAAGCTTTTGTGCTCCAATCTGGAATTTGGAGGAATATTAACATTAATTAAAGCATGCCCGGATATTGATGTTTTTTTTAATTTAGATTTTTCTTGCGTGCTTTTTTATTACCTTAGGTTTGTTTTTCCAATGCTTTTATTTAGCAGTTTCTCTGTTTGGAAAATAATCCAAAGAAGACAGAACCGGCCCAAACCTGCATAAATTGCAGAGAATAGATTAATATATTCCCCCTTTTTTTCCTTTCAAAAATGTTACTGCGTTAATGATCAATTACGGGGAAGGTCTCCTATGAGTACATATCCAATTTGCATCTACCTCTTTTCGTCTGTGCCAACCGGCGTTCTTAACTTGATGGTTCCCCTCCGTTTAAAGTTGTTTTTATACTGCAAAACAATGTTTTCTTTATATATATATATTGTAAAGTAAACTGTACTAGAGTATACTTCTGACCAAGTAGTACCTTCTATACCTCAGATTCATTATTCGTTCTTACCTAAAGAACCGGTCTTGTCTCTGTCGGTGGTGTTCTGTTTTACAGCCCGGTAGTTTTTACTCGAGGCTGTGTTAAAAAAATGCAAAGCGTGCCTGTGATTAGGTTTCGGTTTTACAGCCGGGTAGTTTCACTCGAGGCTGTGTTAGGACAATACAATATGTGCAAAGGTTGCCTCTGATTAAGTATCTGAGCTTCAATTTCATGTTTTTAGGCGATCATTGATTTGCTCGCTATGTAGGTTGCACCATAAGGGCTAATTAGAAACGCACCCAGTCTAAGCCCAGTCGATCACGGACCTTACTTTTAGTGTGCATTCTTACCTAACAAACGTGCTTCGTCTCCGTAAGGGGGGGATCTGTTTGGCAGTCGGGTACTTTTACACGTGGCTGCATGAAAATAAAAATAATAATAAAGAAGGTGCATGTGCTAGCGTCAGTTCGTTGTTTTTAATACTTTTACACGTGGCTGCATACACGTAAAAACGGTGCATATGCTAGCGTCCGTTTGTTGATTTTAACAATTAAGCATTGGGACCGAGTTTTTTTTAAAAAAACAGTCTCAACTGTTACTATCGCTATATTGCCTCCCTGGGTCCCTTTCTTACCTGTTGAACGCACACGACGTGGCGTCTGACCGATCACCGCTATATTTTGAGAGTATCAACTCCTCTCGGCGAGGTGGTCGCTTTTAAACTTCGTCATCAGGTCACATGGTTTAAGATTCAACCCCATGTGACTTCTTTGGAGCGTTGTACTGAAAGCGCCGGCTCCCCTTCTTTTTTTATTTCTTTAAAACTTTATTTTGATTCCCAATTACAAAACTATAATATAGGCTGTGTTCCTATGCCGTGGGGCTGATGTTATTTGCGAATGGGCCTACTTTGGACTTAAATGCATATGCCCCCACGAGTGCTAAATGCTACATTTTATTATCTCTATATTATTTCACCACGATGTTATGGCCAACATGTTTTCGTTGCACCTGACTAAAGTTTCTTTATTTTCAATTTATTTTCTATATAACGCGAAAATCAACAATTCTTATCTATTTTATTTTATTTATTTTATTTAACTTGGATACATGACCTGGATCTTATGTTACTATTTTATTTAAATTCGGAGGATAACCTCAATCTTATGTTGCTATACCGAATGTCTATTGGTTGGCTTAGGTGTTGGTTCACTAATAATGCTGAGATGTTAATTTTGGCTGGTGGTACTGATGTTTAAAAAGTAGTCTTGGGGGGTTCTTTTATTCATTTTATTTGTCTATGTTACAATTCTCATCCAGTCTTCTTTTGTATTCAGTCCATGGTTGACCGTGTCTAGAGTTGAAATGTACCACTGCTCCCTGTTTTTACGTTTTGTCTCAAGATTGCCTCCTCTTTTTGAGCCAGTTATTTTTTCAATGACAAACCATGAGAACTCAGTATGTTTATGTTGCATTTGTTTGAAATGTTCAACCAAGGGAGCATTCTCTTTGTTGGTTTTCAGGGCGGATCTATGTTCTAACAAGCGCAGTCTTATTTCCCTACCTGTTTCTCCTACATAGGCTAGCTTGCAGGGACACAAGATTATATAAACAAGGTTGCTGCTTCTGCAATTGTTCAAGGTTTTTGAATTCATGGTGTAGTTGTTGTAAGTCAAGGATTTCCCTACGATACAGTTTTCACATACAGAACAATTGCTACACTTGTGGTTTCCCACAGCTTTATTACCCTTCAATGTCAATTGGTTGTTTGGGTTCTGTTCCCTGTAGGTGTGAACCAGGTTTTGACGAATATTTTCATTTCGTCTAAAAGCAAATATGGGTTTGGCCAATTTGACTTCCTTACCATCGTTTAGAATGTGCCAACTCGAGTGGATTACATTTTTCAGTTTGTTACTGATGTTAGAGAATTGGCTGACAAAAACTAATTTTTGGTCATTGGGTGGTTTTCTTACTCGGGTAGGGTCTGGATGTATCATTGTATCACGATCATAAAATCGTGCCCTTTTACACGAATTCCTGATTAGCTTTTTGGGGTAACCCCTCTCTTGGAGTCTTTCACTTAGTTTGTTGGCATGTTTTACATAGTCTTCAAGAGTGGAACAATTTCTTCTCAGGCGAAGAAATTGTCCGAATGGGACATTATCTTTTTGGGAGCGGGGATGATAACTATTATAATGTAAAAGGGTGTTTTTATCTGTAGGCTTAGAGTAAAGTTCTACTTCTAGTCTACCCTCCTTGTGTTTTATGGTGATATCTAAGAAGTTTACGGCCTCTCGATCGTACACTGCCGTAAAGCGGAGGTTTTCATCTCCTAGATTTATCCACTCTAGAAATTGTTCCAGGAAGTCCACCTCTCCTTGCCAAATGAAGAAGATATCATCAATGAAGCGTCGCCAAAGTAAGATGTTTTCAAAAAAAGGCGACGCTTCATTGAACACATGTTTCTCTTCGAACTTGGCAACATATAAACATGCCAAGCTCGGCGCACAGGTGGCTCCCATGCTGGTGCCCTTGCGTTGTAAGAACAGCTCATCTTGAAATAAGAAAATGTTGCTTTTCAGGACCAGGGTTATGCATTGAAGTATAAACTCCATATTGGCCCCTCTGAGGTCTGCACTGTTCAATATATCCTCCACCACATCAATAGTGTCATTTTGTGGGATATTTGTGTACAATGCCTCTATGTCGAGGGTCACCAAGATCTGGGTTTTGGGATTGTACACTTGGCCTTCCACTATTGAGATCATGTGTGCTGAGTCTCGTACATAGGAATCCTGACTTAGTACAAGTGGTTTTAAAAAAACATTGGCGTATTGACTCAGGGGTTCAAGGCGTGAGCCTATACAGCTCACAATGGGTCTCATGGGGGGATTTTCCTCACTTTTATGAATTTTAGGGAGGCCGTATATAGCTGGTACGCACGCTGCACGCTTTGCATTTTTTTAACACAGCCTCGAGTAAAAACTACCGGGCTGTAAAACAGAACACCACCGACAGAGACAAGACCGGTTCTTTAGGTAAGAACGAATAAGGAATCTGAGGTATAGAAGGTACTACTTGGTCAGAAGTATACTCTAGTACAGTTTACTTTACAATATATATATATAAAGAAAACATTGTTTTGCAGTATAAAAACAACTTTAAACGGAGGGGAACCATCAAGTTAAGAACGCCGGTTGGCACAGACGAAAAGAGGTAGATGCAAATTGGATATGTACTCATAGGAGACCTTCCCCGTAATTGATCATTAACGCAGTAACATTTTTGAAAGGAAAAAAAAGGGGGAATATATTAATCTATTCTCTGCAATTTATGCAGGTTTGGGCCGGTTCTGTCTTCTTTGGATTATTTTCCAAACAGAGAAACTGCTAAATAAAAGCATTGGAAAAACAAACCTAAGGTAATAAAAAAGCACGCAAGAAAAATCTAAATTAAAAAAAACATCAATATCCGGGCATGCTTTAATTAATGTTAATATTCCTCCAAATTCCAGATTGGAGCACAAAAGCTTGATGACTTCACAAGCGACATGGAACTACACTTTGGGTAGCTGTCCTAGAGCAACAGAACCATTCTGGTTAGTGCTCAATATAATTTTATTGGTATGAATGACTCTCTTGTGTGTGGTTATGCATGGGACAAAAACATGTGGAAAACACAGACCAGAAGGCTACATTGCTGCAGGAGTATTGTTGTAATAGTAAGGGAAACAATTAATTGTGTAATATATAGGGTCTTTTAGGCATTTTTAAGTTTAGTGTTGAATAATGTGCACTGTCAGTTTTTATATCCACGAAAAAAGAGAGAAACAAATGTACAAAATTTGGTGGGGAAAGTACATAGAGCTCTATTTAAAACCTCTCCTTAAGAGCTAATGGTAGAGTTTGAAAAAATCTGTTGAAAGAAATCTTTTGGAATAAAGAGTTTGAATAAACCCTGTGAGATATACCTCTAAAAAAAAGGGGAATGAAAAATGCAAGGGGCAAACCAGCAGCTAATCATGTACATTAAAAAGATCTATGTGTAACACATGTTAGTATAACAGTTGTATTGTATTGTATATTTTTGTGCATTAGGATTACTCTTTCACGTTGTGGAGAATAAAAATATAAATTGGTCCTGAGGAAGGAAGCTGTTATCAAGTTGAAGCTTCCGAAACGCGTCGACGCTATAACCTAAATTCATATTCGGCGTTGCCAACAACCATTCTGGTTCAAAGGAACAACATTCCTTCCATTGTTGACAAACCAGATGTCCGAAATGAAATGATAAAGACAGATAGCAGTGTCTTTCAAAAAATTTCTCCACGTCCACGTTAGGTGGCTCTGACTGTGTTTTTAAATTGTGTATTTTTTTGGGGTATTTTTGTACTATATATGTTTTTAATTGATACATTTGTCGATAAATTTTGTAGCTGCTATATTTTTAATAAATTGTATCTTTCTTATAACTTGTTTGTACATGTTCCTTCTTGGTAAGTGTTTTAGTTCCACAAAATGAATGGTGTGATTTTTGGTTGTGAGTTTGGATCCTGATCTAGTAACAGGTTATAATATCTCCCAGCGGGAAAATCTTTTGTTTTACTTAATTCTGCAAGCCAGACTAACTCGTCCCATTCTTTCTGACACTGTAGTGTTTGGCATCTGAGGAATTGCTCGAGACTCTGATTTACTCTCTCAGTTTGCCCGTCTGTCTGAGGGTGATGGCTAGATGACAGGCGCATGTCTATTTGAAGTGTCTTACATAGTTGTCTCCAGAACTTAGATACAAATTGTGTCCCCCTATCCGTAATCAATACCAAAGGCATGCCATGTAACCTAACGATGTTATGCAAAAAGACTGTGGCCAGGTATTGAGAAGTAGGTAGTTTCTTTAAGGGAATGAAATGGGCAGATTTGGTGAACAAATCTACTACTACAAGCAGCGTGGTGTGTCCCCCTTTTGTACATGGCAGTTCGACAGTAAAGTCCATAGACACGGTGTGCCAGGGTTCAGGAGGAGTGGGGATAGGATGCAGCAACCCCACTAACCCCTTGTGCGTGGCTTTACCCTGGGCACACACATGACATGTACGTACAAACTGCTGTACATCGTTAGCCTTGTGGGGCCACCCACAATACCTCTTTACTAGTTCTAAGGTTCTCTTATACCCCGGGTGTCCTGCCACCCCATGAGTATGACACCATTCTAAGACTCGTTGTTGAAGAGGCAATGTAGGGAGGACCACACCTCCCTGCACGTAGTGAAGTCCCTCAATTACAGTTGTCGTTTGATTTCCTAACAGGGTACGCATTGAAGGATCTTGTTGAGCGAGTTTTATCTGTTTCATGATGTGTTCCTCAGCTGTGATCCCCCCGATGATTTTATGGGAACTAATGATGCTGGGGGCTCCTCCTCTACAGGGGAAGGATCAAAACCCATACGCGACAAGGCGTCGGCTTTACCGTTCTTCTTCCCTGCCCGGAAGTGTATGACAAAGTCATACTCACTGAAGAACTGCGTCCATCTCAACTGTCTCATGGACAAGGCTTTAGCTGTCTTTAGATATTGCAGATTCCGATGGTCAGTCAGGACTGTGACTGTATGATGTGTGCCAAGAAGATATTGTCGCCATTCTTCCAACACTTTTTTAATGGCAAGCAATTCCTTTTCACCTACTGCATAATTGGCTTTAGCGGGCGTGAGCTTGTGCGAGTAGTAGGCTACCGAATGTATCTCGCCTGTGTCAGGGTCTGCTTGTGAAAGCACCCCCCGACCACCACTTGGGAGGCATCCGCTTCAACTATGAATGGGCTGCTAGGATCAGGATGTCTCAAAATGGGAGCTTGAATGAATGCAGTCTTTAAGGTATTGAAAGCTATGTTTGCTTCCTCGGACCAAATAAACTCTGTACCTTTACGTAGTAGCCGGGTAATTGGAGATACCACCTCTGAGAACTGATGGATGAATTGCCTGTAGAAATTAGCGAATCCTATGAATTGTTGGACTTCTTTCATATTTCTGGGGGGAGGCCATTGCAATACAGCGGAAACTTTTTGGGGATCCATTTGTAAACCATGAGCTGAGACTATATACCCCAGGAATGCTACTTGATGGCGATGAAAAAAGCATTTGTCTAGTTTACAGAATAGCTGGTTTTCTTGTAGTTTATGGAGTACTGCTTGTACATGCGAAATGTGTTCTTTGAGAGTCTTGGAATAAATCAGTAAATCATCGATATAAGCGATGAGGCTTTTATCAAGTTGTTCTTTAAGCACTTCGTTGATAAAGTACTGAAATGCTGAGGGGGCATTACAGAGTTCAAAGGGCATTACAAGATATTCGTATAAACCGAATTTAGTGCAGAAAGCCGTCTTCCACTCATCTCCCGCTTTAACTCTAACGAGGTGATAGGCACCTCGTAGATCTAACTTGGTGAACCATTCAGCGTCTTTGATCTGGCCTAAGAGAGAGGAGATGAGTGGCAAAGGGTATTTATTCTTAATGGTGATGGAATTAAGGGCCCTATAATTGATGCAGCAACGTAATCCTCCTTCTCTTTTGGGGATAAAAAAGAGAGCTGATGAAGCAGGCGATCGGGAAGGCCTAATAAACCCCAATTCAAGCATCATATCAAGGTATTCCCGGAGATATAGATTTTCCTTTTCCGTTAGTGAATAGACTCTGCTCGTAGGTATTCGTGCTCCAGGCTGTAAGTCAATCCTGCAATCATAAACCCTATGTGGGGGCAAGATGGTCGCTTGTTTCTTGTCAAATACGGAACGAAACAAGTGGTAATCAGAAGGTAGGGTAGTCTCAGGCTGTTCTACTGACAATTCCTTTTCTGCAGTAAGGGAAACCACGTTAACTGTTTTCTCTATGGGAGGAGCAAGACATGTTAAAAGCTTTGTTTTCTTTGAATCTTGTGGCTTCACCTCATCTTTCTTATGTAATACACAGCCATCTCCAAAGGAAACAAGCATCTGTTGCCAATCTATGTAAGGATTGTGAAGACGTAGCCATGGAAGACCTAACACGACTGGAAACTGAGGGGATTCGATTAAGTCAAAGGTGATCTTTTCCCAGTGAGAGGAGATTATAGTAAGTTCAAGGAGAATGGACGTATGCGTGATTGGGCCTGATTTCAAAGGACTACCATCAATGGTGAACACCTCCTCAGTCGCTGTCTTTAGCACTTCGGGAACTGAATGTTCCACCACCCACTGTTTGTCCATAAAATTACCTGATGCACCAGAATCTAGCATGATAGGAAGGTTAATAGTAGCACCAAACCACCCCAACTGGGTGGGGATAAACAAATGACCTTCATACGACATTAACGATGAGACCATATGCTTTACAGGACCCGAGAGTGTGGTCTCTTTTAGTCTCGGGTCTTCAAGTTTTCCGACCTGCGTGTCTGTTTTGGCTTCACAGGGCATTCTCTCAGGAAATGTCCTGCTTTTCCACACTAAAGACATAGTTTATTGTCTCTTCTTCTTTGTTTTTCGGCTTCAGTTAAAGGCCCTTTTATTATGCCTATTTGCATAGGTTCTGGTTCATCGGGTTTATTCTCTGCTTCTGGTTTCTTCTCTCTGCTTCCCATTCTAGGATACTCAAAGCGACCCTTATCTCTTCTTCTTTCGCTTAATCTATGATCAAGTTTTACCACAAGATCTATTAATTCCGGACAAGTATCAGGTGCATCCACTACATGGGCTAAAGCATCTTTCAATTCTTCCCGCAGTCCTTTATTAAAAAGGGCGCTGCGTTTTCCAGGGGGCCAATCCGCTTCAACTACTAATCTGTTAAAAGTGGAGATATAGGTGATAAGGTCTTTGGATCCTTGTTTTAAGTTTAGTAGTTTGGTATCTGCTGCGTGAGTGAATGAATGGTTGTCAAACATCTTACGTATCTCCCTGCGAAAAGCCTCATAATCTAAGAGAAGAGGGTCATCTTTTTCTATCAAAGGGATTGTCCAGTTAGCTGATGACCCACCCAAGAAGGAAAGAACAAACGCTACCATTGCTTGATCATTGTGAAAACAGGAAGCCTTACACAAAAAATGGAGTTGGCATTGGGTAAGAAAAGCAGCACATTTACTAGGGTCGCCATAAAAGCGTTCAGGTGGGGCTAAGGGAATGGTTTGAGGGGTCACTACCTGTACTACCGAAGAGGATGTACTAGGGTCTCCTCTCTCTGTTCCATCTCCTTGTAATGCCTCAACTCGCTCAGATAGGGCTTGTGTCTCTCTTTGGAGGTTCCCTATCATGTTGGCCACGTCTCCTAAGGTAAGCTCCATGGCACTCTGGAGACAAATAGATAGAGGCTTCGCGATCTGTCGTGCCGATGCCTTGTTGTCTCAGGAGGGCCGTGGAGCTTGTAGTATAGTACCCCACTTCACCCCTATCACCCCTCAATGTCAGGTATAACACTGGCATACAAGTGATAATGAGGGGGACAAGGGGGAAACACAACAAGGAAAGGTAGGGTAAACACAGCTCCCAGCAATCTTCACTTTGGTCAGGTTCTTCTTGGACATCAGAACTGTGACTAAAATACAAAATAACAACGTTAAATAAGATCCCTCCCTAAGGCTAGTCTAAAGTAATTATATAAAGGAAAAGAACATGAGAAATATGTGTACCTAGAATATGTCAGGTGTCTAGCTGTTCCCCCTTTGTATTATATAAGTTGTGCACTGGAAACATGGTATTTAAATACTCTGAAAACAAGAAGAGGTGATCAATGATTTGTAGTCTTTACAATCTGGTAAATGATACTCTTGCTAACATGAAACACACCTCAGGACCAGTAACCAATGCCAAAGTAATTCAACATCAAGATTCACGAGCACCGAGTTAAAGTCACAAGGAACGCTCGATAGGACAATGTATATCAGGATACAACCCTACACTCATTAAAGTACGAAACAGAACTGCTTCTTAGAAGCCAGAACGAGATGCCACAAAACGCTGAGTAACTGCCAGCCGGCCACGAGCTCTGATAAAGGATGCAAAATCAATCCTATAGTCAATGCAAAATAAAGAAACGAAGGAACAAGCCTTTCCAAAGTAAATACATCAAAACAGCAGAAAACAGAAAGAAAAGGATACTGAGAGACTGACAACAGCCTGTACTCACGGCACTTGCGAAAATGCCAAACCCAAGACGCCACCACTAACTCCTCGGACGGAACCCAGTGACCCGGAACGGAACACTGAATCTGGCTAATCGCGAAGCACTTCCTGGAGTGCTAGGCGGGCCTAAGTATGTTTATCCTCCTCATTGCGCATGCGCGATTACGTGCGCTTCGTCCGGGAATGCTCCTTTGCCAACCACGGTGTTTTTGGTTTTGCCAACCCCGCATCTGAACGTGGAGTGCGCGGAGGTGTGCAGCAAGCAGGCATGACAGATACCTTGCCAATCACCGTTCCTAGTGATGTGCAAAACCATCCCACAGTTGCTGCCCAGATGAAGGCCTTGTTAAAGATCCATCGACGAGTGCAGATGCACTTGGAGAGTGCGAAATCCTCTTACAAGAAGTGGGAAGATCGGCATCGTCAGGAAGGTCCGGTATACCAAGTGGGGGACAAAGTATGGCTTTAGACGCAAAAACATCCGTTTTCGTTACCGCAGTGTCTTCCACCCTCGTTTCATCAGGCCGTATGAGGTTCTCCGGGTTATAAATCCGGTGGCGTATAAACTGAAGTTACCTGCCTCCTTGAGGATTCGTCCGGTCTTTCATTATAGTTTGTTGAAACCTGCAAAGGCTGGTCGTCGTAAAGAAGTTCCTCCAGTGATGAGAGATGGTCAGCTGGAGTTTGAGGTGCGGCGTAACTTGGATTCGCGCTTTCAAAGAGGGCAGTTGTGGTACTTGATATCGTAGAAAGGGTATACATCGGAGGATGATTCTTGGGAGCCGAGTACTGGAGTGCATGCTCCTCGTGCTGTGAAACTTTTCCATGCCCAGAACCCGTAGAAGCCTAGTGCTAGGAGGCGTTAGGAGGGAGGACATATTGTCATGAATTGCCTACTTGCGCCTGCATGACTACGAATCCTAGAATGCTAAGATGTGGGCAGAGTTAAACCTTTATATTCCCAGTGTCCACCAGGGGGCGTTGTAAGTGATTACTATTCTGAACCTGGTTGTGTTCGTGTTGTGTTCCGTGTTGAGGAACTGCTGTTCAGGATTAAAGAAAAGAAGCCTGTGACCCCGAAGGCTTTTCTGGTGAAAGAAAATTCGTCTGGTTTGAGACATCGGGAAACGAACCAGCTCTCAGTCCCTTCTTCCCGCGTGCGGCTGCCGCGAGGAAGGAATAGCGTGTCTCGGCGGAGACGCTTAGTTTGGAGATTGTGGACAGAGGGAGTTTCTTCCGTAATCTGACAATACACCCTATCGCGTGAGGCTGCTGCGAGGAAGGGTTCTCTGCTTCTGTGTTTCTACCGGAGAACTGTTTGCTTGGACTTGGTTGCGAGAAAGGAATCCCTGCTTCGGGTGTTTGGCACTTTCATTCTTCCCGCGTGTGGCTGCCGCGAGGAAGGAGTCGGCTTGTTCAGGGGAGATCAGTTGTTGCAAGGAGTGCGAGCAAATCGCTTGCTACAAAACACTAAAAGGTGCATTCCAATTTATTCGACAAGCTGGTAAGCCTCGGAGGAGGTTGAATCCGTTTTTTGTTATTCTCGTTAGTGTTCCATTTTTAGTTGGGACCAGCTAGGAATACTATTCAGTGTTTATTTTTTTCTTATCCTTGGATGAACTGGTATCGTTCTATTGACTTTACTGAATCCTTACACTCCAGTGTCTTGAACTGTCGTTTAACCATTGACAAGGATCCCCACGCTGGGTTACTGGAGAGAGTTATGATATTTTCAGGGGAAGTGAGATAAGGGTATGTGTGTTGTGTGCATGTCCTTGAAGTTATTCTAAAGTATCATTGAACAAACAGTAACCTCTGGTTTTCTTACAGGAAGCTAAATGTATAGAGAAGTATCTATGAAATAGAGAGGCAGCGGTCACCTCCTGATTATTGGGGTATGTATCGGTTCATTAGCGAGAAGTGAATGAGAGTAGTTAGAATTGATGTTTTAATTCAATGCCTTTTGTCGTTTCAGCTATCCCTTCCGTTGCTGCTCCTTCCCTTACCCTTCCCTGACTTATCCCTCGCTTGATTACCTCTACGCTCTGTGTTTATGTTACAGTCAGAGTGTGGGGAAATCAGGAGGTGGACCCCTTTCAGCATCACCCTGATCCCGAGGAGGAGCGATCGTGACACATTTGACTCACATCAAACCTGAGAAATTAGTTTGTTACAGTTAGTTGAGCTAACTATATCTTGTGCACCTGCAATGAACTGCTGATGACGTCACATATTACATAACTCATGACATGGTCAGTGACATCTTTCATGACATCACTGATGACATCTCAAATGGCATCACTATTGACATCACTGATGACATCATCCACGTGAAAGTCTGACACACCTCCTTACACTCTAATATAACCTTTGATACACGCACTCTAAAATACAGACTACCATTTTCAAAACCATAGACACACCAATACCAGATACTAGATACCCATCCACTGATTCACTCATCATTACATTAGTATTATATCCACTCATACACCTATACATACATTTACACACTGCTACTGATCCATAAAGTTACTCACACACCTGGTGTGTGCCTCTTTGCACACACCTACTCAGTCATGCCAGAAATCAATCATACACTCATGTACTCACCTATGCAGATATATACACACCATCTGAATTATTTATACACACACCACTTATTTATATAGATACTATCACATGCTTACTCTCTTATACAATCACTAATACAAGTACACATTCATGTATGTAGACATTCTTGCATTCACTCTCTCACGTATAGTCAATTATGCACCCCAACACTCACATATACTGTCTAGCGCTGGGATACCTCCGGGTGACTACGCGCTTTATAAAAATAAATAAATAATAATAATAATAATAATAATAATAATAATAATAATAATAATAATAATAATAATAATAATAATAATAAATACATATATAGTTACTCACATATATACAACTGAGACATTAATTCACTAATCAACACACCTGTACACACAGTCAGCTACCCACACAGCCCTTTGGAGATGCACTTTTGGATTTATATAACCAGTGAATCAGCCATTCAGACATGTATGCACAGATTCAGAAACCCCCCACCCACCCACATAGACAACCATACACCTATACAGATACTCTTACAATCAATCAATAACCCATATAGACACTGATGTAGCTACTCAAAAACCTATGCACCTGCTTACACACCAACTGAGAGACTAATAGAGACATTCACACAGTTTAGTCACTAAACCATGCATTCAGAAACATATGTTCAATCAGTGACTTATAGAGTCAGTCATGCATATACTAAATATTCTTTTCAGGCACTTGTACATCCAC
Source organism: Lissotriton vulgaris (assembly GCF_964263255.1). NCBI lineage: Eukaryota > Metazoa > Chordata > Amphibia > Caudata > Salamandridae > Lissotriton > Lissotriton vulgaris. The sequence goes on from NC_141693.1 coordinate 440,663,718, forward strand.
TCATTCTTCAATAGACCTTGGCATAGATATATATGAAAAATATTTAAACTTTACAGAAACACAAATTCACTGGATGATGTCATGAGTGATGTCATGAGTGATGTCACTGACCATGTCAGGAGTGATGTAATATGTGACATCAGTAGGGCATTGCGGGTGCGCGAGTTATAGTTAGCTCAACTAACTATAACAGGCGAATTTCTCTGTTTTTATGAGTCAAATGTCCACCTAACTATAATGTCTCTGAAACCTATGTTTTTTTAGTGAATTTCTTAGAGTTTTTAAATGGTAATTTCTAACTATAACGAACCTGAAACCTATGTTTTTTTCAGTGAATATATATATATATATATATATATATATATATATATATATATATATATATATATATATATATATATATATATATATATATATATATATTCACTTAAAAAACCATAGGTTCCAGGAGTGTTGTAGTTATCTGGACATTTCACTTGTACAAAAACATTGAAATTCCTTGGTTATAGTTAGTTGTACTAACTATAACTCGCGCGCCCGCAATCCAGTGCTGATGATGTCAGATTTTACATCATTCATCACATGGTCAGTGACATCACTGATGACATTGCTGATGACAAAATGACAGCACTGATATCGCTGATGACATCATCCAGTGAATGTGATTTGGTTCGATATTTAAATAAGTATTATATATATATAACAATCTGCATTGAAGAATGAGTGGATGTATAAGTGTCTTGAAGGAGGATTTAGTAGTACTGTGATTTGCTGTCTAAGTGACTAATTTAAAGTGATTCAATTGTGTGGATCTCTGTTTCACTTTATCTGTTGTTGTGTAAACTACTACATAAGTTGATTACTAGGTGTGTGAAAGTTTATGTTAGTATTAATTAGTTAAGTGAGTAATGGTATGTCATAGTGAATGTGTGTGTGTAGTTGAGTGGGAGATGTGTGACTGTCCAAAGATGTGTAAATAGTTGATTTAGTAGGTATATGAGGTTAACACTGCACATGGAAACACTTGTTTGGGTGACTGAATCTGTTTATGGGTGTGGTGATGAGTAAATATATTTCTCAATGATAAATATCCAACAAAGTAGAACTATAAAAGGTAATGTATGTGACATTTGTTGTTTATAAATAACTATATATAAGACTCAGTGATTGTATCAGTGACTGTATTGAAAACTGTATACTTGTAACAGTGATTTTATAACACAATAAGTATGAGTTACTATTTATGTCAAAAAATAAAGAGATGTTTGTATAAGTGTGTAGCTGAGTAAATGTAAGTATGATCAATTGTTTGCATAAGTGAGTAGGATAACTGCATAAGAAAATAGGATGTGTGCTGGTGTGTAATGTCTATGTACGTGTATAAGTATATTTAATAGTTTTATATTGATCTTTGTTAGCATGTATGAGTGAATCTACAGGTAAGTATTTAGATGTGTGCGTAGATGTAGAAATCAGTGAGTACATTTTTTATAGACTTGTATTGGTGTGTCAATGGTTTGAAATATGGTATTCCATATTTTATAATTAGTGTTGATAGGTTATACTAGTGTATGATGATGTGTATCAGAATGTCACATGGATGATGTCATCAGTGATGTCATTTGAGATGTCAACTGTGATGTCATTTGAGATGTCAACAGTGATGTCATGAATGATGTCACTGACCATGTCATGAATGATGTAATATGTGTCAGCAGTGGATTGCAGGCACGCGAGTTATAGTTAGTACAACTAACTATAACGGAGGAATTTCAATGGTTTTGTACGAGTGAAATGTCCAGAAAACTATAACACCCCTGAAACCTATGTTTTTTTCCGTGAATTTCCAAAGTTTTTTAAATACTAATTTAACTATAACATGCCTGAAAGCTATGTTTTTGTCAGTGAATTTTTAAGGTTTTTTTGAATGATAATTCCTAATTATAACAGGCCTCAAACCTGTGTTTTTTTCAGTGAATTTCAAAGGTTTTTTAAATGATAATTTTTAAATATATTTATTGTTGTATTTTTTAAATATTTTTTAACTACATTTTTGTAAGTTTTTTTTAGATATCTTATTTTTTAAATTACATTACAAATATGTTTTTTAAAAAACGTTTTTTAAAATAAAAAGATATTTTTTAATTATTTTATAATCTATAAAATTCACTTAAATTGGGGGGTGTTGCACACCCAAAGCGCACCCTGCTCGTTTACTGCACGAAACGTGTACGCCATTTTAGGATTGGTGTGTAGGATCGACGTATGGTGTGCGATGAGTACGACTTTTCCAATGACTTTTCCAACGTGGACGCTATACGACTGGTACACGACTTCTAGCGCATACGCGAGATGTATGTATTACGCGACGTGACGGATGCGTGGTAGCGCGTGACGTCTTATGCATATCGGACGCGGTGGGTGGGTGACTCCGTGACATTTTTTAAAGTTCATAAACGTATATATATATTTAATATAAATATTAAGACAAGACATTATCTGAGGTAATTATAAAAATAATATTCTTTAACTTTCAAAAAAAGTACATTACTTTTAAATGCAATTTCGCAAAGACACGCTGGGTGCGAGCTGGGTGCATGCTGGGTGCACGCACACTAGGCGTAACCCATGTGACCACAAAAAAAGAGATTTGATTGGTTCATTAGACTACCTATTCTGAGTATTGAAGGACCCCACCCATTTCAATCACGCTTCTTAGAACTTTTCTTAGGAAAAGACCTGCTGAGAAGAACAGCTGTTTTTTATTAAAGACCTCATTGTCCTGATAATTTTGAAAATGGCTACAAATCCACCTTCTTCTTAAGACTCAGAACATTCAGCCACTGAGGAATTTCTTCCAGAACCTCCCCCTCCAGACAGATATTCATCTATTGTGTGGAAGTTTTTCACATTCCCACCTGGGCTAAAAAAGGTGAATGCAACGCAGGTAACATGAAAAATCTGCAATGAAGTCCTCTCTAGAGGAGACCCCAACAAAAAATACTTGTGTGAGACAGTGAGCATGCGGAAACATTTGCAGACACGCAATCCTGTCAACTTTTCTCAAGAGGAGATGAGAAGGGTACAACAAAATGCTCCTGCACCACCAGCTGTTCCAAGCACATCTGGGACAGCACCATCTACTTCAAGTTCACCACCAGATATACGTCCCCAATTAGCACGAATCAGGATGAATTGCGTAAAATGTGGACATCTAATTGCTTATGGAGAACAATCAGTGGACCTTGTTTGTTGGGCTATGGACAACCACCATTGTTATTTTTTTTTCTCCTCATAGTTTTTGGTTCTGTTCGTCCTGTTTCCCTGTTTAAAAAAAAAACCAAAAAATAAAAAAATTGTTTAAACCCCTCCCCCCCAAAAATACAAAACGACAAAACAAAAACAAAAAGTTATTTTTAGAACTACTTACTCTGGTTAAAAAAAGAGCTAAACTTGCATGCTAGTGTGTGAAAGTTTAGATGAATGGATGTGTAGTGCATAATTGACTGAAAGAATGCATTTGTGATGTGTGGTGAATGCATAAGTACAGAACTATAAGGAAGTGCTGCAGCATGACACTGTAAACTGTTTAACTACAGCAAGCTGATTTCCGAAGCACCGGGATGTAACATATGTATATAAATATGTTGCAGGTCTGTGCTTCCCTCTGCACAGCTGCTTAAACTGTAGCCATGCGCTGACGCAGTCACCCTTGCACTATGGTGCAAGGATGCCTGCATTGTGGGGGGATTTTTTTGTGCAGGAAGGGACACCTTCCTGCACAAAAACAATCACAAGAGGCGTTTTCCTCTGTAGAATGCAGCATGCATTGAAAGAGGAAAAAACTATGAGAAATTAAAACATTTCTCCTCGTTGCACCTCGCTACGCAACCTCTAAGGTGGCATAGCATTCACACGCATCTCCAGATTTACGATTTCTTGTAAATCTGGAGATGTGTCTTGTTCCATGGGTGTTGCATGGGAACACCCACAGCAACACCCATGGAACTCCCCTCCAACGCACTGTGCTGCGTGTGAAGGGGGCGTATTTAAAATGAGAGGAAAAGTCACGCAGGGTGGCATTTCCTCTCCTTGTAAATATGGAGGAGCCCCCTGCGCCACCAGTTCGTCACGAAAGTGACATAGTGGTGGCACAGGGGCTTTGTAAATCTGGCCCTTAGTGATGTGCTTTGAGTTAAACTGTTTTATTTCTTATAATTCTAAAATTACCAGGACCTACCAGGACCTACAAGACCACTATATGACTCTATTGTGTACTATACCATGTATCTTGCAGACAGGTGCTCTGAAGCTGTCTCCTATTTGATGCCTGTCTGCATTAGAATTCTGTGGCACAAATCTGGTCCATCCATCTTCCTTTTTTTCAACTTGGTGGAAACACAGCCCAATTGTGCATTTTAAGACTTACTTAAACTTACCTCAGCGGTAATACATCTAAAAAACGCTACATATTTTATTCACTTGTTTTTTATAATGTAAAATATAGTAAATTCCATATTTTAAAATTAGGATCTGTAAAAGAAAAGAAAAATATTTATAACATGTAATAATACATTTTTAACAGCACAGCATAATTTTAACATTTTACAAAGTAATTTCTTTGCCTTTTTTGAGGTTCTCAGAATATATTGAATTTCACTAGAAACAGTGATTTCAATCGTACTCATCACATAACAACGGGCAAAAAAACCCAATCAATTAGATTGTTTAAAAAAAACTACAACCCATCCCCAGTAAAATAGCAGATAATACAAATCACACATATATAAAATGGTTACTGCTAAGAAAATGTTATAACTTAGATGTATAAACACTGTAAATGTTGCCGGTTAAAAATATACACTGAGACAATGTGCAAGAAAAAGACCATAATTCAAAGATATACTTTTCCTTGAGGCCAAATAGTATTTTTGCACTCCTTTTTATGTTAATTGTCCAATGGTAATCCTATTAAATTATAATAATAAATTCCTCAGAGGCTGAATTATCTTCCTAAAACTTTGGCTTTAAAAATATTAAGTAGGAATTTGGTAATTCGCTAGGCAAATGTTGTTTAAAAACCAACTGAGCATCATTACATAGTGTCCAGCCTTTGTCACATTTTAGATAGGCAGTGTAATATCCAGATGTTTTGGAAGGACCATCATGGAAAATTATTGCTACTGCTACAAAAGTCCTTCCTGATATTGATAATTGACTTGCTACAAAATGTTTTATTAAAGTGTCCAATTTTCTCCCATCAGCTGTACAACGTTGCATCATTAAAATTATATATTGTCCATATCAGTCTAAAAATAATGATAACATTTCTGATTTGCATTGGCTACACTCCATGTTTTGATTTGCAGCTTTAACAAATTTTTTTGAAAGACACTGATTTACAGTCCGGTAATGTCAAATATAGAAATCTTTCAGTGTCTACATTAGTGCTACATGTATTCATACAATTTTCACAATAATGTTCCCATTTATAACAAAGGCAAAAAATATTTTCTATTTCTACACCTTCCTTTTCCAATACGGTAAGCATATACATTAGAAATTCCTGAGCATCTTGTTGGATATTTTGTGTAAATTGTGTAGAACCAGAACATACATCCAAAAGATTACAAACATCAGAAACAGTTTGTATTTTACTTGTATCAATTCTCAATTTTTCATAAACAGAATGCAACAAGGAACAACATTTTTTTCCCGATTCTCCATAATTTGATGTTGGAAACCTTCAAGAAAAAAACAACATTGACCACTACATTAGCATAGCAGTTGACACCAAAACTATTTTCAAACTGATAACCAACAATCTCTTCAACAGTGTCCTTTTTCTTTTTGCTTGCAATCACAACATTATCTTGTTTTTTTCTCTTCTCTACACCTTCATTACAGATATTATCATACCTTCTTTTTCGACCAAACATACGCTTTTCAAATACAGGATATTGACCTAAATTGGGAGCATATGTTCTGCTTAACCTATTATACTCTTTGACACAGTTTGCATCTGCAGTAACCTTTGTGTCAACAAAATCAATCAAAAACAAACCAGATAATGTTCTGACTCGTGACAAAGCAACATATGCCATACCCTCTTTAAACACAGTATTTTCAATGTTCACCAAAGCACTGTCAACACTTAAACCTTGAGATTTATGAATAGTCACTGCATATGCCAGAAAAACTGGAAACTGTTTTCTAAGGACATATAAATCTTTAACAAGCAAAAAACGAATTGAACAGCAACCAATTTGTTCAACTTCTTCAATCTGATCAAATTTAATTTTTAAGAATTCAATACCATCTTTATTTTGATAATTAACAAAATCCACAACTTTGCCCATTGCTCCATTAACTCAACCTATTTCTACGTCCTAATTACGCCTTAAAATTATCTGACATTTTCTACAAGCATATCGTTTCTTTTCTAAACCAGCAGTTTTAGACATTGATTTTTCTAAAGAATCCAATTTTGTCTTCAATTTTACTGTCAAAATAATAGTGATTCCTTCATGCTCTATTTTATCGATGGCTTCCATTTTTATTATTTCTTCATTTTCCAGTTTCAAAAGTTGTTCGTTGAATATAGAACACTCACGCAGTGTTGGCATTAAGCAGATGACAGATTTCTTTTCTGCAATTTTCATGTATATTTTCTCAGGAACTACGTTTTCATTTGGAAACAAATTGGAAAGTAATCGAGTCTGCAAAGCTTGTTTGCCATGTTCAGTCAGTAGTCAAATTCTTAGATTTTGGAAAATAGTTCCATAATCAACATCATTTGCCTGTCGCATATTTGAAATGAGTTCTTTGTATTCAAAATATGACCAAACGTTCACGTTTCCAACACTACCCAGAGACTTTCTGGTGTCTTCATGCGTAAGTGTTTTAAATACTGGTTGTCCTTTTACAGGAGTCAGTTGCAGTAGACCTCCAAAAACGATGACGTGTTTTCCTTCAAATAACACATCATACTCTGTTTTAAAAAATGTTCTGCATTCCTAAATGCACAAAAACAAGCATTAAGTTTGATACCATGCTTATCTCATCAATAATGAGAAGTTTCATTTTCTTCAAGACTCTTGAAACTTCACAACAAGCTGCTCCAGATAGCTTGTGGTATTCCAATTTCTTTTCATGCTCTGCTAGTAGCATTAGTAAATGATGTAAAGTAATTCCTTTAATGTTGTGTGCTGCCAACCCAGTTGGAGCAGTGACAACACAAGACAAATGCGACTCAGTTGTTTTCTGTGGATAACTTGTAATTACTTTAATTAAAAAACGTTTTCCTGTTCCAGCTTGTCCACTCACGTACATTCGGATAGGTTAAAATGACGTGCATGAACACTCTTTTCATGAAGTAATCCATGGTCAATCTGCTGTCTCACTTGCTCATATATTTGTTTCTGTTCAACATTTAGTTGTTATTTCAAGTTTGCTACATCTTCTTGAGCTTGATGCATTGCTGTTTCCACCTCATTCATGGAGATTGCTGCTTCATTTTCAACAATTGGTTGTCCTAGTGGATCTTGACTCAGCACAGAAGAACTTTGACTGTCTTGAGAACTGTCTCTAGCAATCTCAGCTCCAATTGTAGCTTGTTGATCAATTTCATTGTTCAACATTTTGACAAAATTTGCTAAAGCACTGCATTGTATGCTATCTTTACAAGCATTAAAGAAATCTTCATAGCTATGGAAAACTCCAAGTAACTCCAGTTCTGAACGCCATGGTATGAATAGTTGTAAAAGGGCTAAATAGTCAAATTCCCTTTTATCAGCAGTGTAGCAACTCAGCCTTCTGTGATTAATCAAATTTCCTTTTGTTTGTTTCACCAAACATCCTTCGGAACCAATGACTCCATATTTTCCATCATTGATGTTCTCTGTACTATCCAGTTTAAAAGTGCAGTTTGCAGCACTTCATAGAGACAGATTTTCTCAAGATGATGACCTCTGTTTGGGTAATATGTGTCCAACATATTCATTTTCAAAGTATCTGTGCTTTCTGGATCTTTTTCTGCTAAATATTCAATTTCTTGTACAGATTTCATTACTCGATTTCGCATTGCTGCAAGGCCTAGACTCACCCAAATGATTCTTTTAGATTTGGAATATAGACTTGCAGATGATAACCAATCTGAGCATTCATATGGTCCGATTTCTTGATGGAATAGCATCTTCAAACTGAAAGTGTATCATTTCTTACTTAGAGTCTTCTCGTGAGAAATCTCTTCCAAAAATTTCTTTCAATTCCGTCTTTTCTGATTTTGTAATATAGGACATTACATATCGAGCTACAGCAATGGAATTGTCCGCAACATACTGAATATCCATATTAGCATTCCACATGGACAAAATAACTCGGTTGTAGTCATTTATGTATTTTGACTCTTCATTTCTTCTTAAGTTGTAGGTATTTTTTAGAGACTTTCTTGTGATTATATGTCGCAAAGATGACATAAAACTATTCACTCTTCCTTTGGATATTACAGGACGTGGAAATGCAAAACGACATTTAATGTAGAACTTATCCTTAAATTTGTACTTTCGTCAACAGTATTTTCCACATCGGTGGCTTTGGAATCGTAAGACTTGTGCTCTTAAGTTGTTTTCTTCTGTGCTTTTGGGTACAGCACATGTGGCATATTGTTCAATAAAAGTCAAAACAGTATCATCCCCATCTGTTCCAAATTTGGGAGCGTCCTTAATCCATAACAGCATATGTATATGAGGAGTACCTCTTGCTTGATACTCCTTTCTCCAAAAGAAATCCACAACTTCTCCAAGGGAGAATTTTTTTTATTGCAGATAAAAGACATCATAGCCTCAAATCTATGATTGAAATACCTGCATACATTAACAGGATCCAAAGGGCACAATTCCCCAGGTGTCTTGTATTCAATATTTATTATATTGCAAGTAAATCATCCCAAGCTTACTCGGCACAGCTTAGGGTAAGGAACCATGTAGGAGTTCCTAAGTTCCGTAGCATACATTTCAGTTCTCCATGACGACAGTACCAATATTCATTAGTCCCACGCTGACATGCCATAAGCTTAATGAGCTGAGATTCTAGATGATCATCTCTCTGGTGCACTTTATCCATAAAATCTTTTGCAGATATATTTTGCAGATGTATTCCAGTTTTTAAAATGTGATTGACTGCATATGAAAGTCCAGACAAGTCACTCTCAAACAAAAGATGAAATATATAAGGAATACATTGTCGAAATCTTGGATCTTCTGCATACAACCTTGTTGTCCGATATTCGGATGCTGGAATCTGCACAGGACGGTCATCATATCGTCCTCCTTTTCCAGTTGGGAATAACTGCGGAAAACAACGAGCTTCCAAACTCTCTTCCCAAACACTCATGGGAGTTCCTTTTGCCATTTTCATTTGGAACAACTCAATAGTGTTCCCCATCACTTCTTTTGAATGAGGTGGGTGCACACTGTAATTTTCATAGATTTCTTCACATCTTAACATGTCCACTTTTTCAATTTGTCCACTTGACGTTTCAGTATCTTCTGCAAAAAACTATTTCTTCTTCTCCCACATACACATTTCTATAGTACTTGTTTTATATCAGATACAATGTTGCCTTTTGCACTTTCTTAACATCCACTAACTCCTACCAGATTTTCTTATTCTAGTTGGCACACCATTAACAAGAATAACTAGTGGTTCACTTTCTACACTGTCTACACCAATAGTTTCAATATTTTTCTTTAAATCTAATGGTAAATACACAACTCTTCCTTTTAATACTCTTTGTAAATAGGAAGGAGGCAATTTACCTGTTTTAGGCTCCATACAAACAATAGCCTGAACCGGGTACACACATTGAATGAGAATAGACTCATAGGTGTTTAAATCTATCAATTCTGGAGGAATAGCAACTCTAAATTATTATGCACAGCTCTAGCTGGCATTTTATTCTCATCTAATTTGTTATAACAATATTTAGAAATATGCTGATCAGAACCCGAATCAAAACAATTCTCTACCAACAAATAAGTTTCAAATTCCGTCCACTTATCATTATTTTCTTTTTCACTTTTTAAATACAGATCAACACTCCTAGTCTGATTTTTATAGTGAGTTCGCCGACAACAAATACAAGAAAAATTGGCTTTTCACCTGAAATCACCTTAAACTTTGTAATTTCAGTTAAAAAAAAATGTACGACTGTGTTCAACGTTCTCTACAACATTTTCTTCTATTCATGTCTGAGTTTCTTCACTCTCTTCTTCAGGACCAAAGTAACAAAACTCAATATCATCACTAACCTTTTTCACATCTGATACTGACCCACACAAAAGAGCACTGTTCAACTCATTTAACTTTAGTGCTGGACTTTTTGCATAATACAATCTTCTCACTAACTTCCGCATTTGAGTATGATGTACTGCCAATATCCTAAAATGTTGAAAAACACTTTGACATACTTTCCTAGAAAGACAAGCCAGAGAATGACCATGCAAACCAGTAAGTTTTCTCACTCTGCAAGGGTCTAGTCCTTGCAACACCTTAATCTTTTGTTTAACACTTTTTTTTACAATATACTTGTAAGAAATTGTGTAATTTATCAATAGATTCTTGTCATACACTACAAATACTACTGTAATCCCAAGGGTACACTGGGGCTTTAGGACATCTGCCTAGAACTTCATCAGCTATCACTTCTTCTGCATTTCTAGGAACCATTTGCTCTTTGTCAATTGGACAACCATTTCTAACCTCATAAGCTTGACCACTGGTGTCAACTGCATGCAACAAATCATTGGCCTGTATATAGCTCTCTTCATTAAAAAAAGGCTCAGAACTTGAACTGCGTTTCCATTCCCCTAAGAAAATATCACAAAAATTACTTCCATTAATTACTCTTTTCCTCTTACTTTTGGCCTTCATTAAATGGATTGGTTTATCTAGTGATCGAATTCTCTTTAATACTAAAATGAATAGTTTCCTCTTTACTTCAAAAGCCTTTTCAACAAAGGATTCAATATGCTTCTTCTTTTTATAAAATAGTGTTCTCTTGCTATATTTCTTTGTATGTTTCATCAAATAATGAACTACTCTATTGTAAAATATTTTTTTACGGATTTCTTTATATTGATTTTCTCTTCTTTTACTATAAGTTATATCCTTTGTATGTACATTGCCTTTTTTCCTTTCCTATTCTTTGCACTTTTTTGTGCTTGGAACATTTTTAGTGCTTTCAACATTTCCAGTTTTTTTCTGAATCTAGTAATATTTTTAATAAAGTCCTTTGTGGTCTTACCAGAAATGTTTCTCTTATAGTGAGTATTTTTTCTCTTCTTTTACTATAAGTTGTATCCTTTGTATGTACATTGCCTTTTTATCCTTTCTTATTCTTTGCACTTTTTTTGTGCTTGGAACATTTTCAGTGCTTTCAACATTTCCACTTTTTTTCTGAATCTGGTAATATTTTTAATAAAGTCCTTTGTGGTCTCACCAGAAGTTTTTCTCTTTTTAGCCACATTATGTTGGTCATCCAATACTTGTGGTTGAGTTTTTTTCAAGTAAGTATCCTTTTTCTGACCTTTTCTTCTTCTTTCTTTCTCCGGCATGATAACTTTATTTTAATGTAAAAAATAATCATAAATAATCATAAACAATAACTTTATAAATTATACTTTTTTATTACTATACAACTCCATTTCACATACATTTGACTAAGAACTTGTAGGCCTGAAGCACAAGTGTGAAGGTGGTTAGACCACTACATGCATAGTGCATAGCAGTTTGAAGCACTCCATAACACTAAAACCTGGAGCACTGTATAAGTACATGCATGTTAACTAAATGATCACAATACTATAAGGAGTGACACTGAGGGAATTCATAATTGCTTCACTTTTACTTTAGTGAATAGATTAGTACATGGTACATAAACAGTCACTATGGTTTTGCAACAGTACAGATTTAGAGTTTAGAGTAGTGCAGTGGTTTTTGTCTAGTGTAGTGGGTCATGCTGGGGTAGTGTTCTAGGGTAGTGCAGTGGTTTTTGGGTGGTGTAGGAGGTGGTGCTGGGATTGATTTAAAGTTTAGGGTAGTGCAATGGTGTTTGGGTAGTGTAGGGGGTCATGCTGGGGTAGTGTTTTAGGGTTTAGGGTAGTGCACTGGTGAATGGGTAGTGTAGGTGGTCGTGCTAGGGGTAGATTTAGGGTTTAGGGTAGTGCAGTGGTGTTTGTGTAGTGTAGGGGTCATGCTGGGGTAGTGTTCTATGATAGTGCAGTGGTGTTTGGGTAGTGTAGGAGGTTGTGCTGGGGCAGATTTAAGGTTTAAGGTAGTGTAGGGGGTCGTGCTGGGATAGTGTTTAAGTGTTTAGGGTAGTGCAGTGGTGTTTTTGTAGTGTAGGGGGTCATGCTGCGGGTAGATTTAGAGTTTAGGATAGTGCACTGGTGTTTGTGTAGTGTAGAGGGTCGTGCTGGTGTAGTGTTTTAGAGTTTAGGGTAGTGCAATAGTGTTTGGGTAGTATAGGGGGTCATGCTGGGATAGATTTAAGGTTTAGGGTAGTGCAATGGTGTTTGGGTAGTGTAGGGGGTCATGCTGGTGTAGTGTTTTAGAGATTAGGGTAGTGCAGTGGTGAATGGGTAGTGTAGGGGGTCGTGCTGGGGGTAGATTTAGAGTTTAGGGTAGTGCAGTGGTGTTTGTGTAGTATAGGAGGTCGTGCTGGAGTAGATTTAAGGTTTAGAGTACTACAATGGTGTTTGGGTAGTGTAGGGGGTCGTGCTGGGGTAGTGTTTTAGGGTTTAGGGTAGTGCAGTGGTGAATGGGTAGTGTAGGGGGTCATGCTGGAGGTAGATTTAGGGTTTAGGGTAGTGCAGTGTTGTTTATGTAGTGTAGGGGATCGTGCTGAAGTACTCTTTTAGGGTAGTGCAGTGGTGTTTGGGTAGTGTAAGGGGCCGTGCTGGGGTAGGTTTAAGGTTTAGGGTAGTGCAATGGTATTTGGGTAGTGTAGGGAGTCGTTCTGGGGTAGGGTTTTAGGGTTTAGGGTAGTGCAGAGGTGTTTGTGTAGTGTAGGGGGTCATGCTGGGATAGTGTTTTAGAGTAGTGCAGTAGTGTTTGGGTAGTGTAGGGGGTCATGCTGGTGTAGATTTAAGGTTTAGGGTAATGCAATGAACTTTGGGTAGTGTAGCGGGTCGTGCTGGGGTAGTGTTTTAGGGTTGTGCAATGGTGTTTTGGTAGTGTATGGGTCGTGCTGGGGTAATGTTTTAGGGTTTAGGGTAGTGCAGTGGTGTTTATGTAGTATAGGGGGTCATGCTGGGGGTAGATTTTGAGTTTAGGGTAATGCACTAGTGTTTGTGTAGTGTAGGGGGTTGTGCTGAGGTACTCTTTTAGGGTAGTACAGTGGTGTTTGAGTAGTGTAAGGGGTCGTGCTAGGGTAGGTTTAAGGTTTAGGTTATGCAATGATATTTGGGTAGTGTAGGGGGTAGTGCTGGGGTAGTGTTTTAGGGTTTAGGGTAGTACAGTGGCATTTGGGTAGTGTAGGGGGTGGTGCTGGGGTAGTGTTTTAGGGTTTATGATAGTGCAGTGGTATTTGGGTAGTGTAGGGGGTCATGCTGGAGGTAGTGTCACTGCAGGAGTACATGTACTTATATGTCTGCAAACACATCAACCAACCAAATCATTCTCTCTCAATTTTCCCAAATGGACACTGACTCACAATGTAATTCTAGACAAATAACAGTATTTCTAATAAATGGAGTGTATAGATACTAACTGGGGAAATGTAGGCCTGAAACACAAGTGTGAAGGTAATTACACTACTACTTGCAGAGTGCATAGGAGTTTGAAGCACTGCATGCGCTAAAGCCTGGCTCACTGCAAGAGTACATGTACCTATATGTCTGCAAACACATCAATCAACCAAATCATTCTCTCTCAATTTTCCCAAATGGACACTGACTCACAGTGTGATTCTAGACAAATAACATTATTTCTTATAAATGGAGTGTATATATACTGACTGGGGAAATGTAAGCCTGAAACACAAGTGAAAAGGGGATTACACTACTACTTCCATAGTGCATAGGAGTTTCAAGCACTGAATGCCCTAAAGCCTGGATCACTGCAACAGTACATGTACTTATATGTCAGCAAACAGATCAACCAACCAAATCATTCTCTCTTAATTTTCCCAAATAGACACTGACTCACAGTGTGATTTTAGACAAAAAACAGTATTTCTTACCAATGGAGTATATAGATACCGACTGGGAAAATATAGGCCTGAAACACAAGTATGAAGATTGTTACACTACTACTTGCATAGTGCATAGGAGTTCAAGCACTGCATACCATAAAGCCTGGCTCACTGCAACAGTACATGTACTTATATGTCTGCAAACAGATCAACCAACCAAATCATTCTCTCTTAATTTTCCCAAATAGACACTGACTCACAGTGTCATTTTAGACAAATAACAGTATTTCTTATCAATGGAGTATATAGATATTGAATAGGAAAATGTAGGCCTGAAACACAAATGTGAAGATTGTTACACTACTACTTGCATAGTGCATAGGAGTTTCAAGCACTGCATGCCCTAAAACCTGGCTCACTGCATCAGAAGATGTATTTATATGTCTGCAAACACATCAACCAAGCAAATCATTCTCTCTCAATTTTTCCCAAATGGACACTGACTCACAGTGTGATTTTAGACAAATAACTGTATTTCTTATCAATGGTGTATATAGATACTGACTGGGAAAATGTAGGCCTGAAACACAAGTGTGAAGATCGCTAGACTACTACTTGCATAGTGCCTAGGAGTTTCTAGCACTGCATACCCTAAAGTATGGCTCACTGCAACAGTACATGTACTTATATGTCTGCAAACAGATCAACCAACCAAATCATTCTCTCTCAATTTTACCAAATAGACACTGACTCACAGTGTGATTCTAGACAAATAACAGTATTTCTTATAAATGGAGTATATAGATACTGACTGGCAAAATGTAGGCCTGAAACACAAGTGTGAAGGTGATTACACTACTACTTACAGAGTGCATAGGAGTTTCAAGCACTGCATGCCCTAAAGCCTGGCTCACTGCAAGAGTACATGTACCTATATGTCTGCAAACAGATCAACCAACCAAATCATTCTCTCTCAATTTTCCCAAATGGACACTGACTCACAGTGTGGTTTTAGACAAACAACAGTATTTCTCATCAATGGAGTATATAGATACTGACTGGGAAAATGTAGGCCTGAAACACAAGTGTGAAGATCGTTACACTACTACTTGCATAGTGCTTAGGAGTTTCAAGCACTGCATACCCTAAAGCCTGGCTCACTGCAACAGTACATGTACTTATATGTCTGTAAACAAGATCAACCAACCAAATGATTCTCTCTCAATTTTCCCAAATAGACACTGACTCACAGTGTGATTTTAGACAAATAACAGTATTTCTTATCAAATGCACATACACTCACTCTGTGATTCTAGACAAGCAACACTATCCCTTGCATTTTACCAAAACACATTTACTAGTCTAAAAGACATAAGGTGACTGTACACATTGCACAACATTTTCTACTACACTTTAGTATAGAGTGCTTCTGTCAGAATCATTCCTAAATGCACACAAGACTCACTGTGTGATTCTAGACAAACAACACTATCCCTTGCATTTTACCAAAACACATGTTATAGTCTACAAGGAGTACTGCATTTTAATGTGGAAACTTGACTCATTTTGCAAATACATAAAAAATTACTGGTTACTAATTCTACCAAAACATGAGAACAGCACAGTTATCTGTCTGCAAACACATGAAATACACAAATGCTTATCAAAGAATGGTTTCTAAATGCACACACACTCACAATAAGATTCTAGAAAAAAAAGTAGTTCCTGCACTTCAGGAAGAGAAACACATTAGTCTGATTAAAATCAAAATGCACCACATACATCCCCTCACAAATTAATAAGTCACCTTTCAAATTGTTTTGTAGATTAAGAAGTATGTCAGTCACAAACCATATTTTCTTATACTGAATCTCTGTTCTGTACACCTGTCAGCAAAACCAAAGAATGGCAAAGTTTCCCTCTCATTATCCACACATATGCATGTAATCATCAAATAACATTGCTTCCCACATTAATTCAAAAGCAAACACACATTTCTACTGGTTACACATTTCAACCCTTTCCAATTGACATACATTTGAACCCTACCCCCAAATCTTCCTTCTGCCTATTACCATAGCAGCAGTTCATGGAACAATGGTTAGAGCGGTAGACCCTGATGCAGAGGTCTGGCCCGGGACCAGGGTTCAATTCCCGATGCGGCAGGGTCTTGGGCTCATTGTCTGCGGACTCGATAATTCTCGCCTCAGTGCCTACTTTAATCATGGGGTTCCACGCTGCAACTCTGGGCAATAGCTTGCTTAATCTCCACAACGGCCCCTACAGCACTGGGATGCCTGGCTTCACCTTGGGGGTGCCCAGGAGGGGCATCTCACAGGGAGAGCCCGGAAGGGTTCCATAGCGTTATACAGCACCGGGACGCCCCGGTGATGGGCAGGTGTGCGCTTTACAAGTATACTACATTTACATTTACATTTACTTAACTGAGCACACAGGTCAAGAGTTCATCACACAATGTTGCTAATCAAAACAGCAAGTGTGCTTGACTTTTCAACATATCAGCTTATCCTATGTAATGTTCCTTTCAATCAGATTTTGTTAACCAATAAGAATCATGCTTTTAAAAAACAAAAACTTGCACCCTAGTTTTCAGTGTAGAATGTTCTCAAACAACTAATCATTTATTTTCTTTTTTAAAAACTGCATCCTATCCACCATTTTAGAAGCATCTTACTTTTCAAACTGCCATTTCATTTACAAACACCATCTGAGTGCATCCAGACCTCCCTTCAAGATGCTTAGAGTCTGGATTGTGAGACACAGCTATATTTTCTGGAGCCAAAGGTATGCAGAAAACAAAGGAATTCACAAAGACCTAGGTTTACCAAATGTAGACATTAAATGGATTGGACAGGGAGGGTTAAAGTGGCACCAATTGATGCCATTGGTTAAATCCTTTTTGCATCTCCAATACCCTGACCTCATAATTGTGCTCTGTAGTGGAAATGACCTAGGCACTTTGACTAGGGTAGGTCTGGAAATGCTTATGAAGGACACATTTAGAGAATTGATGTCACTTTTCCCCCAAACTACCTTTGTCTATTCTAACATATTCCAAAGGCAGAAATGGAACTTGTCCAATCCATTTTGTCCACAGATTGAGAAAACTAGGAAACATGTGAATAAATCTGTTTCTGCTTTTCTCTGAGACTATAGAATGGGGTCCATTTACCACAACAATCTGCGTTTCAATATGGATGGCATCTATAGGAGAGATGGTGTACATTTTACGGATGAGGGAAACAGAGTCTTCCTCATAAACTTTAGACTCTGCATCAGTACTTACTTGTAGGGTACTAAAATCTCTCAATAAACACAGGGCTCTTTTTTGAGCCACCTAAGAACTAAACACATAAGCTTGATGTATATCTGAAAAATATTATTTGTTCTTTGGGTTGGAGTCACAAACCCAACGTGCTAAAGTTGTGCAGCCAACGCGTACAAGTCATGCACCACACGTGCTGGAGTCACGCACCCTACGGGTTAGAAGCTGTGCATCCAACACGTGCTCACCAGGGGCCTGCACTGAGCGCCACGCTGGGTGCATGACTCCTAATTTTACCGTAAAAAAAAAACAAAATAGCCCCTATCACTAATTTTTATTATCCCAGGGGACCCCATCCCTCGGCGCTTATAAAAAACGTTGGGGACCGTGGGGGGAGCCCCAATGCTCTCTCTTTCAAAATCAAACCATGTTTGCTATGGGAGGGTGGGATACTCCAGCCATCTCATAGCATACAGAAGTTTCCCGGGGGTGGGCACCCCGGGACACTGCAGGAGATGGCCCTGGGGGGTGGTGGTGTTCCCCAGAGCCCTCGAGAGCTCTAGAAGGGGGGTCACACAGCCCCCCTCCCACAATCCATAAAGGTGGTGGTCCCTGGGTCTTGTGGGGGCCGTTAAGCCCCCCCCATAAATTATACTGGGAGGGGCTCTTTAGCCCCTCCCAACAATTTATTTTATAGCCCAGGGGATGGTGGTCCCAAGGACTGGGGGCCCCTCAGGGGCCCCTTTAAATTTATTAATTTTGCCCCCAGGATTTGGCCCGCCCGGGGTTAATTATAAAAGAAGCTCCATTCTATTTATTTTTTCTTTACAGCAGGATCCGCGCACACTGCACGCACTTAGCGAGTTTGTAAAAAAAGAATTGGGGGGCTTGTGAGTCCTTCTGGGACCCCCTAAGCAGGTCTAGATGGTCAGGGTGTTTCTACCCTGCCCCATTTATACATTTTGCACACATATTCCACAGACTTCTTCAGCCTTGCTTCTACTGAGGCACAAAATGGCTGCCAACAGTTCCTAGTTTCGAATGTTGACAACCACTTGACAGCCAATTAGCATTCAGCATGTGATCGGGAGGATGCGCTCAGGCTGCACACAGGATGCACGGATCCACCACGGCCATAGATATATGTGTACTTTTAACTGTAATTTTCTCAGTAACTAATGAACAGATTGACACCATTTAAGCAAAAGGCACGAGTCTGAACTGAGGACTACCTCTTTGCCAAATTTGGAGTAACTCCATTCAGCAGTTCGGGCTGTAGCTGCAGCTAAAGTTCCTTTGGGAAATTGCATGGGGAAACACGTTTTGGGACCCCCCTTTTTTCTCGGCCCCCGCTTGATGAATCATCCCAAGACTTTCAGGATAGGAGCGGACCGGAGCTGGCCAAAAGTTTTGAAAATTTCGTGAAGGTTCATCAATCGGCACCAAGGTGTTTGGCAATAGAATGATGCGGATTTCCTATTGATAATATGTTGTAGGTAATGTATGTGTATATATTACCTACTGGCGGTCGCCAGTAGGTAGTTATAGTTAGGATCTACTTTCCATAGGAAATCCGCAACATTCTATTGGGAATAACTTTGGCGCTGGTGAACGAATCTTCGCGAATTTCTCAAAGTTTGTGGCCCGCTCCGCTCCTTCCCTGAAAATATGGGAGGGATTCGTCAAGCGGGGGCCAATATAAAAGGGGGGTCCCAAAACGTGTTTTCCCCATGTTCATTTCCATAGGGCGGTCAAACTCACTTTTAGCCCGAACGACTGAATGGATTTCCACCAAACTTGGCAAAATTGTAGGGACTGGTAGCCCGATGTGCCTTTGCTATGTCTCAAGATCTATGCTCCAGTGGATTTTGAGTAATTTAGGTCCCAAAAAATATATATATCTATGGCAGCGCCCCGGTACGCGCACCGGGGAGCGCTCCGGGCGTGACACGCGAGGTGCGCACGGAAAGCTGATTGGCTCTCGGGTGTCTGTAAACATTCGAAACAGTCCGGACCAGCCGCCATCTTGTGTCTCCGTAGGAAAGAGACACAAAAGGTGGGAAAAAAGGGGGAAATGACCATAAGGGGGCAGGGATAGACCCCTCCTGACCCCCTAGGTTTGATGTGGGAGCCATAAAAGGGCCCCGCGGGGCAAATAACATTTTTTTTTTTTTTTTTGCGCGGGGGGAGCGCCCGGTACACGCACCGGGGAGCGGTCCGCGGAGCGGACCATGGGGAAAAAAGAATGACAGAGTTTTCAAAAAATGTAGCCTTTTTTTATAAATTGGAGGTAGTTCTAAAAAGAACTGTTTTTTTTCTTCTTTTTGTTGTTTTATATTTTTTTATTGTTTTTTTTGAACATTTTTAACTTTTTTGGGGTTTTCTGAACAGTTTTATATTTTTTTTGTATTTGTCATGGGGAGAAACGAAAAAACAGGGAATTGAAAATGGCTCAACTGGAGCAAAAAAAAATAATAATAATAATTAGGGTTTATTGGGGCATTTGTGGTTGTCCCCAGCAAGGACGATGAGCTTTACGCTCTGTTCTCCGTAGGAGATGCTCTTCCTGACAATGTCTGCAGGTTATACGGAAATCTGCAAACCGTGGCTGAATGCAAGGCATCGTCTCTCTTGCCTCTTGTCCCACGGAGTGCGTTGCTTTCTTTTAGAGGTGGTGCTTGTACTTTGGGGAGGGTTTCTGGCCAGTTCCCTCATCTCTGCAGCAGAATAGTTTATTGGATGCTAGCGCTGCATGTGGCGAATCATTGTGTTGTTTCCGAATGAATATTTTTTATTAGGGTTCCCCCTAGAAAGTTCCATGCCACAGATTAGGCAAGTCACCTTGGCTGCATTTACTTTTTTCTTCCCCTCTGGCATTGAAAAAAACTCCCATATAATGTGTGGTCTGGGCTGGTATGGGGTATTGTGTTCTTCAAGCCATCTTCTCCTCCCCTCCTCCTCCTCCTCCTCCTCTTCCTCCTCTTGTTGACCACCAATGAAATCTTGGGGTGGTCCTCCTGGTGGTTGTGGTGGTGGTGGTAGTGCAGATGCACCAGCTGCTGCTGCTACTGAAGCCATTATATAGTTCAAAAAGGTACAGAGAGGTACGAACAGGTCTTCCTCAGTCAAAGGACAAAGTCAGAATAAGGAAAAAAGGTGGGATCTTTCATCATTTGGAAAAAAAAGGCCTGAACCAATGAGAAGTGTTATTTTCAGGTCACAAGACCAGGGATTTCATCATTATGAAAGTAAAACTGTTCTGCACCAATTAAAAGTGTTATTTTCAGGTCACATGACCGACGCGCTTACGCGACGCACCCCCGGGCGCGCACGGGTTCGCGCCCCGGGTCTCATCGCGTAAGCGCGTCAGAAGTTTACGTTGCGCGATCGTATTCGCTCGAATGCTTCCGGGTGCGCCTACGCCGTGCGTATCACGCGGACGTGGCTACGCGATACGTCACGATCATATTTTCATTCGCGACATTGGCGCTAACGGGACGCTTCCCGGTTCGCGCACCGGGGCGCTTCAAATGACTACGCTCTCCGGGGCGCTCACCGGGGCGCGCCCCGGGAGCGCTCCAGGGTCAAAAATAAAAAAATAATAAAAAAATGTTTAAAATACAAATAAAATATAGGATTCATTCATTTTCAAAAATATTACATTTCATGGCTATAGATATTTGCTATTAACCAAATTTTGAAATTCAAAGAAAAAAACATAGGTTTGGGGCCTTATATATAGTTAGGAATTAACATTTAAAAAGCCTATGAAATTCACTGAAAAAAACATAGGTTTCACACCAGTTATAGTTAGGAATTAGCATATAAAAAAACCTATTAAATTCACTGAAAAAACCATAGGTTTCACACCCGTTATAGTTAGCTGGAAATTTTACTGACATAAAACCATTGAAATTCCACGTTATAGTTAGTTGGACTCACTATAACTTGCGCGTGTAATGCACTGCTGATGACGTCACATATTACATCACTCATGACATGGTCAGTGACATCACTCCTTACATCACTGATGACACCATCTTTGTGACAGAGTGACAGACCTCCTTTCAGTGTAATGTAACCCTTGAAACACATATTCAAAAATAGAAATTAACATTTTCAAAAAAATGGAGATATCCATACCAGTTACAACAACCAATTCAGTAATTCCACCATCTATATACACATCCACTCATTCACCAACAGTTCTATATAGTCACTCATACTTATACTCACTCATCATATGTAGTGATACACCAATACATCCTGTTACACACCGACAGTCATCCAAAAGTTACTCACACACATACTCACACATGCAAATAAACTATTGAACATCCATTTATTTGCATATACAAATATACACACACTACCACCTCACTTCTAAGGAAACTTACACATACTTACTCTCTTAAACAATCACTTATAGAAACACATACTTATTCAAACAGGAACTCTTACAATCTCACATATACTCACTTATAAACATCAATACTCACATATACTAGATTAAAACAAATGTCGTTACTGATAAAGACACTAGTGAGACAGTCATTCACTCACTAACACACACATATACACACTCATCCACCCATATAGTCCTGCACATATGCTGTCTTCAAAACACATACAAACAGTGAGTCAGTCATTGATGCATCTATGTGCTAAGTAATACCCCCACCAAACCATACAGACACTCATACTGATACTAAAAAACATCTAATAACCCATATACACACACATGTAGCTACTCACCAACCCATGTAGCCAATTTTACACAAAGTGAAACACTGATACATATATTTAAATATTTAAACATTACTCGCTAATATATGTATTCACTAAGATACACTTAATAAGCCAGTTAACCAATCAATTTTTTTTTTAAAAAAACATTCATTAAAACATTTATTTAAACATTTATTCTTCCATCGACCTTTACATATACATATATAAAACATATTTATTTTTCAGAAAGACACACATTCACTGGATGGTGTCATCAGTGATGTCATCAGTGATGTCACTGACCATGTCATGAGTTATGTAATATGTGACGTCATCAGCAGTGCATTACACGCTCAAGTTATAGTGAGTCCAACTAACTATAACGTGGAATTTCAATGGTTTTATGTCAGTAAAATTTCCAGCAAACTATAACTGGTGTGAAACCTATGGTTTTTTCAGTGAAATAATAGGTTTTTTATATGCTAATTCCTAACTATAACTGGTGTGAAACCTATGGTTTTTTCAGTGAATATATATATATATATATATATATATATATATATATATATATATATATATATATATATATATATATATATATATATATATATATATATATATATATATATATATATATATATATATATTACCTACTGGCGGTCGCCAGTAGGTATATATAGTTAGGATTTTTTCTCTATGGGATTTTTGAAAATTCTATGTCTAATAACTTTGGCGTTTGTGGACGGAATTGGCTGAAATTTTCAGGAAAATTGAACATTTTGTTTCTGAGCAGCCCCTGACAATTTGGGGGGGGGGTTTCATCAAGGGGGGGCCGAGAAAAAAGGGGGGTCCCAAAACGTGTTTTTCCCATGTTAATTTCCATAGGGCGGTTGGCCTCACTTTTAGCTCGAACGGCTGAATGGATTTGCACGAAACTTGGCAAAATTGTAGGGACTGTTAGCCCAATGTGCCTTTGCTAGATCTCAATATATGTGCTCCAGTGGATTTTGAGTAATTTAGGTTCAAAAAAAGATATATATCTGGGTGGAGCCTAACCACACATCTGATCTGATTGGCTGTCAGCACTTCATCCAAGAAGTGTTGGCAGCCATCTTGGGACCAATATACATGATAGCACCTCATTAAAAAGCATTGTAGTTAATAGAGGGTTTTAGGACTTTAGTTACATTATAAATCATTTGTTGATGGTACCATACTCGTTTTAGGAATTGTGGTGGGTTCTAAGGTGATTTTACCACGTGAAAAAACCTTCTGCTGTGATATCATGAATATTGTTTGAAAGAAGACTAATATCTCATGATTTTCCCACAGTGGTTTGGAAGGGGATCTATTAGCTAAACTGAAAGCATATTTTCTGTAAATTCACATTATCTTTCTCAGTCATGTGAAAATGAAGTCTGACATTCTCAGTAAAACATGTACATCCAACAAGGACAGAGACTGTCAGTTGATTCCTTTGTGTTCTACTGCAGCCTCCTAGAGTGTTCTAAAGAACAACTAGAGCGCTAACAGTCCTACTTATTACAAAGGTATGGCACACCTGAAGCCATCTTGATTGGAATGAAGTGGTAACTCTTAAAACATTTAATTTAAAAAGAAACAACATGTGGGGGTATATTTTGCCATAGAAAGTATGATTAGTGCTGCAGAATGAAAAATTAGGGCACATTTTGAGTGACTTCTCAAATCCTTTTCTATTTCATTAAAACATTCTGACATGCAGTCTCCCAAAATGGCCACCAGAGACAAAAGAGCCCAAATGTAGCCCAAATATCACCCAGATGTAGCCCAAGTATAGCCCAATTACAGAATGTCCCAGAGTGTTCTAAAGAACAACTAGAGCGCTAACAGTCCTACGTATTACAAAGGTATGGCACACCTGAAGCCATCTTGATTGGAATAAAGTGGTAACTCTTAAAATATTTAATTTAAAAAGAAACAACATGAGGGGGTATATTTTGCCATAGAAAGTATGATTAGTGCTGCAGAATGAAAAATTAGGGCACATTTTGAGTGACTTCTCAAATCCTTTTCTATTTCATTAAAACATTCTGACATGCAGTCTCCCAAAATGGCCACCAGAGACAAAAGAGCCCAAATGTAGCCCAAATGTCACCCAGATGTAGCCCAAGTATAGCCCAATGACAGAATGTCCCAGAGTGTTCTAAAGAACAACTAGAGCGCTAACAGTCCTACTTATTACAAAGGTATAGCACACCTGGAGCCATCGTGATGGGAATAAAGTGGTAACTCTTAAAACATTTAATTTAAAAAGGAACAAAATGAGGGGGTATACTATGCAATAGAAGGTATTATTAGTGCTGCAGAAAGAAAAATTAGGGCACATTTTGAGTGACTTTTCAAATCCTCTTCTATTTCATTAAAAAATTCTGACATGCAGTCTCCCAAAATGGCCACCAGAGACAAAAGAGCCCAAATGTAGCCCAAATATCACCCAGATGTAGCCCAAGTATAGCCCAATGACAGAATGTCCCAGAGTGTTCTAAAGAACAACTAGAGCGCTAACAGTCCTACTTATTACAAAGGTATGGCACACCTGAAGCCATCTTGATTGGAATAAAGTGGTAACTCTTAAAACATTTAATTAAAAAAGGAACAAAAT
This sequence comes from Lissotriton vulgaris, assembly GCF_964263255.1. Taxonomy (NCBI): domain Eukaryota; kingdom Metazoa; phylum Chordata; class Amphibia; order Caudata; family Salamandridae; genus Lissotriton; species Lissotriton vulgaris. Next base: position 440,688,570 of record NC_141693.1, read on the forward strand.
GAGGGGGTATATTTTGACATATGAATTATGATTAGTGCTGCAGAAAGAAAAATTAGGGCACATTTTGAGTGACTTCTCAAACCCTCTTCAATTTCATTAAAAAAATTCTGACATGCAGACTGAAACATGCACTTTGAATACCAGCAGCAGACGTCCCTGGTGAGCAGTAGCTTTACTACAGTGATCTAATGTGCAACTAGAGTGCTAACATTCAGAATTTATGGCAAATGTGTGACACATCTGAATGCCTTCTTCATGGAACCAAAGTAAACAAGCATTGAAAATGCAATAGATCTCGCCCTCGTTTAAATTAAAGCCATTCTGTTTGTAATGAGGTGGCTTTTTAGCTTTGCTTTTGTTAGTGTTTTTTCAACTTTCATGTAAATAACATGCATCTGTATGCATATAAGTATATGTATGCATGCATTTATGTTTGTATTTATATAGATATACAGATGATATATGTTTATATATGTATGTATATATATATATTCACTGAAAAAACCATAGGTTATAGACCATATATAGTTAGGAATTAGCATTTACAAAACCTTGAAAATTCACTGAAAAAACCATAGGTTATAGACCAGATATAGTTAGGAATTAGCATTTACAAAACCTTGAAAATTCACTGAAAAAACCATAGGTTATAGACCATATATAGTTAGGAATTCGCATTTACAAAACCTTATTTTACTCACACAAAACCATTGAAATTCCATATATAGTTAGTTGCACTAACTATATATCGCGCACCCGCAATCCACTGCTGATGATGTCACATATTACATCATTCATGACATGGTCAGTGACATCACTGATGACATCACTGATGACATCTCAAATGACATCACTGATGACAACATCCAGTGACTGTATGTTTCTGTAAAGTTAAAATATGTCTTACATATTGAAGAATGAGTGGATGTATAAGTGTCTGGATGAAGGATTTAGTAGGTGCATGACTGACTGTATGAGTGAGTGATTAAATGTGTCTCACTGAGTGCATGGGTTAGTGACTAAACTGTCTTAATTTGTGCATCATTATGTCTGTTGTTCTGTAAACTGTTGCATGTGTTGATAAGTAGCTATATGAGTAACTATATGGGTTATTGATTGGTTGCCCAAGTATTTGTATGGGAGACTGAGTGTGTGTGTGGGTGGCTGGGAGGTGTATGACTCTGTGCATAGATGTGTGAGCAGTTGATTCACTAGATGTATGGTTTCAAAAGTGCATGTGGAAACAGCTGTATGGGCGGTTGACTGTGTGCATGAGTGTATTGGTGAGTGAATGGATATCTCAGTGCTACATGTCAAAGTAAGTACATATGTAAAACACAGTACATGTGAGAGTTGACATATATAAATAACTGTGCATAAGAGCCAGTGAATGTGTGAGTGGCTGTATGGATCATTGTGAACTTGTATCAGGGATTGTATAAGAGTGTAAATATGTGTTAGTATATGTTTGAATAAGTAAAGTTTGTATAACTGTGTAGTTGAGGAAATGGAGGTGTGATTGATTCTTTGCATGACTGACTAGGTGTGTGAGTAACTCCATGGATGAGTGACAGTCTGTGAGTGTCTGTTTACACTGATTGTATCTAAGGTTATATTAGAGTCTGAAGAGGTTCATCGTATTATCACATGAATGATATCATCAGTGATGTGATCAGTAATGTCAAATGAGATGTCATCAGTGATGTCATCAGTGATGTCATTTGAGATGTCATCAGTGATATCATTTGAGATGTCATCAGTGATGTCATCAGTGATGTCACTGACCATGTCATGAATGATGTAATATGTGACATCATCAGCAGTGGATTGCGGGTGCGCGATATATAGTTAGTGCAACTAACTATATATGGAATTTCAATGGTTTTGTGTGAGTAAAATAAGGTTTTGTAAATGCGAATTCCTAACTATATATGGTCTATAACCTATGGTTTTTTCAGTGAATATATATATATACAAACTGGAGACAAGACACATAATACTGTTCGATTGCAAGATCCCCAATGGTATGAACTCCAGTGAAGACTACTATACCTGTTTGTAGATATCAATGTTGTTTTATAACATATCAGTATATTGCTGCTCTTCTAACCTATTTAATGTTTTTTTTTAAATCCCCTTTTTTCTACACATTATGAAATATTCCTGACACTTTTTTTATTCACTTGTTGATTTATAGTGTGCTGAAAGGTATTTATTAGTATTTATTTGCGGAGTTTGCACAGTTAATTGTATTTAAATTACTGTTTGCACATTGCTTTCAGCCCACTTGGGCTCTATCTTCCCAGACCTTGCAGTAGTGTGGATGGTCAAACCTAACAATTGTTTAAGGACAACATTATTTAAATGGGTCCCTTGTCAATTGAATATTTGGTCTATCACATAATCCCGTAGCTGAGTAAAGAGCATGATTAGTGGATGCCCGGCATGAAAGGAACAGGCATTTAAATAGAAGGAATGTTTTGTAAAATTGATATTTCTAAATTTTAGAAAATAGTTATGAATTGATTAATTTTTATACAATTTTAAACATGCTTTTACACTCTGCACGGTTTTTAAAATTCATGCACTTTAGCGCGGGTCAACATCATATTTTACATGTATTATGAAAAATGTTTTGCACTGCATATTTAACTGGGAATGACTGTTTTAACCTCAAGCAGGCAGATAATAGTCTGTCCTCCATGTTTATGGTTACTTTTGGGCGCACTGGCACTTTAAAAAGGTCACCTTACTTTCTCAGCATTTGTCATGTGATCAAGGCCCTTCGCGGGCTGAAACGCGTCATGGTCGACTTGGTGTTTGGGCTCCAATAAAGAATATTTGCACCAGTTTTGGGTTCGTCTCGTCTCTGCAATATTGCACCTTTGAAGACGTCGTATGCCTCATATATATATATATATATATATATATATATATATATATATATATATATATGTATGTATGTATATATATTATATATATATTCACTGAAAAAACCATAGGTTATAGACCACATATAGTTAGGAATTAGCATTTACAAAACCTTGAAAATTCACTGAAAAAACCATGGGTTATAGACCATATATAGTTAAGAATTAGCATTTACAAAACCTTATTTTACTCACACAAAACCATTGAAATTTCATATATAGTTAGTTGCACTAACTATATATCGCGCACCCGCAATCCACTGCTGATCATGTCACATATTACATCATTCATGACATGATCAGTGACATCACTGATGACATCACTGATGACATCTCAAATGACATCACTGATGACATCACTGATGACATCACTGATGACATCTCAAATGACATCACTGATGACATCTCAAATGACATCACTGATGACATCTCATTTGGCATTACTGATCACATCACTGATGACATCATTCATGTGATAATACGGTGAACCTCTTCAGACTCTAATATAATCTTAGATACACTCAGAGTAAACAGGCACTCACAGACTGTCACTCATCCATGGAGTTACTCACACACCTAGTCAGTCATGCAAAGAATCAATCACACTTCCATTTCCTCAACTATACAGTTATACACACCTTACTTATTCAAACATATACTAACACATATTTACTCTGTTATACAATCCCTGATACAAGTTCACAATGATCCATACAGCCACTCACACATTCACTGGCTCTTATGCACAGTTATTTATATATGTCAACTCTCACATGTACTGTGTTTTACATATGTACTTACTTTGACATGTAGCACTGAGATATCCATTCACTCACTAATACACTCATGCACACAGTCAACCGCCCAAACAGCTGTTTCCACATGCACTTTTGAACCCATACATCTAGTGAATCAACTGCTCACACATCCATGCACAGAGTCATACATCTCCCAGCCACCCACACACACACTCAGTCTCCCATACAAATACTTGGGCAACCAATCAATAACCCATATAGTTACTCATATAGCTACTGAACAACACATGCAGCAGCTTACACAACAACAGACATACTGATGCACACATTCAGACAGTTTAGTCACTAACTCATGCATTTAGTAAGACACATTTAATCACTCACTCATACAGTCAGACATGCACCTACTAAATCCTTCATCCACACACTTATACATCCACTCATTCTTCAATATGTAAGACATATTTTGACTTTTCAGAAACATACAGTCACTGGATGTTGTCATCAGTGATGTCATCAGTGATGTCATCAGTGATGTCACTGATCATGTCATTAAATGATGTAATATGTGACATGATCAGCAGTGGATTGCGGGTGCGCGATATATAGTTAGTGCAACTAACTATATATGACATTTCAATGGTTTTGTGTGAGTAAAATAAGGTTTTGTAAATGCTAATTCTTAACTATATATGGTCTATAACCCATGGTTTTTTCAGTGAATTTTCAAGGTTTTGTAAATGCTAATTCCTAACTATATATGGTCTATAACCTATGGTTTTTTCAGTGAATTTCAATGGTTTTTTAATAGCAAATATCAAAAGCTTTAAAATGTCAAGTATGTGGTAGGTAAAAACATGTTCGTGTTTATGCACGCTGATGTGCTTTGAACGCTGCCCCCCCCCTCTTTTCTTCTAGAAGTATTCTCTCTTTGCAGATACTGAAGGGTAGGTAACGCAGGCCTTTGCCCCCTTTGTAATCCGTCGTGCCTGCTTCACTCTCCATTTGATTGATTGTTATCCTAGCATTTATTGTTTTGGAATTGGTTCTCTTTGGTTCATTCTCTATTTACAAACAAGCACAGAGTCGCAATACTCTGTTTAGTCTTTGCAGATAGTGAAAAATCGTTAAAAAAACAAAAGGAATCAAGCAAAATCAGTAGACCACTAATGGGATCTCTTTTTGACCTCGCTAAAATAGAAACATTAGGAACAACCCCTCATAAGAAATACGAAACTAGTGAGAGGAACTGAGCTCAACACCATAATGGGTGCAAGACAGCTCGGCTCCGCCACCCACCCCGCCCAAAATAACGACAAACCCTATGTAAATATTATAAATATATACAACACACCAGCAAAGTAACAGGGTAAAAGTTTTTTTAAATAACTATTTACATGGCAGCCTGCTGCAACATCGATCCAAATGCATGCCGCCCTTCCCGGGATTTCTCCTGCCCCCTCCTCAAGTCTTGTTGCCCTGATGTGGCCTAAGATCGCCCCCGACATAGGCGGCCGGCTCCCGGGGTCAGGCGGAACTTTTTGCCTTTTAGTGAGTCTTCCATTCTGGACCTTGTCCCACAATCCGTTTGACCTGAAGACACGTCCTGCGGTGCCCTAGTCCAACCATCACATATTCCTGCGCCAGGAGACGGCGTGGGGTGCACTAGAAGGGAGAGGCGGCACGAACGAGCCTCCCCCACCTCCCCAGGTGTGGTTTCTCAGCTACACCCCAGCGCTTCACGCAACCAGCTGACTTGCACCTGCTCTTCCGGAACAGTGCCTCCCTCGGCCAGCTGAATTGTGCCTGCTCCACACCTTGTCCCACAATCCATTTGACCTGAAGACACGTCCTGCGGGGCCCTGGTCCGACCATCACATATACCTGCGCCAGGAGACGGCGTGGGGTGCACTAGAAGGGAGAGGCGGCGCGAACGAGCCTCCCCCACCTCCCCAGGTGGAGGTTTCTCAGCTACACCCCAGCGCTTCACTCGACCAGCTGACTTGCGCCCGCTCTTGCGACACAGTGCCTCGGTCGGCCAGCTGAATTGCGCCTGCTCTTGCTATTACAACGTCTCACCCGCCATCAAACGGAATTGCACCCAATCTTGCGGTACAGTGACAGGCGGCTGCCACGGAGCTCACGAAATGGCGGTCGGCTCCACAGACTTGGGCCTGGCCTGCAAGGATGGCTCTGGGCAACCGTGAAACTCGGACGCTTGACTGCTAGGGCATAGGCCCCATTCCCAAAAGCGTCCCCTCAGCCTTGAAGATTCTACAACAGTCACCGGGACCCCCGACTCCCGCAGACTTCCGGTGGGGAGCGACTGCCATGATTGCTCGCGGAATGGCCACGACGTAGCCACGGGGTGCTCTCATGCTGACACCAGCTTCAATCTGAAACATCCAGAAACACTGTAGACTACCAATTCTATCAGTTCCGGTGGAGCCCCAACATGACCCGGTAGAGAAGAACTTGCCCTCCCCTCTTTGACTGAAGGTTCTTGTTGCCTGTCCCTTCTGTTGTCATTTAACAGAACTTTTTGGACTGCTGAAAGGGGTTCTGTTCCGACCGCTGGTTGGTGGAGACATTTTGACTATATTCTGGACCTGCGTTGTCGCGTAATGCGTCATATGACGCGCCGCGTTAGCGCACCCCGGAAGTGCTCCGGTGCGCGAGGCGCAGCTTCCCGGAAGCGATCCAGGGCGCGGCGCGCAGCGCGTAACGTAAGCATAACAGGTCATGTGACTTGTTAATAAAACTTTTCATTAGTTCATTTTACTTTTGTTTTTCTAATGATGGAAGGCTTGGTCATATGACCTAAAAATAACACTTTTCATTTGTTTAGAACATTTTTTTTCCCAAATGATGAAAGCCCCACCTTTTTTTTTCTCACTCTAACTTGTAAAGCCTAGGACCCAGATGCATTTACAGTTTATCACTAACAATGTTCCAGGCTAATGTATTTTCCCGGGAAATTTACAACTGTCCTGCAAGTAAAATATTCCTATTTCGAGAAAAAGGGTGTTTCTTCGTCCCATGAGGGAGCCGTTGAACAAAAGAGGCTCGACCTGCTGTCTTAGTCGCTGATAGGCATGAATATCGGATTCTTATCGATCACTTTATGTGCAGGAGTGGAACACACAACAGCCCTTGACCATTTATCTTTACTGCTTTCCTGCATATTATACCTTTTAACCGTCATGTAATCGGACTGCTTTATTTCACTTGCCTTTTACTGATTCGAAAACAGTGGCTATTATTCAAAACTTTACCAATCTAGGTACTACTACCATGTTTTGTTTTAAAAACCTTTATTGTGAAAATGTCAGTATACAAATACGGGCCTATAACCACGTGGGCCGGCCACAGATCAAACTGTAATCGTATATGATGAGGGGACATTTGCACTGTAGAAGAACGTAACGGGCGGGCCATTAGGTTGCAAGAACTAAGAGCGGGTGGAACTCAGCTGGATGGCGAGTGAGGCACTGTGCCGCAAGAGCGGGCGGAACTCAGCTGGATGGCGGGTGAGGCACTGTGCCGCAAGAGCGGGCGGAACTCAGCTGTATGGCGGGTGAGGCACTGTGCCACAAGTGCGGGCGAAACTCAGCTGGATGGCGGGTGAGGCACTGTAGCCGCAAGTGCGGGCGCAACTCAGCTGGATAGCGAGTGAAACGCCAAGGGGCGCCCCACTGCAGCTGAGGAGCCTCCACCAGGGGAGGCGGGAGAGGCCCGTTCGCGCCGCCTCCCCCCTACCCCCCGGGCACCCCACGCCGTCTTTCGGCGCAGCATTGTAGGATGGCCACACCAGTGCGGCAACTTGCTGGACACCACCTTGGTGCCATCCGGATCTCGGCGCGTTGTGCTGCCTTCGGCCTATTCGCACATCGGTCCGCTACTGACGCCGCCTCACAGGCCAACGGATTTTGTAGGCTTTTTATAGCCCAAAGCCGCATAACAGGTCATGTGACTTGTTTTTAAAACTTTTCATTGGTTCATTTTACTTTTGGTTTCCTAATGATGGAAGGCTAGGTCATATAACCTAAAAATAACACTTTTCATTGGTTTAGATTTTTTTTTTTCCCAAATGATGAAAGCCCCACCTTTTTTTTTTTCTCACTCGGCAGTCCAAAAAGGTTCCGTTAGATGACAACAGAGGGGACAGGCAACAAGAACCATCAGTCAAAAGAGGGGAGGGCAAGTTCTTCCCTACCGGGTCACGTTGGGGCTCCACCAGAAGTCATCGAATTGGTAGTCTACAGTGTTTCTGGATGTTTCAGACTGAAGCTGGCGTCAGCATGAGAACACCACCATCGCGTGGCTCCATCGTGGCCATTCCGCAAGCAATCATGGCAGCCGCTCCCCACCGGAAGCCTGCGGGAGTCGGGGGCCCCGATGACTTTTGTAGAATCTTTAAGGCTGAGGGGACGCTATCGGGAATGGGGCCCATGCCCTAGCAGGCAAACGTCCGAGTTCAAATGTGTCCCAGGGCCATTTTAGTGGACCAGGCCCAAATCCGAAGAGCCGGCCGCCATTTTGAGAGTCCTGTGGCAGCCGCCTATTGCTGCAGCGCAAGAGTGGGCGCAATTCAACTGGATGGTGGGCGAAACGCTGTAGCCGCAAGAGCGGGCGCAACTCAGCTGAATGGCGGATGAGGCACTGTGCCACAAGAGCGGGCGCAATTCAGCTGGATGGCGACTGAAACGCCAAGGGGTGCCCCACTGCAGCTGAGGACCCTCCACCTGGGGAGGCGGGTAGGCCCGTTCGCGCTGCCTCCCCCCCCCCCCCCCCCCCCCCCGGGGTGCCCCACGCCGTTTTTCAGCGCAGCATTGTAGGATGGCCAGACCAGTGCTGCAACTTGCTGGACACCACCTGGGTGCCGTCCAGATCTCGGCGCGTTGTGCTGCCTACGGCCTATTCGCACAACGGTCCGCTACTGACGGCACCTCACAGGCCGACGGATTTTGTAGGCTTTTTATAACCCAAAGCCGACTAAAAGACAGGCTAAAGCAGCCCATTGTTGCTACTCCGAGGAAGGAGGGGCAAGGACAGTGTCAAGCGGACGGTGAATGCTTTGAGATGGATGTTGCAGCAGGCTGCCATGTAAATAGTTGTTTAAAATGTTTTTTTTATGTGTTTACTTTGTTGGAGCGTTGTATATATTTATAAGTTATTAAAGTGTTATAATCCTACTACTTTGTTGGAGTGCTATATATTTTTAATGTGACACATTATTGTGAAGACTTTGATGTACAAAAAGGCATCCCTGGAGTCTTCCGCTTCAGGCTCGGTCCCACACACCCTTACAGTGAGAATCCAGTCCCCAATCACGATACAGGATCGTTATCAGATAGTAGGAACGCGTGTGGTGTGACGGATCTCATGGGGTGGGGGCCTTGATCTACTGTAACTCCTTTGAAGAGGGGTGATTCTTTACAGTTGGGGCCATAAACTACATCCGCAGGGCTAGGTGATAGCCTGGGACCGGCCTGGACAATCGGACACAGAGGAAGGGGAGTGTCAGAGGGTGCAGTAGTGAATAGGGTGAAAGGGAGGTGTCGGGCGGGCATGGGGTGTGATTCTCAGGGAAGAGCAGCGCAGATGGGGGGAGGTTTATGGCCCATGCATGAGAGAGAGAGCGGGGGTGACCAGTGCGCGGGGGAGATGCTTGCGAGGGTGGAGAGCCGTGCTGAGGATCGGCGGCGTGCAGAGAGTGGGTCTGGTCAAGGCATCTAAAATGGCTGCCTTGCACGACAAAAGTGTGGCATTGGAAAAAAGGCAAGATGGCGCAGACAATGTTTATCAATACGGATTAATTTTCCACAAAGAGAACGGGGGAGGTCAGAGAGGGGGGTGTTCGTAGCGCCAGGGAGACGCGCTGGGGACTGGCGAGGGGCAGAGGGGCCATAGCGCTTTCTAAATGGCTGCTGCTTGCTAGAGCGTGCGTGCCTGAGTGGGGACAACGTGACGCCGATTATGTTGACATCGCAAACCAGATTTTAACACTTAGACATGAAAGTTAAAACTGCACCATTGCTCCCCCCCTCCGACTGACACCCTCCTTTGCCTCAGCTTGGATCATCATTTGCTAAAGTGTTCAAAGACCCCACCGTGAGTATAAGCACAACCGGGGCCTTTGTTGTATATGCATATCTACTACTATACATGTTCCAGTGTGGATTCATTTACTACAGCCTTACTGCACACCCTGAGAAAAACTATGCAGCAAGACAATCTCTACCTTCTCCCTTTTCCATGTTCCAAAGCTTTGAAATGAACAATATATTTACTCGCAGTGACAAAATGGCGGTCAACACTTCCTGATTTCCTTCGAATCGAACGTTAACAGACGTCACGCAGCAAAAAAAAAATTCCGCTCACGCGCAGCCGCTGGAGGACATGTATCAACATATATGAGCCACCCTCAGAAAACATAGGGGGTCAGGATACGTCTCCCGTACCCCCTTACACCCATTTCCCACATTGTTTTTCCTCCATCTTGTAATTTAATTAAAACGAAACACAAAATGGCGAATTCCCGTTTCGCTACCGGTTCGCGACCCGGTTCGCAAACCGGGAAGCGCTTCTACCGCGAAAAATCAAATTTTTTTTATTTGCCCCACGGGACCCTTTAATAACCCCAACATCATTCCTAGGGGGTCAAGAGGGGTCTACCTTGCCCCCTTTCATTAAATTCCCCCTTCGTTTTTCTCCTCCTCTTGTCTCTCGATCCTACTGAGAGACAAGATGGCGGCCGCTCTGGACTGTTTAGAATGTTGACAGACACCGGAGAGCCAATCAGCTTCGCTTTGCGAAGTTCCGTTACGCGAAAAGTACGCGAACCGGAGCGCTACCCGGGACGCTGTCACAGATATATCTGTTTTTTAAAACGTTAATTTCTCAAAATCCACTGGAGCACATATATTGAGACCTAGCAAAGGCACATCGGTCTAACAGTCCCCACAATTTTGCCAAGTTTCGTGCAAATCCATTCAGCCGTTCGAGCTAAAAGTGAGGCCAACCGCCCTATGGAAAACTCAATGTTAAAAACGTGTTTTGGGACCCACTTTTTTCTCGGCCCCCCTTGACGAAACCCCCCCCGAATTTTCAGGGGCTGCTCAGAAACAAAATGTGCCATTTTCCTGAAAATTTCAGCCAATTCCGTCCACAAACGCCAAAGTTATTAGACATAGAATTTTCAAAAGTCCCATAGAGAAAAAATCCTAACTATATATACCTACTGGCGACCGCCAGTAGGTAATATATATATATATATATATATATATATATATATATATATATATATATATATATATATATATATATATATATATATATATATATATATATATATATATATGTATATACATTTATATATATATATATATATATATATATATATATATATATATATATATATATATATATATATATATATATATATATATATATATATATATATATATATATATATATATATATATATATATATATATATATATATATATATATATTCACTGAAAAAACCATAGGTTTCACACCAGTTATAGTTAGCTGGAAATTTTACTGATATAAAACCATTGAAATTCCCACGTTATAGTTAGTCGGACTCACTATAACTTGCGCGTACAATGCACTGCTGATGACATCACTCATGACATCACTGATGAGACCATCCAGTGAATGTGTGTCTTTCTGAAAAATAAATTTGTTTTATATATGTATTTGTAAAGGTCGATGGAAGAATAAATGTTTAAATAAGTGTGTAAATGGATGTTTTTTTAAAAAAAATTGGTTGGGTAACTGGCATATTATGTGTATCTTAGTGAATACATATATTAGCGAGTATTGTTTAAATATTTAAATGTTTGTATCAGTGTTTCTCTTTGTGTATAAGTGGCTGCATGGGGTTGGTGACTGACTCACTGTTTGTATGTGTTTTGAAGACAGCATATGTGCAGGACTGTATGGGTGGATGAGTGTATATATGTGTGTGTTAGTGAGTGAATGACTGTCTCACTAGTGTCTTCATTAGTAACGACATATGTTTTAATCTAGTATATGTGAGTATTGATGTATATAAGTGAGTATAGTATATATAGTGAGAGATTGTAGGAGTTCCTGTGTAAATAAGTATGTGTTTCTATAAGTGATTGTTTAAGAGAGTAAGTATGGGTAAGTTTCCTTAGAAGTAAGGTGGCAGTGTGTGTATAAATGTATATGCAAATAAATGGATGTTTAATAGTTTATTTGCATGTGTGAGTATGTGTGTGAGTAACTTTTGGATGATTGCTGATGTGTAACAGGATGTGTAGGTGTATCACTACATATGATGAGTGAGTATATGTATGAGTGACTATATAGAACTGTTGGTGAATGAGTGGATGTGTATATAGATGGTGGAATTACTGAATTGGTTGTTGTTACTGGTTTGGGTATCTCCATTTTTTAGAAAATGTTTGTTTCTATTTTTGAATATGTGTTTCAAGCGTTACATTACACTGAAATTAGGTCTGTCACTCTGTCACAAGGATGGTGTCATCAGTGATGTCATGAGTGATGTCATCAGCAGTGCATTGTACGCGCAAGTTATAGTGAGTCCGACTAACTATAACGTGGGAATTTCAATGGTTTTATATCAGTAAAATTTCCAGCTAACTATAACTGGTGTGAAACCTATGGTTTTTTCAGTGAATTTCATAGGTTTTTTAAATGCTAATTCCTAACTATAACTGGTGTGAAACCTATGGTTTTTTCAGTGAATTTCATAGGTTTTTTTAATGCTAATTCCTTTGTATATCGAGTTTCTAACCTTTTTTTTTTTACAATTTGCTGTTTTTTTTAAGTATTCATTTTTTTTATAATTTTTTTCTTTTGCGCTCTGGGTGCGCGCTCCTGGAAGCTTTCAGCTAAGCTCTCCTGTAAGCTTCTCCGAGAGCTCATCTGAAAGCGCACCCAGAGCGCAACTGTCGTTCGTGAAAAAAAAATATGAATGAAAAGTTAATAATAATGCAAAACATTTCGTACCATACAAATAAAATTTGTTTTTTTTAATATTGAAAATGATTATGCATTTCTATTAAAGATTGATGACGTCACTTCAGCGCACAACGTACGTGCCCTCGGAAGCGCCTACGTGCGCGGCTCCTAAACGCACGCAAAAGCGCCTACGATCGCGCCACGTGTGCGCCCCGGAAGCGCCTACGATCGCGCCACGTGTGCGCCCCGGAAGCGCCTACGATCGCGCAGCGTAAACGCACCCGGAAGTGCACTCGAGCGCGCAGCGTAAGCGCGTCGGGTCATGTGACCCTAAAATAACACTTTTCATTGGTTGCTAACAGTTTTTTTTTACATAGAATGAAATCCCCACCCATTTCCTTCACTTCTTCTTTCACTTTTGTGACTGAAAGACCTGCCTTTTTTGCTGCTCCTTTTTTCTTGGTTCATCATGGCTGCCAGATCATCCAGCAGTGAAGATGACTTCATTGATGAAGAGCCACCTACCCCAAAGGTGAAGGGACATTTCATCTGGAAATTTTTTAAGTTTCCAGAAGGCCAGAAGAAGGTGAATGCACCAAAAGTAGAGTGCAGGATCTGCAAAAAGGTCCTGTCACGGGGTAACCCCCTAAAAAAATACTCTTTTGGCAACTTCACGATGATTCGCCATGTGGAGACCAGGCACCCCCAGAATTTTGCCCGAGAAAGTGTCAGGGCTCTGGCACAGGAGGTTCCCTCTACATCAACAGGAGGAGCAACTTCTTCTGGAAGAGACCAATCTCAGGGGCAGGTAGCAAACATCCAACCTGCATTCAACCATGGGGTCGTCAGATGCAGATACTGCAATCAACTCCTCACCTATGGGGAGCAAAGTGTCCTGCTCATGGTTCGGGCATTAGAGAACCATCACTGCCCTTCCCACCCCTAATTTTTTTCTTTTCTTTTTGCTCCTGTTGAGCAGTTTCTATTCCCTGTTTTTGTTCCTCTTCAGTTAAAAGAAGAAAACCAAAAGTTCTTTTCAGAACTACCTCCAATTCTCATCAAAGAGCTATAATCTTAAAAAATGAAGAGTAAGTGAAATATAGTGCATTGATAATTGAAAGGAGAATGAGTAAGAAAGAACAGAAAGGTATGAGAGGTGAAAGGAAGTGAAGTAGGAGGACTGAAAGAAGGTGAGTGTTAGAAAAGAAATTTATGACACAGTGAATAAACTGGAGGCCTCATTTCTGAAAAGTGACGCATCGCTACGTGAAAATAGCGATGCGTCACTTATCTGGACGCACTCCTTATGACATTCCACATATGTCATATTTAATATATGACTAATCAATTCGCAAGGAGTTACAGATATGTCAGTATTTCTGACATATCTCTAAACACAAAAGTAACGCATTGCAGGAGTGCGTCACAAAAGTGACGCAACTCCAGTAATGTGTCCTTTCACATGGAAAAAGCACCATGTGAAAGGTTTGCTGAGAAGCAGGCGCAAGATTTTGGCGCAACTGCATCCTAAAAGTGACGCACTGCGTCATTATTAGCAAGCTTTTTGCAAGGAACACCCCCTCTGCATGCATTATACCTGACACTATTTTTTAAAAAGTGACGCATCTAGGTACATGGGTCACTTTTTAAAACTCTGCGCCATATTGTATCTGCATCAGGTATAATGTATGCAGAGGGGGCAATCCCTCGCAAAAAGCTTGGTAATAACAACGTACTGAAATCTATGAGATTTCCCTGCGTCATTTTTTGGATGCTATTGCGTCAAAATTTTGCGCCGGCCTCGCATCACTTTTATGTTTACACATATGTCAGAAATACTGACGTATCTGTAACTCCTTGCAACATGATTCGTCATACATTAAATATGACACAACTGGAATGTCATAAGGACTGTGTACAGAAAAGTGACGCATCACACCAACAGTGTAATAAAATGTGCCTCGTTGCACTATATTTAAAGGATGCAACAGCATCCTAAAAGTGACGCAGTGAAATCTCAAACATTTCACTGCGTCGCTATTACAAAGCTTTTTGTGGGGGAACACCCCCTCTGCATACATTATACCTGACGCTATTTTTAAAAAGTGACGCATCTAGGTACATGGGTCACTTTTTAAAACTCTGCGCCATATTGTATCTGCAACATGATTCGTCATACATTAAATATGACACATCTGGAACGTCATAAGGAGTGCGCACAGAAAAGTGACGCATAACACCAGCAGTGTAATAAAATGTACCTCGTTGCACTATATTTAAAAAGTGACGCATCTAGATAGATGCGTCACTTTTTGAATATTGCATAACAATGCGCATTTTTTTACACCGCTGGTGCGTCACAAAAATTGACGCACAGGAAGCGCAAAACTAACAGCGCAAGGCCTTCATAAATATAGTCCTGGATTTAGGGGGTCAGAGGGGGTCTACTCTTCCCCCTTATGATCCAATCAGCTTCCTGCGCGCAAGTCGCTCGTCGCGCCTGGAGCGCTCTCCCGTGCGCGCACGGGAGAGCGCATATGCCCGCGCAAAACGAAAAAAAATTTTTAATGCCCTGCAGGACCCTATTTTAGTCCCTACATCAAACCTAGGGGGTCAGAGGGGGTCTACTCTTCCCCCTTATGGTCATTTGCCCCTTTTTTTTTCAAACCCCTTCTGTCTCGATTTTACCGAGACACAAGATGGCGGCCGCTCCGCACTGTTTAGAATGTTTACAGACAACTGAGATCCAATCAGCTTCCTGCGCGCAAGTCGCGTGTCGCGCCAGGAGCGCACTCCCGTGCGCGCACGGGAGCGCGGCTATAGATATATATATTTTTTTGAACCTTAATTACTTAAAATCCACTGGAGCACATATCTTGAGACATAGCAAAGGCACATCGGGCTACCAGTCCCTACAATTTTGCCAAGTTTGGTGGAAATCCATTCAGCCGTTCGGGCTAAAAGTGAAATCGACCGCCCTATGGAAATTAACATGGGGAAAACGCGTTTTGGGACCCCCCTTTTATCTCGGCCCCCGCTTGACGAATCCCCCCCAAACTTTCAGGGAAGGACCGGACCGCCATGAGACCATTTTCCTGAAAATTTCAGGCAGATTCGTCAACCGGCGCCAAAGTTATTCAAAATAGAATGTTGAGATTTAACATTGAAAATTATCCTAACTATAACTACCTACTGGCGACCGCCAGTAGGTAATATATATATATATATATGTGTGTATGTGTGTCTGAGCCTGGAATTCCTCCAGGAAATTGAACACTACCATTATTATAAGTGAAGGAGAAGGAGAAGGAGGAGTGGCCCCCATTCGGAACATAGCCTCCTTGATTTTGGCAAGGCACTATCCCAATCCATATCAGAGGTTCTAAAGCTTACCACCAACAAACATTTGAAGCAAGGGGCTAGACTCTCAGAATCTTTCAGGTAGACAGCAATTATCACAGATTGAATCAGGAGAAATCTGGGTGTAGTAGCTCCTATTGGCAAGCCAAGGCAGCTAAGAAGGTTAATGCGGGGCACTTGGAAGAATTCAACAAATTAAACGAATACTTCCATACAAGTGCTCACTCGCTGAAACACAGCCTACAATAAAAACGATGATGTCACCCCAGAAAAGTATCCCGACACAGGGTCCCTCCTTCAGGGGAGAATGACACAGATGTTGACATCAACATGTCTGTTGAGGAACCAGGGGCAGCAGACCCTGGTGTCGAACCACACCTAAGGGATTGATCGGACATCGAACCACGCACATCAGACATGTTTGAACATGATCAGATCTACCACCCTAGATTGGCGGAAATGTTTCTGACCTCAAAAGTGGCAGATTATGTTGCAAAAAAAATTTGACAGCTGCTAGACATAGGTGTCAGAGCCAGGCTCAAGTCAGAATGCCCCTGTTAGAAATTTGGTTACTGGTTGACTGGGATGTGAGCCCTGGTCAATCAACAACCACAATCCTTGTCAGGGTAAGGCACATGCAAACCCCAAATTAACCTATGCTTACCCCCAGTAGCTTGCAAAAAGAACTATTGATGGACAGAATGCAGAACAATTTCATACATTCACCCCAGAACAGAGATCTGGGCACACAGCAGTCAGGCTTAGCTCAGAAGCAATATGTGAAGTAATTGAGCAAAACTCCAAACAGCAAAACAGTGAAAACCACCCACTCAAGGATCCCTCACCAGGTTAGACAAATAAATCTTAATTTAATAAATAAAACAAGACAAAATTGACAAAAAATATAATTTTTTAGTGAATGGACTGCAATATTGTGCCTAAAAGCATACAGAACCAGCTATCTGGTCTCACTGGACAAGGTCAAACTCAAAAGTTCAGGCTGACCGCAATGGAGTGCGGGTCAGATATAGTCCCAGGTTAGTCTGGCTGAAGTTTCACCTTTTTAAGTTTGATGCCAAGAGTCCCATTTGATTTGGAGAGGGCCGAAGGGAGCAAAGAGATTATCGCTGGTGTTGGTCAGCATGGTGCAAGAAGCAGACTGGATGTCAAGGACGAGCAGGCTGGAATCTCATGTTGGCTGTCCTCCAGAGTCAATCGATGCTTGCTCTGCAAAGAGACAGACTGGCAGCAGCTCGTGCTGATTTTCAGTGTGGGTGGTACAGATCCGGTGTGAACAGGCCAGTTCGTGGTTGCAAGCCCTAAGCTTGATTTCTAGTGCTTGAGAACAACTCCAAGACCTGTCTTGGAGCCATTGGAGAGCCTTTTACCTACCTGAGGCTCAAATCAGGAGGCCATCAGACTAGCCCGTTGATTCACTCTGGGTACTGGATTCAAGGTGGGCTGCATGTCCAGTTCTTCCTCTCCAGGCAAAAGGGCAGCAGGCAGCACACGAGGGCAGTATCTCCTTCAGGGTAGCAGTCCAGCAGAGTGCCAGTCCTTGAAGTGCACAGAAGTCCTGCCTTACCTGCCCTGGCTTCAGGCTTAACCTCAGGGGATATGCAGCCCTTTGTGTGGAGGCAGGACACAGCCTATTCAAGCTATGTCCAGCTGCTCCCTCCCATCCTGCCTTTGATGGCCCTTCCAGTCACACTTAAGCTCCAATTTTATGTGGCTGTCTAGATGGAATATTCAAAGCCCACCTTCCAAATATAACCATTCATGTAATCAGAGACAGGCTGCAGGCATCAAATGGCTAAGGCAAAAAATTCAAACTTTCTAAAAGTGGCATTTTCAGAACTGTAATTTAAAATCCGACAAACCATAAGTTAATATTTAAAATTAGGATTCCAGAGACACCAACCATGAACTGGTCACCTCTTCCCATTTGGAAAACACACTTACGAAATATAATAAGGCAACTCCAATGTTGTCCTATGGAAGAGATTGGCCTTGCATTAGTGAAAAACAAATTTAAGACTTTTTCACTCGGACTTTCAAAACTTAAAAGTACATATTCAATATTTTACATAGACTGCACCTTCCCTTGACTCTGTCCGCAGCCTACCTTAGAGGTGACTTTTATTTGTATTAAAAAGGAAAGGTTGGGCCTGGCAAATGGTTTATTTTTCCAGGTTGACATGGTAAGTTAAAACCGCATGCACAAGCACTGCAATGGCAGGCCTAAGTCATTTTAAAGGGCTAATTAAGTGGGTGGCACCATCAGTGCTGCAGGTCCAGTGGTAGCATTTAGTTTACAGGCCCTGAGTACATGTAGTACCACTTAACTAGGAACTTATAAGTACATTTAATATGCCAATGGGGTCTAAGCCAATCCCATCATGTTTTAAGTGGACAGCACGGGCCCTGTAGCACTGGTTAGCAGAGGTAAAGTGCACAGAGTTCTAAGGTTAATAAAAACAAATTCAGCAAAAAGTTAGCAAAAACAGCCCCAAACCCTCCCTTGCAAGGTAAGGTTACCCAGACACAACAAATTGACACAAAGCTGTGTAGTTTAAATATCAAAGTAGATCAAATACCCAAAACCTGCACTGACAAGTCCTGGAGAGCCGGAAGGATAAGTTATTAGATGTGGTCAACTCTTTAACTAAGATCTTGGATTTGGCAGAGGATGCCACTATGTCCTGCACTCCTATACCTGCTAATGTAGTCTCTGGCTGGGCTCAACGGGCAATGTGCATGTTAAGGAATGCAAATGGTTTACTGTCGGCAGAGAAACACTGGTCCCTCCTGATAAAGATTGAACGTAAATTTGATGATCTGGCCACATCTAAGGCATGGTCCATTGCGCACACACATTTCTTCGGGAATCCTTTCATGGAAGAGTTGAGAAAATTTGTCATAATCATAAAAATAATTAGTCATCCATTAAGAAGATCTTCCCAGGAGAGGTTTTTTTGGGGCTGAAAGAGACAGGTTAATCTTTTCTGGCCACCCATTAAACAATGGCTCCTTTAGGGGACAGAACAGAAGAAATAATGGCTGGTAGTATTGACACCAGTCAGAGATATTCTTCCCCTTGTGAGGCTATTCAAGAGGCAGGGAGGCAGATGCCCCTTCAGAGGAGTAGCCAACGCTTCAGGTGAACTCTTCAGTAAGGATTATCCATTCTTCGCTAAAAGAGATAGGATGGCAGTTGAGAGGATAATGTTAATGTTATGGGGAATTTGTAAAGCGCACGGCTACTCCGAGGAGTGTCCCGACACTGAGAGATCTCCCTTGAAAAGAGAGACAGTATGCACTCAAAATGCTACACCTCCCCATTACTGATGGCACAGCCAGGTCTTAAGTTGGCACCTGAAACTAAGAAGCTCTCGTTCTTGTCTGAGGGAAAGAGGCAAAGTGTTCCATAGTCTTCCCACTACCACCTGGAAGGAACGTCTCCCCTTCCTGGCCCGGATGAATTTTGGCACCAACAGAAAATGTTGGGCCAATGACCTCAGAATCCTGGCTGGGGTATAAGTTATGGAGAGCCTTAAATCAATCCTATTTTTCACTGAAAGCCAGTGTAAAGTTTTCAAATGAGTCATCATGTGAGTCTTAGGCCCTGCCAGAGAAATCGCTCTGGCGACCGCAGTTTGAACAACCTGTAGGCGGCACAATAAATGATTTGGGATGCCCAGGTATAACACATTTGCATAATCCAGCTTTGACATAATGAAGGCTTGGACCACAGTTTTCCTATAGGACAATGGCAGCAGTGGTAAGAAGTTTCTCATCATTTTTAGGAGTATGAAGCACATGCCAGGCACAGATTGCACTTGGGACTTCATGGAAAGATCTGAGTCGAGCATGACTCCAAGATTTTTAACAGTGGTGACTGGAATAGAAGGTGGAGGGTGATCCTAGGGCCACCAATTCCCCCATTCATCACCAGGGGTATGTCCGAAGAATATTATTTCCGTTTTGGCGTAATTGCATGTCCGTTGGTTTTGTCGGATGTATTGAATTATCATTAAGCGGCTCGTCCTTCTCATATGTGAACAACAGTTGGGAATCATCGGCATAAGTTATAACTTTTGCCCCGTGTTGCTCCGCTAGGGGTGCCAATGGTGTCATATAAATATTAAATAAAGTTGGACTCAAAACTGAACCCTGAGGCACTCCAACATTCAGTGATGGAATATCCACTAAGAAAACCACCTGAGAACCGTTACCCCAAAGCCACATTCACTGAGTCTCTGTAGGAGTTGTCCATGGGGCACGGTATCAAAAGCCTCCGAGAGGTCCAGCAGTATCAATACAGCCTTACCTCCTCTTATCATGGGTGGATTTGTTACTTTCAGTGAATTTCAGTAAGGCTGTTTCAGTACTATAATTAGCTCTGAACCCCGATTGGCTGGGATGAAGAGCATTTGTGGCCTCAATGAAGTCAGTGATAATCACATTCACATACTTCTCCAATGCCTTGGCGAAAAAAGGAAGCAGTGTTTCTGGGCCTATAGTTGCTTACCACTGCTGGGTCAGCTGAGGGTTTCTTCAAAAGAGGAAGAATTTTACCATGTTTCACCTCGCTGGGACCTTTCCTTCTAACAAGGACAGGTTCAGGACTTGATTCACAGCTGGATTCAGAACCTCAGCGACAGATGCTACTATATTCGCAGGACATGGATCCGAAGGCAACTCAGACTTAAGCGCCTTCATGATGGTAAGTGAAGTATCCAAAGAGACAGGAGGGAAATCCAGAAGTATTTCCTCCCTAGAGTGTTCTTTAGGGTCTGGCACATTGTCCTGGCTCATACAGGTAGACATATCAAATATGTCTTGAATGAACTTAATTTTGTCTTTTTATTTTATTTTATTCCACAGTATATTAACAACCAACAATACATATATCCATTTGTATCACTTCAAACATGCATATGTTTGGCAAATAAACCCCATATTCCAATACCAATCTTACGTTTTTCACTCCTTTAACTGAAAATAAACTAAACTCAAGATTAAATAAACTATACATTCTATTCCTCCAACGTACAAAAGATGGAGCTTCCGATTGAAGCCAATCTACCGCAATACACAGACTTGCTACCATCATTGCAATAAAAATTAAATATTGATGTTTAAATAAAGGAGCGCCCCTCATAGATTGCGGCCCGAGCCCTAAAGCATAATTATGGATGTTATGACAATCGGCTGTTCACAAATAAGGGGTATGTAGAGTGCACAAGAGACACAACCAGGAAAAATTTCTCAGTTTGGAAAAACTGCCCTCACTCACATACCAAGGTATGTGACATGCTTCATCATAGGGCCTGCTACAGACGCCCTGGTGTAGCCGCATCCAGAGCGGAGCATTAGGGAGGGGGAAAAAATAATAAATTCCACACTACAAGATGTACAACCAAATAATGTCAATACGTACAACGAGTAACACAAATAAGATGCAAAACGTGCAATGAACACCCTGTGGCTAAACTGATAGTGCGACAAAAAGTGCAGTACTGATTAAGGGTGCCAATAGAAAAAATTACTTTATTAGGCACAGTTAGGTACCCCTACCAGGATTAAAAATAAGAAAAGGATGGGAAACGTCTTGTTGAGAAAATGAGGTTCCTCAAGACTTCCCTCCTACCACTGCTGAAGTCAACATGTTTCGACCACTAGAAATGTGCCTAAAAATGTCACCCCGGTCAGGACTGTCGCGATCAGTGCCACTGTCCACCCTTCCGTAATTCGGTCACAGGGCCTTCAGAGGAGAGTAGGTCAACCAGATCCGTACTCTTCCTAATCTTCTAGTTGTTCAGTGGAGACTAATCCCCTTAATGCGGGAAAACATTCACTGAAAAGGAGCAGAGAGTATTGATAGAAATACACATTCTTCCCACCACTCACTCTACAAGCCCCTAAAAATTTACAGCATCTCTGAAGATGGTGTTACTCTAGATGTATTAAAAAATGCTCGTACAGTTACAGCCATAACAATGTATCTGTTCTGTTTATGCCCGGGTTCTTGACCAAATAATTCTGCTTCGAAATTTTTCAATGTTGGCAATAAAATTTCCCAAATGACCACAACTGAAAAAAATATGTAGCATATCCGCATTGTCCGCCCCACAACAAAAGCATTTTCCATCCTGTCCAGTTTTCCACTTAGACATACGTGCCGGGGTATAATACAAATTAAAATACGTTTTATAACATTGCACTCGCAGATAGGCCGATAATAACAATTCCCTTGACATTAAGATAGCATATTTCAAAGATACATTATAAATCCCCAAGACTTCAGACTATTTATCAGCGTGTTTCTCTAAATCATCTTTTTTATATGCCAACAGTAGCTGGTACACCTCCCCAATATTTGCCTGTCGTTGCGTGGCGTTTATAACTAGATTGAAAATCAATGTAATTCTTTTCCGTAACATAAAATCGCGAATTTGCAAGTATTTGAAGAATTGTTGCTTCTGCAAATTATACAATCGAGACAACTCTGCAAAAGATATTAGCAAACCATCTGTACCTTCAAAATCACCCAATTGAACAATACCTCGAGCCCGCCACCCAGCAACCACAGCATCCCAAAAAATAGAAGGTAAAAGTTTTGTAGCATTGGTAGGGGATTACCAAGATAATTTTCCCACTTGACATAACTTTCGAATTTTTTTCCATACATTAAACGCCGCTATTAAAACCTTGAACCTAGTACATTTAAAATAGCTTCCATCAACAAACATTGTCTTGCCTCTGGTCCTGACAGCATTTGAAAGATTGAGGGGGCCTCCGCTTCATTACCTATATCTTCTCCAGTCAGAAGTATCCGCATTCTTAGCAAGAAACATGTGCAAAAATAAAGAGAAAAATCAGGGACAGCTAATCGCCCCGCTCAATTGGTAGGGTCAAAAATCGCATAGCCCTTCTCGGTTTACCAGGTGCCCACAAAAATTTACTGCAAATATACTGTAACTGTTGTAGTTGAAGTACAGTAAATGCTAAAGGAACCGCTCTAAACAGGTATAATACCTTGGCTAATACATTCATCTTGATAACATTGGTTCTGCCGATCAGTGTGAGGTTTAATCGTGACCACTTATCTAATGAATTCTGAATGTTAGTTACTAGCGTGCCCCAGTTGACCTCTAGTATTTCCTGCATAGATGATCGAATTTTAATACCTAAATATGTTACATCCTTTTCGATGCGAACATCATGCATTATAACAGTCTCTTGAGATCAATACTTGTGTTTTAGTTGCATTTAGTTTGTATCCTGATGCTTGACCAAAGGTTATAGCCACTCGTTCTATCTCTTGCAATGCCAAATAGGGATGCGAGGTAGCTATTGCGACATCATCAGCATACGCGAATACCGAATATGGAATATTATGTACAAGGAACGGCTTAATCAAATCATTGTTGCCCAATAGTTCAATGAACGGATTAATATAAAGTGAAAACAACAATGGTGAACAGGGGCACCCTTTTCTAGTGCCCCTAGTGATGTTCACTGTCTCAGATGTTAATCCCATAGCAGAATAGCAGAAATTTTAGCTACCGGTGAAGTGTACAAAACCTGTAGGGCTGTGAGAAAACGTTGACTAATACCCAAATGATGCATTGATTGCCACAGGTATGCCCACTCCACACTGTCGAACGCTTTTTTGCTGCGTCTAATAAAAAAAACCCAAATCACGTTTCTCAACATGTGCGATATCGAATAATGTCACTACCTTATTAATGTGCGAGGTTGTATTACATCCTGTAATAAACCCATGTTGGGACCGCAAGACCAATGAGCTAATTCTTTAGAGATGCGAGTAGCCAGTATCTTTGAATACATTTTACTATCACAATTCAATAGTGATATTGGCCGATATGAGCCTACTAATTCCGGGACTTTACCCTTTTTTAGTGAATACTACAATAGTAGCTTCTGCCAAAGATTTAGGCGCACATCCCTCTTGTGCAGCCCAAAATGTATTCAACATATCAGTTTTGATTATGCTAAAAAAGAGCTTATAAATCTCTGTGGGCAATCTATCTGGCCCGGCAGCTTTTCCTATGGCTAGGCCTTTAACAGCAGTTTCTACCTCTTCCATTGAGATAGGCTCATCCAATAATGCAATATCACTAGGATCTAAATATCACTAGGATCTAGGATCTTAAAGCCCCATCGATTAGGTTAATAAAATGACTATGATCTTGTGCTTGTTGAGTATATAAATCTAAATAGAATTGATGTAGAATCGATAGAATCCCTTTGGGTTCCTGGCAGAGTACACCATCCTTATCTTTCAAAGCCTTAATCCACCCCATATCTTCTTTCCTTCGTAACCGCCATGCCAAACAACGACCCACGGCTTCCCCATATTCATGCATTTTTTTTTTTATTAGTAAGATACTTACAAGCATTTTCAGTGTTCCAAATCCCTTGTATTTTAGCCCTCACCTGTTCAGTAGCTTCTTCAAATTCCACAATGTTATTTGCCCCTGATCTAACCCCCTGGATTAACTTGTCCTCAGCGTCCTTAAGCCTTACATACAAGTCCTGTATCTCTACCTTTTTCCTCCGGTTTTGCCAATATACAAAGCTTAGCACTTTCCCCCTAAGACATGCTTTAAATGAATCCCGAACTATAGCACAATGAGCCGAATTTCTATTATTAATGAAAAATTCACTAATCCACTGGGACATTTGTTCCTTAAACTTTTATTTAAGCAAAGTTTTCGATCAAATGAAAATGTCTTCATGAGTGGAAACTGAGTAATGACATTTAATGTCAATATAATCGGGGAATGATCGGAAGTAATCCTTGGTAGAATTTGAATTGCGACGTCATCTTTTAAAGAGAAAGACAAAAAAAATCCAGGCGAGCAAACTTTTTATGAGGATAAGAATAATAGGTGACCCTGGATTTGTCTGGTTTAAATTACTCCATGCATCAATCAAGGCATGATCGTTTACAAAGTCATACAGGGCTTTAAACACCAGTGGTTTCCACCCATGATATCCCCATGGTCCTCTCTGCAAATCTAGATTTGTTAGATTAATGTTCATGTCCCCACATAAAATCATTGGTGCCCCCCATGATTCCTTGGAGGCTCCTCCGCACTTGTGCCTACCATCCTAACTGCCTACACAATGGGCCTTTCTACCTAACGAGCTACTTGACCTTGCACCTGCAAAAAGAAGCGCATGAGAACAGCTCCAAACATACTCGAAGTTGCAATTCAACATTCGCTGAAGGCAGCCTTTCGCAAAAGAAATCATTTTTTCCAACTATTGCTAAGTAAGAACATCAGCTATACTTCTACGACTTCACCAAATACTAGGCCTCTGCACGTTTAAATGCACTAACAATATAACGTGAGCATTACAATTTCATCATGTAAAGCATCATTCTAATACGAAAATACATTTGCCTATCCAGTGTTAATTCAATCATTTAAAGGCACATCTCTAATTCAAAAAGCACTTTCTATTAATGCGAACTTCACATGTGATTACATTTCTATGTTAAACAGCATCATGATTTCTTTAAGACACTACATTGTTAGCAATTAATGAACACCATTCTATCTAGCACTCTAATTCTTCCTAATGTTACATAAGATGCTTTCAAACAGGCGGTTATAGTCCCTATACTTAAAAAGCCTGGTGCTGATCCTGCTGTCCTGAGTAACTATCGGCCGATCTCCCTTCTCCCCTACTTGGGGAAAATTTTGGAGACCTATGATACCCGTTGCCTCAGTGCATTCATTGAGGGTTCCTCCTTTTTAGATGACCAGCAAGCCGGTTTTAGACCGGCACATTCCACGGAAGCTGTCATCGTGGGCGTAATGGATGTCCTGAGGCAAGGCGCCAACAAGAACTTGGCCCAGGCACTTGTTCTATTAGATCTGTCGGCTGCCTTTGACACGGTCGATCATGCTATATGGTTCGACCGTGTCCATAACGCAGGCATTCAGGGCATGGCTCTTACTTGGATCAGTTCTTTTTTGCACCAGCGCTCTCAGTCTGTTCATCTGTCCACCTTTTCAGCTCCTTACTCTTCTCTTTCCTGTGGTGTCCCCCAGGGTTCGGCTCCTTCGCCCCTTTTATTTAATCTCTATATGCAACCTCTTTTAGTTTCTCTCCGTCACACCCCGGCTACTGTCTTTAATTATGCGGATGATTTACAGTTGATTTTTCCTATTGATTCCTCTCCCTCTTCCTGTATTAATTTCCAGTCCACCATGCTTGCCATCTCTGAGTGGATGCACTTTAGCCAGCTGAAGCTAAATCCCAACCAGACGGAGTTAGTATTGACAGGAGGGTCAGTAAACTGCTGGAGTTCTATTTTTTGTCCCCTCTCTGGGCCCTCCACCTTGCTCGGTCAATTTGGTGAAGAGCCTTGGTGTAATTATATCTAGCGACTTATCTATGAGGCCTCAAATTAATGCAGTTACATCTTCCTGCTTTTTCCATCTACACAGGATCTGCAAAATCCGTAGGTTTCTTACTACTGAGGCTCTCATACTCGTCATATTGGCTCTTGTTACCTCCCGCATTGACTATGCGAACTCCCTCTACGTTGGGATTCCTGCTTATCATCTTCATCGGCTTCAGCTGGTACAAAATCAGGCGACCAGACTGGTCTTCCGACAGCCCAAATACCAACATGTCTCGCCCCTGTTGAGGAGATTGCACTGGCTCCCAGTGGCTTCTCGTTGTATTTTTAAATTGGGCTGTACTGTTTTTAAGGCCCTCCTTGCTCTTGCCCCGGCCTTCACTTCTTCCAGCCTTAAGCGCAACACTTCCTCAAGAAATCTCCGGTCCACTACCCACAACCTCCTAATTATTCCTAGGTATAAACGCAAAAAGCATGGAGGTTTGTGCTTTTCTTTTCTTGCCCCCTCATGCTGGAACTCTCTCCCAATATCACTTCGACTCTGTCCCAATTACACCTGTTTCCGTAAACTATTCAAAACTCACCTTTTTCAACTAGCCTATGTGTAACTCTGCTGTTTGGCCCATCCGCTGCTGTCTATGAGCGCCATGAAACCGTTTGGTGACCGTGCGCGGTAAAAATGATTTTAACATAACATTTAACATAACAATGGATCCCCTAAATATGCGGGTGCTGACTACTCATGCATATGATGCATCCCTACAAATTTTTATCTGTCATGGCGCTCTCTCATAGTCTACTGCATGTTCTAATTATCACTGAAAACATTTAGGCTCTTTTTGCATGTCTCCTCCGCTCTTACTGTACTCACCCTCCCTTTCGTTTTTCCTCTACATTCCTGCTATGAGGCCACTACACCACCCTCCCCTTTCTCATCTCTCCTCCCCCTGTGTGCTGTGTGTTTATTCGGACAGCAGGAATGCAGTGATTGCTTAGTGCTGGGGGCCCATAGTGGCTGCACTTTTAAAGCCATATTCCAAAACTGCAACAAGACTTGTACCTTCTCCCACCCCGCTATCTATTAACCGTCAAGTACTGGATGCTCACTTCTACCAAAGCATAAACATATGGTTCACTGACAATCCGGCACCCCAGAAACATTACTTAAGGGCCCTTGAAAGGTGCTAAAAAGAAACACCTTCTTAAGTAACACAAATTTTCATTACAACGCCAATAGTTCTAACCCTAAAAGAAATTGAGATCTATTGCATTGCAAAATGCTTGTTTTTTCTCTCATTCGTACCCTAGACATTTCATTGGAGCTAGTGCCAGGACACCTCTGGTTAACCATGTGCTCTACAACACCACTTAACATTAACAATATGAGGTATCTTATTTAAAGGCAACGCACAATGGGGAAGAAAACAAAACCTAAATATTTTATTTGTAATTGTGAATTCTAACAAATCACCTGTGGGCAGCTATGACAATAGATTATAGTTGCTACACTCCATGGTGTGATTAAAAGGACGAAGAGCCTTTACCTACATAGGGTCCTCTCGTCACACGTGTGGAGGTGGTCCAACATGTGAGGGCTGAGTGCCTTGTGGGGGAGCTCTTAGGCTCTAATATTCTGAAGTCGGTGAGAATGCCACAGGGCACATCATTTGTTATGTTATGAACAATGAATCTGAATGCAAATGATCAAATACTAAAAGATGTATTTTCTGTTGTAGAAAGTAATGCTTCTGCAGTGCAGTGCAGGTTTTCAACAGCTATAAGAAAAGGCAGAGTGAAGATATCCAGTGCCTCTATTTCTCGCACTTATGTCCTATTCCTTGTTCCTGGGGTGTACTGCCAACCAGCATCAATGTAGAAACATAGGATCTGCTTCTTATGGTTACCCCCACTTTTTGCTGATGTATCACTGTTTTTGGACTAGTCTGACTGGGATTCTGCCATCAAGGACCTCAGTCTATCTGCTTTCTCCCTTAAATTGCTATGTATGTAATTGAGGTACACTCCAGATTGGATACTGGGGTACCGTTATCAGTCCCTAGAATATGGTACACCATGTACCGAGGGCACAGGTACCCCAGAGACCTCCCCTGGGCTGAAGCATGTATTATGCCACCCATGAGAGGCCATTCAAAATGACTCAACAGGTCTGCTACAGCAGCCTGTCTAGGCTGGTGCTTGCACAACTTACTTAGATATAGGTTCCCTATATCTATCTAAACCACTACGCTTAAAGTCACCCTTATGGCAGGCCTTATCAATCCTGAAGGCAGGGTGCTGGCTTTTACATGAGAGGGTGCCCCTGCATGAGTAGGGCCCCTCTACAGCCTTCGGAAATCATTCTCCGGGGTTGGCTGTGATGCAGCCAGATATATATGTTAAGTTGCATTATAACCTCACAGTAAATGCTAACTTTAAAATGGCTGCTAAGAAACATGTTGTGTTTGGTGTCAAACACCTTGGAATCATACCTCCACACCAGTAACGGGTGTGGGAGTTATGATGCCACCCTTCAGAAGCAGCGAGCTTCATGGGTCACAGGCCTACCCAATACCAGCTTTCTCAACCAGGGCAACACAAAATGGATGATGCCAGCCACAGACATGATTCTGCTCTCCTGCTGCTGAGCCAAGCTCGAGCAGAGGAAGGCATGACCATAGGCACCTTATCACAGGGAGGTGTAACCACCTCCCAGACAGGGTTTCGTGTATTGGGGCTGGGTGGATGCACTCTGAGAGTGCCAGAAAGTCTGCACTGGGCACATTTGGTGTCCCTGTGCATAGTCCAGCTCAAACCAGTTCTGGGAGAAATTGGGTCCTGCTCTGGCACGGAACTGGACAAAGGACATGGGTGTAGACACCCCTCTGTCCTGCCCCTCCCTTAGGAGAGTCCCTTGAATCTGTCCAACCCTTTCCTGTTGGTATAAAGTAGATTACCTGGCTACAGGACTTTAGATTTCACTTGGGGAAGATTCTACCAAGAAGAAACCAAGTACTTCAACTTTCTACATGACGCTGGACAACTGAAGAATCTCCCTTGGAGTAAATGAGTTACTCCCCTGCACTAGCAGGCACCTAAGTGCATCTGACCGGCTTGCTTCTCCGAAGCTCCCGAGGACTTCAAAGATTTCAGCAACACAGGAGGTGGGTTTCTGAAGGTCCCTGAGGTCGATCTGCCCTCTCAGTGATTCTGAGGCCAGCTTCCCTCGTGGGGACCACATGACATGAGCCCCTGTGCACCGTGTACATTTGCAAGTGCATATGCTTGTTGGTGATTCCTGAGCTTGTGCATTGGGGCTCTGTATATTCCTGACCCTGAGCAGTATTTGCACTGAAGAAATCCGTCCTCCTTGCTCCGTGGGCTGGTGCTTTGCAAACTTGCTTGAGGTCTCCTTGCGACTCCTGATTTGTTGGGCTGTGGGTCCTGGCGAGGATCACTTTGTTTGTTCTTGGGCTTCCCTGGTTGCACCAGACATGCCCTTACTCCCGATTGTTTGGAGAGTCCCCTGGACCTTACTGGTCCACACCGTAATCTGTTTGGCCTTCCTGTGTAGGTTGCATTTGCCAAGGCTTGTTGGTGCTCCAGCCTCACATCGACCCCTCAACACTCGACATCCTTTGTGAGACAGCTCAACTCCAGATCCTGGTCATCCTCGATATCTCCTGGTCCCCGTGGCTGCAGAGTCAAGCATTTCTTCTTCCACCGGAAGCACTTGACATCTGTGGGCATTCGACTACCAAGCCCCTGGTCACCTGAAGTGACCCAGGCTCTGTCCCCTCTGCTTTCAGGTTCCTCTCACCTAGAATCCAGGCTTGGATTCCACCAGACACTCTTCACCTTCACGGCAGCAGTACTTCTTTTTAGCTGTCCTTTGATAACGATGGAAGTTTCTAACACCACTTGACCCCTATTCACCCGGCTCCTCTGGGATTCGTAACACGGGAACGTCGGTACTCACAGGTGGGTTGGCTCTAGAACCTCTTATGCTCCAAAGGGTTTGCTTGAAATCCTCATAGACGTGTCCTTAAACATTAACTTTGAAACCGCAACTTTCCCATAGAGTTGTACGGAACACATGTTCGTGTTTCCTCACTGCACCCGTCCTCCTTGGGCTCCTTATGTCACTGCCTTGAGTGGTTCCTTGGGATCCCAGCGATTCTACGTGCTCTAGGCACTGTGTCTAGTCAAGTCGTAATTGTTATACCATTTTTTAAGTATATGGTTTGGTCTCCCCCTGGAGCCCGCTATGTATTGTGCTACTTACGAATGTTCTATTGATTCAGTATTGTGTGCTTTATGTTCTATTCTCGTGTAGAGAATACTAGAGAGTGTTATATTAATAAATACATATTTTTATATAACCACTGTGTGGCTCTCCTTTTATTTAGTCATTCAGGAGGTGATGTTCTGGTAAAACAAGCTACTTTACATTCCTTCAAGATTAAGCCTGAAGGCTGCTCTCTATAGCTACCACTAGGATAGCTTTCAAAAAGGTCATCTTTGACCTCATACATCATAAGGGACGTGTGGACTGGTACAGGGGGCCCACTTTAATTAGAGGACAGCATATACCAGGCCACCTTCTAACAATCAATAGATTTCTTGACTGTAACTGGGCTCAATGAAGTGTAGATATTAGCATTGATCCAGATTCCTATGTTAGAGCAAATCTGGCAGACTTTAGGTCAGAAATTGTTGGAGAGGTCTTGGTCTTTTCTTTGAGATTATTGGATGATTTCCACCGGGTCCTATAACCATCCCTCCTGCTCATGTGTTTAGACTGGGAATGGGGAGAGGCTACATCTTTTGATCTTTAACTCTATTATCTTCTATGCCTGGTCAGTTATTCAAGCAGAAACAGTGAGGTTTTGAGTCCACATGTTTCTTCTCTTATTGCAGGTTATGTAAAAGCATTCGTCCCACCTGGTAAGACAAAGATGACACCAGATCCCTCTAGATAGATGGGATGGAGTATGTCTTGTTCTGCTCTTCCTAACTTATAACTTACAATCACCATAGCATCCACTCACCTGCGTCTCTCTTTCCCTCTTACGAATCTCATATACATTTCCAGCTTTTTATGATCACCCTGCTGAGCCCTAATCAGTGTTTAAATTTTAAAAAATAAAAAAGTGCTAGGGCTTTTGTCAGGAAGCTACTGCAGCTTGCACCACACCTTGCCTCTGCTATGCTGCTAATGAAATGAACAACGCAACTACTTAACCATCGTACTCCTATAAGTGTGACAATTCGGACTATTTCCGGGCCCCAAAGCTTTTAGAATGGCTGGGCGACAGTCAAGTCATTTTTATTGTATATTAAATTAATAATTCACAGTTTTTGTAGTCATCTCTAAATTAACTAGAGAGTGTCACCTTTTGATAGACTGTCACTAGCGCTGATATTGACAATTTAGTGCCAGTCTCGAGCACCGGAAACCACTGGCCCAAATTAAGCAATGGCTCCAATTGCACAGTACCGGTTGGATGTGGGGGGTTAGGACGTAACACATTGAATGGCATCTTCCTTCGCTCTTCCACTGCGCCCCCCCACAGATAATGGCATACTTACCATGCTTGTTACTTTTGTGCTCTGGTATTTTCAGATCTGTCATCCCTGTTTTTCTATTTTTCTTTTTCTTCTTCACCTTCATTGGGGTGTTTGATATATGTTTCTCTTTCCCACCATTTAGAAATATGAGATGCTGTCTAATGTATTTATGTGCTACTTAATCTTATATCTATACAATTTGCTAAATGCCTAGTTCTGACACTTCACAATGATTATGATTATTGTACATTTACTGTGATATATCCATGACTTTGAAGATACCGTAAAAAAATGTTTTTGAAAGTTATAAACAATAAATTTCGATAAAATTGTTTAACACATCCTCATCCTCTATAGCCTTACTGCCAAATGGGCTTACGGGAGTAGAGTTCACTGAATACATATAAACCACTGTAATATTCTTCATTTTTGTTCTTGCCTCACCATTGCACCATTGCACCAATTCAGGAGAGACCTCAAGTCCTGGCTTTTTGAATGACCCCATCGGAGCTGTGCAATCCACCCCTCAGCGCCTTGAGACACTAACGGGTGAGTAGTGCGCTCTACAAAACCCTGATTGATTGATTGATTGGTCTTTCTGTATTTGTTCTCTTGGCGTCCTCATTGGGCCGGTATGTAATCTTTTTTCTTCTGGAAAAGTTTTGCAACATCTCCTTCCTGCCCTTTATGAAGGTTGAAAGGCCTCCTGTTCATCTTCCACTGTGCCCAAGCAAAGGTTTTATGTGAATCTTCAGCACTGTAAATCAAGCACTAGAGGGTTACACTATTTGGCATCACTAGTATCACAATGTAACGACACACAATTCTGCATTCATGGGAACAGCACAACTTTTATAAAGTTACAACTCTCTGTAATCAAAGTTGAATTTAAAACATATTTTTTTTTTCATTCAAGCCTAGGCCCTTATTTATGAGGCCTTGCGTCAGTTTTGCGCCGCCGGTGCGTCACTTTTTGTCACGCACCAACGGCGTAAAAAATGCGCCTTGTTGCACCATATTTAAAAAGTGACGCATCTAGGTAGATGCGTCACTTTTTAAACCCCTGCGCCACATTATACCTGCGTCAGGTATAATGTATGCAGAGGGGGCGTTCCCCCGCAAAAAGCCTCGTAATAGTGACGCAGTGAAATCTATGCGATTTCACTGCGTCCCTTTTAGGATGCTGTTGCATCAAAATCATGCGCCTGCCTCACAGCAGGCGTAAGACTGACGCAAGCCCTTTCACATGGGGCTTTCCCCATGTGAAAGGACGCATTGCTGGAGTTGCGTCACTTTTGTGACACACTCCAGCAATGCGTCACTTTTGCGCTTACAGATACGTCAGAAATACTGACATATCTGTAAGTCCTTGCGACATGATGCGTCATACATAAAATATGACGCATCATTGGTGTCGCAAGGAGTGCACAGTGAAAAGTGACGCATCGCTGTTTTCACGCAGCGATGTGTCACTTTTCATAAATGAGGCCCCATGTGCCTAAGGGGCTGACAAAATTAGTCTAATGTTAAATGGACATAGATGCATTTCAATGAGAGGTGCAAAATGATCCAGCCTAAATATTTTTGGGTTCCATTCAGTTATATGAGGTAAATTTCTGCATACAATGCAGCCAACACACTCTGTTATCATCATTGAGTTCCAATTGTACATTTGCAAATGGGATATGACTTTAAGGAGACAGTGGCCCCTACAAAATATAAGAGGCCATGAGCTATTGTGTAGCCTGCCTAGCAGACTCATAAACTACATTTGTGTTCACTGATGACATTGGGGAATAAAGAGTAAACACATTCATGCTGCAAGAGGGTTATGGGTATGAGGGAGCGCTAAAATTGCATTCAGATCTGAAGGACAGGTCTGTAGGAGAAACCCTGTGCTTGAACAACATTGAACACTGATTAAATGTTACATATCCTTTTATGGGCCAGCATCTTTTGGAGATTTTAGAGGTCTACTAGATACAGATCTTTGCCAGGATCTGCGCATCTTGAAGGCATACTCATGTGGATGCAAATTTGGCTGCTTCAAAAATAGGACTGGTAAACAGTAATCTCCCTTTGGGATGATCACATCTTCGTATTGTTCCTAAAGGCTAAGGACTGGCAGGTTGTAGAAGAAAGTGGATAGTCATCACACAAATTCATAGGGGGAGATTTACTAAGATTTTACACCGCGTTTGCATCACAAAAGTGACACAAATTACCTCAAAATCTTTTTTTTTCTGATTTATTTTCCTGGGCTAAATTTGTTTAGCGCTGAAAATACCTTGAAAGTAAATGAACGTTTCACAACCTTTTGATTCAAAAGTGTGCTCGTTATTTCATTTGGAATTTTTGAAAGTGTGGTGACATCAGAGCACCTGGTGTATGGCTATAAATAACAGTGAGTGGTGAATTACATTAAAGTGCATCCACCCATGCCAGTTGACCAACAAGCAGTGATGGACAGAACCTACAGAAAACTCACTAATATGTTACTAATTCTTACTCCGTGGTAAACATTGGTGTGCTCTCATTTAAGAGTTTTTCAGAGACACAAAGTATTACTACAACCAACCAACAGTTGATACTTCACCACTTTCTTTAGTGGAAGGAGAAGGATTTATGGAATTTATAGGCGGCTTTTGTCCAAACATGGTCCGCTGTCACTGTTCGAGCATTGCACAGGTAATACTGCATTAAGTTTCAAATAGATTGACGCTGATTGAAACAATAATGTCCATCACCAATGTAATAATGAACATCTGGATCAGTGGAAAAGCAGATTCTTCATCAACTCCTGCAATGGCTGCACCTGTAGGTATAGCAGCAACCACCAAACAGATCATCTGTCAAAGGTGGCAGTGTGGACAGTGTGTCAGCTTCATGCCTTGCCACCATCTTAAACACATCCTTGGTCACACTTCTATCCACCATTTCATCAAAGCAAAGCATTATTTACAATTGCAGAAGATGCAACACCATTTATGCCAAAAATTCCATGCAGAAGGTGGTAGCGGGGTACAGAATGAAATGTACATGTGACTGGTTGAAGACCCAATGGCATATTCATATATAACTAGCAAAGCTTGGATTGTGATGAACTTTGTGAGTGATTTTTAGGGTGTTTTTAAGTTTTATATAATTAATTTCTAGGTTGCTGTAAAATGTATCTGTTCGCAATGTAATATATCTTTTAAATTCTAAAACAATGATCTTTTCTCATAATGATGTCTAGATTATGTGCAATACCTGTCCTGAAAAAGGTGACAAATCATTTACTATTCACCAAAACGCCACTTCGACAGTTGTTTTATAACTTTTATGAGTTTTTAACAATCTCCAAGTAAATTGTTTTTAACCATATGATTGATACATACAACGATTATAGTACTTATTTATGTATATGTGATGTTTACATAATTTTGTTAATCTACGCATTTGCACTTTGTCACATTTTTTGAGATACTGTGAATGTTTCTTAATTAAAAGCACAACATATTTGAATATACGGTTTATATTTAGTTTTTTTAAATATTTTTGAATTTATTTATCATCAATGTCTCACAATTAAGCAAACTTGATGTTTTCCTCTTTTTTGTATATTTAAGAACATATTCTTTGTGAAGTTCTGTACATATCGTATCACAAAAGTCGTCCATTCGGTTTGCTGAGTTATTATATGCACTAGTGTTGTTTCTTTATCAATGAAAAGGGAATTTCTGTTGTTGTTCATATTGGCATTGGAAACTGAAACAGTGGTTAGAAATAACCAAACTGGCAACCAAATAGCTGTTATGTCCTGCCACCAATGTTTAATCAGCGGATGTTACCTAAGCATTCGAGGGTCTCATTGGTGATGAGAACCTTCTAGCTTGAAATGCCAAAAGACTATTCTTGCTGAAAGCACATACACATGTGGTACTTAAGAAGTATTATATGCCCGAAGAACATCCAGATGGTGTGGAGCACTTAGATCTAGACATCAATACCAAAACTGCACGTGGATGCTCAGATGATTATTAAGGGGTCCCATATCCTGAGCCTAAACATTACACTATCTTCATTATCTCTAAGATCAGCACTTACATTTTATATAAAATATACTACCTTTAAATTGCCTGTGGTGGAGGCAATTTTCAAAAGTCATTAATCATTATACACCTTCGAAAAGACGAAAACTGTTGTAATGAGTGGATTTTATTTCCTAGCAGGAGGCAAGGTTCAATGCTGTAATCCACAAACAAAGGTTTTGCTGTGCTGAAATCTAACCTTGAAGACAAAATGGCAGTACCCCACGAAAGATGAATGACAATTGAAAAGAGTCGTAGTGAGTATACTGGTTGTAGCCACGTGCAGATTTCCCTTCCAGAATGTTGCTGATGTTTCAACTTTAGTTCTTTGACAACACAAAGGCAATGACAAGTTCTTTGTGATCAAGAAATTGAATGATGTGAAACTATAGCAGGCAATGTAGAATATTCTCCAACGTCAATAAAGTGTGCCTTTTTACCACCTAATTGCAAAAAATTGGTTTGTCTCTAAAGTACAACACTTTCTTGAGTCACAAAACTCCTTTGTTTGCCTAATGGTAATGGACAGCTACATAATTGTAAAACACTACCAAAAAGTGACAATTACTGAAATATGGTGAATGCTGAATGAAGGGCAAGTGACTGAGCACAGCTGTGCACTAGTAGCCCAACCTTCATTCGTAGGAGTTAGGACAATGTTGGCAAATCACAGTTGTGTACGGTGAGTGTGATATAACAGTTTAAAATACACAACTAAAATATAAATTCTCCGGCACACAACAGATGTGCCGTTCGGGTGACATGAGAAATTAACCCTTTGCCTAATTATTTCTTTCCCACCAATTCAACTTTCTCAACTCTTTCTTCTTGCTGTGACATCCACTGTGTTGTGAATTTCATTCCTAATATTACAACATTGTACATTTACTGGGACATTTTACATCTACAAAGCAACTTCAGATTGGTACATGCAGTCAACCAGATATCCTGTTTTGTAATGTGTTCAACATTAATATTCCATCCTTCAGTTTCAACCTGCAAAAACCCTAATTATAAAATGTATACGTTTTTTCTGTTTGTAAGACAATCATGCATGACCATCAAAGCCACTTTATCCTTCGGAATATGTCTAATAGGGACCAATTATGTCAGCTAATGCCCAGCAGGGTGGTAATGAGCATTCGTCTGGCAGCAAGACATTTTTTTATTAAATCTGTTTTGATTATCAAAAGTGGACAAGAGAAAGCACAGCATGTTCGGAGGTTTGGTATTCAATATCTATTTACTTCTTAGTAAGAAAAGAACGGAATGTACCAGTACATTCATACTTCTTTTTAGGGCGATAGCAAGAGCTATAAACCCAAAATGACTTTTATTCTACAATGTTCTCTTCTTCGCTGGAAAGGTGTCAGGTATTTGCACTCTTAATGGCCATCCTAATGACACCCCCTCAAAAACATCAGTAAACTGTGCAAAGAATGTCTCTTACTGTAACGCAATCATTGTTGAATCACATTTCAACTGTAGAAATGTTACATTTCGCCAATGAGATGGAAATTATCAACTTTAAATTGCCCCTTGGTTTACTGTGAGTTGTACCCACATGCATTATGAAAAGTATAATGTTGAGACCAGGTAATAACTAATTGAAAGAACATCACATAGGGTGCGGATACTATTAAAAATCTACCTCTTTTCAATGTATAAAAAAGGGTACCTGGACAAAGAAAATTGAGTACCCCGATATACATTAAATTGTAGTACTGACCTTTATTTAAACCACCAAGTTATGCTTGGTATGAAAAAGAATGCCGCTCTGCCAGGTATCATCTTTGCATTTTTTTCACAGAATTTTGTAACCTCTCTATTGACTTCTAACTGCATATAAAAAGAGCAAACGTGATATAACTCCAAATATCTCCCAAGTGGTGCCTTCCCAGTCCTTCTGAGGTATTTCCAATAAAGAAGTTGAAAGAACCACAACATTTAAAAATTTCCCTACTCCACTTGCAGTTTAATCCTCACATGTTCATGCTCTGAAAGTCTCTTCAGACCATCAGATAACTATTCCCCAGGCACGACAATCTATAGCACTGGCACAAGGCCACAAGAATGTCAGCAGTGCGCTATGCAAAGGAATGTAAAATAATGTATAAATTAGCACAACCCCATGCCTGTACTTCTCTAGGCACATTGAGGTTCCGTGACAATTGTAAGTGGTGTTTTCAACTCGCACGAATATGGTCGAGTCTGGTATCTATGAACCGCAAATGACGAGTTTAGTAAGTGTGCGCAGTTTCGCTGTGCTAACTTAAACCGTTCGTTTGTTATGTGGGTTTTTCATCTGTACCCACGGGTTCCATCTTAGACACGGCATCCATTTTGTCTCTTGCCCTCAAGTAGCCAACGAACGGACGCTGTCCGCTTCGCGACCCTGGGACTCCCAAGATATTGGCGGAAGACACGTGTTCTTTGAAAGTGTCTTTATGACAAGGGGGTTGCTGCTGTAAGGCAGATGGCGCCGCTCGAGGCTCATCTTGCCGCACGGACTTATTGTCTCAGCCGTGCATCTCATTAGGCACGTCCCTTTGATGCCTGTATCTCGTGTTTCTCGATACCTCCCCTTTTACACCCTTTCCGATCTCCCTACTGTCTCCGTCTTCCTCTGCACCTGTCTTTGTTCCTATTTTTCGATCTACTTTACTGCTGACTGGAATTTGCTAATAGTGGGAAGATGGGTTTTTACAGTTGGGAACCGCCAAATGTTTCCGTACTTATGTTCCGGACCTTGTGTGTTTCAAAGTGACCAAAGCGACCCCTCTGGGGGCTAATTGTGGGAACCGGGTTGTAAACTTTTGTGTAACATGTTATCCTATGGGTT
This sequence comes from Lissotriton vulgaris, assembly GCF_964263255.1. Classification (NCBI taxonomy): domain Eukaryota; kingdom Metazoa; phylum Chordata; class Amphibia; order Caudata; family Salamandridae; genus Lissotriton; species Lissotriton vulgaris. The sequence continues at coordinate 440,727,491 of NC_141693.1, forward strand.
AAAACTGTATAAAAGGAGCGATCCACAGAACCAATTTGAAGCAGTCTCCCCGAACTACACTCGATGTACTTCCTGTGACTTCTGTGTTCCCTGCAGCAAATAAACCTTGAATCTTTGACGCCGAAGGAAGTGTCCCGTGTCTCTGTGATTTGTACGCCGGAGCAGGTTACCCACGAAGGTTTCAGGTGTTGTGCCCTGGCACCGCTGGGTCCAAAAGAACCCAGTCCTTCAGTTGGCGCCCAACGTGGGGCTGCATCAGTGGTACCGGTCCAAGCCCGACGATCGTGAGGAACTTCGTGTGAAATCTCCGAGGGAAGGTGCACCCCGCTTCATCGATCCTGTTGTCGACATAAGTGGCCCGAAGACTTTTCCCGCGAAGATTCCCGCCTCCTGACGGCTGCGACGGACTGCTGCCCTGACTGTAGACCTGTTTTGGCGCCTGGCGTAGACCTTGGTATAGCGAGACGATTGACGGGCCTTCCTGAGGACGCCATCGATCTTTGAGTTAAGTATTTGTGGGTCGCTCCCAGAGTTCTTGGTTGTTGACACTTTAGCGAGTGTCTTTGTTGTAAACGCTGTGTGAGTGTTTTTGTCGGTGACACTTTGCTAGCGTACTTTGTTGTTGTATTGTTTGACGACTGCAGCCGCCAAAAACCGAGGGTTTTGTTCTTTGCTGGGACTTGGTAAATCCCGTAACCCTTGAAGTTTGTGGAACTCGGCTAGTGTGCAAGATGCCTGGTCGCAGTACTTTGTTCAGTTGTTTTAGACCTTGTGGTGCGGATTCCCTGCTGGAGGACTCGTGTCCGATACCTCCAGTTGGAACTCCTACTTACGATTTATATAGCAAACATGGGCTAGGCCCGATTGCTTTTAACGATTATTGGGTTAAATATACAAAGAAAGACGGCGATCTTCGTTGGCCACCTCACGGTAGCTTCGAGGCGTCGATCTTGGATAATTTGGAAATAAAGTTGTTTGAACGTAAATCTAGGCCGGCCATGTTTGATGCCTTTCGGTTGTGGCGCAAAGAAGCCCGACAGAAAGAAATCAGACAGAATAAACGTAGTCAGCGAGATACTGTTGCTACTATAGTGAAGAAAGCTGAGCAGTTTCAGCGTGATAAGGAGGATAAGGATAAGGAAGTGTTTGAGAGGCTACAGCGTATGTCCATAGATAAATGCTATCCTGCTTTGCCTACGGAGTCGGATAAGAAGGAAGAGGCAGTTGAGGATCCTTTAATGTCCTATCTTATGAAGTCGCCACCTCCGTACGTACAGGGTACCGCAGCTCCTGTGGTCCCTGCCGTACCTGCTCTTCCACCCATTGTTCCTCCACCAGTTCCTCAACCTGCACCCGCTCTTCCAACTGTTCCTGCTCCTTTGTCTGTTTCTATTCCTACTGCTCCTCCGCTTCCACATACTCCTGCTCCCGCTACTGCTCCTGTGTTGTTAACCCCTGTTGTTGCTACTGTCTCTACTCCTTCTCTTGTTAGTCCTGTGTCTTACTCTTCTCCCTCTACTCGTAATCGTAATTCTCCCCTTGCGACAAACTTCTTTCAGTCGCTCGGACCTGTTTTTGGGTCTGCTGGATCTGATGGTCCTCAGAGACGTAGTCAGCTTCCTGGTAACAGAGAACGTGTTGCGCTATATAATATGGCGATGGGTTGGATGGTAAACCCTCTTAGAAATCCACCCCGTGTTGTCCTCGAAACGTTTAATCAATTCAACATACCAACCCAGAGATATGTGTTTGACGAAATGTGCAAGTTCCTTCATGATCAGATAGCGGCCAATGCGCCTGACGAGGTGCTGACCGCCCTGTCTGAACTTCGGCTTCAGTTCGCAACTGGACTGATAGTAGACACTAATGTTCGACGGGCTATTGAGCGGTTGCTATCTCTTCGTCCCGCTCCTATTCCTCATGCATTGTTCGTTGAGGATATTGAACAACAAGACGAGTCTGGTCAATATCCTATGCGTGAAGTTCCGCCGGTTTGGATACCAGCTGATCCACAAGCTGCCCCTCCGGTATTGGCACATTTTGAGAGAGTGTGGATACACCTCCCATGGAAACGATCGGAAGTGCTTCAGGTGAAACAATCTTTGCCCGATCCTCGTAAAAATCCTACTGGGTATTATAAGGAATTATCGCAGCTCGTAGATGCTACGATAATGAATCTTGCCGATATCGATATGTTGTTTGGCAACGTCGTACCGCAACCGGTATGGGCTAAGATTCGTCACCAAGATCACGCGAATGAATTAGGTGGTGATTGGGCTGCCATTACAGCGGCAGACGCTGGACAAGTGGCTGCTACTAAACCCGATCAGTTGATTGCTGCTCTTCCTCAGCGAATCATTGCATTAATGAAAACGCTTATGCCAGCTATGAGGGTAAATTGGGACAAGTTGTCAGCCTGTAAGCAGAAGAAAGATGAGAGTGTTTCCGACTTCTTTACGAGGTTCGAGGAAGCATTCATTGATCATAGTGGACAGGATATGGGTACTGAGGGTGGACAGAGGTTGTTTGTGGATAAATTCGTGTCGAACTTGTTGCCCGATCTAAGCAATAAATTAAAGAATTCAGAAAGTGCGTGGGCCGTTTCTACCTCAGCTCAGATATTGGCTACGGCACAATATTACGAGAATAGAGAGAAAGAGGAAAATGACCGTGCTGATAAAAAGACGAAAGAGCTAAAAACTAAAGTGTTGTTACAACAAGCGTATCCGCCGCGTTCTAATCAGAATGCGCCTCAGCAGAATAGATCGCAGTCGCGGTCAAATCTATCGCAGTCGCGTAATGATTCCTCTTTCCAAAGATCTTCATTAGGGTACAATCAATGTGCTTATTGTAGGCAGGAGGGACACATTAAATTCAATTGTCCTGCCTTAAATGAACGTAATAGTGGTAATTCGTCTAAAGGAGGCCGTGGTGGTTCACAGCACGCGTCACGTGGTAGAGGTCGTGGTGCTCAAACCGATCGCTCGGACAACTCGTCTAATTCTAATAACTGTTTCGATCAACGTGGATCATTGCAAGGACGATCTGCGCAGTACAATGTAGACGATTATTACGTCGATCAGGGAACTGACGATAGTAATTACTAGGACAGCCAAAGACAAGGAGAGGGAGTGGTATCAGTTCCGGTTGATCAGAGAGGGCCTTACGTCGCAGTTGCTACATCGGGCGTCGTTGAGCCTTTTCTGTTGGACACTGGTGCAGCGAAAAGTTCTATCATGCATTCGAAACTCCCTGGCGCACCTTTGTCTGGCTTAACAAATGTTTCCGTTGGATTCTCTGGCGCCCCCGTTAGCAATCCAGTTTCGCGCCCTTTGCCCCTTAAAATTGGGCCTCGTGAGCTCCAAGCTCCGTTGATTTTGACTACTGGTTGTGGTGAGAATCTTTTGGGTCTGGATTTGCTTAAACGTTTGTATGCGACTTTGTATTGTTCTCCTGCGGGTGTAAAACTTACGTTAGGAGAGAGGGTAGTCTCTCCCATGTATTTGTCCCTCGATAAACTTCCACCGGAATTGAGTTCTCTTCCTGCGTCTTTGTGGGCGACGGGTCCAAATGATGTGGGCCTACTTGATATCTCCCCTTATGTTGTTCAGTTGAAATCTAATGTGCGATTGCCACGTATTCCCCAATACCGTATCTCCCTTGATGGTGAACGAGCATTGTTAGCGATCATCTATGATTTGATCGAGAAAGATGTTATTGAGGAGACTCGGGGAAACGTGTGCAATAGCCCTGTACTGCCCATTCTTAAACGTACTGATCCTACCAAACCGCCTGTTTATCGTTTTGTTATCGATTTACGGGAGGTAAATAAAATTGTAGTTCCTCAATTCCCTGTTGTGCCTGACATCACGGCGCTACTGACTCTGATTCCAGCTACTGCTTCATGGTTCTCGGTGATTGATTTGAAAAATGCATTTTTCAGCATCCCGATTGCCGAAGAGAGCAGGGACCTTTTCGGTTTCTCTCTTGGTGGACGTAGCTTCCGGTTCAAACGCGCTCCTCAGGGCTACTGTGAAAGTCCATCGATTTACAGTCAAGCCTTGAAGGGTCAACTGGATGCGTTTAGGTTGCCGGTTGGTGCGGCTTTAATCCAATACGTCGACGACTTATTGGTGGCTGCTGATACTCAGGACATTTGCAAAATTGCTACAGTGTCGTTGCTGCAACATCTCTGTGAGTTAAATCACAAGGTGTGACCTTCTAAACTCCAATATTGTTGTCAAGAAGTAACCTATCTCGGTCACTTGTTGTCAAAGGAGGGAAGGAGATTGACCCCAGAGAGAATTGCAGCGATTGCGTTTCAACTCCTTTACCATGGACGGAAGAATGTCAGAAAAGTTTTTCTGAATTACGTGATTCATTGTGTTCGGCTCCTGTGTTAGGTACCCCTGATTACAGCAAGCCGTTCACGTTATATGTTCACGAGAGGGAAGGTTGTGCTTTGAGTGTTCTAACGCAACCTTTTGGTGGTAAGCAACGTCCATGTGCATATTTTTCCTCAACCTTAGACCCAGTAGCTAGAGCATTGCCGAGTTGTTTGAGAGCAACTGCGGCAGCTGCGGTCTCCATCCGACAATCAGCAGGATTGGTCATGGATAATATGCTTACAGTGATGGTTCCGCATGCAGTCGATACTCTTTTGAATCGAACGAAAACTCAGCACTTGACGAGTGCGAGGTTGTCTGGGTACGAATTGACGCTCTTGGCAAGCCACATTCAGATAAAGCGTTGTAATGTCCTAAATCCGGCAACTTTGTTACCAATTAGTGCAGAGTCAGATGAAGTAGCAGAACATGACTGTTACTTGCAGACAGAAGAGGAAACAAAAGGTCGAGTGGACCTTAAAAACACCCCATTGGAAGACCCGGATGGCACCCTGTATGTGGATGGGTCATGTTTTAAGTTGCCGAATGGCGATGTGACTACTGCTTATGCTGTTGTAACATTGAATACTGTTGTTGAGACTGCAAGATTGAATCAGAATTCTGCCCAAGCTGCAGAGCTGATCGCTCTTACTAGAGCATGTGTGTTAGCAAAAGGGAAACGTGTGAATGTTTACACCGATAGCCAGTATGCTTTCGGTGTAGCGCATAGTTTTGGACGATTGTGGCGAGAGCGTGGTTTCTTGACGTCGCATGGTACGAAAATACAGCATGGCCAGCTTGTGAACGATCTTTTGGATGCATTGACTTTGCCTGCGCAAGTTGCAATTGTTAAGTGTAGTGCGCATCGTAAAGTGACGGATGATGTTGGTCGTGGTAATGCGTTTGCAGATGAGATTGCTAAGGAGACTGCCCGGAACCTTAGCACTCGAATGTATGTGACGAGTTCGGTTAGGTGGCCTGCAGAATCAAGTATGTGTGAAGATACCATAGAGAGCGTGAAAGCAATTCAGAATGAGGCCACCGACACTGAAAAGACGAAGTGGAAAGAAAGTACGGGAAAGTTGGATGCGAATGGTTGTTGGATTGATTTGTCAGATCAGAAAAGATGGATGTTGCCTGATGCGTATGTGCTGGCCGTTGTGACAATGGCGCATGGGTTAGCACATATCAGCGCGAAAGGCATTTGCAAGTTGCTGGCTGATGTGTGGAAGAATGATGGCATTACAAGGTGTGCTGAACGTCTGGTGAAGAATTGTATGGTGTGTATAATGTACAATCCTGGCAAAGGAACCCCAACTCCCCTTGGCAGTTTTGCTCCTCCTTCGTATCCCTTTGAGGTGATCCAATTGGACTTCATCCATATGGAGCGATGCAATAACCTGAAATACGTTTTGGTTGTGGTTTGCGCATTCTCCCGATGGATCGAGGCCTATCCCCTCAAAGACAATACTGCTTTGTCTACTGCGAAAATCCTACTGAAGGAATACTTTCCTCGGTATGGAATGCCTAGAGTCGTGTGGTCAGATAACGGAAGTGAGTTTGTTGGAAGTGTGATGAAGAGTGTGTGTAAGGGCCTTGGAATTAATCAAAAATTCCATAGCGCCAATCATCCCCAGTCAGCTGGATTGGTTGAGGGGTACAATGGCACCCTTAAACTAAAGCTAGCGAAGATTCAGGCTACGACTGGACTTTCGTGGCCTGATGCTTTGCCTCTAGCATTACTGTCAACTAGGGCGACTGTACACTCCCGAATAGGGCTTAGTCCCTATGAGATAGTGTTCGGCCGTCCTGCGAATGTGTGGGGGGTTCCTAGGCCAGGAATATTCTCTGATCTTGAGTATCCGATGTTGATTGACTACTTACATGACTTGACTGCTAAACTGAGGTTAATTCACCAACAGGTTTACGACGCCTTGCCGACGCAGACGGAGGGTCCAGGCCACCAGCTCCAGCCCGGGGATTGGGTGGTTACTCGTAACTTCTCACGCAAGAACAATCTGGACCCCCGATTTACTGGACCTTACCAGGTACTCCTGGCCACGAGGACTGCCGTTCGTCTTGAGGGACGGAAAAATTGGGTACATGCTACCCATTGTAAGCGAGTCCCTATTCCTTTGCCGGCAGACCCGTGGGTAAGGAAAGGCGTTGCGTCAACAGAAACAGAAACATTGCCAGCGTTTGTACCTTTTAGCGACGCACAGCTTGTTGGAGAACCCTCGGCGCAGCAGAAAGCCACTGTTGAACACTTGTCAGCAAAAGACTCAAGACCAGATCAACCAACTGATCAGCAGGACGCTGTCTCTTCAACGGATCCTTTGTTCGACGAGCAGACACGTCCCGGGAAACATCGATATTCTTTGCGATCTCACATTAAGGACAAATAAAATTTTCTTGCTTTGCTGAAATTGATAACTGCAATATCCTCGTTTCCCATGATCTACTTTGAACATTCGTATCATTGAAAATTTTTGTACATATATCAAGCTTTTTCCTTGTATCTTTTTCCTTCCACAGCTGAGAGACATTGTGCTAATATATATACATATTGTGTATTGAAGGCCGTAGGGCCGCGCGCGTACTTCCTTCTGGACAGTAGGTCTTGACGCTAGGTTAAAGGCCGTCGGTTCCTAGGAACTCCTGGGGATTGACTATTGCTGCACAGAACGAAGTGCGTCAAGAAACGTTGCGGACGGTCGTAGGGAATGGCATTTTCGAAGCTGAATGATTTGGAAGGAGCTCAGGCGTACAGATTCAAGCTGCAGCGACTCAGTCGTACCAAATGTTTTATATTTCAATTGTTTGTGTTGTTTCTGACTGCTTCTGCATTTTTGACGGGTGGGGTGTATTACACTATGTCCTACTTCTTACTTGCTACACCTACTCCTACTCCTTACCCTAATCTTACCACTACTGCTTCTCCTCATTCCTTTCATATGTTACCGGAACACGAGCAGGCTAGACGTGTAGAATTCCGCAACAATTCCTTTATTCAGCTCCTCCATCAGCATCAGTTAGTGGTTAACACTACTAATTGCTGGGTGTGTGGGTTGATGCCACATACTACGGGTAAGGGAATTCCATATCTGGTGTTACCGTATAGTTCCCAAGGGTCAGCTCGAGCATTCCAAACAATGTTTCGAAGCGCACTGGGTTTCCACCCCACTCAAGAACAACGTTCCCCCTACTCTGGTCCTACCTCGTATCAGAGGCTGCTATCGATGGCAATAGAGGATATGGAAGATGAGATCCATGATCCTTTTCTTATCCCTGAAGAAGAGGTACAAGCCTATAGGGTCCTAAGTAGAGGGGAATATAGTATGTTCACTAGTGAAAAGCAGCTTAAAAGCTCGCCTCCAATATGGGTCGTACCCCACACTGGTAATCTTTGTCTTATGGGTCGTGGCTCGCAAGCCCCACTTGGAGCAAGTGCTTGCACTGAAAGTTACGTTCTGCCAATGTTCTCGTCCCCTGTGTTTCTGGCTGCCAAGGGTACCTACTTTATCTGTTATGATCGTGCATACACATGGTTGCCCGCAGACTTCATGGGCTCATGTTTCATTGCGAATCTGTTGCCTCCGACGTTCACTGTAGATGCCGATTATCATAAGACTAGAGTTGTACGAGGTGTAATTAGCGAAGAGGATACTGCCGGTCAAGAGGCAGGAGACTTTTTCAAGGGTTTCCTCCCGTTTTGGGGACCTATGGTTAATAGTAGGAACCTGAGACAGTTGACTCGAGTGGTAGAATCGACAGCCAATATTACTGCCAGTGCCCTTAGTAATATCACCACAGAACTTCAGGCGGAGAGACTTATGACGTTACAAAACCGTATGGTTTTAGATGTCGTCTTAGCAGATTGCGGTGGGGTATGTAAAGTGATCCATTCGAGCTGCTGCATTTTCATTCCAGATAATGCTCCTACTGTCTATCAAGCCATCTCGAAGTTGCATAAGATCTCCGAATCCATACACGTGGATATAGGGGATTGGACGCTACTTGGATGGTTTTGGGGCCTGATATCGACTTGGGGTTGGAAGATTCTGATGATCATCGGGGTTGTGGTAGTGTCCCTGTTCACGTGTTGCCTTTGCGTGCAGTGTGGTCCTGCCTTATGTGGCCTCTGTGCTACATCGTGTATGAGACAACCATCTGTTACCAAGGGGACCCGGTTGGATAGAGCTATGCTACAACAACATCTTGATGGTCTGATGAATATCGAATATGATTCCGACTAGTGCTTGCCTACATGAGGGCAAAAGGAGCGTCTGAGGTTCCGTGACAATTGTAAGTGGTGTTTTCAACTCGCACGAATATGGTCGAGTCTGGTATCTATGAACCGCAAATGACGAGTTTAGTAAGTGTGCGCAGTTTCGCTGTGCTAACTTAAACCGTTCGTTTGTTATGTGGGTTTTTCATCTGTACCCACGGGTTCCATCTTAGACACGGCATCCATTTTGTCTCTTGCCCTCAAGTAGCCAACGAACGGACGCTGTCCGCTTCGCGACCCTGGGACTCCCAAGATATTGGCGGAAGACACGTGTTCTTTGAAAGTGTCTTTATGACAAGGGGGTTGCTGCTGTAAGGCAGATGGCGCCGCTCGAGGCTCATCTTGCCGCACGGACTTATTGTCTCAGCCGTGCATCTCATTAGGCACGTCCCTTTGATGCCTGTATCTCGTGTTTCTCGATACCTCCCCTTTTACACCCTTTCCGATCTCCCTACTGTCTCCGTCTTCCTCTGCACCTGTCTTTGTTCCTATTTTTCGATCTACTTTACTGCTGACTGGAATTTGCTAATAGTGGGAAGATGGGTTTTTACAGTTGGGAACCGCCAAATGTTTCCGTACTTATGTTCCGGACCTTGTGTGTTTCAAAGTGACCAAAGCGACCCCTCTGGGGGCTAATTGTGGGAACCGGGTTGTAAACTTTTGTGTAACATGTTATCCTATGGGTTAAAACTGTATAAAAGGAGCGATCCACAGAACCAATTTGAAGCAGTCTCCCCGAACTACACTCGATGTACTTCCTGTGACTTCTGTGTTCCCTGCAGCAAATAAACCTTGAATCTTTGACGCCGAAGGAAGTGTCCCGTGTCTCTGTGATTTGTACGCCGGAGCAGGTTACCCACGAAGGTTTCAGGTGTTGTGCCCTGGCACCGCTGGGTCCAAAAGAACCCAGTCCTTCAACATGGCAATGTTCATACTTCCGTCAGTAGGTACTGGAAAAGTTTGGACTCCAACGAAGGTGCCATTTTATCATTTCCTTTCTGCTCGTCCATGTTCCCCGATCTTCCGCATTCCTGCAGAACTGTAATTGATGCAGTGACCAGCCACTCATGAAGAGAAGCATTGAAGATGTGCCAGTCTTGTGTTAATGTCAGAGATTTCTTCAGTATTCATTGTTAAACCCTTGTGAGAATGCTGTTTATGGACTGTGTATTGTCTAGGTGGCAGCTAATTATTTTAACAACTGTTTAACTCAGGTCTCAGTCTGGGTGCAGGAAAACTGTTTGAAAATAGACACAGAGAAGATGGAGGTCATTCTGATTGAGGGGAACACTTTGTTCTGGAATAACGCATGGCGGCCTACCAATCTGGGCCCACTACCTCCTCTGGTCCAGAAAGTCAAACATTTGAGAACCTTATTTGATGAGCATCTACATTTTTCAGGTCAGATTAATTGCATAACATCTGCCTGTTTTTATTTAATCAAGGTACTAAAAATTGTTTTATCTTTTATTCCTCTTGAGCTACAAAAATGGTTCTGGTAGCTTTGAACCTAGCTAGGATAGATTACTGTAATGCACTTTCTTTGGGGATAAACAAACAACTTTGGTCTTTGTTACAATCTCTACAGAATGCGGCAGCTGGGTTACTCCTGATGTTGCCTACATTTTGTTTGGTCTCCAAAAAGATCTAGGTTCTTCATTAGCTGCCAGTGGCTGACAGAGTCAAATTTAAGGCGCTCTGTATGAGTCTCAAAGCTTTCCAGGGCTTGGGTCCTTTATACCTGCAAAATACGTTCAAGTGGTACTCCATGCGTAGAGAACTAAGTTCAAGTGGTACTCCCTGCGTAGAGAACTAAGATCTTCTCTATCTAAATTGATGGTCATTCCAAAAATAAAAAGGGCCACCTGGGTAGGTAGGAGCTTTTCTTATTTTGCCAGTAAACTTTGTAATTTTGTGCCTATGTCTGTAAGGTCTCAACCAAGTCATACTCTTTTTAGGATGTCCCTAAAGACATGGCTTCCTGTTGCCCTCTCTAAATAAATGTGTTCACTTTGACTGTTTTCCGAGGCTCGGCTTGCGCCAAGACACTTCAGTATACAGGGCTCAACAAAACTTTATTTACTTACTCTATTCCAGTAGTGGCCACCATTTGTGGCCCACTCCCAACTTACAGTATGGAAGTAACCGGGGCATTCACCCATGAGAGATGTAGCCTAAGCTGATGAGTAACCATACAACATCCTTAGCTAAACTCATGCAGCCATTTACCAGAAGAGCCACAGCCACAATAAAGAAGGAACAACAGCTAACCATCAAACCTACTACTATCTTCAGGAGGCACAACAGAAATGGAAGCTGAGCTCCAGTCACTCTGCTTTCTTTCCACATGAAGCAGATACACATACACATTGGTCAGCAAGGGTGCCCTTGGCTCTTTTTCCTTGTGTTATAAGGAGGAAACAGATGGGAGAAAGCAAGACTGGGTTGAGACTGAATAATTTTACGGTCCCCCCCCCCTCTGAGACCCTAAGGAGCATTTGTGAAAGTGCCAACTCTGGTTCCCCTAGAGATCCTGCTCCACCTAAGATGATCGGGGAAAGCTTGGACACCCTGAAGCCTTTCATTAGGCATGTGCTAGATGTGTCGTTCAGTAGACACACACTGCCAGGGAACTGGAAACGAGCCATTGTTCTCCCGGTCACGAAGAAACTTAATGTCAGTCACGATAAACTAGAGAATCTGCGCCCCATTTCGCTTTTGCCATTTATGGCAAAGGTGGCAGAGAAGGTGGCCAATCGCCAACTGATGACGCATCTGGAAGACGCTAGTCTCCTCCATCCGTCACAATAGGGCTTTCGGGCAGGGCATTGTACGGAAACCGCCCTGCTACGTGCCACTGAAACCATCAGGCAGGGGGCTGATGCGGGGCACACCATGGTTTTAATTATGCATGATCTTAGTGCCGCCTTCAACACTGTAGGCCATTACACCTTGCTGCAGTGTCTGAACAAAGTAGGCATCTCGGGCCCTGCCCTGAAGTGGCTGAAATCTTTTCTAGTTGATTGCAGCTTTCATGTTAGACAGGGTGCATACTACTCCAAGGATTTTAAACTGGATCAGGGAGACCCTCAGGGCTCTGCCCTTAGTCCCACCTTGTTTAACCTGTACATGTCTCCTTTGGCGGAGATAGTTCAGGGTTTTGGAGTAGAGGTGGTATCTTATGCTGACGATACCCAGCTGTTGATCTCCTTATCCCAATCACCGGAAATTGCGGCCTCCAATTTCAATGCCTGCAGGCAGGAGCTTGCCTCCTGGATGGATAAGAACTGCCTGAAACTGAATGGCAGCAAGACCGAGGTGATGGTGGTGGGAGGTGATTCATCAAGCTGGACATCAGAATGGTGGCCTCCTAGTCTGGGCCCCACTCCCATACCCTGCACCGAGGCAAAACATCTTGGTGTATGGATCTACTCTCTCCTATGATAAACATATTAGGCGGGTAGTTGGGAAATGTTTTGGAGTTCTAAAAAAAGTCAATAAAACATTGAACCTCCTACCGTTAGGGGCTAGGAAGCCCAGGAGAGCAGCTTCTAAAGAAGCCCTGGACTCACTGCACTGGCTCCCAGTTAGGGAAAGCGTCATGTTTAAGACCTTATGCATCTGTCACCGTATTTCTCAGAACACTGGCCCTGTCTACCTGAGCGACCTGGTCACTAGGTATGTGCCAAGGAGGTCTCTTAGATCCAGTGGGACGGGGCTGTTGGCAATTCCTAAAGTAAAACAGGCCAGAATGGGGAGTCGTTCTTTCAGGTTCCGTGCTGCTCAGAACTGGAATAAGCTCCCGCAAAAACGTAGGTTGGAATGCTCTGAAGCAAAATTTAGAAAGCTGCTTATGACATATCTGTTCTCCGGCTAGTATTAAGTGGTCCGTAATTTCTGGTTAATGTCTTTCCTTCTCACCCAGCACGGGGACACGCCGAGATGGCGTAACCATGCGCTTTACAAATTTCTTTATTATTAATGTAATAACACAACGTTCAAGAGAGTAAATTTGTGCATGATCATAGGCATCAGCACAGCACCTTTTTCCAAAGGCGGTGTCACAAAACTTTGGTGGTCATTCTTTCTCCAGCTGGTGCACATAATGAAACAATGATCACCAGAATGGTGTTAATCTTGGCTGAAGCTCTAGGTATCTGTGTTATATTCTTATGTCATGTTATACAAGGCTAGGAATGTCATGGCCTTATTCTGGTACAGAGAACAGCAACAGGTTTAACGAGAATGTTTAGGTATGAGCTAGGCAGGAAAGGAGAAGTCAACTGGTTTCTCGGGATGTGTGTCTGTTGGAGTAGTAAGTTATGACTTGCATATTTGAAGAAGAAATAAAGGACGCTTCCTAGAGTTTGCTGGTGGTATGTGCTTCTTCACTATTGAAGACAACTGCCCAGTAACTATGCAGATACAAGAAACATCTACCCTGCAAAGTGAGTTGATTAGGATAGCTGGACAGCCACATCCATGAGTAGACTATGGTGAGGAACTCTTGTTTGAGGTAAAGTGTGACAGATCAGATATACCTGATAGATGATACTTTGTTGTACTTGCATGTGTTAGAAGGATGTCAGGACAGACAGCTCTATCAGCTCTATGACAGATGTTGAGAAGCAGGATACAGACCAGATGTTCTCCATGCAAAGCTACAGACCCACAATCCACGACATGTATTAAATCAGTGGTCTTGAATATACACAGGCATATATTATGTATGGAAGTGCCCATTGTGATTGTGAGGTCTACATTTGAAGATGTTTCTGGAATGATCATGCTAGGAAATCTTGTAGCATTGAGCGGGATGAAGATAGATGGTTGAGGTTAGGAAGAGTAGAGAGAATTAGTGCACTGGGAATAGGATGTCTGAAGAGTGTAGCGGAAATTTTAGGTGTGATGAGTGTTAGGATCAGAAAGGGTAGTCAAATGTGAAATGATGTTGGATCGCTTGTTCCATTTGTAACATTGGTAGATAAAAAGAAAAGAAACCACCATCAATGAAAACGTTTAATTTGGCAACTCTGAATAAACTAACATAATCACGCAAGGTGCCCTTTAGATGGATATACCTGGTCTGTAGCCTAGCAATATTTTGTGGTCGATGATCGAGATATGTGCCTGGTTGTTTCATGTCATCCTCAAGTTCTTCTCCAGTTGTGACCCACCAGGTACATAATTTGCATCACAGGTTCACACTGCATTTAATCTCTGTGTGATGGCTTGCATCATTCAGTGTGAGTAGTCGAGGTCTCTTTAAAGATTGGACATTGGTGTCTGGTAAGTTACTAAGGTTATGTGACACAAAGGCAGGTTTGCTTTCGAACATATCACTTTGACCTGCAAGTTACAACATTTGTGAAAGTTCCACTGTGCTGCATTTCAACTCTTATGTACAATATGTGTGACTCACAATGAATTCCTAAGAGTTGACTGGATACATTTACGTTTGTTCCGCATCTAAGTGATGGGGAAATGTGGTTTAGCTTAACCTGTTGATTTATGTTCTTTCTTATCAAGACGTTTTATAGAGCATTACACAGCCAATCAGCCTTTTCTGAATCCTAATGATATGAATGAACATGTGTATTGTGAAAAGGGGGGGGGGTAGAGTTCAATTGGTGAAGTATGGGCTCCAGTCTGTTATATATAATTTCCTGCTTCCGTTTCCATGGAATTTAGTTGCAGGTAGCCTAGAAAAAATAATTTGTAGGCATTTGTCAATATGCTTGCAATCAGTGCCTTCCAGAGCCTTCAGTCCTGACTCTCAATTTTTTGCCTCCATGTTTAATTTGAAACATTATCAGATGTATTATTTATTGCCAAGTGCAAGCTGGGACGCCAGGACCCCCCACTTTACCAGCTTAAGCGAGGGTGGGTTCCACTACTATATATATATATAGCATAATACCTCGGAAAGTTGTTTATTCATCCTATGACTTCAAGCATTCTGATCTCCAAAGAAAACTCTCTGCAAGAGAATAAAATGGGAGAGGGTGTTGAATAACGACCAGAGCTGCCTTTGGAGCTAGGGAACCAGGTTCTCATCTCGGTGTCAGCTCAACATCCTGTGACTCTGGGCAAACAATTTAATCTCCCCATGCTTAACAAAAATGAATGTGTCATTCTGCAATGTAACTGGTGCTCATGTAAAGCGCTGTAAGAGTAAATTGTATTTCACTCGTATAAGGTGATCACCATGGCCCTAATCAGCTTCATTTGGTGGCTAGGTCAGAGAGGTAGATGGATTTTTGGGAGTAGAGAAAGCTGCAAGCCGATGGCCTTGACCGCTGCAGTGACTCAGGGAATGAAAAATAACTCAGAGTCTGAATGATAACTGGGTGTCAAATAGGATGACGGATTCCTTACTTACATCATGGTAAAAGAGGGTGCTCCTAGGTTGGGAGGTCAACAGTGTAGAGAGCTGCGCTAATTTCCTCCCAAAACTGGGATTTCAGTCTTAAGGCCTGATTTACATCGTAGCGGATAGGACACTACTTCGCAAATGTGATGTACATCCCATCCGCTGTATTACAAGTGCATTACATCCTATGGCACTTGTAATATGGCAGATGGGGTATCCGTAACGTCCGTGATGGAGTATCCCATCCGCCAAAACACAGCTGTCCATAGTGTCATTTGCTACTAAAGGTTGAGGACTCTGACGTCTTCTCTCTTTGATGTTACCTAGGACCTTCAAGTTAGTCAATGGTTTCTTAAGAAGAATCATGGCATTGGTGTGCTTTAGGAGATTGTGAAAAGCTGCTTTGAGACGGAAGGCAATAATCATACATTTGAGGACTTCTACAACTGAATGTAGGGAGGAGACTTGCATTTTCTTCATGGTCATTGTGGTTTTAATTTTTTTTGCTGATCCTATGTTTTTGCTTGCTTTAGACCTCTATGCACTTTACTCCTGCTCATCAGCAGTAAAGTGCCTGTGCTCCCCCTTTAACATCGTTGAATTAACATATTCCGAATTGGTATATTTAACTCAGGGAGGTGGGTTAAGTGAAAAGCCCAGAGCTATCCTGATATGCCTTAATATTTTTTTGTCACATGAAGCAATATATGATTTGGCATGGTCGGACAGGAAGAGAGCAGGCAACAGTTGTGAATTTTTTGTCCGTCCAGATTTCTACCAATTAATGAAGACAACAGTGGTCCTACGCACAAGAGAATTGAGAACACAGAATAAATATAGACACATTGGAAACTATATTAAGTACTGACTTGTCCAGCCGGACAGAGGTCTAATTTTTACTTTAAACAACAAATGTTTTGAAAGGATACCTTCAACAATTCCATAAAGAAGGGCACAAGCCTGTACCCAAACATATACAAATTGGCATAGTGAGGAAAGTGGACAGAGAATAGAACAGAGTTTTTAGGCAGACGCTGTTGTTTTCTGTAGATATTACAGCAACAGAAATTCCATTTAACACCATTACAAGCGTAACATAGCAATTTGTACATTTCACAGTATATGGTGTTTTAAATGTCGACGGCGTTTCGATCCCATTTACAGAATCACAGGGATCATCATCAGGACTGAAAAATGCCTAAATAATACAAGCCATAATAGCCAAAGGGATCAGCCTAACCTAGAAATACCCCTGTACCCCAAAAACCAAACCTAGCCCTAAAACCTTAAAATACCCCTGTACCCCAAAAACCAAACCCAGCCCTAAAACCTAAAAATACCCCTGTACCCCAAAAACCAAACCCAGCCCTAAACCAAAAAATACCCATGTACCCCAAAAACCAAACCCAGCCCTAAAACCTAAAAATACCCCTGTACCCCAAAAACCAAACCTAGCCCTAAAACCTAAAAATACCCCTGTACACCAAAAACCAAACCCAGCCCTAAAACCTAAAAATACCCCTGTACCCCAAAAACCAAACCCAGCCCTAAAACCTAAAAATACCCCTGTGCCCCAAAAACCAAACCTAGCCCTAAAACCTAAAAATACCCCTGTATCCCAAAAACCAAACCCAGCCCTAAATCCTAAAAATACCCCTGTACCCCAAAAACCAAACCCAGCCCTAAAACCTAAAAATACCCCTGTACCCCAAAAACCAAACCCAGCCCTAAAACCTAAAAATACCCCAAAATTACTTAAAATAATATATATAATTAATTTTATAAAAATACATAAATTAATATTTTTATTTATTTATTTTTATTATTAATTAAATTAATAAAATAATGTAAAATAAAATAAAATAAAAATAATATACTTACCTATACTTACGATGTAATGGCATGCGTTGTAATAGTATCTGCTATGTAATGACATGCGTTGTAATGGCATGCATTGTAATGGTATTTGCATTGTAAAAGTTGCGATGTAATGGTAGTGCGTTGTAAAAGTTGCGTTGTAACGGTTGTATACTCAAGAAAACGAAGTTTAAATTACTTAAGGCTGCATTTCAAGTCTGTAAGCAGATTCGGCGAAAGATGAATATTCCAAATCTTAATGCTTATACACCTTTTAGCGCTCCAGGTTTGCTCCCTATTATTTTTCGGTATCAAGTTACGTTTAGATGGGGTTTGAAAGATCTTAGCTGCTTGGGTGAGCTATTTGAAGGGAGCCGATTTTTGTCCTTTGCGGATTTCCAGAAGAAGTTTGGCCTAGCAACACATGATGTTTTAAAATATCTTCAAGTTCGCAGCTTTTTAGATCGGCTTGGGTCCGGAGCAGATTTACATATGGCTAGTATTCCCCTGATCGAAAAAAAGTGAAGAAAAAGATTTCACTAGGGCAGGTATATCAACAGATATTGGAAACATTTCCGGATGATATTGATAAGTGGAATGCTAAGTGGGAGAATAAGTTTGGTCTAGCCGGTATTAGTGTCTTTAGGTTTGGGGAATCAGATTTTATGGACTGGCAGATTAAGGGCTCAACATCTGATGGCTCTTTTTGACCTATATTATACCCCATGGAAGATTGCTAAATGGGGGTGGGGTCAAAGGGGGATAAATGTAACTGGTGTAGATTACAAGCTGCTCACTCAGTCCATATGTTTTTTTGCAAGAAAATGAGAAATTCATGCGTGTGATACTGGGGATACCGATTAAAATTACTAAGGAGGTAGTAATTTTGGGTGTGGGATTTGATAGGGAGGGCCACCCAAAGTCAAGATCTATGATTGATCTGCTGTTTGTAGCTATGGCTATAGTCCGATCATGTATTACTAATGAATGGATTAGTCCTGATCCACTTACTTTTACCAACTGGCGGTCTAGATTTTTAGCTACATACAATTTAGAAATCTCAATTTACAAGACTAAAGTGAGGAGAAAAAGGGCTCCTGTCATGGATTGGTCACAGTGAACTTTATGAAGGCAGGTTGTAAGGCATGCAGGGAGGCTTGGCTGCCTGTATCTATATATCCTGCTAGATCGCAAATGGGGTTTGTAATAATATAACATGTAGTTGGCTATGTCGGACATTCAGTCCAAAATTGGAAACTTATTTTTATTATCTGTTATATCTTCTCTGCATGGTTTATGTTTGTTTAGTACCATTTTTTTTATTGTACCAAAGCCATGTCTATTTGGTCTGTAACATGTCATTTTGAAGGAGTGAAAACCTAATAAAATTCTTAAAAAAAGAAGAAGCATGGCCTTGGTGTGCTTTAGGAGATTGTGAAAAGCTGCTTTAAGAAGGGAGACATTAATCATACATTTGAGGACTTCTACAACTGAATGTAGGGTAGGAAACTTGCCTTTTCTTCATGGTCATTGTGGTTTTTATTTTTTTTGCTGATCCTATATTTTTGCTTGCCTTAGAACTTTGTGCACTTTACTCCTGCTAATCAGCAGTAAAGTGCCTGTGCTCCCCCTTTAATATTATTGAATTAACACATTCCTAATTGGTATATTTAACTCAGCTCTAAGACCCAAGTATATTGTAAGAAATATGGTTATTGGTTGAGGGGAGTGAAGCCCTACTCAAGCAGCAACCACACTTCGTCAGGGTGAAACACAAGCAAACTTCAAATTTAACTCTTGCTTAACCCTGGTATCTTAGCACAAAGCAGTCAGGCTCAACTTAGAGGCAATTTGTAAAGTATTTATGATATCTTTCCAGCTGTAAAATAGAACACAATAAAAATACCACATCGATTTAGAAAATTAGAGTGAAATGTAATAATTATTTGAGACCAAAACAACCAAAATCCAATCAGTACACAACAGACGCAAATTGTCCTGCATCAAGAATTCAGTAAATGAGGGCCTTGCAATGTGATGTCATGCATACAGGATGCGTCTCACAGTGGCAGTTCTAAGGATATTACGGGCTGTGATGCAAGGTCCTGGATCAGGAGGTGTTGGGCAATGGCAGTTCCAATGCAGCTGCAAGCAGAGGCATCACGCTGTGTCATTCTGCTTACAGGACCACAGCTGGGCTGGCAGAGCACCTTCAGGCCCACTTCTAAGGGTCTAAGTAAAGGGTGGCACCACTTGGGGGGCAGTGCTCACAGCAGAGGTAAGATTCTGGGTTCAAGGTGGCTGGGGCCTTTTCTGTCTCTGAAGCTCTATTCAGGAGGCCAGCCACCTAGCCCCTGGAGTCACTCTATTGATCCTGGGTTCAAGATGCAGGTCCAGTCCTTCTCACTCACGCAGCAGGGAAGCAGAGGAGCAGTCATCTTTGCACAACAGTTCAGCAGTTGGGTCTGAGGGTCTAATAGTTATGCTTGAACCAAGTTTGAAGTAGGGGAAGGGTCTGGAGGTTTCCACCCTCAGAGGTGTATGACATTTTTTGCCCCCATCCCTGGTCCCAACTTGCCTGCGGGCATGTAAGACCAGTGTCAAATATGTTGTGAGTGTGCTTAGATAGAGGCTTCGTGATGTGCAAGGGTGGTAGGTGACAACACCTCCCTCTCATCAAATCAGAGATGGCCCGTCCTGCCAACACTTATTCCCCTTTTTCTCCCTGTCTGGGAGCAATACACAAAGACCAACTGCCAGCTACACTTAGTCATGTGACCCAGGATACAGACTGAAGCGAGGCAACAAATGGTTGGGACAAGAAAATGGTGACTTCCTAAAAGTGGCTTTTCAGAATTATGTTTAAAATCCAACTTTACCATTAATTGGGGTTTTACAGTACAATTCTTTAGGCACCAAACTTAATATTTCTATCTCCTCCCAATTCAAAGTTATCACATATTCAATGTAATAGGGTAACCCAATGTTTTTCACTACCAGGACATGTAAAAGTGAAAAGTACATGTCCCACGTTTTAAATGCACAGCACCATGCACTATGGGTTATTTAAGGCCTCCTCAAGGGGTGACTCGTATGTATCAAAAATGAAGGTTTAGGCTTGGCAAAGGGTTTATTTTGTCGTCAAAAAGGAGGGAGAAAGATCAGTCGATCAGACGGGCACCAATTACCACCCAAAGCGAGGGAGGAAGGTCCAGTGTCAGCTTGTGCCCGTGTAGATTACACGTTCCACAAAGGAGGGTGCTGAACTGTTCCTAAAGAAGATTAAACAGACTGGCTTGACCGAAGGTGTGTGTGTTACACCTTTGGGCATCCATTATGTTGGACGTGTTTGCCTCACACACCCGAAAGGGTGTCATGCTTCATCATAGGCGTTGCTCCTCGTCAGGGAGGCGGTGCAATCCCCGACAGGCTCACCTCAGAGAGGGGCTCTTTGGCGGAGATCTTTTTGTCCAACAGCCTATTGGTGAAGTGCGGGTATGTGGGTCAGGGCAATCAGTATCCTGAAGAAAAGAGTGATTTAAAATGTAGCAGGGGGTGCCGGAAACCACTTTATTCTGGGGGTCCCCCTACTGCAGTTAAAAAGTGGAATCAGCTCGCTGGGTGACGGCAGGTTAGGTAGCGTAACCCTAAACGAGACTAGAGTGAGGGTTGGTCAACATGTTTCTCGCATGGGAAGTTCCCGCGATTCGTCAGGACCTAGTGAAGGTGAAATTTAAAAATGAAGATAAGAAACCATGCTGGTGTCATGTGTCTCATGTGATTTACCTCAGGGGATAATCCTATGCCTAAACAATAGAGAAAAAAGAACATGGTTAAACATATATAACATCTCCAGTAGGGCTTCTCTGTTATTATTTCTGGCCCGTTTGTTAGCTTTAGTGACCTCTCTTTTCGGGTAACCTCTGTCGAGTAGATTCCTAGACAGGATGGTGGATTCTTTTTTGTAGTCTGCAATATCACTGCAGTTACGCCTGATTCAGAGGAATTGCCCGAAGGGTAAATTCGAGCGTAAAGCTTTAGGGTGGTGGCTTTCGTAATGTAGCAAGCTATTACGATCTGTGGGCTTCCTGAACATTGTGGTGTGGAGTCTGCCCTCCAGCAATTTGATCGTCAGGTCAAGGAAGGCAATCTCATCACACCACACTAGTCACGTACAAAGTGTGGAAGAGTGTTCACTATACACTACACCCGACGACAACACTGGCATGTTTTGGTCATGTGAATATCCACACACTACCGCTACTTCACTGCACTTTGTTGTTGTCTTGACTGTGACCGTTGATACCTTTACAAGAGAATGTTATATATGTTTAACCATGTTCTTTTTTCTCTATTGTTTAGGCATAGGATTATCCCCTGAGGTAAATCACATGAGACACATGACACCAGCATGGTTTCTTATCTTCATTTTTAAATTTCACCTTCACTAGGCCCTGACGAATCGCGGGAACTTCCCATGCGAGAAACATGTTGACCAACCCTCACTCTAGTCTCGTTTAGGGTTACGCTACCTAACCTGCCGTCACCCAGCGAGCTAATTCCACTTTTTAACTGCAGTAGGGGGACCCCCAGAATAAAGTGGTTTCCGGCACCTCCTGCTACATTTTAAATCACTCTTTTCTTCAGGATACTGATTGCCCTGACCCACATACCCGCACTTCACCAATAGGCTGTTGGACAAAAAGATCTCCGCCAAAGAGCCCCTCTCTGAGGTGAGCCCGTCGGGGATTGCACCGCCTCCCCGACGAGGAGCAACGCCTATGATGAAGCATGACACCCTTTCGGGTGTGTGAGGCAAACACGTCCAACATAATGGATGCCCAAAGGTGTAACACACACACCTTCGGTCAAGCCAGTCTGTTTAATCTTCTTTAGGAACAGTTCAGCACCCTTCTTTGTGGAAAGGGTTTATTTTGCCAGGTCGATATCGCAGTTTAGAACTGCACATACAGGCTGCAATGGCAGGTCTGAGGCAGGTTTAAAGGGCTACTGAAGTTGATGACACAATAAGTGCTGCAGGCCCACTATTAGCTTTTAATTTACAGTACATGTTGCACCACTTTACTAGGGACTTACAAGTAAATGAAATGTGCCAATTGGGTGTAGGACACTGTTACCATGTTTTTAGGGAGTGAGCACAACCACTTTAGGACTGATTAGCAGTGGTAAGGTGCACAGAGTCCTAAGGCCAACAAAAGCAAGGTCAGCAAAAATGGAAGAGGAATGCAAAACGTTTGGGTGAAAAAGACCCTAAGACTGACAGGTCTAGCATATGTGATACAAAGATGTACCCAGGGTATGGAAGCTAAATGCCAATAGTGGATTGCAGCACCTATTGAGCCATTTGAAATATAAATAGTGTAAACATGGCTTAAGGCCTGGCTGGAGCAATGTAAAAGTTGCAGCATGACCTGCCAAATTAAACCCTTTGACAGGTAAAACCCCCTTTTTAGATATCAATAAGTCACCCCCATGCAGACTTGTGGCCGGCAAGGGAAGGTACATGGTATTTAAAATTAGGGCATATAGAAATGCAATCTTAACATGCCCTTGCTGTGACTATCACCAGAAAGCTATTTTTCACTTTGGCAGGCCTAGCTGTCCTATATGGAAAATAAATTAAAATCCAAAATCTCGGGAATAGGAATAGTTAAAAAACAAAAAAATATTTCTAAAAGTTCATAAAAAATCCAATTCAAAGGTGAAGTTGAATGTTTCATAAACTTTAAGGCAAAGTCACTTTAAAAAAGTTATCCTTTCTTGTCCAGACGTTCCTGGAGGCTAATTTGCACTTGCCCTCAAACTTCTCCCAGCCATGGATTAGCATTTGCATAGGTGTGCAAAAAAGTGTAAAAACCTTCCCAGGAGCAAACAATAGGCTGACCTGAATGGGCAGAGGTGCCTCCATCAAACCTCACAAAATATGTAGTGTTTGGGCTGTTAGGATTCTTTTTTTGCACTGCGGGTGCCAAATCTAGGGGTGGGAGGCACTTATGCTGTGAAATTCTGCAGAGCTGCATGAAACCTCTGAAAATTCTGCAGAGTTAAATGAAACCTCAGCACTGACTTTTAGCACCGGGAGATTGTTCAGCACTAGTGTGAACTGCACCATGTGGCGTGCCTGAAGGCTCTGCTCCTTTGCATCTGCTTGAGTAAATTATCTACGAGGGGCAGCTTTCTCACCGCAAACGGTCCTGACCACCCACGTAGAGAAAAATCTCACCAGGCACCCCACTATCGCCTGAAAATGGAGCTAGGGGACGGCAATTCTCACTCACGCTTGCCAACTTACCACTGGCGAGCCACGAGTGAGAAACAATTTTGTCACATGGCGGTTGAGTCGGAGTTTGGCCAGAACTCTACGTTACAAGCATAACACAGAGTGGCCAAAATATTGTGAACTCTGTCGATGGAGCGGTGTTTATCATCAACCCCTAGTCAAATCCTGCTGGAGTATAAATACTGTTTCACAGGTCTGCAGGGTTTACATATAACACTGGGACACAGGATGATTTGACACTTCTTGTGTATACACTGTCTGGTTTCTTAAAAAAAGTTCTTTATTGTGGGTACTGCCAGCCACTCAAACTGGATTTTAGTTCAAGATATGGAAGGACACTAGAAATACAATATTACACTCCCACAACCCCCAGCCCTCAGAACCCAAGTTTAGTGTGGTGAAAACTTTCACTATCTACAAAAATACCCTTTGTTGATAGTGATGGGCCCTGGAACAACTATTGGATTGGTTAGGGTGTGCCCAAAAGTCATTCCGACCCTCTAGCTTGTGTCAGGCACAATTGTGGAATCTCTAGGCATCCACTTCAGAAAACGGGTGTACCCGAGGAAGAACAGAAGAGGCTGGGTTTGGCTGTCTGTGACATGAAAGCAGCATTGAATGACTGGACCTGCTCCCTCTTGCACCCTGGAGAAAGAAGTGAACTCCATGGGTTATAAGGCTGACCTCCTGTTCAAACTGCGAGGATACAACAAGTTACAAGAGGCCTTTCCTACAACTGCTTAGCTGCCCAGTGGCAACTGGACCTGACGTGGACCCTGCTGATGGTCTCTGTCTAACACCCTGTGAGTCTCCCCATAGGTACTGGGAACTTTAGATATGTACTCCTATGGGGGATTGGGACTTAAAAGGCAGAAGGTAAAATCTTTGACCAGGACAACATCGCTGACTTATCAGACCTTCACCATTCATGGTCAACCTCAAATGGCACTTAAGTCTTGGCCTACATTGGCCATTAACTATGATTGGCGCTTTGTGATTTTTGGCACAAATTCTACTCAAAATATTAACAATTGATATGGAAGATTTCTTTTATGGGACTTTTGTCATGTTGGTGTCATTTTATTTATTAAATTAAACTATTTTTCTTATTTGCTTTGGGATTTTTATTGTTTTGCATTTTGACTTTATTGCTGTTTTTTGTATTGCATAAATATTTTGAACATTGCCGTTAGTTAAGGTTGTCTGCAATGTGCCGTGGCTACCAGGTTGCAGACCTCAGGATAATTTAGTGGCATTGAGGGTTAACATGGACAAGGGTTTTTGATTGTTCCTTGAGCTGTGCAGTCTCCCACCCCAAAAAATAATCCTATTTTCTACAGTAGTATTCACTTTATTCATGAGGTTGTGCTGGGCTCTCGAGATTGATTGGATGCTTGTATTTTTTGGCAAGCCTGCTTATCTACTTAATTATCTTTTGAAAGTATGTGGTGAAATTGGAGTGAAGTGAAATGAGAATTTAGGATTTTGATGATTTTCAAATTTCGGAACATGTTGAAGTTTAAACAGTGCTGATGGGTCACACACAGAGTGGTTTCTAAAAGCATTTGGGTCATCCATCTCCACGCAGATGTTAAAAATATATGTTGTTTAGTTTGTAGCCTTCTCAGTGCATTTGACAAGGTAGGTCTTTTTCACTCTCCTAATAGTTTTGTATTAGATCTTTTATAGGCCATTGTTAGGCGTTATCTCACTGCATATGCATGATCTGTTGATTGCACTAGAGGGGTGAAAGCTACTAGGCCCATTGGAATAACATACCATAGTGTTTCACTCAGAAATTCCAGCTTCTGAACAAACAGGAAAAAAGAAAAAGGCATGCAGAAATCAGTGCAGGAATACAGATTCACACGTTATTTCCCAAACTTCCAACACCCATTATTTTGCCACCACTCAAATTACCGCAACCCACAGTAACAGTAATTCCAAGACAGTGAAAAAACAAGGATTAATTAGGGCAGCTCTCAATGAGGGCCACAGTCTCTTATCTTGGTGGAGAAGTGTTCCTCAATGATTAGAACGGCAGACCCTGATGCAGAGGTCTAGCCCGGGACCAGGGTTCAATTCCCCGCCTCGGCGGGCCTTGGGCTCCAAATTCCACGGACCTGATAATTATCGCCTCGGTGCCTATTCCAATCATGGAGTCCCACTCTGCAACTCTGGGCAATTTATCTATTTATTTATTTATTTTCGAGATTTTTATAGCGCATACAAATACCCGAAGGTGTCTCGGCGCATATGGAGGCTAAAAACGACCAGACAGCAACTTATTGATTAAACAGCCATGTTTTTAAAAGCCTACAAAAGCTCATCAGATTGGGGGCAGTTTTAATCGCCAATGGCAATAGATTCCACAGTTTGGGTGTAGCCACCAGAAAGTGCCTGTCTCCCCAGGTAGCAGTTCTTGTGAGAGGCACTGGAAGGAGGCAGGTGTTGGCGGATCTAAGCTGCCTCTTGGGGGTGTACAGCTGAAACGCTTCTGTCAGAAACTTAGGTCCGACGCCATGCACTGCCTTATAGGCAATACAAAGGGCCTTAAATTTAATTCGGCTCTCTACTTTTAGCCAATGGAGATGACGAATGGCGGGAGTAGTGGACTGGCGACGGGGGATGTCAAGAAGAATCCTTGCAGCCGCATTCTGTATGGACTGCAGCTTTGATAGGACAAGTTTCTGAGTATTTAGAAAGAGGGCGTTCCCGTAGTCAATTTTTGAAAATACTAGGGTGGAAACCAGGGTCTTCCCAGCTGAGGTAGGGAGGTAAGGCAGTAATTTTTTGATTTTCTTTAAAATTAAGAACGCAGATGACACAACCTTGTTGACGTGAAGGCTGAATGACAACTTGCTATCAAAAATAACTCCCAGGTTTCTAGCCTTTTCTACCGGGACGGGTGGAGAACCCAGCTGGTCAGGCCACCAGATGGAGGACCATTCCGGGGAAAGCTTACCGAAAGTCATGATCTCGGTTTTGTCCGAGTTAAGCCTCAGACAATTGGAGGCCATCCAAGTGCTAACAGCAAGCATGGCCTTTTGGAAGTTAGCTGCCACCACTGGGCCATCCTTGTGGATTGCCAGAACCAGTTGGGTGTCATCTGCGTAGGATGTAAGTCGCAGTCCATGGGCCTTTATTACCCTCGCTAAGTCCGCTATATAGATATTAAATATCGTGGGACTTAGCAAGGAGCCCTGTGGGACTCCACAAGGGAGTGCAGAGACAGGAGAGTAGAAATCACCCAACTTCACTTTCTGGGTAATGTTGGCCAGGAAAGATGAAAGAGGATCCCTGGCCATACCGTTTATCCCCAGAGCTGCGACACGGTCGACCAAAATAGCATGGTCGACCGTGTCAAAGGCTGCAGACAGATCCAGGAGAATCAGGACGGCCACACCTCCCTGATCCATGATGGCTCTGATCTCATCTGAGGCCTTTATTAAAGCGGTCTCGGTTCCATGCCCTTTCCTGAAACCAAACTGCGTTTCGTCGAGAAGTTGGTGAGTGTCGACGAACTCCGAGAGTTGTTTGTTCATCAAAGATTCGCATATTTTGGCAGGAAAGGGGAGACACGCAATAGGTCTAAAGCTGGCCACAGCTGTGGGATCCAGGGAGGGTTTTTTCAAAAGGGGTTTAATCACCGCCTTCTTCCATGAGTTTGGATATTGACCAGTTTGAAATGCGGTGTTGCAAATTTCCATAAGTGGTCGCGAGATCACTTCACTGAGGTTAGCCATCACAGAGGGAGGGCAAGGGTCCAAGGGGGAGCCAGACTTAATAATAGAAATGAGTCTGCTGATATGATCTTGTGTGATGGGGGCAAAAGAGGGAAGAAGATCGTGATCGTGATCAGAGGTTAATTCTTCCCCAATGCAAACTCTGGGTCTGGTCCTTATGTCCCCTTCAAAAGATGAGTATATGTCTGCCACCTTGGTAGTAAAAAAGGTGGACAGAGCATTACAAAAAGTCTGAGAGGGTTCAACCCCGCGACCAGTGGAAGGAGTGGACAACATGGTGACAACTGAGAACAGTTCTCTAGCAGAGTTCTTGGCATTCTCTATTTGGGCCGAGAAAAAGGCACTTTTTCGAGCAGTGATCGCCTTTTTATATATTGTAAGGGCATCTTTGTAGGATTGCTTGGCTATGGGGCAATAACATTTCCTCCAACGCCTTTCCAAGTTCCTGCAATGTTGTCGATGGAGCCTGAGATCTTCGGTGTACCAAGCCGCCGACGGAGTTGTTCGGTTGGGTCTCGTAAACTTCTCCGGGGCCACTTGGTCAGAGGCATTCCGAATCCAGTCTTGGAAATCGGAGGCTAATAGAGCAGGGTTGCCTCTTCCCGTAGGACAGGATAGTGCCAGAAAGTCTAACATCTGAGGGATATCCGCATTCTTCCAGGCACGAGTCCCTGTCCTGGTTCGTGGCCTGGGAGGGGGGGGTTAACAATCCGGGTGTGTATCCCAAAGATAATAGCCCTGTGATCTGACCACGTAAGGGGAAGAGTATCCAATACAGAGATGTCAGGTTTGTTGGTGAACAGACCGTCTAATGTATGTCCCGCCTGATGTGTAGTTCCCTTTACCAGTTGATGAAGTCCTAAAGTCAAGAGGTCGGCAGTAAGTTGAGTAGTTTCGTGGTTATCCTACTCTTCCAAATAGAAATTAAAATCTCCCAATATCATATATTCCGTAGAACTTATGATATGCTCATTGAAATCCGGAAGAGTGGAGAGAAAGGAGTTTCGAGGGCCAGGAGGTCGATATAACAAAATTCCTTTAACTCCTTCCATGCTCATGACGAGCTCAGCTCGTCATGAGGCACAGCGGAGCTGCACTCATGACGAGCTGAGCTCGTCATGAACAATGGTAAATGTGGGATCCCAGCACCGGGGGGGAAAACCCTTAGCAGCCATGGAGTTAAGGGCTTGTTTATGATTAATGCTGATAGCAAAAGTGGCAGCTTCACAATTAGTGGAGTGTATAGGATCAAATGTGGTACGATACTGGTTCTTGTAAATAATGGCGAGTCCGCCACCTCTTCCTATAAGTCTATCATGCCTGGCTACACTATAGCCTTTAGGGGTTGCAGTGCAGAAATCCGGTCCTGAGCCGGCGTCTCCCCAGGTTTCAGTAGCAAAAAGAAAATCAAGGTCATAAGCGAGGATAAACTCGCTGATCAAAAGGCTATGGCATGGAAGGGAGCGCGTGTTGATCAGCGCTGCTTGGTAACCATGAAAGGAAGTGTTATCCGAGTCATGAAACAAAGTGTTACTGGAGGCGTCAGAGGCGTCAGAGCCTAGCAGACGAGGTTGCGGAAGCTGGTATCTGCACCCGGGACAAGGGGGGGGGGGGGGGGGGGGATGGCGTCCATTACAGTAACCAGAGGTAGAGTGGTACAGTATTGATGAGAGTAGCCAGGGTTCAACAGTGTTAATTGCTGGGAGGAGTAACGCAATAGCGGACCAGGGGTTATGGACCTGGGCCGTGTCCGGTCGCGGACGGGCGCAGACGGGCTTGGCTTAGGCGCGGCTTCGGCGCGCGCCCGCTGCGCCAGCCCACTGCGCCGTCTGGTCATGGTAGCAATTATATAGGGCGTGAGGAGGGTGGGAGGCCGGCGCGACTAGAGCGCAGCCCCAGCCCACACCAAAGATGGCGCCCGCCGCCGCCTACACCGAATGAGAAAAACGGCTGGGCGAGGCAGGGGAAGTAAGTCTGTAGCGTGAGGAGGGGTGTCAGTGTGCCTACGATAAATTCCCTCTTAAGTAATGAATTTAAAAGCCCCCAAGAAAAAATCAAACACAAACTTTAAAAACTCGTAAAAACAGTTTACATCACACAATAATGCCAGCAAGTTCGCATAAATGATCGCAATTAGCTCGCAGCCCTAGTACTCCCGCTAGGGAGAGCTCTGGAAGGCAGCGAGCGGCAAGAAGTAACCCAGCTAAATAGTCTGGGAGGGCGGGAGGCCGGCGCGACTAGAGCGCAGCCCCAGCCCACACCAAAGATGGCGCCCGCCGCCGCCTACACCGAATGAGAAAAACGGCTGGGCGAGGCAGGGGAAGTAAGTCTGTAGCGTGAGGAGGGGTGTCAGTGTGCCTACGATAAATTCCCTCTTAAGTAATAAATTTAAAAGCCCCCAAGTAAAAGTCAAACACAAACGTTAAAAACTCGTAAAAACAGTTTACATCACACAATAATGCCAGCAAGTTCGCATAAATGATCGCAATTAGCTCGCAGCCCTAGTACTCCCGCTAGGGAGAGCTCTGGAAGGCCATAGAATAGCTTGCTTAATCTCCACAACGGCCCCCACAACGCTAAGGATGCCTGTCCCCCACCTTGGGGGTGCCCAGGAGTGGACGCCTCACAGGGAAAGCCAGGATGGGTTCCACAGGGGTATTCCTACAAGCGCCTTGAGACCCTTGTGGGTGAGTAGTGCGCTATACAAGTATCAATTTATATTTACATCAAGGCCCAGAGGGCAATATTATGCATCAACCCTTTTATTGCTCCCAAACAGCAGCAACAAAAAACACTAGAATTAGAATACATATAACTTCTAGAATGTAGAACATGCATAAACTCCCAGAACTGGCAGCCATCTTCCTCTTTTGTTGCTGCTCAGACAACAGATAAGTCACAGATTATTTTGCTTATCTTATGGGTGAAAGTGTGTTTATTAAAAGTAGAAGGATGTATTTTAAAATTAAATGGGATGAGCGATTAGTATTTATAAAATAATACCAGTAAGTGTTATGAATTTTAATTTTAAAAAAAAGAAGAGAGAAAGGTTTGGATGATTCTATTAAGTATAAACATCGAAGATTGGTTTTTAGGTATAGCGTCACTTTAATGTTTGAGTAAGATGTTTGAATTCAGGAAAATTGAGTTGATAGCGAGAATATATACTTTTGAATAATGTTACAGTTTTCAATGAGGCAGTTGATCTGTGCGTGAGGTGTAGCTAGAGGTGTCGCGCGAGGCTGATGAGGCTGTTGATCTGAACGCGCTTTTCAGATAGCGCGAGGCTCAAGCACATCTCGAGCTTCTGTGCCAGAGGGGGGTGTGGAGCGCATGTAGTCCGAACACAATGACTACTGATTAATTTTGAAAAAGGAAGGGCGATGTACGCACGTATACTGGGCGGCCATTTTGTGAGTTTGGGAAACAGTAATTGATTAAATATGAGTACTATGTTGCCCATATTTTGGGAATAAAATGAGTCTGACAGAACACAAGTGATTTTTGGTCAGACTACGGTTAGGAGTTCAACCGTAGGTCGTGATTCATTACGAGAGAGAGATTTGACAGTTGGAGGAAGGTTTATTTGTTGTTGGTGAGGAGAAATTTTGTAGATTGATTAAAGGGAGCTTAAGGAAGAATTGGAAATACATTTTAGAAGGAAATACATTTTTGAAGAAATACATTTTAATATTTGGTTTAGGAAAATAATTAATTTGTGTGGAGATTATGGAAGGTGTAGAGGGAAGTTTTGAGGAGAAGACGAAGAGTTATATGGGCAAAATGTTTGGGGGATGGCAGTATCTCTGGATAAAAAAATAGAAAGTACTATAGAAAAAAGTATGCACAGTAAACAAAGGTCTGGCGAAGATGAGAACTTCTGTACAACTGAGGAATTGGATGTTGTTGCAGGAGGCTCTAGTCAGGGAAAAAAGAAAAGACAAAAGGGAAAGTATATTGAAACAATGAAGAAGGGAAAAGCATGTAATGTTCGAAATGAGAACGCTATGAAGGCGAAAGAGAGCGCAATAAAGGTGCAGAAAGTAAGACACACGGTGGCTTGTGACTCAAGTTCCAGTAGTGGTGATGTTGAATTAATTTGTAGTTCAAGCATAGATGAATCAGATGTGGAGGAGGTTCCACTGAAGAGAAGGAAGGTAAGAGAGAGGGAGATTAAGAAAGAAGATAATGAAATTCTTATCCCGCAAGGGGATGGATTGTTTGATCCACTTTTGATAGAGCATCCACTCTTTCCACAATGGGCTTCGGTGGAGCATGTCGCAAAATACGTACGGTATTGGATTAGGAGAGAAATACCGAAAGACATGAGGACAAGGATGAGGAGCAAGTGTCCTAGGCCGAGTCTGGAGAGTAAGGTTGCTTATTCACCCAAGTTAGACCAAAAAGTGATGGCATTTATTAACAAATCTAGGAAAGATCCAAGAAGGGGTCTTGAAAAAGGTTTAAAGGGTTGTCAAGATAGGCTCCTGGATGTTGAGGGGCCACTGACAAAAATTTTTGATATGTGCGAAGAGACACATTCCAACAATACAGGTATTGTTTTAGTTGAAATGCGACAATGGGTCCAAAGGGCTATCTGCCTGCTTGGAAATTCGAACACTGCTTTGTGCATTGAGAGAAGAAAGAGTATCCTTTTTAAAATAGACCCCAAGTTGGTTAATTTGGCAAATAAGGAGCCAGGAGAAAGTAGTGAAGGATTACTTTTTGGTGATGATTGCATGAAAGATTTGTCCAGATTTGTGGGTGCCTTCAGTTCCTTAGAGAAGGCACAAAAAGATATAAAGAGAGTTTTTGGCGTGGCCGGGCGAATAGGGTGTCGATTCCCTGGCCGAGGACAAGGCATTCCTAGGGGAAACTTTGGAATAGGAAACAGACCCTATGGGACCAGTTATGGTTCAAGTTTCTAAGGATCAAGATGGGGGCAGGGAAGTTTTTCCCACAAAGGCAGAGAAGCAGGGTGAGAGGCATGCGATCGGAAAGGAAGACAAGGGGTGCCTCATGTAAGTTATGTACAAGACCCTATTTTTATCCAAATAAAGTTGGGCGGTAGATTAGCCCATTTTGTTTCGAGATGGAAAGAGATTACACAGGATCCATGGGTTTTTGAAATGTGGCAGGCTATAGAATAGATTTCATACAGACTCCAATACAGGAGAGACCGCAAAATATTCTGAGGTTCTCAGAGGAAATGGAGATCTTGGTAACAAAAGAAATAGAGGCATTGGAGAAAAAAGGTGCTATAGAAATAGCCCGGAGAGTAGTAGGAGGCTTCATAAGCAATATATTTTTAGTGGAAAAAAAGGAGAAAGGAATGTGACCTGTAATCAATCTGAGAGAGTTGAACGGCTGGGTTTGTTACAATCATTTCAAGATGAGGGCATCCATATGTTGAGGGATGTTTTAAGGAAAGGAGATTGGTTGACAAGACTGGATTTGAAGGATGCCTATTTGACAATTCCTATGTGCGAGGAGCAAAGAGATTATCTGCAATTCTGGTGGAAAGGAAAGTTATGGAGATTCAAGAGTCTCCCGTTTGGTTTGACTTCCGCCCCTTGGTGCTTTACAAAAGTGATGCGCCCGGTAGCAGCTTGGTTGAGATCAAGGGGGATACGTTTGATTGTCTATCTGGATGATGTGTAGATCATGGCAGAAGAGAAGGAGTTAGGGAGCATACAGAGTTTGCAGTGAGGGTTCTGGAGGATTTAGGCTTTGTGGTGAACAAAGAGAAGTCATGTGTGGTGCCTCAGCAGGAGATACAATTTTTAGGTTTTCAGATACAGACGTTGGAATGTGTGTTGAAATTGCCAATGATGAAGGTGAGGAAAATCAGAAAGGAAGTGAAAAGAGTGAAGAATGCAAAATGGATTACATTGAGACAATTAGCACGGTTGCTGGGTCTGTTATCAGCATCAATTCATGCAATTTTTCCAGCTCCTCTTCATTACAGAGCGTTACAGAGGTTGAAGGGTTATCATTTGAGAAGAGGGACAAAGTATTCTCAGAGGTTATTATTGAATCAGGAATCACTAGAAGAGTTGAATTGGTGGTTGATGAACCTGGATGCCTGGAATGGCAAGGCGATATTTGGAGAGGTACCAGAAATAGGGATAGAGTCGGATGCAAGTCTTCACGGTTGGGGAGCATGATGTGGAATTGTGTCAACAGGGGCACCCTGGTCAGAAAAGGAGAGAGAGATGCATATAAATTGTCTAGAACTTCTGGCAGGTTATTTCGCAGTAAAGAGTTTCCTGAGGGATCAGGTGAAATGTTGTGTTCTTTTGAAGATGGACAATTTGTCAGCAGTGAGGGATGTGAACAAGCTAGGGGGGACTGAAATTGAGGGGTTTAGCGGAGTTAGCGAAGGAGTTTTGGAGATTTTGCTTAGAGAAGGAGATTGTGGTCCAGGCTCAGTATATTCTGGGGTTGAACAACGTAGAAGAGGATTGGTGTTCAAAGTATCTCAAGGATGTGAGCACCTGGAAATTAAACAGAGAGATTTTTATGAGCTTACAGAAGAGATGGGGTCCCTTGCAGATAGATCTATTTGCGGACAGACTGTATTGTCAATTGAAGGAGTTTTACAGTTGGAGACCAGATCCTGAGGCGAAGGGTATAGATGTTTTTCTTCAGGATTGGAGTATAGGAAGGAATTATGCATTTCCCCCTTTCTCAATGATTCAGAGGGCGCTGATGAAAGTCAGAAAGTAGAAGGCAGAGTTGGTCTTGATAACGCCATTCTGGAGAGCTCAAGTGTGGTTTCTGGATGTGATGAGTTTGGTTACGGAGGATTCAGCGTTGTTATCAAATTTAAGAAATATAGTTCTGGATCAAGAGAGTTGTGTTCATAACTTGGTCGTGTCAGTTCAACTAAGATTGGTATCATGGCTGATTTCAGGAGAGTTTGGCAGGTGCAGGGATTATCAAAAGAGGCTGGGGATATTGTTGCAGAATCATGGTCAAAGGGAACAACCAATGTTTATAGATCAGCATGGAGAAAATGGTCTGATTGGTGTTTTTAGAGGAATTTGGATTGAGTATCAGCACCTGTAGTGGAAATGGTTAATTATTTGTCTGAGTTGCTTAGGTCAGGTTTAGCATCTAATACTGTGAATATAAGTAGATCTGCAATTTCAACATGTCATGTTTTGGTGAATGGTTTGCCGATTGGACAACATGTGTTGGTTAAAAGATTAGTTAGGAGTGTTAGGGTGGCTTTACCTCCTAGAGCTAAGTATGGTGTGCTTTGGGATGTATCTTTGGTTTTGAAAGTAATAGATAGTTGGGGTGTTAATTCTTCTTTGGAGCTTAAGTTTTTGACATGGAAGTTGGCTATGCTTCTCTGTTGGGTTTCTTTTAGAAGAGTGTCTGATATTAAGGCTTTAGAGGTGAATTCAAGGTTTTACCAGCCGGAGGGTGTGTGTTTCGAGTTAAGGAAAAGGACAAAGACTGTGGGCCAGATGTAGGAGCCCTAATACCAGTCGGTAACAGCCGAATTCGGCCGTTACCGACCGGTATTAGGGTTTTCAGATGTAGGGGGCCTATATTTTACCGATTCTGTAAATTTACCGAATCAGTAAATTTACCGAATCGGTAAATTTACAGAATCGTTAAAACACCGAATCGGTATATTTACCGATTCGGTAAATCCACATGTAGGTGGCAGTCCTAAGAGTGCCACAGGCCCTTAAGAATTGGTATTTTACCACCCAATCCTATTGGGTGGTAAAATACCGAATTCAGGTGTGCATGCACATCTGTGCATGCACACCTGTGCAATGTGACAGACAGACATGCCCTTAGGGCATGTCTGTGTGCCACATGGCACACAAGTCCGGAATT
Organism: Lissotriton vulgaris; assembly: GCF_964263255.1. Classification (NCBI taxonomy): domain Eukaryota; kingdom Metazoa; phylum Chordata; class Amphibia; order Caudata; family Salamandridae; genus Lissotriton; species Lissotriton vulgaris. The sequence goes on from NC_141693.1 coordinate 440,762,301, forward strand.
AGGGTGCTAGAGGGTGTCAAAGTGACACCCCTTGCACCCTTGCAACATTCGGTATTTACCGATTCGGTAAATACCGAATCAGTATTTGCCATTGATTCCTATGGGCTTCCCATAGGAATCAATGGGCAATACTGATTCGGTATTTACCGAATCGGTAAATACCGAATGTTACCGATTCGGTAAATCAGATTTTTGATTTACCTACATCTCCCTCCTTCTAATTTACCGATTCATAAATACCGAATCGGTAAAATTCGGTATTTATGAATCGGTAAATCAGAGTTACCTACATCTAGCCCTTTGTCTAGGACAATTTTTTATCCTCGTTTGGAAGGGAGTGAAAATTGGTGTGTGGTGCGTTGTCTCAGAGAATATGAAGAAAGGACTTTTAATTTGAGACAAGAGAGTTGTTCTCAACTTTTCATTTCTTATAAGAAACCTTTTACTCCTACGCTGGCAAGGTAGGTAAGAGAGGTAATGTCAAAAGCAGGTGTGGATGTGAATGTGTTTGGAGCTCATTCTGTAAGAGGGGCTGTAGCTAGCAAGGCTTTTATGAGAGGTTTTAATTTAGGTGGAATTATGAAAGCGGCTGATTGGTCTAATGAATCAACGTTTAAAAGATTTTATTTTCAACCAGTTGAAAATGTGTTGGATAGAGTTTTAAAAGAACGTTGAACATGCATAATATTGCCCCCCGGGTGTTGATGTAAAATGCAGATTTTCCACACTTTGAAATGGGTAGAAAATCATGATTTTAATATAGACACGGAGGCTAATATTATCCCTCCGCAGTTCCTGCCCAGATTATTAATTATTTATTTTTTACTATGCAGGATTGAGAAGAAGATTTGTTCGTTTGGATCAGTTTCTGGAGGATTTTCATTTGAATGGATTATGAATGAAGGATTTTTGGGTTTGAAGAGAGACTCTGTTTTTATTCGCAGCACCTAAAAGAGGAAGATGGCTGCCAGTTCTGGGAGTTTATGCATGTTTTACGTTCTAAAAGTTATATGTATTCTAATTTCAGTATTTTTTGTTGCTGCTGTTTGAGAGCAATAAAAGGGACGATGCATAATATTAGCCTCCATGCCTTTATTAAAATCATGATTTTCTACCCATTTCAAAATGTGGAAAATCTGCATTTTGTCCATATCCACCACTGATCTGTACTATTGGCATAAAAGGTAAAACTGGTTTAAGTCAGCTTTGCAAGTTCTTTACAATATCTAATTGTAACAGCAATCACAGCAGCCCATACAGAGGGGAAAAGGGAAACGGGAGAACAGAAAAAACATTGATGTGACGCTCATTACTCTTTCTTCAATACTAGCTTACAGAAGTCTGTAATGAAACAATACCAGATTAGGAAAAAGGCCTTGTAATGTTCACGTCATATGGAATCCTTTTACCTAATTACCTCAAGTAACAAGTCTACAAATGCTGCCCTTTCTTGTCTAACCTTAATCTATTTTCCTCACTGAAAACATAAGAAAACAATGGTTATAGTTTGTTCTCCTAAAAAACCCTCACAGTGCAGTCCTTCGGTAAGTCTCACATGAACTTACTATACAGTTCACTGCACATAAGTTCAACATGAGTTACAGTCTTGTAATTCAGGGACAAAATGATATGTACCTTGTCAACGATGAAACAGGAGAGATACAAAGTCTAAAATAAAAATGTGAAAACCTCAAAAAACGTGATTGAAAATATGCACACAAAAAAACATCTGAGTAGCAAGAGAGTGCAAAAAGTTGAAGTAAAAAGTTCCACACTGATTCATCTTCCACAACCAACTGGCTCCATGATGATCCTCCTCCAAGGACTGCAACATGATCTGCTTCAGGAAGCAAAGAGACTCTGACTTCACTCTCATTTTATGCGATCTCAATCTACGATGGCCGTATCTGAAATCCTGCTTCCCACGAGATTCAAGTTAATTTTCTTTTAAAATCATGGAGTTTAACGCCGCTCATGCCAGCTTTCCACTGAACCTGAATATCCTTTTATTGTTCTCTCCAATTGCAGTAAGCATTTAACACCATTTGGACTTGTTATTACATGTAACTCGACAATTACTAACACCGCTAAATTGTATAATCAAGACAGTTGAGGTATGTCTGCAGGGTACACCATGGGTGTGCCTCATAGAGCAGTAGACAGAGTGCATAACAACTGGTATTGACACTGGTGGGAATCTTGATGTTATGGTCCTGCACCCTGGTGGCAGGGGGAGCCTGAGGACCTCTAGAATCTTTGCATTCTTCTTTATGGAGAGTTCTTTTTTCAAATGTTATCTGAAATGCCTCTTCTTCGCTCATGAAACAAGCATTTGCAATGCAATAGGTCTTGCATTAGATAAATGTAGAGCTATTGTTCATAAGGCGATCCAGTTAAAAAGCAACATAGATATATATTAACCTTTAGCTCCATCAAATCACAAGTGGTTTTACCCAAGATCACACAAATAAGTTTGATTAAGTGGGAATGCTGGGATAAGAACTCTATCTCCAAGCCACAGAATCAACAATCTGTTAACTAGTACAGTGTGCCCCTAGTCAGTGCAAATCTCAGCCGGCCGCTAGGCCTGATAAATATGTCAAAACAAAAGTTGCAAGTGGAACAAGCCAGTCACAAGAGTGGCGAACTTGTGTTACCAAAGGAAAACGTAGTTTTGAAAAGTCACGGTCAGTTCTGACAAACCATCCTCTAGGCCACGTCTGATGCCTATAGGCACGGTGGGTAGTCCTATCCCAGCAGTCCATAGCAACACAGCGCCTGGAATGCAGGCCTACCACTCCTGATCGCGAGTATGTCATACCAGAACAGCATAAATCAGAGTGACTGCCAGCTCATGGGCTCCCGATACCCATCAGCACTGCTTTGTGCTAACCTCGCAGCTGTTTTGAACACACACGTGAGAACCATGGATTTTAAGATGAAGTTCTATTTGTTTCCAGTCATGCTCCCTTTAAAACCATGTTACTATTACATTGGCGAAATGATGTTTTAAGAGGAAAGCAGTCATCTTGCAAAATGTAAAAGATTTAAAGGTCATCTCCAAATGTAATGAAACTTGCAGTATATACACACGAAGCACGCGTTGTACCACCGTATAGCACTACCAGGTTGCTTCATTGTACTTTATTTTGTAATGGCCATACCATTAAGGCGTGGTGTGAATGTGCCCTTCTGGGAGTAGAACAGACGGTTGGGATGCTGTACTGGGCTGTTAATGAGAGTTCTAAGCAACAGTTTGGGACTGGTGGAAGGTGCCATCCCCACCCATACAATTACAATTATTCAATTGCTCATCTTTCTGCCCCATCCCCATTTTTTGAAGTTTAATATAGCGCAAACTCGATCCGAAGGTTTGAGTGCTTAACACGAACACCAAAAACATTACACAAGGGTACGTTCATTCAAAAAAAGCACAGAATCGAAACCAGTGTGTGGGCACACCACAGAGGAACGGGGGCGGAAATCGAAACCAGTGGTGCGCGCACACCACAGAGGAACGGGTGCGAGGGAGCGCGGCAGCAAAGCGAACGCTCGCTAATTAGAAGTAAACCTGGGCAAAGTACTAGCTACACTCGCGTAGTTTGCGAAGTTTGTGCTACTTAGCACTAAGTGAATTGCATGTAGCACAGTGCAAACATGCGTAGTGTAGCGGTCATTTTTTGCTTGCTCATGGTCCTCAACGTCAAGTTGGTAACCACGAGCGAGCAAAATAACATCCAGGCAAGACTTTTTCCTCATTCGCGATAAGCAACATCAAATTGCCAATCGGAGCGTGGAAAATAAACCTCCCGGCAAGATTCTCAATGTGGGGAGGTCAGGTTTCTTCTTGCGGGTGGTCGCGTATGCTCACGACCGCTCGCAATGAGAAACTACCAGTCCAGGTTGAGAAAGCTGCTGCCCAAGTAGAAATCTACTCAAGCGGCAGAAAATGACCTCTTGAACAGTGCCGACAAGCATCAGGCACTGTGCAATCAGTGCGAACTGCATTTTACACAGTGCACTACGCAGTTCTTGTAGCTCGCATAGTGCGAAGTGCACTTTGCGTAGATACACATAGCGCTACTATGGGAACTACTCCCAGGGTTAATTGGAAGCACATGTTTATTATTAGGTCTCAGATGCCACTGCTGCGTGTAACAGACACCAATGGGAAATGGGCGGTTACATTTCTAAAGAAACTGGGACGTGCACCCGCCTTTCACCAATGGTGTGCTGCCTTTTTTACAAACACGCATGCAAAAGCCAATAGCAGCTGACAAAAATAAAAGCACACGCATGAGCGTGTGGTCAGCTTTCAGAAGCCCCTACATGAGGTCTCTCGCTGCGCGATCAGTGCTGCCCACTGCAACACTAGGCGCAGGACTGAAAAAGGAGAATAGTCTTGGTCGTGCCAGTTTTTAAGCTTACACATTTGTCGATGAGGGGAGGGTCTCTTTTTTTTTTTTAACACATTTTATTATTGAAGTTTTATATAGGGGAGGGTCTCAAACTGCCACAGTCTAAACGTTTTGCATTTATGAAGTTTGTGCGTAACAGAAAGACAATTGATAAGCTCTCTGAGGCCCAAACACTAAAGTTCACCTGGAGTGTCACAAGATGTCCTGTTCAGGGACTCTACAGTAGAATGCAACCAGTACTCTTGGTGAGAGTTCGATTTGAGAGCATTCTGAGCAATAGTGCAATGTGGGAGTCCAGACACAGGGGGTTAATCATTGTGGTGCTTTAACACGGTCCAAGTATATGTAGATGTGGATGGGTCAAAAAACGAATTATTTTTATATAGCATTTGGGCACATAGTTTGTTTCCATGAATCCCAAGCATACGGATCTGTTTTAGTCTATTTTGGTTTGACCTCGTTTCCTTTGACTTTTTACAAACCTTGTCAGCTGAGCGAGTTATGTTGGACGGTTGCCAATTAAACTGCAGCCAATGTGTTGTGTGTTGCATACCAATTCATTATTTATCCTTTATTGTTTATTGAAAATAAGTGTTGAATGTGTGTTAGGTTAAAAAAGGGTTTTTGCCATTCAGTTCTGCATTTATTTCCCATTATAGAGTGAAGTCACCCATTCTGAGGCTTCATGGGCTCAGGAATTGAGGGTGTAAAAAGCAGAATAGATGTTGGATGGTGTTGGAACACTGGTTATGTGAAGGATGGCAGGAGGTCTGGAGACTCACTGAATAACGGGATGCAGTGGACTGCCGGAACAGAAGTGGTATTCCTGCTTTGAAGTGGATGAAGGTGACTACTGCCTTCAACCCAGTGTGACATAGGGCTACAGCAAGAGATTTGGGAAGCGATATTCCTAATAATGTAAACCGGTGAGGTACTGGCATCAATTATGAGGTCCTACCCTGGCCAGTATCAGTACCATATTGAGTCAGGAATGTTCCGTTTGGCATCATTGACTCCGCTCCTGGCCCGGATCATGTGTCAGCTGGAGGTTGCCACTTTACTAAGACGTTTAGGCATAATTAGCGGCTTTTCTACATAGCATGTTGGGTGGTGCAGAATTGGTGTTTGCCAGTGGATTGCCATCACTTGCTCAGAATAGAGGATAATGGTGCACAGTGGCTGGACAAAATAGGAGCAAGCTCAACGTCAAGGGAGGAGAAAGTTGGCAGAGGTCAACATGCCACCAAGGGTAGCAGTGGTGGTGGATGAAGGTATAGGAGAATGGTGTCCTAGGGGAAGAACATGGCAGCTCCAGCTTGACTAATTATCCTGGGTCATTTTATCTATGCCTCATTACTCAGTTGGTGGATGATGACCACCAGCTGATGAGCCTTAAACCAGCAGCAATGTTGCACTCATAACTGCTTGATGGGGCAGATCTTTCTTTCATGGAGCAAGGTGGCCACATGCATTGACAAACAGGCAATCTGGAATTCAGGCACCAAATGGTCCTTTGGGAAGTGGTGCACAGGTGTTGAGGGATTAATTTGTCTATAAAACACAAGCAGCAGTTTGGATAGCAGTTCACTCTTGGCACCAGGGACACAAGCCAAATTCTACACAGTGGCAAAGAGTATGAGGTGCTATCCAGTCAGAGTGGTGTGCAGCAAGGCACACACAATGAAATATATTTGATATCAAGAGCAAGCCCAGTATCCTTGCTTTATAATTAATAATAAAGAGGGTGCCATACGTTTTACAATATTATTAAATAACACAGAAGTAACACCAGCAACTGGAAACTATATATTAAACACCATTTCTAAACAATTTCTTTATTTTCACTTTTATGGTTTGAAAAAATAATGCTGTAATATGAGTGACGTATGAATATATTTACAAACAAATGGTGCAGTGCGGCACTGCAAGCAATTTAGCTGTGCTGTGTAATTTAAAAAACGTACGGCTGCACCGTAATTACAAGAATATGGCGCACCCCTGTGTTTCCCTTGCGCTAATGGCCTTGGTGCAAGGGTGTCTGCATTGCAGGGAACCATCACTACAATGCAGACACCCTTGTACCATTGCAAAGGGGCACCTTCCTGCACATAAACAATCTTTAAAGGTGATTTGCTCCTTCTATGTGTGCTGCAGAGTGCCCCACACATAGAAACAAAAATGAGGAGAAATAAATAACAGTATTTCTGCTTGTTGCGACAATCTAATGCCTGCTATTTAGTGGTGTTATTTTTTGAAGCTGCTTCATATTTGCAGATCTTTATAAATTCGGGGCAGAATCAAAAAAGCAATAGGTGTTGCGGTGGAACGCCCGCAACAACACCCATTGCACTCCCCTTTCACACATATGCCTGCGTGAAAGGGTACGATATTAACAAAGCAGTGTTAAGCCACGTAAAGTGTCTTACCCCCTCTGCTGCTTGCGTCGGCCAACAGCCATCGCGCACACTATCTCCGTAGTGCTGCGCATGTCTGTTGGCCGACGTGGCTCTGCCCACTACGTTAAACCACCGCACCGCGGAGGAATTGCCGCCGCGGTTAAGCGGTTAATGCTGCTTTTCAAATAACGAGCAGGGCATTGCGCCACCAGAGCATCCTAAAAAGTGACGCAGTGCCCTTGTAAATATACCCGTAGTCTCCCAAGGCTCTGTCATATATTGATATGAATACCACCAAATCGCCACATTATCCAGTGAACAATAAATCACTTTTATTTATTTTCCTTCCAGTTGTGCCTCTGGTATGAAATCTTGCAGCTCAACAGGATATTATTACTCGTTAGCGAGAGCAAATAAAAGCCTGGAACACAGCAAATATTACCTTTTTATTGGGCCCTCCGTCACTCATTAAAAGGGAACATGACAAGCGGCTGAAGCCGGAAGAAAGGGCGGACCACGTGACACATCCCATGGGTCTTTCTGCAGGTCTGTTTTGTACATTGATAGCCTGCGGCTGGGCCAGTCTTCCTGTGTGCAGGCGCTCATTTAAATACCCGAAACTGTATAAAAGAATAATCTCTCTGGAATTGCAGCACGGTGACGATTGCATTTGGTGCAACCAGCAGTACATTGCTCAAACTGATCCGCTTTTCCCTGTGTCCCAGAGGGTCTTTTAGACTGTGTGCCACATTACACACATCAATAAATGACAAGGCCCCGGCCCAGGGGGGATATGCCTTTACAGTTTGAAAGGCTTCCTTTAGCAGAACAGGATTCCACCGCGATATTTACAAAGCCCATTCTCATTTAAGCATTCTGCATAATTTGTGCAATTCCGATGGATGATGAAATGTAGCTGCTTAGTATTTCTGCTAAATGTACGCTGCAGTCCTTGAAGCGGTTATTTTAATGCAAGCTGAATTCTTCCAGATGATAACAGTTCTCTTCTGGTGTGGAATAGAAATAAAGAATTGTATTCCAGAGCATTGAGAGCTCGACTAAAACTGATCTCGAAATGCGCTGCATAGAACAGAATCGAAGATATTCGGTTGCAGGTTTCAGTCTAAATTTTGTCTGGGCTGTGTGGATTAAGCGCTCGAATTTTGCAGTCAGCTGATGACTTTATCGAATAGATGAGCTCTCATCACAGCTATGCATTGCTATACGGTGCAGATGCACACGATCTGTGAACTGCCTTTGACTATTATATCAAGCAAATGCCCCAGCACTCTCCTTGCCGCAGTAGACTGCTGTTTCACATAATCTTAGTACTGCTTCAGTATAGGAGCATAACGCAGGCCCCGCAGCCCCGTGGCGCAGGGGACCCCCAACCTATCAGGGGGGCCTCCATTAGCCCAAGATCAATGAATATCTGTGAAAGACTTAAAATATATTTTGTCGGGGAGCCCCATCCTTTGGATTCTGCAACTGCTTCAGTACACATTATCAGGGGTCCCCAAACCGGTCCTGGAGGGCCGGATCCATGCCAGATTTTTGGAATATCCCCATTGAGATACATGTAGTTTTTTGAAAAATCTGGCATGGATCCGGCCCTCCAGGACCGGTTTGGGGACCCCTGCATTATATCATCCATCCATCCACGTGACTGTAAAATTGCCACCATGTATGGTGTATCGTACAGCTATGCATGATCTCTATGTTACTGCAATAGACATCATACTGTATACATGATTCAGTACTGCAGGCTCCCACATGACACTCTTTGCCAGTGTGATACAGGTCACCCTAATGCCTGCACACATGCTTGCGATACTACTGTTACATGATGCACATGATCACAGTAATACAGCTATATAATGTGATATCCTACAGAAAAACATGATCTTCATCCTAGCATATATTTTTAACAATATGATCACGGGTTTTCAATATAAGACCAAAATGTACAACAAAATTGTGTGAAGAAGTACTTCTTATCAATTACGATATTAAATGACATACATTGAAAAAAGGAAGAGTCAGGCGAGACAGTGGTCTCATGAGTATTTAATCACCCTGCTGTACACATTATTTTTTCCTAATAGCAATATCCATCATTGAATCAATTAAGAATGTTAATTCAAGGTTAACTGTTAATTTCTCTTTTTAAGGATCCTTCTATACTCCATGAATGATTCTCCAAACCGATTCTAAGAAAGATCTGTGCTTCACCGAAATTCGACATTTTATTTGAGGGTTGAGACCATGATCAAGTTTACTCTATACATATTTACCTACCACGAATTCTTGAATGTAGAAACAATCTAATAGCTTGTATGCCTAGCAGCTACACGAGTAGTTATACTTGAAGCAGATATGTTTTTCTGTTATCTCTAATATCATCATTTTTGTGGAAGGGCTAAAGCAGAAATATTTGTTGTGTTAATGTGTGATCCAAGTCTGGGATTTACCTCTTAACTGAGAGAAATTGTGTAGTATTGTAGTAGTATTTTTCAGAAATCTTTCACAAGTTTTATTTTTTCACTGTTCTGCACATCACCAATTTTTTAGATCTCTTTCAAACATCAAGCTTTCGAGTTTATTGGCTAGGCATCTATGTGTAGTATTGGGTTATTCTACTGGCTTTCCATGGAACGTGTCACCAAGTCTAACATTTTCTGTTTTTGTAAGGCGTGAATAAATACTCCTTAGTATGGGTGGTTGTAATAAGCTTCCTAACCACATTTACTTTGAATTATGTGGATTGATGACAACTATTATTTGATTAGCATTCAAGTTTAAGCCATCAAAATAAATCAAGGAAACCATAAGTGTTGATAAATAGTTATATTTGGGCAGAGCAGATATTGTTCTAGGTTTGATTGCTCTCTAAAATCACAAAATTTGATTTTTCCTTTTTAAAATTCAAATTTAGTTCATAATACCAGTCATTATGTATTTGGGAAAATGTACCTTAAAAATGTGAAATAGATATTATGTCCCCAATAGGAAAACAAATCTTTAATGGAGGTTTTCGAATTTTAGAGCCGTTGTTTTTTTCTATTTTACTGTGTGGTCAAAGAAATGGCCAATCTAATTTATGAGATCTAATAAGATTATGTCATATTCATCTTTTACCATAAAAGTTGTAAAGGTTAAGATATTCGGGACAACTCAAGACCAGTTTCTTTCTAAATCTAGTCACAAATTCTGATCAAGTCATACCAATAACAGTCTGGTACAAAACCTGGGGTAAGGCAGAAATGGCTATACAAGTAATGCACCCTGCAAAAAAAAAAATACAATAAAAATACTCTCAGCACCATGAATCCTGTTAATTGATTTCAGAAAACATCACCTTGATTTAATAAAATAAAAAAGATGATGTCTGCAATATTATTTCTGTTCCAGCACACATTGTTCAATTTAAAATACCAGTGGATGAAACAAAACATTCTCCAATTCTTTTTTTCTGAAAAACTGTTTTTATTGTTTGAGATATTACAACAATTGCTCTCCCAAAGAAAACACAATGCACATAGTACTGCTCATGACCATTCGCCACCATCCACAATCCCACAAGTAAAATGTGAACTACAGTACCTGTTCACAACATTCTTATCTTTCTAGACCACGATAGGCCCACAATTTGTTCCAAACTCGGGGGACACCCCGTGCTGTATGTATTATTTCTTCTATCTTCAAGAACCAATCAATGCCTTTCGTCCAGGCTGAAAATTTTGCATAAATATAGGTTCTTACTAATAGCAAAAACAAAAATATTAGAAACCTTTACCTAAACATATAAGTTATAAAAAAAATTGCCTCACACAATATGGACTACATATATCTCAGCAAAATAAATGAATCATAATTACAAAACTTCAAAAAAACAACTTTTTACTTTAAGAAAATGTGAAAATAAACATTAAACAGCCTTCTGTATTAATGTAGTAAGCAAAAAATATTACTTAAAGCAAATATAAATCTGCCAAAATAAAGAATAAAAATAAATACATCACAAAATGAATTAAACATATTTCTAATAACTATACATATTTAAACAATGTTTAAAATAATTATTTTACATACAATAAAATCATAACTAACTAAATGCATGTTAAACATTATTAAACAGCCATTAATTAGTGTTCACCATAAAAGGACATAACTGAAAAAAAATCAAATCTAAAGAAAACTAACTAATAAAAATTAACCATAAACAAACTTAGCTAATGAAATCACACAACCAATTAAACCAACAATATATAAGGCACACACATTTTATCAACTTACTACTCAAAAACTACAAAAGCTGCAAGGACATGTGACTCTTGCATTTTCTAACTAGAACCTGAAAACAGAAGAGGATTTATGCATATACAGCTACCTTGCAAATGAATTAAAACATATATTTAAGTTAAAACATGAAATTCATTGAAGTTAGAAATCTCAAATAAGAAATAAATAATAAAACTCACTACTACTTCTGTTTCTTACCATTTAGTCGCTATAAAGAAATTGCTACAGCACCAAGGAAATGCTCATCTACCAAAAAGTGAAGCCAGTCACATACATGGAAAAAGACATAGAAAAAATAAGTACATGTAATTTATTATTAAACAGGAACTCACCCTAAAACCGTTAACAATAAAACCTTACAAACTCAGCCCCCATGCTGTACCAACAAACAAACATTTAAAATGAAACTAATGAACATTTTTTAAACCATGAGAAAAGAAACCACCTGCTCCACATTACAACGCCCCCAACGTAAACCCTGCAAATAAAGTGTTTAACCTCTAACAAGGACATACATGTAAGCATAAAACGGAAAAACAGTGGAATAATTTTGTATGTAAATAACAAATATATTATAAATGTTAAAATTGTAATTATTTATAGTATTACACTATTTTTAGACATAATAACAGAAAGTGCAAGATACATCACTTCACAGAAAGAAAAGTAATTATTTTCGCACACAAGCTACTCTAACAACCAAGAAAGTACAACGATGGAAATTGTCAAATGGAAAAGTACAAAATCTTACTCTAATGCGTGCTATGTGAGGGCCACTACAAAAAAATGATGTTGTAATTAATGTAAGGGATCACAATCACCCCCAAATGTGATACACATATAAGTAAGTAATGTATTGCAAGATATAAGAGAAACACGCACTAGCTCCCTAGAGCCCACAACTAAAATACTTAAAGACATACTCCCTAATGTCCCTGAACACATCACAGGCCAACTTGAGACACTTAGGGGCCGATTACAATGTCGTTAGGAAAGTAACCGGATGGAATTCGGTATTGTCGAACCTGATTTTGAACCCTTGTTTCCTACCGAATCGCACAGTTTTCCCAACAACCGATTACAATGCCCAGAATCAGTTCTGACAGGCATTCCGGACAGCCCGAGTCTTTCAGCGCCGATTAGTACAGCTCTGTGGACCCGGGTTCTGTACGAGCGATCAGGATGACTGATTCAGACAGTTGCTCCGATTCAGTTAGCCCGAGACAAAATGGCTTTCGGAATCGGTCTTTGGGGGCCCGTTGCGGTTCCCCCTTCACCTGCAGGCATCCAAATGTGGCCCATGGGGGTACCCAAAGGACTTCTCTTCTCAACCATGCACAATGTGGCAGGCACCATGGGGTGCCCGTCACAGCATGCAAGGTTTTCCACAAACACCTCTTTTCTCAATGGGAGCCTGTGTTCCTGTACCTGTTCAGAACACAGGCTCCCATTGAAGTCAATGTGAGGCTGACTGAATGATGTTCGGAGGCATTGTAATCGTCCGCAGGACTCACAGGTTCTGATTGGTTTGGAAACTGTTCCGGAACCGATTTGTTCGGGACAGTTTCCAAACGACATCGTAACCGGCCCTTAATTGCATGAACTAAAAATAGCCACCAACGATTCCCCTCCTGCCACTAGAAGATACCAAGATATCCAATTACCTGAAAACATAACAGCCACACATAAGAAGCAACCTTTCACCTTACATAATAACTTAACATTGATAAATGAATCCTAATATTTTTTACAACAGATAACATACTAAAACTAAGGCATTGACAAACATGAATGATAGATGGGTACAGCAACACATTCCCATGTTCTCCTTCCAGGAAAATAGACTAAGAATGTGTGAAATAGACTACAAAAGAGCATGTCCAAAACATTAAACAAAAAAAGACTATCTCCCTATAGAAAACAATGTGAATATATGAAACAAATGTTGAAATTATGTTAAAAAATATTACACACATGAAAAATGCATGTTAAAATCAGTGGAAAAACGTAAAGTATACATTAAATACTACTAGTAAAAATATACAATTATTTGATATATGATAACAGGTTATGATAAAAATTTAATTTTCTCATTACCAATAAAAATCTATTTTTATTTGTGAAATAGGATTTAAAATAAACAATTTGTTTCAACACAACTTATTGAAAAGAAAAAGAAAATAATACATTTCAAAATAAAGGCAAAAAATGTAACACACTTAATTAAAAAAAATTATAATGATCAATTCTGATTGGTTAAAATAATTATTTAAATATATTTCACGTAAATATTTACTTTATAAAGTGTATATCTTAAACATTTTAATGTTCAATTCTTGGTTTTAAGTTAAAAAAATGATATAATTTACATTAAATACACAATTAAAAAATTCAATACATTTAAATTATTAATAACAAATTATGAATAACAACATTATTTTCCATAATTAACTTATTTAAAGAAGAAAAGCAATCATTTTCGAAATATTAAATAATTAATTTGCATACTAGTAAAAATTAAATATAAAATCAAATTAAAATGTTCACATTAAAAATCTCCCCACCCTAATACCCTAAAAACCCAACATGCTGCTACTATAACACAATAACTATAACATAAAATGTACTTATACACATTAAAACATAAAACAATTTCACAATTTACATTAAAAAAATATTCTTTTATTAAACACATACTTATCAAAAAATTACCAATAAACTAAAATAAAAGAAAATTCAATAAAATATATAACACATAAAAACAATATTCAGTACAATTCTATTTTATCTAATGCTATTTTTACAACACTATTAAAAACAACACTTAAAACGATATTCTTACCTTTGATATTACTGTCCACTATAATTTTGACATTCCAATATTTTTCACACAATATTTTAGTACCATGATATTTTTTAGTCGATATTTTGTTTAAACATTTCCTATGGAGTGGGCACTTGTGTGGGGCTTCCGGGGATTTACAGACCGCCCCCCTTTCCCCTTTCTGTAGAAAATCATTACACTTGGCGTGATGATATGGCACCATGGCCTTTTTCCTACCTAAAACCTTTTTATTTTGCTCAGGCATGGACTGGAAATCCCTTTCTTCAAAACTCTTTTGGGGCCATTTGGGGAACATTTCTGTGTTGGTCTGGAATTTCTCTTCCTTCTGTGGAGGGGAACCTGGACCACCCTTCTTGTGATCACATTCAGGTTCCTTCCTTGTACTCTGGTGCTGAGCCAAAGGTCAGCTTCATTCTCAAGCTCTCTGGGGGAAGTGAGAAAGGAATCTATCAGTTGCTGGAGTAACTTTGTAAATCAATTACTCAAGACGAGCTCCTTCACAAACAGATTGCATATTCCATCATAATTCTTTACCTGACTGCCTTTCACCCAATCATCCAGGGTCTGTTTTCACTGCACTTTCCTTGCGACACAAAGGTTGCGTCTTGTTTACTATATGACGCTTTGCGGGAAATGCTCGTTGGTGAGGGCAACAGCAGCTGAGAGGGAGGCAGAACTTCAAAGCCCACAAGCCACCTAGGCAAGGAGACACCTCCCTGCCATGCCCTCCACAGGAGCTTAAAGGCAGCAGCATCACCGCGCACCGCAAGACGCGAGCGGGATGAGCCGGGCGAAGCCCGGGCAAAGAGCGGGCCGTCTGTGGCCGTCCGGGGCCGACCGTGGCTGGGCTGGGCCACCCCCCTAAAGTTCGGACACTACCAGGTATTAGGTCACCTCCCTTGTTCTCAGCATTAACCCATAAGTTTAGTCTTTGTGCGATTCCTATAGCAAAGTGTGCTCCCTCATGCCAATGACAACTGGTTCCGGGAAGAGCATGAGGGGGGGGCAGCTATGTAAGTTGATTTGATTGATTTGATATATCTATTTGTAAAGCGCGCGATTGCCCGAGGGCGTCTTGGCGCTGAGATATACCACTGGCTCATTAAAGATGTATGACTAGAGCTGTTTAGCGAAAAGCCATGTTTTAACTTCCTTTCTGAAGGATTTCAGGGATGGACTGGTTTTTATGTCTAGTGGTAGTTGGTTCCATGTCCTTGCCGTGTGTACCAGGAAGCTTCTTCCGCCCCAGTTAGTTCTTCTGAATCTAGGGACCCTCATGAGTTTCATTTGGCTGGATCTGAGAAGTCTATTTGGCTCATATAGTTGCAGATGTGTTCTTAGAAATTGTGATCCAGTTCCGTTTATTGCTTTGTATGCCAAGCATAGTGATTTAAATTGTATCCTGCTTACAATTGGGAGCCAGTGCAGGCTCTTTAGTTTATGGCTTACTTTTTCGAACTTTGGTATTTCTAGTATCAGCCTGGCTGCTGCGTTCTGCAGGCGTTGTAGCTTAAGTAGGATTTTCTTCCTTGCTCCGGCATATAGGCCGTTCCCGTAGTCCAGTCTGGACAAGGCCAGTGCTGTCACTACTGTCTTGCGTGAATCATACGGTAGGTAAGGTAGAATCTTTTTGATCATTTTTAAGATGTACCAGAGTGATGAAGCTAATTTGCTTGCTTGAGCGTCGAAAGAAAGGTTAGTGTCTAACATGATACCTAGGTTTTTCACCTTTTCTGACGACTCTGGGCATCTTCCCATATCTTTAGGCCACCATAAGGGGGACCATATGTTTGTGTCTCCTCCTAGTATCATGACCTCACTCTTGTCACCGTTCAATTTTAAGCAGTTCATTCTCATCCATTGGCTGATTTTTGCCATGCAGCGTTGGAATTTTTCTGCTGTGTCTTGTACCTCCTTACTTACTGACACCACAATTTGGGTGTCGTCGGCGTAAGATATAGGGGTGAAGCCATTGTTCCTTATTATCTGTGCGAGTGGAGCTACATATAAATTAAAAAGAGTGGGGCTCATTGATGAGCCCTGCGGGACTCCGCATGGTAAGCTGAACAGATTGGATTTCGCTTCTCCTGATTCTACTGAGAAGGTTCTGTTCTCTAGGTAAGAGGCTGTAAGAGCGCATGCTGAGTCATGTATGTTTGCTGTTTTTAACCGCGTTATAAGGATTTCGTGGCTGACCGTATCGAAGGCCGCTGATAGGTCGAGTAGTATCAGACCGGCCTTCGATCCGTTGTCCATTATTTGCCTAAGTTCCTCCACTGCTGTGATCAGGGCTGTCTCCGTCCCATGTTCTAACCGGAAACCGAACTGAGAATGGTTCAGCCAATCTCCGTCCATCAGATGTTGAGATAGCTGTTTGTTTAACAGTTTCTCCAAGATTTTTGCGGCAAAAGGGATCCTGGCTATGGGTCTGTAGTTGTTGGGATTTTCGCAGTCTAGGTTAGGTTTCTTTAGCAGTGGCCTGATAGATATCATTTTCCAGTCGTCTGGGAAGATATTGGTATTGATAATTTTGGAGAATAATTTTTCCAGTACTAGGCTTAGTTGTATGGAACAGACCTGCATGATTCTGGGTGGACAAGGGTCCGTTGGGCTACCTGAATTGGTAGTGTGGATTTCTTTCTGGATCTGCTCAGCTGTAGGGGGTGTAAATCTAAAAGCTGATGTTTGATCTTGTTGGATTACTGGATTTATTGGGTGTGATGTGTCCTTTTCTATTGTTTCAGTACTCTGGTTTTTGAAGGAGTCGTATACTGATGAGACTTTATTAACGAAGAAGTCCCCTAGTATATTGCAGAAGTTTGATGACAGTGCTTCTGGGTTATTGTTTTCAAACTTTAATAGTTTTTTTGACGGTGTCAAAAAGGGTTTTGCTGGAGTTTTTTGACTCGTAATCTTCTTAATGAAGTATTTACTTTTTTCTTCTATTATTAGCTTTTTGTATCTGTTTAAGGTATCTTTGTATTCTTTTCTGAGGTGGGCATCGTAGTTAGTTCTCCACTTTTTCTCTGCTCTTCTACACGTTTGTTTTTGTGTTTTTAGAGCTTCTGAGAACCATGGTTGTGATTGGGTTTTTCTTTTCAAAGTAGCCTTTTTTTGAGGGACTGTCGAATTGACTGCCTTGTCTATCCAATCATTGAATTGTTTGCAGGCTATATTACTATTGTCGTTAAAAGTGGGATGGGATGTTTGGAGTTTTTCTATAAATGCCTGGTTGTCAAATTTAGACCAGTCACAATAGGTTACTTGCTTAATAAGTTCCACTGGTCTTCCAGTGTCCTCTTTAACTTCCAGAGTGAATCTTACTAGTTTGTGGTCTGATCATGGGATTGGGAGAGTGTCAATTTTATTGAGGTTCTGACAAGATGTGAAAATACCGTCTAATGTGTGTCCGGCGTTATGAGTTTCTAGATGTACTTTCTGTTTCAAGTCGAAGTTTGCCATTGCATCAATAAATGCTGCTATCTTAGGGTCTGATTTTTTCTCTAGATGTAGATTGAAATCACCTAGGATGGTATAATCTGGACATGTCACACTAGATTCAAGAAAAGGGCTTAGCAGGTCGATTAAGGGGTTTTTTGCACTAGGTGGTCTGTATATTAGTATTCCGTTAAACATGTAATTGTTTGTAATCTTTATTTGGAAGGTTAATGTTTCACAGTCTGAGGTGTTACCTTTATCTGAGATTTTAATTCTAAGATCTTCTTTTGCTATGATCGCTAAACCTCCCCCTCGTTTTATTTTTCTGTCGACTCTGGAGAAAGAGTATCCTTCCGGAATAGCTAAGGCCAGGTCAGCATCTGATGCCTCGTCTGCCCATGTTTCGGTAACGAATAATATATCAATTTTTTGTTCATCTATTAGTTCGGATGTCTGTATATTATGCTTGACCAATGATCTGGCATTGATCAAACTGGTTTTCAAAATATAGTTTCTGTATTTCGGTATCCCGGATTTATCCATGTTTTTAACAGGAAGAAAGTCGAATGTAAGTGGGCATGACAGACATTTCTTACCTTCTTTGTGTGGCTCTATCTGAGCACATGTGAAGTTTGGTCTCAGTCCTCGTAGTTCCTGGCTAGAGTATTTCCATAGTCTTTTATCGGGGTCGTTTTGGCCAGGGGGTATGGCCCTGGCCCGGTCATGGCGCGGACGGGCGCAGACGGGCTTGCCTTAGGCGCGCCTTCGGCGTGCAATCGTCGCACTATGGACCAGTTTATTACTCAAGCTTTTTCAGTTATCGAGAAAGAGATCACAATTACTGAGCGCCGCCTCTCTCTTGAGCCCCTTAATCATAAACGCTCCTCCCTGGGGCCCTTGGCACGGGCAGCCTCCCTGTTCATACAGCTGAGCTCTTGGATATTTCTATTCCTAGTGCCGACCAGCTTAGAGCAGGTGACATAAGGGCCAGCCTGGAGAGGCTTAATGCCCTTGAATCACGCAGGCACTCGGTTACACAGCCAGCTCTGGGGTCTGTTCTGCCTCCAGCACCTCTCGCCCCCCTGGGTAACTCCATTTCCCCTGAGGGTCCCCCTGTACAACTAGAGGTAGTGGCTGCCAAAAGAGTTAGAGCAGCACCTATCAAAAGGAAAAGAGCTATAAGCCAACAAAGGGTTAGCCATCTTAAACCCCCCAAGAAGTTCAGAGGAAATTGCTCTACGGGATGTGTGAATCCAGTGGGGCTGGGGGCGGTGGTGAAGCAGATTCCCTCTGGGTCGCAACAGATCTCCCCTCCTGGTGGCCAGTTGCTACGTACCCCAAGTGACCTAGAGAATGTCAATCCACAGCATATTCCAAACGCAGGCACTTTACCCCAGTCACCTCCTATCACCCAAATTGAGAAACTAATGAAATCTCTGATACTCCCGGTACTTGAAAGAGTGATAGTCTTGACGGAGAGGCTGGATAGATTCGAGCAAGCACTCTTGACAATTTCTTTTCACTAAAGTCCCTGATCAAATTACATTCTAGAAACCGGGAGGGTGAGTCGGAGGTGAAAAAAAATTCCCAGGCGGTTCCCTCTCCCGTTGAAGCGAGTGCACCTAAAGCATCAGGGGCAGCTCCTGGGGTTAACATGTGTGCGGGGATTGCAGTTGAAGGTGGCCTTATCCAAACCAATGCCCCAATAAGCCCCAATCTAAACTCGAACCCGAATAGAGGGACTCAAGGTCCTTGTCAAAGTCTCCCTGCCCAGAGTAATCTCATCAATAACAGCGTGGGAGGTAGAGGGGACCAAAATTGTAATCCACCTGTACAACCAAAAATGCCCGCCCCGGTGGAGAAGGGAGCCTTATTTAGTGGTGCTTACCGGGGTTCCATAGCAGAAGGCGGGCAAATATGAGTCGTTTGATGAACTTAAAAACAAAACTATGTTTTGGTTACGGGAAAATAGACCTCTGCCTAGTTCACTTGATGGGCAGGTCCTTCATGTTAGACGGGTAAGTTGGGTAGGAAATAGGACTAAAGATACGTTGGGTGATTGCATTTTGGTCAATTTCAGGGATGTTAGGGTAGCAAGGTTTATCTGTAACCAACAACCTAGCCAAGGTAGTATAGGAATTAGTACTCATGATCTTAGCTACTTCCATTCTCACCCAGCAATTCCACAGAATGCTAGCTATCATACCTGGGGGGAGAGATAGAGGGCCTTACCCCCATGATTTCCACTCACTTAGGTCTTAAACCCCAAACAGAGGCCTTGGATCCAACAGGCTGGGGTGGAGTTGTTGACTTGGTGTTTACATCCCTGACGAGAGGGTCATCTGCTGTAGCCGACACGTCTGGGTGCTGTAAGGTGTTCGAGTATGGTGCACTACTTGGGCCTTTTTATCCCCCTGAGTTCCCTCCCTCACCTTTATTAAGCCCCGTGAACAAGCTTGCGCTTGTTTGTTCCCAACCTGAGAGTAATCATAGGCTGGTCGTGTCCAAGGGTACTCCATTGGAGTCCCGACCCGGGCGTAGTATGTTCACGATGCAGTCTCCAGTAGTGCAAGCTATAGCAAACAGGGACGTAAGAATTGTTAGCTGGAACATAGCGGGTATCTCCAGAAAATTAGATCTCCCAGACTGGAATATCTTTATTGAATCTTTTGGGATGTGTATCTTCCAAGAGACCTGGTGTTTGGAGCCTTGCCACAAGGTCGGATATACCACATATTTTGTTCCTGCAATCTCTCCCCTACTGGGAGAGGTTGCCCTTCAGGAGGCCTCCTTATTTGGGTCAGTATCTCCTTGGGCTGCCATATTAGGCACAGAGAAATCAACTCTCCCGACTTATTAAGATTATCAGTTAGGGGGCTCCAGAGAGGGCGTACTTTGGAGTTGTTCAACATTTATGCCAGGGGCACCAAAGGTGGCTTACCATCCCCGACCATATCTGGGCTTGAAAACGAACTTAGCCAGTGTAGTTCAGACATGTATGTCATGGTTGCCGGGGATCTGAATTGTACTTTCGAGCCCCTTGCGGCAGATGACATCTTGGGTATCTCAGATGAGGACGCCAGGAGGGGTATTCCACCTTATCAATTTCGCCCATAAAGAGGTGGTCCCAACGGGCCATCCAGCTTAACACCCTAACTCTGGAATACGGTCTAAGAGCGGCGAATGGTAGATCAAAATCGGACCCTTGTGGAGCACACACGTTTAACCGGGTAAACCATACTTTGAGGATAGATTACATCCTACTCGATTTTAAGCTCTGGGGCCTTATGCGTGATATGGAAGTTCTGTCCACTATGGGCAGTGACCATAATCCACTATATTTGATCTTGAACCCCATGTGGTCGCCCTCAAATGGATTGCAGGAACCCTCTGTGTTGCGGACAACTGGAGAAGTTTGTCCCTCAAATTGTGGGAGGTACCTCAAATGGTGTAAGGTTGCCCTGGATGAGGGGAAGGTCCATAATATAGGGGCACTTTTGGGAAAGGCCTTGTCCAGCCTGGACTCCACTCCCTTGGATCCCCTCGAGGTATCCTTGCTCTTTTGTGATACCTTCAATTCCCTGGGAAAGCTATTTTTAACAGACAGTCGGGCCCCCCCGGTAGGGAGTGTCGGAGACCCAAGGGTAATCCGGGGTGGTATTCCAAAAAATGTCGGCAGACGAAAAGAGCACTATTGAAAGCCGTCAAACTTAGGGGACCTGAGTTGATTTGTGTGGCTAGGAAGTAGTATAAGCACTCTATCAGTGAAGCGAAAAAAGAGTGAGAGGACCAGTTCTGGCGTGACTTGAAGGAAGCTAGTGCGGGGAGGGACTCAAGGGGCTTCTGGGACCTAGTAAGGGCTAGGAATAGGCCTGCTGATACCCTCATAACATGCACATCTCCGAAGAGGCATGGTTTAATCACTTCTCTCTCCTCTACACTACCAATCTGGCTGTAAGGCAGGGCCCGATTAACTTACCATCATTGGGCCCCTCCGGGGTGAGTGAAGATCTTTCCTTTACAGCTAAGGAAGTGGAGAATGTGATAAAATCCCTAGTCCCAAATAAAGCAGCAGGCCCAGACGGGCTTCCGGGGGACTTGCTTCGCCTCAATTTGAAAGAATGGGGGAGGCTCATTTCATCCTTGCTTAATGCTACTTACCATGGTGCGGCAATCCCAGAATCCTGAAGGGGAGCTGAGGTCGTCCTGATCTTCAAAAAGGGGGGGTCTGGACGACCCAGCTAACTATCGCCCCATAAGTCAAATTGATTCATCCCAGAAGGTTGCAGGAAAGGTGGTTCTTGGGAGAGTTCTCCAGTGGGTAGATGACAATAAAATTCTCTCTGACTTCCAAGCAGGCTTCAGGTCAGGTACCGGGACTATTGAGCAGTCATTAGATTGCTGCTCTTATACTGGAAGGTGGTTGTACTAGGCAAAGGCAGTCTTTATCTCGCTTTTATTGACCTAAGGACTGCCTTTGACCTGGTGCCCCGGGATCGCCTGTGGGAGGTATTGTCTGACTTGGGGATGCCTGCATATATATTGTCTTTACTGGTGAAGCTCCACACAGGAAACTTCGCGCATGTCAGGTGGGTTAAGCAGGATCAGAAGACTGCCAGAATTCAAGTGAATAGAAGCATCCATCAGGGATGCGTTCCTGCCCCCACTCTGTTCTCATTGTATGTGAACGGAGTGGTGGAGCACCTTTTGAAAAAACCATCTGACGCACCATCCCTGGCGGGCAAGAGAATACCAACTCCCCGATTCGCTGATGATACCCTCCTGATCTCTAAATCCCCTGTGGGTTTACAGAGCCTCCTGGACAGTTTTCAATCTTTCTGCACTAGTAGGGGGCTTAAAATTAACACAGAAAAGACAAAATATCTGGTGTTCAACCCCTCCAAAAAGCTTCAACGGCATCCTGTACTAAACCAGGTGCCCCTGGAAAGGGTTAAGGAATTTGATTATTTAGGTATTCATCTAACCGGCACTATGCGGTGGAACTCCCATCTCCAGAAGATGTTGCTAAGCCACAAAAGGGTTGTGGGGGCTCTCCTGAAAGAACAGCGGTTGTCCTTTTTTCAAACCCATTGCCCCTGTGATAGATATATATAAGGCGAGAGGTGTTAGTGCAGCACTTTATGGGGCAGAGCTCTGGGGAACCTATAATATTGATCAACTAACCTGTTCCGAGAATAAATTCTTGAAGGACTTGATGGCTCTCCCACAAACTACCCCGACGCTACCCCTACTACTCGATATGGGATGCCGCTCAATTAAAGAACAGGCAAAGCTGCATCCCTTATTACTCTGGGCCCGATTGTGGAGGGTTCCTGTACTCACTAGTTATGCGTAAGGTCTGATGGAAGTACTATCAATTCCTGGTTGGTCCAAAATTAGGTGGCTCAGGGACGTTAAACCCCTGCTTGGGGAGTTGGGGCTCGAGGAAGCTTGGCTTACTAGATCTGCCCCTCCTAAAGCTGTCCTTAAGAATATCTATTGGAACTGGGTATCGGAAAAGAGTAGCATTGACCCCAAACAATGTAGAGCAACCAGTGAGTTCCTCAGGATCAAGGATATGGCCCTCTGCGAACCCTACGTTGACATTATTCTAAAATATTTATATAGGGCTCCCAGTGGGTGAATTGACTGCCCAATGGAAAATCCCGGCCCAAAACTCACCTTTTTGTCTATTTTGTGCGTCTAGGGTCGAGTCTGTTACACACTTCGTATTTGAATGCCCCGCTTATAAATTTCCGAGATCTAGGTGGCTAAAACCACTGTGCAGGGAGTTAGGCACCAGACATCACATAGTCGCATTGCGAATCTTGACGTCCAACACCTGGCCCTTGTTCATCTATGGTATGTCAAAATTGTTAAGTTGGGCTTGGTCGATCAGATCTAAAAGGCTGAATGAAATTGTTTAATTATGGTCATTGTAGCTAGACCTTCTTAAGTAATTATTGATGTCATTGGTATCATTTTATCTAATCTTGTGGATGCATTTGATATGTTTTGGTTGTTAACTTGTTGTGCTACGTAGCGCTTTTAAAGATATGTTTTATCGAAACAAAGCCTACTGACTGACTATATGACGCATCATGTCGCAAGGAATGACAAATACGTCAGTATGACTGATGTATCTGTTGGCACAAAACAGACCCATTGCTGGAGTTATGTCTGAAGAGTGACACAACTCCAGCAATGCAATGGGAGGGCTATGAATATATCACTGTGTCACCCTTACATCTGCTACAAGGCAGGCCTAAGGATTTGGCACAATGGCATCCTAGAAGTGGCGCACCGAAATCCTAAAGATTTCAATGTGCCACTTCTATGAGGCTTGGATGCGGGGGAATGACCACCCTGCATACATGATACCTGACTCACGTATAATGAAGTGCATGGGTTACATAGAGACACATCTGCCTAGATGCATCACTTTGTAAATTGGGCACAAAAGTGTAACACTGGCTCATAAATGAGCTCCCCAGTGTTTTATTAGATTAGTCTTCAAACTCCCCCTAACACTGGTGTGATTGTTTCTGACTATCCCTATATTTTGGGCTATATTTTATGGGGTTAAATCAAATTTGCAGAGCACAGTGTCTTCCTTGGGTATATCTAACCTGATCAGCCGCATCTTGAGCCTATAGTGAATTAACCTCAACAATGTGTATGTGCTTTCACAGACCAACTCCCAGTCCTACTGTGGGACTCTATGCATATGCAGGGCAACTTCATATACTGCAGTGTTATCCCCATCACATAGGTAGACACCAATTATTTTGGGATGCGGTCCCTTTCTTTACTTCTCCTACGCATTTCTGTTCTACTGCCACCATCATCAGTAGACTGGCTCGTTTCATGTCCCAGCATGGATTCCTTCTCTTCGAAGGCCAAAGTCATAACTTCTTCTCAGCAGCCACAAACGTCTTTTTTCTCTTTTGCAGCCAAGGCCAGCTTTTACTCCTGAAGGGCAAGGCTACCCAGTCGAAACTTAAAGGCCTTCTCCTCCTGTCTGTACTCCAACACTGATGGGGAAAAATTTCGGAGGACATGCATACCCCTTCCCTTGACAATACAGGTAATGCTGCTCCTTTGAGACAACTTTCCCCTGGCACTTGGCACTCCCTTAATGCTCTTCTCATTTTCCTCTTCCACTTAATCCTCCTCTGAGGTGCACTGCAGCTGACAGACTTCCACTCAAGCTCTCAGAGAAATGTGTTAATCCTTTTCAGGCTGCCTGTTCAGCTTCAGTCCTCATTGCTTGTACAGGCTCCTTAACTCTGCCATGCTAAGGGTGTCCATGTTAGCCAGATCCACCTCCTTATTCCCTAATACGTAAGAAGAATGAATTGAGAAAAAAATTAAAAAATTACCCAATTAAAACCAAAAGCCAATTTAAAAGGGAAATTTAAATTTCAATAAATATTACTGTGTGGTACTGCAAAACACAACTCCTGGATCCTATCACTGATCATCGATGCAAGAAATTAGATAATACTGTGAGTGGGTCACTGCGCATTTCCAGGCATACCACAACTCTTGTCAGGCTACACCCTTAAAATCACTAAATAAATCTAACCTCAACCCATTGGTAGCAATGGCACAGAGCAGGCAGTCTTAACTTAGGGCAATGTGTAAATTATTTATGAGGCACCAAAGTAGCAAGAGGGTCAAAATGCAAAAGAATAGAATTTTTCAACTGAATTATAAAATCAGAATTAAATATAATCAAATGACACCAAATTTATAACAATTCAAGAAAGGGGTATTGATGATATGTATTATGATTTTTTGATAAGTAGAAATAGTGCCACAAAACTATAGGTGCCAATGATAGTCTATGATGACGGTGGGACCTGTGTGAAATTTCAGGCTGCTTTGGGATTTTGTTTTTCAAAATAAAAAAAGACTTTGAAAGTTTGTTGTAGGGCTCCATCATGTTGAGGGAGCTGTCCATCAAACTTTCAAGGCTTTGACGGGCACCGCCATACCAGCGGTTCCTGACAATGCATGAGATGTCTGCTGGGCCTGCAGACATCTCTAAATTTGTAGGGCGCCACCTCAGGGCGATGGAGTACTTTACTTCATTTCCCTGACAGAGTAAAAAACATCCACTGAACTATAAATCAGGCCCTTAGTCTTATAAGTGACAATAAACCACAGGATTACATTTCTAAAGCCTCCAGGTACCATAGGAGAGGCACCCAGAGATTCACAGGGTGTCAAGCAGACACCAACAGCATGGTTCTGTCCAGGTTCAGTTGCTACTGATCAGCTGGGTACTTCCAGCTAGTTAACTCCCTGTAGCCAAACAGGAGGTCAGCCAACTGACTCTTGGAGTTCACTTCTTTGTCCTGGACTCAAGAGAGCACAGGTCCAGTCCTTCAGGGATCCTCTCTGATCCTGTCATTGATTTTCCACAGGCCCAGAAAGTGTTATGAAGCGGACGTCTGAAAAAGCCACACTTACATCAGACACAAGATCGTGGGTGGGGTTGGCTTCTGGTTCCTCCCTAACTAATGGGGTAAGAGTTCCCATTGGTAAACATACCTACTTTTGTAGAAGCCCCTGTTTGCCTTACTCATTTTCAAGATGAAAAAGTCTTCAGTTGCACTAAGCTTGGGCTCTGAGGGATGGGGGTGCATGTGGTGATTGTGTCTTTGGTAATCTTAGTGTGCTCCTACATTTAACTTCAAAATCCAGTTTCACTCAGTTAATGTACCCCTAACAAACCCAGAGACAGAAGTCTGATAGAGCAGAAGCAGGGTCATTCGGCAACCAGACAAGGGATCCAGAAGAATTGTTTTAGCATCCTAATCTCTCCCTTTCAAGTGTGCCCCAAGTGTTACATGTGGCTCAACACATGTGTTAAGCAGGATTTGACATGGTGGTGTCACAGAATGCCCCCAGCCCCCCACTCTGAATATCTTGTGGCATCCAAAAGAGGTATGTACAGACGTGGGTCCCGTGCTCACTACGCCACTGGAGTCCAGCTATCCTGGCTGACGAAGGCTAATAGCCAGAAACCGGTCCTAGGATGCTTGATTCCGGTCCAGAGAAGACATGGCTTGACAGTTCGGGCTGGACTATTTCCATGAGGCACAGGGTCAAGACTGATTTGCATATGGCCATGTCTGAACTGGGGGGGGCTTGGTGAGCAAAATAACGATGGATTAAACCCAGATCTGTGACTGGGGGTGTATGTTTTGCCATTGTGCAACATTCCCTCCATCATCTTGTGTGTTTTGCGTTTCACCCTATGTGAGAAGGGTATGCCCAGAAGTGGGTCCCGTGCTCACTACACCACTGGGGTCAAGCTATCATGGCTGAAGAAGGCTGATAGCTAGAAACCGGTCCTAGGATGCTTGATTCCGGTCCAGAGAAGACATAGCTTGGCAGTTCGGGCTGGACTGTTCCCATGAGGCACAGGGTCAAGACTGATTTGCATATGGCAATGTCTGAACTGGGGTGGCTTGGTGAGCAAAATAACGATGGATTAAACCCAGAGCTGTGACTGGGGGTGAATGTTTTGCCATTGTGCAACATTCCGTCCATCATCTTGTGTGTTTTGCTGTTCACAATATGTGGGAAGGGTATGCCCAGACGTGGGTCCCGTGCTCACTACGCCACTGGAGTCAGCTATCCTGGCTGAAGAAGGCTGATAGTCAGAAACCAGTCCTAGGATGCTTGATTCCGGTCCAGAGAAGACATGGCTTGGCAGTTCGGGCTGGACTGTTCTCATGAGGCACAGGGTCAAGACTGATTTGCATATGGCCATGTCTGAACTGGGGTGGCTTGGTGAGCAAAATAACGATGGATTAAACCCAGATCTGTGACTGGGGGTGAATGTTTTGCCATTGTGCAACATTCCGTCCATCATCTTGTGTGTTTTGCTGTTCACCCTATGTAGGAAGGGTATGCCCAGACAAGGGTCCCGTGCTCACTACGCCACTGGGGTCAAGCTATCATGGCTGAGGAAGGCTGATAGCTAGAAACCGGTCCTAGGATGCTTGATTCCGGTCCAGAGAAGACATGGCTTGGCAGTTCGGGTTGGACTGTTCCCATGAGGCACATGGTCAAGACTGATTTGCATATGGCCATGTCTGAACTGGGGGGGCTTGGTGAGCAAAATAACAATGGAATAAACCCAGAGCTGTGACTGGGGGTGAATGTTTTGCCATTGTGCAACATTCCGTCCATCATCTTGTGTGTTTTGCTGTTCACCCTTTGTGGGAAGGGTATGCCCAGACGTGGGTCCCGCGATCACTACGCCACTGGAGTCAAGCTATCCTGGCTGTAGAAGGCTGATAGCCAGAAACCGGTCCTAGGATGCTTGATTCCGGTCCAGAGAAGACATGGCTTGGCAGTTCGAGCTGGACTGTTCCCATGAGGCACAGGGTCAAGACTGATTTGAATATGGCCATGTCTGAACTGGGGTGGCTTGGTGAGCAAAATAACGATGGATTAAACCCAGATCTGTGACTGGGGGTGAATGTTTTGCCATCGTGCAACATTCCGTCCATCATCTTGTGTGTTTTGATGTTCACCCTATGTGGGAAGGGTATGCCGAGACATGGGTCCCGTGCTCACTACGCCACTGGAGTCAAGCTATCCTGGCTGAAGAAGGCTGATAGCTAGAAACCGGTCCTAGGATGCTTGATTCCGGTCCAGAGAAGACATGGCTTGGCAGTTCGGGCTGGACTGTTCCCATGAGGCACAGGGTCAAGACTGATTTGCATATGGCCATGTCTGAACTGGGGTGGCTTGGTGAGAAAAATAACGATGGATTCAACCCAGATCTGTGACTGGGGGTGAATGTTTTGCCATTGTGCAACATTCTGTCCATCATCTTGTGTGTTTTGCTGTTCACCCTATGTAGGAAGGGTATGCCCAGACGTGGGTCCCGTACTCACTACGCCACTGGAGTCAAGCTATCCTGGCTGAAGAAGGCTGATAGCCAGAAACCGGTCCTAGGATGCTTGATTCCGGTCCAGAGAAGACATGGCTTGGCAGTTCGGGCTGGACTGTTCCCATGAGGCACAGGGTCAAGACTGATTTGCATATGGCCATGTCTGAACTGGGGTGGCTTGGTGAGAAAAATAACGATGGATTAAACCCAGATCTGTGACTGGGGGTGAATGTTTTGCCATTGTGCAACATTCTGTCCATCATCTTGTGTGTTTTGCTGTTCACCCTATGTAGGAAGGGTATGCCCAGACGTGGGTCCCGTACTCACTACGCCACTGGAGTCAAGCTATCCTGGCTGAAGAAGGCTGATAGCCAGAAATTGGTCCTAGGATGCTTGATTCCGGTCCTGAGAAGACATGGCTTGGCAGGTCAGGCTGGACTGTTCCCATGAGGTATAGGGTCAAGACTGATTTGCATGAGGCCATGTCTGAACTGGGGTGGCTTGGTGAGCAAAATAACGATGGATTAAACCTGGATCTGTGACTGGGGGTGAATGTTTTGCCATTGTGCAACATTCCGTCCATCATCTTGTGTGTTTTGCTGTTCACCCTATGTGGGAAGGGTATTCCCAGACGTGGGTCCCGTGCTCACTACGCCACTGGAGTCAAGCTATCCTGGCTGAAGAAGGCTGATATCCAGAAACCGGTCCTAGGATGCTTGATTCCTGTCCAGAGAAGACATGGCTTGGCAGATCGGGCTGGACTGTTCCCATGAGGCACAGGTTCAAGACTGATTTGCATATGGCATTGTCTGAACTGGGGTGGCTTGGTGAGCAAAATAACGATGGATTAAACCCGTATCTGTGCCTGAGGTGAATGTTTTGCCATTGTGCAACATTCTGTCCATCATCTTGTGTGTTTTGATGTTCACCCTATGTAGGAAGGGTATGCCCAGACGTGGGTCCCGTACTCACTACGCCACTGGAGTCAAGCTATCCTGGCTGAAGAAGGCTGATAGCCAGAAATTGGTCCTATGATGCTTGATTCCGGTCCAGGGAAGACATGGCTTGGCAGTTCGGGCTGGACTGTTCCCATGAGGCACAGGTTCAAGACTGATTTGCATATGGCCATGTCTGAACTGGGGTGGCTTGGTGAGCAAAATAACGATGGATTAAACCCATATCTGTGACTGCGGGTGAATGTTTTGCATTGTGCAACATTCTGTCCATCATCTTGTGTGTTTTGCTGTTCACCCTATGTGGAAAGGGTATGCCCAGACGTGGGTCCCGTGCTCACTTCCCCACTCGAGTCAAGCTATCCTGGCTGAAGAAGGCTGATAGCCAGAAACCGGTCCTAGGATGCTTGATTCCAGTCCAGAGAAGACATGGCTTTACAGTTCGGGCTGGACTGTTCCCATGAGGTACAGGGTCAAGATTGATTTGCATATGGCCATGTCTGAACTGGGGTGGCTTGGTGAGCAAAATAATAATGGAATAAACTCAGATCTGTGACTGGGGGTGAATATTTTGCCATTGTGCAACATTCTGTCCATCATCTTGTGTGTTTTGTTGTTCACCCTATGTGGAAAGGGTATGCCCAGACGTGGGTCCTGTGCTCAATACGCCACTGGAGTCAAGCTATCCTGGCTGAAGAAGGCTGATAGCCAGAAACCGATCCTAGGATGCTTGATTCTGGTCCAGAGAAGACATGGCTTGGCAGTTCGGGCTGGACTGTTCCCATGAGGCACAGGGTCAAGATTGATTTGCATATGGCCATGTCTGAACTGGGGTGGCTTGGTGAACAAAATAACGATGGATTAAACCCAGATCTGTGACTGGGGGTGAATGTTTTGCCATTGTGCAACATTCCGTCCATCATCTTGTGTGTTTTGCTATCCAAAAGAGTCATCTCTGCCCATTCAGGTCAGCCTATTGTTTGCTCTTGAGAGGTATTTGCACACCTTGTTAACTCCTATCAAGTCTGAGCACAGGTTGAGTGGTGGCAAAGGCAGAGGCAGAGGCTTATGCTAACTAGCGTTCTGACAGTTCAGGCAAGTAAAGGGTACCTTTCTAAAGTTACTTTACCATAACATTAATTAACAATACAAATTCACTATTGAATTTCATTTTTTATCACTATTTAAAATAGTGGTTGAATTATTTTTCTACCCGGTCCGTTTGCGGAGATACAGCATTAGTATTTTAATCTTTGCTCTTATTTTTTACATAGGATAGCTAAGCTTGTCTGTTTGAAGCTAGCGTTTGGGCCTTTTCATTTTAGGGGCATGGTAATATAAATGTTTTGCATGTCCAACTTCAAAATACCATGCATCCTACCTTGTTGACTACAAGGCCTACACAAGAGGAACTTACTAATATTTAAAAATAAGGTTTTTATCTGTCAGAAAGGGTTGTTTAACAGGCCACAATGCAGGTTTTACACTACAGCTGTCAGGTTCCACAGGGTAGGTCTGAAGCCATGTGTGTACTGCCACAATAGTGAATTGACAAAATAGGTGCTACTGTTCACCAGTAAAATTTGACTTCCAGGCCCCCGGTGCACTTTGCTTAAAGGCTGTGTACCTCACTGCTCTTAGCAGAGGTAAGGTGCACAGAGTTGTAAAGCCAGGAACAATTTAGCGTCTAGCAGAAGGTAACAAACCGAGGATGACAATGCAGAAAAGGCAGACATCCTATACCATCGATACAAGAAAAATAATTACAAAAATCATGTGTTCTTTTCTGATAATACCATAGCTACAGTGTATAGTGCCTCCACTCCGTGAGGTTACATTCTAAGCTCTAGGGTAAAATTAAATGGATATTAACTCACACTTTTTAAAGTGTCCAAAGAATAGTTGTAAGACACAGTCTACACCAACAGCTACACTTACTACTAGTAAAAATTTGTGATCACATGTTTACATCATAGAAATTTGTGACAGTGGGTATTCAGTTCAGTCCTTAAGAAATTACACTACACATAATGAGACAAAAAGTACCAGTCTATATTTACATGGCTAACTAAATGATAATTATCCATTAAGCTGTATAGGTCAGGGGCATCTCCAAACCACACTCATGTTGTGATCTGTCAAGCAACTGTGCCACTGCACCACATGCTTTAGAAACCATAAATACATAAATGTATTTGCCCCTCACTTAAACATCAGCGTAAGCCATTCTCTACGTTCTGCAAGCCATCAAAATTAGAGATCATCACCCACCTGACAGAAATCCCCAAGCCTTCAGAAGAACCTGTCCTGTGGTGGTTGCTCTGAAGGCTGAAGAGCACACTGAGAAAGTAATATATTTGTTGCCCTTGCTAACAAAATTGTTTGTTTTTATAAACTCTCAAAGTGCGTGGATTTTTTTGAGGGGGAACAAACGTTTTTAAAATTCTGGATGCACAGAGAGTATTCTTTTACCATATGCAGACCTTTGAGCAATCTCCAGGAACCGCCATGCATTGCATGGGTCCTTGACTGGTCATCCTGCCATTAAAATCTATGGACATCGCCTCACCAGAAACAGGATGGTGTGATTATCACTCAGATTTGGCACCCAGTGAGGTATGGGCTACCAGATCAAGGATTTCCACTGGTAGAGCTGGCTGAGCATCCACCAATGGAAACCCAAAGATTCCCCCCCTCCAAATGAAACCCGGAAACTGCAACTTTGGTAGGTAAATGCACCACTAATTTATGGCTGGTTGTTTGATTTGCTATCTAAATGACAGGTGTGAGTCCTGTGAACACAGTAAATGCAAATTTCTGAAGCCTAGCCTGAGCCATGTACCATATCACTTTCAGTATCTCCTCACTTTTGAACCTGGTCTAGTGTCTTGATCCACAAAAAAGAGAAATCATTTAATTATATAATCTCTGCTGAAAAGAGAAAATAACATCAGTTCTCAAGGACTAAGGAACCCATAACACAGTAAATGCACATTTCTGAAC
This sequence comes from Lissotriton vulgaris, assembly GCF_964263255.1. Lineage (NCBI taxonomy): Eukaryota > Metazoa > Chordata > Amphibia > Caudata > Salamandridae > Lissotriton > Lissotriton vulgaris. Next base: position 440,794,574 of record NC_141693.1, read on the forward strand.
CCTAGCCTGAGCCACGTATCATATCACTTTCAGTATCTCCTCGCTTTTAAACCTGGTCTGGTGTCTAGATTCACAAAAAAGAGAAATCATTTATTTATATAATCTCTGCTGACAAGAGAAAATAACATCAGTTCTCAAGGACTAAGGAACCCATAACTCTTATTATTATTTTACGAACATAAACAACTAGTGGTCAATATTCCTAAGGAGAGATGAGAACATTTGTCTTGAACAAGAACATTATGCAGTGAGAACCCTAACGTTCTATAACCTCACTTTGTCTCTCATTCACTCATTCAGTATTATACTGAGGTAGCTGATCACCCAACCCAATCCTACCCTCATATACTAAAGGTGTGAAAACTTATAAAGGATACACACTTACATTCCCTCTCTCAAACTTTCAGTACTACCTGTTGGCTAAACATTTGGCATCTTGGGAATAATACCTCCTATTATTTAACAATTATGTCACAAAGCCAAGAACAATAACAGTGGTAAAAGGCCCAAACATGAGTTATAACACAAACCACAGGCACACGCCTATATTTAGGTTAAGGGCTTTAACAACTGTTAAAGCCCGAGGCAAAACGGCTACAAATCTATTTGAATTTTCTACAGTCTAGAGGTAGAGTACTTTACGTATAAAGTAGAGCAAAAGAAATACGAACATTGAAATATTGGAGCACAAAGTCTGTTCCAGCCATTATTGGTCCTGCGCTATTCTATTGACTTTAATGGAGCTTGCAATATTTCATTGTTCTAATGACTCTTGATCTTGGCTCTGGTGCTTCACCTGTAATTCTCTCATCACAGGGTCCACCTCCCATCTCACAGTGCTACATAAATATTTTGTTTTGGCTCTACCTGCCATGTAGTACCTACAAATCTATATACGATCTGCGTGTTTAGACAACATAAACTAAGGGATTGGTGTCCAGACTGATTCCAGACATCCCCAGAGGATAAGTTAGTCTGTAGACCAGCTAGCTCACAGTACCTCTATAAGCCCTCTAACCTGAGTGAATAATTTCTGGCAACTATTGAACATGGCAATCCTGACCCCTCCGGGATCACGGAAACAGTCCAGTACTTTTCGCTCAATCACTTGTGCTCACTTTGGCTCAGAGATATACACAGAATAAATGGTGGGGATGTTTTTTACAATAAGCATTTATTGAACCAGTGTCATTCTAGCTTAAAATATGTGTGCTGCAACAACCATGAGACAGAAACATATATATACATACGGTTATAAGCACCAGCAGAGTAAAGAAAAGGTAGAATTCTACCATAGTGCTAAAGCAATGAATATATGCAGGCATATAGATACATGACAGTAATAAAGCGCACTCCTACTGTGCAAACCCTAAGTAGATGTACCTAAGTGTACCTAGCATGTATGTAGGTAAATAACCAAGAATCCCCTCAGGATATATCAAATCCCATTAACTGATGTTGTAGATGGACATCCTGTGAGGGATGCCAGACCACTGCATGATGAAGGGTCTGCATGCAGGGACCTAAGCGTCTCGGTTCAGTGTGTCAGCATGGAAGACGTTTTTCCTCCATTTTGCCCAGAGAAGATGTGGTGCTTATATACAGAAAAAGGTGCCCTCAGGGTTTCTACCTAGATGTGTACTGTGCTTTAAAAACACGGGTTAACCCAGCAAGTCCCTGGGACCTGGGTGATGGTTGGTGCAGACAAAGTGGTCCCAGAAAGTAAGTAAATCAAAATCACTTAAAAGAATACAATGAAAATTATAGCAACATTGTTTTTAATCACAACGTGTCATATAAAATTATTCATAAAAATAAATACACAATTCAATCATATACAATGCCCCTGTAGGGTAGGACAGGGAAGGGTAGTGTTGGGATAGTGAAGGTATAGGAATTATAGTACAAATCAATTGGATCTAAGTACACCAAACATCGTAATCGGTAAACACAATGGAGAAAAATGCATCAGTCAATTAAACAAACATGCCTCAGAAACAATAGAATCACAAATGATATGTCTGGGAAGAGGCTGAACAGAAGAGGGAATGTCGACGTTTCGACCCAAGTAGATGCAGGTATGATTTCGACCTTGCTAGAGGGTCTTCATCAGAACGGTGGAACGAGGAGGATGGGGCAAAGAATCTGTATAAAAATGGAATTAATAAATTATTGTTAATGAGGGTCCATTAAGGATCCCTAATACTTCTGAAGTTATACAAGGACGAGGAGGGGAATTACATTATTATATCATAGGAGGAATACAAAGAAGGCGTGTCCGGTAACATTAATAAAGACAAATTTCTCAGGAAAAGAGGGACTCAACCAACAAGAATCGTAATATATTGGGAGCCCTAACAAGGTACTTATTCTAATGCCGAAATTAAACGTGAAAACAGCAAGTGGCGTTAAAGCCGTTGGAAAAGCTGATTCCATTGTGGCAGGTAGAGTGACATGAACACTTAAGTAGAGGCTAGTACGCACATATACTAATAGTTCAGGTGCCTGCCTGTGGTTGTTAAAAAAGCGAGGTAGGGTACACAGAAACTCTCAGCAAAATTCAGAATGTGGCTGCGTCTAAAATGATATGGAATATCATCATCAATTCATAAAGAAGTATAATAGTATTATAGTAAGATTGCGTAGGTGTCGAATCATACACAAATAAAGGGAGGGGAGATCTGTGTGATGTCAAACAGAATAAGACGCCTGTTTATGTGACCCCAGGTATGTGCTTATGACCGGCTGATTAATTAGCGACAATCATTATACTATGCACCTCTTTTAGGTGACTAGACACACTAATATCTGTACCTTTTTCTTGTACAGTGTCCGACTGATCAACTTGGACATTCTGTCCAACTTCAGTGACACCACATCATTTCACGGTATCACGATTAGGTAGGTGCTGCGCTATTTTTACACCTAACCTCTCACACCCTTTTGAAAAATCGAGTACTCAAAGGGGCCTTATTTTTATTATTTTTTAGATTCAGCCGCCATTTACTTCGTATGTTCCACTATTAACTCAAAGCCATCCGTTATCGGCAAAGTATTATTACACCGAACCGCATTCTATCAAGGTGTCCACCCATGTGACCACAGGTATGGGCCGCTATATACACGGTGTGCATAAAACGTACCATGCAAATGTCCCTCGTGACCCCTTGATTAAAGGAATGTATCTTTTCCCGATGCAGTGTGCATTTGAAAACTAAGACGTCTCTTCTACACCCAGAGACACAGCTTCACCTTAAGGTATATATTTCCATTGTGTATATCTATCTAGCATTTGTGGTACCGGTATATACGTTATTCCCTGGTGGCTCTGTTTGACATCACACAGATTCCCCCTCCCTTTATTTGTGTATGATTCGGCACCTACGCAATCTTACTATAATACTATTATACTTCTTTATGAATTGATGATGATATTCCATATCATTTTAGACGCAGCCACATTCTGAATTTTGCTGAGAGTTTCTGTGTACCCTACCTCGCTTTTTTAACAACCACAGGCAGGCACCTGAACTATTAGTATATGTGCTACTAGCCTCTACTTAAGTGTTCATGTCACTCTACCTGCCACACTGGAATCAGCTTTTCCAACGGCTTTAACGCCACTTGCTGTTTTCACGTTTAATTTCGGCTTTAGAATAAGTACCTTGTTAGGGCTCCCAATATATGACGATTCTTGTTGGTTGAGTCCCTCTTTTCCTGAGAAATTTGTCTTTATTAATGTTACCGGACACGCCTTCTTTGTATTCCTCCTATGATATAATAATGTAATTCCCCTCCTCGTCCTTTTATAACTTCAGAAGTATTAGGGATCCTTAATGGACCCTCATTAACAATAATTTATTAATTCCATTTTTATACAGATTCTTTGCCCCATCCTCCTCGTTCCACCGTCCTGATGAAGACCCTCTAGCAAGGTCGAAATCATACCTGCATCTACTTGGGTCGAAACGTCGACATTCCCTCTTCTGTTCAGCCTCTTCCCAGACATATTATTTGTGATTCTATTGTTTCTGAGGCATGTTTGTTTAATTGACTGATGAATTTTTCTCCATTGTGTTTACCGATTACGATGTTTGGTTTACTTAGATCCAATTGATTTGTACTATAATTCCTATACCTTCACTATCCCAACACTACCCTTCCCTGTCCTACCCTTCAGGGGCATTGTATATGATTGAATTGTGTATTTATTTTTATGAAAAATTTTATATGACACGTTGTGATTAAAAACAATGTTGCTATAATTTTCAATGTATTCTTTTAAATGATTTTGATTTACTTACTTTCTGGGACCACTTTGTCTAGATGTGTACTGTGGGCATTCGAGCAAGGATGACGCCTTGGCCGACATAGTAATAAATGCTAAAATAAAAGCATAAAACACATTGCTAAAATGGTATACAACCTTTACAACAAATCTTTTACCACGCACTACCATTACAATGCAGTCATTACAACGCAAACCATTACAACGCATTGTGCTGGGGGGCGCTCTGGGCGCTCTAGGATAGGGAATAAGTTTAATTTACTATCCAACACCTTCCCTAGTGTCCACGGGGACTGGAGTTGGAATAGTAAATTAAACTATTCACTATCCAGCACCCCAAAGCGCTCTGCGTTGTAATGGTATGCGTTGTAAAAACCGCGTTGTAATGGTATGCGTGGTAAAAGTATGCGTTGTAACATCCTACATCCTGCTAAAATATGAGTTTAAAAACATATAAAAACATGGTATGTATTAAAATATGATGTAGAAGTGAAAATCTCTATAAGTCCTCTAAAAAGTCAAGACCAACTGAGCACTTCGAAAGCCATAGTGCTCAGTGAGAGCAAAAGTGGAAAAATAAAACTCGAGATGTAGTTGTTTTCAAGAAAGGCCGAACTTTTCCCAGCACACAGAGAGCCAAATGTTTATGTGTCCTGTGTGGGAGACGCAACATCAATGTTGCTTGCCTTCGCAGACGACAGTCCCTGTAACACCTCTTGGATCAGGTCAATGGTGCAAAGGTGATCTTCTCCAGTTCCCACAGCTGTTGTTGAGGAAGCACTTGATGCCTGTAAGCCTGTAAGCCTGGTAAAGAGCCAGTGTCCATTCCAACAAGAGCTGAAGAATCCTGTGGTGGCTCTAAAAAAATGCTGTAATCGGTATTGGAATACGCTGAGGACACTGCACTACATGGGCCTTTAACGGGTCCAGCAGTACATGCACGTCCAGAGGCGCAACTGATGGAAGTGTTAGACAGATGTCCAACATGCATTCATATCTGTAGAATATGCAGCGGAGTGCAAGCAAGATGCAGTCGACCCTGACTGATCTGAATGACAGAAACCAATGATTGCTTAGCTCCTGAAGTCAAGGTATACCCATATGGAGTACCATGCGTTCACAGCAACGTCGCTCCAAGAGTGCTTTCCCATCTCCTTGGTATGTGGGACGTCCATTTCATAGCAGAAAAATTAAAACCAGGATACCCACTATAGGTAGCAGGACCAGCGGAAGCCTTCCAAAAACGCTTCCCAATATGGAGTGTATCAAAGATGGAATAACTGATGAAAGGTGCTTAATAGCCCATAACCTATGTTCTTAAATAGGTGTACTATCCCACTCGTATCAGACATGTTAAAGATATAATGTATCATTTCTCCGAAATGGAGCGGGAAGTTAGTTCAGACTAGAGCCTGAATCTCAACTGAAGACCTTGCAACCTGCAGAGCAAAAGTCTGTCGAGCTGAGGTATAGGCCACCGTCCTTCAGTAAAAATATGGCTTTTAGTCTGTTCAGAGAATCAAACTGTATAATGTAAACTTTCAACAAAGGCCATAGCGGCGTCTCCCTGACTGCGTGACAATACTTGCACAAAACAAGTAACCCTGGAACTTACTGTGACCAGATATGCGATGCCTGGCAGCATCCCACAACAACCTTGATCATTCCACATCAAATAACTTCTGCTCGAGAGTAGTTTGAACACCGGATGAATCACGGTAGCTGGGGATCCTTTCAAGTGACAAGAAAGGTTTGCAACCGAAGCGTTGCAAGTTCCGTGAAGCATTATTTCCCGACAAATTAGAGACCCACTTAACAAATTCTCATAGTCTGAACCGCTGAGAAAGACTTTAATGTCCCCATTTCGGCATCTAAATCTGTAAGGTAATTCCCAAGATTCATGGATGTATTCCCTACCCAACGCTTCATACCACCATTATGAAACATTTTAGACCTATTTCCAACTTCCTTTTATTGCCAAAATCCTTGAACAATATGTTCTTAAAACTTTATCAGGGTTCATGGATGACCATCACTTACTTGGGGATAGGCAGCCTGGCTTCTGAGCCCACCATAGCACGGAGCTAGTGATGCTGTCCGTGCTGGACAAAATCAGGCTCACAGCAGATAAAAAGAAACTGTGTGCCCTCGTTCTTTTAGACCTGTCGGCTGCATTCGACACGGTCAATCATGATCAACTCTTGACCATAGTCCGGGACATAGGTATTGATGGGATGATTTATCAGTAGATTGCCTCATTTCTGATGGACCGCACTCAAGTAATTCAGATGGGCGACTGCGTGTCAGATAAAGGGTCCTTAACCTGTGGAGTTCACCAAGGGTCCGCCCTATCACCATTGCAGTTTAATATTTATTTGCGCCCTCTGGTGATGTACCTGGCCCAGATGGAGTGTCAAGTGTTTACTTATGCTGATGACACCCAAATTATTCTACAAATCGAAAATGCCCCCCAGGGTCATGCACTTGTACAAGATATTTTGAGATTTGTGGTAAGTTGGATGACTCGCAACTCATTAAAGGTCAACCCAGACAAAACTGAGGTGCTGGCCATTACCTCGGATAATAACCCATGGTCCTATCAATTCTGGCCACAGGAGCTGGGAGACACTCCGTCTCCAACACCAGTGGTAAAAAGCCTGGGTATAAAAATTGACGTTAATCTTTCCTTGTCTAATCATGTTTCTACCGTCTTTGGGACATGTGTGGGCCTACTAAGGTAATTGAGGAAACTTTTCCCTATCCTCTCTTTTTCCACCATGCGTATGGTAGTGACAGCTATGATCTTGTCTCGGTTAGACTATGGCAACGCACTTTATATTGGGCTACCGGATAACCTGCTAGACAAGCTGCAGGTGGTAATGAAGGATGCAGCGAGATTGATTTTTAAACTTCCTAGATATACAAGAGCTGCTCCCCTACTGCAAAAACTTTATTGGCTCCCCATAAAGCAAAGGACCAAATGTAAGGGACTCTGTACCATAAGGCTCAATATGGTCAAGCCCCTAGTTACATCAAAGAACACCTTGTGAAGTATGCCCCAAGCCGCTCTCTAAGATCCTCTGCAGGGAATCAACTATCCTGCCCGCGGTTCAACCTCTCGAGAAAAAGAGGGCGGAAATTTCCCGTCTGTATTACACAATTGTGGAGCACGCTCCCACCCTATCTTCGATTTGAGAAGGCCCTCCTACCGTTTAGGAAAAATTTGAAAACCCTCCTGTTTATTGAAGCCTGGGCCGAATTCCACTCAGTTAGACATCACACTTACCTGAGGTGCTGTAGCTTTCCTCTCATAGCGCTTAGAGACCTGGTGGTATTAAGCGCTCTATAAATCGCAATTAACATTAACATATCTGCCTACTTGGTGGTACTGTAGGCAATATTGAAATTGGAATGTTGTCACTGGCAATGTTATATATGGCCATGGATTAACTATTCTGTGGAAGGTGGCTCAGCCACAGTGAAAGGTAATTGGTCACATTTTTAAATGTGCAACATTGTTTATTTTGCATCTTGTTGTGCCGCTGTTGTCTGCCTTTCTGTTAAATTATAGGCAGAAAACAGACACGCACTGTTAATATATCACCAGGCCACGTGATTAGAGCGCAATGATTTTAGCATCCAGCTTAATAACAGCATAGATCGTAACTGCAATTGCCCATTTTGAAAAATGGACAGGTCCTGTTCTATTATATCAATTGTAGAAGACACAATGCTGCCCAGTGAATAAATTCTGGATGTTAGTGTGGTCATGCCATTGTCGACCACTGCCAAAGCCTTTTCTAGGTTAACCCTGTCAATTTCATGCAATCTCGCCGCAGCCTTCTGTTGAGAGATCTTCCATACATCTTTGTAAATAGTATATAAGAAGCGTTTACGAAGTGGTTTACGGGGACCTAGCACAAAATCCCTAAGATCCATGTCATCTGAAAGTAAGGTCAAGTGTTTTTTTCACCTCGGACAGTGTTGAGGTACTTAACCAATCTAGGCATAACTTTCCAACACTGTAAGATGTTACCACCCCTGAATGTTCTCGTTGTACATAGCGTTGGTTTGGCCTAAGGATACTAAATCCCTCGGTGGTAACCTTGAATCTTGATTGACACCCATTTGTGTCGATAGGCCAAACTAACCATCACTTCCAATTGGGGTCTGAAGAATTGTATGAACTCTCACTCATAAAGTCATTCAGTGTATCCTCACTATGTTGTGTATAGTTGTTCCATCCCTCAAAGTGTGAAAGCGAGGGAATCCGAGGTGTGTTCAAGTCCTTGATCTTGGCTAGTCCAAGACAGGAAGTCTGTTGCACTGTGTTGTTTACTAATATAATCTGCTTTGGTATGAGGCATGCTATGAATAGTGCCTCAGCTCCCTGAACTTGTCAATCTTTAGTCCCTAGACTGATTTTGTATCTATGGTGTCTCTCCAAAAGTCGAAACCTTGCAAAGACAACTGGGAACGAAAGGAAGCAAAGTATATCTGTTTTGTGTTAGTGAGCATATTTTCTTCGCAGGTGTAGGTGCAACCTTATAATCATATGAGATGGGGTCAGAAGTGTTAAACCCAGAACAATAAGCACACTTTTGTGCAAACGCTTGTAAACTACCTTTCAGTGGTGTCAGCCAATGTTCCCATTGATGATAAGTGAAAACATTACGTGGGATACTTGTCTTGTGCAAGAAGTGATGACAATAGTGTTGGTAACAATACATGATGTCAACATCTTGTAGCAGATTGTTCTGAATCAAACAGCATACTATTCACAGTTTCAAAGTCTCAATCATCAGAGAATGTACTTGAGTTGATGATATCATTTAAAGAAATTTTAAATACATGTGGTATTTTCAGAAGTTCAGTGGGACCGAATGCATCATATGAAACCCTATCCCAAACCATTCCCTCAGGAATCAGAACTGCTGTAATGTTCATCAAGGACAGGTCTCTTTATTCATAAGGAGATGATGCATGTGATTTCAGGACCAAGTTCACATGTTGTACTGCGCAGCGTCCCAAGAGATAATGTACATTTAGGGGCAGGAAAAAGCCAGTCACTACAACCATCCAGAGGACTAGGAACAGGAGACTGATTGCAATCCAGAGCTGCAGCCAGGGAGAGTAGTGGCTCTAATGTTAGTAAATTTGAATCTTTTGTACTATTGACGGTGAATATTAGTTGGAGATTTGGAAATTCCATAATCTTAACGACTACCCTTGCTTACTAGCCATACTTAATTGATCTTATTGTTTAGGTCATGTACTAGTGTCTCCATAATATAAAGAATCTTTTGTAATCTAAGGTATGTTTAATTTGCTTCTAGCCCTTCTAGCCCTGACGAAGTCCTTATGCTGTAAAAGTAGGACGAAACACGTGTTGGCAAGGCAAAGAGAATGAACAAAATTTATGAAAATATGGAAGAATAGTACTGAGTGACTGAAAGAAAAAGAAGAAATAAAGAAGATTTTTTGAAAATATTGGAACTACCTTTTACTGTTATTATGTTCAAGAGTGTTGTTTTGTGGATTTATTCTGATATAATTTCCTAGTATTGCTCAGGAGGAGAATTTTGTTGACACACATGTAAGAGGTTTGTCTGATATTTATAAAGGTGTCTATGGTGGACGTGCTATGGTGGAACCCTTCATCTACTGACAGATTTCACACTTAAGGACAAAACCCTTGGTCTGCTTGGTAAGACCTAACCACCAATAATGCTGTTTCAGAAGTGAAACCGTCGCAGTAATAGATGCATGTGCTGGAACCGGGCCCTTGTGCGCAGCTAGTAATAAACCTAATCTGAGATCCATATTTGTTATTACTCTATCCCCCACTCCTGGAATTTGAGCATACAGTGTATTTTGTGCATCTAACTTGTAGGAGTACTTTAGTGGAAAACGTTTTGGCAAGACTGTGCTGTTTTTATGCGAAGCGATGACAGCTACCATTATCTGTCTGTTTACTCTTGTTCTAGAATAAGTGATTGCAGCTATGGTAGCAATCTGCCCTGTCGCCTTGGCAACTGCATTAGCCAATAAATTCTCTTCAACCTGCACTCCAAAACGTGATGACTTAGCGTATGAATCATGTGAGCCAGTGGCAAGCCTTTTTCAGGTCTGCCACTTGTTCCCAAAGTACTTTATATGCTTTATTGTGCAACGTTTCAAATCTTTAAAACAAATCTGGCCCCAATAGTGAAGATATTCATTGTATGACTGGACACAGTAAAATGAATTGCACAAAATCAGTATGGGGAATTCCCGATCCATATTTTTTATTGCTAGTATCAGAGCTTTTACTTCTGCCAGTTGAGCCTTGCAATTTCCTAGAGACTACGTCTGCGTATTGCTAGGAAAGAACTTACCATCCCACATACGTCCCTTTCCAATTGCACAAGCTGCACTATATTGCTGTTTAATTCCTACGGCTGGCTGAGCTGAACCATCAGTGCAAATTAAGTATTCATACTGATCTAGAGGCAATATTTCATTCTTCAGAAGAGGGTATTCTTGTTCGTATTGCAAAAATGCTTGTGTTTTTTATGTAGAATCCAATTTTTACTCAACATCCATTGTAGTTAGAGGATTAGCCCATTGTATCCAAAGTGGATGCAGCGCTTTAGTGTTAGGAACACTTGCTTGAGTAACAGCCTCTGAGGTTGGTACTGGAGTTACAACAATTATTTGTTTCCAGTGTTGCCAGTGCTCTTTCTCTCACTACAGCAGTCTATACTGCTGTTAGTATTTTTTCAGTTAATGCAAAACACATTTAAGCGTTTGTGTCCCAGTGTGATTTGAAGGCAATTGGAACAGTTTCGCCTTCATTGAAGGTGAGGTATATGTACCCTGATTGACACGCGACTACTCTGATCACCAAATTTGTTGTGTTTACACCAATCACGGCCAGCATGACTCATAGGTTGGGGTCATGCAGGGTTCACGAAGGGATGAATTAAAAACAAATAATAAACTTACCTTCCCGGGTCCCATGCAGGCTCAGCTCCTGGTCGGGTCCCGCGTATTCCTGGAACAGGAAGCAGGTAGCCTCCCTCCCCTCCCCAGAGCCAATCACAATGCTGCAATGGAAGTGTTGCGATTGGTGGGTCGCCAACCAGCCAGACGTCTATGGGGAGGCCATGCTCTCCATGTAGGCTGCATGTAGGCTACACGGAGAAAAGGGGGAGTGCGCATAACTGGTTTGGTCAGCCCCATAGGGCAACCAAACAGTCAGGGCCCGGAGCTTTGGACAAGCCACTCCTCCCTACCCTCGAGCAGAGTCGTAAACCCGCCCGCCCCCAACAAAACCCTTCTGCTTTCTCTCAGTGCAAAAAGCATAAACATAAAATAATAGTTTTACCATCTTATGTTTCTGCTTCTCCCACTGCAACAAAGCAGTGTGGCGACGCTCCTCCGCCCTAATGGAGGAGCTGCCCCTGGTTTACACATTTGTTTAAGTGTTTGGATGCTATCATGTCAGCTTGTAAAGAATGTAGAAATTCTGTATGTTTCTGTGTCCAATGTTGAACTGAGAAATCAGGTCTGATTAGGTCGTAGAAAGGTTTCACCTTTTCTGCGTAATCAAAAATGTATGTTCTGCCAAAATTTAGGAATCCTAAAATGGTTTGTACGTTTTTCAGAGTGTTTTGAGGTTGGAACAGGGCACATTTTTTTTTAAGTGGCTGCCAGACTGTTCCATTCGTTTAAAAGCTCATATCCTAGAAATAAGACATGGGGTGGGAACTTTTAGATTTGTTAAAGTTTCATTTGTAGCCCTCTGAAGCGATCCCCAAAATGCTGTTGTTCACCCTTGCCAAATGATCCAATAGTTGATTGTCCGTCTGATAAATATTGTCTACATAGGACAATGCCTCCTCATTAAAATTTTAAAGTAACTCTGGTACTCTTGCTGAGAACAACCCGGGGCTATTCTTATACCCTTGGGGCGGTCTACAAAATTGACGTTGAGAGCCGTTAAATATCTGCTCTCAGGCGCTATATTTTGGCAAAGGAATCCATTTGAGATATTTAATGTTGATTTGTATTTCTTCTGCACAATGTTATTCATTAGTGCGGTACTGTGTGCAGTTTGTACTGCAAATGTTTTCATGCATGTGATGAAATTCCTGTAGTATAATTATGACGGTATGAATTGTCGGGTTTCACTACTGGAAACAAAGGATTATTCATGGAAGAGGTGCAATTCTCTATCACACCTTTTTATTCAAGTTGATCTAAGATCTCCCTGACCTGTTTTTTAGCATCATGCTTTATTGGGTACTGTCTCTGTGGTGTATGAGTAGTTTTTACTGGAATTTCATGGTGACATGACTCAGCATCCCACCCTACATGATTGCGGTATAATGCAGGAGTTAGTGCTACCGCCCACTCCTGTGCGTACAAATGTTTTAGTGATATTTAAACAAGGTTGGAGAAGACTGATAAAATTACTGCTTCTTCTTTTAGGCAATCAATAATGAACTCAGGCAGCCAAGATTTTTCTTGTAAAAGGATGTCTATTCAAAAGACAGGTTCTCCCAAAAGAGACCTTCAACTTTCCTGGCTATGTCCCCCTCCATATGGAGTGCTATTTCGTATAACTGGTGTGGGACACTTACCCTAGTTTCTGGTGTCTCAACCGTGATATGTTAATTCAACGCCGCTGTCACCAGAAATTCCATCTGGTTGTGGCGAGCTATTTTTACTTCTGCTACACTGTCTAGCATCGTCAGATCCCATTCCTCATTCAGAAGTTGAGTCCTCAGTAGCCTGGGCATTTCTTATTTTAAGGTCAGGTACTTTCTTCTTTTCAAATTGAGGTTTTGGTTTCAGTTTATCTTCTTTTTTGATATTATAGTCTGAAGTGTGATGTGTATTTGTTGACTGTGCTTGCTCTTCTGATCTGTGTTCTGATCATCTTTCCCTCTCTGAGTTTTTGTGAACCCTGAAAGGAACGAGAGGAGTGTATATCAGTATCCTTATACCCATCAGGTTTTTTAATGATATCAAGGTTTCTAAGGTTTCTAAGGTAATACCTCCTGTCAGAGGGCGTCTGTTGAGGGGGACTCAGCCTGTGATTTTGATGCATTCTGCCTATTTTGTTGTTGTTTATTATCCCATTTCTTTCTAGAAATATCTGGTGCTTGCTTAGCGCTATCCTTTTCAGGATTACCCATTACTTGTGGTTTCATAGGTCTAGCTCCCCAAATCTCTATCCAATCCAGCCAATGTATCTTCGATAATTTTGGGAAATTCCCGCTCCTGTTGAGCAATGCTTCATTCCCTCAAGCACTGGCGTATAGCCACTCCTGCAGCCTTCCCTTTTATGTGCGCAAACATAATTGTAGATACCTGGGGAAAATTACCTATTAATTTCATCCCTAACTTTAGAGCAGGTTCTGCTCCATACTCATTCTGTATTTGTCTTAATACTTCTGGTATCACAGCTATTAAAGGGGTGCCATGAGTCTTGGAATAGATTGTAGCGAAAACTGTACCTCAAGTGGTACAATTCTCTATCCGGGAGCTATCCCCATTGGCAATCATATTGTCAGTATTCTGCGCTATTTCTTGTGGGCTTGAGTGTGGAAACAATGCCTCTAACTGCTATTTTTGTGCGAAACTCACGTTTAGTGCGCATTCTCCCCATAACTGCGTTCAGTGATTAAGGGGTGATTTTAGTAGCGGTCCTTTGTAGTTGACCTGCTGGAGTATCCCTTGTTGGCTGAACTGTGAGACTTCTCATCACGAACTGTGTCAGATTTCTGTAAAGTTTTATTATTTCTTTGTGAAGTGGATCTAAGTCTGCCATTGGCAATAGGTCAACTTCTGGATGCGGTGTGTAAGTAGCCAGAACCAGCCAAGTTGCTCCATCTCTGCTGAACGGACGAGTCCTGCTTTTTCTGTGGCGTGTGGGAGGGCGCCTTTAAAACAGTTTAAATGTTCCTGGTACGTTAACGGGACCTCTATGTAAAAATGAAATGCATGTATGCATGCATCTGAAGGTGGCAATTTAATCCACGAACAGAACACCTCTGTTCTGTATGCTTTGTGTGACTCAACCACAAAAGTAACAGTCCTACCTAATGCTGGGACTACAAAATAAGCAAATTTTAAAGTAAGTGCTTTTCTGGCATTTTCTGAAAGGTTTATAGCACCTTCCTGCTCTCCGTCCTCAACTGCATTCGAATGTAATGCTGCTGTAGTGTTATCTTCGACAGACATTATTAAAAAAAGTTTCAAGGAAAATGCGATAAGGTTTTATGCAAAATGTAAGGAACTATATTCCTTCAAGCTTGAACAAACCTGCAGCCAATACATAGGATATACCTACTCAGCTATGGCAGATTTCCCACACCGGACATCTCTGGGTAAATGTGAGTAGGGGTCTTCTGAATAAAGCAGGACTGAACTACTCAGATTTGGCGTTACATAAGAAAAAAGAACATTGGCAATGCCATGTCGTGTAGTTCCTACAAATTTATAAAGGAACTGTGTGTTTAAACAACATAAACTAAGGGACTGGTGTCCAGACTGATCCCAGACACCCTCAGAGGATATGTTAGTCTGTAGACCAGCTAGCTCACAGTGCCACTTTAAGCCCCTAAACTTACCAAGGAGCGGATAGTTTCTGGCAACTAATAAACATGACAACTCTGACCCCTCAGGGATCGTGGAAACAGTCCAGTACTTTTTGCTCAGCCACTCATGCTCACTATGTCTCAATGATATACACAGAATAAACAGTGGGGACATTTTCAATAACCATTTATTGAACCAGCATCA
This sequence comes from Lissotriton vulgaris, assembly GCF_964263255.1. Lineage (NCBI taxonomy): Eukaryota > Metazoa > Chordata > Amphibia > Caudata > Salamandridae > Lissotriton > Lissotriton vulgaris. The sequence goes on from NC_141693.1 coordinate 440,809,656, forward strand.
GTCTACTAGAAAATACATGTGTTGCAACAGCCATGAGGCAGGAATATATATGTGAGGGAGCTGTGGACAATATATATATATATATATATATATATATATATGGTTATAAGTACCAGCAGAGTATAGAAAAGGTAGAATATTATACTATTATTGTCGTTTAAAACATGCAGTATTTCTTCGCTGCCTATGAATGAAATGGTAGCCATTATGAAAATGGGGTAACCCAATAAGGTTCAGGGACCTGGGTAAATGACGTTATATTGAAAACAATGGTCCCAACCAAACAATTCCTTAACAGAAAAATCTGTACAATAATGAATTCCTTTAGTGAGCTTCCTAAGTTAACCACTCAATTGAATTAATCAAAATTACCACTCTGGTAATCTATACATCACATAGTTTTTTATACAAAACCTGACACAAACCAAGGATTTATTTTGAAAAAACACAGGAGTTTTAATGATTTACTCCATTTCAATTCACTATTTTTATATACATTTTTACAATTTATATACAATTTCAACTTAACGGTAAAAAGAAGAGCAACGCAGCTTCTAAAGTAGTGCAAGAAAAAAGAAAGAAAAGAACGTGATTGTGGTGACGAAAGGGTGCAAGCCTCAGAAGATAGTGACACGTGAAAAAAGGGGGGTTTATTTACAGATACAGCGATACTTGGTATTCAGCTGTTCTCACAGAAAGAGCCACAATTAATTACTATTGTATTTTATACATTTATACAGTCAAGCAATGGCGTGTATAATGATTTTCAAAAGTGGTCCTATCTGAAATGAAAAGAAAGGCGTCGACGTTTCGACCCGTCTTTTGGTACATGGGCAAGTTGGAGCCTCGACCTGCGGGTCTTCCTCAGGACGAAGATTGCACACACGTTTTTACCGTAGGCTATTCAACGAATGGTCTAAAATACAAAAAATTATTTATGGTGGTCAGGTTATTGGGTTAACAAAAGTGGGTAGATGACCTTATCCCACATTCTATTATTCGCTTACCCACCCAAGGTTAATGGGCTGCCAACGTCCTCCAGTGTTGGGATAGACGGGTAGTCCAATGGATCAAAAATGGGACACCTGTAATTAATAAGGTATCGTAGGTATTCTGGAACTTGTTCAAACCATTTTTGGTAATTACTTTATGGTTCAAATTTCCAAAAGAATAAGCTTACCATAAACTAGGTGGTACATCGACTGTCTGGATATTCAGGCGTTTTTAGGTCAAAGACACTCAATACAGGTGTTTTCCAAATGGACCACCTGTAATAAATAAGGCAGGTACTTACAGATACCCATAGCCATTTTTAAATATCCACTAATGCTGATGGTGTCGTATTACAAAACGTGGGCTTACCCTAGACTGGATGGTGTGGCATCCGTATGGGTGTTCAGGATTTAGGGTGACCGCCACTCGCGCAATAGCGCCCAAACACTGCATAGGAGACAGCAAGGTGAAGGGGAACAATGAATCTCAGAGGCCCTAGTGTAAAGTTAACTGTGGACCATAAATACACAACGTCACGATATCCATACCTTCTAAAGCGCCGTTTGTCACGAATGTCACCCAAGCAGAATAGGTTCGTTGTTCGCCAATTTCCTCCGCAGTAAGGCGATAGGGATCGCGCTGCAGGGACAAATTGGTTCAATCAATTGTAGGTTGAAACCTCACATACGGGTGATGCTAATGCCTAAATGCCGCGTTTTTTGTGGTTCCTACCTTTCGCTATACCGCGTTGTTGTCTGCCTTCTAACACCGGGCCGCCATGTTGAGATCAGGCGAGGACGCGCTAGCGTCACTCGCGTTTCGCGTTTCGCTTTAGAAGGTATGGATATCGTGACGTTGTGTATTTATGGTCCACAGTTAACTTTACACTAGGGCCTCTGAGATTCATTGTTCCCCTTCACCTTGCTGTCTCCTATGCAGTGTTTGGGCGCTATTGCGCGAGTGGCGGTCACCCTAAATCCTGAACACCCATACGGATGCCACACCATCCAGTCTAGGGTAAGCCCACGTTTTGTAATACGACACCATCAGCATTAGTGGATATTTAAAAATGGCTATGGGTATCTGTAAGTACCTGCCTTATTTATTACAGGTGGTCCATTTGGAAAACACCTGTATTGAGTGTCTTTGACCTAAAAACGCCTGAATATCCAGACAGTCGATGTACCACCTAGTTTATGGTAAGCTTATTCTTTTGGAAATTTGAACCATAAAGTAATTACCAAAAATGGTTTGAACAAGTTCCAGAATACCTACGATACCTTATTAATTACAGGTGTCCCATTTTTGATCCATTGGACTACCCGTCTATCCCAACACTGGAGGACGTTGGCAGCCCATTAACCTTGGGTGGGTAAGCGAATAATAGAATGTGGGATAAGGTCATCTACCCACTTTTGTTAACCCAATAACCTGACCACCATAAATAATTTTTTGTATTTTAGACCATTCGTTGAATAGCCTACGGTAAAAACGTGTGTGCAATCTTCGTCCTGAGGAAGACCCGCAGGTCGAGGCTCCAACTTGCCCATGTACCAAAAGACGGGTCGAAACGTCGACGCCTTTCTTTTCATTTCAGATAGGACCACTTTTGAAAATCATTATACACGCCATTGCTTGACTGTATAAATGTATAAAATACAATAGTAATTAATTGTGGCTCTTTCTGTGAGAACAGCTGAATACCAAGTATCGCTGTATCTGTAAATAAACCCCCCTTTTTTCACGTGTCACTATCTTCTGAGGCTTGCACCCTTTCGTCACCACAATCACGTTCTTTTCTTTCTTTTTTCTTGCACTACTTTAGAAGCTGCGTTGCTCTTCTTTTTACCGTTAAGTTGAAATTGTATATAAATTGTAAAAATGTATATAAAAATAGTGAATTGAAATGGAGTAAATCATTAAAACTCCTGTGTTTTTTCAAAATAAATCCTTGGTTTGTGTCAGGTTTTGTATAAAAAACTATGTGATGTATAGATTACCAGAGTGGTAATTTTGATTAATTCAATTGAGTGGTTAACTTAGGAAGCTCACTAAAGGAATTCATTATTGTACAGATTTTTCTGTTAAGGAATTGTTTGGTTGGGACCATTGTTTTCAATATAATATGAATGAAATGGTAACAGCTGCTCCCATAAGATATTCTGGGCTATAAAAGTCTTGTTTATGTCTATGACACGTCATGTGATCAAGCCTCATTGGTGGAGACGAAACGCGTCATGGCGGATTACGGCTGAAAACTTTGCACGAATAAAGCACTGAGAAAAGTACGGAAATGGTGGTTCTGATCTTTCGTTATTCTGCATCTTTGTAAGGAAGCGGTTGTGAATGACGATTTCTCAAATTTAATAGTACCTGGAAGCCTCCCGGGTGCGAGCGAAACCCCTCTTTGACTTTTGGGAAAGAAACGGCAGGAAGCTGAGATTCTGTGAACCGGAATCGGAAACCTGACTCCGGTAGGAGGAAGCCGTGAGAGCCCCTGCGAGTGAGCACACGTTTGTCTGGGATTGGAGGAGCCGACGCTACCCGAGCAAAATTGAGGTATGCGGGCAGCCTGACAGCAGTAAGACAGCTAATGTATAGCGCAGTGGAGAGTGTGCACGGTGAGAACGTGGGAAATTTTGAACACGTAATTCATCGGTTTTTCAGTGAACTGCATAAGATAAAGCCATTAAGGGCAATGTCCACCGCCGTGTTGAGACACAGGGAACAGGCTGCTGAATTTGTCTTTCAAACCCCGGCTGGGGGGGACTCTGTCTCTATGTTATGTTATGTTATGTTATGTTAAAATGCGTTTATATAGCGCTCGGCTACTCTAGAAGAGTGTCCCGGCGCTTTCCACATACAGCTACAGTGTATAACAACATAACAAGAAAAACAGGAACCCCAGAAGAAACAGAGAAGAAGATCCACCTAAACAGAAAGATTAAAAAGCCAAGTCTTCAAATTCCTTCTGAATTGAAGCAAATTGGGAGTACTGCGAAGTACCAGTGGGAGCGAGTTCCACAGCTGGGAGGCCTTGAGGCTGAAAGAGCGCCCCCCAATCCGAGCCTTCCTCACGCGTGGAACCACAGCCGTGAAAAGAGATTCCGAACGCAGTGAGCGGGCAGGGCAATAGAAAGCCAATCTCTTCTGCAGATATCCTGCGCCTGAGCCAAACAGAGCTTTTTGCACCAGCGTCAAGGATTTGAACATAATCCGCTTTCGGATCGGGAGCCAATGCAGCGTCCGCAGAAGACCAGATGCCCGTGCGCGTCTATGCAGACCAAAGATTGCGCGCGCTGCAGAGTTCTGTGTCACCTGCAGACGCTGGACCAAGTAGTCTGGAAGACCCAGGAAAAGGGCATTGACATAGTCTAGCCTGGAACCGATAAGCGCCTGCACCGTAATCCGTCTATGCTCCGCAGATAGTAGTGGAAGAAACTTGCGGAGCATTTTCAGAATACCGAAACAGGTGCCGGCCAAGCCAAGAACATGCGATCTGAGAGAGAGCTTGTTGTCAAGCTTAACGCCAAGATTTTTGGCCACCAAGGAAGATTGTGCCGGAGGACACATGGCGGCCGGCCACCACTGCCGCCACTCGGGATCGATGACACAGCCGAAGAATAACACCTCCGACTTACTGGAGTTGGCCTTTAGACTGTTCCGCTGGAACCAGCCAAAGACCATATCCAGACAGTCCCGTATTCTCTCCCCATCAAATGGCTGGTCTTTAGCACATGTGAAAAGGAGTTGCGTGTCGTCGGCGTAGGACACGATCTGGGCTCCGTAAGCCTCCACCGCAGCCGCCAGGGGGACATAAAGATGTTGAACAATGTCGGGCTCAACACAGATCCCTGTGGAACCCCAACTCCCAATGGCGGCATCTCGGCGGAGCTCTGGGAAACCCAGACCGTCTGGCGGCGGCCCTCCAGAAAAGATGAAAACCATCTCTATCTCCCAACAACCAGATAAGGGCACCACGAATCCCACGACTAGGGATTTATTTCGGAAACTGGAGAAACTCACCAAAAAGGAACAAGCAAAATGGTGGGAAAATAAATCCCTTTCACGATATCTTGAAGTGGAACGAGTTCCCAGGGGTCTCAGCATAACGCTTGCACCAAGTTATGAAAGCCCGGATCCATTGATGTTAGAGGAATGGGCCACAGCAAATCTGGAATCTTCTGCAAAACTCATGAGGATTTTAGTTAAATATGCGGAGAGCGATAGAGTAAAACTACAAAGTGAAATAGAAAATGTGGAGGCGGAGCTGGAAAAAGTCGAAATTGACGATAACATTAAAAAATGAGGGAAGACATGGTTCTATGACTGGCAAAGGAGGAGGACATTATAAAAAAGCGAAAAGCTTTTAAATTTGAACGTGATAGATTGGACTAATTGAATGGACATATTTTTACTTTTGCCCGTAGATATGATGGCATCAAAGCACGAATCAGCAAGTTGGGGCAGAAATCACAGGGAACAATATCAACATCTGCTTCATCAACTGATCTAAGCTCGGCAGCGGAGAGTGAAACGGAGGGGGGGTCCCTCAAAAACTCAGGGATTGGGGTTTACCAAACTCACCCCCGCACAGGAAGTGAGTTGTTTGTGCGAAAATCGCAGGGACACCCTGAGGCCGAGGGTGCTTTCAAAGTCCTCTCAAAGCAACAAAGGGCAAACCGCAAGTGGCTCGAACGACGGAAATGTCATAAAAACAGGTGGAGAGAAAAAGACCAATCGAGGCAAATGGAACAAAAAACGGGGACAGACCTCAGTGCCCCTTCAATAATCAACCTGACAAACATCACTTTAACACCTAAAGATATTGCCATTCTAAATCTGGGATTATCATATTGTCCACCCAGAGATTTCAATTATGCTAATACGAGGATGGATGCTTTTAGGTTTGTCAGGAAACTGAAATTAAGTAAATTTCACCGCTTGCAGCCTTACAAGAAATCCAAAACGGTGGCAGTACAAAGTCCCTCATTACTAACTGCAGGGGAAGGGCCCGCCTTTCAGGAAATCTGGGACCTCCAACGGGAGAGCTTGGATACGAGTTTGAGGGCAACAAGCACTACCATATGTGGCACCGGAATCGGAACCACACCGTTTAAAGCCAAGTCCACCTTTTTGCCAGTCCTAACACATGACAATCTTGATGTTTATCATGAACTCATCATAGAGGACCTAAAAAAAACTGTACGCTGCCTCCAACAAAAAGCAATTGGCCATCAATAGACAAAACCAAGGTTATAATAATTTGGTCAACAAACTAAAAGCCGACAACAAAATAATAGTGAAACAAGCTGACAAAGGAGGAAACATCGTCCTTTGGGACCGAGAACAATATATAAAAGAAGCTGAGAGGCAATTGGGAGATGTAGGTTGCTACAGAAAGAGCAACATATCAGCAATAAAGACGGCATGGAATGACCAAAACTCGAAATTGATGGCATGGCGAAGCAGTGACCTGATATCTTATGATGAATTCCGTTATCTCAAAAAGGATCATCCTGTCATACCTACTTTTTACCTTTTACCAAAGGTACACAAGGATGCCTCGATGCCACCAGGGAGGCCAATCATTTTGGCCATAGACAGTTCTACAGAGAGTATCTCCCGATACATTGACTATTTCTTACAGGAGTGGGTTAAACAACTGGATTCATATGTAAGAGATACTACTGACTTTATCTGTAAATTGGCAAAAGTAAACTGGAGTAATGATTTCTTTCTCATGACTTTGGACGTGACCTCACTTTATACGTCTATAAAGCATAGTGATGGTGTAAAGGCAGTGGAACGTTACCTGGACAAGCGCCCCATGGATTGTATACACCATAATAAAATGATTGTTGGAATGCTGAAGCTTTGCTTAGAACAGAACTTTTTTACATTTAACAATCAGGTATATCAACAGATGAGAGGGGTGGCCATGGGGGCCTGCTTTTCCCCCAGCTTCGCGTGCTTGCACATGGGGCTGTGGGAGGAGCGGGTCCCCATGGATCAACACAGGGACATTATGACCAACAACGTGATGTTATACCTCAGATATATAGAGGATCTCTTCATGATATGGAGGGGATCTATTGCGGAAGCCACTGATTTTGCGAAGGAACTGAATGTCAATAATTTTAATTTGCAATTCACCTCACAGATTCACAAGGAGTCAGTCAACTTTTTACACGTTGAGGTCTATATCAAAGACAATAAGTTAGAAACAAAACTACATAAAAAAGCAACTGCGGAGAATACGTTGCTTCATGCAACTAGTCAACATCCACAACACCTTATCCGCAGTATCCCCGACGGGGAGATGCTTAGGTTGAGAAGAATATGTAGTTCAGATGCTGAATGTGATCAAGCTCAAGGGGAAAGTAAAATATGGTTCCTTAACAGGGGATACAGTAATGAAATAATCGATGGGGCTATCAATTGTACAAAAAAGATCACGAGGGAACAAGCCCTAATACCCAAAGTAAGAGCTGTTACAACAGGAAGCGGTAATGAGCAAGTACAACCAAGAGCCATTGTCACTTATACCAATCAGCATTCAGAAATCAGGAAAATCTTTACTAAGAACTGGAATCTGGTCAAGGGAGACCCGATAATAGGAGGTTTGGTAGCCAACAAACCGGACCTCACATTTCGGAGATCCCCAACTATGGCCAATGCTCTGGTAAGCAGTAGTCTTGACACTTCAAAATCTTGGATGGATCTCATCAAAGGTTTTAAGAAGTGCCAATCATGCAAAGCATGTCGTCATGGAATAAATAAGACTTACTTTTCCAGCCCTTTCCTTGAAAAATCTATAGCAATAAGTAAGAGACTCACATGTAAGACCGAATATGTAGTCTACATGTTGCAATGCCCCTGTGGGCTCCAATATGTGGGCAGTACACGTCTGCCCGCCCACAAAAGCATATTGCAACATCTTAGGGCTATATCTGGGAAAGATCAATCATATCCAGTGTCACAGCACTTTGAATCTGTCCACAACAGTGACTCCAAGGGTATTCAATATTTTCTCGTTGATTCCATTCTTCCCCTTAAAAGAGGTGGTAACAGGGATGCTAAGTTGCGCCTGTTAGAGATGAGATATATCCTGGAATTAAATAGCAAAAACCCTGGAGGGTTAAAAGCCAGTGAGGACATGTATACTTGCCTTTAGAAACTATGAACATAATCCTGCTAATCATAAAAATATGAAAATGACAGAGCCACCGAAGGGAGAATTCGTGAATAGATTCGGCAACCTGTTAGGAAATGTAGAATGTTTTTTATGAAGCACTTGCACTTGAAATGAATACACTAAATTACTACAGAACCCCAAGGAGGACATTATAGGGAGAAATTATTAATTTGGGTATGATCATCTGTTTTACTTGTTTTTTTATGACCCACTGGGGTTAGATGTTCATGACAGTGGGGAGTTATATTCAGTTTTTAAACGACATAACATGTATATATATGGTTCTGATTTTTTATTATTATGCAAATATCATGTTTGTACATATGGAAAGGGGCGACCACTCGGTCCCCCCGAACGTATGGCGGAGTGCCTCGATCCCCCCGGGAAGCCATTTTGGGGCGGGAAGCGCGTCTCGGCTGGTATGCCCGAAGCGGCGTAGCCGGGGCGCGCTTTTTCCCGCCCTAGAGTGGGCTGGCCTAGACACCGACGTAGCCAGCCCCGCCCTAGGGGCAGGCAGGGGCGGGTTTTCGCCCGCCCTGAAGACGGATAAAAAGAGACGCAAGACCAGAAGACGTCCTCTTGTTCTTGTGCTCCGAAGCTGCACCTCCTCGCTACACGTGAGCTCGGGACGGAACGAAGAGCCAATTTTGAGCGTTTTGATCTTTTTCTTTGTCTTCTAGATACTTCCTCGGAGAGATGCCCAAGAAAGGCGCAAAGAGAATGACGACCGACCAGATGGTGCGGGCCCTTTGCAAAGAGGTGTCCGACATAAAGAAACGGTTGGCGGAGCGAGATGGGGAGGAGGGTTCGGGCCCTGCGCCGGCTGGAGGGAGACCTAAGAGGCCGAGAAGGGTTCCAGCCGGTGGAGACGTCCCGGTTCCCTCTGCCCCGCTCGAGGCGCCGACCCCAGTACCGATGGAGGGGAATCCAATCCCCGTTGTCGTCACCCCGACATCCAAGGAAGACGTGCCCCCCGAGCTGGCAGCACAGCTAGCAGCATGGTTGGGGGATAGTAGTGATGGCGCCACGGCTGCCGAGGCACAGGCGCTGATAAAAGGGCTTCGTGAGAAGAGAGAGGCAGCTAGAGTGGCTGCGCCGTTGGCGGGGATAGACAAGCCGCAAACGGCAGAAGCTGCGTCCGGTTCAGGTAAGCGGCCATTGCCGATTGCAAGGGACGAGTCAGCACCCTCTCGTAGAGAGAGATTGGGACAACATGTGCCTTTGGCTATAAAGGAAAAGATCTGGGCGGGGGAGTACGTGAATATTTTTTCCCTGCTTGTTGATCATTATGATGTGGAGCATGTAAAAAGTCAGAAGGACCTAATGCATCCGAGTGTTTGGCGTGCAAAAATGGCCGCCTTTAAGGTAAATGAAAACATTGGCAACTGGGGCAATGCATGGGGTATTTTTACATCGATTTTGGGGGAACGTAGGCCCGAGTTGCTTTCTGAATTTCCCGTTTATCAATCACGTATCATGGGTTACTCGACAGCGTATCAAGGTAACCATTGGTTTTGTTATGACAATCTGTTCAGGAAAGAAAAGGAACATAACAAAAGTTTGACTTGGGATTGTTACGATTCTGTAACCTGGGATAAAATGAAAGAATCAGGAATATTAAGAATGCCATTGGTCGGGAACAATGTTGTTGATTACTCCCGCCAAAATGTGGGGACGCCCTTTCGACCAAGTACGAGCACCGACGACCAGTCGAGGCCCGCAGGCAATACAGGGAGAAAGGGTTTCTGTTTTAATTTCAACAAAGGGAGATGTACCAGGCCTCCGGGATCGTGTAAATTCAAACACGAATGTAGTACGTGTGGGTCATCCCATCCTGAGTCATCGTGCAGAGCCAGAACGAGTGAGAATGGGGGTAAGGGAGGCGCCAAACAGGTCTAAGCTAGGCCGAGGGGCGCCTTTACCAACCCCGATTGATACCTTGGCAATGATTCCCTGGCTCAGCGAATACCCGGATCGTACTTCTGCCGGGGTGCTGCGGAACGGTTTTACACATGGTTTCCGCATCCCGGTAGGGGACTTTCAGGGTGTAGGGATGTGCAAAAATCAACTTTCCGTTTTACAACATACATCTGTCGTGCAAGAGAAAATTCAGAAAGAGGTTAGCCGGGGACGGGTCGCCGGCCCGTTTAGTGTACCCCCGGTACCGGATTTCATTTGTTCTCCGTTAGGGGTGGTCCCCAAGAAGGACCCAGGTGAGTTTCGTTTGATCCATAATCTGTCTGCTCCACATGGTCTTTCGGTGAACGACGCAATTGATCCAGAAGTTTGTTCGGTGCGATACGCATCTTTTGATGAGGCAGTAGCCATCTTGAATCGCCTGGGGCACGGGACGTTGATGGCGAAATCAGATATCGAGTCAGCGTTCCGGTTGCTCCCGGTACACCCAGACGATCAGCGTCTTCTGGGATTCGGGTTCCAGGGGTCATTTTACATGGATAGGTGTATGCCAATGGGATGCTCTATATCATGTGCTTATTTTGAGCAATTCAGTACTTTCCTGCAATGGGTGTTTACTAAGAAAACGGGTTTTCGAAATGTAATGCATTACCTTGACGATTTTTTGTTCCTTGGCCCCGCCGGAAATCCCGAATGTGCCCAGGCCTTAGCTGAATTCTGTGTGTTGATGGGTCATTTTGGCGTGCCATTGGCACCGGGTAAAACCATGGGTCCCACGACTTGCCTCGAGTTTTTGGGGATCGAGTTGGACTCAAGGGAGGGGTGTTTCCGTTTACCAGCAAGCAAAGTGTTGAAATTCAGGGCAGCCCTCCAAGTCTGTTTGAATACACCTAAGGTTACACTGCATCAGTTGCAACAATTAGTGGGAAAGTTGAACTTTGCCTTGAGAGTGATCCCAATGGCTCGCCCTTTTTCCCGCTCAATTGCCCAAGCGATGGTTGGCCTAAAGGAGGGTCATCATCGCACGAGGTTATCGGCTGAGGTCCGCCAAGACATGCGGATTTGGTTAGCATTCTTGGCGGACTTCAATGGCCGAGTCGTCTGGAACAAGCCAGCCGTGTCCTCAGAAGAGCTTGGGCTATGGACAGATTCAGCAGGAAGCATAGGTTTTGGCGCCATCTTCGGCACAAAATGGTCTGCTCAAAGGTGGCCCCTATGGTGGCACGAGAAGGGGCTAACGAGTAATATTGCTTTCCTTGAACTATTTCCCATTCTGGTGGCCCTGAGAACCTGGCCAGAAGGTTTCAGAGATCATTCTGTCGTGTTTTGGTCCGACAATATGACCGTGGTAGAATGCATCAATAGTCAGGCAGCCCATTGTAAATTGATTTTGAGGCTGCTCAAAGAAATTGTCCTACTGTGTATGCAACTGAACGTGGTATTCAGAGCAAAACATGTCCCAGGGGTGATGAATCAGGCTGCTGATGCACTGTCTCGTTTTCACATGCAGGCTTTCTCGGGTTTCCTTCCTTCAGCGGACCCGGAGCCGGCACCCTTCCCCGAAGCTCTCTGGTCTCTCGGTGCCCCGAACTTCGTCACCTCGTGGGAGAGAGTCTAGCACCCAGGACAAGGAAGGCATATGAAGGGGCGTTCCAGGCCTATTTAGCCTTTTTGGGGGCAGAGAGAGGGGGTCTTTGGGGTCAGGAAGAGTGGGTAGTACTTTTTCTGATGTCCTTACGTAGGGCTGGGAAATCGGTGGCTACGGCCCAAAGGCATCGTGCCGCCATTTCCTTTGTTGCCAGGGCCCATGGCATCCTGGACCCAACAGCGTCTTTCACAGTACAGAAAGCGCTGCGTGGGTGGCAACGCCTAGAGGGTCGCAGAGTAGACGTAAGACGACCGATAGGTCTAGACAGGTTGTCCCAGTTACTGGCCACACTCCCTAACACATGCTCGTCCCCTTTTGAGACCTGTTTGTTCCGGACTGCATTTACGCTGGCGTTTCACGGGGCTATGAGAATTAGTGAGCTGGTTGCAAGGAACAAACAGGATGTGACGGGGGGCTTGTGCAGGGAACATGTTCAGATCAGGGGTGATGCGATGATTGTCTCCTTTCTCAGGTCTAAGACTGACCAAGATGGGAGAGGGGACTGCACGATCATTCGCAGGAACCCCGAGTCATCCATGTGTCCGGTACAGTGCTTAGAAGATTACCTAGCACGAAGAGTGGCATCATGGGGGGGGACATTGTTGAGGCATGCAGACGCCACCCCACTGACGAGGTTTCAGTTTCAACGGGTGCTTGCAATGGCCATTGCCGCAGCGGGCTTGGACCCGGGCGAATTTGGGACCCATTCCTTTCGAATAGGGGCTGCCACTGAAGCTACAGCCAGGGGTCTTAATGTAGAACAAGTGAAACGTGTGGGGCGCTGGTCCTCCAATTGTTATAAGAGGTACGTGCGATTGCACATGTTGTGAAGCTGTAATCATGTACTCACGCTTCTTGTCTTTTGTTTGTTTTCAGTTGCGCAAGCCTACGCGGCAGGGCGGACTGTGCAGTCGACCCAACACCAGGCCAGCGGTCGCACGTCACCGGCTGTGAGGAAGGAGGTGTGGGTCGTGGGCCACTCATACGTGAGACGGGCCCCAGACGTATTCAAAGCAGGTGACATGATTCATATACCTGGGGAATACGGGTACAGAGTGTCCTTCTACGGAAGGGGTGGTCTCTGTATTGACCAGTTTCAGGCATTCTTTGAGGGTTTGTTAGAGCGGATGAGGTCACCGCCGTCCATAGTCATAGTGCATTTGGGGGGCAATGATTTGGTCGCCACCGGTAGACGACTTCTCCTGGAGTCTATGCTTTCCACGGTAAGTTGGTTAGCAAGGAGAGTTCCGGGGTGCATAATTGCGTGGTCTCATATGATCCCACGAAAAGTGTGGCGGGGGGCTATCTCGATCCCTGCTTTGAATCATTCCGTTAGAAAATTGAATAACAAAGTGAGTAGGTTGTTCCGTTCCAAGACATTGCATTCGATCTCGCATAGTTGTATTAATGATGACAGTATGTATTTGGGGGATGGTGTGCATTTGTCGAGGGTTGGGAATGAGTTACTCATAGGAGACTTCCTAGCTTGGTTAAAATCGTTAAAACATGACCTTTAGGTAGGAGTTTTGTGGGGGGTCCGGATAGCCGGTCAACTATCCGGACCTGTGGCGGTAAGGTCATGATCGGTGAGCACTAATTGGTAGATCCCTATGAGTGGGCGTCACCCAACACGGATGGGAGCGCTCGGGAGAGGTGGCCATTGGCCCCTCAATGGGGAGGCGGTCCCGTCTAAGGGCGGGTCGCCGGAAGTAAAGGAAAGGCGGTCAAGGCCCCTTCCTTTGTAGGAGGGGTTACAGCCCCCTCCTGGGGAATTTCCCGGGGCCAGTGTCATCTGCGACGGCAGATGCGGTAAGTTGTGTGGGGTGGGGGGAGGTCCACGATACCTTCTAGATACCACACACAAGTCTTCGAACGACCTTTAAATGGCGTCGAGTCTTAAGTGCCCCCGTCAAGTCAAGGGAAATTGTTAGTAGTTGCACTTGAGGTAAGCCTCTGTGCTGTCGCCCCTCCCAAGTGGGAGGGGTAAGTCTGGTTAGGGATCTTGACACCGGTTATGACCTTGCCGTTGGCCCTTAAACGTTAGGATGTACAATTTCAGTGTTTCTAGAGAATGTTTTCTGTAGGATGCTAGTTCGGCTAGGAGAACCTCTGTATTAGAGAATATGTTAAGGTTAGCCAAACATCGCAATGTGATAATGAAATTGTACATAATATGAAACGTTTAATGTTTTAATTTTTTGTTTTAATAAATACGGCCGGGATGGTTACTCCATCCCACATCCAAAAACTTTAAGAACTGTTTCCGGTTTTCCTCCTTTTGGGGATTGTGTTGAGAGGGGGTGGCGGGTATCTCAGCCATATGGAAAGGGGCGACCACTCGGTCCCCCCGAACGTATGGCGGAGTGCCTCGATCCCCCCGGGAAGCCATTTTGGGGCGGGAAGCGCGTCTCGGCTGGTATGCCCGAAGCGGCGTAGCCGGGGCGCGCTTTTTCCCGCCCTAGAGTGGGCTGGCCTAGACACCGACGTAGCCAGCCCCGCCCTAGGGGCAGGCAGGGGCGGGTTTTCGCCCGCCCTGAAGACGGATAAAAAGAGACGCAAGACCAGAAGACGTCCTCTTGTTCTTGTGCTCCGAAGCTGCACCTCCTCGCTACACGTGAGCTCGGGACGGAACGAAGAGCCAATTTTGACCCACCCACCAGCCCCTGAGGACAGCAAGTTGTTGTGCAATAAAGTGAATTTATGAGTTTGTTCTTTCCATTTCGTTTACAGGCTGTGAAAGTATCAGTTTGTTGTTGATCATAATAAAGTATGGTGAATATCGTGTAGGTTGTTATGATTAAAATGATTTGATGTAGTGTTGCATTTTATGCATGTTCTTTCGGTCGTAGCGACCAATGTTTTCATAGGTTTGAGTAAGAATTGTCGTATTTATTTTTTGGTAGGCGGTAAGGTCATGATCGGTGAGCACTAATTGGTAGATCCCTATGAGTGGGCGTCACCCAACACGGATGGGAGCGCTCGGGAGAGGTGGCCATTGGCCCCTCAATGGGGAGGCGGTCCCGTCTAAGGGCGGGTCGCCGGAAGTAAAGGAAAGGCGGTCAAGGCCCCTTCCTTTGTAGGAGGGGTTACAGCCCCCTCCTGGGGAATTTCCCGGGGCCAGTGTCATCTGCGACGGCAGATGCGGTAAGTTGTGTGGGGTGGGGGGAGGTCCACGATACCTTCTAGATACCACACACAAGTCTTCGAACGACCTTTAAATGGCGTCGAGTCTTAAGTGCCCCCGTCAAGTCAAGGGAAATTGTTAGTAGTTGCACTTGAGGTAAGCCTCTGTGCTGTCGCCCCTCCCAAGTGGGAGGGGTAAGTCTGGTTAGGGATCTTGACACCGGTTATGACCTTGCCGTTGGCCCTTAAACGTTAGGATGTACAATTTCAGTGTTTCTAGAGAATGTTTTCTGTAGGATGCTAGTTCGGCTAGGAGAACCTCTGTATTAGAGAATATGTTAAGGTTAGCCAAACATCGCAATGTGATAATGAAATTGTACATAATATGAAACGTTTAATGTTTTAATTTTTTGTTTTAATAAATACGGCCGGGATGGTTACTCCATCCCACATCCAAAAACTTTAAGAACTGTTTCCGGTTTTCCTCCTTTTGGGGATTGTGTTGAGAGGGGGTGGCGGGTATCTCAGCCATATTGTAATTAGTTTGTACAGAAATGGTGTGTATATATATGAATTATTATTTTTATTTGTATGTAGATATGTACAAAAAAAGTCATGTACAGAACGATGTAGGTCGACATGTTCCGACTGGTAAAAGGCTATTCTAGATGTAGGTGGCCTATGTGAGAAGTTGGCCTGGTATATAATGCTCACTCATTCTTAGTGATCACTTTGTACCATGCCAAGCAACCCTTATGATGATGGTTGTAATTCAACCTTGTAGACCAGTTATCCTAGTGGTAACGTGGACAAAGCAGTCTTAGGCTAAACTCTCAAAGGCATGTAAAGCCAGCTGTAATACCATACACAACCCCCTTGAATACCAAATGAAAGGGACACCACCCAGATATATATTGAAAATATATATTGATTTATTAACTATAAAATCCCCTGGACTCTTTATGAGCACAGAAGCACAAGCGTTAAATCACAAGACAGTTTAAAATACACAAAAGTTGCACAATATGGATGAGCCCTAGGGGCCACCTAAACCATATACTAAGAAAGTGGTATAAGAGATACCAATAGGAAAGGGAACAGGCCTAGGGCCTTGGGAATCGCTGGAGCTATTCGAGACTAGCAGTGACTAAGTCGGGAAAGGCCCGTGGGACTGGGGTGCAGTGTTCAAAGTGCACGCACTTTCCAATGTAAAGTCTATGGTGCGTAAAAAGTACAAAGTTAGAAAGTTAGGAACCTTCCGAGTGACCTATGGAGCTGAAACTTAAGACACGGGCCCTTGAGATGTGTACCAGTGCAGGAGCACTGGCGGAGCTGAGTTACCTCACCCACAGGAAGCGGGTGCACAGGGTCGAAGTAGTGTCGGGTTTCGTCACGCTGGTCGATGGTGCTTGGAGCTGAAGATGCTGCAGGCGGCTCGATGTGAAGAGTTCCGGTGGATCCAAAGGTGGATCTGAAGTGGTGAAGACCTGAAAGCAGAGGGGACAATGTTCAAAGTCACTAGCCAGTGACTACCGTGGAACCAGATTGGAACCAGGCGATGTCGGGTGCAAACAGGCGTTGTCGGGTAGCTTCTTTCTGCAGCCACGTGGATACCCGGGGTTGAGGACGTTCAGGAGTCAGTCACGAGCTGTCCCACGCAAGCTTCTCGCTGTTGGCGGTGTCGGCGACCTGATCGGAGCAAACAGGCCTTGGCTAATGCAAGCCACGCAGGAATCAAAAGATGCTTAACACTCGGACCAGCAAGGTCAGACCGAGTGCTCCTTTTCACAGGAGCTTGGGTAGGTCTAGAGCAACCAGACCTGCTGTGTAGTTTGTCGGTTTCGTCGCCAAGATGGCCGCTGACCACGTGGCTAGTGGCCGGGATGGCGTGTCGAGTGGCACAATGCAAAAGGGCCCCACGCAGATCGTGGAGATGCTGGAGGGCTGATCTTCGGTGCAAGGGCTGCTCGGTGGTGGGGGTTCTCAGTCCCCAAAGCACAACGTCGAGGATGCCTCAGAAGCTGCGCAGTCAGCTTTTTGAGTGTCTTCCAAGAGGTCCGGTCCCACGTCACTCGGTGCCTCCACGGGTCCCTTCTTTGCAGGGACTGTGGATCGAGCTATGAGAAGTCTGGGAGTCTGGTTCTTGTCGGGCTCTGGGCTTGGGCTCTGGCGGGAGATGGCGGCAAAGCAGACGTCGAGTTGCTGGTTGGTGCCTGTGTTCACAGGGTGACCACTCCTAGGCCACAAGGGAGATTCTCTTCAGTCTTCTGAGCAGCAGAATGTCGAAGTCCAGTCTTCTTCTTTGTTTAAAGTTGATTCAGGATGATCTGCTGTGCAATGGCACTGCTCCCACTCGTATTCCCAATCTGAGGGGTGGATCACCTACTAGGTCCCTCCTCTGGGAGGAACCAGGAAGGGGGCGGTTACACCCCCTTTCCTTTGTCCAGTTCCGCGCCAAGCCTGGGTCTGGAAAGTCCCAGGACCGGTTTGGACTGGCATATGCACGGGGACACCTTGTGTGCCCCGGGCATGTCTGATTCTATTCAGCCCTGTCCTACCCAATACACAAAACCCTTTCTGGGGTGGTGCTTGCACCTCCCAAGGCAGGAAACCCCTTGTCCAGGCCACCATCTGCCGAGTTTCGGTCAGCAGCAGGAGGCCAGACTCGTGTCTGTGGTGGCAGCATCCATTTTGTGATGCTGAGGCTCTGTTTAACTTTAACCGGGGTTAAGGCTACACACATGTCGTGTCCCTCTAGAAGGGTGGAATGCTATCCCCGTCGACAGAACTGTCGAGGGGATAGTATTCCAATTCGTATGACACCTTACTCGACATGTTTTGATAAAGCCAAACCAAAGATAGCATATAACCGCGAGGATTGTAATGCACTTAAGAGTATATGGTATGGCAATATCCCGGAACAGCTTAGGGAGTTGTTCCCGACAGCTGCAGACAGGCTCAGCTCATGCTAGAGCACCATCTCACATGTAACCACGCACTCTGCCCCCAGGATTGCAGGGGCCTTCCATAGGAATGGCTTACAGGTTAACATGTGTCCAGTTTAAGGTTAGGCACAGACATACTGTACCTCAGTAAGAGGTGATTACACCAACTTACCCCAGCTGAGTGATCAGCCAGTTGTGTCAAATATGGAGGCCAGGCCAGGGGTGGCACACTACATGCTGCAGCCCCTGGTAGGCCTTGGATACACCTATGCCCTGGGTACCTATGGTACACTGTTACAGGGGCCTATAAGGTGAACCAGTTCCAATTCGTAATGCACCTAAAGTGCATTGCCAGTAGTTTAGAGAGAGAACAGCAGGCTGTGGGTCTGATTAGCAGGCCCACAGCCACATTAAGTCAGAAACCAGTGAAGCAAAAAGCAAAAATTTGGGGTGACCATAGGATAGCAGACCCTACTCTCCTACAGCCTATTTTACTGATTCAGTAAATTTACCGAATCGGTAAAATACCGAATCGGTATTTTTACCGATTCGGTAATTTTGAAATGTAGGTGGGACTCTTCTGAGTCCCACAGGCCTTACTGAATCAGTATTTTACCACCCAATCCAATTGGGTGGTAAAATACTGATTCCAGGTGTGCATGCACATAGAAGCATTGTATAGTAATGTTCCCATTATCGGAGCACTTGAGGCCACACACTGGTTTATGAAAAAATATAACATTACTGGCCCTACTATATTCATTCTAGAATGCTTAAAAATTGTACTAAATGACAACATTTTTGAGTTTAATGGTAAACTGTTTAAACAACAGCAAGGAGTTAGCATGGGAGCTTCATGCGCTCCAACAATTGCCAACATATATATGGCCAAGTTTGAGAGTCATTACATATTCAATGGGGTCACGCCATTCTATGAATCAGTGACCGTATGGTCACGATACATAGACAAGATTTTCTTTATTTAGGTAGATAATGAAGACAATCTGGAACAATTTTTAAATTGGATAAACTTGTGTGATCAGAATATTAGATTCACCTACCATATGAATAGAACACAAGTCGAATACTTAGATGTTTTGATTAAACACAAAAATGGGTGCCTTGCTGTGGATTTATATGTTAAGCCCACAGCATGAAATACATTACTACACTATGACAGCTATCACCCTACTATCAAGAAGAACAGTGTTCCCTTTGGGGAGTTTTTACGTCTAAGACGTAATTGCACCAGTATATCTGACTATGATGATAATTCAGTCATGATGAAGTCTAAATTTCTGGCTCGAGGCTATCCAAAGAAAATAATACGAGATTCATATAAGCGGGCTCACTTTTATGACCGACAGCACCTCTTGGAGCCGAAGCAAGACAAAAAAAACCGTAAATCTAGTCTTCATCACGAAACATTCAGAGCTTAATGAGAGAATCAGACAAACTATATGTGCCAATTGGCATATACTGAATGTAAATGTTCCAAAAGAAAACCGTTTACCAAAGCCAATGTTTGCATACAAAATAAATAAATCCTTAAAAGATCATATAGTCAGGTCACGTATGCCACACAATGTATTGAACAGCCAACAATCTCTTGTAGACCTGCAACCAGTACAAGGAACATACAGTTGCTTAAATTGCAAATCCTGCAAAACAGTGATTCAGGGTCCTACTTTGAACTTTAATAAACGATTGATTAGACCCCTAGATCTCAACAATTGCAGAAGTGCAAATGTCATTTACTTAATAATTTGTCCCTGTCCGAAAGGATACGTAGGACAGACAGGCCTGGCATTGAATGTTAGATTGACGGAACACAGATCTGCAATTCGAACAAAAAAATTGACAGCACCATTGGTCACCCACAATGTAGAGAACAGTCACACTCTCTAAGATATGTCTTGGTACATTCTAGAGAGGGTACACCATAAGATCGGATTAGATGTAGACAAGATCAGAAAATTGAGGGAGGTGTACTGGATTTTTATATTGGGGACAGCAATTGAGGGATTAAATATGGAGATACCTTGGGAACAAGCAATACTGTAACAACTGCAATAAAACTGTAAAATAATTGAATTGTCCTGATTGTCCAAGTGCATGCATAGAGTCATTACATTTGTTGATTGTCAATTGATGAACTGGATATACACATATAACAACTGTAATACCTGTGTATTAATGAACAGTGCATACAGTCATCAGATGTCGATTAAAGCATATCTGCGGATAATTGGAGTGATATTCAGACCTAATATACATCTTAGAAATACATGATACATCTCTCTTCCCCAGGTCTCGAGTTAATTACACCCATATAGTCTCTTTATGATTCTATCAGCAACTTATCTAGGTACCAACTTTCTGTCATGGTTGAAAAACGTTCCATAGCGCCTAGGACAAACAGTAAATAGAACCACCTAGAAACACAACATATATGAGTGTATTCATCACTCTTATTATGTTGATAGTAATATCGTCCAACGGGTTAAGAGGAAAATACATACATATCAAGATTTCGAGTTTGTGTACATTTACGACAAAATATCAGCCTCCATGATAAAAGCATCTTATATTTCTGATTTTCTTTGCTCCGACTAAGCTACAAACGATACAGTTAGAATTAGTTAGTCATATTTTCATATCATAATAACAGCAAGCCGAAACAAACTAGCTTAAGATGGCGGATCACAATAGAGAAACACCTATACGTTCAGAACCGCTAGCAAATCCCAATCTCATCTCTCGAGATCGTTAATCTGGCGCGTTATCGAGAGCCTTAAATGAGGCAAGCACGGAGTTAACATTCTCGCGTGCGGTAATAGAAGACAAACCACACGGATACGTATACACCACATCAAAACCACAATTAAGTACTAGCTGGCGTCGGGACCGTTCGGATCTAGCTAGTTGATAGATAAGTATCTACAGCGGGATTTAACTGCTAAATTGTGGTATAAGATACGGTAGAAGCATTTCTATAAGTTGGCATAGGGTATGGGAACGTCGTCACTGTCTACTGGTATGCGATCCATCATAGCGAGATTAAATCGCTTATTTAGTTGTAGTAAGCAGGGCGGGAAGATTTATGTTTTTACACCATTACACCCGCATTTGTTGTAAATCTTTCCTTCGCTAAGACGATAGAAACATCTTTAGGGACATTTTGGGTGTCAGTCACTTTTTAAAGAACGTAATAATATAGAACTGGCACCATGGTGGGAGTTATTATATTCCTTGGCAAACGCTCCATAACGGCAAGATTGGGTTCTTGATTTGCCAGTCCAGTACCAGTTAAAAGCCGTGACATTTTAATATACGTCAGTGAGTTAGAGAATATACGTCAGACCAGCATTAATAACAACCGGGACGTTTTAAAATTCACAGACTCTATCAACACCCAATGTCATAAAGCGAGATCGTCTGGACGCTTATCCATCTAAGGTCCACGGCAACACGGACAATCACTAACACGCCCATCTTGATGTGGTCTGCTTGTAAGCAGGTATGTCACTTCTAATCAGCTTTTCAATCTTAAACTAGAATTAGTTTAAACACGTACAGTTGGTTCTAGATAGAAATTCAGTTTTTTCCATTCATAATTTTTCAGACAACAACGAGAGAGAAGTAAGAGCTCAAATAACCATTTGGAGAGTTCCCTATGAAACTCAAATTCTGGATTGGAATAAACGTTTCAACAGTTTACTTAGCAGGTACATCTCTAAGTTGTATCCTTAGTTGCAGATATCTCTAGTTAGAGACACAATCAATTAATGGTTACATGTTACATGCCCTTAATTTCACAGCTTTTCTGGAATCCTTGCCCCTTGTGCTGCTTAGGAGAGTAATTAAAGAAAGACTCCAGTCATAACATCGGAGATTCATTTTTTCCACTAGACAGATTTGTCTGATACACAAAAATAAGAAATCTATAAGAAGGTTCCCCAGTTCATTCATCCATTAGGATATTGATTTTAATCATCTCATTGTGGCCTCCTACAAAAATAGATAATCTAGGTAGGTGGGTTTAGAATATCCTTATCCGCAGATAGGCCACTCACATTAGACTTAAAACCAAAGGTATGTAATTCATGAGGTGCAATGTGTTGTAAATAATGTATATAATGTATATATGTATAGGATTTTTTAGTGAGATGTATAAATAGTATGTAAATAGTTGTAAAATATTGGCACACAATTGTATAAGTTAGAATAAAAATTGGCTAGTTTAACTAGACATGGTCCCAATGGAGTAAGGGAAGTCCCTTGTGTATAAATCATTCTCATATAGAGTCTTTATATAATTGTAGCAAAAAAAGTTAGACGTTGTGATTTAAGATCAAATCTGCATGATTATTAACTAAAATGAAAATGTTTTTTTTTACTTATTATAGTATCAACTTTTTACATAGAAAATACAGAATTCCTGAGGAAGGCTAACCGCCGAAACGCGTTGAAGAGGAATTGGCTCTGTATTACAAGAAATGACTAATGAATTGGTTGTGATTTATTTATAATTGCAATTGACAAAGATGTGTATATAATCACTTGTAACGTGATGCATTTTATCAAAAAATTATAAAGCATGTCAAAACAAATCGTTTTGAAAAAAAATACATATAAAAATGTGTACAAAAAATAATTTTGATACAATAAATAAAATAAACTAGCAAAAAGATTAAGAAAACATTTAGTAGTTCATGAGTTGATTTTCAGCGTCTAACTTGTGCTGATGAAATGCATGCACACCTATGGCATGTGACAGACAGACATGCCCTTAGGGCATGTCTGTGTGCCACATGTCACACATGCCTGAAATCGGGGTGCTAGAGGGTGTCAAAGTGACACCCCCTGCACCCTTGCAACATTCGGTATTTACCGAATCGGTAAATACCGATTTGGTAATGCCCATTGATTCCTATGGGCTTCAATGCCCAAAGGAATCAATGGGCATTACCGAATCTGTATTTACTGATTCGGTAAATACCGATTCCTACAGAATCGGTAATTCAATTACCGATTCTATCTACATCTCCCCCCTTCTATTTTACCGATTCATAAATACCGAATCGGTAAAATTCGGTATTTATGAATCGGTAAAATATACTTACCTACATCTGGCCCCTAGTCTCTTATGAATGAGCAAGATATTTGTATATATATGAAATTATGGACAAACTTAAAAATCCATGAAATTATATGTAGAACCTTTTAACATTCAATGGGCACTATGGGCCCGATGTAGGTAGGCCGTTACCGATCGGTAACGGCCGAAAATACCGATTTTGGGCCCTTACCGATCGGTATACTGCCATCGAGATGTAGGGCAAAGAAAAACGTCCAAATCGGTACAAATACCGAATCGAAATGACTACCGAATCGAAAAGAATCCGATACGTACATACCGAAATTCGGAAATGTAACGAATCGGTAACACACCGATTCGGATTAAAATACCGAATCGGTCCATGTACCGAATCGGTAGTGACACATAATCGGAAAATATCCGATTCGGTCCATGTACCGAATCAGTAGTGACACCGAATCGGAAAATATCCGAATCGGACCATGTACCGATTCGGTAGTGACACCGATTCGGAAAATATCCGAATCGGACCATGTACCGATTCGGTAGAGACAGCGATTCGGAAATAAGCCAAATCGGATAACCTACCGAATCGGTAGAATCACCGATTGGGAAAGTCCCCGATTCGGACAGATAGGGAGATGTAGGGAAGCACAGAAATACCGATTTTGGCTCTAAATCGGTATTATTCACTCGGTATTTACCATGGATTACAATCAGGTGGTAACCAACTCCAACCCATAAAAATAGACCCAAAATGCATTGCAACTTGCAGGATGGCAGCTTTTTATGTCATTGCAAGGCGGCTACGGCTACAGCAGGAAGGACAGAGGGAATGGCAAAGAGAGGAACAGGTCTACAGACAGAGGATCATCCTGTTCATGCTCACAGAGGCAGAGATCCTACAGAGGTACAGGCTGGACTCAGACACCATTCTGGAGCTCATCAGGGACCTCAAACCACTGTTGGACCACCCCACCCCAAGGGCACACGCCATCCCAGCGCACGTCCAGGTGCTATGCAGCTTACACCTGCTTGCGTCTGGCAGCTATCAAAGTGGAGTTGCAGCGGTAGGAGGGGTGACCCAGAGCAGCCTGTCAAGGTTCTTCCACACATTCCTTGACGCCATGATACACAGGATGGACCAATACATCTCTTTCCCTGCAACCCACGCAGAACTGCTACAAACTAAAGCTGACTTCTAGCAGATGGCACAATTTCCCCAAATCATTGGCTGCATAGATGGCACGCACATTCCGATTTGCCCCCCAGCTGACACAGAATACATATACCGCAATCGGAAGTCTACGCACACCATCAACGTTCAGGTGATCTGCAATGCGAAGTGCACCATCACAGACCTGGTAGCAAAATTCCCAGGGAGTACCCACGACTCCTACATTTTTCAACAGAGCGGTATCTATGCACGGCTGATGGCTGGCGAATTTGGTGAAGGATACCTCCTAGGTGAGACACATCATCAGACCCCCATTACACAAAGTAGCTAAGTGTAATACATGTATGCATGTGAGTAATGTTACCCCTTTTCCTTCCAGGCGACAGTGCATATGCCCTCCGCTCTTTCATACTCACCCCCTACCTCAACCCCTCCACACCCAGCCAATGGAGGTATAACCGGGCCCACAAAAGCACAAGGAATGTAGTTGAACGGACCTTTGGCATCTGGAAAAGTAGATTCAGATGCCTGCACAAGAGTGGAGGTGCAAGGCAGTATACCCCCATCACCTGCTGCAAGATCATAGCTGTCTGTGCAATGTTGCACAACCTTGCGGTGAAGAAGGGCACTGAGGTCGAGTTGTCTGACTACGAGGACCATGACGACGACGATGCTGTGCCACTAACACAACCTGCTGGGGTGTCTACGCCAAGTGATGGCAGATACAGACGTGAGGAGATTACAGAAAACTATTTCTGAGTGAGTACAGATGCACAGACAGGTAAATGGTTGTGGGGAAAAGCACATTTTAATAATGTTGCAACACCGTTACCGCACTGATGTGCAACAAAATAAAATGTCAAAGTAAAGAAAACAAATGTCAAAGGTCCGGGTTGCCTCACCCGCCCTGGCAAGCCTACTTTTTGGGGCGCTTGGCAGCCCCACTGGGGTGTGCCTCACCCCCTTCCGCATGTCCTGCGGCTTCTGCAGAGCGCCTGGTGCTCCGGCACGGCTCCGACACAGCGCTGGCCGGGCTGCTGCGGCTGCTGCTGTCCCCAGCCTCCCCAGGTCCAGGGCTGGATTGGCCGCAGTGTTGGAAATGATCATTGCCTCCATGGCTGTTGTTATGCGGGCCATTCCCCTGGTGACCTCAGCGGTGTTTTGTGTCAAGCTTGCCTCCATATTAGCCCCACGTTGGCACAGTTGCGCGGTTGCAGCAGCAAGGCGGCTAATAGATCGGTTGTGCACGCGGGCATCCCACCTGCGCGATTGCTCGTGCTCGTCAAGTCTTCCGCATAGCTGTGTGATGGCTGTGGTCAGCCTGCCAAGACCTGCAGCAACTTCCTTGTTTGTGTCAACAAAAGCCTTAAACCCTTGCACCATCTCGCCCATCTGCAGGTTGTGCTGGCGGAGCTGGCGCTGGCAGGCCATGATGGACTTTGCCTTCAAGCGCTGGATTTTGACCATGCTGCCTTCAAGCCCCTGGAAGACGCTGCCCTCCCGTGCCGGCGGTGCAGTGCTGGAAATGGCACGCCTCCGGGTACTGCTGCTGCCGCCCTGCTGTGTGGGCTGGGGTGCCACTGGTGTTGTTGTGGTGGTGGCCGGGGCCTGACCCGCTGCTCCCTGGATAGGGTTGAGTGGAGCCACAACCATACTCCTGGCAGGAGGTGTGGTAGGTGCAGGGTGGGCCGTTGTTGGAGAGTTCTCAGGGGAGAACAGCAATGGGGGTGTGCCTGACATTTGTGGGGAGTGATGGAATGCGTAGTCAATTACCAGGTCTCCCTCATTTCCCTGGCCAATGGTGTTGTCCTCCTCCTCCTCCTCCAGGGCAGCCTGACTTGTGCTAGGCCCTGCCACCGCACTGGTAGTTGGTGCTGGTGCTGGTGCCTCAGTAGCTTGTGGTCCTCCGCCTGATGGTGCCCCTAGGTATAAAGAAGCATTTGTAAATTGAGTGCCGATGTATTGCAGTCACTACAATTAAAGCATTGCACATGTCCTTGCATATCCTTTGAATGTGTTCCACTGTTTTCTATATTGTGGTTCTGCACTGCCATATTTTGCCAACTACTGCTGACTACATTTACCATGATGCTTTTCTCTTGTATGTTGGTTACAGTACTGGGCTGGGGTTTGGCTGTGCATTGTGTCTAAAGGGGAGGTGTCTGGTAGGGTGTGTCATGTTGCGCATGCTTCTTACCTGTAGCTGTAGCTCTGGCTGAGCTATCCAGGGTCCCGATTCCTGTCACACACTCCCTCTCGATGGTGCTGGACACCAGTTCCTCCAGCTCAGTGAGGGGTGGCGCCGGGTTCCTGCCTCCACCAGTCAGTCCAGCTTGCCTCTGCAGCTCAGCCATCTTGCGTTTCGTCAGGCTGCGGATGTCGTAAAATCGTTTTTTTAGGTCATCAAGGGTCCTGGGGGTGACACCTACTGAGTTGACCTTCTCAGCTATCTCGCTCCAGAGCCTCCTCTTCGTGCTGTCCGGCACAGTGAGGGACAGCCTCCCAAAGAGCTGCCTGTGCACCCTCACCACCTCCTCCACCAACACCTGCAGCTCCATGGTACTAAACTTGGGCTTTCTCTTGTGGCCAGCCTTCTGGCTGTCACTGCTGCTTGCCATCTTGCTATCACAGTGCTCTGGCTCCTGCTCCCACTGCTGCTCACTGTGAATGTTCAGCTCAGGCTGCCTCTCCAGAAAGTTCTTAATGAGCTGCACCTGCCTGGGTAGCCACTCCCTGCTGGGGTGGGGGAGGGTGGATCCACCTCATTGGCTGTTTCGGATTTTACCGATTTGGATTTTACCGAATCGGATTTTACCGAATCGGGTTTTGCCGATTCGGATTGTTCAATGCATTCCTATGGGCATTTTGGCCATGGGGGTGTATTCCGACCTCCGAATCGGTAATTGCCGATTCGATATTTGCCGATTCGGCAATTTCCGATTCGGTGGTAGCCGATTCGGTACATTCCGATTCGGTCCGTGCCGATTCGGCACGTATCGAATCACAATACCGATGACGAACGAATCGTTTTTTTCTCGGTTTTTTTTTCCTACATCTCGTTTTCCGATTTCAGAATACCGATTCGGCCCGCCTCGGTATTTTGAAATCGGAAAAACCCATTTACCTACATCGGGCCCTATGTCCTTTATTATACTATTATACTATTATTATTGCTTTGATTGATTGATTGATTGTCGTTTTAAACATTCAGTATTTCCTCGCTGCCTATGAATGAAATGGTAACAGCTGCTCCCATAAGATATTCTGGGCTATAAAAGTCGTTGTTTATGTCTATGACACGTCATGTGATCAAGCCTCATTGGTGGAGGCGAAACACGTCATGGCGGATTGCGGACTGAAAACTTTGCACGAATAAAGCACTGAGAAAAGCACGGAAATGGTGGTTCTGATCTTTCCTTATTCTGCATCTTTGTAAGGAAGCGGTTGTGAATGATGATTTCTCAAATAAAAAAATAAAAATATATATATATATGGTTATAAGTACCAGCAGAGTATAGAAAAGGTAGAATTCTACCATAGTGCTAAAACAATGAATATATGCAGGCATATAGATACATGAAAGTAATAATGTGTACTCCTACGATGCAAACCCTAACTAGATGTACTTAAGTGTACCTAGCATTTATGTAGGTGAACAGCCAAGAATCCCCTCAGGGTAGAGCCAACCCCATTACCTGATGTGGGAGAGCTAAGGACCCCGTCTTGCTCTCGAGATGGAAACCCCGCGAGAGGTGTCAGACCACTGCATGCTGGAGTGTCTGCATGCAGGGACCTCAGTGTCTCGCGTCAGTGTGCCAGCATGGAAGTCTTTACTCCTTCAGTTTGCTTATATACCTAAAAGGTACCCTCAGGGTTTTTACCTAGATGTGCACTATGAGCATGTTGGCCAAGGATGACGATAGTGGTGACCCTTATATAGAGTTATTATGCAGAATATGGTAATCCTGCTGTGATACTGAGAATCCTCATGCATAATAAATGAGCCTAGATTTTGGAGAAAACCACACAGCATTTTTTCAGCACCTAACTAGGTAAAAGGTCAGCACCAGACTCTGTATGTAAAATAAAGGTAGGACAAATGTACGTAAAGGGTCATGCAACTACATAGGCCTATATTGGGGTACATTGAGGTTCATAATAACCGACTTTGGGTCAATAATTATTGAGCTTGGGTAAACTCTCATGAGGGGCTCAAGGCAGGCTTCCATAATGAAAACTCTATCCTCTGACAACCTTGACTGAAGGCTTTTATGGAAACCTGGTGTGCAGCTTCCTCCTAGCCTTAAGTTCAATTCCATCTGCCTATTTACTTGCATCAAATGCTTTCTTTGAGCCAGCAACAGCCCCAAAATTCCACAATAGCATCACAGACACTCTGTACCTCTGGAAGGCATTACAGTGCACCCATGAGGGAAAGTCAGCCAAGCGCTCACACAGTTAATCTCCAGTCCAGTGACAGCACAAATTCAGAAACTGCTTTGAAATTATAATAAAACTGAAGCAAAACCAGCACTGGCCAATGAGTCTCAGATTCACTTCTGCCAAGCTGCTTTCAGACACAAACAATTTAACTGTACAACATATAGGCGTTACAGATTCCCAATGAATAATTAATTGCTAAATGTCTAGGGACATATTTTTTACAATCATCCATCAGCACAGGAAGTGACATCACTGAATTTCCATCACCCATCCGGACAGAAAGGGTCATCACTGGATCTCCCACCTGACGCCTACACAGGAAGTGACACCACTGAATTTACCCTCATCCATCTGGACAGGAAATTACATTACTGGTTTTCCCACCAAAACCATCTTTAAAAGAAGAAGCCAAGCAAGAAGACTTCATTTCCTATTCCAATCAGCACAGGAAGGGACATCACTGGATCTCCCACCTGCCGCCTACACAGGAAGTGACACCACTGAATTTACCCTCATCCATCTGGACAGGAAATTACATTACTGGTTTTCCCACCAAAACCATCTTTAAAAGAAGAAGCCAAGCAAGAAGACTTTTTTTCCTATTAACCATCAACACCGAAAGTGACATCACTAGATCTTCCATCATCGACCTACACAGGAAGTGACACCACTGATTATCCCATCATCCATCTGGATAGGAAGGGACATTACTGGTTTTCCCGCTAAAACCATCTTTAAAAGAAGGAGCCAAGCAAGAGGACTTTTATTTCCTATCATCCATCAGCACAGGAAATGGCATCATGGCACCTCCCACTCCTCTCACATCTCAGGACCTACTTAATGGCAGCTGCAACACAAAAGCACCTGTCTGTGCCCGTTCACACCTCATCCGGTCCAAGCGCAAGGAACCCTGTTCGAATCACCACCCACCAATAGTCTGCAGCATTCTTTAGGATGGTAAATCCTGGACGCTGTTACCCCAATTGCTAGTGTGATGTGCCTCCCACCATAGTCACCTGCATCCTCTGCGAGTTCTCCAGCAGCCATCCACCCACGCCATCCAAGCAAATACTAACAACGCCCTCAATACTCCCTTCCAACACACAAGCAAAACAACACATAAACCCCCACACTACAACACATGCCACAGCAAACCTGCAAGCCAACTCCCACTCGCATGCATGCTTCTCAACACACGATCACTCAGCAAACACACAACTTAAATATAGAACCTACTGAGTAGAGATGCACCAACATCTTCTTCATCAAGAGACCAGGCTCAACCTCTCACTGGCTCCTGACTGACATAGCCACTACAAAAACAATGGGCAGCAAATATGCTCTACAGGACTGCCTTCACAAGCCAGAGGGAGGACTCGCTATCATCTACAAGGAATTCATCAAATGCACAACATCCACAGAGAACCCCACCCCATTCATGGAACACCTGGAGTGTGGAGGAGTGTGGCTCAATGGTTAGAGCGGCAGACCCTGATGCAGAGTTCTGGCCCGGGACCAAGGTTTAATTCCTGCCTCGGCAGGTCTTGGGCTCAATTTCCTCGGACCTGACAATTCTCGCCTCGGTGCCTATTCTAATCATGGGCCCCACGCTGCAACTCTGGGCAATAGCTTGCTTAACCTACACACCGGCCCCAACAGTGCTAGGATGCCTGGCTTCACCCTGGGGGTGCCCAGGAGTGAACACTCCACAGGGAAAGCCAGGAAGGGTTCCACAGCGGTATGAGTAATAGCGCCAGGAAACCGCTTGGTGACAGTGCGCTCTACAAATACCTTGACATTTTACATTTACAACACCTGCACTTTAAACTGTAAATCTCTGAAAACTTCACCCTGAATGGAACCCTCACCTACCAACCACCCGGACAATGAACCACATTCTCCAACCTCATCACCAACTTCGTTGCCCCGCTCAGAATCGACTCCAGAGCCTAAACTCTTGTTGGTGACCTCAACTTTCACCTGGAACCAAAATAATCCCTGCTCCATAGCACTTCTCGAAAACTTGAGCAACATCTGACTCACCCAGCTCATCACAGAACCAACACACACCGCAGGAAACACACTGGAAACATATTCATCACAAGTGACAGCATCAAATATAATCCACCACACCACTCACATGGAACAACCACTCCATCATCCATTACCAAATCAACACACCTTAAATCAATAACACACTCAGGTTACGCATTCCGAGCCACAGCTGGGGCAAAATCAAAGAAGCACACTGGCGCAGAGCCCTCAGCACGGATCAACTTAGCTCTACAGACAACCTCAACAAAAACATCAACAGCTTCAACAACTGAATCAAGAACTGTGTGGACTCCTTACGACCCATCAAACCAACAAGCACAGTAGACCATATAAGCAGGCCAGCTGGCCCGCAGGAGATCTCTGAGGCACCAAGCTACACTGTAAATAGCTAGAAAAGAAATGGAGAGCCAGCCATGACACCACAGACAGAACTACCTACAAGGCTACACTCAGAAGCTGTCACCAGCAATTAAGAGACACCAAGAAAAAAACACTAGTAGGCCACATCATTGGAAGCTCCAACATCTGCATGGATATTCTCTCAGTAGTTAAGGATTTCATCTAGCCCTTAGCCACTGTCAACAACATCACTGCTTCCAAACAACTCTGCAACAAAATTGCAAACATTTTCAGTAGCATTGAGCACCAACTCAACCCCTGTGGACTCATTGCTAACCTGCTCACCACCAACAAAGACGGCCACCTGACCAAATGGACAACCTTCACTAGAAACAACACAGAACCAATCATGCTGACTATCTACTCAGGGGCCCCAACAGACCCATAACCAACTACATCTACAACCTGGGAACATCACCAATCAGCACCACCCTGACCCACATTATCAACACCTCCATCAAGCCTGCCACTTTTCTGGGTGAATGGAAACTTGCAGAAATCAATGCCCTCCTCAGGAAGCCCACAGCAAACCAGAATCAACAGAACAAAATCCAACCCATCTCCCTACTCTCCTATCCAGTCGAAGTGATTAAAAAGGCCATCAAAAAGCAACGGACAACCCACCTCAAACTTCACCATCCTCCAGACAACAGGATTCTGATACAAGCACAGCACCAAAACAGCACTCATCGCTGCCACCAAAAGCATTTGCATCATTCTAGTCCGAGGAATACCAGAAGCCCTATTTCTGCTCGACCTCTATGCGGCCTTTGATACTGTCTCCCATAACACCCTCATCAGAAAACTCCACAAGACTGGCACACACGTATCTGCTCTCAAATGGATCTGTTCCTTCCTCACAGGAAGAACCCAATGAGTCAGAGTGCCACCTTTCACATCAGAGACCAAGAGATTTATATGCGGAATCCCAAAGTGACAGTCCCTCATCCCCACCCTTTTCAACAAATACATAACACCACAACTGAAATGAAGTCCCCTTCCACACAGGTGATTTGAAAGTTAGCTTTATTTAAGAGGTCAGCATGAGTGATCTGCCCAGGAGAGGTTCGGCACGGTAATTCCTCAGTTTCAAGCATCATGGAACCCCATAATAGACTTTTACACGCTGGAAATGAGAGTGCGATGTCAGAGCAAGATATTGAATATAACACATCTCCCTCCTCACATTTAAATGCAAATAAAACATCTGTAATATTGGGAACACAAACATATTGTAGCAAACTGTAAAGGTACGAAATTTCACTATGTAACAACTATAAAATACATAAAGCAAAAAAAAATCAGCACTAATGACAAAGAGATAATACATTCTAGGTTAAGACATTACAAAATCCTTGAACCTGCAAGGCAGTCTAATTTCAGCCGGGTCACACAACATGCCTTTGTTTGCCACTACGACATTGGAACCCTCTTGCATACCCACTTCCACTGGAACCTCCTTATTTCAAGAACTTTTAGGATCTCTCTCTGCTTTTGCCTTGTTCCAAGTATTACCATCACTCAACAACAAAGTGTATTTGTTTACTCTCGCAACTGTCAAAGCCTCAAAGTATTTAGACTCCCACTTGTTTACTCCCCGACCATTCAGGACTCTCACTAACTCACCATCTTGAAAACTCTTTTCAAAAACCTCATCATCTTCAGAGACCCTCCTTCTTTCCACACCTTTGGACAACAAAGCTCTCCGATTCTGACCTAGCATCAATTCAAATGGAGATTTGCTAATCACTCCATGTGGGGTTGTCCAATATGACGATACCAACTTACGTACCCCTTTTTCCAATCCATACCAGAACCCAACGCCAACCGTATACGATCCTTTAATGTTCTGTTCCACCATTCCAGTTATCCATTGCTTTGGGGGTAATACACAGAAGAATGTGCAGGCTCCATGGTATACTTTTCTAAGAAACTCTTCATGACTTCAGACACAAATTGTACACCATTCTCAGTGACAATAATTTCTGGTACCCCTTCTTTTTCCCACAACTCACTCAGAAATACAACCAACACCTCCGTAGTGATACAGTTGTCTAATAATCCACTATCACTATGGTGAATTTTGACTGACTTCTTAACACATTCAATGATCCAGTAAAATCAATTAGTATTTTTTTCCAAGCACCATTAGACTTATCAGAAGTTACAGAAGGGTACTTGACTAGCTTTTGTGATTTATCACTCCCTGTGCACCGCGCACAGTCTCTTATGTAGTGTTCAACATTCCATTCAGGTCCAGGCCACCAGTACTCTGCACAAATATGTCTTTTGGTAGCCCTCATTCTGATATGTCCCTTATGTGCTAGTTTAAGAACAACATTACAGAGCTAATCCTGTACCATCAATAACTCCCCTCTCAGCAGCACGCCATTCACAACCGAAAGTTCAACCACAACCTGTCAGAAAAAATCTGCCTCACACAAAGCTTTACCTTTCACAGGCTAACCTCCACAAGATATTTCATTACCTCACTCTACACCTCTCTCGGTGCCCACTCTGATCAGCGATCACACTCGGCAACTCTGGGCATTAGCTTGCCTCATCTTCACTAACGGCCCCACCAGACCGCCGGGGATGCCTGGTCTCACCCTGGAGATACCCATTAAGGGACCATCTCTCAGGGAAGCCAGGAAGGGTTTCGCAGCGGTCGAAGCGCCTTGGGACCCTACGGGTAAGTAGTGCGCTATATAAATGCCTATACATACATATACATACATCTTCATTCAGCACATTTGTCCAGTCCTCCTGGGATATCCTTCCTTCCACAACTGCCATCACAGGGGCAACCATGCAATCTTCACTTTCATCCACCTCCTTTTCTATTCCATCAACAGTCAACCTCGACAAGCAAAATTTTTTTTTTCTTCCTGAGAAATACTCTACCCTCCATTAATTTCATTGATATAATTGAAACGTAACATGGTCATCTTACTTGTGTTTTACCCAATATTATGTTAGAATTTATATGGCGAATACATTATAACTGCATATTGGGTGTAGACACAGTTAGTAAATATAGATGTTGCGTTAGTCAGGTTAACATCTGTGCCACTATTTTAGCTCTTGAAGATGCCATTTTCTCTTACAATGGAAACTGTTACTTGCTCATTTACAAGAAATGTTCCTTGGTAAGTTTTGTTTCTCCAATGCTGAAACTTGCTCATTAACGCATGCCTTTTCTGTTACATAGAGGCCTTCTCCCATCTGTCTAGAAGGGAGAATAGGCAAGACAACCTTGAATAGTAAATAGCTTGTTCCAGGCTGCGGAATTGAAATTATGTTCTGTGCCCCCATTGTATTACGACAGCTACCAGAACTTTTCCATAATGGGTGGGTCTTTGTGGGCTCCGCAACCTACATAATGTAACTTTATGCTTGTTAGAGTCAGCCATCACAGGAAGCTGGTCAAACTGGACTCCACTGTAGTGTACTTTATCAATAAAGTAGTTTGCTTGTATTTTCTGCTGCGTCATTGACACTTCATTGACTGGAAGGCAAGAGGAGGTCGTGAGTGACCCGGGTGACCCCAGTGGGCCACTTCCTTCATCCTCACCCATCAGGCAATCCTTGGAGAGATCCTACCAGAACCCCCTGTAGAAATTACTTCCAACAATGGCCTGCAATCAGTTTTGATCACAAACTCAGTTCATTAACATCAAATGGTTTGAGAGCAGGCGTTGTCACAATACAACTTTTCAATGTGCAAAACTCTTTTTCACACTCATCAATCTACAAGAGCACCCTTCCCTTCAACATGAGTTCTCGCATACACCTCATTTTGTCAGCACGAAATTAGGAATTAATTTAGTATAATATTCGATCAGACCGAGAAACAACTGTAATTGGTTCTTGTTACTTGGAGAAGGGGCCTTTCCATAGCTGTAACCAATGTAATTTTTTAAGAAATACCAGTTTTATCTATCCAGGGTCCCAGATACTCCACCACACTCACTCTGATCTTACACTTTTGTTTCTGAATAGTTAACCCATTTTAAGCTAACACTTGTAACACTGTTCGGAGTGCTTTATCATGTTCAACCACATTTTATCTGAACACAATTATGTCATCTTGAAAATATGTGACCTGAGACAATCCTTTCAACAAATGATGCATTGCACACTAGAAAACAGCAGCCCCTTGAACCTGTATTGCACCTCTTATGTAATAAATGAGGTCATATGGTGTGTCTCTGGGTGCAACACAATCTGGTGGTATGCTGATGACAAATACAGGGTTAAAAATACCGAAGCCCCCTTGATGGTTGACAGCATTTTGCTATATTTGGAAAGGGATGCCGGTCTACCCAAATAGCCGCACTTAAATTCCTCAAATCCATGCACAAACAGAGATCACCATTGCTCTTCTTAGATATCACTACTGGGGCCAACCATTCTGATGCCCAAATCTCTTCCATAATGCCCTTGTTGCACAAATCTTCCAATTCCAGACATATTTGCTCTCTCATTGTTAATGGGACCACCTAGAGCTTGTGGACTTTGGGCACCGCTCTCTCTTTAAGAATGATTTTGTGCATGAAACACTTCAACACTCCTAACTTGTCACTGAACACACTTGTGAACTCTGTGTATAAAAAATTACAAGATGCACTACCAGTCACCTTTATATCCGACTGGGCTCCTAGAACCTGCTCAGGGTGATTTAGATCCAATCTTATGTCCAAATATCTTTGTTGCAGCCACCTAAAAAAAGTCAAACTGTCTTTGGCAAAAGAAACTTTTGAGAGTTCCTCCACCTCTTGCAATTCCAGATGAGCCTCAATAAGATCCACTAAATCTATGAGCTTATTCCCATACATCACCAGTTTGATGTCAGGCGGATTTACAATATGGTCAGGAAATCTGGAAAAGTGTTCTTCAGCAATCAGAGTATATTTTGTACCCAAATCTGCCATATCCCATGCTATCCAGTTTAATCACTAAAAAAAGGTTATTATCACATACATTTCCCACTTGTACAACTTTTAATATAATCCCAAGACACACATCTTCTTCATTAGTATAATTTTCCATCGTACTAATTGGAGTCTTGATATATTTCTTCTCTTTCCACATATTGCAACCCCTCTCGTCTTGCACTTGTGACAGTCTTGACCAATCGCAAGACACATTTCACTTACAGCCAAATGCCCCTTCAGCCCACAATTGAAACAAACCCATGAAGCATTATCCACCCCCGCCTGGAGTTCAGAGTCTTGTTGGCTCCTTCTTTCTTTGTTTTGTGGCTTTCCTTCTGCACAGACTTAATCTTTTCCTTAGTAGCCCATTCTTCCAATCCTTCAACTATATTCTGCTCTCTCTTCACTATTTCCACAGCTTTTATTTAGTGTCAAGTCTTCACTATTCACTAACTTCTCTTGAATCGTTTTGCTGTTAAACTTCCACCAACTGATCCATTATCATCTCATCCAAACAGTTTCTGTAATCACAAGTCCCTTACAAAGACATTAACCCAGCTACATAGCTCTCCACTGATTCTCCAGGTAATTGGCCTCTTTTCAAAAATGTAAATCTTTCCACCACTACGTTTTTTTTCTTTCCAAAATTCTCAGTGAGTTGCTTCATAGACATGTCATACTCATCTGCCTCTTCATCAGTATCCTCCTCATCAGGAATCGGTGGAAGATGCTTTCAAATTCTCCTCCCTTCAGCACCTAGACAGTGTTTAAGAAAAACTAACATTCTTGCTGAAGTAAAAATACTGCCCGTATGGCTTGCAGATTCACTTCAAAACCTTCTTTCTATTCTTCCCAAGGTACCACAGGTTGGCCTGGTCCAAGGAAGAACATCACTGGAGCAGATAAACTCTCCATCTCACACTAGTGTTCAAATATATATTCCAATTACAATACTAATTCAAATGATATTTAACACAGTTCCACTAGAGGGCAATCTTTACTTATTTAAAAATGAGACAATATTTGTTAAATCACTTTTCAACCAGAAAGTGGCGGCGCTCTATTGTTACTCAGCATGCTAAACTCTTGCACCTGGCCAACTAGTGTAATCATTAAGATTGCTGCTGCATAAATGCTTCCTCCTTATCTAAAATGGATCCTAACACATCGATGTTTAAGGCGCTGCCTTACTGCAAGCTGACTGTGTCTCACGCTCTGTTATGTTATGTTATACTATTTTATAAAGCGCACAGCTGCTCCGGCAAAGGGGCGTCCCGGCGCTGATAGCAGAAATTAGGAGGCTACTATCAGAAAGCAGGGCCGTTAGTGGAGGGAAGAGGTGCGTTTTGATTGCCTTACGAAATGTCAGGTAATTAATTATTCATGCTGCGGATATGTATTGAGAGTTCCAGAGTTTGGCTGCAAGTGTACGGACTCGCCTCGCGCATCTCATCACAGAAAAAGGCCCTTCCTGGCACAGGAACACACAGCATGCCCTGGCACTTGTTCAATGGGCTCTTCCTCGCGCATAGGCTTGCGCGTGCCCTGATGCTAATTTATTTTAGAAAATGAAGCAAAAAAACATGGATTCCCTCAGTTAAGCATTGGTCAGCTATGACTCGGTGGGCAGACGCCTTGTGTAGCAGAACAACGCAGGTCAAACATCGACGTTGGCAAGCCTCATAGAACTTGAGACATCAAGACCCTTCACCCATGCAGTGAAACTGCAGGTTCATGGAAAATCACTGGCCGCTCACTTCTTGAGTAACGCAAGAAGCTATAGACGTGGCACTTCGTATAAGCAACTTGGGTACCACACACAAACACACCTGCCAAGCACCTGGATACACTCATGGTGATTAATGCCCTTTACAAATCAATATAACATATGGGCTACACATAAGAGACAGCTGAAGGTAAAGAGGGGCTCATTTCAGATCAATGCATGTGGTCCCTTAAGTAATTAGGGTTGCCACCTTTCCCAGAGAAAAATATCTGCCAATTATTCACATTTTAAAATTCTGCTGAAGCTCGAACACATTACTTCAACAGAACTTTATATACAATCATCCTGATTAATTTTTGACGAAGCCTTTCTGACTTTGTTTACTTTAATAATCAGGCAGGGGTCACTAAAGCAGCTCCAGAGCCCATTTTGAATTGTTTTCTTCCTATATTTACTGTTTACAGTAAGTAAAGGTAAGGTGAAAAATACTGGCGTGAGGTGATTTTCCTAATTTTTGCACCGGGCGGGACATTAAAATAGCAGGCCTGCTGGTAAATACCCGACCAGGTGCAACCCTAAATACACCTGGTTCACTACAGAAACACCAATAAAAAAAGATATCACAGAAAACAAACGCTTCAAGCTGGGCTTTAACTAAAGCTGCAGGCTGCAAGCTCTCTCCATCACGAAGAAAGGCCCCCAGAGGAACTAGGCCCCTTTCATTTGAAAGGAATGAATGCATCTATGGGCTACACACTTTAGATTTCTGTGTAGAGAGTTGTGCATGCTTGCTAGTATACACAAATCCTGTCTTGATATTTAGGGGGAAAGTGATTTGTACACAGCTATTTCTGGTGGTGTCCACTGCGGCATGGACCTGCCTTGCGACTTTGCCGCCTGGTCCAGGGTTATGACAACTACCATAGACAAGGCAGTGCATTGTGGGTAGTTCCTTGCTGACGGACACGTATTGGGTTCACATTTTAAAAACAACTGCCCACATTACGTTAGTCAGGCTATCATGGCTGTCAGACAGGGCACAAACCTGGGTGGTTATTGTCTGGTAAGGATCCCAGCATCCCTAGTGCACGCAAACGTAATTTACACATTTACAATGAATTCTGATACATTGTTTCTGTATGAATATTATTTTGTTTGTATTTAATTTTGTCACTGTGCATTCTGAATATTTGTTTGATCATGTATGCACAAAACAAAAACAATGTGCAGAAAAAAAAGCCAATCTCACAGTTTACAACCATTCTCTGAGCTGCATCAACACACAAATCACATACACTTTCTCGTCCTCTTTCACTCTTCATTTATCAGTGCTTGATTTATCATTGAGCGCTTTCTTCTTCAGAACCTCGTGATTTGTGACGATATTCTTGTTAATACAAAACAAAGCCGAACTTGTATTAGAAGATGATTAAATGTTCGGAATTGCAGCCTCCTCTAGTGGCTGCTGTCTTTAAAATTATTTAAGGTACTTTTAATTTTAGCCTAAAACATGCATGTAGGCTGTTTTCGGCTTTGCAAGTTCTCTTCAGTTTTTTGCGCATGTTACTGCGCCGCATTTCAGTTTTCCTTTTTCTCTTGATAAATTACTATTTATAGCAGGTTTTTAAAAGTTGTTTAAATAAGAAAGCTATCAATTCCATAAAATATTTTTGAAGCTACATGTATACATTTACAAGCACACATACCCAAATAATAATAATGTCAAAACTCACGATTTTACTTCTCTGAATGTGACCGACCATTAAGACGCAACCAATCCACGATTGCGGTGATTCTACCGGTTGCTTCACATCCAGAATTTCTTCATTTGTTACTGTCATATTTCCAATACGACGTGACCTCTTTTTCGAACCTGTCAGTACTATGGCAGGAGGATTTTCCTTTTTAATCATCATTATTTGGAGACGCTGGAAAGGCGAAAAAAGCCACTGTTTCATTACATTGCAAATTAATGGAGGCTATCTCCCAGGTGTAAAATTTTAATTTCAGCAAGTTAATTGTTTAATTCCTAAATTCATTTTTTACGTATAATTTTCTTTCCTGAAAATTCGATTTATGTTTTAATTAATTCTTGTTTTGTAAGAGCTGATTCATTGTTCGACATTATTTTGTTATAACAATTTTAGTTTGGATAGGGGTATTCTTAATTCACTGAAACGCTATAGTGGGCCTAAATCCGCCCCAATTCACTTTTTAGCAGAATGAATTTATGCGGGTCGGTTAGTTTCTCATTATGCACAGACCCTGTCTTCCAAACATCCCATACGAAATATAATACAGAGGCAAGCATATGTGAGTCCTATATTCAAGAATGGCACGCCAAGACATTTTACTGTAGAGTAACTATTCTCAATAAAAAACGTTGGGATGCTGTGGTCGGTTAAAGAAAATGAGAATATTAACCACATTTCTATTCTTAATGCCATATATTTGAATCATTCTTAGCCATGCTGCAGTACTCAATTTTATTTAAATGAATGATCACAGCAGTAGTAGGTTGTGTAGTAGAGAGTGTGTAGTAGAGAGTGTGTAGTAGAGAGTGAGTAGTAGAGAGTGTGTAGTATAGAGTGTGTAGTATAGAGTGTGTAGTAGAGTGTGTAGTAGTGAGAAGTGAGTGTGTAGTAGCGAGTGTGTAGCAAAGAGTGTGTAGTAGATTGTAGAGTAGAAAGTGTGTAGTAGAGAGTGAGTAATATAGAGTGTGTAGTAGAGAGTGAGTAGTCGAGAGTAGTAGTGTAGTAGAGTGTGTACTATAGATTGAGTAGTAGAGAGTAGTAGAGAATGTGTTGTAGAGAGTAGTGAGTGTGTAGTAGTGAGTGTATAGTAGTGAGTGTGTAGTAGAGTGAGTAGTAGAGAGTGAGTAGTAGAGTAGTAGAGTAGTAGAGAGTGAGTAGTAGAGAGTGTCTAGTAGTAGATAATAGTAGTGTAGTAGAGTGTGTAGTAGAGAGTGAGTAGTAGAGAGTAGTGAGTGTGTAGTATAGAGTAAGTAGTAGAGAATAGTAGTGTAGTAGAGAGTAGTGAGAGTGTTGTATAGAGTGAATAGTAGAGAATAGTAGAGAGTAGTGAGTGTGTAGTAGTGAGTGTGTAGTAGAGAGTGTGTAGTAGAGATTGTGTAGTAGAGTGTGTAGTAGAGAGTAGTAGAGTAGTAGAGAGTGAGTAGTAGAGAGTGTGTAGTAGAGAGTGAGTAGTAGAGAGTAGTAGTGTAGTGGATTGTGTAGTAGAGAGTGAATAGTAGAGAGTGAGTAGTAGAGAGTAGTGAGTGTGTAGTATAGAGTGAGTAGTAAAGAATAGTAGAGAGTAGTGAGTGTGTAATAGTGAGTGTGTAGTGGAGAGTGTGTAGTAGGGAGTGTGTAGTAGAGTGTGTAATAGAAAGTAGTAGAGTGTGTAGTAGAGAGTGTGTAGTAAAGTGTGTAGTAGAAAGTGTGTAGTAGAGAGTGTGTAGTAGAGAGCAGTGAGACTGTAGTAGATAGTGTGTAGTATTGAGTGAGTAGTAGAGAATAGTAGAGAGTAGTGAGTGTGTAGTAGTGAGTGTGGAGTAGTGAGTATGGAGTAGAGAGTAGTAGAGTGAGTAGTAGAGTAGCAGAGAGTGTGTAGTAGGTAGTGTGTAGTGAGTGTGTAGTAGAGAGTAGGAGAGTAGTGAGTGTGTAGCAGAGAGTATGTAGTAGAGTGTGTAGTAGAGAGTAGTAGAGTGAGTAGTAGAGAGTGAGTAGTAGAGTAGTAGCGAGTAGTTGAGTAGTAGAGAATCAGTAGTAGAGAGTGTGTAGTAGAGAGTGAGTAGTAGAGAATAGTAGTGGAGTGGAGTGTGTAGTAGAGAGTGAGTAGTAGAGAGTGTGTAGTAGAAAGTGTGTAGTATAGAGTGCGTACCCTGCGGGCTGTTGAGTTTGCCGAGCCCCTGTGTCTGGTCAGCCGCTGAGCTGTGGAGTAAAGTGCGTACTATAGATTGAGTAGTAGAGAATAGTAGAGAGTAGTAGAGAGTGTGTTGTAGAGAGTAGTGATTGTGTAGTAGTGAGTGTGTAGTAGAATGAGTAGTAGAGAGTGAGTAGTAGAGTGGTAGGGAGTAGTAGAGTAGTAGAGAGTGAGTAGTAGAGAGTGTCTAGTAGAGAGTGAGTAGTAGAGAATAGTAGTGTAGTAGAGTGTGTAGTAGAGAGTGAGTACTAGAGAGTAGTGAGTGTTTAGTATAGAGTAAGTAGTAGAGAATCGTTTTTTTTTTTTATTTAAATACCAGGCGAAAAGGCAGGAAACATTTACAATAATACAGTAATGTTACAAAAATATAAAACAAAACAGGTAATACAGCAGTACTAGTAAATCGCAGGTTTTAAGATTCAAAGAATGGTTCAAAGAAACAAAGAGGATAAAATCAAGAAATAAAGTTATAGCACAATGCTAATAAACCATAAGATCATTTGCAGCTATTTTCCACAATCAACCAATACCACTAGGGATAATACAATTTTTCCATTCAGTTATTGGTCGCCAAAGTGTATCTCCGCGTAGCTTAGATTGTATCCCTCTTGTTTCAAATATTGCAATTTCATATCTATAAACTGCCAAAAAGCGTGCTAACTACATCTGGAAGCTTGGAGGATCTACGTCTTTCCATCTTGCGGATAAAATTATCCTAAATACCGCCATGCCAATAAAAACTAATCTTTCTTCAGATTTCTTCAGATTTAAGGTATGGTCATGGCCAAGTAAAAATAAAGTTTCTGATACTGGTATTTTGTGCCTGAATATTTCTTCCCAAAAGGAGTTTATCATATTTTTTAACTAAGGTCAAATCAGGACAAGTGTAAAACATATGAGTGAGAGTTGCCGGCCCTTGAGTACATCTAGGACATAAGTCATTCTCACGTTTACCCCATGCAAACAATTTAGCAGGGGTAAAATATAGGTCAAAAACAGTTTTATATAGTTGTGCTTTAAGATTGCTCGCCATCAATAACTTTTGACTCATATTTATTACTTTATTGATATCTACATTCGGGTTATTCAATTTTAGGGCCCACTTTCTTTTTGTTTTATCAAAATCATCATTCTTCATACTTAAAAGGATATTATATAAAGTTCCAATTCTAGTGTTTGATCTAGATATTGCATCCATGATTTCAATTTTATATAAGCAAATTAGGGATTCTTTGGCTTTTAGTGTAGCAAATATCTGTGCAAACTTCAGAAAATCTCCGTTAGGTAATTTATATTTGGCTTTTAAAGCTAGGAAGGTTGTATCATAATCATTTATTAAAAGGTCGCCTATTGTCCTAATTCCTAGCTTGGCCCATTGTTTTAACCCCTTCGGGCCTGATGACGAGCTGGGCTCGTCATGGCGTAGCCTCCTCGCACGCTGATGCCGAGCCCAGCTCGTCACGTAACATGGGATTTAGTAAATCATCGCGTAGGAGGGGAATTGCGCTAGCGCGCATTTGGTTAAAAAGCCAGCTAGATCCTGTCCCTGAATAGTGTTAGAGTGCAAAAGTGGTGTATATCGATTAATTTTCTCAATTTGGGTATATTTAGCAATTTTATTCCAAGTTTTCCAAGCATTAACCATAATTTCTCCTTTAAAGTCTTTATAATTTCTTGTCTCGGTCTTTCGCAGTAGTAAGCCGTTTGCCTCCTGACCTACCAAAAGCTCATATATTGAGGGCATTTCAGCAGAGTCCTCTAAATTCTCTGAATTATATCCTCTAATCATAGGCGTAAGTTGTTTTATCTGTGCTGCCCAATAATATAATATCATATTAGGTATAGTGAGGCCGCCTTTATCAACAGGAAGAGATAATAACTCAAGGGATCTCCTAATCTTTCCATTCTGCCAGACAAACTTAGATATGAGAGAATTTATCAGCATTAATGTTTCTTGTTTAATAGCAAATGGGATTGCTCGAAACAGGTAGAGGCATCTAGGTA
The DNA here is from genome assembly GCF_964263255.1 of Lissotriton vulgaris. Lineage (NCBI taxonomy): Eukaryota > Metazoa > Chordata > Amphibia > Caudata > Salamandridae > Lissotriton > Lissotriton vulgaris. Next base: position 440,853,246 of record NC_141693.1, read on the forward strand.
GCGTATTCATTTTAACATAGTTGGCTCTCCCTATAATGGAAAGATGAAGGTTATTAACCCTTTCAAAATCATTCTTAATCTTTATCACTAATGGATCAAAATTGATTTTTGGGATTAGCTTAGTATTTGCGCAAAGTTCAATTCCCAGATATGTAGCTTTTTCAGTTCTTCGTGGGTCCATACAGATTGTATTAGCTGTGCTTATAATAATCGTCTTTCCCTTATTGAGAGAATATCCAGAATAAGGCCCAAATTCAGAAGTAATTTCCTCTATTTCCCGGATAGCCTCTGTCGGTTCAGATGTAATAATCGCGATGTCATCAGCGTAAGCCAGTATTTTTGTTTCGAAGTGATGGCTAATAACGGGTTTAATATTAGTACTTTCTAGTAGTTTCAAAATGAGAGGATTAATATATAATGCAAATAGTAGAGCATGGGCACCCTTGTCTAGTACCTCTTGTTATGTTAATACATCCAGAAAAAAGTCCGGCTACCAAAACTTTTGCTTTGGGGCGGTAGAGAGTCAGTAGTAGAGAGTGTCTAGTAGAGAGTGAGTAGTAGAGAATAGTAGTGGAGTGGAGTGTGTAGTAGAGAGTGAGTAGAAGAGAGTGTGTAGTAGAAAGTGAGTAGTATAGAGTGAGTACCCTGCGGGCTGTTGAGTTTGCCGAGCCCCTGTGTCTGGTCAGCCGCTGAGCTGTGGAGTAAAGTGCGTACTATAGATTGAGTAGTAGAGAATAGTAGAGAGTAGTAGAGAGTGTGTTGTAGAGAGTAGTGATTGTGTAGTAGTGAGTGTGTAGTAGAATGAGTAGTAGAGAGTGAGTAGTAGAGTGGTAGGGAGTAGTAGAGTAGTAGAGAGTGAGTAGTAGAGAGTGTCTAGTAGAGAGTGAGTAGTAGAGAATAATAGTGTAGTAGAGTGTGTAGTAGAGAGTAGTGAGTGTTTAGTATGGAGTAAGTAGTAGAGAATAGTAGTGTATTAGAGAGTAGTGAAAGTGTAGTATAGAGTGAGTAGTAGAGAATAGTAGAGAGTAGTGAGTGTGTAGTAGTGTGTGTAGTAGAGTGTGTAGTAGAGTGTGTAGTAAAGAGTAGTAGAGAGTGATTAGTAGAGAGTGTGTAGTAGAGAGTGAGTAGTAGAGAGTAGTAGTGTAGTAGATTGTGTAGTAGAGAGTGAATAGTAGAGAGTGAGAAGTAGAGAGTAGTGAGTGTGTAGTAGTGAGTGTGGAGTAGTGAGTATGGAGTAGAGAGTAGTGGAGTAGCAGAGAGTGTGTAGTAGATAGTGTGTAATGAGTGTGTAGTAGAGAGTAGTGAGTGTGTAGTAGAGAGTATATAGTCGAGTGTGTAGTAGAGAGTAGTAGAGTGAGTAGTAGAGAGTGAGTAGAAGAGAAGTAGCGAGTAGTAGAGTAGTAGAGAGTGAGTAGTAGAGAGTGTGTAGTAGAGAGTGAGTAGTAGAGAATAGTAGTGGAGTGGAGTGTGTAGTAGAGAGTGAGTAGTAGAGAGTGAGTAGTAGAGAGTGTGTAGTAGAGAGTGTGTAGTAGAGAGTGTGTAGTATAGAGTGAGTACCCCTCGGGCTGTTGAGTTTGCCGAGCCCCTGTGTCTGGTCTGCCGCTGTGCTGTGGAGTTTGTCGAGCTCTGTGTCTGGTCAGCCACTGAGCTGTGGAGTTTGCCGAGCCCTGTGTCTGGTCAGCCGCTGAGCTGTGGAGTTTGCCGAGCCCTGTGTCTGGCCAACCCCTGAGGCTGTGGAGGCGGCTGAGCTCCTGTGTCTGACCAGCCCTTGAGGCGGCGGAGTTTGCTGAAACCGGGCCTAGTGAACGCCCGAGGATGTGGGGTCTGCATGCTGAGCCCCTGTGTCTGATCAGTATCTGAGCTGTGGAGTTTGCTGACCCCCTGTGTCAGGCCATCTCCTAAGGTTGTGAAGGTGGCTGAAGCCCTGTGTCAGGTCAGCCACTGAGGTGTGGAGTTTGCCGAGCCCCTATGTCTAATCAGACCCTAAGGCTGTGGATGTGGCGGAGACCCTTTGTCGGGCTCCTACGTCTGGTCAGCCCCTTAGGCTGTGGAGTTTGGCGGGCCCCTGTGCCTGGTCAGATCCTGAGATGTGGATTCACAGCCTCCTCCTGCGCTCCTTCATCTCAGGTCAACCCCTATGAGCGCAGTTTGCCCGACCCCTCCGTGTCTGTGCATCTCCTAATAAACGGCTGCGCAGCACTTCCGGGTCTGAATGTGGAAAGTGCCCCGAGGCCTCGCTGGACAGTCCCTTCTGGGGGTCCCTTGTCAGTAACGAGTGTGCTGGCCCCTCTCTCTCAGTCCCTAAAAGTGCAGAGATACGTACCTCGGTCGACGAGAGCGCACATTCTCAGCCCCTACGAGCGCCGAGAGCCTCCATGTCTCACCCCAAGAGTGTAAAATTCCCCAGTTTCAGCCCTTGAGGATGGGAAGTTAATAACTCCGATGTCCCAGCCCCTGAGAGTGCAATGTCCCTGTATCCTAACCCCTGAGACTGCACGATACTGATCCAGCGTGGCTATAGAAATTCTGTCTCTACTGCATCACCATTCACTACCTATTACTCACTTTACTAAATATTCAACAAGGCCCATAGAACTGAGACAGAAAATCAAGAGGCTGAATCTTTGTGGCCTAATTAATCACACTATCAAAACCCCTATGTACTTTATAGACAACTGCAGTATAACATTTTATTCATAAGTAAGTAAGAAATAACATTTAATTAAACCACCTCGGCCGATGGAGCTAACTGATGGTAACGACTAAATTAATCAAGACCAGCTTGACGTTTTAAGTCTTTTATTTAAAGTTTCAAAGTTTCGATTTCAAAATCTTTATTAGCTCTTTATTAATATTCAACAACATTTTAATCAATTAGAATCATTTATTAGTTTATTGGCACAAAGGTCTGGCACTTCAAATTGCTCAAAATTTAATGAATTAAACTAAACATAAACCCTATTTCCCTAAGTTAGCTTTCTGACCTGCAAAGAAAAAGACATATAATTTTGCATTTGCCTTACGTGTCTAAGGAAAAACGGACAGCACTTCGCCCTCAGGAACAGTCAGCCCTGCTCCCCTCAAAAGGCTCAGTTCTTATACTTTTTCTGACTCACTAATCTAACTAAAAACGATATTTTTATTAAAACCAACAACCCAATTGGTTGCTGTCCATCAGACCACCGAGAGGCCACTGCATCAAAATTCCATGACATCATATTGTCATTGTCCATTGACATGAAGCGACACCGGCTTCCGTGTATTTGCAACATTATGCTAAATGTTCACGGTTTCCTCCAGGACTTTAGCCAAACTGCCTCTACTCGCTTCCTTGGCCTTGATAAGTTTACTTTCGGAGGACGTTTTTGCACAAAAGTCTTTGTTTGAGCTTCAGTTCATTTCCAGAGAAATATTTTCTTTATAAAAAAGCTTCAACATGGCTGTCTTAGCTCCTCTCAGTCAGGCCAACCAACTTCCACCAGAACTAGGCCTTAAGCCTTTCACTCGGGCTAGTATTTAAACAAACACAAAAGAATGATTAATTCAAGCAAAATAAACCCTTCTGTTACCCACCCTCCATTGCTATTATTTAACCCATTAATATATGTCACCTAGCAGAAGCGCACAAATAAAGCAGCACATTTCATATCTACCATTCTTCATAAAGTCCAGCTGAATTCTTCATATATCTGAAAGAGTAAAAAGATAGACAGACACAACATAGACAAACACATAAGCACACACCATAAAAGCACATGCCATCAAATAATCAGCCGCATTAATGTTGACAAAGACAATAGGACAAACAAAACAATGTTAGTTATGTGTTACAAAACAGACTCGCAAAGGCAACATGAGCACATTAATATTAGTCCCGCGTGTAATGTAATGTAGAGCTTTAATCTAGATTGATTAATACAACAAATCATGCAATAGCTCATTAATAAATTAGTACATGTTACTAGGGATTTAATTTCACTAGCCAGAATAAAATTATTTCTGAAACTCGCTCCATCAACTCCCTCATCTGGTGATTTCAAAATCACCAAACAACACCCAAAATTTGGAAAATTTTAAACCCAATTTAGAGAGGTCACATTTTGAGTTCTTTCAGTATTAGTCACCCTAAACCCCTGTTTCTGCTGTTTGCTCGATACTTTCAAACTGAGCTCTTCGCATTTCCTCTAACTCATATTCCTTCTCTTGTTCCTTTCTGAGTTTATAAATCCTCCTCTTTTCCTTCTGATGTTTCTTTCTCTTGTGAATCATGCAACTAATTTTTAGCAGCAATATCACTATAATAATGACAATTACTGGACAGAGCACTTTGCCGATGATTGAGCCACCGATCTCTGAAAACCATTCTTTAATTGCCTCAATTCTTTTGCCTAATCGTTCAGTGAAATTTTCTTCCTCCAGGGGTTCTATTTCTTCATGAAATTCTGTTATGTTTTTAATAAGCGACTCTATATTTTGACTCTTGTCAGGAATATAAGTACAACAATGCTGGACATGTAAAACCCCACTGACTCCTCCCTCTTTTGCAAGCAGAATGTCTAATGCAAGACGATTCTGCATAACCATGCTCCTGGTAGCAACAAGTTCTGTGTTTACCAATTGAAAACCACTTGCAGTATCTGTTGACAATCTGTCTACAATTGTAGAAACCTTTCTAATCTTGATCGAATTCATTGTTATTCCGACCATGGGAATGACTGCACCGAATATGTCTCCCAAAACTTCTGTAAAACTTTCTCTCTTAAATCTGTTCAGGTGTTCACCAAATTCAAAAGTCCCCTTCTCATTTCTGTCAACATGAAATATTTTTGGAAAAACTAATCCAAGATAACACGTCCCATACCAATGGTCTGGGAGGCTAAAATATGCCTTGTTACCACAGATAAAATAAATTCCAGGGAAAATTGGATCTCTACCACCTTTAAATCCCCATCCCCCTATGATACGATAAGTATCCTCACATTGACTGGCGCCAACAAAAAAGTTATCATTAAGTGTATTATCTCTTCTAATGCAAAATTTTCCACTAACTGGTTCATCTATATGTATAGCTGCATTTGCGTTAACACCATTAAGCTTAGCATCCTCCATTTGCCAAAACTTGGATTTAGCATGTTTAAGCACCTCATTTCTTTTGTAAACAGCCCTTCTCTCCTCCACCATATTCAGGAAAGTATTTTCCTCAGCTCTAATCTTGCATGTTAAATTGTTTCTATAAGCATATTCATAATTAAGTTCATTAGTTACTAAAACGAATTCCCTCATCTGCTTCGCAGGCTTAACTTTGTTTAAGCTATTTACAACTTTGAGGTTTGCAAAAACCTCATCAAAGTCTGAGTAGTAATACTCCAGACGACCAGTTTGATAAAACAGGCTAGCAATTACACTGCAAGTGATGCCATAAGTAAGAGGTAACATATTTTAAGTAACCCCCTCTGAGACAGAAGCAGGCAGCTTCACACAGACATAGCAATCCTTTACATTCATTACCTTAACATATTCAGATAAAGGCCTAGAAAATGAATTGCTAGAAAAATATCCAACAGATCTATCTTGATGGATCTCAGGATTATGTTCAATAATTCTGCTAGTCTTGCCAGCATGTTTTTCATGTTTAGTCTCTACCTTACTTGTTATATTAGTCTTAAGTTTCTGCTTGTCAATACCAAAAGGGTACACTACAGCTAATATTAACCAAACCAATATTAAGAGAACCACACAAATTGAAGACATTTTACAACATCTTCTTAGGATTGAACACCTTGAAGTATCTGAACTAGGCATTTTAAAAAAGAATAACAAGAATGAAAATAAAAAAAATTAAAATAACGAAAGTAATATAAATTATAAAACTAAACTAAACTAAAATATTCCCCCCTTTAATTTTTTTTTTTTTTAAAAGAACCCTAAAACAGCTAATATTCAACAACATTTTAATCAATTAGAATCATTTATTAGTTTATTGGCACAAAGGTCTGGCACTTCAAATTGCTCAAACTTTAATGAATTAAACTAAACATAAACCCTATTTCCCTAAGTTAGCTTTCTGACCTGCAAAGAAAAAGACATATAATTTTGCATTTGCCTTACGTGTCCAAGGAAAAACGGACAGCACTTCGCCCTCAGGAACAGTCAGCCCCGCTCCCCTCAAAAGGCTCAGTTCTTATACTTTTTCTGACTCACTAATCTAACTAAGAATAATATTTTTATTAAAACCAGCAACCCAATTGGTTGCTGTCCATCAGACCATCGAGAGGCCACAGCATCAAAATTGCATGACATCATATTGTCATTGTCCATTGACATGAAGCGACACCGGCATCCGTGTATTTGCAACATTATGCTAAATGTTCACGGTTTCCTCCAGGACTTTAGCCAAACTGCCTCTACTCGCTTCCTTGGCCTTGATAAGTTTACTTTCGGAGCACATTTTTGCACAAAAGTCTTTGTTTGAGCTTCAGTTCATTTCCAGAGAAATATTTTCTTTATAAAAAAGCTTCAACATGGCTGTGCTTAACTCCTCTCAGTCAGGCCAACCAACTTCCACCAGAACTAGGCTTTAAGCCTTTCACTCGGGCTAGTATTTAAACAAACACAAAAGAATGATTAATTCAAGCAAAATAAACCCTTCTGTTACCCACCCTCCATTGCTATTATTTAACCCATTAATATATGTCACCTAGCAGAAGCGCACAAATAAAGCAGCACATTTAATATCTACCATTCTTCATAAAGTCCAGCTGAATTCTTCATATATCTGAAAGAGTAAAAAGATAGACGGACACAACATAGACAAACACATAAGCACACACAATAAAAGCACATGCCATCAAATAATCAGCCACATTAATGTTGACAAAGACAATAGGACAAACAAAACAATATTAGTTATGTGTTACAAAACAGACTCGGAAATTCAACATGAGCACATTAATATTAGTCCCGCGTGTAATGTAATGTAGAACTTTAATCTAGATTGATTAATACAACAAATCATGCAATAACTCATTAATAAATTAGTACATGTTACTAGGGATTTAATTTCACTAGCCAGAATAAAATTATTTCTGAAACTCGCTCCATCAATACAATCTCTTTCAGTTCCCGGCTTTGCAAAGCGTCCCTCTTCCTCTGTCCCTGAGAGCGTCAGAGTACTGAAGCCTCCCCCCCTAGCTCCCTGCCACCTCTGCCTGAGAAACTCAGAGGCTAGTGTTTCTCTGCCCTGAAATAGCCGAGTGGCTCGTGCCTCTGTCCCTGAGGATGCACAGTTTACTGAACCCGTGTGCCTTAGTCCCTTATCATTCAACAACAAAGTGTCAGGCTTTAGTAAACAGCTTGCAAAGGACTTGCAAATACCTGATGACGTCAGTGGGTACCATCTCTCCCCCACCCCATTCTGCGTAGCTACCGGAGGAAACGCACTGAGAGCCAATGAAGTGGCTGCTAGCCACTTGGAGAGGCAGGATGAGTCCACTTGAGAGACGCGGGGCTGGGGGTGTCCCACCCCACCACATGCCCCCATGTGGCTTTGTTGACATATGGCTACTCATGCAAGGAGATGCCACCACTACTCAGACTTGTGCATTACGTACCTTTGTGGAAAACTATTCACACATGCCCACATGGCCTTCATTCACAGCCGAACACGCCCACAGACACAGCGCCTATTTATTTACTTACTTTTATGTGCACTGAAGATTCACTTGCTCTTTGCGTCCCCTTTGTGACTTGTTCACCAGGGTGTGCCTAGCTCCAGGCTGAGCGCTCGAGGACAGTAAACAGTTGAAGTCACTGTATGGCCAGAGGGGAAACTTTTACAATGTGCACAAGTATTGTGAAAGGAGAGAGAAGTATCCTTGTGCTACACGCTCTATTCCCCAAATCCTGTATACACGCTCCAGGCTTTCAGAAAAGTTAAATGCTGCATAGCCTGTAATCTGCAGAGGATCACAGAGCGTGGTCAGCATTTTATTCAGGACTTTTACTCAAAGCAGCACAACCACAATAACGATGTATTTTATTTACTACACCTCATATATTACACCTTTAATCAGTAGCTTAGAAACGCATGTGAGGCAGCGTCATTTACTTCTATAGGGAAGCACGCTCATGTGTATGACATTTGAGGATATTGTATTCTGCCCTCACTCTCGCCCCGGTGCTGGGTGAATGTACAAGTATGTGGTTGTGCCTTTCTGATCCCAGACAAAAACTCGGAGTCATTGGATGAAAACGCAGCTCTCTTTGCAAACACTGCTTTTGGGGTAGGGTTCATATCATCTTAGCAGTTGCTGAGAACAAGGAGCCTGCGGTGCTGGGAATGACTTGTATTGCTTCTTGACATGTTTTCAAAGATGGCATTGCTGGCGTAACCAGATGCCAGACACGAGGAGGGAGAAGGGGCCATCACACGATTTCTGTCGTCCCACTTGGCCGGCCTCAGTCTGCTTTCCTTCCTAAGTAAAAGGTTCTTATATTTATGGGGCCATGTGTTCATTTTCATGAACATGAACATTTTTGATCTCACATGAGATTGCACCCAAGGATAAATCGTAAAAAGAAAGAAATAACAGACGTCGAGTCATCACAAATAAAGTATCACAAACAAAGATATAACCAACGATCACGTGAAATATCGTGAATGGTGCAGGCAATTGGTTTCACCGGCTGAACGTCAATGTCTGGGGACACAATTTTATTAAAAAAGCTTTTATTGTAAATATCAAGCAAACTATGTTTTGATCAAACAGACTTATAGGTCCTAGTTTACCAAGCAACAGATTTATAGGTCCTAGTTTACCAAGTAACTTGTGAGGGTATAACGATGTCTAAACGCATATTATCATGGTGAAATGGTTCACGCTGCAGCTTGGGAAATGTAGTGAAACAATGGGGAGAGCATAGATGCTATGGTCCGTTGTTTATGTTCAGTTTTCTTGAGAAGATTCAGGTGTAATTGATTCACTGGGGGAGGGCGAATAAGGGTGGGAACGTACTGGAGTCAGTTTCTCACATCACACTCGGCACCGAAGAGGGGTTACTGGTGGCGCGAAATGTTTTTCCACACGTAATTTAACAATGGATATGGCAGTTTGATACTGTGATTTTAAGAAAGAGGAGTGATGAGCATGCCAAGGTAAGCGTAGATAAGGTTGTCAGTGCCTTAAGTTTGTTAGTGTGAGCATCGACTGACGTAATGTAACAATCCTCTTTACACTTGAAAACGGGGAAGGAACATTGCAGCTTAAAACAGATGTACCATAATGCACGTGTGATATGAGGTGGGGATAAATATAGAATGAACCAAGTTAGAGAGTACAATGTGGGTACTATTAGTAGCGTTTAAGCATTGTTTATTAGCAGCACAAATCTTGTGTATAACTGATTGGGAATGAATTTACATTGAGATAAAACTCTGAAAATGTTTTTACAATTGGAGATAGCTTAAATTGACATGTTTACTTGTAATTATAGATACCCCTGACGAAGGGATCTCATTCCCGAAATGCATTGGGTTGTTGAATAAAACTATGGCATGTGGAACCGATTGATGATTCCTGCGCTTCTTTGAATAGCGATTACACAAAGATTGAATGAAATGGATTGAATAATATGAGTTAAAAAAGGATGAAAAATAATGAAGAAAAAATAAGAAGAGAAAAAGATGGAATACAGATGATTTTGATTCATTGGATTCAAAACGAGATTTGGCTGTGCAGCTTGACGGGACCCAAACCGGTTCCTTTTTCAGTGAGTTGCCATGTGTTTGGCCCCATAAAGATAAGAAACCTTTTTCGGCGGAAGGAAGTCAGAAGAGCCTGTCCAAATGGAACAGCTCAAAAAGAGAAAAGTGGACATCACACTAACCTCTTTCCCAATGGCTGGCCACCGTTTAGCATAAACGGTGACGCCGGCCAATGGGAAAGAGGGGCAGGCTTAAATCCCGCTAGTATAAGCTCCTTAAAAACATAAAACCTCGCGAACGAGACTGTGCATGCACAGCCTTCGCAGACAAGACCTAAAAAGGATGAACTAAAATCATTCTTGGGAATGGTGGAGTTATAAGTAAGTTCATAAGTAATTTTACTGGCTGAACCTTCCAAATGCGAAAATTGCTCAAAAAGAATGTAACCTACTCATGGGATGAGGTATGCAAGGGTGAGTTTGTAGACATTAAGAAAGCCATGGCTAGCACACCCAGTTTGAAGCGCTTTGTACCTGGGAAAAACATCATAATAGCAACTTGTGGAAGCTCTAAAAGATTAGGAGCAGTTCTCTTACAGGAAGACAGTACTGGGGTGCAAGCCCTTGCCTTTGTTTCCAGAGCACTCAGCATTCAATTACTCAGTGATTGAGAGTGGAGTACTGGCTGTACACTAGGCACTCAGTAAATTCTGAGATTTCGTCTGGGGAACAATATTCAAAGTAAAAACAGATCATCAACCCTTTAAAAAGGTTTTCACAAAGAAAGGTTTGATAGAGATCTCGAGCCGCATCAAGAGATGGGTGGTGAATTTGTACAAATGTATCTTTGAGGTAGAGTATGTTCCCGGGATCAAGAACTGTACCGCAGATTGTCTTTCACGCTTAGTAAGAGAAACTGTTAATGGATTGGGGAAAGGAGGACAACAACCAGGATGATGCAATTCAATCATACCGGACTCTTGGCGGGGCGCGATAATTCATTTGATTTATAAGTCAGGTTCCCATGCCTCTCAAAACAATTACAGATTAATCGCCCTTTTAGACATTGAGGCAAAACACTACGCATCCATTCTATTGGAGGAGCTGAGAACCTAGGCAGAACAGAACAACCTGATCCCAAGGAACCAACTGGCTTCACTGCAAATTCTGGCACCATGACCAACCTATTGACATTGTCTATAATCATTGACAAAGCACTTATTACATCTAGGGTGGTTTTTTGCTGCTTTGTAGATTTCAAAGCCACCTTTGACCGGGTCCCCAGGGCTGCCCTATGAGTAAAGCTAAAAAAATGGGGGATCCCAGCCAAACATTTGGAGACCATTATCCAATCGCATTCAGGCACATGGATACAAGTGAAGCTGGGGACTGGCACACATCTGTCTCGGAAAATCATGACAACCAGAGGTTTCAAACAGGGATGTGTGCTGGCCCCACTACTTTTTAATTCATTTATAGCAGACTTACCAGCTACCCTAGAGGAAATAAATAGCCACCCACCCAAGATTGGTGGCGTGTCAACAAGTTACCTTTCATACGCAGATGACTTGGTCCTTTTTAGTCTCACCCAGGTAGGACTGCAAAGGCTACTAAACAAACTGCACAGCTATACCACCATGAATACTTTAGAGGTAAACCTAAAGAAAACCCAAGTGGTTATCTTAGGTAGAAAACGCAACCTCGGCGGTGGATGGCTATACAATAATATGAACCCTACAATAGGAAAAACATATAAATATTTAGGGGTCAACTTTGACTCCAGGGGTTCCTTTGCTAAACAAAGTGGCGAAATATCAATAAAAGCCATGAACCTTCAGGTGAATTTTTCTAAGCTCTCAAAAAAACTGTTCGGTCCAAGTTTATCACCACTACTGGAAGTCATGAGAGCAAAAATTGGGCCTACTCTGTCGTACGGCATTGACATTTTTAGGGGAAAACTAAATGGCAATCTAAACCAACATGTGACCAAAAATTACAAAAAAGCCCTCCACATGCCTAAAACTGCCTCTGCAGCACAGATCAGATTAGAACTGGGCCTATTAAATTACAAATGTTCAAATACTGGCTCGTATTTGAATCTGTGTCACAAACTAAGACAAGCAGACCCAGGTACATTGGAGTCACTACTCTGGTTAGACATTTCACAGAAAACCCAGGTGGCTCTTATGGCTGTTTTTTTAAGGACGCAGTCCAGCAAATGTCCGTGGGCGAACTATGGGATCTCAACCCCAGTAAGGCAGTTTTTAAAATCAGCATTAAGAAACGTACTCGAACTAGGTCCCTAATCGCTGATAAAGCTCATTTCGCTAAATGTAAACATGCATGGGCAATAATGAATTCTTATGGGCTGGCCACTCCCCTCCCCTATCTGTCCTGCACTTATCCCTTGCACTTAAAACTTAGCTTCATGGCTCTTAGATTGGGTGACTGGCAATTTTTAAAGGATCTACCCTCTTGACCTGGATGATGACATTCACCAGGTAAATGTGTGTGTAATCACTTATGGGGCCATTGAGGAGAGTGGCTGGAAGCAAGAACTCAACACAGACCAGTCCTAAAGAAGGTGCCAGAGTTGTTGGTTAACGGTTGGGACTCAGAAAAAAAAATGGAGGAACAGTACTGGGTTGTCAAGGAAGTGTTGTCAGAAAAGGATGATTGCTTGTTCAGAGGCACAAAGTTGATACCCCCGCAATCTAAGAATGAGATTAATAGAACTGGCACATGAGGAACATATGGGCATCACAAATACAAAACAGAGGTTGTGTCAGGACGTTTGGTGGCCAGCAGTAGATGTGGCTGTGGAGAGGGTGATGAGAGACTGTTTGCCTTCCCTTGTTCAGCTAGTGACAAGATCTTATAAACTTATACTCCACAAATGGTGTGTTGCCCACTACCTGGGGGCCGTGGATGGATGTGGTGATGGACATAATTGGTCCATTGTCAGGAGGAAGGAATACCACCTTCATCTTGGTTTTGATTGATCCGTTCTCTATGAAATTAAAATAGTTACAGATACCAGTCCCAGTGCAGTGATCAAATTTCCAGTGGAAGTGCTCATGAGAGAAGGACTACCCAACACATTACTGACCGATAATGGGACACAATTTTGCTCCTGAGAGATGATAGAGTTTCTGGATAGCATTGGAATAGGACACAAAACCTGTGCTCCCTACCATCTACAGACTAACAGAGTAGTGGTGCAATTTAACAAAACCCTTAAAGAAGGTATCCAATTAGCACAGAGCAATGGTTTGTGTTGTAGGAAAAAATAGTGAAGAGGTTGGAAGCTTATCGCCTCACTCCGCACCAGTCCACAGACAGGACACCCTTTGAACTGTTGAGAGGTCGGAGACCTAAATCAGGGTTAGTCCCAGGTTGGATGAAATGGAACAAATGTTGAGTAAATTTAGACACTAACTAGTCTTGGAGAAAAAGAGAGATAGAATTTCAAGCAGCACGGAAGGAGCGATATGACCAGACACACAAGACTAATCTTATACAGTTTAAGCTAGGGGAATGGTTTAAGATGAAAGCTCCCACTGGGCACCAATTAAGGTCACAATTCACTGAGCCCATGAAGATTACCAAGCTGTTCCGTAATGCAGTCAAGACCCAGGAAGTGAGGATTTGGAATCTTGGAAGGGTAGTCCGATGTGGGGAACCTGACCATGGGGATAAGGAAATGGAAATAGACACAGACAAGTCCAAGGTACCTGACAGGGTGAGAGAGCGGGTGACATGGATCCCGACTCATCTTAACACCTTGGCTGCTATGGCTTTTCCCCTCCTGTGTTGGGAGGCTTTGAATACCATTGTTCATGACGAGCTCAGCTCGTCATAAGCACAGCTCCAGTGTGCCTCATGACGAGCTGAGCTCGTCATGGGCAGCGAAGGGGTTAAAGAATTTAAAATTAGCTGAAACCCTCCCAATGCCTCATGGGGGGGGGGTCGGTCAGTGACCCTGACACTCTTAGAAGACAAGAGCAATCTAAGTAACATATCACTGTAGTAGATGAAAACTTGTGGAGTTATGAGGTACTATCCCTATTGTATACATTACTGCTATGTAAATCCCTTCGCCTTGCCCCCCTTGCCCGACCTTACCCAAGTTCTTGATTTGTGGTTATCGATCGAGTGTCTGTTTTAAGCTTCTGGTTGTATTAGGTCTTATGTATAACACAAAAAAAGGGGGGTCTACCAGCTTAGTTATGTGGCTGCACTGTCAATCCGAGTTAACAGAATCTCGGGGTGGATGAGTCAGATCAAGACAGCTTATTTCCAAAAAAGGTGAACACTATATGTATAGGAAAGACCAACACGTTACAAATCATTCATACATGGTTGACAAATCCAAAACAATTAGCAAAGGGTTACCATCAAATTGACTCAATGATCAGTCCTATCATATGGCCAAAACCCCGGTGCAAGTCAGGCTAGTCCCCTGATCATTGGGACTTAAAGCGCCGCACCATTAGTTGCTGGTCAACGATTTGGACCACCCATACAAACAGACCAACAATGATGGCTGATCTTTGATAGTCAAGTGAGAAATCGTGCAACAGAAAAAATAGTGGCTTTAAAATAGGATGGAGTGTCCTCCTATTTCTAACTTTATTCTACGGACGAACTACACCTCCTAATTAAAACATAGAACAGTGCAAAGATAGACAGTCAACAAATATCTGTCTAATAACGGGCCAACATGTTTCTGCCTAGCGGGTATTTTATCCCATGGCATTCGTCAGGGCCTCTGTTTTTACAATAGTTGCACTAAGTAGTGATGAAACAAAAGAAACACCACCAAAGTGAAAAAGTAGGATGTAAAAGGGTTGAGTATGATACAACCTGTACCAACCAATGACATTAACCCTCCATGTCAGATAGGAAATACGAATTCTATGGAGGAAAATGCATTGTCATTATGAACTTCCTATGTCAATCACCTATACATTGTGTTTCACCAAAGACAGTTTCAAAAAATATTGTATTTATGCTCACCCTTCATGGTAGGGAAATGGACCTCACCTCACCTGGACCTTGCTCAGGTTCTACCAGGCCCCGCACTACATAAATATAAGAGGTAAAACAGAAGTAGAGCACCCATAGAGCATAATTACACAGTCTATTCCAGTGCCCAGCATTCCTGTCCATTAGATCCCCTTACATCTAGGGACCAACATGTGAGGAGACTCTAGTAACTGAACTATGTGTGCCCAGCCCCTTTGAACTCCCAGGTCTACCTTCCAACACAAATATATCCTCATAGAGGTTAATTATCTATTTATAGTGGGACTACTACTGAGTTGCAGACTCTAACAGTAGCATTCTTTCTGGCTGTATTATCCATACTGAGCTTCCAGTGGCTTCTCATACAATGAATCAGCTATAGACTCACCTATCCGTCGGTACCTCAAAGCTCACATCTGAGTCTTGGGGGAGGCACCGACCTGTAGATGGTCTCTCTTTAAATAATTAACTCGGGTTGTTGGTGTTGTAACCCTCCGCCTCACTTGTCAGAATAGCAACAATAAATGGCAGTTCATTACACTCAAGAGCGATTATTTTGCCATCCCCAGTGCTTATCTCTGCTGAATTGGTAACAAATAACCAGAAAGCATTATTATTCACCCCGTTTGTTGTAAAGTTAAAAGCGCACTACTTTACACTAAAAATCGCGCAGGAGTTTGTGCTCTAAACTACAGAATGAGGTCATCAGCCCCATTTTAGTAGTTTGTTAGGTAATGTTATACAGTGATGACCGAGGGTCTATTCCAGCTTCCGGTCGTTCAACCGGCTACGATCGATGGCAGTGATCTAATCAACGTGACCAATGATGTGATGCACTCGGCATTTGGGCTGGGTGTGTAGCGCAAACCCTCGCATTAGGGGAGGCGCTTTCCCAAATACAAGGAACTTTGTCTCGTGTCGAGATCTCGCGGGATCTCTTGTACTCTGAACTACACAATGACCTCATGTCGGCCATTGTTGTAGTTTTATTATCAATGACGCTTCTAGCAATGTTCAGCAACCCAACTGAGTGGCTCACAGTCTTACAAATACGGTGTTTGAACCCATAGGGTTTTAGGCATTGCTGAATATTTATATCCATAGTACACAAGCCCACTCAATATGTATCCCCACTGCCAAGGGCACCAAATAAAGAGAGGGGCATCCTCTTGTAAAACCTAGTGGTACAGAATCCACTATTCTTGTGTTACATCTACACCTGTTTTAATGTAGAATGTCCCGATAATGAGGTCACTAATAGTCATGATGGTATATGACACTGTATCCCTTCACTTAGGTCATCACTACGGTAATTAACCTAAAGCCACGCCGCATGTATAATCATATATAGTTTTTTGATTTATGACATCTCTAATAGGTGGTAAAATGTATGTCTGAGTACATAGGAAGTGGGGGCTTATTCTAAGGTCATGTTAGAGTACACTGATCCCTCAAATGGATCCCTATAACAGAGTCCAGGGAATATCGTCCTTCAATCCGATGGTATCGGTCTGGAGCTTATAAATCCATTTTTGTTCCTTTAGGAAAAGGTAACTTGATACATTGCTTATATGTCCAGGTATAAAAGGCGTCCCGAGGCCTGTCCATTGGAAGTCAGTCTCATTATGTTGTTTCTCCAAGAAATGTCTTGTGAGTTTCGTATGGGACTTCTTGCAGCGAAACGAGCTCTTGTGCTCTAACATTCTCGTGTGGACTTTTCGAGTTGTCATACCCACATATCTGGTAGAGCAGCTGCATGTCAACATATAGATTAAGTTATTGCTGTTGCAGTTGCTGAAAGTGCACTGCACCCATGGTCTATTGGTACCAATATCTATCTCACTTGTATGTTTTGTCTGGGGGCAAACAGAACAAGTGCCACATTGGTGGTGCCCCACCACCGGAGGGAGATTCCATAGGGTATCGCCAATTTTCTTCATGGTTTCTTTCGGGCGTGTGTGCACAAGTCGGTCCCGAATGTTGCTGGCCCGTTTGAACGCAAATAGGGGCTGCGCTATCTTGTCCTGGCTATGATTGAGAATGCGCCAGTGTCGCCTCACGATTTTTTGGATAATGTTGCTCCTAGTATTAAAAGTGCTCACAAAAGTGAGTCTTTCTAACGGTGGTTTTGGAGTAGGAGGTTCAAGGAGGGCTTCTCTGTTGTTATTCATTGCTCTTTTCCTTGACCTCTTGATCAATGAACTGGGATAGTGTCTTTCCTTCAGTTGTGTGCAGAGGTTACTGGCATGTGCTTCAAAGTCCTCCTTCTTCGAGCAGTTCCTTCGAACTCGAAGGAACTGCCAATAGGGTAGATTTTGGCGTAGGGACTTAGGATGATAGCTCTCATAGAGGAGCAGAGAATTGCGCGCCATGGGTTTCCTATAAAGCTCCCTCTGCAAGCCTGCAGGAGTGGCATAGATAGACAAATCCAAAAAGGCAATCCTCTCTTTATGCGCCTCCATGGTGAATTTGAGATACTGGTTCTGACTGTTAAGCCACAGATGGAATTCTTTGACCGAGTCTAAAGTACCTCTCCACACCACCAACACATCGTCAATATAACGCTTCCACCACCTAATCGAGGTGTGGAAGGGGTTGGTGGGTGTCAGTACATGTTGTTGCTCGAACTGGTGAATGTATAGGTTCGCCAGGCTCGGCGCGAAAATGCTGCCCATACTAGTTCCAGATATCTGGAGAAAGATTTTGTCCTCATATTTAAAGTAGTTCATTTTCATGGCCAAGGTGTGCTAAAGCCATTATGAACAGAACTGGTGTAATTGTTTCACAGATATTCTCCCTCAGGATGGATGTTACAACTTCTAAAGTCTCATCCTGAGGGATAGAGGTGTACAAAGATTCTACATCAAAAGAGACCAATAGGTCTCTTTCGGTATCAAAGTCTATTTCAGGGAGGACACGTAGCACATCTTTAGTGTCCTGCAAATAGGTGGGCATTTGTTGTACAATGGGCCGTAGAAAGATATCTACAAAGGTGGAAAGCGGATCCAAAGCAGACCCTATTCCTGAAATAATGGGCCTTCCAGGTGGAGGTCTCTGTGGTTTGTGCACCTTAGGTAAAAGGTAGAAGTAAGGTGTTACAGGATGTTTAGCGACTAAGAAAATAGACTCATTTTGGGTAATGCACCGCTCCGACAGGGCCTCTTCAACTAAGTCCCTTATGTGTTTGAAAATTTCTTCGGTAGGATCTTTAGACAGAGGAGAATGTGCCTGTCTATTGTTCAGCTGTCTTAGACATTCTGCCTGATAGTCAGTAGTGTTAAGAATAACTATAGAGCTGCCCTTGTCCGCGGGTTTTATAGTTATTGAATGATCCTCCGAGAGTGACTTGAGTGTTGCCTGTTCCACTTTAGTGAGGTTGTTGAACGACCTCACTTTGGTACTCCAAAGTGTAGCAACAGCGTCTGCAACAGCTTTCTCGAAAGCCAAAACCTGTGGTGGAACCATGTGTGCAGGGGGTTGGAATTTGGATTTGGCTTTGAGACCCGTATTCGTGTCTTTATTCTCAGATTCTTCATTGCTCTTATCCTTGAAAAGGTAGTGGAATCTCAGCTTCCTAAAGAACTGGCTAAGTTCACATTGAAAGGTGAAAGGATCTCCGTGGTTGGTCATGACAAATCCTAGACCCTTGTTTAATACCTGTTCTTCATGGGGACTCAAAGTTTTTGTTGATAAATTGACTACGAGGGATGATTCCCCGACGAGCCTGCATTCTGGTTCTTGGCTGTTAGGCTCCGCGTACCTGCATGGGGACCTGTCTGGTCTTCCCATTGGACCCCTGTATGTTGTGCCAGTTGCCTTTTGCCTCTGGGTCGGCGTGGGCCAAACCCTAAAAAATGTTGCGAATTGTAGGTGTTGGGAAACCCTTGAAAGTTGGAGGGAGGTGGTGGGGGGTATGCCTGATGTTGGTTGGGAGGGAAACCCCAGGGAGTAGGTGGCCACCACTGTTGGTATTGATTCATGTGTTGGTTAGCATATGGATATGGTCTATTGCCCCTACCCCTTCCTCGTGGTGGAATTGTAGGTGTGCCAGTATTGGTATTGTCAGAATCGCTGCCATCGGAGCCTGAACTGGAGTAGTTTGATCCAAATCGTCTACCATTATTCCTGTACTCCGGTGGTGTGTAAGTATCGCTCGTATAAGGGTATACCCTTTCATGCTTCCATTTAGACAAATCTTTTTTGAATTTATCTAGTTTGGTTTGTAAGATGATATCCTTAAACTCACAGGAGTTTTTATTGGATTCATCTTTCTGCTTTTTGAACAAAATAGGTGTTACAGTTGTTCTAATAGCTGCCTCCAGGACCTGTATCTCAACTAAGATGGTATCAGTTATTCTTTTGGCTGTGCTAATAATCAATATTAGCCAGTCTCTAGTGCACCTCCATGCTATAAGAGACCAATCTTTCAAAAAGATCTTATCTTGCAAGAATAGTCGGGGAGCATTGGAGACCACTAATCCAGGGGGGGCACAACTAGCCCTAAGATATTCCGACATGGTTATGCCATGAACCAATGTCCGGGCATGTGATTTTTTTAGCACCAGTACTTTAGCCCACTCATCTCCTGTGCTAGCAGTAGTTGTGGAAGGTGTATATAATATGCTTGGCATACTATCCAGTATAGATTTATATATCGAGTCATCATAAGCAATCCCACTTATTTCAGCCATGATAGTTATTAAAATGTGTTTAGATGTAGTCTGAGATATCGAGACCAAGTCACCACACCATTCGAGACAAAAGTCTCACACTGTTGTGAACAAGTTCGGTAAAGCGTAACTGTACCTAACTACCTACAAGTGTAGTCACAATAGAATAAAGGACCCGCAGCCGAGAAGCTGCTCAACAATAATCAACAACCAAACCGTATAGAGAGGGTCCAAGGGATATTTAATTTAAAGACCCCTACCTGATTATTATCCCCAGCTACTTACATATGTATAACACAAAAAACAGGGGGATCTACCAGCTTAGTTATGTGGCTGTACAAAACCCTTCATACAAGGTTGACAAATCCAAAACAATTAGCAAAGGGTTACCGTAGAATAAAGTTAGAAATAGGCGGACACTCCATCCTTTGATGGTAACCCTTTGCTAATTGCTTTGGATTTGTCAACCATGTATGAATGATTTATACTGTATTGGTCTTTCCTATACATATAGTGTTCACCTTGTTTGGAAATAAGCTGTCTTGATGTGGCTCATCCACCCCGAGATTCTGTTAACTCGGATTGACAGTGCAGCCACATAACTAAGCTGGTAGACCCCCCTGTTTTTTGTGTTATACATATGTAAGTAGCTGGGGATAATAATCATGTAGGGTTCTTTAAATTAAATATCCCTTGGACCCTCTCTAAACGGTTTGGTTCTTGATTTTATTAGGTCTTAAGCATTAAGTTTACATTTAAATACCTATTGTTCTCTGTGTTGTATAAAGAGGGAGATGTGTGGCATCATGTCATGGTTTGTGAATCATTAACCGGTCCATGGTTATTGGTGATTGACCCAGGACCAGGAACCATAGATGCTGGGATTGGCTCCTGTCGATTGAACCCTAATGTCACCAAGGTTTCATGGCAGCCACACAGGGTGACTGATGTGAGAGAACAGTTGTTTGCCTGGCTATGGCTGTATTGTAGTAAATGAATGTAATTCTCCTGACTCCTGTGTGGGGATTCTTCATTGTGTCAGAAGAATTCATTATTACATCTACATTGACACCTTGCACCGCCTACATCACATCCAACTCAAACTCCATAAATCTCTAGCTTACAGCACCATCTGTACCCTACACCAGCATTACTACTTACACCATTTTAGGACAATGGCACCACATATACCTTAAAACACACAAACAGTGATGGGAGGAAGGTTTGCAAGTAGTCTAAGCACTGACAATCGAGTGGGGTAGCATTCCAACACATGAATTTTTTTCTCGCCATGCCACCTCAGATTAGACCCTGCCATATAAAAATCAGTCTTGGTCCTGCTCCAATAGGAACACAAAATTCCAAACTAGGCCATCTATGAATTGGAATACAAGCAACTCAAGACTAATGTCAGCCTATGTTGGCCTCTTCAGTTGGGTGAAGGTTTTGTGTGTTTGACCACATATACCCACACCACATGCACTGCCACAATAAGTCAACCCCTGTATGACCTTTACCACTACAATCTGCATACTGCACACAATATGTCCACAATAGCCTCCAATCCAACATACATGTGTTATCCCCTAGCCAATACTGCACCTCTACACTATAGCTTAATGTCACCACATACTACACAACATACACCTAATAAAAAATTATACTCTGCATCATCTACACCCTACATCACCAACACCATATGAAACTAGCACTGAAACTATGATACTAGCACTATATACCACATACACATTACACCGTACATTCCTAGACTTTTAACAACAGACAACCTTTATCCTACACTATTTATTCCCTAAGATCTAATTCACTTACATTTTTCTCCACATTTGCCTGAACCACATCTAATCAAGTTCTCTTTACACCTTATCCTATACTAACATTAAGCGCACCCATTTGATTTTTGATACAAGCAGCAGAACAGGTCACAACTCTCCCTCTTGTTCGTAACGATCGCTGGCTGGCAGCGTTAACTAAATCACCACTTTAAATCGCTCGATAATTCGTCTCCAACCGGCTGGTGTAGGCCAAACAATTTTCTTCTTTTTCTCAGACCACCATCTCCTGGTGTGGGTCTTCCTGTGCATTAATTTGGATCTTACATTATTCACTTCATCGGATCCCCAGCAATCATTTGTTGTGGCTGTCAACTATTGCATTCCTACCCCCCTGTCCTGATTAAGACCTGCCCCAGACACATATTAAGCTGCGCTATCTCCTAGGGTCGACACATCGATGTTGCAGTCACACTAGTCCATGCAATTTCTCTGACCACAACACAAAGTCATTCTTGGGCTGTGTATTTATGCATTCAGAAATTGGACAGTACAGCACAACTACTGATGCTCTTATGTGTTACCTATTTGTATAATATATGTATAGCACTTTTTTCACTGATCACCACGAAGTCACTTGTCTTGCACTTCAATCACTTATTTGCCCTGCATTGTATTGTCCTTTGGATAGCCATGTTCTTTAATTTGTGTGCATAATATTCATATAATGCAAAGTGTCATTTCTGACTGAAAGATATTTTGTCCTCGTAGTGTGTTCCAAGTATTACTGTTTGGTTCTCTAAAAAGTGATGGTGAACCTTTTTTCTTCAATTTTAAATCTTAAATGTTCTTCGACAGTGTGTTAGCTACACCTGCTTGTGACAGGGCAGACCTTTTTGAAGTTAATCAAGTCCTTGGGTTTACAGGACATCCTGTCAAGGGCACAACAACACCTCCTAACAAACAAGTCTTTTTGCCCCTGTCTTGGGAGCAAGTTCACCCCTTATTCACGTTCATTGAAATACTAATTACTGGCTGGCAGAAGTAAGGCTGCGAAATGAAGATTTAGCTTCCAGAGACTTTATGAAGGTCAAAAGTGACTTTTTAGAAGTCATCTTTCCAAACTATTTATCACAAATCCCACTGCACCAGTTAATTAGGATTCTAATAAATATTTCAAAAAGTCCAAAAATTAAATGTGTATGTGTTTCCTAGGCATATCTCAATACTTTCTTATGGAAGAACCGATGCTGCTATAGTGAAATAGCTTTGAGCTGTTAGGCACTGTAAGGATATTTTTAACTTTAACCTTTAGATGTGCTACTTACCATGCACCCTGCCTTAATGGACAGAATGGCTTACTAAGGGGTGACATAAATATTTAAAAAGAAGGTTTGAGGCCTATCAAAAGTGGTTATTTTGCCGGTTGAATTTGCAGGTTATCCCTGCAGAGCCAGGCTAATGGTGGCAGGCCTGCAGTCATGCTTGCTTTTCACTGCAGTGGGTGGCACAGCCGGTGCTGCAGATCACTGGTGACATTTACTAGAGATTTATGGGTAAGTTAAATATGCCAATCATGGTTATCCCAATTCCATCACGTTGAAAGGAGGAGCACAAGTACTTTACCTCAGGTTAGTAAGGGCAACGTGTACAGAGTTCTATAACCAGCAAAAATAGAGTTCACCTTTTGTAGTCAGGGCCGGACTGGGAACCACAACCGGTCCTGGCAAACTGCTCGGCCGACCCCCTGAGGAGTGAGGGTGGTGCAGCTGAGCTATTTGCTAGGGCCCCCACCCTGGTGGCCCGCCGGGGAACGCCCTGTGCCTGCTACGGCCAATCTGGCCCTGCTTGTATTTGGTCGGGTACATATGGCATCAGAGTTCCTGGGCTCACAAAGGCCCTGGTCTGAGCTGGGTGGTGCTGTGCCAACGCCGGCAGCTTCTGTGACTGCCCAGCCATAACCACATTGTGTCAGCCTGCTGGGCTGGTGGTGCAGCCCAAGCTGGCGGAGTGGTCTGGCAGTGAGGATTTGGGCAACGAGGATTGTCACTTCAACATGGGCTACCTGGAGGCATACCCACATTGTGAGAAAGGCGGAAGTTGGCAGAGCTGTGGAATCCTGATTGTGGGGCAGCCCCATAGAAGCCTGGAGGTAGGACCCTGGGCTGGCTAAGCGGTAGCGATAGCCACTCCCACACCTGGGCCCGACAGGTCTGCAGATGGGCTGGTGACACCTGAGGACAATTGGGCGGACTCAGATCTCCTAGGCAAGCATGCTGAGGATTCCAGTGGGGGGTCCTCTCTTATCTCCCAGGCACCTGTTCAACTACTGTTGTACTTTGAGAACCCGGACCTAAGTAATGGGACGATTCAGCCTAAGCATTGTGTGGTAGCTGGAATGTTTATGATGCTGCTGTGATGTATATGGCCATGTCAGAACTGGGGTGGCAGAGTGAGCTAAAGAATGGTGATGGATTAAACCCAGATCAGTTGACTGGGGGTGAGTGTTTGATTTGCTCAAATGCTCCGTCCATCATCCCCTTTTGTATTGTGATGCAGTAGAACAGCATCACAGCGAAGGTTCCTAGAATGGTCAGTATTTTATGAACTGCTGAAGGTTGTGGATGTTTATTGTACCCGTTCAATAAACTTCATTTAAAAGCTAACTTGAACTTTATCTGGATTACTACAAATTTGGTGACAAGTTGGTCCTGTGCAGAGGGCAGGAGACACTTCAACCTTCACATCTGGAACGCCGCTATTGACTGAACTAGCTCTATTGAGGGATTTCCTTCGTCGTTTCTCAGCATCATCTTTCATCGAACTGTGAGGTAATTTTCAAATTGGGGTGCTGGTACATTTTGATACATTTTCCTATTTTATTGAATATTTGCGCGAGACGTTGGCTTTACACGTGGATGCAGTGGTTTAAATTCTGCACGCGAGTTTCTCGAGGCATCACAAATTACCTAATGCCCTCGTGACCTTATGCGGCGTTCACCTAGCAACAAGCAACTTAGCAACCACAAGCTTATCTTGAGGTCTGCATTCCAGGTACGTGCTGCTCAATTCTATGTCAGGAAGCGGAGGCGAGGATTTTGCTAGTCCTTTCTCCATTTTATTGGACAGCAAGTTAGAAGTAAGAAAAAACAATAAACCATGGACTACCCAAACCAACATGGCAGCGGTAATCATGGTAACATATAAACCAATCAGAGTCCATCAGTCAGCATATAGGGAATCCCAGCCATTAGTCCTTCCTCTTTCTCCATTGCTGCCTCGGCAAGATAACTCACATTTTACTTCAGCTTGATCTTTGTCGTGGCAGTTTTGATTTTGAGTGTAGACAGCTTTGTTTTGATGTATTTTGACTTGCCTTTGACTTCGCCTTTGTTGTAGGCTGTGTTATTGTGTATTTAACGCGGTAGGCTTTCAGCCGAGCGTTTCTCCTTCACGCGTGCGCGGTCCTGGTGTCGGTTTCTGACGCCGACCAGCTGTTCTCCTCAGCGCTCTTCGCGCTTGAGTGGAAACGCGCTGAGGCTTTGCGCTTCGATTGTTTTTTGCCTCTTCCCTCACACTGACGCCGTGTTTTGACGGCAAGAATTATGTTTCTGACTGGATTTTAATAAATTACAATTTATTTTCAGTCAGAATTTTTGTGTTTCAGGCTTTGTATTAGTGTTAGCCTGTGTGGTACCTGTGTGAAGGGTTTTCCCTTATATATAGTTGGGGTGTTTGTTTATGGGTACCAGTTTTTCTGCTAAAATGCAGTCCAGTCCTTCTACTGTTGAGGTGGTGGCTCCTAATGATCAGCCACAACTGACCCCTTCGTGCCCTCCTGCAGAGGTGGACAGGCTTCTCTCTTCTGCGATAGCTCAAGCTCTGGCACCTCTGCAGGACAGTGTTAATAAACTGTCGGCCCATGTTTTCAAGACTGATTCAGGTGTTTTTGGTGACAGTGGGGCAGGACCCAGTGGTGTTCCTTGTGCTCTACCACGTACGGCCAGGAAGCGTGACGCGGGGCACCTGGAGGGCTTCAGTAAATTATCTGAGGTCTTTCGTAAGAGTGCGCGCACGCTTAGAAGCGCACCCTACCGGGGGGACGACTTACCCGGAGAGACTGGTGGTTTTGCCACCCAGGACCTTGACCCGGAAGAAGGGTTTCCCAATGAGGGAGACGATGAAGAGGACGATTACGTAGATGAGGATGAGGACGCTTCCTCAGAGGATTTTTCAGACGTGAGCAGGTCTTGGCGCCCAAAACCTAGTGCTCCTAGTCTTTCGGAGGGTGATCTTGTGCCTCCTAATATGTTTGACCCATCTACTATTTTTAGACCCAGGTCATCAGAGTGGTTTCCTGAGCAGTCTACAGATGATTATGTCGCTGCTAAGCTTCGACAGCCTTTACCTCAGGATGTACGCTTACGCCTGCGTTCTGAGTGCCCACGCCCTTCTCTTCCCTTTAGGGTGGCATGCACCCCTGAGATTGATCCAAAGTTGTGTACCTTCTTTGCCAAGTATATCAAGGACCCTAAGAAGGGTATAGATAGGTCTTGGAAAGCCTGTCAAGATAAGCTTTTGGATGTCGTGGGTCCTCTGACGAAAATAATTGAATTAGCCCAACGTTTTAAAGAGTCAGGCTTGCCCTTATCGGTTGATGACGTTGCCGGTTGGTCGCAAAGGGCTATGTGCCTTCTTGGCAATGCCAATTGTGTGCTTTCGGCGGAACGTCGACGATTCTTGTTACTTAAAATTGATCCGAAACTAGGAGAGTTGTCGTCTTCAGAGGCGGGCCCGATTGCGCAGGGTGCTTTGTTTGGGGACCCCTTTGTAAAGGAGTTAGGGAAGTTCGTTGCTACTTTTTCTGCCCTGGACAAAGCTCAGGCTTCTATGAAGAAGTTTTTTCCCAAAAAGGTTTTTGGCGGGGCCGGCAGAGGCAGGGGTCGCTCTTCCGGCCGTCAATTCCAGCAAGGCCCCAACAGAGGCCAATCCAGAAGAAACAACGGCTGGAATGATGGGCGTCAGGGTACCTTTTACCCTTCCAGAGGAGGCAGAGGCCAAGGCAGGGGACGAGGTGGAAACCAGTCCAACTCCAGAGGATTTAATGGTAAGATTTTGCATCATTTCTCTGGTTCGAATGGGGGGAAGGTTAGCGTTGTTTCCCCAGGCCTGGTCGTCGATAACTTCAGATTCTTGGGTTCTGGAGACCGTTCAGGGGTTCCACATCGAATTTTACGGTTCCCCCGTTCAACTCTCTCGTCCTCGCCCTCTAGTTTTCTCTGTCACAGAACAAGAGCTTATAGACTTGGAGTTTCGGGCGATGTTACAAAAAGGCGCCATCATCCCCTCTGTGCTCCACCCAAACGGTTTCCTCAGCAACATCTTCCTAGTGGAAAAGAAGGGCAAGGGGTTCAGACCGGTAATCAACCTCCGCTCCTTCAACGAATGGCTGATTTACAGACATTTCAAGATGGAGGGCATCCATCTTTTGAGAGACCTTCTGTTGCAAAACGATTGGTTGGTTCGCTTGGATCTGAAGGATGCTTATCTTTCGGTTCCAATCTATCCTCCTCATTGTCGGTTCCTCCAGTTTCTGTGGAAGGATCAGGTTTACGAATTTCGTTCGCTCCCCTTTGGTCTTTCCTCAGCACCTTGGTGCTTTACCAAACTCCTGCGCCCGGTGGTAGAACATCTCCGTACCCTGGGGATTCGTCTTATAATTTACCTGGACGACATTCTTTTAATGAATCAGTCCAAGGATCTCCTTCTTCACCATCTTCAGGTTACAATCACCCTTCTTCAGTCTCTGGGCTTCATCATCAATGCCCAGAAGTCGGATCTAATTCCTCGTCAGGAAATGACTTTCCTTGGCTTTCTGATCATAACTACGGATGCGACGCTTCATCTTCCTTCCCAAAAGATCTCCAAGATCAAGAAGGAGATTCGCAAAGTTCTCCGGCGGGATCGAATTTCCCTCCGTCAATTGGCCAGGATTGTGGGCTTACTGTCTTCATCGATCCAGGCCATCTTTCCAGGCCCTCTTCATTACAGGGCTCTTCAGAGACTGAAAGCGTTTCACCTTCGCAAGGGTCTCACTTACTCGGAACTGATTTCCTTAAATCTGGAAGCCCGGTCGGAACTTCTTTGGTGGTTAGATCACATGGATGCATGGAACGGGAAGGCGATTTTCGGTTCCCGTCCGGATCTTGTGATCGAGTCAGATGCCAGTCGCCAGGGTTGGGGTGCCCGGTGCGGCTCCCTTTCGGTGGGCGGCAGGTGGACGGAGGAGGAACTTCACCTCCACATCAATTGCTTGGAACTCCTCGCGGGTTCCTTCGCAATCCGCTCTTTCACCACGACCAAGGTTTCGTGTTGTGTTCTTCTTCGGATGGACAACACGACTGCGGTCATGTACATCAATCGGTTGGGCGGCACTCATTCCAAGGTCCTAGCGGATCTTGCGAAGGACTTCTGGAATTATTGCCTTCTTCATCAGATTTCAGTCACGGCGGAGTATCTCCCAGGCGATCTGTACATGGTGGCGGATTGGCAGTCCTGGAATTTTCGGGATGCCAGCGATTGGAGGCTGGATCATTCGGTATTCCAGAGAATTTCGGACCTTTGGGGTCTTCCAGTGATGGACTTATTTGCGTCCAGGTGGAACGCCCACCTTCCCCGCTTCTACAGCTGGAAACCGGATCCGGGTGCGGAAGCAGTGGATGCCTTCCTACAGGACTGATCCCAGTTTCCAGCTTATGCGTTTCCTCCTTTCCTTTTCATTCAGAGGGTGGCAGCTCAGGTCCGCAGACAGAGAGCTTCTCTGATTCTGATCACACCAATCTGGAAAGCGCAATGCTGGTTTCCTTCTCTTCTAGAGCTGTCCTGGGACAAACCTCTTCGGTTACCGTCGTTCGATCACATTCTGACGGATCCTTTGGGTCACCCGCATCCTCTGGTTCTCCAGGGCCATCTACATCTCATGGCCTGGAGGATTTCAGGGGATGTTGGTCTTGTGACTCACTTTCGAAAGACGCTGAGCTCCTCATTAGAGGAGCCTGGGCCCCTAACACCACTAAACGTTATAGATCAGCATGGAACAGATGGGTTCATTGGTGTGTGGCAAAACACCTGGATCCCATGGGCTCCTCTGTCACTGATGTGATTAACTTCCTCGCTGATCTTTTCAAAAAGAAATTGGCATACAGCACCATTAACTCTTTCAGGTCGGCAATTTCTGCTGGTCATGCACTTGTTGATGGCTCTTCGGTGGGTGAGCATCCTTGGGTTTGTAAACTCCTCAAGGGTATTCGCCTTTCGCGCCACCCAGAACCCCGTTATTCTGGGTTATGGGATGTTAATGTGGTTTTGAATTTTCTTAAGTCCTGGCAGGATAATCAGTACCTTTCACGCAAGGAACTTTCGGCCAAATTGGCGATTCTTCTCTGCCTGATTTCTTGTAAGCGTGCTTCAGATGTTCGTGCTCTGGATATCTCGGCCAGGGTTTTTACCCCAGAAGGGGTTACGTTTACAGTTTCAAGAAGAACTAAATGTAATACCAGGTCAGTAACTTACCCAGCTTTCCTAGATTCGCCAAAGCTCTGTGTTGTTTGTTGCCTCAAAACCTATGAGGATGTTACTCTTGACAACTGCTTATTGCGATTAAAAAACCTTTCAAGGCAGTTTCCTCTTTCCACCATTGCCAGATGCGTCAGGTGGATTATGTCAGAAGCTGGAATTAACATCACTGACTTTGGGGCACATTCCACTAGAGGTGCAATGGCTTCCAAGGCTGTACAGGTTGGGGGACGCTTGGAAGATATTATGAATGCAGCGGATTGGTCCTCGGATTCAACTTTTAAAAAGTTCTACTTTAAGCCAATCCATGAGGCTGCATCGTTGGTGGTGAGTAAGCTTTGAACAAGCAAAATCCTCGCCTCCGCTTCCTGACATAGAATGAGAAATGTCCTAGTTATCACAAAGGAAAGTTTCAATTCTATTAAGGACGCGGAGGCGAGGATTTTCCCACCCAGGCTTTATCGAGCCTTCCCTCCCAAAACTGGACTCTGATGATTTTACTTCGTCTAAGGGAAGTACCTTTTTTCCTATGTCTTAATGGTCTCATTGATTTACTGTGCAATGATGTTTATCTTCTCTCTGCAATTCGTTCTATTTACTCCATTGCAATGTTCTTGACTTATTCTACATTGTTCTGGACAAGATATTATTATTGTTTCTCTTCCCTAGGCTCCGATCAAAAAGCGGATTAGTGGATGGATGACTTCTTTCCTGCGGCAGCACCCAAGAAAGAGGAAGGACTAACGGCTGGGATTCCCTATATGCTGACTGATGGACTCTGATTGGTTTATATGTTACCATGACTACCGCTGCCATGTTGGTTTGGGTAGTCCATGGTTTATTGTTTTTTCTTACTTCTAACTTGCTGTCCAATAAAATGGAGAAAGGACTAGCAAAATCCTCGCCTCCGCGTCCTTAAGAGAATTGAAACTTTCCTTTGTGATAACTAGGAAAGTTCTCATTCTTTCTTGTATCAGTTATCTAGCAACTGAAGCTTGCGAGACGCATTTCGCCCTACACATTGCACATTTAATTTTCTTTACTTGGGAACTGAAGTTTATGGGTCGCATTCCACCTATGTCCTGCGGGTTTCCTCTCTTGTAACTGGGGACTCAAGCACTCAAACCAGTCTTGTGTCCGTATTTGAACCTACCCGCTGCATGTCTCTTTTATCGGCTGCCCAATCTGCTAATTCTATGGCCATGTGTACTAGGGCTAAGGCGATCTCGTTGAGGATTAACAAAATTATCACTCAAACTAAGGAGAGTGGGGAGTCTCACCTCAGTTCTGGTTGCTTGCTGTCACCGTGTTGAAGAATTAAAGAAGATTGAATAAGGACTCATGATTCCCTTTTCTGCATTGAAAGGGAAAAAGGACTCATGACTTCCTTTTCTGCATTGAAACAAACAACAGACTGGTGATAAACTGAGATGTACAGGTGCTGAAATTCATGATTTATTGTGTTAGTTGATTATTTTAATTAATTATTTTAATTGATTATTTTAGTTGATTATTTTTATTGATTATTTTGGTTAATTATTTTGTATTGTTGTTTGAGCTTGTTGTATTAGATTGTTATATTAATCTGTTGTTTTAGTTTGTTAATTAAACTTTATTGCAGGTATGTCTGAGCAAAGTAGGTCAGCACCTCCTAGTTTTTAGCCAGTTGCAGGGGAACCATCAATTCTCTGGAAGCGATAGCAAAATCTTTTTTTGCCTATTTATTGGCTATTGGAGGAGATAAATATGGTCCTTTGGTGATACAATCTATACTCTTACATCACCTTGGTGTAGAAAGAAGAAGAATCTATGATGATTTGCCTGAAATAACATTACAAAAAACAACCAAATGCCAATACTGATCCACAATTCACAGTGCATTGAAATAAAACAATGTCACCCTATACCACTTTTTCCGTATGACTTAATCAAGGTTTATTGAAAAAAATCACATCTGTACTTTAAACAAACACAATTGCAACCATATTAACCCCTTCCACGCTGATGACGAGCTGGGCTCGTCATGGCGTAGCCTCCTCGCACGCTGATGACGAGCCCAGCTCGTCACGTAAAGTGCGTTTTCGCAAATCCCAGCGTGCGAGCGGAATTCCGCTAGCGCGCATGGTGTTAAAATCTTAGAGCACCGCCAAATACTCCCTTCTCCCTCCAAGTATTTTTTGGTTCGTTCTTCCTCCATCTACCTCTTCTCATTCACACCCTTTCATTCCCCTATTCTCTCAGTCTGTCCAATCAGCCCCTCATTCAATTCTCCACACTCGCCAGCAGCACCCACACACCTATTGATGATTTAATTATGACAATTACTATTAATACAAAGACATACAAAGCCAAACAGAAAGACAGTTTACAAATTCCTAGATTTTTTTTATTGTATTTTTTCTCAAAATTCAGTATACTTGAATGGCCACAAAATAAGGTTGACGTGTTTCAAACCCCTCCAACTGCTGGGTTCTCATCAGGACCAAAAAGCTGGAAAAAAACTCAAAACTCTATCTTAGTTACTGACCATATTCACAAGAGGGTCCCCAAACTTATTAGCCTCCTCTCAGGGAAGATAGGTGTACCTTATTCTGTATTGCAAGATCAGCCAATCTCTGCTGTAGACTAGTCACCATATATAATAAGGAGAAGGACTCCTGCAAAAACATATAATGACAACCTTCAATTCCAGTAGACTGGTTGGTGTAAAAACTAAATCAGCACCAAAAACCTTCAGATAGTTTCTTACGTTTATTGTTTGCAGGTGGCGGTCTCTTGGACCGTTATCTTTTTGTTATTTGAAGCGTAGTGAAGTTGCCAGTCAAACGTATTGGGCTGCGTACAGGAAGGAGAGAGATATGCAAAAATCACTCATACATAAAGGGAGGTTTTTAAACTACCATGAATCCTGGACAGTTATACAGGGACTTCCTACCTATTCTTTTTAATCACTGTCTATTCGTTTTGTTTTTGCAGAATCTCCCCGCTGCAAATAATTCTGTGATATTAAGATTAACACATTTTACTGCTCATGCGCTATCTAGCAACATTTTTAAACTGACATGAATGCTGAACACTTATACTGGAATTTATTACCTTTTCTTATTGACCACAATCGCTTTGTTTTGTTTTGTTTGCTGTGTCTCCCCGCTGCGTGTAATTCTGTAGATTCAAGATTACCAGATTTTACTACTCACAAGCTATCTAGCATAACAACCCTTCTCTTACAAATCGGCGAAAAATGATAGCCTCTTGAACTTTTCCTTGATTTTTAATTTTACCTAAAGCACGGGCATTTAAATCCATGATTTCCCTCTAGATGCCAAGTAATTTCAGTGGTGACACCGCGAGTACATGTGATCGCGCTGTTTGCTGGAATTAGTGGTTTTCTCTGTAAAAGCCTTCCTGAATGCGGGCTTTTCAGCTCTTAAGCGAACCGTAGTCTCTTAAACACATACCTATTACAAATTGTCAATATTTACTGCATGGAAAAGTCTTTTGAAGGAAAAGAGTTCTTCAAAATCCAGACTGATTAACCTCTTTTTTTGCCAGTGTTTCATGTATCTGCTAGTTCTAATGATGGTGACCTGTAGGCGTCTAAAGCAATATCAAATCATCATGTGTTTCCCAATTAAATCCACTCATGGACTTGCCTGCTGTCTCCTAATTTATACAACTCAGAGAGTTTGTTACAGATGTTAGAGAAACATTTTACTCCTAAAGTGAACGTTGTTTTTGAAAGACACAAGTTTTTTTGCAGAGTACAAAACCAGGATAGGATATAATGTCATATGTAGCTCCTTTGCGTGGCTTAGGAGTTACGTTTGAATGCCAAGGTTTATTTGACTCTTTGATAAGGGACCAGATTGTAAGATGTACAAATAATAAAAAAGTGAAGCAAAAGTTACTCTCAAAGGATCCTACTTTGGAAGAAGCTATCCGAATTGCCCAAAGTATGGAAAACACTGTTGTATGGATGAGAGAAATTGACAAAGGAAAAGGAACAAGTGCAAGTGCAGTAGTAATAATGGGAAAGGAAATACCTGCTGAAGTGAAAGAAGTTAAAAAAAATGTTTTCAAGAAGCCATTCCTTAAAAGTAGTGAATATGTGCTTGTGAAGGTTGATGACAGGCGACCCATAATTTGTTGTAGATGTGGGTCTCCTGGACATGTAAGTTCTAGTTTTGCGTGTGGAGCAATAAATGTTACATGTAGATCTTGTGGTAAAAGGGGACATTTAGCGAAAGCATGCAGATCAAAAGGTAGAACACAAACTACCAGTGTCAAAGAAATAGAGGATAAAAGTGAGGATCCTGAGGAGATATTCTTGGCTATAGATGGTAAAGAATTAGCTATGGAGAAATCAAACCTTGAAATAGTTGTGCCATCTATTTCAAGGTTTGTTTTCTCCATAGCTAATTCTTTAACATCTATAGCCAAGAATATCTCATCAGTATCCTCATTTTTATCCTCTATTTCTTTGACGTTGGTAGTTTGTGTTCTACCTTTTGATCTGCAAGCTTTCGCTAAATGTCCCCTTTTACCACAAGATCTACATGTAGCACTTCCTGCTCTACAATTTCAAAGGAAATTTTTCAAAAGAACTTGGCTGGAGAGATTAAGGATTTGTTACAAGCAGATGTGAAAGCAGTCGGATATGGAGGAAACAAAATTAACATTTTTGGAATGTAATAGACGAACATTATTTTTAATCTGAGTGGTGTTCATGGTAGAGTTTATGTAACACATGAAGGTTCGGATCTTTTGGGATGGTGACATCAGAAGGACTTGAACATTATACTAAACCCTAATGTTGCAGAACGGGTTATGGTTGTTGAACAGGTAATTGAACATGTATCCACAAAACATAATGTAAATGAAGAATGGGGAAAACGGTTCATGGGAAAGAATTAAAAGGATTTTCTCATCTAATTATTCTCAAGAAAATTGACAAACCTGTTGTGCATAAGGTTAGAACCATACCTTATATGATCAGAGAACCACTTCAAAGTGAACTAGATAAGTTGTTAAAAGCCAATGTCATAGAACCGATAGTCATTGGAATGATTGTCTCCCATAGTGGTTGCCCCCAAGGATGGTAATAAAATCCGTCTATGCATAGATTTGAGGGATCTTAATAAGAATATATGGGTGGATAGACAACAGTTGCCAAATATTGGAGAAATTTTAAGCATGGTGGGGGGGTGGAACTGTTTTTAGTGTTTTGGATATGTCTTCAGCATAACATCAAGTAAATTTACACCCAGACTCACGTCCTTTGACTTTTTTCGTCACACCATTAGGAGCATTTTGATATTGCAGAATGCCTTTTGGTTTGGCATCAGCCTCTGCTGTATTTCAACGAATTATGCAAAACATTTTTAAGGACATGGAAAGGGTGTTATGTGTTCAGGATGACATTGTGGTTGTGGGTAGATCTTTTGAAGAACATGATGATTTAATAATGGAAGTTTTGCATAGAATTGCCAGCCATGGATTAACTATTAAAAAAGAGAAATGCCAGTTGAGATTAAAGGAAGTCAATTATTTGGGTCATCGAATATCTGTTGAGGGTATTAAGCCTGAAGTCAGCATTGTAAAGGCTATAGAAGACGCCCCCTTCCCTATTAACAAAGAACAGTTAAAGTCATTCTTAGGGTTTGGGGAATATTGCTCGAAATTTGTACCAAACATTGCAGAGGTGGTAGAACCATTGAGACTTCTTCTTAAAAAGGGGAATGTGTTTGAATTGAATGACAGATATAAGTCGGGGGGGGTTTTCCAGGGGTGGGAGGGAAGGCAAAGAATAAAAGTCCTCATAAAACGAAGTTTACAATAACGAACAAAATAGATCCAATTGTGCCTCAAAGATATTATTTGACCAAAACTAGTAGTGATATAGTTCAGGATAAAATATCTGTTAAGATAATTAAGAGAATCAAGGACAGGGATATAGTGACAATGAGCTTCAAAATTAATGTCAGACATTAAATTTTTATCTTGGAACGTAAATGGTCTGCGTGTCAGGACTAGAAGGAATAGAATTTTACAATACTTACGAGATTCACCCGCGCAGATAATTGCGATCCAAGAAACACATCTGAATAAACAGGAAATAACCGATATATTTAAGAAGCTCAAATGGGTCGATAAATTTATAACTACGGACCACAACGCTAGTATTCGCGGCAACGCCATTATTTTTTAAAAAACAGCGAAAGCCCAGATTATGAGCTGGAAAACAGATGCTAGCGGTAGATGGCTGATAGCCAATGCTCAACTATATTCAAGGCCTGTTACTATCATCAGTTATTATGGGCCTAACCAGGATGATCCTTCTTATTTAAATATCTTACAAAACCAACTGATCTCTTGCCCTGACCCTATAATATGGGTAGGAGACTTCAATCTCGTTTTAGATCCAAAATTAGATAAATCGGCAACTTCTAGGGCCATAGTACATAGTAATATGAGGGAGACATTGCTTAGATCCATGTCAAATCTTGGGTTGATAGATCTATGGAGACAAAGAGCTGGGAGCGCTATGGGCGTCTCATATCACAATTACAAATATAGACACAAATCGCGTATTGACTATGCCCTATTCAGTCTTTCAATTAAGGATCTGGTTAAAAACATAACATATCTGCCTCTACATATGTCAGATCACTCTGCCATTATTTTTTCGCTAAAATCAGAGCAGAAAGTTGCTCATCGAACCTGGTCTTTTGATAGAACAATTCTATTGGATGATGAGGAAAAAGAATATTTGATGCAGGAAACGGTTTTCTTTTTAGAGCAAAACATAGGTTCTGCCTCTCTAGTCAACGTATGGGAGGCTTGGAAGGCCTTCATTAGGGGGTGTATTACAAGTAGGGCTTCTTTCAGGAGAAAGAAATATGAAGAGGGGATTAGTCAAAAAGAGCAAGAATTGTCACAATTAGAATCATCAGACCAGTTTTCATTTGATAACCAGGAGAAGAAAATAGAATTAAAGGCCAAGTTGGATACAATATTGCAGGAAAGGATAAATAAAAGATGGCAGGCAAGCAAAACTGCCCATTTTGAATATGGTGAATCGGCTGGCAAGGTGTTGGCTTGGAAAATCAAAGCTGATCAGTCCAGGAACCACATTAAGGAAGTGAGGGTTGCTGGGGAAGCCAATAGTAGGTCTACAGACATAGCTATTGGCGAAGCTTTTAATGAGTTCTTTCAGAATATCTACACAGAGGAGCTCAATGTCAACCTGAATGAAAGGAATGAATGGTTGAGTAATATAACTCTCCCAGAATTGGAAAATCACCAAAGGGAAAAAATAGATAAAGCCATAACTGAGTTGGAAGTTTCTAATACCATTAAGCTACTGGCCCAGGGCAAAGCTGCGGGCCCAGATGGCCTCCCAGGAGAATTATATAGGGTACTTAATTCTACTCTTACCCCTGTCCTTACGAACCTTTTTATTAACATAATGATTAGGGGAGAGACACCACCAAGCTCCTGGGGAGAAGCCAATATAGCTTTAATATTGAAAACAGGTAAAGACCCAGCTGAGTGTGGATCATACCGCCCAATCTCGCTTCTCAATAACGATTACAAAATCTTTACTTCAATCTTGGCCGAGAGATTGGGAAGCGAGATAGGCACAATTATCCACCCTGATCAAAAGGGATTTATTAGAGGCCGGCAACTGGCCGACTTAACTTATGACTTGGTGGGAGCTGTGGATATTGCCTCAACCTTTGGTCTACCCCTGGCTATCATGACTCTAGATGCTACTAAAGCATTTGATAGGGTAAACTGGGAATATTTAAACTTAATTATGGAAAAATACCATCTGGGCCCTAAGTTTTGCAGGGCTATAAGTTTATTATATAATAATCCCAGAGCTTCCCTATTACTTAATGGTACACGGACCACTCCTTTTAAAATTAGTCGAGGAACAAGGCAGGACTGTCCCTTATCCCCACTTCTTTTTAATTTGTATGTAGAACCCTTTGCTCAGTCTATTAGGGAGGATACTAACATTCCACATTTTAATTTTTCGGGTTGGGAAAAAAAGATTGGTTTGTACGCCGATGATATAATCATTTACACATCTGATCCTGCGTTGGCATATCCAATTATTATAAAGAGAGCGGAGGACTTCGGTAGATTTTCAGGATATGAAATTAACGCAGGGAAAACCGAAATTATGGTCTGGAACATTCAAAATCTTCAGCTTCCGATAAAATCTTCGTTGAGGTATCTGGGAATTACAATCACTAAAGAGTTACAACATTTGGCCCAAAACAATTTAGCTCGTATTTCTCGAGAATCTCAAACCTTGATGAAAGCTTGGTCCTTTCTCCCGCTTACCATCTATGGGAGAACCAGCCTGATAAAAATGAGTATCCTTCCGAAATTTACTTTTATTTTTAATTCTATCCCGTTATCTTTTGATACTAAAAAGCTTGTAAAATGTCAGCAAAACATAAATTCTTTTGTCTGGGGGTATAAATCCAGCAGATTATCCTGGAAAAAACTAAGAAGGAGAAGAGAAAAAGGGGGGCTCGCATAGCCAGACCTAGAATACTACTCCTGGGCATTTCATCTGACCCACTCTAGGATGCTGCTTAAGATCCCTTGGGAAAATGCAAATGGGCTTATGTATAGGGCTATGCTAATAGGTTCGGACCTTCCTGTGAACGGTTTCCTTTTCAAGTTCGGGCACCAGAAGTTCTTCAAAAAAATTAGATTAAAAACATTATCAGGCACTGTAAAAGAATGGTCTCGAATAAAATCTAAAATTGGGATAGGTTACCTATCCAAACATGCCCCGATTTGGGATTTACCGGGATTAACATCACAAGAAGCCAACACAGTTAAAAGAGTTTTGTTAGATGCGGATATCACACAGTGGGGCGATATACTGGTGGAAAGATCAATCATAAACTGGGATATTTTCAAGCATAAGGTAACATCAACACTCTCTTGGTTAGTATATTGGCAACTAAGTAGCTGGCTTCGGGCTCAAACCAAGAAGAAAGCAATGATGGGCGAGGAGAGTTTGCTAGAAAACACCCTAGTTGATAGACCTCCTGGGAAAAAGGAAGTAGCACTTTTTTATTGGCATATCATAGAGGAGGAAGAGAGGGATCTCAACTTACCGGAAAAGCTCTGGGGCGCGGAGGGGGAAGCACATATGGAGGACACATGGGAGGAATCTTTTCTCCTTCTTTATAAAATTATCAAGCCCGCATGGTTGCGGCGTAACCATCTTTATACACTTCATAGAGCATATTATTCTCCTAAACGCCTTTCAAAATTTCAACCAGGGAAGTGCTGTCCCAAATGCTCTCTTCCAGCTGCCTCAGACCTCCACATGTTTTGGGATTGCCCGAACATCGCTACTTTCTGGAACGAAGTTAGAGCAACACTTGAATCTATCCTGGGTTTATCCATCCGGTGCTCATGGCTGCTGATCATTTTTGGAACCAACGATAACATCAAGGGACTAGAAAGAGAATTTCTGTGTTATGCCATTTTATTGGCAAGAAGGGAGATCTGCAAAAATTGGATAAGCATAAACCCCCCAACACATGCAGAGTGGCTGTCTTCATTATATGTAATATCAAAGCAGGACTTATCCAGAACATGTAGCCCCCGATCGGTGAGATTTTGGGATTTTTTGGTCAATTGGAAAAGGGACAGTTAGTCAACCCGGGGTTTTTTTTTTTTTTTTTTTTTTTTTTTTTCTTCCCCGGGTCCGATGATTAGGCCCAAAATCTCCTTGTCCAAAGGGAGGCACAGTATAGATTTTGGACAACTGGTCAAACCGACCTGAAGGGAGAAGGTACGTCCAAGCTCTGCGGGCGACACCGGGGCGGTCTCTCTGTACACTTGGAGTTCACTGATGGGCTTTGCGGTGTTGAGTAGAGAGCCGCCCCGATGGCTATATGGTCAGGAGCACAATTGGACCGAGCCAAGGGCTAATGAGGACAAAAAAAAAGAAAAATAAGAGATAAAAAAAAAAAGAAAAAAAAAAAAATAAGAAAAAAATAATATAAAAAAAAAAAAAAAAAAATGAGTTTACTAGTGTGAAAAGATTTCCCTCCCGTGATTTCCCAACTCGGTGGGTCCTCAAGAAAGCTTTGTGCCAAGAAATCTTGCGCCGATGCGAGAATTTTCCAACGACCCATTAGTCCATGCATCGCTGCCATGGCCATAATCCTTCCGCCACAACAAACCACCTCATGAGCAATTATGGGACTCATCAGATGATTAAAATCGACGTCAGGAGACACCGTCTTGCAGAGACACAAATCAATGGCCCAGTCAAAATCGCAGCTCAGACAATGAAACACAGGCTGGACACATGTGAAATAGGAAAATCGAAACGATAATCTATATGCCGTGCTTAAGGTCGCAAGCGGCAGCGTGCCATAATATTCAAGCATCCTGTTGTGGAACAGTGCCAGGTGGGGCTGTGCGGCGTGTAACACAGAACGGGCATCCATTTTTTAATGAAACAAAATATAACCAGAACACCTTCAGCCAGCGCCAGCAAAACAGGAATCCACCAAATAAGTTTGAGAAGAAAGCAGGAATGACTCCAAATATCTTCTCAAATGAAGTCACAAGACCACTGCTAACTATTTTAAAAAACTGTGCAAGGCCAGAAGTGGAGGACGCATTAAAGATTGAATGAATCAACTCGCTGAAATGCAATGGTAAGTCAGTATTCAAAAGGGCCTGCACCTCTGTGCGGGTGTTGGCGATGTGAAGGACAAATGTTTCACGAGCCGAACTCAGGGCCACTTCTTTTTGAGACAAAAGGGCTCTTATTCTGCTCATTCCATTGAACTCTGCCTTCAAGGTTGGGATTCATGGCCAGATGGAAACATCTGAATTCCCATGCGGAGGAGGATACAGAACGTTTTTGCAACACACCACCCGTTCAGGTACAGTTACCAAATAAGCAATGCCTTTAATTAACCCACAACACTCTTCATTATTCAAAATTAAATAACTACCGTTTGCCAGTAAAGTGAAAGTAGGGACGATTGCGGGAACCGGTGTACCTTTCAAAACACAGGCTAAATTCAGACGTTCCTGGTTACAGGAACCATGTAATTGGATATGTCTACACATTAACGAGTGATCTGGTGTTTCGGAGCACTCCTCGCCTTTAATATAAACCTCATTTCCATCTTTTAGACATCTGTATGTAAAGGGAAGGGTCCATGCCTCGTGTAGAAATGCACTCCCTAGGGGTTCGTATCGGCCTATCGCAATATATTGCATACAATTTGTAAATTTAAATAAAGCAAATGGTAGTGTGATTAACCCGTTGATAAGCCACGTTGCGGCAGTGTCTTCTGCTACAGAAAACGGTAAGGACTCTAGCCTTTCAATGTGCAACACAGAAAAAGATGCATCCCTCATTGAAAGTAAGCGCTGCTTCTCAGTTAAATTAAACGGGGCAAACAGGGAGGACACGTTCATGTGATTCCAAGGCACTTTTCCAGACTTAAGTGTCTGCAGGGTCCATGCAAATTGCATAATGGAACGCAATTGATTTTGACCATGGTATAACACAAATAATTCGTCTTGCACAATATCAACAACAGAAGATACAATATTATCTAAAGTGTAAATGCGGTAAGAGAGCATGTTAATGCTATTATCTACAACTGCAAGCACTTTTTCTAGATTAGCTTGATCAATGGCCCTAAGGCGTTTAGCCGCCTCAACCTGTGAAGTTTTCCAGATTTCATTATAAATTGCATAAATCCATCTTTTTGATCTGCCACTAGTCGGACCTTTTATGAAATCATTCAAATCCACTTCATCTGTCAGCTTGGATAGATGCAGTTTAACCGAAGCCAAAGTAGAATGTTTGAGCCAATTCTGACATAATTTGCCTACTGAATAAGTGGTGACAGAATGGCCAGTCTCAAAACGAGGATTGGGCCTGACCTGAGTAAAGCCATCAGCTAAACCCAGAAAACGAAGTTGGCAGGAATCTGCACTTCTGTGCCACACTAGCCAACCCTTAGGGTTAAAATGTGATATATTGAATGATGAATTTTGCAAAAGAGTTTGTAATTCTCTAATAGAAAAGTCAGTAGTATTACTCCAACCAGAATATTCTTCCAAATCAGGTATGATAGGAGAATTGTATTTTTTAGAAGTAGTCAATTCAAAGCATGTGGTTTGAAAAATGGTAGAATTTAAAAACAACATATGATTTGGGATGAGACATGCACGGTGCAAAGCCTCAGTGCCTTGTACCTGCCAACTTTTAGAACCCCAAACTGATTTAAGGTCAATGGTTTCCTTCCATAACTCGTAGCCTTCTACAGCCAACTTGTCTAGAAAGGACCTCGAATATAATAATTTTGTATCGGTAAGTCGAACCTTGGACTTCGACTTCTGTGTCAATTTATAATAAAAAGACTCGGGATTGGACTGAGAAAAGTCAGTAAAATAAGTGTACTTCTTCAAAAATGTACTCAAACTGCCTTGTAAAGGAGCCGGGCAATGCTCCCACTGTGTATAATTTACAGCACTCCTTCTGGAACTTGTTTTATGCAGAAAATGGTTGCCAAAATGTTGGTAGTAAAATAATTCACCATAATTAGCAGATTCTAAGTACAAATCTTCAGCATCAAAGACAGCATAATATTTCAAATCAGAAAACAATGCCTCTACGGCCTGAATATCCCAATTATCAGAACGTATGTTTTGTTTAACTACATCCCCCATGTTTACTCTGAGCACATAAGGAACATTAACGACTTCAGTTGGGCCATGGATTTGAAATTTAACCGCATCCCACACAATCCCATCAAGGACAGGCCAAGCAGTGATGTTAACAAAAGTTAAGTCTCACTTCAGTCTGTGTGCTGAATGTGATGAGGAAAGGGGGGCCAAAGTTCCATTCAGATGCCGAATGCATGTTCTTTCCTCGACATAGTGTCCATTGACAATTCGAAAAAAATAAAACACAAAACCAATTGACATAAAAAGGTCAATTGAAAAAAGTAGGTTTCAAAGAGGGGGGAGGCGAGAGGACACTATTAACCACTCAAGATGGTGAAAGGTCCAGTAGCAGCTTAGTGTCCGTACTGAGTACTAGAGAGTCAAATCAAAAAAGGGGGTTGCTGCACTGTTCCTAGAGGAAGAAGAGGTGGGGGGATTTAGCTGGCGTGACCAAGGGGGGGATTTAAATGATACCCTGGGGCATCCATTATGTTGGATGTATTTGCCTCACACACCCCGAGGAGTGTCATGCTTCATCATCGGCGGTTGCTCCTCGTCGGGGAGGCGGTGCAATCCCCGACGGGCACACCTCAGAGAGGGGCTCTTTGGCGGAGATCTTTTTCCAACTGCCTTTTGGTGAAGTGGGGGTATGTGGGCAGGGTGGTGTATTCCTATGATAAGGCGGCTAAAATGTAACAAGGGGTACCGGAATGGACTTTATTCTGGGGGTCCCCTGGCTACAGTTAAAAGGTGAAGCTAGTTGCCTAGGTGTCAACCTATTATGTTGTGTGACCCCTAGTAGAAACTAGCAGTGCATGTGGTCAACATGTTTCTCGCTAATGGTATATTGACCGCGATTCTTCAGGACCAAAGTGAAGACAACAACATGCTAGTATCATATGTGTTGTATTGTTACCTTAGTGGATCCTCCTATGCCTATAGAAAGGATAAGGAAACAGTAATTAAACAAAAATGCAGGTCACAATATTGCCAGGAAGAAAATATACTAACATGCTGGTGGTATTGAAAGTGATTTTACACATCCACCGCATGCTAAGTGTATTGAGCGTGCAGTGTCAAGGTGAAGAGCACACACAATAACTAGAACTGTGAATAGGACCGTGGATAGTGAGGGTGATGGTTTAAAACAACAATGTAAACATACAAAGTTAAAAATGCCGCAGTCTTAATATCAATGCCTGCCTATAGTATGTCAGGTATT
Organism: Lissotriton vulgaris; assembly: GCF_964263255.1. Taxonomy (NCBI): domain Eukaryota; kingdom Metazoa; phylum Chordata; class Amphibia; order Caudata; family Salamandridae; genus Lissotriton; species Lissotriton vulgaris. Next base: position 440,895,977 of record NC_141693.1, read on the forward strand.
AGGCAGGTCTTATGTGCTAACACCACTAGGTAACTTTGTAGGCATAGTAGCACAATCCCTGTGATCTGAATAAACCATTTAAACAAGCATGTATAAATACTCCTACTCACCTAGTGGTCATATGTTTAGAGGCCACATGAGTGTTCGGCGGGGCTGAACTGCAGAGCTAAGCCCTAGAGGTGTGGCTGGAGAAGGGGTAGGAGAAAACGCGGTAAAGAAAAACGTATCCCTGCATTTGATGTTGGCGGACTAAATAAGGCCAAAAAACCTGTATTGGCGCTGATTGCTCACCCTTTGTCAAGCGCTAAACGCACTCACCTGAAGTCTTCTGCGTCCGGGCGTTGTGACCTACCCATCCCCGCCGAGCTCGAGTAGATGTTTGAGCTCGGCGGCGGGGGTTATTTCAACAACACCGGACGTACAGCGTGACGCGTTGGGTAACCGCCCCCTGCCCAAGGTCACGTGTGCAGAGCCGAGTGCGTGGCGGCCATCTTTAGATGGTGTAAACACTGCGGAGCAGCTATTGCCCTGGATTACCGCCCCATGTAAAAACGGTTAACAAAGCGTGAATTGCTTCGGTTGCTTGGACCTTTGCATAGTATGCGAAACCAAGGGGTCCGGCGAATGAGAGGTAAATAGATTTGATAGTTATGACTCACACGTAGTTGTGAACAAGGCTGGTGTCTTATTGCGGATGGCGGCCATGATGTAAGGGGTCCCTTTGGTTGCCAGTGTAGCAAGGTGCAGGTTAATTGTAAGAGGTAGTGCCGCCCACAGGTCGCCATGGTGTCAAGGACTACCCTCACTGTGTCACAACATGTCGGTGGTAAACCCTGGTCTATACATGTAGTGGGACCAAGGTGTCCTTATGTTGAGGGCCCATGTTAGTGAGTGTCCTAGGGTCAGTGGTGGCACCTGCAGGGATGGGAGTGACCCGGAAGTGGTATATGGTCATTGTCACTGTCAAATCTCGTGGCATGGGAATGTATCTGGTCACTGTGTCTCATGGGTAGATATTTAAAATGTGGGAATTCATAATGAATGCCAGGGAATGTCTTCATTGAGCCCATGTTGGTCAGATGACAACCGATGCACCCATCTCTGTTCCTTATTGAAGAGGACTTTTGTAGGGCAGTTGGGACTGGACTCCAGAACTACCCACTTCATAGAATTCTCATCATGGTTTGCTTCCACATAATGTTTGCACATTTTGGTGTGGGTCTTTCTGCAGCGGAAATTGCTGCGATGTTCTATGATTCGAGTCTTAATTGGGCGGGTTGTCATCCCTATGTACTGTAGGTCACAAGGGCATATTAACAGGTATATGCAGTGGGATGTATTGCAATTTGTGTGTTGCCTGAGTTCCCATTTGAAGGTTTCGGAGAGTTGTATAGTTTTGAGAGTCAGGGTGTATCTACAGACCCCACACATGCCACAGGGGTAGTGGCCCACCACGGGGGGTAAATGCCATAAAGTTAGTTGGGTTTCTTTCCTCGCATGTTTAGGCCTGGTGCTAATCAAGATATCTTTTAGATTTTGTGACCTCTTAAAAGCAAATCTGGGTTCCTCTAGGGTCATGTCACCTGTGTTGAGTATGCCCCAATGATGTTTAATCGTGTTCCTGATTTTATTGGACAGGGGGGTAAAGGTGGTCACACAGGTGATCGGTTGGTTTCCAACAGGGGCTCTCTCCTGTCGTTCCAGCAGGGCTTCTCGATTATTATTTCTGGCACGTTTCCTTGCCTTGAGAACATCACTCTTGGGGTAACCCCTGTCAAGGAGGTTCCTCGAAAGAAGAGCAGATTCCTTCTTGTAATCAGCCACAGCGCTACAATTGCGCCTAATTCGTAAGAATTGGCCAAAGGGCAGATTGGTGCGTAGGGCCCTGGGGTGGTGACTCGTATAGTGCAGGAGGCTGTTACGATCTGTAGGTTTACGGTACATGGAGGTCTTTATGGAACCTGCTACCAATCTGATCGTTAGGTCAAGGAAAGCGATTTCATGGGGTGAGGATGTCATGGTGAAGTGTAGGTGAGGGTTAAGTGTGTTAACCCAAACCAAGAAACCTTCATGTGAGGTCGGTGGACCGCTCCATAGGATAAGGATGTCATCTATGAAGCGTTTCCACATTCTGATGTTATTACGGAAGGGATTAGACTCATGGTGTATATGAGTATCTTCAAATTTGGCCATGTACAAACAGGCTACCGAGGGGGCGAAGGTACTGCCCATAGAGGTCCCCTGGGTCTGATGGTAGAATTTGCCTCTGTATTCAAAGTAGTTCTCCGTCAGGGCTAGTGTGGCGCACTCCATGATGAAGGTCTGGGGAGTGTTGGAGCTCCACAATTCTTGCCCAAGTCTTTCCTCAATTACCTCAAGAGTCGCCCTCTGGGGGATATTCGTATAAAGTGCTTCGACGTCTAGGGTAATTAGAAGGTCAATTTCTCCTGTGTCCTGGACTGTATCCAGTATTCTAAGAACATCCGTAGTGTCCTGAATGTAGGAGGGGATGCTTTTCACCAGGGGTTGCAGGAAGTGGTCGCAAAACTGAGACAAGGGCTCTAGCACAGAGTCAATCCCAGAGACAATAGGCCTCCCTGGTACTGGTCTAGTGGCTTTATGGATCTTAGGCAGGATGTAAAAATATGGTACCCTGGGGTCCTTTTTCATGAGAAATTCTGCCTCCTTTTTACTGATCCATTGATCACATTCAGCACCGGATACCAGGCTTGTGATCTTGGTCTGTAAACGCGTGGTTGGGTCATCAGTGATTGGAGTGTAATATCTCTGGTCACTGAGCTGTCTGGTGCATTCCAACTCGTAATCCACAGTGTTCATCAGAACTGTGGCTCCCCCTTTGTCTGCCTGTTTGATTGTGATTGAGGAATCATTAGCCAATGATTTCAGTATAGCCAATTCGTTCTTGGAGATGTTGGAATGTGGTGTCAGCCGGTCAAGCCTATTGATGTCTTTCAGTACTGCCTGTTCAAACGTCAACACTTCCTTGGGAACCATACCGTTGTGAGGTGTAAAGGTTGAGGGATTATGGAGTCCGGAATCTTCAGTGGGTTCACTGGATTTCCCTTCAAAGAAGGCTTTTAACCTTATTTTTCTGAAGAAGGCTTTGAGTTCCTTAGTTTGTTGGAACTGGTCGATCCTGGGTGTTGGGACGAAGCCCAAGCCCTTTTGTAGGACTTATTCCTCTCTTTGAGTTAGGTGGTGATCTGATAGATTAACCACCAAGCTCACTGTTGCCCTGACCGACTCGTGCTCCTCATGTCCATCCCTTGGGGGCGTGTGTCCTCCCATTGGACCCTTTTCTCTGCTGTGTTGCCTCTTTTTCGCCCTCGCCCTCTGCCCCAACCTCTGCCTAAAAAAGGAGGGTGTGAAGGGTTCTGGGGAGGATAGAATGCAGGGTATTGTGGGCCAAAAGGTGGTTGGAAGTGGGGGAATTGTGGGTATTGCCAGAGTGGGGGGCCCATAGGTTGTCCCTGATTTTGGTAATTGGGGAAGTTGTGTTGTCCCCGTCCCCTACCTCTTTTGGCCCTGGGGGGCATCTGTGCAGGGTTGTTGTCCCCACTGCTGTCCGAGCCACTATTAGAGCCCCTCCTTGATGAAGTCGTGCTGGAATCTGAACTATAGCTAGTACCTGGGGGAACATAGTCATCCCTTAAGTAGGGGTAGACTTTCTCTTTAGAGAATTTTTTGATGTCCTTTTGTAATTTGGCTACCTTCTGGTTCATAAGATATTCCTTATGTTCTGCCATTTCTTTGTTGATCTCGGCAAGTTTAGTTTTAAAGCCTGGATTTTGTACCGAGGTCTTCAGGGCAGCCTCTGCTGCTTGTATTTTAACCAGCAGAGCATCGGCTAGTCGCTTGGCCGTGTTAACTATAAGGATGAGGAGGTCGTGGGTACATTTCCACGAGACCTGTGACCATTCCACCTTAAATTGTCCGTCCTCCCAGAATATTCTTGGGAAGTTTTTAACTATCAATCCGTTGGGTGCAATTTTGGCTTTAAAATATTGTGCCATCATAGCTCCATGGATAGTTACCCTAATCCATTCTCGTTTGAGGTCTGACAGGGATTGCCACTCTGGGGTGCTGCTGCTCGTTCCTGGTTCAATATCGATGCCAAAAAGAGAAGGTGTCCTCATTATGGCTGCTGCATCCTCCTCACCGAAACTCAGTCCCTGCCCCTCCATGATGGTGAGGTCTGATAGGATTGGTCCCGGTGTGGTGGAGTCCTTCACAGAAGGTAGGGAAAGAAAGAAGGAGGTGAAGTAAGGGTGGTTCACTTAGGAAACAAACCCTTGAGAGAGATAAGAGTGGGTCCAACACTGGATTCGGCTATGGACCGGGTATGAGCCACCGCAAAGGTGTGGGCTCAAGTTTTTTGGGGGATTTGAACAGACTAACCCACCATATGAGAGCTCCCACGGTTTGCACCGTGCACGAGTAGGTTTCAAAGAGGGGGGAGGCGAGAGGACACTATTAACCACTCAAGATGGTGGAAGGTCCAGTAGCAGCTTAGTGTCCGTACTGAGTACTAGAGAGTCAAATCAAAAAAGGGGGTTGCTGCACTGTTCCTAGAGGAAGAAGAGGTGGGGGGATTTAGCTGGCGTGACCAAGGGGGGGATTTAAATGATACCCTGGGGCATCCATTATGTTGGATGTATTTGCCTCACACACCCCGAGGAGTGTCATGCTTCATCATCGGCGGTTGCTCCTCGTCGGGGAGGCGGTGCAATCCCCGACGGGCACACCTCAGAGAGGGGCTCTTTGGCGGAGATCTTTTTCCAACTGCCTTTTGGTGAAGTGGGGGTATGTGGGCAGGGTGGTGTATTCCTATGATAAGGCGGCTAAAATGTAACAAGGGGTACCGGAATGGACTTTATTCTGGGGGTCCCCTGGCTACAGTTAAAAGGTGAAGCTAGTTGCCTAGGTGTCAACCTATTATGTTGTGTGACCCCTAGTAGAAACTAGCAGTGCATGTGGTCAACATGTTTCTCGCTAATGGTATATTGACCGCGATTCTTCAGGACCAAAGTGAAGACAACAACATGCTAGTATCATATGTGTTGTATTGTTACCTTAGTGGATCCTCCTATGCCTATAGAAAGGATAAGGAAACAGTAATTAAACAAAAATGCAGGTCACAATATTGCCAGGAAGAAAATATACTAACATGCTGGTGGTATTGAAAGTGATTTTACACATCCACCGCATGCTAAGTGTATTGAGCGTGCAGTGTCAAGGTGAAGAGCACACACAATAACTAGAACTGTGAATAGGACCGTGGATAGTGAGGGTGATGGTTTAAAACAACAATGTAAACATACAAAGTTAAAAATGCAGCAGTCTTCATATCAATGCCTGCCTATAGTATGTCAGGTATTAGGCAGGTCTTATGTGCTAACACCACTAGGTAACTTTGTAGGCATAGTAGCACAATCCCTGTGATCTGAATAAACCATTTAAACAAGCATGTATAAATACTCCTACTCACCTAGTGGTCATATGTTTAGAGGCCACATGAGTGTTCGGCGGGGCTGAACTGCAGAGCTAAGCCCTAGAGGTGTGGCTGGAGAAGGGGTAGGAGAAAACGCGGTAAAGAAAAACGTATCTCTGCATTTGATGTTGGCGGACTAAATAAGGCCAAAAAACCTGTATTGGCGCTGATTGCTCACCCTTTGTCAAGCGCTAAACGCACTCACCTGAAGTCTTCTGCGTCCGGGCGTTGTGACCTACCCATCCCCGCCGAGCTCGAGTAGATGTTTGAGCTCGGCGGCGGGGGTTATTTCAACAACACCGGACGTACAGCGTGACGCGTTGGGTAACCGCCCCCTGCCCAAGGTCACGTGTGCAGAGCCGAGTGCGTGGCGGCCATCTTTAGATGGTGTAAACACTGCGGAGCAGCTATTGCCCTGGATTACTGCCCCATGTAAAAACGGTTAACAAAGCGTGAATTGCTTCGGTTGCTTGGACCTTTGCATAGTATGCGAAACCAAGGGGTCCGGCGAATGAGAGGTAAATAGATTTGATAGTTATGACTCACACGTAGTTGTGAACAAGGCTGGTGTCTTATTGCGGATGGCGGCCATGATGTAAGGGGTCCCTTTGGTTGCCAGTGTAGCAAGGTGCAGGTCCCACTACATGTATAGACCAGGGTTTACCACCGACATGTTGTGACACAGTGAGGGTAGTCCTTGACACCATGGCGACCTGTGGGCGGCACTACCTCTTACAATTAACCTGCACCTTGGGAGCTCTCATATGGTGGGTTAGTCTGTTCAAATCCCCCAAAAAACTTGTGCCCACACCTTTGCGGTGGCTCATACCCGGTCCATAGCCGAATCCAGTGTTGGACCCACTCTTATCTCTCTCAAGGGTTTGTTTCCTAAGTGAACCACCCTTACTTCACCTCCTTCTTTCTTTCCCTACCTTCTGTGAAGGACTCCACCACACCGGGACCAATCCTATCAGACCTCACCATCATGGAGGGGCAGGGACTGAGTTTCGGTGAGGAGGATGCAGCAGCCATAATGAGGACACCTTCTCTTTTTGGCATCGATATTGAACCAGGAACGAGCAGCAGCACCCCAGAGTGGCAATCCCTGTCAGACCTCAAACGGGAATGGATTAGGGTAACTATCCATGGAGCTATGATGGCACAATATTTTAAAGCCAAAATTGCACCCAACGGATTGATAGTTAAAAACTTCCCAAGAATATTCTGGGAGGACGGACAATTTAAGGTGGAATGGTCACAGGTCTCGTGGAAATGTACCCACGACCTCCTCATCCTTATAGTTAACACGGCCAAGCGACTAGCCGATGCTCTGCTGGTTAAAATACAAGCAGCAGAGGCTGCCCTGAAGACCTCGGTACAAAATCCAGGCTTTAAAACTAAACTTGCCGAGATCAACAAAGAAATGGCAGAACATAAGGAATATCTTATGAACCAGAAGGTAGCCAAATTACAAAAGGACATCAAAAAATTCTCTAAAGAGAAAGTCTACCCCTACTTAAGGGATGACTATGTTCCCCCAGGTACTAGCTATAGTTCAGATTCCAGCACGACTTCATCAAGGAGGGGCTCTAATAGTGGCTCGGACAGCAGTGGGGACAACAACCCTGCACAGATGCCCCCCAGGGCCAAAAGAGGTAGGGGACGGGGACAACACAACTTCCCCAATTACCAAAATCAGGGACAACCTATGGGTCCCCCACTCTGGCAATACCCACAATTCCCCCACTTCCAACCACCTTTTGGCCCACAATACCCTGCATTCTATCCTCCCCAGAACCCTTCACACCCTCCTTTTTTAGGCAGAGGTTGGGGCAGAGGGCGAGGGCGAAAAAGAGGCAACACAGCAGAGAAAAGGGTCCAATGGGAGGACACACGCCCCCAAGGGATGGACACGAGGAGCACGAGTCGGTCAGGGCAACAGTGAGCTTGGTGGTTAATCTACCAGATCACCACCTAACTCAAAGAGAGGAAGAAGTCCTACAAAAGGGCTTGGGCTTCGTCCCAACACCCAGGATCGACCAGTTCCAACAAACTAAGGAACTCAAAGCCTTCTTCAGAAAAATAAGGTTAAAAGCCTTCTTTGAAGGGAAATCCAGTGAACCCACTGAAGATTCCGGACTCCATAATCCCTCAACCTTTACACCTCACAACGGTATGGTTCCCAAGGAAGTGTTGACGTTTGAACAGGCAGTACTGAAAGACATCAATAGGCTTGACCGGCTGACACCACATTCCAACATCTCCAAGAACGAATTGGCTATACTGAAATCATTGGCTAATGATTCCTCAATCACAATCAAACAGGCAGACAAAGGGGGAGCCACAGTTCTGATGAACACTGTGGATTACGAGTTGGAATGCACCAGACAGCTCAGTGACCAGAGATATTACACTCCAATCACTGATGACCCAACCACGCGTTTACAGACCAAGATCACAAGCCTGGTATCCGGTGCTGAATGTGATCAATGGATCAGTAAAAAGGAGGCAGAATTTCTCATGAAAAAGGACCCCAGGGTACCATATTTTTACATCCTGCCTAAGATCCATAAAGCCACTAGACCAGTACCAGGGAGGCCTATTGTCTCTGGGATTGACTCTGTGCTAGAGCCCTTGTCTCAGTTTTGCGACCACTTCCTGCAACCCCTGGTGAAAAGCATCCCCTCCTACATTCAGGACACTACGGATGTTCTTAGAATACTGGATACAGTCCAGGACACAGGAGAAATTGACCTTCTAATTACCCTAGACGTCGAAGCACTTTATACGAATATCCCCCAGAGGGCGACTCTTGAGGTAATTGAGGAAAGACTTGGGCAAGAATTGTGGAGCTCCAACACTCCCCAGACCTTCATCATGGAGTGCGCCACACTAGCCCTGACGGAGAACTACTTTGAATACAGAGGCAAATTCTACCATCAGACCCAGGGGACCTCTATGGGCAGTACCTTCGCCCCCTCGGTAGCCTGTTTGTACATGGCCAAATTTGAAGATACTCATATACACCATGAGTCTAATCCCTTCCGTAATAACATCAGAATGTGGAAACGCTTCATAGATGACATCCTTATCCTATGGAGCGGTCCACCGACCTCACATGAAGGTTTCTTGGTTTGGGTTAACACACTTAACCCTCACCTACACTTCACCATGACATCCTCACCCCATGAAATCGCTTTCCTTGACCTAACGATCAGATTGGTAGCAGGTTCCATAAAGACCACCATGTACCGTAAACCTACAGATCGTAACAGCCTCCTGCACTATACGAGTCACCACCCCAGGGCCCTACGCACCAATCTGCCCTTTGGCCAATTCTTACGAATTAGGCGCAATTGTAGCGCTGTGGCTGATTACAAGAAGGAATCTGCTCTTCTTTCGAGGAACCTCCTTGACAGGGGTTACCCCAAGAGTGATGGTCTCAAGGCAAGGAAACGTGCCAGAAATAATAATCGAGAAGCCCTGCTGGAACGACAAGAGAGAGCCCCTGTTGGAAACCAACCGATCACCTGTGTGACCACCTTTACCCCCCTGTCCAATAAAATCAGGAACACGATTAAACATCATTGGGGCATACTCAACACAGGTGACATGACCCTAGAGGAACCCAGATTTGCTTTTAAGAGGTCACAAAATCTAAAAGATATCTTGATTAGCACCAGGCCTAAACATGCGAGGAAAGAAACCCAACTAACTTTATGGCATTTACCCCCCGTGGTGGGCCACTACCCCTGTGGCATGTGTGGGGTCTGTAGATACACCCTGACTCTCAAAACTATACAACTCTCCGAAACCTTCAAATGGGAACTCAGGCAACACACAAATTGCAATACATCCCACTGCATATACCTGTTAATATGCCCTTGTGACCTACAGTACATAGGGATGACAACCCGCCCAATTAAGACTCGAATCATAGAACATCGCAGCAATTTCCGCTGCAGAAAGACCCACACCAAAATGTGCAAACATTATGTGGAAGCAAACCATGATGAGAATTCTATGAAGTGGGTAGTTCTGGAGTCCAGTCCCAACTGCCCTACAAAAGTCCTCTTCAATAAGGAACAGAGATGGGTGCATCGGTTGTCATCTGACCAACATGGGCTCAATGAAGACATTCCCTGGCATTCATTATGAATTCCCACATTTTAAATATCTACCCATGAGACACAGTGACCAGATACATTCCCATGCCACGAGATTTGACAGTGACAATGACCATATACCACTTCCGGGTCACTCCCATCCCTGCAGGTGCCACCACTGACCCTAGGACACTCACTAACATGGGCCCTCAACATAAGGACACCTTGGTCCCACTACATGTATAGACCAGGGTTTACCACCGACATGTTGTGACACAGTGAGGGTAGTCCTTGACACCATGGCGACCTGTGGGCGGCACTACCTCTTACAATTAACCTGCACCTTGCTACACTGGCAACCAAAGGGACCCCTTACATCATGGCCGCCATCCGCAATAAGACACCAGCCTTGTTCACAACTACGTGTGAGTCATAACTATCAAATCTATTTACCTCTCATTCGCCGGACCCCTTGGTTTCGCATACTATGCAAAGGTCCAAGCAACCGAAGCAATTCACGCTTTGTTAACCGTTTTTACATGGGGCGGTAATCCAGGGCAATAGCTGCTCCGCAGTGTTTACACCATCTAAAGATGGCCGCCACGCACTCGGCTCTGCACACGTGACCTTGGGCGGGGGGCGGTTACCCAACGCGTCACGCTGTACGTCCGGTGTTGTTGAAATAACCCCCGCCGCCGAGCTCAAACATCTACTCGAGCTCGGTGGGGATGGGTAGGTCACAACGCCCGGACGCAGAAGACTTCAGGTGAGTGCGTTTAGCGCTTGACAAAGGGTGAGCAATCAGCGCCAATACAGGTTTTTTGGCCTTATTTAGTCCGCCAACATCAAATGCAGGGATACGTTTTTCTTTACCGCGTTTTCTTTACCGCGTTTTCTCCTACCCCTTCTCCAGCCACACCTCTAGGGCTTAGCTCTGCAGTTCAGCCCCGCCGAACACTCATGTGGCCTCTAAACATATGACCACTAGGTGAGTAGGAGTATTTATACATGCTTGTTTAAATGGTTTATTCAGATCACAGGGATTGTGCTACTATGCCTACAAAGTTACCTAGTGGTGTTAGCACATAAGACCTGCCTAATACCTGACATACTATAGGCAGGCATTGATATTAAGACTGCTGCATTTTTAACTTTGTATGTTTACATTGTTGTTTTAAACCATCACCCTCACTATCCACGGTCCTATTCACAGTTCTAGTTATTGTGTGTGCTCTTCACCTTGACACTGCACGCTCAATACACTTAGCATGCGGTGGATGTGTAAAATCACTTTCAATACCACCAGCATGTTAGTATATTTTCTTCCTGGCAATATTGTGACCTGCATTTTTGTTTAATTACTGTTTCCTTATCCTTTCTATAGGCATAGGAGGATCCACTAAGGTAACAATACAACACATATGATACTAGCATGTTGTTGTCTTCACTTTGGTCCTGAAGAATCGCGGTCAATATACCATTAGCGAGAAACATGTTGACCACATGCACTGCTAGTTTCTACTAGGGGTCACACAACATAATAGGTTGACACCTAGGCAACTAGCTTCACCTTTTAACTGTAGCCAGGGGACCCCCAGAATAAAGTCCACTCCGGTACCCCTTGTTACATTTTAGCCGCCTTATCATAGGAATACACCACCCTGCCCACATACCCCCACTTCACCAAAAGGCAGTTGGAAAAAGATCTCCGCCAAAGAGCCCCTCTCTGAGGTGTGCCCGTCGGGGATTGCACCGCCTCCCCGACGAGGAGCAACCGCCGATGATGAAGCATGACACTCCTCGGGGTGTGTGAGGCAAATACATCCAACATAATGGATGCCCCAGGGTATCATTTAAATCCCCCCCTTGGTCACGCCAGCTAAATCCCCCCACCTCTTCTTCCTCTAGGAACAGTGCAGCAACCCCCTTTTTTGATTCAATTGAAAAAAGTACCAGCCAAATATATGTCCAAGGGGAGATTAAAAAATGTTTTTTAAATAGGGCGGCATAAATCGCAAAACGTGAGGCTTGTTTGAATTATGTGAAACAGTGTCAAATGAAAATCTGGATTCTGTGGCCAAACGTGTTTGCAAATCAGGCATAGATAAGTCAGTTGGGTATGTGTAATCAAGTTCATCAACGTTCGTACCAGGCAAAGTACTCAATAAAGGACTGGAAATTGTAGGCATCTCGATGGCCTCCTCTGGCTCAGGATTAGAAGCAGTGGCCAAAACAGAATTTCTCACAATCGAAGGACAGGAGACCGCCGGTGTCATGCTAAGAAGTATCGGCCACTCTGTGTATCTTGACATTGTCAATTGAGATAAACCTGTTTTCCTTACGACCTGGAAGTGGTGGTAAAATGACTGTTCTTGTGCCCTTCACTCCAAGCACTGGAACTGGAGCTCCATAGGAAGGACCAAATCCTTTCTTGTTATCGATCTTCTCTCGAACCAGTTCTCCAACTTGGGGTAGCCAGCCAACTACCGGGATCTGCAACGCATCATCTGATGTGGAGGGCAAATGTTCCTTTGGAAGACTGTCTCTCGTCTATTGTAGATCCTGTAAAACATGGCAATGTTCATCTACGTCAAAGGTTGTGGCTTGGGCCACGCAGTCTAGACCGTCAAGGTCCGGGACATACATCTTGATACCAAAGAGCATCTCGTATGAGAGACCTTCTAGGGAGATTATTAAGAGCACGCTGCACGCCATTGAGATGGGCCAGCCAGTTTCTGCCAGTGCCTATATCTCGAGCTGTCAATGATTGCTTTAAGTCACGGTTCATTCGTTCCACTACACTATTACCCTCAGGTCTGTATGAAGACGAAAACTTGATTGGACCCCCATCAAAATCATGGCATCCTTGTACGCCTTAGAGGCGAAAGCCGGACCCTGATCCGAATGGAAGGTACCACAGGCAAAAATCCCTACAAAGACACGCAAATCTCTTATGACAGTTTGTGAATCAGCGCTGCGTTGGGGCCAGACCCACACAAAGCGTGTGCATGAATCAACTGCTACTAAGATGTACTTATAAACAGTATCAGAACAAGCATTTACAATGCAATGGTTTCGCCTTTGGAAAAGTTAGAGCTATTGAATAGTGGAGGTCGAAGAAGATGTTAATCATGCTTCCTCAACTATTAAACAAAATACTTCTAGATTGACCCTTCTGGAAACCAAAGTGGAAGATCTGGAAAATAGGGCCCGAAGACAAAATCTTAGATTATTTGGAATACCGGAAGGTATTGAGGGGTCAGACCCGAGAGCTTTTGTGGTCAAACTTTTTCAAAGGGCCTTCGTGGATCTCGCAGACTGGGATTGGGACTCCCAACTCCAAAGGGTACACAGACTACCGTTAGTTCAAAGGAATACTAATAGCAAGTTCCCAAGACCTTTTCTGATTTACTTTGGCAATTTTCTCTTGCGACAAGCAGTTGCACTAAAAGCTAAACCAAATAATCCTGTAACCGCTGATAACTTCACTTTTTTTGTGAAGTCTGATTTAACTAAGGTAACTATGGATAAACGGTGGGAACTTCGGAAATTAATCGATGCCTTCAAAAATATAGGATGCTTGGCCTATTTGCAAGAACCTGCTCGCCTTAAAGTTATTCGGGATGGACAAGTGGTCTTTTTCACCGATCCCTTATCTGCGGAACAATGCTTGGAAAAATTCTCATGTGATAATGAAAGAAGAAAGCAAAAAGAAAAAGAGAACTAGTGCTATACTTTTTTTTCTTTTCTTTCTTTTACCTTCTCGTAATTTTTTCTTCTCTAATATATAAGAAGGCAGGTTAGATACAGGCATAGGTATGTACATTCTTTCCTCTTTTCCTTTTTTTCTTCCTCTAATTTAGGCTGATATTTTGCGATACTCTGAAATGTGAGTTGAATATAGTTACTAAAGGTACTAAAGGTATGATTCAATTTAGGTTTGAGCAACCACTCATGCATGCTTCTTCACAGAGCTGCCACTCCAGCGGCAGCAATGCTAGAGGGGAGCTCCCCCCCTAGAAACGGGGTGCTGCAAGGGAGGGGGTGGGGTTGCCACAAGGGCAAGGGTGGCAACGGGAGTCAGGGGTGGGGGGTGGTGATTAAAAGGAAAAATGTGTTTGCAAGTTTTGACGTTTTATTTTGGTTTAAAGAAAGTGGCAATGTAATGCTATTGAAGGTTAAAACAAGGAGGAATAGGAGTTTATTATGTATAAATTCAATATTTAATAAATGCTTAAGTTAAGAATTTTATGTTGGAATGTAGATGGCCTAAATAATAAAAGTAAAAGAAATCTAGTAAAAGAAGAGATTAAAATGTATAATCCGAACATAGTGCTGTTGTCAGAAACTCATATAAAATATCAGGATAAAAAACTACTCACACAACTAGGCTACGAATTGGTTATCTGTACCTCGCTGAATGAGACCATAAGGGGGGTTGCTATTTTAAAACAAAGAACACTTCAATTAGATATAATGAAGACTGCGACTGATAATAGAGGCAGATGGGCAATAGCACAGATTCAAGATGCTAAAGCTAAATTAGTATTCTGTGTGGTATATGGCCCAAATATTGATAAACCTAAAATTTATGAAGATCTAAGCTTAGAATTACTAGAATGGGAAGGGGAAATTATTATTGCTGGAGACTTTAATTGTGTGATGAATTATAAAATGGATTCTACGGGGCCAATGAATTTTAAAAGAATGCACAAAGTTAGAATGGCGATTTTAGAATTGGCAAGATTAAACAACATTAGAGACATATGGCGGTCTAAACACCCAAAGACGCCAGGTTTCACCTATTATTCTGCCCCGCACAGATCATGTTCTAGGATTGACATGATATGGGCCTCAGAAAATATTTTAGAAAAATGCACGATTGAAATCTGTCCCAAAGTAACATCGGATCACAATCCTCTTCTTATGGAAATTAACATTGATAATCAGAATGTAAAATTAAGAAAATTTACTTTTCCTAGACACTTATTGGTTGACCCAACTTTCATTACATCAATTAAAAATCATATACAGGAATTTATTACGCTAAATATTAACACAGCGAGCATCAATACTGTATGGGACACCTGCAAGTGTAGTATCAGAGGCTGTGTCCAACAGTATGTATATAGGCTTAATACAGAAAATCGCAATAAGAATAAGGATATGACATCTAAACTATCAGATCTGGAATCACAACTGGCGGAAGCAACACTGCAATCAAAAAATAATATTGATCAGATTAGAACACAACTAGCAGGGATACAAGCTGGACTTAGGAAAACGCTAAGGGAAAGATATGCGGTTAGACTACATAAATACAAATTAGATCAATATGAAGGGGGCGACCGTATCGGAAAAATACTAGCCTTCAAAACCGCGGATAGGAAAGCGAAAACTAGAATAAAGGAAATAATGGGGTCAGATCTAGTGCTATACGGGCAGGAGGATCAAATTTTAACTCAATTTGTTAAATTCTACCAGCATCTATATACCCCAGAGGAGCTACCGAGCAAATTAAATATTGAAAAATATCTCGATCAACACTTAAACTCAACGCAAGAACTTAAACACGAAACAATTCAACATCTAAACTCAAATATCTCTATTGAGGAGATTAAAAAAGCTATTGATCATTTACCCTTAGGTAAGGCAGTTGGGGAAGATTGTATACCAGGGGAGGTGTACAAACTTTGCTATCAAGAGTTGGCTCCTTTATTACAAACAGTTATTAACTCTATTATTGTTTCTAAACAAGCTCCTTCTTCATGGAAACTCGCTAAAATTATATTTTTTTTGAAAAAGGGGAAGCCAGAAAAAGAGTGTGGATCGTATCGGCCCATATCTCTATTAAATTCTGATGTGAAAATTGTTGCTAAAATTTTAGCTAATCGACTAGCGCCCCATATGCCAGATATTGTTAATCCCCAACAGCATGGCTTTGTGATAGGTAGAGATACCACCATGCATGTTAATACTTCTATAACGGCCTTGGATGTAGCAGAAACCACTAACACCCCACTCGGTATGATAATGTTAGATGCGGAAAAGGCATTTGACCGAGTGGGGTGGGATTATTTATGGACAGTATTAGGAAAAATGGGTATAAATGGCCCTTACTTAGACTGGGTTATGTCAATCTATGATGAACCACGGGCGGTGATTAGCTACGGAGGCATAGATTCTAATAATTTTAAGATTTCTAGAGGTACTAGGCAGGGATGCCCCCTTTCACCATTATTATTTGCTTTATCTTTAGAACCTTTTTTAAATGCTTTAAATACCCAAACAAATATAATACCTGCTCAACATGGGGACATAACCCTTAAATTAACAGCTTTTGCAGATGACATCGCAATATATACATCGGATGTGTGTAAAGCTATGCCAGCAATTATAGAGGAAGCACACAAGTATGGGGAAATCTCTGGATATAAATTAAATGTTAACAAAACCCAAATCATACTTAATTACACCCCGGCTGCATGTATTTATAAGACCTGCAAAGAAGCTGTATATTTAGGTATAAAGCTTATGGCTAAAGTGGAGAAAATTGTTGAAATAAACTATGGGGCATTTCTCAAAGAGACAACTGCAAGTTTTAAAAAATGGCATAAGATACCTCTGAGTCTACTAGGGAGATTAAATCTGATTAAAATGAAAATCTTACCTAAGTTACTTTATTTGTGCAGAGCTATACCGTTACTGCCAAATAAGTTGTTTTTTAAGAAATTGGATGGTATCAGTAGCAGCTTTATTTGGGGGTATAAAAAAGCACGGAGGGCGATTAAACTTCTGACATTACCTATCTCTAAAGGGGGACTTACTTTTCCGGATTTTAATCTTTATTTTTTAGCTACTTTTTTTTTGCGCATTAGGAGTCTATTAAAGAGTACCCCTCCTCTATTTTTTCATCAATATATGCTGGGAACAGATGCCAACCAATTTCTACTACGGGTTCATGACCCTAATTACTTCAAAAGAGTAAAATTTAAGACAGCTAAGCACGCTATCAGAATTTGGGACAAAATCCTGTACATTAGCAATTCCTCATTTTACAACGCTGAGCTTAGACTATGGAATAATCCGGGCCTGCCTGGTATCTTCTCGGATGGTTTGGGAAATCGGTGGATGAGACTAGGTATAAACACGCTAGGAGACTTGTATGATATTAATGGCCTGATGGATTTTGATAATTTAAAAATTACAAATGGGCTCACTGATGATATGCATTTTAAATGTAGACAGCTTAGAGATTTTTTTTGGAACAAATTGAAGATAACGGAAGTTGGACAATCTGAAATTCTTGAGGGTATCTATTCAGGAAAAACTAAATCATTGATTAAATGGGGATATCAATGGCTCATTAAGGTGAAGGGTGAAAACACAACCCAAATTGCAGCTAAATGGTCTCGTAGATTAAACCAAAACATTAATTCAGTTCACATTGGTAATGCCCTAACTCACTTAAATGACATAATTCACTCTTCTAATTTGAAAATGCAACTCTATAGGACTGTTACGGAGCTATATTATACGCCACAAAGGATATCTAGTTGGTCACAAGGTAACTCCTTGACAGATAAATCCAAGTGTGCTAAATGTGATACTGCTGCGGTTGGAATTGAACATATGTTATTTTATTGTCCGGCACTCTCTAATTTTTGGAATCGTATATACTACTATCTTCAATTTTACCAAATAAGCTCAATGGATTTCACGGCACAATGGGTTCTGTTAGATATTCAAGATATGAACTGTCCCAACAAAGATCTTTTAACGATTTTGATAGCATGTGCTAGATTAATTATAGCCAGGGTTTGGATCTCTAAAGAACCCCCCATGGTTGCTGACTGGCTAGCACTGGTATATGAAATTAGAACTATGGAGTTCTCCCTAGCTAAGCTTAGAGGCCCTAAAGCCCTTTTGAAAAAAGAAAAGATATGGAAGAGATTTTTCGATGGTCAAGAGCTATGATTAGGCCTAATCTGTTCTTTTTCTTCTTTCCTTTTTTTTTTTCTCTCTCTTTAGAAGTAATGTGAAGTTTGATTTAAGAAATACTGTTTTATGTTTCCATTCCTCTATGTTACGAATTTATAACTGTATGTTAATTATGGAACTGATCTGCTACGAACTTTGTCACTTCTTGCAAACAATAAAAACGTTTTTAAAAAAAAAAAAGGAAAAGTTAGAGCTATTGGCATTGTAAATGACAAACTTTGTATTTATGTGTTGGTTTTGTCATTTAAATTGCCATTAGCTTAATCTCTCGCAATGTGAGGCCTATTGTACCCTACGGATGAGCTCAGCAGACAGCAATTACTACAACACACACACACAGAGCCACACACACACACACAGCCACACACACACACAGACACACACACACACCCAGAGACACACACACACACCCAGACCCCCCCACACACACACCCACCCAGAGCCCCCCCCACACACATCCACCCAGAGCCACACACACACACACACCCACACCCAGAGCCCCCCCCACACACACACACCCAGAGCCCCCCCCACACACACACACACACCCAGAGTCCCACACACACACACACCCACCCAGAGCCCCACACACACACACACACCCAGAGCCCCACACACACACACACACCCACCCAGAGCCCCACACCCACACCCACCCAGAGCCCCACACACACACACCCACCGAGAGGCAGGGCAGCCCACATCTCACTTCTTGCTGTTTGAACAATATATTTGGGGACTAAGAGTGTATTGCTACGTTCTCCCTACCTCTCTTCACAGAAAAATCTAGGACTAACACAAAAACACACAAAATCTTTCACTTTGAGGAAAGGCAAGTAACCATATACATTGCTAACCACGGTTTCTGAGGAAAAAGCAACGGCCAGCCACCCCGTTATTGTCATCTACCATGCACTGAAAAATACTTAGCCAACAATTGCTTTTCCATCAAAACCTGAACAGGAATGAGACTTATAGGCAAAGAAACAGAAACTCGATCCATAAAGAATGGAAGAATACCTTGGTGGTACCCATGTCCCCATTCTGTAAGCTCTTGTGGGTGAAAGCAGTATGCGATGAAGGGAGCTCACCCAAAGCCCCTCTACGTTGTAGGTGGGTATATATTTTTAATTGTGTATTTTTTAACTGGATCTGGCTTGTGAATTAACTAGAGGTGTCTCCAGACCAGGTCTAAAAGGCCTAGCACTGATGCAGGGAGTAAGTAGCCAGAGCGAAAAGCAGAGGTGCCCAACATTGGTTTATGAAGGCCAAAGCCACTGTAGATTTCCAGGATAACCATCGACTTTATCATTTCATGCAGGTAATGCACAGCAACCAGAGTGACCAACTAATTCCAGGCCATGTCACACAGGTTCCAGTCCTAGGCTTTAATGTATCAGCCAAATGCATTCTGGGTGTCGTAGTTGCTCCTATTTGAATAATTAGACGAACTTAACTGATTACTATGATTTGTAGGGAAACAGTTCAGGACTTGAAACAGTTTGTGTGATGTACTGGAGTGAGGCCTCCCCCCCCCCCCCAACCAAACGCACAGCGACTGACCTGTCTATTTATTTATGAATCAGAAAGGAAATCAGAGGCGGAGGGAAGCGGACAGTTTGAGGATGTGGTGTGAAGAGGCGGGAGGAGAAATACACACGCACAATTTCCTACGAACCTCGCATTTCCTTTGCGGAAAACGGTGTTATAATGAACACGCGTTTCCGTGTGTAAGAACCTTCAGCCCCCCAAGATTTCACAACCCCGTCCTGTCCAGCCCGCAAACAGAAGCACAACAGTGACTGCGCCCCTCTTTACCAACCGAGCATGTGCCATCCATGACGCCTGCACCATTCACTCACCCACCCTCCCCGGGGCTTCATTTGTGAAAGAGTAAGTGCAGGGCCCGAAGTTTTGCTCAGAAGCTCGTGGCCAGCGCGGGAGTCCGGGCCTCATAACACTGTTCATTCTGGGACTGCTCGAATTGTCACATCGTTCGGACCGTGTGGCACCTGCAGCCACCCCTGCCGCGCCACCAGGGGCAGATTCGGGCCCAGCTTCAGCACATACAATCCTAGCAAGAGCAGCCCCCAGCTTTAGGGTGACCTGGCGTCCCGGTTTGTCCGGGTAGGTCCCGCTTTCCAACAGATATTTCAGTATATCCCGGTTTTTACAGTGGGTCAGCTGAAAACAGTGAGACACTTTTTCAGGTGTTCCAAAACAGGGCTGGTTAGCAGCTGTTATAAGTAAGCACTTTTATTAACGGGTCTGAGGCCGATTTTAAAAATTACCTTTTATTTATTTGTCTAGTGCCCCTACTGCGTTGATGAGGGCTGTTATTCTTTGCCACTTCGCTGTGTAAAATTGTAGACCTTCCTCAATTTTTGCTAAATGTCACGGTTTTTGGGTCAAAAGATCTGGTCGCCCTACCAACCTCCCAAATGAGTCAGACCCCGTTCATGTCCTCTGCTCGCACTAAAAGGAAGTATCCTGCCCCCTCCATCATCAGCGAAAGTCTCTGTCCCCACCCGGCAGTGACGTCACTGCCAAGTCACCCCGTGTTTTGTCACCTTGGGTCAGTCGCAGCTTGTCAGCCAACACCCCACCTTAACCCCGCGCATAGATGGATTTCTAAGCCCACACCTATATTTGTGAATGCGAGGCGAAAACAGGTCACGTGTCTCAGTGGACTGACGCATCAGCTGAGACCCCATGGTCAGGGGGTACCACAGATTTTCATTGATGGGAAAAATAAGCACCACTAATTAGGTTAACGGTAGCTAGCGCCATGACGCATCCTGCTGGACGTGCGCTTTACAAATAGGTATATTATGCGGCTGGCTAAAAAGCCTGGACTGGCTACAGGTGTCTGTCATGCCTGAGGCTAAACTGGCAGCTCAGGAATGACGCCCCCCCCCCAAATCACAGACTGGAAGGAGCCTGTCTCAGGGGAGCAGAGACAGCCCCTGCTAACTCTCCCAGAGGGGACGCACCTCCCAATCAGACTCCATCTCCCACAATCCCTTGCTCTGCGAGGACTTCCCCCCCTCTGCAGGGACAACCTCGGCCCCTCCAGCAGCTTACAGCCCCTGCCTTGACCCCCCCCCCCCAAAGCTGGCGCTCTCTGCATCTCCACCCCTCAGCCCTGCACGCCCCTCACCTCGGGTGCTGCTCCTCTGGAGAATGAGAATGGAGAATGCAGAATGAGGAGGGGGGACACGGAGGAAGGCAGGACCACACGGAGAGCGGGAGGGGGGAGAGCGGGAGGGGGGACGGCGGGAGGAGGGACACGGAGGAAGGCAGGACAGCAGCAAGCACGGCCCGGCCGGACCAGATTCGGGGGCGTTCCCGGCTTTTGGCTGACGTAGCATGACGTAGCCAAAAGCCAAAAATTCTCGGGAACGCCCCCGAATTTGGTCCGGCCATGACGGACGCCTCTCTGTTCCAATGGCTAGCCTCCATTTATGGAGCTAGCCAATGAAACAGAGGGCGGATTCCAGAGCAACATACTGTAACTCATTAGATTTCTCCTGCGCAAAAGCTGCTGGCGCAGCTTTTTTGCAGCCGAAACCTAAAAAGGACCGCAGTGATCTAAATAAATGCAACCTAGCGGTTTATTAGATATGTACAACTGTGTCTGTGTCGGACGTGCAGCAGTCGAAGGCTTGATCTGCTGGCAAAGGTCACATTGAAGGACATAATCGCGCGTCTGTTTGTACAGTCCCCGCCACCAGAAACGCTGTTGCAACTGATACACAGTGGCCGAGACGCCCGCATGCGCAGATGCCACACCTTCATGTGGCGCTGTAATCAAGGTATTCCTGCGGTCAGAGTTAGGAATCAACCGATCCCCGACTCCAGGAAGTTTCACATAAGGAACCTTATCGGGACTTAAGTGGTATGTGTACTTCGAAGGGAAACCCGTAGGACAATTACTTCCCTTCTCAGTGGCAGCCACCGCCGCCAAGATGTCATCATCTATCTTACTTTTGGACCGTGTAACTGCTGCAACTAAATATGTAGATACCGCTGATTTCGCCGCTTCATCAGCAAGCGAGTTACCACCAGCGTGAACTCCAACACGCTGGTGGCCAAGAGTATGAATCACAAACACAAGTGGCAACCGCTCTTTAAGCTCAGCCACTCAAACCCAGATCATTTTATGTTTTATTGTGCTACCTTTGGAATCGCGAAAGTCATTTTGCATCCAAAAGAACAAGTTTTCATTGTAAGACTGGACACAGTAATAGGAATCACTCACAATAAGAGTCGTCACACTAGGATCCGCGTACTCCAATGCAAGCAAAAGAGCTCGAAGTTCTGCTAATTGTGCAGTGCAGTCCCCTAAAGTCTGTGTATGCACGACTCTGGACTTGAACTCATCGTTCACCATGGCACCGCCCACAATGGCGCATGAGAAAACGTAGGCATGTTTAGAGCCATGGCAACCTGCGCCGAACCATCAGTGTAAATGATGCAATGGAAATCCTCCAAAGGCCGCATAGCTAAAGGAGCTGGATGAACAAATTCACACTGTAAATACTCTTGCGACCGTAATGAGGCGTCAAAAATAAACGTGACATCCGAGGACGTCAAGGAAGCAGTCCATTTTATCCACCGAGGGTGCAAAGCTTTCGAATTTGGTACACTGGCTTTCGTAACTGCCTCCAAGGCAGGACAGGGGTAAAAACCAACATACGCTTTCCCTGTGACAGAGCACGTTCCTTAAGAATCGCCATCTGTACAGCCGTCAAAACTTTCTCCACAGTGGAAAATCGCATTTCAGCCGAAGTGTACAAGTGTGACCTGTAAGCAATAGGTACTGTGTCTCCTTCGCTAAAAGTAAGGTACGTGAAACCCACCGTCCCAGGGATGATTCTTATCACCAGGTTGGTGTGGTTGTCACGAGTCTGTAAGAATTTAGAAGCGAGCAGATCAGCCTACAAAGATTGCAGAATAGCTGAGTGCTGAGGCAGCCAGCATGATTTGGTCAAAGTTGGTTGTATCAATGCATACAAAGGCTTGATACGCTGGGCATATTCCGGAATGTATGTCCTCCCGAAATTTAAAAAACCCAGTAAAGACTGTAATTTTTTGAGAGTTGACGGAGCGTGCAGTTGTGCGCATTTCTCCAGAAAGTGAGGAGCCAAACCTCTACCTTCATCATTGAGCTCGTAGCCCAAGAACAACACTGTATATACTGCAATGTGTGGTAACCCATGTCTGCGAAGCTACAAATTAAGCGGTCAACGCAACACAGATGCTCCCAAACTTCGTCGTCTGTGAGATAAATGTCATCCACATACGAGCATGCATCCGGGTCAACTCTCTCTAGAAGAGAGACTATGCGGGCAGTGACAATCCCGGGACTATTCTTATAGCCCATAGGCAAACGTCAAAACTGTTTTTGCACACCGCCGCATGTAAAGGAGGTCCATTGGGAACTGAGACCATCCAATCGATGGGCAAAAAAACCATTGGAAATGTCAAGCGTGGTCTTAAAACGCTTACGCACAAGACTATCCACCAAAGCAGAGCTGTGAGTATTCTGTACTGCACAGGTACGGCAATGCGAGTTTAAATGCCAGTAATCCAATACCAAACGATATGACCCGTCTGGCTTGGTCACAGTAAAAAGAGGGTTATTCATAGGTGACACACATGTTTCAATTACACCTTGATATTCCAATTGCTCAAGGATTGCTGCGACGGAAGCTTTTGCTTCACGTCGAATGGGATATTGTGGTTGAGGCTGCTGCTGAGACCGTAAAGGTATCTCGTGGTTTGGGGAAAATGTATCCCAACCACAATGTGTACGGTACAGAGCCGGCGCCAGTGCCTTAGCCCACTCTTCTGCAAAATTCAGCGCATGCTCCTTCGAGACTGTGTGTGCGAAACTGGGGAGGATTACCTCCTCCCCTCGCGGAGCTGCGAGAACAAAAGGTGGGGGCCAGTCAGCCTCCGAAAGCAAAATGTCATATGTAGACGAAAGATTTTCCCAAAATACCCCTTTTATGGTACGTTGTATGTCACCTTCAATAAGCAAGACTATTTCATAAAGTCTGTCAGGGGGAGCAACTCTAGTATCAGCTGTTTCGATCACAACATAACGATCAGTCGCTGTCACCTTCAGTAGTGGACGCAGGGCCTCCCGCACTATGGTAATCTCCGCCGCGCTGTCCAGCAAGGTCAGAGCCCATGTCAGATTCCGAAGCCGCGTTCTCACTATCTGTGGCATATTTCTCTGTTAAGGCCGCGACTCTCTTCTTCTGAAACTGCGTCTTTTCGGCGTAGAGCCGTCCTGCTTCCCTGCCCCTTCTTTCGGGCGCGGCTGGTCATGTCCTTGCTGGCCTCCCCGACCCCTTCTGCCTCCTCCTCCACCAGTTGTGGAGGCCGATGAGTCCTGAAAGGAACGAGGAGAGCGTTGATCAGAAACCTGAAAACGATCAGGTGTTTTAATCATCGCGCGATCGCCCAAGTCATAGACACGTTCTGTAGGTGCAGGCAATGGAGACGCAGGACGAGACTCCTGTTTCTGTTGCTGTTGCTTTCCCTGTTTCTGTTTTTTAGGCCAATTTTGTTTTTTGGACTTGGGCTGAACGTCCGTTTCAGACTTCTGCCCTTGGGATTGCGTTTTTTCTTTAGTCGAAAAAGGTTTCAGTCCCCTACTATTGCTACCCACGGTCTTATAAGCCGCCACAAAAATCTTCTCTAACTGACGGGGTTTCTCGGCATCAGGAAGCGCCGCCAAAGCATTGGCCACCTGAAAGTTCACTGCATCCCCTTTGAGATTAGCAAGAATGAGATCGCAAACCACATCAAAGGTGCCACACAGGCGCATACCCAATTCAACCGCAGCCTCAGGTCCGTGGTCATCTTGAACACGCTTAATGACCATAGGCAGGACAGCCATAGATGGAGTGCCGTAACACCTCTCATAGACCGCCGCAAATGTTTTACCCCAGGATTCACAGTCACCGATTTCAGGGGCCAAGTCTTTGGGCAAACTAATTGTCATAATCCTGTGTTTTTCACCAGGAGACGTATTAGGAAATACTGCTTCCAGCTGATCAAACTTCTCGGCAAGCCAGATAGGAAAATTATCCTTCTCCTGGGGACGCTTGCCCATCACAGCGTTGACCATTACGGGACTGAGCTTCATACCGCCCTGTCCAGCCGGAAGCGCCGCACCCCCCGGGGCCCCACCAGGAAGGTTGCGGATTATGTACTGCACCAAAGCTCGAATAATGCTAATGTAGACAACATGTAGTCATCTTAACTCTGCCACGTTACATGCTCCATGCAGAGGATGAGGCGTAAATCCAGCCAAAACAGGCCAACTAGCGCCTGGAATGGACAAAGGACCTAACCTCGGAGCTGTTAAAGAATGGGGGAGGGCGCCACCAAACCAAACTCTATGTTGCCAAACATCAATAGGTACTTCCTGTGCCCTGTACAGTGTATATTCATTCGGTACAGGAGAGGGAGTGTAAGTGTGGAACACACCAGAAGTGCCGTCCACAGCCGGAAATGTCACCCACGAATAGAAGATTTCGTATGGGTAAGCTGTCTCCGCACTCGCCACCATTATCACGGCCATGCCATCCACTGTGACATTGTAATTCAGCAAATGATTGCGCACCACAATG
This sequence comes from Lissotriton vulgaris, assembly GCF_964263255.1. Classification (NCBI taxonomy): domain Eukaryota; kingdom Metazoa; phylum Chordata; class Amphibia; order Caudata; family Salamandridae; genus Lissotriton; species Lissotriton vulgaris. The sequence continues at coordinate 440,921,245 of NC_141693.1, forward strand.
CGACTATGCTGCGGAATGTCCACGGCAGCCATGATGGCACAGAAATACAGAAGAACAAAGTAAACTTTGTAGCACAACTGGGTAGTAATTCAAGGAAACCGTTTAGTAAGAATCAAGCTTGAAAAAGACCTATTTCACAAACAGGTAGGTTTTTCCGACACCACTGTTTTCCGGAAACGACAGTGAAGGGGTTAAGGTATGAATGATATACTACTCAAGTGCCATGATATAAGACCACCAGAAACGTTGGGCGCCATGTAGCAGGGATTCCATTCTCCTACAGAACTGTGCATAGAGATTTGGAACCTCAGTGAATTAGGATGGCCCAAAACTCACCTTTGTACCCAAAATCCCCTTACCGAGCTAGCTACAGTGTCTCATTGGTCATAATAAACTCCCAATGTTTAGACAAACCAGAACATGATCTTAGTATACCTCAGGTCACGTGGAACACATAGACACTCTTTCGTTATATAATCATTTCAAACCAGAACGTGGAGTAAATGAGGACTCGTGCATATTTGAAATATTTATTTACTAATGCCGGATTCTCAAACGCAGTATCTTAGATAATACAAGCAAACATATTATAAGAAGCAAAGTTATCAGCATAGTTACTAGTCCATAAAATGTAAAAGGTGACAACATGCTAAAATGTTGAAATGAATAGGAGTTAACAACACCTATTTCTCACCCTCCCTAACTAGCATATTATATTATATCTAAGAAGGTCTCTTTGGGCTTTAGCAGGTCGACCCCATACCTCAATCTCTCAGTGGTAGAGGATCACATCATCTTCCACCCGCTCTCTGCATGCGAAGCACCATCAAGTGTGTTTATGTGTTTTTAGCAAAGCAATATAAAATGCGCCTAAAGCCAGATTTGGCAGCAGCTGCATTTATGTTATGTCTAGTGAAGTGCGAAGATCAGACCTTACAATAACACCATGTTTACTTATCCTTCAAGGCTTCAGCACTCACTGTACAGACACCGTTATGCTAAGCAATGTTATCAGAGCAATAACATATTATTCTCGTGTAAATCACAACGCTCTACTAGGCTGAAAGCTAAAGCAACAATTATGTGTCGTGTGCAGAAGCAGCCAAAGGTAAAATGGTGTTTAAACATTTAATAAACTCATGCTAACTTAACACGGTATATAGGTAAGCAGTAACTATATGACAATTGGGATTGGTGTTCACAAACTTCTCTCATTTTGCAGTCAGAGAAAGAAAAGTAAATATAGCTATGTGGCAATCTTGATGAGGTACGGGTGTGTGTAAGGAAAGACTGTAGGATGTCATTTTTTGTAAGGTACAACAAAATAACCTGCAAATGACCTGTACACATTCAGCAGTTAAGAAATTAAAATGAGAGCACATTTTTTTGTAATTCTGAAGTGTGGTGGAACTACAGAATTTATTAGGATCAAACAAATCAAAACACTTTACTTGGTGGTGCACAAATGATAAATATTCACTGAAACCTGATTTCCACACATTATCGTTTGAGTGTAATATAATGGTATTAATAAAACTGTTTGTCTGTGCCAATTTAGTGGCAATTTCAATGGAAAAAGTGCTATCTGTAAATGACAGTGCACTACCACACACTGCTTTAGTTACATTAAAAAATTGCTTGCCTCGTGTCCAGTAAAACTAAGAGGGTCATGAAAGTTTGTCATTCTAAAAATTGTGTCCTAGTCCTAAAAGTGTGGTTGCCTCTAACATAGACAGTTTTCCAACAGCTTGAGCAGATATGTTGTATCCCTTAGGACCCTTCAGGGACATGGGGGGCTGGGCCCTCACACCAGCTCACATACTTTAACTCACTAGTTCATTGCTCATAAACTGGGATAGTTCACATTTCGGAAGGTTGCCAGAGACCCATTGCACTGGCCATGACTCAAGAGCTGTTAACCCCAAGCCTCATATTAAGAGTCTCTAGGGCCAGACATGAGGTCAGGGATGTACGCCGCAACCAGGGCAGGACTGGAAACAGCAACCAGCCCTGGCAGATTGCTGCTCAACCGGCCCTGGGAGCCAGGTGGCGGGTGGGGGGGGGGGGGGGGGGGGGTGATAGGAAGAATCACCGCTCCCGCACCCAGTGGGTCGCTAGGGCGGGCGGGTTTTCGGACTCTGGGGTGCCATTTTTGTTACCGGGGGTCAGCAATTTCAGACCCCTGTAACAAAATCGGCTGAAACTGGCCCTAGCAAATGGCTTGGCCGCTCCCTCCTCCTTTCCTCCTGGGGACCGGCCGAGCAGTTCGCCAGGGCCAGTTTCGAGTCCCAGTCAGGACCTGGGGCCACTGCTGCAAAACCAGCCCCTAGTTACAAAACCGGTCCCCACAACCACAAAACTAGCCCCCACCCCTCTGGCCCACTGGTGAAACGCCCGATGCCCGCTACGGTCAGTCTGTCTGTGGTCGCAACCCCCAGTGTGAACTGTTTGACCGGTGCATGTCCCTGATACACATATATCTGGAGGGCCATGCTAAGGGGTATTGTAACTGGATTTAGCTGGACTGACTGAATATCTCCCAAAGTCAGCAAGATGGCTGAAGCTGGTCTACACTTCAAATGGGTCCCAGATTGTGGAATGTAAAACTCTGAGTTTCTTCAATAATGTATATCTTCGGTTCAAGACAGGAAGAAACCCGATGGAGGCCCTTACAATAGAGCATCTTTTTATGGTTTATGACCATTCCAAGGAAGCCCAACTCTCACACAGTATTGCAGCAGGCAGACTCAAGCATGCTAGCCAGCTTGTGCTAGCAGACACCCTGGTAGGAGCCAGTGAAGACATTCTGTGGCAGGGTGGGACTCACAGTCCAGTATGAAGAACCAAGAAAGGTCCATATATGGATTTGGAAGCGTTACCAAACCTCACGTTTAGTGCACAAACTTTACGTGTCGTGTGCATTGTTGCTAAGGCACTAATCATGTGTGTTGAGAAATTCATGAGCTGTAATCAACTTTATGAGCCCACTTGGTTCCAACCACATTCTGGCAACATACATGATGAACACCAGAGGTGAGGGGGTCCTAGCCACGGGTTCAGGGGAATCTAGGAGTGAAACAAACTCTAACCTGATTCTTAGGCCTCTATTATGGGTGTGGCGTAGTGAAAATAACGGCTGTTTTGGGTGTTAATTCAACTCCGCTTATTACGATTTGTAAGTAATGTGTAAAGCACTGTGTAAATTCCACAACATATAATGGCGGATGTGGTATTTATATCAGAAACTGAAGGTAACATGAAATTCTCGCGGATGTGCGTTGCACTGCACATCTTACATCCAGAACTGATAATTACAGGTTGGCAACGATTGATTTCGTAAATTTGATCTATTATAAGTTGACAATTAGGTGCAAACGTGTGTGCTAATAACGCATGAAAGGTGCACTTCTTTTTATCAGGTGGTAATATTTTTTAAAGGGTGAAAAGTTTTAGAAATGTATATTTTTAATTAATTACTTATTTCCTTGCAACATCAATATAATTATTGAAATGATTAACATTTTAACTGTCATTTAACTAAATAATTAATGTTTAAAAACCTTAAAGAGTACTAATATATATAAAACTAATTTGTAGCACATGGTACATCAGGCCGCACGTGTGAGCAATTACCAACTCCCCAATTTGCAGTATATAAAATCCTGAGCTACATTTCCGCAATTCATTCTTTTCCTGACACCATGGAGGAAGGACACATTCACCTCTTTTTGGCAGGAATACAAATGCAAATTCAGCAACTTCTGCAACAACAACAACAGGATGGCGAACAGGGATGGGGGGATTTGAAGCAGGCGCATTGTGAAAGAAGACCCAGACTTCAGCATCATACCTAAACCCATTAAACATGTCTACTGCATATGGCCGCATATCGACTTTATATGGATGGCTTCCAGCATCTTCATAACAGTATTGGCTTCCTACACTTCACAGCTATAGAAAACGGAAAATGCAGTACACAATCAACGTGCATATCCCGTTTGATGCTGATTTATCACACATTGTGCAGCACGTAATCCTGGCTCAAAACATGATACAAATATTTTAAGAAACAACAGAATGCCACATACCATAGGGACGTACCATTCTCATAGAACATGGTTATTGGGTGAGTTTTTTGGAACACAAAATACAAATGTATTTGTTCCTTAAATTAAAGTGTAGCACAATGTATGAGATTATGATGGTTGAAAACATCGCACATAGAGCTTTTTAGGAATTGCAGTTTATTTTTTTTGTTTTCGGAGTTTCATATAGCGCTAACAGGACCTGAAAGTATCAGGGTGCTTTAAATGAGCACCAGTATTATTATATAAGGACACATTCATTTTTGTTAGGCACCAGGAGATTAAGTGACTTTTCCAGAATCACAGGATGTTGAACATGGCTGTGGAGACTCGAACCCAGTACCCCAGCTTTTAGGCCAGACCGCCCTAGCAGTTAGGCCACATGCTCTCCAGCAATTAATTAACATTGATTCCTACAGACTTTAGGATTTTGTATTGAGCTATTAGTGACATGCATGTTGATAGCTTGCAGGTATCTTTGGCTATCCATTTGGCTTGTTTCCGGTCCATGGAAGACCTGGCATGGCAGTTCTGGCTGGACTGTCACAATGAGCGTCAGGTTCAAGACTGATTTGCATATGACTGGGTCTGAACTGGGGTGGCGAAGTCAGCTAAAGAACGATGATGGATTCAACCCAGATCTGTGAGTGGGGGTGAGTGTCTGAAAAGTTTCAGCGCTCTGTCCATCATCTTCTTGTGTTTTCTTTGTTCGCCCTAAGTTAGCAGGCTATGCCCAGACGTGGGTCCCTTGCTCACTTTGTCACTGAATTCAAGCTAGCCTGGCTGAAGAGGGGTGTTTCCCAAAAACCGGTCCCAGGATGCTTGCTTTCGATCCATCCAGGGAAAACCTGGCCTGGCAGTTCTAGCTGGACTGTACCATGAGGGACAGCCTCAAGACTGATTTGCATATGGCTGGGTCTGACATGGGGTGGCAAAGTGAGCTAAAGAATGATGATGAATTCAACCCAGATCTGTGACTGGAGGTGAGTGTCTGAAAAGCTTCAGCGCTCCATCCATTATCTCTTTGTGTTTGCTTTTATCCATTAAGACCTCCACTGATGACACATTTAGCTGATCATTCAACAAGAGCAGAGCGGACATACAACCAGGCCCACATCCCAACTCGGAATACTGTGGAGCATACATTTGGATTATTGAAGGCACATTTTAAATGTCTACATCAAATAGGCATGGGGCTTTCATATTTCCCTGAAAGAGTTTGTGAGATAATGGATTGTTACATTTCGCATTATATTAGCATTTTAAGAGAAGTACCCATGGCAGAGAAGGATGAAGACAGTAAAGATAACATCGGTTATAATGAAGGCCATCCACAGATGGTTAAAGACAACAATGTTTGTATGTGAATACTGTTGGAATAAGAAATGGATTAATCAATAAGTATTTTTTGTTTGTTGTTCATACAGCCTATAACTTGGTTAAGTTAATTACTATTTTGTAAATTTGAAAGTGATACACCATAAAAAAGAAACACTGACACAGATGGAAATATTGCTATGTTTTAGTTTATTTAATGTTCACAAGGTTTATGTTTAATTCTGTTTCATATACATGGGCTCGTCTATTTCATTGGAAGATGTTTTTAGAGTCTGTTCAGGTATCTAACAAATAATGAATGTCTTAGGCGGAAAAACTAGCTGTACTTGAAGAAAAGTTTCTATAAATATATCTTAGAATATTTTCAATAACAAAGTTATGTGGTCAAAAATAGGTCTGCTAATCTATATCATATATTAAATGTTTCACTTGGTAGGTGAGTGATTTTATCCTAGCAATACGCACAAACCTACCACATGGGCGAATTAGTGACACTTGCTGTGATGCCCAAGAAGGCAATGATGGAGGACGAGATTCTGTTGTACAACTATGTTCAACACAACAGATGCCCTGATGTGGTGTAGGCATCCTTGAGCTTTCCATCTGTTCTAAACTTTTTGTGTGATCCTTTATTGAAGAAGCGAATGTATCTTTTCCATCATCAAGGTTAAGAAGAATATCACATATTTCCCTATGGCCCTGTGTTATATTTTGTTTAGCTTCTCTATGTGTGTGCACCAAGTGTACTATAGAAGGCTGATCAGCACTGTCAGTTTCCATTTGTTAAATGCTTACACGCTGTGCTGCTTTTAAGTCAGTTTCAGTTTCATTAACTTTTATTCGATTATCATTTCAATAATCATAAAAAGTACATAGTAAAAAAATTTTAACACATAGATAAGGAGCACGATATTAAGAACGAAAAAAAGGAAATAGGGTTTGAAATACTGTTCAGTTCTCTTTTAACTGGAAATGCTGCGACGTATTGTTAAGACTTCTTTGAGGAAGGTCGATATGAATTTGGCTTCATGCATTGAATTTAAAGATTGTAAATAAAGATATGCTGCCTGCGTTTGTCTGTGACCACTGATTCGAAGAATCGGAATAATCCATTTTTTCCTTGATGTTTTATAATATTTACAAAAAAGGACTACATGGATCGTAGTTTGTGTAGAAATTCCGTCACAGGGACAGTTCAGCAACTTTGGCGACCAGTTTTTCGTTTCAGGGAATGTAACTAAACGAAAGAAAATATTGAATCGAAGTCTTGTTAATAGATACCTTTCATAATTTGATAAAAAAATACGTCAGATAAGGCTGTATACATTTTCCAGTTTGTTGGGCGCCGATTTTTTCGTTTGATGGTTTGGTAATCTCTGTCTGGTTCCGTAAATCCCTTAGGTGGTCCAGACACATTACCTTTAACTGCTTCCTGGAGATATCTTCTGCTGAGGGTGGTTCTTCAAAGTAGGAATCGCGATCCAAGTCTTTAAAGAAGTTGGATACATAGGTTAACCATGGGATTTTACGCCAATTTGCCAGGGCTAGACAGTCAGCGATGAGGGAGCGGGTTAGATGACATTCAGGGTTGCACCATATTCGATGCCACAAGAGGATAGGCTGGCATCGAATGGTGTCAACGATATATTCCATGCCAAGCTCCCGATGTGAGGCTAGTGTCGGTGAGCTTTGAGGGAGGGACAGGATATACTTTACAAAAGAGTTTTCAGTGACCTGTATTTGGTCGATACGTCCGTAGCCCCAAATTCCAGCACCATAAGTGGCCACGCTATGACATTTTGCGTAGTATATAGTCAAAAGTTCAGATGGGGCTGGTTTCCCCAGTTTCCGTGAGAAAGATGTTAAAGCTGAAGTAGCTCGCCGAAAGTGAAGATTCCTGGCCTCAATTGCCTTCCGCCAATTCAATGCGTCGTCCACTAGGATACCCAGGTATGGGTAGACCTGGGTTTTTTCCAGTTTGATGTTATCTACCATTATAGGTTTTGTGGTTTTGGTCCTTGGGCCGAGGTGCATTGTGAAGGTTTTCTTGATATTTATTTTGAGACCAAGTGAGCCCATAAATGCTGTGTACTTGTTGGTTTGGATCTGGAGTTGGTTTAGGGTCCGTGCTAGAATCACTGAGTCATCAGCGTACAACAGCGTAGGTATCGGGCGATGATTTATCTGTGGGAGATCCTGGCTCCCTTCCAGCATAGCCTGTTCGAGTCCATTCGTATAGAGATTGAACAGGAAGGGAGCCAGGACACAGCCCTGTCTTACTCCCTTCGTTATCTGAAATGGACGTGACAGCTCGCCACTGGTACCATATCGAACTCTGCCTTCAGCATTTGAATAAAGTTCTCGCAGGAATGTTATTATCGGGGGATCCACACCCAGGTCGCTTAGTATCTGCCAGAGTTTTGCGTGCTGGACGCAGTCAAATGCCGCACTTAGGTCGACATAGACGAGGAAGATGTTGCCTCCTTTGGCGTGTACATATTTACCAGCCAATAAAACGAGATTCAGGGCCTGCTCCACAGTCCCAAGCCCCTTCTGGAAACCATATTGCAGATCGGTTAGGATGTTGTTCTCCCGGGCCCAAGATTGTAAACGGTCCAGGAGTACCCGACCTGCAATCTTGCCCAATGAGTCCAGAAGGGAGATTGGTCTGTAGCAAGCAGGATCATTGCGGTCTCCTTTTTTGAAAATGGGCAAAAGGATGGAAGTAGACCACGAGTGGAAAAGGCCGATCTTGGTTACTGCTGACATGACCCGGGTGATTAACTGCCACCAGAAGTCCACATCATGGAGGAACAGGTCCATTGGAACACCGTCAGGGCCTGGGGCTTTGCCGGGTTTGGAGGCCCTGATTGCCTTTATGATTTCATTAAGATGAAAATGAATCTTAATTGGGTAGATGTTGTTACTTGTTGACTGGACCTCATATGTTTTGTTTTCTGTTGCAGGGTTTGGGGCTGTTCCGAAGATTTTGGCGAAGTGGGAAACCCAGTTTTCCTCTGAAATAGCCACATCAAGGTGTTCAATGTCTGTGTTGTTGGCCAGGAAGGGCGATCTTATGGTTTGCCAAAATGCAGTAGTATCTTTTCTTTGGGCACTATCGTGTAGGCGCAGCCAGAGATCTTTTTTGATTTGTTTTCTGCGATCTTGCCTTGCTAAGTTGTAAATCTTCCTCAGATAGGAAATTTCCTTGGGATCCCTGGTGGGCTTATGCAAGGCGTCTTTGAGTGATGAAAGGGCCTTTCGACAAGCGGTGTCAAACCATCTCGCAGTAGGGTGTTTGATCTTGTTTTTTATTTTGACAAATAACTCATCCCTAATTGTTTCCTGAATGTTTTGGAAACTGCTGACAATCATCTGCGGTGATGCATTCAGAGACGTACATTTAGATAGCCACTGACCTGTTTTTTCAAGGACCCTCTGTGTCACCCCTTCAGGGTCGATCTTAGCCCATTTTACTGTGTACCCGTTCAGTTTATTCATGGAAAGAGTTTGTTGTTTGAGGGAACTCAATTTTGTAGTATGGGCTCTTTTCCGTTTGATGTTGATTTTTATGCTGAGCGGGTAGTGATCACTTGTTGGATTTGACCCAGTTTCAAAGTTCGCTAATTGCCCTTTGAGTGAAGTTGAGGCTATTATGTAGTCTATAATTGTACAGTAGCCTCGCCCGTGGAAAGTAGGCTTGAAATCCTGCTGCGGGTTAACCAGTTCATTCGCATAGTCCATGTCTAAGGAGAATAGGATTTCATTGAGTTTGTTACCGCATAGTGAATGAGCAAAGTGAGGTATGGGGTTCCCAAGTTCGTTTTGGAGGCCGCAATTTCCGTTCTTGTGATTTGGACACAAAGGGAGATTGAAGTCACCACCCCAAATGGTGTGATTTGTGGTCTTAGTATTGCCAATTTGGAGCGCTATTAAGGCTGAGGTGATCTCCTCTAGGTTTGACCAGCTGTCCAAGGTACCTAGATTATTATAATAGTTTATGAGTATATATTTGTTGTTTTCTTTGGATGCTGTCAACTGGGTAAATTCAAGGATTTGAAATGTTGATGACTCCTTTATTAGTTTCATTCTAAGGGCGAGGGTATTAGCTACGTACGTCGTGAGCCCCCCTTTAGATCTGCCCATATTTCCCTGTACTGCTGTGGTGAAAAAAGTTTTGTAACCCGCAAGGTGGAGTGGGATTGTGCACCAAGTTTCTTGCAGGCACAATATCTGATGTTCTCTAGCTGTTTCTAGCCATGGCTCTAGTGTTATTTTCGATAGCAAGCCTGCGATGTTCCAATATGCAATAGAGATGGTCAGATTTGAGGAGTCCGCGGGGACATGGGGTGAATCTAGCGGGATATTTACAGTTAGAGTGTCCTGAGGTTGGCAGAGTTCAATCTGCGGGGAGTTTGCAGGAACTTTGGGAGCTGTGATACAGTGGTAATGCAAGCCAGTGTTATTTCTATCTGAGACTGCGGACGTTTTATCAGTAGCTTTATTGGAATTGCTTGTAGAAACAATTGAAGTTTCCGGGAATGAGTTGTCAAAGGTAACAATATTGATGAAGCTAGAGGGAGCAATTAATGTTTCTGGAACTGAGTTTCCAGTATTACAATAAACCGGCGCCGGGGGAACTTGATGCTGGATGGGGTTTATTTGATGTGATAGGGTGGGGGTGTTTATGTTCCTGGAATCAGCCCTGGGTGGTCAATCGACCATCTCCAGACAGTCAAAGCGGTTTTGCGTTGGGAAGCCCTGCCAGCCTTCGTAGGATTGTAAAGGCCTATCTTGCCAGTGTTGCCTTGGCCATTCTCTCGGAGGGTTTCTGCCTCCCTGATCATAAGTGTATGTTATGTTATGTTATGTTATGTTACGATTATTTATTGTGCGCACAGATACTCCAGCCAAGGAGCGTCCTGGCGCAGAGGCAGGTGGCACGTAACACAACACCAGACTAAGAACAAAACTAAGGGATAGCTAAAACAGGAAGGTTTTTATAGCCCTCCGAAAGGTCAGAAGGTCCTCCAGCAAGCGGATTTCAACAGGCAAGGAGTTCCATGCTGACGCAGCCAATACCTTAAACGAGGTACTGGCTGGAACCGGCTGGAACCAAGGCTCTCTTGGGGGCTGGCGCCAGGAATCCCTAGGGGTCTGGTGCCAGTTCCAGGATGGAGTATGGCGGTGTTGTCGCGCAGGAGGGTAAAAAAAGGAAAGGTGACGAGCGTCAATTCCCCCCTTTTTTCCAGTGCGGGCCAGGCACAAATATGATCCACTACGGAGGGGTCTCTGCAGGTTACTATTATGCAGTCTCCGCGGGTCGTTTTTGTTGTTTTGCCTACCCATACTACCCTGCGGACTGTGGATGTCCCTCCCGAATGGTGGGGTTCTAAGGGCCTGTTGATGCTTAACCACTGCATGACCTTGTTTTTAAGAGACCATGCAGTTTCAGGTGTATCATCGGTTAGCTCTGGTACACCGGTGAGTACAAACGTATATGGAGTGGCTTCTGGGGGCAGGTGGACTGATCGTCTAATAGCTGGTGTTTTGTTAGGATTATTTTTAGGAGAAGGCTGGGGGGCCGCTGACTTTGGCTGGGGGGGTACTGGCTTTTTTGTTGAGTGGGGTTTGCTGGATTTACTAGTCACCGGTCCTGGGGTATCTTGATTTGTCAGGCCTGTGCTAGACGTTGGCTGTTCTAGTACCACGGCAGTTTTATTCTGATGTGGTTGGAGCTCCACAGTATGTGAGTTATGATTTGTGGTACTTTGTATTTGGTTTTTTGGGGGTGGAATAGTCAAACTTGGTCGTTTTGTAACTTTAGATAGTTGTGGGTGTGGATGATTTTTCGAGGACTGGGGGGCTTTTCGCTGGCCTTTTATTTCTATACGTGTGTTTGTATCGAGTAGTGATGCCGAAAGGATGGTCATCTGGGCTTCCAGGTTCCTAATACTAAGTTGGATGGGTTTTAAGTACTGATACAGTAAATCTTTTACCGTTGTCAGGACTTGTGAGGTGACATTGCATGTTCTGCAGAGGTTTGGAGTTGCCTCTTTCAGGGTTGTTTGATGGGGAGTGTTGACTGCCGGGAGAAGTGGTATGCTTTGTTGGGGAGATTGTACTTCAAAATTTAAGTGGTCTGTATCGTGAGCGGGAATAGGAGCTAATTCTGGTGCACTATCGGTAGGTTTTGTACTGCCTTTTTTTGAGATGGCTCCTTCCCTGTCTCCTTGGGAAAGTGAGATAACGTTACACTGGGATTCTGTCTGGGTTTGGGTTTGGCAGGCCGCTAGGTCGGGGGTTGCCTCGAGATTGTCCAAGGTTAGTGAAAGGTCAGACTCTGTCTGAGTGACTGAAAGGTCTACTATAGATGGTACTGTAATAGTTTCAGAGGCTGACAAGGTCACAGGTAAGGAGCAGTTTTGGGAGGTGAGGTGGATCGGGGACGTGGCAGTTGCTATAGGTCCTTAGGATGATCGCTTTGCGTTCATAAGGTCCAGTGACACTCTCTTTTCGAGAAGGGAGATGCTCTGGTTTATTACCTCATGGGTACGGGTGATAAACAAATCAATAAGGGCCGGTTATTTGTGCTACCTCCTGGGCATTTTTAGATTTGCTTTTGGTAGTGCTCCTGGTTTTCGGCGGCATGTTTATAGTCTGCTACAGGGTTTGAGAAGTCAGGGGGATGGCCCGGTCCGGTCTCTATCGGGCACTAACGGGCAACAACGGGCCCCCCTTGTCCCGGGCTTCTCCCGGCGCGCTCCCGCGCCGCGGCACTTAGGAGTTGATTTATTGCAAACGTGGGAGGGGAGGAGCCAGCAGGGAGAGCGTCGCAGCTGTGGTCAATGCAGAGGGGCAGGCGCTCCTGGGACTTGGAGTCCTGCGCCTGCCCTCGCTCGCAGCCCTGCACCTACCGCCGCCCCAAGGTCACAGTTCACAAGGTCCAGGAATCCCGTAGGCGAAGCTCGAGGAGTGACAGCAGAGGGAAGAGCAATCCGGTGTAGAAGTGCTCGCAGTCCCCAGTCCTTTGGCAGGTGAGAAAGGAAAGAAGCAATCCGTGCTTTTAAGTCACGTCTTTGTTGTATATGATGTCTAAGAGCAGAGCATGCCTCTTTTCGCTGCACCTCAACGAAGTCCGTCATGAGTCCCTTATTTATGGTAATGCACCTGGCGAGGTAGCATCTCTTGTGAAATTTTCAATTAAGGTATGATGTCCTGCCTGAAATGATTCTAGACTAGTCATAATACATTCTAGTTCCTTAGTGGTGCTGTTGGATGCTTGGTTAGGGTTGATCTTAACTTGACAGTTCAAAAACTCACACTCAGTATCTAGAATATATCCTTCTGGTTCAACAGAGAGTTCTACTAGTGTATTCTGATAAGAGTAATTTTGACATATTTCCATGTCACATTTGCCTGAAATTATTTCACATTGATGGGAGGTCTGACAGGTTGACAATACATTGACAATGGATGTTGTGACAGCTGCTACTGTTTTTAAGGTTGACTGTAACATATATGGAGTCATTCTAGTACATGTTGTTTTAGAAGATCTGTATCTATGGAGGGAGGTAGTTGTTGGAATTACCAGACCTTCTGTAGTGGCTGTAGGCAGATATGTAGCTTCAGTTGTGGCAGTGGCTTATGATCTTTTGAAGGCTGCCATTTTGTTCTATAATACTCTTCATTCAGCTCTATGTTTTAGGATGACGTTCAGGCACTGTTGTGCTACTAAAAGCATCTTCTTCGTCATCAACATCACCATATGCACCGGAGATGAGTGATACATTTATTAGTATATTAAGGGCCCGATTATGATGCGATTAGGAAATCTTTTCCATCAAATTGGTTTGGAAATGATTTCTGACCGACTTGGATCGGGAGAGTCTGACCGACCGAGTATGATGCATAGGGATGCTTCCAGATACAATTTGGTTGGACTTCCATTGACTTCTATGTGAGCCTATGTTCCCAACCACATAGCTATCTGGCCCTCGGTCAGGAAGACACATTCCCGATCCAATTCAGAAGGAGCAAATGCCATTAGGAGGCCTTCCTAACTGCATCACAATCGGGCCATAGGTGGGAATGTTTTCCTAACCGCATCATAGTCGTGCCCTTAGTCGTTAGTATTAAATAACAATCAAAATCAATTCAGATATGACAAATACATAAAGATATTTGGGTTAAATTTCTGACAAGTATTCTTGAAAAGTAACTCCTAAAAGAAAAGGTTAAGCAGCCTATTTACATCCTAATACATCAGATATTTAACACATGAAATATATAGCACACACTTAGGGCTTATTTGCGAGTCTGGGGCGCAGCGGTGGCAGCACCCTATTACAATTGGGGTGGTCAGACCGCCATTGCCCTGCCACAACCACAAGGGAACTGCAATTCCCTGAAAGTGATGCAGTGGTGTAGATGCAGTAATACGCGGCGGTCCTGACAAGCATATTACAAGCTCCTCTCCACCACGGTTTTTATGACAGTTCCTCCTCCATGAAAACCGTGGCAGAGAGGAATCAAAGTGGGGCCCCACAGGCCTCCCTGGCACCTCACGCCATGTGGTTGCACACAGGGGGCACAGCATGTACCCCCCATCTGCATGCAGCCAAGTTCCTGCACATCATGGACTTTACGGTCTATGCCATGCCGGAACTATTTTTGGCATTCCCATTGCGGTGCCCATTTCTTGAGGCACGCCATGGGAAAGTAAAAAAAAAAAAGCTCACCAGACACAAGAAACACTTGTAATCTGGCAGGAGGCCCGCCACAGGTTTGGTGGTGCGGCGGTGTGGGGGACCCTGAGCCGCCCAGCCAAACTCATAATCAGGCCCTTAGTGTGTCTTGCTTTAAGTTTTGTTTAATTTGTACAAATTTAACACCACCCTTTCTAGGAACAGTGTCTCTACCAGCTTCAACTCTTCCAGGCAGGTCATCCAAGGTAGTAAGGTTAATGTTATCAGTTAGGGTTTACCGGAGCCCACCACATAATTAGCCACTAGTTGTCGCCATTAAATGCTCCATCAAATTTGGTTCTTCTTTTACTACTTCCTAAGAATAAAAAAAACTTCAAGTTCCCAGTCATAATTTTAGGTTTTCATAATGTCTCAGGGGTCATGGCAATGTATTTCAAATTAATTCTCTGTTGGATGGCCAAACATGAAGTGTGGGTGGAAGTAGATCCTTTTCAGTATCCTTTTCTGACTTAAATGCAACTAAAATGGCTCCTGATCTCTAACTCTGTATCAATAGTCCTGAAAGGAAGGCCAAATCTAACCATGTGACAGGAAGTTTGTGTTAGGAATTACTTCAGCATATTTGAAAACAAAAGTCATGGTAATATCAGGTCCAGTATTAAAAGGTGGGATATTTACACATGCAAAAATAAGGAATCTATATTTTAACATCTCCACTAATTCCAGACCGGAGCAATAACCTGCAAATATTAGAACGATTATCTGGCACAAAATTAACAATCCTGCAAAACACATAAAAAACGTGTAATTCCTGTGTACACATCTGGAACTTAGATTCAGTATTGATGGTTTTGGACTGAATTTTATAGACTACTTTTAAGCCATCACTCGTAATAGGCACCTCAGTGCTTTGATGAATACAGTAGTAGTATCTGCTTTTTCTATATCTGTGCACTGAAAGGGTATATTCCATTTCTTTCTCTTTTCCATGTAAGATTATTATTATGTATGCTACAATCTCAGTTCGTTGTGCGGCTTCATCATGTTTATGGAGCCGTCCATCAAACTTTCAATGCATTTACGAGAACAGTCATGATGCCGTACATGGAAATGCAAGAGATGTCCGCTGGGCTGGTGGCATCATTAAATTTGGTGGGCGGTGTAAAGTAAATTACTCTGCTTTGGTGACAGGACATACCCGTCCAGCAAAGCCTAAATCACTTTTGAGCTGCAAGTGCTGTGGCCATGCAGCATCCACCCCTCTGTAGAACTGATGGTTTCCCCCTGGAGGTCCTGTCCTGTCCTGCATCCCAAGCTCACCTGTAGGGACGATTATTCTTGTGACATTGACCTTGTTTTTTGAGGGTAGGTCTAACCTCCATTGTTACCACCGAATTCTCTCTCCACTTCCCGCTGTGTGTTATGTTGAATGCCTGTGACATATTCCCCTTGGTTTCCCCCTTTTTCTGGTGCGGGTGAATGGCTCAGTGACCCCATAGGCTCCTTCTACTAGCTGTGCCCTCCCACTGCCTTCTTGCGTCCTATGGCACTCGTTCAAATTTCACAGGCTTCTTTCCAGACCTTCCCAACGGTGACGCCTCAAGACCTGGCTATTTAATCAGTAGCAGCACCCCCCAGCGCCTTGAGATCCTTACGGGTATGTAGTGCGCTTTATAAGTGTCTTGATTGATTGATTGATTGATTGACTTCTAGTTGGGGTGGGGGGTGCTTCATTTCTCTAGCAACTAGGAATAGGGGAAGGGGATAGATGGGCCCTCGAGCCAAGTTATGGCTCCAAGCCCCTCCAAGCCAACTTGACTGGCGGTGCCTTTTCTCAAATGGAGAATTTGGTTTACGCTACGTGCTTCTGAACCACCCTTTAAAAACGTGGTTCTTCCCTTCAGAATAGATTAGGCTGCTTTCTCTCCTCTGTTATTCTCCATTGTTAGTGCCAAGGTGCCTCCTGATAGAAGATAGCTTTATAAAACCCATCTGCTAATAGATTGTGCTTTGACAAAAACTGCTGAACTTCATTTGAAAAATATTGGTTTTGCATGCAATTGATTTGCAGAGTATTACAGTAAAAAAAAAATGATTTTTTGTAGTAATCGGGGTCAAATGTGGTTCAGACCATCCCAGGGTGAGTTTGTTAATAGCTACAATATTCAGAGACTCCAAGTTGGGGTATATTTCATTTCTCAGTTCTTTGTGATACACGCTATGACCATGTTTTATCACTTGGACATGTTTTACGGGGTTGTCTATTTACACTGAGATTTGGAAAAAAGAAAGAGACCCCTAAACGTTTCCCGGCGGATATATATAACTATTGCACATCATTCAAACTCCCTGGCAGCTGCACTCCTGTAACTTTAAACCTGTGATGAGGTCATATTTTCAGTGCTGACCACAGCGAAAGTAGAGGGTGGGCTGGGCTTCTCCCTAGGACCACCTTAGCCCCCTTCCTCCTCCAGCTCCCTCCCACCTTCTTTTCATTCCACCAAAAATGCTGATTTCATTCCTTCGGTTACTACGATCGGAGCGGCTGTAATTGAAGGCATTCTTGGAGGGCGCTTGACGCTTGAATACTAAGTGGAGGTTTTTTTGGGCTTCGTCGGATATCAGATCTGAGCAGGGAAACAACATGTTTAAATTGCATTTACTGGTTTTACTTGTCACCAGCGGGCTCTGCGTTGCTGGGAGTGAAGGTAAGCGAACTTCGGTTTGATTTGTGGCAGCCGGGTATATTTTATTTGTTAAAATTACGGTCTTAAAAAGTTGGAGTGAAGAAATGAAAAGTGGGTCTGATTCTGCGAGGCTTGTGTACACGACGAGACAGAACAGTTCTTTCTGTGTAAGCGCTTTCCTGAGCAATATGTGTTTTTTTTTCAGGCTGAATCTGGTGCATGACTTTATGAAAGAACGGGGATTTCAGAACACAGATGATCATTTATAAAGTTTTTGAAAGTGCGGCTCACGTGTCTTGAAACGTGTTAACATGCAAAGCGTATTGGGAATAGTTTGAATTGGAGCACGTTGTGCTCGCTTGCAGCTGTTTTCGTATTATGTTTACAAAAAATAAGGAAAGACATTTTAGAACCCGGCTGAGTAGTAAAAATGTTTGGTAACTGTTACCGGCATTTTAAGCTCTGCAGCCTTTCAGCATTGTCGGTAATACTGTGCCCGCATTACTACATTGCCGGTAATACTGTACCCGCATTAAGCTTTTTGGGTAATACTGTGCCCGCATTACAGCATTGCCGTAATATTTTGCCCATAGTAATGCATTGCCGGTAATACTGTGCCCTGTATTACAACATTGCCGGAAATTATGTGCCAACATTACGGCATTGCCGGTAATATTGTGCATGCATTACAGCATTGCCGGTAATACTGCCCGTTCTCACTTGAATCATTCTTGGCAGTGTTTTCAGGCGGCTAGAACATGCCAATAAACACACCCGTGGAAGATGGTTACATACCAGCAGAGGGCATGTTATCTCTCGTCTCTAGCAATGACCACTAGTGAACGTGGTGGTGGTAATATTTCCTTTTTATTAATGATTCAGAATGAGTGAGGAAAATTCAGGGAAACTGAAAAAAATTTATGGCGTTTGGCTTTGTGTATATTCTCTGTGTATAATCCGATCTGAGATGCCATGTGCTCAGAGTGTAACTTGAGCGCGATAGCCACTTTAACCCAGGGTTAGAATGAGTGACATCACGCACTCACTGGCCTCCTCCATGACGTCATAGGGGTGACTCCTCCTCACACCCTAAGCCATGAACAACCACCTAGTTGCAGCAGAGCGGGCAGTGGAGGTTTAAGTGTGAACTGCTGCAGAAAGTAAACTAAACAGGTCTCTTTGAGCCCTCCTTCTTTCTCGTCCTGTCAAAACTTTCATGGCCCCTGAGACCAGGGATAGTAAGGAGAGTAGTACGGGGTTCAGCACCTGCTACTCCAGCCTAGTACTGATCAACACCTTCAGCAATGCTTCCCAGTTACATGCCCTTCTGAAGGCTGGAAGACCCGTCTCTTCTGAGACGTGTACTTCTACCAGGGCCTCCAGCTATCCCGAGTCCCCCTTCTGTCTGTCTGTTAGACACGTTCAGGTCACTCGGTTTCCTCTCCCAGCTCCTCTAACGCCACCCGAGGGCTCTGAAACTGATTGCGTGGTTCTATTGAGTGAGTGGCGGTATTTTCATTTAGGAGTCAGATACAAATGAGCAGCATAGGTGGACACAGACAGGCCCAAGAAAGCAGCAGGCCTTCCCGGTGGTTGGTCTTGAGAACTTGTGTGGCTGGAATGCATCCTAGGCGCCCCGTCGGCTCACGGCGTCAACAGCTGCTCCCCACGTCAGCTTCACACTCTAAGTGAACTTAGAATGGCAACAAACAGCGGTGGCAAGTGCCAGCATTCTTATTGGCTGAGCCAGCATCAGCATTCCATAATGGTGCTAATATTTCCGACATTTCAGAAGCGTCACTTGCATGTGGGCGGGTTCTTCCACATGGTCTGTACTTGTTCAATAATTCGCATTTATAGGAAACAGATTAAGAACTCTATGTTAAGGGGCCTGACCTGCCCGACAGCATTTACACCCAATATGGGCCTCCTGTGTGCATTATAGAAGTCGGGGAGGTTTCACGGTCTAGACACACACTGCTGGGAGCTAAACGTGATATCGCATGACATCCGGGATTAGATACTACAGTTGCATTGCGGAATGGTTGAGTGATGTATATTATTGTGACCGAAATTAGGATATAGGCCCATGGAGGCAACAGTTTGATTAAGTGACCCTGAGTATATGGTTAGACCTCTATCCTCACTGCATGTTATGTTCGATGTAAAGTTGCTGTACTATTGGGTTCTCTGCCTCAATGTAGATGACATGTCTGCAAGAGGGCTCTTCTCTCTATTTTATTTTTAGATATACAAAAAGCAATACAATGTTGCTATTATGAAATGTTTTCAGTTATTGGCACTGTTGCAATGCAGACAACAATCGGGTGTCCAGTTGCGTTCTATGTTACCACTGGACATGTGGGTCCTTCCCTACTAGGGAAATAATGTAGGAAATAATCAGCCAACAAGTGAAAAGGTAAAATTAAAATAAGTCTGCCTTTTGTTCCTACAGGTTATGTTATGTAACCAACAATTAATTGTGGGTTTTATATAGCGCTAGGATAGACTCCCGGAGGAGTATCTCCGCGCTTCGACCTCTGCGAATCCCTCCCTGGCTTCCCTGAGAGATGGTCCCTTAATGGGTATCTCCAGGGTGAGACCAGGCATCCCCGGCGGTCTGGTGGGGCCGTTAGTGCAGATGAGGCAAGCTTATGCCCAGAGTTGCCGAGTGTGATCGCTGATCAGAGTGGGCACCGAGGCGAGAGAATTATCGAGTCCGCTGACCCTGGTCCAGAAACCTGCCGCGTCGGGAATCGAACCCTGGTCCCGGGCCGTCCTCTGCTCTCGGGTCTGCCGCCTCTAACCGGTGAGCCACACTACTGCACAACAGTATACAATACAATTGTATAGCCAGTTTACCATTTTATGGTTCTCTAGCTCTTTTAGGTTTGATGCGCCCCTTAAAGCAGCCATCTGGTATAGAGCTGAAAAAAAATGTTTTCTTTACCCAGAACTGCATTGCTAACGATCACCAAGAATAGATATTCTAGAATGATCTATTGTGAAATTATTTTGTGGACGGTCCCATAAGGATCTGGAATGTGGTCTGGAGTCATTGAGGCTGATTGGGGAAGGTGTATCTGGCCAATTTGTGAATTCTTATTTGTATTGGTCGATAGGCCAAATACATTTGTTTGATCCTATGTATATTGCACTGTGGGTTTCCAAACAAATGTATACTGTGTATCTATAATCGCATATTTCATATCAGTCACAAATGCAACAGAGCTCTGTACTTGTTAGGAGGGGTAGAACCCTGTACATGATGGAGAGGGGAGGGGGGGGGGGGTTACAGGTCTTCCTTGTGGTCCAAGTAGAAGGGCCCCTTTTAAAATCATGTCAGTATTGCCGCACTCAAATGTTACTTACTCACTTGATTTAGTTACCTCAGAATGATGAAAGTCTGAGTCAGCTCGCCAGAATTCTTATTTGTTGTTAGCACATAGTTATCTGCAACTGGTGCACGAACCCGCAGTGCTGAGCGATGCTAACAGCAAGGAAGAAATATAGGAGCTGGCACTTGGAACAGCAAGGGGTGCACAGAGCCTCCGCATTTTCAAAAACCTTGGGGCGGTGGTTTCTGCGTCATTGTTCCACATATGCCTACGGGGTGGAAAAGCAAGTCATGACTAATCATGGTGGTTTGCAGAGAGATATTGATGTCAGTGGCGTCCTGTGTCCGAACAGTTCCTCCCTCTTCGGTCCTTGCAAGTGCAACACCCATCCCCTCAGCTGAAGGCACTCCCTGGGTTCATGAAAACCCGCCTGACTGAAAGAGAGTTTGTCTGGTCTGGCAGTCAGTTGGACTCGAAGAAGGCTGTTGACAGGCAGTGAACACACAGCTTGGCGTTGTTTGATAGTGAGTCAGGGGGGTAGTTGGACGTCCTTGGTAAAACAACACAGCCATCTTTGTGAGCAATGCAGTGGGGTCTGTGGTGAACTTTCCATCCCCCGTGACAGGGCAAACAGGCGACTAAACTGTTCTGTCCAGTGCTGGAATTGGAGAAAAAAATTAATCCGGGAACCCATGCTCTGAGGATTAAGGTGTGGCAGAGGAGAAGGGGTGGAGTTACAAGGGGCGGAGCTTGAAAAGTAGAAGACAGTCACGTGATACATTTTTTTTTAAAATCAGCAGCAAAGATACTGGCAACAAGGACAAATGTGACAGTAAATCTGTTCTGACTTACTAAATAGGTAACAAAGTATAGCTTCATTTTAAAATACGTTGCAGGGATACGACACCTGCTGCAGCGATCTTTGTGTGCCCAGCAATTATGAGGGGATTATATTAGTGGTAAAATAACTATGGTGGTTAATGCAGTTCTGGGAAAGTGTTCTGTTTTTGTCCAATCACAGTTTTCACTCATAATGTAGCATAGAGGGTTATTGTCCCTGCTGCAAAGTACATTGTGTAAAACGCAGATCACAGACTTGTTTCTTGTGTAGATAAGTAAGTGGGCTGCTTCTTTTGACATTGATGTAATTTTGTTACTTCTAGTTCATAAATTATAATCCTTCTAATATAGCACAGTGATATAGTTACCAGCACTAAGGAGCTGCATGCAGACGGTAAGGCGTGGATTTAGATCCTTATTGTTTTTTGTCTCAATCTTTTGTTATTGTAAGATTGGAAAGAAGGGCTCCTCTGGGAATTAATAGCGCCTGGTTAGTACAGACAACCCTGTTCACTGCGCTACGCTTTCTATTCTGACTTTGTTCTTTAGACATTATTTTATTCCTACTCCGTATAACACTAATTCTCTTAAGTAACATTTCCTGTACATTGATTTACATACTTCATTAATTTATTGTGCCCCAGTGTGTAATGATTGATTGTGTCTCTATGTGTAACCCTACACTGTAATGAGTAGTGCTATAAATCTAAAGAAACAATTAATTAGTACGTGCAGTTTAAATCATTATTAGTGCAAACAACATATACACAGATACATCTTGCATTCCTACAGTGCATGCACATCTCTTACATGGGTAGGAGGGTAGGACAAAGTTAAAAACCTGCCTGCAAGTTATATTCTTCTAAAGTGCTTGTGAAGTGATACACTCTTTGCCTTTCTTTTCTTCCATTGCATTGGTATCTAGGTGTTACTCTCCAGAGAGCTTCTAGTTAGGATGATACTTGAATAAAAGAAGGTCTGAAGGCCCTTGAAATCAGGCCTTTGTTTGTGCCTGTCTAAAAGTGAAAATAAGACAGCTCTCTCGCTACCTGCAGGTAGCTGCACTGAAAGGAATGGAGAAAACTTGCGGACGATGCTGAACTGTGTTAAGGTGCCAGAATATGACACCAGGACAAAATCAGCATATTTCAATGGGTCGGCGGATCCCTGATCTGGACCAGAAATCGCTGCCAGATCAGGTACAATTCCCCTCCATTCCAGAAGTGGCTGTGCCTCACACAAGAGATGGAAAGATGTGTCCGAATAACTGATTTGATTTTATTTTGGATTTTTATAAAGATCTGATTACCTCCCGTATGGTTGCCTCAGGGAGCTTGATATTTAAAATCAATACTGAAGTATGTGGTCAGATTCAAAATTAAAGTTAGTCATCAGAGAACACTCCGCATTAATGGGGAGCCAGAACAGAAAACACCATTACCTGCTGACAGGGCCAATGCAAGCAATTTTTCTGATCCTGGGCCAGCTGACGTTTAGCGACCCCTTTCGTTGCACTGAAAAGAGATATTAGGCTTGCTACATTGAAGCACCTGCTGGCTGGTGTTTCATGTTTCTCTATAGGGCACGCGCAGCTGTTGCGGGGAAACCTAAAGAAAGAGAAAAGACAAGACTCCTCTTTGGCAAGGAAAACACAGCTTTATACTGTTGCGACAGGGAGAGCAGTTATCCTCAGACATGCAAACAGCTGGCCTCAATCTGCTGCTTCACAGACAGCCACTTTTATACTTAGTCAGACAATGCTTGTTACAAAATATTAAACAATGAGTTACTTAATAATCACATGCAGGTTACAGAAAAACATCATCACCTGTGTCCCTAAACTTTAACCTAATTCTCTACACGTTTTTTATTGTAATTTCAACAGTGCTTAACAAACCAACAAGGCTCTACTCTTGAATGCATGTGTATTTACGTGTGTGCTTTATCATTCTGTTCCCAAGACCTCTTATCAGATCCTGTGTGCTATTGGCTAATCTAATCTTCTGCTCCTATTTATTAATCCTGTTTTCAATTTGCCGACAACGCAGAATATGTGCCTTTGGATAAAACCATAAATTCCTTCAAGCTTACAAACACAGGTTTTCCTTTGACTAACACCTTGCAGGTCATGCACTGTATGTGAACTCTTCACCTCTCTGGCATCACCACGGACTTTAGGCCTATACTTCTCTTTCACCACATATAATTTTGTATCGTTTTCTACTCATGTCTGCATTAGTGTAATATCTTCATATTCAATTCCTTTTATAACATTCCCCCTCTAGCTGATATTTCAACTACTGATTCTAAACGTGGTCTGTACTTGGCTCTAGGTGATATGCGTTGCCCTGAGCATCTACTACTCATGTTGGTGTTCTAACTGGAAGCATCCCTTCCGCCTTTGTACTAATCCTCCTACAAAATGCTAAAATCAATTGAATACCCAACTATATTAACAAGAATAGCCAAAGGGCTATCAACAAGGCACCAAACAGTCCCAGCATCCAAGCTAGTAGTAAAGAAAACCATTTGTTTTAGCCAATTAACCGGGGCACCTTGTTCATCTACCATTTTCTTCTGTAAACTATACAAAGTTTGAATAGCCTCTGACAAAGTTCCATTGTCCGCATCATTTGCTGGGATATAAGTACAACAAGCAGTTTCTATTTTGACACATACCTCCTCCTTCCATGGCCATAACAAGGTCACAAACCGGTCCTAGGATGCTTGATTCCGGTCCAG
The DNA here is from genome assembly GCF_964263255.1 of Lissotriton vulgaris. Lineage (NCBI taxonomy): Eukaryota > Metazoa > Chordata > Amphibia > Caudata > Salamandridae > Lissotriton > Lissotriton vulgaris. The sequence goes on from NC_141693.1 coordinate 440,944,983, forward strand.
GGAAGACATGGCTTGGCAGTTCAGGCTGGACTGTTCCCATGAGGCACAGGGTCAGTACTGATTTGCATATGGCCATGTCGGAACTGGGGTGGCTTGGTGAGCAAAATAACGATGGATTAAACCCAGATCTGTTACTGGGGGGGAATGTTTTGCCATTGTGCAACATTCGTCCATCATCTTGTGTTTTTTGCTGTTCACCCTATGTGGGAAGGGTATGCCCAGACGTGGGTCCCTTGCTCACTAAGCCACTGGAGTCAAGCTATCCTGGCTGAAGACCGCAGATAGCCAGAAACCGGTCCTAGAATGCTTGATTCTGGTCCAGGGAAGACATGGCTTGGCAGTTCGGGCTGGATTGTTCCCATGATGCACAGGGTCAATACTGATTTGCATATGGCCATGTCTGAACTGGGGTGGCTTGGTGAGCAAAATAACAATGGATTAAACCCAGATCTGTTACTGGGGGTGAATGTTTTGCCATTGTGCAACATTCGTCCATCATCTTGTGTTTTTTGCTGTTCACCCTATGTGGGAAGGGTATGCCCAGACGTGGGTCCCTTGCTCACTAAGCCACTGGAGTCAAGCTATCCTGGCTGAAGACGGCTGATAGCCAGAAACCGGTCCTAGAATGCTTGATTCCGGTCCAGGGAAGACATGGCTTGGCAGTTCGAGTTGGACTGTTCCCATGATGCACAGGGTCAATACTGATTTGCATATGGCCATGTCTGAACTGGGGTGGCTTGGTAAGCAAAATAACAATGGATTAAACCCAGATCTGTGACTGGGGGTGAATGTTTTGCCATTGTGCAACATTCCGTCCATCATCTTGTGTTTTTTGCTGTTCACCCTATGTGAGAAGGGTATGCCCAGATATGCGTCCCTTGCTCTCTAAGCCACTGGAGTCAAGCTATCCTGGCTGAAGACGGCTGATAGCCAGAAACCGGTCCTGGGATGCTTGATTCCGGTCCAGGGAAGACATGGCTTGGCAGTTTGGGCTGGACTGTTCCCATGAGGCACAGGGTCAATACTGATTTGCATATGGCCATGTCTGAACTGGGGTGGCTTGGGGAGCAAAATAACAATGGATTAAACCCATATCTGTGGCTGCGGGTGAATGTTTTGCCATTGTGCAACATTCCGTCGATCATCTTGTGTTTTTTGCCATCATAATGTCAAGTACATAACGGCACACAGCTCTTCCTTTAGGGCAATAAATCCATCCATTGTAGTGTTGATGCATTTCAGGAGTTGTTTTTACACCAAAAGGAGTAGAGATCAATAAAATGTCTGTGTCTCGTGGGGGCATGTGCTGTGTGTCATAATACTGCCCTCACTCACACAATTGCGTGACATGCTTCATCATAGATCAGGAAGGGACAAGGGGAACCCATTAGATCGCTCCGGACCATGGGTAACAAGTATTTTTTAAAACAACAAGTGGTCCTGAGCATACGAGAGATAGGAAGAACAATGGATATATATAGATCACAATGGAGCTCTATATAGTTCAAAATTCCTTGACCAGCCGGACAAGGAATATTTATTGGTTCAATAGATTTGTAATCTCAAAAATACAAACAAATAACCCAAGAAATAAGGGTTACATTGGGGCACAGTCCTGTGCCTTAAAGGGAAGAAAAGGTGGGAAAGTAAAGGTAAGTGGAGAAAATTTATCAGGCAAACAGTGTGAGCTTGCAGGTCACTGGTTTAAGTTATACATTTAGCAGTGTATCCTGGAGTCATTCATACAACCAATAGTATCAGGGAAGTACATGTATGAACTACTCTAAGGTCGACGTTTCGATCCCCAGCTCAAATTTCATGGGATCATCATCAGGACAAGTGTAATAATGTTGCCTGAACACAGTTATATAACATACCCAGCGGTTGGCTTGAGATGGGAATGACTTCAGATGAGAGAGTTCGAGGGGGGCAACCACGTTTATTCTTAATGGGTAAACTGTTCCATGGAATGTGGTTATACAGTCTGTAGGGGAGCTCGAATTAGTGAAGCCCAATCTTTAGGGTTTTCACGGTGAGGTAACAGCAGAATAACTGGTCTTATGATTAATAACTTGGAACATCTGGTCCTATGGCAGTATTTTACATAGTTTTTGGTATCTGCATAGGATTTGCAGAAGTCTGTTTCAGAGAAAAGAGAATGCAGCGTGGTTTGGTTGTTTCTTTATGGAACCTATTACTTCCTGGGCTGGATCGCCGTCCTACAGCGTCTCGAATTTGCGCTGAATCAGGAAGTGCGGCCAGGCGATTAACTGGTCCGCGATGGTGGAGAACAATTCTCCGTGGCGTCGGTCACTCGAGCTGCTCACAGTGGAACGCTGTGAGCAGCTCGAGTGACCGACGCCACGGAGAATTGTTCTCCACCATCGCGGACCAGTTAATCGCCTGGCCGCACTTCCTGATTCAGCGCAAATTCGAGACGCTGTAGGACGGCGATCCAGCCCAGGAAGTAATAGGTTCCATAAAGAAACAACCAAACCACGCTGCATTCTCTTTTCTCTGAAACAGACTTCTGCAAATCCTATGCAGATACCAAAAACTATGTAAAATACTGCCATAGGACCAGATGTTCCAAGTTATTAATCATAAGACCAGTTATTCTGCTGTTACCTCACCGTGAAAACCCTAAAGATTGGGCTTCACTAATTCGAGCTCCCCTACAGACTGTATAACCACATTCCATGGAACAGTTTACCCATTAAGAATAAACGTGGTTGCCCCCCTCGAACTCTCTCATCTGAAGTCATTCCCATCTCAAGCCAACCGCTGGGTGTGTTATATAACTGTGTTCAGGCAACATTATTACACTTGTCCTGATGATGATCCCATGAAATTTGAGCTGGGGATCGAAACGTCGACCTTAGAGTAGTTCATACATGTACTTCCCTGATACTATTGGTTGTATGAATGACTCCAGGATACACTGCTAAATGTATAACTTAAACCAGTGACCTGCAAGCTCACACTGTTTGCCTGATAAATTTTCTCCACTTACCTTTACTTTCCCACCTTTTCTTCCCTTTAAGGCACAGGACTGTGCCCCAATGTAACCCTTATTTCTTGGGTTATTTGTTTGTATTTTTGAGATTACAAATCTATTGAACCAATAAATATTCCTTGTCCGGCTGGTCAAGGAATTTTGAACTATATAGAGCTCCATTGTGATCTATATATATCCATTGTTCTTCCTATCTCTCGTATGCTCAGGACCACTTGTTGTTTTAAAAAATGCTTCATCATAGGGCTGCTTACAAAATTCCCTGGCACAGCCAATGCCAGGGGTGGAGCAATAGGTTGGGGGAAGACAATACAACACAAAAGAGAAACAAGACATTTTCAGAAGTGACTGGGAACGCAGGAAGTGAAAGTGCAGTGTGATGTAGATTAAAAATAGCTCGAAGGTGTCGCTGTGCCCATGACTTTATTCCTGGACCCTTCGGCCGGGATTAAAAATGTGAAGGATGGTGGTGATAGGTTGATGTAATGTGCTCCTTACAGCCACGTAGTCAACATGTTTCGGTCGTGTATCTCTGCCCTTTGATTGGGGTCACGCAGGCCTTCTTCAGGACTCTGCCGGTCCCCGTGTAATTGTGTAACTCTCTCACCTCTGGATGAGATAAGAAGCTATCAAGAACATTATTTCCGTATCCGAGGGATTTCCTCAAAGATAATCATAGAAGTTACTAAAAGGAACATGGGGACAAGAGAGATAACAGAAAAAGAGAAAAAAAAGAAAAAATTAGAAGGAATAATCTCCCTTGTTTTTCTAAAGCTATACGTAGAGGTATACATATACACTGAAGTAAGTCCCGTTAGATCCCTCATACCACTAAAGACATGGGTACAACACCCTGAAAAAACTCATATTCATCAGAGTAAAACTAGTTACTCTTAATCAACCATTTACACTTGTTGCCTTTTACAGAGGCATAGATAGCACAGTCCACCAACTACAACAGCAGGAGCTCGGCGTGTCCTTACTCACTGAGTTTCACCCTAATTCATGTTTGAAATGGCGGTGGGCAAGAAGAGACCCTCTATGGTCACACTCTATGGTAGGGAAAATCACAAGGAAGAGAGAAATTGTCATAGTTAATGGTCATAGAGTAGCATGATTTAATAAAGTCTTTAAAACAGGATTCATCTGTTGTGAAATGTAACCAACTCTTGTGTGAGTTGGTGGAAGCTTTTCATTCAGCCACAACTCCATGTAAATATCAGAATGTGCTGCATGCGGTCTTAGCCTCTGTTAAAAAGCTAGGACGGAAACAAGTAGAGTATTGTAGGACGTGACAAACAGAGCTATACACGTTTTTTGTGAGTGGATGGTTACTAGGTGCTGAAGGTATGGCTTTTAATGCATTCATAACCATTATCAAAAATGCCGCCCTGCATGGTATGTTAAAATAGTGGTCGACGTATTCAGTTCTGTCGCTTAATATTCCTGTTTTCTACCGTACTGAAGCTCACGTATCGCGTTCAGATATAAACTGAATCTCTCGGTAAACAAACCTCTTTTATGTGTTTCTGCCCTCATTAACTACCCCCAGGTGGTTGATTGCATGTGTTTTGCCACATGGAAATGTTGGTGAGATAATGGGGGGTTGTGACAAATACCATGTGGCGATGGATGTGGTACAGTGCATTTTGCGATATGCAGTAGTATAGTTAAAAACAATAGAGAAAGTGAAAGAAAGTGTAGCACACACAGCCTGTTGTTGAGTTTATCATAGAGCCTTGGCATAAACACATGCAATCAACCACCTGGGGGTAGTTAATGAGGGCGGAAACACATATAAGAGGTTTGTTTACCAAGAGATTCAGTTTATATCTGAACGCGATACGCGTACTTCGGTACAATAGTAAACAGGAATATTAAGCGACAGAACACAGCATGTTGTTTTTAAATGGATTTGAACTTCTCGACTCGAGGCTTGAAGATATAGGATTATTCAGTATGTCATGGTAAGCGAGTACAAGTCATCAGTAGTTTCTGCACTTTTGAATAAGTGCTATCAGTTTTACCTTACAAAGGGGGTGGATTTACTCAGGAGTAATTAGCTATGCTGGATATGTGAGAATAATGTGGGTGCAGAAAGGATTGAACGCAGCATGCCGGTGATAACCATTTAGGACATAGGTCAGATTAACTCACATCATTTTTTTCATTGTTAAACATTTTTTATCTTTAACATTACCTTTGTGTATAATTGATTACATTTGTTTTTAAACTTAAGTGAAGCACTTTATTTTGTTGATAAAGTCATCTAAAACATATATATGCTTGTATTTGTAGATGCCCCTGATGAAGGGAATCTTTTCCCGAAATGCATTGGGTCGTTATAATAAAATCATGACATGTGGAACCCATATACTGCTCCTGAGCTTTTGTGAGTCAACGTAAAATATTGATTGGGTAAAATGAATTCAAAGAAAAAGTGAAGAAAGAAGGTTGAAAACTAACGGTGAATAAATGGAGAAAATAGAACATTAAATTATATGAATTTGATTCATTGAATTCAGACAAGTTTGTGGCTGTGCAGCTTGGTGGAACCACTGATGGTTCCCTCATATTCTAATATATAACACATGCCCATAAAACATGGTTGTGATCACTAGCTATCAGAGCGCCAAAGGTGTGTGTTACCTCTAAGGCTTTTATTTGCAATGTTAGGTATCTAAAAACCTTGCCCTTGTGGCAGGCGATGCAGCGTGAAGCTTACCAAATTTGTTTTTACCCTATAAAAAGCATTATTTCCTTGGCTATTTAATTTTCAAACCCTTAGTCTCACAATATTCTCAATAATTTCTCTTTTTTCTACAAACCATGGTCCTCCGATGAATCTTTTGTTGAGCTGACAGGGACAGGTTTACGCCACAGATACAGATGCCTTGAAACAAAGAAATATGACCAAAAGAAGGAGTCAAAACTGATTAAGATAATTCATGGAAAACATTTATCAAATGCCTTGTAGTGCATAGACAAGTCAAGAAATTACATTTCAAATCAGATTTAATAACAAGATTATCAGTACAAGTAGTCACACAGCATGAAATATATTATTATTAGACTGCTGGAAATTCTTCAGTGGAGAGAAAACAGGATACATTTGAGGTTCAGTCATCAATTCTACAAACCAAAGCAAAGCTGATCAGTTCAAAATCGTCCTCAGTTAGATATGGTCAAGTCTGATCCGCAGCAACATATGCCACAGTCAGATTCAGATAACCTCTCAGCTGAAAGGGTATTTACATGCACACTTTTCCAGCAGGCAAAGTTCAGGATTCGAGGTCGCAGTTAGATATGATTCAGTTCATAAAAGTCTATTCCACTCAGTGTGAGTGGAAAGGGGCATAAGAAAGATGACAGGGATCAAAAGCCTTTCTGACAACATGCCAGGGAGGAAAATAAAATGATAACCAGCCCCCAAATCTTCCTCTGATGGGGCAATTATACCTCCAATGTTCCAGGTTTACACTGCTTAACGTATTAATTCCATCAGTCCAATGGGTTAACCTTGGTCAATCATAGTGGGCTGTTGTAGAGTTATCAGTGAAACACACAAATCCGAGAGAAAGAAGTAATCCTTTGGCAAATTTAATAAAGTTCCATTAAGTTAATTTGTGTTCCCATTTCGTCATTTCCACCGAAGTAGGTGGAACTTTGCTTTGCTCACAGTCCGTCCGTTTCCAGGTGCTTTCCCTTGGTTTGCAAAAATACTGTTACATTTCCATCTATTAGGCTTCTTAGTGAGAAGTGAGTCCTTGGTTAGCGAATACAGAAATGTAACTCTACAGAAAGTTCTCAATGGGCTTAGGTGACTGTCTTACATGATTTTACGTTAACTCATTACCGCTTAAGTCTAATAAAAATCACACATTTCATAAATGTATTTTGGTTATCTCCATTATAGCATTTATAGTTTATTTCCGGTACTACATCTCAATATAAGATACTACTGGAAAAAAAATTCAAAAGTATTTCTTTTGTACCTTTTCCTTTATCAACTCTTTTAGACTTGGCATCTTTGGTGTGGTTTCCCTTGACTTGTTGCCTCTACCTCCTGTATTTTTAATGCTGTGCTAGATTTCGTTTTTGCTGGCTTAGATGATTTGGGCACTTTGACATTGCTGATCAGTGTCAAAGTGCAGGTGCTACCTGTGTCAATAATTGTTAAAATTGGTTCCCCCTGATTGGCATATTTGATTTACTGGTAACCCCCTAGTAAAGTGCACTGAAGTGTGCCAAGGCCTGTAAATCAAATGCTACTAATGGACCTGCAGCACTGATTGTGCCACCCACACAAGTAGCTCTGAAAAGTTAACTCAGACCTGCCACTGCAGGGTCTGGGCACAGTTGCTAACTGCCATATACGACATGGCAAGCGCACCCACTTGCCAGGCCATAACCTTCCCTTTTTGTGCATGTAAGGCACTCCTATGGTAGGCCCAGTGTACCCCCCTGGGCAGGGTGCAGTGTATGTGAAAGGTAGGACATGTACTGGTGTGTGTGACGTCCTGATAGTGAAATACTGCCAATTTCTTTTTTCACTATTGAAAGGCTATCTTGCACCATAGGATTGGATAGGAGTATATTTATAACATCATATAAATATAGCTTCCCATTGAAACAAGATAGAGAAATACAGTTTAGGCTCTCTGAACTCAGAATTTCATAACACATCTTTTAGTAAAGATGGTTTTTAAATTGTGTGCTTGAAAATGCCACTTTTAGAAAGTAGGCATTTTCTTGTTTAACCATTCTGTGTGCCTCTGCCTGTTTGTATATTGACTGCCTGGTTTTGGAGTGACAGGGGCTGGGGATGTACATTCACTGTAGACAGCCACTGGGGGAGTTGATGTGTGCCTTGCCCTTTCTGGATGACTCAGAGCTGAGCTGAATAGACCATGGCTGAATTTAGAGTAGAGGGGGGAGATTTCTTTGCACCTGAATAGGGCTGTCTCCCTTGCCCAATGCTGTCTCCACCCACTGTTGTCACGCTGCACCAGTGAGGACAGAACTGTTTTGGACTGGGCTCAGAGACCCTTGCACAAAGAGAACAAAGACATTTGGGTGTATATATCATTAGACCTAAAACCTCTGAGCTTTAGAACAAAGACATTTTGGGGTATAAGTATTAGACCTAAAACCCCTGAACTTTAGACTACTTCTGGAATCAAGAGGAACCTTTGCCAAGGAGAAGAGCTGGAAAAACTAAGGAGAAGTACTACCCCTTTGTTGTGTTCTTTCTGGGGTTGACCTGCAGTAACTGCTTCTGTCAAGGAAATGAGAAGGACTTTGCTCTGTGCTGTGTCCCCCCAGCAGGGGGACACAGCACAGAGCAAAGTCCTTCTCATTTCCTTGACAGAAACAGTTACTGCAGGAAGATCTCCAAGGGCTTGAGGTAAAGATTGCCCCCTGTTCTAAACTCTCAGGAACAAAAAGACTTCACCCCAGCTCCCCTGAACTTCCTTGCTAGGAGTTCTGACCTGCCAGGAGGTGCCTGTGACTATGTTGGACCTCTGGAGGTTGTTCCTGCTGTAAAAGCAACGCAACTACAAGAAAATGGACGCATCACTCTTATGGGGCAGTTTTTCCCGCTGCAGCACCTTGGTGTGAGAAGAATCTCCACGCATCGCCGCGCCGCTGCAGAAATGGCGCGGCGCCTGATGCCGCTGCTAGAACCGACGCATCGAGGGATCACAGCTGCAGAAATCGATGCAGCACCGCTCGACACCATCTCATCGATCGCCAACGCATCCTCAATTTCCACGCACCATACCTGCGCGGTAAGTTTTCCCGACACATCACCAGTGGACCATAAACGTCTCGGAATCGACGCATCACTTCTCCTGCGTGCAGCAGAACTGTTGTATCGCCTCCCCAGTGTTCTCAGGAACTGACGCATCACTTTGTTTTTTGGCACTTCCCATCTCTGCGGCTGTTTGGCCTTGTGAATTTTGTTGCAACTACAGGTACTTTGAGAGAAATCACGCATCCATAGTTTTCTATGGACTAAGTTGTTTGAAACCTTTTTAAAGTCATATTCTTATCACATGTATTTTGGATTTTTGTTGTTTTGGTCTTGTTGAGTTTAGACAAAGATACTTAATTTTTCTAAACTGGTGTGGTGTTCATTCGTGGTGTTATCACTGTATTAATGTGTTTTAAATACAAATACTTTAGACATTGCCTTTGTGATAAGTCTGTCTGCTCGTGCCAAGCTACCCAGGGGGTGAGCAGGGGTTATCTAAAGTGTGTTTCCCTCTTACCCTGACTAGAAGCAAGAGTCCCTTTTTGGACAAAGGTACCTACCACTACTAAGTAGAGACCCACATTTCTAACAAACTCACCTTATTAACCAGTCACTCTGAATATGTGTTATTAGGTTGACATTACAGAAGCTCAGATTTACACTATGTCAAATCTCTCTATTTGGGACGAATTGGCATATCAAGAACTTTATTATGTGTACATATTTTTTCAAGTACAATGCACATTTGGATGTTATCATCACACAACCGTCTATGTTAACAATGTTTTAATTTCTCACAACTCATAAATACGTTCATGCATAGTTCTAATATTATCTCTTTTATTTTGTTTACATTTTCAAATCTTCATTTAGAACACTTTGCATGCTTTTACAATGCAGTATGTATTCTTCACGGTTTTCATTTCAGCAGGTTAACATGTCTTTATCAGGAAATATTTGTCTTAATGATGTGAGAATGTATAAAGGTAGACTTCAGATAAAATATACGCTCTATCACAGGAAAAGGAATTATTTGGGTAAATGGACCTCCCATCCCAGTAACTCTTGCGCGTCTGCTATGATTGTATACACTACTGTGGTAAATGCTTTCATATCAGCAGGTTGTGCTCTGATTTGATCTCCAGTAGAGGCATCTACTGTTACTGTCATGATCCTGGAAGGTGAAATTACAGGGGTAGAACAAATCATAGTACCATCAGACTCTAAATGAATGGTCATATTTAACTTGGCCATAAGATCTCTCCCCAACAAATTAGCTGGGGCAGCTGGAGAAAACAGTAAACAGCAATCAATGTTCCTCCCTCCCATTTCCATCTCCACTGGTTTAGTAAATGGAACCCTCATTACTTCCCCAGAGAATCCTTTTGTGTCCATTGATCTATTAAAAATTGGAAGGTCTTCCTCTCTATTGCACGATCTGGTTGCTCCTGTATCTATGAGGAATGCTGCCTCTTGTTGTTGATAGCTACCATCACAGTTGATTCCTCATTTGGCCTGTGCATCACTGGCAATACTGAACACATATACGTACTCTGTGGGCACTTTAATTGCATGTATCCTCCCACATAATATGTCTGGAGAGGATTTCCTCCTGTCACAATCACACCTACCTGTCTGTCCACTTTGGGGCAGAGTTACATATTTTGTGGTGAGGTCTGAGGTACATATATTATTTGCGTGTTCGACTGTGGCTGCACTACTGTTTTTCCTGACTGATTGTAAAAATCCTGTCCTTCCATTCTGTTTCTCCCATCTCTTAGTCCTGCAATCTCTAATAATATGTCTAAATCTGTGAGAGTAATTACATACTTCACCCATCATGTGGAGACCTATCCTGCCTCTCCACATTTCTCCTCATCCTCCTCTACTACTTTCTTGTGCCCTTTCTATCCTGCTGTTGTGGGTACTGTTGCAGGGTGGTCCCTGTGACTGGTCCCACAGATATTGCAGTCATCTGAGTGGTGGCTGCTACTACAGCTCCTTCAACTGCCCCATTCTTAGCCACACTTTGCTGCACTACCTTGGTTGCTGCTTTCTCTGTCACCTCCTGTTTGTTTCCCTCTTTCTCCTGTTTCTTTTTGCAAAAATGTATTACATGTGCCTGTATCTCTGTCCAGGGCTTGGTTCCCAATGCCACTATGTTATCATGATTATCCTGTATATCAAAGGGTAACCCTTTCCTCACTGCATTTCCTCCTCTAACGTCCCAACCCTGACCTACTTCTTGGGCCCATTTTTCTTTCACCCTGCCGAGAAACCGAGTAGGATCCTCATTTGGCTGCATTGAATGAGCCATGAGGGACCCATTATCTGGCCAATAAGGATACATTTTCCGCAGTTCATCCCCAACTACTGCCCTAACTAGGTTGAATGAAGATCCATCATATCTAGTCTCAGTGAGGGCAACATTTCTCACTCCAGCCTTCTGATAAACAGTGTCTGTCTCATCTCCTGTAAGAGAGCTAAGCAAACTCTTTATATCCTCTACTGCCAAGGTGATGCCAGCAGTTTGTCTTTCAAAAGCTCTCATCCTTTTTCCTGCTTCCTCTGTAAGCAGTGGTAACAGTTTCTTAAGATTCTCCTTGCCATTTGTGGCCATGGAACATAATGAGGTGCCCCAGGTCTTAGGTATCATGGGCATCTGATATATGGAAATGTCAGAAGTTTGGGGATTCTGCTAAATGATATATTTTTGTCAGATGCGGAAACATTTTTGTAAGTAAAGATAATCCCAGTCTGAAGATCCCTTGCCATAAAGAATGCAATTCACAGCATTTGTAATATCACGTGGATCAAAGGACCCTTCTCAAGGATATTAACTCATCTGAAGAGCTAAACCTTCAGTCCATCCTACTAAATTATCTACATGAGGTACAACACTGTTCCAACTATTTTCTCCTTCAGCAACTATTTTGGTACGGGTGAGATCAGTGCTAGGCAAAACTGATTACACATTCACTGGTCTATCATGTAGTGCAGTTCATCCCATAGTTTCAGAAGATCCCATACTGGGGTCTGCCTGACAATGGGCTCCCTGAAACTAAAACCACTCAAGCTATGTTGGTCCGGGTTTCCTAGCTTTAGAGAGCATATCCTGATCTCCTTCTCTAGTGTTAGTGCGATTAGACAATCCCACTACACCCTTTGTATGATCAAGATTGATAAGGGGTCTTTTTTGAGTGCTAATGTCATAAGTGGAGTGTCTAGCCTTTGGGAATCTAAGTATTTCACCAATGTTATCTACACATCTATGTATGAACTCTACTCAATTTGCCATCCTCCCAAAACGTCCCTGAATCTGTCCTGAAAAAATCATCACAATTTAATTCTCTCCTTACTTCTCTTACATCCCTTCTATCCTCAGTTCCTAATGACCAATCCTGAGCAATCTCTGGTCAAACTATTACGTTGCCCTTCTCCTTCTGCCAAGGTGGTAGATTATCTTCAGTTCTTCTAAAACCCTCACCTCTTTCTTTGGATAATGGCCATCACACCATACTAACAGGCCTGTCTACATAATTATTACATCTAGTATAATTTGCATCCCTTTGCTGTGGGGCAGACATTCGCTTCCTGTTGTGTTTCTTTTCTGTTACAATTGCAATGTTACTGATGAAACATGTGGATAGTCATCCCCGTCTCCTGGACGCTGCTACTCACCTCTATCATCCTGAGGAGAGGATGGATCTAAATGCAGTGTTAACTGTGATTCTAATGGTCCTGAAAACTGACAGTCACCTTTCCTTACTTGCTGTTGAGGAGTGCTAGTACGTATTGGCTTTGACATCTGTTGGGTAACATTAGGAAATTCTTTTTGGGATTCTGAAGGGGTCTCAACTTCATGATTCTGAAATCTCACGGCAGCTTCTTGTAGCTGTGTCATTGGACAGGTACCATGTACCTTGTGAGAAGTACTCATAGAATCATATGGAGGTGGGGGAGCAGATCGGGTACTTGGGGTTACAACATTTGAGGGGTCTTTAGATTTTTCAGAAAAGACTTGCCATAAAGCTAAGATGGCTTCTTGCTTCTGCAACTTAGCTCCTATATAATTACTTTTAATATGCATAACAATATGCTCTAATATTTTGTCATCAAATGTCCCTTCCATTAGCCAGGGATACATGTGCTTCTAAATAACCTTAAACATCTCCTGACAGTATTTTCATTACCTTTTCTGGTCACTTGGAAATGTCTTTTGCATGTGATCTACAGGAGTCTCCATAATCTACAGTATTTCTAACAACTTTTGCAATTTACCTTTTATCTGTCTAGTCAATAGTATTCCTTCTTTAAAAATGTTACACTAGTCCTCATGACCAGAAAGTCTGTCAATTTGTCTTATCAATGATATATTAAACTTCATACAATGCAATAATATTATCCAACATTATACAACAATATCACCTTGTGGCCACCTTCCTACTTGCATGCATACACACACACTTGCCATCAACAGTTAAAATATGAACACTTCAACTACTTCTAAATGTTAATCAGCATTGTTTTGACTCTAAACAATAAATGAAATCGGCAGCACGCCACTTACCTCCACGCTCAAGAGAGGATACCCCCAAAACCATGCATCTCATAGACCATGGAATGACTTCTCGACATTAGGTCCAGGATGGTAATTCGAGTGTTCACTGTATTTGGAGGTAAGATTTACCGACATCGGCCTTTCAATCGTCCCTCAATGTCAAATATTGGACCACATTAAAAGCCCAACTTCGAATCGTCCACATTTACCACATCCAAGTTTATATTGGGAAAAAACACTCTACCAACTATGCAGCGCCCTAACTTAATATTGTGCAACACATGTACACAATCGTTCATGTGATAACCTTATATCCTCATTTAAAAAAAAAAACTTTATTTCAGGTATAAAACAAATATTTGTATGCAATAAACATCTTGCTCACAGTATCGTTTACAGTAATGTCATAAGTTATACATATCGCACCCACCAGTTCAATGACAATTGCAATATAGCAATAACAATGATACCAACATTTGTGATCTCTATGCAATGCATGAGGGCTGTCCTCAGCTCGCCCATGTGAAACAACCCTCCAGTTCTTTCTTCTCATGGCCGGCCCTTAAACAACTTGCAAACCCAAAAAGAAAAAAGATGCAAATGCAGAAGGAAAAAAAAAAACAATCATCTTGGATATTAATACTGGCAGCTCTGTAAGTCTGGCCCAGGTCCATCACCCCACACCCTCCGGAACAATGCTGCTCTCCTCTTGCGAGCCAGAGGAATGTTTGGCAGCCTCAACATATTCCCTAAATGGGCCCCATATGTCCTTGGGTGTGATGTAGTTGGCATAAGTCTGGCACTGGACTGAGTGTTGAGTTTGCAATAGGCTAAACTGTGCAACCAGTCCTGAACTTTAGGATCGGTCTTCCTACCCCAGTGTACGACCACCTCTCTTTTTGCAAAAAGCAGTCCTAGTTAGGCAAGTCTTCACATTTTTGGGGGGAGCTGCACTGTGTACCCCAACAGCACAAATTCCGGGATGGGATTGAGAGGCAGGTGGATCATTTTCCCCAGAATTGTATGCACTTCAGCCCAATAAGGCTGTTAGCGGGGGCAAGACCAAGCTAAGTGCATGAAGTCTGCATAGGGTGCGTTACATATAAAACATGTATGGGGCCTAGCTGGGTTCATCCTGTGCGCCTTGGCAGGTGTAAAATAAGCATGGCGAATGAATTTAAAGTGGATCAGCTTTTGTCTGCTGTTAAGGGCCGCTCAACATTTTGACCATTGTTCATTTGTTATTTGCTCGCCGATATCAGTTTCCCAGGCTTGTCGAAGCCTGACGTCGCACACTGGTTTAATGTGTGCGCTAGCTCTTTACATTTTGGAGATGAGGTGTGCTCCATCTTGATTCTCAATCACCAGGGTAAGTGGGGGGAATGAGTCCGGCTCCATGGGGAATGTAAGGAGGGAGGCTCGCAATGCCAAACAAACACGTGTCATGATAAAACGAGTCATAAAACTGCAGCCTATAGGATAGTATCATCTGCATATAGGGAGATATATAACAAGGCGGGAGCAAGCCGCCGAAACGCGTCTGAGCAGCAACTGATCATGTAATAAATCGTTTGGATTGAGATTCATGGAGTCAGCGCCTTCTTTGATTCGAAGTTTAGTGTGGTAAAGAATATATATATATATATATATATATATATATATATATATATATATATATATATATATATATATATATATATATATATATATATATATATTTTGCAACATTTGAACCACATTTTTTATCTACAAGGCAAGGTCTCAGGATAAACTTAGTGAGATGCAAGGGTACTGGACTAATATAACCCATATTTTACCAATTTAAAATTATAATTGACAGTATTATGAATCCTTTAACTTATGTGGGGCCACTGGGACCAGCTGTAATTATGAAAAACTGCTTCCCTCACTCGTCAATAAGCCCCATTCACTGTGTACCCTGACTGGTACACTGACCCTCTGTCCAACAGACTGCTACCCTGTATCATTGACTAGTCTCTACCTCACTTAGTAGCTCCCTGTCTCACCCACTTAGTCTTGACTAATAACAGAGGGAGACGAAGGGGAGTCTATAATGAATTGGGATTAGGGTGAAAAGTGTGTATAGTTTCTACTGTTTCTTGGTCTTGTCGGAATTCAGCGCGGGGACACTCCAAACTGGAATAACCATACGCTTTACAAGCTGTCAACATAACATATAGTGTGCCTGTGGCGAATGGAAAGGCAATGTGAGTTTTAACCATTAGCCAATGATAAATAGAATGAGAGAGAGAAGAGTAACAAACTGATATAATACTGTAATCTCAACTTTCAAATATCCTGATATAAAAATATTGCAGCCATAAAATTGACTACTAAAATATTGTGAAATATGATACATGGAGGTATAGATTTACTATAACTCCACTTATATGTACTCACTGTCTCATAACAGTGAGCAGATGGCATCCTCTTGTCTGAAGTCATATTTAGATGGACATCAACTGACTAAATCTGAATACTTAAAAAAAATATTTCTTGGTATTGGCCAGACATCTGAACACATGGTCTAATTTGTAGTAGGCAGACTAAATTGGCCTCTTACCACCCCTAAGCCCAGGATTAAAAATCTGGGCATATGATTTGATGAAAAGCTTTCGCTTGATGCCCATATTAATGGCTCTCAGGAAAGTGTTTTGGGATTTTGAGATTCCCAAATAAATCTCTCACCTTTTTCCTAAGGCTTTCCAAAAAACTGTAGTCCAGACAATGGTTACTTTCAGATTGGATTACGGCAATATTGAGCATTTTGGAGTCACCCAATTGCTTCTGAATAGGCTCCAACTTGTGCAGAACGCGGCAGCCCGGATACTGCTCGGGCTCTTGAGGCGTGTCTATATTAATTCGGCACTGAGGAAACTTCACTGGTTTCCAATTAAACTGAGAGTCACGTTTAAGGTTCTCTGCTACTGTCACTAAGGGTTTTACAGCGTAGGCCCCACCTATCTACGAGAGATGATAACTCCTACGTACCAAAGAGAACTCTGAGATCGGCTGTTGCGAAACTGGCCTCCGTTCTCAGGATTAGGAAAGCCAGACTTGGTGGCTGTGCCTTCAGATACTTGGCTCCTAAAATCTGGAACTCTTTACCTGTGGAACTTTGGATGGCTCGCTCTGAATAGATTTTCAGAAAAAAACAGAAAACTTGGTTGTTCTGCTTCTGCTAGGTTCTTCCGGTGTGCTTAAGGTACGGTATTCAACTTCCTAACGCAATTGACACTTCAGAAGAAGTAACCATAAGCTTTACAAATGACATTATTATTATTATTATGTACCGTGACAATATATACAACTTCAAAGTACATAGATGGGGTTAAGAACAGGAAATCTATACCTACCTACATTTACTTGACTATATTTTTAAAGCTTAATATTTTTAGGCTCAATATTCTGACATGCACCCCTAGCAAAGAGGCTGTTAAAAGAAAGACAGAAAACATGTGAGAAATTGCAGCTCAGTGTGGGAAGGCAGGGAGCCTTTGATGAAAAGAGGGAGACCAGCAGAGGGAAGTCAGAGACCTAAAGCTTGAGATTAATGTTAGAACGAGACCAGAGAAATGAGAGACAGGCAGCGTGTAATGAACTGAGAGGATAGGATGGTGGGAGAGAACACAGGGACCTTGAGATGGATAGAGGGAAGTGGGTGTAAACACAGAGGGGCTGTGATGAATGAAGGAACTCCTAATGTAAATTATACGCTGTTATTTAACTATACATTTCTGCTGTGCTTCCCAGTGACTGCTTAAAGGGGCTACTGAGGGAGCCCTGCTGTCATACAGAAATCAGGAATAGGCACTTTATTATTATATTTGCCTAATACTTTTGATTATTGCGTTGTTCCCTTTTTTAGGGATCAGACTATACTATACAGTAAAAGATGAGCATTTAAAGTTGCATAATGCAACCAAAGGAGAGGCGACTAATTAATGAATCCAAAAATGAAAACTTCACACGTCTTGAAATTGTGATCATAAAATCCAATTCTTTATTTTCTTTCAAATTCATTTAATAAAATACAGCTATCACGTTTCGCTCACACACATCAAACTTCATCAGGGCTGCAAATAACAAAAATACAAAACATTAAAATCACCTAAATGTAATTACAACCAGGATACAAAAGACCTGTCTTCTCAATACTACAAGACCTAGTCAACCAGGTCAAGGTAATTTGATTGACATCAGAACAAATATACACAGAAATGAAAATACATAATAATATCTCTATCACAGAAAATTGATCAATTAAGCACTTCAATCAGTTCATTTAAGCCTAGTTTGCAAAATCTTTTTGTGGATTTTTTACATATGAGCCAAATGTGCCTCATAAGTGCTACCATGCTCAATGTATTGTTCTTTTACCAATTAATGTACTATATACTATTTGACATACCAACCTTAAATGAATTCAAAATATAGATCAGTACACCAACACATTATCTTATTTAAAGCAATTAAATTATTCCCATTAATGTTTTTGAATGACAATGTAAATCCTAATAATATTTTTAAATGACAATGTAAATCCCCATGTTTTTAATACAATATATCTGTTCTTTCAAATGTTCTTCAAATAGTAAATAGTGTATGCTCTAACGAGGAGCTTTCACAATATCAATTCATAATCTTCCTCATCTCAAGTCCTGACACTAATTGCCACAATTTCCCTTGATTATCCTTAATTCTGATGTCTTGTTTATGCTGTAATTACAAAGACATTAACATACGCTTTAACTAGTAAGAAGAGGACTAAAGTCACAAAATACTCAAATAAGTAAACATATTTCCTTTTTTTAAAGTCTATTTTTTTAAGTCTCCACGTTGCCCCAACTCTTTAAGTTCAAATAATTTATGATCCACCGCGCCTTGAGACCCTCACAGGTGAGGAGCACGCTCAATAACCCCTGATTGATTAATTGAATAATACATTCTCTTACACAAAAACTGCATATAAAGCTTCAGTGGATAAATTCCCACCAAAGAAAATCCGAATTCGAGCAAATATGCCCACCGAAACCCAATCTAAACTTAAACACAGTAATGCCAACATAAAAACACAATCAGAACGATGATGCTAAATCCTCACACCCATGAATACTACACCAAGCAGTTTGGAAACGACATACCCGTGTGCCGCAGGGAGTCCATAATTTTTTGCTTCAATCTGACAAACGCTTGCCCTCCGAAAGGATACAAATTTAAACAAGCATTTGCAATGCAATAGATCTCGCATTAGGAAAGTTTGAGCTATTGGTATTGTAAATGACACATTTTTTATTTATGTTTTGTTTTTGAAAGTAGCGAAATTAATAGCTTTGTCATTTACAATGCCAATAGTTATCACTTTCGAAAATGTGACACCTATAGCATTTGTAATGCAATATGTGTTGTATTTACGTGAAACATATGAGCTCCAGATACCTATCTAGCTCTGGTACACATCGGCAGAGATTTTATCGAGCCTGGGGCTTTATTTAAAACAATTCCCCATATATACCATGGCATATTTCCTGCGCTGTGATCAGCAGGTCGTCGGGCTCTTCTGTGTAGTGCCGGCTTTGAATCCTCCACCTTTATGCTTTGTACGCCCTCCCCTGTATCTTCATAGAAGTGTCTTGACCCCTCACTGCCCCGTGGAAAAGTTTAACAATTCTCACAATTCCAAGATCCAATTTGCCATGTTTTCCTTTGTTTGAATAACTGGGACGTTTACCATGTTGGATCTTCTTTATCTCAATGTTCATGTGAAGAAGATACATTTGGTATCTAGCACTTCCTGTGTCAATATTTTTTTTTTTTCTTAAAGTCTCAAATAGTGGGCGGAGCAATCTTAAATTGTGCGTCCATTTCAGTAGACCTACATTTAATCATATGCACAAGATGGGATGGAGTTAGGAGTCTCTATAACAGATCGAAGGGATCTATGTGTGAGAACATAGAGTTTTTTTTTAAATATGGCTCCATATTTGGTGAAACCTAACCTAAAATTGCCTGAAGATGCCGGTCGGTGCGCCTTTATCCAGTACATGTGAATCAAATTTAGTGTAAAACGTGATTTAATCACTATTTTAGGAGCTGAAAATGTACTTGCAGAAAACGGCTTTTCTGCATTCTTTGGAAAAAACAATAACTTTTCGGGGGGCGGGATACAGTTGCCTCCCCGATATTGGAGTAAATTCCAAATGCCTGTTTTATGCTCCTGTCATTTGCAGTGTTTGTGATATGAGTAATCTTATGGATTGTTACAACGTTATTGTCTGCAGTTGTGAAAAAATAACAGCAGATTCACGCTGGGGATATTTAAAGCTCGTGCAAACATAATTTTGCTATAGTCCCCTCTTATCCTATGGATAGGCCGCTCCTACGATGTGCTATATTCAGATCAGCGAACGTGATGTATACAACCCACTCCTCATGTAGCTGCACTCACGCGTTACTCTGCGAGCACAGCCCGGCTCATGCTGCAGAAAGGCAGTTTGTTTCCCTACAGGAAATGACCTTGCAACGTGTACTCTGCCCCTCTCCTGACAGGAATCGGGCTATAGGAACTGTTCGAAACTTAAAATACATATTTGCCCTGGGGAGGTCAAACCGCCTTCTCGAAAAACACGGGTGCGTCTTTGTGTTTAGGTTTCCGGTCAAGTAGTCCGCGCCCCCATGCTGGGGGCGTGTTTGCAGTGCATGTGCTTATAGGGGTTGTCACCTGTCCTTGAAACCTTACCAGCCCTGTTTTTCCAGCTATGTCCCTAAAATAGTTTTAGGATGGTGCTTTCCTGGGGTTGGTATACGTGCCTATAAACAGCACAGCAGTGCTTGGTGGCAGGGTCCGGTCCTGCCATTCAGAGTTCCTGGCCTCCAAGAAGTGTGCGTGTGCACAGCCTTATGCGGGATTCCCACACAAGCTCTAAACTCTCCTAATATGCCTGCACAGCGGTGCCCGGAGGCTGCGGTCGGCTCAAGCCTCACTGACTATTTTTATAATGATTGTTTATTTATTATTTTGGTGTTTTTTTTGTTTTGCATGGAGTGGACATAATCACACAGGATGTTGTAGCATTAAGTGTGATGTGTGTTGAGCGGGTAAACGTTTCTGTGTCAGGAAATATAGGCTAGACGAGTAATATAAAACAAACTCACGACATTAAAAAAAAAGCTTTAAAGTAGCATTGTACAAGCATATTCAGTTTCGCTTGCACTTTTTTAGGTTTTGGAACTCGCCCACTGATTTTTGAACGGCAGGGAAGGGGAGCACATTTCCCTAAAACAAAAATGTTAAAGGGCGCGGCCGCGCTTCCCGGGGCGACCCGGAAGCTCTTGCCCGGCCGGCCAATCCGCTCGCGGCCGACCGGAAGTCCCGCCTCCCGAGGTCCGCGAGCTGCCGGCGCATGGAGCGCCCTGCCGTCCGGTGTAGCCCGGGTCCCCAGGAGGGGGCCAGGGAGAAGGAGGAGTGTGGCGCCTGTTGCGACGCTCCTCTGACCTGAGGGAGCCCCGATTCAGATGAGGAGACGCGCCGCGCCATGAGGAGCCCCGCCGGAAGAGCGCAGTGGGTGAGTGGGGCCCAGGGCTGATGTGAAGTGCGTGCGTGCCTGTGTGTATGCCTGGGGGGGGTGGGGGGGGGGAATGTGTGTGCGCGAGGGAATGTGTGTGCGCATGCGTGACTGTGTGTGATTGAGAGAGAATGCGAGGTAGGGGATAGTGTGCCTGTATGTGTGCCGTATGCCTGCGTGTGCATGCGCGCGCCTGTGTGTGTGTGTGTGTGTGCGTGCATGCAGAGGGGTGGGGTCTGCCTGTGTCTGTGTGTGAGGGCTTTGCACCGCGCATGCGCAGCTACCAGACGCTCGCTCCCGAGGTGAAATCTGACCTCGTCAAAGCGCGCGTCTGGTAGCTGTCCACATTCCTAAATACGGGCCACAAAAGGTCTGAAGCAGACACTCTCAATGCTCACGCATTGAGAGTAGGTCTGCTCGACCTAAAAAGGTGGATGTGCCAATGAGTCAAAACATTCTTCAGTATAATTCTTTTAAATATTAAAAAAAATTACAAGATGGAGCCGAAACTATAAACCAAACCCTCCTAGATTCACAGCTCTTCCTTCATAAAAGCATATATCAGACAAATAGGCAGCAGTGCACATCACTGCACTGGGGGACAAACAATGATCACTCTGGGTTGTTGCAGTTTTCAAATCAGTACTAATTTGAGTGGGGTAATATAAAGACCTTGAAAATACCTATGTGACCAGAGATTCGTTCTGTCGTAGGGAATAAATGGTACACAAATTCAGGTCCAAGTAGTTCAGGGACACAAGTTTGTGTTTTAAAGGTTAAACAAACAAGTTTGCGCAATTTTCTATAGCAGAGTTGAGTTACAGGGAAATTCTTTCAAAGCTCAAATGCAGTGATTAATATCAGAGCTGACAAGCTTGAGACTAGCACTTGAGAGAGGACTGAGAAGGACCCTGTGGAGGTCTTCTTCAGGGAGGCAAGATTCAGGTGTATATTCAGAAGAGTGGGAACAGGTTATACAGAACAATGGTCCAAAGACAGTCCATGCATTGAAAGTGTGCCTCAGAGAAGACAATGTGTATTTGTGGTCTGTCAACAGGAATGTGAAAGATAGAACATTGAAAGAGATTTAGGGAACACAAGATGTTCAATTTCAGTGGGAAACGATAAAGGCTTGAAATGTTATCAATGCAATGAAGAATGCACCATTATTTCGCCCTCAGTGATCTATTTGACTCCGTGTATGATGTTGGATAATATATAGGGAAAAGGGATTGAGCCTTTGGGATTGGGACTTCAACTGTTATCGAAATTTGGTACAATATCCAAAAATGCTCTATCAGTATGCCACTATTGCTTTCTTTATTGTACAAATGCCAATAAAAACGTACACACAAAAAAAACGACACTGTAAAAGGAAGGAAAAAAGGAAAGCAAAAAAAGTTCTGAGAAATGCCAGAATCATGTGCTTACTCTATTTGTTGGTAATTTCTTAAGTGTTTCTGATCACTTACAAGCCACTTCAGGGCAATGTTTGGCTAATTCATGGTCTGGCGCAGTTTTGAGGGCCAACCCGCAGACTGACTAGAGCATACTGGAGCACTGGCACTCTCCTTTGTCATATTTTTTGTTTAAAATTGTGGTACAGTAATGTCAAAATAAATGTTTTCTGGTGGAGAACAAACTTGCATTTAGTTTACATTTATTTGTAATTAATGGCATTTGTACATATCCAGTTTACCCGTAAAAAGTTCCCAATAATAAATGTCGAAGATCACATAAATAGAAATAATTCCTTTTTTCAAAATGAGTACCCTACCAAAGAGGTATTAATGTTTCATTCAAGAACTTCAGACAACGCTTTATCATGTAAATGAAAGTGACTAACGCACTGTGGCGACCTTGTATGATGGCCAAGAGAAACATTTGTAACCCATTCTGAAGCCTGGCGACTATAATGTAAACACGTTTGCAGTCCACACACGTGAAACTGAACCTCAACATCACAGTCCGGTTAGCCCAAAACCTTACGGCAGGAATAATGGGGTGTCAAACACTGTACGAATAAAAAAATGCAGCATTTGGTGCAGTCCTTTAACATCACAAACACTCACAGGGGCGCCTCGAAATGCATTAAAATACATAATTGTACTTTAAAGGCGATACATGGCTGCAGTCCAAAATTCTGGGCATGCTAAAATCTAATTGTAATTCAGCATGCAGAGTTAGAAAATGAACGGGTTAGAATTTCACAAGAACCATAAAATCAAATATAAAACTGACAGTTACTTTACATAATTGTAGATTACGTCCCCAGCTCCATAAAATGTTCAACAGCAAAACAAAACAAGCAAACTCACCGCCACAGCCCGGCTTCAACAGGAAGCCAGGCAACCTTTGTTGGGACGGGGGCGGGGCCGGACACGCCGCCGGAGCTTCCCAGGAGGCAGGCTGCAGTGGCTGGCGCATGGCTCCGGAGCAGAGAGAGGAGAGCCCTGCGTGCAGCCGGCGTCCGCCCGGGAAGCCATGGAGCGGAGTGCCGGTGTCCCTGTGCCCGTTGACGTCGGAAGAGTCCTGCGGAGTAGAGGTCCCGGTGAGTGGGGCTGCAGAGTATGTATGTGTGTTTGTGTGTGTGTGTGTGTGCGCGCGCGCCTGTGTGTGCGTGCATGCAGAGGGGTGGGGGCTGGCTGTGTCCCGGTGAGTGGGGCTCCGTGCTTGCGTGTCTGTGTGTATGCAGGGGGGTGGGGGGTGGAGGGCGGCAGCATGTGTATGTGTGTGTGTGTGTGCGCGTGCATATAGAGGGGTGGGGGCTGGCTGTGTCTGTGTGTGAGCAGGGGCTGTGAGTTACTCTGCGCAAGCGCGGCTCAGACGCGCGCTCCCGCGGTCAAAACTGAGACTGCAAAAGCGCGCGTCTGAGTCGTGTCCACTCTCCTAAATACGGGCCACATTAGGTCTGTAGCAGACACTCTCAATGCTCATGCATTGAGAGTACGTCTGCTCGACCTAAAAAGTACCCACCAATCAGAAAGCTAAGTGTTTCCAAGCGAAAATTTTCTTTCATCATGTTCACTATGGTTGCCATTTTAAAATGGTTTTCATCTAGCCCCAAATCAACAGGCTATATTATGATATGATCCGCTACCATATTTAAAATCCATCCTCTAAAACGAAATATTCTAAACCAAAGAAAAATGAACCCTAATCCTTTTTAATCGTGTCATATCAGCGTTCAATATTTTAAAGCGTGAATGTTTTAACTTTCATATTTCTTATAGGCAGCATCTTGAAACAATCACCATAGACAACCAGACCAGTAGACCATATGAATATATTGTTCAGTATCGCACTCAACTCACACCATCCATAAGCGTTATGCACCGGGAGGTGCCATCTTGAAACCGTCGGTACAATCAAAAACAATGTCCCAATAGGTAAAAATAAACAGTCAATTAAACATGCATGCACATCGCATTGCTGAAAGGAAAGAAGGAGAACACTCTTCAAATTCCACGTTAGTAAGGATCATCATCAGGACTTGGTTGTCTGCGTGTCGGGTCCGGACTGAATCCAAGAGTCTGGTTCAGCAGACTCTTGGATTCAGTCCGAACCCGACACGCAGATCCTGAGGACTCGTGCAGTTTTCCACGGCGGATTGGAGACAACCGCCCAGCCCTCCCTTGCCTTGCCCCCGCGCAGGCTTCCAATTAAATTCCTGACGATCGTTTCTGGTCGCCCCTTATCAAGTTCTTTCCCAGCACGCCCCAAGTCAGACAACAAAGTCCTGATGATGATCCTTACTAACGTGGATCGAAACGCCGTCGACTTAACAGCTTAATAATTGGTGTACTTTACTATTGTGGTTCCAATAATGAAAAAATCTGTAATCTGTGATATCACTTTGTCACATGATCTGAGCCACTCACTGTAGATAACTTGCACCTTGTTCACAGTGCGCCGTCTATGCTGTCCACTCCCTCACTTGCGTCGCCACATTCACGACAGTCACTTTTGTAGAGCACCAAGTTTTATATGGTTGTCACTTAATTGAGTTTATGCAGTGCTGCCTAATAACTGTATATTGCTGACCATGCACGTATATCATAAAATAAGATGATTGATTATCTTGTCTTAAATTTGAAGAGTGTTCTCCTTCCTTCCTTTCAGCAATGCGATGTGCATGCATGTTTAATTGACTGTTTATTTTTACCTATCGGGACATTGTTTTTGATTGTACCTTCCTTACCCAGTCCTAATTAGGTATATGGGTCATACTCCTGTTAACTGTACTATCTTGAAACCGTCAGCACAATCACGAAAGCTACTTCCATATCCCAATTTTGTAATCAGTTTTTTCACTAATGACACATCAAATAGGACTTGTGTTATTAGTCTTATTATTGTGGTATAGAATTACTGCTTATCTTGCAATATGACATTTAATACACACTGCAGCATATTGTCCAAAAACAGATTTTACAAAATCAAACATAGCCGTTCTGTTATAACCGCTAACATATCTCAAAAGACTCATTAGGCTGCAGTGTTAAATTGAGACTCAATCACTAATTAGGACCACTACAAACATACAAAAGCATATATAGTTGCAAATGCACACGTTGTGAAAGAATTGAAAAACAAGTTCAATAGAGAAATTTCGCAGTTGTTTAATATTCATGAAAGAACCCCTTAAATCAAGAACCTTGTACCCGGATTTTACTTTGGCTAGTTAGACATACTGGTGAGTATTGTATTTGGGCTTCTGTATGGCTCCAGTGCCATCAATATATGGTATTGTACTTTGAGGTGGACATCGAATTCTTATGGTTAGGGTTTTTACTCAAATATCCAATAAATGTCCTTAAAGTTTGTTTGCCCCAGGGCTAGCACAAGAATAACTTTAGTCTATTGTGTTTTTTAAATGGAGGTGAAAGCGGAACAGTTCAGAAATGTACTGGATTGATAAAGTTATGTTAACATCAAACGAGCATTATTGACATGAGTTCTTCCAAAACACAATTTTAAACTAATATAAAAAGAAATACAGATATAAGTAATGGCACTAAATAAATAGGTAGAACAGAGCACGTGTGCAACCCTCTACACCAGTCAACTCATTGCAAGTCCACTACTCCTTCACAAACAAGTTTCACAGTCACTGCAAGAAAACTAGCCTCTAAACTTCATCAAACAAAGGTGAAACTCATTGCACATCTTCACCTTATGTCACACTCACTGAAAGCACAGTTTTCTCTTCACCAAACAAAAGCGACACCTATTGCAAGTGCATCACTAATCACTTGATACAAATCTCACAGAAAATGCGCAACCCTACCCAAACCGTCCTGACAAACCTATACACGAACCACACATTCATGCTTAACTCACAATTTTTTTTCTGTCTTATAAAACCTAGACGGTCTTTGCCAATGCTTGTTTTATGAGTGATGAGTAGGGAACGTGGAATGTGTGTTGGCTACAATCCTGAGCGATTTTCAAGTGGTTTAAAGATACTGAAAATATTCAGACTATGCACCTAGTCATCGTGAATATCCCTAGTAAATCATAAGAAGAAAGAATTGGCAGAACAATGTTGAATTTGGAGGCCTCACCCAAAAGTTGTCAAAAGGAGGGAAAGGCACAATTGAGATGATTATTTTATTTTATTTTGGACACATTTTCAGGGAGGCAAAGATGGATCTCGCCCGAAAATCACTACGGTTTCATGCGCTTGAGGTGACTGTGTCTAAGTATGACAGCAGCCATCATTGATATCATCCTCATGAGCGGTGGATGTAAATAAAGCTACGGACATGGCCCAAAATGCACATTTTACAACTCAACCAAGCGAAGAGAGCTGTGGCAAAATTATTTGAACTCCGTTTGATAAAAGTCAGCATTGGAAAAATAAATAAAACCAAAGAAGTCTGCTGGATTTGGTGAACAAAAATTACCACGAGCATGCAGTGCATTCGTTAATTCTTTACACAGAAAGAAAGCAATTCTTGAAATGGAATTTGGAGCAATAAAATGGGTTTGTGACGTAGTTTCTTCTAAATGTATCCACATCATCAGACTGGCTCCTCAGAAACCAGTCTATAGTTTCCAGTTTAGGCACACACAACCCGCAGCTTGCTTTTCCACCTTTCTCCTGCTTTCCCGCCTCTCAACGCCCCTCCCAGGACCTACTTGTGGTATGCGCTCTAGTCTAGGAGCGTGTACGCGATGATGCGTCACGCCATAGACTGGAGCGGTAGGCGCGCGCATGCGCAGAGAGGCGAGGAGGAAGGCGCGAACGAGGGAAACGGCAGTTGGCGACCGGAGCTGGAGAGAGATAGACGCTCGGCGCCCTAAGCTCGATATACTTTGTATTACTGAATAAATACCTGTTCATCTTCATCACTGGCCTCAGTGTATAATTGTGGGGAGAGTAAGAGACTTTACAGTGGCGACGAGGCTGGCATCCGAACACCACCAGGCGCAGTGGACGAGAGCAAGCACCCCCTACAACCCACACACGAGCCAGCAAGGCAGGACATCTACAAGGAAGAGCAAAGGGCGTGGCAGCAGCGCAGCAGCACGGTACAAACCAAAACACCAACCTTACAAGTCAGGTTAGTGCTGCCCAAAACACAAGGAGCCCCCAGCCAGCAACCTGGCAACCAAGGGTGCCACCCCCAAGCTAGAGGACGGGGGGAAGACTGAGCAAACCGCGCAAGGTGCAAGGGACAATACCCCAGGTAGTCCCAGGGGCCAAGGCGACACGGCAGAGAGCGCAGGAGCATCCGGTGAGCCTACCAAACGAAGGGCCCAGGAGGGAGACCCTAGAGGCGAAGTCAGAATGGCAAATCAAGCCTCAGCCCTGATGGCACCCGTCCCTTTCCTACCCAGACCGGGAGAACCGCAGTTAAAATGGGAGGACTGGAAAGAATACTTTCTGAATTACATTGAGGCTCTCGGAGATGAAAGTGAAGGGGAATACACGCCGGAAAGAAAAAAGAGACTGTTGCTCCACAACTTAGGCCCAGAAGGGGTGAGGGTGTTTAAGAATCTGGTACCCAAGGAGAGGGGTGCAACGGAGACAGATGTCTTCAGGAATGCACTGGACGACTTGGACAGCCATTACCGCCCAGGAGTGTGTGTCTCTATAGACCGCTATAATTTCCAACAGAGAAAACAAGAGGTGGGAGAATCCATTGATGACTATGTGGCGGCGCTCCGACGCCTGGCTATCACGTGTCGGTATGGGGCTCTGCAGGATGAATACATAAAAGACCAAATTGTGATGCACACCACCAGCAGAGCGGTCCAGGACAAACTATGGGCGCTGAATGAGACATCCCTTAAAGAAGTGGTGGCGATGGTCAAGAAGGCAGAAATGTCTAAACGAGGCGCAGACGCGGCAAAAAGGGAAAGTGGGCCGAGGCAGATGATTAACAAGATTGATGAGGCACCACAGTCCAGCAAGTCCAAAGGCACTTATGGAGACCAGAGGAAGGACACAAGAGGGACTGGAAAACAGACGGCCCGCTCCAGCCCTGGAAATAAATTTGCGTGTTACAGATGTGGCAGTGCAGCGCACACGGCTCAGGACAGACGTTGTCCCGCGTTCCGCGCCAGGTGCTCGTTCTGTGGT
Source organism: Lissotriton vulgaris (assembly GCF_964263255.1). Classification (NCBI taxonomy): domain Eukaryota; kingdom Metazoa; phylum Chordata; class Amphibia; order Caudata; family Salamandridae; genus Lissotriton; species Lissotriton vulgaris. The sequence goes on from NC_141693.1 coordinate 440,973,495, forward strand.
TTGACCGGCCATTTTGAAAAGGTGTGTCGGAAGAAGGGGTCGAAGTCCACCGTCAAGTGTATCGACTCAGCCACAGCAAACTTGAGTGAGGAGGACGACCTGGAAGAGGATGATTTGGTTCTGTGCATAGAGGACCAGGTGCTGGAAGTGGCAGGGAAGCGAAGAGATAAGCCCCGCACGGACATGCTCATCGGGGGAGTGAAGGTACATGTGGCCGTCGATTCAGCGTCCCCCTGGACCATCGTGCAAAGATCGATATGCGAAGAGGACTTCGCACCTGTTGTGGGGCCAGACCTAATGCCTCCAGACATCAGACCCATCTCGTATACAGAGGATTCCATCCCCCTGGTGGGGTGCCGGGACTTCGTGTTCGAATTCAGAGGAAGGTCGGCCACGTGCACTCTGTACGTGGCGGAGAAGGGCCCATCGGTGCTGGGATGGAGAGACGCCGGGGATCTCGGCATCATACTCAACCCAGGAGGGAAAGAGCAGATACTGTTGATGGATGAATGGCCCCTCACGAAAGATGAAGACTGGAAGGCGGCATACCCCAAGGTCTTTGAGGGCACGGTGGGCAAACTGGACAAATTCGTACATAAAATGGTCCTCAAGGAGGGGGCAGTACCAGTTGTACACAAGGTCCGGAACATACCCATATCTACGAGTGGAGCAGTGCAACAGGAACTGCTGAAGTTGGAAGAACAAGGCATCATAGAGCCAGTGGACAGTGCGGAATGGCTATCGCCCTTGGTGGTGGTCAAGAAACCTAATGGTAAGGTCCGGCTCTGTGTGGACCTCAGAGAGCTCAACAAAAACCTCATTGTGGAGAGATTTCCGCTACCCAGGATCGAGAAGATGCTGGCGAGGACAAAAGGTATCACCCACTTCTCCACAATAGACCTCACGTCAGCATATTACCAAATAGAACTGCATCCGTCAAGTAGGAAGTACACATCCTTCATAACGCCCTTTGGATGCTACCAATTCCGGAGGATGCCCTTTGGGTTGGCATCCGCTGCGGCCGTCTTCCAGAAGCTGATGCATAGGCTGTTTAAGGACATCTCGGGGGTGCAGTATTTTCAAGATGACATCTTAGTGATGGGCTCCGACAAAGGAGAGCACGATAAGAAGCTGCATAGAGTTCTGGGAGTGTTGCAAGGAAAAGGCTTAACGGCGGAATGGAGCAAATGTAGAATTGGGACTCACTCAGTGACCTACTTAGGACACGAAATAGGGACACATGGCATCTCGCCTAAGGAACAAAATGTGAAGGCAATAAGGAATGCCAAAGCCCCAGCCACCAAGGAGGAAGTGCGGTCATTCCTCGGAATGGCCGAGTATTACAGCAAGTTTGTCAGACACTTTGCCACTAGAACATACAGGATGAGACAACTAATCAGAAACAATGCAAAATTCGAGTGGGACGCAGAAGCACAATCTGAATTTGACACAATAAAGGACTGCATCAGCCAAGCTGTCCCACTGCAAGGGTACGTCCCCACCAGCAAGACCATAGTGACGACAGATGCAAGCGAAAAGGGCTTGGGGGCGGTCTTGGCGCAGGAAAGGGAGGACGGATCCAAGGAAACGATCAGCTTTGCGTCTCGAGCGCTGTCCCCGACGGAGCAACGGTACAGCGTAATTGAAAAGGAGATGCTGGCGGTTACGTGGGCCTTGAACAAGTTTCGGCAGTTTATCTGGGGCACAAGATTCAAGCTTCAAACAGACCACAAGCCACTCATCAAAGTTTTGACGTCTTCGGGCCATGACACCGCGACCCCAAGAATCGCTAAAATGACCTTAAAACTGCTGGATTACACCTACGACGTGGAATATCTTCCAGGTACGCAAAACAAGGTAGCCGATTACCTCAGCCGGGCTGCAGCTATGGAGGAAGCGCCGGAGGAGGCCTCGGACAGGGAGGAGATGGTGGCCAGCATGGAGGATCACGAGATGTCGATTAGTGCTCAGGAATGGGAGGCCGCCTACGAGCTAGATGCGGAGAAGATGGAAGTAAGGAGACACCTCACGTCGGGGTGGCCGGACAAAAAGAAGCTCACAGAAGGAGTGCGAAGATTCTATGAGATGAGAGAGGAACTGTCCTTGAGTGATTCGGGAATTTTCTTGTATAGAGGAGAAAGGGTTGTGCCCCCAGTGACACTGATACCCCGGTTGTTGAAGCTACTGCATGAAGGACATTTGGGCATTGTGAAAACCAAGGCGCTGGTCAAGCAGATGTATTGGTGGCCAGGCATGGATGCCCACATTGAAAGACAAGTGCGGGAGTGCGGGCAGTGCCAAGGAGCGGACAAGGTGCTACGCCCACTCAGACCTGCATTGGGGAAGTTTGACACCCCGCAAAGCCCCTGGGAAAACGTGGCAATAGACATTCTGGGGCCCGTCCTAGACAGTAGAGGTGTGAACAAATATATATGTGTGATAATAGACAAGTATTCCAAATGGCCTGAAGTGGACATACAAGAGTCAATGGACACTGACACGATATTGAAATTCCTGACCTCGGTGTTCCTACGAGAGGGTATACCCAAATCCATTCTCAGTGATAATGGACCGCAATTTGTATCGGACAAGTGGGTTCGATTTATGAAGAGGAACGGGATCGAGGTGAAACACACAGCCGTCTATCATCCGGCATGCAACGGCCAGGTAGAAAGGTTCAACCGTGTGCTCATGGGCTCCATACAGGCAGCCATATCACAAGGAAAGGACTGGGAAGCGGAAGTAATGAGCATGCTGTGGGCCTACCGGATCACTCCCTCAGTAGTGGGGTACAGTCCGTTCCAAGTGCTAAGAGGACGGCATCCCTTCACCCGGGACAATGTAGCATGGAGGGAGAAGACCATCACCAGCAAGTGGTCCCCAGCGGTGGTGCAGCACAATCTGGAGAAGGCCCAGAAAATCTACGCTGCACACTATGACAAGCGACGCAACACAAAGGAAACCGTGCTGGAAGAGGGAGAATGGGTCAGGGTCAAACTCCCTACCATACAAAAGAAAGGTGAAAGTAAGTTTAGCCGGCCCCTACAGGTTAAGGAAGTACGAGGCAGGGCGGCCCTTCTCAGCGACGGCAAGGTGTGGTCACAAGACCGCATGGCCAGAGTCAATAAAATAATAGTATGGCCCAAGTCTGAGGAGGATGAGAGACGGATGGACTTCCAGGAAGCAAGACCCCAATCGGGGCACAGCACAGAAGACCGGCGGGAAGGTGTAGGTGAGGACAATGAAGTGGATGTTCCTGATGCAGTTTCTACCGACAGAGATGGCACACCGGTGAACGCAGCGCAGAGAGGAGAGTTGAGAGAAGATGAGAGATCCCAAGGAGAGACAGAGGTGGAAGAGAACATGCCGGTAAGACACACCCGCAGTGGAAGGGCAGTTACTGTGCCCTCTCGTTATAGAGACTTTGTAATGGATGGACACTAGATAAGTGGTGCCACCCCCCGTGGTGCCCCACAGAGACATAAACTCACTCTAGGGACACGCAACCTGCTGGGGGGAATGTTATGTTGTTTATATTAAAGGGGGGAGATATGTGGTATGCGCTCTAGTCTATGAGCGTGTACGCGATGACGCGTCACGCCATAGACTGGAGCGGTAGGCGCGCGCATGCGCAGAGAGGCGAGGAGGAAGGCGCGAACGAGGGAAACGGCAGTTGGCGACCGGAGCTGGAGAGAGATAGACGCTCGGCGCCCTAAGCTCGATATACTTTGTATTACTGAATAAATACCTGTTCATCTTCATCACTGGCCTCAGTGTATAATTGTGGGGAGAGTAAGAGACTTTACACTACTTAATGGAGGCTGCAGCGTGGCCACGCTCCCAGTGCACCAAAGGCAAGTCCGTCTGTGCCTGTTAATGCCTGGACTGCATCCAGCACCAGGAACCCTGATTCCTTCACCCAGCGCAGCTACACTGCAACAGACCTCCAAGCCCTCGATTCAGGGCATATTGACAACATCTCCACGCACCACCAGATGACCATTCTCCTGCCAGCACTGCCACTTTACCAGCAACACTAAACGACCAACAACGCCAGACACCACAAAATGACTGCATCCACCACCGCAACCAAGAACACCATGGCACAACTGCAGTGTATTCTACTCAATGCACGATCACTCTGCAAACATGCCACAGAGATCACAATCACATCCCTCTCCCTGGACCTCATCTTCCTCACAGAGACCTGGCTGAATCCCACCTCCACGCCAGACATTGCAGCTGCCATCCCCCATGGCTATAAAAGAACACACCGGAGAGAAACAAAAATATGAAGTTAAAATTGCCATAATCTATAAGGACACATCAACAGCACAAACTCCTCAGATGACTCAAGCCCGATAATGGAGCTCCTCAGCTTCCAACTTCACACAGACGGGAAAAGCACCATCGGAGGCACCCTTACCAACAGATCACCAGGACCATGCCCCAGCTTCTGCAACATCATCCCTGACCTCCTGGCCCCGACCGTCATCGACTCTGAGCACTACATCTTCTTAAGGGATCTTAACTTACACCTCGACGTCCCAACTGGCACCAATACAACCTACTTCCTAGAAAGCATGAGCAACAACGGCCTCAAGCAACTTGTCACCGATCCCACTCACATCATAGGACACAAGCTGGACACATTTTAATGTCAGGTGACAGAGTCAAGTACAACCACTTTTCACAGCTCACCTGAACTCAACACCATAGCGTCCACTTCACCATCTCAGGACCTACAAACAGTGGCAGCATGAGCACCAGCTCCACGCACAGAAACTTGAAAAAGATATCCGAAGACCAGTGGAACAACACTCTCAACTCCTAACTCCCAGACACAACGTCCAACCCAGAACAGGTTGCAAAGAACTCTTCCTAGTACATCACAGAAGGCACCAACATAATCGCTTCTGCCAAGCCAGGCAAATTCAAAGTACAAGGCAGCACAAACTGCAGAAGGGAGCTCTTCATCATCATGAAGGATTTCTCCAATCTAGCAGCCATCAAAAACGACATCACCTTCTCCCAAGAACTGTGTGACCCCTGGCGGACTTCTTCCACGACAAGATCTCAGCCATCTACAAAAAATGTCAAACCCCCCACCGCCAACACCATTAGTTTATACACATCCACAAACACTAACCCCGAACACCTGCTCACCCATTGGGACCTTCTCACAACTCAAGCCACAATCTCCAACAAGCACTCGGAAGAAACCACCGGCCGCTGTCCCCTTCACATCTTCAACCTCAGGAGCAAGGAGATTAGCGACAAGCTCAAGAATGTCCTGACCACCTCCATAACACCAGTCTCCTTCCCTGAGGACTGTAAACATGCGGAAGTGAGACCCCTCCTAATGGAACCATCAGCAAACCCAACAGAACCAAAGAACTAATGGCCCCTCTCCCTGATCTCATTTCCTGCCCAGGTTCTCGAGAAGGCAAACAACCAACAACTCACTGAACACCTGGAACATAACAACCTCCTGGACCTCTCCCAATCCGGATTCGAGCCAACCACAGCACTGAGACAGCCCAGTTCACCGACACAATATTAAAACCATAAATATTGTGATACCAAAATATTGTGTAAAAATATCGAACACAAAAATATATTTTTTCTATACATATAATGGTAAGCGCAAAAATATTGAAACAAAATATAATTGTTTAATTACATTTACTTCCATAATTAACATAATTAAAAATCAATGAAAAGAGATTATTAATTTAAAAAACGAATAAACATTAAATTAAAAACTATTACTATTAACAACTAATAATAAAGGAATAAAATGTATTTAATACCCACTATTTACCCATTTAAAAGTAAAAACAACACACACAAAAATAAACAATTACCCAAAATAAATATTAAATAATTAAAATTAATTAACAACTATGTATTAATTAATTAAATGCAAATTAACTCCCACTCTTTACTCCTATAAACACCACAGCACACACCTAAAATTATTCACAAAAATACCATGATTAATTACCAATTAATTAATTAAAATTAATTTACTTCCAATCATTATTTCATCAATTAAAATAAAATTACTTCCCACCCTTTACAACCATAAACACCACAACACGCACCTAAAATAAATTGCACTATTACCATAATTAATTACCAATTAATTAATTAAAATTAAATAACAACCAATTAATAATTAATTAACTATACATTTCTTTACACATTTAACACTATAACATCTCAATTAAACAAAAATTAATAAATAAAAAATAATCAATAAAATAATATAATTAAATTAGTTCCCACCCTATTCCCCTCTAAACCCACAACCAGCTATGGAACAAAAATGCAAAATTTTAAAAAACGACTAAAAATTAAACACACATATTAAAAATACAAACAATACGTATTAAAATACATACATTTCATAAATACAATATATACACTTAAATACACAACAGTAATAAAAAACTATATTTTAACAACTATATTTTTGCAAACAATATTATATACTTCGATAATTTTAAAATCGATATTACTTACCTTAAGTCGATATTTTTGACCACGATATTCTTGCTGTCAATATTTCTGAACCACAATATTAATGAGTCGATATTTCTGCAACTTGATATTTTTTACTCAATATTCCGTCCCTACACTCAATCTGAGACTGTAGACAATCACAGAGTACAGCATTTTTTTTTTTGATTCTATGCACAATGTTTTCATGTTTTCAACAGTGTGACTCTTTTTCTGCTTCAGAGATATATTTTATTGCAATGGCTATGTGGGTGCGCATTTCACTACAGAAATCCAAGATGTCAGTAAACAGATTCACTCTTTGCCCATCTTTCTCTCTCTCTAAATTCCTGCTAAAGCCCACCCAGTTTTGACTATCAAGAATAAAATAAAATCTTGGGCACTCCAGGTCCTATCTCCTCCTACATCAGGTCATGAGTGGTTCCATGGATATAAAGAAGGGCCTTTTAAACAAAGTGAATAAGTGTTGTACCTTCCATCCACTAGGTGATGTGGCCTGCAGCTCTACATTTGAGTTGATCTTTAATGACAGGCAGTTAGCCTCTGTGGAGGATTATGTGTGAAACTATTCAGAAGGGTGTGAACGACAGTGGTTTCAGCCAGAAAAGGAGTTTAGCCCTTTGATAACTAACATTAGTTAGTTAATTAACATTGTGAGAAGAGTGAGGTTATGGTCCTTGGGAAGAACACCCACCTATGGGGCCCCAAGTACTGGCCCGAGGCTTAGGGCAGCCTCCCAGACCTGTCACACAAGTTAAAGAAGCTTGACTTCTCGCTAGATGAGAAGCTTACTATGAAGTTGCAGGACGCCAAGGTAGTCTCCACCTTCTTTGAAGTTCTGAGGTGGATCTAAAAGATCATAGATATTTTGCCACTCTCTGCCCAGAAAATAGTGATCCAAGCCTTGATTCTGTCCAGAATTGACTACGGAAACATCCCATACTTGGGGGCCGCCGTCATCTGGCGATTAAAAAGAATTGCAAAATGCTGCAGCTAGGCTGCTCTATTATCTTCCGAAGTATGCGTTTGTGTCTCATCTTCTCTTTGAACTTCACTGGTTGACCATAGACAAACACATACAGTTCAAAGCCTTGTGCTATATGCACAAGGCTAGATTCGGCACTTCCCCACAATAATTTCAGGACCTGGTGGTACCTTATCAGCCTGCACGCATTCTCAAGTCATCTAACCAGTCCCACTGCAAAGTGCCAAGAAATCATCGGGCATGCTTTTGGGGTGGTCATTTTTGTAACTTGATCCGCAGATTTGGAACAAACTCCCAGAATCTGTGTGCAACTGTTCTTCTCTCGCGGTATTTCGCAAGGAATTGAAGACTTGGCTGTTTTAGACTAGGGGCTGCCCTCACTCTATCTGGATCTAGTGCCAGGAAACCCTCTGGGTAGCCGAGCACTTTATGAGATGCAATAATAATAAGAACTAACATTAATCTTCAGATGGGCAATATAAATCACAACTCAAAATGAGTAGTTAATCAAATTCCCATGCTTCTGTTGATTCTGTCACACATATTTACAATTAGGTTGTGAATCTGAAGATTATAGGATTTTCCTGACAGAAGTTAGTAGTCATTTTATGTCTTTTCTATGTCACACTTTTAAAAACAGTTCTCTACAAGTTTTTGCATAAACATGTACTTTTAAAAACCAAAGGCCAGAAAGCAAACACTCTTATGGTGGCAAACACTCCAATTCAGAGTTTGAAGCAATAAAAATGTTTTATTAAATGTACTAATCCCATTTTAACAATCAGAAAACGTTTACCGACTCCATAAAAGGGGTTGTGACCCCATACTGATTCGGTATTTGAAAGGTGCATGTTGCAGGAATGCCTTTCAAGTACCGAAATGACATGCAATGAATAAATGTTTTGGGATCAGGTTGCAAGACATTGAAAAAGTTATCAACTCTAGAGTTTGAAGCGATAACCAACTCGCAAAAGGGAAGGGGTCAACTTGACGCTATGAATACTAAAAAAAAGTTTGTTGTGGAGTAGGCAGTGGTTCAGAGGAAAAAGAAAGCAAACATTTTTGAAACGCAGCACCGTTTCATTTAGCAAAAACAAGCTGAATTTTAAAAAAGTTTACCTTACTGAAACGTGATCACAGACATAGTGGTCTGCTGGCCCAGTGATGTCCTCCTATAATAATTTGAAAGTTCCTCAGTCAGTCTTTTATCCTATAGTTGAACTTTATGGAGCTGTCAAATTATTTTCGCAAACAGCTATGTTATGTTATGCAGATTTGTAGAGTTCACTATCACCTGGGAGATGACCCTGATGGTGGCCAGGTGTGAGTCTAGCCAGACCTAGGGCCTAGTGGGAATGGAATAATCTAAAAGCCAAGTCTTCAGCTTCTTGTGGAATTCAAGAAGTGAGCAGGAGGCTCTAATGTCTAGCAGCAGGTCGTTCCACACTTTTTTTTATTTTTTATTTTTTATTTGAGCAGGTTCAAAACGGTACATCTTAAATAAAGGCTTTATAAGGTACAATATAGAAAAAAAGGGGGGTTTACACAACATAATACTGCAAAAAACAGAAAAAGAAAAATTAATTGCCTTATTCATTCCCAGCAATTCAATTTAAATAGGCAGTACAATAAGACATAATTCATTTCGAAGTCTCTTCCTGAGGATGCCCCAGTATGCTCCACAGATGGAAGGGAAGTGGGAATACATGATTTGTGGGGGGCAACCAGCTATAGTATATTAATATTTCGATTTCTATTACAAGAACTATGTGTTTCTATGGTTATCAAGCCAGATGGCAACTGGAGCCCCTATCTGCTCACCAGATGATCTCGATGTTTTCCCTCTAGTTCTATAGATTGCAGCCTCTTGCTTGTAAATACCTAATAGTCTACTCAACCACCCCTGGAAGGTAGGAGCATCTGGGTCTTTCCACCTTGCTGCCAAGATGATTCTATAAACAGCCGTACCTACAAAAGTAACCATTGCTTCTTTATTGCTGTGCCCTAAGGAGTCATCATAACCTAGGACAAAAAGTGTCGCTGATGTTCTTAGTTCATGGCCAAAGATTTCAGCCCAATACTTGGTCATGCCTTTTTTAATCGCATCTAGTTTAGGGCACTCACCTAGCATGTGAACAAGATTAGCTGGACCCAACGAACATCTTGGGCATTGATTGTTTATTCTTTTGCCCCAGGTGAATAATTTTGCAGGGGTAAAGTAGAGATCGTATATTGTTTTATAAATTTGAGCCTTTAGGTTTGAGGCCAGAAGTACTTTAGATGATAAAATCAAACACATATCTATGTCAATGTTTGAATTATTCAACTTAATGGCCCAGTTTCTTTTGGTTTGTTCCAGATCATCAGGATGATTATTTATGAATAATTCATAGATGTTACCTATCCGAGTTGTCTGTTTGCCTAAGAGGTTTAATATCGGTATTGTTTTTAAGTCAATGGTCGATACCGACTGTCTAAGGGAGGTATAAATTTGTATAAATTTCAAATAGTGGGCACGCGGGATTTGATATTTTGCACAGAACTCTTCGAAAGATGGTATATATTCTCTACCCAGAAAATCTCCCACTGTCACTACCCCTAGTCTCTCCCACCTCCTAGAGGTGCTGTCGTTAAGTTGAATCGGAATTATTGAGCTCTGCCACAGGGGTGTATATTTGGTATATCTTGGTATTGTCAAAAGATTAGTGGTTCGTTTCCAAATTTTCAAAGCGTCTGTAATGATCTTAAATTTAATCTTTTTAAAGTAAGATGGTTCGACTTGTTTCAGCAGCAAACCTCTGGCCTTATCTCCTAGTGATAATTCATATATTGAGGGTATAGCCTGATCCCGGTTAATACTTACTGAAGCTCGAGCAACAAAGAGGATGGACATTTGTTGCAGGAGGGTCGCTGATGAATAGTATGTTAAATTTGGTATTGCTAATCCTCCTCTGAGATATGGTAGAGTCGCGTGCCCCTCTGGATGTTAATAAACTCTGATTCGCTACCCCCTACCATCATTTTTGCCTTAGGGTCGACATAGAGGGCCTTAATGGATTTTATAAAGACCAGGCCAAGATTATTAGTCGCTAACACCTCCCATAGGAACTGCCATGAGACCTGGTCAAAGGCCTTCTCAGCATCCAATAGGATCATCGACATCTGGCCTCCCTCTACTCCCATAATGTCAAAAAGGGAGATGGCTCTGCGAGTATGGTCTATCGTACTCTTACCAGGAATAAAGCCGTGCTGCCAGGGGGAAACCAGATGTTCGATAATCCTACTGAGACGGTTGGCAAAAATCTTGGCATAAATCTTTGAGTCTGAGTTGATAAGTGAGATTGGGCGGTATGAGGAGGTTTGTTCCGGTGGTTTATCTTTTTTTGGGAAGATGGCTATATTTGTGTGTTTCCAAGAGTCAGGGGATTTGCCATGCCATTGCACACCAAGAAATAAGTCGTGGAGGAATGGGAGGATAAGATTACCAAGCAGCTTATACAGATCTAAGGGTATTCTGTCTGGTCCGGCTGCTTTTCCAGTAGCCAGTTCTGCTAGAGCTAATTCTACCTCAGAACTTGAAACCTCTTTTTCAAGGTCTTCCCTTGTTATTTCATCGATGGTTTTACCAAGATTTGTTTCTATGAGCCAGTTATTCAAAAACTCTTTAGTATTAGGTGTTAACTGTTGATCTTCATTTTGGTATAACTTCCGGCAATAATCTTGAAATTACGCTGCTATACCTTCAGAGGAGGTGTGTTTCTGTCCTCCGTATTCAATGGTTTGAATGGAATTGTGTGATTGCTTCTGGTGGGTTCTAAGGGGCAGATGTTTCCCCACATTTTTTCCGGTTTCATATATTTTATTCCGGTTAACCTGAAGAGTTTCTGCTGCTTTTTGTGATAGATCGCTATTAATCTCAGCTTTTAAAACCAGAATCTTACAGAGAGTATCTTCAGTTTGTTCCCCAAGATGGATCTGGGTAGCGTGTAAGTGCTCTAGGTTTATTAGTTCATTGTTTAACTGTGCAGCCAGTCTGTCACAGTCTTTTTTACGCGTGGCTACAAAAGAGACAGTTTCTCCCCTTAGAGCTGCTTTGTAACAATCCCAGACAACCACCCTGGACGCCCTGTATTGGTTAAGCTAAAAAACTCTTTAGTCCATAGCCTTATGTGTGTTATATATTCTTGATTAGCAAGAAGCTTACGATCGAATGACCATTGAGGATATAATCTCTTGTAACTGGCAATATCAAATACATCGTCTTAGCCGCTTTCGTTATAACAGCATTTAGGGCAATGTCAGCAGTTGACATTATATAATCGATACGTACATATTTATTGTGGGGATAGGAAAAATATGTGTATCCCGGGTCCCCTTTATTCTTCAGAGTCCAGATGTCTCTTAAATTGTGGCTGGCCATCAGTTGCTGCACTGCCCTAAATACCTTGGGCTTACGTCCTACGTAAGTATGCTGAACTTGTCTGTTCTCTGGATGGCCCATCGTTATATTAAAGTCCCCACATATTATGAGTGAGCCGGTCCAAGATGCCAGCTCGAGTTCTAAGTCATTAAATAGAGCAGGCTCGTCCAAGTTAAACCCGTAGATCGAGCAAATGATAATGCCCATGTCAAGCTGTATAATAGTCCACCTGCCATGGGGATCCGCCATTTTTTGCGTTGGTTTACCCAAATAGGCCCTCGCTAAGATGGCTACACCCCGTGTCCTAGATGTCCGTGTGGTTGAAACAAGAATGCTAAATCCAGGGATTTTTAACTGATCTATTTCACCTATTGGGATGTGGGTCTCCTGTAAGCATATAATATCCCATGAACCTTGGTGTATTGCTTGACATAGTTGTGCCCTCTTCCCCCTGTCGTTAAGACCCGCTACATTCCAGCACCCGAGTTTTAACTTCCCCATAGTCTCTTTCCAAACATCAGACCATACCTAGTGTTATAGTAGATTGTTTGCTTTCTTGGTTTCATACATTGAACCTCATTTACTGCCTCAACAATTGTGTTAATTACTGAATTAATTGTGCCCTTTGACCTGCTCATTTTTGATTCTTTTCCCCCACCCCGCGTCCCCACCCCCACCCATCTCCCCGATAGAGCCCTCCCCCCTTACACCCAGAAAAAAGGCAATTAGACTCTATAAGAGTCTGTGACGATGGATTAGCACTGCCTGACCAGTACAAGACAAGCACACAGCCATGAGAATAAGAAAGAGAAAAATAAAAAAAAGTAGAAAAGGAACTGAAAAGAGAATAAATACAAAAACAAATACAAAACTAATTTCATATTGCAATAATACGGAGTATATGCAAGGAAGTCCATAATATCATAATAAAGCCATCAGTTGAACATTATTTATACATTGATATCATCCCTACTAAAGACATTAGTATTGTGATCATTCTAAACTACACTACCCGTCAGTGCTACCATAGATATCTATCCACATTCCAGATCTAAATTCAAAGGGATGTAGTTATGTTTATTTTATGCTCTCTAAGTACTCCTTTGCCTTAATCATCGAAGTAAAATACTTTGTTTACCCACCATATATAACTTTCAGTTTGGCTGGATTGTTAAAATACACCATCGCTTTTTTATCCAATTCCAATTCCAAAAATTCTTTATTTCGGCCATATAGACCATAAAAGATGCATGCAAACATTACAGACATTAAAATACATTATTTTAAAATACATTTAAATAAGGTCCGCTCTCCCAGCGAGGAGTAATTTAAAATTACATAAAAAGAGTTCAGGGGGCTTCAGTGGATCTTTTCTTTCTGATCAACCATATGGCCATGAGAAATTTTGAAACAGCTAACACAATATGACCCAGGGTGCTGGTTTTCAAAATCCTGTATGCCTGTGCATACTCTCTGAACCCCAAGTTCTTACATAGCGGCGCTATCCAGTATTTTCTGGGCCTTTGGTATGCAGGGCACACAAACAAGATGTGGGGGTCATCTTCCACATGGTTGGTACAACAGGGACATATTTTATCGCCCCCATTTGTCCACTTACAGGTGTATGAGTTAATGGGGAGTGTGCCAAGCTTTCATTGAACGTACAGTTTCCTCGCCAGGATGGGAAAGATAAAATCCATAAAAGGTTCAAAGACCTATGAATTTTTGGATTCTAAAAATCGCAAAGTTAAGGTGCCGCTATTTTGAGCGTCCATCAGGTGAGCAAGGGACCTGGCTTTGTAGATTTGTGCCAGGGCTTTGCGCGAGAGTGATTGGCAGCCTCGCGCGGGGTCCTCCCACAGGTCACGGAGATTGATGGCAGACAGTTCATTTTCCACAAAGGTGAGCCAGGGGATTTTGCCACTGCGGTTTAACCTCATGACATGGATAAGATCCTCCCTATAATGATGAAGTTCGTCCGTAGACCAGAGCCTGTGCCAGAACTTCACTGGGTTTGACACAAGCTCCTCTGCAATAGGGGGGAGACCCATGTCCATTCTCAGAGGCTGAAGTGGCGTGGAACTTGGAAGGGCTAGAAGGCGCCTTAAAAAACTGTTTTCAACTGTTGATAAGTCCTTCACCGCTTTGTACCCCCATAGTTCACTGCCATACATGGCCGCAGCCTTGGCCTGGGTCCTGTACGTTTCAAGGGCCGGACTTATGGGCTTGAAGGAAGAAGTATTAGCCACTTTCAGGATTGCACCCGACAGTTGGGACAGTTTGGCCCTAGATCGTGCTATCTGGCGGTCCCATGATAGGTTTTCCTGCAATGTTACCCCCAGATATATGAAGGTGGACACCCTCTCAAGGCTGGCGGTCCCCAGGGTGGGATTGGGCCTAGTTTTGGTTGGAGGGTTGAAGATCATGAACTTGGCCTTTTCTGTGTTCACCTCCAACCCATGCTGATGACAGAAAAGAGCAAATCCATCCAGGATCCTCTGAATCCCCATGGGGGATTTTGAAAGGAGGAGGGTATCATCGGCAAACATGATTGCCGGTACCTTCCTACCTGCCAGACAGGGGGCGTCGTTGTCCTTAACGTTTTCCAGGTGTGAGATGACGTTATTGATGAATAAACAAAACAGGGTCGGTGCCAGGACACAACCCTGCCTCACGCCTCGACGGACAGGAAACCTGGATGAAAGTTTGCCATCTCTCCCACACCTGACTTGTGCAAAGTTGTTTTCATGCAGCCTGGCTAAGATGTTAAGTAACTGGGGGGGAATTCCTAGCTTTTCCAGCACCTCCCACAGTTTCTTGCGCGGGACTAGGTCAAAGGCTGACCTCAGATCCACGAAGACCATGTACAATCTCCCCCCCTCGATCCTCACCGTCTTCCAGTAGAGGAGAACGAGGCGGAAGATCTGGTCCATGGTCGACGTGTTTTTCCTGAAGCCAGCCTGCAGGGGACTCATGATGTCATTTTCCTCCACCCAGTCTAATAGATGGTTCAAAATGAGGCGCGCAAAAAGCTTTTGGGGAACATCTATCAGGCTAATAGGCCTATAGTTTGCCGGGCTCAAGGGGGACCCTTTCTTGTAAATCGGAACTATTTCAGCCCCTAGCCAAGAGGAAGGGACCGCCATACCTCCCAGTATAGCGTTAAAAAGAACAAGAAAGTACGGGCCCCAGATGTCAGGATGGTATCTGAACAAATCACCGGGCAGCTTATCCAACCCTGGTGCCTTCCCCAGCGCCAAGCGCTCCAGAGCTAACTTTACCTCCCCCAAGGAAAATTCCAGGGACACATCTGGGGGACAGGGGGACTCCAGCACCATCCCTTCAGGCCAGAGAGTGGTTTCTTGATATAATGTCCCAAAGTGGGCCTCCCAGATAAAAGGGGCAATGTTGGGTTCTACTGCGGGTGACAAATCCCCTGTCCCATTATTTACCAGAGCCCAACATTTTCTAGAGTCTTTAGATTCGAGGGCTTCAGTCAGTTCATGCCAGTGGTTCCAATCCCACTCTGCCCTTGCGTTGGCCAATGCTAACTTGTATCCCCTCCTGAGGGCTGCAACCTTCACCTTATCGCTACCCTCTTTAATTGCGGCAAGTAGCTCAGACTTGGTTTTCCTACAAGTAGAGGTATACCAAGTCGGGGCGCGAGTCTTTTTCCTTCTGGTGGGCAGCGCCGGATTAAAGACATCTGCGAGGTCCCTCACTAAGGCCTGGTGAATGCCATATAGTCTCTCATTGTAATCAGGGGGTCTTGGTTGATTGATGAGAGCATCCACCTCCTGGAACCTGGGGAATGCTATGCCATAGAGGTTACTTATAGCTTCTTCTTTATCAACTAACTTCCCCCATTTCACCCGGCGCCTACTCGTAGTGAGCAGTAAGTCTCCCTGGTCGACTCCAGAATCGATGGTTGGCAGCCCTACAGCAGGAGCAGGGTGCAGGATCTCCAACAGAAGGGAATTGTGGTCACTGTCTGTCCTCAGGATCACTCTAAAATCTTGAACTTTGGGCCACAGGGAAATATCTATAAATATGTAGTCCAACCTTGACTCATGGCCCTTTTTGTTAAAAGTGCACACCGAAGGAGTGTCAGAAGGGGTGCGTCCGTTGCACGCCCTCAGTGCAAAGTTCAGAGTGAGAGAGGTAAGTTGTACTACCAACGGGGACCAAGCTTTGGGATGAGGTGAGGCAGAAGGTGGAACTCCCCAATGGTCATCCTCGGCAGTAAAGGCACCCTCCATTAAGCCTTCCAGGTGTTCAAAATGACAGTTGAAGTCCCCTCCCATCACTATTTTCAGGTCACCTGGCAGTTGCCCTAGAAAAGATGAAAGATCAACTAGGGTTGGGGATTCCTTGCCCACAACGACTGGACGTGAGTAGACGTTAACAATAGCCCATGTACTTTTACCAGGCCATCTAAGGAGGACACACTGAATGTCCTGTGAAAGTGTGTCCATCCTTTCCGCCTGGCACCCAATGTGGCTCGCCACCCAGATTGCTAAACCGCCCGAGGGTCTCCCCCTCCCATTCGACTTTGCCGGGATTTCAAAAATGTCATATCCCCTCCTATGCTGTGGTGCCCTTGCCCATGTCTCCTGAAAAAGGAGGATGTCACCTTTACTAACCAGGGTTTCCCACTCCGGGATGCCCACCTTACTTGAAATACCAGCTACATTCCAGGAAAGAATAGTCAAGCCTGGATCTTGGGATTGTGGACCTGCTTCACTTGATGTAGGCAGGATGACATGTGCAGATTTACCCAGGTCACCCAAACCAGTAGTATTGGGCGGCGGGGTAGGTAATTCAGCAGGCTCCACTGAATGCATTGTGAGAGTAGTTGGTGTGCTTGGTGGATCCCCATCTAGAACTTGGGTACTTCCCAGGGCGGTCCCCCCCTCATTTACAGGGGCCAGGGACCTTTTTTCAATTACGGGAACAGATGTGCCTTCCCCCCTGAGTGTAGACCCAAAGGCAGAAATTGCTAGCCTTTGTGCTGAGTCTCCCCTTTTTGGTCAATCAACCTGGTCCAGGCAAGAAAATCTATTCTGATGGACAAAGTTATCATGAGCGGGAAGTGTGTTATACTTGGGTCTGTACCGTGAGCCATCTACGGCGAAGCCCACTCTGGTCCAACTCTGTTCCCTCCCCACAGCTAGATTGGAAACATTTGGATAGAAGTATGAGAGGGACACTAGTTCTATGTTGGACTTATCCGGCCTTACAAGCCAGTTACAGATGTAAGGGGCAACCAGTGGGCTTTTAAAACTAATTATGATACAGTCCCCTACCCTGTTTTTGGGGGTGACTCCGATCCAAGGGATCCTTCTGACCATCAACACATCGCCTTTAAAATTGGAAGGGAGGGGCCTGTTAATGTTAAGCCAACTAATTACTTTATTATGGAGTGAGTCCTGTGGCTCTCTGGTGTCGCCAGTGAGCTCAGGAACTCCCACCATAATCGCTGTGTAGGGCACAGCCTCAGGGGGCAAATTGACCGCCCTGCGCCTAGTGTTAGGGCTAACGGGGCGGCCAGTATGGTCATTGTTAACTTGCTTTTTTATCTACAAAGGGCTTAATTAGCTGTCTAAGGCGCCATCTCCTTTCCACTGTAAAGTGGCAGAAGTCTGGGCGCACAAAATACGAGATTGATTCTCTGCTGCGGCGTTTATCAGGTGTAACTTTATCCGAGATGGCTTGCCGAAGTGAAAAGTTCCCGAAGTAAACCAAGACTGCTCGTGGATATTTCCCTGTTGTTGCTGTGGTTTTTAGTGTTAATGGAACTCTGTGGGCCCGTTGGACCTCATAGCTCCAGTCCCAGCTAGAGAGTTCAGGAAGGGTGTCACGGAAAAGCTGTATAATATATAAGCGGCAATCCTCCCCTTCGCTCTTTTCGGGAATACCAAGAACGCGCATGTTGTTTCGGCGTAGCTGATTTTCGCAATCCTCGAGTTTCCATCTCACGTCCTGAAGTTCAGCTTCATGAGCCTCCACTCGTTCATGAGTCGTAGCTGCCTCAGTTTCATTTAAGACTATTCAGTCTTCCATCTCATTCATACGGTCATTAAATGTACCTACGGTTTTAGTGAGCTTGCGGACAACACCTTGGACTTTTTGTAGTGCAGCCCGTGCCTTACGCCCATCTTTAGATGTTTCTTCGCAGTGAGATGCGATAGCCTGTAGTACTGTGTCCATAACTTGGGTTAGTGTGGCCCCCGACTGTTCTGGTTGATCCACTGAGACTGCTTGGGCAGGGGGAGAGACTTGTGATGTGTGGGAAGGGTGCAGATGACTTTGGCTCAGTCCATGCCTTGTTGGAGTATGGTCCCATACCAAGTCATTTGCCCCGTGATGACCTCCCTTTTTGTTCTTTAATACTGTCTTCCGCCTGTCCCGTAACCCCTTGGCACGTAGGTCTAAATCACTTTCCGTGCTGATGACTGACTCCACATCATCTTCCAGTTCTTCAATCTACCCCTCTGTGTCCCCCGACCAGCTAATGTCCTCTGAGAATGAGTAAAAGTCCGTGGGATCTGCGAGATCCCTATCTGTTTCAGTCATTTCAGTCATCTCAGTTTCTGTGGCTTCAATTGCATTGCCCTGCAAATTAACCATTTTATTCACTTTATGAGTTGTATTCTCTTCGGTGAGCACCTGGTGGACTCTACAGGCAGGCTGTGCGGTTGGATTATGACTCTTTCCACCAGCGTTTTCTATTAATAAGATGGGTATAGGTATGGATACGGGTACATCCATGCCCAGCCTGGTGGCACTGTCCCCAAAATCACTGGTAGAAGGGATATTCGGGCCCTGTATATTATTATGAAGAGGCAGAGTAGGTATTGCAGGTAATTCTGATGTATATATGGAGTTAAGTTTAAAGTCGCACTAAGCGCTGCACAGCCATTACCCCCAGGGGACATACATCTTCCTGCTTGCGGCTCCAGGAGATCCCCTGCTGCTGCGATAAGATTTGGAATCTCCAGCCCAGTTATCACTGAGGCCTCTTGGCTCCTTAACTGCTCGAGGGACTTCAAGTATCCAGATGAACCCAGACATTCAGCCGCAGATACAGGAGAGATATCTGATGCATTTCTCTCTGCGTACTCCGCCGCAAGCGCTGATGTTTCGGCCTGAAAATCCACACTCAGCGGTCCTGCGGATGCCGGCAAGGTATCCGTTATTTGTTTTGGCTGTGTATTTGGAGCTTTCTGGCTGGGGACACGTCTTAGCATTGCGATCACGGAGGGGGTAGGGGTATTGGATTTCGCCGCAGCTTTCCGGGGAGGTGTTACCTCTTCTGGCCCCACCGCCGTGCTGCTTCCTGCATTACCAAGGCCGGCCACTCTGCGTTTATTCATGATCTCTTGGTCACGGAGAGCTTGTTTTGCAGCTCTGGTTTTCGCCGTGGCTGCAATAACAGCTGCATTCTTGCAGAGGCCGCCGCACCCGCCCGTAGGGTGGGGGAGGCTCGAGGGCCGGCGCCATAACCCACGCGGTGCCAACAGGGGGATGGGAACTGGTTCTGGGCGCCCCGAAGCGGCCAGAACCAGCAGAAACGGGGTGCGCACCAGCCACCCCGACAGGAAGTGACCTCGTGACCCGGGCGCCCACGGGGGGCGACCAATGGTCAACCTTGCTACCTTTGAACCCCCCAATCAAAGGGGGTTCACCTGAGACCCTCTAGGGGGCTCAGGGGGATTTTAAGCACCGCCGCTCCCCAGCAGGAGCACAACGTCTTCGAAGGAGCTGGGGGAGCGGCGCGACAACGACATCGTTTGAAGAGGACCGCCTGCGGCAAGGGACGACGGAGGACTGCCGAAGCAGAAGGACGACTCCGCAAGAGCAGCGCGCCCTCCAGGTTACCCGCCCAGCTCCCCGAGAACCCGACGCCGGTGATTTTGAAGCGACAGAGAAGGAAGACGAGCTCGGCGGCCTAGCCAAGCTCCAGCGCGGTAAGCGACCTTCCCGTACAGAGCGCGCATTGGGCCGCTGTACCGCACGAACGACATCCACGGGCAAGGAAGTTCGAAGGTGGGACCGGAATTCCTTTCCGACCCAGCGGCGCAGATATCAGCCCGCAGAGACCAGGCCAGGG
This sequence comes from Lissotriton vulgaris, assembly GCF_964263255.1. NCBI lineage: Eukaryota > Metazoa > Chordata > Amphibia > Caudata > Salamandridae > Lissotriton > Lissotriton vulgaris. Next base: position 440,993,538 of record NC_141693.1, read on the forward strand.
GCCTAGCCACACGACCCAGCGGCGCAGAGGGCAGCCCACTAAAGAAAACACCTCGCGGCCGGAGCGAGCCACACCTTCCCGCCGATCACGTGGGCGAGCACGCCGCACAGCGCGGAAGCGCCTGCTCGGCCTCTCCCCCCCCCTCGAAACCTCACGCATCAGGCGGAGTTAACCCGGGAAAAGGGCACAGCGTGCTCAGAGCCCGCTGACGGCACACGCATCACGCGGTGCCATTACATACGGCCTGACGCAGAAGCAGGGGGTGGAGGGCAACATGACCGAAGATCAGCCAGAAGAAATGGCGGAAGTGCTGAAGAGAATCCGCGAGATATCGGTCGTACACGGCGATGACTGGCTCCAACCCCACTTGGCCAAAGGGAAGGAGAATAGGCCGGACGGCCAGGCGGAGGAGGAAGCGGGCCCGTCAGCACCCAAGAAGCCCAAGACCACGCCAAGGAAGAAGACTTCCAAGAAAAACCCCCCGAAAAAGGTGCGCCAGAAGCTCCCGCCGCCGAGGTTAGACGATGCCAAGCAGGGCGAGACGACCAACAGAGCAGTTAATGGTGAGCATATTAGTACCATTGTAAAAGAATGCTTGAAATCGCTGGCGCCGGCATTACTGAACGGCTCAGGGCAAGGGGCTGCGGGGCCTAGGGAACAGCGCGCGGAGGAAACAGGGGGTTTAACATGGCATATGATTGATCCAGGGTGGGCCCGGCAGACAAGGGTACAGGAGCAGGTGGGCCTGTCCGCACAAGGGGAGCAGGTTTCCCCGCTACCCGGGTGGGGGTACAATACCGGGTCCGGGAGCCCAGGGTCGGGTGGACTAGGCACTGACCTGTACGCCAGGCCATCTCCCGGGCCTGCCTCCTTGACGACGAAAGCCACGGGGCTCGCGTGCCTTATTCCTCTCGCAGTAAAGGAGAGGATATGGCGCAAGGAATTCATAGATATATTCTCGCTCCTCGAAATAAAGCTGGAGGGCCTCGACCTGACCACATGCGACAGGAAAGAGGACGACAAAAGGGAAAGGCGCGGGGCCAGAAAGGAGCGGAATTTCGAGAATTGGCTAGACGCTTTCAGAATCATGGCGTGTATCATAGTGGAGAGGTTCCCCCATTGCGCAGCTGACCTATGGTTATACGAGGCCAACATACACTTAGCGCAGAGGCAATTCCCTGGGGACGCCTGGTTGGAATATGATAAAGGGTTCAGATTAAAGATGCAGAGGCACCCAGAGATGGAGTGGAACGAAGAAGACGTGTCAGGTTTCATTCATAAGATGCTCGCGGCCAAAGAAGTGAGAGCCTGGACGGGCAAATACGATCAGTCCTTTCGGAGTTCTTCCCATAAGGGGAAGAACAAGAATCACCAAAAGCATTCCTCTGGGAGGTCCAACTCCCCCCCCCGCAACCAAGGCAATATGCTGGAGATACGATGAGGGGGACTGTACATGGGGCTCCTCGTGCAAATTCCAGCACGCATGCTCAAGCTGCGGGGGGAGGCACGCTGCGGTGGCGTGCAAAGGCTCCAAGCGCGAATCAAAAAGTGAAAAGAAAGAGAAACACAAGAAGCACTAGCCTAAAGGCTAGTGGGGGCGGGGCTCTAGTGGACATTCAACATTGCCAGCTGGCTAGGTCCCCCATTAATACGCAACAGCTGCGCAGATTAGCGAACAGGTACCCAAACAAAGCGGACGCCAGGGCACTGGTGGAGGGTTTTGAGGAAGGTTTCACTATCCCATTTCAGGGCCCGCTACCATTGGCAGGAGCGAATAACTTGCAGTCAGCGAGGCAACATCCCCGGGTTGTAAGCGCAAATATAGAAAAGGAGAAGAGATTGGGTAGAATCGAGGGCCCCCTTCCTAAGGAACTACATGCAGGTATAGTCATCTCTCCACTGGGAGTGGTTCCCAAGAAGGAGAAGGGTCAATTTAGGCTGATACACCACTTGTCATACCCCGAAGGGGCATCCGTAAACGATGGCATTGACCCGGAAGCATGCTCGGTTGGTTACGCGTCAGTAGATGACGCGATCGCACTAGTCAAAGCGTCAGGAAAGGGAGCCCTCATGGCCAAGGCGGACATTGAATCTGCTTTTCGCTTACTGCCGGTTCATCCGACCAGCTTCCAACTCCTGGGTTTCCAATGGGAAGGGGCCATGTATGTCGACAAGGCCATGCCCATGGGCTGTGCCATATCTTGCGCCTATTTTGAGCAATTCGCTACCTTCTTGGAATGGGCCCTCCATGACATGCACCAAGGAGGCGGGAAGCTGCACTACCTGGATGATTTCCTGTTCACAGGCCCGGCAGGATCCACGATGTGTGCTAGTACACTGGCAGCATTCGAAGCCCTGACTGAAACACTTGGGGTCCCCCTAGCGAAAGAGAAGATGACAGGCCCAACAACAAGGTTAACGTTCCTGGGCATTGAATTGGACTCCATGGCAGGGACCGCCAGGCTCCCCCCAGATAAAGTGCAGGAATTCAGGGAAGAAATTGCCAAACTACGGGGCCGGAGCAAGGCCACCCTCAGGGATATCCAAGGGGTGATAGGTAGACTGAATTTTGCGGCTAGGGTTATTCCGCCCGCGAGGGTCTTTTCCAGGCGCCTGACCGCGCTAACGGATGGCGTTGCCCACAAACACCATCACATCCGGCTGAGCACGGGTGTGAGGCAGGATCTGCAGGTATGGGACGACTTCCTGCGGGATTTCAATGGTGTTCTGATCTGGAGAAGAGGTTGGGTGACCGCTGAGCAGCTATCCCTCTACACGGACGCAGCTGGGAGCCTGGGTTTTGGGGCGGTCCTGGGGAACAGATGGTGTGCCAGCCAGTGGCCAGACAGGTGGCATGCGCAGGGGCTCACGAAAAACATCACTTTCCTCGAGCTGTTCCCAATAATAGTGGCTCTAACCGTCTGGAAAGAGGAGATAAGGAACCTGAAACTCACATTATGGTCGGATAACAAGGGGGTAGTGCAGGCCATTAACAGAGGCGCAGCAAGATGCCCGGACATGTTGAGGCTAATGCGAGAGTTGGTTAAATTGCAGCTCGAGGGGAACCTGGAGCTGAAGGCTCGACACGTGCCAGGGACAGAGAATACAGTTGCAGACGCGCTATCCCGGTCCCAGATGAAGCGGTTCAGACAACTTGTACCCGGGGCGGACAAGGAGATGACCCCCTTTCCAACATACCTGTGGGACCTGGGGGGGTTGACCTGTCCAGATTAATAGGGCACTCGCTCACCTCTGAGGCGCACAGGAGATACAAGAAATACGCGGCCACAGTAATGAGAATTGGGGGCATAGAGTCACTGGAGGACAAAGCAAAGGCGCACACAGCAGTGGAGAAATTCGTGCAATGGGCATTCGATGCCAAGAAAACAAGGTCTTGGGCCCAGGCGCACCTGGCCGCCATTGCTCACTTTGCCAGGCTCTACACAGGCGAGGACCCCACGGCATCTGTCTATCTAAAAGCAGCCTTGAAAGGCTGGCGAAGGGTTGAGGGGACCAAGAAAGACGGCAGGCGCCCCATTGACTTTGACAAGCTGGGGCAGCTACTGAGTGTCCTAACCAGCATCATTGCAGACAAATATGAGCGGCTACTCTTCGGGGCTGCCTTGACCACGGCATTCTTTGGGGCATTTCGGGTAAGCGAGATAGTGGCTCCCAACAAATCAGGCCCGGCACAGCGTTGCCTGCAAGCAAAGGACATCAAGCCGATGGTAAGGGCTGTGGAGCTCACGCTTAGGCAATCCAAAACGGATAGGGCACGAAAGGGGACGACGATACGTCTACATTGTATCCCAGAGGCGGGGCTCTGCGCAGTGTGCTGGCTGTTTAAATACATGGCGGCCCGCCCGGCGGGCGAGGGTCCCCTCTTCATACATCGTGATGGAAGGAACTTGAGCAGGTTCCAGTTCACAGCTGTAATGCGCCGGGGCCTCAGTAAGGCCGGTTTTCAGGCAACATCATTTGCTCCGCACTCCTTCAGGATCGGTGCGGCGACCTCGGCATCGCAGCATGGCATGCCAGAGGACAGGATCCAGGCCGTGGGCAGATGGCGTTCCAGGGCCTACAAGTCATACATACGCCCACATCTCATATAAAAAAAAAAAATTAAAAAAAACTGGTAATAAGAGAAGGGCGAGGAACAAGAACGGGGGGGTAGTGGGGGGGGGGGGGGGAGCAGCCGCCTTGGGATGCCGCACGGCAGGGTTCTTGCCCTCCCTCGACCACACCCGGTGCGCAGAAAGCCACCTTAATGGAGCATTTTCTCTCGACAGGGGGACGCCCGCAGCTTGTCTGGGTGGTGGGACATTCATTCGTGTCCAGAATGGAGTCCTGGTGGCGGCGAGTGGGGCACAAAGAAAGCAGACCCAAGGCGACATACATCCGCTGGATAGGACGGCCCGGCATGAGATGGGAGCAGTTACTACCGAACCTGGACGGCCTTATGGCGGACTCAGCGTGGCTGCCAGATGTGCTGATCATACATCTCGGGGGGAATGACCTAACACGGTTGGGCCGCAAGGCGGTGGGCCAAGCCATCCAGAAGGACCTCACCAAAGCGGCGGCATGGCTGGGGACCACGACCGTGGTCTGGTCAGAGATGATCAGCAGGAGGCACTGGAGGGGTGCCGACTCCAACAAAGCGGTGGATAACGCAAGGCGCAAGTTAAATATCGCCATGCACAAGTTCTGCTCGACCAATGGCCTGGAATCGATCCGGCATGGCCTCATCCACCCAGGCCGCCCAGAGCTCTACGGACAAGATGGGGTGCATCTGTCCGACAAAGGAATGGAGGTGTTCTGGAGCAACTTGTGGGGCGCAATGGCGCTAGCTGGTTGCCTTTAAAAAAAAAAAAGGGGGGATGTAGGTAGCCACGAACCAAGGGGCAAGGGGGGAGCCGCAGAAAGACGTGAGCCTCCCTGCGGCGTGGCGGAAATCCTACAATCGTTGGCTAACCAAACACACCGGTGGGCGGTGTGTAGGAGGAGGGCCACTCACTTTTCAATGCCGCACGGCAGGGTGACGTGGCCGCACAAAGGAGGGGAGGAACAGATGGAGACGGCACTCGCGGCCCAGACCCGGCCGGACGGCAGGGCGCAAATGGTAGCGAGCTGGGGACCTAACTCCAGGCAGAGAAGCTCCCCTCCATGACACCCAAAAGGGGTGTGGCCAACCAACCACTGGGACACCAATAAACTGACTAAGAACTGGTTGTACACAAGTGCCATTTACGAACTGATGGGTGCACTAAAGACAGACACCTGTACCAGAGGAAGGTGTCATAATCTGTAATGTAATGTGCATGATTGATTAATAGAGTTTGCAAATGAAGATTGTACAACCAGTATGTTATCAATATTGTTATTAATAATCATTATTGATATTAAAAAATCTGCGGCCAACAATGACCACCACAAAGAACTGCGATTGTTGGCTGACATTATTTCCTAGTAGTGACGGAGAATGTATGCAGAATGCAGACCGGCAAGTAAGTATGTATTGGTGACCCACTGAGTAGGCACATGCGAGGGTTATTGCAGAGGCCGCCGCACCCGCCCGTAGGGTGGGGGAGGCTCGAGGGCCGGCGCCATAACCCACGCGGTGCCAACAGGGGGATGGGAACTGGTTCTGGGCGCCCCGAAGCGGCCAGAACCAGCGGAAACGGGGTGCGCACCAGCCACCCCGACAGGAAGTGACCTCGTGACCCGGGCGCCCACGGGGGGCGACCAATGGTCAACCTTGCTACCTTTGAACCCCCCAATCAAAGGGGGTTCACCTGAGACCCTCTAGGGGGCTCAGGGGGATTTTAAGCACCGCCGCTCCCCAGCAGGAGCACAACGTCTTCGAAGGAGCTGGGGGAGCGGCGCGACAACGACATCGTTTGAAGCCCACCCACCCACACCTGAGGAACAGCAGAGTCGCAGTGCTGGACAGTGGGGAAGGCGTTTGGCGGAAATCCTACAATCGTTGGCTAACCAAACACACCGGTGGGCGGTTTGTAGGAGGAGGGCCACTCACTTTTCAATGCCGCACGGCAGGGTGACGTGGCCGCACAAAGGAGGGGAGGAACAGATGGAGACGGCACTTGTGGCCCAGACCCGGCCGGACGGCAGGGCGCAAATGGTAGCGAGCTGGGGACCTAACTCCAGGCAGAGAAGCTCCCCTCCATGACACCCAAAAGGGGTGTGGCCAACCAACCACTGGGACACCAATAAACTGACTAAGAACTGGTTGTACACAAGTGCCATTTACGAACTGATGGGTGCACTAAAGACAGACACCTGTACCAGAGGAAGGTGTCATAATCTGTAATGTAATGTGCATGATTGATTAATAGAGTTCGCAAATGAAGATTGTACAACCAGTATGTTATCAATATTGTTATTAATAATCATTATTGATATTAATAAATCTGCGGCCAACAATGACCACCACAAAGAACTGCGATTGTTGGCTGACATTATTTCCTAGTAGTGACGGAGAATGTATGCAGAATGCAGACCGGCAAGTAAGTATGTATTGGTGACCCACTGAGTAGGCACATGCGAGGGTTATTCAGGGCCATTGTACTAGCGAGAGTGCCGTCCTCGGTGCTTCCTGCCTGCTGCCGACAGGGCTGTACACCTGGGGGTGGGCGGATACTACTCAGCAGCCGTATCACCGTGAGGCCGATCAGGGAGGCGAGGAGTGAGAGCTGCGCTCTAAAGGCCGGATTTTCTCCTGCGTTACCCGCGCCTGTTTCTCTGTCCGTGCTGCCGCCGACATTCTCTCCCTTTAGTTCTCCTCCAACATTCTGCTTAACGCCGACCGGAGGATCAAGGAGCACAGAGCAGGTAATTACGCTGTGGAGGAGTCATGTTCAAGCAGCTATAACATTATAGTATGTTCGTAGCATTTCTCTTATCAGTCCATCAGCGTGCTCATCGGGACTGGTCAGGAGCTGCTAACAGCGATCTAGCAGGTCGCCGCCATCTTTCCGCCTCTTGCTGTGAATTTCACCTGTCAAAGGATGAAAAGGGTCGTTCCATACTTTAAGAGAGATGTAGAAAAAGAATCAGCTTTCGAATCTGGTTTTCTACATGATTATGATTCGTGCAAGTAGGAGTCCAGACGAGTGGAAGTGTCTGGAAGGTTTGTGAAAGCAGGTGTGATTGTTGAGGTATGCTGTGTCAGTGTTATGCAGTGCCTTGAAAGAATGAGTGAGGAGTTTGAATTGAGCTTGTTTGTGAATGGGGAGCCATTGCAGCTCTTTCAAACTATAATTGGCTAACCAGAGTGTTAGGGAGAGAAAGTCAAAAGCATAAATAATTTTCAGTTTTTAGGCAAAGCTATGTTCCTATAGAACTTTGGATATTTCCATGTCTTGGTGCGTTTAAACTAGTGAAATGTTCTTCAGTGTGATATTTGAATTATATTTCATTAAGTGTTAATGCCTACATCACTTAATGGAAATCAATGTATTCCAGTTTTCACTTCCTTATCCTAAGCCTAGCTAAGAAGAAACGTCAGCTCCCGACAGAAAATCTATTCTATCAAACCCTGGTTTATTTTGAGTTCTTTGATACATGTTATGAAAGAACAGTCGATCGAAAATGCCCCCCTGTTGTAACGTCTACAGCCTGCAGTTGAAGTAATAGACCAATAAAGGAGCTAGGGAGGGTAAATATGATGCTTCGAGCGGCGGATGCTTAATTTGGACATTATATTTACATCTTTCCCCTACCCAGCCTCGGGTCGGAGAACATACAAAAAAACATGCAGGTCAGAATACTAACATTAAGGCCCAATTCACAACCCACCTCTGCTCAAAATCCTGTTTATCCAGGTATCAGAATTCCAAGTAATGCAGTGTTTCCTGAGCTCGTTAATTATAGGATGTGCTTAAATCTGCACACCGCCCCCTATTTTCCACAGATTAATATCAGCAGGTTACAGATGTTGAAATGTAATAGAGAAAAATGCCTGAAAAGTACCAGGAAATGAGAATTCGATTCATAGGCAACAAAATCCACATGTTATGACCCATTTCCAAGTCTGAACTTGGGAGATTTTTACAAGACCCAGTAAATATCTCACTCATGATACTTGGTATGTATTGCATACAGTAAATACCTCATGTGTCTCCACTGCACTTGTGATCATTGCCTAACAAGAAGAGATACCAAATAATGGAGGCAGTTCACCAGTGCGCCTTTACTGCTTGATGAATAAAATGCATCCGGGTGAAATGAAGTTAGTGCCCCCTTCACCAAATTGTAACCTTGTATGAAATCCCAGATCAATTTTATAATGGATTCACATGAAGCTCAAGTTTCTACACCCAAAGAGCCACCATTACACTTGTGACTCTTCCTTGTACCTTTTCCAGCAGAACCCATTCCAAAGTTTTGGAAGCTGCTAAATTGATAGTCTTAAACCCTCTGCTGAGCATCAAAGTAACAGAATTTCATCCGGCCATTGCCGTGCAAATGTCACATACAAATTCGTTCTAGAGTCTTAAAAATAGGAACAGTCCTGCCCTAACTGCAATGCCAGGTATCCCCTCGACAAGAACAAAAGTAGTGATGGGGTGGGAATAAGCAGTCATGGCAAAAATATTAAAACCAACCCTAATTCATTTGTACCCTTTCTTTCTCTTTTCATCCATCTGTTCCTTCTCTGTCTCTCTGCTGTCTCTTTTCTCCCTCGCTCTCTGATCGCTCTACATCCCCTCTCTTTTTTCTCTGCATTCTACTTCCCTCACCCCTATCTTTCTTTCCCTCCTTTCTCTCTGCTCTCTTTCCTTTCACCTTAATTCTCTCTGCTTTAGCTCTCCTCCCTCCTCTCTCTGTCTGCCTATTCTGTGCTTGCTATAATATTCCCCTGGGGTGTGGAGAGAGTGACAGAGGCGCCAGCATCCTCTGTGGGCATAAAAAAACAAGCACTGGCAACGTCAACATGTCTCGCTGTTAAGACCTATTGGCTTTGCTAGTGCTTTTCAACCACGCTGTATAAGATCGCGGTTGCTGTGCAGCATGATTAAAAAAAACATGGATGAGTGGGTTTAGGGTGCGGGTCTGGGAGGGGGTGAGTGTGAAACAACCCACCCGACAAACACTGCGGTGGGTGAGAAGCTACAAGAGGGAGGTGAAAGAGAGCAACGTGTGCGGGGGGGGCAGAAGCACAGGGGTATGAAAGCAACACAATTCAGGTAGGGGGAGAGAAGTAAACAGTCAGAGAGAGCAAGTGGAGGAAGAAAAGCACACAGAGCAGACATCTGGAAAACACATGCACTCTCATGGGGTACTTAAACAAAAAGAAAAAAGTCGTTCCCTAAAAGCGAGCTGAGGAAGCATAGAAGCCAGCCAATCAAAAAGATGGGTAAACATGAGGGACAGGCAAAGTGACAGGAAAGTCAGCCAACGGTAAGCAATTGGTGTGCTCCAAGCACCTGTATATTCTTAGTAAATCCAAAATATGTCTTTAGCAAAAAGTTCGGCTCGACATAACTAGCATCCGATGGCTCCACGCCCTGAGCTCCTTGGAAATGGCCGATTTGAAAGATGGCCTGTCCAGCATTCTATTCATCACTTTTTTTCTGGGTGAGATATCACATCTCAAATTAAATTGTATTTCATCCGAGTTTTTGCATTTTATTATCCTTATACACTTCTAACAGTTATTACATGTGGATTTCATTGTCCCCGTGCCATGTCAACATCCTTCCATTATGTGTTTTTTTATGTTGCTTTCCACTGATAATGTAACTTGTAATTCGGTTCTGGAAACGCAAAATGCGTACATTGACTGTAACATGTCTAAAAGTATTTTAAGGTAAATTTCACACCGTTTTGATTTTAGTAACCCAGATGACTTTCCTGCCCTGAGCGTGTGAAATGTATGATCTCTGCAAACAACTAAAAAAGTGTACAGAAGTGGCACACAGTTTAGTTTCCAGTATTTACCAAGAAGAAAGATGCGGTACAATTAGCTTTGAGCTAGAGTGCTACACAGTTAACACCCTCATTTATATATCATATTTTATATTTTTGCTCTAATGTGTTCTTTTTCCACTTATCCCGAGCTCTCTCGCAACTCTCTCCAGACCGGCCAACACCCTTTGGAAACACAGCCGACAGATTCCTTACTCATGACTTGACGAGGCTGCAGGGTTGTGGCCCTCACGCGGCCTATGAATAACCCCTTCATGACCAGACGCCCTTCCCTCTCTGTTTTTCTAACCTGAGCCCTTGAAGCAGCAGCTACGCTACAGCCATCAGTTAAAAGTTTTCATTAAACTTCGAGAAAATTACAATGCAACCTGTTTCAATGCTTAGTGGGAGGGTTAAGCAACCGCCTATTTTAGTACAGTGACCAACAATTTAGCATCTTATGACACCGGTTGACATCCATGACATGTTTCGGCGCTAAGTAGTAAATGCTATTGTACACTATACAGGCGGTCATAAACATGTTTTGTCATACACTGCCTAAAATCATTAGAAATGAAGAAAAATTAGGAGTAATTACATTAGGCGAATACATAAGTTTTGTCTCGTGTGACATTTCGAAGCGGGGTCATTCCATGCTTAGAAAAGTCACTGCAGGTAAGCAGGAGGTTCAAGGGATGTTGGTTTATAGGGGAATAGAGTGGGAAGTTATTTAATTGCCTCAAATTGTAAAGCGCTCTGATATCCTTTGGGATCAAGTTCTCGCTATATAAAACTTTATAAATGAAATAAATGAAGGCAGAAAATGTCGATCACCAAGCCGTCTTCAGGCCGAACTAATCTCCCGTGGACAAAAATAACATTATATTTTGCGTAATGCGAAATGATGAACGTGTCGCATATTTTGACAAAATGCGAAGAACAGGAATATTGTGGATGATTACACTCAGGTAATGAAAATTACAAGAGTTTATTCGCAAGCCCTCAGATCTAGTGTTTGTGAAAGGTTAGAGAGCGGTGCCTCTGCGAACTGTACACACAAACAGTGTATTGTTTTGTATCACAGCGTTGCAACCCCTATGAAGGCCTTGCCTGCAGGGGCGGCAAGTTACACCGAGTAAGGTGTGTGGAAGGATGGGTTTTTTTTGGGACTCTATGTGGGAAATATTCTTGTGGTGTGTGATGAACCCCAGGTGCTGTTATCAGTTAACGGAAAGCAGTGCTTAGCAGAGTGGTAGATAAATAAGAGGTGAGAAAGAGAGACGTGCAGTTTATGGTTTTCAATAGGCTGGCAGCTTTGAGCAGCTCTGTAGGTCCCTTTATAGTATTTCCTATGATCATAGTCCACTTAGCTGGAAACGACATTGGGTTGTCCAACCTGATATTTGTTTTCATGTTTTTGGTCTTGAGTTGGCATGGTTGGAGAGAGAAATGATGGGGAGATATGCTGGGATACGCTTTGTGGGTAGCATCTTATGTCTGAATGTCATTGTGAACTGTGAAGAGCAGTCATAGTGTGTAGGTAGCTGATACCTGTAGTGGTGGCCTGGATCAGAGTCCCCCGATTGGCCATCAGTATGTGACAGAGCTCTTCAGATATTCTATGCCTTTTGTGTTGGTTATGTCTGGTTTATTTGACTGTTACAGTTCTGGGTGAAGGCCAAGACTCACAGCAGGTACATCTAATGTGAGTGTAAGAGGATTAAGCAATAGTTGGCTGCCAACCTCTGATTGTTAAGGTATTAGGATTAGTATGGATTGGCAGGGTTTTATATGAATTCACTTTACTTTATAATACCAGGCTAATCATAGTTTAGCCCTTCTTAACTTTCTATTCCATGGTTGTGAGATGATGTAGTTTTCTTGGAACTAATCAAGGTTCCCTTGTGTCTTCTGAAGTGTATTTTTTCCAAGATGCTTTGATTCTTGGTTGCGCTGCAGGAGCGAGATGGGTTGCTTGCCCCTTAATATTTTCTATATGTCACAAACATAGTCTATAATGACTTTCTCCAACCCACATTGACTCGACAGCCAATTGAATAGATTTCTATAGTCCCCTATTTAATTCATTCATAAGATAATTACTTATCAGCGGTTCAATACCATCATTTAAACAAAAAAAACTCAAAAACTCCTGCATTTTGAAACAAGTAAACTTCACCCTATTCCCAGAATGGGCATTTAGTAAGTGGCTTTTAAAAGTGCCACCAGAGGCTTTTGCTGGCCTAAACCTTGCGTTCACGAGCTTGTGCACTAGACAGCTGCCATCTGTGTTTTTATTACTGTAATCAGGCTCCTCTGCTTCTGTCAAGAATTCAGTCAGGATATCAGCTGTTCTCTTGTTGATCATATATACTTGTCATCATTTTGAATAGTGGTTTATCAAGGTTGTGGCCTAAGACTTACCTTGCGGTAATACTGAAAATGCTCCTATGACATCAAATAATATTTTCCTCCATGGCCCTCACAGTAGTTCCCTGACACAGTGGGGGATGACTTATCACTTTTACTACACAATATGGAGAGTCTCTCTAATTATCAATCACTACATCCATGTTTTGTACTTTAATAAAAAAAAAGATTTGAAATTAAAAAATGTTTTTAATTCTGCAAGGCTGACTCATCTTTCATCTTCCTTTCCATCTGTCCTCTGACAATATTCCATCCTCATCTTTACCATTAAAATGAACTGCATCCTGCGAGGTATCAGCCACTTCACATGCCACTTCATGATCATACCACTCCCCTCCTCCAAAGTAATGTTGACATGCCTTTAGCTACGCAAGTATTCTTCCCAGATACAAGTGCTGCACCTTCCTGAAAAGCCTGCGCAGACTAGCCTTCCTCCCCAGAGTCAACAAGTCGGCGTAGGTTTTATTGTCCCGCACCGAATAATTCAGTAATCTCCTGCAGCCCATTAAAAAGCCTGTAACTCCCTCTCTATAAGCGAGCAGCCTTCACATCTTAGTCCCTCTTACCAGAATGAGAAGGCTCGGTGGTGTCTTATCATTACATGTATGTCTGTCACTATGAAGTCTAAACGTTTCTTATTTTTACCTTCATGATATCCCGCCAGGAATTCCCGCTCAATCTATTGTCTTTGTCAGAAGACAAAACGTCTGTGCAGAGAAAGGGCGCCCAAAATCTCTGATGTCACCGAGGATGACTTTCCTCCTGTATAAGGACTTTTTACAATTTTAGACACTAATAAAACCTAGATTTGTTATTGTAAACGCCGTACCTGGCGAGACTTGTCGTTTTAGTGGCTCGGACCAGACACCAATCTGGATCTTAGATCTGTACTTATTCATGAACCATAAGAAAATATTTGATTGGTGTTAGCCCGACCGGGTCGGAATTATCACTGGTTCAGAGATCAAAGCACCTAGTATACTTGCTGCAGCCCTGAAGAAGTCAAGGGTCTTACAGCCCACTGAGGAAACACGTGTTGGCTGGCTTGTGCGCAGGAACACTGCATTAAAACGAACCACAACGGCTAAGAACTACGTCTTCTTCATATGTTGAATCTCAAGAACAGTGCTTGACTACTTGTGATAAACAGTATTGCGTGTGCATAGGGCCTGTTCTAAACAATAGGTATTACAATTCACTAAAACTAAATGGTAATCATTTTCTTAACTTCAGAGGGATAAAAGATAGAGGGAACATCATCAATATTCAAATTGGCAACATACATATCTCTGATTGGATTGGGTGGACAGTGATCTTCATGAATTACAGTTTATTAGGTACACTGGTCATAAACATATGGTTTAAAATGATGAAAAACGTATTTTCCATAAACTAGTTATGACCTTACTTGCTTTACCTACTGCAGAAGACTGAAACGATAGTGGCCAAAAACTAAAGATATGGAGTGTTCTGGATTGAAGGAAGGTTGTAACTGGAGTACCTCCCAATGGCTGGACATTGGAAATGGTGAGCAAAATGAATGAATACTGAATGGACTAATGAAAACAACTGCAGGAACTAGGTAGCGGGGTCAGAGAGCAGAACCAGAGGGAGGCAAAAGAGCAATGAGTTGAAGGGGTCAGAAAATGGAGGACATGATGGGAGCATTGTGTACAGTGGGAGCATTCACAATTTGGAAGCAACAAACACTTGGGTTCGCACCTTCTTGTAGGCACCCAGCCCTTTGTGCATGTATTGCTCTTCTTGGACTGGAATTCTGCTTTGTGTCACATATGCAGTGTATTGTATGATCCAGTTAACAGATGAGCCCCGCCACTGCTCAAGTGACGGCCTCCATTTCTTTCTGTGGCAGTTGACAGCCACATAGCCACTAGTAGTATGGGATACGACAGGTACACAGGCAAGTCTGAAACGGGCTAGTAAGTTACACCAAAGGAGACGCAGATTGTTGTGTTAGAGGCTGAAGAGCTTATCCCAGCTCGAGTATTGCCTAAGCCCTGACACTGCCCTCACCTACAGGTTTTGCTTACATTTACAAATGGTTAACTAAGTGAGAATAACAAAACCATGTCAACTAATTAGAACTTGGGGTTGTTGAGAGCTCCATTGAAACCGGTATCTCAGGGCCATCAATGGCAGGTATAGACTTTCTGCTCCAACATTGTAGGTCTTTCTTATTTCTAATTTGTTAAAGGCCCTCACCTCGTTGTAGTCCGATGCCTGCAGGTCAAACCTATAATTCAGGCTCAGGGCTCGTAAAAGCCATTCTAGCCCTCACTGATGGGCTATAATGCAGTGGCGGCTGGTGACATTTGAAAGTGGTGAGGCGGAAACTGATAATCATACTGCACCGTAGCGAGCGACCCTGAACCCCCTAAGGAGGGTTGGGGGGATTTCCCCCCGAGAACATTTTGAAAAAATAGTGGAAAAATGGTGCATTTTCAAGCAAATTTGAGAAAGCAGGAAGGTTAATAAAGCAATTGTGAAAGTGCAGGTGAAGTCCAGGTGGGAGAGGTGGAGGACTTCTGAAGTGTTGTGCACGAGTGTGTTTTTATTTTTATGGGTGTCTTTCCTATGTGTGTAGTTGGGTGCATAGGTATTTGGATGGATGGGTGAATATGTAAATAGATTGCTGAATGGGAGAATGGATACATGATTATAGATGAGTGAGTGAATGACTAGATGAGTGAGATATAGCTATAGCTAGTGACTGGGTGAAAGAAAATGTGCGTGTGTAGATTGGCAAGTTTATGAATGTGTTGGATAGGTCATAGGTGAGTTATAAAATGAAAGGGGTCTAATTAAAGTATTGGTGAATGTTTGTATGCAAAGGCTGGTGAATGAATTAACTGAGTCGCCAAAAAGGATTCCTTTTGTGTCCACCACCAAAATTCAGTGAACCGTATTAAGCTCTGATTTAAAATAAAGATGTATAAAAAACTTAATACTGTGTGGGGGGGTCTAAGGGAAGTTTATAGACCAGCCTAGGTTACAATCCCCAATAGTAACTATTTATAACACGAAAACCTAGGGGTCTAGTCTATGAGGAAAAGAGGTACCTCAGGAACAAAGTAACGATAGCATACTGGTCTATCAATTACCAGGGTGATCTACTACTGATATAAATGCAAAAACGATGCACACAGAACCAAACAGTGATTGTGGGTGAAACCAATATGTAAATTTAGGAGTCCCATCAAAGTCTTGTTGTGATCGATACTATCATCTGGTCATCCTTCGGGGATGGTGTGTCTCTAGATCGTTGAGACATTTATACCAACCTCCGGACGGAGTTGGGTTCAGACCCACAGTCACTCCTGGACAGTGTAGATATTTTTTTATTGATGGGAATATGTGCAGTGCAAAAACCAAAAAAAGGGGTGTATATAAGTGGTGAGTCTAAAATAGGATAGAGGACAAATGAAAAACTTTATTGGAGATTGACCTCTTCCTAATTAAAAACAGGAACAGTGCATGAAAAAACAGTTTCTAACAAATAACTGTATTGGGGCCAACATGTTTCAGCCGTATGGGACTGTACCCTCGGCTTTCTTCAGGGCCTCTGTTCTTAAACCTTCTTATGCTACTGCATGTGTTAATCACAAAGGGTGTGAAATATACAGTGTGAAATATACAAGAAAAGGATATATGTGACCGGATTTGTTCTTTTCTCCGTGTCAATCCAAAATGTCTCCCACCTAAAGGTAATAAAACAACAAAAAAAACATTTGGTTGATACTGTGTGCAACAGATTTTTATACTACTCATCATTCTTAATAATATGATAAATTGTCACTCACCCGATTAGACCGGAGACCAGACCTCACCTCTCCTGGACCAGGCTCAGGAATTAGGAGGCCCGCTCTGAAAACATGAGGAAGAAGGTGGCTTGACATGACTCCTGGAGCTTCATCTCATATCTCCATACAGTCTCTCTGTGTAACCACCCAGGATGAGACTTTAGATACCATCAGATCCATCCTGGGGGAGACTGTTCTTGATTCAATTACTCCTATACCATTTATAATGGCATCGTTAAGGCTAGCCATGAAAGAGAATTTTTTCAAATACAAGGACATCATCTCCGGGATTTTACATGCGCAGTCAGTCACCCCGCTGCCTGTGCGCTGCCTGCCTGTCGCTCTCTGCCGCAGCCCCGCCCCCCACGGGCCACTTCCTTAAGGATGCCCGATCCTGTCTGGCTTCTCCCGGGGCCTTATTTTTTAAAAGTTACTGATTTATTCATCATCATCATCATCATGTTGGCAGTGCGGTCATCCATGGCTAGTGGGGCAACGCCCCAACGCCCCCAATGGACGCACCACCACTGCTATAATGATAATTACCTCATATAATATAACACTTAAAAAATAATACTCCCATCCAAATAATGTTTTCTCTTGTAATTGTGTTCAATTGAGAAGTATATATTTGAGTGCCTTAAAACTTGTTTATTATTTTTGGATGAAACCAGGGGGCTGTGTCATCTAAATTTTGGGAGATGTGGTGTTATATTTTCTCTAGTCCTTCCTTTGCCACCGGCAGTTTGAGTTTGCCATAATGATGAAAATACAAAAAATTACTTAACCTCTTAGCCATATAAGAGAATATAGCATTATATACTGCAAGTCAGGTAGACTAGACGGAAAACATTAGTGCCCCCTGGATTATTGTCTCAGGGAGAAACACCTAACACAATGACAGGCGAGAAAGTAAATTTATATCAGATGCTTGTGGACAGGGGCATTAATGGCAAAAAGATGTGAAAGGAGGGAATCAAACTACTGGTCCAGGGATAAAATGTGTAATGAAAAATCGTGAATCACAGGAGTGATTGCTCGATGTCAGTCTTATTCTACCATGATTTATAACCCCCATAAGTCTCATATGTATAAAGCTCCAGTAAGGCAGATTGGGAGTGAATGGTCAAATCCCACATAGTCATAATAATAAATAATTAAGACATTAGGAGGTTTTTGCGTGTGCGTCTGACTCCCCGTCTTATTATTCTTGGGGACCTTGGAGTTTTACTGGTTCAGTTGTGAACTGGGATTTTAGTATCAGAACTCTGAACCTGGCAGTCCAGAGAATTTGCACGGTGGATGGAGGTCAAGCAGAATGATAGGGCTCTCTCCTTTGCTGGTGATAGTGCCAAATTATTGTATGATCTTCATTTGTCTTTTTATAACATGCCTTATGGTGGGGTCTGGCTAGAGGTTTGTACTCCCTATGCGACTTTGCACAAGCACCCTCTGACACAACAGGAAATCCATGAAAGAGCTACTCCGGGTTTCTTTGAATATTGATGTGCATGGACCACAAGTGCATTCATTCTGGTAGTTGCTTGCTGGTGAATGTTAAGCCGGCAGAGATATACAGAATCTAAGCGGTTTATAAGTGGATGGGGTTAAAGACTCGAAGGACTGATGCTTAGCACTGAGGAAAAATGGAATTTGGAAACAAGCCTAAGTAAACTCATTCTTAGTCGTTTAGTAATCTAGAGTACTGCTCTCATGTGGCATACTATGCACATATTTTGTTTTAAGACCACTGAAAAAGTGAGTCAACATCCTATCAGCGTGTGTTTCCGTGTGTGGCTGTGTGTCTGTCAGCATGTGTGTATCTTTGAAAGGGAATGAAGTGATGAATTCACATGTCACCATTTCATGGGCAGGGGGAAACGCAAGGAAACATTTACTACAATGGTGTGTTCGTTGCCAAGGTGAAATCCGCACTGAAGTCTACGAAGGCTTCCAGCAGCCCTTAACATCTAAAACAGACATGGTGGATGCCTGCCAATATTCAAGGCATGTGAATGGAATGCAAGGAACGTCAGGGGCTGTGTGTCTCCTCCTGTGTTTCAATAACACAAGTATGGGCCTCAAACAGCCCTTGATGTTTTGGAAAAGGTGGGTGGGAATACAATTTGGACCCAGTTTTGCAAATTTAGGAGCAAGTGCAGCTGCGGTGGTTCACATGCTGTGCTGAATTTTACGACCAACTAAGAGGCAGTGGTAACATTTCTCAGAAAATTGTGTGCCTGATACAGAACACTGGGGGGCAGATTTACAATAACTGACGCACCCCTGCATATCAGCAGGGATGTGCCAGTTAATGTGCGCCGCGGGTGCGCCACCATGGATGCGCTGAATTTACAATGCGGCGCACCATCGGGCAAGAATGGACAGATGCGTGACGCATCTGCTGCCGAAAAGGCGGTGTATTGCTGGAGTTGGCGACGCAGCTCCAGCAAGGCTCGGGATGCCCCTATCCCTAAGATGCTGCATCAATCCTTACGGCTGCTTCAAGCAGGCACAGGGTTTTGACGCAGCATGGCCTTAAAAGTGACTGAGTGAAATGTTGTTGATATCACTCAGCTACTTTTAGGAGGCGTTCCTGCGCCTGTACGCCCCACAACCCTGCGCCGGAACGCCCACATGTGGCGCAGGGCTTTACAACGTGACGCATCACGTTGTAAATACCCCGCAGCATGGCACTGGCTTTGCGCTGCCGCTGCATCTTAAAAGTGATGCAACGGCGCCGTAAATCTGCCCCTGGGTTTATTATATGTGCATAGATTCTGCCACAGGAAACCAGAGATCATTAATGTGAGTTCATGCACTGGAAGGTTGGACGAGTATCAAGGCTAGAAAAGGTTATATTTTGTTAGATTGCAATGAATGCTTACACAGAAGCAGAGTTTGTGATTTATGAGGAGAAGTATGGCCGGTTTGCAGAAACATGGTAGAAAGTAAGGCAGGAAAGAGAGATAGAAAGTCATGGAGAGGAACTAGGCCTGACTGTGGCAGAATACAGGCCCAAGGCACCAACATCAAAGAGGCCCCTATTAGTGAACCAGATAGCAAAAAATGTGGCCCACACTTGCAGACCAGAGCAATTTTGGGCTGTATAGGTGTTTGGCATTGTATGGAAGACTGCATGCATTGTGATTGCTGCTGGCAATTTTTGTGTTAATATCAGAGAAATCAACTTTAAGAGGTAGCCCACCAGACCATAAAACAGGCCCACAAATTGCGAAAACCAGCCCACACACTGAACCAACCTTTTCTGGCACGCCAATTTGACCATGTAGAGGAGGGGGGATAATATAGAGGGCCATTTGATAGAAAGGGAGGAGATAGAACAATCAATACATTTAATAAATGTCATTTATCATGCAGAGTTTTAAGAAGACCGTAAAATATTATTAACTATATAGTGAACACATCTCTCTTTACCAAAAATATCAGTAGCACAGGAATATTAAGCGACCACCTATTCCCAATGCACGCAGCCGCGGTCCGTGCAGGTAACAGCGGTGGGGCCGCGAGGGGGGGGATTTCGAGGTACGATGCAGTGGGAAAATTAATTATTTATTTAATTTTCCCTCCGCATCTTCCCTCGAAATCCCCCACCCAACCCAGTTACCTGCACGGACCACAGCTGAATGCACGGTGAGAGCTGCTGGTTAAAGGGGCCAGTCGGATTGATGCATAAGAGGAAAGGATCTAGGTAACCTGATGCCATAGAATGCATTTGCCGCAGTATTATCTGATAATAAGCTGCATACTCTGAAGCATGGAAGTGCACATGAATGCCACATCCTTTGCAACAATATGGGAGGCATGTTTATGCTATGAGATGTGTAGTGTCCAGTTGACAAACAATGGGTAACTGGCAAGATTGAATACATTGTTTACATGGGCGGCCACAGGGGGGCAAGGAGGGGCATTGCGTCTGCGGGGGGGGGGGGGGAGGAGGGGCGCTTGCCCCCCCCTGGAGCACCCCTCCTTGCCCCCCCTGCGGACACCCATGAAAACCGTGACTTCAAGACGGGGTTCTCACCCTCTTTCCTCTCCTTTCTTTTATTTGCTTCCCTGTGAAATGGATCCAAAAAAGAAAGACGTTTTGCTGGAAATGTCGTACTTTTCTGACATTTTAAATCCAAAGTGCAGCATTGGGAACAAAAGGCTAAAAATATAAAAAATAGATAAATAACTAAATAAAGTAAGACAGAGTGGTAGCAAACTGCCCAAACTGATTTTATTAACACCGAAACACATTAGCGCCACTTTTACAGAGTTTGCCAGTGAAGCGCTATTTTTGTTTTCTTGTCTTTGTTTTCCCTGGACTTGGAACTAGTGCACCAATCCTGGAGGTACTGCAATGTGTGGATTGGAAAACAAAATGTGTGCTGCAGTTCTGTGTCCAGGGATGTGGTCTTTTTACCATACTTCTTACCTTTTGTAATGGTATAAGCCAGAGGACTTCAATCTGTGGGGCGCGACCCCCAGGGGGGTCGTGAAGTCCTTTGAAGGGGGTCGCAGATTCTGTCAGGGGCATGCAATTCCTGGCGTTGGGCTGATCATTCACACCGAGGTGTGAAAAACATCAAAGGCTCATTAACAAGTAGAAGGTCTTTTAAAGACCTGTCAAGTACTCGGGTGTGGCTGTGTGTGTGTCCCTGAAACGGTTTCATCCGGGCTCTCACACACGAGCTGGGGGAGGGGGGAAGGTGGGAGGGGGTGGGGTCTGGGGTCTGGGGAAGCAGGCTGTAGTGTAGCCCTTTGAGTATAATGGATGTTTCGTGCCTGGAGCTGTGAGTCCCGGGACATGTCCCCCCCCTCCTGCCCCCAGCAGGGAGGCACAGGGAGGCCCTCCCATGAGAGGGAAAGAAGGAAGAAGACACAGAGATACTGACCCCCTTCCCCTACCCCCCATGAGAGAGTCACAGAAAAGGTGGGTGGATGAATGATGGGTGGATGGATGGGTGTAAGGATGAAGGATGGATGGATATGTGAAAAGGTGGGTGGATCAATGATGAGTGGATGGATGAAAGGGTGGATGGATGGATGGCTGGATGAAAGGGTGGATGGATGGAAGGATGAAAGGGTGGATGGATGAAGGATGTATGGATGGATAAAAGGTTGCATGGATGAATGATGGATGGATGTGTAAAAAGATGGGTGGATGAATGATGGGTGAATGGATGGATGAAAGGGTGGATGGATGTATGGATGTAAGGATGAAATGGTGAATGGGTGAAGGATAGATGGATGAAGGATAAATGTATGGATGTAAGGATGAAAGGGTGGATGGATGAAGGATGGATGGATGAAAGGGTGGATGAATGAATGAAAGGGTGGATGGATGGAAGGATGAAAGGGTGGACGGGTGAAGGATGGATGGATGGATGAAAGGGTGGATGGCTAAAGGATGGATGGATGGAAGGATGAAAGGGTGGATGAAGGATGGATGTATGGATAGATAAAAGGTTGCATGGATGAATGAGGCATCGATGGATGTGTGAAAAGGTGGGGGGATGAATGATGGGTGGATGGATGGATGAAAGGGTGGGTGGATGGAAGGATGAAAGGGTGGATGGATGAAGGATAAATGTATGGATGGGAGGATGAAAGGGTGGATGGATGGATGGATGGATGGATAAAAGGTTGCATGGATGAATGATGGATGGATGTGTGAAAAGGTGGGTGGATGAATGATGGGTGGATTGATGGAAGGGTGGATGGGTAAAGGATGGATGTATGGATGGAAGGATGCAAGGGTGGATGGTGAAGGATGGATGTATGGATGGAAGGATGAAAGGGTGGATGGGTGAAGGATAGATGGATGAAGGATAGATGTATGGATGTAACGATGAAAGGATGGACAGATGAAGGATGGATGGATGGATGGATGGATGAAAGGGTGGATGAATGGAGTGGATGGATGGAAGGATGAAAAGGTGGACGGATGAAGGATGGGTGCATGGAAGAAAGGGTGGATGGATGTTTGGATGGATAAAAGGTTGCATGGATGAATGATGCATGGATGGATGTGTGAAAAGGGGGGGGTGAATGATGGGTGGATGGTTGGAGGAAAGGGTGGGTGGATGGATGTATGGATGAAAGGGTGGATGGAGGAAGGATGGATGTATGGATGGGAGGATGAAAGGGTGGATGGATGTATGGATGGATAAAAGGTTGCATGGATGAATGATGGATGGATGTGTGAAAAGGTGGGTGGATGAATGATGGGTGGATGGATGGAAGGAAGGGTGGATGGGTAAAGAATAGATGTGTGGATGGAAGGATGAAAGGGTGGATGGATGAAGGATGGATATATGGATGGAAGGATGAAAGGGTGGATGAATGGATGAAAGGGTGGATGGATGGAAGGATGAAAAGGTGGACGGATGAAGGATGGATGGATGAAAGGGTGGATGGATGTATGGATGGATAAATGGTTGCATGGATGAATGATGGATGGATGTGTGAAAAGGTGGGTGGATGGATGATGGGTGGATGGATGGAAGGGTGGATGGGTAAAGGATGGATGTATGGATGGAAGGATGAAAGGGTGGATGGTTGAAGGATGGATGTATGGATGGAAGGATGGATGGATGGAAGGATGAAAGGATGGATGGATGTGTGAAAGTGTGGGTGGATGAAGGCTGGATGGATGTGATGAGGTCTAACAGGCGCATTTATGGTTGTCAAAAGTTGATGATGAGGAGTACCAGTTTCTAGAAACTTTTGTCGGATGCGGGTCCTTACGCCTAAAAAGGTTTTACAAGGGGGTCTCGGCATCAAAAAGTTTGAAGACCTCTGGTATAAGCAATGGCCATTGAAATGGATCCATTCAGGGCCCTGTAGTCGTGTCCTTAACTTTTCAGGCAAAAGCACTCACTGATTTCTGAATAGTGAGTGTAAAAGCATTAAGGTAACCATGTTGTTCCTGCTTACATTTCCCATGGTTTGCTTAATGTTGCATTCCCTATAAGTGTTTGCTGTTTCCAGGATGTTGTTACTTTTTTTTTTGTAGGCCGCATATTGCTCTTGTCTAGTGCGTAATTTAAATTGAGTCTCATCCAGGTGTTTATAGCGGGCAACAATTGGGGTGTAGTTGACGACAGTGGGAGTTTTTCTCAGTGGGGCAGTACGGTGTTCAGTGGGGGAGAGGATGTGGCACTATTGTCAGAGCAGCTGAATTTGGAACTGGGAACCAGGTTCAGCCTTAATAACCAGTCCATCAGACCACTCTACTGCGAGAGCACAATCACATGTTAGACCTTAGAAGGCTTCGCAACACCTTAGAAGCCCTGGTGCCTTCGCACCAGCAGGTGGACCCAAGCATGAGAAGTGTAGGTTAACCTTCAAGGCTTGTCCACCACTATCCATACTGAAGTTTACCTCCAGTCTTGCAAGCAGAACTTTGAAGCAGCACGCCCTAGAACAATAGTGACTCTGTCACTGCTGTCACATAACCCTTGAGAAGGGCCAGCTCTAGGGCGGTGCAACCAGTGTGACCGCACCTGGTGCTGACTTTAGGTGGTGGCATCATGTTTGCACGTATATTAAGGTTTTATAAACGCGTGCTGCCTCCTTCCTGGCCTCCTGCAATTTTCGGCAACAATAAAAATGTCATGATGACTCTGGTGATTAATGTTCTTCCTAGAGAGAGATCCGAATTTTGTCTAGGTAGCTCAGAGGGTTAGTGTACCGGCTGCAAAGAACATGTGCCATGCAGATCACAAAGTGCACATAATGTAAATAGGTCAGTGGGTACTGCTTTTGTCAGAGAGATCCTTTTGTTACTTGCAGTTTATAAGGTAAAATCCTAACTTAGAACAGTGAGCTATTAACTGTCATCTAAGAGCTGCATACAAACTGCAAGGTATAAATGAGAGCGTTATGTCCACCCACCCCAGTCTTTGATTATCCTAATGTCCCAAAAAGTGTTCTTTTGGACAGAAATCAATTCTGATTCTTAAGGAGAACCCCCAACCATGTATTATGTTGTAAATTCCGGGTATTGTGTTTTTCCAGGCCAATCACTATAAAACTATACGGGCTACTAGTATGGTTGTCATGTGACTCCTACACCTTGTAGTCCTTAGTCTTATGTAACATTTTCTATACAGTGATTTACACACATATTGATTGTCTCTGTGTAATGTGTGTGATGTAAACTGCTCTGACTTCCTGCAATGGTATGAGTGGTGCTGTAAATCAAATTAAATGCATCTGAGAGAGAGTGGTTATGGAGACTTGGGGGGCACAGTTAAAGGGTGGTAGTGAGGGAATCCATAGCAGAGGTGGTCATTGGGGTGCACTAACAAACATTAATGCACAGGAAACCACCAGTGCTATGGCTGGCCCTGCCCTTGAGGCCAGTCTGCCTCACCCATAGGTACCTCCATTTGCCTTGTTTCAGCAGTAGTAGCTGCAACTCACCAGGGATTGACAATGCAGGATTTGCATGCACACCAAACTAAGTTCACAAACTTCACAGTCGCCCTGCTTCATTTACAATCATTTTTAACATGTGCTGCCTGCTGTGGGGCCACTGGAATTAATTATGCAGCAAAGGATGACAAAATGATGCCGTAGTGTTGACTAAATTATGCATTAAAAATAAAGCTGCAGAGTAATGAAGTATATTTTCAGATATTTTATTATTTTGACGTGTGTACACATGTTAACAGTCTCTGGAAAGATTTTGCCTTATTAGTACCAGTGTAACATACAAATGCAGCAGTGAGAAAGGTGACCAGTCATCGCGGGGAGACTTGCTCGATCGGAGGGGGGAGGCGAGGAGGCCCCCACTGCAGCCGCCACCGCCAGGAGTCAAAATTTTTGTTGCCTACAGCGCGCCGCCCCGGGACTACATCTCCCGGCAGCCTCAGCGGCGGCGCTGCCTTCTGACATCGGGAGAGCGCCAGGAGGCGCCTTAAAGCAGCGCTCCGCTCGGCGGAGCGCGGGGAGACTTGATCGATCGGAGGGGGGAGACGAGGAGGCCCCCACTGCAGCCGCCACCGCCAGGAGTCAAACTTTTGTTGCCTACAGCGCTGCCGCCCCGGGACTACATCTCCCGGCAGCCTCAGCGGCGGCGCTGCCTTCTGCCATCGGGAGAGCGCCAGGAGGCGCCTTAAAGCAGCGCTCCACTCGGCGGAGCGCGGGGAGACTTGCTCGATCGGAGGGGGGAGGCGAGGAGGCCCCCACTGCAGCCGCCACCGCCAGGAGTCAAACTTTTGTTGCCTACAGCGCCGCCGCCCCGGGACTACATCTCCCGGCAGCCTCAGCGGCGGCGCTGCCTTCTGACATCGGGAGAGCACCAGGAGGCGCCTTAAAGCAGCGCTCCGCTCGGCGGAGCACGGGGAGACTTGCTCGATCGGAGGGGGGAGGCGAGGAGGCCCCCACTGCAGCCGCCACCGCCAGGAGTCAAACTTTTGTTGCCTACAGCGCCGCCGCCCCGGGACTACATCTCCCGGCAGCCTCAGCGGTGGCGCTGCCTTCTGACATCGGGAGAGCGCCAGGAGGCGCCTTAAAGCAGCGCTCCGCTCGGCGGAGCGCGGGGAGACTTGATCGATCGGAGGGGGGAGGCGAGGAGGCCCCCACTGCAGCCGCCACCGCCAGGAGTCAAACTTTTGTTGCCTACAGCGCTGCCGCCCCGGGACTACATCTCCCGGCAGCCTCAGCGGCGGCGCTGCCTTCTGCCATCGGGAGAGCGCCAGGAGGCGCCTTAAAGCAGCGCTCCACTCGGCGGAGCGCGGGGAGACTTGCTCGATCGGAGGGGGGAGGCGAGGAGGCCCCCACTGCAGCCGCTACCGCCAGGAGTCAAACTTTTGTTGCCTACACCGCCGCCGCCCCGGGACTACATCTCCCGGCAGCCTCAGCGGCGGCGCTGTCTTCTGACATCGGGAGAGCGCCAGGAGGCGCCTTAAAGCAGCGCTCCGCTCCACTCCGCGGGACGCCGGGCGAAGCCCGGGCAAAGGGCGGGCCCTCTACGGCCCTCAGAGGCCAGAGGAGGACGGGACGGGCCACCCCACTTGGCTCTATCCAAGGAGGAGGTACAGAGACGTTTTTTAACTTCTTTATAATCTCGCATTGTACTGCCTATTGTCGCCTTTGGAGTTCTGCTTTTCATCAATCATGTCCATCTGGGAGGAGCCGAATGCCCTGTGTGGCACAAAGTATGTCCCGGACGTATCAACCCCCCCTATAGTGGGTAGAGACGCTGACCAACTAAACTACACTCCACAGGATGTACATTTATCCCCCAATAAAATCCTTTCTCAAGTCAACACACTGTCCCGGGGTTTAAACTGTAAACGGAAGCATGATGAGGAAAAAGATAATGTCAATGAGAAACTATCTAATGCAGACAAATTGTGCACTAGCCCCTCATTATCCCCCTCCAACCCAACTATATTAACGCCTGGACAAGGCTGTGAATAGAATACATGACTCTGTATCGCCCCTCCAATTGACCTTACTGGCTCAGATTGAGCAATTGTTAATATCTGTAATATCACCTCTGGTCACAAAAATCAACGATCTAGGGGACAGGTTGACCAGTATTGAAAAAACAATAAAAAGGAACTATCAACCAGTTGAAAAAACTGCTATACCCATTTGCCCTATTCCCTTTATCAACAACGAAAAGCCTAAGTCCACTGCACGCAGGAAAGTTCAAACTCTTGAATCCCCTCTTATTACACCCATTCCAAGTGGCCCGAACGTTACTTTTAATCCCGCACTCGTACCTCACAGAGCACCCAGGACCGCTCTAGAAAGAAGGCATCGCATGAATCTACCTCCCGAAGCCGCCCCATACGTGACTGTTCTCTCTGGGGTCCCTGCACTTAGTCAGGGCAAACTTG
This sequence comes from Lissotriton vulgaris, assembly GCF_964263255.1. NCBI lineage: Eukaryota > Metazoa > Chordata > Amphibia > Caudata > Salamandridae > Lissotriton > Lissotriton vulgaris. The sequence continues at coordinate 441,020,581 of NC_141693.1, forward strand.
AAACACACCAGGACCTGCAAAACAAAGCCATTTTCTGGCTAAAACACAACAGACCGTTGCCACCTGCCCTAGATGGTGGAATCCTAAGCGTCAGGAGGGTTGGGTGGCTAGGTACGTTGCCCAAGGACATCTCGGGGGACTTGATTTTAATTAAATTCAAGAATAGGAACATTGTCCCCTACCTATGATCCTGCCAGCACAAAGAAGGAGATGGCCCCATTTGTATCTGGGACTTGTATGATTTTTATCCCGGCCCCCAACACAATCCTTTACCAAGACAAATGTCAATGAATCATAATTCTTGGTGAAAGGGGATTTTGTGTACCCTGTGCTATTAACCCTCTACCCTCTAATTAGCCTTGATTATGCACGTACATTGTTTAGTTGATTCGTCAAATTGATTTTATCTCGTTTTAATAGTCGGTTTCTTTTTACCTTGTAATGAAATGATGAGTTATCTATGCACGTATGTATTTTTTCTTGTTGCTTTTATGGTTTTAAACTAAAAACCGAATAAAGCTTATTTTGATTTGATTTGATTTGACCAGTCAACCTTTGCAATAGGCCATCCACTCCGCACCAACACAAGTCACATTTTTTATTAACTTTTGATATGTTTGAGCTACAAACAATTTATTAGTTTAAATGGTCAGATCATGCAGCAGATCTTGCATTATGAGGCAACTATGGCAGAGCCATAATTTTAGAGAAAACATTTGTAAACTAGGATATTTTGCCATTCATGTTTGAACTGTTGTAGTGGGAAAAGGGAGAAGTGCTGATGACAGAAACTCCATGGCTCGGAGACAAATGGCTTGTGTTTCCACATTTTATCGTATTTGGTACATTCTGTGATTAGAAGCATATCCCACTTTGTGAATATATTTTAATGTCAATAACTCATTATAACCTTAAATGATCATGTGTATCCATTGGTTGATTAAACTTGGCAGTGAAATGCCAAACAAATACTAAAAATTGGGATGTCTGCACATTCTGGCCACACCTCTGGCTCCACCGACAGATCCAATCCTTGGGTTATTCCCACCCTCTGATTCTCCGCCCACTTTTCTCCTACATTTTTCCCCCACTTCGACCACTGTGTAAGACTCAGCATCCCTGGACCTGTGATGTGCCACCGCTGCGGGCACTGCATGTGTCACACATTTACGGTGCAGGGCTTCCGCATATGGGAGCTGGCCATTATTGTATCCCTAAACATGTGCACGTTGTCAGTTTGACATTGACTAAACGTAAAGGGACTCTAGGTTTCTTTTCAAAAATATAGCTAACATTTGGACCTATACATTTTATTTTGTATAAATTAATTGAATGTGTGTAAAATTTTGCAATGCCCGGGGAATTCTAGTAAAGGGAGCACCCCTTGGCGAATCACTAGCGTGTGTGATTGCTGTATTATTTATTACTGACTTTGACATTGTGCTTTAACTTTGGATCATATTTATCATTAATTCTGTCGCCAGGAAGCCAATATTGGAAAAATATGTGCTCTACAAATAATCCCTAACATACACTGTGCATGCAGTATATTTAATTTGGTGCTTTAATCATAGGCTGTTTTAAAGTATTCTGTGCTGAAGACAGCCTTGATTGGTGTTGGATCGAGGACCCGGAAGTCTGCACACCTAGCAGACAGAGATAAAGCAGCTTGTCAGAAAGTTTAGCATTTTCCTTACAGACGGTGTTTGTTGGCCTGTGGCAGGGTCAGTCACATGTCCTGGATTCCTGTCATTTAATTGAGTCTATCCCAGTTCTGCGCCCCAGTGTTTCTTGTGCCCCACCTGGCACACATCATGTCGGAGGATGGTGACGACGTTAACATTTTGCCCCCCCCCCCTGGAAAAAAGTCTGCAGACGCCCATGGATGCAAAGATTTATACATAATCACTGTGCACCATTTATTTCTAAGTATATCCAAATGAGAAAGCACAATAAAGATTTGATGGGTTCAATTACCCTGCCAGAGCATTTCTTTTAAAAAAAATTTAGCCAACTTATCTCTCACTCTCAATGGAGCAGTTCCCACTTTGTGTTTGACATATATTGCATTTCATTAAACATTAATAGTGTATTTTTAAAACCCTAATTTTTGCCTAAATCAGGTTTAAATATTTCATGTCATTACTAACAATGTCCTGTTATTTACTTGAATTTATTTGCCTCACCTATAGCCCTAACTTGTTCCTTTGTGCACTGTATTAATACAATTTTAAACTGGCCATTATGATACAACCCCAGCGTACAATTCTCTTTCATTGCAACATAAATGCCCCCATGACTAACTCCTCCCATTAACACCAATTCAGCTTCAAAATGTTTCACCAACAATGTCTTTGTGTCCCTCATAAGCTAAAAGTACTGGCAAAACAAAATGCCTCATTCTTAACACATTCTACACATCAACTTTTCTTCCATACACAACCTCCAAGTCGAAAGTCGAAGAGTGATAATCAAATTTAAAGCATCTATTCCTCTGTTGTAAACATTTATTTCTACGAAGATTTAGGAAAGCTTTCATTTCATTTCAAGACATGCCCACTCTAGTGTTACTCTGATCTACATCAACATTTAGCTCCAATTCCTTTGCAGTGAGCTCTAATTATTCTATGATCTCATTGTTTCATCTAAGGATGGCCTTCATATATGATGACGCAATATGCCTGTGTCTACACTTTATGGCCAACCATGCAGTGGAACAAACACTCATGCTTTCAAACACCTACTTGAAGAAACTTACCACAAGAATATGAATTACACTCAGGGGCAGCAGCAGCATGGACTGGCCTCTCCCATCATCAGTGTTCATAGATCACAGAAACTCTTTACACTACCAACAGTTAACACAGAATACGGACAACTGTAGACAGAGTGCTTCTGAATGCAAGTTTTTTTCTCTTTTTCTTCACTGATGGGCAATTTTGTAAAGATGAGCCAATCAGTTGATACAGAGTCGTAGTAATAAGGCTTTCTTATCAATGTCAGCCATCCACTAACCAGAACATTCGAGAAGTAACTGTTTGGTAATAACTTAGAAACGCATATAGTCAGCTTTCTTTCCTACCATTTTGAAGCTCATTCAATCAAGATGGAACTCAAATACACCAAATGTAAATTTACTAGGACTTAACACAGAACAAAAATAAAACTCTAACAGGACATGACAGCTGTGCAACCATATCCCAATCACAGAACAAAAATATAACTCTAACACAGGACATGACAGCTGTGCAGCCATATCCCAATTGTGGAATTTTACCCAAGGCAATCAATTGGCAACTCATAGGTGTCCACCACCGAAACAATCTGGTGCAATCGCTGTAGTTTTATGCTGTGACCAGGGGCGGCCTTAGGCATGTGCAAGCTGTGCACCTGCACAGGGCCACCAAACCCCAGGGGCCACCACACCAATATATATCCTAAATATAATAATCATCTGAGGATGGATACATATTTGCGTGGCGGCCCCTGGCAGGGATTTGGCGGCCTCCAACTCTGTTTCACTTCCAAACACCCTGACTCCCCCTCTCCACTGGCCTCCACGCCTGCGTTCCTCTGGGGGCCTCCTACCTGTTCCTCCGGGGGCCCCCTACCAACGCTCCCTGCCCAGGGCCGCCATGAGCCTAGAGCCGCCCCTGCTGTGACAGTGGGTACCTTGGCAAACAGTTGTCCGCTTCACTAACTTTTATAGACAAGAGCTTGCCACAGCAGATCGTTTGACAGATGCCGAGTTTGACTGACATGGCATTCCTTCAATCAATGCACTTGGTTTTTTCATGGCATATGGTACACTTGTCTGACAGGAGCATTTTTCTGTCTGTGAATTTTGTGGATGGTCAACTGCCATACCGAAAAAGGTGTATTTCTGCTGTATAAGGGTCACGGTGACCCAAATCTATATAAAGTCCTTAGTGTTTCTATTAGAACACAGGAATAGGTTATCTATTTAAAAAAGACACTACTTGTCGAAGGGCAATGTCTATGTTTTTGTGAGTAGAACTAAAACAATTTAGCTTCATCATACATTCTCTACAAATAATCTTCGACCTGATATTTTTCTCAAAGCACTAAAGGGGTCATATTTTGGCATGGATATCTTACACTTGCTTTGAGTACTTGTTTTGGAATAATGCATGTAATGAACATTTCCACAGGGTCTGCTTCATTCGTATTGTACCATAACAAAATGCACTGTTACTGTCCTACATATTCCATTGTTACCGTAACCAGTAGCTTGTCTTCCTTCGCCTATGTTATGTTATGTTATGTTAAGTGCCATTTGTAAAGCGCACTGACGCCGAAGCTTCCTGGCGCTGCTAGACAGGTGAGAGAGACAGAAATACACAAAACCTAACATAAGGATGGGAACAGATGGGTCTTTAAGAGTTTCCTGAAGGAGAGAAGAGAGAGGGAGGATTTTATGGACAGGGGGAGAGAATTCCAGAGAGTGGGGGCTAGATAAGAAAAACGGCGGCCACCAAATTTCTTGGTTTTATTTTTTGGGGTGATTAGTAGGTCATTACAGGCAGAGCGTAGATTACGTGTAGGGCGGTAGGGGCGGATGAGGGAGTTGAGAAACCCAGGACTAGGGCAGTGAAGACATTTGAAAGTGAGGCAAGCCACCTTAAAGGCGACCCTTTGATTCACAGGGAGCCAGTGAAGGCTATGGAGCAAAGGTTTAGCGGATTGCCAACGAGGTAGTCCATGGATCAGGCGAGCTGCCTGGTTTTGGACGACCTGGAGGCGATTCAGCAGATAAAGTGGAAGGCCGTGATAAATAGAGTTAGAAAAATCAAGACGTGAGAGTACCAGTGAAGTAACAGATTGGGTGAGTGCTGCAGGGGGGAGGAAGTGACGAACTTTGCGAATCCTTCGAAGCTGGAACATGCATGATGAAATTACCGCTCCAACTTGGGCTTTGAGGGTAAGTTCGGCGTCAATAATTACGCCCAGACTTTTTATTGTTTTAGCAGGGGTGGGGGGGGAACCAAGCTCCGGCGGCCAGAACTGAGGGCCCCAATGGATATGGCTGAGGCCAGGAAGAAGAAGCTCAGTTTTTCCTGGGTTGAGTTTTAATTGGTTCTGGTCCATCCAGAGTTGTGTGTGAGTCATTACAGCATGGAACGTATTGATGGCCAGAGGGGAATTAAGTGAAAAAACAAGCTGCAAATCATCAGCATAATTAAAAATTGTGATGTCCCATTTGAGGAGGGATTGAATCAGTGGCCGAAGATACAAATTAAATAGAAGCGGGGAAAGAGAGGAGCCCTGGGGGACTCCGCAGACCGTGGGAGATTTTTTTGCCGTAAAAGGACCCAAGCGGACTGCCTGTGTTCTGCCAGTGAGGAAGGATCTGACCCAATCGAGGGCCACGCCTCGGATGCCGGCCTGTTCGACGCGGTGGAGAAGGATGTTATGATCCACCGTGTCGAACGCAGCAGACAGATCCAGGAGGACAAGGGCTTGAGGGTTCCCGATATCAGCGTTGTACCTGAGTATATCGAGAACTGCTAAAATGACCGCCTCCGTCGAGTGGGCGGGTCGGAAACCCGCCTGGTTGGGCTCAAGGTACTGGGAAGATTCGACAAAGTTTGATAAGCTGCGGGTGACATGAGCCTCCAGGATTTTAGAGAGGTAGGGAAGGAGGGAAATAGGACGGTAGTTTGATGGCTCAATGGGGTCTGCATCAGGCTTCTTAAGAAGGGGCACCAAGATGGCCTCCTTAAAAGAGGTGGGGACACTGCCACTGCCTATCAACTGATTTTCTTCTAGTCCTAAACTTTGTTGACCAAATTATTGTCTGTCTAGTGTTAACAAACGTTAATCTTTCTACAGTAAACCTCATCTGTCCTTGTTTCATCAAATAATTCTGTGAACTGTTTAGATGAGTTCCTTGTAACAAAACCTTCCCCATCATTTCTTATATTAGGTAAATAACAGACCATGCTCTTATACTTTATTTTCTAACCCAAAGTACTTTGAAAATCAACATCCAGCTTCCGTTGAGTTTTTCAAATGTCTCTGATATAGTACTATATGACAAATATTCTATCTTATGTTTGTTTGAAGTTTCAGGTTCAACTAGAACTGGGAAGAAATGATTGCTTACACCTACCCGGACTTTTAGCGGGCATGTGGGGAGCATCTATGCTTACAAAAATTGTTTGCACTGTTTCACAAATAATCCAGACAACCTATATTCCATTAATTTCATTTATTTTTCGGTGTATTTTTAAAGCTCAAACTGGTCTTTACAGGGTACAGAGCACTGTAAATAAGACCTGGGATGCTTGACTCACACGCAGGGAAGCATTTCTAGCATGGATGGAGTATGGTCCATCAGATTGGGGGGCAGCAGACTCAATCCTTGAGAGGTAAGTTGGAGAAGAGGTTAGGCATGATATCTTCTTAGGCATGTTATAAAGAAGATGCAAGTATTGATATTGCAAACGGCATTCAACAGTCAAGAAGCAGGAGAAGGCTTGCTTCTGTGGCCTCACTTTTTGAAGTTTTTTAAGCTTGGCAAAGGAGAAATGGGGTGTTTCAATGTCAGTGTTGCATCTGGATCAGACCTCTGATAGTTTTGGATTAACATGTTATGGCCAACATGTGTTTTCACCTGTTGACATCCTGATTCATCAAGGACATTGGAAAAGTGGATGACAGCACAGTAGATAGAGTTCGTTAGATCAAAACTGGAACTTTTGAGAAATGGTTACATTTGTTCTTTGTTTGGATGTGAGGGAAAGATTCCTGTTAGAATAGAGGAGTTGGCTATTTCATGGAATTGTGAGAGGGACTCAGATAATAAGGACTTCATGACTGACAGGAGGATATCATTGTCATATATGGTTGCTTTTCCTGAGTTTTTCTGAATATTGCCAGGAATTGGCTAGATAGGAAATGTGTGTGATGTCATGCTGGATTTTGTCAGAGAAATGTGTTGTTTAGCAGTGTGTATCTGTTGTGTCAATGTCATACCAAATAGAATAAATTTGTTTGTGAAGATTGCATTCATTGTTGTAGATTAATTGGGCTAAGTGGGCTGTTTGCGAGTGTGGGACTTGGAATAGTGCATGCAAGCTTTGAACAGTCTTGATTTTGATAATGTTTTAAGGATAATTCTTAGATACTTTTTGGTGCTAGCAGTAATGCTGTTCTGTTTGTGGAATTTGCGGGCTCCTTTGAAAATGCTGCAGCTAAGTGGTGTTTTGAGTTAAAATTTATTTTATTGGTTTCAGAGAAAACCATATACATTACAATGCAATATTGAGTCCACGAGAAACTACAAATGGCAGGCTGGAATAGCCGCTTTGTATAACACTGCACATAACCTGCAAGGGTCATCGGGCCCCACAAGTGTCCTTGTGTTGTGTCGCTGTGGTAACTTGTGGATCCAGACAAGGATCTTCCATGAACTCAAGTTAGTAATAACAAAATTAACTACCTCACCACACCCCCTCCAGCAGGTCGAATTCCGAGATGGATTGCCCCTATGCAGCCTAGCTGGGGTTAGGTACCAATACGTGGCTAGTTTCACGGCTGACTCTCTGTATTCCTAGCCGTATGGTTGGCCCTATAGTATATTGAATGCCCTTCCCGGAGCATCAATGTTCTCCCTAACTCCCCGTCCCAGCGCATTTAACCGGCCGATCGATGTGTCTCAGAGGGAGGAAAAAGCATCCTCTAGAGATCCGTAATCAGACCACGGTCTGATTCTTTTGTAACTAGCCATTTTTCAAATCCCGTCATGCGCCTACCCACTAAGGGACTAACCTTGGGTTGCGTGAGCCAATGCCGGAGTTGAAAATATTGAAAGAGCTGTGACGAGTTGACATCATAGATCTGTGACACTGTGGAGAGTGGTATAAATCCTTCTAAGTCGAAAAGATGCCGCGCCAATCTGCAGTTGGAGCCCCGCCATTGTGGGAACGATAGGCGTCAGTACCTGGGGGGAAATCAGGATTGTCCAACAAAGGAGTTAGCGGTGATGGGAATGAAGTGACTTCTCGCTTGGTAGCCACTGAGTCCCACACACCCAGTATGGTACGTGTGATGGGTGATTTCTGAAGGTAGCGCGGTCTGTGTGTGCGGCGGAGGAATGGTATTTTGCACAAGGATGTTTGGGCCATAGACCTGCCTTGGAAGAGCCACCTCTTCTCCGATTGGGGCATGTACTATTCCACTAAATATCTCAGCTGTGCCGCTTGAAAGTATTGTTGAAAATTGGGAATCCCTAGGCCCCCTCATCCATCCCTCGAAAAGCTAGCTGTTTGTTCATTCGCGGTCTCTTCCCCCAGATAAAGTGCTGAACCTCTGCTTGCAGCGTTTTAATAGTCCCGCTGGAGGTAACACTGAAATGGTCTGAAAGATATATAGTATCTTGGGGAGTGCCAACATTTTCACAGCTGCGATTCTCCCTAGCAAGGACAATGGTTGCTTCTGCCAGCGCCCGAGATCACTATGGATCTGCGATGTTACTTTGGCGTAGTTCAAAGCAACCCTCTGGTCCGTGGAAGGTGTGAGGGTAATGCCTAGGTAGTGGAGTTGCATCAGAACTAGTAATCCCCCTCCATACGTAGGTGCTCCGTGCTGTGTGTGGATTTTTTTACCCAGTGGTAATATCAGCGACTTCCCTCTGTTCATCTTGAGGCCTGACACCCTGCCAAAGGCTTCCATCTCCTCTAGGAAGGCTGCATCGAGTGTCTGGGGCTGTAAATGCGCCGCCAAAATATCGTCGCCGTATAGGCCGATTGGGTGTGGCTCCCTGCCGAATGTTATACCTCGGATATCAGGGTTATCTCGCACCCTCTGTGCTAGAGGCTCAACATAGAGTGCGAACAGAAGTGGCGAGAGGGGGCACCCCTGCCTGGTGCCACGTTGGATTTTGAAGGGACTGGAGCATAGTCCGTTGATACGGATCTGTGCCTACGGGTGATGATAGCAGCTTGCAACCCACGCTTGAAAGTGTTCCCCCACACCAAAGTGTGTCAGAACCTTCCCTAAAAAGCTCCAATCAACGCGATCAAATGCCTTCTCAGCGTCGATGGCCAGGAGCACTGAATCCAATTGTTGGAAATGGGCTTCATCAATTAAGTAGAGGATGCGTTTGGTGTTGTCACTGCATTGTCTACCGGGGATAAAGCCTGATTGGTCCGGATCTATGATCCCAGGAGACAAGGTCCAAGCCTCGAGGCTAGCACCCCCGTAAAAAAATTGAGGTCGAGATTAAGTAAGGAAATCGGCCGATAAGCGGAGCACTAGGTGGGGTCTTTGCCCGGCTTAGGCAGCACTATGATGTCAGCCTCCAGCATGTCAGGCGGGATGGAACCGGGGCCCTGGAACGAATAAAAAAGTTTAGTAAGAATCGGAGCGAGTAACGGATAGAAAGTCTTATAAAAACCGGCGGATAAACCGTCAGGACCTGGTGCTTTTAGGGGTTTGAGGCGGGAAATGGCACTGATCACCTCCTCAATTCTGATAGGTGCATCTAGGGAGCCTATGTTTGCTGTTCTCAAAGTGGTACTGGCCCCACTGTGCAAGTAGGTTTCAGCACTATCTACAGGTGTGGGATCTGCTTTGTAGAGAGATGCATAATAGTCCCTAAACGCCCCCGCTATTTGTGCTTCATCGTGGATCTCCTCCTCTTCTTTGTTATGTAAGGTTAAGATTTTCGAGCGCTGGACCTTGGCCCGCAGTGCGCTCGCTAGGAGGCATCCCGTTTTGTCCCCCCCACGTAATATGTGTGTCATAGTCAGAGCCGCATATTCGGCCCAATCTGTATCCAGAGTAGCCAGCTGAGCTCTGGCGACTTTTAATTGTTTCCAGATTCTTGGGGCTCTCGTGCGACTGTGCACCTATTCCAACTCCACTACCCTAGCTGTTAGGGACTCTCGTTTGGTTTTACGGTCTTTGGCGTACGCCGCTGTTTTGGCGATTAGTTCGCCCCACACCACTGCCTTTAACGCCCCCCACACTGCCGTCATAGGCGTATCTGGCTGGTCATTAACCTCAATGTAATCAGTGATGCGTTTACGGAGTTGCTGGATTATCTCCCTACGCTGTAGGAGGGATTTCCTTAACCTCTATCGACCGGGTGGTCTCTTGATGCTAGGGACTCTGAACGTGATTTCCACGGCTTCGTGGTCGGAAATGGTTGCCGGAGTGATAACCATATCCACTACCCGAGTCTCCAACTCAGAGGAACCTATGAAGTGTCCAGTCTGGCGTATGTGTGGTGCACATGGGAATAGAAAGTGTAATGTGATGTCTCAGTTTGCTTAGCTCGCCACATGTCCCTCAGCCCTCTTCGCGTCAACCACTCCTTCCCTGTCGCCGAGATGGCGCCTGCGCTGCCATAGCGGTGGCCCGATCTGTCCTTTTCTTTATCCATCACCAAGTTGAGGTCCCCCGCTAGAAGTAGGAAGGGGTCGGGGAACGCAGGGCCTCCAACAAGGCATTTTTTAGAAAGGGCTCCTGACACGTGTTAGGGGCATAAAGGGATCCCACTGTCATTGTCATGCTTCCCACCGTGATACTATGGGTAAGAAGTCTACCTTTGATCTCCCCAACCTTGTCTCCAACTTGTCCATGAAAGTGTTTAGCAACCAGTATTGCGACTTCCGCCTTTTTGTCAGAAGTGGAGGAGAAGAACTGTGGAGGGAACGCCCGAGACCTCATCTTATGCCAATCTTTAGGGAGTAAATGTGTTTCTTGAATTAAACAGATCGCGGCGCCTGAGTTCTCTAGATATGACAGGACAGCTCGCCTCTTAATTGGGTTGTTGAGACCCTTCACGTTCAATGTAAGAATTTTCAAAGTGGTGTCAGCCATCTCGGCACAAGGGAATAATTTCTGCGCTGTTCACCCTCCGCTTTCACGCTTAACCCTGCACGCGGGCCTCAGACCCTGTCGGCACACTGGTTCCCACCCTCCCCCCCTCGGTCCCGCAACTCACCCAACTCTCGCTCCTCAATCTGACCCCCCGCCCCCTGACCTGCATGGTTGTGATGCAAAAGAGACCCCTTTCCTAGCGAGGTCAGTCCATTGCTGGTGTATCCCTAGACACCTCTTGGATGGCTGAGGCCTGTTCCTGTGCCACAGTGGCAGGATCCGGTTTCAAGTGTGCTTTGGGTGAATGTCTGCGGCCAATTAGTTGCCACCCACTCTGTGAGGGTCGCTGTGATGGATCTTGTGAGGCCTCTAGTGAGAGGGATTCTTCGTTGAGCTCAAAGACCAGCAGGCGCATGTGTCTTGAAGGGATGTTAGCTGGTGCAGGGTCCCATTCCATTTAAAGATCAGTCTAAAGGGATGGTCACATGAGTAGGGGATTCCCTTATCTCGCAGGAACATTGTGGCTACTTTAAATGCTTTTCTTTTGTGCAGTGAGATAGCCGAAATGTCCTGATAAAGTGCCACCGGTTGCCCCTGGTACCTGAGAGGCTGTTTCTGACGTGCCTCTCGGAGAATCCTGTCTTTTACGGGAAAGTCGGGCAGGAAGGCCAGAATGTCAGGTGGGGGGGTGGGTGCGCAGCACGGCCTGCCAGACCGACTCTGTGCGCTCTGTCTATGCGAATATCAAAGTATTTGGCCTCCCCCAGGATCTCCCGGAACATTTCTTGGAGGAATCTCGTAACACTCGCCCCCTCTGCTTTAGATGGAAGGCCTCGAACCCTGATGTTGTTCCATCTGGACCTATTTTCAAGGTCCTCTGCGTGTGCCTGCAGATCAACCTGTTGTACCCGGAGGCGGATGGGTTTTTGCTGGAGTTGCTCCACTTCTTCAGACCTTGTTTGTTCCGCCTCTTCAACAGCCGCCACCCGCTCGCCCAAACCGTCCACGTCTCGGCGGAGTTCTCGGTGATTTTCATTTCCTGCTTTAATGTTTGAAAGTCCTCGCGTAAGGAGTTGAATAGGGTTTCAAGGAATTACTTGGTTATGGGTACCTCTCCTTCCCCCTGGTCCATGGGTTGCTTTGCTGCTGCTGGAGAAGGGGGACCTTTGTCTCCTTAGGGGGTGCCCTTAAGAAGCATGTCTGTAGGGTGCGCCCGCCTCTTCGCTCAGTATTGGCCATACTTCGCCGCCAACACCAGCTAGATCTGTTCCTGGCTGCGTGGGAACTCAAGGACCGGCGCTCGTGGCCACACCGCACGGATGCAGGGCCTCCTCTGGGATCACCCCTCAAAAACAGCAGGATGGATCGTTTCTCCTCCCTGGGCCCGCGCCTCCGCGAGGACAGTGGGTGATAAGTCTCTTGCAGGGCCCCAGCCCTTCCAGCAAGGGGTGCGAAGCGCTGCTTCACCGGCAGGCGCGTGGATTGCTGTCCACAGGCCCCTTGTCCTGTCAGGCCTGTAAGGGCTGACCACCGGCTCTCGAGGCCCCCCACTCTGTGCCTCTCTGCGTTCACTGGTGTGGCTCTCAGAGCCCCCCGGCCACAGCGCCAGCACTTGTGCGGGGAAGGGGCCCGGCGCACCCCCCTCCCGAGCCAGAGGGATCGCCAGCTCTGGGCCACTGGTACAGCTCAGTCTTATAGGGGGGGCACCTGCAGCTTACGCGTCTGGCCTGGTTCGGCCTGATGATAGTCTTGGCCCAGGCCGCTCCTCACGCTTGCAGGCGCCCTGCAGGCCCGGACGGATATTCCCCTCGACTGGCCTCCTCTAGGATCTCTGCCGCCACTCCTCGTCTCCCCGGGCAGAACAATGCTGTCCCAGGATTGTCGGTGGGCTTCTCCCTCACTCCTCGCCGGTCCGGAGAAGGCAGGGGATGGGCTGATCACGCAGGCCACGCCGCACCGGCCTCGATTTTCGCGCCGCCCCGGCGGGCCCTCTCTGCAGCATCGGGCTTCTCACTCTTGCGTTGTCTCCACCTCTCCAATCCCGGAATGCTGGCCACACTGCGCCTCACCTCCAGTCCGGGGGCGGTTAGCAGCGCAGGCTGCGCGCCCCTCACTTGGCAAGCCCAACGGGGCAGGTGGCCTCGATCAGGGTGACAGGCCCGGACCTCGAGTTTCGCATCACCCGCGACTGGGACCCTCCTCGGTCGCTCTCGCTGTTGGTCGCTGTGTCGCTGTTTCCGCGTCAGTGCCGCCCGCTCTATTGGACCTGCGGGGTCGACAGATGATAGGTTTCTTCCGGGCAGGGCGTCCGCGGGGCCTCTCGCGGGCTGTGGATAGACTCTTTGCTCGGCTCGGCTCACTCGCCCGCCTTTGCGTGGCGGCACCCCTCAGAGCCCAGTGCCGTACTTCGATGGCTCCTCGTGTCTCTAGTTGTCCCGCAAGCAAGCCACACATTGCGCTGAAGCTCCCGGCTCTGAACCTCACCAAAACGGGGCACAGTTGCTGTGAAAAGTCTGCGATGGGGGATTTGGAACAGGGAGCCTCACGGTCTTGCTGCCTCTCAGGTCGCCATCTTGGCCACACCCCCCTCCTAAGTGGTGTTTTGACTTTACATCATGCATTATTGGACTTATTTTTGTTTTTTAGTTCTTAGATGTTTTAGAAAGGGGTGGTGTTTGGAATGACCTTTCTGTTGTTCCAGGGGGGCATGGATATCTTTTAGGGTTGGAGAAATATGGTGTGGCAGGTGTAGATCAGAGAGTCAGTATCTAAGACTGAATTGGCAAAAAGGTGCTGATGCATTTATGTAACAGGGAAATCCTGATTTGAGATACCCTTTGGGTGGGCTTCTGGTTTGCAATGGAGAAAAGGAGTGTGTAAGTCACATCACTGAAAGAGGTTGGGTCAGGGCAGGTCGCGAATGGTACAACAGACATTACAAGTCTATATTGTTGCCTTTGGAATGTATGGGAACAATTATGTGACAATTATGTGTTTAATGGACTAATTGATCCTGCACTTCAAAGGTTTGCTTCTTTCTTAGACAACGGTACCAAATCAGTGTCTGTCTCCCCTTTTGTTTTCAAAACATGAGGGTCCTTTTTGGAGTAACTCAAGGGTCTGTTCTCTTTCTATTCTCTTTCTGTTTCATTTGTACAGACAGAACTAATTAGATCTTTTTCTTTAATATAATTTAGTACACTGATGGAATTTAATAAAAAATTCTCTTACTCCAAAAGTCTGGATGAACTTAAACTTTCTGAAATTAAATGGAGACAAAACAGAGCCACACTTGAGCAAGGGTGTTAACTCTTTCTGTTCCTTTGATCTATAGGCCTTTCAGCTAAGACACTTTCAACACCAGTAGTCTCTATTAAGAACCTTTGTGTTCACTTTATCCAAGAGCAGTATTTTGGGTCATCATATCTAAAAGAGATACATTTTGGGCTCCCGGCCAAGCTGTCAAGGAACCTTCAAGTAGTAATGAACGATGCAGCAGGATTAATTTTTAAGCTGCCAAGGCAATCACATGCTACACCATTGCTGCAACAACTGCATTGGCTTCCAATTAGGCATAGACCTAGGGTTAAGGGCCTATGTATTGCACATAAGGCCCTGTCTGGGAAGGTACTAGGATATATCAAAGACTGTCTAAGGAGATATGTTCCGGGACAATTCCTATGGTCATTCGAGGCAAGCTGGTTGTCCTCTCCACGGTTTGACTTTGTTACCAGGGGTGGATGAGCCTTTTCAATATTGATTCCCGAGTTGTTGAATAAGCTGCCGGAGAATGTGCGTGGGGAAGCCATTCTCCTTCAAATCAGGAAATAACTGAAAACTCTTCTGTTTATTCCGGCATTCGGGCAAAGAAGTTCTGAGCGAGTTGGCATTGTGGGAGGTATCAGTTATATTGTTTGTAATTTTCTCACAAGCGCTAAGAGACCGTTAATGAATATGCGCTATACAAATGACACTTAACATAACATAACATGACATACTAGATGGTGCACTGAATTTTTACAGCTCTAACTAATGAAGAAAATCTCACCCTTTATCCTTTCTGCTAAGCCCACCACAGAAGTTGGGGTTGTGTTGTATACCATGTAGACAACAGTAATGAGATTCACCTTGGAATACATAAGTAATGCATCTCCAACCTGCAGCATTTCCAAAAGTTGTTGGTAAGACTGGAATGCAGTCTTTAAGAAACAATCATGTTCCCTGAACCTGTTTTTCCCTTCAGTAACAGCTGTGTAAGCAAACAGTCCAGTTTGAGCGCTATGCTTGTGCACTGTAACCTTTACCTTTCTTGGATGATGGCTTCAAATGCATCTGCCAGACCTCTAATACCTATAGCACCTTTGCCGTTAGAAGTTCCCCGCTGCAGACAGGCCCACTGCTGGTGAGGAGTTTATTTTAAGCCTGGAGTTTATTTTAAGCCTGATGTTATACATATAGCAGTTGCTACTGGGTAGTTATATGTAGGTCAGTATTTCCCTAGGAAATGCGTTTTTTGTTTTGCTTATAACTTTGGACCCCCCTCACTGAGCCACTATAGACCTCAGGAAGCTCATTCCTCGGGCCACATTCCATTAGGGGTGAATGCAGCCCGCTCCCTGATTCATTTTATTTGGCCTCAGGGGATGGAGTGCCCAAGGCCAAAATAGGCTCTAGGAGGGGGCAATGCGACCCCTCACCCTTTTTATTGTATTTGGTCCAGTGAATGAGGTCCCCGAGGTCTAAAAAGTCTCGGGGAATGGATCCATGCACCCCCTCCTCTTAGAATTTGGTCCGGGGAGCTAGGCCTTTTGAGGATCAGGCCGTGGGGCTGCATGGCCCTCCCCTTAATATATATGTTTTGGCCCAGGGGCACGAAGCTCAACCTTATGCAATGCACGCCTGAGGCTGTGTGCAGCGTGGGGTTGACAGCCTGCTGGGGGGTTGGCCACAGGGCCTGCCAGTTGGGCAGTACCTGTGGCTAACCCACTGCTGCAAATGGCCTGCGTGAGTTCGACGCAGGGCCTGGCTGCAAGCCAGGCACCACTGTCATCCCCATTGAGTACCAAAAGCTGTGTGCAGTGTAGGGATGGCTACCTCCAGATGACTGCCTGCAAGGGAGTGGACGCACAACTTGACTGCAAGCCAAACCCACGCCGCACACCATGACATAATATGTATAGCGTGGGCTTGGCTGCCTATTGGGGGGTTGCCAATTCCCCGCTATGCGAAGCCAGAGGCTGTGTGCAGCGAAGGGTTGACTGTCTGAGGGGTTTTGGCTACAGGGCATGCTGCTAGCAATGCCTGCAGCAAACCATTTGTGCGCGTCGGGGGGGGGCTGGCTTTACATATGGTAATAAAATATTACTTTACCTTAATAAAAAAACTAGAAATTCACTGAAAGAAGAAAGTTTAAACTAATGTTAGAGTTAGGAGAATATGTCAGTGACAACATTAACATTTTGAAATTAAAAAACACAGAAATTCACAAGTTATAGTTAGCAGAGCTAACTATCACTTGAGCCCCTACCATGCACTGCTTGGGACCTCATAAATTACATCTTTCATGATATATTCTATGATATCATTTACATCATTACTGATGACATATCATATGACATCATTGATGACATTATTAATGACATCAGCCAGTCATTGTGCTCTTTTGTTTATAGTTTACATGCTGGCCGTTAAGTAGCATATTACTTCTTAACCTAATTTTGTAGAGCCTGTGTCCAGCTAATGGGTTTAAATGTTTACAAAAAGCATGTGTGTGTGACTTACTCTGTGTGCAGATGGCAGTTGTCCTATATGTTCCTCACAAGTTTTTTAGTTTCTGCAGTTAAAATTTGCAACAGGGAAAAGATTCAAGTAGCCCGAGGTTTATAGACAGAATCCTCATACATTACAATTTCTACAAAACATAGACAACTGTGTGTACCAGGTACTAACCCATTTACATGTGCTTGTTTAGCTTTAAAACCTGTAAAGTTTCCACCACAATGTAAAGACTGCAGGTAGTCTGAAGTTTAGCACTTTCAGACCTTATGTTTTTTAATGGATAGTTTCTCTTTTGAATAGATTGAACACTGTTCTTCACATGTACTTTTTAATACTCTGTGGTGTATTTCTCATGTGAATTTCACTGTCTGCAAGGAGTGTGGTACAGAGTAAACTCTCTCCATAGAGTTTACAATGCTTTCAGTACCCATTTTTCTACTCATATCGACATAATTTCTCACTGTAGGTTGAGTGAGGGAGAGGGCTTTAATATAGGTAAAGGCTGTCCATATTAGGGCATTTGTTACGTATCAGAAGTTGAGTATCTGGAGAAACCTGGTTTTCTCTGAACAGTTGTATACAGACTGAACACTATGTGCAGTAGAGGTTACCCATCTATCTGTGGTTGAGTGTTAATGTGTACTTGGATACCTATGAAGTGCATGGTATAGATCAATGTTGCACATAACACAAGCTTGCTTTACCTATGTAATGTGTATGGGTGATGACATTATGAATGCTTCATATTATGCAGAGCTATTTTGTACTTACTTTCTGCTCTATAATACCTCAAGCTGCCCTGGCCACCCAGTGTACAGAGTAAGATGTTTCACAGACAATCCCAGTGGGTTAGTCTTTTGGGGTACGTTTGTGAAGATGCAAAAAGATGGTTCCCAAAGATTTTAGGGTAGGTGGGTGGTCTTGTGTTAAAAAGTAATATAACTCTAATAAACAAACATAATTTAAGACTGTTGGTAAAAGGAAACAAGGTTGTCAATGTCAACTAATTGCTTATAAATAGACTTTGAAAGCACATTGCAATATAGCTGGAACAATCCAGAAGGTTCTGGAACAAGCAAATAAATAGACATTTAAAGAACATAGAGAATCCACCCATATGTATGATAGGTGAAAAACAAAGCAGGTTTTGGAAAGACGAGTGTTTCCTACATTGGTGGGAAGCACTTAGTTTTTTTAAAATACCCCTCACACACCAATTGGGCCCTTGGTGTCATGCTTCATCATAGGGGTCTTTGCGTCCCTCTACGGAACTCGGCGTGCTACTAACCAACGGATATGGGGAGCACTGATATAGTCACTATGTGTGGTGTGGTGTGTGAGGCTGGTCAGTGGTAGGGTCAGAAGTGAAGAGCTAAGTGAGTGTTAAAAAATACCTGGCATGTGAGGACTAAAACAGTTTTAATATGCCTCCGTGCTGGTATTATTAAAAGGGGTGTGATGGAGGTTGTAAGTGTATTTGATGAACACAACCTCCTGTGTGCGTCGACATGTTTCAAAGCGTAAAGCTTCTTCTTCAGGACAGGTGCACAGATCCCTACCCTACTCACATGTGGCAGACTTCTGCTGTTTCTACACAAGTAATATTATGTGGGTAAAAATCCCTTTTAAATGAATAAATAAAAAGTATGGAAATGCCCACACTCCATAGCACTACTCATACACCCACTCACACACCCACTCACAGACCCACACAGGTACTCACAGATCAATTCACAGAGCCACACAGGTACTCACACACACACTCACATGGGCACTCACATACCCACTCACAGACCTACACAGGCACCCACTCACAGACTCATACAGCCAATCACACACCCCTCACTGACCCATAAAACCACTCACACACCCTTAAAAATGACTCACACACCCATACGCTCACAGTCTCATACAGCCATTCACACATCCAGTCACTGACCAAGACAGTTACTCATGCACCCACTCACAGACCCATACAGACACATGCACGCCCACTCACTGACCACTACAGCCACTCACACACCTACAAGCCCACTCACACACCCACTCACAGATCCATACAGCCACTCACACACACACTCACAGACCCACACAGTCACTCCTGCACCCACTCACCTACCAATACACCACTTTCTCACCCATTCTCAAAGGTTTCAGGTCACAGTTAAGAAATACAATTTTGAAAAACATAGCACTTCACAAACAAAGACAAAGGTAACAGGGGTGTTACTGTTAGAAAATGACATTAAAAACTGTAGAAATTCACAAAAAAACAAAGATTACAGGGACATTATAGTTAGGCTCAGATTTCCCATGCACAAAGCCACATAAATTCAGCAGTTTTAGTTACCTGAGCTAACTATAAAGTATGCCCCCACAATGCACTGCTTATGACCTCACATATTATATTACTAATGAAATGGTCAGTGGCATCACTGATGAAATCTCAAATGACATCACTGATTGCATAATTTGCAGAACCATTTATACACCCACACAAGTACTCAGATACCCACAAACACCAATACAACCACTCATAGACCCACACAACCACTCACACACCCACATAACCACTCACACCCATTCACAGACCCATACAGCCACTCACACATGCACAAACCCCCTAATACACCTACTTACCAATCTATACAGCCACTCACACACCCACATACAGACCCATACAGCCACTCGCACACCCACTTAGAGACCCATACAGCCACTCACATACCATCTCACACACCCATACAGCCACTCACAAACCCACTTGCAAAACCCCAGCCACTCACACACCCACTCACAGATCTACAAAACCACCCACATACCCTCAGAACTACTTACACTCTCACTCAAACACCTATACTGACACTCACACACCCACTCACAGACCCATAAAGCCACTCACACACTCATGCACCAACCAATGCAGCCACTCACACACCAACAAAGCCACTCACACACCCAATCAAAGGCCCATATAGTCACTCACACACCCACTCCCTGACCTATAAAGAAACTTACACACCCACTCTTAAAGGTTACAGGTTACAGTTCGGAAATACAATTTTTAAAAAACCATAGAAATTCACACAAAAAAAACAAGGTTACAGGGATGTTAGAGGTAAGCTGAGATTTCACTTGCACAAAACCGTAGAAATTCAGCAGTTATAGTTGCCTGCGCTAACTATAACTTATGCCACCGCAACGCACTGCTTATAACCTCACATATTATATCACTCATGACACGGTCAGTGATATCACTGATGAAATCTCAAGTTACATCACTGATGACATCATCGACAGAAGCACTCACACACCCATACAACCACTCACAAACCCACACATCCACTCACACACCCACTCAGATCAATACAACCACTCACACAACCAATCCCATACCCACACAATCACTCACACACACACTTAAATACCCAGACAGCCACTCACACACCCAAATAACTACTCCCACTCACAGACCCATTCACATGCCCACTCACAGACCCATACAACCACTCACACACTCACTCATACACCCACACAACCACTCATACACCCACTCACACATCCATTCAACCACTCACACACCCACTGACAGACCCCTAAAACCACACACTCACAGACCCCCACAGCTACTTAGATACCCAATCACATACCCACACAACCACTGACACCCACACAGCCCCTTACACACCCATACAACTACTCACACACCCATACAACCACCCACACACCCAAACAACCACTCACACATCCACTCACATGCATATACAACCACTCACACATCCACTCATACACCCATACAGCCACTCACATAGCTACTCCCACACCCAGAAAACCACTCACAAACCCAATCACAGACCGATACAGCCACTCACAAACCCACTGACAGACCTATACAGCCACTCACAAACCAACTGACAGATCCATATAGCCACTTACACACCCAATGACAGATCCATATAGCCACTCACACACCCATACAGCCACTCAAACACCCACTCATACACTGATACAGTCACACTACCCAGATGACAAATGTTAAAAATAGTATCACTTATTAGTAGAACAGAAATAATAGTAATATAACTTATGCAGTAGCTTAGTATATATCTTTAAGTCTCAGAAATATCTGCGAAACACTCACTGGATGTTGTCACCAATTATGTCATTTGAGATGTCTTTAGTGATGTCATCAGTGATATCACTGACCATGTCATTAGAGATGTTATATGTCATAAGCAGTGCATTCTGGGTGCTTATGCTCTACTAAGCTCCGGTAACAATAACTGCAGATTTTTTGTTCTTATGTGTGTGAAATCTGAAATCTGAGGCTAACTATATCCCTCCTGTTCCCTTTGTTTTTTTCGGTGGAAAATAATATATATATATATATATGTATATATATATATATATATATATATATATATATATATATATATATATATATATATATATATATATATATATATATATATATATATATATATATATATATATATATATATCGCTACGCGAATCCTTCCTCCAAAAATGAACGAAGCAGGACCCAGAGGGGGACAGGTGAGACAGCCTTTAATGTTCATAAAACAACTAGGGTGGCGGCAAATGCATTTCGGCATGGGGAGCCTTCTTCAGTGCCCAGCACCCAATGCAGTCCTGTAGTCTGGTGATTTCCTGCTGCCTCAAAGTAACTGGCGTAGGCCCGCCCCTCCCTCACGTAATGTGGCACACCTGTGGGAATTCGTTGGTCAATCCTGAACTACCACTCCCAGGATGCCTCATGTAACAAGCGTCCCGGGCCGGTGAAATGGGGAGGATGTGGGGTTAAATCTCCTCTGCGGCACCCTTAGCAGGACCCAATGATGCAGTGGCAGTTCCCCAAACACCAAGTCTGCCTTCGAGTCCCCTCGCATCGCCTCAATTCCCGCATCAGCGTGTCCATTCGAGCTTTCAGGCTAAGATGCGATGTGCAAAATGCCCAGACAGAGGTGGAATACCTCTACTCTTCAGGGCCCCCTGACACAGAGACGGGTTCCGGACAATCCATCACTGGAAAAAGAACAGTGCCGTGAAGCAGCGCCAGATAACGTCCAGACCCTTGGTGAGGCGCGGGTTCCTGTAATGTGCAACTGGCAGGCACATGAAATGCTACGCGAATCCTTCCTCCAAAAATGAACCAAGCAGGACCCAGAGGGGAACAGGTGAGACAGCCTTTATTGTTCAGAAAACAACTAGGGTGGCGGCAAATGCATTTCGGCATGGGGAGCCTTCTTCAGTGCCCAGCACCCAATGCAGTCCTGTAGTCTGGTGATTTCCTGCTGCCTGAAAGTAACTGGCGTAGGTCCGCCCCTCCCTCACGCAATGTGGCACACCTGTGGGAATTCGTTGGTCAATCCTGAGCTACCACTCCCAGGATGCCTCATGTTAAAAGCGTCCCGGGCCGGTGAAATGGGGAGGATGTGGGGTTAAATCTCCTCTGCGGCACCCTTAGCAGGACCCAATGATGCAGTGGCAGTTCCCCAAACACCAAGTCTGCCCTCGAGTCCCCTCGCATCGCCTCAATTCCCGCATCAGCGTGTCCATTCGAGCTTTCAGGCTAAGATGCGATGTGCAAAATGCCCAGACAGAGGTGGAATACCTCTACTCTTCAGGGCCCCCTGACACAGAGACGGGTTCCGGACAATCCATCACTGGAAAAAGAACAGTGCCGTGAAGCAGCGCCAGATAACCTCCAGACCCTTGGTGAGGCGCGGGTTCCTGTAATGTGCAACTGGCAGGCACATGAAATGCTACGCGAATCCTTCCTCCAAAAATGAATGAAGCAGGACCCAGAGGGGAACAGGTGAGACAGCCTTTAATGTTCAGAAAACAACTAGGGTGGTGGCAAATGCATTTCGGCATGGGGAGCCTTCTTCAGTGCCCAGCACCCAATGCAGTCCTGTAGTCTGGTGATTTCCTGCTGCCTGAAAGTAACTATATATATATACACACACACACATATATATTGATATACACACACACACACACACACATATATATAAACACATATATATTATACTTACGTATATGGGCTACAACCACTGAAGTTTTGGTGTGTCATTCATATTTTCTTCCTCCGTTACAGCATATAGTGTGTGGCAATGGGTTGGCAGTTTCCGCCATTGGCTAACTCTACCGTGGGGGGCAGCATTCTGATTTTTCACAAGGTACACATCTTTAACCTTGGAGAGGACTTTTCCGTCCCAACAAATGTATTTAAAGCACAAGTTTAATATTAATTTTCTAAAAAATCACTACATGAGGTTGAAACGAGCAGCAACAGTATGCCAGAACTTTTATGCCAGCAATAGCTAAATATCACCAAAATATTTCCATAATAATGTCCACACTTTGGCAGGTAATTTGTCTATTAAGCCAGAGATAGCCAGTACGAAACCAAGAATGTCCAAGGATGGGCCTAATATTATGCCAGGGATAGACAGAATGTCAAGCCAATACGCCATCTATATAAATTAGGCCACTATTGCCATAGGAATACTCAAATGTTATCTTGAATGCCCCATACTCAAAGGTTAGGCCAATGTTGTACCAAGTATGGACTGCGCAATACGTGATCACAGCACGGCTTGTCAGAAAACGTGATCACAGCACGGCTTGTCAGAAAACATAATGCACTCCCTTAACAACCTCTCTGAAATCCCCTTTTGCAAAGTGCTATGAAGTGTCCCTCATATCTCTCAAACAGGAACATCAAATTACATCTAATCTCGTCTTTACAGACTGATTTAGAATTTTAATAACAGTGGAAATTCGACAGCATTTAGTTTCCTGTTATTTCAGCTAGGGGGGGTTCACCCCAAAGTAGTTTTGTCGCTCATGGTAGGACCCACTCTGGTAGAGGCCCTTCGGGCAGTAATTGCACAATTGAGGTGGTGGATTGTGGTATTTCCACTACCAAGAATAGTCCTAAAGAATCCTGATCTGCCCATTGATACTCATAAGACCACTCAAGTTGTTTTACCATGGCGACCATCTTTTCAGCAAGCCCTCTAAAAAACCTGGAGTCGAAAGCTGACCTCTGAGAAATCTTGATATTTAATTTTTCCTGTATATGCGAGCCCAGACAGTACTGCATTTGCATTGACAAGAGTTTTTTTTAAATTTTGACACCCGTGTCTGTATTAAGCTCATCCGAAGTCTGATCCAGCATTTATCCTTCATTTTGTAAATACTATGGAAATTACGAGGGCTTCCTTGAATTCTAGTTTTTTTCTTAATAGTTAGACCAGATTTTCATCTATCATCATTTTGCACATGGCTCCTGGGTCCAAAATATCTAGACAGAGCGAACATTTACAAGCACATGCACACACCCAGGTAATGTTTTCCCTCCTCGCCAGCAGAACAATGCTGCCCACCTGTACTATATTTAATGTTTTCCGATTTCATCACTACATACACACTTCCCTTCCATTCATACCTGCAGCATCTCGCCAAATGGCCCTCGCACAACTTGCAGGTAGATTTATTTCAAAGACAACATCATTATTGGATTTGATGGGAGTTTAAAAGGTCTTCATACGACATTGTGTTGACTATAGGGGTACAAGAAGAAAAATCAAAGCATTACAAAATTTCGAGTGAATAGACTAGTGACGGTGAAGAGAAGGATTGCTTGCATTAAACCCTAAAAAAAACTAGAAAAATGTCAAACCCTTCAAGGGGGTGTCCTAAAGGTTAGTATTGGGCATACGACTGCTAATTGGAGGGGTTTAGACTGTGGGTGTAGGTAGTCATCGAATAAGTGGATGAGATTCAAAGTCTAGATAAAAGCATCAAAGCTGTAGCCTGATTGGACAAGATAAGTCTTCAGAGCACTACAGAACTTTAAGAAATTATTTTCAAGCATCAAGAGAGAAAAATATTCTACATTGAGGTTCCCTGAGCTTGGAGCAATCAACCGCCAGCTTTTTTGGGTACGGATGGGCAGAGTGCCAGGAGTTTCAAGGTTGTCAGTCTCAGATGTCTTGATGGTAGGTAAGGCTGGAAGACTTTGGTAAGGAAGCCTGGGGAGTGACTGGAAGACACTTATGGACTGTGGTTAGGATTACAAAATGTGTTGGGACAGTGTGGACTGGGTTTTTTACAGGCAGAAGGAGAAGATATTGTGAAGCATACATAGGTGGTGGAATCTGCCTTTTGTAACTGAGTTAACTTGTGGAATAAAGGGGATTTCATGTCACACAGGACACCCAAGCTTAGTTACATACCTTTCTGGACTGATAACTCGGATGGACCCAGAGAGTCTGCCCAAGACAAAAATAAGGAGGGAGGTGTCCACCAGAAGCAACTGCATGACCTTCAGTATTTGGATGATCAGACAGAGCCATTATAGTTTAATCCATTGCTGTGTAACCTTCCGAAAAAAATAACCAGAAGCATTTCTTCCAAGAGTTTTTCAACTTGATGTGGGTGTGATATCTAACACAAAATAGGGCAGAAATGAAAGCTGGCAGACTCCTCCAGCCATCGCTCCCACCTTTTTACAGGCAGCACACACATGCTCACTCAGGTTCATAGCACAGTTATAGTGTAGCAGGTGGCTTCAGAAGACTGCAGCAGCAGGGAAGTGTGCAATTGAAACGGGTTATTGTGGAGGATGGAAATCCATCCGCAGGGGCCTTCTGGATATGGAGAGAGTTAAATGTCACTGGCATGCAAGGTCCGTGGCAGCCTAATTTGGTTGGAACTGGGTTCTCGATTAATTGAATGACTGGGCAGAAAAGAATGGGTGCGTAATTAAAACTCTACGGTTCCACATAAACAAATCCTAAATCAAATTACATTCTTCATTCGGTGAGAGGAACTAAACAGTGCTCTGTTTTTTATGTAAGAAATGTTGTGTTTTAACAAGTAGTCCTGCAAATGCAAAAAGGCAAAACCCTGTCTTCTTTAAAGCATACCTCTTAACTCACCCACCTTTGGCGGCTTCTGGGGGGGGGGGGGGGTCTTACACCCACCCAGGCACCAGTCTCCCTTCTGCACCCACCTGGGCAACTTAGCTACTATGTTCCACAATCTTCCCCTGCAGTTCTGTCACTGAACAGAGCACTCGGCAAAAAGCATACAGGAATATTTACTGCCAAAAGGTGAGAGCGAGATGAGGAGGTTGTGTTATAAAATCAGGTATTCTTATAGGAATATGCAATCCAGCAACACTTGTAAAAAATGTTTATCAAAGCCATGTGTCCTTCAGATATGCTACGAAACTTAAAATAATGTCATTTTTGGGGTTTACAAAAATCTGGATGCTCCCACTAAAGTTTTGGCATGCATGAGCCCACATCCTGAAATCTCACCCACCAAACTGCTGCAAATATTTGCGAGAGAAGATATGAATGTGTTTTTCTGCTCCGTCACCAAGTTATGTGTTTATGCTTGGACACTGCTTCAGCGTCATGACTTTGGTTACTTGGCGCCACTCAATATGCGACCTTCGTGGATGGCGTCTTTTAAGTGAAGCCAAGAGAAACAATCATAGAGTCGAAGGGAAACAAACCCCTCCAGATCGTTTTGCTGAGCACACATGATGCCATATTGTTAGAGGCATATTGAGATTCCAATGTTTTTAAACCATTCTGAATAATCTTGATTCTATGAAGTTGGGCCTTTTAAACTTGCTGGTCAATGGCCCTGAAATGTAAGACTAAACAAGGTATTGTTTGATGTTTAGAAGTACGTGAGTGCTAATTATTGAAGCTGGTAATACCAATAAACCTGAGTGTGGTATTCATCGCGTACGGCTAAACGGACTTCGAAGCGCTTGAGGGTTTTGTCTTCCTCTGATGATGATGGTGATGTCCCGGCTCGTCGGACCAGGTCCCAGGGTCCGGTGGATTCTTCTGCCCTCCTGTCTGCTTCTGAGGTGCAGTCCATGATTGAGGCTGCTGTGTCTCGTGCTCTGGAGGCGAGAGGTGCTAAGCCAAGGCGCAGGTCTTCTCGTGTTGCGGGGGGTCCGGTGGACTCTCCCTCTGAGGACTCATCTTCTTCTTCGGACTCTGCCATGCCTTCTACGTCTTCGGGGAAGTTTGTGCGTAGGGAGGAGGTGCCTGCTATTCTCCAGCACATCAGGGAGAACTTGGGGTTTTCTCCTTTTGCTGCTCCCATGGGGTCCGGGGACATTTTTCCCCAATATGTTAAGCCTCCTGCGCTGGCTATGCCCTTTCATTGCTGCATCACAGACGTATTATCGGGGGAATGGCAGGACCTTGAGCGCGCCTCTGTTCCTCGCTTTTTACAGAAGCTTTATTCCCTGGAGGAGGGGGAGGTCTCTCTTCCTCACTCTGTGAAGGTGGATGCCATGTTGGCCACTCTTATTGGTCGCACTTCTATTAATCCTGAGGATTTTTCGCCTTCGGATGCCACGGATAAAAAGGTGGATGGTGCGCTGAAGAAAGCCTTTTCCGCTGGGAATTTGTCTTTGCGTGCTGGCATCTACTCGGCGTATGCGGCGCAGTCTTTGGTGTCTGACTTTGGCAAGCTGGCCACGGCTATTCAGGAGGAGTCGGACTGCTCTGGCTTGCTTGTCCACATGGAGAAGCAGGCTAAGCTCTTGGCTGACGTCTCTTCGGATGTACTTCGCTCTGCGGCCATGACCTCTGGCTCCTTGGTGTTGGCTCGTAGGAACTTATGGATGCGTGACTGGAAGGCTGATTCTTCGGAGAAGTCCTCACTCCTTAAGATTCCCTTTGATGGCAAGTTGCTCTTTGGTGACCAGCTGGATAGTATGGTCACTAAGGCCTTCAAGGACCGTAAGCATGCTCTGCCTTACAAGGGCAAGGTGTCTGTCTCTGGTTCTCGCCGTTTTTGGAATCCGGCTCCTTCTTCCTCTGCGTCTTTTCAGTCTTCCCGCCAGTCCTCCAGGAACTTTTCTGCTCGTCAACGTCATTTCAGGCCCAGGAAATCTTCGGCCTTGCCTGGTCCCAAGCTTCCGGCGGATACCTTCAAGAGGAAGTCCTGACGTCGACTGTGTTTCGCCCGCGGGTCCTGTGGGCGGGAGGCTGATGTCTTTCCTGGACGCTTGGCGGCTAGATGTAAGGGATCACTGGGCGTTGACTATTATCAGGAGAGGCTATCTTATCGACTTTATCACCGTTCCGCCCGGCTGGGGAACCATCCTTACTCCTATCCCCAAGTCTCCATCCAAGAGGGAGGCTCTGCTGGAGGGGGTTCGGGATCTTCTGTCGAAGTAAGCGATTGTTCCGGTCCCGCTGGCACAGCGGGGTCAGGGATGTTATTCCATTTTGTTTCTGGTCCAGAAGGTGTCAGGGGGATTCCGGCCGGTTCTGGACCTGAAGGGGGTGAATGGTTGGGTTCGGACCGTCCACTTCAAGATGGTGACTTTGCAGTCCATCATTCCGTTGGTGGGGGTCCGGGACTTCATGACGTCTATCGATTTACAGGACGCCTACCTTCACGTTCCTGTGGCTCGAACTCATCAGCAGTTTCTTCGCTTTGCGGTTGGCGGCTTCCACTTCCAGTTTGCGGTTTTGCCATTCGGGCTGAGTCCGCCCCTCGTGTCTTCACCAAGCTCTTGGCCCCTTTGGTGGCCCTGGTCCACTGTCGGGGGATATATTTGTATCCATATCTAGACGACTGGTTGGTTCATGCTCCCTCTTTCCAGTTGACTCTCGATCACACAGACTTGGTGCTGGCCATTTTGAGGAGGCACGGCTTTCTTGTCAATCTGGGCAAGTCGTTCCTTGTTCCTTCCCAGGATCGTCTCTTCGGTTTCGGACAGATTTGGGAGTGGTCACTCTGCTCGAGGCTCAGGTGGCCAAGATTCAGTCTCACATCCTGTCTCTTCTGTCCGATCCGGTGCAGGTGGCGGCACGTTGGCTGCAGGTTCAGGGGGATATGGCTGCCACGGTGTTTCTGGTTCCTTGGGCCAGATTTCATTTGCACGCTCTGATGGCTCATGTTCTGGCGCATTGGTCTCCCCATTGCCTTCCCCTCTCTGCTCCGATCCCGGTTTCCCCTCAGATCAGATCTTCTCTGGGTTGGTGGCTGGTTCGGGGTCATTTGCTGAAGGGTGTCTCTCTCTCTCCTCCGGCTCCGGTTGTGGTGACCACCGATGCCAACCTCTCGGGATGGGGGCCTGGCTGGGGGTTCATCAGTCCAGAGGCTTCTGGTCTCCCGCTCAGAGCAGGATGTTGTCGAACTGGAGGGAGTTGGAGGCTGTCCGTTTGGCTCTGTTGGCCTTCTCCCTGTTTCTGCAGGGTTCCGTGGTCCTGGTCAGGACGGACAACATCACTGCCATGGCTTACGTCAACAGGCAGGGGGGGACGAAGTCCTCTTCTCTGGCCCTAGTAGCGAGGCGGTTGTTTGTTTGGGCGGAGTCTCATCTGTTGGCGCTCTCGGCGATCCATATTCGGGGGTGTCCAATTCCCGGGCGGATGCCCTCAGCAGGGCCATTCCGTCGACTGTGTATTTCTGCCTTCGTCGGGAGTTGTTTGTGGCTCTGACGTTGCGTTGGGGTATTCCGGTGGTGGACCTCTTTGCGGATGTGGGAAATGCCTTGGTGTACCGGTTTGTCTCCCGCTGTCGGGAGGGGTCGGCCTGGGCGGTGGATGCTCTCTCCTGCCCTTGGCCCCGCGGGCTTCTGTATGCGTTTCCTCCTTTCCCCCTTCTTCTCTGCTTCCTGCTGCGGGTCCAGTCCTCGGGGGCCTCTGTGATTCTGGTTGCTCCGGCGTGGCCTCGTGCCTCCTGGTTTCCTCTCCTGGTGGAGTTGAGGTCGGAGGTGGAGTGGTTGATGCCTCTGTCTCCTCCCCCTTTGGTCTTCCCGGCGTTTCAGCTGGATGTTCTGGGCCGGATGCGCTTGGGGGCTTGGAGGTTGAACGCTTAGGTCTTCTGCGACAAGGGGTTCCGGCTGGTTTGACCTCTACTCTGTAGGCGGCAAGGCGCGCTTCGACCAACAAGTCTTACCTGCGGCACTGGCGTTCTTTCAGTCAGTGGTGTCTTGTCAAAGGTTTGGACCCCACTTCCTCTTCTTTGTTTGAGGTGATGCTGTTTCTTCAGGAGGGTGCTTCCTTGGGCTTGAAGGTGTCTTCCCTTCGTTTGCAGTGGGCTGCGATTAGGGCATTTAAGAGCTCTTGGGGCAATCTCTCGGATTCTGAGGGGTTGGTCAGTCGCCTTTTTAAGGGTTTGGGTAATGTTCTTCCTACCCCTCGGCGGCATTTTCCGACCTGGGATCTTTCTCTGGTCTTGGACGCCTTGATGTCATCTCCCTTTGAACCGTTGGTTTCTGTGGATCTGCGCCTGTTGTCCTTCAAGACTTTCTTTTTGGTGGCCATTTCGTCTGCTCGCCGCCTGGGTGAACTGGGTGCTCTTTCTTCCAAACACCCTTTTTGTCGGGTTTTTGATGACAGGATCGTGTTGCAACCGATTCTTTCCTTTCGTCCTAAGGTGGACTCTCGATTCCACAGGGATCAGGAGTTGGTTCTTCCTTCCTTTTTTGGTTCCCCGTCCTCGGAGTCTGAGGTGCGGCTTCACTCTTTGGATGTTAGGAGGGCTCTCCTGGTCTATTTGGAGCGGGTCACTCCTTTACGTCTCTCAGATTCCCTTTTTGTTAATTTTGGTCCTGTGAATAGGGGTTTGCATCCTTCTACTCCTTCCTTGAGTCGTTGGGTTCGTTCTCTAATTTCTTTGGCGTACAAAGAGGGGGGGCACCTTTCTACTTTGGGGGTTCGAGGTTGTTCCACTCGCTCAATGGCTGCTTCCT
Source organism: Lissotriton vulgaris (assembly GCF_964263255.1). Lineage (NCBI taxonomy): Eukaryota > Metazoa > Chordata > Amphibia > Caudata > Salamandridae > Lissotriton > Lissotriton vulgaris. Next base: position 441,050,987 of record NC_141693.1, read on the forward strand.
GTGCGGAGGTCCAAGGGGCTTCCATTTCGGAGATCTGCCGGGCTGCCACCTGGGCTTCCCCGCTGACCTTTGCCTCTCATTACAGGATTGGACAGGAGGTTGACTGTGCTGATGTCTTTGGGCACAGGGTTCTTTCCACTATGGTTCCTGATTAGTGTTTTTTCCCTGTTCTTCTGTGTTTTTTAATAAACCTGTTTTTTGCATACCTTCTTTGGTTGTCCTGTTAGGCTTTGTACATCTCAATTTTGTAAGGAAGGGAAGCGAGGGAGGGACGATAAGGTAATGCTTCAATTACTTACCGGTAATTGCATTACCTTGAGTCCTACTCCCTCGCTTCCCTTACTTACTTCCCTCCCTCCCTCCCTGATGGTCCAGGCCAACCTTTTGGTATGGTTTCGATCTATGTGGTATTACAGGAGGTATGAGGGGGCTGGGGGCTATATATAGTCCCCACGTGACAAATCACGTGGGTACGGGTGTCTGGTGAGGCAGGGGTGCCTCAATTTTGTAAGGAAGGGAAGCGAGGGAGTAGGACTCAGAGTAATGCAATTACCGGTAAGTAATTGAAACATTACCGCTTATTCTGCAGGTCAGAATGAGGAATCAGATGCACTAATGGTGTTTGGCGCACCGAATACTATTTTGTCTACTTTCCTACAAAAAATGTCTGAGTGTGAATCTTAGTTCGTTCGCCCTCAAGCTCCTCTTTCCACACGAATCAGTGTTTTCGAGCCCACTCGAAATCGTTGCTTTGGACATAGATGCATATAATCTTTTTCAAATGCTCTGATATGCAGGTCCGATTCTCTAACTAATGGCAACTGTATCGCTCACATTTGCCCATTATTTTGACGCCAGTCGTTACCAGAAGAGTACCACGCTTTCATTTAACATCATAATGCATTCTGGGATTTGCAGTCTTGGCTCATGTCAATAACATTCTTATACCTTAGACTAAATGTTTCAAAAGTGTAGAGAATTAAATATATGGCCTAGAAACAAAGAGGTCTATTCACAAACTGCATTTGTAGCACGTTTAGAAGTACTATAATAAACATTACTCATTTACCTTCAAAATGCTATTCAATAACCTACTTGCGGAGGTCTCCAACTCTCCTATCTTTTATGTCTAGAGATCTCATCTCCGCCCACGTTTGTTAGATCTGTCAGCCTTAAGGTGGTCTTCCCACAAACCTTTTGGCTTGCGGCCTCCATTTGTGCTGGACTTATTTTTGTTGGCCTTAGGACTCTGTACACTTTACCACTGCTAACCAGTGCTAAAGGGCTTGTGCTCATTCACCTCAAACATGGTTACTGTTAAATAAGCTGGGCGTGCCGCAGAAAATACTCACAAATTTGGAGACAGCAGGCTGGTAAGTTTCTTCCATTTTATTAAAGATAAAGACTTGGAGTACAACTGAATGTCGCAACGGCCTTTTCACATCACATATATATTCCCCCCCATTCAAAAGATGCGACCTCCCAGAGAATGTTCCCAGGTTCATTTAAACCAGACACAAGCACAAACCTGCGCTCGTGTCAACTTCAAATGACAACAAGAAAGGTAATACACAAGCGCGAGGTAAAGAAATTACAAAACATCCATTCTTGTGTATGTAACAGTTACATTGACTTATACCCAATTGGCATATTTAATTTACTTGTAAGTCCCTTGTAGAGTGGTATACCATATACCCTTGGTCTGTAAATGTAATGCTACTAGTGGGCTTGCAGAACTTATTGTGCCACTAACTTAAATAGTGCTTCAAAAACATGTCCCAGGCCTGATACTTGCAGCCTGAATGCAGTTTTAAACTGAAATGTCGACTTGGCATTAAAATCCCCTTGCCAAGTCTTAAACTCCCCTTTTATAACATATCAGTCACCCCTAAGGTAGGCCCTAGGTAGCACTTAGGGCAGGGTAATGTGTAATGAAAAGGTTGCTCAATTCACATTTAAATTTTACACATCTAGGTAATGAAAAACTCCTCTATTTATTATTCACTACTGCAAGGCCTACTACTCCCATGGGATAACACTGGTAATTCCTTATTTAATTTAATAAGCTGTCATTTCCAATTGGGAACAGATAGCTATGTCATGTTTAGTGTCTTTGGAATCGTGGTGAAAAGCCCTATTTAGTGGTAGTGTTGTTTTTTATCACAATTTTAAAAATGCCACTTTTACAAAGCGCATTGACTTGAAATAATGTTACCATAAAACCTATTTTTCCGTATGAATTAATCAGAATTTATTCAGAACATCACATATATAATTCAGGTAAACAAAATGTAATCCATTTAACATTTTTGGACAAACACCAAACTACCCACTTCCACAAAAACCATCTTTAATACATCCTTCGCCCACAACATCTTATTTTTCATACCAAAACACTCAACCAATCTCTACCATTCTTCTCAAACACCCATTAGTTTCACTTCACACACATTCTAGCAACACCAAACCGTGCCCACATTTCAATATTACATATTAATACAACAACAAACTCAAATAACACCTACACACAGAACAAAAGCCAAACAAGAAGGTGTGATGGAGGTTGTAAGTGTATTTAATGTACACAACCTCCTGTGTGCGTCGACATGTTTCGAAGCGTAAAGCTTCTTCTTCAGGACAGGTGCACAGATCCCTACCCTACTCACATGTGACAGACTTCTGCTGTTTCTACACAAGTAATATTATGTGGGTAAAAATCCCTTTTAAATGAATAAATAAAAAGTATGGAAATGCCCAAAATCCATAGCACTACTCATACACCCACTCACACACCCACTCACAGACCCACACAGGTACTCACAGATCAACTCACAGAGCCACACAAGTAATCACACACACACACTCACATGGGCACTCACATACCCACTCACAGACCTACACAGGCACTCACTCACAGACTCATACAGCCAATCACACACCCCTCACTGACCCATAAAACCACTCACACACCCTCAAAATGACACACACCCATATGCTCACAGACTCATACATCCATTCACACATCCAGTCACTGACCAAGACAGTTACTCATGCACCCAATCACAGACCCATACAGACACATGCACACCCACTCACTGACCACTACAGCCACTCACACACCTACAAACCCACTCACACGCCCACTCACAGACCCATACAGCCACTCACACACACACTCACAGACCCACACAGTCACTCCTGCACCCACTCACCTACCAATACACCACTTACTCACCCATTCTCAAAGGTTTCAGGTTACAGTTAAGAAATACAATTTTGAAAAACATAGAACTTCACAAAGAAAGACAAAGGTTACAGGGGTGTTACTGTTAGAAAATGACAATAAAAACTGTAGAAATTCACAAAAAAACAAAGATTACAGGGACATTATAGTTAGGCTCAGATTTCCCATGCACAAAGCCACATAAATTCAGCAGTTTTAGTTACCTGAGCTAACTATAAAGTATGCCCCCACAATGCACTGCTTATGACCTCACATATTATATTACTCATGACATGGTCAGTGGCATCACTGATGAAATCTCAAATGACATCACTGATTGCATAATTCGCAGAACCATTTATACACCCACACAAGTACTCAGATACCCACAAACACCAATACAACCACTCAAAGACCCACACAACCACTCACACACCCACATAACCACTCACACCCATTCACAGACCCATACAGCCACTCACACATGCACAATCCCCCTCATACACCTACTTACCAATCTATACAGCCACTCACACACCCACATACAGACCCATACAGCCACTCGTACACCCACTTACAGGCCCAAACAGCCACTCACATACCATCTCACACACCCATACAACCACTCACAAACCCACTTGCAAAACCCCAGCCACTCACACACCCACTCACAGATCTACAAAACCACCCACATACCCTCAGAACTACTTACACTCTCACTCACACACCTATACTGACACTCACACACCCACTCACAGACCCATAAAGCCACTCACACACTCATGCACCAACCAATGCAGCCACTCACACACCCACAAAGCCACTCACACACCCAATCAAAGGCCCATATAGTCACTCACACACCCACTCCCTGACCTATAAAGAAACTTACACACCCTCTCTTTAAGGTTACAGGTTACAGTTAGGAAATACAATTTTAAAAAACCATAGAAATTTACACAAAAAACAAGGTTACAGGGATGTTAGAGGTAGGCTGAGATTTCACATGCACAAAACCGTAGAAATTCAGCAGTTATAGTTGCCTGCGCTAACTATAACTTATGCCACGGCAATGCACTGCTTATAACCTCACATATTATATCACTCATGACACGGTCAGTGATATCACTGATGAAATCTCAAATGACATCACTGATGACATCATCCACAGAAGCACTCACACACCCATACAACCACTCACACACCCACACATCCACTCACACACCCACTCACAGATCAATACAACCACTCACACACCCAATCCCATACCCACACAATCACTCACACACACACTTAAATACCCAGACAGCCACTCACACGCCCAAATAACTACTCCCACTCACACACCCATTCACATGCCCACTCAGACCCATACAACCACTCACACACTCACTCATACACCCACACAACCACTCATACACCCACTCACACATCCATACACCCACTCACACACCCACTGACACACCCCTAAAACCACACACTCACATACCCCCACAGCTACTTAGATACCCACTCACATACCCACACAACTACTGACACCCACACAGCCCCTTACACACCCATACAACTACTCACACACCCATACAACCACCCACACCCAAACAACCACTCACACATCCACTCACAAGCATATACAACCACTCACACATCCACTCATACACCCATACAGCCACTCACATAGCCACTCCCACACCCAGAAAACCACTCACAAACCCAATCACAGACACATACAGCCACTCACAAACCCACTGACAGACCTATACAGCCACTCACAAACCAACTGACAGATCCATACAGCCACTTACTCACCCAATGACAGATCCATATAGCCACTCACACACCCATACAGCCACTCAAACACCCACTCATACACTGATACAGTCACACTACCCAGATGACAAATGTTAAAAATAGTATCACTTATTAGGAGAACAGAAATAATAGTAATTTAACTTATGCAGTAGCTTAGTATATATCTTTAAGTCTCAGAAATGTCTGCGAAAACACTCAGTGGATGTTGTCACCAATGATGTCATTTGAGATGTCTTTAGTGATGTCATCAGTGATATCACTGACCATGTCATTAGAGATGTTATATGTGAATTCATAAGCAGTGCATTCTGGGTGCGTATGCTCTACTAAGCTCCGGTAACAGTAACCGCAGATGTTTTGTTTTTATGTGTCTGAAATCTGAGTCTAACTATATCCTTCCTGTTCCCTTTGTTTTTTTCGGTGAAATATATATATATATATATATATATATATATATATATATATATATATATATATATATATATATTACCTACTGGCTATCGCCAGTAGGTATATATAGTTAGGATTAATTCCCTATGGGATTTCTGAAAATTCCATGTCTAATAACTTTGGCGTTTGTGGACGGAATCGGCTGAAATTTTCAGGAAAATGGCACATTTTGTTTCTGAGCAGCCCCTGAAAATTTGGTGGGGTTTCGTCAAGGGGGGGCTGAGATAAAAGGGGGGTCCCAAAACGCGTTTTTTACATTGAGTTTTCCATAGGGCGGTTGGACTCACTTTTAGCTCGAACGGCTGAATGGATTTGCACGAAACTTGGCAAAATTGTAGGGACTGTTAGCCCGATGTGCCTTTGCTAGGTCTCAATATATGTGCTTCAGTGGATTTTGAGAAATTAACGTTTAAATCAAGATATATATCTGTAACAGCGCTCCGGGCAGCGATCCGGTCCGCTTACTTTTCGCGTTTCGGAACTTTGCGCGCAGAAAGCTGATTGGCTCTCCGGTGTCTGTCAACATTCTAAACAGTCCGGAGCGGCCGCCATCTTGTCTCTCGGTAGGATCGAGAGAGAAGAAGAGGTGAAAAACAAAAGGGGAATTTAATGAAAGGGGGCAAGGTATCCCCCTCTTGACCCCCTAGGAATGTTGTTGGGGTTATTAAAGGGTCCCGTGGGGAAAAGAAAAAAAAAATGATTTTTCACGGTAGAAGCGCTTTACGGGCCGCGAACTGGGCCGCAAACTGGTAGCGAAACGGGAATTCGCCATTTTGTGCTTCGTTAATTAAATTACTAGGTATAAGGGGGTGCGGGAGACGTATCCTAATCCCCTATGTTTCCTGAGGGTGGCTGAGGAGGCTGATATATGTTGATACATCTCTTCCAGCGACTGTGCGTGAGCTTTTTTTTTTTTTGCTGCGTGACAGTCCGGAGCGGCCGCCATCTTGTCTCTCGGTAGGATCGAGAGAGAAGAAGAGGTGAAAAACTAAGGGGGAATTTAATGAAAGGGGGCAAGGTATCCCCCTCTTGACCCCCTAGGAATGTTGTTGGGGTTATTAAAGGGTCCCGTGGGGAAAAGAAAAAAAAAAAGATTTTTCACGGTAGAAGCGCTTCACGGGCCGCGAACTGGGCCGCAAACTGGTAGCGAAACGGGAATTCGCCATTTTGTGCTTCGTTAATTAAATTACTAGGTATAAGGGGGTGCGGGAGACGTATCCTAATCCCCTATGTTTCCTGAGGGTGGCTGAGGAGGCTGATATATGTTGATACATCTCTTCCAGCGGCTGCGCCATCTTGCCTTTTTTCCAATGCCACAATTTTGTCGTGCACGGCAGCCATTTTAGATGCCAGGCTGGTCCCAGGCTATCACCTACCCCTGCGGATGTAGTTTATGGCCCCAGCTGTAGAGAATTCAGACATGCCAACCCTCCCGATTCAGGCGTGTGACTACTGATTTCAGTGCTAGTCTCCCGCCTCCCGATTTCTGCAAGCAAAAACCCGGGGGCATATTACGAACAACTAGCGATAATTTTTGTCTCTAACTTGTTTAGAGACAAAAATTATCGCCGCACATCGGCGATTTTTATCGCAGATAAACCTTGCTATTATCGCAGAAAAGTCAGCGATATTCATGTATTATCGAGCAAATGCTCTTAGCCATGTTATCCACCTCCCATTGGATAACATGGCTAAGAACTGCTCAGGGCAGGTGTTAGATTTTGGAGATATTCGCGCTTAGCGCGAATATCTCCAAAAGTTGGTAATAGAAGATAGCGATGTTAGGGACTGTTTCCAGTCGCTAACATCTTGGCACGCCACTTTGCATGTCATTAGTGATAAGTATCACTGACATGCAAAGCGGGGCCCAAGATGGTCGCTATCTCCTTTTAGCTGTCACTAACTGGTGTTAGCGACAGCTTGGTAATAGGGAGATAATTTTATCTCCGCTTTCATGGCTTTTAAAGCCAAAAAAGCGAAGATAAACCCCCTTGATAATATGCCCCACGATTCCTTGGGGGTTTCAGCTGACTGGGCTTGGTATTGTGTTACATGGTAATTTTTCCAGGAAACGTCAGAGGGTCGATGCAGGGGTTCTAGAAGAGGTGATAAACCATTTAAGCCTCATGAACAAGCGCATGGTCTTTTAAAGATTTGTGAAGTACTCGGGGCGGCGGTGTGTGTGTGCCCTCTTTCAGGAGCGGGCGGGGGGGCACTGCCAGCAACTTGCCAGGTCAGGTAGTGTTCAACACGTGCATCACCCTTTCTCTGCCTGCTATTGCGCTCCATGCTTCGGAAAGGTAAGAAAAAGAACGTGCATTTGAGTTTGAAATGTCCGATCCTGTAGCAGTACACTTGCAAAGCCCACACATGACAATAACCCGATTCAAGGCCCCATTCACCCGTTTTAAAAAAAATAGATAACACTCCAACAAAGTAAGATTATAAAACTTTATTAACTATTAACTATAACGAACGGAACAAAAACTAAAAACATTTAAACATTTTTCAACACAAAAAGCAACAATGGTTAGAAGCTGTCTTTTGTGCGAATAGTCCCAAGGCAGCACAACGTGCAGAGTTCTGGACGGCACCCAGGTGATGTCGCCTGGGTGACGCACTGGTTTTGGGATCCTACAATGCAGCACAGAAAAACAGCGTGGGGCGTCCCGGTGGTGCGGGGGGAGGCCTCGTCAGTAGCGGTCTGTTGTGCGAATAGTCCCAAGGCAGCAGAACGCGTTGAGATGTTGATGGGACTGTGTCCAGTGTCACATGGCTGACACAACATGTACGACAGGCACCCAGGTGATGTCCAGTAAACTGCCGCACTGGTTTTGGTATCCTACAATGCTGCTCCGAAAATTGGCGTGCGGCGGCCCGGGGGTGGGGGAGGCGGCGTGAACGGGCCTCCCCAGGTGGCGGCCATCTAGCTGAGTTGCGCCCGCTCTTGCGGCTACAGCGTCTCGCTCACCATGTTGTTGACTTGCTCCCACTCTTGCAGTGCAGCGATAGGCGGCTGCCACATGGCTCTTAAAATGGCGGACGGCTCCTCGGTTTTGGGCCTGGTCCACTGAAATGGCCCTGGGACACCTTGGAACTCGGACGCTTGCCTGCTAGGGCTTGGGCTCCATTCTCGAAAAGCGTCCCCTCAGCCGTGAATATTCTACAAAAGTCTTGGGGGCCCCCGACTCCCGCAGGCTTCCGGTGGGGAGCGGCTGCCATGATTGCTCGCGGAATGACCACGACGGAGCCACGAGATGGTGGTGCTCTCATGCTGACGCCAGCTTCAGTCTGAATGATCCAGAAACAAGGTGGGGCTTTCATCGTTTGGGAAAAAAAAATGTTCTAAACCAATGAAAAGTGTTATTTTTAGGTCATATGACCAAGCCTTCCATCTTTAGGAAACCAAAAGTAAAATGAACCAATGAAAAGTTTTATAAACAAGTCACATGACCTGTTATGCGGCATAGGGCTACAAAAAGCGTAGAAAATCCGTTGGCACGTGAGGCGGTGTCAGTAGCGGACCGATGTGCGAATAGGCCGAAGGCAGCACAACGGGCCGAGATCCGGATGGTACCGAGGTGGTGTCCAGCAAATTGCCGCACTGGTGTGGCCATCCTACAATGCTGCGCCGAAAGACGGCGTGTCCAGCTGAGTTGCGGTCACTGTTGCGGTACAGTGACTCGAACGCGCCGAGATCCGGATGGCACCGAGGTGGTGTCCAGCAAATTGCCGCACTGGTGTGGCCATCCTACAATGCTGCGCCGAAAGACGGCGTGTCCAGCTGAGTTGCGGTCACTGTTGCGGTACAGTGACTCGAACGCGCCGAGATCCGGATGGCACCGAGGTGGTGTCCAGCAAATTGCCGCACTGGTGTGGCCATCCTACAATGCTGCACCGAAAGACGGCGTGTCCAGCTGAATTGCGGTCACTGTTGCGGTACAGTGACTCGAACGCGCCGAGATCCGGATGGCACCGAGGTGGTGTCCAGCAAATTGCCGCACTGGTGTGGCCATCCTACAATGCTGCGCCGAAAGACGGCGTGTCCAGCTGAGTTGCGGTCACTGTTGCGGTACAGTGAGTCGAACGCGCCGAGATCTGGATGGCCCCGATGTTGTGTCCAGCAAGTTGCCGCACTGGTGTGGCCATCCTACAATGCTGCGCCGAAAGTCGGCGTGGGGTGCCCCGTTGGCTTATGAGGTGATGTCAGTAGTGGAGCGATGTGTGAATAGGTCGGAACCAGCACAAGGCGCCAAGATCCAAATGGCAAGTCCTGGATGTTGAGTGCCTCAGTTGAGAGTTCTGAGCAGTGCTTGTAAGACTGTCTGAAGCTTATTTGCACCTGCTGCAGCTTCACTAGGTCCGGCGGAACTTTTTGCCTTTTCCTTTCTGCTTCTTTTCCTACAATGCGTTTCATCTGAAGACACGACCAGGTCCCTGAATGTGTGCAGGGGGACGCTATTGATTGAATGAAAATGGCGGCTTGACACAAAGCTGACTCAAGCGTTACTGTTGATGCTATACAGACAAAAATTGGTTTTCAGTTTGTACATTCTTCAGGTTTGTTTTTTCCATCCAAGTCTGATTGAGAGTTTGTAGAAAAATGGCTTCAGATTTTCCACATACTACTCTTCAACATTCTTCCTAAATGTAACAATGTGAAACTCACTAGGAGAACGGCTGTTTCTGTTTCCTTTCAAAATGCTGCCAACAATATTTTCTGAATGGAAGACACCATCTTGTAGCATAAAGGGCCGAAAGGGGTTCTGGTCTGGCCGATGGTTGGTGGAGACATTTTGACTATATCTTGGACCTGCCCGGCCTCGCCCAAAATGGCGCCGGAATAAATGGGACTCGTAACTCCTTGCCCGCAAATGTATATCTAGAAAATGTTATTGTAAGTGGCCCTGTCCTATTTTAATTACAAAATGTATGTCCACCGATTCCGCAACTGTTAGACACCTTAGTTCTTGCAACCTAATGGCCCGCTCGTTACGTTCCTCTACAGTGTAAATGTCTCCTCATCATATACGATTTCAGTTTGCTCCGTGGCCGGCCCACGTGGTTATAGGCCCGTATTTGTATACTGACATTTTCACAATAAAGGTTTTTAAAACAAAACACGGTAGTAGTATTTACATTGGTAAAGTTTTTACTTTTAGTCACTGTTTTCGAATCAGTAAAAGGCAAGTGAAATAAAGCAGTCCAATTACATGACGGATAAAAGGTATAATATGTAGGAACGCAGTAAAGATAAATGGTCAAGGGCAGTTGTGTTTTTCATGTCTGCAACATAAAGTGATCGATAAGAATCTGATAATCAGGCGTATCGGCGACTAAGACAGCAGGCCGAATCTCTTTTACTCAACGGCTCCGTCATGGAAGGAAGAAACGCCCTTTTTCTCGAAAAAGGAATATATTTTACTTGCAAGACAGTTGTAAATTTTCCGGGAAAGTACATTAGCCTGGAATATTATAACATATGTTTGAAAAAAAAATATTGTTCGAAAACAATAAAAAGCGTAATTTTTAGGTCATATGACCAAGCTTTTCATCATTAAATTAACAAAAGTAAAATGAACCAATGAAAAGTTTTATTAACAAGTCACATGACCTGTTATGCTTACGTTACGCGCTGCGCGCCGCGCCTCGGATCACTTCCGGGTGCGCTAACGCGGCGTGTCATATAACGCATTACGCGACAACGTAGGTCAAGAATATAGTCAAAATGTCTCCACCAACCAGCGTTCAGAACACAACCCCTTTCAGCAGTCCAAAAAGTTCTGTTAAATGACAACAGAGGGGACAGGCAACAAGAACCATCAGTCAAAGAGGGGAGGGCAAGTTCTTCTCTTCCGGGTCATGTTGGGGCGCTACCGGAACTGATCGAATTGGTAGTCTACAGTGTTTCTGGATGTTTCAGACTAAAGCTGGCGTCAGTATGAGACCACTACCATCTCGTAGCTCCGTCGTGGCCATTCCACGAGCAATCATGGCAGCCGCTCCCCACCAGAAGCCTGCGGGAGTCGGAGGCCCCCAAGACTTTTGTAGAATCTTCACGGCTGAGGGGACGCTTTTCGAGAATGGGACCCAAGCCCTATCAGGGAAGCGTCCGAGTTCCAAGGTGTCCCAGGGCCATTTTAGTGGACCAGGCCCAAATCCGAAGAGCCGACCGCCATTTTAAGAGTCCTGTGGCAGCCGCCTATCGCTGCACCGCAAGAGCGGGAGCAACTCAACTACATGGTGAGCGAGACGCTGTAGTCGCAAGAGCGGGCGGTAAACAGCTGAATGGCGGAAGAGGCACAGTGTAGCAAAAGCGGGCGGAATGGCAACTAAAACGGTAAAGGGGCGCCCCACTACAGCTTGTCTTCAGGTCAAACGGATTGTGGGACAAGGTCCAGAATTGAAGAGTCATCAAAAGGCAAAAAGTTCCGCCGGACCCCGGGAGCCGGCCGCCTATGTCGGGGGCGATCTCAGGCTACACCAGTGCTATAAGACTTGGGGAGGGTGTCGGAGCCAAGCGTCTTCTCAGAGTCCATGGCCATCACACCGCCCCTCAGGGGCCTCCGTCAAGCTGTTTAGGAAGCTAACATATCACATTGTTTTCTAATGCAGTCAGGTCCACAAACGACACTCACTTACTTTGAGAATAGTGAAGCTGCAGTAGGTGGAAATAAGCTTCAGACAGTGTTACAAGCACTGCTCAGAACTCTTAACTATGGCACCCAACATCCAGAACTTATGCTATTTGAGAATGGCAGTGACATCGAAGCATCTCAGGGACCAAAACCATTAATGTACTTTCACGTATGAAAATCTTACTTGGGGAGGGGGCAGGAGCGAAGCGCCCCCTCCCAGTCAGCGCCACCACACCGTATGTTGAAAATTTGAAGCCATCGTTCTACAAAGTCAACCAAACTTGGATTGAAAAATCTAGAAAAATGTACAAACTGAAAACTAGTTTTGGTCTGCATAGCATCAGTAGCAACGCTTGAGTCAGCTTTGTGTCAAGCCGCCATTTTGATTCAACAAAGCACAGGCATTGAAAAAGGCTCAAATTCAGAACTCTAAACTATGGCACCCAACATCCAGGAGCTTGCCATCCGGATCTTGGAGCCTTGTGCTGCTTTCGATCTATTCACACATCGGTCCACTACTGACATCATGTTATAAACCAACGTTATGTAAATAGTTTTTTAATAAAATGTTTTACCCTGTTTCTTTGCTGGTGTGTTGTCTATATTTTTAATATTTGCATAGGGTTTGTCGTTATTTTGTCATGGATGGGTGATGGAGCCGAGCTGTCTTGCAGCCCTCATGGTGTGGAGCTCAGTTCATCTCACTATTTTCGTATTTCTTATGAAGGGTTGTTCCTAATATTTCTATTTTAGCGAGGTCAAAAAGAGATCCAATTAGTGGCCTACTGATTTTGCTCGATTACTTTTATTTTTTTTACACGATTTTTCACTATCTGCAAAGACTAAACAGAGTATTGCGACTTTGTGCTTGTTTGTAAATAGAGAATGATCCAAAGAGAACCAATTCTAAAACAGTAAATGCTTGGACAACAATCAATCAAATGGAGAGACAAGCAGGCACGACGGATTACAACGGGGGCAAAGGCTTGCGTTAACTACCGTTCACTATCTGCAAAGAGAGAGTACTACTAAGACAAAAGAGGGTAGGGGGGGGGGTGCAGCGTTCAAAGCACATCAGCGTGCATAAATACGAAAATGTTTTTATCTATCACGTACTTGACATTTTAAAGCTTTTCATATTTGCTATTAAAAAACCAATGAAATTCACAGAAAAAACCATAGGTTATAGTGGATATATAGTTAGGAATTTGCATTTACAAAACCTTGAAAATTCAATGAAAAAACCATTGGTTTTAGGCCATATATAGTTAGGGATTTGCATTTACAAAACCTTATTTTACTCGCATAAAACCATTGAAATTCCATATATAGTTATAAGCGCTAACTATATATCGCGCACCCGCAATCCACTGCTGATGATGTCACATATTACATCATTCATGACATGGTTAGTGACATCACTGATGACATCACTGATGACATCTCAAATGACATCACTGATGACATCACTGAAAACATCTCATTTGACATGACTGATAACATCACTGATGATATCATTCATGTGATAATACGATGAACCTCTTCAGACTCTAATATAACCTTAGATACAATCAGTGTAAACAGACACTCACAGACTGTCACTCATCCATGGAGTTACTCACACACCTAGTCAGTCATGCAAAGAATCAATCACACCTCCATTTCCTCAACTATACAGTTATACAAACTTTACTTATTCAAACATATACTAACACATATTTACTCTATTATACAATCCCTGATACAAGTTCACAATGATCCATACAGCCACTCACACATTCACTGGCTCTTATGCACAGTTATTTATATATGTCAACTCTCACATGTACTGTGTTTTACATATGTACTTACTTTGACATGTAGCACTGAGATATCCATTCACTCACCAATGCACTCATGCACACAGTCAACCGCCCATACAGCTGTTTCCACATGCACTTTTGAAACCATACATCTAGTGAATCAACTGCTCACACATCTATGCACAGAGTCATACACCTCCCAGCCACCTACACACACACTCAGTATCCCATACAAATACTTGGGCAACCAATCAATAACCCATATAGTTACTCATATAGCTACTTATCAACACATGCAACAGTTTACAGAACAACAGACATAATGATGCACAAATTAAGACAGTTTAGTCACTAACCCATGCACTCAGTGAGACACATTTAATCACTCACTCATACAGTCAGTCATGCACCTACTAAATCCTTCATCCAGACACTTATACATCCACTCATTCTTCAATATGTAAGACATATTTTAACTTTACAGAAACATACAGTCACTGGATGTTGTCATCAGTGATGTCATCAGTGATGTCATTTGAGATGTCATCAGTGATGTCATCAGTGATGTCACTAACCATGTCATGAATGATGTAATATGTGACATCATCAGCAGTGGATTGCGGGTGCGCGATATATGTAGTTAGCGCTTATAACTATATATGGAATTTCATTGGTTTTATGCGAGTAAAATAAGGTTTTGTAAATGCAAATCCCTAACTATATATGGCCTAAAACCAATGGTTTTTTCATTGAATTTTCAAGGTTTTGTAAATGCAAATTCCTAACTATATATCCACTATAACCTATGGTTTTTTCTGTGAATATATATATATATATATATATATATATATATATATATATATATATATATATATATGCACACACACACATAAATATTGATACACACACACACACATATATATATAAACACATATATACTATACTTACGTATTTGGGCTACAACCACTGAAGTTTTGGTGTGTCATTCATATTTTCTACCTCCGTTACAGCATACAGTGTGTGGCAATGGGTTGGCAGTTTCCGCCATTGGCTAACTCTACCGTGGGGGTCAGCATTCTGATTTTTCACAAGGTACACATCTTTAACCATGGAGAGGACTTTTCCGTCCCAACAAATGTATTTAAAGCACAAGTTTAATATTAATTTTCTAAAAAAAACACTACATGACGTTGAAACGAGCAGCAACAGTATGCCAGTACTTTTATGCCAGAAATAGCTAAATATCACCAAAATATTTACATAACATGTTGGGTACAGACTAGTATTTTGAAATGGTTAGTCTGTATGCTTCCAATAATATCCACACTTTGGCAGGTAATTTGTCTATTAAGTCAGAGATAGCCAGTAAAAAAACCAAGAATGTCCAAGGATGGGCCCAATATTATGCCAGGGATAGACAGAATGTCAAGCCAATACCCCATCTATATAAATTAGGCCACTATTGCCATAGGAATACTAAAATGTTATCTTGAATGCCCCATACTCAAAGGTTAGCCAATGTTGTACCAAGTATGGACTGCGCAATACGTAATCACAGCAGGGCTAGTCAGAAAACGTAATGCGCTCCCTTAACAACCTCTCTGAAATCCCCTTTTGCAAAGTGCTATGAAGTGTCCCTCATATCTCTCAAACAGGAACATCAAATTACAATTAATCTCGTACTTTACAGACTGATTTAGAATTGTAATAACAGTGGAAATTCGACAGCATTTAGTTTCCTGTTATTTCAGCTAGGGGGGGTTCACCCCAAAGTAGTTTTGTCGCTCATGGTAGGACCCACTCTGGTAGAGGCCCTTCGGGCAGTAATTGCACAATTGAGGTGGTGGATTGTGGTATTTCCACTACCAAGAATAGTCCTAAAGAATCCTGATCTGCCCATTGATACTCATAAGACCACTCAAGTTGTTTTACCATGGCGACCATCTTTTCAGCAAGCCCTCTAAAAAACCTGGAGTCGAAAGCTGACCTCTGAGAAATCTTGATATTTAATTTTTCCTGTATATGCGAGCCCAGACAGTACTGCATTTGCATTGACAAGAGTTTTTTTTAAATTTTGACACCCGTGTCTGTATTAAGCTCATCCGAAGTCTGATCCAGCATTTATCCTTCATTTTGTAAATACTATGGAAATTACGAGGGCTTCCTTGTATTCTAGTTTTTTTTCATAATAGTTAGACCAGAGTTTCATCTATCATCATTTTTCACATGGCTCCTGGGTCCAAAATATCTAGACAGAGCGAACAATTACAAGCACATGCACACACCGAGGTAATGTTTTCCCTCCTCGCCAGCAGAACAATGCTGCCCACCTGTACTATATTTAATGTTTTCCGATTTCATCACTACATACACACTTCCCTTCCATTCATACCTGCAGCATCTCGCCAAATGTCCCTCGCACAACTTGCAGGTAGATTTATTTCAAAGACAACATCATTATGGATTTGATGGGAGTTTAAAAGGTCTTTATACGACATTGTGTTGACTATAGGGGTACAAGAAGAAAAATCAAAGCATTACAAAATTTCGAGTGAGTAGACTAGTGAGGGTGAAGAGAGGGATTGATTGCATTAAACCCTAAAAAAAACTAGAAAAATGTCAAACCCTTCAAGGAGGGGTCCTAAAGGATAGTATTGGGCATACGACTGCTAATTGGAGGGGTTTAGACTGTGGGTGTAGGTAGTCATCGAATAAGTGGATGAGATTCAAAGTCTAGAGAAAAGAATCAAAGCTGTAGCCTGATTGGACAAGATAAGTCTTCAGAGCACTACAGAACTTTAAGAAATTATCTTCAAGCATCATCGAGAGAAAAATATTCTACATTGTGGTTCCCTGAGCTTGGAGCAATCGACCGCCAGATTTTTTGGGTACGGATGAGCAGAGTGCCAGGAGTTTCAAGGTTGTCAGTCTCAGATGTCTTGATGGTAGGTAAGGCTGGAAGACTTTGTTATGTTATGTTATGTTAAATTTAATTTCTATAGAGCACGGCTACTCCTGCGGAGTGTCCCGGCGCTTTATATTTAGCAGCTTATAAAAGGAAAACATAACAGATGAAGACATTCAGAAACAACAAGATAACATAACTAGAGGGTAAAAAGCCACGTTTTTAGGCCTTTCCTAAAAGACAGCAGATTAGAGGTACTGCGTAAGGCCAGTGGCAGAGTGTTCCAAAGCTGGGTAAGGAAGCCTGGGGCAGAAGGAGAAGATATTGTTAAGCATACATAGGTGGTGGAATCTGCCTTTTGTAACTGAGTTAACTTGTGGAATAAAGGTGATTTCATGTCACACAGGACACCCAAGCTTAGTTACATACCTTTTTGGACTGATAACTCGGATGCACCCAGAGAGTCTGCCCAAGACAAAAATGAGTGAGGTGTCCACCAGAAGCAACTGCATGACCTTCAGTATTTGGATCATCAGACAGAGCCATTATAGTTTAATCTATTGCTGTGTAACCTTCCGAAAAAAATAACCAGAAGCATTTCTTTCAAGAGTTTTTCAACTTGATGTGGGTGTGATAGCTAACACGAAATAGGGCAGAAATGAAAGCTGGCAGACTCCTCCTGCCATCGCTCCCACCTTTTTACAGGCAGCACACACACGCTCACTCAGGTTCATAGCACAGTTATAGTGTAGCAGGTGGCTTCAGAAGACTGCAGCAGCAGGGAAGTGTGCAATTGAAACTGGTTATTGTGGAGGATGGCAAGTGGTGTTTTGTATAGCGCTTGGCTACTCCGGAGAGTGTCCCGGCGCTTTATGACCTATAACATAAACAAAGGTGCAGGCGAGAAAGAGGTATGGCCTACTGAACAAATAACCAAGATTTCAGGTCCTTTCTAAAGGCCAACAAATTGGTATTCCTGCGAAGAGCAATTGGCAGAGTATTCCAGAGCTGAGGCGCCAGGTACTTAAAGGATCGGCCCCCAATCCGAGCTCTTCTTATGATTGGGACCGCAGCCAAAGCCTGCGACTCAGACCTTAAAGATCTGACAGGATGATAGAGAGCCAGCTGTTTTTGAATGTATTTGGCCCCGGAGGCGTGCAAGGCCTTGTGAGTCAGAGTAAGAGCTTTGAAAACTATCCGTTTCCGGATATGCAACCAATGAAGAGACTGCAAGAGGTCCGATGTCCTGGCTCGACTGTGTAGGCCAAAAATGGCCTGCGCGGCCGAGTTCTGAGCCGCCTGCAGACGTTGGAGAAGATACTCTGGCAGGCCCAAATACAGGACATTGGCGTAATCAAGCCGCGACCCAATAAGGGCCTGCACCATAATTTTCCTATGCGCCAACGGGAGCAGAGGAAGAAACTTACGGAGCATCTTGAGGAGGCCAAAACATGTTCCAGTGATGCCAAGAATCTGGAGCTTCAGCGCCAAGCAATTATCGATTTTAACACTGAGGTTCTTAGCTATCAAAGATGCAGCCGATGGAGGAAACATAGTTACAGGCCACCAGTCCTGCCAGCTCGGATCAGACCGACAACCGAAAAAGAGCACCTCATATTTATCCGAGTTGCACTAGAGACCGTTTAGCTGGAACCATTTAAAAACCGCCCCAAGGCACTCTCGGATGCTCTCTCCGTCGAACTCAGACCCCTTCCCACAAGTGAAGAGGAGATGGGTATCGTCGGCGTATGATACGATCTGGGCCCCAAAAGACTCCGCCAGTGTCGCCAGAGGGGTCAGGAAGATGTTAAAGAGAGTAGGGCTCAAAACAGAGCCCTGGGGAACTCCGACCTCCAATGGCGGCACTGTCGCAGAGCAAGGCGGGGCCCAGACCGTTTGACAGCGGCCCGCTAAGAAAGATCTAAACCAGCTGAGCACCGTCCCCCACAGACCAATTTCACTGAGTCTGATGAGGAGACCCTCATGGGGGACGGTGTCAAAGGCCGCCGACAGGTCGAGCATCACCAGCATGGCCTTGCCTCCTACATCCAATACCTCCTTGATCGCCTCCGTAACTTCCAACAGCGCCATCTCGGTGCTCAAGTTGGTATGGAAGCCGGATTGAGTAGAATGTAACAGATTGTGGGATTCAAGGAAATTGGAGAGGGATGTTTGTACGTGTTTCTCCACGATTTTGGCAAAAGCTGGCAGGAGAGAAATAGGCCTATAGTTGGCAAAGACCTCCGAATCCAGACTGGGCTCTGGATATGGAGAGAGTTAAATGTCACTGGCATGCAAGGTCCGTGTCAGCCTAATTTGGTTGGAACAGGGTTCTCGATTAATTGAATGACTGGGCAGAAAAGAATGGGTGCGGAATTAAAACTCTACGGTTCCACAAAAACAAATCCTAAATCAAATGACATTCTTCATTCGGTGAGGGGAACTAAACAGTGCTCTGTTTTTATGTAAGAAATGTTGTGTTTTAACAAGTGGTCCTGCAAATGCAAAAAGGCAAAAACCCTGTCTTCTTTAAAGCATACCTCTTAGCTCACCCACCTTTGGCGGCTTCGGGGGGGGCGGGGTCTTACACCCACCCAGGCACCAGTCTCCCTTCTTCACCCACCTGGGCCACTTAGCTGCTAGGTTCCACAATCTTCCCCTGCAGTTCTGTCACTGAACAGCACGCCCCGCCTCCCTGCTGACCCTCCCTCCCACGAAGTACATTGCCTGCTCTGACCCCGTTTGCGCTGTGACCGTCTGGACTAGTTCAGAAGCGGTCGCTCCCTGTGCCCTGCTCCTGTGAGGTATCGTTAACATTATACTTCTCAGCTGCATTGTGTTTGTGCTCTGCCTCACTACCGCCTAAGTTCTCTACATAGCGCTGCAGCGCGAGTACCATTGCGACGCAACTAGGACATTTAAAGAGCTCCTGGGGGACTATTTACACGGCGCTTCAAGATCTGTGCATTGTAACGCTCTGGGGGCATTGTGGTTACGGCGCTTTAATTTTGAACCCTGATTTGAGTAGCGCTATTCTGCAGCTAGCGTAGTCAATTTCCTGAGCCCCAGCCTACCTCCAGTTTCGTTTTTCCCTACGCTGATGCCATCTTACGTTTGTTGTTGTTGGTGCCTCATTGCCTGGCCCCCAAAGCCCGCCCCGCCTCCCTGCTGACCCTCCCTCGCCCCTCCCCCTCCTCCATCCATATATGACAGATGCATTCTCGCGCAGCGTTCATGCGCAGCGATCGTGCCCCAGTTGCGCCGAAGGTGCGCCAAAGGTAAGCCCGTCTACGCCCGTCCGCGCCAAGCCCGCGCCCAACGCCAGACTCCCTGGCCCCCGCACCACCCACCCCTCCCACATTACATAAGACCCCTCCACCCTCTTAGCCCTAAACCCGGCCGACTCCACAACTGCGCCCAAGCCGCTCCTGGACACACCCATGGACCCTTCACATGCAACTCCTGCAAGTATGACGGCACCAAGACCAACTCCTCATCCACTAACACCAAACAGATTTCTAACACCAACCACCTAAAATGCATCCTGCTCAACACCCGCTCGGTCCACAAACACGCCATCGACCTTTGGAATCTACTAGACACCATCTCTCCGGACGTCGCCTTCCTAACAGAAACATGGATGAAGCCTCCTCAGCCCCAGACATCACCATTGCCATCCCGGAAGGCTACAAGATCATCCGTAAGGACTGCACCAAGCAAACAGGAGGAGGCATCGCCATCGTCCATAAGAATTCCATCCGCATATCAACCAGCTCAGACGACAACCTCGCAAGCGCCGAACACCTTCACTTCCAGATCCACACCGACCCCAAGACCACACTCAGAGGCACCCTCCTCTACAGGCCACCTGGACCCCGGGCACAATTCATTGAAGACATCACTGACTTTATCACTCCACACGCCCTCTCCTCTGAGGACTACATTCTACTGGGAGACCTCAATTTTCACCTGGAAAAGAGCAACAACAACAATGCCACCACCCTTCTGGACAATCTCGCCAACCTCGGACTCAAACAACTTGTTAATACCCCCACTCACTACGCAGGTCACACACTCGACCCTATCTTCACCTCCAGTAAACATATCTCCTTCAGTCACACCACAGTTCTCCATTGGACGGACCACAGCTGCGTTCACTTTAGCTACAAAAAGAACACAACCCACAACCATCCTCAACCTACTCTGAGAAGAAACTGGAACAAAATCACCTTCGACCAGATCTCATCATCGCTTCTTCAAAACCCCCCTGCCCACCCTTGGAACCCCAACCAAGCAGCCATCAACCTCACTCAATGGCTAACCAACAGCGCCGACATCCTAGCACCTTTGAAAAAACGTCACATCAAACTAAGCAGCAAAAATGCCTCCTGGTTCAACGATGATCTTAAGAAATCCAAGAAACTCTGTCGCTCCCTTGAGAAGGCCTGGAAAAAAGACCCAAACACCAGCACCAGGGACGCCTTCAAAAACGCCAGCCGCATACACCACCAACTGATCCGGACTGCAAAGAAAGCCGCATTCAAAGATCGACTAGACAACAACGCCCACAACAGCAAGGAATTATTCAACATCCTCAAAGAGTTTACCAACCCCACTGCCAACTCCAACGACATCACTCCCTCTCAAACCCTCTGCGACTCCCTAGCTTCGTTCTTCCACGACAAAATCGCAGACATCCACAACAGCTTCGACAAACAACCCGAAGACCAACCCACACAACCTTCCGCTATACCTTCACCCCCCTTGAACATCCTTAATGACTGGAACCCAATCTCCACTGAGGACACCATCCGCCTGATGAACTCCATCCACTCAGGATCCCCCACAGACCCATGCCCTCACCACATCTTCAACAAAGCTAACTCCATCATAGCACCACACCTCTGAGACGTCATCAACTGCTCCCTCAACTCCGCCACCTTCCCGGAAAGCTGGAAACACGCCGAACTCAGCGCCCTTCTGAAAAAACCCACAGCTGACACCACCGAACTCAAAAACTACCGCCCCATCTCGCTCCTTCCATTCCCGGGCCAAAGTCATCGAGAAAGCCGTCAACAACCAGCTCGCCGCCTTCCTCGAAACCAACAAATCCCTCGACTCCTCACAGTCCGGCTTTCGAGCCAAACACAGCACTGAGACCGCACTCATCGCTGCAACAGACGACATTCGAACTCTACTGGACAATGGAGACACAGTCGCCCTCATCCTCCTCGACCTATCCGCAGCCTTCGACACAGTCTGTCACAGCACCCTGTTACAACGCCTCAGAAACATCGGAATCCAAGGAAAAGCACTGGAATGAATCACCTCGTTCCTTGCCGGAAGGACTCAGAGAGTCCGCCTCCCACCATTCAAGTCGGAGGCTACTGAAGTCATCTGCGGCGTGCCACAAGGATCTTCACTCAGCCCCACCCACTTCAACGTATACATGAGGCCCCTCGCGGCCATCGCACGCCAACACAACCTCAACATCATCTCCTACGCTGATGACACTAAACTGATCATATCACTCACCAAAGACCCTAACACTGCCAAAACCAATCTACATGAAGGAATGAAAGAAGTAGCCGAGTGGATGAAGCACAGCCGTCTGAAACTGAATTCAGACAAAACAGAAGTCCTTATCTTAGGTACCTCCCCCTCCGCCTGGGACGACTCTTGGTGGCCAGAGGCCCTTGGAAAAGCACCCATCCCGACGGACCACGCACGGAACTTGGGCGTCATTCTGGACTCCTCACTCTCGATGACCAGACAAGTCAACGCCGTTTCATCGTCTTGCTTCAACATTCTCCGCATGCTCAAAAAAACATTTCGCTGGATCCCCACCGAAACTAGAAAAACGGTCACCCACGCACTGGTTACAAGCCGCCTGGACTACGGAAACACCCTATACGCCGGTACCACTGCAAAACTTCAGAAAAGACTCCAACGCATCCAGAACGCATCAGCCAGACTCATACTAGACATCCCGCGTAAAGACCACATTTCTGGTCACCTGAAAGACCTCCACTGGCATTCCGCCTCCTAACTCACGCACACAAAGCACTTTACGAACTTGGACCCGAATGCCTCAACACACGACTCTCCTTCTACACCCCCCCCCCCCCGCCAGCTACGCTCTTCCAATCAAGCCCTTGCTGCTGTACCTCGCATCAACAAAACCACCATGGGAGGAAGATCCTTCTCCTACCTGGCGGCTAAAACCTGGAACTCACTTCCCATTCACCTTCGCCTCACTCAGAACCACCTAGCATTCAGAAAGCAACTTAAAACCTGGATATTCGACAAGTAATTCCCCACCCTTCCTCAAGTGCCTTGAGACCCTCTGGGTATGTAGCGCGCTATATAAAATCATTGAATTGTTATCAAATCACGTATCCTTATAGGAATATGCAACCCAGCAACACTTGTAAAAAATGTTTATCAAAGCCATGTGTCCTTCAGATATGCTACGAAACTTAAAATAATGTCATTTATGGGTTTACAAAATCTGGATGCTCCCACTAAAGTTTTGGCATGCAGGAGCCCACATCCTGAAACCTCACCCACCAAACTGCTGCAAATATTTGCGAGAGAAGATAGGAATGTATTTTTCTGCTTCGTCACCAAGATATGTGTTTATGCTTGGACACTGCTTCAGCGTCATGCCTTTGGTTACTTGGCGCCACTCAATATGCGACCTTCGTGGATGGCGTCTTTTAAGTGAAGCCAAGAGAAACATTCATAGAGTCGAAGGGAAACAAACCCCCTCCAGATCGTTTTGCTGAGCACACATGATGCCATATTGTTAGAGGCATATTGAGATTCCAATGTTTTTAAACCATTCTGAATAATCTTGATTCTATGAAGTTGTGCCTTTTAAACTTGCTGGTCAATGGCCCTGAAATGTAAGACTAAACAAGGTATTGTTTGATGTTTAGAAGTACGTGAGTGCTAATTATTGAAGCTGGTAATACCTATAAAACTGAGGGCCCGATGTAGGTGCCCTAATACCGGTCGGAAACGGCCGAATTCGGCCGTTTCCGACCGGTATTACGGTTTCCAGATGTAGGGCATGCATTTACAGAATCTGTATTTTACCGATTCTGTTTTTACCGATTCGGTAAAATTACCGAATCGGTAAATACAGACTCAGTAAAATACCGATTCTGTAAATGCAGATGTAGCTGGCACATGTCAGAGTGCCACAGGGCTTTAAGAATCGGTATTTTACCACCCAATCCTATTGGGTGGTAAAATACCGAATACAGGTGTGCATGCACATGTGTGCATGCACACCAGTGCCATTTGACACACAGACATGCCCCTAGGGCATGTCTGTGTGCCACATGGCACACGTGCCTGAATTCAGGGTGCTAGATGGTGCCAAAGTGACACCCCCTGCACCCTTGCAAAAATCGGTATTTACCGAATCGGTAAATACCGATTTGGTAATGACCATTGATTCCTATGGGCTGCAATGCCCATAGGAATCAATGGGCTTTACCGATTACTCATTTACCTTCAAAATGCTATTCAATAACCTACTTGCGGAGGTCTCCACCTCTCCTATCTTGTATGTCCAGAGATCTCATCTCCGCACACGTTTGTTAGATCTGTCAGCCTTAAGGTGGTCTTCCTAAAAACCTTTTGGCTTGCGGGATCCATTTTTGCTGGACTTATTTTTGTTGGCCTTAGGACTCTGTACACTTTACCACTGCTAACCAGTGCTAAATGGCTTGTGCTCATTCACCTCAAACATGGTTACTGTTAAATAAGCTGGGCGTGCCGCAGAAAATACTCACAAATTTGGAGACAGCCGGCTGGTAAGTTTCTTCCATTTTATTAAAGATAAAGACTGGGAGTACAACTGAATGTCGCAACGGCCTTTTCACATCACATATATATTCCCCCCATTCAAAAGATGCGACCTCCCAGAGAATGCTCCCAGGCTCATTTAAACCAGACACAAGCACAAACATGCGCTCGTGTCAAGTTCAAATGACAACAAGAAAGGTAATGCACACGCGCGAGGTAAAGAAAGAACAAAACATCCATTCTTGTGTATGTAACAGTTACATTGACTTATACCCAATTGGCATATTTAATTTACGTGTAAGTCCCTTGTAGAGTGGTATAGCATATACCCTTGGTCTGTAAATGTAATGCTACTAGTGGGCTTGCAGAACTTATTGTGCCATTAGCTTAAATAGTGCTTCAAAAACATGTCCCAGGCCTGATACTTGCAGCCTGAATGCAGTTTTAAACTGAAATGTCGACTTGGCAAGTCTTAAACTGCACTCTTATAACATATCAGCCACCCCTAAGGTAGGCCCTAGGTAGCACTTAGGGCAGGGTACTGTGTAATGAAAAGGTTGCTCAATTCACATTTAAATTTTACACATCTAGGTAATGAAAAACTCCTACATTTATTATTCACTACTGCAAGGCCTACTACTCCCATGGGATAACACTGGTAATTCCTTATTTAATTTAATAAGCTGTCATTTCCAATTGGGAACAGATAGCTATATCATGTTTAGTGTCTTTGTAATCATGGTGAAAAGCCCTATTTAGTGGTAAAGTTGTTTTGTTATCACAATTTTAAAAATGCCACTTTTACAAAGCGCATTGACTTGAAATAATGTTACCATGAAACCTCTTTTTCCGTATGAATTAATCAGAATTTATTCAGAACATCACATATGTGATTCAGGTAAACAAAATGTAATCCATTTAACATTTTTGGACAAACACCAAACTACGCACTTCCACAAAGACCATCTTTAATACATCCTTCACCAACAACATCTTGTTTTTCATACCAAAACACTCAACCAATCTCTACCATTCTTCTCAAACACCCATTAGTTTCACTTCACACACATTCCAGCAACACCAAACCCTGCCCACATTTCAATATTACATATTAATACAACAACAAACTCAAATAACACCTACACACAGAACAAAAGCCAAACAAGAAAAAATTGACAAATTTGAAAAAATATCAACATTTTTAACAATGATTTGTACACTTGGTTGGCCACAAAAAGGTTCACGGGTTTCGAACACCTCCAGTTATGGGGTTCTCCTCAGGACCAGAAAAATGGAAAAAACACAAAAAACTTTGTCTTACTTTTTGCCAAACCACCAAGAGGCCCTACTCTGGCGCCTCACCCAAAAGAGTCTGCTTACCATAATGGATATGCGAGATCAGCCGATCCCTGCTTCACTATCTTCCAACAACTTACAGAACGACCCTGCAGAAACAACCGTAAAGTCTTAACACACCACTGTCCCAAAAAACTAGTTCTTCATCAGTCAAAATAACTATACTGTATGATTATTAAAAAATTCTTACATTTATTGTGGCCGCCGGTCCGCGACCGACAGCCATTGTGTCATGGGTAAATTTATGGATTTTCAAGCATCAATCCTAAGCCACACTGGGGGACAAGACAGAGAAGGAACCCTACATTAGTTGGAATGATGGTACCGGACTGCAATATGAATAAATCCAAAGGTTGATGTCCACTACCTTTTCTATTTGCTCAGCCCGCAGATGTCTGATATCTTTAATGGGAAGGTTTGCGTGCTTCTTCCTTTGCGTTTCCTGAAAGGAAGAGGTCATAATTAACCATTATACTACTGTGGAGAAGTGTGGCTCAGGAGTTAGAGGCGGCAGACCTGGAAGCTGAGATCGGCCCTGGACCAGGGTTCAATTCCCCGCCTCGGCGGGTCTTGGGCTAAAAATTCCACGGACTCGATAATTCTCGCTCCGGTGCCTTCTCGACTCACGGGTTCACACTCTGCGACTCTGGGCAATAGCTTGCTTAATCTCCACAACGGCCCCTCGCGGCGGGATGCCTGGCTTTCACCTTGTGGATACCCTGCCGGGGTTATCTCACAGGGGAATACCAGGACGGGTTCCCTAAGCAAGCGCCGGGAAACCCACTGCGGGTAGCTGTGCGCTATATAAGCTCAAATACATTTACATTTACATTTACTTTCTCGCTCAAGCCCAAGATATTTTTGGAATCTATCAAAACGCACTTGGTGGACTCTTTTAATGAAGCGAACAGGAAGAATGCTTATTAACCCTGAGCCCAAACCCACTTTTTTTGTTTCTTGAACTTTTACAAAGTTGGCCTTTTTCTGCCCTTAGCCCCAATGAGTATGTAGCTTGGCCTAGGTCACAAGACTAGGTGTAATTGATAGTTAAACTTTGTGAATTTCCCCCAGACAGTCACACAATAGAGGGATTAGATGTGCCTGAATGGGCAATCTTTTGTCAGGATGGGGATGGAGCTTAGCATAGCCCACTTTCAACTGAATAGCCACTGATCTGCCATCACATAAAGGGCCTAACAACCTCTCATTGTTACTGCAGGAAGCTTGGAGCGAAGGCACGGTAGTCAGGAAATTCCATGCACTTCTAAGCCGCTGTCTGGAAGCTTCTCCCACCTTCCAGAACCAGGGCACCAGTTTATAAAAGTAGGACCTTAGACACCAACTTGTCAGTGCACTTATGGACCTATGGATACTCTGCCAGGAAGAAGGACTACTGTACTGCTGAAAGGGCTGCCACTCTACTGGACTGCTCTTCTGAAGGACTGCTGCCCTGATTGTCCTGCTGCTCTGATTGTCCTGCTGCTCTGCTACTATCTGCCTGCGGACAAGGACTGAATATTCAACTTTCACAGGACCTCCAGAGTGACTTACAAGAGCTAGTTTGCTGGCCTCCTGTTCAGGGACACAAAAGGCTTTCTCCATCTTAAACTAGCATCTGGACTCAGCCTGAGTGAGTCCTGACCCTCCGAGTGGTGCCCCTCAAGTCCTGGACCATTGGAAGTGGTGCTAAAGGTGACCTGATAGGCAAAATCCAAAAGTGGGGACTTGGAACATTTTTGTCTTAAAACCTGCTCTAAGAACCAGGAGGAGACCAAGACAAACCTGCTCATCAATCCACCTGAGGTGCATCGCCAGTCAAATTGACTTTGCGGCTTCTCCAGCTACATTCTTCTCCACAGTAGCAAATCCATTTCAGCTGTCCATTGCAAAAGAGGTATCTGACTGTTAGAACCAGCTGTCTCTAGTTGGCAGAGGTATACACTTCTGACAAATAGGGACACACCTTTTCTAGTCAGGGCAAGGGGATCACACCCTTCGATAACCCCTGCTCACCCCCTTGGTAGCTTGGCAGAGCAGACAGGCTTATCTCAGAGGCTGTGTGTTAAGGATTTATGACCACATACAGTAATAAAGTGAATACACTACAAATGGACACAACACAGTAGTATTATAAAAATAAGTATTTTTATATAAGGCTTAGCACAAGACCAAATAACGACAAAAATGTACACAATCTTAATAAATACTCGGGAAAGGGAAAAAGGATAGTTCAAAGGTAGTTTCTTCTTTAGCACAAAGTCTTTAGTATCAAAGCAAATCTTCTTCCTGGAAATACAGTTCTTAGCAACAGGGTAACCCACACGGGGGCTACACAACGTCGAGGCAAAGTTAATCCAAAGGTTCGGCGTCGACCGCGAGGAGCGCTACGTCGAGCCCGGAGTCACACGGACTCCCAACAACACAGTACCTTTGGAAAATGAAGCACACGATGATCAGCGGCGTCGAGCAATCCGGCGTCGCGTCTTCGGTGTCGATCAGGCCTCAGCAGGCGTCGTTGTCGCTGATGCAGTTGCAAAGAGTGAGCAGCGCTCACGGCGTCAAGAGGGCACGAGGGCAATGCGATCAGCAGCGGTGCAGACACAAGGTCCATTGGAGCTGGAGCCGAACTCACTACTCACTGGCGTTGCTGCTGGCGTCGATCGGGCCCGGCGGCCGGCGTCGAGGAAGCGGGACACTTGAGCCATCACTCACGGTGTCGAGCTGGATTCGGCGACGTCCGTCGGCGTCGAGATTGCGGGCTCTTTCAGAGGCGCTGGATTCACAGGTTCCAGCAAATAGCACTTGTAGCAGATGAAGTCCTTTAGCCCTGTGACTTCAGCAGGAGACTGGCACTCTTCCAGTCCTTGGAGATTTTCTTAGCATGCGTGAGAGTACACACACAGTTCCTCTCTCCTGGTTCCTTGGCAAAAATAAAGAAGCACTGCAGGATTCCCCCCAGCAAACAGCACACTGGCAGAAGGGGTAGGCAAGTCCTCAGATCAGCAGGCCTCTTGTCCTTGGTTACAGGGTTCCTTGTCAGAAGTGATCTGAATTCTTGGTTCAGGGGTCCCTCTCTTATACCCCTTTTCGGTTTTGATCCCTTTGTCCATGCAGGGGAATTTCCCAACATCCTGGGTCTGTTGTGGGTGGAGCCAGGCAGAAGCACCTGGCCTATTCATTGCGCAGGGCTGGGTCCTCAGACGCCCAGCAGGAGGTGGAGCCAGCATTGACACTGGCAGGAGCAGAGCTATCGGCCTCCTGGCAGGAGGTGGGGCTAGGATCGTCCATGGCAGGCACAGAGCCATCAGCCGCTTGGCAGGAGGTGGAGCCGGCATTGTATCAGGCAGGGCAGGCTATCAGCAACTACTCTCCCCCTACTCTCAACGCAAATGTCCCACTCATCCCACACTGACTCGTCCAGACCTGTGGAGCCACCCAGCTCCTGTCACACACACGCAAGACCAGCAGAAACCAGAAATGGTTACACAAGAAAATAGACACTTTCTAAAAGTGCTATTTTCGAACCCAGAGTCCAAAAACCATCCACACCAACGGATGCGTAATTAAACCCCGAGTTCAGGGATACCAAACTCGACATTGCACCATGCTCCCCGAGCCTGATTCCAGGAGGCTTCCAGCATTTTTCTTATCAGTAACTTGCAACTATTCCTACTAAGATTTTTTATTTATTCATTTATGATTTATTTAGCATGTATTTAGCACTACTTTAATCAATCATCCTTATGCGCATAGAAAGACAAAGTCCTCTTGGTTCCGGCTCCCACGTTGATTCTTTTTAGTGACCAACCGAAATGCAAAGACTTGTGGTGTATTTTGGACACAACTTAATTAGGGAGAGTCAATCACTTTATTTTTCCCATGCCTCAGTACTTAGTTTGTGCTGGTGTTTGTTGGTGCTGGGCCCTGACACTGTCACTTATTTCGTAACACTGGCGCAACTTTATGACAGTCCACCACAGGGTGGCACTGCCAGTCTATTGTTATAAATAAGCATGTGAGTAAAGTGTTTAACAGTTCGATATACAATTATATCAATAGTAATACCAGGGTGCTCACGCCATTTCAACAGCTTGGATCACCCACTGTAGTCCAAACTTTCAACTTTGTTAAACTGTAATGGTAAGCAGGAGTCATTAATACTGGTATTTAGCAGCACTGGCAAGGACCATAAGTAGCTAAAATCACAGCGGCAGTCTGAGAAAATCTTGAGCACTGCCCCTTATAATATTACAAATCAAGCACTGACCAGCACCGCTGTTTGGCCCACTTCCACGTTCCAGATGCATAATGCTTTGCAATCAATCTTAATGAATTTATATATCATTTTGTAAAGTGTTACTTGCCCAAAATTGTGTTATAGAATATTTTGTGGTATCAAAGACTGTAAAAGGAACTATAGCAGCCTACAAGAGACTACGATTAGCAATATGAGGAAGAAAAGCATAAACAAGCAAACCTGAAAAGTCATGGAAGTGGTGGGGAGCACAGTGGGAGGAAGGGAAAGAGGCTTAATGGGGGGAAATGCAATAAAGCATAAAAATAAGAACGGGGCATGGCGGTGAAACACTTACAGCTGAAAGTGAAAAGAGAGGTAGGAGATGGACTCAGTGAGAAATGAAATTGGGTAAAGGGTGAGGCAGTCAGCGGTATGGGTTGAGGTTCAAGAGGGAGAAAGGAGTGAACGAGAAGTTAACAGGGTAAGTACAAAGACTGGAGACAAAAACTACTTGAGGTAAAATTTCAGAAGCTACATTCGAACATTTTTACAGGATTAGAGAAGGTCCTTCAAAAAATCAGGCTATGTGGAAGAGAGATCCAAAGGTAGGTAAATGCTCCAGAGAATGGCCGTGAAGCAGTTTTGTGTAATATGTTTTGGGGGGGTTCAAGTTTTTGATTATCAATGCTTCTCATACGTTTCCTGCAATGAGAGATTGCCAGGATGAGCAGATGTTTTTAAGGTTCTGTTGCTGTAGGCAGGATTTTAAAGGTGATGCAAATCAGTATGAATTTTAATCTGGCTTCTAGTGGGAGCTACTAGAGATCTTTTAGGACAGTAGATCTGTGTTGAATTTTTATCAGAAATAAGCTTGCCACCTGAATGTAGAATGGTGTACATTTAAGCTAAAGAGGACAAGATAGTGCCCATTGGAATAGCTTTGGCTTAGTTAATTCGCAATAAGCCGGGGCCTAAACTACAGTGCAAACTCTATTGCATGCAGAAAGGGTTAAAACAAAATCGAGGAGCAAAAGTTAGCTCTTGAGGTTCTTGATGTGTGTCCAGTTTATAAGGACATGAAGAATGAGGCTGATTCACCAACAGAGCAACTTTAATTTGTAGACCATAGTGGGTAGAAAGCTGTCAATGTGTAGCTCAAAGAGTTTAGAATACTCCGGTCATCTAGTACGAATTGATTCATTTTTTCCAGATTGAGTCTAAGAAAATTCAAGTGCATCCATTTGTGGTGGAAAGCAAAGTTGTTTTGTGTTAAATAAAATGGTTTCTGTCTGCAAACAGAGCTGCTTTTGTACTACAGCCTAAATGCATTCCTGTCAATCACTCAGCTGTCACACGAATCATGATATTGTTGCACAATAGCTTGGTGCAAGGTGAAAATAGAAACCAGTAATACAGAAAGATGTGACCTTAGCTAGTGTTACCATTGCTTGTACCCATTCTTCCACTGAATAAGCTATGAACATTATAACAGAAGAGGAAGAAAATTGAGCTGGACTTTATCTGGCCATAATAAGATGACCAGGACTGTTGATAATCATCTGAATGGAACTCTCTGGCACTGAGAAATGAAAGAGCTAGGGCCTTATTTAGTCCTGGGAGGAGGGCTACCAAGTCACACGGGCTTAGGAGAGTGCATCTTCAGGGGCCTTGCTTGGCAAGTTTTTAAGATTCCAGCTGAGAAGAAAATCTCATTGAAATTCCACAATGTGGGGTCATGACTGACTTGGTGACTTGTTTTTGTTTTTTAAAGACAAACCACCAACACCCTCCTCTGGAATTTTCTCCAAGCGTCTGTGCAGAAGTGATAGTTTTTTACCCCCCAAAAACAACATTGTGGGAGCAGTCTAAATAGTACAGCCCTTCCAATGCCCTGTAGTAAGAAGGTCTGTGGTGGTTGGCCTGCCGGTAAGGTGGTTTCTTTCAGTAGAGCAAGCTAAACTGCCACCATCAGCAGAGCAGTGCCAAAATGCCTAGAACAGATGGAGGAACCAAGATGTGTGCAAACCTGGGCATCCACCAATTTCTAGAAGATGTCCTATTATTGCCCACCTCTAAACGAGCCCCTGTTGTGGCCACAGCTGGTATTGAAAAGAATGTTGACTTTCCTATTCTCCTCAGTGTCTTGGTCCAAGGAGTACATCCTTTGCCTGGACTCTGCCTCCCATCCCCACCAAGGATTTTCAATCTTTGTTCATCTCCGACCAACTGTTGTCCACTCCTTGAGCCACCATTCCCTACACTTTCCTCGCAGGCCAGAGACTATCATGACTCAATACCTCCACTTTTCTATCGAAAGTGAGAGAGAGAAAGAACCTTTAGACATGGGGGAGGTCAGAAAACATACACGTATCTTGTGTGGCACAAGTACAAAGCAAATACAGGGAGATGATGGACGTAGCGCTGAAACTTTTCAGACACTCGCCCCCGTCACAGATCTGGGTTGATTCTATCATCTTTCTTTAGCTCACTTCGCCACCTCAGTTTAGACCCAGCTATATGCAAATCAGTCTTGACCCTGTGCCTCATGGGAACAGTCCAGCCCACACTGCCAAGCCAGGTCTTCCCTGAACCGGAAACAAGCCCCGGTTTCTGGGTAATACCCTTCACCAGCCAGGCTAGTGTGAATCCAGTTGCAAAGTGAGCAAGGAACCAACGTCTGGGCATACCCTGCACAAGTACAAGCCTCTCCGATTTGCAACAGCACAGAAAGGAGATTGCACCAGGGAGGACGGGTCAA
This sequence comes from Lissotriton vulgaris, assembly GCF_964263255.1. Lineage (NCBI taxonomy): Eukaryota > Metazoa > Chordata > Amphibia > Caudata > Salamandridae > Lissotriton > Lissotriton vulgaris. The sequence continues at coordinate 441,083,986 of NC_141693.1, forward strand.
AAAACACATACATCTGCTTTTGAACGATTAATCAAAAGCATTTTCGTGAGTTTTAAGAACAACAGCAACATAATAGAAAGAGAGAAAAAGATGTTGGGCATTTTAAAATAGTTCACCAATAAGGAGATTTGTTGGCTTTCGGTGGGCCTGTTTTCTTATCGTTGACTGTGGACAACATGTCATAGTGATGCTTAATTAAAGCAACATGAGAGGGAGTATGTATGCCCAGTCCCGTTTTTGGTAATTCCATGGACATGGTTCTAATAGTAAGTGGCATGAATTTTAAGACTCATCTGATTTAACCAAGAAGTGTATTAATATCATCCCACTTAGATCTTTTTACTGCTCACGCCCATCAGGCACTGAAGGGAACCTGCCACTTCGGCAGGAATATCGTGGGCATGTGACAGAAAATTGCAAGATATATTGATGGGATAGAAGAGGCGAAATGAGCACAAGAAAAGCTGTGACAATGTTTGGTAATGAACATAAAAATGTAAAGAGGGGCAAAGGGTAAAGTGATTCACCCATGTATTAATGGGAGAAGTTTCATCTGGTACTTGGGAGACAGTGATGGTTGGAGAAAAACATGATCGTCCTGATGACCAATGATATGCATGGTAGTCTGAGTGGGGATAAGATTGGCATCTAGGAGTCCAGAACAACAGGAAGGACTGAGACAAAGATACACCAAGAGTAATTGGCAAAGGGAAACATGCACTTCAGGAGGTCAGTGAAGTGAGGTTAGTGATTGGCTCAGAAACCTCATTTGACATACAGTGTTGAGGATAGACAAGCAGTTTGGGCAGCGATATCAGAAGGGAGGAAGGGGTTGGAAATGTGTTAGTCTGTCGCCTTATACCATGTTACATTGCATTGTGCGTCCCTTGAAGCACGCAACACAACTTCATCAATGCACAATGGCTGAAAGGCATAATGTGGGTGCGATATGTTTGCAATACAGCTGGCAATGTATATACAATTCTATCTTTTACTGGTAGTGCTAAGAAACCTATTGGGAAGGTGGTTCTTTTATGGGGGCCCGGACCCCCAGGTTTGTTTTTTTAACAGTAGACAAATAACAAATGAAAGAAATGCAGAAGAAGAAGTTTGAGAAAGACAGGCAAACATTCAGAAAGCTTGAAAATAGGGATCAAAAGAAACCTACAAGAGTGATAGAAAGTGTAAGGGTAATCAAGAAAGAGCACTAGGTAGAATCAAGAACAGACAGTGTTGGTGTTCGGCAACCTCGATATTCGGGGGCGCCACTGGGGGCTACTAATAAAAAACTAATAGCAATTGAACTTCATTTTTTTACAGATTGGGTGCCGACCAAATCCACTAACTCCCCCTCGTGCTTTATGTCTTTTTGTTTTCATATTAGCTGGGCTTCGCTCCACCGCTCAACCACCAGTTCTAAATGATATTTTATTCCGTGACAATTTCTTGGTACTTGACGATCTGAGGGAATTTGACATCTGAAAACGTTGATCATTTTTCCTATCATTATCAGGTGCTGTTACATATTTATGTACAAAGGTCGAATAATCCGATCATTAACAAAAAAGAACGGTGTATATGAGATTTTAAACTTCCCCTTGCAGGAAACTTTGTTATTCGAGAGTTTAACTTCTGACCCCATCAGCGCACACACCCATTTGCTGCTTGGCTACAGCAGCCCAGCAGATCATTTCCTCACGCCAGATGTCCAGCAAATGAAGGGAAGCATTTCCGGCAACAGAAAATAGTGTGTTGTGCAGCTACTGCCGTACAGCAGCAAACTCCCCCCCCCCCTCCAGCTGTAAGAGCATCCCAAGGGCCCTCCCGCCGTTCACCTTCTCCATCAGCTATGGACACCAAGACATTCCTGGTGTTAGAACGGCCGCAGTTTATTAACTTCATAAGCTGGTAGAAAAGTTATCAGGTTAGCATCGGTCAAAAACATGCTCAGCTCTTTGTTTAAATTGCATTTCAGGTAATGCATACAGTGCATACTGGCCCACGCTGTAATCTTACATTTATTGCATATTAATAAACACAGTAATTACCAAGCCCCGCATAATCTGTCATGCATCATCCTTCAAATCATATGTCTCTTTAATGGTTGTCAGAAATCCTTGTTTGTCATCTGCTGTGATAGCTTCTCCTTCTGTCAATTACTTGGTACAGCGGGTGTTGCATCAAGGCTTCCTTTGCTGCGGAATGTCTGGTGTTTGATGGCCCTTTGGTCATGCCTGTGCTGCAAGTGCTGTGTCTGCCCAGCGCTGACCATTTCTTACTCCTTTTGTTTGCCCTCAAGTGTCTCTGCAGTGGGGCATCCCCAGGACCTTCTTTGGGCAGTTGTTCTTTTATGTCCTTGTGTCAACATATTTATTGTTAAAGATTGTAGCTCCCCGCTACCCTGGTGGTGGTCTACTGACCTCTGACAGCTCCCCCCAAGACTATGAGAAGCCTAGAAGCTCCAACACCCCTACCATGTTCAGAAGAAACATGGCGAACCCTACACCAGACTGTTGTACCTTGTCGTCTGCTTAATAACCTGGCCTCTTTTGGTTGATGGGACTATGCCTCATGAATTCCCAACCCATATCTTTGCAGAACTTGCTCATTGATATGTTTGATTTCCACCTAGATCTCTCAACCTCTCCTTGGCTCACAGGTCATGGCATATGGTGTTATGATTTCTGACCATACTATGTCCGCTGGGGGCACCAGCCATGATATAGTTGTCAGGTGCGCCCTGATGGCTTTCTGCCCCATTGCAGTGGGATCATTGCCCCCAAAATGAATGAATATATAGTCGGGTTTCCCATGTGCCTGTTGTGCGTCCAACATCACCAGAGTAGGCTGGCCCTACTTCATGCCTGGCTTGCACAGCCACATAACCTTGGTGTTGTGCAGCCATATGCCGCCATACATCTTCCTGCCCAGTGGCGGATCCTCCATGGGGGCGTTTGGGCACCGCCCCACTGCTTTCTCGCCGTGCGAGAAGGCAGAAACAAATAGTAGAATAACTACCATTTGTTTCTGCCTTCTCACACGGCGAGAAAGCAGAAGTTTCTGTTTGGGAGAGTGGGCGGCGTTACTTGAGGGCAGGGGGAGTGGCTTTCCCACTGTTGTTAATACTGTCTGTTTGGGCAGCCTGAGAGGCTGTCCTAACAGACAGTATTAACTGTATTAAGAACAGTGGGCAAGCCGCTCCCCCCTGCCCTCGAGTAACCCCTCCCACTCTCCCTGCTCTCTGTATGTTGTAGGCAGAGAGAAATGACGTGGTTGGAGCAGCCGGCCGAACCAATCACAGCGCTGTGCTGTGGTGGAGGGGAGGAAGGCTGCCTGCAGCCTTCCTGCGTGACGACGAGTCGAGCAGCACCATGGGAATTCAAAAGAAGAACGGGACGGCACCGCGGGAGTCGGGAGTCTGGAGTCGGAACTTGAAGCCGGGAAGCCGGGAAGGTAAGTTAAGTTTGACTTTTATAGTTTTATATTTATTGTATTCATCCAGACTTCCCCCATCCCTTCCCTCCGCAGCGCGGCAACACCATTTCCACCCCCCCACCCGTAATGCCGGCTGTGACTGGCCAGAAGCCCTAAGGTGCCAACTAAACCCTGGCTATTTCTGTATTTTACTACATCAATAGCTGTCAACGGGCCATTTTCCTTCCCTGTACCAGGTCCCCTGGCATCCCCTAGTGCTACGCTTTTTGCTAGGATGTTTATATGCCACTTAAAACAGATTCTCTATGTCGGTAAATGATGTAAAAGGCATCTGTTGCTGTTTGTAAACGTTTAACAGGAAGCAGTGTGTGTGAACGGGAATTCTACAAGTGTCGTTGTATAGTAATGGCACGTTGCCTGCTGGATGCAATGGCATGTGTAAGTGAGAGAAGCCAAATACTTTAATTGCTGACTATTACTTCTGTTCTGTTACTGTAAAGGTGGATGAAGAGCCCAGTAATGTAAACCATTAAAGACCTCTAGTTTATTACAAAGAAAGAGTAAATTGTGGACGTGAAGGACTGGGTTCTTTTGGACCCAGCGGTGCCAGGGCACAACACCTGAAACCTTCGTGGGTAACCTGCTCCGGCGTACAAGTCACAGAGACACGGGACACTTCCTTCGGCGTCAAAGATTCAAGGTTTATTTGCTGCAGGGAACACAGAAGTCACAGGAAGTACCATCAAGTGTAGTTCGGGGAGACTGCTTCAAATTGGTTCTGTGGATCGCTCCTTTTATACAGTTTTTACCCATAGGATAACATTGAACACAAAAGTTTACAACCCAGTTCCCACATTTAGCCCCCAGAGGGGTCGCTTTGGTCACTTTGAAATACATGAGGTCCGGAACATAAGTGCGGAAACATTTGGCGGTTCCCAACTGTAAAAACCATCTTCCCACCATTAGCAAATTCCAATCAGCAGTAAAATAGATCGAAATAGGAACGAAGACAGGTGCAGAGGAAGACGGAGACAGTGGGGAGATCGGAAAGGGTGTAAAAGGGGGAGGTATCGAGGAACACGAGATACAGGCATCAAAGGGACGTGCCTAATGAGATGCACGGCTGAGACAATAGTCCGTGCGGCAAGATGAGCCTCGAGCGGCGCCATCTGCCTTACAGCAGCAACCCCCTCGTCATAATGACACTTACAAAGAACATGTGTCTTCCGCAAATATCTTGGGAGTCCCAGGGTCGCGAAGCGGACAGCGTCCGTTCGCTGGCTACTTGAGGGCAAGAGACAAAATGGATGCCGTATCTAAGATGGAACCCGTGGGTACAGAGAAAAACCCACCTAACAAACGAACGGTTTAAGTTAGCACAGCGAAACTGCGCACACTTACTAAACTCGTCATTTGCGGTTCATAGATACCAGACTCGACCATATTCGTGCGAGTCGAAAACACCACTTACAATTGTCACGGAACCTCAGACGCTCCTTTTGCCCTCATGTAGGCAAGCACTAGTCGGAATCATACTCGATATTCATCAGACCATCAAGATGTTGCTGCAGCATAGCTCTGTCCAATCGAGTCCCCTTGGTAACAGATGGTTGTCTCATACACGTTGTAGCACAGAGGCCACATAAGGCAGGACCACACTGCACACAAAGGCAACACGTGAACAGGAACACTACCACAACTCCGATGATCATCAGAATTTTCCAACCCCAAGTCGACATCAGGCCCCAAAACCATCCAAGTAGCGTCCAATCCCCTACATCCACGTGTATGGATTCGGAGATCTTATGCAACCTCGAAATGGCTTGATAGACGGTAGGAGCATTATCTGGAATGAAAATGCAGCAGCTCGAATGGATCACCTTACATACCCCACCGCGATCTGCTAAAATGACATCTAAAACCATACGGTTTTGTAACGTCATAAGTCTTTCCGCCTGAAGTTCTGTGGTGATATTACCGAGGGCACTGGCAGTAATATTAGCTGTCGATTCTACCACTCGAGTCAACTGTCTCAGGTTCCTACTATTAACCATAGGTCCCCAAAACGGGAGGAAACCCTTGAAAAAGTCTCCTGCCTCTTGACCGGCAGTGTCTTCTTCGCTAATTACGCCTCGTACAACTCTAGTCTTATGATAATCGGCATCTACAGTGAACGTCGGAGGCAACAAATTTGCAATGAAACATGTGCCCATGAAGTCTGCGGGCAACCATGTGTATGCACGATCATAACAGATAAAGTATGTACCCTTGGCGGCCAGAAACACAGGGGACGAGAACATCGGCAGAATGTAGTTTTCAGTGCAAGCACTTGCTCCAAGCCGGGCTTGCGATCTTCGACCACGACCCATAAGACACAAATTACCAGTGTGGGGTACGACCCATATTGGAGGCGAGCTTTTAAGCTGCTTTTCACTAGTGAACATACTATATTCCCCTCTACTTAGGACCTTATAGGCTTGTACCTCTTCTTCAGGGATAAGAAAAGGGTCATGGATCTCATCTTCCATATCCTCTATTGCCATCGATAGCAGCTTCTGATACGAGGTAGGACCAGAGTAGGGGGAACGTTGTTCTTGAATGGGGTGGAAACCCAGTGCGCTTCGAAACATTGTTTGGAATGCTCGAGCTGACCCTTGGGAACTATACGGTAACACCAGATATGGGATTCCCTTATCCGTAGTATGTGGCATCAACCCACACACCCAACAATTAGTAGTGTTAACCACTAACTGATGCTGATGGAGGAGCTGAATAAAGGAATTGTTGCGGAATTCTACACGTCTAGCCTGCTCGTGTTCCGGTAACATGTGAAAGGAATGAGGAGAAGCAGTGGTGGTAAGATTAGGGTAAGGAGTAGGAGTAGGGGTAGCAGGTAAGAAGTAAGACATCGTGTAATACACCCCACCCGCCAATAATGCAGAAGCAGTCAAAAACAATACAAACAATTGGAATATGAAACATTTGGTACGACTGAGTTGCTGCAGCTTGAATCTATGCGCCTGAGCTCCTTCCAAATCATTCAGCTTCGAGAATGCCATTCCCTACGACCGTCCGCAACGTTTCTTGACGCACTTCGTTCTGTGCAGCAATAGTCAATCCCCAGGAGTTCCTAGGAACCGACGGCCTTTAACCTAGCGTCAAGACCTACTGTCCAGAAGGAAGTACGCGCGCGGCCCTACGGCCTTCAATACATAATATGTATATATATAAGCACAATGTCTCTCAGCTGTGGAAGTAAAAAGATACAAGGAAGAAGCTTGATATATGTACAAAAAAATTTTCAACGATATGAATGTTCAAAACTGATCACGGGAAATCGGGGATAATGCAGTTGTCAATTTCAGCAAAGCAAGAAAATTTTATTTGTCCTTAGTGCGAGATCGCAAAGAATATCGATGTTTCCCGGGACGTGTCTGCTCGTCGAACAAAGGATCCGTTGAAGAGACAGCGTCCTGCTGATCAGTTGGTTGATCTGGTCTTGAGTCTTTTGCTGACAAGTGTTCAACAGTGGCTTTCTGCTGCGCTGAGAGTTCTCCAACAAGCTGTGCGTCGCTGAAAGGTACAAACGCCGGCAATGTTTCTGTTTCTGTTGACGCAATGCCTTTCCTTACCCACGGGTCTGCCGACAAAGGAATAGGGACTCGCTTACAATGGGTAGCATGTACCCAATTTTTCCGCCCCTCGAGACGAACGGCAGTCCTCGTGGCCAGGAGCACCTGGTAAGGTCCGGTAAATCGGGGGTCCAGATTGTTCTTGCGTGAAAAGTTGCGTGTTACTACCCAGTCTCCGGGCTGGAGCTGGTGGCCTGGACCCTCCGTCTGCGTCGGCAATGCGTCGTAAACCTGTTGGTGAATTAACCTCAGTTTAGCAGTCAAGTCATGTAAGTAGTCAATCAACATCGGATACTCAAGATCAGAAAATATTCCTGGCCTAGGAACCCCCCACACATTCGCAGGACGGCCGAACACTATCTCATAGGGACTAAGCCCTATTCGGGAGTGTACAGTCGCCCTAGTTGACAGTAATGCTAGGGGCAAAGCGTCAGGCCACGAAAGACCAGTCGTAGCCTGAATCTTTGCTAGCTTTAGTTTAAGGGTGCCGTTGTACCCCTCAACCAATCCAGCTGACTGGGGATGATTGGCGCTATGGAATTTTTGATTAATTCCAAGGCCCTTACACACACTCTTCATCACACTTCCAACAAACTCACTTCCGTTATCTGACCATACGACTCTAGGCATTCCATACCGAGGAAAGTATTCCTTCAGTAGGATTTTCGCAGTAGACAAAGCAGTATTGTCTTTGAGGGGATAGGCCTCGATCCATCGGGAGAATGCGCAAACCACAACCAAAACGTATTTCAGGTTATTGCATCGCTCCATATGGATGAAGTCCAATTGAATCACCTCAAAGGGATATGAAGGAGGAGCAAAACTGCCAGGGGGAGTTGGGGTTCCTTTGCCAGGATTGTACATTATACACACCATACAATTCTTCACCAGACGTTCAGCACATTTCGTAATTCCATCATTCTTCCACACAGCAGCCAGCAACTTGCAAATGCCTTTCGCGCTAATATGTGCTAACCCATGTGCCATTGTCACAACGGCCAGCACATACGCATCAGGCAACATCCATCTTTTCTGATCCGACAAATCAATCCAACAACCATTCGCATCCAACTTTCCCGTACTTTCTTTCCACTTCGTCTTTTCAGTCTCAGTGGCCTCATTCTGAATTACTTTCACACTCTCTATGGTATCTTCACACATACTTGATTCTGCAGGCCACCTAACCGAACTCGTCACATACATTCGAGTGCTAAGGTTCCGGGCAGTCTCCTTAGCAATCTCATCTGCAAACGCATTACCACGACCAACATCATCTGTCACTTTACGATGCGCACTACACTTAACAATCGCAACTTGTGTAGGCAAAGTCAATGCATCCAAAAGATCGTTCACAAGCTGGCCATGCTGTATCTTCGTACCGTGCGACGTCAAGAAACCACGCTCTCGCCACAATCGTCCAAAACTATGCGCTACACCGAAAGCGTACTGGCTATCGGTGTACACATTCACACGTTTCCCTTTTGCTAACACACATGCTCTAGTGAGAGCAATCAGCTCTGCAGCTTGGGCAGAATTCTGATTCAATCTTGCAGTCTCAACAACAGTATTCAACGTTACAACAGCATAAGCAGTAGTCACATCGCCATTCGGCAACTTAAAACACGACCCATCCACATACAGAGTGCCATCCGGATCTTCCAATGGGGTGTTTTTAAGGTCCACTCGACCTTTTGTTTCCTCTTCTGTCCGCAAGTAACAGTCATGTTCTGCTACTTCATCTGACTCTGCAGTAATTGGTAACAAAGTTGCCGGATTTAGGACATTACAACGTTTTATCTGAATGTGGCTTGCCAAGAGCGTCAATTCGTACCCAGACAACCTCGCACTCGTCAAGTGCTGAGTTTTCGTTCTATTTAAAAGAGTATCGACTGCATGCGGAACCATCACCGTAAGCATATTATCCATGACCAATCCTGCTGATTGTCGGATGGAGACCGCAGCTGCCGCAGTTGCTCTCAAACAACTCGGCAATGCTCTAGCTACTGGGTCTAAGGTCGAGGAAAAATATGCACATGGACGCTGTTTACCACCAAAAGGTTGCGTTAGAACACTCAAAGCACAACCTTCCCTCTCGTGAACATATAACGTGAACGGCTTGCTGTAATCAGGGGTACCTAACACAGGAGCCGAACACAATGAATCACGTAATTCAGAAAAACTTTTCTGACATTCTTCCGTCCATGGTAAAGGAGTTGAAACATCCTTGCACGTAAGAGCCACCAATGGTTTCGCTAGCAATGAAAAATTTGGAATCCATTGCCTGCAGTACGACGTGATACCTAGAAAGGCACGCACATCTCTTTGGGTGTTTGGCACAGCCATTCGCGCAATCGCTGCAATTCTCTCTGGGGTCAATCTCCTTCCCTCCTTTGACAATAAGTGACCTAGATAGGTTACTTCTTGACAACAATATTGGAGTTTAGAAGGTGACACCTTGTGATTTAACTCACAGAGATGTTGCAGCAACGACACCGTAGCAATTTTGCAAATGTCCTGAGTATCGGCAGCCACCAATAAGTCATCGACGTATTGGATTAAAGCCGCACCAACCGGCAACCTAAACGCATCCAGTTGACCCTTCAAGGCTTGACTGTAAATCGATGGACTTTCACAGTAGCCCTGAGGAGCGCGTTTGAACCGGAAGCTACGTCCACCGAGAGAGAAACCGAAAAGGTCCCTGCTCTCTTCGGCAATCGGGATGCTGAAAAATGCATTTTTCAAGTCAACCACCGAAAACCATGCAGCAGTAGCTGGAATCAGAGTCAGTAGCGCCGTGATGTCAGGCACAACAGGAAATTGAGGAACCACAATTTTGTTTACCTCCCGTAAATCGATAACAAAACGATAAACAGGCGGTTTGGTAGGATCAGATGGTTTAAGAATGGGCAGTACAGGGCTATTGCACACGTTTCCCCGAGTCTCTTCAATAACATCTTTCTCGATCAGATCATAAATGATCGCTAACAAAGCTCGTTCACCATCAAGAGAGATACGATATTGGGGAATACGCGGCAACCGCACATTCGATTTCAACTGAACAACATAAGGGGAGATATCAAGTAGGCCCACATCATTTGGACCCGTCGCCCACAAAGACGCGGGAAGAGAACTCAATTCCGGTGGAAGTTTATCGAGGGACAAATACATGGGAGAGACTACCCTCTCTCCTAACGTAAGCTTTACACCCGCGGGAGAACAATACAAAGTTGCATACAAACGTTTAAGCAAATCCAGGCCCAAGAGATTTTCACCACAACCAGTGGTCAAAGTCAGCGGAGCTTGGAGCTCACGTGGCCCAATTTGAAGGGGCAAAGGGCGCGAAACTGGATTGCTAACGGGGGCGCCAGAGAATCCAACGGATACATTTGTTAAGCCAGACAAAGGTGCGCCAGGGAGTTTCGAATGCATGATAGAACTTTTCGCTGCACCAGTGTCCAACAGAAAAGGCTCAACGACGCCCGATGTAGCAACTGCGACGTAAGGCCCTCTCTGATCAACCGGAACTGATACCACTCCCTCTCCTTGTCTTTGGCTGTCCTAGTAATTACTGTCGTCAGTTCCCTGATCGACGTAATAATCGTCTACATTGTACTGTGCAGATCGTCCTTGCGACGATCCACGTTGATCAAAACAGTTATTAGAATTTGATGAATTGTCAGAGCGATCATTCTGAGCACCACGACCTCTACCACGTGATGCGTGCTGCGAGCCACCACGACCTCCTTTAGACGAATTACCACTGTTACGTTCATTTAAGGCAGGGCAATTGAATTTAATGTGTCCGTCCTGTCTACAATAAGCACATTGATTGTACCCTAACGAGGATCTTTGGAAAGAGGAATCATTACGCGGCTGTGATCGATTCGATTGCGACTGTGATCTATTCTGTTGGGGCGCATTCTGATTGGAACGTGGCGGATACGCTTGTTGTAACAACACTTTAGTTTTTAGGTCTTTCGTCTTTTTATCAGCACGGTCATTCTCCTCTTTCTCTCTATTCTCGTAATATTGTGCCGTAGCCAATATCTGAGCTGAGGTAGAAACGGCCCATGCACTTTCCGAATTCTTTAATTTAGTGCTCAAATCGGGCAACAAGTTCGACACAAATTTATCCACAAACAACCTCTGTCCACCCTCAGTACCCATATCCTGTCCACTATGGTCAATGAATGCTTCCTCAAACCTCGTAAAGAAGTCGGAAACACTCTCATCTTTCTTTTGTTTGCAAGCGGACAGTTTGTCCCAATTTACCCTCATAGCTGGCATAAGCGTTTTCATTAATGTTATTATCCGCTGAGGAAGAGCAGTAATCAATTGATCGGGTTTAGTAGCAGCCACTTGTCCAGCATCTGCCGCTGTAATGGCAGCCCAATCACCACCTAATTCATTTGCGTGATCTTGGTGACGAATCTTAGCCCATACCGGTTGCGGTACGACGTTGCCAAACAACATGTCGATATCGGCAAGATTCATTATCGTAGCATCTACGAGCTGCGATAATTCCTTATAATACCCAGTAGGATTTTTACGAGGATCGGGCAAAGATTGTTTCACCTGAAGCACTTCCGATCGTTTCCATGGGAGGTGTATCCACACTCTCTCAAAATGTGCCACTACCGGTTGTGCAGCATTAGGATCAGCTGGTATCCAAACCGGCGGAACTTCACGCATAGGATATTGGCCAGACTCGTCTTGTTTTTCAATATCCTCAACAAACAGTGCATGAGGAATAGGAGCGGGGCGAAGAGAAAGCAACCGCTCAATAGCCCGTCGGACATTAGTATCCACTATCAGTCCAGTTGCGAACTGAAGCCGGAGCTCGGACAGGGCGGTCAGCACCTCGTCAGGCGCATCGGCCGCTATCTGATCATGTAGGAACTTGCACATTTCGTCAAACACATATCTCTGAGTTGGTATGTTGAATTGACTAAACGTTTCAAGAACAACACGGGGTGGATTTCTCTGAGGATTTACCATCCAACCCATCGCCATATTATATAGCGCAACACGTTCTCTGTTACCAGGAAGCTGACTACGTCTCTGAGGACCATCAGAACCAGCAGACCCATGAACAGGTCCGAGCGACTGAAAGAAACTTGTCGCAAGGGGAGAATTACGATTACGAGTAGAGGGAGAAGAGTAAGACACAGGACTAACAAGAGAAGGAGTAGAAACAGTAGCAGCAACAGGGGTTAACAACACAGGAGCAGTAGCGGGAGCAGGAGTATGTGGAAGCGGAGGAGCAGTAGGAATAGAAACAGACAAAGGAGCAGGAACAGTCGGAAGAACGGGTGCAGGTTGAGGAACAGGCGGAGGAACAATAGGTGGAAGAACAGGTACGGCAGGGACCACAGGAACTGCGGTACCCTGTACGTACGGAGGTGGCGACTTCATAAGATAGGACATTAAAGGATCCTCAACTGCCTCTTCCTTCTTATCCGACTCCGTAGGCAAAGCAGGATAGCATTTATCTATGGTCATACGCTGTAGCCTCTCAAACACTTCCTTATCCTTATCCTCCTTATCACGCTGAAACTGCTCAGCTTTCTTCACTATGGTAGCAACATTATCTCGCTGACTACGTTTATTCTGTCTGATTTCTTTCTGTCGGGCTTCTTTGCGCCACAACCGAAAGGCATCAAACATGGCCGGCCTTGATTTACGTTCGAACAACTTTATTTCCAGATTATCTAAGATCGACGCTTCGAAGCTACCGTGAGGTGGCCAACGAAGGTCGCCGTCTTTCTTTGTATATTTGATCCAATAATCGTTAAAAGCAATCGGGCCTAGCCCATGTTTGCTATATAAGTCATAAGTAGGAGTTCCAACCGGAGGTATCGGACACGAGTCCTCCAGCAGGGAATCCGCACCACAAGGTCTAAAACAACTGAACAAAGTACTGCGACCAGGCATCTTGCACGCTAGCCGAGTTTCACAAACTTCAAGGGTTACGGGATTTACCAAGTCCCAGCAAAGAACAAAACCCTCGGTTTTTGGCGGCTGCAGTCGTCAAACAAATACAACAACAAAGTACGCTAGCAAAGTGTCACCGACAAAAACACTCACACAGCGTTAACAACAAAGACACTCGCTAAAGTGTCAACAACCAAGAACTCTGGGAGCGACCCACAAATACTTAACTCAAAAGATCGATGGCGTCCTCAGGAAGGCCCGTCAATCGTCTCGCTATACCAAGGTCTACGCCAGGCGCCAAAACAGGTCTACAGTCAGGGCAGCAGTCCGTCGCAGCCGTCAGGAGGCGGGAATCTTCGCGGGAAAAGTCTTCGGGCCACTTATTTCGACAACAGGATCGATGAAGCGGGGTGCACCTTCCCTCGGAGATTTCACACGAAGTTCCTCACGATCGTCGGGCTTGGACCGGTACCACTGATGCAGCCCCACGTTGGGCGCCAAATGAAGGACTGGGTTCTTTTGGACCCAGCGGTGCCAGGGCACAACACCTGAAACCTTCGTGGGTAACCTGCTCCGGCGTACAAGTCACAGAGACACGGGACACTTCCTTCGGCGTCAAAGATTCAAGGTTTATTTGCTGCAGGGAACACAGAAGTCACAGGAAGTACATCAAGTGTAGTTCGGGGAGACTGCTTCAAATTGGTTCTGTGGATCGCTCCTTTTATACAGTTTTTACCCATAGGATAACATTGAACACAAAAGTTTACAACCCAGTTCCCACATTTAGCCCCCAGAGGGGTCGCTTTGGTCACTTTGAAATACATGAGGTCCGGAACATAAGTGCGGAAACATTTGGCGGTTCCCAACTGTAAAAACCATCTTCCCACCATTAGCAAATTCCAATCAGCAGTAAAATAGATCGAAATAGGAACGAAGACAGGTGCAGAGGAAGACGGAGACAGTGGGGAGATCGGAAAGGGTGTAAAAGGGGGAGGTATCGAGGAACACGAGATACAGGCATCAAAGGGACGTGCCTAATGAGATGCACGGCTGAGACAATAGTCCGTGCGGCAAGATGAGCCTCGAGCGGCGCCATCTGCCTTACAGCAGCAACCCCCTCGTCATAATGACACTTACAAAGAACATGTGTCTTCCGCAAATATCTTGGGAGTCCCAGGGTCGCGAAGCGGACAGCGTCCGTTCGCTGGCTACTTGAGGGCAAGAGACAAAATGGATGCCGTATCTAAGATGGAACCCGTGGGTACAGAGAAAAACCCACCTAACAAACGAACGGTTTAAGTTAGCACAGCGAAACTGCGCACACTTACTAAACTCGTCATTTGCGGTTCATAGATACCAGACTCGACCATATTCGTGCGAGTCGAAAACACCACTTACAATTGTCACGGAACCTCAGACGTGTAGCTGAATGGTTTATTAATTGTATTTCCCTGCTATAAAAGGCATAGCATATATATTACCAACTAGTGCAATATGCTCTGAGTAGGTCTTCAAAAGTTCAAAGTAATCATATGAGTTGATATATACGGGGCATTGAGAGTTTGTGATATAAATGTGGCACGCTGTGAGTTAGCAAAGTGCTGGGATGAGTTTTAGCAATCTTTGGCCATAGATTTTATTCAAGGCATGAATGAAAAAATAGGTCTTTGTGTGTGGATATTGCTGGTAATATTTGCGAAGGATTTTACGCCCCAACACTTTCAAATGTCACCAGCCGCCACTGTTCCTGTCACATCCCACCGCTGTACCCTTGTGATGTAAAAATGTCCTACTATCCACACCATTAGTTCTATTCCTCAGTTCCTTGTGTTGAAAGACATAACCTGGAATCAGTACGATAATGGTCTAATGTAAGGTTTAAATGAAGATTTCCACCTCCGTATGCGCCTCATCCTGTCGTCTGCCATGTTGTGCGCCGCTGCCATGGTGGCTGCCCACATGTGGAATGTGTGACCCATAGCTTGCCGGTGTGAAGACTCTCCTCATTAGGGCTTGGCCCATGACCGTGGTGAATTGTATATGATTAGGGGAGGCTCCTTTTGCCCTGACCTGCATGTAGTTGCAGGTTAAGCATGCCGGTCAGTGTTCGCTTGCTGAAAGGTATTCTAGTTGTGTGAGCTTTCTTCTACCTTCGTGGTCAGTTTTTTACCTTCTCAGGTGTAGCACTAAAGTGGTTCCGCAAGTGTAGGTCCTATACCCGGATGCAAGCCTCGCCTGGGTTGCCCTTGATGGTGCCACCAGCTTGCTCACCCTGAATGCCCCAAAGAATGCCATGGCAAAAGCTGTTTGAACAAGTGTGTATCTCTAGCGGATCCACATATGCCTTATAGGGCCCGTAATACTGCCTTCAGCCTCTCAAAATCAATTGAAAGTCTAATGTTGAGATGCTTAGGTTGAAAGCGACCTCAGACCTCCATAGCTGCGCAGTAGTAAAATGTGTTTGTTTGGTTCACCCCCCTGTATAGCTTCGAGTGGAATGCTATGGTGGTTCACTGACAGAATATGGACACCTAGAATATCCCCTTACCAAAAAATCATGTAATAAATATCGATGTCAAAAGTATCGACATCCTATATTTATAATAGTAAGTGCAAAAAAATAGAGAAAAAAACATGTAATTAATATAGTTTACAAAATGTCGTAATATATATATATATATATATAAATTACAACAACCAGCTTCCACAGAGGCATCCACGGAAGAAGGCACAGACTCGAGGCAGTCAGAATACAGCATCTGTTTTATTAGATCAAGTCACCCTCAATCTCAAGATACCAGAGAGACGCGTTTTGGCTTACTAGAAGCCTTTATCAATCTATTTGGCGCCATTGCATCAATGGTTTATATAGTCCCTCGGACTAAAAGCATTAATGAACATAGACAACATACTCTGAAGCATGAAACCACAGTGTAGCCCTGCGATGAGTATCCAAGGTTGCTGTGCATGGATAACAGGTAAAAACATACAATGATGTTTTAAATTACATAGTGTTGTTAACCACCAAAACATATCTTTGTCTTAGTTGAATGCACGTACGGATTTAAAAAGTATATGCCATCCGCTTTGGTTTGGAAGTTGGAACAAATAACTGCATAGTGCCACCAAGCTCTCATTGTGCATTGCCTGTGTGTAAAATAAATTGCATATACTAAAAGAACGATGCTGCTACTTATCCCCCTCATAAATGCATACCCACAACCTCTGACTCGATATTTTCATCAACACAGATGGTAGATTGATTAGCATTTGGCCTCTGGCCCCTGTTACAGAAACAATGTTCCCTCTAGCCCAGTCCTTGAAAACCCCGATTTTAGTACATTTCTCTAGACGTAAAAGGACAGGATAAATCACAGCTGCTTCCCTGGGGCCCAACTGAGCACAAAGTGTGGCTACTCGACAATTGTATCTGCTTCCCAGCTCGTGCTTGTGTCCTGTTAGGACTACCTGTCCCACAATGCTGCTTGCTGACCAAAGAAAAAGACACAACAATGAACTGTGATCAAGAACACAGGTGATTGTCAGTGAGACTCAAAGAAAAAATGGATTTCCATCAAATATCTTGTAATGATCTATATTCTCATCTGGTCATCCATGGCCGTGGGGCGGTGTGTCTCTAGATCATCGAGACCATATCCACACCCACTCTCCAAAAGGAGGCCGTGAGTCTAGCTCACAATCACTGTGCTGACCATGAGGTAGATAGAATAATATGGGAATTAGTGCAGTGCAAAGAAAGGGGAACGTGGTGAGATAAAATAGAGTCGCAAAGACAGACAAAAGGACATTTTATTCAGAAGGCTTTCTTACCCTCTAATTAAAATCAAGAACAGTGCAAAAACGGCAGTCTCAAACAAATATTTGACTACCAAAAAAGGGGCCAACATGTTTCAGCCGATAGGGGAACAAGTATTTTATTTTTGAGTCTCACTGACAATCACCTGTGTTCTTGATCACAGTTCATTGTTGCGGCTCGATAGGAATTTCTGCATCCTCAACTGATTTAATTACAGTTGCGCCTATCGAATGGTTTGATATATCCATTTCTCTCAGACCCCTGGTTCTCAATTTGTATTATGATTGATGTATGAGTATACGAACCAAGGCAGGTCTTAAAATATCCCTTGGACCCCCTTTCTCTTTGTGGTGACACAGTAACACAGGCAGGAGTCCTGCAACATAGTCTATATGATGGAAACCTTGCAAATTATAACAAAGTCCAGAGGTCCAAAAGCAACTGTAAAAATAGTCATTTAGAGGGGAAACAGATATAGCTTTGAGTGGAATGCTATGGTGGTTCACTGACAGAATATCGACACCTAGAATATCCCCTTGCCAAAAAATCATGTAATAAATATCGATGTCAAAAGTATCGACATCCTATATGTATAATGGTAAGTGCAGAAATATAGAGAAAAAAACATGTTATTAATATAGTTTACAAAATATCGTATTATATATATATATATATATATATATATATATATATATATATATATATATATATATATATATATATATATATATATATATATATATATAATAAAGTAATTCATTTTAAATATATTAAATAGTAACATTAATTTAAACAAAATAATTAGATTTAATATACATCTCAACAAATTAAATAAACTTAATTTAAAAAAGTTAAAACACACATATAATACTTAATATACATACATGTATTTACTTTAAAACAGTTATTAAACTAACAATTTTAATGTATTTTATGATTTAAAAATGATATAAATATAACAAATAAATGTGTATATATATATGTGATCAAGGGCAGTTCCTGCCCGAAACGCGTCATGCCTACCTGAACTGCTATTTTGAAAATGGATAATAAAAGTTCGCTGTGACACTCTGCTGAATCGTGTGGTGGTCCATCTCTTCTGTGGTCAAAACTGGAAACAGAATTTTGCTCCATATATATATATATATATATATATGGAACACAAGTAAAATAGGTAAAAAAAAAAATGAAGACTGTGTTAGAACCTGATGGAAAACACATGCCTATCAAACAGTACATCACCTGCACATCCAAAAACGTGGTGTATGTGATAGAATGTAAATGTGGAATGAAATACATAGGATCTACCACATGCATGTTAAAGAAAAGAATACTGGAACACATCCGGGCTGTAAAGAACTCGAACATGTTGTATGCCACAGCAAAACACTTGAATACTTGCCAAAATGGGGATTGGCGAGCCATGAACTACTATGGATTGAAGATGCTGACCAAATCAGACAGAGGAGGAGACACGGTCAGTCTTCTTCGACAGATGGAATCACGCTTCATTATCCGATTTCGTACAAAACAGCCCAGAGGCATGAACTTTGGAGAAGATCTCCACATACATCTGGAGTAAACATGAACTCAGCGAGAATAACACATGGACTAGGGTACTATACCCTTAACTTGAACACTTAAACTATGAATGCAAATGAAATAAGATACGCCCTTGAGTGAAAACAACTTAGGACGCTAAGTACTATACTTGTATAATCAGAACACACCAGTCCTTTGTTTGTCATTATTGTTTTTTAATCATTTTTGCTTCATAAACTACGTATCCCACAATGCCACTTTATGGCTCAGGTGGGGCAGTATAAAAATGGAAAGCAAAAAAGGACTTGCTGACCGTGAGAAAAGCCGTGAGGCTGAAACGCGTCGGTGGAGTGTTGGTGTAATAAAAACTTCTAAGTAAGTATCCGGTTGTGCCGCCCTTCTTGTGTTCCAAATTGAAATTGGGGCTTCGATCCAGCCCTTGGGCCGAGCACACACTGTTGAGCGCTCTCATGCATGGAAGGATCATTTTGGTTGAATATATGTATATATATATATATATATATATATATATATATATATATATATATATATATATATATATATATATATATATATATATATCCCCATCCATTTTTCACGCACATGCGTTCAATCAAGCTACCAGTTCTCGCATTAGAACCATGATACCAGCGGGAGAGGTAGTCCTAAGCGCGCAGTGCGCCCCATAGGCAGTGGGTATCAAAGGAGAGCATTTAGTACCAATATAACAATGTCAGCAGAATGGGACAAAGAACGTGAGGAGGCCGCTCTCGACATCTTTAAAGAGCTAGTTGAGCCAGCGACAAACGCAACAGCAAGCACAAGTGCACAGCAGGCACCCCAAGGGAATGAAACCAAGAAACTCCTGACCGAACTTGAAAAATTGAGAAAGGCTGAAGTAGCTAAGTGGTGGGAGTGCACATCCCTCAAAAAATACTTGGACGTGGGTAGAGTACCTAGAGGTTTGCGAGTTTTGGTGGCGCCCACATACGAGGACCCTGACCCAGCCATGCTGCAAGACTGGGCAGACAACAGTGCGGACTCATCACGGAATATGTTGCGCATCCTGGTTAAATATGCCACCTCCGACAGGGAGAAATTACTCCTGAAAATTAACTACGTCATGGAAGAGCTGGCAAAAGCACCTAACCAAGAACTAGTCAAAAAGGGACTGGACGATATCAAAACCAGAGTACAGAAACATGAGAGTACTATCAAGATCAGGAAAGCAGAAAAATTCCAGAGGGACAGAAATGACTAATTACAGGGCAGAATTGACACCTTCGCGAGAAAATTTGACAACATACGAAGACAGCAACTCTGCGCTACAGGTGGCACCCTTCCTTGCCCTCTTGTGCTGAGTGAATCAGAAGTAAGCTCTGGAGCAGAGTCAGACCCAGAAGCAGGAACCAATGCAAACCCAAAAAAGACCGTCCCTACCCCAGTTGATGAGTTCGCTTTTTTAAGGATGGAGCGACTAATGAGCTTAAGACCGAGAACGCGAAGGGGAGATCAAAGTACAAACAATCAAACCAATCGACCAGCAGAAGGAGGAAAAACAGACGCTGGGGCGGACATGGCACAAAGAACAAAACCCACATACAGACGCAACAGGAGGCGATGAACACAGACACACCAACCACCAACACAGTTATAAATCTTTCAACCATGGAGTTAACAAGCGATGAGGTAAAAACTTTGACACTGGGACTCTCTTTCTGTAAAGAGACCGACTTTAACTATGCTGAAACACGAATAGACCTTTTTCAGTTTACACGCAAACTCAAACTACAAAAACATTTTTCATCGAAAAAAGACAAACCTCAAGACAGCACTTCTACATCAGAACCAAACGCAACCGCACAACGCATGAGGGTTGCAGACTTTGAGGCCTAGAAAGACATCACAGAACTGGCACTGAACTTGGAATATGGGAGTTTAACAAACACCCAAACGGGGGCGCGGTCAAACATCCAAATGCACGCAACTGAAAAAACCCTGTTCAAACCAAAAGCCACGTTCTACTCTCCCATGCCTAGAGACAACATTGACATGTTTGCGGATAAAGTGATTAATGATCTCAAAGAATTGGCTCTCTCAAGCAGCAATGACTACAACAAAAACATCAACAACCAAAGGAAAAAATATGACAAACTAATGGAAAAGCTGAAACAAAGACCTGACATAGTAGTTCGCTGTGCGGACAAGGGAGGCAATATAGTGTTGTGGCTGTTTGATATGTATGAGAAGGAAGCCATGCTCCAATTGCAAGACAAGGAATGTTATATCAGGACTAGCAGCACGAACATTTGTAACATCAAGGAGAGATACCACACCTGCCTTTACAGCTGGAGAGGGAAAGGCCTTATCTCAAAACAGGAACTGGAATTCCTGAAAAATGATTATCCTATCACCCCACAGTTGTATCTCATCCCTAAGGTTCACAAAAACCCAAGCTGCCCACCAGGAAGACCGATAATCTCTGCTATCGGAAGTCTCTTCGAGAACACTAGCAAATACATTGACTATTTCCTCCAACCAATAGTGAGAGCTTTGCCAGCTTATCTTCAGGACACTGAGGATTTTTTGAATTGTATACATGATTATGATCGGGAACAAGATCTCACCTTTGTTACTTTAGATGTCCAGAGCTTATATACAAGCATTAGACACAGAGACGGCTTGAAAGCAATGTAGAACTTTCTGGGCAACAGAAACATGATCCTTTTTCAACACACTCTGATGTTGTTACAAATGGCAGAATGGTGCCTGGAGAACAACACCTTTACATATAACAAGCTCCTGTACAAACAAATACAAGGGACGGCCATGGGTACTTGCTTCATCCCAACTATGCTAATTTGCATATGGGCTGGTGGGAGGAGCAAGTACTCATGTCCCAATACCATCACGTAATCACCAACAACGTGGTTTTGTACAGGCGCTACATAGATGACATTTTCATCTTATGGCGGGGTACGGAAGAAAGCGCCCTCCTCTTCTCCAGAGACATAAACAATAACAACCTGAATCTTAAATTCACATGTACGGCCAACAAAGAAAAAATCACTTTTCTAGACCTTGAGGTTTTCCATGAGGGGGGAAAGATACAGACTCGTAGAAAGGAAACTGCAGGGAACACCATACTGCACTCATCAAGCTTTCACCCTCCAAGCCTCAAAGAGAGTATCCCTTATGCTGAATGCATAAGGATGAAGAGAAATTGCAGTTTACAGAAAGACCTCCTTGCAAGTACAGATAACCTCTGTGACAGACTCAAGGAAAGAGGCTACAGCCAAAACACCTTGAACAAAGCGAGACAAAAGAGCGACCGCCTGGACAGGTCGGTTTTGCTCCAAAAAAAGCCAGAAGTAGCCAATGACACTATCACAACTAACACAAATACAACATGCAGAATGATCACAGGTTACAACATGCACCATAAGAACATCAGGAAAATCCTGTACAGACACTGGCCATTGATTAGGAATGACACAGTCATAGGCCAGAATTGTGCTAAACTACCGCAGTTAACGTTCAGGAGAGCAACCTCTATGAGCCAAGAATTGGTCAATTACGCACCATCTGCTCCAACAAAGAAGATCTGGTTACATTCCCAACCGGGTTTTTTTAAGTGCACGAAGTGCAAAGCGTGCCAACATGGGGTCAACACTAAAACAGTCAAGTTCGCTTTTAGAAAATCTCCCTTTAAAATCAGACAACACTACACGTGCAAAACAGACTTTGCAGTGTATTTTCTCAAATGCTCCTGCAATTTAATCTATGTAGGCACACCATAGACCCAGCTCACGTTAGGATCCTGCAACACCTCAGAGCGATCAACAATGACGATCCCACATATCCTGTGGCTCGCCATATCAATGCCCACCACAACGGCAAAACGGAGGAACTCACCTACTTTGTACTGGACAGTGTAGCACCAAACCCCAGGGGAGGGAACAGACAACAAAGACTGAGAAGACTTGAGTCTAAATACATCATAGAGCTCAATAGTAAGATCCCAAATGGTCTTAATGCCGATGAAGCACTGAGTGTACACCTGTGACACGGCACTCAGATTGCCGCCTCGACATCCCTTATCACGTCTCTAGAAACTTACCCATTCTATTGAGAACATCTTGTTTCACCATCTAGGATTTGATCCTTTTTAATCACTCGGTGCACTTTTAATTTGAAATTTCATTTTTCTTTATCACCTTTTTACACACACATTACCACCAAACATTAGATCAACCACGCGCTTTACACAACCCTGCAAGCCGCTCCCAAACTGAGGTCTGATGATATCGACAACAGTGGCTCTGCTCTATGACATTCTACACCTGGAAAGTCACAGGGAGATTGAGGTATGAGGCAAACATGCATTTTTCCAACGAGACACGTTCTCAAAGCCCACTTGGGCTGGACCTCCTGCCCCCTTCTGGCCACCCCCATCCATTTTTCACGTACATGCGTTCAATCAAGCTACCAGTTCTCGCATTAGAACCATGATACTTATCTTGGCCGTGATCAAATTTGAGAAAACGGATGCGCAGCACAAGATTATAGCCAGACAAAGCAGGCCTATCACTAATTAACGGGACATTCACTTGCGTTAACAATACGCAGTATATCCCGAATAGCGCCTTACCCGTCAACAAACACACATCACCCTGCCCCTTCCGACATCCTAACAGGATGCGTGTATCTACATCAGCCCATCACGCATTTACAGTGGAAACTTACCCAAACAAGGACACACGCGATGCGTCTTGATCGGGCTCCACGAGGTTACAGAACACAGAGCAGCTGAGAAATTATACACCTCGGATAGGAACTCTTCCATGTCTAGAACAGCACGTAACAGGCAGAAGCCTAATTGTAACACAATTATGTCTACTGTTCAGACACAGAGTAGCTATCAACTGTGAATATCAGCAACATGACAACAAAAGCCTTTTCTATTAATTATAAAGATGTATTTACACTATTCAGAAACATTTATGCTTTTTTGTTTCACAATGACTTGCAATTTTAGCGCAACTAACTTTTCTATGTTTATTGTCACATGGTTACCTATGTCACATGGTTGATCGACCACATGTCATAATGCACTAGTATAAATGAGGCTCACAAACATGGTGTAAGCAGATGTAGTGAACAAGGAGGACTTGTCCGCCGAAACGCGTCTGATCGTTTATATTGGAGAATAAAAGCCGTTGACCTTCATCCACGGAGTCGGTGCCTGTTCTTTTTCATGCCAAGCCATGATTGGAAGAATATATATATATATATGTATATATATATATATATATATATATTCACTGAAAAAAAACATGGGTTATAGACCATATATAGTTAGGAATTAGCATTTACAAAACCTTATTTTACTCACACAAAACCATTGAAATTCCATATATAGTTAGTTGCACTAACTATATATCGCGCACCCGCAATCCACTGCTGATGATGTCACATATTACATCATTCATGACATGGTCAGTGACATCACTGATGACATCACTGATGACAACTCAAATGACATCACTGATGACATTATCCAATGACTGTATGTTTCTGTAAAGTTAAAATATGTCTTACATATTGAAGAATGAGTGGATGTATAAGTGTCTGGATGAAGAATTTAGTAGGTGCATGACTGACTGTATGAGAGAGTGATTAAATGTGTCTCACTGAGTGCATGGGTTAGTGACTAAACTGTCTTAATTTGTGCATCATTATGTCTGTTGTTCTGTAAACTGCTGAATGTGTTAATCAGTAGCTATATGAGTAACTATATGGGATATTCATTGGTTGCCCAAGTATTTGTATGGGAGACTGAGTATGTTTGTGAGTGGCTGGGAGGTGTATGACTCTGTGCATAGATGTGTGAGCAGTTGATTCACTAGATGTATGGGTTCAAAAGTGCATGTGGAAACAGCTGCATGGGCGGTTGACTGTGTGCATGAGTGTATTGGTGAGTGAATGGATATCTCAGTGCAACATGTCAAAGTAAGTACATATGTAAAACACAGTACATGTGAGAGTTGACATATATAACCGTGCATAAGAGCCAATGAATGTGTGAGTGGCTGTATGGATCATTGTGAACTTGTATCAGGGATCGTATAGGAGAGTAAATATGTGTTAGAATATGTTTGAATTAGTAAGGTGTGTATAACTGTATAGTTGAGGAAATGGAGGTGTGATTGATTCTTTGCATGACTGACTAGATGTATGAGTAACTCCATGGATGAGTGACAATCTGTGAGTGTCTGTTTACACTGATTGTATCTAATGTTATATTAGAGTCTGAAGAGGTTCATCGTATTATCACATGAATGATATTATCAGTGATGTTGTCAGTGATGTCATTTGAGTTGTCATCAGTGATGTCATCAGTGATGTCACTGACCATGTCATGAATGATGTAATATGTGA
Organism: Lissotriton vulgaris; assembly: GCF_964263255.1. NCBI lineage: Eukaryota > Metazoa > Chordata > Amphibia > Caudata > Salamandridae > Lissotriton > Lissotriton vulgaris. The sequence continues at coordinate 441,108,787 of NC_141693.1, forward strand.
CATCATCAGCAGTGGATTGCGGGTGCGCAATATATAGTTAGTGCAACTAACTATATATGGAATTTCAATGGTTTTGTGTGAGTAAAATAAGGTTTTGTAAATGCTAATTCCTAACAATATATGGTCTATAACCCATGGTTTTTTCAGTGAATTTTCAAGGTTTTGTAACTGCTAATTCCTAACTATATATGGTCTATAACCTATGGTTTTTTCAGTGAATTTCAATGGTTTTTTAATAGCAAATATCAAAAGCTTTAAAATGTCAAGTACGTGGTAGGTAAAAACATTTTCGTGTCTATGCACGCTGATGTGCTTTGAACGCTGCCCCCCCCTCTTTTCTTTTAGGAGTATTCTCTCTTTGCAGATAGTGAAGGGTAGGTAACGCAGGCCTTTGCCCCCGTTGTAATCCGTCGTGCCTGCTTCCCTCTCCATTTGATTGATTGTTATCCAAGCATTTACTGTTTAAGAATTGGTTCTCTTTGGTTCATTCTCTATTTACAAACAAGCACAGAGTCGCAATACTCTTTTTAGTCTTTGCAGATAGTGAAAAATCGTTAGAAACAACAAAAGGAATCAAGCAAAATCAGTATGCCACTAATGGGATCTCTTTTTGACCTCGCTAAAATAGAAACATTAGGAACAACCCCTCATGAGAAATATGAAACTAGTGAGAGGAACTGAGCTCGACGCCATGATGGCTGCAAGACAGCTCGGCTCCGCCGCCCACCCCGCCTAAAACAACGACAAACCCTATGCAAATATTATAAATATATACAACACACCAGCAAAGTAACAGGGTAAAACGTTTTATTAAATAACTATTTACATAGCAGCCTGCTGCAACATCGATCCAAATGCATGCTGCCGTTCCCGGGATTTCTCCCCGACTACTCTGCGGCCTACGAGATGGAGAGGCCGGGGCGTTGACTAGGAGGGGCCTCCGGCCGCAACCACAGCGCCAACGATCGCTGCTGACAGCCACTGATCTGAAGAACCGCTGCCTGCGGTGCCTCCCTGAGCCTCTTGACGGAGGCCCCCGAGGGGCGGTGTGGTGGCGCGGACTCGGAGGGGGCGCTTGACTCCTGCCCCCTCCCCAAGTCTTGTTGCCCTGGTGTGGCCTGAGATCGCCCCCGACATAGGCGGTCGGCTCCCGGGGTCAGGCGGAACTTGTTGCCTTTTGGTGACTCTTCCATTCTGGACCTTGTCCCACAATCCGTTTGACCTGAAGACACGTCCTGCGGTGCCCTGGTCCAACCATCACATATACCTGCGCCAGGAGATGGCGTGGGGTGCACTGGAAAGGAGAGGCGGCGCGAACGAGCCTCCCCCACCTCCCCAGGTGGAGGTTTCTCAGCTACACCCCAGCGCTTCACTCGGCCACCTGAGTTGCGCCCGCTCCTGCGGCACAGGGCCTCGCTCGGCCAGCTGAATTGCGCCTGCTCTTGTTATTACAGCGTCTCACCCGCCATCCGGATGAATTGCACCCACTCATGCAGTACAGCGACAGGCGGCTGCCACGGAGCTCAGGAAATGGTGGTCGGCTCCACAGACTTGGGCCTGGCCTGCAAGGATGGCTCTGGGCAACCCTGGAACTCGGACGCTTGACTGCTAGGGCATGGGCCCCATTTCCAAAAGCGTCCCCTCAGCCTTGAAGATTCTACAAGAGTCACCGGAGCCCCCGACTCCCGCAGACTTCCGGTTGGGAGCGACTGCCATGATTGCTCGCGGAATGGCCACGACGTAGCCACGGAATGCTCTCATGCTGACGCCAGCTTCAGTCTGAAACATCCAGAAACACTGTAGACTACCAATTCGATCAGTTCCGGTGGAGCCCCAACGTGACCCGGTAGAGAAGAACTTGCCCTCCCCTCTTTGACTGATGGTTCTTGTTGCCTGTCCCTTCTATCATATGACGCGCCGCGTTAGCGCACCCGGAAGTGCTCCGGTGCGCGAGGCGCGAAGCGCAGCTTCCCGGAAGCGATCCGGGGCGCGGCGCGGAGCGCGTAACGTAAGCATAACAGGTCATGTGACTTGTTAATAAAACTTTTCATTGGTTCATTTCACTTTTGGGTTCCTAATGATTTAAGACTAGCTCATGTGACCTAAAAATAACACTTTTCATTGGTCGAGAACTATTTTTTGTCCCAAATGATGAAAACCCCTCCTTGTTTCCTGACTCTGACTTTCATCTTTGTGAGAGGAAGACCTTTTTTCATCACTTAGCAATAGCAAGTGTTGTAGCTTCAGCTGGTGCATCCCCACCACCACCACCACCTCCTAGGAAGAGAGTACCACCTCCTCAGGTGGTGGTTGAGCAAGAGGTGTCCCCCCCCCACACCTTCTTGTTGCCTGATTCGGCCAGCTCAATCGATCGAGCATGAGACTCTGTTGTGATCTGAAGAACCGCTGCCTGCGGTGCCTCACTGAGCCGCTTGACGGAGGCCCCCGACGGGCGGTGTGGTGGCGCGGACTGGGAGGGGGCGCTTGGCTCCTGCCCCCTCCCCAAGTCTCGCTCGGCCAGCTGAGTTGCGACCACTCTTGCAGCCTACGACATGGAGAGGCCGGGGCGTTGACTAGGCGGGGCCTCCGGCCGCAACCACAGCGCCAACGATTGCTGCTGACGGAGGGGAGCCTTGCCGGTGAGAGCCACTGATCTGAAGAACGGCTGCCTGCGGTGCCTCCCTGAACCGCTTGACGGAGGCCCCCCAGAGGCGGTGTGGTGGCGCAGACTGGGAGGGGGCGCTTAGCTCCTGCCCCCTCCCCAAGTCTCTCTCGGCCAGCTGAGTTGCGCCTGCTCTTGCTATTACAGCGTCTCACCCGCCATCCGGCTAAATTTCACCCACTCTTGCGATACCGACTCTTCCATTCTGGACCTTGTCTCCCCAGAGGTACATCACCTTACACAGACATGCACTCTGATCTCCTTGGCCTCAGTCAAGCATCAACAGTAAGATTTTCATAGGTGAGTGTAGGTTCATGGTTTTCCATCCACAGACTAAAAGCCTGGAGTGGGAGTGAAAGAACCATAACTAGGTAAGAAGGAAGGCAGAGGCTGTAGGAAGGACTCTGGATATGGTATGTTGCTTGGTCCCAGAGATGCTTCGATGTCACTGCCTTGCACAAATGGCATAAGTCCTGGATGTTGGGTGCCATAGTTGAGGGTTCCGAGCAGTGCTTGTAACACTGTCTGAAGCTCATTTGCACCTGCTGCAGCTTCACTATTCTCAAAGTAAGTGGGGGCTGTTTGAGGACCTGACTGCATTGGAAAGCAATGTGATGCGGTGCCTCCCTGAACCGCTTGACGGAGGCCCCCGAGAGGCGGTGTGGTGGCGCGGACTGGGAGGGGGCGCTTGGCTCCTGCCCCTTCCCCAAGTCTTGTTGCCCTGGTGTGGCCTAAGATCGCCCCCGACATAGGCGGCCGGTCCCGGGGTCCAGCGGAACTTTTTGCCTTTTGGTGACTCTTCCATTCTGCACCTTGTCCCACAATCCGTTTGACCTGAAGACACGTCCTGCGGCCTGGTCCCTGAATGTGTGCAAGGGGACGGTATTGATTGGATCAAGATGGCGGCTTCACACAAAGCTGACTCAAGTGTTGCTGCTGATGCTATGCAAACAAAAACTGGTTTTCAGTTTGTACATTCTTCAGGATTTTTCCATCCAAGGCTGGTTGAGAGTTTGTAGAACGATGGCTTCAGATTTTCAACATACTACTCTTCAACATTCTTCATAAATGTAACAATGTGAGACTCACTAGGAGAACGGCCGTTTATCTTTCCTTTCAAAATGCTGCCAACAATATTTTCTGAATGGAAGACACCATCTTGTAGCATAAAAGGCTGCGTCAAGGGTGGTATTGCCCAGAATGTCTTGTTTTCTAGTGCTCGTAATGACGAAGCCAGAACTGCCGAAAGGGATTCAGGTCCTGCCGCTACTTATTGGAGACATTGAACTATACTCTGGACCTGCCTGGCCTCGACCAAAATGGCGCCAGTATGGGAGCGACTTGCAACTCCTTATGACGTTCTAGTTACTTAGCCTTGACGTTATGGGGGATGTATGCGGTCTTTGTGCACATGGCGGGCGGAGAAGGGTACTGACTGGGAATACGGACAACCCTATTGATGTCGATTTTTCATTATTAATTATTGTATTAATAAAGCTTCGAAGTAATGTTACCCATGATACTCGCCCATGGTGTGCGTATGGACGATTTTATTGTAACTGATCCTGTTATACTTTCAATTAAAAAAACAACATTCACTGATCCTGCAACCGTTTGTCACGTTTACTTTTTTCAATTAAATGACTCGCTTGTTACATACTCCTATACCCCTGGCTTTTGAAAGACACCATCTTGTAGAATAAAGGGCTGCGTCAAGGGTGGTATTGCCCAGAATGTCTTGTTTTCTAGTGCTCGTAATAACGAAGCCAGAACTGCCGAAAGGGATTCTGGTCCTGCCGCTACTTATTGGAGACATTAAACTATACTCTGGACCTGCCTGGCCTTGACCAAAATGGCGCCAGTATGGGAGCAACTTGCATCTCCTTATGACGTTCTAGTTACTTAGCCTTGACGTTATGGGGGATGTATGCGGTCTTTGTGCACATGGCGGGCGGGGAAGGGTACTGACTGGGAATACGGACAACCCTATTGATGTCGATTTTTCATTATTGATTATTGTATTAATAAAGCTTCAAAGTAATGTAACCCATGATACTCGCCCATGGTGTGCGTATGGACGATTTTATTGTAACTGATCCTGTTATACTTTCAATTAAAAAATCAACCTTCACTGATCCTACAACCGTTTGTCACGTTTAGTTTTTTCAATTAAATAGCTCGCTTGTTACATACTCCTATACCCCTGGCTTTTGACCCTTTCCTACGCGCGGTCTGTACTACCGTCCTCTGGCGATCTATGTAATGAACAGACTACCATTGCCGAAACACAAGAGAGATAAGTCAAGTACGTCGTAGATAAAAACATTTTCGTGTTTATGCATGCTGATGTGCTTTGAACGATGCCCCCCCCCCCCGCCCATTGCACAAAAGCATACCGGGCGATCCCCACGCAATAACCCCCTTCTTTTTTTTTCTTTTTTGCTAGGCGGGGCCCTTTTAAAGCCTCCACATCAAACCTAGGGGGTCAGGGAGGATCTACTATGCCCCCTTACGGTCATTTCCCCCTTCGTTTTGGCCTCCTCTTGTCTCTCGATCCTACCGAGAGACAAGATGGCGGCCGCTCCGGACTGTTTAGAATGTTGACAGACACCGGAGAGCCAATCAGCTTCGCTTCGCGAAGTTCCGTTTCGCGTCAAGTACGCGAACCGGAGCGCTACCCGGAGCGCTGTCACAGATATATATATTTTTTTGAACGTTAATTTATCAAAATCCACTGGAGCACATATATTGAGACCTAGCAAAGGCACATCGGGCTAACAGTCCCTACAATTTTGCCAAGTTTCATGCAAATCCATTCAGCCGTTCGAGCTAAAAGTGAGGCCAACCGCCCTATGGAAATTAACATGGGAAAAACGCGTTTTGGGACCCCCCTTTTTTCTCGGCCCCCCCTTGACGAACCCCCCCAAATTTTCAGGGGCTGCTCAGAAACAAAATGTATATAACCAAAATAGAGAGTAAGGAATTTCGTCCAAGAGGGCTGGACGGGGAATACTCCTGATCCCCTGATCAAGGAATTTTTACAAACAGCTGGAGGAGTACCACCCGATGAGAGAAGAGAAGGCTCTTATCCTGACAAGGAAACACTGTTCCTTTGTTAGTAAACCCCTCACTCACCACCTAGTGGTGACTTGCTTCATCATCGGGGCCCACCCAAGTGGCCTAGCGTCACTTGGGTGTGCTTCAACACCTGGGTTACAGTGGAGCAGGTAGTGAAGTGTGGGGTGCAAAAAAACAATGTGAGTGTTAAAATTGTCCTGGTTAGCACTTCAATATTAGTTTTAATAAAAAGGTAACTGGACAAAATTTAAAACGTATGGTGAGATACTGGCAGGGGAGTTACGGCCTGTGTATCTCTGCTATGTGTTGGTCGACATGTTTCTACCATATGGGGTATTCCCCGGTATTCCTCAGGACCAAAAACAAGGAAGTGGGAGGTGTGCGTCCCCTAAAAGACGTACCCTGACCTAATTCCTTGGTCTTCCAGGAGATAAAACTGTATCTCTGGGAATTCACTCCTAAGGTTTAGGAGATGAACAAAAAACCTAGGGAAGAAAAAGAAGTAAGGGAAGTAATTACTATCCTGTTACGAAGTGCAGTGTTTTTGGTGAAAAAACGTCGTGCAGTTTGTCCTTTCGTTCCACGGTGGTGAATGGAAAAGGTGCCTTCTCAAGTAGAGGGCGTGTCTACTTATGGGGTGGGGGCGTGCTCATATTTAGTGATAGTGTACGCTGCGGAATTGGTATACCTATGGACGAGTTGAGGCATAAGTATCCTAGGTGTGTGCCTGGATCAGCATGCTTTAATAAAGAAAAATATAGCGCGGTGATTATATCTATAACAGCGTGAATTGCACAACGATTAAAACAATACCATATATTCAGTTGAGGGCTTACAAAATTATCCTACTGAGGATTCGTGGTGAGTACAAAAGACATACAAGACTCTCACAAACATAAAGCGTACAGAGAGGCACGGAGCTGGACTCGACAGAGTCAGGGCTTACTTAAGTAATGCTCGTGATGGACTTCATCGAGCTCGGGGTAGGCGCTTCACGTCAGACAACATATTCTATATGGAGAAGTATGGATTAGTCTCGACATGAGTAGATCTTATGGGCTTGGGCTCCCAATTAGTTTGTTCTAAGGTTCCTTTGAGAACATTGATGGTGGCATCCTGGGGAATGTTGGTATAAAGGCTTTCAATATCGAAGCTGACCAAGATCATATCCTCTTCCATTTTGATGGTTTCCAGGAGTGTTAGGAGACTCTTAGTGCCACAACCCGACGCATGCGCAGACCTTAAATCATCACGCATGCGCAGCGTCCCTAGATCACCCTGACAACGGCCCGCCTACCGGCCTCCGTAGTGTCACGTGTCCTACCCCGGAAGCGGGTTACACAGTGATATCTACTCCGCGCTCGCTCACACATTTCTAACCGAGCGGCGGAAGGTAGATGTAGGCTATCGGCCTTCCCTCTTCACGACTAACTGTAAGTAGTTTTTCCCTCCCCTGGGAGAACTTATCTCTTGAACGCCCCAGCCCACGCCCATAAGATCTACTCATGTCGAGACTAATCCATACTTCTCCATATAGAATATGTTGTCTGACGTGAAGCGCCTACCCCGAGCTCGATGAAGTCCATCACGAGCATTACTTAAGTAAGCCCTGACTCTGTCGAGTCCAGCTCCGTGCCTCTCTGTATGCTTTATGTTTGTGAGAGTCTTGTATGTCTTTTGTACTCACCACGAATCCTCAGTAGGATAATTTTGTAAGCCCTCAACTGAATATATGGTATTGTTTTAATCGTTGTGCAATTCACGCTGTTATAGATATAAGCACCGCGCTATATTTTTCTTTATTAAAGCATGCTGATCCAGGCACACACCTAGGATACTTATGCCTCAACTCGTCCATAGGTATACCAATTCCGCAGCGTACACTCTCACTAAATATGAGCACGCTCCCACCCCATAAGTAGACACGCCCTCTACTTGAGAAGGCACCTTTTCCATTCACCACCGTGGAACGAAAGGACAAACTGCACGACGTTTTTTCACCAAAAACACTGCACTTCGTAACAGGATAGTAATTACTTCCCTTACTTCTTTTCCTTCCCTAGGTTTTTTGTTCATCTCCTAAACCTTAGGAGTGAATTCCCAGAGATACAGTTTTATCTCCAGGAAGACCAAGGAATTAGGTCAGGGTACGTCTTTTAGGGGACGCACACCTCCCACTTCCTTGTTTTTGGTCCTGAGGAATACCGGGGAATACCCCATATGGTAGAAACATGTCGACCAACACATAGCAGAGATACACAGGCCGTAACTCCCCTGCCAGTATCTCACCATACGTTTTAAATTTTTGTCCAGTTACCTTTTTATTAAAACTAATATTGAAGTGCTAACCAGGACAATTTTAACACTCACATTGTTTTTTTGCACCCCACACTTCACTACCTGCTCCACTGTAACCCAGGTGTTGAAGCACACCCAAGTGACGCTAGGCCACTTGGGTGGGCCCCGATGATGAAGCAAGTCACCACTAGGTGGTGAGTGAGGGGTTTACTAACAAAGGAACAGTGTTTCCTTGTCAGGATAAGAGCCTTCTCTTCTCTCATCGGGTGGTACTCCTCCAGCTGTTTGTAAAAAAAACAGAAACAAAATGTGCCATTTTCCTGAAAATTTCAGCCAATTCCGTCTACAAACGCCAAAGTTATTCGACATAGAATTTTCAAAAATCCCATAGAGAAAAAATCCTAACTATATATATATATATATATATGTATATATATATATATATACATATATATATATATATATATATATATATGTGTGTATATGTGTATATATATAGATATAGATATATATATATATATATATATATATGTATACATATACCAATGACATTAAATCTATAAAAACCAAACCGTTCTAATTAAATCAAAACATTAAACTATTTAAAAATCTCTAAATGTAGTATTCAAATTACAAATAGTAATTATTAAATATATCATAAATTCAAATAAACAAAGAACAATAATATAAATACAATACAAAATAAATTATAACTTTTAATACACATAATATTCCCACTACAATTAAAAAAAAACATGCAAACTATTAAAATAAATATATATTTAAAAAATCCACTCCCACTTAGCGCAACACATAAATATTAAAACTGGATAAAAAGAAAATTTACAAATCTCCCTCCAATAAATGCAATAGTAGTGAAAGTGATAAATTGCACATGGGTAATATTTACTGCACCCATTCCAACCGATACAACACCAGGAAAACTGTTAAAGAGCAGCGGGGTAAAATGTACCTTTCCCACTCCACTGAATGTGACAGTAGAGAAAGTGTTAAATTGCGGAGGAATAAAATTTATTATTCCCACTCCAGTCAGTGCAACAGTAGGGAAAGTGTTGGATTGTGAATGGGTAAAATGTAATATTCCCTCTCCAGTCAGTTTAACAGTAGGGAAAGTGTTTGATTGCGGAGGGGTAAAAATTGCTATTCTCACTCCAATGAGTGCAACAGTAGGGAAAGTGTTGGATAGCGGAGATCAAATTTCCTATTCCTACTCAAGTCAGTACAACAGTAGGGAAAGTGTTGCATTGCGGTGGAGTAACAATTACTATTTCCACTCCAATGAATGCAAAAGTAGGGAAAGTGTTGGATAGCTGAGGGAAAAAATTTACTATTTCCACTCCAGTCAGTACAACAGTAGGCAAAGTGTAGGATTGCGGAGAGGTAAAAATTACTATTCTTACTCCAGTGAGTGCAAAAGTAGGGAAAGTGTTGGATAGCGGAGTGATAACATTTTCTATTCCCACACCAGTCAGTACAACAGTTGGGAAAGTGTTGGATTGAGGAGGAGTAAAATTACTATTCACACTCTAGTGGGGTCAAAATTAAAAACAAACAAAATATCATCAACAAAAAAATTATATTATGAGAACAAAGTAAATAAAAAATATGTAAATATGTTGTAAATTAAAATTAAAATAAATTTAATATTCAAAATTTAAAGAAAAACACATCTTTTAAATGTTACATTCATAACACAAATACCTACAAATATTATATTTAATAAAATAAAAAAATAATTCTCATACAAATAAATATTTTTATTTAAAAATGATCAACAAAAACATTCATTATTACATACATTTCGTTTATTTACTTCCTACTCTGTAACACCACACAACTCACAACCCACATCTAAAATGTAAAATAGATATATTTATTTTCACAAGTAACACAATTAATTATTAATTAAACAATTATTATTAATCGAAAAACAAATTAAAATTTAGAAACAATTAACTTCCCACACTTTACCCCTATAATCCCCACAACCTGCACCTAAAATTAAACTTTGAAAAAGGTAATTACACAATTAAAATTACATTTTCAATTAAATACCTAATAGTATTTAACAACTAATTATAAAATAAGTTAAATTAGTGCACTCAGTTGCTCCCTTCATGGCTTTCTTTGCTGCCGGAAGCTTTGCAAGGTGCAGTGGGTATTTTGGTCATACCCACACCCTGTTTTATTTGGTGCAGTAACCTTTCACCCTGCAGCCCGTTATGCCACTCCAAATGCTTGCTTTGCTGCTTTCAACTGCTGTTACACTGATTTCTCAATGGCAGTCAGTTATAACTATTCTCCGATTTCAATAATAGCGCATAAAAACCCTTGTACTGCACCCAGCTGTAGATTTTGCCTTTGTTTACTCATGTGGCACTTGCTTGAGTAGCTTTCAAAGAGATGCTTTAGGTTGAAGCCAACTGCAGAACAAACCAATTTTGTTCCGCCTGGAGCTTCCTGGCAGTTACTTCCCGCCATATAATTTTGCCTCTCTGCCCTTTTAATTCATTTCAGGTGTCATGTGCCTTTAAATCCAGTGCACCAATGCTCCTCGTGCTTGCCCGCCTTGCACAGGAGATCATTTGCCCAGGATATCACTACTGGTCCGGATGCGCTCGTGAGAGGCATTTGAGACACGCTTCGCTGCATTCTCTGTCCCCACTCACCGCTCTGCCGCCCGCATTGAATTTTTGTTGAACAGAGCCTCGCTGCCCGCTCACTATATATGCACTTACTGCTGGAGTCTACCTTATACCGGCTTGATCCTGCAAACCGCAGCTCCCACTGCTCGTTGCCCGACGTCCGCGCTTGCTGCTGGTGTTGAAAGTGGCCAACGTTGGTCTAGCTGATGCCAAATTGATCCTGCTGATCGCAGCTCCCACTGCTCACTGCCTGGCCCCTCCTGCACTTGCTTTCGTCCCGCAGAGGGTTGCTTCCGAGTTCAAAGTCTTCTGTGATGCTGCTGCTAAAAGAGCAGGTCCATGGATGGCGCCGGCCCCTTCTCTTTAGCAATACAGTTTCTCGATGACTACAATGCTGGATGCTTCCTTGGTCTCCCTTTATGGCATTTATGATTGGGCAATTTGAATGCATACCTGTTTGGTCACTACTATGACCTCTTGCTTTAGCATGCTTTTCGCGCAATTAACCACTCCACGCTGTTGTTAAAGAGTAAAAGGCCATTTATTAGGAGAAGCTGCATAACACAATACTTAACCAATAAACATCAATTAACCATAACAATTCCCAACATCAACCTTTCATCTACTCAACTCCCTTCACATTGCTCCAAACTCTCCTCACATTCCACTCCAGGACCCCTTTCAGTTCTTGATCCACTTCTTCACTTATCTTTGAGCATCTCCCCTGTATCACCTGCCATTCCACTCATACATCCGGCACCCCCAGCATTCACCCCCCGAGGGGTGGGTGTGCCCGCCAGTGACTCCCCCACCCCTCCAAAGTTCTGCCAACCAGTTAAATCCCTGTAGGGCGGTTACCTGCCCCCAACACTGTCATTCTGTGCACCTTTCCCCCTCACCCTCAGATATCCCTGCGACACCATATGGACTCGTTCCACAACTTGCTGATCCCATCACACATCTCCATCATATAATATGCATTCCCCAGTCACGAAAGGTGCACACCATCGTCCCTGAACAGTAGGGGCTCCTCCAGCCGAAGCCCCATATGGGCAATCACTTTGATGTCCTTTTCCCCACAAAAGACCCTCATTGATCTGTTGAGTTTCCTACGGGCTTTCTCAACTGCAGCAGGTTTCACTGCCCCTTTCCAAGCTTTCTGAGGCACAAATTCTGTCCATACAATGTATGCCCCTGCCATCCTGTGCTTCATGACCTCCAGGTCTCTTTGCATCAACTGAAAGATCGCCAAACCTGACAGTTGAACCAAGTCGTTCTCTCCCAAGTGAAGGACCAACAAGTCAGGGCAGCCTCTTTGAGAAATCATCTTCGTAGGCCAGGGCAAAAGTGCCCCCCAACGCATCCCTCCTTTCCCCCACCAGTGTACCTCGTGATGACTGCTCTTCAGTCCCAGGTTACGGCCTTACACCAGGTGATCTGCACACTTTGCTGCCCAGTTTATGAATGAATGTCCAACAATCAAGGTGACTTCTTGGTCCACGGGCCTCCCACACAACATATGATGAGAAAAAGATGTTAGTGCACCACACCATTTCCCCCCCATATCCTCCCTTCCCTTACCAGAATCCCTTTATTTGCGCATGTAGCAATCGCAGCACCTGGACCTCCACCTCCCAATCTGCAGAATCCTGTCCCATGACCATCCCAGATGCGCTGCTGCAGTCGCCGCCCCAATGCGGAATGAGTGAGTGCTGTATCCTGCCGGGTCCCTGCCCAGATACCTCAAAGCCATGTGCAACACCGCAAACAGCTGTGCCGCAGTTACCCTTTCACTGGACGCATGACAAAATATTTCTCCCGACTGCTTGCTGGACCCGTGCAGAAACCCCTGCCACTACTGCACCAGGCACACTCCCACGCATTCACTCTCGTTCAACCATTCCCATTTGCCTCGCCCCATCTGATCCGTCTTAGAATGTCCCACCCAAATCCCCAAACGCTCTCCATCCAATCTAATATCCTCATAGCACCTCCCACCTTGCCCCCTTGTGCCCAGCAACTCAGAAACCCAAAAAGTCTCAAAAAAACATCCACACCATACACAAACGAAAAGCAGAGACTTAATTGCCATTGTAACAACACGCTGGCAATGTTCCCAACAAACTTTGCAGTAAATCAAACATAATCACCTCCCTTGGCACCCCTCCTGCCCCACCTCCACTCTCCTGGCCGCAACCTTTTAGCACTCTGCTGATGATCACATCCTTTGCCTGGTCAAACCCCATGTACAAGATACCATAAAAGGATATGCCCGCCAGCTTTCCAGCCATCGTCGTGGAAGACAAACCCTTGTCAATGCAATACAAAACAAAACGTAGCACTCCCTGTTCGAAGTCTGGTCGAGACGTGCACCATGTATCCAAGCTCCAGCCCATAAAGGATCCGAATTCCGACCAAGCTAGCCTGTAGATCCGTCTCATAGTGTCTGCTATAGACTTTTCAACCAAGCCTATCACCCACACTTGCCCCAGGCCCAGATGCCGTCCAGTAGCTCGTTCTTGCACTGTTCCGCGCCAGGTGCCAGTGCCAAAACGTCGCCACTGCAAACGAGACAAAGCATCCGAAATGTTATTACTCACCCCAGGGACGTGCTTCGCCCGAAACACCACATTCAATCGCAAGCATGTTAGCAGAAAACTGTGCAACAACTGCAGGACCCTCAGATCCCTCCATTTTTGCTTGCTGACTAGTTCAACTACAGTCATGTTTTCCACATGAAACAGCACCGACCTATTCCAAAACTCAGAACCCCAGACCACCAAAGCCACCAACAACAGGAAAAACTCTAGGAATGCAATGTTCCTCACTTGTGCTACCAATGGACCAGCCACTTCTCAGCGCACCAAGGGCCATCCCAAAAGATGCCAACGCCAGAGGCCCCAGCCGCATCTGAGAAAATTTGCACCTGCCAAATCTTTCTGTCATCAAGAAAGTCCAAGGACACCCCATTGAAATCCGTCAAGAATGTCAGCCATATTCTCAAATCGGCCCGAACACCCAACGAGATACAGACCCTGTGGTGTGGTAGTACCGCCCCCGACATGTCCATGCCGAGGCACCTGCAGAACGTCCATCCCGCTCTCACCACTCAGCAAGCGAAATTCAGGAAACCCGAGAGTTGTTGTACCACCCTCAAATCGATCTTATTCTTCGCGATCACCCATAGGAGGCAAGCCTGTATCTCCGCCCCCTTCTTTGCGATTAACCGGGCCATCCACTGAAACGAGTCCAGCTCGATGCCCAGAAAGGTCAACCGACAACTGGGCCCAGCTGTTTTTTCGGGCGCCAGGAGAACCCAAAAGATTGTGCCATGTCCTGAAAGTGCACCAAGGCCTGTCCACAGTCTCCTGAATGCTCCCTGCCAATGAAAAGAAAGTCATCTAGATAGTGAGACACCTCTCTGTGCCCACTGATCTTTATGAAAGCCCACTGCAAGAATTAGCTGAACATCTCAAACAGTGCGCATGAGATTGGGCAGCCCATAGGCAAGACCTTGTCCATGAAAATGGCCCCAGCAAACTGCATCCCCAACGAGAAATCCGTAGGGTGTATAGGTAGTAAGCGGAAAGCAGATTTCACATCACATTTCGCCATTTCAGCTTTCTGCCCACACACCCGCACAAGGTGGATCGCATCATCCACCGAGGCATACAGCACCCTCGAGTCCTCTCCTGCAATGAGGTCATTCACGGACGTTCCCTCTGGCCAAGACAGGTGATGTGTCATCCTGTACTCGCCCAGTTCTTTCTTAGGGACCACCCCTAGGAGTGAGATAATCAAATCGTCCATGGGACAGTTGACAAACGGACCCGTTGTCCTGCCTTCCTCCACTTCTTTCTTCAATTTGGCTGCCACCACATCTGGCAATTCTTTGACCGATTTCAAATTGTCCGCCCACCTCCATTCCCTAGGGTCCTGATACTCCACCCGGAAACCTTTGATAAACCCCCAGTGCATCTTCAGCGCAGCCTCGTTATCAGGATACCTCGAGAGCCACGGGCCCATGGTCTCGATCTTAATGGGTGTAGGAGCCCTTGGGCCCAGCGTGCCCCCTACCTTTTGAGGCCCGCCATTGTTCTGACAACATGGCCAAAGTAAAACACTGTGTGAGCGCGTCGGCCCCCACATTTAGAGCATTCATGCTTAAACTTACCGGGGTATCTAGAGCAATAGCCCTTGTTGTATTTCCAACAGGCTCTTGTGTTACCCCCTTGCTTAGGAGGTGCTCCAGTGCCCCCTGAGCTATCCATACCTCTCCCCGCCCCAACCTGGACGGGATGCATCGGAAATGAAAGATACGTCACCTGCAAACCACTCGCTGTGTGAGTGGATGCTGGACGATTGCGTGGATGACATCCTCTGCATCCTCAATTCCTGGTCAACTTCTCCCCATGGCTTATCTGGGTTGACACTAATTTGTGCCCTGAACTCCTCGTCGTAACTCAACCAAGCGAACCCCAGAAATGGATCTGCGCCTTCCTGATGATATCCATGTATTTCAGCAGCGCTATGCTTCTCACATTATATGCTAGCATGTATTAGAAAGGCAGACATCCAATTCTCCATGTTCACTGGGACCCTGGGTCTCCTCGTGAATTCCCATTCTTGCTCCTTAGAGCCCTGTTTCTCCTTATGCAAAACTTTAAATACGTCCACGTATTCATGCCTCCAAATTCTACTTCTAGTTTTTTTGACAAGTGCGACCCCAGCGGCACAGCCAAGCCCATATATGGCAGTTTCTTATGATATTTTCCCTCTCCCTTATCGTCCTTCCCGTCCGACCCTTCCGTCTTGTCAGTCTGGACACTTGCCACCACCAACGTCTTTGCCCCAGATTCCTTTGATCCCAACGCTGGTGTTACTGTGCTGGGTGACAACCCTGTTGTGTCCCTTACCGACCCCTCTCCCACACCTACCAACCGGCAAGCTTTTTTCCTCTCCCCTTTCGGACCACCGTCCCAGGCAGCCCACCAAGCAACCTCAGCTGTCAAGCTCGTTTGCGCCTCTTCCTCCTTTCATTTTCCACTGCTCTTCTTCAGGTTGTCCATTCTCGGCTTACTCTTTGCCACACTTGCCTTCTGTAAGACACCAACTCGTCTGGTTGCCTTCTTCCCACCACCCGCATGTCTGACAATCACGTCCTCGTCATCCCGCAATTCCCCCTCCTCCAGCTCCTCTCAGTCTCCAACTCCGTAGCCGACCATAACACTTCATTCACCACTCTCTTAACACCTTTACCCTTCTTTGCACGCGCACCACCACAGCCTTCCACACACACCGCCGTAGGATGCCCCTGCGCAGGAGGGAAGGCTGCCCGCGGACCTCCTGCTGCTTCCAGCTGGCATCTCGGGCCGTCTTGTGCCCGCCAGCACCCCAACCACTCTGCCGACTGCTGCCAGCTTGAAAACCCTCCAGGCTGCTCAAACCTGGAAGGGCCCCAGCACCATCGGGTCTCATCGCAGTCTTGGCTGTCCCTGCCCCCGACCAGGGGAGCCTGCCTTCCTTCAGCCACACCCACTTGACTTTGTAATCCACAGCCTGTGCCTCCTGTTCAGCCCAAGCTTCCTCCTCTGACGTGGGCATGGGTTGCCCCTCCATCCAGTCATCCCTGTCCCACCTGTCCCTGGCTGCGCAGATGTCCCCCCACCTGGCCTCCATTCCTTAAATAATGCGCTGCTGGTCCCTTATACTGTCCTCCAGGGACATGCCCTCCTATCTGGTTAGAAGAGGTGAAGGGCAATAGCCCCCCTGCCTCCCTCCCAGGCTCATACTTTGCCCCAAGACCAGGTCCCAGGCTCACCTCCTCCACCTCCTCTGCTCCCAAGACACCTGTCTGCAGGGCCTCTCGCCCCCGTTGCTCCTGACGCAGTAGTATCCCTCGAGAGAGGTCAATGAGAGCGTCCTCCCACTGCCCCACTTCTTGCCCCTGATCATGCCTGTTTCTAGACAGGTTTAAAACCTGCCAGTTCTCCACACCTTCCTTGCTCCCCTCACCCCCCTCCAAGTCAAGAATTAGCCCCTCGCCGGCCCCGGCGCCTTACCAGGCTGGCTCAATATTCTAACTCCTCCCCCGCCCCCCGCCTCCACAGGCCCTTCGCCTCACCCAGCCGATGCAGCTGTGGTCAAAGGTCAAAAAGATTTATTGCATAATTAATTAAAATCATTACAAATTCCACATAATAATTTTATAATATAAAAGACAAAATGCTTGCTAAAAAAATTAGACTACTCCTTTGTTAAAATAATGTAACACAGTTTAAAAAATGTCATCCGGGGATACTCCCGCAGGCTTTAGGGTCAAAATGTTATTACGTGAGTTGTGCAGGATTTACCAGTCATTAGGATCAGGGCCGGACTGGGAACTGAAAGCAGCCCTGGCAAATTTTGCCAGACCAGCCCCCGCCTGGCGCATAGCGAGCGAGCGCAGCGAGCAAGCCCGACAGCTACTAGGGGGGTTTGGGGGGGTTCTCCCCCCACGAAAATTTTGGAAACCGACAGACCAAAAAAGTGAATTTTACAGCACATTTTTCATTCCATATTCAAATTTTATCACCTTTCAAAGCACAGTAAATAGTAGATGATGACCTTAAAGAGCATCAAGTTACCCACCCAGTCATATGTACCCATAGACATTCTTTCAGAGATCATCAAAAATAGACACAAGTAGTGAATCAGAGGGAACAAAGTAAAAGTGAGACCAGCCCCCACATGGTGTGTAGCAGGCAAGCGCAGTGAGCAACCATTACTAGGGGGAGTGACCAGTCCATCCCTGTCCACCACCACCACTGCCTGAGGCGCGCGACGTCCGCCCAGTGCCAAGTTACTGTGCCACCCACCACTGTACAGCCGAAGGAATGAGTCAATCCATATGCCTATAATAGAGGCGGAGACACATTGAAGATGTCTAGCTCTTTGAGATAATACTTGCAGGAATGTCATACTTTTGGGAGGAGTCTTGCTAAAAACATATTAGCAGTCCACTATCTCTCTGATAGGTGCCTTAAACCCCCTCCAGCAAAACAACATTTAACAAAAAGAAAAAATCTCTAATGCCCTGTGGCAACCTGCCCCCCTCATGTGTGTATATATTTAAAAAAACGCCCATTGTGACCTGGGGACTCTCCTTCACTGCAGACCTTAAAAGAATGCATCAAACTCAAGGTCTTTGAGGATTCTGAACTCTGGCTCTAATCTGTAGAGTGATTCAGTAACTCTTGCTATGAGACCAATACAGTGATTTAAATAGACTACATGACATGCACAAAATCAAAAAGGTGAATGTTGCCTCTTTTAAATTGGTAGGTACTAAGACAAAAAGACAGAATGTGAGGAAAGACCATGCATAAAACACAGAGTAATGGTTTTACAATGTACGATTTGGAGAACTGCAATATAGATACAGACAGTACTGCCGGGCCCGGGCTCTGTGAGCTGCCTGAGCAATGAGCCAGCCATGATCTGATGGAGTGACTGAAGAAAATTTAACTTAAACCAAGTGGGCAATTACAGTCACATAATTGGTATTCCCTGCTCCCGATTTGACTGTGGGGGTATATACCTTTCCCTCTTCGATTCCATCATAGAACCTAGGTAATTTTCTATGGGCTTGAAAACGTACAGATTGGGAAAACGTTTGCATTAGGTATAAAAGAAATGAATCCATCCAGTGTTCTGTTGCTCTGTCGTTATGCAATAAAGATGATAACACAGGGGCTCTACATAAATAAAATACTATGCCAATGGTCTTACATATTTTACACTAAAATGATTCTAGCACCAGAGAGGCAATTCATAAATGTAAAATGCAACCCGAGATCTAACACTTTTAAAAACGATTCATAAATGTAAAAAGCAACGTGCGGAAGGGAGACATTTAAAAAATAGAAAACTATATTTCTTGTTTGTTTTGAGGGATTGTGGGGCCCTGGTGGCAGCATTAACTTTTCTGTCTCCTGCTAATTTACAAGCCCATTCATGTATTGCCTGTTGTCTCACTCAACTTGTGATGCTGCAGGCAGCCAGTCACATGCACTTTTAATTGCGCGAGGCCCAATGCGCATGCGGCATGATGACATCAGCCACACTCTAAGTCAAGCAGACACGGCGGAGGAGACAGTGCCTCATTCTGCGCGCTGTGCACAGGCACCTCCTCCTCCTCCTGAAAATGGGGGATAATCGGTACAAGGCCTTCTAGATGAATTGTCAGAGTCTTTCCTAATCCTTGCTGCTCCCTCCCCTAGTTTTGGTGTCACGTTACATTCCATATATTAGCAAGCAACGCATGAAAGGGGATACAGAACTACAGGTTAGTCCGGGTCCCACCCTGACCCAGTGTATCTGCATGCACCTGAGAAGTGTCTGTACTGTACTCTCCCATTAAATGCATTTTCTTACACCCCTGCGAGGAGCGCCCTTGGTCTCACTTTAAATTAAAGTAGTGTGGGTACTAGGTAAGGTACTTGACCATACCTGCCCATTTAAAGCACAGCTTTCTTTAGACCTTCGGTTCATTTGCCTTCAGGCTGCTTCGGTTAGCTGGTCTAGGCCTCCCATACCCGAAATTGACGCTGACCCCAGGCCTCAGGCCTGAGCAGTGCAGTGCTGTGGTAACCTTCTCACAATGAACCAAAGATTGTTCAAATCAGCTCGCCTTGTCCCAACCACATTGAAAAGAAAAAGTGCCCTGGCCCAGACCTCTAGAATGGTCCTGACCTATTGATAGGCAATAAGGACACTGCTGTCTCTTCTGGAAAGATTGGAAACCCTTCCCATCCAGAGATGCATTCGACCCACAGTCGTGTGGATAGAAAGTCTCAACCAAGTGCTCTGAAGTGGCTGCTGGCATATATGTTATCACTGTAGAAAACGGCTTCACTAAATAACTAAATAAACAACTATCAGAAAGAAGACGCACAAACAATAGATAGCAAGTAACAACCTAAAGCAAACTGGAGGGAAGAATTAAAGATTGAGATGTGAAACAGAGGCCCAGACCAGATTAACCAAAAATCGGGTAGCGCTGCGCAGCATTGAATGCAGTTGTACACTGAGTTCAAGTTGTATCATGAATGAAATGTCTTTTTAGCACAGTAGTGCTGTGCCGGCAGAATTTGCCACATTTTACTTTTATTGTTTTAATATATAATATACCTCTGACGCAACCGTAGACTAAACTGCCAAAAAGGTTTTCACGACTAATCTGCCCATCATACAATTAGCTGAAGCACTCGGAGAAGGGTTCAATGGAGAAATAATGAACAAAGACATCCCAGATGTGGTGAAGGCAATGCCAAATGGGAAATCACAGGGGAAGATTGAGTCAGAGCAATGCCTCTGTGAATCAGGCCTCATGAGTGCAATTTTATTTTTTAATACCCACAAGTGTTATTTCACAAGTATGATATGGGTAAATACTAAATATGGGAATAGATTAGCTATTTTAGGATCGTTTCGAACTCCAGGGTTTCTCAAACTCTCCAAAAACCCCATCTCACACTTGGAAATATTCATAAATTCACTCCTGTAAAGGGTGACGGTAAGCCCCATTAAAGGGTGTACCTGGGAAGGTTGTTGAGATCTTCAGAGAAGGGGTTTCGCCAAGAGAAAGATATTTAAACTGTGGAAAAAATAGGAATAGTGTAATTGTACTCCATCAAGAGCATTTTCGCACATTCAATTGTGAATATATGCAAAGTGATGTATGTGTAATTAATTTCGGATGCACCTGTATAGAATGATAAAACTCCTTTCTAGGGATCCTCCTGGAAAATATGCTACTGTTACAGCTTTGCTGGGGTGCTCTTACGAAAGTTTACCATTCCCTGAAGTTCTTAAATTTACCCATGCAAGATTTATTAAGACGTTTATGAACTGGGCTCTCTGTTCTTCAGACCCTTGCAGTTATGGGAAGCTGAAATTGTTGTGTAAGAACTGTAAACGTCTAACCCTTACACACAAACAGATTAGGACTGCTCCCGCATAGACATGCTGAGATTTCTTTTTATTTACACATCCTCAGAAAAACATTTCAAGTACACCGGATCAGTCTGCAAACAACAAATAGCACTAACCTACGCTGCGGGTGACAGACAGGGGAGATCAGGCCTGGGCTGGGGGAGATTAAATTATGGGGTGTGCAGGGGTACCGATCTCTTTCTCTTTCCTGGCTGACCTTGCCTCAACTGAGTCACACGCACTTCCCAATGCGCATGCCCACCCTAAAAAAAACAGCAGCGCCACGGAGGAGGTGTCATATGCGCGCTGAGCCTGCGCGTGTCTTCAACAACCACCAGGAACAAAACATCATCATGGTCGGGTGACCAGGAGAATGTGAGGTCAGTGGTGACGTAGTGTTTTTGTAATATACATTAATGTGGGCGGCGCCGCTGTGGCCTGATCAAAATGAAATATTAATTTATTTGAAATCAGCACGGCCCGCGCAGATTTCAAATAAATTATTATTTCATTTTGAGCAGCTCACACCAGGCCTCAGATCTGATTGTGCACTGCTGCCTGTAAGCACTGTGTTCTGTTATTGGGGCCGATTTGGACCGACCGTGTTGGTCCAAATCACCCCCAATGACAGAACCCGCCCCCCTGCCACGAAACCGGCCTCCACCCCATCCAGCCTATCAGGGGATTTCCCAGTGGCCGGAATGACCAGCCCGGCCCGGTCTAGCTTACTTCGAGGGTTGCTGGACCAAGAAAGTTATTGACTATTATGGGCCATGGCCTTCATAGAGAAAAGTCCACTTACCCTGCTGCAACTGCAATGGCCTCTACGTCACAGTATCATTCCCTCTGCCCCACCCAACTGCAGTGACCGGCTTGTCACGTTCTAGTGTTTCCAAATATTTCACCGGACACTCCTTGAGGGCTGGCTTCCACACACCCCACACCCATCCATCACAGGTGTCAATGGTCTGGTGACCCTTCCAACAAAAGGGGCCTAGAGTACGTGCTCTGGGCCCATTCCAGATAGTATAGCACTATATCTGCGTGGTCATTTCAAGCTATGGGGACCTTTGGCCCTGACACTTACACCAACCTTTCAAGCACGGAATGTGCAGAGCTGGCCACTCTAGGGGACCTGACTATTCAGGGGTAAGCAGGGAAAAATACGTTATTTACCAGAAATCACACGTTATGCATGGAAATATCAAACTATAGTCCACTTGTCCCTAGTGTTAATTGGTATTCAGATTTCAGGCAGAGCCAGGTCAGTAAATATGGTTTTGCATCAAAATTGAATGGTTGTGCTGTTCCTGCCCTGTTAATCCCTTTTGCTTGGCTAATAACGGGGCGGGCTCTGTGGTGTAAAGCAATTTTGCACGGTGCTAGTGTCAACTTTTGGCGCAAAACAGCTTTTGCATGTGAAATGTTGATTGCTGCTGCTTTGTTTGCTGCGAAGTACCACCTTTCATCACGCCATTGCATGTGCAAAGGTATTGTAATTTCAAGACAGTGTTGTTTTAATGTAGGGGACGAAGGTCTCAAACAGCAATTTGTGTAATGACACAGTGCTACATTCCTGTTGGAAATGCACAACCCAGTTTTTGAACCTAGTACATTCGTGTATCTCTTACACATAGAAATTCTACTAAATTTTCACTCTTCCCAAAAATAATGACCTTGAGTTCAACTATATTAATTACCCCTGGATGTACAGTAATTCTGCAATAATAAAGCCTGTGGCAACACAACCCGTAGCTTTGCAAATCTCAGCCAGGAAATAAAATAGCCCTTTTGATTGCATCTGCATTAGATAACTTACAGGGCTGAAAGGTTCATTTAGCTATGGATGCTTGCAAAGGGAACGAGGCAAACATGTCGAGCAAGCATTTGTTAAGCAGAAATTGTGCTTCATTAGTCTCAGCACCCTAAAAGCCGACTTGTTTCAGCGCCGCACATTAGATAAATAGACGCTTCCTGTCCCACTGTGGTGGCCCCTCTGACCTCTGGTCTTCAGCTGTGCCCCTCCCGCGGTTGCCCTAAATGAACTAACTTCGATCCAACCTACCTACCTGTTAACCCCACGCTCCTACTCTGCTGTACATTATCTGATTCAAATGCAATTTGGAAAAAAGCAAATGACACTAACCTGGCGGCGGGAGGCAGACAGTCGACAACAGGGAGTGGGACACTGGGACAGGCAGGGCCAGGGCTAGAAATAATTAAATTATGGGGTGCCGGAAGAGGGCCTCTCGTCGTTTCAGTCTCTGGGACGTGGAATGTGGGTCACGCCTCGCGCACTTTTTATTGCGCATGTGTCACTGCCAACAGCCGCGCCCGCCCCACCCCCCTAAGGTGATTGAACTGAAGACTAGGATCAGCCTGTGCATGCGACCCACCCACCCCCTAAACTGGCACTGCTGCGCCTGCGCCAAATGCATCTATCCTGAACGGAACGCATCCGCAGATGATTGAAATTCAGTGTGATTGTTTAAATGGTGCATTTTACTGCATAGAGGCTCTGGAGCGAGTGACACGCACGCAGACACTGCCAGACGCAGCAGAGTACAGTAGTGAGTCAGTGACTGACTACTACTGTGTGTTAAAAATCGGCTCCAGCCCCACCCAGCAACAAAACCGGCCCACGGTCAAAAAACCGGCCCCCATCCCTGGCAGCCTACCGGGGGATTGCCCGGTGCCCGGCATTGCCAGTCCGGGCCTGATTAGGATCGAGGCAGCGTTGGTGACCCACTTCATTAGCCCTGTCCTTGTTCCACACGACTCAGGCATTTTTTCACTTCTGCCAAGAATTTTATTCCCCGGCAAGCCAAAATAATTGAACTCCCTCCCAGCCAACAAGTTACCGTTTGCCTGCAGGTGCGGATTTTTAACTCGTTGCAGATCTGTTTTAAGAATCAGCGACGTTGTGCCAGGAGAGCCGGACAAACACACAAAAAGTGAGCTAGTGATTCTGTTTTGTATCCACATAGTCTACAACTCTCCGTCTGGTAGCTCCGATGCAGCTGTGATCCCCAGGCCTGCCTACTTCAACCGTCAGCTCGTCTTCCCAGACTCAGGCAGCCGCGCAGGCAGGCTCTGACGCCTTTCTCGATGCTTAGGCTCTTTTTTTACTACGCCCCGCCCCCTGCCTGCCGTACCTCGTGATTCCGGTGGTGGCTCATCCATACAAGCCACCACCGCTGCAGCCACACCCGCGGAAGCAGATCGTGGTGTCCGGGTCATCCCGACCTATGCCTGCTCCAACACGCCGGGCCTTAGAAGGTCTTCACGGCCAGCGCAACCCAACAAGCGCAGGGCCTCATGGACATCCTCCACTTCCCCCCCCATTGCTCAGTGCAGAAACCCGCCTCCACTGAGTGTATCGCCGCACTCGTCCCGCAGAGCACGCCCATGAATAGCCACCAATCGTCCAAATTGGCCGGCAACTAACTCTAGACCTGCACCAAATAGCAAATCCCTACACTCCAAAAATGTACTTCCTACCCTCCCGATGGCGCTGGATACAGGAAGAAGAAGTTCCTTCCTCCCCTATACCCTTATACCCCTCCCCAACTCCACCCCTTAACCCCAGCTTAGTCCTTCCTGCGCGAAAGAACCCAGGGGAAGACTGGTCTGCGACCCTACTTCCCCCCGTGGGCCATCATTGCAACCTTTTACTGTCAGGCCCCGTGGGTGCTGCTTTTAGGGTCGACTGTACCTTCCAGTCTGGCGGGACATAACACCTCCCTGCAGTGGGGATTTACTTGCTCCTCCTTACGACTGATATTAGCTGGCAGAGGCAACGGGTAAGTAGCTCCTCAGCAACTGCCACTTGCTAGCAAATTGCAATGCTTTGCTGCTCGAAGCCCTTACCATATCTGCTTTCATTTTCTGCTGCAGGGCTGGGGCACTAAAATTATTCCTTTTCTTACTACTTTGTGTTTGTTTTTACCTCACCACCTTTACACTTCGTGAATCAGGAAAAGCTTAAAGAAAATTATGTGAAGTTGCCAAACAAAATCCTTCAATATTTTGCAAATCCCTAGACTGCAATTCAATTATTGTGAAAATAATCTTATAGATTAAATTCTAATGATCACCCAAAAATTTTGAAAATTCTGTCACCAAAAGAACATACACAGTCCAATGCAAAGATGGCAATAGACGATCATTCACATTTAGGGATACCCGCCTTTGACACAGAGTTTATGATCCCTAAGGTTGCTAATCCGAGGATGGCAGGAGCTGCAGTGTGGAAAAAGATGACATGAATAGCAAATATACAATGCCATTCCAACATTGTGGTATTTGCGTCAAAAATGTGGGTACCGAAAAATAACAGTATTATTATCCGTCCAGTTAAAACTAGTCCTCATGTGTTGTGAGTTTTCTTCCTATAAGTAAGACACTTTTTCATGCAGTTCCATGTCAGTCAGAATTTGTTTACATGGCAGTAATGGAGGAGACACCGCTAGAAGTGATGAAGGATCAGCTACAGTAACTAAAGGGAGGTGGTTTGCCATCATAGTTAGAGTCTCGCCACTGCCAACAAGGCATTCTCAATGATGATGCCAGTTATTAACTTCATCCACCCATCAAACAGGGAAGTGGCACAAGCAGCTGAGCGAATTAGACATCCACTTACAGCCATCAGTCAATTAGGTCTTTAGTATTGTATGTAGAGGTAACACGTGGAAGAAAATGCAGCTAAACATCTTTATTCCCATCTACATTCACTGTTGCTCCTAGAATAGCACACCCTTTCTCCAATTCCTTTTTCTCTCCTTACTCTATGACTTACTCTTCTCTAACATGTCTCTATAGTTTTTTAACCCAAACCACCAAATTGACCTTCATGCCCTTCAATTTTCTCACTTAACCCTGAAGTGGGAGAAATTGCGAGTGTCCATCTGCATGCTGTGAATAAATATTTATTTATTTATTTGAATATGTCTAAAGCACTCATTGACACAGGAGGGTCTTGGGGCGATCTACATTTCAACCAGAATGAGTAAACAGGATGGGTAATTTATGAATCGGGAAAAAAAAGAAAAATGCATACATAACTGCCAATGGTTATGTGTAACGCGTCCCTACTTGGGCTTATTCCATTTTGATGGTAGATTAGCAATTGTTTGAGCAGGTGAGTCTTAAGAAGTGATAGGGGTTTGTTTTTGTAGGTTAGGAGGATGATAGTTCCAAGCAGTTGTGGCTGCATCACAGAAGGATTCCTTGCTGGTGGATGAATTTTTGTACTTTGTTACTTCTATAAGTGATATGAGCCATTTTTGTACCTTCCAAAATGGTGAGGAGTTCTGTGATGGAGTGGGCATTTTTTGTGTGTGTATTGTTTGTGAGTGCCCTTGTGGCACAGACAGCATATTTTGAATTGAGTTCTTGTTGGAATCTAGTGGAGATCCCTAAGGATAGATGTGATGGACTTGAATTAGTAAGAAGAGAGTATAAGTCTAGCTGTTTAGTGAAAGACCGCTTTAAGTAGGGTTACTTATGTGAATGGTATTACCATTAAAAAAATTACATTGCCAAAGTGCAGTATTGATGTAACGAATGCTTGCACAGCTATTCTCAGATGCTTGGTTGGAATCAGGTCACAGATTGTTTTCAGGATACGCAAGTAGATGATGGCAGATTTAGAAATTTTGTATGCCAGGGCCAAATAGTTAAAGTCTGTCTGCTATTCTTTATAAAGGAACATTATATGGCACTGTGAATGTTGGCAGCTGGAGGTTCATTGTCAGTTGTTGCCAGCCTCTGGTACTGCTTGCATCTTGGTTGTGCTTCCCTGTGTTCCTCATTTAATCGCTTGAGTTGTTAGTCCTAGTGTGACATGGCTAGATTAAGCCCGGGAAGAAACACAGCCATTATTTTGCATGTATGCGTTTGTAAAGTTGCCTTCTTCTTCCACACACTGACTTCGGCCACACATTTGCTTACGTGACAGTGCAAGATTAGTTTCTCTGAATCCACATTGCTTACAATTCCACTTCATGAGTACATTATCATGACACCTTGATCATTAGGTACAAGGCCTGCACAGACATTGTGCAAATGTTGTTGTTTATTATTCGTCCATAAGGTGACAGCGCTATCTCAGAGACCATAAACATTGTCAACTCAGCTGAAGCCTCGACACAGAAGCATGAGTGCTGTTGTTATAAATACACGTGCATTTCTGTAGTCTAATTAGAGGAGCACTCAGCTGTCATAGTGAGGTCATCACTTCTGTCAGCATTTCAGCACAGCTGATTCATGTTTACCCTCTGTGAGAAGGGATGCCCAACCTGCAACCAAGATGGTGTTTCTGAACAAGCCTGGTAAAATTGTATTATATGCCTACTTTCCTTACTAATCCAACTGCACTGGGCCCTTTATGATCAGACAATCTGCAGCATTTACCACAGAGGCAATGATCCGCTTACAAATCTTTCTCCGCCAATAGTAGGAGTAGAAATATAGGATGACCAAACACCACCTTATCTGTCCAATGTGTTTCAATTGACAGCCAGCTCACAAATGTGGGATCAGATTTAGGAACACCACTCTTGAAACCATGCTGTAGAAATAAAGAATAGAAATGGGAAGACCCAACCTACTGCAGAGGTGAAGTCGAGTTAGGGTTAGGCAGATAAAAAGCTCTGCAACAGCAACACAGAATAAAAGAAGTAACACCTGATGTTCTGACGGAGCTCGCTGTTTCTCCCGACAACACATCTAAAACCTTTGCAAAATAGCACTGGAAGAACCAACAAGACTTCATGATAGACTCAGACAGAAATTAGATTAATTTGGTTATTGTTTTAAAGATTCCAAGTTTATGGCCACTGGCAATCTCTTGAGAATTTCAGTTAAGAATATCACTGCGTGTATAAAAACAGCAAACATTTCAGCAGGCTTTATCAGATGGTTATTATAAAATCAGTGTACAGAGTTACAGACTCCTACCACCCTTAAGGCTGAAGGATAGTTTGTTGTCTGACAGCTCATATCCTACAAAGAAGGGTAAATAATTTAGATTTAGAGTCCATTAAAGGTGAGTCCATTAACATAAACTAGGAAATAAAGGAAATAAAACTGGTTAGGCAAAGAATATTTCAGTCCTTCAGCTACCAAATGTAGAATTAGCAACGCAGTCCAAAGTAAGGCAAACGTTTTTAGTAATCATCAAAACTCGATCAGCATAGCATCTGCTCTCAAGGGTAGAAGAAAAAGTATGGCGATGCCCCTCCTTTGGGGTTTTTTCTTTTATAAAATCTCTAACAGTGTCCCAGTAATGTAGCATCACACCACCATTGGAAGACTATTGTATGTTCAAATTCACATAATGTCACCCAGGACACTTACACTTGCAACAGTGAGATGCTTTCCCATGCTGGTCATGCAAAACAAGAGATTTGAAAGTCCACATAGGCCTAACATCGGTGAAAAAGAGATACAAAGTAATTATCTATAGCAGTATCTGAAATCCTGTTCCCACAGGAATATTTCACTGAGACCGTTCAAGAAACATCCAGAATTGTCTGGGTTTATAAATGTACAGAACAAATAAAGCAACATTTCACTAGTGATAAATGGTCCACCTTATTAAGTCAGGGGAAAGGTCAGCAATAGAGAAAAAACATTTTCGAAAAAGCCTTCGAGTTAGCATCACACATTTTAAATGAAATAAACTCTAAATCATATAAAATATAGCTTTAGTAAAATCAATTCAAATAGAGAATATATTGAGCTTTCACCAGAGATTATTACATGAAGATAGCTAATGTTAGAAGTACCCTACTACCACAATTGTTCTCAACATTCTTATAAGTGTATAATTTTCAAAGATGATACTACAAAATTAGTTTTTTTACTTTCCAAAGAACCTCTTGTATTATTATGCTAAATTTCAAGATCGTATCTAGTTTCTACATGATTTTGCACCGACGTTTCTAAATAGTGCACTCAAACAGAAAGCATTCGAAACACTAGGCCACTTATTAATAGCTTAATTCCATCAATAACCGTTAATAAACAGCATTTTCAAAAGAAACTGTTATTAGTGCAACTCATTTATATATGTATTAGTATTGCTTTGTATGTATGTTTTCTTCATCTTACATTTAACAGCATGCTATCATGGTCCTTCTACTACCTTTGTTTCATTTTCATGTGGTGTTAACGAGTGTAAAGTGCAGTTTCACCTTTTTGTGTCTTTAATCAGTAAACATGTTTTGTATTGTGATTTTTAAAATCATGCTACATCAACAGGGGCCTACATACCTTCCCTCAGTTAATGGAGATTTAGATAATCCAGTAGGGGATTCTTAGTAGATCAGTCGCCTAGGCTCCTAGCTTAGGGAACGGATAAGTAGTACACTATACACAGCACTTATATGCCAGCATATATACACTGTTTTAGCACAATGATGGAATCATTCATTCTTTTCACTGTTCTTATATTGCTAATCACATTTGCATGGTTCTGTCTATTAATCATTTCAGCACATATCTTTTATACAAGAATCGCAATGGTTCAATAAATATTGAAAACTCCACTTTGTGTATGTCTTGTATTATTCACTGAGAGAGCTTGAGTTACTGAGTGAAAGGGTTCTAGATCTGTTACCATGAGTCCTTGGGGGTCACAGTTGTCATGTTCGGAGTTTGCCCAAACCATTAGTTACTTTGCCAGGCTTAGGGGTACTTTGGTGGCACTGTGAGCTAGCAGAACTATCGGCCAACATATCCTGAGGGGTGCATGGAATCAGTCTGGCACCATCCCAATATTTATGTTGTCCAACAAAAGAATAGTTCCTACTGAAAAGTGGAAACCTTGCGACACTAGGCTGCCTGTGAATGTTTCAAAAGGAAAGGAACAACTTATCATTAGCAACAAGTGGCTTGAGGAAGGGCGGGCCATATTCATGCCACCAACCCCACATGATCACAGGACATCGAGGACACTGAAGTCCTCAAGTGGGAAAGCAGCACATTGCAGTAGCATAGCAATGAAAGTTGGAATTATTGTAGAGCAATTCAATAAGTGGCAAACCTGCACTCATTACCAACCTCATGATATAGCACTAGCCTATGGGAATGCTATACTGACATTGAAAATCATGTGACACAAGTCACAAAGCCACTGCTAAAAGGACAGTGAAGGAGCAATTTTGTCTGCTGTTGGTTTTACACCACCACACTCTGTTACTCATGGGAAGATTAATATTTCCTCATTTAATCCAGGTTTGGTGAGAAGGGCCTTTGTCTTTATCTGCTCACTCTGATTGGCTTGTGGAGTATAAGTTGGACTGTGGATTAATTATGACTTTTTAAAGTTCTGATTTGCTTAAAGCTTCAATTTAATTCTGTACATTGATGGGCAGGCGTGTAGCTTCTGGGGGAGGGGTGTTCAGGGTATTACACCCCCCTAAAAATGTATTTTGCAGTAAGTAGCTAGGTACAAGGGCTCTCAGTCAGGTATGATTAGAGTCATATTTCACCTGGAATTTGTAAATGCCCACACTGACAAAAATACATACAAACACTAACTTTCTTTCTCTCTCCTCTTATGGCCTCAAAAATGTTGATTATTTTGAAAATTTTATTTTGAGAGCCCTTAACAATCTGCCCTCCTCTCTCTTTTCACTACCCCTTAAGCCCTCCTCATGTCCTGCTTCTCAGATAATATGTTTTAACAAGATATCCCAGTGTGACTGAAGCTCACTCCCCCACCCCAAATCTTACTACCGAAGCTAAGCCCCTGGGTCTGAGTTGCACTACTTCAGATCTTGTTTAACACGTAACTACATCCTGGCTTTGGACAAGCTAACACTGGTTTTTCCTTATCTTCTACACCAGGTCTAAACCGTATATTTTTTTTAACAGTTACAGATATCCTAGAAGACGAAACACCTCAAACACCCACATCTGACCCGAAACTAAAGAGTTTTACTGAGCTAACAGAAGCTGAAACTCCGGTGAGTTTTGCCATTGATTTTTTTTTCTGCCTGTGTTTCTAACAATCACATTGTAGAGAATACCTATATTTAACCCAGACCATAGTAGGTGCACTAGGTGTATGCATAAAGAGTACGTGTTTCACAGGTCAATACTAAACCACAAGTTACATCTCTATGTAATAAAGATAATCCTTTTTAGGGGATCATTATGAGTGCCCCAGATTTATGTTAAGTCTGACTCGTAGTTACTAATATGCAGGTACGTTAATCTCTTGTGAGCAGTTAGCAGTGAATAGAACGTTCACCCAGTGAACCCATAAGAAATAAGAAATTACCAGGATAATCAATAATTCTAGGTCCAGTTCCCTGATTAGTTCCATATTTACCCTTTAAATTGAACCTAGAGGTTTTGTCTGAACTGAGCAGCCAAAATCGTTTGATAAAAACGTAGCACGTCAGTGGTAAATTGGCAGACCATGAAATTCCATTTGACCACTAAGGGGAGTTACTCTACTGGAATAACTGAACTTGTAGGTGGGACTTTGGTCTGGGATTTCCATGTACCTCAGACCTGAGGACTATAGCAATGAAATAAACTACGGTTTAAAGAACTAGCAAAATACCCAAGGTGGCAAAAGTTTCAATAACTTGCTGCTCCCACCATAAATCATGTCAGCCCATTATTTTCTTTATATGTAATTATTTTATTTATTAGACAGAAGCAACAATTCGATCAGAAGTGTTTTAAGGTTTTAAGTAGCGTTGATGATGGCGCATAAATCCGTGGAGTTTGTGATCGGTAACATAGATTAGATGAAATAACTGTTGTGGTACAACCTCGGCCTGTGCACGTAAGAGCGGTGGGGCCGGGTGGGGGGGATTTCAGCAGACTACGACTAGGGAAGATCAATTATTTATTAAATTTTCCCTTGTGGCTGTCTATCGAATCCCTTCCTAACCTGGCACCACCGCCCAACCACTCTTACCTGCACCAGCCGCAGTTGTTGTGGTATCAGTAAGCTGCATGTTCTGCGAGTGCGTTTAGCTATGACAAAACATTTGACTATGTCTCTGATATATAACTAGCAAGTGAATCCTACAGGCATGAATTAAACATAATTACAGCATGGTGAGCTGGACTTTTGTAAGAGTTTTATGTATTTATAGTAAGGTGGGATGTAATTAGGGATCCCGGTTTTATGGTATTTTTTTTTTTTACATTTCTGTCTGTATTTATCAATTTTTATTTGTTGCTAATTTTATCTGTATTTATCTATATTTGTTTTGGGTTTTGTGGGAAAATGAAGCTCAAATTAGTATATTTCTACATATATTTAACCCAGGGGTTCCCAAACTACGGCCCCTGGGCCACATCCAGCCCGTCTAATCAATTGGAGTGGCCCACTTAACGATCCCAAACAAACCTTTGCTTCTTGTTTCATGCGGAGACACGTATTCCTCACTTCCAGGTAGCAGGCGGTTGGCGGTCCAGTTCCAGGCGACCGGAAACCGCTGGGGCGTCTCACATCGCTTCTGGGGGAAATCACTTAACACAGACGTTCCCGCCAACACAGAGCTTCGGATTGATGCCTATCCTTTGCCTGCTTCTACGCAAGTATGAACCGTGTTTTCTGAGGCCATGTGTTCGCGACCTTTACTGAGGTTCTTTGACACCGCGCAGGAGCGCTTTTCTCTGTTTGTTTTGACACGGTGCTGGAGCGCTATTCTGGATTTGTTTCAACACCACGCTGGAGCGCTTTACTTGGGGTTTTGGTTGTTTGTTTGGGCACCGCGCTGGGGCGCTATCCTGAGTTTGTTTTGGCACCGTGCTGGAGCGCTTTACTTGTGGTTTGTTTTGGCACCTCGCTGGAGCTCTTTACTTTCAGTTCACGACAACGCGCTGGGGCGCTTATGTGAATACCTTGGACACCGCGCTGGAGCGCTTTGATTACGAGCTGGGGCGCTTACCTTTTTTCGTTTCTACACAGGAGCACTGTTTTCTAACTAACCACTATAGACAACTTCTACTCACTTGATGGTCCTAAGCTCAAGGTAAACGCTGTTAACCGCATGTGCACTAGAAGTAAACATAGAGAGGGCTTTATCTGTGCCCATTGTAATCAGGTCTCCTTTACTTCCCCTACCAGCCCGAGAAGAACGGAAGAAAGACAGACAGCAAAATGTCGAAACTGTTGGGGAAACGGAAAATAGATTCAGAGTGCAGAGTTTTTAAGCAGCAGTGGACAGATGACTATTTTTTTGTCCAATGCAAGGAAAAGGCAGTTTGTTTAATCTGCAAAGAGACAGTGACGGTGTCTAAAGAATTTAATATCTGCCGACACTATGAAACCCGCCATGGAGGGCAGTATGCTAGCTTGCTGGGCCAACTGAGGAGAGACAAGGTGGCTAAGCTATAAAATGGATTTGCCGCCCAGGACAAGCACCAAACACAGGCAAACCTGTCATCCGTTCGGGCCAGCTTCAAAGTAGCTAAACTGATTGCAAGCTGTGGAAAGTCGTTCAGTGATGGGGAGTTTGTCAAGAAGTGATTGAACGCTGTCGCGGAGGAGGTCTGTCCGGACAAGAAAGATGTCCTGAACGCGGTGAATCTGTCCGCATCTACAGTTACCAGGCAAATTGAAAAATGGGGCACAATGTACATGTCCAGCTGAAAGAGAAAGCTAAAGATTTTGAGTGTTTTGCATTGGCAATGGATGCGAGCAATGACGTGCAGGACACAGCACAACTGCTGATTTTTATTCGGGGAGTTAATTCATCTTTTGAAGTGTCCGTGGAGATCGCAGCTCTACAAAGTCTCACGGATACTACGACAGGGGAGGATATTTTTTGTAAAGTACACCAAACGATGGAAGAGTTGGATTTAGACTGGGCTAAGCTGGCTAGCATCACAACGGACGGTGCTCCGAGTATGGTTGGTGCGTCGCGGGGGCTAGTGGGGCGCATGAAAAGAGAAATGGAGGAACGAGGTCTCACCCCCACTACATGTCCACTGCCTGATTCACCAGCAAGCACTGTGCTGCAAAGTTCTGAAGTGGGAATCAGTCATGAAGGTGGTTGTGTCTTGCATAAGCTTTATCGGAGCAAACGGACTAAAACACAGGCAGTTCCAAGCTTTTCTATCCGAGCTGGAGTCTGTCCATGGAGATGTGCTTTACCACGCTGAAGTCAGATGGTTAAGCCGCGGTAGAGTTTTGAAGCGCTTCTACGAGCTGCTACCCGAAATCAACACCTTTCTCCTGACAAAGAGAAAAACTGTCCCACAGCTGATCGACACAGAATGGAAATGGGACCTTGCCTTTTTAACAGATGTGATAGAAATTTTAAATGGCCTCAATTTACAGCTCCAAGGCAAGGGAAAATTAATCAGTGACATGTATTTCCACGTCAAAGCATTTGAGGTTAAAATGGCGCTGCTTGTTGGACAAGTGCAAAAACAAGACTTCACCCATCTCCCTGCTACTCGGAGCCTCTCAGCTGAGAAGCCAGCGGTCCCGTTTCCAACCAAGAAGTGCAAGGACGCACTGGAAACGCTGAGAGCAGAGTTCAGTATGCGGTTCCGTGAGCTTCATGCCCACGTTAAAGAAATTCACATATTCCAGAACCCTTTTGCTGCCGACATTAATGACACCCTGCCTTCTCTTCAATTTGAAATGGTTGAGTTGCAGACCTGTGATGTGCTGAAAGACGCATTCAAGCCCAACTGTCTCGTAGAGGACTATGCTTCCCTCCCAAACGAGACCTACCCAACATCAGAAAGCACGCTATGAAGATGTCCACAGTTATTGGGAGCACATATATCTGTGAGCAAACTTTTTCACGCATGAAGCTGAAAAAAAATCCGACAAGATCAAGACTCTCAGATCAACACCTTCATCAGTCTCTGAGACTGGCTGTAACTGGAATGGAACCTGACATCAATCTCCTCACCAGTCACAAGCAAGCCCAGAGCTCACACAGATAGGGTAAGCCTGCTGATTTCAGTAACTATGAATATGAAAAAAATGTCAGTATAGTAATGCTCTTTTTATAGGCAACATGTTTCTTAAACAGTGATGTCACATACGAAATGAGACTGCAGCAGGTCATCTGCTGATGGGCTGCTTGTGTTTTTTTATCTGCCATTCCTGAAGGGCCTGCATGCTTCCAGGACCACCCTAAAGTCAGCCTGTTTATTACAATTATTCTGTATTAATGTTATTTCACTGTGTGGCAAAAAAAGTATCATCAGTTCGTGTTTTTATAATTCGAATCTAATCAATATCTATAAAATAAAAGGCGTACCTGTGGTACTTCAAATAAACACGAGAAGACTTTCTATTACTTTTTTTGCAAACCGACAGGTGGCGCCAAGGCCCAGCGAAGGGCAGCTGCAAAAGACATTTCATTATAAGCTCCACAATAATACTGGTTGTCACTTTGGCCCATATCATTTCCTGTTATAAGACTAACCCCGGCCCCCATCACAGAAAGGAAAGTTGATGTGGCCCCCGCCGAAAAAAGTTTGGGGACCACTGATTTAACCAGTAAAGGTGCACTCATGCTTGATTGCCTACTAGGTTTCAATGTTGTAAATATCCACAGAAAATAAATCAATGCACTTATAAGAAAATATTCATATTTCAGTGTCAACCTTTTGCATATCTACTACTGTTAAAGACTCTTTCCTAAACTTCCCATCTTTTTTAGCCCCCTTACTTATCGATCCACACATCTATTGGCCTGGCAGTCACGGCAGACAATATTTAAAATTACTCAAAAAGCAACCCAATTTCCGTTTTTATCCATATTTAAAAATAAATCTAGACAAGAAGACAAGGTAGCGGAGCGCTTTGCTGCAGGAGCGCGTGGCGCGTTTTAAAATTGAAATTTGCATTTGGGTGTGATTCGTGTTGCGCGTTAGCGCTTAGCAGACTGCTGGGCTCATTTTTAAAAAAAACCCTCACCTGCACCTAAAATTGTGTCCCCCACTGCCGCTTGGCGGGCTTGGTTCCTGGGGTGGGCGCCATCTTAGAGAGGGGCAGAGCAGCTTCCTTCCGACAGCGCTTGACTGCGCATGAGCCAGCGAGGGGACGCCTACTTAAGGCGAGTCCCGGCTCTATTCCATCTGACAAGGTAGCGGAGCGCTTTGCTGCAGGAGCGCGTGGCGCGTTTTAAAATTGAAATTTGCATTTTGGGTGTGATTTGTGTTGCGCGTTAGCGCTTAGCAGACTGCTGGGCTCATTTTAAAAAACCCCCTCACCTGCACCTTAAATTGTGTCCCCCACCGCCGCTTGGCGGGCTTGGTTCCTGGGGTGGGCGCCATCTTAGAGAGGGGCAGAGCAGCTTCCTTCCGACAGCGCTTGACTGCGCATGAGCCAGCGAGGGGACGCCTACTTAATGCTCCCCCCCCCCAGCGTAGCGGGATCGCGGAGCGGGCGCGTCCTCGCGTGGCCGGAGTCGTGCCAGAGTCCTGCCCGTCTGCGCCCGTCCGCGACAGGACGTGCTGGACGTGGCTGGACTCTGAGCCCTCTCCTGGCCGTCCTCCTGTTTACCATGCTGTGTTACACCAGAGACAGCCTGGCTGCCATCAACCGGTCTGGGGTGACTTGTACTGCGCCTCGTGTGGATCCCTTGTGCGGCCCTTTTACGTGTGGATGCGGATGTTTCACACTTTCTGCCCCCGTAAGTAGGGACTGTAGGGATAAAATCACGGTGGCCATTAGTCCACAGTCTCATATCAGAATCTGGAACCTAAACACTAGGTCGCTTGTCAGGCACCATCTAGATATTTTCGATCTGCTAGATAAGGATGCTCCTGACGTGTTTTGCCTGACGGAGACCTGGCTGCAGGATGCCGACTCGGCCGTTGTCAATCTGGCCTTCCCGCCGGAATACTCGGTAT
This sequence comes from Lissotriton vulgaris, assembly GCF_964263255.1. NCBI lineage: Eukaryota > Metazoa > Chordata > Amphibia > Caudata > Salamandridae > Lissotriton > Lissotriton vulgaris. Next base: position 441,145,324 of record NC_141693.1, read on the forward strand.
TCACTTTGAACCGAGCTTCTAGAGGCGGAGGAATAGCCCTTGCGGTTAAGTCATGCTACTCATGTACGTGGCATGGTCAAAAAATCTCGGGTTGCGAAAGTGCAATGTTTAAGGTAGCTATTACACCTAATTTCACCCTGTCGGGGCTACTGATATATCGGCCCCCAGGGAGTGAAGTGGCTTTTAGAACGGCGCTACCTGATGCCATTAGTGAACTGGCTGTGGGGTGCTCCAATTTCTCCATCATTGGAGATTTAAATCTGCACTTTGACAACATAGCGAGCCCCACGGTGTCCAGTTTTGTAGCCGATCTCGAGGCGCTCCAGCTGATTCAGCTGGCGGCACAGCCCACCCATTCAGGGGGTCATACCCTCGATCCGTTTCTTACCAATCTTACGGATGCCTGCATCTCCAGCTACACACCTCTAGCATGGACTGATCATTACTGGATACAGATCCAGTGCCCTATACCGGCTAGACAACCTAAGCCAGTGGTGTGTACTATTCCAAGACGTCGTTGGAATAAACTCAAGCTGGACGAGTTTTTCCATCTCCTATCGGCCGACTCATTTGACATCACGGGGTCGGCTGATCAGGTCTATGACAGGTCTTGCCATTGGGTTTCCAGGGCTTTAGACACACTCATTCCCTTGGTACGCTGTAAAACTGGAACCGGCAAAGCCAGCCCTTGGTACGATGACTCGCTACGGGCACTGAAGGTCTCTTGTAGGCGTGCAGAGCGGGCTTGGCGCAAGTCTTATAACAGCATGAAGAAGGTTCTCTACCTGTCTACGGTGAAATTGTATCACCGGGCAGTGTGTAGAACCCGTGCCGCCTTCTATGCTGCACAATTTAGGACAAGTTCGAACCCGTCTAAGGCTATCTTTAAGGTACTGAAAGACCTCACGGCCAAGAAGGTAACTTCGACGCACCAGAGCTCGGTGGAGCACTGTGAAAAACTGGCAGAGTTCTTTCTGGAAAAGGTGAATGCCATTTATCGAGCCTTTCCGGTGACCACCCCCGCGGCTAATCCACCTCTTAAGCCGTTACCATCTGAGGGGCTGCATTCCTTTCCTATCCTAACATCTGATAGTCTCGACACTTTGGCTCGGCAGGTGAAGTCGGGGTCCCCAGAGGACCCGCTTTGCCCAGCTGTGTTCAAAGACCTAGCGGTACATGAGATCTCGCCGCTATGTTCTCTGATCAACTCGTCACTCACATCTGGCGAGGTCCCACTGAAGTGGAAGCGAGCCATGGTTCATCCTATCCTCAAGAAACCTAGCCTGGACGGTAGCAAGCCTGAGAGCTATCGGCCAATTTCACTCCTGCCGTGGCCGGCTAAGGTGACTGAGGCGCATGTCAACGCAGTCCTCTCGGAACATCTCCGCCATGCAGATATCCTCGATGCTACGCAGAATGGGTTTAGGGCCGGTCACAGCACGGAGAAGGCTCTGCTTTATATGGTGGAGCATCTTCGCTCCGTGCTTGACGCGGGACAAACGGCAGCGCTGGTGCTATTAGACCTGAGCGCTGCCTTTGACACCGTCTCGCACCCGATCCTTCTGTGGCGCTTAGAGGAGGCTGGCGTCACCGGCATTGCTCTCCAGTGGTTCCGGTCGTTTTTAGCCAACCGGGCCTTTAGCGTGACCGTCCCACCTTACCAGTCCAAATTCCATCCGTTGAACCTGGGGGTCCCCCAAGGCTCCTCGCTGAGTCCTACGTTGTTCAACCTTTACGTAAGGCCGCTAGCTGAGGTTGTCAGGCAATGGGGTATGACGATGGTGTCATACGCCGATGACACCCAGCTAGCGGTCACGATCAGCGGGGACGCTGAAGTCGATGCCCCCAGGTTTCAACAAGGAATGCGGGCGGTCGCCAGCAGGATGACGTCCAACTGTCTCCAGCTGAACGCTAGTAAGACCGAGGTCATGGTCTTTGGCAGACAACCGGATCTTTGGGGAGAGAGATGGTGGCCAGGGGAGTTGGGTCCTGCTCCCATCCCAGTCGCCGAGCTTAAGAACCTCGGGGTCTGGCTGGACCCTACCCTTACGTTTGTGTGTCATGCCAAACGGACGGCTGCCTGCTGCTTTGGTATCCTGCGTGGGCTTCGTCCAGTGCTTAGTTTTTTCGATGCCCCCATGAGGCAGCTCATGATCCAAGCCACTGTCATCTCTAGGCTGGACTATGCGAGTTCCCTACTGGTTGGACTGAATCAAGCAGAGATTGGGCGTTTACAACGGATCCAGAACGCCGCAGCTAGAGCGGTGGTAGGCCTACCAAGATTCTGCCCTACCACTAGCACTCTGCGTGCACTGCACTGGCTCCCGGTGGCCCAGCGGATCCAGTTTAAGGTCCTTTGTGTCGCTTACAAGATTCTGAAGGGGTCCCCAGCAACGATTCTTATGGCTCTTCTAGCTCACTACACCCCAACCCGAGCCTTAAGATCTGCGGACTTGGAATTGGCTGTTGTGCCACGCTTTAAACGGAGTAGGGCAGGAGGGCGCTCGTTTCAAGTTCGCGCGGCGGTTCTGTGGAACTCCCTGCCGCCGGTAATTCGTGCCGAGAGGGACCTACTCTCCTTTCGCCGGGCGGTGAAAACTTTCTTATTTCCTTAGTTTGATTATTGTTTGTTTATTGTTTTGTTGTGTTGTGCTGCTGCCTTGTCGGGCGCCAGGACGCTCCTTAGCTGGAGCATCTGTGCGCCAAATAAAAACGCATAACATAACATAACATAACATAACAAGAAAATAAATGTTTTCTGTCTGTATTTATCTGTAAAAATCAGTAAAAACAGAAAACAGGGAGCCTTAGTTTTAATGTTGCGCCTTATAAATTAAATAAATAAATAAATACAAATTAGTTTCTTCCTTCAACCTGAAAGAATTGTCTTTTCAGTGTTTTGGGGAATTCTAGTAAAGGAGTGGCCCATGGTAGGTGGAAGGGAGTTCCAGTACAGAGAGCACATGAGGTGGAAAGATCGAAACGTGTTGGTGGTGCATGGTACCTTAAGTGTAGCTAGCAGTTTGAGGGCATAGGGTTGGGAGGCATGCATAGGAATGGGATGTCAGAGAGATAGTAGGTGACAGGCCATTAACTGTCTCGAAAACAAGTGCCAAGAATACGCGTAAGACCCAATAAATGGCAGTGAGGCATTTGGCTTGGTGGAGGTAACCTGTCTTGAAAGCATGCTTGAGAAGCAACATTTATGGCCTTGTCAAGTAGAACAAATGCATATTAGGTAAGCCAACTAGAAAACGTCAGCAATAGTTCAATATGCTTGTAGACAGATACATTGACTTGTTTTTGACTGCGATAAATTGACTGTGTGTTTATACCTTCCTCATGCTATGCACTTTCCATTTGTAATGATTTATTAAACTGAATGTTGCAGAACAAGAATAACATTAGCACAGCAATTAGTGCAAATAGTAACAGGTGTGTGAATTAAAAGCAGATTTTAACAAACACTCGAAAAGGAGACAAAACAGTTCTAAAGCCTTGTTCAGTTTTCTCAACTGTGAATCTTTGGCTAACCATTGATTAAATAGTCAATTTACTTAAGAAATTCAAAAGAACCAAGCCCACTGGATTAGTGTTTTCATTCAGATGCACTGTGTCGTATGACCACTGTTCATTTGGGCTTGGGATCCTCTTTGTTCCCCCTACACAAAAAACAATTTTGGAGCAAAATTAGATTGACAATAATGGAACAACTCAATTGTCTATTTTAGAGACAGCTTGGTTCTTTTTCAAAGCAACTTCAGTCAACAAATCTTACCTTAGGCAGTTCTGCCCCACGATTCTTCTCAATGATCTAGCAGTAAGAGACTACCCTTCCCATCAACACCCTAAACCGAACAGAGTAAATTCATAATTAAAAACTGAACAACTCAAGGACCGAGTTCTGGATCGAGTTTAAGATTGAAAGATTTAATAAAGAGTTGTTAATAAAATATTACGGAGAAATGCATAATTTTCCCAGAAAAAAAGAAATACAGAATCATAAATCACAGCAGAACCCTAGTCAGTGAATAAACATTCCTATAATTTTCAAGTGTAAAACTCATGAAGAGGACTGACAATATCCTAGTGAAAGAGAAAATCTCAGAAAACTCGGACAGAGTCTCAGGAGGAAAATGAGAAGTCAGCCGATCCCTCAAAATCAGAGGTTTCTGTACACACTTTATACATATTAATTAATAAAAATGCAAATTCAGCATGGTATGCTCATGGTTAGTTGGCAAATCAAAACAAAATCCTAAATTTGAAAGGCTCTTAACACTAACCCATTTCTTACTGCACACAACCTCCGCACATTTTTCACAGTGTTACACTATTTTGCCCCAAAGACACCAGCACTGGCAGCCCTCTTAGATGCCACAAAAGCATTTGATTCTTTAGAAGAGGGGTCCCCAAACTACGGCCCCCGGGCCACATCCAGCCCGTCTAATCAATTGGAGTGGCCCACTTAACGATCCCAAGCAATCCTTTTCTTCTTGTTTCATGCGGAGACATGTATTCCTCACTTCCAGGTAGCAGGCGGTTGGCGGTCCAGTTCCAGGTGACCGGAAACCGCCGTGCGTCTCACAGCGCTTCAGGGGGAAATCGCTTAACACCGAAGTTCCCACCAACACAGAGCTTCGGATTGATGCCTGTCCTTTGCCTGCTTCTACGCAAGTATGAACCGTGTTTTCTGAGGCCGTGTGTTCGCGACCTTTACTGAGGTTCTTTGACACCGCGCAGGAGCGCTTTTCTCTGTTTGTTTTCACACCGCGCTGGAGTGCTATTCTGGATTTGTTTCAACACCACGCTGGAGCGCTTTACTTGGGGTTTGGTTGTTTGTTTGGGCACCGTGCTGGGGCGCTATCCTGAGTTTGTTTTGGCACCGCGCTGGAGCGCTTTACTTGTGGTTTGTTTTGGCACCACGCTGGAGCGCTTTACTTTCAGTTCATGACAACGCGCTGGGGCGCTTATGTGAATACCTTGGACACCGCGCTGGAGCACTTTGATTACGAGCTGGGGCGCTTATCTTTTTTCTTTTCTACACAGGAGCGCTGTTTTCTAACTAACCACTATAGACGACTCCTACTCACTTGGTGTTCCTAAGCTCAAGGTAAACGCTGTTAACCGCATGTGCACTAGAAGTAAACATAGAGAGGGCTTTATCTGTGCCCATTATAATCAGGTCTCCTTTACTTCCCCTACCAACCCGCGAAGAACGGAAGAAAGACAGACAACAAAATGTCAAAACTGTTGGGGAAACGGAAAATAGATTCAGAGTGCAGAGTTTTTGAACAGCAGTGGACAGATGACTATTTTTTTGTCCAGTGCAAGGAAAAGGCAGTTTGTTTAATCTGCAAAGAGACAGTGCGGTGTTTAAAGAATTTAATATCTGCAGACACTATGAAACCCGCCATGGAGGGCAGTATGCTAGCTTTCTGGGCCAAGTGAGGAGAGACAAGGTGGCTAAGCTACAAAATGGATTTGCCGCCCAGTAGAGAACAATGCTACGCCAAACACAGGCGAACCTGTCATCCGTTCGGGCCAGCTTCAAGGTAGCTAAACTGATTGCAAGCTGTGGAAAGTCGTTCAGTGATGGGTAGTTTGTCAAGAAGTGTTTGAACGCTGTCGCGGAGGAGGTGTGTCCGGACAAGAAAGATGCCCTGAACGCGGTGAGTCTGTCCGCATCTACAGTTACCAGGCGAATTGAAGAAATGGGGTACAATGTACATGTCCAGCTGAAAGAGAAAGCTAAAGATGTTGAGTGTTTTGCATTGGCTATGGATGAGAGCAATGACGTGCAGGACACAGCACAAGTGCTGATTTTTATTCGGGGAGTTAATTCATCTTTTGAAGTGTCCGAGGAGCTCGCAGCTCTACAAAGTCTCACAGATACTACGACAGGGGAGGATATTTTTTGTAAAGTATACCAAACGATGGAAGAGTTGGATTTAGACTGGGCTAAGCTGGCTAGCATCACAACGGACAGTGCTCCGAGTATGGTTGGTGTGTCGCGGGGCTAGTGGGGCGCATGAAAAGAGAAATGGAGGAACAACTCACCCCCCACTACAAGTCCACTGCCTGATTCACCAGCAAGCACTGTGCTGCAAAGTTCTGAAATGGGAATCAGTCATGAAGGTGGTTGTGTCTTGCATAAACTTTATCAGAGCAAACGGACTAAAACACAGGCAGTTCCAAGCTTTTCTATACGAGCTGGAGTCTGTCCATGGAGACGTGCTTTACCACGCTGAAGTCAGATGGTAGAGTTTTGAAGCGCTTCAACGAGCTGCTACCCGAAATCAACACCTTTCTTCTGACAAAGGGAAAAACTGTCCCAGAGCTGATCGACACAGAATGGAAATGGGACCTTGCCATTTTAACAGATGTGACAGAAATTTTAAACGGCCTCAATTTACAGCTCCAAGGCAAGGGAAAATTAATCAGTGACAAGTATTCCCACGTCAAAGCATTTGAGGTTAAAATAACGCTGCTTGTTGGACAAGTGCAAAAACAAGACTTCACCCATCTCCCTGCTACTCGGAGCCTCTCAGCTGAGAAACCAGCGGTCCCGTTTCCAACCAAGAAGTGCAAGGGCGCACTGGAAACGCTGAGAGCGGAGTTCAGTATGCGGTTCCGTGAGCTTCATGCCCACGTTAAAGAAATTCACATATTCCAGAACCCTTTTGCTGTCGACATTAATGACACCCTGCCTTCACTTCAATTTGAACTGGCTGAGTTGCAGACCTGTGATGTGCTGAAAGACGCATTCAAGCCCAACTGTCTCGTAGAGTACTATGCTTCCCCCCCAAACGAGACCTACCCCAACATCAGAAAGCACGCTATGAAGATATCCACAGTTTTTGGGAGCACATATATCTGTGAGCAAATTTTTTCAGGCATGAAGCTGAAAAAAAATCCGACAAGATCATGACTCTCAGATCAACACCTGCATCAGTCTCTGAGACTGGCTGTAAATGGAATGGAACCTGACATCAATCTCCTCACCAGTCACAAGCAAGCCCACAGCTCACACAGATATGGTAAGCCTGCTGAATTCAGTAACTATGAATATGAAAAAAAATTCAGTATAGTAATGCTCTTTTTATAGGCAACATGTTTCTTGAACAGTGAAGTCACATACGAAATGAGACTGCAGCAGGTCATCTGCTGATGGGCTGCTTGTGTTTTTTTAGTTTTTTATCTGCCATTCCTGAAGGGCCTGAATGCTTCCAGGACCACCCTAAAGTCAGCATGTTTATTACAATTATTCTGTATTAATGTTATTTCACTGTGTGGCAAAAGAATTATCATCAGCTTGTGTTTTTATTTTCGAATCTAATCAATATCTATAAAATAAAAGGAGTACCTGTGGCACTTCAAAAAAACACGAGAAGACTTTCTATTACTTGTTTTGCAAACCGATAGGTGGCGCCAAGGCCCAGCGAAGGGCAGCTGCAATAAACATTTCATTATAAGCTCCACAATAATACTGGTTGTCACTTTGGCCCATATAATTTCCTGTTATAAGACTGACCCCGGCCCCCCATCACAGAAAGGAAAGTTGATGTGGCCCCCGCCGAAAAAAGTTTGGGGACCACTGATTTAACCAGTAAAGGTGCACTCATGCTTGATTGACTACTAGGTTTCAATGTTGAAAAATACCCACAGAAAATAAATCAATGCACTTATAAGAAAATATGCATATTTCAGTGTCAACCTTTTGCATATCTACTACTGTTAAAGCCTCTTTCCTAAACTTCCCATCTTTTTTATCCCCCTTACTTATCGATCCACACATCTATTGGCCTGGCAGTCATGGCAGACAACATTTAGAATTACTCAAAAAGCAACCCAATTTCCGTTTTTATCCATATTTAAAAATAAATCTAGACAAGAAAATAAATGTTTTCTGTCTGTACTTATCTGTAAAAATCAGTAAAAACGGAAAACAGGGAGCCTTAGTTTTAATGTTGCGCCTTATAAATTAAATAAATAAATAAATACAAATTAGTTTCTTCTTTCAACCTGAAAGAATTGTCTTTTCAGTGTTTTGGGGAATTCTAGTAAAAGAGTGGCCCATGGTAGGTGGAAGGGAGTTCCATTACAGAGAGCACATGAGGTGGAAAGATCGAAACGTGTTGGTGGTGCATGGTACCTTAAGTGTAGCTAGCAGTTTGAGGGCATAGGGTTGGGAGGCATGCATAGGAATGGGATGTGAGAGCGATAGTAGGTGACAGGCCATTAACTGTCTCGAAAACAAGTGTCAAGAATACGGGTAAGACCCAATAGTTGGCAGTGAGGCATTTGGCTTGGTGGAGGTAACCTGTCTTGAAAGCATGCTTGAGAAGCAACATTTATGGCCTTGTCCAGTAGAACAAATGCATATTAGGTAAGCCAACTAGAAAACGTCAGCAATAGTTCAATATGCTTGTACACAGATACATTGACTTGTTTTTGACTGCGATAAATTGACTGTGTTTATACCTTCCTCATGCTATGCACTTTCCATTTGTAATGATTTATTAAACTGAATGTTGCAGAACAAGAATAACATTAGCACAGCAATTAGTGCAAATAGTAACAGGTGTGTGAATTAAAAGCAGATTTTAACAAACACTCGAAAAGGAGACAAAACAGTTCTAAAGCCTTGTTCAGTTTTCTCAACTGTGAATCTTTGACTAACCATTGATTAAATAGTCAATTTACTTAAGAAATTCAAAAGAACCAAGCCCACTGGATTAGTGTTTCATTCAGATGCACTGCGTGGTATGACCACTGTCCATTTGGGCTTGGGCTCATCTTTGTTCCCCCTACACAAAAAACTATTTTGGAGCAAAATTAGATTGACAATAATGGACCAACTCAAATGTCTATTTTAGAGACAGCTTGGTTCTTTTTCAAAGCAACTTCAGTCAACAAATCTTACCTTAGGCAGTTCTGCCCCACGATTCTTCTCAATGATCTAGCAGTAAGAGACTATCCTTCCCATCAATACCCTAAACCGAACAGAGTAAATTCATAATTAAAAACTGGACCACTCAAGGACCGAGTTCTAGATCGAGTTTAAGATTAAAATATTTAATAAAGAGTTGTTAATAAAATATTACGGAGAAATGCATAATTTTCCCTGAAAAACAGAAATACAGAATCATAAATCATAGCAGAACCCTAGTCAGTGAACAAACATTCCTCTAATTTTCAAATGTAAAACTCATGAAGAGGACTGACAATGTGAAAGAGAGAATCTCAGGAGGAAAATGAGAAGTCAGCGATCCCTCAAAATCAGAGGTTTCTGTACACACTTTATAAATATTAATTAATAAAAATGCAAATTCAGCATGGTATGCTCATGGTTAAACCATGTTGGCAAATCAACAAAAAAAATCCTACATTTAAAAGGCTCTTAACACTAACCCATTTCTTACTGCACACAACCTCCGCACATTTTTCACAGTGTTACACTATTTTAACCCAAAGACGCCAGCACTGGCAGCCCTCTTAGATGCCACAAGAGCATTTGATTCTTTAGAACAGGGGTCCCAAACTACGGCCCCGGGCCACATCCGGCCTGTCTAATCAATTGGAGTGGCCCACTTAACGATCCCAAACAATCCTTTGCTTCTTGTCTCATGCAGAGACACGTATTCCTCACTTCCAGGTAGAAGGCGGTTGGCGGTCCAGTTCCAGGCGACCGGAAACCGCTGGGGCGTCACACAGAAGTTCTTGTCAACACAGAGCTTCGGATTGATGCCTCTCCTTTCCTGCTTCTATGCAAGTATGAACCGTGTTTTCTGAGGCCGTGTGTTCGCGACCTTTACTGAGGTTCTTTGACACCGCGCAGGAGCGCTTTTCTCTGTTTGTTTTGACACCGCACTGGAGCGCTATTCTGGATTTGTTTCGACACCACTCTGGAGCACTTTACTTGGGGTTTGGTTGTATGTTTGGGCACCGCCTTGGGGCGCTAATCTGAATTTGTTTTGGCACCGTGCTGGAGCGCTTTACTTGTGGTTTGTTTTGGCACCACGCTGGAGCGCTTTACTTTCAGTTCATGGCAACCCGCTGGGGGGCTTATGTGAATACCTTGGACACCGCGCTGGAGCGCTTTGATTACGCGCTGGGGCGCTTATCTTATTTCGTTTCTACACAGGAGCGCTGTTTTCTAACTAAACACTATAGACGACTTCTACTCACTTGGTGTACCTAAGGTCAAGGTAAACGCTGTTAACAACATGTGCACTAAAAGTAAACATAGAGAGGGCTTTATCTGTACCCATTGTAATCAGGTCTCCTTTACTTCCCCTACCAGCCCGAGAAGAACGGAAGAAAGATAGAGAACAAAATGTCGAAACTGTTGGGGAAACAGAAAATAGATTCAGAATGCAGAGTTTTTAAACAGCAGTGGACAGATGACAATTTTTTTGTCCAGTGGAAGGAAAGGGGAGTTTGTTTAATCTGCAAAGAGACAGTGGCGGTGTTTAAAGAATTTAATATCCGCCGACACTATGAAACCTGCCATGGAGGGCAGTCTGCTAGCCTGCTGGGCCAAGTAAGGAGAGACAAGGTGGCTAAGCTAAAAAATGGATTTGCCGCCCAGCAGAGAACAATGCTACGCCAAACACAGGCGAGCCGGTCATCCATTCGGGCCAGCTTCAAGGTAGCTAAACTGATTGCAAGCTGTGGAAAGTCGTTCAGTGATTATACAGAAAGCGCTCCACACATTAATCTTGCCCCTTTGGACAGTCAAGACAAAGAAGAGAATACTTGTACTGACTCCACTGTATCAACTAATGAAAAGGTGTTATCACTTGTAAATGTGCTCCCAGAGTTGGAAAAATTGCTTAGATTATTGCTCACCCCTATTGAGGATAGAATTGTCAAGCTTTCAGATAGGCTAAATCATTTTGAACAGGCAACACTAGACAATTTCTATTCCACAAAATCCTTGATTAAAGCCAACGCTAGGGTGGATGCAAGCGCAAAGCCTCAGGTTCTCATTAACCCTGTTACCCAGGATAAGGGAAGAAGGTCTCAAAATAACTCCCCTTTACTATCTAAGCAAAGCAATCCTACCGCCAAAACAACTGTAAAACCCGCAGATAGATCTGACAGAGCGCACGTAGGTTCTGCTCAATCCCAGTCGACCACTACATATCCTTCACAGTCTACAATACCCCAGATACAAAATCCACCAACTGCTACGAGTGCAGAGGCTACAGCTTGCCCCCAAGTGGGCAAAGTTCCAACATCTGCAAAAGTAACCAACAATAAGCAGATAGTCTCAAACATTCCTGTGGTGGGGAACAGGGCTAATGTATGCCCTCTAGTAGACAAAACTCTAGCACTGACCAAACCAAATAATAAACAACAGACATCGAAACCTGCCCCGCAACCCGTCTCCCAAGTTCCTAAAATAATCCCACCGCCCTTGACAAAGCCACCCCACAGAAAACCCCCGGTGAATCTCACTCCAGATTCCTTCCCCTATGTAGCAGTTCTTATAAATGTACCACCATTACCCACAGGACAGAGAGAAACTTTCCAGATGCTCAAAAACAAGATCATGCACTGGTTAAGGGAAAATCGTCCTCTGCCTGGTGATATTGATGGGTTAATCATAGGGGTAAGGAGAATAGACTGGATGGGGTATACACCGAAAACCTTGGGAGGGGACTGTATCGTGGTTAATTTCCAAGATCCAAGGGTGGCAGGATGGATAACTAGGCAGGGATGGGGAACAAACAAGGGAGGTATTGGAATTGTAGACCTTACCTTTTTTTACCCCCGACCAACCAGTGTAACGACTAGCTTGCTCAATGAACCCCTAATCCCCCCTACTGTATCATGGCCAGTTAGTTCCTTACCAGCTCCTTTAGATGGCCATAATCATACTACATACATAAATTATAACTCTCATGTAGGATGGCAGGACCCGGGATGGGGATATTGACAAAACAACATAGATAGGAACAGCAGGATAGGAGGGAATAATAATGAGTCTAAAGGGGTTTGTGGCGTTTATGCTGACACCATTGTTACATGTCCAACGGTTGGTAACATTGAGATGGGGAGTTTTGTTGAAGAACGTGGTACTAGACCGGGAATTACAAATGCTAATGCTGTGACATTACCCTCAACAATAGTTAACATGATTGTAGATCCCATTGACGATCATGAAAAGCTGATTAATAATATCGAAAGCCCGATGATCGCTCAAGTATCACCAAACATTAACATTCACGATGGGACTGAGGCTAGCATTGGTACGCTCTTATCTTGGAATGTTGCTGGGTTGGGCGGTAAGTTAGATTCCCAATCCTGGGTGGATTATATCAGTGGGTATGATATCTGCTGCTTTCAAGAAACCTGGGCTTGTGACCCCCTTTTCTGTTTTGGTTATTTAAACTATTTTATACCAGCATCAAAAGGTGGAAGGGGGCGGCCTAAGGGAGGCCTCACTGTTTGGGTAAAGCAGGACTTGCACATTAACATCAAAATGTTGGACCTGGGAAGTAGCGATTTACAAGTATTAAGAATCTCCACAGGCAAGGGTCCACCAATGGATTTGTATAATGTTTATGCAAGAGGTAATAATGTAATCAATTCATCTACCATTGAGTTGTTGTCTGCTGCCATAGAGACCAAGTCCCAAGATAGCATGGTGATAATAGCAGGGGACCTCAACAGGACTTTCGAACCCTTGGACTGTACAAATGACTCCTTGGGGAAGGACAAGGACAATCTCTGGGGAGTACCTTCTCTATGCTTAAAACCCGTAAAGAGATGGACAAAAGAGATTTTATTATTAAATGCAATTTGTATGGAACATGGTTTAAGAGCACTGAATGGGAGGACACCAGGGGACAAGGAGGGCAGCTACACCTTTGACAACGGTAACAGCAGGAGCAGAATTGATTATATATTGTGTAGTCTCCAATTGTGGAATGGGGTTGTTGACATGGGCATTAGGCCCAGGGTTGAAAGTGATCACAACCCCCTTTGTGTGACCCATAGGTGGTGGAACGTTGGAGTGGGAAACTCGCATCAAACGAATGACGAAGTCCCTGTTATGAGTAACGACGAACGCAGGATAAAATGGCCAAAGGTATTGGCAAATGAGGCTACCATGACCTATATCAACAATGCGGTTGATAGTGCAATTTCCGCTATGGAGGCAGCAGATCCAGTAGTTCCGGGGGCTAGTGGTATCACCGAAATCCACAACAAGTTATTTTCCCTCCTGAAACCATGTTTTTTTATCAAAAACAGGCAAGGGAAGAAAACTAAAGAAGTGGGAAGGTGGTTTGACAGCCAATGTAGATCGACACGACTAGAACTGGGACAAGCTATAAGGAATAGGGACCGTGCTGCAATAACAGAGAATAGGAAACTGTACAAAACGGCCATTTACCGAGCTAAAAAGAAATGGGACGAAGACCATTGGGCCGAACTAAAAGAGGCTTCAGGTAACAATGACTCTAGGACATTTTGGAAAATTATCAAGTGGGGTAGAGGAGCTGGTCCCGCAAAGCCAGATAATAATGTAGCAGAAGATACCTGGGTTGACTATTTTAGACCACAGTATGCTGAAGTCATCCATCCTGGGGTGGCCGATGGCATAACACCAGTCTATGCAACCGACAATTTGTTTTCCCTTAGAGAAGTGGAAATTGCGATTAGTTCCGTGAAATGTGGGAGGGCGCCAGGGCCAGACGGGATTCCCCCGGATATTTTTAAATACGATATGACTAGATGGGCGAGGTATACCTTTTTAGTAGTAAATGCCCTAGCGAAGGGGGAAGCGGTCCCCGACCTTTGGAAAGGCGCAACTATTATCCCCATTCACAAGAAGGGTGATCGTTCACTGCCTGCCAACTATAGGCCTATAAGCCTAATAGCTACCATGCAAAAAGTAGTGGGGAGAATGGTAGCAAACCAGCTCATGGATTGGGTTGATGACAACAACGCCCTTTCTCCATACCAAGCTGGATTTAGGCGAGCAACCAGTACCATCGACCAGGTCTTCCGCTTCACTATATTGCGGTGGAAGACGGTTTTACTAGGAAGGGGCTGTCTGTATGTCGCGTTTGTCGACCTGCGGGCGGCATTCGACCTAGTCCCCCGGTTTAAGCTATGGTTGGTTCTGCAAAAGCTGGGGATTCCTGCCGATCTGCTCACACTAATCATGCGATTGCACGAATCCACCTTTGCAAGAGTACAGTGGGGTGGTAACGGGGAGACAACTTCGGACTTCCCAGTTGAAAGGGGTGTCCGACAAGGCTGTTCCATGGCTCCTTTACTTTTCTCGTTATTTATTAACGGGATTGTTGGGAGAATGTTGGAGGCTAGCGTAGACGCTCCGTCGTTAGCGGACACCAGGGTTCCGATCCTGATGTTCGCTGACGACACCCTTATCTTGTCTAAGACCCCTGCAGGGCCACAACGTGCACTAAACACTTTTGATGTTTTTTGCACAGAGCATGGGCTAGAAGTGAACGTGGGAAAAACAAAATTGATGGCCTTTTCCCCACGTCGCAGAAATTACCCCAAGGTCACCTTAAACAACAGCAGGTTAGATACTGTCACAGAGTTCACGTATTTGGGAGTACAGATTGCAGAGGGCACTGGCTGGACGCATCATTTGGATAAAGTGGTCTTAAAACACCAACAGCTCTCAGGTGCTTTGAGGGGGGAACACCGCAAATCCAAGACAAAACCGATTAAACCCGCACTCATAGTGTACGATGCGAAGGTCTTGGGTGCCACATTATATGGTGCGGAGTTATGGGCTTGGGACAATCTTGTGGCTTTACAGACTTCTGAGAACAAGTTCTTGCGAGGGATCACAGGACTTCCACAGAGCACCCCCTTAATCCCATTGTTTCTGGAGCTGGGTAGGCGTCCTATTGCCGACAGAGCTCGATTGCGCCCAGTCCTCTATTGGAGACGTCTCTGGACGACTCCAGAAATCAGACAATATGCGGAGGGTTTTCTTTGGATAATTAAGGAAGACATCTTCCACAAGATAAAATGGCTCAAAAACCTGAAGGCCATGTTGACTAACTTAGGGTTTTCAAATCTCTGGAATAACCCAGTGGGAGAAATCTTCCCAAGCAAAGAAGCCCTCAAATTACAATATTGGGATTGGGTGGGTGGTAATCTGCTGAAAGACGCTAGGGCCGACTCTATGGCTGGTCGCTTCCTGGAGACAAAAATCTTTCCTATCCTAGAAAACTATTGGGATACCATTACGGTACCAATGGATAGGAAGCTCATCTTTCAGTTAAGATCCGGATCTATCCCCCTAAAGAAACTGACAGCTGGTTGGCATAGACCGACCAATAACTTATGTCCAGCATGTGAAAATGCCGTGGAGAGTGTAGGCCATTTCCTATTTGTATGTCAAGCTTATTCATTACCGAGGAGAAAATGGCTTACGCCTGTATGCAAAAACTTGGGGACACGCGACAGCGCAGTGGCTTTAAGAATCTTATGTACAACAACCCAGGATTCGATAGTCATAGGGGTAGCCAAATACCTGGGCTGGGCTTGGGCAATTAGACGACGATCTCTGGGGGGAATTAGGTAATCAGGTTTTCCTTTTAACCAGAACTTATGTAAAACTATTTGTCTCAAATGTTTTTTTTTATGCTAATATTGTATGAGCTGTACAGAATGTATAATGAATTTATATCTGTAATTGTTATGTCTTATTCTGTAATTGTTTTAAATTGTATGTGCTTTTATGAGAACTGTCTCGAATAAAGCTTATACAACAACGTTCAGTGATGGGGAGTTTGTCATGAAGTGTTTGAATGATGTCGCGGAGGAGGTGAGTCCGGACAAGAAAGATGCCCTGAATGCGGTGAGTCTGTCCGTGTCTACAGTTACCAGGCGAATTGAAGAAATGGGGCATAATGTACATGTCCAGCTGAAAGAGAAAGCTAAAGATTTTGAGTGTTTTGCATTGGCAGTGGATGAGAGCAATGACGTGCAGGACACAGCACAACTACAGATTTTTATTCGGGGAGTTAATTCATCTTTTGAAGTGTCCGAGGATCTCGCAGCTCTACAAAGTCTCACAGGTACTACAACAGGAGAGGGTATTTTTTGTAAATGATGGAAGAGTTGGATTTAGACTGGGCTAAGCTGGCTAGCATCACAATGGACGGTGCTCTGAGTATGGTTGGTGCGTCGCGGGGCTAGTGGGGCGCATAAAAAGAGAAATGGAGGAACGAGGTCTCACCCCCCACTACAAGTCCACTGCCTGATTCACCAACAAGCACTGTGCTGCAAAGTTCTGAAGTGGGAATCAGTCATGAAGGTGGTTGTGTCTTGCACAATCTTTATCAGAGCAAATGGACTAAAACACAGGCAGTTCCATACTTTTCTATCCGAGCTGGGGTCTGCCCATGGAGACGTGCTTTACCACGCTGAAGTCAGATGGTTAGGCTGGGGTAGAGTTTTGAAGCTCTTCTACGAGCTGCTACCCAAAATCAACGCCTTTCTCCTGACAAAAGGAAAAACTGTCCCAGAGCTGATCGACACAGAATGGAAATGGGACCTTGCCTTTTTAACAGATGTGACAGAAATTTTGAATGGCCTCAATTTACACCTCCAAGGCATGGGAAAATTAATCAGTGACATGTATTCCCACGTCAAAGCATTTGAGGTTAAAATGGCGCTGCTTGTTGGACAAGTGCAAAAACAAGACTTCACCCATCTCCCTGCTACTCGGAGCCTCTCAGCTGAGGAGCCAGCGGTCCCGTTTCCAACCAAGAAGTGCAAGGACGCACTGGAAACGCTGAGAGAGGAGTTCAGTATGCGGTTCCGTTAGCTTCATGCCCACGTTAAAGAAATTCGCATATTCCAGAACCCTTTTGCTGCCGACATTAATGACACCCTGCCTTCTCTTCAATTTGAACTGGCTGAGTTGCAGACCTGTGATGTGCTGAAAGACTCATTCAAGCTCAACTGTCTCATAGAGTACTATGCTTCCCTCCCAAACGAGACCTACCCCAACATCAGAAAGCCCGCTATGAAGATGTCCACAGTTTTTGAGAGCACATATATCTGTGAGCAAACTTTTTCACGCATGAAGCTGATAAAAAATCCGACAAGATCAAGACTTTCAGATCAACACCTGCATCAGTCTCTGAGACTGGCTGTAACTGGAATCGAACCTGACATCAATCTCCTCACCAGTCACAAGCAAGCCCACAGCTCACACTGATATGGTAAGCCTGCTGATTTCAGTAACTATGAATATGAAAAAATGTCAGTATAGTAATGCTCTTTTTATAGGCAACATGTTTCTTGAACAGTGATGTCACATACGAAATGAGACTGCAGCAGGTCATCTGCTGATGGGCTGCTTGTGTTTTTTTATCTGCCATTCCTGAAGGGCCTGCATGCTTCCAGGACCACCCTAAAGTCAGCCTGTTTATTACAATTATTCTGTATTAATGGTATTTCACTGTGTGGCAAAAAAATTATCATCAGTTTGTGTTTTTATAATTCGAATCTAATCAATATCTATAAAATAAAAGGCGTACCTGTGGTACTTCAAATAAACACGAGAAGACTTTCTATAATTTTTTTAGCAAACCGACAGGTGGCGCCAAGGCCCAGCGAAGGGCAGCTGCAAAAAACATTTCATTAAAAGTTCCACAATAATACTGGTTGTCACTTTGGCCCATATCAATTCCTGTTATAAGACTGACCCCGGACCCCCATCACAGAAAGGAAAGTTGATGTGGCCCCCGCCGAAAAAAAGTTTGGGGACCACTGCTTTAGAATGACCATGCGGCTTTACCATATTGGCTAGACTAGGGCTAAGCCCAATATACTTGCAGCAAATCAAACTACTATACATCAAGCCCACAGCCCGACTACGTGTAAACAGCCTGCTATCAACTCCTTTCCCCATCACTCGAGGTACCAGACAGGGGTGCCCCTTATCGCCCCTCCTATTTGCCATAGCAATGGAGCTGCTGGAGGCACAGCTCAGACAACATCATGCATTCAGAGGTTTGGGATTCACATCCAGATGGTCATCTCATTATATGCTGATGACATTTACACTGTATATACATGATGTTAAGGAGAACATAAATCCCGTACTCTGAGAAATCACCAGATTTGGAGGCCTGTCAGGAATTGAGATCAACTGGTTAAAGTCAACACTATTTCCCCTAACTGATGGCACAGAAGCCCTTTGAGCTGGAATTCCCCAACGGCCCAGTTAAATACTTGGTCATTTGGCTAAGTCGCGACACACAAGGACTCTTCTGGAGCATGAAATGGGTGCAATGTAACCTGGCTGGAAGGCATAGTGGCTACCTGGTTTAACCTGCCGCCATCACTAGCTGGCAGGATAGCAGTGGCAAAAATGATTGTCCTTGCTAAATTATTATACATTTTCATAAATCTCCCCCTCCCACTCACCTAAACATTTCTAATGACATTGCATAACCTTATGATTTCTCTTGTCTGAGCTGGCAAATAACACTGAATCTCCCACTTCATCAGGGTAGACTGGGCACACCGGACAACCCCCTTTATGCCTAATGGGCACAGGTTCAATTTCTCCAACACTGGCTACACCCAACCCTGTTCCAGCTCCGCATTGCAGTAAAAACAAACAGAGCCGCCCCTAACCCCCAGTGCATCACTATCTATCAAACATACAAACAACCCAAAATCTAAATTAATACGATTGAAACACTGCACTGGGCCTGGGACGGTTTGCGAAATAGAGCTCACATCGGGATACTATTTGCCCCGTCTAGCCCCTTAGCCTACAATCCACAAATACCTCCATTAGCAGACGACGGCAATGTGACAAGAGTGAAACAATTCAGCATTAACACTTTCGCCAACTTATATCTCAGCGACATATTTTCAGCCCCCCCAATATTAATTGGGAAGACCCCGCTGAGCTTCTTAGTCCTGCTATTATACTACTGCATCCGAGTAACGTGCGGTCAGATACATAACACATATCCAAACCTTACACCCACCCTACCGTCTCTTGAACACATTCTAACTGACCCGAACATGCACAGGCTTATTACACGCCTCTACAACACTATGAAGCGCATCTCCCCGGTGGCCAAGTCGAAGGCACAAGCTGGATGGAATTCTGAGCTACACTTACCCATATCAGATGAGCAATGGCGCTTTTGCTGAAGCCAGTTAGAATTCTTGTCCCCTAACTATAAACTGAGGCTTATTTACTTTAAGTTTCTTCACCGTCTTTATTGGACACCGCTTCAGCTCCATCGGATGGGTTTCTGAAAAGACACCAGTTGTTGGAGATGCGGTGCCCCACATGCCTCATTTCTACATTTGACCTGGGATTGCCCCAGTATAGCACAATATTGGGTGGAATTTTCTTTATAAAATCAGGGAAATGTTAGAGATGCGAGTGGAGCGCACACCCCTGATTGGTCTGCTGGGTTATGTCAAAGATTCCCCAACCACAACCCGAGGTCTCCTTTTCATGTTACTCTTATTAGTGAATCGCAGAGTTGCCATACACTGGGGGAAACCGGACGCTTCTCAACTGGAGCCTGGATACTTTATATCACCTTCTGTCAAGAACAATTGTCCACCTTTTGGGACCTAATGCCAGCCGCTTCTAGACCCAGAACTATTTGGAGGCCATTCCTGGCATGGCTACGCACTCACAATTCTGATCACCCTAACTCACCTACGACATCTTGACACCAACTAGTTTACATACCATACCTTGGCGATTCTTAAGCCTCCACCATATATATAACTAGCTTACCCCTGAATCATGGACATTGTTGTGGTACTCTTGTAGTTATAATGTACTTTGCACATTCATGATTGTTTTGCATATTTTATATCTACTATCCTGTAATGGGGTGCTTTGTTGTCTCTACATTTGTATGGAATTATTGGCTTGCTTCCCTACCGACCCCTTTTGTTATGTTCCTTAGTTATCATTGCCATTGATTAGTTACATCCTACTTCATTACTCTCTAATGTGGATATGTGGTAATCTTAAATGTCAATAAACAAAAGTAAAAAATAAAACACTAACCCATTTCTTAAGGTAAGAGAAATCTTCTGTTTGCTTTCTCAGCAACTGCACTGTAGAGATGTACAACAAAACATGAAACATTTTTAAACAACAGCCTATTGAATCATGTTCTTGTTCAGATTTACTTTGTAACTTTCAACAGAAATGCTTCAAAATTATACATTAGGGACACGATGGAGAGTTTCATTCACAATACATGCTTTCTATTATTTTTTACGAAAATCTATTTATGTCATTGCCATGTTCCACGAAAACTGTGGGATGAGAACACTTGCTGCAGGCTACTGCTTGGAAGGGGGAAATTAGCAGGAGCAAAATGAGCAGAAGACCAGAACCTGTAACCATTTAAAAACAAAGGTGTGGGGGGGCGTGGCCAAGATGGCGGAGTAGGAAGACGCTTCTGCCCGAGGCTCCCGAACCCGTCCAGGCCCCAGCCTTTAGAAATAGCTTGTTCTCCCCCCGCTGGTGCTAGACAGCGACGGGAGAGGTGACGGAGTCCACCGAGCTGAAAACTGAGCTGGAATTGGTCCCGGAAACACCCCGGACACGACGGACCGGGTGTGGTGTAGGGCGGGCCCCGGAGTCGGGAGAGGCGAGGGTCTTCAGCCGAGATACGGCCAAGTGCGATGCGGGACCCTGGGATAGAGAGAACCTCTGGCTGGGACGCTCTGTGAGGAGGAGAAGTGGTCCGGGAACCGCTGGTGCAGCTGGGGGCAGCCCGAGAGACGCCGGGCGACCCTACGGGAGGCCTCCCCCCTGGAAGTCGGACACGGCCAAAATCGCGGCCGCGGCCTACACCAGAGGGGAATCGGCGGGAGTGCGAGGAAGCGACGGCGGCGTGAAGCGAGAGACAGATGAGCCATTGAAGCCGATCTCGGGGCCGGAACTGACCCAGGAAACACTCCGGACACGTCTATCCAGGTGCAGTGTGAAGCGAGCTCCGGAGTCGGGAGCGGCAAGAGACCGGGGCCGAGATACGGCCGAGAGCGACGTGGGAACCCGGAGTGGTGCCGCCCTCTGCCAGGGGTGCTCTGAGAGGTGGCCCTGGGGACGCTGAAGCGAACTGGGACACCCCGGAAGACACCTTGCCACCTGGCAGGAAGTGCCACTCCAGGAGGCCGGTAGCAGTCAAAATCGAGGCCGCGGCTGCGGCCTACAGTAAGAGAGACGGGCTGGGTGGCTGGTAATCGGCGACAGCGCGGTGCGACGCGGGACCCTGGGATAGAGAGATCCTCTGGCTGGGACGCTCTGTGAGGAGGAGAAGTGGTCCGGGAACCGCGGGTGCAGCTGGGGGCAGCCAGAGAGACGCCGGGCGACCCTACGGGAGGCCTCCACCCTGGAAGTCGGACACGGCCAAAATCACGGCCGCGGCCTACACCAGAGGGGAATCAGCGGGAGTGCGAGGAAGCGACGGCGGCGTGAAGGGAAAGACAGATGAGACAGTGAAGCCGATCTCGGGGCCGGAACTGACCCAGGAGACACTCCGAACACGTCTATCCAGGTGCGGTGTGAAGCGAGTTCCGGAGTCGGGAGCGGCGAGAGACTGGGGCCGAGATACGGCCGAGAGCGACGTGGGAACCCGGAGTGGAGCCGCCCTCTGCCAGGGGTGCTCTGAGAGGTGGAGAGGTGGCCCTGGGGACGCTGAAGCGAACTGGGACACCCCGGAAGACACCTTGGGACCTGGCAGGAAGTGCCACTCCAGGAGGCCGGTAGCAGTCAAAATCGAGGCCGCGGCTGCGGCCTACAGTAGGAGAGACCGGCTGGGTGGCTGGGAATCGGCGACAGCGCAGTGCCGAGCCACACGGCACGAAGGTAGGAGCCCGGACTCCCTCAATAGCCGCTGCAGGGCCAGAGGGCAGCAAGGGCAACGGGACAACGAGAGGCAATACCCGGGAACCTAGAGGCCCGTTGAAGAGGGCGCCACCCGGTAGGGCCCGTGAGAGGACATAGCACCAAGGGGCCACTACCAGACACATCCCGCAACAGACAGGGCCAGAGAGCTCATAAGTAGCCCCCCCAGGAGTAAGGAATGGGGGTAGGACAAGGGGCCTGCAGAAGATGCTGCCTATGAGGGCCACCCGAGACAGGAGGGGATAGCACGTGGAGATATAGCGCAGGGGAACACATAGATCGCCCGCAGCGGAGCCCCGGTGGACCCACGTACTGTGAAGGCCCAAGGGAACAGGGGGCCGAAGGGACCTCCCTCGGACATAGCAGAGGAGGAGGGGATACGCGGAGATTCCCCCACACCTGGGACTTACAGCGAGGAGGGTTGGACAATCCGGGCGCAATGAAATAGCCAGAGCAACCTAGCGGCCCCAGCAAAGACTGAATTGCGAACGCGGCTGCGGCCTAGTAGAGTGGAGGACAGAGCGGTTCGGCATGGATAGAGCACACCGGTTCCCACTGGGGACGAAGGGAGTAGAGCGGACGCCTTCAAAAGTGCATTTGCCCTGCGGACTGAATTCTTAGGTGGCACAGGAGAGGTGTAGTGGCCCCGCAGCCGGGATGGCGGGAAACAAAGGCAGTAAGAAGGGGAGCGCACGCTCACCGAGATGCTCAGCAGAAATCAAAACAGAGGAGACAGGAATCAGCCTTCGCCGAGCTCTGCGGAAGGCTCACAATCAGCAGGTGGCGGGGAGCCTCCGGTCACCAGGCCCTTCTTGGAATCCCTTTTTGGCACTCTTAGGGACGATTTTCAGGCACTGAAACAGGAGGTGGCAGGAGAAGTGTGCGAGGTGCGCAGAGAAGTGGATGGCCTGGGGGAGAGAGTGGCCACGGTGGAAAGCAATACGCAGTGGCAAGACGAGGAACTTGTGCAATTACAACAAGAAGTACTGCGCCTTAGAGACCAACAATTGGACCTTCAAACACATAATGAGGACTTGGAAAATAGGTCTCGGCGAAACAACATAAGGGTTCGAGGAATTCCATCAACGGAGGAGGGCACGGATGTGGCGGGCTATCTGCGGGACCTCTTCAGAGACATATTGGGAGAAGCTGCGGACTTCCCCATACGAATTGATAGAGCGCACTGAGTAGGACCCCCAAGGCGCACATCGGCGCCGCCACCGGACATTCTGGCCTTTCTCCCGGACTTCCCGTTGAAGGAACGGATTATGGCCGAGGCACGGAAGAAGCAACCGCTAGTTTTTCGTGGTCATCCTGTGGCGCTATATCAGGACCTGTCCGCTATCACTCTTCAGAAACGCAAAGCATTTAAAATAGCGACGGATTTTTTGAGAGAGCACGAGACAGCCTACTCCTGGGGCCACCATTTCCGCCTCATCTTCAAATGGAACGGCACGATGCACCAATTGCGATCACTACAGGAGACATGCGAGGTACTAGGAATCACCGCGGAGGAGGAAGATTCCCCCACACCTCGACGGAGGCACGCCACCGGAGATGGCTGGCAGAGGGTGTCGAGGCGGAGACCATCGGCTGCGTCCCGGAGACCGGACTCGCCCACCATCAGGGCCGACATGGCAAGCGCCATACTGGAAGCATCCAGAGACTCAGCTGCTAATGGTGACATCGCACTGACAGCGTAAGATTGCTCCGGGGGGAGAACGGCATAGCTTTGCTGTTGTTGCAGGTTTGAGGACCGGGGGGGGAGGGGGAGCTGAGGGGAGAAGTACGTGGCTGGGCGTCCACTTAGGTACTATACCACAGACTTGTCCACTTGGGACATGACTGGGACTATAAGTTTGGGGGTTTTGGAGGGTTGGGGGAGGAGAGGGAAGGGGGGAGTTTGGAGGGGTGGTTGATGGGGAGGGAGGGGGTTGTTGAGGAGTTGCAGGGAGGTGGGGTTGGGAGTTGGTTGCGGGAAGGGGAGGGAGGGGTCCATCCAGTGCTCTTGGTACATTCACGCTGCCCCAAAGGGGGCACCCATGTCCGTTTTGCCCGCAAACTGTCACTCGCTGATACTGACCCATTGCTTCTACCACATTGGTTCACACATTTATGGCGACCCTTAAAGTAGTGACCCTTAATGTCAAAGGGCTAAACAACCCAGTTGAGAGGAGGGCCGTCCTGTCCCTATTGGAGGGTACACAAATGGATATCTGTCTCCTACAGGAGACTCACTTGTTAACGCGTGATTGCCACAGGATGCGATCGCGCAAGTTCCCAACACAGTTCTTTTCCTCGAACACTTCTAAAACAGCAGGGGTGGCAATCCTGGTATCTGGGTCCTTCAGGGGGGAGGTCCTACACAAATTCGCAGAGCAAAAGGGGAGACTTTTAGCATATAGATTTAAATTGGGGAACCTGGCGTTTACCATTGGGATGATATACAGCCCGAACGAGCATCAGGAACGCTTCCTTAACTCTGCACTGGTGGATATAACAGCGACCCCAGACAGACACATCATTCTAGGGGGATACCTGAACATGGTGCTCGATTAATCTATGGACAGATCAGCGCAACGTTACCCACAAACTGGGGAACTGTCGCAGGCAGGGAAGACCCAATTGGCAGACCTGGATCTCCACGATCTTTGGCGCCGACTTCACCCCACAGATAGGGACTACTCTTACTACTCACATGCACACAAGACATACGCAAGACTAGACCATATTATGGTCACCGGACCGGTTCGCGACCTGGCTATGGCGTCTGAGATTGGAGTCCTTTCTCTGTCCGACCACGCGCCGGTCTCAGGGGTATTCACTCTGCCACCGGTTCAGGCTGCTCGCGGGGTATGGCGTCTCATAGAGACTCTCCTGCACAAAAAAACTGTGGTGAAACACATTATAGAGTCGGTCAGGGAATACCAGTCTCACAACGACAACGCTAACACCTCGCTGGCGATCCAGGGCGCAGCACTTAAGGCGGTCCAGAGAGGAGAATTCATTGCAATCTCATCGGCAGAGAATAGGGAACGGCGGCAAAAGCGAGATGAACTCACGCAAAAGGTCCGGGAACTTGAACAGGTACATCACCGCACAGGGGCCCCTAGGATCTGGAGGCAATTGAAGGCAGCGAGGAAGCTCCTGTCGGCATTAGACATGGACAGGGCGGAATATGCGGCGCTACGTCTGAAGCACGCGTATTATACGGGAGGCGATAGATGTGGTCGACTCTTAGCGAACAAACTCAGAGTGGCACACCAACGTCACCGGGTAAAAGAGATCATGGTTAGTGATGGAGTGACGGTTACAGACGATGCCCAGATAGCAGAGGCCTTCCGTCGATTCTATGCCGAGTTGTACGCAGAGGACCATTCAGCGACGCGAGAGACAGAGGACTATTTGAATGCGGTCACCCTTTCATCTCTGGCACCGACGCAAGCAGAGTATTTAGAAAGAGAGATTCGGGTCGGGGAGGTGATTGCAGCCATCTCCAGACTCAAGCACGGGAAGGCCCCAGGCCCAGACGGCTATACAACACTCTTTTATAAAACGTTCAGTGCCACGCTGGCACCCATTCTCGGTAGACTCTTTAACTCGTTTTCAACCCCGGGAGCTATTCCGCCTGATCTCTTACAAGCCACAGTGTCGGTCATACCCAAACCGGGAAAGGACCGGACCCAATGCAGTTCGTATCGACCGATCTCCCTCTTGAATGTCGACCTCACACTGTACACGGGGATTCTCGCAGCTAGAATGGCGCTCCACCTGCCGGGACTGGTGGAACCGGACCAGGCCGGCTTTGTGCCTGGGAGGCAAACGGTGGATAACACCAAAAGAGTGGTACACATCTTGGAGAAGGCCTCCCGGATTCCTGGGGAGAGAATGCTGTTATCAGTCGACGCTGAGAAGGCGTTTGACCGGGTGCACTGGCCTTATTTAGAACAGGTGTTGGAGAAAATGGGTATAGGAGAGAAATTTCGCTCTTTAGTGTTCAACTGCTATAGGTTCCCATCAGCGGTGGTACGGGTGAACGGTTGTAGCTCCCAGAGGTTCACTATCGAGAGAGGCACCAGACAGGGCTGTCCGTTATCCCCGCTACTCTTTGCTCTGTATATGGAGCCATTCGCCCAGAGAATACGCCAGAACCCAGGAGCGACCGGAGTAAGGATGGGGGGATATGTCCATACAGTCAGCCTTTATGCGGACGATGTGATACTGACTCTAGAAGACCCGAAACGGGCACTCTCCGCGTGCATCGGAGAATTAGAGGCTTTCTCGACGGTGGCGGGATTTAGAATGAACATGGGAAAGTCAGTAGCACTGGATGTCTCCCTAACAGCTGCCACGAGATCGGAGTTGCAGGGGCTCTTCCCCATGCATTGGTCGTCGCATCAGGTACCGTACCTGGGTATCCTGCTGGCGCCCATGTTGCCGGCAATGGTGACCGCCAATTATGCGGCTCTGGGTAGGAAGATCAAAGAGGAACTGGGGAGATGGGGCAAGAGCATGATATCCTGGCTTGGCAGGATAGCGGCGGTTAAGATGACGATCCTACCCCAGGTTCTGTACCTGTTCCGGGCACTGCCGCTCCAACCACCTAAGGGGTGGATCCAACAGACACAAGCGGACCTAGCCCGCTTCATCTGGCAAGGCCGCAAGCCGAGGATGAAGAGAGTTCTCTCTACGCTAGCACCTGAGGCGGGGGGACTAGGTATTCCGGACTTACGCAAATATTTCCAAGCAACGCAGCTACGGTACCTGGTGGAGTGGAGCAAGTGGGAGTCGGACAAGCACTGGCTATTCCAGGACCAAGCGGTTGCGGGCCGTCCCTTACAGGAGGTGCCCTTCCTGCGTAGGGCACACCGCCCTCTTAACCTTTACGCGTCCTTTGTCACACGGTTCCCGTTGAAGGTATGGGATGCCACCAACAAGGTCCACGACCTCACCACGTTCCCCTCACCGTTTACACCATTAGTGGACAACCCAGACTTTACGCCAGGGACAGAGCCAGGAGCCTTCACGCACTGGCGAACAGCCGGATGTAGGGCGCTCTTCCAAATGTATGATGCGGAAGGGATTCTCCCCTTTCGGAGTCTCAAGGAGGATTATCAGTTGTCCGAGACAGACAGGATGCGCTATTGGCAGGTGCGGCATTGGGCGCTGCAGCCACAGGTGAGAGAGACGGCTGACAGGAAGCTGCTGCTCTACGAACGATGGTTGGTAATGCGCACTTCAGATGCGAAACTAATCACGGATCTCTACAAACTGTTGCAGCCTCCCCCCTTCCACTTTCATAACCCTGGCAGAGAACGATGGAACCGGGAACTGGGCAGGAGGCTAAGCCATAAAGAGTGGGACCAGATTTCGTATCGCGCACGGCATTCTGCATATCACATAGGACTTACCGAAACACTTACTAAGGTGTCCACATATTGGTATTACACCCCAGAACGGCTGCACGAGATGAATCGACACGTTGAGAATACCTGTTGACGGGCGTGTGGGCAGATAGGCACACTTACACATGTTTTATGGGACTGCCCGCTGCTACACTCTTACTGGAAAGAGGTGATTGACGAGATCGATACACACTTCAAAATAGAGATGCCCCGCCTCCCTTCATACATCCTGCTGGGTCTTCCAAACCGTTTAATGTATCCACTGAAATCCCGTCGAGGTAGGCAAATTGCTATAGCACTGGGCTCAGCAGTTCAAAACATCCTAATACACTGGCGCACGACCGTCACCCCCTCCACTACGGGTTGGCTGCACAGACTGTGGCATGTACTGGGCATGGAAAAATTATCACTCATAGTGGCCGGGGAGGTGGAACAATTTGAGGAGCTGTGGCAACCATTCCAAGCACTGCTAACCACGGAATTCAAAGAGCTCACTTGTCCAAGGTACCTAATATTATTGAGACTAACACCACCGATGGATCACACTGTTTAACGGTCAGCTGACCGGGCATGGTCGGTGATGGTGGGCCGTGGCAGGGAGACGAAACAGGAGGCAAGCAAGGCACTGGATGGGGTAGGGAATGGTTGGGAGGTTGAAGGGGAGGGTGAGGGAGTTGGGGGGGTAGTTTAATAAAAGTAGAAAGGGTACAAAGGGATAACTCCATTTTTGTATTTTGATCTTTGACTGAGCATACAAGAGCGAAGCCGAAGGGGCCCCTGTTATAAGAGACTTGGGATGTTACACACTCCTTTAGGACTGGTGCCACGGCACATAGCACTGTAACCACTGACAGAGTGGCTGTAAGAAGGGGTGAACACACAACAAAAGCCTCATTTACAATTAATGGTCTTTTAAAGACTTGTTAAGTACTTAGATGCTCGCCAGCCCGCGAAGACGTGTCAGCCCGGGCTGACACACGCGACGGGGGGGGGGGGGGGCTCCAGCCCCGTGAGCCCAATGGGTGTTGCGCACCTGCTTCCGACACAGCCCTGTAACAAACAGTAAAATGCATTGGCAGGAACTGCAGTGATGGCAGATCCTGACAATACCTTTATAAATGACTGCCTCCTAGGCAGTCATTTATAAATGTAATGTGCGCAGTAGAATCGGTCTGGCATGCAAAGTCCACCACAAGACCAATGGTGACTACTCCGTCCGCCAAAAATAACATCGGGCCCTTAGTTCTGACATACCTTCCTCTCATCCTTTTAAAAGTAGTTTTCTTGTGTAAAAGTATTATGCTTCATCAAATAACCCACACCATTCTTTTCTAAAGCTCTCCTTATATCTTGTATTCCATTGACAGCCAATAGAATAGTTCCCTTGATGAATCTATATTCACATTCAAAAATGCCATTAGACTGTGCTATATAAAGACAGGGTCTGGTGTGTTTCACCCCACATCTTCACAAGAAATGTTACAACTGCGGTGAAGCACTTTGAGACCCACAGGTGATATGTGCGCTTAATAAAATCCTATGACTATGACTAAGTTCACTGAGTAAAATTATCAGTCATTATTATAGGCTTGAAAATACTCCTTAGCACATTCATGGTTGACTCTGGAGTCACATCTTGTATAAACTCAACTTCCAACCAACGTGAATTCAGGCCCACCACAATCACAAGTATCTCACTTCCTCCAAAGCAGGTCATTGGTCCAATAAAATCTAGATTAATATTGGTCCATACCTTACCAGGAACATTATACTTTGGTAAATGCCTGCATACCATTATATTTTCCGCCGGTGTTTACAGTCTATTCTCTCAATCAACCTCAACACTTCTTTACCTATGACTGTCCACCAAATCCTTTATTTGCTTTTCTTCTTTGGAAAACTCTAGTCCAGATGAATGTGGCTATAATAGGTCTACTGCATGCATATTTGGGAGGAAGAAACCTCTCACACCTCATTACAGACTTCCACAATACGCTCAGTACATTTTAGTCATTAATTTGCCATACACCTAAAAGGATGTAATCAAGTTGCCTTTACTCCTCCACCTCAATGTATTATCTATCGCACACCTTGCTAAACATTATCAGCTTTTAAAGTCCTTATCATTCCTCTTTATTCACAACCTCAGATCCGCCTCCCGCTCATCCTCCTCGTTCACCACAATACTTTTTCGTGGCATTGGATCCATGGCCTCCCACGTTAAATCTATTTCAGACGAGCAACATCTTAAAATGTATGCAGTCAGTCTGCAATCCTGACTAGTCTTTCTGAACCTTTGAATGACCAGCCTGGTAACAGCGTTTTTAAGGGAGGCTTTTGAACCTTTCTCAATCTAAATTTCAATTCCCTGAGATATGTGAGAAAATGTCCTACACCCTATGCCCCAGCTAATGCCTCCTTTGCAATTACAAAAAAAATTCACCCAGAAATGTTCAACAATCTGAATGAAAATACAACGTCTCGTTTGTTTCCTCTTCATTAGTGAAAAGAAACATATGATGTGCACAAGCATCCACAGTCAGAATACTCTCTAAGTTACAGCAATTCGGTTTAGGATTGGTGCATCAGAAATTTCTTCTTTAATCTTATTAAAGTATTTTTCTGGTCACTACCTCCACTTAAATGATTTCCCTTTTCTCAAACTTTCGCTTAATGGCTCACAAACTTTGAAAAATGTTCAATGAGCCCTTGAAATACTATAATTTATATGTTTCCTTTGGAGCCGGGAAGGTAAACAAGGGAACCCAACTCACACGGAGAATTGGTATAAAGTCTTAAGAAAACAACAATGGCTCCTGTGGATAAATATATATTCCTTATGATATGGTTTAGGCACAATGACAATGTTTGGGTGGTGTGTGGGATGTATAAGAAGGAGGCTACATACACACGTAGAGAATATAATTTTCAATTTGCATTTTTTATGAAAGTATTCATACATAAATTGTACACAGTATCAACAGCATTAAATGAATACAAATAGTAACAATGTGAGAATGTGTCCCAAGTGAGTAAAGAAGAACGTATATTACTAAAGTGCTAAGTATAGTGTATAAAAAACAAGAGGTTTCTAGTTTACATTGGGTTTCAAAAAGAGGCGACCTAATTAATTGTAAACTGTAGGAATACAATAGTTGGAGAGTATAAGCAACTATTGAGGAAAGTCTGCCTCTTTATAGTTGTCGACGACGGTTCGACCCGTATTGGGATGTCAGGTCTCCTCAGGACTGGTCAATGTTGGGACACCTGGGAGGGACTGGCGCTGCTTGGAGAGGAAAACAAGTGGCACCGTGAGGAAGTAGTGAAAGACCCCTGAGAACGGTGAAGTAAGAAACTAACCATGTGATATCAATATGACCGTACAATCCGGATTCTTTCCAATAATTAGTATTCACAGGAGAGGCACGAGACTAAATGCACATGAGGGCTCTCTTGGTACTACAAGAGATCATGGTAGAACAATGGATTCTTCTTTAATAAGGAAGTTCCAAATATAGACTTACCAAAATATAGTCACCAAAATATAGAATGCCAAAATATCGAATTCCTATCTACAAACAGGTAAGTACAAAAATATCGAATCCAAAATATAGTCTGTAAAAAATATAGTCAGTCAAAATATCGATTTTTTTTAAATGTCTTAAAAGTAATTTAAAATTAATGAAATAATAAATAAAATTAACTAAAACATACTTAAAAATACTCAAATAACCTTAAAATTAAGATATAATTAATTTAAGTTATTAATAAAAAATGTACAATATTTTACCGTAGGATAGCAGGAGGGTAACATTTAATATTACCACTCCAGTGAGTGCAACAGTAGGGAAAGAGTTGGATAGCGTAGGGGTACAAAATACTATTCCCACTCCTGTGAGTGCAACAGTAGGGAAAGCGTTGGATAGCGTAGGGGTAGAAAATACTATTCCCACTCCAGAGAGTGCAACAGTAGGGAAAGCGTTGGATAGCGTAGGGGTAAAAATGACTATTCCCACTCCAGAGAGAAGTAGTGAGTGTAGGGAAAGAGTTGGATAGCGTAGGGGTAAAAAATACTATTCCCACTCCAGTGAGTGCAACAGTAGGGAAAGCGTTGGATAGCGTAGGGGTAAAAATTACTATTCCCACTCCAGAGAGTGCAACAGTAGGGAAAGCGTTGGATAGCGTAGGGGTAAAAAATACTATTCCCACTCCAGTGAGTGCAACAGTAGGGAAAGAGTTGGATAGCGTAGGGGTACAAAATACTATTCCCACTCCTGTGAGTGCAACAGTAGGGAAAGCGTTGGATAGCGTAGGGGTAGAAAATACTATTCCCACTCCAGAGAGTGCAACAGTAGGGAAAGCGTTGGATAGCGTAGGGGTAAAAATGACTATTCCCACTCCAGAGAGTGCAACAGTAGGGAAAGCGTTGGATAGCGTAGGGGTAAAAAATACTATTCCCACTCCAGAGAGTGCAACAGTAGGGAAAGCGTTGGATAGCGGGAGTGTGAAAATTACTATTCCCACTCCAGATAGTGCAACAGTAGGGAAAGCTTTGGATAGCGTAGGGGTAAAATTTACTATTCCCACTCCAGAGAGTGCAACAGTAGGGAAAGCGTTGGATAGCGTAGGGGTAAAAAATACTATTCCCACTCCAGAGAGTGCAACAGTAGGGAAAGCATTGGATAGCGGGAGGGTGAAAATTACTATTCCCACTCCAGTGAGTTTAACAGTAGGGAAAGTAATGATTTAATATATTATTAAAAATAAATTAAATATCAATACCAATAAAACATTAATTGAAATTAATAACCAATTTAATATAATGTAATAATTAATTAGAAATACAAATACATATTAGTTATTAAAAATTAATAACCTATTCATAATTATTTAACAACTAATTAATTTTCAATAACAAATACTAATTAATAATAAAAATTAATACCAATTAAAAATTAACAGTAAATTAATTATCAATACACAAAAAGTATTTTAATATGTAATTAATTACAATTACATTACTTCCGACCCTATTCCCCTATAAACCCACATCCCACTACAGAAAATACATTAATACAATTATCATAATTATCAAATATTTAATTATTACAAAATAATTACCAATTAATAAAAATTAATTGCCAATTAATAGAAATTAATTACCAATTAAGAATTAATTAACAATAAATTTAAAATCAATACCAATAAATGAAAAAAATTATTTACTTAATTACAATTAAATTACTTCCCACCCTATTCCCCTATAAACCCACAACCCGCTACAGGATTAAATTACGCAAAAATTAAATAACATAACATTCATTACTTAAAATACATTAAACATACATTACAAAAATTAATATACACTTTTCACACATATACTAACATACAAAACACTTTTAAAAAATTGATATTATTAAAAAATCGATATATTTAATGCCTATATTGTATACTTCGATATTTTGACTTCTATATTTTGAAAATCGATATTACTTACCTTAAATTTGATATTTTTAACCACTATATTGTGTCCATTCGATATTTTGTCCATTCTATATTTTTACTTCGATATTATGTCCATTCTATATTTTGTAATCGATATTATGACTGTTTACCCTGTCAGCTGTAACATGTGTGCGTGCCGAGTGTACAGCATAATTAAGAAAGTGCAATCTTTCGAATAACGTGAATTGCTCGCCTGAGCTTTACCTAGTTCCCCTGCAGTACTGGGATCGCTAACCACCTGAGTTTACAGGTCCAGAAGGGTATGTTCCAACTTACAAATAACTGCGTTAAGTAGCTGCCTAGGCAGTGTCCCCACATTGTTACCTTGAAGGCGTCCCATTCTATCAATGTAGTGGCGGTAGTGCCAAGATTGTGATCAAAGTAGTCCACAATTGCGGACTCCAGAGAGGCTCTAAATAGAGGGCCTTCCAACAACGCGAGTTGGAAGCACCTGGTAGGGATGGGAGGCGGATTGACACCTCATTGTATTTGCAAGATTTGGGGGTTGCGGTCAGAGTAGGTACGGCCCATGTATTCCACCCTTATGATAGCAGGAAGCACCAACCGATCTGTCACTGCGGACATGTAATTTGTGACATACAGAATAGAAGGACTACACCCCCGGGTCCAGATTCAGAACCGCCACAAATCGACCAGCTGCCTCTGCTGGAGCCAATCTGTTAGCATTTCGTGCATTGGAGAATGCTGTCATGCATGACAGCGAGGGAAAGGAGCAATCAAGGGTGGTGTTTAGAACACTGTTAAAGTCCCCTCCAATAATCCACGGCATATCGCTCTATCTGGAGATCGTATACAACAGCGCGTGGAAAAAAGAGGCCTGCTCAGAGTATGGCGGTAATAGCAAACAAAACAGGTGATGGACAGAATGTGGATCAATGTCACACATTCACCCCAGTCCAAAGATCTGGGCCCAAATCCATCGTTTTTTTGCACTCCACACCACCCTGGGTTAGACAATGGCGATATGCAAATCAGCTCTGACCCTGTGCCCCATGGGAACAGTCCAGTCCGAACTACAAAAGCCATGTCCTTCCCAGAACGGAATCAAGCATCCGAGGACCGGACCGGTTCTGCTCAGAGTATGGAGCATATATCGAGCCAAGAAGAATGGAGCAGCTGTCTAGGTGGTCTGATCCTTTGATGTATCGACCTCCGGGTCTAGGATCAAATCTTCTGCTACAAACGGGGGTCCCAGGCTTTACCGATATAAGCATCCCCCTGGCATAAGTTAAATAATTGGTGATAAATACCTGCCCTCATCAGCACCACTGCAGTTTAATGCTTTCTGCGTGCATGAGATGAGTCTCCTGTAACAGCTCAATATGTGTGAAGTGACATTTCAGATAGGAGTAGCCTGAGTAGTGGTGCATACCCCTCACGTTCCAGGTAAGTATAATAAGTGGGCCTTGTATGACATGTCACGTCGCCCAAAGTCTGGGCTTGGTGTAGGTGGTAGCAAGAGTGGATCAGTGCATGGTGGGCATAAGGGGGACTGATCGCGGAAGTCTGGGCAAGAAAAAAAGGCCATGGGTCATAACAGAAAACAAGGCAAGAAAGAACATTAAAAATGTAAATACCAATAAAGTAGAGGTACTAAATGTTTCTGCCCAAACACTGAATAAACCAAACTCAGCAGAAGTTAACCAGTAGTAAAACTGATGGGGGATAATCTAGGCAGCCAATGATGAGGCACCCCGTACAATTAAGGAGGTACATTCAGGAGCCCAAATTTATAGCATCACTTGTACTAACCGTTTACCAAGGAAAACTCAAGTTCAATGGTGGCCTCCTGAACTCGGGCCAGACACCCACTTTATCTCAGTGCCCCCATTTCCCTGCAATAGAAGGGGAACCATACCATTAACTCTTCATCTCCTGCAAGAGGTGAACCAATGAATCGTACATTACAGGTGAGGACGTATCAACACAGGTCCAAGTAGAAACATCAGCAATGTCAATCACCAGCAGCCAGGCAGTGTTTGCAGCAGATGATGTCTTCAGACGTTTGCGGCGTGGCTTCAGGTAAAGCTGATGATTCCGCTCTGGAGGACCATGTAGTTGAGGAACCTTATTCAATTATTGACTTGTCAGTGTCTTCGTCTTGTTCTGAGAACCTGCCTTTCTCACTTAGCACAGCGGCATTCACATATTGATAGCCGGAGAGCAGATCCAACAGTGAAGCCAGGGTCACTTAACAGTCTGTCGTGTTCAGCGGAGGGCTTTGAGGATGCACCCTGGGTACCTGTACACTTGTGTCCCATTGTGGCTAATACAACAGTTCAATCTGATGCAGCCCGTGTCACCGCCTGGGGCCCGCTTGCCAACACCAAGCGGGGAGAAGGATATGGCAGCACGAGCAGACCCATGACTCCAGGGGTGCAGTGGCAGTCGTGATGCACGGAAACCGAGACAAGGGCTAGGGAATATCAGGTGGTGCTAGGTGGTCAGCCCTGGATTAGTTTGCACAGTTTCCCCAGTCACAATGCAGCAGTGCACAGCATGCACAGTGAGGAGAGTGCCTGTTTACCTGTGCTGATTAGAGTCCTGAGGTGAAGTAGCACTAGCAGCCCCGTCTGTACACATCGCAGTAGGCCATGTGGATAAGTACAGTCAGCATATTAAGAAAGGGCAGAAGCAAGAGCCAATGGGAGACCCCAACAGCAGTCAAGAACAGCTCTTAGTGATGCCCACTTTAGAAGAATCAGGCACAGTGGCCTCCAGGCCACCACACGCCAGGTCCATGCAGAGACTTAGGGGGTCGCATTTTCACTGTGTCATGTGCACCAGGCCTGCATGGGCAGCGTGTCTTTCCAGGGATGCCCCGCCTGCTCCTCCCCCAGGGCAGCACGTTCGATCACCAGGCTGTTCTCAGTAGGCCCTGGGTGGCCATATTTCTGCAGCAAACAGATCCAGCTGCATGATGCCTCGCACGCTGCGGAGGAAGCCAGGAGTGGGCAGCGGCAGTGTTCCAAGGTAAGGACCACCCCGCGCCGCAGTAATGCAATCCCCCGCTGGCACGAGCAACAGAGAAGGACCACAGGGTCAGTGCAACGTCTCACCACAGGAGCCCAAGCCCAGTAAGCTCCTCCCATATGCGGTACCTCCGGGCAAACCTCAAGCTGTCACAGCAGGGCCAAGGGTGTCAAACAGCCCCCGCACACCGGTGAGCACCAAGTTTCATCCCTCATATTAGGCCATGCTGCACTCCTCGGCTGGTTCAGCTGAAAGATTTAGGCAAATCTGGCCTTCAGGGCATCGCAGCTCAGAGACATGTGATCCCACACCCCAATAGTCTTAGCAAGGGCTCACCGTCTCATCCACCGCGTTTCGTCGCAACCAGTCAGATACATCAATGTAGCGGTCACACCTCTAAGGTGGTAGGCCATACCGATTGCAGGCCGCAGCTCCATCTCTACACCCCTCACAGCAACGATTCCACCCGGTATTGCAGCAGGGCGGATGGGTAACACGGGGAGGGAATCTTATGCCCTTGGATGACAAAAGAAATGTCGG
Source organism: Lissotriton vulgaris (assembly GCF_964263255.1). Taxonomy (NCBI): domain Eukaryota; kingdom Metazoa; phylum Chordata; class Amphibia; order Caudata; family Salamandridae; genus Lissotriton; species Lissotriton vulgaris. The sequence goes on from NC_141693.1 coordinate 441,181,690, forward strand.
ATGATCAGGGTGAGTGGCAGAACTCGTCTAGAGCACATCCACCATGATGGCTGCTCAAGCCATGCCCCAGAATAAAATAATCTGTTGATATGCTAACTAAAGATGAATAGTTGTGAAAAACGATGTCTACTTAAGGAGTAACACCATTCACATTATTATTTAACAATAGGACAAATCCTTTCACAATATTCAGATTTAAACTACTGTGATCCACAAGAATCCCAGCCTTCCATCTGTTTATTTGTGATCATGAAAGGTGATGGCCATTCAGAGGCCTGTATTATTTTGAATATGCCTTTATCCCCTAAGCTTTTACTTTCTTTCTTACCACAATACAAAGTATCCTTAACATATGCCTAAATATGTAGACCCCTCTTTCACTATTTTCTCATAAATATACCCCTTGAGTGTCCCTACTCTTTCTCTAAAAACTTTTTTAAACGTTTCTAATATATTGTTGATACTCTTCTTGTGCATCACTAACACCTGGGGCCAGATGTAGGACCCCTAATACCGGTCGGAAATGGCCGATTTCGGCCGTTTCCGACCGGTATTAGGGTTTTCAGATGTAGGGGGCTGAAAATTAAAGAATCGGTATATTTACTGATTCTGTAAAATTACCGATTCGGTAAATTACCGACTCGGTAAATATACCGATTCTGTAATTACAAATGTAGGTGGCACAGTTTACAGTGCCACAGGCCCTTAAGAGTCGGTATTTTACCACACAATCCTATTGTGTGGTAAAATACCGAATTCAGGTGTGCATGCACATCTGTGCATGCACACCTGTGCAATGTGACACACAGACATGCCCTTAGGGCATGTATGTGTGCCACATTGCACACAAGCCTGTATTTGGGGTGCTAGAGGGTGTCAAAGTGACACCCCTGCACCCTTGCTGGAATCGGTATTTATGCCCATAGGATTCAATGGGCATTACCGAATCGTTAGTTACAGAATCGGTAAATACCGAATCTTAACGATTCGGTATTTACCGATTCTGTAATACCTACACCCCCCCCCCCTATTTTACCACTTCTTAAATGCCGAATCTGTAAAATTCGGTATTTAAGAAGTGGTAAAATGAAATTACCTACATCTAGGCCCTGGTCAGGTAAATGCTGATCTAAGTCTATATGTAAATTGAACTATTGCATCCAATTCAAAATGGCATGGCTCCTGTCTGTTACAAAACCTTCCCAGCATTTCATTTCTAAATTCAAAGTTCACCCAAAAAACTAATAAACCCCTATCATTGCAGAAAGGGTTTATATCTCTTTGTTATTATCATGTTTCAAAGACTGGAACAACCATGAATTCAACACCTTCTGCATTAATTTTGAAGTTCAAACCTGTATCTATTTTCCTAGCTTCCTTTCTATCATCAATAAAACACATAATATCTTGTCAATGCCTCCCAAAACTCCCTCCTCTTCACAAGGCAATCACACTTTATCAAATTCTAGACACACTCTCATTATGTGACCCCTCTTCCCACACTTGTGGCAATCATTATAGTTGGAAAAACAACGTTAGTAATCTGCCACTAGGAAAGTATTAGTGCAGATAGAACATCCTTTGAAATTGTGTCTACTCATGGTACATCCCTACTACTCCACACCATGTCCTATTTAATTTTCTTCTCCTACTTTATTACTAGTGTTGGGCTGGCCTGTTGGGTACTGTGGCACTGGCGGATGGACCAGCTTGAAAGGGCGGAGATGATGCAGAGAACCTTGATTTTGATCCTAGCTTCCACTGGAAGCCAGTGTAATGCTTTCAGGCTGTGAAGTGGTTGCACTTCCAGAAATGTATGGCTACCAGATTCTGATGCCTTTATGGGAGGGTAGATCTAAGCCAGATTTTCGAGTTGGCCACTAACTATGTTCATTGATATTAATTGTATGTAACTTTATCATGTGGCTATCCTAAAAATCTGACCTGGATCTAGCATGGATCAGGCCCTCTTGGACATACAACGGACGCCTCCAGTTTATAGCCTGGCAGTGAGCTTCTTGGAAGGCCTTAATTAATGATATTACACTAGTATAGGCATACCATGACCAGGGCTCTTGTCAGCTCCATACAGTGATCAGTTTAGGTTAAAGGTAACTTTTTTACAGAGTAAGCAGAGTTGGAGATAGACTGTTACTGCTGTGTTGACTTTAGAGTATAGACAACAGAAAGAGAGACCAAGATTATGGATACATTTTTCTAGAGAAGTTAAAGTGAAGGAGTTTGTACAGCATGGGTGGCTGAGGGAGGTGGGGAGCATGAAGGTGTAGTAGAAAACGTAAGAAAGGAGCACAGAATGATTGTGATTGATGAGATTTTGGATGAAAGCAACAAAGTATTTAACTGTGAGGTAGTTGTGCTCATAAGGGGACAGAAGAGGAAGAAGTAATGGATCGGGTTAATTGCTATCTGAATGACTCCACTGCATTGTGTGGGGATCTATCTGTGTCCTCAGGCAATGATGGAAGGGTCTTTTCATTGTGTGCTGGTCTATTCTCGCAATTTCTTCAACTGAAAGCTTCAAAGAGGAAGGTTATTGTCTCATCATCAACCCCAAGTGTCTTGGATCTACATCTTGGCCAATAACAGGGGATGTATGTCGTTACAACGCATGCTTTTTCCACGCATGCCTTTGCAACGTAGGTTTTACAACGCAAGTTGTTACAATGACTTGCGTTGGGGGGCGCTGGATAGTGAATAGTTTAATTTACTATTCTAACTCCAGTCCCCGTGGATAGCAGGAAAGGTTTTCGATAGTAAATTAAACTATTCCCTATCCTACAGCGCCCCCAGCGCAAGTCGTTGTAACGACTTGCGTTGTAAAAGTTGCGTTGTAAAGGTACTGCATGGAAAAAGTTTCGTTGTAAAAGATGTTTCCCATAACAGGGGTCCAATACCTACTCAGGCCTAAGCAATCCATGATTTTGAGGTTCATTTTGATCCTAATTTGGGTTTGATTCGATAAATGAGATAACCCCGACTCCACCACTCTCCTAGCTGATATGTCTACATTCGGCCTCAACCCCCTGGTACATGCTCCTACGCACGACAGGGGTCATATACTAGATGGCATCTTCTCTAATGCCCCGGGTCTCCAAGTCACCCAAATCCTCCCCCTTACCTGGTCCGATCACCATCTTATACTAGCCACCTTGTCAGCACAGGACACTCTGCTTAATAAAACTAGCACCATATCTCCTCATCCCTATCTGGCATGGGACGATATAGACGCAACTAGGTTACAAACCCTACTGGACGATACCTCTCCCAATCTGTCCACCGACCCAAACACTGCTACTCTTCAATTCCATAAATGGGTCAGCTCGGCAGCCACAGCCCTGGTCCAAACTAAACAACGTTCCCGTAACCGCCAAACCCCGTCTGCCCCATGGTACTCTGAAGCACTACGCATCCAAAAGCAATTATGTAGGCATAAAGAGAGACTATGGCGAAAAAACTATACTGATGAAGCCAAACTTAGCTATAAGGACTCAGTCGCCACATATAAAACCATGATCTCCGAGGCAAAGAAAAAATACTACTGTGACAGGATAGAAACAGCTAGAAATTCTAACAAAACCCTCTATGAGACAACTAAACAATTAGCCGGTCTGTCCATCGACCTCACTCCTCCCCCTTCCCAAACTCTCTGCGACGCACTGTCCAACTTTTTCTTTAGCAAAGTTGACGACATCTATAGGGTTTTTACCAATACTTCCTCTACCTCCCCGGCACCCTCTACCCACCACCAGGCTCACACTTTCTCCCAGTTTAACGAGGTTACCTGTTTACAGGTACAGAATACAGTGTCATCTATTAAATCTGGATCAGCTCTGGATCCTTGTCCCCTGAAGGTGCTACGACCAATCATGGAAACAGTCATCCCTGCCATAACCAAAATCTGTAACTCTATGTTCTGCACAGGCATCTTCCCGGAGACACTGAAAAAGACCTTAATAAAACCTCTCCTTAAGAAACCTACCCTTGATAAGGAAGAGCTGAAAAATTACCGCCCTATCGCTAGTCTCCCTCTGATGGCCAAAATAGTGGAGAAAATAATGAACTTGCAACTTTCGTCCTTTATTGAGGAACATAAACTCTTGGACGAATCTCAGTTTGGGTTCCGCCAATTTCACGGCACTGAGACCGCTTTGATCAAAGCGGCAGACGATATAAGATCTATCCGGGATGCCGGAGGTACAGCTGTTCTCATCTTGCTGGACCTATCGGCTGCCTTTGACACGGTCGACCACACCACCTTGGTCGACCGTGTCGAGAGCATCGGAATCCAAGGCAAGGCGAGGAGTCTCCTTGCCTCCTTCCTGGCAAATAGATCCCAGGTCGTTACTGTCGGACCTTTTAAATCCTCCCCCCTGTCTCTGCCATGTGGAGTTCCCCAAGGCTCATCCCTAAGTCCGACACTATTTAACATCTATGTGTCGGACCTTGCCAAAGTCATCAGGGCATACGGGATGAGCCTTACGTCCTATGCAGATGACACGCAGCTGGTCCTAGCAGTCAAAAATGACGGTCCCAAAAAAGCTAATACCTTAAACCATGGCATGCTGGCCATTGGAAGCTGGATGGCCCAAAATTGCCTCAAACTTAACTCTGACAAGTCAGAGGTGGTAATTTTTGGCACTCTATCTCCGCAATGGTCCCCCATTTGGTGGCCATCATCGATGGGCCAACCTCCGGACCCAACCAACAAAGTGAGGAACTTGGGAGTCATATTTGACGACCATCTAAACTTCATGCCACATGCTAATCAAATCTCTTCCTCAGCCTTCCATAAATTGCGGCTTATTAAAAAAATCCTGCCTTTCCTACCTGAGAGTGCCGGCAAGACATTGGTGAGTTCCCTCGTCTTGTCGACCCTAGATTACTGCAACGCTCTGTTTCTAGGTGCCCAGGAGAGAGTTCTTTGGAAAATGCAGGCCATTCAGAATGCCGCCGCTAGGCTCTTAGGGCGCATTCCCAAACATCACTCGGCCGCACTCACTATAAGACAGCCGCACTGGCTGCCAGTGAGAAAAAGAATCATGTTTAAATCCCTCTGCCTGGTTTACAAGGCTCTGAAAAATGCTGGACCCGCTTTCTTTGTCCAAAACCTCACCCCTTACCGTCCTCCAAGAACGCTACGATCCTCCTATCAGCACGATTTGGTGGTACCCCGAACCAAATCTGTCTCATGGGGGGACAGAAGATTCATGGTAGCCGCACCCAAACTGTGGAATACATTACCAGAATCGATCAGAACTAGTCCTTCGCTCTGGATGTTCCGCAAGCAACTAAAAACCTGGCTTTTCAACCAATGAACTTCTGCTCCTTGAGGCTTAAAACATTGCAGCAACTTCAGCGCCGAGATGCCTAAGGGCCGTCGTTCGCGCTCTATAAATGTTTTTATAAATAAATAAATAAAAATAAATAAATAAATAAATACATCCAATGTTGTTTCTTCTTGTTTGTACCAACTTCGGATACTTCAAAAACATCTCCCCTAACTTGACACTAGCCTTTATGTACATAAAATTATCCAATACTGGCTGGAGTATGCCAACTCTATCTCTTTGGCCCTGCCTGATAAATATTTTGATCAAATGATAGACCTGTTTCAGAAAACTGGAGCTCTATTAATCACTAAGACTCTTCATCTGACCCACATCACCCTTAATTTGAGGTTCCTTCATTAGTTATCCATCCATTTAAAAATTAAGTTTAAGCCACAAATGATTATCAACTATGCTATTAATAACAACTGTTCAAATCTCTGACCAACAATCTTACTATTTATCTCCCTTCCTGTGAACTGTGTTCCTCCTTGCACAATTTGCTAGCCGTCCCTACAAGGACTTTCTTGATGGTGGCAGCCACGCTGTAGAATTGACTTCCTCCTAATTCCCATGGAAAAAACCTTTATTTAAGAAAAACAAAAACTTGCCTTTTTAATTAATAAAATGTCCTGCCCCTACTGTCAGTTCCCTTCCATGTGTAGGTGGATGTTTTGGTCTGATGTTTTATTTTATACTGCATCAAGAAGCGTATGTGCACTAAATAAATATAACTGAAGTATACTAAAAAGTGATGAATGGAATGCTTGAATCGAGCTCAGCCACTGGTAATTACTTGGAGCCACAACCTAATTCATCATTATTTTGCACACTATGACATACTCTGTTTGGACCTAGCCATATACAAATAAGGGTTGACCCTGCTCCATCGGTAACATTCCAGCCTAAACTGCCAGGTCAGGTCCTCCTTGAACCAGACCCCAAGCAATCCAACACCTGTCTCACTCTTATTATGATATAACCAACATAAAATAATTTTCCACACTATCATATCAACATGTTTTGGTAAGAGGAGTGGACATTGTGTTTTATGGACATCAATAGATGGGGCAAGCACGTTTGGCTTGTGGACGAAGGACAGAGGGGGTAAGGTGTGAAAACTATAGTGAGAGTTTTATGTCGACAAGATAGTACAGTTGAGTTGGTCAAAAGAGGTAATGTTTGAGTGTGGGGTTTTTACCATGTATGTGGCTTAGGTTAATAGAGATTCATCAGAGGCCTAAATTTGAAGATAGTAGTGATGAAAGTTGCAGTATAGTGTAAAGATATGTTCACAAGCATAAAGCATGTGAGTGAAGGAATGGTCAGATGAAAAGGTTTTTATATTGGGCGTGGGATTGGATTAAGGATTAGTATGATACTGAAAATATTTCCTTGAAAATGTGAGGGCAACCTGTGTTTTCTGGATGTTGAGTTGTCCAATAAGAGTTGATGGAATAGTGTGGTCTGTTGAAATTTTGTTATGATCCAAGATGAAGACACCAAACACAATATGGAGCGGGTGAGAGGGGGCTGTTATAAGGTTGGAATCCGGTCCTTGAGAAAGTCCCATGTCAGTGGTGAAGCACTACAATGTGGATTTGGAGGGGTTGTTTATTTACCTGGAAATGCGCTTGAGTGATGCTTGTCAGGTCTCAGAAGATGGTGGGAGGGGGGGGGGGTAAACGAGCTAAGTCTTTTTGAGAGAACCTGGAATGTAATGCCTTTTTGTAATATAATTGAGAGAAGGAAGATGGAAGTTTGTAGGACAATATAGCTGACTACATCCTTTTTCATTTATGTTTTGTTATGTTTTGGAGAGGGCAATGAAGTAAAGAAGAGGAGAATTTGGAGTTGAAGTAGTCTATGATATAGAAGGTATCATTGCCTATAGAGCTAATAATCTACTAGCAACATGATATGGGTCTACTGGAAATATTGGACTTTAGAGTTTTTGTGTCTGGCATGGTTGTTTGATTACATTGAAGAAGGTTTAAATCAGCCTTCAAGGCAGTTTGTGGAGGTGTCCTGTAAAATTGCCAATGTATATTAGGGATGGTCTAGGGATGGGGTGCTGTGGGTAATCAGGAGCAGCAGAGGGGACCGGTGAGTGTGAGGAGACACAGGCAGAAGGAGCTACGGACTGTGGTACTGGGAGTAGCACTGTGGTTGATTGTTTTAAGTATCATGTTCAGGGTTTAAAGGGCAGTAGTCATCCTGGGAATGTAGTTTGTATCAGTAGCTAAGAGGGGATGCAGTTTCGAGAGTGCATGGGCACCGATGATTTAACGTGTGTGCAGTTCTTAGAGTACAGAGGGCACAAATCATTCAGAAGTGTGCAGTTCATAGTGCGTGAGGCAAATTCATGCAGGCGGAGCATTTCAAAGAGCATACAAACATAACCAATATTTGCCATGTGCCATCGAGGATGTCCTCTCATGCAATGCAGATATGTGATGTTCTTGAATCCCTCACACATTTTGGTAACCTGTGATGCAGCAGGGACATTGAAATATCCAATGCCCCCATTTTCTTACTGTGTTTCCTGTTTCTGTTGATAAACAGCACTACCACTGCTTAATCTGTAATTAGTTAAATTGCCTAGAATCATTTCTTGTCCAGCTACCCCCTTCTGATAATGTACAATGAGCAGGGGTACCTTTAGATGTGTATTTGTAAAGCAATGCACCTCATCATTCCAAACCCTCCCTGTAGTGTTTATACCGCTCCTACTTGTAAGTCCCTCTACATGAAAAGAAAATCATGTCAATATAATGTACAGTAAAGCATATATGTGCTTTCTCACAGGATACAACAAAATTGTGGTACCAATATTAGGTAAAAGGGCCCTTGGTATGGGTGTTCCATACTAGAAATCCACACCCAACTAAGGGTGTCACTGTGTATACAATACAATATCTTGCTGCATACTTGAACCAATCTTGACTATCACAGTCAAATAAATAATTCAGAATCAGGTTTAGATTCATGCAATGATTTAGAATTTTCTGGTGAGCTCACCCTGCAGTCAGGTGGATTGTAGGACATTCAACATTTTAGATCATTCCAGTGAAACTAGACTACAGTGAGGTGAATTGGTAGTCATACAGTGCTTTAAATTCATCTGGCGAGCGTAGACTAGTCAAGTAGAATACAGCTCTTACAGCAAATTCAGTTCTTCAGATGAAGGTAGTTTGTGGGTTGTAAAGCATTTTAGATTAAACATGGTGAGCGTAGACTATGGTGAGGTGCGCTGTTAGTCATACAATGCTTTAGACTCTTGGCTGGTCATAAAACATTTTCATTTCTTCCAGTAAGCATAGATTACAGTGAGGCGGATTGTTGGTCAAAAAACACTTTAGATTTTTCAGGTGAGATAAGATGACAGCGGATAGATTCTGGGTCACCAAAGCTGTAGATTCTTCATGTGAGCGAGACTAAAGTTAAGTGGATTGCGGGTTATATAATGCTTATGTGAGGATAGGCCACTGTCATGTGGACTCTTCTTCATACAGAACATTATATTCTTCAAGTGAACCGTGGTCAAGTGGTTTATGGGTCATACAGCATTTTAGAATCTTTGCGTGATTGTAGACTACAGCTAGAAGGCATTTTGGGTCATAGAATGAGCTAGGTTCTCCAGGTGAACATGGGCTACAGTCAAGTGGATTGTGGGACATACACCATTTGTGGGTTATAAAACATTTTAGATTAATCAAGATAAATGCAGACTACAGTGAGGTGGATTATTGGTCATACAATTTTTAGGCTCGCCAGGTGAGCTTAGATTCTAGGCTGGTGGATTGTTGGTCATACAACACTTTAGATCCTCTTGGTGAGCATACACTAAACAGTGGCAGCTGCTCTTAATGATGAGTGATGGGCAGTGTGGGGGAAACAATGGAAAAAAGTGTGAGGGAAATAACACATGTTTTTTATGGAAGAATTACCTGCAGCTGCTGGCTGCTGCCGCCTGCCGCCTTGGTGTTTTTCTGCTCCTGTCCCAATTTCTGACTCACTGCAGTCCACAGGTTGGTGCACATTGTACAGACTCCCAGATGCCAATCCAGATGCTGCTCCCATGCTGGGAATACTCTTACCCAGCACTGGTTTGATGTTCGGTCAGGGAGAGGGAGCCTGTGCCTGTTCTCCACCCGGCGATGCAACACAGCTCAGGTTGGAGAAATTTCAGTGCGTATGTCAGTTTGGCTGTCCTAAGACAGCCAATCAAACGGACATGCGCGCATACAGTGCCCACCACTCTTCCTCCCTGCTGCTGTCCATCAGGATGGCCCGAACGCCCTAAGACTCAGCTGGCTCTTACTCAGAGAAAAATTAAATTGTTTTATTATCATTTTATTTTTCATGTTTGCCTATGCTGGCTCTCAGCAGTGAGGCGATGCCCCTCTGCCATAATGGAGGAGCCGCTGCTGACACTAAAGTAGTGCAAATTGTGAGCCATACAGTATTTTCGCAAGTGGGCAGAACTTAACTTTTCCGACCAGCGCCGGAATTCTGGTGCTTGAAATGCAACCTTGCTTTCAAAGATTTATTGGTAGAGGGCTTAAGAAACTACTCAGAAAGTAGCTTCGACAAGTACGTGGATGTAGTTTCCCAGATAGATCCGTTTCAACACCAGCAAGCAAAATAGTTCAAAATTCCACATTCGGGTGCTCGGGAAAAACCTTAAAAAATTGTTTATTTTATGCAATAAAAAATATAGTTGAAAGATCTTAATTTTTTTGCACTCCCAAATAGTAGCTCAGTATATGTTTCTCAAGCTGAATTAGGAGCCCCGAACATAACAGGTTTGATCAGGATCTAGCCAGTTTTTCTTTGGCATAAAATTTGAACACACCTCTCTTAAGAAAGCTATAATTGCTGATTGTTTATTATCTACGCACGTCCTGAAAAATCCCTGGCTTAAATTTGTGCACAATTTCTTGACAGACCACGATCTCTCTGAGTATTTTTACCACCCTGAAAGTCTGATTACTGTGCAAAGAAAAGCCTTGAAATTGAAGTGTTTATCACTTTTAGAAGAAATTTAAACTTTCTTCTGAACTTTTAAAACCTTCAGTGTTGAGGAATGAGATGATCTTGACTACCCACCACATGCAACCGTGCTTAACTACAGTGTATAACTCCCATCACAGATTTGTATTGACCCGCTTTCGATTGGATATTTTCCACTATCTGTTTCCCCACTGCCAACAACTGGTCATCTGACCTAGGGAAATGCCCTTGTGATGACACTTCACCTCAGAGTACCATTCACACTGTGCTCTTCTGTAAATATTTTAGCGGCCTGAGAAAGAAACATTTTAAACCTTTTCTGTTACAGTTGGGTTTCGTGCAATGTCGCCACGCTTTTATGTATCTACAAATGCTGCCTAATTTAAATACATGCATATTAATGTCACGATTTCTGCTGGCACTTATTAATTACAGAAAGCAGTTGTAAATTGCATCTAAATGATTACGCGGTCGACGTTTGTTTAATAAATGTATATAACAGCCTGTTGTATATAATTTTAACTTTTACTCTAGATTTTAACCTTTTATTATGGATGCATTTTACAGCTTTTATGATTCGCTTTGTGATTTCGACTAAAGCTTAATTTTGATTGATATGATTTGATTTTTTTGTTATTACTTTAAGTAAGAAATCCAGCATACCTTATTGTCAAGTATGTGTACCACAAAAAAATCACGTGCTATTTTTGTATTATGAATAATGAGACATTTGTCCTAATAAAGCCTTTTCACTTGTTTGTGCAAGTTATCACTGACAGAAGAGAGCGATATAGAAATAACTACTGAAAGTGACAACTTAACAACTGCAGATGCGAGAAACACCACGGATACCTCAGTTATCATAGAAGATCCCAACGGTAAGATACCTCGTCCTAAACCAAGTAATGACTGTAGTAATGGAATTTACTGAGTTATCGTGTTTATTTATTTTTTCTTCACAGTAAATAGAAAATCAATTTTAAAAAAATGGAACGTAATCCAACAAAAAGACTGGCAAGGAATGTGTCTCCTTCTCTGGTTTTTCAGGGTGCAGATCGAGACACGGATGAGTTCGACTTTTTAATTTTGTTTCCGTGGCCATGGTGGTGAGATCTTGTACTCAGGTTATAGTTTCACTATGCAGGTGAACAAAGCAACCTGAGCATGGGACAGATAGATTGCCTATGCTTTTCTCTCCTTCTATGGCATGTTTTTTGTATAAATGAATTGTGACCATGTTTCTCTTCTGAGTGCAATGATTATTGTGCAACTGTTCCTACCTGATCGTCTTTTTTCTTATTGCCTAGTTCAGGGAGGCGTCGATTGATGCAGGATTTTCAGGATATTGTCCACAGATACATAAGAATGCTGGAAATAGAAATGGAACTCATTCACATAGCCAGTGGGTGTGCAAAGAATCTGTAATCATCTAGCCATCTTGGATCTTTGGTGGAGACCCACGCCATAACTGGATGTGGATAGAAAATCAGGCCCCATTTTATCACAACACTGACACGTTTCCCTGTTTCCAGCTTAATGAAACAGTAGTATGCCTCAAAGACAGTAAGCGGTACAAAAGGGGGTGGTGATAGACGGAGCATCTGAACCAATCAAACACTCACACCCAGTCAACAGATCTGGGTTTAATTCATCATCGTTCTTTAGCCCACTCTGCCACCCCAGTTCAGACACGGCCATATGCAAATCAGTCTGACCCTGTGCCTCATGGGAACAGTCCAGCCCGAACTGCCAAGCCATGCCTTCCCTGGACCGGAAACAAGCTTCCTAGGACCGGTTTCTGGCATTCCAGCCGTCTTCAGCCAGGCTTGCTTGAATCCAGTGGCAAAGTGAGCAAGGACTCACGTCTGAGCATACCCTGCCACACTTATGGCGAACAAAGCAGTACAAAAGGGGGTGGTGATGGACGGAGCATCTGAACCAATCAAACACTCACACCCAGTCAACAGATCTCGGTTTTATCCACCACTGTTCTTTAGCTCACTTTGCCACCCCAGTTCAGACACGGCCATATGCAAATCAGTCTGACCCTGTGCCTCATGGGAACAGTCCAGCCTGAACTGCCAAGCCAGTAGGCAACAGCTACCAAATTTAGGGCCAGGCTCTGTCCTTTAAATTTGAAGATCCACACCAGGCAGGCACGGGTCTTTGTACTTCAGTGGAGCCCCTAATTTGCAGACCCCCTGCAGACACTAAAATTTCCATATTTGTTGAGCCCCCTCAGCATTTTCTTTGTTTTCATGGAACAAACTCCCAAAGTTTTATTATTTTCCCCCTGAAGGTCGGGTTCCATTGTGTGTTTTACCTACTTCGACAGTCATGCTGAGTAGGGGCTGCTCCACATAAGGAAAAAAAGAGTCAATTTCCATGCACACTGGCAGTCAGGAAAATGTTTTACACTGGAGGAGTTACCTGAACCCCCACCCACCTGTGTGTGGCCTCTATTAGGGTGCCCAAGCACATCTAATAGTTACTGGCCCACAATTGTGGCAACTGAGCGCCACGCCCAGTGCAGGTAAGAGCGGCGAGGCCGGATTGGGGAGGATTCGACAGACGACCACGAGGGAAAATTAAATAAGGAATTTTCCCTTGTCCTCGTCTGTCTTCAAAAAAAGCAAAAGTTCTTTAATACACACAAATCTAAATACTATGCACAGACATACAAATATACACACACAATTTACAGCTGATGAAACAACATACCAAACAGTAATCTCAGGTGGATCAATGCTTTAGTATCCCTCCTAAATAATACCTACCAGATAAGAAATTAAATATTACGTTTACAGGCTTTGGCAGGTCAGCACACAATCAGCGAGGAATCCATATTACTTTTGGTAACAACAACCCTGTTGTTATTTATTATTCAAATACAAACATATTGGCTTTACCTTACTTTTTATAATCATATTAAACAAGGAAGATTAACAGTAAAACATATTTTTGCCTTTAACCAACGTTGTCAGGCAACTGCAGTAACTACCAACCAAAATCCATTCACTCCTAAACCCTTTAAACAAAGGTTGCAGCGCTGAAAAAGTCCTGTCTCAGCAAGTATCTTAAATCTGAACAACCCTTTCCCCATGTCCCTTGTTGTATGACCAGGGAAACGTAGGACGAAATACTCCAAAAACACTGTGGGGTTTTATAGGAGTCTGCCACTCTTCTGGGCAGCTATCACACATAGAAGATTCTCTCTGTGGGGCCCCTTCCCTTCTGGGGGCACCACCACAATAAATATGCCCATTTTCTCGGAGCCTTAATGCCTTATGGGCTGGGCACTCTTTGATGTGACCACCAGGAATGCTTTATTTTTTCTATCATTTTTCTTGAAAAAGTTCTGCTGGTGCCCTTCTCTGTTTCGACGCATGGGCCCCGCCCCTCTACGCACGTATGGGGTTCATTAGCATTTCCCAAGGGTTATACAGCAGCCTAAGCCCGTGCAGTCAGACTGGCTCCACTCCCCCACGTGGCACACTCCTGCTCTCTGTGACTCACCAAGGTCGGCACGGCTGGAGGAAGATGTCAGTTCTGCTCACCTGATCATCGAGACACAGGCACAGAAGGCCAGAAGTGGGTGGGTGGGTCAGTTCACCCCTGCGTGGGACAACTTGAGGTGTCCCCCTGCAGAGATAATAGTTTGGGGTTTCCCTCACCTCTAATGGGTCAATAAAAGAGTGGCACAGTGGCACTCAGGTCCCCTGTGAGCAGTCACACTTCCTAGGGGACATCCAAAAACATGGACACTGGACACAGAACAGCATTTTCTTTCTTCTTAACAATGAGATATCTAAGAATAGGCTCTTTATTTTAGGACAGCACAGCTGCACAGATCTACATAGGATTTGAGACTCATGGTGGTGGACGCTAAACATCAGTCATATATTCCAGGGGACTCCTCACCTCCAGACAGTGCTTAATTTGTCAAATGAATTAAGTGCCAGAGCCCTGCTTGAAAAAGTACTGCAGCTTGCACCGCCTATGCCCTACCAAAGCTGCCAATGGCAGTACCAACATAACTTCTAACCATCACACTTCTAAAAGTGTGACAATTCAGGCTATTTCAAGCCACACAAAGCTATAATCATGCATGAGAGGCTGGTATTATTCCCTTTCATTGTATATTGACTTAATGAACACGGTTGTTGTGCTCATCTCAAAATTAAAAACTCAGTGCCACCATGTGGTGGACTGTCGTAAGAGCCAGTGCTGACAATTAAGTGCCGGTGCCGAGCACCGGAAACCACCAGCACAAATTAAGCATTGCCTCCAGAATTCAGCAGATGTTAGTTCTCTGACTTTCCTGCATTCCTGAGCTCTCCTTTTCTAGACAGTGTCCTCCTGCAGGGCCCTCTGGCAGCACCCTTTCTCTGCAATGGGTTAAGTCTATCCCTCAAGGCAGACTTAGCTACTCCAGCTGATCAAGGACCCATGTCCCCGGAACATCTCCTTAGACTAGAGGCACCTGGGCTACTGGTCCCACAAAACAGCATTTTCCTCCAGCTATCTATCCCCTTTCTCGGAGGCAGTTCCTCCTATGACCCAGACATCCTACAGCATTCCAAGCATGGATCTTGCAGAGGTTATCTCCACGTAGAAGGAAGCCAGCAATCTGAGATGCTGGCGCCCGCATGTAAGTAATTCCCACACTCTCTGCAGGGTGACTCCCATCATTGGCCAATGAGAAAAGCGGCACACTGACCTGAGTTTATAACCATTATTCATCCTAGTTTTGTAAACAACAATATGAATTCCAATGGTCCACTTCTGGGATTGATTACCGGCTGTTCCTTACATTTTGTGCATCCTTTGCAAACTGGTCAGGTCACAGTCTTTATTCTTTTTTATCAGCAAATAGGAGGGAGGGAACTGGGATTTTCAGCCAGAGAAACCTAAAACAAAATCACAAAAGAGGGAGAGGCCTTCCCATTCAGCTACCTCTCAACTTGTTCGGAGTAAAACTTTCAGGAGTGAACGGAAGGAACCAGGAAGGTGACATGGACTTTCCCTGCATTTGTAAGGGATATCACTCTCCCTCCTTTTTCACAGAAGCCTGGTCCAGTTCAAACAATTTGACAAATGTTCATGGAATTGACATCACTGTCTGACAGGTTGTCTCTATCATCTATCTTATATGCCACTCACACTCACGATATCTCTATGACCTCATTCAGGACAGGGGACCCAGGGCATGCAGGGACTAATGGGGCCAACCGTAGTGGTTGAGGCCATTTGTCACTGATGTCCTTTAAAAACTGGACCAAGCATACTCTTTACACCCTTGACTCTCAGGGTAGAAAAGATGAGCATTCAGATGCTTCTCAGGTTAAACCTTAAATAATCACATCCCTATGAACAGAAGTCAAGAATTGTTTGAAATTGTGAAGGATTTTGCTTCCCCCAATGTCACCAAGAGCCTTTTAACGCCCACTCTTGAATGGACGAATCAGGTTGCAAAATAATTTTTGGATAAAATTAAGTCCATACAAGGCTCATTTGTCAAACCTACTTGTATGAGTCAGGATGTTGTGTCAGACCCGAAAGGATGTTCTAGGGAAGAAATACTTTCGGATTTCCCCCCTATGACGCTGGATACTTCACTTGCCATCATGAAGGCACTTAAGTCTGAGTCGCCATCAGATCCATGTCCTGCAAAAATAGTGGCATCTGAAGCCGAGGTTTTTGAATCCTGCCGAGAATCAAGTCCTGAATTTGTCCCTTTCAGAAGGTAAGGTCCCAGTGAGGTGGAAACAGGGCAAAATTCTCCCTCTTTTGAAGAAACCCTCAGCGGACCCTACAATGGTAAGCAACTATAGGCCTATAACACTGCTCCCTTTTTTTGCCACGGCATTGGAAAAGTATGCAAATGTAGTCATCACTGATTTTATCGAGACCTCCAATGCTCTTCATCCCAGTCAATCGGGTTTTAGAGCTAATTATAGCACCAAAACGGCCTTACTGGAGGTTACTGAAACTATCAAAGCCACCCTTGATAGAGGAGGCAAGGCAGTATTGATACTGCTGGACCTCTTGGCGGCTTTTGATACCATGCCCCATGGACGACTCTTACAGAGACTGAGTAAATGTGGTATCGGGGCACGGTTCTCAGGTGGTTGTCATCTTTTTTGGAAGATCGTCAGCAAACTGTGTGGTCTCCCCCTTTTTCAGCGGATATTCCTCCGATGAATGTGGGAGGGCCCCAGGGCTCAGTTTTGAGCCCAACTTTATTTAATATTTATATGGCATCATTGGCACCCCTTGGAGAACAATATCTGGCAAAAGTTAAAACTTATGCTGACGACTCCCAATTGTTGTTTACGTATGAGAAGGATGAGCCGTTTAATGAAAATTCAATCCATCTATGTCTGACTAAAGTATTTGACTGGTTTCGACAAAATCAATTATCATGTAATTCCGCAAAAACTGAAATAGTCCTCTTTGGACATACCCCAGGTGATGAATGGCGGAATTGGTGGCCTCAGAATCAATCGCCTCCTACCTGTCCAGTTACCACTGTTAAAAATCTGGGAGTCATGCTTGGCTCAGTTCTTTCCATGAAGTCGCAGGTGCAATCTGTGGCTGGCATGTGCTTTGGACTCCTAACAATGATGAGAAACTTTCTACCTCTGTTCCCTTTGTCCCATAGGAAAACTGTGGTCCAAGCCCTGATTATGTCCAGGTTGGATTATGCTAATGCTTTATACCTGGGAATCCCTAACTACTTATTGGGCCGCCTACAGGTTGTTCAACATGCGGCCGCCAGAGCTATCTCTCTGGTAGGGCCTAGGACCCATATGACGATTCATTTGAAATCTCTTCACTGGCTTCCAGTGAAGAATAGGATATACTTTAAGTCTCTTGTGCTGGCCTTTAAGGCCCTACATAATAGTGGAGCTCAGTACATTAGAAAGAGAATTATACCTTACATTCCTGCCAGGACTCTGAGATCATCAACACAAGACTTGCTACTGGTGCCTACATTTCTTTGGACGAGGATGGGGGGCCTATCTTTCCAGGTGGTAGTGGGAAGATTATGGAACTCTCTACCTCTCACTCTCAGACAAGAACATGAGCTTCTCAGTTTCAGGCGCCAACTTAAGACCTGGTTGTTTAATCAGTAAATGTAGACCTGTTAGGATTAGAATGCATACCATCTCTCTTTCAAGGTGGACCTTTTCAGTGCCAGGACACTCTTTGGAGTAGCCGTGCGCTTTATAAATCCCCCATAACATTAACATTAACATATGCTTATACTCACATGCAGCCCCCAACCGGGTGCCCTCCATCCTGGGCAATGGAGTTCTGACCGCCACCCCCTCCCCCCACCACCACCACAGCCTTAAAGTATATAGCGTGGTCCCCTCCGGTAAATCAAGCTGAAGCAAAATTAGACACAAATGCAGGTGTCACAAGGTGGTTGCCCCGGGGCACTGGTGGATTAGTTCATATAGTTCTCTAGCTCAAAAGATTGATCCTTCTCATGGTTTGGCTTTGCATGTATTTACAGTTTATTGTCTCTCAATTACTGGCAGCAGTGCCTCACTGTAACCTGCTTGGTGCAATACTCACCCTGGCGGCTGCAGATGTGGTGTTAGTGTACACTAGTTGGAGTGTTTTGTGCTGTGCTGCTTCGCTCTTTATTTTGTGGACTGCTTTGGGTGTCAGCTTGACAGACAGGACTGGTGAGGACTGACCTTCGGGACATGCAGCCTCAGGGTTAGGCATTGATGGAAGGTGAGGCCTCAGTGCCATGTTTTCCTGGCAGGTGAAGTCACTGGCCCAGGGCAAACTTCCTACTTCAGTGGCGACTGGTCCCCAATGGTTGTGCCACATTGTAACAATGGCAGCACCACTCCTCTAACTGTCGAAATGCCGGATGGCAAGGTGGTAATGCAGCTAAGCTTCATCAAGCAGTTTACATACAGAACTGCGGCAAAGCTCCCACTGGATTCTGTCAGCATGTGCCTTCAGCTACTTCCATTCCCTCTGTGAGTATTTCTCGTTGCTCGACGAAGGTTTTTGAGTAGGCGGGTCGCTGACTGGACTGTTTGCTCAACTAAAGGTTTCCTTGCCAAAATTGGAACCCTTTACTTTGGTTTTGTCCTTTTCTCTACTGAATGGTATCTTGGGCTCCTCGAGTATGATAATTATTGTGATAATTGTTTTGCATCGCTCGCACAAAGTATTGCACATTGCTCTGAGCACTCATTGGGCTTGTTTTAATTCATGTGTATGCTACACACAATAAATATGTTCAAGAGAATTATTTTGTATAAAGTGAATTATTTGTTCATATCTTCCTTGTTGACTCCTTGCACTGCACAATAAATAATTTTTGGGTATTGCAGAAAATATAATTTTTGATCATTAATGATACCTGGTAGGCCAATGTTGCATGTTACTGTCTACCAGGTTGTCATCTTCTTCTGGGTATTCCACATAACAGGGGTACAACTGGGTGTGTTCTTCTTCACAGTGTCGCCTCTTCCAGGGCAAGGCAGTCTCCTTCTTTCTCTGAGGAGGCAGGCTGGTTTTTAGGTACTAAGCAAACCCATGGCTTCTCCAGCAAGCTGCAGACTTCAGGTTGTGTCCCATCACCTCAGAGAGGCTAATGTCATATAGATACAGGTCCTTGAGTACTCCGTGGAGCACTCTCTTTCTTGATCAAGATAACTCTGGCACACACTAACACTCAGCAGACGGCAGCTAGCTATAGCTTAATTATCTCACACTCACATAAGATATATATGCTAATGATCGTGTCCATTGTCCAGTACTGCAACGCAAATAAACAAGCTATCACCAACTGAACGGGCATGGAATAACTTAAGCTAACTGTCCCATATCACTGTCCAAATAGAGAACTTTAATCTAGTTCATTACTGGAGGAATAATCTAGCTGCACACTATGAGATTAATTATGATTGGGTTGGTGTATTCTGACCCCTGTATAAACCCCCGTTTATGTAGTAGTCGGAATTACGAGTTGAAAGGAATTTAATGCATCTTGTAATTATAGGATGTGATAAATACCTTAATCTTCCTAAATTTCACCAGGTCAAGCCTGCCAAAATTTAACAGGGGAAAAGCATGTGGTATTTGGCGTTTTGTGCAGATTTTGGTATTTGAAACACCAAAATCCACACACTATTCCCACAAACTCATAATAGGTGCTATTTATCATACCCGATAAATAACGCCCCCCATGATATCATTATTTATCGGGTGCAATATATAGCACCTAGACTCATAATCAGGGCCTATCACTGTTTCCTTAGATCTCAAAATGTCTTTCAGAAATGGAATGATACTACCAAAGCCTATCCAAGCAGATCTCTTCACCATTTCTCTCTCCAGCCATGCCTGCTCAGGGCCAAAACGTTAAACAAGATATCAGACTTGATAACCCACTGCAGGACCAGCTAAGACTATGATCCTAAGAAATACCATAAAGGGACCTGTAGAGATTCACAAAGCTGCCAGACTTCTGAAAACAAACGTTGTTCCTCTCTCATACCAACCACTCCATCCACCACATTACTAAAGCTTGTGTCCCATAACACACTAATTGCACCTCACTGTAAATCAGGCATGACATGGAAACTTCTCACATAAGATCAAAAAACAAAGAATGTACCCTTCCAATCACACAACCTATATAGTGTAGCTTGCTATCCTTTATTCACGTACTTCAGTAGTCCAGTGTTAGAAATTACGTTTCTGTTTGACAAAAGTATACACCATGTCCAAGCAGGAATCACAATCCTAGTCAGGGTAAGTTACAACACACCTTAAATTATTGTGTGCTCGCACTTTGGTAGCTTAGCACAGAGCAGTCAGACTTAACTTCAAACAGTAACAAAGTGAAAAAAACAAACAAAAACGGCACACCAGAATAGAAAAATAGAATAAGACCAAAACGACAAAACTCGAATAAGTAGAAGTTGAGATATGAATTTCTAGAGTTTAATTGTGAAAATAGTGCTCAGAAGCAGTAAGTGCCTATTTGGGATACCTGTTTGCACCAGACCAGGACAAAGTCAAAAGTTCAATCCGACTGTGATGAAACCCTGGCCCGATATAGAGACCCGCAAGGTCCACTGAACAAAAGTACCTTGATCCTGGTCATAACAGCGAAGATGCGGGGTGCAAGACGAGCGATGTGTCAATGATGATCCCACAGTCGAAGTCGTTGATTTTCTCAAGCAACAATGTCAATGCAGAAATTCTGAAGACAATGCACGGATTCCAAGATGCGATGGTTCTGAAGTTGATGGGCCGGGTTTCTTCACGCAGTTGAGGGGATGCATCGATCAGCTCTCTGCAGTGGCGGTGATGCAGTAGTTCAGATGCAGCGATTCTGATGGCGATGCGCTGGTTCAGAGTGTGATGAACCAGTCCTGTTGCCACAACAGTGGTGATGCATCAATTCTGCTCTTGCAGCAGAGGATACAGACCCACTTCCAATGGTCCAGGTGCAGCAGCAGGGTTGGAAGTCTGTAAAGCCCCTGAGATTTCAGATCAGAGGGCTAGTCAGCTAGCCCTTGGAGTCACTCTGGGTTCAAGTGATGTATGTTCAGTCTTTACCCAGGCATAGGGAGCAGCAGGCAACATGGCAACACAGCAAGGCAGCTGTTCCTTCAGAGAAGCAGTCCAGCAGAGTGGCAGTTCTTCAGCACAGCAGTTCATCTTCCTGGCAGAGTGGTTTCAGGTCCAGAAGTGTATTGAATTCATGGTGTCAGAGGTCCATTACTTATACCCAATTGTGTCTTTGAAGTGGGGGAGACTCCAAGAAGGGTAAATGAAGTGCACAGAGGTCCTTTCTTCCTGCCCTGGCTCCAGACTCACTACAGAGCAGTATGCAGACCTTTGTGTGTGAACAGGAAACAGCCTATTCATGTGTAAGTGTGAGGCTGTGCCCAGCTCATCCATACCATCTACCAGGATGGTCCATCAAGTCACACCTCAGCTCCCTTTGTGTGTGGGTGTTTAGAGGGAATACACAAAGTCCAGCTGTCACCCAGGCAGTACTCAGAGACAGGCAGCAGGCACCAAATGGCTAAAAGAGGAAAATGCAAATTTTCCAAAAGTGGCATTCTCAGAAATGCAATTTAAAATCCAACTTCAGCAGAAGCTGTGATTTTAGCGTGTGATTCCAGAGACACCAGTCTTGGGGATCCTATCTCTTCCCAATTGAAACCTACACTTATAAAATGTAATCCCAATATTATCCTATGAGAGAGATAGGCCTTGCAGTAGTGAAAACAAATGTAGGAGGTTTTTATTATCAGGACATGTAAAACTTAAAAGTGCATGTCCTACTTTTTAAATGCACTGCACCCTGCCTCTGGGCTGTCCAGGCTTACATTAGGGGTGACATATGACAAAGGAAGGTGTACACCTGGCAACACATTTAACTTGCCAGTTCGACATGGCAGTTTAAAACTACACACGGGCTCTGCTGTGCCAGGATTGAGACATGGTTAAGGGGATACTTAAGTGGGTTGCACAATCGGTGTTTCATGAAGGTGGTTCATAATTTATTCAATGCCCTATTCAAGAAAAAAAAAGAAGAAAAAAAAGGGTTTTAAATAAATGCTGCTTTGGACAAGCATCCCGCGCGTGGTTTCTGAGTATCAGTCGCAAAAGATGGAGATGCAAAAACAGTTGAACAGATGCTTGAAAATGGATTACAATGGTGAAAAAATGAACTATTTGCCAACGTGGGCAATGCAGCTGTGCGGTCGGTTTGTGGCAAGAGAATGCCCCACCCAATCATGTTGTCTATTCAAGAAGAGGGCAAATGTTTTCACTGTTCGATTGAAAGCATTGTATTGTGTGTAAGGGAAAACGACAAGTAGGCTACTAGCTACTAAACTAAAGCATTGGTACGCTCAATTAGGGCTAGTAATACTAAAAAGGAGAAACGGAAAGTAGGTAACAAGTAGGTAGTGAGCAGTAACGTAAATCATGTTTGAGACAATTGTATGGCTCACCAAGGACCTTTAAGCATCTCCCAAAGCTTACTGCAGTCATATGGACACTGCAGACAGCATTATTGAGGAAACTGAAATAAGACACACTATTAAAGAAATGTGCACAGGAAGTTCTCAAGATGAAGATGAACTCCAATTTAAGTTCGCTAAAGCATGTGGCAAAATTAATTCCCATGCAGGTTGCATGAGGAAACAGAGGAAACTGGTAGCCTCAAAGAGCAATTTAATAGAATCCCAATTACAAAAATCTTTTCAAATGATCTAGCGATTGGATTGAAAAGGGCGATATTATTGTTACTGTGCAGCACATAATAGGGTTTTGAGGTCACGTGGGGCTTCTAAAATAATCTAATGTGCTGCACAGCCTGGGAAAAGGAACTCCACAGAACATGATTGGCCCTCTCAGCCAACACCATAATACTACTTAATTACATGCATTTCATTGATCTTTTCATGAAAGAAATTATCTGCATGGGTTATTGTTAGAAATGGCGTTTCTGGTTGGTTAGGGTATGCATGTAAGACAGCCAGAACCCACAACTCTAGTCAGGGCAAATGAGTTACACACAGACAATAACCTGCTCACCTCCTTGTTAGCTTGGTAGAGCAGTCAGGCTTATCCCAGAGGCAATGTGTGAAGCGTTTGCGCAACACACTCACACAGCAGTGACACACTAGGCACACCACAAAAGAGACTCCACACAAGGTTATATACAAATATCCTTTGCATTATTCATAAAAACACAATAGATTACAATCAAATGAATCACCGAGCCACAAGACACTTGTTGTGACGTCAGATCAATTACACAAATCCCTTTGCCAACTAGGCAATTGTCATAAACATCACAGTTAGGATAACCAGTAACTACTGATAGGACTACACCTAGCATAAAACATTATGCATAAACATTATCAGCAGTGCACTATAGTAAAGACTAGTAGTGTGCACGCATTATAAATCCAACATCACTGTAAATATCCCAGCAATATGCAACATTACATCAGGGCACAACACATATGAATTACCAGTGTACACATGATAGAACAAACTTCAGAGTGGCACCTGCGCTCTTATGTGGGTACCTGGTGTCCTTTCCATACACTACTGGGTCACGTGCCATCCTACACCAGGGAATGCGGCAATTCTAGCCAGGGGGCCTCCATCGAGGTCTCCCCCCGTCCTCGAGTCCAACACCAGGCCCCACAAGTAGGGACAACCACGAAGAGGAGGCCACCCAAGTTTAGTGGGGAACCCTCACAGAGTCCCACGCTTAGCACACATAGGACGGCGGCTTCATACGAACGTGTGGCACAGCTACCGCAACCAGGCAGTGTCGGCTATCGCTGCCGGCCCACTGAAAGTGCGGGCAACAAAAAGAATCCAGCTGGAGGCCCTGTTCGGTCTCTCCCACAATGGGGTCAGCACGGCTGTGGGGCAGGCCCTGACGAACGCAGCCTCTCTGGCCCTACCGAGCCCCGTACCAGGCCCAGAACTGAGGCGCGTCGTCCAGCGTTCCTTAGCGCGGTCCTTGCGCCAAACTGGTTGACCACAACAGCTCCCTGCAGAAAGGGAGCGGGACCTGGAGCGAAGTCTCCATGGGCTTCGCTCTACTCCATCGGGCCTTCCAGAGCAGCTGACCCGCCCCCAGTGACGTCAGAGTTGCTAGACAACGCAGAGGACTTTCCAGCCAGGGAATCCTCATCCTTCTTGCGCCGTTGGGCAGCTCGGGCCACGTAGCAGAGCCCCGGCTGCACTGCTGCACAAAAGCGCCCTTTCCGGGCTTCAGGGCAGGGAAGCTCACACCGTGGCTGACAGAAATTCTAGCACTCACTCAGAACGCTTTGGGCAACGATCAATACAGTGCTCAGCCTGTCTCCCCCCCTGGAGACAAATAAAAGGAACACAAAGCGCTCACCAGCGCTCTACTGGCGGGGACAAGGGGCTTAAGGAGCCCTCCTGGGAGATCACTGGGGCACACCAGCAAGGTGCCTACAGGTAGGCCAGCACAAGTATTCTTTAGACAAAGTGGTAGTCCCAACAGGCAGTAGGTCAGCACTTCCAACAGTGCAGTTCAAGGCGGTTCCTCCTGGTAGTCCTTTAAGTCCTGCGGTCACAAGTCCCACGCAGTGTCTTCTTCTCTTCATGGTGTCACAGCCCCTGTACTTATAGTGTCAACGTCTTTGTTCTGGGGGCACTTCAGGCACATTGTAGAACTGCACAACACCCCCATTCACATTGTAAGCCCAGACACACCCCAGGGGGCGGAGCCTGCATTATGGAAGGAAGGCACAGCCTAATTAGGTGCAGGTGCTGCTCCTTCCACCACTCCAAATACAGAACAGGCCTATTCAGGTGTAAGGGAACACTCCTTCCACTACTCTAAATTCAACCAAGGTCTATTCATCCTAGCGGTGAGTCACCCAGGAAAGGCAGGACACACCTCAACCCGCCTTGTGACTGGCTGGAGTGAATGGACATCCCCTCTCCCCTGTCAGTCAGAACCAGACAGCTAATACACATCCAGGCAGGGCACAAAGACAAATAGCACACAGAAATGCCCACTTCTAAAAATGGCACTTCTAAAATAGTAATAATAAATCTGCTTTCACCAACAAGCAGGATGTATCTCTACTATTCCAAACATGGTTACACTACCCCTCTCAGATGAGAAATTACCGCTGAAGCACATATAGGGAATCCCCAATGCAACCCTATGAGAGGGCCTCCTCACAGCAGTGAGAAACCAAATATGCTGTTTGTTACTACCAGGACAAGACACACAGTTAAGGCACATGTCCTACCTTTTACCTACACAGAAACCTGCCCATAGGGCTAGCTAGGGCCTACCTAAGGGGTGACTTATATGTATTAAAAAGGGGAGATAAGACGTGGCAACCACTTTACATGACATGTCACGGTGGCAGTAAACTGTGCGGGTAGGCCCTGCAGTGGCAGAGGCCTGAGACAGGTTTGAAAGGCTACTTCGTGGGTGGTGCAAGCAGCGCTGCAAGCCCACCAGTAGCATTTAATTTACAGACCCTGGGTATATGAAATACCACTGTACAAGGAACTTAAAGGTACATTAAATATACTAAACAGGTGTAGACCAATCTTACCAAGTTTACAAGAGAGAGCACATGCACTTTTGCACTGACTAGCAGTGACAAAGTGCCCAGAGTCATAAAACCACCAACAACAGGTCAGAAAAAGATACAAGAGGTAGGCTAAAAGTTCTGGAATGACCCTGGAAAAATGGCCGATTACAACAGTTATGTTTTGGATGTCCTTGAGATCAGTTGGGGTCATAGTCAGTGATGCTCATGGTCTTCATTATTATTCATTCTGACTTTGGAACACCCCTCATGCAGAAGTAGGGAGAACAGAGCAATTCAACAGAGTGCAACATGGTGTGGGGAGTAAACATTGATGGTACAAATCTTAGTCATGTAATTCATATATACAAAGTAGCCTCTTTCAGGGTTCACAGTAAGGTATCAAGTTCCTGGCTTGTTTGAGGATGACAGGCTGATAAAGTGCCATCTTCTGAGAAGGCATTGCCTGGGCTCTTTTACCAATTAGATGAAAATGGCCCAAGGGTAAAATCGGTCTAGAAAAGATATAGTCTGACGCGCTCAACCCTTGTCTGCTCCGCCAAAGTAGGCTAGTGGCAGTCATCCACAAAGAGTATTGTTCATGCTCGTGTGCCAGAGGAAAATGCAGTTTCAACTTCTGATGTGAGCAGCTCATTCATAATGAAATGAAAATACTCTAACAACACAAAGAGAACAGAAACCAAAAGCAGAAATGTTATATAAATGCCAAAGGACACAACATAAGGATCACAAAAGGTGTCGAGGTCATCCAGGAGATCCGAAATGTATCCTCTCGCAAATCCATCCACCGGTTTTTGCAAAAAAAGATTGAACAGCGAACTTGCTGCTTGACTTTATAGTGAACCTTGCTAAGCCAAAATAGTAATTTCCCCCAGAAATGAAGGTATGAGGCCTGGGGGAACTGGAGTTAATGAAATATTGAAATGATATCCAAATATAATTACTGGGCTAGCAAAGTTAAACTAAGGAAGCATTGAAAGGAAAAGAGGATAACATAGGGCTGTATTATCTTCCCTCTTTAAGCCATCTCCTGGACACTGTTCTTTTCCGGCATATGTCGTTTTCCATCTGGGTGGATCAACAAGAGCCAGTAAGTGCAGAAATGTTTAAAAGTCCTTGGAGGAGCTTAGAGGACCCAAAGAGAGGTATATAAAGGGGACAAGAGGATACTAAGACACATTATAGCATTGAAATGTATCAGAAAAAAACATGTTTACGGATTTCTGATCCAATAAGTGTTTTAAAACAGAACATTGATTCATAGAAATTACCAAGAAAGTCTGTGGTCATTAGAAGTAATGGAAGCAAACATAAGACACAGGGAACAATGACAAAATAGACAGATACAGCAGTAAGAAAAAGCATAGACAATATCGCATTAATAATATGATGCACGGCCCTGGTTTG
This sequence comes from Lissotriton vulgaris, assembly GCF_964263255.1. Classification (NCBI taxonomy): domain Eukaryota; kingdom Metazoa; phylum Chordata; class Amphibia; order Caudata; family Salamandridae; genus Lissotriton; species Lissotriton vulgaris. The sequence goes on from NC_141693.1 coordinate 441,208,592, forward strand.
TACAGTACGGATTCACTGGTGCAAATAGAAATAAATTGTGCAGTCCCCAATCCAAGCACAGTCCATAGCGATACAGGGGGCAGGGCAGCATTCAAGCATGGAACAGTGGTTTGAAACCACCAACCCCCTTTTCAAAATCAAGGGGGCTGGACTGGTGTTACAGCAGTGGAAGGTACCCCCAGCAGGCTAGTGCAGTGTGTGACAACACGGCCTGCATGGGGTCTGCGTTATGCCAATGGCTCCTTGGCAAATGGCATCTTGCAGCTACACGGAGTAAGCACAAAATTCTGAGTGGCACATAATCAATGCACCTCCTAACAGCCTGTTTGTCCCAGTGCCCTTTGTGTCTTTAATAATAACAGTGGCATAGGCATGCCTTAATTTTCATTGGGCCACTCCCCATGAAAACGAAGAGTCCCTTGGGATAGTGCAGGTGTAAAATGGGCACTGGAACGATCCAGATTACAGAAGGGACCACGCAAGTGCCGGTGGCTACTTCTGTAATGCCACTGTGCCCCAAGGAAACAAAAACAGGTGCAATCACCCATGAGTCTCGAGGTACTATGTGTAACACAGCCCCATGAGTCCAGACAATACATAGGTGCTCATTTCTTTGATCAAGGAAGGCTACAACTCAAGGCTGTGACGTTGGGCAGCCTTGTTGGTCTACTGAGGCATTTTAAGGCTGCGAGTATTGTCTAATGCAAACGACTGCATGGAAATGATACATACTTTAGTGGATACGATGCCTGGACTTTAGGCATTGTGAACATTGCAAATGGTAAAAGCATCCTTGTTTCTCTTGAATTCAAATGTGATGGCAAGAATCATGATAGATTGTGTTATCTAATATATGCCAAAAGGGGCGCTGCTTTATTTAGCTGACAGTCCAATATATATTTCAATATCTGCTCAGCAATCAAAAATGCAATGGTCTGGTATGGGCGAAACAATGTATCAACCAACATACCAACAGATCTGTGACGAGAACTGAGCTGAGAGCTTATTGGGAGGCCTGCGGGACCTTAAGAGGAAAGAGGGCTACTTGCATTGTCAGGCAGCAATGGCCAGTGCTTAATTTGTAAAATAATAAGTGCCAGTGGCCTGACCAGGAGGCCACTGCAGCTTGCACCACCCATCGCCCCGACATCACTGCCAATGGCGGTACCAAAACAACTACTAACCACCTCTCTCGCCTGCAAGTGCGACAGTTAAGGTTATTCCGGGTCCCCATGGCTAAAGGAATGGCTGAAGAGGCAAGTATTAGGAATGATTTTATGTATATTATATTCATCATCATCATCAAAAATACTTTATTCGGTTCTATTTTTAAGCCATAAGAGTGTGCTCAAACTAGTTCATTTACTTCCATTCCCATTTAAAATTCACCAATAAATACCTATTACTTTCATTAAAAAAATGAATATGATACATGGTTAGTATTTTCTACGTATTGTAAATACAATTAAAACATAGATTAAAATGGTATATATTATATCAGTCTTATCTAGGGATAATAAATAAGCCAGAGCTGGTAAATGATTCCTGATTTTCTCGGCTAAAAGTAATGGTTGAAGGAATTGCCTTCTCTAAAGTGCCTGGTGTTTTGGTATGTAGAGCCATCACAGGGGCAAAGTGGGAGTGAGGAAAATCACGTACTTTGGATGGGAAAGGCTGCCAGAAAGTGTATTGTTTTGAGACGTAGTCTAGTCATCAGGAATTTTTGCCTTTCATTTGAACTTAGCTGGAAATAAAGTGCAGGATGTGCTTTGGGTTGGTGATATAACTCTCCCCGTTCAGAGTGCATCTGATGGTGGAAAAAAAGACAAATAAATATTTTGAAGGAAGTATTAGTGAGGGTATCTGGGTTAGAAAAGTACTCAGGCTACCCATCCTTTAAAAGGTGGATGTGATATACCTGAGCCATGGGATCTCTAGGCAGTTGTCTAGATTTATGCAATCTATCAGGTTATTTCTACAAAGGTGGGCTTCCGTATGTTTCCAAATTCTTGCCATCAACAACAAGGGTTGCAGTTTGAGATATTCTTCTATGTATCCCAGCCCGACTTCTTTGTGATAAAATGATACAGATGTACATTGTAGCACTGCCATCAATCTCCTGATAAACGTGTTTTCTATTTTTGCAATGTTTTACGGTTTATATATCCCCAGATGCCAGCGCCAAAAGAAACGACAGACAAATATTTACTTTTAAACACATAAAGTGTCATGCTGAATACCTCTAGTATATCTCTGTTTGCCGTCATGGACTTGCCCTGTCTGTCTTTGATGGCTCCTATCGTGTGTTGCCGCTGCTTCCCTCTTAAGTAGGATGCTAAGTTCTTGCCAGCCTTGTTTGCAGTGCAGAGGTTAATAGATTTATATTTATTAATCCAGGTCCCTGCTCGCTCACTCAATATCCTATTGAGTTCGTACTTATGTTTGGTTAGATTAGTGAGGGTGTTCTTGTCTTCCATTCTGGCTATGTGGCTGTTCTCTAGTTTTTTAATTTCGCTTTCCAGGTCTTTGATTTTATTGTTCCTTCCTTTGTTTAACCTGCCTTTGATAGTCATAACTACTCCTCTTATGGTGGCTTTTAGTGCGTCCCATAGCATCTCCCTGTTTGTCTCTGGTGTGTCGTTTATTAACAGGTATTCGGTTATCGCCTTCTCTATCTCGGCTTTCGCAGAGGCGTGATGGAGTATGCTGTCGTCGAAACGCCATCTGCGGGTTGGCTTTTCGTTATGCCTGCCCGCCAAGGTTAGGCTTACGTGCGAGTGGTCTGATACTGATCTGGGTCCTATTTCCGTGTGGTCTATGAGGTGGGTGTGTGTGTCTGACATGAGGATATAATCTATTCTGCTGTATGAGTTGTGTGGATTGGAGTAAAAAGTGTACTCTCTGGCATCTGGGTTGCTTAGGCGCCATGGATCTCTCAGTCTGAGTTTGGCGCATAGATTTTTCAGGATGTTGGGGTTGTTCCCTGTTTTGCATGGCCTGCTCGGGTGTTTGTCGATCGCTGAGTCTAGGACCTGGTTCATGTCCCCGGCGACTATCAGCAGCTCTTCTGGTGGTAGTGTATGCAGCTGTGAACCCACATACACATAGATTTTCCAAACCTAGTCCTAGGCTTTACATCTCCGTCAATCACAACGACAGAAGAACGTGACCTCATAGACCTACTGCTAACGGCAGCAGTCAAAACGGTCCTAAGCAACTGGAAGGACACCTCAAAAGCTGCGCCCCAAGCATGGCTAAACTGGGTCACGTTCTTAAGGGGGCAGATAACATCACAGCGAAACACTCACCGGGAACACACAGGCAAGCGAACATGTGGGGACCCCTAGACCGTTACCTAACATCACATAAACCCCCATAGGCGCTGAACACAGACACCACAGAAGGGAGACACGTTCCTGCGTACCATGCACTCCCGCTATCGACCTGGACCTCTACTCCCCCTCTATTCCCCCCCCCTCCTCAGTAGTGCCTGGGGTTGGGGAAAGTAAAACCAACGAACAACGAAGCGACGCAAAGGAGGAGCCATAAAACAACGTCCGACATGAACAATAGAACTGCCACCCCCCCCCAGCGCTCCTTTCCTTGACTCTATTATTCCTCCTTCGCTCTCTGTCTTTCCGCTCACGTATACCCCATGCTCCATGTAAATATATTTTTTTTTTATATACTCAATAAAAAATTACAGAAATCAAAAAGTGTCATGCTGAATAAAATACTTTAAACCTAAACACATAAAGCATTTTCTTAATTGGCGTGTGCCCAATTCTTTTAGAGAATCTAAAAACAGCTTCTATGGACCTTTGAAATTGCATTTCCCTAACACTCATTAAAAACTTCCAATTAAGATCCATATGAAATGGCAATCCCAAGTAAGAAAAGTTTGGGGAGGGGGTGGGGGGGTGGTTCCAATTTCTTCCCCTCCTAACATAAACTTCCTTGTTGTAGCTTTTTTGGAGCCACACTTCATAACGGAATATTTAGTGTGATTCGTTTTGAGCCCCAGATCAATCATAAATACATTAAAAGTGTCTAGGAGGGATTGGAGTCCATTTCATGTTCTCGCTATCAGAACAGCATCGTACACAAATAGGAGAACAGGTATTTGTTGTGCATTTACCCTTGGGGTATGCTTCCCCTTCTTACACAAATATTCACCCAGCCTATTAATATAAAGCAAGAGTAGGAATGGTGCCAACACACACCTCTGTGTAACACCAACAGTGGAGGGAAATGCTTCAGTTAGCTCGCCGGTCCTGCTATAGCAGACTCTTACAGATCTTTGGTCGTGAAGGTTGGTGATTAGTTTGATAATAGGTCCTTCAACCCCCCACCTTTGACATGAGTGTCAATAATTTAGAGTGATCCACTGTATCAAAGGCACATGTTAAATCCATAAAGGCTAGATGGACACAGCCTTTTTGTGCCTTTGTATACTTTTGAATTATTAAAGAGAGGTTAAGGGTCTGTTCTACTGTAACTAGCCCCGGGCGAAACCCAAATTGGAAATGTGACAGTACTTGGGAGTCTGTAGCCTACAATTCCAGTTTTGCCAGAATAACCCTGCCTAGTATTTTCACTGTACTATCAAGAAGGTAGATGGGACGATAGCAGTGTGGTTGATTCTTATCCCCCTTTTTGAAAATCGGTATGATAATGGCTTCTTGCCAGGTCTTAACTAGGGGTCCTACTAATCCACTTCTAGTGACATTGGTTATTATCGGGCCCAGAATTGTAGGAGATGTTTGTAAAGGTCCATTGGTACTTTATTGGGTCCTGGGGCTTTCTCAGAGGGACTGCACTCTATGGCTGAGACATCTTCTATCTCAATTGAGTGGCTCAGGTTCGAGACTGTACTCATGGCATGGGGAGCTACTTGGTCAGGGATGGGGATCTGTGGGTCATGACAAAATATTTTCGTGAAATAATTTACCCAGTCTGCTGCGGTATGATTGTTTCTAGCTTGGATGGTTCGTCCCCCAACAAAGTTGTGGAATTTACGACCGGCAAGAAAGCTCACTTATCTCTTGCTTTGCATGCATTTGTTAGATCTTCCCAGGCCTTTTCTCTTAATTCCTGCTTCCTTTTTGATGTCTTTATTTGATTTCCTAACCTTGACTATTCCTTCTCTGCCTTCTGGACGACGCGTAAAGCGTATTTTAATGATCTGTGTACTGCGTTACATGCACTATTAAACCATCATGGGGCTTCTAGGTCTTTAGTTTAGTTGCTATATATTTCTTTAGCGAGGTAAAAGCCTGCATAATATCCTCTGGTTCCGCATCCTCTTTTAGGGCCACATCAATTTTTTCCCATTTATTTGTCATAAGATCTCTCAAGAAGGCCTCCTTATCAATTTTCCCCCACTTGACGTTTATACTCCTGTTCTTGTTGTATTGTACCTTGTATTGTTTGATCCCTGGCAGTCTCCCCAGGGTTATGTCAAGTGGCATTGAAATTGGATTGTGGCCCCTTAGACATCTAATCTGCACTTTACACTCTTTACAGAGGGGTAGGAGATCGTTAGTGATTAGTATTTTCGATTTTGAACGTTAGCGCACATAAGTTCGAGTTTGCAAGTCACTGCTTTGAGCATAGTCCTGTGCAAATATCAGGTCTCTGGCTATAAAAACTCTATTAAGGGAGTACCCATACGGGCTATGCTTAAAATGTGCAAGGGACTGATCAGTTTCGATCGTTATAATCGCCCACCCAAATAATTTGGAGTTCTTTCCCATGGGCGTGCTGCGTTCCATTTATGGCATCCTCCAAACCATTTATCACCTCAGTTACTTTGTGACAAATACGTTGTAATAGAAATGATTCAGCAGTAAACCATAGGGCTTTGGGAGGATTTTTAACAACTGATGATAATAAGGTGTTGAGGTAAGTTCTTGTGTCCTTGTATCTTCTAGTGATACAGAATAAAGGTAGTCAGTCCTCATTTTTACCTGCCCGTCTTAGAGGGGATGGATGGGGCTGAATAAGAAGCATATCCATCAATGTAGGGTGGGTCCTTGAGCCACGTCTCTTGGCAACAGATTATAGTGTGTTATTCTACCAGTATTCTCCAGTCTGGATTTGCTAACTTGGTATGCAGGCCCGCCACGCTCCATGAGACAATGCTTAAAGTCTTTGCCTTCATCTGGCTTACGGTCTAACGGCATGTGCCCTTCTAGTAGAGCTGGCGGCATTAAAAAGTTGGTTAGTAAAAGAAACCTAAGGGATGAGCTCTAATGCCTTCTACGGGAGGAGATGTGTTATGGAGTCGACTCAGTAAAGTTAAAACTAAGTCTGCATCTCTAAAATGAATAATTATTCAGTCTCTTTGTGATGTCCTTGAGAATAGGCCGACCCATGAGACTCGACTTGTGTTAATGATTTCATTAAACAGGTTACTTGAGCAGGCAGAATATTTCTTTAGCTAGAAAGAAACTTTATGCAATTAAGATGTATGAGGCTCATTTTGGGCTTGATTTAGCTTGGGTACATTCTCAAAAACAATTATATAAGGTGTGCATTCCGGGGAATGTGCAGTCGGATGCCCATTCTTTCATGACGAGTTCTAGCCATCAGATCCCTATTGAGAGTGGGCCATGGGCCTACAGATGCATGATTCGTCAGCTTTAAATTATGCTCTGTGGTGCCTGCTTGAGATCTCTCTTTGTGGGTGGATTTCGGGCATCTTTTTTCCTCTTCTAGTAAGTTTGGTTTCTTTCTGTATGCTACTCCCTCTGTTGCTTTCTATTCACTATGGTTACAAATAAAGGGTAAACTCAAAATCCCTGGTACCTGGGTAGAAGATAGTATATATTACGGAGGTCCCAGTATTTAAAACATCGAAAACGTTTCAAAAGGGAAAGGATACAATGATATTCCAGTTAAAGAATCAAAGCAGGAATAAATTGATGTTACAGTGTTATTTAATCACACTGAAACTATTTAACATTTTGTCTGAAGGGCATTGAAGGACATACATTTTTGTAAAAATATCATCATTACCGTGCCCAAAGGGAAACGTGGAAAAGGGAAGGGCAGTGATTTAAGTGAGGTAGGGAGGTAAACAGAGTATAGGTGGTGATAAAATATCACAAACAAACATTCAGGCATATATTATTCATATGCCAGGAAACCAAAAACAATTAGATATTCGTCACAGTACATAACATCTGTACAAATGTACCATGTAACACACGATTCCACAGTAAAGTATGTACTGTTGAAGAGACTGGCATTAACGAAGTGTCGACACTTGGACCCCTGTGTGTGTAGGTTTCTTCTAACCCTTACTCGCGGGGTCTTCCTTAGGACAAAGGTGGGGGGTGTGGGGGGACGGGGCACCTACGAAGGACAAAAGGGTGGTGCGTCAGATCCATATTTAGAGTAAAGTTAAATACAGTAACACAGGCGGTACTGGCCAATATAATTACCATGAGTGGATATGAAGGGACCTCTCACAAGTCAATGGTGGAGGGTCAATGGGCTCCGTGGCTCCCAAACATATGGAGAAAGGAGTGAAAAAACACCTGCAAGAATAAGGTGTCTGTTCAAGCAACTGATGTATCTAGAGGCTGAAGCAACGGGCAATAGAGTGATTGCCTCTAAGTATAACCACTTACTCGAAAGATAATTCCTGTAGGTTTGGTCCAGATAAATCATAGATCCAAGAAACTTTGAGGTACAACTCCCGTATCCTAGGAGTATCAGAAATGCCGATTGAATCAAGGGAGTCTGGAGATCTAATCAAAGAGGAAAAGCAAGAACTCAAAGCAGGACCCAGTGGATAAATCTGGAGATCTACTCAAAGAGGAAAAGCAACAACTCAAAGCAGGACCCAGTCGATAAAAGAGAAAGACATAAATGTCAAGAAAAGGTTGAGATTGCTGGGACCGCAGTAACTAAAAATGGGGTAAACCAGTAAAATACCAGGATCAAGTGGTGAGATTGCTGGCAGGCTCTACCAAAATAGGTCTCTGATTTACAAGTGCCACTTCGGAAGCAGGGTGAATGGTAATTGCGTGAAAGCCGCTCTCTGATTAAAAACGTGGAAATAGAGCTCAGGTGAACGGAAGCTAAAGTGAACAGCAGCATTCCATAGTATAACATATGTGTTTAAATCAAGCATCTCAGTGTTACCGCGTGCGAGATGGTGAACGCGGCCCTAAACGGATTCCAGAAACATATGCACGTTGGACACAAATACCACGGATGTCTAAAAAGAGTGTGAGGGTTGATAGCAAGTGCATTAAATCGCTACCAAACACCGGTTTAGGCAGAAGCGCCGGTGATGTTGTGAGCCCAAGCGTATCGCTGTGTGATAAAACAGGCAGATTAATGAAATACCGAGGGGCGGGGGGGCCTTATTCATGTGTCAGCACTCACCAATAATCCCTCCGTTGTTCTCTGGATGTAGAGATCAAATGGGTCGCTGGCACGGAGCCTCCTATATGTCAGGAGCGTAACGCGCAAGGCGTGCAAACGCTCGACACCGCGTGACGCTGATGGGCATGCAGAAGCTAGATGCCTGTCACCAGGCCTAACTGAGCATGAAGACAGACTTGTCTTTCAACGCTGAAGTGCAGAAATACTCCCAAGCGTTGGTGAAAGATGTAATCATGGCAGTAAACGCATAGTGTATACATAATGATTGAAACAATCATGCATGGAAAGGCTATTCTAGATTATATCTGTAATGATAAACAGTTACAACCGCATTATGTGTATGGTATAAATGAGGCACTCATGTGATGGCTTGGATATCTGACATACCTTAACATAAGGACATTCATGTGTGAAAGCGTGACATGGAGAATACGGTTCTAATTGAACATGTTAAGGCCACAAATGGTAATTTATAAACAAGCTTTCACTAGCTAAGTCATGAACACAAAATTGTACTGCTGTCCAACATCTATAATCCTCAACCCACAAACGCAATAATACACAGTTAGTACAAACGCATTGTCCATACATTAAAGTTGAAGCATTCATGTATTGAATGGCCGATCCTATAAAGTTTAAGGCAGATTTAAATAAACATCTGTACTAATAAGCTCTATCATCCGCATTGTGTCAGAGCGTAAAATTTACAATTGAAACATGTTATGGTCATATTAATATGTACAATTATATTGAAACATGTTAAGGTCACGAAAGTGCTACCGAACATCGTCGCCATGGTAATGATCGGTGGGAAAAGTCAAACAGAATTATACGGTTGTGTGTGATCATATTAGAACAACAGTAACGCTATCAAACTCGTCCCACATAGTACTGGTTGGAGGATAGAGGCCAGGCAGAAGCTCCCAAAGTCAGGTATTGGTCATTCAGTGATTAAGCAGGCTAATGAACATTGCTTGTTTCCAGTTCATTGAGCCCATTACTGATCGTGTCCAGGCGTACCATCCATTTAGATTCGCGTGATTTCAAGATTAATCCAAAGTCCCCTCCTCTTGGTCCCAATTCTGCTTTCTCTATCAGCAGCCACTGTAGTTGGTCGGGATTGTGTCCATTTGCAGAGAAATGTTCCACAAACGGGCCCTTTGGACTGAACATCTTATCCGACTTCGATGTTGCAGTATTCTAGTATTCTGGCCTTGATTTTTTGCTGTGTCTGGCCCACATACAGTAGTCCACACGGGCAGATGATAACATAAATAACATTCATGGAGCTACAGTTTGTGAAGGATTGTAAGACAATCGTCTATTGTTTATAGGTAAAATTCTTCATCTGAGTCGTGGTGTGGCACGCTTTGCACTGGCCAAACTTATAGTGTCCCTTGATCGGTGGCAGCTTTCACATTGATTGGATCGTGGGTGCGTTTTCAATTTCCAGAAATGAGTGGACCACATGATCCTTGATACTCCGCTTTTCTGAAAGAATGCATTGGTGAAGCTGGCTGTTCAATGTCCTCCGAGATTAGGTTCCAATGTTTATTGATGACTTCCTTTATGGCTTTGCTCCTAGTCGAGAACGTTGTCACGCAGATCAACCTCTATAGTGATACATCCTTCTTGTACTTCGGTGTCAGCAAATCTTCCCGTGGGCTGAACCAGGCCCTTTTCTGAGCTCTTCCGACCATTCTTTTCGGATATCCTCTTGACAATAGTCGGGTACATAGATCGTCAGATTCCCTCATATAATCAGCCTTTTTGGAGCAGTTCCTCCTGATCCGTAAAAATTGCCCAACCGGTAGGTTGTCTCGTAGGACTCTTGGGTGGTGGCTATTATACCTCAGGAGTGAGTTGCTTTCAGATGTCTTACGGTACAGTGTAGTATAGAGCGAGCTCCTTATTCTCACAGCAAATTTTGATGTCGAGGAATGCTATTTCATTAGCATCCAATTGCAATGTGAATTTGATATCACGGTCGCACAGGTTCAACCAGCCATAAGAGAGGTTCAGCTCCGTCTTGTCTCCAGTTCAGATCATCAAAATGTCATCTATATACCTTTTCCACAAATTAACCCTGTGTTGGCAGGGATTGTTGTTAAAAATGAATGATTTTTCAAAATAATCCATGTAAATGATGGCCAGATCCAGGGCGAAGGCTGCCCCCATCGCCACACCCTTAGTTTGTACGTAATGGTAGCCTTGGAAAAAGAAGTTTTTCTTCATCACTATTGTTAGTAGGCTGATGATAAACTCAGTAGGCACAGCCACAGGGGCTGGTCGTTGATTCAGAACTTCTTCATCACCTCCAATGCTGAGTCTTGCGGTATACTTGTGTATAATGATACAACATCACACGTCACTAGTAGTTGCTCATCAGGATTGAAGGGCTGTTCATCGATCAAGGTTATTGTCTGCATGGTATCTCTCAAGTATGCTCGAGTATTCTCAGCAATAGGTTTTAAGAAAAAGTCTATGTACTTGCACAAAGGCTCAAGTAGTGATCCACACCCCAACTCTATAGGGCGGCCTGGTGGGTTAGACATGTCCTTATGGATTTTGGTTAGGGTGTAAATAGTGGGAAGCCTGGGATGTTTTTGATTTAAGTAGCCGAATTCGAGTTTACTCAAAAACCGTTTCTCCATTGCTTCAGATGTAAGACCCCAAATTTTTGTAGCCAGGTCTTTGGTGGGATCCGTTCTAAGTTGGGCGTAGCTGACCCCATCCTGCAGTTGTTTCATGATCTCTGTCTTGTAGGGTATTGTATCCTGCACTATAATAGCCCCGCCCATGTCAGCCGATTTGATCACAATATCCTTATCGTTTTTCAAACTCAAAAGGGCTGCTTTCTCAGGTTTGGTGGTGTTCTGGGCAGTGTGTTTGTATGTGGTTAGTAGTCTGGACACATCTTTCAGTACCATGGTTTCATACACCAATATTCTATTGGTCATGGCATTGGTTGGAGGAAAAAAGGTGGAGGGGACCCTCAGCCCTGTTTGTGATCTTATCGGTGCTGCTGCAGAATTTCTGAAGAAATAAGACAAGTGGCTTTTACGGAAAAATCTGTTAAGTTCAGTTTTTATATTGAAGATGTTAGGATGGGCAGTCGGTACAAACAATAGACCTTTTGACAGAATTGTCTCTTCCTCGTCCTTCAGTGTGTATGATGAGATGTTCATCACCAGGTTGATGTGTGGAACTTCTGGCGGGTTGAAATTTCGCAGTGGTTCTCAGGTTGAAAGCAGACATGTTTGGACACTGCTCCGCGCCCTCTCTCCCAGCCGGTGTTGGTGGGCTGTTGGCCTCTCAGAGGGCCCCTTGACCAGTTCCCTCCCTGTCCGCTTGGGGGTCTCCATTGGCCCTCGCCTAAAAAAAGAGGGTAACCCTGGGGTGGATACCAATTGTCCCGATATCCGTAGCCTGAGCTCGGGCCTTGTTGTTCACTGTCGCTGTCAGTGCTCACAGATGAATCCGAGAAAGTGGTGTAATTCCTTCTCCCTCTATAGCCTCCTCTGTCCCTTCCTGTGAATCGTCCCTGCTTGTCTTGTTTGTAGTAGTCGTCGTTTAGGTAAGGATACGTATTCTTCTTCTCATAGAACCGAATATCCTTCGATAGTTTGTCAAGTATCTTATTCTGAGTCGTTGTTTCAAAATCCTTCAGATTCTTTCCCAGGTTATCAAGGGCCTCTTTAGCATTGGTCAGGGTGGTATCTCCTGCAATTTCTTGCTTGAGGGCTGCAATTTCCCGAGATAGTGTTTGAACCTGCTCTTCCGCTGTTTCCACACCTAGTACCATCCAGTGTCGGGATGCGTTATTCACCACAAAACTGAAACCTTCTTTAAATTTAGCGTTGGTGAAAGATGCGTTTACTGTCATGATTACATCTTTCGCCAACGCTTGGGAGTTTTTCTGCACTTCAGCGCCAAACTTGAACATCTTGAGAAAAAACTAATTCGCACTCGCCTCCATGGACACTTGCTTACTAAGTATTTACAGGCAAATATAATACCCATTGAATTACAGATCAAGAACGAATCAGCCATCTCATTGACATACCTAGATTTAAAGAAGGTTTCAGTTTTGTGGCGACTAACGCATCCTGACACTGGATGGTACTAGGGGTATTTCATTAATCTGCCTGTTTTATCACACAGCGGTACGCCTGGGCTCACAATATCACCGGCGCTTCTGCCTAAACCGGTGTTTGGTAGCGATTTAATGCACTTGCTAGCAACCCTCACACTCTTTTTAGACGTCTGTGGTTATTGTGTCCAATGCGCACATGTTTCTGGAATCCGTTTAGGACCGCGTTCACCATCTCGCACGCAGTAGCACTGAAATGCTTGATTTAAATACACATGTTAGACTATGGAATGCTGCAGTTCACTTTAGCTTCCGTTCACTTGAGCTCTATTTCCACGTTTTTAATCAGAGAGCCGCTTTCATGCAATTACCATTCACCTTGCTGCAGTAGTGGCACTCATAAATCAGAGACCTATCTCGGTAGAGCCTGCCAACAATCCCACCACTTGATCCCGGTACTTTACCGTTTTCCCCCATTTTAGTCACTGCGGTCGCAGCAATCACGACCTTCTCTTGCCATTCATGTCTTTCACTTTTATCGACTGGGTCCTGCTTTGAGTTGTTGCTTTTCTTCTTTGATTAGATCTCCAGACTCCCTTGTTTCAATCGTGATTTCTGATACTCCTAGGATACGGGAGTTGTACCTCAAAGTTTCTTGGATCTATGATTTATCTGGACCAAACCTACGGGAATTATCTTTTGAGTAAGTGGTTTTACTTAGAGGCAATCGCTCTATTGCCCGTTGCTTCAGCCTCTAGATACATCAGTTGCTTGAACAGACACCTTATTCTTGCAGGCGTTTTCTCACTCCTCCTCCATATGTTTGGGAGCCACGGAGCCCATTGACCCTCCACCATTGACTTGTGAGAGGTCCCTTCATATCCACTCATGGTAATTATATTGGCCAGTACCGCCCGTGTTACTGTATTTAACTTTACTCTAAATATGGATCTGACGCACCACCCTTTTGTCCTTCGTAGGTGCCCCATCCCCCCACACCTCCCACCTTTGTCCTAAAGAAGACCCCGCGAGTAAGGGTTAGAAGAAACCTACACACACAGGGGTCGAAACATCGACACTTCGCTAATGCCAGTCTCTTCCATGGCAAATTTGTACAGATGCTATGTACTGTGACGAATATCTAATTGTTTTTGGTTTCCTGACATATGAATAATATATGCCTGAATGTTTGTTTGTGATATTTTATCATCACATATACTCTGTTTACCTCACTACCTCACTTGAATCACCGCCCTTTCCTTTTCCACGTTTCCCTTTGGGCACTGTAATGATAAAATGATGATATTTTTACAAAAATGTATATCCTTCAGTGCCTTTCGGACAAAATTTTAATTAGTTTCAGTGTGATTAAGTAACACTGTAACATTAATTTATTCTTGCTTTGATTCTTTAACTTGAATATCATTGTATCTTTTCCCTTTTGACACGTTTTCGATGTTTTAAATACTGGGGCCACTGTAATATATACTGTTCTGTTCACTATGAGCCTTCCCTTGTTTTTTCAAGGATGCCATCCTTTCCATAAGCTTCTACTGTGATGAGGAAATGTTGACAACTTTCTTCTCTAAGATAGTGATTTTCTCAATAGCCACCATACAATGTTGTGCTATGATTTTGAGCCGTCTTCCCAACTGTTCCAGACTCAAACAGGTCTGGGTAGATTTTTTTGAAGGGTTATTCTCCGAGGGAACTTGCTTGAAATGTTTCTTTCCCACATTCGTTTTTACTTTAGGGCCTTGTTTTGATGTGGATAGTGGATTTACTTTAGATTTGGATTAAGCAGGCTTCACATTTGTAAGTCTACCCACCTCTTACCTGCTTTTCTTGCAGGGGAGACTCTCCGCCTGGGATGTCCCTTCATGTGTTGTCGGGATTTGTGGGTCCTGTATAGTACATAAATTAATAGGGGAGAGATAGGAGAAAGCGTGGGGATAATGGCCTTGGGTCAAGGGGAAGAATCTACAGTCGCTAGGTGGTCATGGGTAGTGCGTCTAGTAGACTGATTCTATGCAGGTTCCATGGGCACCGTGATCTTTGGTTCTGGGAGAACAGAATTTTTAAAAGCAGAGTCCATCCTTGCCTCTACCCTGTCAATCTCAGTCTCAATAGCGCCCATAACAGATGTGAGGTAGCTTTTGAGTTTGGCAACGCCTCTTCCCTAGCTTTATCCACAGTTTGATGGGTCCCTTTGCGATTCCCCATCCTTAATCTTTAGCCCTTAAAGGATGTACACTGCAAAATTAAGTTTAAACAAGTTACCTGAGTTCTGTTGTGGTAAGGTTTTGCTTTCACCCTGACTCTCCGATTATTTATTGTATTCATAAACAACTGTTGTTCTGTTCCTCTCTAAATTAGATAAGCAGTGCCATCATGTGGCAGACTGTCATAAGTGTGGTGTTGACGATTGAGCACCGGAAACCAATTAAGTGCCCGTGCTGAGCTCCGGAAACCACTGGCTCAAATTAAGCACTGGGCAGCATGTTCTGAGACACTGTGCTCAGCCACGTGGAATGCTCGCACCGCATGAGTTACTCTGGTGTCTGCTTGCTCATGGCCACCAGTAGGGATGCTCTGTGAGTGGCTTAGAGTACAGGGCATGAACTGTGGCAATTGCATCGCAGAATGCAGCGCTGGTCGAAAGATGTTAACCGTCGTCATTTACCACATGAATTCGATGCTTTTCAGAAAAGAGCTACATACAAGCCTTATAAATAGCCCTCTTCCAGGTGGTGCTGTACTTATACTATGAAGCAGATTCCTTTCCTGTGATGTCAGTTTTATTTGGTACCACCTATTAGACGGCACATACAAGTAAAGGCTGCAAAGCAACACATTGGTCCAATTATTCTCTGCTGCATGCATCATCTCTTGCTACTATTTTTGTCCCTGATGTTTGCTCCTTCCAGTTGGACCCATCTTCTGCATTTTATTTGTGGATATGACTGCCTGCCTCTTTTTTCATTCCTGATGGTAGTAGGAGTTTGGTGCTGTGCTAATCTTTTCATTACTAATCTTCTTCAATCAAGATTTACAAGATTGCTGGGGCTGGAGTTACATTTTGTGTGTTTTTCCTCTTAACTGGGACCCTCATAAGAAGTATTTGTCACCTTCCATGTATACTAATCTGTGTGGAAAATTACTGTGGCTATTGAGGAGTCACCCTTTCCTTGAGAAATCAGTAAGGGATTCAACATACCTTCTCAGTGCTCAGAACTTGACAAACAAATGCACACCAAGTCTTGATGCAATTATACAGAACATATATTTTAGTTAAGGGTTATGGCTTGCTATCCTGGCAGCTACAATGATGTTATCAAATGTTTGGAGAAGTAACTAAATCAAAGTTTTTATATCTGGTGTTTAAATTGATATTTTTAGCAAAAATCTGAACATGGGAAATGGCAGGCTTTGAAAGATATTACTAGAGATTTTCAAAATATCTGGAATTGAAAGTGTTGGGTAATCAGTAAACAGTTTGAATCATTTGATTAGATGTATATGTAGTTCGAATCAAATAGTTTGAGAAAGCAATTAGAGAGAAAACAGACAGAGATAAGTGACACATTTTTGAAAAAGGAAACCATGTGGGTATAGAGCATATGCAAGGTGAGGCATATGCAAAAGTAAGGGCAATTAGGGGACCAGATGGAGTTTGCTTTTCCAAACAATATGACCTCAGTCTTGTCGATTTGAGACACTTATCCATCACCCACAGAGCTAATGAGCTAAGACCACAATAGAGACTGAAAGGTGAGTATCATCAGCATAGCATACAATTTCAATCCCAAATGTTCAGATGAGAGTGCCTAAAGGTGCCATATTGCTTTTAAAGAGCGTGGGGGCTGAAAGATGATCACTTTGGACCTCCACATGGGATGATGACTGGGTCGGATAAGAATAGAAAGAGATGAATGGTTTGTGTTCTGTCTGAAAGTACCAAGTGAAACCAGGCCAGAGTTTTTGAGAATCTCCCTATCTCTTGCAGTTTTTTTGTAAGGAAAGCATGCAGCTTTGTATCAAAAGCCGCAGAGAGGTTGAGTGGGATAATGGAAGCTGGCCTGTCCTCATCCAGACTCAACCCAATCTTATTGGTTGCTGCTAATAGAGCTTCTTTGGTGGTGTGCTTAGCCCTAATTCGCAATTGTGACGAATCCAGAAGATTGTTTGACTATAAATATACAGATAATTGATGGTTAATAGGTTTTCAATAATGTTGGCCAAATAAAAGGCAGGACAGAAACAGGAAAGTTAGAGTGGACAGATGGGTCAGCCAAAGATTATTTGAAAAGGGGAATAACATTGGCGTGCTTACACACAGCGGGAATGGTGACCATGTGAAGAAAGAAATTAAAAAGCTCCTCTAAATGGGAGCTGAAAAAAATCAGGATGGGACGAGACAATATGAAAAGGACAAGGGTCATTTGAAGAAACCGATTGAATCAATTTCACAGTTTTTTTCCACATCCAAAATGGTGGTGGTCTTCAAATTCCTTAAATAGCTCTTGAATGCTGCGTGGGGAGGCTCTTGAAGGTGTACGAGGGTGTTCAGTGCAGGCTGATGGGCAAAAGTAATACATTTTCCTATTTTTTTCCAATGAAGAATGTAGACAGAGTAAGACACAGAGCAGAGTGACTGATCACACTGCAGCGTTAAAAAAACAACAGGTTTAATTGGAAATAATTGGAACTGAACTTTAAAATCTTCAAAACAAGTATGTAATCAGCCCAAAAAAGGCAACTGCCAACAACTGATTCCCAGGTACTTTTGCATGCCAGAGACATTCAAACCCTCTGAAGAGAGGCAAATGTGCTTTTGAACCAAGAAGGAACACTTTATCTGCATAGTGCAATTTTAGTCAAGCTGCCAATGAACCACATCACCATATGTGATGGAGAATGAGAATTTGCCTAGCCTTGGTGCTGGTAAGTTCCAATTCTATTAAGGACTCGGAGGCGAGGATTATGCCATTCTTTCATCGCTTTATTTTCTACAGCAGCAAGAAAAAAATATATCACAAACTACTTTTCCCATGAACATTCGGGGAAAAAAACAAAGTCAAACATGAGTCCTATCACAGTGTCCATGCACCGGTGTCTCCCATCATGCTCCGCTGTTCTTGTCTCCTCCTCTTTCTTCGCGCAAAGCTTCAACCTTAGTCCACTCACGCATCTTGTTTTGAATTATCCGCACCTGCAATAGAACACACCATCAGATCCATCCCGTTCCAATAGAACGTCAGCAGTAAAAAGGAAGAGCATTACATCGAAGAGCAATAGGCGTACATCCTTCAAAAGGAACATAAACGCTTTACTTACTATGCATACGGGGAGGGTCCACTTCCATGAAGTCACTGGGGGGGATAATCCTCGCCTCCGAGTCCTTAATAGAATTGGAACTTACCAGCACCAAGGCTAGGCAAATTCTCATTCTATGTCAGGACCGGAGGCTTCGGATTATGCCAGTTCAAAGCTTATCGACCACCAACCGAGCTACATCAATAACTGGCTTGAAATAGAACCTCTTGAACATGGAGTCCAAGGACCAATCAGCCGCTCTCATCAGGTCCTCCAATCGAGCCCCAAGGGCAAAAGCTTTAGAGGCCATGGCTCCTCGCGCCGAGTGAGCCCCAAATTGCTTTGTATCAATCCCCGCCTCCTGCATTACCCAACGCACCCAACGGGCGATCGTTGGCGAAGTAACCGCCTTATATGGTTTTCGTAAGGCAATAAGCAGCTGCCGCTCACCCGGAGGGCGAGTATCTTCAGTCATATCCTCATAAGCACGGAGGCACTGCACCACGCACAGTTTAGGGGAGTCTTGAAAAGCTGGGTACGAAATGACCCTAGTATGTCTGAGACTCGCCTGCAGGACACAAGGCACAACAACATGGCCAACTTAGCCGTCAACTCTTTACGAGATAGGAACCTGTTCGGCTGCCAGGAAAGGAACAAATTCAGCACCCTGTTCACATCCCACAGGGCGGAATACCGAGGTTCCAGCGGTAAGGAAAGCCGTATACCTCTCAAGAGCCTGCAGACAAAAGGGTGTTCGCCAACCGGGGATCCCTGAACCAGGTCATGCCCCGCCGAGATCACCGACCTGAAAGTATTGATCGATCAATAAGCCAGGCCTTGGTGAGACAGTTCTGCCAGAAAGTTTAGGACACGCACTACAGGCGCCCCCACGGGATCAAAACCCCGTCGCACACACCAACGGCTCCACCGGAGCCATGCTGATCGATAGCGTTTGGTCGTGCTGTCAGCCCAAGCCTTGGAAAGCAAGTCCTCTGCCGTTCTCGAAAGGCCAGGCAGCGTCCAGCGTCGCCGGAGAGCCTCCACGCCATCAGGCGCAACGAGCCTTCCTGGACTAACCTGTGGGGCGCTCCTTCTGGATTCAGCAGAATGTGGGGAGACTGGGGGAGTAGGATCGGAGAATCCCAGGAAAGTTCCAGTAGAACCGGAAACCAAACTTGCGACCTCCACCACGGAGTGATCATCACCACCTGCGCTAACTGGTGGCGCAGCACCGCCGACACGCGCGTTATCATCGAGAACGACGGGAAAGCATATCCCTGCACTCCCGACCAGTCCTGAAGGAACGCATCGGTCGCCTCTGCCAGAGGGTCGGGGCGCCAGCTGAAATACCGCGGGAGTTGGTGGTCCAGGCGGGACGCAAAGAGATCCACCGAGAATGGACCCCAACGGTCCGAGAGCCTGGCAAACAGAGCAGGATCCAGCTTCCAGACGCTGGCGTCCATGATATTCCTCGAGTGCCAATCGGCCACCTCGTTCTGGCGACCCGGTAAATACTCCGCCGTAACCGATACCTGGTGGTCCAGACAAAAGTGCCAAAAGTCCCTGGCGAGGTCTGCCAACATCTTGGACCTGGTACCACCCAGATGGTTGATGTAACGGACCGCCGACACGTTGTCCATCCTGAGAAGGACGCAAGACTGCACCCTGTCCTTGGTCCAACATTGCACTGCGAAGGAGCCCGCTAGCAACTCCAAGCAGTTGATATGCAAGGACTGTTCGAGAGCGGACCAGGCGCCGCCCGTGGAGAAATCTCTGCATCTGGCACCCCAGCCGGAACGGCTGGCGTCCGACTCTATCACAATATCTGGAGCGGAGCCGAAAATCCCACGGCCATTCCAGGCCTCCATGTGCGTGAGCCACCACCTCATTTCGTCCCTCACGTCGTCCGATAAAGGAATCAACTGAGAGTACGTCAGCCCCCTCCGGAGATGGTACGCCTTCAAGCGTTGCATGGCGCGATAATGGAGGGGGCCCGGGAAGATAGATAGCCTGAATTGAAGATGACAACAGGCCCACTAACCTCGCCAGATGGCGCAAGGAAATCAACTGCTTCGTTAGAGTTTGGCGCAACTCGTGTCTGATCCTCGCCATCTTCCTGGCCGGCAGACTCAAGGTGGATGCCACCGAGTCTATGTTGAAGCCGAGAAACGTAGCGCACTGCGTGGGAACCAAAAGAGACTTTTTCTTGTTGATCACGAACCCCAGGCCTTGCAAAAGGTTGACCGCTGACTGCAACTGAGACCGTAGCCTCTAGGGGCACTGGTCAATGAGCAGCATGTCGTCCAGGTACACTATCATCCTGACACCCTGGGCCCTCAAGGCCTCTACCACTGGCCGCAACACTTTTGTGAAGCACCATGGCGCCGAGGAGAGCCCGAAAGGTAGAGTGGTGAACTCGTAGACTTGACCGTCCCACCTGAACTGGAGGAAACGACGGTGTGGAGGGAAGATCGGAACCGTCAAGTAGGCGTCTTTCAAGTCGAGCCTGACCATCCAATCGGACGGACATAAAACATCCCGCAAGAGATGTATCCCCTCCATTTTGAAATGACGATACACCAGCCACTGGTTGAACTCTTTTAAATTTATCACGGGGCGACTGCCCCCATCGACCTTGTCCACCAAGAAGAGATTGCTGATGAAACCTGAGGGGTGTTCGCAACCGCAACAAATCGCCCCTTTTTGGAGGAGGGCCGCGACCTCTTCGCTCACCAAAGCTGCATCGCGCTGAGAAAAGGTAATGGGGCGAGGACGTTGTAGCTGACATGGACAGCCATGGAACTCCATTTGGAAGCCCTGCACCGTCTGCAGCACCCAAGCATCGCTGGTAAGGGAGGCCCATGCTGGAAAGAACTGCGCCAGCCACCCCCTCACTCGCAGGCTCGCGGAAGGCAGCACACTCACCTCGACCACCGCCTTGCTGTTGGCCTCGCTGACCTCCACGTCCTCCGAACTTCTGCCCTCTTGTGGGGTAGAAATTGTTGAACCTGGCCTTGTCTTGATACTGGCTGCGTCCGGAGCCCTGACCTCTATCCGAACTGGTGCCCCGGCCGAACGAGCGGCCCCTGCCTCGTCCGGCCTTGTCAAAAACACGAGGCGCGAAGACCTTCTTGATGTTTGACTGAGCGCGATCTAGGGAAGTAAAGGTAGCCACGAATTTCCCTAGCTCCTTAATGAATGGGTCACCGAACAAGCCCCCCTGGGCCACTGCACCTGCCTCCGACGAGGCGAGATCGCCCAGCTTGGGCTCCACCTTGATAAGGAGAGAACGCCTCCTCTCCGGAGAGAGGGCGCAGTTGGCGTTGCCAAGGAAAATGATGGCCCTCTGTGCCCAGTTGGATAGCACTTCCAGGAAGATCGCGTCGCCTGACACTTTGGCTTCCTCCGCCATATCCAAGATCTTGGTCATGGGTCCAATAGCATCCAAAAGCTTGTCCTGGCAAGTGCGCCAGGACCTGTCGATCCCCTTCCGGGGGTCCCTGACGAACTTCTGGAGGAAGGTCGCCATCTTAGGGTCGATGTCCGGGGTCATCGCCACCTTACCTTCCAACGAGGGCCGGGGACACTCCGCACGCAGGCGGCTCCTAGCATCCTTGTCCACCTGCTTCCTCAGTCGATTAGCGACGTATTGGGCCATCTTGTCACACGGGACCCACTCGGAGGACCTGGGGTGGACGATGTCGTCCGGGTCCAGCATGTCAGACGGACCCGCGGAGGAGGAGGGCTGAGAAGGCAGCCACGACCGGGAGGAACAGGCCTCCTCTTCCGAGTCCTGAGAGTCGTCGTCCTGCTATGGGTCCGGAGACATAGCAGGGGGTGAAAGCGGAGGAACTTCCGAAGGAAGAGGTTGAGGAGGTTGCGCGTCCTCTAAGGCCTTGAAGGAGCTCTTCACCCGAGCGAAAGCCGCCGAATCAACCCCCTCAGTGCAAGGCTTCTTGGGAGGAGGGGGGGGGGGGATGCGTCCGGTCCGGAGGCCGGAGCCGGCGCCGGAAGAAGGGCGGCAAACTTAGCGTTAGCCTCGTCCAGGCGCGCCGAGAGTTGCTGCTCAAGGGGGACCATGGCCTGGTCCACCGCGTGGTAGATCAAGTCATCGACCGCCTGGTAGAAATCGTCGTCCAAGGGGACGTAATTCAGAGGGTCTTCCTCCGGGTACTGGTCCGCGTTACCCTGCATAGCGAGGTAAATTAGGCTCAAGCAGCGGGAGCGTAAGGAAAAACCAACTGACCCTCCACAGGGCACTCTACGGTCTGGGGTGTCCCAGCGATACGGGTGGCCCAAGGCACACAATTAACGGGCCAGGCCCTGGAAACGCTACAGCCCTCAGAGTCTTGGGGCGCCCCCCGGCAAAGCGTTCCCACGCCGAAACGGCACAATTACGACCCCGAAGGGTGTTCGACAAAATATAATACAACCCAAAGGGCGTCCAGCGAAACAGGGAAACCTAATTGCGACCCCGCAGGGTGTCAGAGCCGGGAGGCTAGGCACGGGACCCGCTGGTGACAGGAGCGCGCCAGAACACTCTAGAAGCACCTGGGAGCGGCCCTTCAGCAGACGAGACACCGGCAGAGCCACCACACCGCACAATACTGGGCAAATAATCGCGTAAGGAGCGCACTAGGCGTCCCGCGACTAAAGAAGGGAATCTGTGAAGAAACAACAGAAAACCGACACCTGGCCAAAGGCCAAAGCGCACTACACAGAACCCAAAACCCAGGAGAGAAGGAAAAAACCAACTTAACTTGCTGCGAGCAGCGAAGAAAGAGGAGGAGACAAGAACAGCGGAGCATGATGGGAGACACCGGTGCATGGACACTGTGATAGGACTCATGTTTGACTTTGTTTTTTTCCCCGAATGTTCATGGGAAAAGTAGTTTGTGATATATTTTTTCTTGCTGCTGTAGAAAATAAAGCGATGAAAGAATGGCATAATCCGAAGCCTCCGGTCCTGACATAGAATACCAAATTTAGCTAAGCGAACATAAGGGCAAAACTTAACATTGTCACGCTGCTGCAATGCATGAAGCTGACAGATAAGACTACCCATGATGGCATGTTTGATCTACACCATGTACATGGACTGTGGGAATGTGAACAGGAATTGAAATATTCAATTTTCGAACTAAACATTAGTCATTATTTGCTAAAACAATTTAAGAATGGTTTCTCTGAATGAAGGATTGAAAATTAGTATACAAATAAACTCATGCCATGGTTCCTATTTTTCCCCCTTCACAGAATCGCTGAGTTCAGCTGCGATCTTTGGAATCATTGCAGGAGTATTATTAGGGGTTGGAGTTCTCAGTGCCATCATCATCATCATTGTGAAGAAGATGTCCGGGAGGTACTCGTAAGTAAAGATCTTCTGACACTTCTCTGCATGGTTTGTGGAAAGCTTGGGCAGAAGTATTGTCTGAGAGACTATGTGTGTGTGTGTGTTTATATATATACTAGCAGCCCGTCCCGACGTTGTCCGGGTATGAATTGCTGCCAGCCAGTAGTATATTGTTTTGTAGGATTTCGTTTAGATAGCATTTCTTATCGGTGACAGACCTTTGAAACGCTCTGATTCACAGTGCACTGCTGATGCACTTAAGAGTGCGCGTTCAGTAGTGAGTGAACTCGAGTTTACCTACTTTATTTTTCCTTGCAATATTATATAGCGTGAACTCGACAACATGGCATGAGCACAATTTACATTACAGAAGAACACATTCATTTGTGGTAGGCACGGGGAGACAAAGCGATTTGCCTGGAATCACAGGATGTTGAGCTGATGCCGAGAACGTAGCTCCCCAGCTCCCCAGCTCTAAAGTTCGCAATTCTAGAACTTGTGGCGGGAGGTGTGTCTGAAAGTGTATGTCAGTGCTGGCCATCAATGAGAGAGACCTGTGCATTTTTCAAATGGGTGGTGAAAAAATATGAGTATGTTGCTGGAGATGTGGGCCGCCGTGCCACCAATGTACTTACACCCATTATTCCGCAACTTTCTTTCCGCATACCATCACTCCGCATACTTTCATTACAAAAGTACCATTACTCCGCAATGCCATTATAACGCATGGCATTACATTTTATATGCTTTTACCATGCATACATTTACAACGAAATTCGTTGTAAATACATGAATGGTAAAAGCAAGTTTTTTTAAATGTTTGGATAAGGTAAGTATGGGTATAGGGTATATGTTTTGGGGTACTGAGGTATATGTTTTGGGGTGTTTGGGTATTTTAAGGGTTCAGATATAGTTTTGGGTTATGGGGTACAGGGGTAGTTTTAGGGTTCAGGGCTAGGTTTGGGTTTTGGGGTATAGGGGTCTTTTTAGGGTTCAGGGCTAGGTTTGGGTTTTGGGGTATAGGGGTATTTTTAGGGTTCAGGGGTAGGTTTGAGGTTTTGGGGTACAGGGGTATTTTAAGGGCTCAGGGCTAGGTTTGGGTTTTGGGGTACAGGGGTATTTTTAGGGTTCAGGGCTAGGTTTGGGTTTTGGGGTACAGGGGTATTTTAGGTTTCAGGGGCAGGTTTGGGTTTTGGGGTACAGGGTTATTTTTAGGGTTCAAGGCTAGGTTCGGGTTTTGGGGTACAGGGGTATTTTTAGGGTTCAAGGGTAGGTTTGGGTTTTGGGGTACAGGGGTATTTTAAGGGTTCGGGGCTAGGCTTGGGTTTTGGGGTACAGGGGTAGGTTTGGGTTTTGGGGTACAGTAGTATTTTTAGGGTTCAGGGCTAGGTTTGGGTTTTGGGGTACCGGGGTATTTTTAGGGTTCAGGGGTAGGTTTGGGTTTTGAGGTAGAGGGGTATTTATAGGGTTCAAAGCTAGGTTTGGGTTTTGGGGTACAGGGTTTTTTTTAGGGTTTAGGGATAGGTTTGGGTTTTGGGGTACAGGGTATATTTATAGGGTTAAGATGGGTTAGTGTTTAAGGGTGTTGGGGTATTTTAAGGAGTAAGGGTGGGTTATGATTATGGGGTGCAGGGGTATTTAAAGGGAGCAGGGTGGGATTAGCACACGATATGAGACATGGCATGAAGGCGGGAACGTACCACACGCCCCCAGCGTTTGTCACGCCCCCAGCACACGCCCACAGCACAACGCAGACACGCCCACAAGGGACTACTTTGCTGGCACGGTTCTTTTACCTTTTAAATGTGCATGGTGGGCGCCTGCATAGCCTATGTCCTTCTGCTGCAACTGCCCTTTCCAACGCTGTATTGGGTGTTGTGATTGGTGCTGTGGTTCCTGAGATTACCCGCCTCAAAGGTTTGGGATCTCTCTTTATTATATTAGTATAGATATAGATATATATATACATATGTATAATCACAGTCCCAATCTCCGAATTGAATGAAGAAACACAGGTACAGACCACATTGTGCTGCTGGTTCTAATTTCAGTGCAACTTTATTCCGTGCAAATTGACATGACGCGTTTCAGTCATGTTATCATAACCTTGATCACATATATATGTATGTATGTATGTATGTATTCATTTATTTTTAGTCCCGGGAGACCCAGGGCTCAAATCCCAATTTAATGTATGTTTGTAAATTCAAATTGCACGTGTGTGGCCTAATTTAAGATTGCAGGATTTACAACAAAGGTGACCTTGGGTTCATAACTCCATTTACTCCTGCACAATATTACCTTAAAATTGTGCAATATTGTGCATCAGTAAAGGATATGCCAGGGGCATGAAGCTAATTTTTCCACAATGAGAATGCCCATGAAAGTTTGAGAACACCCTTGGGGACTTGAGAGCTTTGTGCATCCGCCATCTATTTTTTACCCATTGCTAGACTGAATATGGCCAGAGATTTACTCTTGTAAAAAGAACGAGCAAATATTTTTCATGGTAGGAATGGGAAGGGAACATCCCAAAAATGATTGAGGGATTGCAGGAAAGGGGTTTGGACAAAAGGGTTAAATATTTTCTCTGTGATAAAAGCAAAAAAGAAACGAACCATTGCACAAAAGTGGTGACATTTACCTAAGCACATTTATGCAATATGTACAAATGTGTGTGCATCCGTGTGTAGCTGAAACGTGTGACCATCGCAGATCACCATGTTTATCCTTTTTTATAACCATTTTTTAGGCTCAGTGGGCTGCCGGGTGATTGTGAGATACAGGGCTCACTTGAGCCTACGTTCTGTGGTAGCAGAGATATTTGTGCTTGAATGAACCCATCTTCTGCTGAAATAAGTCTGATATTTAGGTGTTGTGTGTAAAGTAAAAAGGCGTACACATTCTGGCTTCTATTAAAATATTGGGAGGAGACACCATTTGTTAAGGTCCCCTGTAGGCAATGATCTAAAATTGGAGGTGGCTAAATCTCAGTGAAGCTCTAGCCTATATCAGCATGATGGTAGAACTGCCTCCTATATGATGCCCAGTCCCACCAGGTGGGGCTGAACTTATGTCTGGCAAAACTTGGGGTTTGAGTCCACCCCAATAGCGTTGCCCATTGGGGGCCCCTCCCCACCCAGACAGAGCCCCCATGCTTGAATGATATTGCACTGGGAAAGAAACTGAACGATTCCTCAGGCCCTGGGGACATAGTTAGTCCAAGGATTTACTCTTCACATGGTTCCACTTGAATGGAGGAAACCCATATCTCTTGACTAGGGGTGAATGCTTGATTTGCTCTGCATTCTGTCCATCATCTGTGCGTCTTTTACTTTCGCTCCCTAAGTGCGCCGGGTATGCCCAGATGTGGGTCCCGGGCTAACTGTGCCACTGGATTCAAGCTAGCCTGGCTGATATGGGGTGATGCCCCGAAACCAGTCCCAGGATGCTTGTTTCTGGTCCAGGGAGGACCTGGCTTGACAGTTTAGGCTGGATTGTTCCCATGATGCACAGGGCCAAGACGGATTTGCATATGGCTGGGTGTAAACTGGGTGGCGTGGTGAGCAAAAGAACAATGGATCCAACCCAGATCTTTTGACAGGGGGGGAATTTTTGATTTGCTCTGCATTCCATCCATCATCTGTGTGTCTTTTGCTTTCTCGCCCCAAGTGGGCCTGGTATGCACAGACGTCGGTCTCGGGCTCACTGTGCCAGTGGATTCAAGTTAGCCTGGCTGATGAGGGGTGATGCCGCTAAACCGGTCCCAGGATACTTGTTTCCAGTCCAAGGAGGACCTGTCATGGCAGTTTAGGCTGGACAGTTCCCATGAGGCTCAGAGCCAAGACTGATTTGCATATGGCTAGGTCTAAACTGGGGTGGGATGGTGAGCAAAAGAATGATGGATTTAACCATGATCTCTTGACGGGGGTGAAAGTTTGATTTGCTCTGCATTCCATCCATCATCTGTGTGTCTTTTGCTTTCTCGCCCTAAGTTCACCGGGTATGCCCAGACGTGTGTCCCGGGCTCACCGAGCCACTGGATTCAAGCTAGCCTGGCTGATGAGAGGTGATGCTCCGAAAACGGTCAAAGGATGCTTGTTTCTGGTCCAGGGAGGACCTGGATTAGCAGGTCAGGCTGGACGGTTCCCATGAGGCACAGGGCCAAGAATGATTTGCATATGGCTGGGTCTAAACTGGGGTGGCATGGTGAGCAAAAGAACAATGGATTTAACCCAGATCTCTTGGCAAGGTTGTGAATGTTTGATTTGCTCTGCATTCCGATCATCATCTATGTGTCTTTTGCTTTCTCGCCCTAAGTGCGGCGGGTATGCCAAGACGTGGGTCCCGGGCTCACTGTGCCACTGGATTCAAGCTAGACCTGCTGATCAGGGGTGGGGTGCCAAAATCGGTCCCAGAATGCTTGTTTCCAGTCCAGGAAGGACCTGGCTTAGCACTTTGGGCTGGACTGTTCCCATGAGGCACAGGGCCAAAAATGATTTGCACACGGCTAGGTCTAAACTAGGGTGACATGTTTAGCAAAAGAACAATGGATTGAACCCATATCTCTTAACTGGGGGTGAATGTTTGATTTGCTCTACATTCCATCCATAATCTGTGTGTCTTTTGGAAACTCAAGTCAATACATGGTGTAAGCAGCCAGGTATATGCCCAGCACTCAATGTTTCCTCCAAGGACCACAGTTGGAAAAGTTTGCCATCCAGGTGAAAATTGAGGGGGATGAGATGCCTGCAAGAGTAAGACACCCCCATATTCCGAAGGTGAGTGGTCGAAAGTCTTGTCTTTTTTGTAAGGTGATTGCTGCCAGATCCTGATAGAGTGTTGGAGTTTGGCCCCTGAAGGTGATCGGGTGTTTCTCCCAGGCCCTGCACAGGATATTTTCTTTCAGCAGGAAATTGCGGATACAGACCTGAATGTTCATGGGAGGGGCTGACTCCAATCTCTATTCACTCAATCAATGTTTATCTCTAGGTCAGTGGGGTCTCCAGGATGCACGGAATCGGACCAATCCGACATATCTGATTAAATCCTCGCCTTTTGCTTTCAATCGTATGCCTCTGATCCGTATGTTGTTTCAATGGGATTTGTTCTTGAGATCCTCAGCAGCGGGCCTGGAGATCAAGCTGTTGGTCGCCGAGGCAGATAATTTCCAGCTATAGGGCCTCTATATCTTTCGCTTGACCTTTTCCCTGCTCCTCCAAGGTAGCCACGTGGTTCAGAGGGAATCAACATCTCTCCGAATCTCCTTTATATCGTGGGAGAGGTGCTTTATAACCGCCTGCTCGTCCTCTCTGAGGGAAGTGAAGACGGATTCTAGAAAAAAACGAGTCACTGTTTTTTCCATCATGTCATTATCCTGCATCTGAGTTGGGTTAGACAGTGGGGGACGGTCTCCGGAGAGTCCACCAGCCAGCTTGGAGAGCATGTCTTTAAGGGTAAAGTTCTTTTTGGACCGGACTGCTACCATTAAACCTGAACACCCACAAGGTCCGTGGCACATATAGCTCCACTGTGTATTTTAGCTGGACTGGATCAAGCCGGTAAGCGGAAATAGGAGCTACTGTGCTGTTACTTTGTGTAATCCCCTCTGCCCAAGGTGGCCAATCAGACTTGTGGTGTAAAACAAGTGATTTGCCTTGTCCCTCAGCTCCTGCTCCAGGCGGCAGCCGGCGGGTAAGGTGTATAAGTAGGCGGCAACTGGGTGGGTGCCTAGGTCGTTGTGGGCTATATTCAAGTTTATTGCAGTTAAGATTTGTCTCATACCATGTAGGATGATGTGTTTAGTAGAAGTGCATTAGTAGCCTTGATTTCTCATTTAGCATCCCTGTGGATGGCGAAAATGCAGGGAGAGAAGGCCTTCAATCAATGACGTCTGGTCTTCACACGGCCGCTTCATGCAGGGGAAAATCGTCAAAGCCTGTATGCATGCCCTCGCCAGGCAGATAATTTCCAGCTGTAGGGTCTCTATATCTTTTGCTTGAACATTTCTCTGCTCCTCTAAGGTAGCCACATGGTCCCAGAGGGATTCAACACCTCTCCGAATCTTCTTTATATCGTTGGAGAGGTCCTTTATAACCGCCTGCTCGTCCTCTCTGAGGGAAGTGAAGACGGATTCTAGAAATAAACGAGTCATTGTTTTTTCCATCATGTCATTATCCTGCATCTGAGTTGGGTTAGACAGTGGGGGGCGGTCTCCAGAGAGTCCACCAGCCAGCTTGGAGAGCATGTCTTTAAGGGTAAATTTATTTTTGGACCGGGCTGCTACCATTACACCTGGACACCCACAAGGTCTGTGGCACATATAGCTCCACTATGTATTTTAGCTGGACTGGATCAAGCCGGTAAGCGGAAATAGGAGCTGCTGTGCTGTTACTTTGTGTAATCCCCTCTGCCCAAGGTGGCCAATCAGACTTGTGGTGTAAAACAAGTGATTTGCCTTGTCCCTCAGCTCCTGCTCCAGGCGGCAGCCGGCGGGTAAGGTGTATAAGTAGGCGGCAACTGGGTGGGTACGTAGGTCGATGTGGGCTGTATTCAAGTAAATTGTAATCAAGATTTGTCTCATACCATGTAGGATGATGTGTTTAGTAGAAGTGCATTAGTAGCCTTAATGCCTCATTTAGCATCCCTGTGGATGGCGAAAATGCAGGGAGAGAAGGCCTTCAATCAATGCCGTCTGGTCTTCACACCGGCCGCTT
Source organism: Lissotriton vulgaris (assembly GCF_964263255.1). Lineage (NCBI taxonomy): Eukaryota > Metazoa > Chordata > Amphibia > Caudata > Salamandridae > Lissotriton > Lissotriton vulgaris. The sequence continues at coordinate 441,238,470 of NC_141693.1, forward strand.
CATGCAAGGGAAAATCATCAAAGCCTGTATGCATGCCCTCGCCAGTGACAGGCCTCTTCTGTGTAGCAGGAACGGACCCCAGGAGTCTGTCAGGGCAGAGAGCCCAGGTCCCAGCTGTGGTAAGGGATAGAGTCCCCTGTGCACACCTTCCACTTTGCACCCAATCCTGACAGTTAGTGCCCAGCAATACTGCATTGGACCAACCTTGAATTGCAGAAGTGACCTACAAGGTCCACCTGCTCACCTCTGGCCGTGAGTCGGGCAGGAGAAACCGGCTCTCACGTTAGCCTGAGCCCGGGCAGATACCCCGATCCAACAGGCCGCCCCCAGCATGCCCCCAGCATGCCCCAGCAGGTGCAGTGCTATCTGGGCGGCCTGTCAGTCGCTCCTACAATGTACAGGAGCCCTGCCTGGGCGTGATCTGCTCCAGATGCTTCCCACGCCTATCTGCGGCCTTGACGCAGAGGCCTCACTCAGGCCGGATCATCAACCCATCAGCGTGCATTCCCAGGCCTCGTGGCCCCCAAAGATCACTCCCGGAGACCAGCCCGGGAGCTGTCCAGATAGATTACAGGGCGGCATGTACAAGCAGGCACTCCTCCCCAACCTCGCAACTCGGCCTGCTGTTGTGCCAGGGCAAGCTCATATCGCTGGGTTGTCTAGGGCAGCGCCAGGATCAGAGAGACATGAAAAGACGTCTCACTTGTCCGCCATCTTGGCCACGCCCCCAAAGTATTTGTTTTTTTAAATGAACCTTCCCCTACTTCCAGTGCCATGGGTGAACCAGGTGATGTCTCTTTTATCATGCACCAGTGTATATCTGACCAATATTGTTGTAAGTGAAGCAGCATTATTTTCTATAAAACCATCTGGGAATTAGGTTTCTGCATAGCACACATTATGAACTGAATTTTTTCAAGGTGGTCTTAGAGATGACGCTTAATTAAATGACGCATAGTTAAGTAAAGAGATTTGTGTAACATCAGACAATTTGGTGCAGTGGAGAAGCTGGGACTTAAACCCAGTTTTACTGTTTACACATCTTGCTATTCAACCACATGACTAATATCTCCTTCCTCCCTTTTACCACCAAAAGAACATGCTTTGTATTCAATTATTTCAAGGTCTAACTTAGTACACCATTTACAAATAATACAGAAATCGCATGTTAATTCAAAGTGAATTGATATATGTATAAAATATCAAAAAGTCAAAATTGAACAAAGGAAAGATAGGAGACTATTTTAATGTAAATATTCAGGGGCAGTTTCTACATAGGGGCGTAGACCCACTGACTGCAACCATCACTTACACGCAATGCATCACACAATACATACAAACTGTATGTATGCCACCACATGGAGCTGCCTCTCCTGGCAGGTGTGGCTTTATTGCCGACCGGCAACTGTGCTGGTTTACTGTACTTTGTATGTCAGATTTGACGGTAATTTGCAAATGGTCAACCCGACATGCGCAGTTCAGTATTTGAATTTAAATTTTGAATTTAAAAGTATTTGTTGAGCGCACGTTTACCAGGCGGTTTCTTGGTGCTGGGGAAGCAAGCCCTGGGGAGCAGAAAGAATGGGAGCTAGAGTGGAAAAGCCTGAGAGAAGAGAAAAGTTTTAAGCACCCTTCGGAACTCAGAATATATCCCTGTTGACCTGATGGTGAGAGGAAGGGAGTTCCAGAAGGCGGGAGCAAGGACAGAGAACTTCGTACCCCCCGATTTGGTCTTCCTGAACCGGGGGACCGAGAGGAGAGATAGGGAGGAAGAGCGCAATTGTCTACTGGGAATGTAAGCCTTGGTTTTAGAATTGATAAAAGCTGGAGCGGTCCCAGCAAGGGCCTGGAAGGTCATACATCCCATCTTGAAAAGGGCATGTTCTCTAATGGGAAGTCAATGGAGGGATCTAAGTAGCGGGGTGACATGATGTGACTTGGGAAGACCATAGGCTAAGCGGGCAGCTTGGTTTTGGACCAATTGGAGACGCCGAAGGGCGTAGGCAGGAACCCCATTGTACAGAAGGTTGCCATAGTCCAGGCGTGAGAGGACCATGGCCATGAGGATAAGTTTAAGAGCTGCAAAGGAAAAGAACCGTGAAATCTTACGAATAGTGCGTAGAGCAAAGAAACAAGAGGAAACCACCGTGCTAATCTGGGAATGTAGAGTGAGGTGTTGGTTGAGTGTTATCTCTAGTGTTTTGACTGAGGGAGAAGGTGAAGGGGGAGGGACAATGGAGGGGGGCCAAAAAGCAGAAGTCCAGGGACTGGAGCTGTCACCAGTGAGAACCAGCTCGGTTTTATCAGGGTTGAGTTTGAGGTGGTTGAAGTTCATCCAATCCCTGATAAAGACCATAACCGATTGTGAATGGAAAGTGGGGAATCGGAGAGATTAAAGATGAGCTGGAGGTCGTCGGCGTAGTTGAACACCGTGACCTCCATCTTCTGTAAAGCAAAAATAAGGGGAAAAATGTATAAATTAAACAAGAGAGGGGAAAGGGAAGAGCCTTGGGGGGACACAGCTCTCAGTGAGCTAGACAAGCAACAACACAGCCCCATCATTCTCAGATGGAGCGCTGCGGTCACCTGTCCAAGCCTATCCTATCCTAACAGTGCTGTTATGCTGTTTAACATTATAAACAGCATGAAAGCAGTGCTTTCATTGGCTAAGATGCCTGGCGTTTTAGCTTCACTGTGCCAACCCAGCATGGACTGCTTAGTTCTTCACAGGGCATGGAATTCAAAAAGTCGGGCCGAAGGTGTAAAGAAGATCGACTGTTGAAGTAAGTTGATTATTTATGTTTATTTTTTTATAATGCATCTTGTCTTATTTGTTTCATGTAATGGCAAAGCTCTCCAATGGAAGTGTTCGATCTTTTAGGCGGCGAGTCCTCCAACGCCCTCTTTCTTACCGAGACCTGGCTTAAACAAGACTCTGTGGCGGAGTCTTGGTTAGTGCTACCGCCGGGGTATGTGCTAGCGGCAATTAATAGAGAGGGGGGCAGAGGGGGAGGCATTACAGTGATCGCCAAGGAAGCCTATTCTCTCAGCCTGTGCAAGGAAAACATTGCGGGCTGTGAAAGCGCCGTATTTAAAATCCAGCCCAATCACAATTCCACTATATCTGGCCTGCTAATTTATAGGCCCCCAGGGCCGTCCAGCTTGTTCAGGGACAACTTACTTAGTGTGGTTGGGCCACTGGCTAGCAAGTCGGCGAATTCCACCATCCTTGGGGACATTAACCTCCATTTAGAGAATGGGGGAAAGCTGAGATTGCCTGCTTTCTGGCTGATTTAGAGGCCTTCCAGCTAACACAGCACGTCGCTGAGGGCACTCACGTGGCGGGCCACCTGTTGGACCCCATTTTTTCCAACTTAAGTTCTCTAACTGTCCATTCATCGGTCCTGCAGGTTTGGACCGACCACTTCCTGGTTCCATTTGCTCTGCAATTACAGGGCAAATCTGAAGAGCCCCGCCCAGTCCGAGTGCTTAAACGTCCTTGGCACAAATTGGATCTGGACCCTTTTTCGAGTTGGTTAACTGAGCATTGGCCTCAGCTTCCACGTAATGAGGAGGCGGCCAACCTGTGCTTTCAGGAATGGCTGACAGCTGGTCTGGACAGTTGTATCCCAATTAAACGAGGGGGCAAGGGGCCAGGGCCTTCTAATCCTTGGTTTTCTGAGTCACTTACGCTGGCAAAAAAGGGCTGCAAGCAGCTAGAGCGAGCGTGGCGACCCTCATATGAGCCGTCTGCAAAGATAGAGTATCGGGCAGCTATCACACACTACCACAAGTGCATTCGCAGAGCTCGTGCTGACTTTGTGGCCAACAAAATCTTAGCCAGTTCCAACCCTGCCAAGACTATTTTCTCCCTGCTTAATGACATGAAGTGCACGGGATTCAAGAGGGCTTCTTCCATCAGCTCTAACCATCAATGTTATGAGCTTGCGCAGTACTTTTTGAATAAAGTGGATCAGATCTACCAGGGTCTACCAACGATGGAAGGAGGGGTGCCAGATGCGGTAGATAACCCGGGGGTAGTTAGCCTGTCCTCTTTCCCTCCTTTGGCCCTTTTGGGATATGAGGCTTTGTGTTCTAAAAGCAGATCTGGCTCCCCGGCGGATCCTATACCACCCGCCCTTTTCCGCCAGCTACACTCCTTAATCTCTCCAGTGAGTCTTGACCTGGCCAATCTGTCCTTGAGCTCAGCCTCTGTTCCTCGGGCATGGAAGCATGCTAAAGTGGTCCCATTACTAAAAAAGCCCTAGTTGGACCCGGGTGATCCAGGGAATTATCGACCTATCTCCCAGCTCCCCATCCTGGCCAAGCTGGTGGAATCCCATGTGAACTGTATTTTGGCTAAGTTCCTTGAGCAGAATGCCATTCTTGCTACAACTCAGCATGGTTTTCGGCCTCGGCACAGTACAGAGTCTGCTCTACTGGCTGTGTTAGAAACTATCCGGGGCAGTCTGGATGTTGGGGACTCTGTGGCACTTGTCCCTTTTGGACCTAAGTGCCGCTTTTGACACTGTTTCCCATGAAAATACTTCTGAAACGCCTCAAGGAAGCGGGGTGAGAGATGTGGCACTGGCCTGGTTTCGGTCCTTTCTTGAAGACAGGTCCTTTCAGGTCTTTGTCCCTCCATACCACTCTCCCGAGGCTGCTCTTCAGCGGGGGGTTCCACAGGGCTCTGTTTTGAGCCCTCCTTTGTTCAACTTGTATGTTAGACCCTTGGCAGAGGTGGCTAAGAGCAGGGGGCTGTCCCTGGTGTCTTATGCCGATGATACCAAACTGGTATTTGCTTTCTCGAAGAAGTGCAATACCAATGTGGGTAAGTTTAAGGACAACCTCTTGGCTATCTCAGACTGGATGGTTTCTAACTGTTTATATTTGAACGCCAGTAAGTCTGAGATTCTCCTCTTTGGCAAGGCCTGGGAGCTTTGGTCTGAGGAGTGCTGGCCGAATCGCCTCAAGCCCGCCCCCCCGCCCTAAAGAGGCGGTGAAAATCTGGGTGTGTGGTTCGACAGTGACTTGACTTTTGATAAACAGACGAAAGCTGTCACTGGGACTTGCTTTGGGCTACTGCGTGGCCTCAGACCATTGCTCAAAATGCTGGCTTTTCATTCGTAAATACACTTAATAGTCCCTCCTTTTGGAAATTTTTATCCACCCATGAAGACTGCCCATCTTACATGTGTTCTTACTGTTCAAGTTATTTATACTTAGAGAGAACTCTTTTTTTAGTTGGCCTACTTCTTTGCTCACTAACTGTTCTGTTTAGTTGTACAATAAAACTTCAGTCGCACCATTTGCTTGCCGTCGCTTTATCCCCCATGCCTCCCACAACACTGCTTTGGTTGTTTCATATCCCTCAATCTCCCCATGCTTCCTCTTCACCCCTCCCGCAACACTGCTCGCAGGTCCCCATCACCCCTCGAGGCCACTGCTGTTTTGCTTGTGTTTTTTTTTAACTATACAGACGCTTTTATTTGTATAGCGCACCCAGCCATGGGCTCAGAGAAATTAAGCAATCAGCCCATTATCACAGGATGTTGAGCCTGACAGGACAGCAGACTCGAGCACGCATCCCCAGCTCAATAGTCGGCAGCTCTCACCGCTGCAACATATCCTTTGCATAGTCATGTTGCAGGGTACATTGCCATATGTGGCTAAAAGCGGTGCCAAGGGACGCCTAGTGACAGCCTTTGGCACTGCACCCCACAACACTGCTTGTTTTAACTTGGAGTCGGAACTGCCATTTTCGCTCCCAGCGCTATGGCACCATTGCAGGTGTACTACATTAATAAACCACAACAGAGTTCTTCTTTTTTTAAAGGTGAAGAGGGCATATCTATTGTATAGGGAAACAAGATTGGCATTTATGATGCCTATAGCGCCAACTTCAACAAATGTGCACTATATTGCATTTCCAATGCTTGTTTTAGTTGACTGTCGGTAGATAGACAACATGTGATCATGATATGGGGTCGGATGGGCCAATGCAGGACGTGGGGAAGCGGGGAGTGGATGACAACAGTGTGTTGCCATCTATTGACTTCGACTTATGGAGTGTTTGCTGTTGCATTGTATGAACTGAAGTCAAAAGATTAAGGACATGCACCTCAGAGCAGAATAGGAAGGGATTTACAGGGAAATGGAAAAGGTACTCAAATAAACTGCGATGGCACAGCAGCGAGGACGTAAGCTCCCGACTTCCTTCAGTGCCTTTGCAGAGCTTGAGAAGTAAAGTGGCCATCATAAAACATCTAGCCAGGGTAAGGATAAGCCGGCAGGCAGACTACAGAATAGGGAAGTCACAGACAGTGCAGGTCAAGGCACCGATGCACGACCTGTGCACTAAAACTACCTGAAATTCACACTAGAGCTGATTAATAAAGAAACAAAAAATGCCTTTCAATGGGTATACAACGGTTAGCACGCATTTTTTACAACGCGGTGCTGTTACCACGCTACTTTTACCACGCAAGTCGTTAGAACGACTTGCGCTGGGGGGCGCTCCAGGATAGTAAATAGTTTAATTTACTATCCAACTCCTTCCCTAGAGTCCACGGGGACTGGAGTTGGAATAGTAAATTAAACAATTTACTATCCAGCGCCCCTCCACGCAAGTCGTTGTAACGACTTGCGTGGTAAAAGTAGCGTTGTAACGGTACGCGTTGTAAAAGTACGCGTGGTACCGTCATACATCCCTTTCAATGTGAACTCTGACTGAGCCTTGGATACACAGGCGGTACTTGCACCTCTGTAATATATACATGTATACCTTGTTTTTATTTCCCACTTGCTACCGCTGTCCAAGTGCTAAGAATGACAAGTGTTATTATTATGGATTGTTGCAGTACACTTCATAGTATACACTACTCCATCATAACAGCCCTGGCTGTGCCAAAAGGTCATCTCACTTTCAAGCACCCTGTTTAAATTGAATATCTTCTCAAGTTGATTCAAGGGCAGCCCTTGCAAAGGGGGGGCTCTGTATATATACATTATAAAGAATATATTAGAAGTCCCATCCATCATAATGCAACTAGCTGCATATTGTCTTTAAAAATTTCGTTCTCATAAAGGCACATGGGTTTCGTTTTTCATTCACACGGGCCAAATATCATTGGGTAGTTTGAGGAGCACAGAAATCTGCGAAAAATACACAAAAACAGAAGGTGAAGGGAAATCTACATGTAACAACTTCTAAGGAGTAAAAGGTATTATAATGATTATGATGTGAAATAATGAGATTGGGAATTTGCCCCAGTGACAAGGTATAAAGGAAAGATGGGAAAGGATGTGGAAAAGATCTAGATGGATGCAATGAACCAAGGTGAGGATTATTAGGTCAATGTAGCCAGTGCTCCAAGTTGGCCTAGGAATGCCAGGGCTGAGCCCTGGCAAAGGAACAGTCATTAAACTGGGTCAACGGGGGCCATCTACCCCTGTACTTAACTGACAGGAAAAACAATTGTACCCGCCTGCTTGTCACACAGGGGATCTGCAGTGCACATCATCGGATGTCCCCTTTTGTGACAGGGGAGTGAAGCAACACTGTAGTTTGTGCAGGACAACATTAGTGTTCAAGAGTCTAAAATACAATTTCATTCAAGTTGAATAACCAAGTAATCCTCTTTGCTCACTTGAATCGCCAAGCGTTATGACAGCCTTTATAGTTACCGTGCCACGATTTTTAATGGCTATGGACCAGGGAAACGGTGCTACAAAAACTGAAAAATAAATATCTTGTTTCTGAGATAGAGTGTTACTAGACGGAAAATACCTATTTATGAATTTGTTTATCACATATTAGACAGGCTACATTTCTTTTGAGGTTTCTTAGGTAAGCTTTTTGAGCCACACCCCCCCATTAGAGACTTCCAATCTCACCTTTTCCATGCAGTGTAAAAGTACAGGGATTAGTTATAGTCAGGAAACAACTTGCTATGTGAATAACATGGCAGGATGGAAGAAAAACCTAAATGCCTTACCTTTTTTTGGGTCAGATGACTACAAGGAGAGATTGAAAAAAAGCCAAAAGCAATGATCAATGTTTCTTGGGAATAATGTAACAAGTTGTACAGTGCAAGGAAGAACACAAAGTTATTGTTAAGTTAAATGGCTTATAATGAATTCACTGTTTTTTGGCACTAAAGTCAGGAAAGGCGTGGTTGTGAAAAAAGCCAAGTCTGAACCTTATATCACCATTTGCTGCCTCCCAAGTCAGCGGCGATTGTGTGTGTCTTCATGGAGTACATACATAAAGGTGAAGTGAACAAAACCCTTAAGGTAGCAGAATACAGTTTACCATTAGAGAAGCAAAACAGACCTCTCAAGTACGATTGTGAGAATTCAATTACATTATTAATCTTTTTGTTAAAAAAAACATGAACGGATAAAACAGATTAAATATTCATGTCAGCAAAATGTTAAGTATCATAACTTTTCTGAATCTTTAGAGCAGCAGACAAATAATGACTGACAGCAAAGCATATTAGGGATGATGTAAGCATCTGTACAGAATATCACGCTGGAATACACACAAAAAAATGCATTTTAAAGAAAGGATCATAAAGTGCATAAAACTTTGCAAGGAGCCCCATCATCAAGGGACAAAAACAAACATTATCTTGCAACATCCCGCCCATCGGAAATTATACAGAATATATTAGAAGTCCCACCTTAAAACGTGTCAGCAAATAACGATCCCATGATTCATGTACGATAAAGAGGTAATGTTTCATCTTGAGAGCTGTATTACCCACAGCACATGACTTAACAGACCGATTAAACTGCTATAAAAATTCTCTGTCCAGGGCTCTAAATTGATAAAAAACAGTCTTAGCCCCAAACTCATCTTTCTTTGTGATAATTTCTGGATGGTCAAAGATATCCGATTTTCCCAATTTTGTGCAAAGTGACTTTACATAAGATAGACTTACTATGGTCCTTCGTAAGTAACAAATCTTTGATAATCAATCTGCTCAAGGCGGTACATAGGTTAATACAACTAGAAATCCATTGCAAGAGAGAAGAGAGCTGGATTCTGTTTGACAAATAGGAAATTGCAATTTTTTTATGACCTAAAAAGTGTTGGCAACTTTGAGCGATAAATGAAAGAAGTCAGCAAAATGTATTTTCTTCAGTTTGTAAGGGTCCTGGGTTAACATTGCATCAGACATCCGCACCATAACATGCAATGGAAATACATTTAGATTGATATAATGTCCGCATATGCCGCATATACTTACCCAATGTATCAACAAAATTAAACATGCATCAGTAGGAATGCATAAAGAACCTACGTTTTAATCTAAGAAAGGGCTTTCCAGGAGAATGTGCACTTAACAACCACTCATAGATATGAGAAGGTCATAACAACATATTTGAGAGCAGTAACAATAACAAACATCTTAGTAAGTTCCTATGATCCAGAAAAGTTTCAAAGCCATGATGTAATGTTTTTAAGACATTAGGTGTCCTAGTTACTAAGACAGTTTCATCTGCATAATGTAGGTTAGGGATCAAACTATTGCCGATATAGTCACCCTGCAGTTAAAAAAGATTCTTGATCATTGCTATATAAATTAAATTAAATCAGAGCTAACTTACATTCCTTTGCCAATTTAAAAGCCTCAGCACAGTCGCCTTTTGTATTAGAATGGACCTTAGCATTTAAATCACTGCAGAGGTTTAAAAAAAAAACTTAAAATACCTGGGTCAATGCCAGCAGTGGCAAGGATGGAATACAATTTTGGCCTCTTAACTCAAAGGCCGAACTGAGATCCTGGAGGCCAGGTACAACAAGCACTTATTAACAACAGCGAACTTCTCAATTAAGAGATGAGGACTGAGACATTGTTCCACAGTTCACAACCCAGACCTAAAACCCACTCATCGTCAGCCCAACTCAGGACCCAGGATCCATTCCATAATAACCCTCCTTGCTATATTCACCACTGAATTTATCAGAGAGATATCACGGTAGCTTTGATTTTGGGCACTGATTCGAATTTAAATTTGGGCAAGGAAGAAGAAGCACTGGTATTTATTTCTGTCGCTGTTCTTAGGATCTTGATCTCTGCGGGGTGGAAGGATACAGTTGCACCATCTTTTCAAATGTGGCTATCTAGACTCCTTGGTATACACAATATTGAGATCTGCCTATATGAGTATAAGAGGGGGAAAGTACGGGACTTCGGAAGAAGGTTCTGGGCCCCGGTAACCAATTGGCGGGAGACTCATGTAAAAAATGTATGAAATGTTAATTTAGCAGAATTGGATGTTTATTGATATTGGAAATACAATTATACACCTTGTCTCCCCCTCCTATTTATATTCTGATGATTTTACATGAGCTTTTCCATTTTAGAAGTCTTAACTATTTATCTAATGTATGTTTGGAATGATTATTTGTCTTTTGTATTTAAAGATTATGAGAATTAATTATTAAGCCTGTGTCCTGAATGATCAAAATATGTACTTTTAAAAATCTTCCTTTTTCTGTGATGTATTGCTGACTCCAAATAAATAAAAAAAAAAAAAAAAAATAAATAAAAAAAAAAAAGGTAAAAAAATAAAAAAATAAAAAAATAAAAAAAGAAAAAAAAAAAAGAAAAAAAAAGAAAAAAAAAAAAAAAAAAAAGAGATATCACGGTAGCAAAGTAGATCTTCTCTGCTACCTTTATATAAACAGGGACTATTATTGATTGAGACCAAGAGTACGGAACCTTTAGTTTACTAGCTACATTGAGTAGGCTGGTAACAGTTGGGGCCCAGAGGTCCACATTACTTTTAGAAAGTTCTCTATGACCCCAACTGGGGCAGGAGCTTTCATAGCTGGACTGCTAATAATTTCACACCTAACTTCAAAGTGGCAGGAGGTCTTGCTTGCACTAGTTTGAAAGGTACTGTCCTACTTCATACAGTAACAAAATAAATGTGCAGAGAACCCTTATCATAAATAGTGGAGAAGTGTTTAGTCCAGTCATCGGTTGCAATTGCTAGATCTAAGCCAGAGTTGTTATTGGAATTTAAAAAGTTAGAATTAAAACGTCTCCAGAAATAACTAGTATAAAATGTTGAAGTAGCCACAAGTACATCATCCATGGCCTTATCTTTTAGTTTGTTTTCCTGGCTCTAACAACTTCTTGAAAATATGCATTATTAAACCATCCATTATCATTATTCTTAGAAGAGACATGTTCTGCTGTTAATAAAGGGTTAACCGAGCCACAAATCGGTTTAAAAGAGTCAAGAACTGAGACATCAGTGTGTTCAGTTGTAGGCAGACAGTTGTTAATTTCATTAAGTTTACTGGATATGAGATTACTTTGAATAGAACATCACCCGATCCCATTTCAATCTTTAAACCACTTCTATGACTTCCATATCCTAGTACACCTTTTCAGTCTGAACTACTAGGTATAACATATGAACTAACAAAATTGTGTGATAAATCACTAGTCATGGAGATATAATCAATAATGGTTGAACTGCCCACAAACGTGCCATTACAAAAGGTCAAGTGGGTCTTCATCACGTGGACTTCCAATGGGTTACTCTCTGTAAAAAGTTTAGAGAGTAAAGGTCGCGGATTACCACAATCATACGATATGACAGGAAACCCTTTATCGAGTCAATAGGTGAACGGAGATCACCAGACAGTGACCCTTAGACAGCGGTCACCAAATCCCTCTTGGCATTAAAATCCCCTGCAATAATAGCAGAATTGCTTATACTAGAACAATCTGCTTTATGATTTGAGCAAGTACCTGCTAACTTAAATAGGGCCACTAAACAATCCACATTATTCTTCTAAAAATTCTAGAAAATTAAAATTCATAATTGTTAAAACATTTTCCTCCTTTTAACGTTATCCCCTGAACATTACTGGCAGGCGACTAACTTCACAGTTAAGAGAGATTGCGACCCAGATGATCAAATCTCAGTTTGCCCTGCCATATGTACAAGGAACAGCAGTGGAAAAAGGTGATCTGGTCATCTAAATAATATGGAGTGATAGACCAGGCCTCCTGAACCAAATAACTTGAAATGATCTGATAAAGTCCAACCAGGGAGAGTCTGATAGTTTAATATTTAAACTAGCAATATTCCATGCCAGCAAATTAAAATTAGTTAAAAACAAATGAAGATACTACATAGTGTTTCCTCCTCCTCCTGCAGGCAACATGTGTACAGGGTGACCTGGGGTATAGTTCTCCTGTCCCAGGTAGGCGAACATATAGAACATTAAGAAAATTGTGTTTATTTTGTTTTGCTACTTCTTCCATTTAAGACAACCTAAGCAACATGAGAAATGATGTAACTGGTGTTTCAGGTGGTGTGCATGCACAGCAGCATTAGGCGTCTGAAGAGATAGCAATGGGTCAGTTATTACTGCAAAGAGACACCCTCATCACAAGTTGGCGGGATTCAGATGTAAATTGTAAATTGATACTTGTATAGCGCACTACTCACCCGCAAGGGTCTCAAGGCGCGTGTACGAATACCGATGTGGAACCCATCCTGGCTTTCCCTGTGAGGCGTCCACTCCTGGGCACTCCCAAGGTGGAGGCCAGGCATCCTTAGCGTTGTGGGGGCCGTTGTGGAGATTAAGCAAGCTATTGCCCAGAGTTGCAGAGTGGGACTCCATGATTGGAATAGGCACCGAGGCGAGAATTATCAGGTCCGTGGAATTTTTGAGCCCAAGACCCGCCGAGGCGGGGAATTGAACCCTGGTCCCGGGCTAGACCTCTGCATCAGGGTCTGCTGCTCTAACCATTGAGCCACACTTCTCCACAGTAGTGTAGTGATGCTAGAGGGGGAGTCATCAAAGGGGATTCAACTCCTGGCAAATTGCAATGAGGGTCAGCGTGGTGTGAAACACATTGGTAAAAAATTGAAAAGCATTGCACATTATTTAGAGCCATAATATAATAAAAGGTGCCAGAAATAGCCTAGTGCAAACACAATTGTGTGCATCCGTAAAGGGCACAGCTGGGTGATTGCTACTATGCAGTTGAACTTTTTTTTAAAGTATATTTTGAAGCAGGCTTAATACCTGTGCTACTGACAACACAGCTCTGCTACAACGAGCAGTGATTGCCTCTCTCCATTCCGAGCTGTGATTCCTGCAACATGCACGTTCATTTGGAGAAATTCCAATTTAAATGTAAGTGCAACTGCATGCAAACCGGCTCACGGCTGTGCCTAATGTGGGCGCACAGCTTCACCATACAGTCCTTCGGGCATTTTGCACCCGTGTTTGAGCTTAGTGTTAACTTATGATGAATAACGTTAGGATTTGTTTTTTGCACAGAGCCTGTGCACACAAATAGAGCAAGTTAAATTAGTACTCAAGTCCTAAAGGGTGCATGTGGTAAAATGAATTCAAAGACAATCATCACCCTTTGTAGCACTTGCATAGGGTTACATATAAACTATGAAGCTCAGTATACCATCTGGAAATTGTTGTTACATTATCTTGTTTTAAATATTAATATCAAGAAGGGGAGAATGGTCAGTTTCTAGTTGGGAAGGGGATTCCAGTGATCGGTGCTGGTTATAATCATGTGACACTTGATGCTCTGCTTATCGCTCCTAGGTCATGGATGGAGAGTACTGCAAAGGTGGACATATAGACATGACTTGGATGAGAAGGGGTGGTGGGATTAAAAGATCTGGGCGGCGAGGTCTACCATGGATCGAGAACTTTCTGTGGTAGGGTTCTTTTCTTCTGTAGATCCTGGTCTGTTGGACCTGCTTATGCCCTAGGATTGCGGCACTGAGAATCACATCTGTTAGAGGGGGATTACTAGTCCTGTGCAGATGCTAGAGGACCCATTGAAGTGCTTTTTAAGTTTTCACCTGCACACAGTGCCAGCTGTCTGGCTGGATAAGATCTATTGTGGTCTTAAGACCTTCACCAGTCATAAAAAATCCATTACTACTCCTACCCGTCTCATACTTAAAAATAAATTATTACACACTTATACCCAACCCATCCCTTCAAATTAAAAACCTCTTACTCCGACCCATCTCTTAAACTTGAGAACCTTACTACTTCCTTCACCCATCCATCCCCGAACCCTAAACATCCCTTACCAACGTTTAATCCTATCCTTTCCTTAAACCTAAAAACCTTAGTCCTATCAAATCCTGAACCTCAAATACCCTTTACCACCCTTTATTCTTACAAATCACTTAAACCCAAAGACTCCTTACAACCTTTTACTCTAATACATCCTTAAACCATGTAAACCCTTACTATCATTTTATCCCTATATCCCTATTCAAGTATCAAACCTTAGTTTTTTAATTGATTACATTTTTTTGAATGTGTGCGTGTGTGTGTGTGTGCGTGCGTGTATATATATATATATATATATATATATATTATATGTTCAACTCCGTGATGTCGCTGCAGCAGTCAAATCTTTACGCCAGCTTCAGCCAACACAGACATGCACCCAATTCTTCGGTGCAAAGTTAATCTTTATTGCGTGCTATCTTGTCACCATAACGTTTCAGCTCCGAGGAGCCTTGATCACATGACAACGCGATCTTGTGGAAACACCATTTTTAAAGTGACCTGTGCAATCCAAGTAGTACAATTGTCGGAATGGATATAAAAAACAGATTCAACTATCTGTTCGGCATGTAAACAGCAATAATTATATTTGGTCTGTACGTTAGTTATATATGCAATAAATTACAAATACGTCTCTAGGTATACATTAAAATTGATATTTACAATTCACTGCATTTTCAAAATTTGTGGTAACACAATTATCACATTGTGCAAAATTACACCAAATAAATACATAATTTCAAATGGTAAAATACTGTGTAAACCTAATATCAATGCGTTTAGGTAACCCCAGTATGTTTTAAAGTGACTCGTGCAAAAATCTCGCCAATGTGCAAAATATCGCAATTGTAAACATTGACTCATCACAGCCACTATTCACTAGCATGTTAAGTTCGTGGATTTTCTGTTACCTCAAAAAGCAGCTTAGATAGTGGAGAGACTAAAAGTGTTTTTGGATCATTTGAGTGGTGAAAAACCAAGACAGAACATAATATATACACATAATGTGTGATTTTCATTCTAAATATAACCCAATGATTTCTCCCTGCTTATTGTAAATTACCTTAGTGGGTTGTTAAAACTCTGAGTACTCAAAGTTGAACCAAATAATATAGAACCCAATGATGGATAAAATATGCATCCCAAACTAGGGAACCATCACTTACTGAGACGGTATGGTATACGATTGGCAGATTCTAATTTGCTATGTATCCTCAGTCCTATATATAGAAGTAGGGAGAATGGGAAGAGGTCATGATGTCCACCAATTATAAAACCAGTTTTTCAAATCCTGGTATATCATAATTGCATATTCGTAGACCGGTGTAGTATTACGGGATAAATCCCCTTATTTCAAGTCAAATCCTTCACGGACTGTAAATAATACCTATTGTGCAAAAAACTGCATGTCACACCCGTGACCAAGGCGAGAGCTTCACCAAAACGCGTTGGGGTTTTTGTTTCATTGCCCGTTTCACATGCTGCAATGAACTAATAAATCTTTCTTGTACCGTGCATTGGAGATTGGATTGGTCTTTAACTTTCGGAGTAGAGTGCATCTGCGTAGTTGATGCTGCGCTCTGTGAAACAGAATATATATATATATATATCCGAAGAGAAACTCCTGCTACATCCAAACCAAGGCGGCGGCGAAGAAGGAGGCTCAGACCCCTCGGCTCTTCAGGCAAGATGGTTCTTTATTTCACCACAACCCACGCACAATGCATTTCGGGCTACAAGAGCCCTTGTTCACATGCAGTTTGGTACTGCGCCATTATTTTTTATATGTGCCAATCGAGTGTTAGGTAAACACCCACTTTCACTTATTCAGGTCACATGCCCATAAAAATACACAACAGACTTGCTGCGAAAATTTTCCTCTTACCCGGAAAATATACATGTAATGCCAAAATTTGAATTTTCATGTCAGTACATTTAAATAGTAAATATACATAAACTAATAAATAAAAGCTATACATGTATAAATACATGAATACCATTATTTTCTCCAAATAAAATATACAGGATTGATCCATCTTGTTATTTGTTGAAGGCATACTTATAAGCAACAAATGACTCTCTGGATAAATCCACATATGATTTCAGAATAAAGTGCATAAGTGAATACTCAAATTTAAAGTGCAGATTTTCTTCAATGTGCAATATGATGCATAACTGTGCAAAACAAGCAAATATAAATATAAAGTGCATGCAGTACTATTTACAAAAAGACCAATATTAGTATAATTCCATAGTAAACATGTATTAATATTGTCAACAGTGAAATTCCATCTGGGAAGATACTATTAAAATTCATATTAAATAAATAATTGCTTGGTAAAACCTCATTATACCTAAAAACAGGTCTTAAAAAGTTTTTTTTTAAAAAGGGAATTTTATGTGATGTTTTGTATATAATTATAGCAGCAGATATTTTTAAGCCAAAGCACATTACCAAAATAAAGCCAAGCATCCTATATGAACGCAGTTTATAAAAAAATTGTACATGTCCTCTGTGTTGTTCAGACGCTGCGGCCACTTTCTATCAAGTTCAAGGATGAACTTTGTTTCTAGCTGTCTAAGCTGACGTTCCCTATTACCCCCTCTTTTTGCTTTTGGTATAGCACTAATCACATAATAGGTTAGACAATTAATATCATTTGCATGACATCTTTTAAAATGTCGTGCCACAGGGTAAGCTAGATCACTGTGTAGGATGGCTCTGATATGCTGCAATATTCGTACTACCGATGTAGTTAAGGCCACAGGTGCACGTGAGGACATATACAACATATTCTGTTTTGCAATTATAGCTACCCTTGATGGAAACTGGAGAAGCATCAAAGGGAGTGCAATAACTAGTTTTATTGCAGCCAAACTTACATGCTCTGCATGTAGTGCACCTTCTAAACCCTCTAGTAGGTTGTAGCCATGTAGCTGCTTTGCGTGTTTCAGGCGAGTTTTTGTCAAGATCTATAGCCATAGACCTCCCTTTTCTAAACGTAATAGTTGGTGTCATGGCCAACTGATTACGAAAAATGCTGTCAGTTAACACTATTGGCCAGTGTTTCTGAATAATGGCTCTAACTTTCCTCTCCTGCTTACAGAAAGTTGTAATTAGTCTCGGGGTGTCGCTGCTGTTAGACATAGTAATGGAAGCGGATACTAATTCATTACTTTCACTTTGGAAGAGGGTATGTCTAGGTCTTTTACCAGCTTTATCAATACCCTCTCCAATAATTTTGTCGCTATAGCCTCGTGATCTTAACCTTTCCCGCATCTCATGTTGGCATCTTACAAAATCTTCCTCATCACTGCAGATACGATTCAATTTGAGGATTTCTCCATATGGTATGCTCGCTATTAAGTGTCTGGGATGGAACTGTTGGCATGCAACGTAATGTTACCAGACGTAGGCTTTCTATAAAGAGTACTTTCGAGTTTACCATTTTTGACATGAAACCTCACGTCAGGAAATTCAATTTGTGTTTTGTGGATATGGGAGGTAAACCTCAAATTCATGGAGTTATTGTTAATATCAGCAATGAATTCTTGAGCCTCAGTTTCATTACCTCGCCATAACATAAACACATCATCAATGTATCTGAAGTATGCAGCAAAGTGTTTTGTAAAAGGCACCAAGCGTCTGCATTTGAGGACCTGTTCCTCCCACCTGCCAACATGCAGGCAGGCATAGCTGGGGGAGAAACAGGCCCCCATAGCGACTCCCCTCTGCTGTTTGAAGATCTCATTGTTGAAGAGAAAAAAGTTAGTGTTGAGACACCATTTGATGAGCTCAACAGCAACTTTATTATGTTCATAGTATATATATATTATGCACCAAAGAGTCCACCAGGAACATAACCGGAGCACTATTGCGGGTTCAAAGTTCATTTTATTTGCACTGGGCATGACAAGTTTCGGCATCCAGCCTTTCTCAAATGCCCCTTGTATAACAATTCATTTATGTGCAGGTGGTTAAATACTCTGATTGGTTCCCCTGCAGTGGAAATAAATAAACGTAATGATTGAAGTATGGTGAAGTCTCTCTGCTGCCGAACATTGTTGGCCAGTGATCAAGGGCGTGGAAGCCCGAAACGCGTATGGCCTGTTCACTGCAGTTGAATAAAGAATGAAATCTGCTGCTGAGTGCGTCCTCTTCGAGAGTTTAAGTTTAAGATTATTATTATGCATGATTAATTAAAACCGTTGCATACAGCACATTTAGCAATAAAATCAAATCGAATCACATAGCGTTAATACAATAAAAGGTAAAAAAGTTTCAAATGAAACGCTTTTATGAGTCCATAAAACTTTTAAGAATAATGTCAAAAGTGCATATGTCCCTAACACAGTCAGCACTGAGTCTATTAAATGGCAGCTCAATATGAATTTCTTTTTTTAAACTGGCGAGAAGTTCCGTTGCAACAAATAAGAGTACCTGTAGCCACTGTTTTTTAGCATCCAGGTTCCGTTGTGAGAGGCCGGTGTCACAAGGTGGCTCAAACAGTGCCCAAAGGTGTAACTATTGCAGATTAAGTTTTCAGATTTGTTGCTGTCAAAGCAAACATTTTTATGAGGCGGCAGTTTAGCTGTACTATAGATGGATTGAAGCACAGCATAACTGCCTGCCTACAAGACCTGACACCATGCTGATTGAAGAATGGCTTTAGTAACCTTTTCCATAGGTCTTTTAGCTTCTCTCAGATGCATATGATGTGAATAAGGTTCTCCATGCTGCTGGCACACAAACGAGAGGGCTGGTCTCCACCCCTTCTTTCCCAAGGTGGCAGAAGCAAGTTGATTACTCCGACCCCCAGGCGGAGCCTAAAGAATCTTTCCATGGTCGCAATCTTTATACCTGCCTTGAGATAGGGTTGGGGTTTGAGGACATCAAGTTGTTAAGCACAGCCCAACCATGAGCTCGATGGGCTAGGGCATTCTTGTCCTCTATGAATGATATTATTCTTGTTGACTTGGTTACACATTTTTTTAAAGGTAAGTTGCCCATCGGAGTGTTCCATGCGTCTGTCAAGCCTAGTGTGTTAATGGACTCTTGAAGGTACACGTTGGCGGACAGCTTTACAGAGTGTGAGAGCTCTACCAGAGATGGTTGTTCAAAGACCCCACATCAGCACCTCTTATTTTAGGCCAGCTTTTTGCAAAAGTCCCCATTCTTTCTGTCACCTGGTTTTGGAGGCCAAATGCCAGCCTGATTTGAGCCGGTGAAACATATTTGGGAAGCTGGAAGATCGCTCGATAGGCTGTTGCTATTGTGCTATCGAGAGTTACAGCGTCTGTGCCCATCAGTGATTCGCTGCCATAATTGAGTGTAGGCTGCAATTTTGCTCGCAAGACTTTTAAAAAAGGATCGAGCGTAAGATCTGGCAACAGCTTCTTTAAAAGTTTTAATGCTAAGTAAGTCATAGCTCCCTTCCTTCGCAGAGACTCTAGCTGAGGCTTAAAAGAGTTCTTGTGGTCTAGGAGCACGCCCAGATATTTATAATGTGCTATTTGATCAAGGCGTTTGCTGGCCAAGTAGCCTTCTTGTGGTAGTTTACTGCCAAGATTTTTGATTTTTTGAAGTTAATTTCTAAGGCGTTCTGTTGCGAGAATTTGAAGTTTGCGTCAAGAAGGTGCTGGAGGCCGACAGGAGTCCTACTAATCAGAACTAAATCATCGGCATATAGCAAATTTGTCAATGTCATGCCCCCTAGCTATGGAGCATGTGAATGGCAACTATCCAGTTCCCAGGGTAAGTCTTCTTCGAGAGGTCAAACCTGTGTTTCTGCATATATACGGCTGGTCCAGCTGTGAAGACCGGACCGCTGCAAGAACAGAGCGGTTCTGCAGTGGCATGGATTAAGCCACAAGCCGAAGCGGCAGAGAGGTGTAAAATTCTGCAGTGAGCTGGCTGAATGGAACTTTAAAAAACCCACTGGGGTATTGATATGGGACATTTTTATATGTTTGGCAGCGAATCCACTTGGATATTATTGCTGGACTTCACTTACCAGCATTTATTTGATACTCACCTGAGGCCACTTGGGGGTGGACATGTTTATTTAAATGTACTGATTGAAGTATGGTGAAGTCTCTCTGCAGCTGAACATTGTTGGCCAGTGATCAAGGGCGTGGAAGCCCAAAACGCGTATGGCCTGATTTTGATTTTGGCCATGAGCACTTCATTGCCGTTGAATAAACGATGACATCTGCTGCTGAGTGCCTCTTCTTCGAGAGGGCAAACCTGTGTTTTTGCATTATACGGCTGGCCCAGCCGTGAAGACTGCACCACTGAAAGAACAGTGCGGTTCAGCCATGGCATGGATTAAGCCACGAGTGGACGCGGCAGAGTGGTGTAACATTCTGCAGTGAGCTGGCTGGATGGAACTTCCCACTGGGGTAATGATATGGGACATTTTTATATGTTTGGCAGCGAATAGACTTAGATATTTTTGTTAGACTTCACTTACCAGCATGCATTTGATACTCAACTGAGCCAAATTGGGGGCGGACAGGTTTATTTAAATGTTATGATTGTAGTAGGGTGAAGTATCTCTGCTGACGCACATACATTGTTGGCCAGTGATCAAGGGCGTGGAAGCCCGAAACGCGTATGGCCTGTTTTTGATTTTGTTTTTGGCCATGAGCAGTTCATTGCAGTTGATTAAACGATTGAATCTGCTGCTGAGTGCGTCTTCTTCGAGAGGGCAAACTCCAGCATGCAATTTCAAACAGACAGACACAGACACTGCAATTCCAGTCTTTTGGTAAGGTTGTACTTTATTCAAGTGCTGTTACGCGTTTCGGCAGGGTCCCCTGCCTTGTTCACACAAGGAGCTCCACTACTACATTTTATTTATGTCAGCAGGTACGGCCACATGATATCATAGACATAAACAACACATTTCAAATATCGCTTTTCACTGGTTGCTTTCTTCTTTACTTTAACATGTATCATTTCAGTTGACTAACTTTTATATTTCAATAAGTAAACATTTTATCATTTTTACATTTATTTTCTGGTTTTCAACCTACACATTTTGTGTGTCCACAAGTGACAGTAATTAATGTGCTACCTATATTAAAACCCACAAGTGTTTCAGGGCTTTCATTAAATGTGCACAATCCGTCTGCCCCATTAAAGCTATCTCATGGTTGCACTCACATTGTGGTATGTTTGCACTGGGTCTGGGCTCATGTGTCTCCATGGGTTAATATTTATTGCAAATGCATATTATGTATGGATGTTTTGGCAATAGCACTAAATAAATAGATCAATCATATATTCCTTGTTTGTAACAAGGCCACCAAATACAGTGCGCTCTACACTATGTATATCAATGGGCATTGGTTTATAAAGTGCCTGGTGCATGAAATATTTTCTTAGTAGTATATTATACATAGTTGACACAAATAATCTCGCATTAAAATGCAAGTGCAGATCAATCTGTCTTTGGATTTCAAGACCATGAAGTGCAAGTGCATCTTTACAAAGTTCCCCTGTTGTGCGATGTGCAAATATTTTGAACACAATAATCATTGGAGCATCGGTTAGAGTACAAAACATATAATGCACTGCTGTCTGATCATGACTGTCTGTAGGCAAGTGCCCTGTGTTCTCTAACGCACTTCCATATGGGTGTCGTTGCACAGAGTACGTGCACCTTCAGTATATAAATTGATCTATGTCCTCAACAACATTT
Source organism: Lissotriton vulgaris (assembly GCF_964263255.1). Taxonomy (NCBI): domain Eukaryota; kingdom Metazoa; phylum Chordata; class Amphibia; order Caudata; family Salamandridae; genus Lissotriton; species Lissotriton vulgaris. The sequence goes on from NC_141693.1 coordinate 441,260,274, forward strand.
TTTGCTCAACCCCCACGAGTATTTCAGACTTTTATGGCTTTTCTATTGGCTGATTTGGTGTCTCCTTCAGTCTCTTTTGTAAACACATGAGGGACTATTTTAGAGTCAGCTAGTAGCACTGGAAAGTTAGCGCCGACAAAAGTATCGAAACAAGCATTTACAATGCAATAGGTCTCGCTTTCACGGCAAATTTGAGCTATTGACATTGCAAATAAAAATACCTTTTATTATTGTTTTCGTTTAAAAAACATGAATAAAAGGCATTTTCATTTACAATGCCAATAGCCTATTGCATTGCAAATGCTTGTTTTATATTTTCTTGTGGCAAAGGACTTTTGTAGTGCCTTCTGTGAACCGAGTCACCTCTGGGCGCTCTGGAGTGAAGACTGTGGAAGTTTCTGACGATGCCAGGCAGTGGGTCATAAAGGTGCTCGGTCTACTCGCTCATCCAATCCTTGGCCTCTCGGCAGACCACACAGTACTATGATCACTTATGTGCGGATTGTACTCACTGTTTTATAGGAAAGTGTGTGCGCGGGAGGCACACACAGATGGTGAAACGTCGGAGAAGGAGATATTTTCAGAACTGACACTTTCAGCTCTAAATATTCACAACAAAATCATTGTTACTCATTTATGATACAGTTAACAAGCATTTGCAAATTCAATGTTTAGCTTGTTTTAAGCATATGTTCGTTATTGTGCGGTGTATCTGCACGCAATATTGAAGAAATCAGAGAGGCCCCCAAATACTTGTCAGGAGATACCTGTCTGAAGAACGGTGCTTTATTTTGTATCTTTTAGCTATTCCATTAATTGCACAAGCCACGCCCCTTTTAAAGAAATTTCTAGGTGCACTTGTTTAAACACTCCTATATGGAGACCTCACCCCACCCATTTTTTCATCGCACTTAAAGCCCCTGGCGGTGTGCCAAGGAACCCCTTAAGGAAACCTTAGTCACCTTAAACTCTGTCCCCAAACATCGCTGATTTAGAAAGGGCTTGGAGGCGTGTGGTTCATGGGACTGGAGCCCTCCCTCGCCAGGCTGTGAGCTCCCTGCCGCGGGGGGGGGCAGGGGCGGCAGGCAAACACTAACAGTGCTACGACACAGGGAAACAAGTCAGTGAAAACTCTGTAATTGAAGACCTGGCGGGCGGTGCCCTCCCCAAGAGTAAAAGCCGGACAGGTGTTTAAAAAACAGTGCGTTCATTTAGTTAATGTTTAGATCATAAAAACCACTTGTAACCTTCATCTGGTGCACACAAGCGTGCCTCTCGTTCGTTGTGCCAAGAAGTATGTGACCCCTAGGTGCTTGTGTCTGGCTGCACTAGTGAAAGTGTGCACACAGCTGGTCTGTAGTCACTGCGCACTAGGATGTGAAACGGAAGCCATGTGTGCTCTGCAGCGCCTTGTGCTGCCTTCTCTCTGGAGGCCGTATGCTGCCTGCCTCCATAGGCCCCTTATCTCCGGGGGGGGCAGGAGCCGGCCACCCCTCCCCGCTTTCACCGCAGGGGCTGGCAGCTGGCTCCACTTGCACAAGCGCAGTAATCAATACACCCCACACTTTGTTCCAATTAAAAATCGATGGCATCCAGTGTTCTGCATATTGTAGGAACTAACACAGTGGTCTGAAACAGACCCCGTTAACCTTAGGGAGACTGTAGTTTGTGTTGCTAGCGTCCGGGGCGGCAGGCAAACACAGACGATGCTACAGCACAGGGACACGAGTCAGTGAAAACTCTGTAACGAAAGACCTGGCTGGGGCGGTGCCCTCCCCAAGAGTGAAAGCCTGACTGGTGTTCAAAAAACAGTGGGACGGGTTAATTTATTTAATGTTTGGATCATAACAACCACTTGTAACCTTCATCTGGTGCACACAAGCGTGCCTCTCGTTCGTTGTTCCAAGAAGTACGTGAGCTCTAGGTGCTTGTGTCTGGCTGCACTAGTGAACTGTGTGCACACAGCAGGTCTGTAGACACTGCGCACTAGGATGTGAAACGGATGCCATGTGTGCTCTGCGGCCCCTTGTGCTGTGTGCTGCCTTCCTCCGTAGGCCCCTTATCTCCGGGGGGGGGGGGGGGCAGGTGTCAGCCAAGCCGCCCGCCCCCGCCCCTCCCTGCTTCCACTGCAGGGGCTGGCTGCTGGCTCCACTTTCACGAGCGCAGTAATCGATACACTGCACACTTTGTTCCAATTGAAAATCGATGGCATCTAGTGTTCTGCAACATGGAGTAACTAACACAGCGGTCTGAAACAGACCCGTTAACCCTTGGGAGACTGTAGTGTATGTTGCTAGCACCCCCAAACCTCCCCGCCGCCTCCATCTGACACCACCTGGAGAGGAGGTATCTGTGTTGGGAATCTCCAGGCCTGCGGTATTGCCTGCTGCTGGCACTGTGGGAGCTGCACTGGGAGAAGATTAAGTGATTTGCACAGAACCACAGGAGGGTGAACCGGTTCCGGGACTCGAACGTTCTTTTCCAACATTACTGCGGGTGCAGAGATGGGAAACTGTGGGAACGCGAAGAGTAAAGAAAGTGAAAGCGCGTGCGGTTATTACTTGAAACGCCTGGGGAAATCAAAGCAGCGTGTGCATATGTCATGTCCAGGTGCGTGAGGAGTAAAGAAATTGAAAGCACAAGCTGTTTTTACAGGAAACGCCTGGGGAAAGCAAAGCAGCGCGTGCATATGTCATGTCCAGGCGTGTGAAGAGTAAAGAAAGTGAAAGCTGGCGTTGTTATTACAGGAAACGCCCGGGGAAAGCAAAGCAGCGCGTGCATATGTCATGTCCATGCGTGTGAAGAGTAAAGAAAGTGAAAGCGCGAGCTGAATTACAGGAAACGCCCGGGGAAAGCAAAGCAGCGCATGCATATGTCATGTCCAGGCATGTGAAGAGTAAAGTAAGTGAAAGCACGAGCTGTTATTACAGGAAACGCCTGGGGAAAGCAAAGCAGCACGTGCATATGTCATATCTAGGCACGTTCACAACAAAGATGGCGTTGGGCTGTCCACATGCGCGTGCATGTTTTTGTCCGTACTCATGCATGTTTAGCTTTGTGAATGGCGAGAGCAGCCATCTTTGTCCAACTGTACGCGTGCATTCAGCTTTGGCGGAATCGATCGCAAAAGGCTCTCACATGGCGAGTGTAGCGCATGCGCGCTGCTAACGCCAGGCGAAACCTAAAAATGTATATTGAGGAAAAGAAAGCAACCCTTTTTAGGTTTCACACGAGACATTTGTTTCCATACAGGGACCTTAGAGCCCGCCAATTATTTACCATTCGTTGGTTCGTTGTCAGTCTTATTTACTGGGTCTCGTTTGGTAAAGCATGCTTGCTCGTTTTCCTGTTGCATCACCGCTCACTTCAAGTGTTTGTTCCAATGTACTTTTCACCCTCTCCCCATCTACTCTTTGGTGCAGCATAATAACACCTGCAAGCCACAGACGCTAATGTCACTTTTACTAATGATTTCAAAATAAATTAATGGCATCGATATTAATTATTCAGTCATTTAGTTTGTAGCAAAATGCTTTTTTTGGCACCCGTTTCATTATTTATATGATGGCTTGGGCAGGATTAAAATGTTTTATGCAAAAAAAAAAAAAAAGGGGTGAGTTTTTATTTGGTGTATGTTTGCACCATTATGGGTTTGATAGAACATTCTAGCTTGAAAAAATATTATACTGTAAAATGCTTTTTTCCTTGTTTTGCCGCTCCTAATGCGCTTCCTCTTGAACCTTAATGTGTACGCTGTAAAAAAGATTACCATACTATACAGTGACGGACCATACCATATACAATAGCAGGCTATACAATACCATACTATACAATCTAATTCCACACCCTACCATACGACAGACCGTACCATACAATGAAAGGTCACACCATACCTTTTAATGACAGACCATACCATACTTGTACAATGACAGGCCATATCATACTATACAATGGCAGGCTATATCATATATACTTTAAAATGGCAGGCCGTACCATATAATACAAAACAATGCAATCACAGGCCATACCATAATATATATATATATACACACAACAGGCCAGACCATACTATACGATGTTGTACAATGACAGGCCATACCCTTTAATACTATAACAGACCATAGCATGATAGACCATACTATAGAATGACAGATTTACTACACTTAAATTTACAGTGCATACTATAACATAAAATACGAAAGGCCACACCATAATAAACTATAGAATGTCAGGCTATGCCATACCATCCTATGCAATACGAAAAACCATACTATACTATCCAATGACAGTCCATACCATACAATGAGGGGCCATACAATCATATTGCTTTATATATTTATTATATCATGACATAATGCGTAATGCTTTTGTGAAAAAATACTGCAGTTTCAGTAGCCCATTAAGCAAGTTCTTCATGGTGGCTGAGGTTGATAAGAAATGTGTGGGCCATGCATGTTATGTTAAGATTTACTTTTTATCTTGTTGCCATAGGTCTGGAGGATGTTTCCACCGAAAACTGTTCAGAGTAATAAAATGAATTAGCTCAATTTATTGAAACTGAAGGGCAAATGATATCCACTTATTGACTGCAGATACATATACATTGCACAACAGCTTAGATAACTCGGATTCTGTTTTTTGTTTCACAGGCCGTGACAAGCTGACGTATGAATAACACCCTTTTATAATAATGAAAAATCATCACCTTCTGTTTACAACTCATACCGACTACTTCAAGTTAACCTGATAACGTGGCTCATTGAAATACGATGGTTCAAAATGACATACGGGAAAAACTTCACATCATTTTGTAATGTTTGTGGTTGTGCAACTTCCATGCCCATTCTTACAGTTCATCCTCAGCAGGCATGGTAATATCAACATTCTCGAATCCAATGGAATTATTTTAAATAACCAGTTTGCATGATGACAAATGTTGGATACAAAAAATAATAAGATTGTATTTTGAAATAAAAAAAAGTAAACTCTCAGTACATGCCACCACCGAAATACGCACAAATAAACTTAAACACCTAATTTTAAAGTACTATTTGCATACAATTTTATAAATATGCATCAGGAGATAGCATCCAAGCTAAGAAAAAACCCAAAAGAAATTAAGAAATTTAGGTGAATAGTTTGAAACACCGAGGGGCTAATTACATCGGGTCGGAGTACCGCATGGCAACTGCAGTGGTCAGGAGACCACCCGAGAAGCAGGTGGCAGTCTGACCGCCACATTAAAATATGACTGCCATGCTAGCAGTTTGAAAGTGCTTCTTATCACTGCGTTTTGTGCTGTGGCCAAGGAAAAGAGTCACAGCACAAGCCACCAAGATAGGGAGCACCTCCATGTACGACATGGTGTATTCGGTGCATGGAGATGAAACTGGTTTGATTTATCTTCTTTTAATGTAGTCAACTTCAAATATAATTGAGTTTTATTTTCGAGTTGTGTTCTTGATACTACCTTTTTTTTAGAAAGCATAGTGAATTAAGAAACATACAAAACTCTCTACTTAGGGTTTTATCTCTATTGTGTACAACTACAGGCTATACTGGCAGGTGTAAATGTGGAAAATGAATTTCAATACTGATATACCCACTTAAACACTGCATAACGCCAAATGCTTGTTATGAAGCAGATAAACTGCTTAACCTCTTAACTGGCACATAAAACCGATTATGACACATTTGAGAGAAAATATGACAAATGTGAACCAACTGTGCTAACTATACATTACAGAAAACATGATAAAATCTTGAAGACTTAGTTACTGCAACGTAAAAGCATGCAGACAAAAGTAAATTAGATGAATTATTCCTTTGAATAACATAGTTTGTACTGTATTAACTGGTACTGGAGAATATTTTCAAAGTATAATAGAGGTAATGTTAAGTGATAAATCATATGGTCTGACCACTTGTGAAGCACTAATGTAATCTGGAGGATATTACGTGTCATTTAGGACTCATTCTAAACTCCAAATTTGCATAAGTGAAATTGTGCCCCAAGTGAGAAAGGAGAGAAAGGTGATGTACGTATATACTAATACCAAAGGCTCTGAAACTTTTAGGGAATAATCTTCATACATGTACTAATGTGAATTACTAGAAACAATAATAATAATTTAAGTTTTGAATAATTTTACACGTTGGTACTTTTAAAATGCAGTAGTATGTCATACGTGTTAATTACAATGAACCTAAAATGCTTCATGAGTGCAAATATGTTGAAAGAAATATATATAATCCCAAGGTTATGAATGGAATGTATATTTTTTATAATTTTATATTCGGTCTATTGAGTCAAATTCAATTTAGGCCTGCATTATCCTTGCTTGCTTGATCCTGTTCTCATGGAAAGGCTCCGTAAATTTACAATGTGAAGGCAAACTATGTTTCATTGAGAGAGTTCCCATTTACATACGAGGACTGTTCCAAACAACTTTGCTACTTTGAGACATCATGAGAAACTGTCCTCTTGAACTCATTCGTGTGCTTTTGCAAAAGGACAATTGTTTGGAAGTTTTACATACTAGATGGATCGACAGCTTCCGTGATGATCTCCTCCTATTTGCCATAATATGCGTCTTCTTTATACTGCATGACAATCACCCTATATGAACTGACCAATGGACTGAGTGGTCTGACCAGATGAGGTGACCCAGGAGGTGCCACCTCTGAACTTTAGGATTATTTTATACATTGATGTGATGGAAAAGGAAATACATGTTCTTTCTTGCGGAATGAGAGAGCCATTGTTCGCTTCTTTTTACTTTTTGGAATTGCCTGGCAGACTCTTGATTTTTCCATTGGCTGACGCATAAGCTGTGTGCTCTATTCTCTGACTTCTTTCCCGCATGGGAGAGTACCTTTGAGCTGTTATGATTCAAGTTCCATCCTGAACTTTTCTAGAGCTTTGCTCATTATTGGCAATCAAAGAAATTGATTTGATTATCCTACACTCTTAAATGCCTGCAACTGATGTATTCACTTCTTTTAGAATCTTGATAAACTTAACTTTAACTAAATCCTGTTTCCGTCTCTCCATGATTTGTCTCCAATAATTGATTGTACATTGCAAATGGGGTATTAATGAGGGATGGGCATTCTGATAGAAGATTGCAAAGAAAATGGGCCTAGTGGCGCTAAAACACTTGAAAAGTGTGACGTGTTAGTCATTCTTGAAATCAATCAATTGCCTAGAGAAGCCTGGCCATCCCAATGTATGACGAGGAATGCTCATCCACCATTTCTCTACCACTCACCCTCTATACCTGATGCGCTGCTGTCATTCTACCAACATGTACTTTACGTAAAAGGTAATCTACAGAACTGAAAACCTTCAAAATGTTAATTACATTAGCATGACTTCCTTCCCATGTAATAGAACAACTTATTCCCCAAATTCCTCAAAATTAGTGTAAAGCTAAATTATTTTCTATGTAAATCTATCCTAACTCATTTCGGAGGAGTGAGCAAGAATGACAGCCTCACCTGTGAAAGGCTGTTAAAGGATGTGAGAATCAATGAAAAAGTATGGTTGGTTTGTGGCTAGATTAAAAGATTAAAGTCACTCACGTCAGGCCTAATATCGAATAGGCCAGTAAGCTCACAGCAAACCTATAGTCATTTGAGAGGTATGTATTGCGAGAGAAAGCACCACTCGAGGCAGTATCTTGTGGAAACAGGTACTCCAAGTTTATTCGTAATACAGCTTAGCATCAGTCCTACCCGAGGTCAGAGCAGCAACTGACCTACCAGGAATTCTCAACACCATACAATCTAGAAAAGAACATGCATAAAGAAAACATGCAAATACAAGAATGCAGTTGCATCACACAATGCTGCAACTGCATCATTAACATTATGCTTATATATGAAAGAATAAAACAACTGGCATATAGTCTATGTCTGCTGCATCTTGGGCACACGTCTGACAGCCAGCTGGGGCAAGTGTGAATCAGGCGAGTCTGAGGACAGTTTGTTACTGTCCTTGACTCACTGGCTTTCTATAGTACCTACTTTGTTGTACATGTCCCACCTTACTGACGGTACAAGTCCAGTCCAACACACTGTAGTAAGATTTCCTCAAATATCCAATTAATCCAGAAGGAAAAGTTGGAGAATAAAATAATCAATGTATTCTCATCGTAGGACCCACGACTGATCATGTAAGAAACCAGCCTTCAAATGACCACGACATTACACATTCTAGATCACATGATGTCATATAGAATATTAAAGGTCCAACGTTCTTTTAAAGTGAAATATTACAATAAAATAGAAGCAACATACCAACTTACCACACATCCCCCTTTTCATAGGTGAATCAACAATAGCTAAAATATAAAAGTAAAATAAATATAACAATAAATATAACAATAGTAATAATTACTAATGCATGTAATGAATGCAAAGAAAGAAGAAAATAATAATTAAAAAAATTAATTCATGACAATCACGAAAACGGTGTGGTAAAGATCTGACTCTTCCGCTCCCATTCATTCTACCTATGCCATCTCCTTCCCCTTTATGGGACACTAAAGGATTTGACACACGTTGGGAAGAAATAATACTCGAATCCCCATCTCCAGATAATGAAGGAGTTGAAGTGTGAGCAGAAACAGTAGAACGAATAAAGGAATCAGGTTCAGAAATATTATCACCAACACCAAACCAGTCTGAATCAGTGTTGCCATTTACATTAGTATTACAGTCTATTGGTTATTTTGACTAGAGCGTTTTTGTTCCACCAACCATGATCTTGAAGAAGAGCTGCCATACGTAAAACTCTTAGAACACGAACAGGTGATGAAAATTTGGAATGACCTTTAGCAACTTTGAACGTTTTTTTTCATAATAACCCAATCACCAAGCCTTAAAGGTTTGTCAGAAACATGCATGCGGTTATCATAAATAAGTTTGTAAACTTCTTGTTTTTTCTCAAAATATTCTCTGACTTTACTTAAATCCAGAGGAAGTTGAGTAGATTTCTCAAGCAACCATGCAGGATTAAGTTTGGAAGTTGGCATACGACCCCTTAGTAAAAACAAAAGGTGATACAACTGTAGTACTGTGGGGTGTGATGTTATAATTCCAAATTTTGTGAAATAAAAATGAAGGTATGTTTAAACCATTAGCTACAGCTGTTTGAATACCCTCTTTTAACAAACGGTTTGCACGTTCAACATGTCCATTAGAGGATGGACTGCACAATGGAACAAGAATATGTTTAATATCCAACTTACTTAAAAACAAATCAACTTCATGAGAAGTAAAGTGTGACCCATTGTCTGTTATAAGTTCTTCAGGTGTACCTTCAGTGTAAAATAAATGTTGCAAAAATGGCATAACAGAGTTGGCATCAGCATTTTTGACAAAGGCAAAAAAATTTTTTTGAAAAATAGTCAGCAGCAACAATTAAATACCTCTTGTCTGTGCTAAGCGCAGAAAATGGACCAGCAAAATCTAGACCCATTTTTTCCAAGGTCCACTAGGCCATTGAACAGGACAAGGAGGTGAATTGGAAACTTTCCAATGCTTATCTGAGCAAAGGCATTGAGGACACTGGTCAACATGTGTTCTGACTTGATTGTCTATACCGGGCCACCAATAAGTTTGTTTGATTTTGTTAATGGTAGCTGAGGTACCTGGATGTCCCTCATGAGCTAAAAAAATTATAGTGTCTCTAATACCTCTGGGTAGAGCAAACGTATCTTGACGAAGTAAAATGTCATTTGAGAAAGATAACTCAGAAGCAATCTGAGCAAAAGTTTTCTCTTCTTGAGAAAGACTTCTGTCCGAAGGCCATCCATTAATCAAATATTTTTTAACATTTTGTAAGCAATCATCCTCAGCAAAATTGCGAATCCATTCATTTTGTGTAATTTTATAGTTTTGTACAACATCTTCAATTGAGTATACACATTCAAAGTCATCCTCAGGTTTAACATACTCATGAACATGAAGTAATGGAATCCGTGAAAGCCAGTCTGCATGCACATTTTTCCCACCGGGTATGTATTTGATGTCAAAATTAAACTCTTGAAGTCTGGCTAACAATCTAATAAGCTGAGATGATGCTTTGTTTGAAGAACTATCACTGAGCATGTACATTAAAGGTTTATGATCAGTGTACAACAGAAATTTAGTTTCCCAAATATAAGTTTTGAATTTTTCAACAAACCATGTAAATGCTAAAGCTTAACGCCAATAGTACTATAATTAAGCTCAGCAGATGTTAGGGTATGAGACGCAAATGCAATAGTGCTTTCTTGACCATTAACAAACTGACTCAAAACAGCACTGAGTCCTTTAGCACTTGCATCAACAGTTATTATGCTCTGATAGCAGGAGCATTAAGAATTAATTCTTAGACTGAAGTGAACGCATTTTGTGTCTCGATGGTCCATTCAAATTTAGCATGTTTTTTTAATACGTTAAAAAGAGGTTGTACAACTAGAGCATAACCCTGAACAAAGCAAGCGTAGTACTCACTCAGCCAAAGAAATGCTCTTAACCACATCAATGCTACAGCAATTCTCCCTCTGTGCTGAGGAGTCTTTAAACACCATGGATCATGACGAGCTGACACACAAGCAGTGTACTGCATGATGAGCTGAGCTCGTTATGACCATGGAAGGGGATAAGGAATCTTTAAGAAACAACAACAAGGGTTTGGCTTAACCCCTTGGCTGCTAGCCACATTCCCCCGCTGTGCTGGGGGGGGAGGGGGGGCAGGCGCAGCGCCCAGGTGCTCATGACGAGCTCAGCTCGTCATGAGCCACGGTGGTCGTGTGCTCATGACGAGCTCAGCTCGTCATGACCACACCCGTTTCTTTAGAACGTTCGCACAGCAGGGGAATTCTCCTTATCTTCACACCCATCCATACACCCAATCACACTCCACTTATACGTTGCCCACCCTGGTGTCCCTTATTAAAAAACAATTATTGTTTTGGTGAGGCATACAAAGATTCCACATATCACCATCTATATACAAGAACAATATATGTACAAGAACATCAGGCTATCTTAACTATTTCTTGTATTTCAAAAACAATAGGATACAAATGCTTTGAAAACAGATAAGCCTGAACAAAAAAACGGTCTACTGGTTTTGAATCACCCCTAATACGGGGATTCTCCTCAGGACCGAAAATAATTCTGATTAGAAGAGATAAGAACAAATGTCCATGGCCATTTCCTCCTTCAGCATCTAAGAGAAGGCACTATCCCAGGAGGGCTGATTATTCGAAACATCCCAGTTATTTTCACCGAAGACCCGTTGTACAAAAAAGGATACAGCTGCATAGAAACCAAATGCAGTAGAGACCTAATGGTCTTAACAGTGGAGACAGCACAAAGACTATCAAGACAGCAACTAGAAGAAATTGAGGCATTAGAATCAGAAATCAAATCGAATCAATTAATTACAGATTCAAAGCCACTCCTACACAAAGTGGAGAAAGACATTTTAGAATTCAAGGACTACACCATCAATCAAAAGAAAACAAAATTTGAAAAGGACAAGAGGAACTTCTCCTTAGAAAAAGCATACCCCTATCTCCAGCAGGATTTTTCCTCGAAACCAGAGGCCCGGCGCTTCCTCCAGGACAATCAAGGACGCTCGAGGAATAACTTCATTAGTTTTTCCGATACTTCATCCTCTTCAAGTGGAAGTGAAGGTGACAATCCAAATATCAGACAAGGTTTCCCAAAGAGGGGGAACTTCCAGCAAAATTATCAACAGAATCATCAACAAAATTATCAACAACAGAATTACCCACAACCGCAACAATCTTTTTTAGGGAGAGGCCAACAGAGACAAAAACACGTTTCAACGATCAACCGTGGGAGATGTCCACCAGGAGACACAACTACAAAAATTGAATGATTCTCCAGTTTACAATCTATCTAATAAAAATGTAACGGAAATTGAGATGAGTGTGTTGGAGAAAGGTTTAACTTTTGTCCCAACTAAACTAACACATTTTGTGCAGATGAAGGCAGAATTAATCGAATTCTGCAGAAAAATCAATCTTACCACCTTCTTTTCAGAATTCAGAAACAACAGGACTTAGAAAGAAATCCGGCTTCTGTCCACCCTCCTATAAAATCCCACAGGAGGTTATTACTTCCGAAAGAACAGTGTTGTCAGCGATTGCTGACAAAGAGAAATGTAGACAGGTTTTTCTAAAATGTAACTTGACAAAAGATCAGAAAGCAGCTTTACAGAATCTAAAAAATTACAACACCATAACAATCAAGCAGGCCGACAAAGGCGGCTTGATTGTAGTATGGGGTGTACCCCAATATACAGCGGAAGTCAATAAACAACTTACAAACCAAGAGTGGTACAGAAAAATTCCCAAAGACCCCACGTGGGAATTACAAAGAAAACTTTTTGAAGTATTGACATCAGGCCACAAACAAGGCTTCCTTGGTAAAAAAGAATACGAGTTTCTTCAAAATAAGCATCCGATGACACCAATATTCTATGTACTACCTAAAGTACATAAGGATGAAAAACAGCCTCCTGGAAGACCCATAGTCTCGGGGTGTGAGTCCCTTTTCGAGCCAGTCTCCAAATTTGTGGACTTTTTCTTAAAACCTTTTATGTCGGAAGTTCAATCCTTTCTACAAGATACAACAGACTTCTTAAATAAACTCAACCGGATGCCATTTGATGGGAACAAACATTGGCTCGTGAGTATGGATGTGGTCTCCCTTTATACTCAAATCCCACAAGACGAAGGACTAGCAGTGCTAAGATTGTTCCTAGACAGCAGACCAAGGCCGGTTAAAATACCCACTGATTTCATATTGGAATTGGCAAGCATGGCACTGAAAAATATTTTTTTTAAATTCAATGACGAATTTTACTTCCAAATAAAGGGAATAGCCATGGGCTGTCCTTTTGCCCCTGAGTTAGCTATACTATTCATGAGTGCCTATGAAGAGAAATTTGTGTACACAAATAATCCCTTTAAACATTGGATTAGTGGGTGGCTTCTATACATTGACAACGTGTTTTTAATTTGGACTGGCAAAGAACAACAACTCTACGAGTTCCACGAGTGGTTAAATAATAGAACAACTGATATCCAGTTCACCATGACTCACTCAAGACACAAGATGTCCTTCTTGGATGTTGAAATCTATCCATCTGGAGGTGGGCTTGCTACCACCCTGTTCAAGAAAAAATCTGATAGAAATAAGGCACTTCACTTCACAAGCAATCATCCACGGAGCCTAAAGGAGAAATTGCCCTACGGGCAATTTCTCACAATTAGAAGAAATTGTACCTTCAAGGATGAATATATGCATCATGCGAATAACCTGAAGGAGAAATTAACATCACAAGGTTATCCGAAAAAACTTGTCAAACGTGCCCTAAAAAGAGCTTGGTGGACACCACAGGAGTCCCTTTTGACCAAAAAAGAAAAGAACCCACTAGAACGGATCATGTGCGTATCAACTTTCTGCCCCACGTCCAACTGGTTGAAGAAAATAATCAATCAGAATTGGCACCTGGTCAAAAATTTGGATCCGAAGCTAACTGAAGCACCCCTATTTGCATTCAGAAAAGATAAAAGTATTGCGAACCAAATTGTGAGAGCAGCCTTACCCAAACAAAACATTGCAACAATGAGAGATTACGTTGACCTCCCGCCCATCACAGGCCATCATAAATTTGGTACCTGCATCTGCTGCCCACTGACAATAGAAGGGGATTTATTCTCCCACAATGGGATTCATTGGAAACATGTGCAATTTACAAACTGTGAATCTAAATATGTTGTATACGGAATACTGTGCCCATGCAAAAAACTTTATATCGGCAAAACCAATCAAGAAATCCGTCAACGGATTACACAACACAAGTCAAGAATTAAAAGGAACATACAGTCTGCCCCTCTAGTCAATCATTGGAACACGCTTGCCCACACTGAGAAAGATCTCAGATGGACGATAATATCAAAAGTGGAACTTGATGCGAGAGGAAATGACTTGGAGACAAAACTAACAAAAAGAGAAGCAATTCTTATAAAATTCAACACTGCCGTTGATGGCCTTAATGAGCTGTCTGAGATTTTCAATCTGTGAACACTGTCATATGAGTTATGCCATCAGAAATACAGTTAGCATCACAATCATAATTGCTAAATCTGAGCAGTTCCCTTCAATCGCTATATTGGACTCAGGCTGAACACAGCTTTATGTGGTATTCAATGGCCTAGCAAGATTCTCAGGCATTATTTGACCAGCAGACACCTGCACTAAAGTTATTAGCCTTCCATGCTGACATGTAAGTGGCTTTTTGAATTACTAATTTAGTAATTCCGCACGACAACTTTAGCCCGTAATCAGAGTATTGTTTCATGCCCCTCGCGGGCAATGCGCCAATTTTCAGACAATCCGTAGTCGTTTCCACTAAGAAATCTAACAAACTACAAGTCCCAGCATGCCTGCAATATGACGCATATTAACACGTCTCGATTCTGCCGACACACGTGATTCCCCAAGCATTGGGCCGGTACTGCGAACCGCGAGGAGTCATTCGGTTGCCCCTGCGTTTGAAGTAAGGTAAGAGAAACCAGAACCCCAGCGATTCTTTGAAACCAGTCCACATTCGAAGAGGCCAATCAGCTTTATTTCGCATTTTTAAAACGTTTAGTTTCAGTTCTGCTAAAAGTGTAGAATCAATGAGGCGGCGTCTCTTTGTAGCGGATTGTGGCGCATAGCGCTATTTAACATGAAGACGCTAGAGCATTATTTCTAATTCAACAAAACAATGGTCTTGTGCAGACAGTTCTGCTAAGAGTGTAGAATCGAAGAGGTCGGCGTCCTTTTCTGCTGAAATTGCGACGCACTGCGCTAATAAAGATGAAGACGATAGAGCATTTTTTAACTCAACAAACAATGTTCTCTTGCAGACAGGGCATATGCCCCTTTTTCATTCCAAAAACGATTTGTCTACCAAAAGGCTACAACCACAAATAAGAGAGGACAAAAATCAGAAGTTCTCAGGTACACCATCTAGAGTACACATTTTAATGTGGCGATTGAGTTGTGGATTAAGTAGAAAGTCTAAAGTTCACTTTATTCCCACAGCTACAGAACGGCATTGCATTGTACAATACCACACCTGCGATTCCACCGCAAGCAATATAAAAGTAAGACATCTTCCTGATTTCAGCCAGAATTCTTTTAAATATAGAGATTTAGCCCAACAGCCTTCTTACTAGTTTCTTTTCTCTACAGACCTTTACAGTGTTTTCCTGTGTGAACATCAAGGTAAGAGGCCATTATGTGCGGAGTTGAGCAGTGGTTGAGTGGTTACTGTGAGCATGCGAAGTAAGACACGTTTCAATTTTTTGTCTTTCAGAATTATTTTTGGTACTGAGGAGAATCCCCGTATTAGGGGTGATTCGAAACGTGTAGACCGTTTTTTTGTTCAGGCTTATCTGTGTTCAAAGCATTTGTATCCTATTGTTTTTGAAATAAAGGAAATAGTTAAGATGGCCTGATGTTCTTGTACATATATTGTTCTTGTATATAAATGTGTGATATTATGTGGAATCTTTGTATGCCTCACCAAAACAATATTTGTTCTTTAATAAGGGACACCAGGGTGGGCAACGTATGAGTGGAGTGTGATTGGGTGTATGGATGGGTGTGAAGATAAGGAGAATAGGTGAATGATTCTGACACAGTATGGATGATGTTTTTTGATTTCAGAGGTTTTAGAGGTTGAACGGTTTTGAGTGTCTAAAGGGGCTTCCAAAAAAGAAAAAAATCCTTTTTGTTCCTTTAATTATACAAAAAATAAAAAACATATTCTAAAAGAAAGAGAATAGGAATAAAAAAACAAATAAAGTTTTTGATTTTTGTATGAAACGGAAAAAGTGGTTTCTTGAGGGCAATTGCTTTAGTCATTGCTTTTCATTACTTGTACAAATTATTGCTGCAGCACTGGCATTTGTTTCGTTTACTTAAGGAATCTTTGTCATGAGGAGAAGGAGCATTTTTAATAGCATCTAGTAAAGAAGTTTTTTGGTTTAATACCTAAACTTGAAATGTTATGACCTAAATAGTCTACACTTTGAGTGAGAAAGTTGCATTTATTAATATTAAGTTGTACCATGTGTCTCTAAGATACTCAGCACTTTTTTAATAAAACATAATGTTGTTCCAAGGTTTCTGAGTGTACCAGAATATCATCTTGGAAAGCCTGGATACCGGGACAATCAAACATTTTGTCCATTAATCTTTGAAATATACTAGCAGCTGATGCTAATCCAAATGGAAGTCTCTTATACATGTAGACACCAAATGGGGTTACAAACGTAGTAAGAGGTTGTGATTTGGCTGATAAAGAAATCTGGTGATAAGCCAAGCGTAAGTCTTTGGTGAAGAAAAATTTGCTACTGCCTAATTTAGCTAGCATGTCGTGAATTTTAGGCAATGGGTGGGCATCCACCACAATATTACAATTTAGTACTCTTAAGTCCGCACATAAGCGAATATCACCAGAGTGTTTGCGTGCTACAACCGCACCTGAAACCCACTCAGAAGATTCAACAGGACAAATACCTTGTGAACATAATTGATCCAGATGTTTCTTGAGATCGTCCCTGACAGAGAGAGGTACCGGTCGTACTTTTTGAACGACAGGAAACACTTTATCCTTTAATTTAATGTTATGCTCAAAACTTTGAACTAATCCAATATTAGTACTGAACAAATGTTTATGTTCATCAAATAATTTAGGTAACATAGGATCCTGTGATTTGCTCTTATTTACAGATAAATCCGGAAAATCCGAAAGAACCACAGGTTCGGAATGTCCAGGTTTCAATTATATCCCCAAACTAGCTTGGTCTCGCCATTCTAAAATGTCTCTGCCATTCAATGCCAGATATATTTTTGAGTGAATTATTCTATTTTTAAAGTAAATAGTATCAGTAAAGTATCCGACCATGATGATATCATAGTCCCCGAAAGCTTTCGCATTAACATCTGAAGGAGATAATTTTGTGTTAGACCACAAGTTATTAAACGTCTTTTGATCCAAAATAGTTATTGGCGATCATGAATCTGCCATAACTTCAATAGCAATTGGACCAATTAATACATTACAATTAGATCCTTTAACTGTCTTATTATCAAGCAAATTGATATGTATAGATAAAGTAACAACATTAAGGGCATCACAAATTTCATTTTCTGTACAAAGAAGATTAACACTGCTTTTGTTTTTAGGAGCTTTACAAACAGTGAAAAAATGTCCAACCTTTTTTACAATTGTTACACCTTTTGTCTAAGGCAGGACAATTAGGATTATTACTCACATGAAATTTAGACCCGCACCTGTAACAAAAGATGTTAGTTTTGCGTTCAGAGGTTTTCTTATCTTTGAAACGAGTGGTAACAGCATTGACATTGAATTCATTATCAGAAGATAAACACATAACACTAGTGTTGGAATTGACTGTAGAATTTTCAGCTACAATTTTTGACGAAATACCAGCACATTCAATACTTCTTGCAAATACCATAACTTCAGCTAAAGTAGGGTTTTTACATGTTAAAATACGTTCTTGTATTTTTTTGTTATAACAATTTAACACCAACTGATCACGTAATGCAGTGTCCAGGTAGGAACCAAATTCACATTTGGAAGCAAGAACTCGTAAAGTAGCTAAATAGTCTTCAATAGATTCCTCTGGCAACTGTTTGCGTTTGAAGAAAACATGACGTTCAACCATTATAGATGGTTCCTCTTTGTATTGTTTTCCTAGACGAGCCAATGCTTCAGAGAAAACATTCCATGTATTGTCGGAAGATGGAGCTTCAACAACAGGTGAACTATCAAACAGTTGTTGTCCAGCATTACCCAAATGGTTAAATAAAATTGCTCTGTTCCTGGAGGGAGAATATTCCAGTGCATCAATTGCTTCCAAATAGTTTGTAAAAATTCTTAACCATTTATGCCATGGAGTGGGAGGCTTTCCTGCAACTTCCATAAAGAAGGGTGGCGAAATAATATTGTTAGTGTTGGCCATAGTAAATGAATAGAAAATAAAATGCACAAAATATATATAATCCAAGTGATGTGACCGGAATTGTAGATTAGTGAAGTGAGCGATGAATTGATTTGCCGGATAACGATGTTTCAAATGATAGTTTGTATTAGTGAAGAAAAGAGCACATTACTGTTTGTTGTGCAATGCATAGAAAAGCAAAGAAACTTTCCCAAAGTTAAGAGAAGGCCACCGAAACATACACTACGTGAGCACGTTGATTACGTGATAACCATCGATTCTATCAGCATAGAGACGAGGAAAGTCCACCGGAACAGTTCTTCATCATTTGGACATCAGGAAACAGCATGCGCATGGAACAAAGGCGCAGTTCAAGAAACAACAACGGTGCGCAGAGTGACAAACGGTAAGGAGCATCGGAGTTTGTTGAAAGATGTAAAAAGAAGCTCAATTTACCAACAGATATATAGAATAGAGATTTTGCAAAAATAGCAAATTACTCACAACTCCACCGTGTAAATCGTCACTCGCGTTTGTAATAAAGAATATTAATCCATGGATGATCATGTTTTGACGGTGGGTCAATCCAATCACGAACAAAATTAACAAAGGGTTCAGAAGTCAAATCGTCGCCAAATTATGTAGTAAGAATTCCTCAAATATCCAATAAATCCAGAAGACAAAGTTGGAGAGTAAAATAATCAATTTATTCTCATTATAGGACCCACAACTGATCATGGAAGAAACCAGCCTCAAATGACCACAACATTACACATTCTAGATTACATGATGTCACACAGAATATTAAAGGTCCAACATTCTTTTAAAGTGAAATAGTACAATAAAATAGAAGCAACTTACCACACACTCAGTGGGCTACCACTCCCGTTCTCGTTACATAGCCAGTAGGAGGCTACAGTATATTATTCCATTTTTATCAGAGGCACTGACCCCCACACACAAAAGTATCTATCAATTGCAAGATTAGGTTCTTGACAGCACAGCTACAAGTGGCTGTGGAAGGAAAGGAAACACCATGCAAACATGTATTTTACAAACTAAGTAGATAAAGCAGATAATACTGATTATGGAAGGAAATGGTGAATGGGAATAAGAGTGCTTATACAATTAGTTCTAAACTGTACTCTAGTTCAAATGTGTGCTTCTCAGCAAGTTAGCGATTACTCGATACTGTACTAACATAATATGTTAAATTACAAAATTATGAAGAGGAACAGAAAAAAGGAAGTTTAAGTATTGCACCACTAGCAAGCATTTGAAAAAGTAATTGTATTAAAAATACATAGAGAAAAGAATCATGCCAGGTCTCCGAGTGTTTGAGCTTTCCTCCCTGTGAGTTTTCAGGAGAGGCCGAAATCAAAGCCCTCATGTCCAAACGTGCCACCCAAGTCAAAAAGGAAGATCATCCTAGGGTGATGAGGTTGTGAAAATTACGAATTCGTTCGTACTCAGCCTCTATTTTGTCATCGCCGCCATTTTGTGTTGCCCTCACTCAGGCAGCTTGGCGAACGCAATGTTTTTGTCGTTTCTGCCTTTGCGTGTCAGGTGACTTCTCTGCTAATGTTTACTAGTGAGTGTCAGGGTCTGGCCGAGTACACTAATTCCTGTCTGAGCTGATTAATCCCCGTCCGGACTACATGTTGGTTCACACCATTGTTTCCTTTAGGTTATCTTATCTGCTGTCCTTCGCTACATGTCTCCTGTATTCTCCTGTTTCACGACTGTCCTTCTACGACACACAGCTGTGTTTTTCTCCGCTTGTAAACTGAATATTGTGGATTCATTTGTAATTTACTTAAGGGGTTGAGTGACAAACGGGACCGGGAATTTGATTTGCTTTAGTCTTAAAACATTGTCTCTAACGTTTGCCTATAGCTCATGCTCGTGTGTTATTGCCTTTTTGTATTGTGTTGTACTGTATATAAACCTGTGTGCCGCGGAGTTAAGTGGCAGTCTCTTTCGAACCTCATTGCACTGGCGACTTCTAAGACCACTGTACTAGCTGCAGCTAATAAATACCATCTTCTACGCTAGACAAAGAGTCTGTGTCTCTGTATTTGATAAGGCAGGTGAACTCCGGGGATTTAGGCGTACCCTACGCCGCCGGGCCTTAAGGCTGCGGTTCTCCAACTGGCGCCCAACGTGGGGCGACTTCAGCGGTATCGGCTGAGCCCGAGGGTCGTGAGGAGCCCCGCAAGAAAATTCCGGAGGAGGCGCACCACCTGATCGACCCCTGTATGTCGGAAGTGGACCGAAGGTCTTTGACAGCACGGCTACTCCTCTCCGACGGCTGCTGACGACTGCTGCCCTGACTGTCACCCTGCCTTGGACCCTTCTGATGACGTTTGGTAGAGCGAGACGATAGACGGACCTTCGCTGGTGTGAAACGATCTTTAGTTAAGTATTTGGTGGGTCGCTCCCACAGACCTTTGTTTTGTCTTTGGTACATTCAGGTATTGCAATAGCTGAAGCCAAGGGGTGAGTAGGATTGTACTATTACACTGATCTATACCCCTTGTTGTTTGTGATCAGTCTAGAGAAGTGACGATGCCTGGGCTGAGTAAGTTTAAGAGATTTTGTTGTTTAGGTTGTAAGAGGGATTCCCAGTTAGAGGAATCATGCCCGATCCCTCCGGTTGGAACTCCCACTTATGAGCTCTATTCGAAACATGGTATTGGTCCCATTACCTTCAACGAGACATGGGTCCGATATACCAAAAATAGTGGAGTTTTAAGATGGCCCCAGAATGGTAGTTTTGATCCCACTATCTTAGACAATCTAGAAACGATTTTGTTTAAAAGAAAAGCCCGGCGTAAAGAAGCCAAACAGAAAGAAATTAAACAAGCAAAAAAGGATAAGAAAGCACAGGATATGTTGATTTTACAGGCTGCCCAGCAGCTTGAAGATAATGAAGTGGTTGATGCAAAGGAGGTATCAGAGAGACAACATCGTATGGCGATAGATAGATGCTACCCAATGCTGCCTACTTCCTCTTCAGATAAAAATAAGGAATTAGAAGAGGATGCCCTAATGACTTGCTTACTGAGTTCCCCTCCGCCCTATGTGCAAAATGCTACCGCACCTCCGTTACCCCCTCTTGTTGCTCAGCAAGTGGTTGCTCAGTTGCCAATTGTTCAGCAACAAGCTCAGCCTGTTAATACTTCTTTGCCTGCTTCTGCTCCATCCACACAGTCTGTGATTCAACCTCCGCCTTCTCCTGCTCCTACTCTTCAGTCTCCGCTGCCTTCTACATCTGTCATGTCTCCTATCCTTTTGAAGGATTCTCCTACTTCGCAGAGGAGGATAGCGGATGCTGTTTCAAGTTTCCTTTCTCCTCTCATCGGGTCTTTCAATCTGTCTCCAGCTTTCTCTAGACGACAATCTCGTTGTCAGCTTCCTCTTACGGACGAGAAAGTAGTTTTGGGTACTCTCGCTCGTAGATGGATTGAGCAGGGACTAGAATATAGTACAGCAGATATTATGAGTAACTTCTATCAGTGGTCAGAACCTACGCAGAGATATGTTTTTAATGTTATGTGTCAAACTCTTATTAAAGGTTGGGACGATATGGAGTCAGATACAGTTCCTTTAGAATTGCTGAAGTTGCAGGCGGACTTTAATAAAGGCATTATTGTAGGAAACGGGGTTGAAGAGGCAGTGAATAAACTCATTGCATTCCGCACTATGTTCTTGTCCTTGTCTGTTTCCGAGGTTAATCCCGCCAAAAAACAAGGTAGTAAGAATTATCCGATGCGTGAAGTTCCTCCTGTATGGAGAGAAGAGGTGAATGGTCCACCTCCTGTCGCTGCTCTTTTCCAGCGTATATGGGTCCATGAACCTTGGAAGAGGTCTGAAGTTTTGGCACGTAAGAGCACTCTTCCGGACCCCCGTAAGAATCCTGCTGGATATTATAAAGAATTGTCCCAAACAGTCGATGCCTGCATTATGAATTTGGCCGACATTGATATGCTATTTGGAAATGTGGTTCCGCAAGGTATATGGGCGCGGATTCGTAAAGAAAATCACTTGGCTGAATTAGGTGGCGATTGGGCTGCTATTAGAGCTGCGGATGCGAATCAGGTGGGCGGTGCGAAACCTGAGGATTTGATTACGGCTCTTCCAGGTAGAATAATTGAATTGATGAAGACAATGATGCCTGCAGTACGAGTAAATTGGGATAAGCTGGCCGCGTGCAAGCAAAAGAAAGATGAAAGTGTCTCGGATTTCTTCACTCATTTTGAAGAGACGTTTATAGACCACAGTGGTCAGGATTTGAGTATAGAGGGTGGTCAGCGGTTGTTTGTGTATAAGTTTGTATATAATTTGCTTCCCGAGTTATCGAACAAATTAAAGAGTTCTGAAAGTGCATGGGCTGCCTCTTCTCCTGCTTAAATATTGGCTACTGCACAGTATTATGAGAACAGAGATAAGGAAGAAAAGGAGAAACTAGAGAAGAAAAATAGATTTGAAAACTAAGGTTCTTTTGCAGTTGGCGTATCCGCCTCGCTCGAATCAGAATCAGCAGTCTTCCCAGTTTCAACAGCCTCCACAATTTCAGAGATTGTTGCAAAAGCCCGAGTATTATGCGCCGAGACCTTCGATAGGTCCTAATCAATGTGCATATTGTAGGGAAGAAGGGCATTTCAAGAATAGTTGTCCGGTTCTATTACAGCGTAATAATGGGATGTCTGCTCCTCGAGGTCGTGGTAATTTTCAGTCAGGATCTAGAGGTAGAGGACGGGGTGCATCCTTTCAGGAGCAACAATCTTTTCCTTCATCTACTTCGAATTATTTTGACCAACAGGCAGTCCCGTCCACTCAATATTACAACGATGATTATCATTTTGAAAATAGGGTCGATAATTTTCAGATTGAATAGGACAGCCATGGACAAAGTGGGGGAGTTGTGTCGATTCCAGTAGATCAAAATGGGCCATATGTTACTGTCAATACTATGAGCATTTTAGAACTGTTTCTGTTGGATACTGGTGCGATGAGAAGTTCCATCATGCATTCTAAACTCCCTGGGGCACCTTTGTCTGGCATTATGAATACATCTGTGGGTTTTTCTGGCGCCCCAGTCCGTAATCCGGTTTCTTGCCCCTTGCCTGTTTCGATTGGTCCTTATAATTTTGAAGCTTCCCTTATCTTGACAACTGGTTGTGGGGAGAATTTGCTGAGCTTGTACTTGTTAAAAAGGTTACATGCAACATTGTATTGTTCTCCTTCTGGTGTGCATCTTACGATGGGAAAGAAATTGATGTCTCCAATGTGTTTGTGCCGAGATCAGTTTCCACCTGAGTTGCTTTCTCTCCCGGAAAGTCTTTGGGCCACGGGTCTGAATGGCGTGGGTCGTCTTGCGATCCCACCATATGTTGTTACAGTTAGAGAGAATGTTAGGATGCCACGTATTCCCCAATACCTAATCTCAAGTGATGGAGAAAGGGCATTATTGGCTATTGTTGATGACTTTATTCGGAAAGGTGTGGTTGAAGAAACGAGAGGCAACGTTTGCAACAGTCCTGTTCTTCCGATCCTTAAAGAGAACGGATCCTTCACAGCCTCCTGTTTATCGCTTTGTTATCGACCTGAGGGAGGTCAATAAAATAGTGGTACCACAGTTCCCTGTTGTTCCGGACATTACAGCTTTGTTAACGATGATCCCTGCCTCTGCAGTTTGGTTCTCTGTGATAGACCTAAAGAATGCTTTCTTTAGCATTGCTATTGCTGAAGAAAGTAGGGACATCTTTGGTTTCTCTTTAGGTGGCCGAAGTTTCCGCTTTAAGAGAGCTCCTCAAGGCTATTGTGAAAGTCCTTCTATTTACAGTAAAGCTCTTAAATCCCAACTTGATGCTTTTTCTTTGCCTCCAGATGCTACGCTTATTCAGTATGTGGATGATTTACTGGTGGCTGCTGATACGGAAGAAGTGTGTAAGAGTGTGACTGTTGCGTTGTTGCGTCATTTGTCTGCTTTAAATCATAAGGTGTCACCCTCTAAGTTGCAATATGCCCGCCAAGAAGTGACCTATTTAGGTCATTCCCTTTGGGCGAAACCATTGGTAGCACTAACGTTGAAAGACACGCCCCATCCGCTCCCTTGGACGGATGAATGTCAGAGAAGTTTTGCTGACTTACGTACTGCTCTATGTTCTGCTCCGGTTTTGGGTACCCCAGATTATAGCAAGTCCTTTACATTGTACGTTCACGAGAGAGAAGGATGCGCATTGTCAGTTCTGACTCAGCAATTCGGAGATAAGCAAAGGCTGTGCGCCTATTTCTCTGCTACATTAGACCCAGTAGCTAAAGGTTTGCCCAGTTGTCTTAGAGCAACAGCAGCTGCCGCAATCTCTATTAGACAGTCTGCTGGATTAGTATTAGATAACACACTTATCGTTATGGTTCCACATGCAGTGGATACTTTGCTGAACAGAACTAAGACACAGCATCTCACGAGTGCTCGTTTGTCTGGTTACGAGCTGACACTTTTAGCGAGTCATGTACACATTAAAAGATGTAACACGTTAAATCCAGCTACGTTGTTGCCACTCCCAGATGAGAAAGATGATCAGGAGAAACATGATTGTTTTCTCCGAACGGAAGAAGAAAGGAACGGTAGGATTGATTTGAAGGACACTCCGCTCAAGGACCCGGATGGGATCCTCTGGGTGGACGGTTCTTGTTTTAAGCTTCCGAATGGAGAAACCACTTCTGCCTATGCTGTCACTACTTTATGCACTATTGTTGAGACGGCACGTATTGGACATAATTCAGCCCAAGCAGCTGAATTAATAGCCTTGACTAGAGCGTGTGTGTTGTCAAAGGGAAAGAGAGTGAATTTGTATATGGATAGCCAGTACGCCTTTGGCGTTGCACTTAGTTTTGGCAAGTTGTGGAGGGAGAGAGGATTTTTTACTTCCCATGGAACGAAGATTCACCATGGCCAGTTAGTGACTGATCTTCTCGAGTCACTTACCTTACCTACACAAATAGCGATTATAAAGTGCAGTGCACATAAGAAAGTTACAGATGATGTGGGTCGTAGAAATGCGTTTGCAGATGAGGTAGCTAAAGCAACAGCCAGAAACACCGCTAGCCGAATGTATGTGGCAGGCCCTGCAAATTGGGTTAGGGAAATTGGAATGTGTGAATACACGATTGAGAGTGTGAAAACGATTCAGGGAGAGGCTACTGAAAAGGAATTGACGGGGTGGAAAGAAAGTACGGGAATGTTAGATCAGATGGGCTGTTGGACAGAATTGTCAGAACTTCAGCGATGGTTGTTACCGGACGCTTATGTGTTACCGGTCGTGACTATGGCTCATGGTCCAGCTCATATTAGTGCAAAGGGCATATGTAAACTTTTGGCCCCGGTATGGCAGAATGAAGGAATTCCGAAATGTGGTTAAACATTGCATTGTTTGTCTAATGCATAACCCAGGAAAGGGTACCCCAACTCTGGCAGGTCATTTTGCTCCTCCGTCATATCCTTTTCAGGTGTTGCAGATTGATTACATTCATATGGATCGCTGCAACAACCTCAAGTATGTTCTGGTGGTGGTATGTGCCTTTTCCCGTTGGATAGAGGCCTACCCCTTGAAAGATAATACTGCTCTGTCAACTGCTAAAGTACTAATTAAAGAATTCTTCCCTATATTTGGTTTGCCGCGCATTGTCTGGAGTGACAATGGAAGTGAATTTGTGGGCCAGATTATGCAGAAAGTATGTTCTGGTCTTGGTATTAAACAAAAATTCCATGCGGCAAACCATCCACAGTCAGCAGGTTTGGTTGAGTGTTACAATGGTACACTCAAACTGAAGCTAGCCAAGATTCAAGCCAGCACTGGCCTTGCTTGGCCTGATGCTTTGCCCCTAGCTCTTTTGTCCACCAGAACTACTGTGCACTCTCGTATGGGACTTAGCCCCTATGAGGTGGTATTCAGACGCCCGGCTAATGTTTGGGGCGTCCCTCGTCCCAAAAGATATTCTGACATACCATATCCTTTGTTGATTGATTATTTGCACGATTTGACTACTAAATTGAGTGCTATTCTCCAACAGGTGCAAAGTGTTTTGCCGGAGGCCTCCACAGACCCAGGTCATACGATTCAACCTGGAGACTGGGTCTGTGTGAAGAATTTTCAACGGACGAAGAATCTGGAGCCTCGCTGGTCTGCGCCTACGCAAGTTTTGCTCGTCACCCGCACAGCTGTCAAGGTGGTGGGAAAGAGAAGCTGGGTCCACGGCGTGCACTGTAAAAAAGTGCCACTGCCGTTGCCCTTTGACCAGTGGATTCGTAGTGGTGTGAGAGAATCAGACACTGCAGCTATTCCTTGCTTCGTTCCCTTCAGTGACGCTCAAATCTATGGGACTCAGTCAGAAAAAGCGGATGATGACATTCTTCAAGCTGCTGTGCCTTTGCATCGTCGGATAGATACTACAAATCCAGAAGCTCTGTTTAGGGACCAGACCGTGCCGAGCAAAACACGTTACGATTTAAGACCAAGAACTAATAACAAGAACTGAACTTTTTTTGTAAACATTTTCCTATTTAAAGACATTTCTTTTTGAACGTTTTTTGCTTCCTTCTTGATACAATTTTAGTTTTAGATGTGCCATCTGTCTCCGTCGCAGGGTCACGGTAGGAGTCTTAGACTGTAACCTGGTTTTTGATCTTTTAGTAAGTGGCTAGTGCCTCAGGATATACAGAAATAAGTAGCTGAGTGATTAAGGAAGATTGCCTTGAGCGACATTGTTTTTAGACAAAGATGGATGGCGCAACAACCATAGGTAGGGAAAATAGGAAGCAGGAAATGCGAACCAAGTATTGCAAATTATTGCGTAGTCGCTTTGGCGTAACTTTGTGTGTTTTGATGGTCTTAGGTATTTTATTAGCCTGCACAGGATGGATTATTCATGTTTTGCAAACTAGAAATGTTTCTAATTCTACATCCTCTTTGCCTTCTCGTCTTTCTGTCTTTTCACATAAAATGCATACTCTACCCCCTCATGAGCAGATAGGGAGAGCCGAGTATATGAACAATATATTTGTTCAATTGTTGCACCAACATTAGTTGGCTATTAATATGACTGACTGTTGGGTGTGCGGTCTTATGCCACATAATGCGAAAAAGGGAATGCCATATCTGGTCCTTCCCTTCTCATATGAAGGTTCAGCTTGGGTTTATCTGACGAAGTTCTCAGCCGCATACCACAACAGACTTAGAAGCCCTGTAAGAACTTCTGGGAATGGACTAGATTTTAGTCATAGCTCCCTGATAAAAGGCATAGTAATAATGGCTAAAATTGTAGAGAAGAGTAAGATTCCATTAGATGAGAAGAGAGCTTACGATGGATGGAATGTTACCCACTATGTCTCTATTCTTGGAGACAAAACTAGGAAGGGTGAGTCTTCTCCAGTATGGACTGTGCCACATCAAGGTAATTTTTGTCTCCAAATGAATAGCAAGAAAGCTGACATGCAGCAGAAATGTGCATACACATATTTCTTTTCGTCCCTTGATTTCCCTCCGTTGGTTCCGTCACAAGGAACGTAATTCGTCTGCAATGACCGAGCTCATACTTGGCTCCCTTCTAATTTCTCTGGAACTTGCTACGTAGCTTTTCTCCTTCCTTCTAGATATACGGCTCCGTCCGACCATCACAGAGTTAGACATAGTAGAGGTGTAATTGATGCCAAAGACACGGCAGAGCAAGAGGGAGGAGACTTCCTTAAAGGATTCCTTCCCTTTTGGGGCCCGATGATTAACAGCAGACATATTAGGCAACTGGTTCGAGTGGTTGAGACCACAATTAATGTTACTGCAGGTGCGATAGGTAACATTACAGCAGAGCTTCAGGCTGATCGTCTCATGACGTTGCAAAATCGAATTGCATTAGACGTGATCGTAGCAGACCGAGGTGGTGTCTGTAGATTGATCGGATCTAGTTGCTGCATTCATATTCCAGACGACGCTCCGGCAGTATACCAAGCCATTTCCAAATTGCACACGATCTCCGAGTCGATTCATCAGGACGAAGGAGATTGGTCTTTTATGGGATGGTTTTGGGGAATATTGTCAACTTGGGGATGGAAGATCTTAATGTTTCTTGGAGCAATCTTAGCCGTCATATTCTCTTGTTGTGTATGTGTGCAATGTGGTCCTGCAGTTTGTGGCCTGTTGGCTACTTTATGTTTTCCACAATCTGCTACTCAGAAGACAGAGAATATTCGAATGATGGTGCAGCAACAACTTGAAGACTTTATGAACATCAGTGTCGACTCTGACTCAGATTAGCGTGAGTTGGTTTGTCTTTGCCTGAGTAATGGCAAAAGGAGGGTCTGAGGTTCTGAAAATTACGAATTTGTTCGTACTCAGCCTCCATTTTGTTATCGCCGCCATTTTGTGTTGCCCTCACTCAGGCAGCTTGGCGAACGCGATGTTTTTGTCGTTTCTGCCTTTGCGTGTCAGGTGGCTTCTCTGCTAATGTTTACTAGCGAGTGTCAGGGTCTGGCCGAGTACACTAATTCCTGTCTGAGCTGATTAATCCCCGTCCGGACTACATGTTGGTTCACACCATTGTTTCCTTTAGGTTATCTTATCTGCTGTCCTTCGCTACATGTCTCCTGTATTCTCCTGTTTCACGACTGTCCTTCTACGACACACAGCTGTGTTTTTCTCCGCTTGTAAACTGAATATTGTGGATTCATTTGTAATTTACTTAAGGGGTTGAGTGACAAACGGGACCGGGAATTTGAGTAGCCTCAGTCTTAAAACATTGTCTCTAACGTTTGCCTATAGCTCATGCTCATGTGTTATTGCCTTTTTGTATTGTGTTGTACTGTATATAAACCTGTGCGCCACGGAGTGAAGTGGCAGTCTCGTTTGAACCTCGTTGCACTGACGACTTCTAAGACCACTGTACTAGCTGCAGCTAATAAATACCATCTTCTACGCCAGACGAAGAGTCTGTGTCTCTTTATTTGATAAAGCAGGTGAACTCCGGGGATTTAGGCGTACCCTGCGCCGCCGGGCCTTAAGGCTGTGGTTCTCCAGTGATTCTGAAGTCATCCGATGACTTCAGCCAGGCTATTCCTGCAATTATCTGTGGAAGTCATCCGAAGCCATCCTGAAGTATGTCCACAGGGCAAAATATTTAAATGAGATGACTTTATCTAGAATCATCAGAGAAACTACTCCAGGATTAGTGCCCGATTACTTCAGTGGAAAAGATGTGATGATCTTGTACTACTAAAGGATGATACCATGATGATTCGAGGAATAGTCTGGATTACTCCAGGGTAGGTTCCTGATTATTTCATTGGAATATATGTGATGATGCCTTACCACTGCAGGATGATCCCAGAATTATTTCATTGAAATATATGTGATGTTGCCTTACCACTGCAAGATGATCTCAGAATGATTTCAGGATTAGTCTGGATTACCCCAGGATGCTCCTATGGGTATTTCAGGATGGGGCTGTAGTATTACAGAATGATCTTGTGATGACTTCAGAATGAGGCAGTATTACTCAAGGATGATCCCAAAATATCTTTAGAATGGGACTACTAATCGATGATGACTTCATGATGGGGATGTATTACCTTAGGATTGGTTCTGGCTGTATTACTTACAGCATGACTATTTCAATATGCGGATGTATTGTTAATATATCTGGAATAGTAATGTGTAAACCTTTGCCATACACAAGAAGTTAGGAAATCAGTCGTTTTTTAGTTCGTTTGCAGAGCAGATTACTCCAACAAGCATTGGTAAACGCATTAGGTTTCACCTATGTGATCAATATTAGGCTGGTTTTTGTTGCCAGTTGTAGGTTGCTGAGTAGTTGTACAATATAAGTTACAGAAACTGTTAAAGTGTTATTACTCATCCATGTACAAAAAGGTAACATATTGTGCTGATTGATTGATTGATTGAAGGCTTTATTTCGATATGTAAAATATCATAAAAGCAATATACAATGAATTTAAAATACAACATTTAAAACTGGCACTTTCTATTTACACAAATAAAACATTGCATAACAGTTAAAACAAGCATTAAATAGACAAAGAAAGCCTTTTTGATCGAATTATCCATGACCATTATAAAAACTTGGACACACCGCAGGCAAACAAGGTGCGTGTATCAGACATTAAAATACGCAGAGCCTCTTTATGCTGCCTAGTGCCTAATAGTCTGCATAAAGGCTTGAGCCAGCGCCGCCTCGGCGCTAAGTAAGCCGGGCATTCGAAAAAGATGTGGGCAACCGACTCTACTCGTGTTAGGCATATTGCGCAAAAGGGGGAAGACTGAGGGGAAGATTTCCAGCGAGCAGTCAATTCGCCTACAGGTAGGGTCCCTACTCTAAATTTAAAATACAAGGCCCGATCTATGGGGTTAGAAATAATATCAAGAAACAATTCATAAGCCGCCACATCCTTAATCCTCACAAAGTCAGCAGTGGATTTACAATGTTTCGACTCTGTGAGGATTTTGCAAGAGATCCAATTCCAGTACAACTTTTTTAGGACTGCTTTAGGGGAAGCTGTCTGTAGTGAAGGAGGTCCACTAAGGAAGGTTGTAATTCAGGATGCTTTATTCATAAAGACAACAGGTTGTAAGGTACAGGACATCATGTTGATAAGTGGTAGATCAGAGCCCCACCAGGAGCTGCCTGTCAGCTGCTCAGCCCATGATCAAGTGTCACTCTGCCAGCCTCAGTCCCAACATTCCGAAGCCTCATCAGACTACAACATTCTAATGAGTCAGAGCACAGACACTGGCAGAGCAGGGCTGGTAAAACACCTTACAGTATAATATGCAGGATACTACATATCCCCTTTCGTTCTAACAGAAGCAATAAACCACTACGTGAATACCAACTAGCGGGGAAGAACCAAGGAAGGGATAAGGAAGAATAGCAGGGGAACAGAAACAACGACAAGGAAAGGTGTAAGCAAAGCAGCGTGAAGAGACAGGTGGAAGAATATGAGGAGGAAGCGAAGAGTAATGCGGAAACCGATAGAGACAACACAGGCTCACGGACATAGAAAAGATGAACAAAAAACAAGTAATCAGAAAATGAAAACAACATGGAGCAGAAGAACTCACACTCACCAATAACTAACCCCCGAACGCACCCACTGGCCAGGCAGGCAGGAAGGGAAGAAAGAACAATGCACCACGGAGAATGGACACCAGTCTCTACATAGACACAGGAAAAAGGAGTAACAGATTCCCACCAGGACGGGGAGGAAAAGAATAAAAGAATGAACAAAAGAAGGCTGGAGATGAAAGACGACAACAAGAAGTGTAGATCCAGGAACCAGGGATGACAAAGAGAATGATATCACGAGGAAAGCTGGACGAATAGGGAAACAGAGAAGGGGCAAAGTAGATACATACAGTATGACTACAACTTCCCTCTGTTTCCAATAAACAGATAAATACGATGTAAATGTTGCATAGCATTATTCAAAACAGCAAAATAATGACTAAATGTAAATAGACAATATCAGTCAGGGGCTAAAACCCATGACCATCCTCTACTCCTGTGTAGGGGTGTGAGGAGCACTATAAATGGGACTGAAACCTATGTGACGCCCTATGTAGGGTGACTACGTAAATGTAAATGGGAATGTAACCCATAACATACCCTGTGTGAGGGTGAAAATATTAAATGGGACTGTGACCCATCATACGCCCAGTGTGAGGGAAAATATGTAAATGGGACTGTTACCCATAATAAGCCCAGTGTAAGGGTAAAAATGTAAATGGGACTGTAACCCATAATACGGTTCTCAGTGTGAGGATACTCGTGTAAACGTAGAAGGGGATATGACCCTAACTACAGTGCCCGTGTAAGGCTAAAATTTGTATGTTACCTATGTAGGCAAATGTATATGGGCAAATGGGGCTATAACCCATTCCCATCCCTTTATAGGGTAAAATTGTAACCTATGTAGGCAAGTGTATATGGGCAAATGGGGCTAGTACCCATTCCCATCCCTGTGTAGGGTAAAATAATGTGAACAGGCACATATATGTGGGCTAATGGGGCTAATACCCATTCCCATCCCTGTGTGAGGGTGAAGACAGTATGTAACTGTGCCCTTTGTGAGGGTGAATACCGTGAATGGCCTGTGTAGACACATATATGGGCAAATGGGGCTATAACCCATTCCCATCCCTTTGTAGGGTAATATCATTAGACATACATAAAGATACAAAGAATGCATAGCAAGTTTTCTTATTTTTGTGGAAGCTAATGGGGCTAGAACCCATAGCTATCATTTTTCAATGTAAACTAATGTGCCATCATATTTCACTAAACAATTAAAAAAAAAATTTTTTTGAATTTCATTCCTCTTTTAGAGAAACTGTCTCAGTACAGTGGGCTAAAAGTCTGGTTGTAAACACAGAACACTTATCCCGGTTCAAAGAACCACCTAGTCACGACTTTCTGTCGTGGTACTGGAACTGTTGTCCTCCACCGGTCCTGGGACGTCCTTTGTCCTCTCCCGGTTCTAAATCTGGAACCTTTGTCCCCTACCGGTCCTGAGACGTCCTTTGTCCTCTCCCGGTTAAATTCTGGGACCTTTGTCCCATTCCAGTCCTGGGACATTTTTCTGTCCACTCCATTCCTTCTTGGTTCTGCCGGTCCTGGAATTTGCTTTGTCGTTTCTCCTTTGTTCTCTTTCCTCTCAGAGAACTATTCCTGCTTTAAAGAACTTTTGTCTCCTAAGACCACAGGAGACTCCGTCTAGGTCTCGAGACATACTGTCGTGGCAGTGGAGCATACGCCCACTTCCACTTGTGACCACTTCCGGGACACTTGTCCCCTCCTGGATCTGCAATACCTTGGATTAGCATTAGCCACTCTCTGTACTGACCAGTCCTTTAACTTCACTGAATTTGGGTTAGAGTCCCATTATATATACATCTCGCTTGCCATACTCTTCCAAGTCATTGTCAAACCACTTATAAATTTCCAGTTGTATTTCTTGTCTTTTACCTGTTCTGTGGCACTTTCTATATTTCCAGTTGCGCTACTAGTCTTTTATTTTGTCTGTGCCAACACCGGATTTTGTGATCCTTGTTCTGAGATTTACTTATAAGTGCTGATGAACATCACCATTAAACTATATGCTGTAACATGACCCATCTCACATTTGTTTCCAAACCTTTTCTTAATCGGGAATTGCAAATGAAAACTAAATCTTGGTGTCGAATTGTTACTTAAAAAAAAATGAGCCACACAAATTATTTCAAAAATCCACAAGGTGGCAGTGTTGTTAAGGATGATGCTAAGTAACAGTTGCCATTAGTGTACAAAAATCACACGAGGGCTCAAATAAATTACTGTTCTACCTCTTAAACACAAAACTAACGCGCAGATGCATGCCAGTAGAGAGAAAATGTGAACACTTTCACATAAACATGAAAACACAATGTTCTATTCCTCGTTTTTCCAGCACAGGTCGCAAATACTTTACAATTGTGACGCATTCCAAACAGTCATATATCGGCTGATAGAGGGTCCCATAAATTCTGTTTATGCTTCTCTTACCTCGAACTCCTGTCTAACACATTTGTCCAGTCCATCCTCTGCAGAGTATGAGAAGTAAAGCACCGCCCCCGTAATGTGCCAGTTTTCACTCCCACATTTAATCTATGTTTGACAGTTAATGGAAGGGCCTAAAGGAAGCACAGTAAATTTACAGAGCCTGCAAGCTTCTGGTCACCGGGATCACGAGATGACATGGCAGCACGTCCATGACGCTGTGCCGGGTGGCTCGGGGCAGGCTAGGGCGCTAAACCATGTCGCTCTGCCAGACACCCATTCCATGACGTCACAGAGGGCTCTCGTGCGCGATGAAAGGCAGTTGAAGAAGAGATAATTTGCGCGCTTCCAAGCATCCATTCTGAGGTGAGATGTGCGCACCAGTAAACTGCCACAGTTCGACGTTTTAACAGTAAAAGACTCCGTGACTGAGGTGATTTTACTTTGTTGAACAGCTGCTCGTCACAAGCTCCAATTACTGCCACCCACTTAATCTCTTTAGCACACGTACAGCTGAACTCTTGGAAACACACATGAAGTTTGACAAAGACGTCAATTACTGCCTCGCGCTAGTATGAATATAGCAGGACAGAGTTGTTCAACATGAAACCAATTTAACACGAGTCCGGCAAAGTTATAAGTGCAACAGTATGCCCAATAACAAACAGCGTAGCGTCTCTGTGCCAAAATGTCAACTTTCTCAGTAATAAAATGTTCCACATTCCTTTCCGGTAAAGGAAGAATGTAACAGAGACAATACTCGTCTAAGCAATATTCAGCATTCCCTTCATAATCCACAGTTTGTTTGCCTTCATTAGCGCAAAGACTATTTATGTTAAATAAATGTTGGTAGCATAGATAGCTGTTTACAAATTCACGAAGAAAAGGTCAAGCGCTAATTCATAGTATTCAAAAGAAAATATACAAGCCTGTTTCTACTTCCAAGGGAATGTCATCTTGACAAGGAAGTCTTTCAATCTGTATTTTTTTTTTTTTTTTTTTTTATCAAAGAAAGCAGTGCTTCTTACTGTGTGGATTCTAGGTTGTGGCTAGATCGTGTAAATCTGATCCTCACGAACCACTCTTTGAACACCGTAAAAACAGTAGAGGGAATTCCTTTATAGTAAAATACACTTGAAAAGTGTTTAATATATCAGTTACCTTCAACGTTGTCCCTCGCTGATTTAAAGCAGAAAAGCCTCTTGGCGATATCAGGAACACTGTAGATGAAGGCACGATGAATGTGGCAAAGGTTGTAGCCTTTACGCAGTAGTTGATGCCACCACAGAAATATGATGTGAAACATCACAGCTGCCACACTAGTGCAACCCCATTCAAAAGTCATCAAAAGGTGCACAAGATCACACATTGTAGGGAGCAAGTGCTGAGGAGCACACAGCTTTATTTAGTAAAAAGGCATATCGTTCAGCAGCCACATCTTACCGCTTCTTTTAAAATCAAGATGAAACAACCAGGTGTCTGTAAGTTGTAGAAAGCACGTGGCAGTGTAGCTGACTAAGATGGTAAAGCCAAAGTCAAAAAGTACTTAATGTAGATATGCACAGCACGCCTTGGCTAAGGCCGGCCGATGGTGAGGTCACTGGTGGGGCTCAAAGGCGTAGTGCTTTGTGCTTACTTGTTTCTTGTTGTCTTCTTTGTCTTTTCTTTGTACTTCTAGTTTCTTCCATGTAGTTGTCTTCATTCTACTGTGTAAAAAAAAACGCTTTTTTCTTCTTAGCAATTTTTACCTTCTTGTGAATACCTCCTCTTCTGTAAATTGTGCTTGTTTCCACTCTAGTTTCTTTCAGGTCCACCTGTGTTCGCCAGGTACTTTAGATCCGCTTGTAGCTGTAGGTTCGTCACCTCGTCGCCAAAATATGTAGTGAAGGAGGTCCACTAAGGAAGGTTGTAATTCAGGATGCTTTATTCATAAAGACAACAGGTTGTAAGGTACAGGACATCATGTTGATAAGTGGTAGATCAGAGCCCCACCAGGAGCTGCCTGTCAGCTGCTCAGCCCATGATCAACTGTCACTCTGCCAGCCTCAGTCCCAACATTACGAAGCCTCATCAGACTACAACATTCTAATGAGTCAGAGCACAGACACTGGCAGAGCAGGGCTGGTAAAACACCTTACAGTATAATATGCAGGATACTACACTGTCCTGGATTCCCATGCATCCCCAAGGCCTAGATCCCCTAACAGCTGTTTCACATCCCTCAACCACTTGATTTTAGACCAGCCCTCCATTAGCATAACCTCTCGCAAGGCCTCCGCATATGAGCCCAGCTCTGGCACACGCCACAGCCGCGCCCAAAGTAGGAGGGGACGGAGTTGGGCTTGATCTTTAATTGATCTACATCCCAAATCCATTAGCACAGGAACTGTTGGAGTGCTCTGAGGGAGAGCCATCAAGTCCTTCAAGAATTTGTTCTCTGCTCTGGTTAGTACTTCCAAAATGCACATACCCCACAACTCCGCCCCATACAAAGCCGCACTGACCCCTCTTGCTTTATAAATCTCCATAACAGGGGCAATAGGCTTGGTTGTGGAGGAGCGTTGCTCCTTAAGAAGGGCACCGCCCACCCTTTTATGACTAAGTAGCATCTTTTGTATATGCGAGTTCCAGTGCATTGAGTCCGTAAGACGAATGCCCAAATAATCAAATTCGTCCACCCTCTCCAGGGACACGGAATTCAGCACCGGGGGGCGGCCCAATTTTTTGGGCGGGTTCAGAACCAGATACTTAGTTTTGTTGGTATTTATTATCAGACCCCTTTGTGAGCAGAACTCCTGGAAACTATTCAGGAGGCTCTGCAAACCTACAGGGGTCTTGGAGATAAGAAGAGTATCGTCAGCGAAAAGCAGTGTGGGGATGCGCTTGCCCGACAGGGATGGTGCATTCGCAGGATTTCTTAGCAGATGCTCTACCACTCCGTTCACATAAAGAGAGAACAGAGTGGGAGCGAGCACACATCCCTGGCGAACACCCCTTTCCACTGGAATCCTCTCAGTTTTCTCCCCGTGCTTACCCCACCTCACCTGCGCAAAGTTGTTAGCATGGAGCTTCACCAGTAGGGACAAGATATAAGGGGGCAACCCCATCTCAGACAAAACCTTCCACAACCCCTCCCGAGGTACTAGGTCAAAGGCAGTCTTCAGGTCTATAAAGGCCAGATAAAGACTGCCCTTGCCCAGCACCACCACATTCCAATAAAGAAGGACCAGTCTAAAGGCCTGTTCTATGGTCCCTGTTCCGGAGTGAAAGCCGGTTTGGTAGTCCGATAGAATGTTATTATCGTCTACCCACTGGAGCCCCCTCCCCAAGATCACTTCCCCCGCAACCTTTTGAGTTGAGTCAATAAGGCTTATGGGCCTGTAGTTGGCGGGGTCGTCCCTGCACCCCTTTTTGAATACCGGGACGACCTCTGCCCCTTTCCAGGATTCAGGGACAGGTGCACCATTATTGATTGCATTTAACAGGGTTGAGACCAGCTTCTCCCACTCTTTAGGATTGGCACGTAGCAAATCACCCGGTATCCCGTCTGGCCCAGCTGCTTTAAGGGGTACCAAGGATTTTATTACGTTTTCGACTTCTCTAGGGGTAAAAGGATCGCCCATTGGGTCCCCCGGGGATTCGAGTGGGAGAAAACCACTAGTGGGGGATGTCTGGGCGTACACCTCATTAGAAGTGTGGAGGGATTGGAAGTGATTATACCAACTTTGGGCTGGGATGTTGCACGTGATTAAGGTACTATCTGGTCTATTCCTTGTTCTTATTAGATCCCAGAACCCTCTGGAGTTTCTGCCCGCACTTGCTTCCTTAAGATCGGACCAGTACCTATCCTCCCACTCTTTCTTGGCTGCACTAGTGGTCAGGGTGTACTCCTTCCTAGCAAGCCTGATCTCCACCGGGGATTTGCCTTTGACAGCGGAAATCAGGTCAGATTTTTTTCCCTACATTTTTTAGTAAACCAACCTGGTTGGTTCTTAGGGCTCTTGATTTTCCCCGCTGGAGGGTCCCTACTTGGGAGTAGGAAGAGATTACCCAGAATCTTTATAGTCTTACAGAATAGAGCTGTCACTTCACTGATTACCTGGGAGGACATGTCCTGTTTAGACTGAGTTGTTGCTATGAGGGCCCCTATAGCGAGCATTTTCCCCTCGTCCATAGCGACCCTGCACCACTTCAGACGTCTCCCACAATTGGAGGGACGTATTACCGAGGTTGAAACTGGTTTTGGGGGCAAGGGCACACCATGGACCTCGAGCCACAAGGGGGACAGAGTCAAAGAGAGGGGGTTGTGATCGCTATCGACTGTGGAAAGAACCTCCATATCCCGCACAAAGCTCCAAAGCCTAATGTCGAGGAGAACATAGTCGATCCTCGACGTATGGTTTGCCCTATTATAAGTGTGGGCTCCAGATTGGTCTGAAGTCGTCCTCCCATTAGCTGCTCTCAGACCATATTCCAGGGTCAGAGAGTTGAGTTGTACAACTCGTTGAGACCACCTCCTAATGGGTGGGATGGATAGTTTGGGTATACCTCTCCTAGCGTCTTCATCGGCAGTGCCCAGGAAGTCCTCCGTCGCAAGGGGCTCAAACGTACAGTTGAAGTCCCCTGCGACCAGGACATTTGATATGTCCGGGCACTGCCTAAGAAGATCCTCCAAGCCTGAAATTATGAGTGATTGGGAACCTCCTTTCGTGCCCCTAGCATAGATATTTATAATGTCCAGGGTGAGCTTTCTCCGAGGCCCCTTGAGTGAAATTTTTAAGAGATCAGGGAAACTAATCTTGTGCTGCACGATTTGGCACCCAAGCGAGACATCAACCCATATGAGGAGGCCTCCTGAGGGGCGACCCTTCCCTGAGGAGGGGGGCACTGCTGGTACGAAAAACGATGAGTACCCCACCTTGTGGCAGGGCTCCCTGCTCCAGGTTTCTTGGAAGATGCAGATTGAATAATCCTCCACTAGGGTATTCCAGTCGGGTAGATCCAGCTTCCTAGAAATACCAGCAACGTTCCAGCTGAGAATCCTAAGGACTGGATCCGCCACAACCGGCTCGCCGCGGGATTCGGGCGTAGATGGACCCACCCAACCAGAGACAGCTAGTGATGAGCTCTCGCTCTCAAACCTCACGATGTTGGTAACAGCGGGGCTAGATACTAGATCTAATAGCTGCCTGGGGCTTGAAGGACTGGAGTTGGGAAGACTACCAAGGTCGTGCTGTGGTGAAAGGTGGGCTCTGGATGATCCCTGGGCATCGATCGTCGGAGCAGCTACTGGGCTCAAGCACATCAATGAGTCCCAGGAGCAAGTATCATTTCAGTAGTCATAGGCCCACCTGTGGTTAGCTGATCGCATCATCGGTGGATAGGACAGAGAATTATGATGATTCTCCAGGAAAAAAGAGTCTTGCCTACCTTCCCACCCATGGTAGCTGGCGTTTGAGGTGCCTTGTGGGCTGACATAGAAGTAGCTCAGGTCTACTACTCCAATTCCCCCACCTCCGCAACCTGGCTGCTGGTTGCAAATAAATTGGGCAACCCTGGCGTCCTTAAAGTTCACCACCACACAATCCCCTGGAATTGCTTGTGTCCATTGCCTACCCACCCTACCCTCCTAACGTTGAGTATCTGGCCATCTAGTTCACTAGGGAGAGGTCTATTCTCTCTTAACCAGTGCATAGCTTTGTTTTTAAGCGCCTGGTAAGATTCATATTGGTCAGCCTTCAGGGGCGGGACATTGGCAAGTACAGCAACATAGGGCTGACAGTCCGGCTGGAGATTTAAGGAAGGGAGTCTGGAAGCCTCGCTGGGTTGCTGCCGAGACAGCTGGGCGGTTGGTACCGAATTTAGACTGTTTCTACTAGGTTGCTCAAGGAGGCCTTTAGGGTCCTTCTCAAGTCGGGTTGCTTTAGACCGCGTGTTATTGGGACCCTTTGGGATTGAAGCCTGGGGAACAGAGCTAACTGGCAGTTGTTCCGTAGCCTTCGGGGCACTAGTGCTAGATGACAGCTCACCAGTGGCAGAGCCAGCCGGTAATGCAGCCTGCTGCACGGACCCGGAAGTACAAGCTATTACAGGGGTAGGCTGAGCTCGTACAACATCAAGGGCTGAAGCTTCCCCGTGAGTTCTAACCTGCTCACTCTCTTCTAAGATGTTCTTAGCCTGTAGTTTCACCAAGGATTTGAGGGAAAAGAAATTATCCAGAGTTGACTGCTCAAATCTGTCTAATCTCTCTGCAATGTCCTTAACCCTTTGTAACACAGGGAGGATCAGGGACCTTACCAACTTCTCGATCTGCTCTATTGAGGGCGAGAATGAGGGGAGACCAGTAGCAGGAGTGCGCGCTACTGGGCCCTCTGGTTGTTGTTTAGCTGAATTGGTCTGGTCAGGGGTTGCAGTATTCCCTACAAGTTGATTCTGCGGATGATCCTTCCCCGACGCCATGGGTTCCTTACCATCACTGAAGTATTTAGCTTTAAACTTTTTGGAGGGTTTGACATATCCACCCCTTGCTCTGTTGGTAGGTCTTTTTCGTTTTAGAGCGGGATATCCGGGGCCCCCACCACCCGGGATCTTCCCATTTGGGTGGATGGTACTAGCGATATTGGGGTTGTGGAGATGGTTAGTACGGGCGTGGGGACCACGAGCAGCACAGAGGGGAGAGAAGGCTCTGGCGACTCAAAGGGAACAGAAGACTCTATCCTAGAGATAACTACCCCATTGAGCCTATCCAGGCTGGCCCTAATGGCACCTATGTTATCGCGATCAGGGGTCGGGGGCGTTTCTGCTCCAAGCGGAGTAGTGTTTTCTGGTGAAGTTGTTCGTGCTAGGGCCCCTAGGGAGGAACGCTTGAGGAAGAGAGGTTCAAGAGACAGTCTGCGTTCTGTAGAAGCAATTTCCTTCTCTAACAGAGAAGGCTTGAGTTATAAAATTGTCCAGGGTCCTGTTTACACTCCCCCTCGCCTTCCTACCCTTTCCAGATCTTGTTGTCATTGGCATGGGCAGCGAGACAACCTGAAAACAACAACCACCCCCCAACAGCAAAACAGTGGGCTAAAAGTAAGAGTAAACAAAACTTGCAAGTCAAGAGGGAAGGCCAGGAAGTCAAAATGTTAGAGGGGTGGCCCAGCCTGGCCTGCTCTGGCCTAGGGCGGCCCCGCCCTTGTCCCGGGCTACTCCCGGCACGCTCCCGCGCAGCGGTAGCCTCAGTCCATGAAATAATGCATATGACGTCCTGTGGGCGGGGCGGGCAGGGAGCACGGACCAGGTGTGCACGGTCAGGCAGGGACTCCTGGGTGATTGAGTCCCTGCAGCGCTGCTCTCCGACCTGCCTGATGTTCCACTGGGCTCCTGCACACACAGTTCCTCCAGTCCCCTTTAGGCGCTAGTCCCGTTAATTGGTGGCGATGCGGCACCCGCGGAGCGGGTGCGGCGAGCTGTGGATGAAGGTCTCCTCTCACGATCAGGAACACCACTCTGACGAAACGGCAAGAGTTTCCCACTGATAGACAACAGTCAGGTGGATTTGAACTCTGCAGTGGGCTGTGGACGGGGCAGGCAGGGAGCGTGGACTAGGTGTGCACGGTCAGGCAGGGACTCCTGGGTGACTGAGTCCCTGCAGCGCTGCTCTCCGATCTGCTCGATGTTCCACTGGGCTCCTGCACACACAGTTCCTCCAGTCCCCTTTAGGCACTAGTCCCGTTAATTGGCGGCGATGCGGCACCCGCGGAGCGGGTGCGGCTAGCTGTGGATGAAGGTCTCCTCTCACGATCAGGAACACCACTCTGACGAAACGGCAATTGTGCTGTTACTAGTGGTTTGGTGCTGGTAAGCAATAGCAAACTTAAAAAAGGAAAGAGGGAAATAATAGAATTAATTGATGTTATAGCAATATTATGTGTTTAGTAAAGTTCTGACAACTTTTGGGCCCGGTGCCACTGCACCTGCTGCACCATTCAAATCATGCCCCTAATGCCGGCAAGGTAACATCACTTGTGACTGCTTATTTAGTAGTTAAACATAGCAATATTTGATGTTAGAGGAGTTCTGACAACTTTTAGCCCCGGTGCCACTGGACTTGCTGCACCAATCAAATCATGACCCTATTGCCGGTAAGGTAGCTGCACTTGTGACTGCCTGTTTAGTAGTAAAATATTGCAATATTTGGTGTTTGGAGGGGTCCCTAGAGCTTTGGACCCCGGTGTCACTGCACCTGCTGTACCATTGAAATGATGACCCTGTTGCCTGCAAGCGAACTGCACTAGCGGTTGCCAGTTTAGGAATAACATATAGCAATACTTGGTGTTTAGTAGGGTGCCTGAAGCTTTTGGTCCTGATGACATTGCACCTGCTGCACTATTGAAATCGTAGCCTTAATGCTTGCTAGATAACTGCACTTGTGCCTGCCTGTTTAGTAGTAAAATATAGCAATATTTGGTGTTTAGTTGAGTTATGACAACTTTTGGCCCTGGTGGCACTGCACCTGCCGCACTATTTAAATCAAGCCCCTTTCACATGCAAGGTAACTGAAATTGTGACTGCCTATTTAGATTTAAATGTTAGCAATACTCTGGGTTTAGTGGAGTCCCTGGAGCATTTGGCACCAGTGCCACTGCACCTGCTGCACCATTCAAATCAAGTCCCTTTTAACTGGAAGGTAACTGCAATTGTGGCTGCCTTTTTAGTAGTAAAATATAGCATAGTTCTTAGGTATTAACTTTATTTCTAACATCCAGTGTTTATTACATTA
This sequence comes from Lissotriton vulgaris, assembly GCF_964263255.1. Taxonomy (NCBI): domain Eukaryota; kingdom Metazoa; phylum Chordata; class Amphibia; order Caudata; family Salamandridae; genus Lissotriton; species Lissotriton vulgaris. The sequence continues at coordinate 441,302,682 of NC_141693.1, forward strand.
TTTAGAATATGATCATAATGATCAAATAGCTTAAGTTGAAAAAAATCAATAACATAATGCCTACGAAGTGCAAAGAAAAGTACTGGAGGCATGAATAGGAAATGCCACAAACGTTCTAAGGATAAAGCATCTGGTTTACACAACTAAATAATAACAAGCATTGGCATAGCCAATACGTCTCGCCTTTGTGAACTTATAACTGTTTAGCCGGAGATATTGTTTACCTATGTCTTTAAGCTGTGCTGTACAGATTCTGCAGCATGCTGAAAAGTTATAATAAAGAAGTGGCAGAAGCATTTTTGTTACCTTAGATATGACCAAAAAAAGCATTATGTACAACTGAACGACCATATTAAAAAAGTATTAAAAATAATGTCTTGAGTTGTTTTTGTCCTTTCAATGCTGGCAACTTGTATCTGACTGTCCCAATGGTTGCTTGTTGTGGGTTTTTTGGTTATCGGGGGGCATAAATAACAGGAGGGTGAAGATCAGTCAGTTAGTGAGAGAGTCAGTCAGTGAGAGAGTCAGTGAGAGTGAGAGAGTCCAGTCAGTGAGAGAGTCAGTCTGTCAGTGAGAGTGAGAAAGTCAGTCTGTCAGTGAGAGTCAGTCAGTCAGTGAGAGAGAGTCAGTCAGTCAGTGAGTGAGAGAGTCAGTCAGTCAGTCAGTGAGAGAGTCAGTGAGAGAGTCAGTCAGTCAGTGAGAGTCAGTCAGTCAGTGAGAGTCAGTCAGTCAGTGACAGAGAGAGTTAGTCAGTCAGTGAGAGAGAGAGTCAGTCAGTCAGTGAGAGAGTCAGTCAGTCAGTGAGTGAGAGAGTCAGTCAGTCAGTGAGTGAGAGAGTCAGTCAGTCAGTGAGTGAGAGAGTCAGTCAGTGAGAGAGTCAGTCAGTCAGTGAGAGTCAGTCAGTGAGAGTCAGTCAGTCAGTGAGAGAGAGAGTCAGTCAGTGAGAGAGTCGGTCAGTGAGAGTCAGTCAGTCAGTGAAAGTCAGTCATTCAGTGAGAGAGTCAGTCAGTCAGTGAGAGAGAGAGTCAGATAGTGAAAGTCAGTCAGTCAGTGAGAGAGAGTCAGACAGTCAGTGAGAGAGAGTCAGTCAGTCAGTGAGAGAGTCAGTCAGTGAATGAGAGTCAGTCAGTGAGTGAGTCAGTCAGTGAGTGAGAGAGTCAGTCAGTGAGTGAGAGAGTCAGTCAGTCAGTGAGAGTCAGTCAGTGAGAGAGAGAATTAGTCAGTCAGTGAGAGAGTCAGTCAGTGAGAGAGTCAGTCATCAGTGAGTGAGAGAGTCAGTCAGTCAGTGAGTGAGAGAGTCGGTGAGTGAGAGAGTCAGTCAGTGAGAGAGTCAGTCAGTGAGAGTCAGTCAGTGAGAGAGAGAGTTAGTCAGTCAGTGAGAGAGAGAGTCAGTCAGTCAGTGAGAGAGTCAGTCATCAGTGAGTGAGACAGTCAGTAAGAGTCAGTCAGTGAGTCAGTCATCAGTGAGAGAGTCAGTCAGTAAGAGTCAGTCAGTGAGTCAGTCAGTCAGTGAGAAAGAGTTAGTTAGTCAGTGAGAGAGTTAGTCAGTGAGAGAGTCAGTCAGTGAGAGAGTCAGTCAGTGAGAGTCAGTCAGTGACAGCCAGTCAGTCAGAGTCAGTCAGTCAGTGAGAGAGTCAGTCAGAGAGTGAGTCAGTCAGTGAGAGTCAGTCAGTCAGTGAGAGTCAGTCAGTCAGTGAGAGAGAGAGTTAGTCAGTCAGTGAGAGAGAGTCAGTCAGTGAGTGAGAGAGTCAGTCAGTGAGTGGGAGAGTCAGTCAGTCAGTGAGAGTCAGTCAGAGAGTCAGTCAGTCAGTGAGAGTCAGTCAGTCAGTGAGTCAGTCAGTCAGTGAGAGAGAGAGTTAGTCAGTCAGTGAGAGAGAGTCAGTCAGTGAGTGAGAGAGTCAGTCAGTGAGTGGGAGAGTCAGTCAGTCAGTGAGAGTCAGTCAGTGAGTGAGAGTCAGTCAATCAGTGAGAAAGCCAGTCAGTCAGTGAGAGAGTCAGTCAGTCAGTGAGAGAGTCAGTCAGTCAGTGAGAGAGAGTCCGTCAGTCTGTGAGAGAGAGTCAGTCCGTCAGTGAGAGAGAGAGAGTCAGTCAGTCAGTGAGTGAGAGAGTCAGTCAGTGAGTGAGAGAGTCAGTCAGTCAGTGAGTGAGAGAGTCAGTGAGTGAGAGAGTCAGTCAGTCAGTGAGAGAGTCAGTCAGTCAGTGAGTGAGAGAATCAGTCAGTCAGTGAGTGAGAGAGTCAGTCAGTCAGTGAGAGAGTCAGTGAGTGAGAGAGTCAGTCAGTGAGTGAGAGAGTCAGTGATATTTACAATGACTGATATGGGTGAATGGTGTGAGACAGTTGGAGAGTGAGTGGCTGCAGCTCATTGTTGGTGTGAGTAAAAGAATATGATTGAGGCTGTGGTTGATGGTGGGTTGTGTGAATGAATGGTGTTGTGAACAACTGAGAATGGATAAATCATAAAGTTGAAGGAGAGGGGTTTGATTAAAAGGAGGCAAACATTTGAGGTAGTATGCAAGTGATACAAGAAACAAACAAGTGCTAAAAAGAGTTATTGAAAGGAGTCGGTGTACTGACTTAGTAGTAAAGCACCAAAGGTGAATGGCTACTGAACATGTGTGTAGTGAAAGTGGGTTTGTGAATGGTCTAGAGATACAAATGCCTGAGTAAGTTGGTAAGCAGTGAAGTTAGTAGTTGAGATGAAAGGTAGTTGTCTAGACAAGTTAGCATGTGTTTGTGTAATAGTGTGACTGGTTGTTGCTGATAGTAAGTACTGGTGCATCTTCCCTGAAGGCTAGAGAGTGGAGCGATTGACTGGTGCAGTAGGTGGTGTTGTGAGTGAGTGTCATTGTGGCGTTCTGAAGGGATGACTGGTATTGAATACGGAAATGTGTTTTGTGAGGTGTCAGTGAATGAGTGATGGAGGCAAGTTGTATTCCATCTTGTGCATTTAGTGTCTCAACTGGTGTAACGGTATGGTGGGATTCAATGATGTAAATAATTTGTTCTGTGAGTGACGTATCAGTTTTTGCTGATGGATGCTGTGTAGTGCTGAAAGTGGCTGAGTGGTGCTCTCTTAGGGTGTTATAGTGAATGAGTGAGATGAGCAATGAATGTTGTGATATAGCATATGAGTGATGATAAAAGTGAGTGGAATGTGCCACTAGCAGGACTAAGTGTGAAGGTTGGGGGATGAATGATGTGAACAGGCGGTTGTGTGACTGAGTTATAATGAATGGGTATTTTAGAAGACTGATGTTAAGTGAATTTTGTAAGCAATTAGCTTTGCAGATGTGAGTGCGGGGATAAGTGATCCAGCCTGAAATGGAGTTATGGTATAAGTGTCTCTGCCCAAATAGATGGCTTGGTAATTCCGTTCTGAATTGTATTGTATGGTTAATAGTAGGCAATGGTACATGGATTGTAACGAGTAGATTGCAAGTCTATGTAGGAGGTATGACTATTTAAATGGTGAGAGTGAGCAGTGTCGCGATTGTACAAATGTTGATCTAGTGGTGTGTGCAAGTGAAGCCTAGTAACTTCTGGGAATGGTGAGTGAGGGGTGATGTAAGTGGGAATGGTAAATGCTTCTGGTGTAACAAAAAATTGTGGCTAAATGGTGTAGGGGAAAGGGTGGTGTTGACATGTAGTCAGAGCATCTTAAGAGTTACTGAGTGATACCAGTACTAATCAGTGTTAAGAAGCTTAGTGGCCCGGGCTATATGTCAAAGGCTTAGCAAAGTGACAAGGGAAGATGTGAGTGGTGTTAATAGGCATAGGAGTCGTTTTAGGAATAAGGGGCAATAATCTCACTCCCCATCATTATGGACACTTTCTCAATCCTGAGCTTCTAAACTACACATTTTTGATACATGGTGTAATAGTCTAATTAGTTCAGGGGAAGCAACTCAGGACTGCAAGACATAAGATCGTAGAGGACTGGAAACCAAATGCAAAATGCCATGGAATAAAGTGAAATAACTGGTTTCGCCCTGATTGGCTGAGATTAATTTAAGCATTTCATCCATCACTTTTTTTGTGTACTTCACTGTGTTGTCCAGATATTCTGCTATACCTGGCCGAAGAACCCTAACTTGGACAAAACCGGTCCTGGGTTGCTTGTGTTCCGGTTAAGGGGGGGGCCTTTCTTGGTAGTTCAGGCTCAACTGTTCCCACTAGTACAGGGTCAAGACTGATTTGCATATCGCTGGACCTGAGGTGCAATGGTGTGGAAAATGAAGATGGATTGGGGTGCGGCCCGAGTAATTACCAGTGGCGGAGATTAATTTAAGCATTCCATCTATCACTTTTTGCATACTTGATTATTACATGGGACTGACAGCTGTCTTAGAGTCTGCATATGGAGGACATGTTACTGCGTCAGAAACGTGAAGATATACCATCCATCGTAGGACCAGGTAAGATAGTCAGTGAATCTGGCTGCTGGCACTGGTGAGTTAGCCCAGGTAATAGATACATTGCAGTGGAGTTTCTTGATGTGTAAATGAAAGAAGCATACAGAAGGTATTGAAGAAAGCAACAACCATGCATGGCTAAAGGCTACAGAAAAAGGTATGGTGACACTGGAGTTCTCATTCACAGTCAAGGCCCAGCCGAATGACACTTACCCTGAAAAGACACATGACATGTCTTCTAGCCACCGTATTACCTGTGCTCTCCAACATCCAGCAGCACCTGGTCTCTTCTGACAACATATTTGAATTTTGTAATGGAAGCCTTTTCTTCTTGTGAAACACTGCTTTAACTTTGTTTTGAAAATTGTGGGAGGTGGAGAGTATTTTAATTACAGCCAGAAACATTTTTTTTTCTACAAATAATCATAAGGCCCACAAACAATTGTCATGACTTTAATGATTCTATAGGCCATCCTGTCACATACCCCTTTCATCCCTCTGTCAACTACATCACTGGCTATGTGCTACTTTTGCCCATTCCATAATCAGTTACTGCTCTCTGCTGCCAGTAATTCTGCTAAGTTGAGATCACTCGCTCCACTGCAGTCTCTCCCTTCATCGAAAAAGCGCTTTGATGCCTTATCAGGGGTAGTAATCGCTATATAAATCAATTACAATACAATACAGTGCATGAACTATCATTGTACTAATGCATCAGGCATGTATTGCAACGTGTAAACACTTTCTGATGTGGGGGTAGGAAGGAAGAGTGGCAAAGGAAGGAAGCAGACAGATAGAAGTCATGAAAGATGTGCAAGAAGGAAAAACAAAAGGAAGAATGTAAATGGAGAAGAGATGGATGCAAAGGCACACAAAGAATTTGAAGAGAACTTGGGAGAGCAGAGCTAGGGAGTACAAGATTGGAGTAGAACATGGTGAAAGTGAAAAGAGAAGAAGTGAGTAAGAGGCAACGGAAGAAGAGCAGTCCTAGAGGAAATGGTGTGAATAGAGAGAATGAGGAAAAGACGTGGAACTGAAAAATGAAAAGCGGTGAGAATAGGGAGAACAGAGATAAAGGGGAAACTCAGAAACAGAGAAGAGCATGAGGGGGAGAAGGATAGAAGAGAGGTGAGAAGGGGAGGAAGAAAAGCTGAGTGTAGGAGAGAAAAAAAAGTGTAGTTATGCATTATTAAACATATAGTTATTTAATATGTATGGTTGAGGGATGACACAGTAATAGCATACTTAGCATGCTGCAATAGTGGCTAGTTGTGCTGTCCAATACACGCAATAAGGTTAAGGTCTGCTGAATTTAAAATATATTTCTGTAGCATCACCATAGGTACGCCTGATGCGAGATAATAAAGTGCCAGTAATGCCATCGGGATCAAACTTTGGTGGAGATCGGGTTCTGAATATTGAAAGAGTTATATTACATGATTAGGATAGAAAACACATAATTCTACTGAAATCTCTTTCAAAATGAAGACATTCAGACAGGCTTCCACGTGCACCTTAGAAATAATTAAGCACAAAACTAACTCACCTGAGTCTGCTCCACGGTGTGTTGAGATGTGAACAAACATTACCTGCCTCCCACGCACAGACACATTTGCTGCAGTGTCTTAAAGTGCCAAGCACATTCATGCAATCTGGATGTATGTCGTTACTACGCATGCTTTTACAACGCATGCCTTTACCACGCAACTTTTACAACGCAAGTCGTTACAACGACTTGCGTTGGGGGGCGCTGGATAGTGAATAGTTTAATTTACTATTCAAACTCCAGTCCCAGTGGATATTAGGGAAGGTTTTGGATAGTAAATTAAATCATTTCCTATCCTACAGCCCCCCCCCACCAGCGCAAGTCGTTGTAACATCTTGCGTTGTAAAAGTTGCGTGGTAAAGGTAGTGCGTGGTAAAAGTTGCGTTGTAAACGCTGTTCCCCATGCAATCTATTACTGGTTCCATTCACACATTTTCAAGAAGATCGACAAAGTAATTAAAGCACAAAGGAGCAGTGGACTCCTGCTTCCACCATCGTTCCCAAACAAAGCGCTACATTTTAGCGCCGAATAATAAAGAGTAGCGGGTTCCCGCCTTTGAAACAAAGGGCAGCGTTTTCCGAGGAACCCAAAGTGCGAGAAAAGGTGGCAAAAATCAAACCCATCGCACTTGCTGCCTCTTCCCCCTGCCCCACAGCTAAAATACAGAAAAAACTGAGGAAATATCTCTTCTTTGCCTCTCTAGTACGGTCTCCCCGAATCTGTACACGGTGACGAACAAGAATTTAAATTCGACTAGTGGCATTAATAGGTGACACCTATTAATGCCACTAGTCGATTTTAAATTGAATGTCTTGTTTAAAGTTGTTTATGATTTTATATAATTAATTATGTATTATTGATTTTTGTTGTATTTGTATGATATGAATTCTCTTTTTTATACATGTTTAAATTAAAAATAATATAATTTTTAACAGATTTGTGCCTTGGTTGTTCTCCCTTACTGCAATCCTATTTCCCTCTATGTTGTTATAGAATGCCTAGGTTTTTACACACAAGCCTACAAATTACTCCATGCAGCTTGTGAGCATCAGAATTAAAAATGTGCAAACATTCGTGACAAGAATTTTCAATTCTATTAAGGACTAGGAGGCGAGGATTATGCTTTTCTCATTTCTTTAATGAAATGCTCAGCAGCCAATAAATGAACAAAAAACTACATCTCCCATGAACCTCAGGGAGTAACCATAGAGTACAGCGTATAAAAGGTCCACACACTAGTCTGTCTTCCTCTTTCTTTGTGGGAAAATGTCCAAGTTAAAGTAAAATCCTAAATACAACAGGAACAACAATTCCAAACAGGCCGCTGTCATCCAGAGGATCCTGAAAAAGGCAGCCGAAGAACCATGGGTCCAGAAACCAGGAGGAGCAACTGATTCCGCCGAGGAACAAACATCATCACTTCTGGTCTGAACCTGGAAAGAAGATACGAAGCCATAATATCCAAAGTAATATTACTGAACAACAAATCAGGGAGGGAGAACAAGGAATGAAATATTTGTAACTGCGTATATACAGTCATAATACATTAGCATACAAATATGAAACACGGGTGGGATAATCCTCGCCTCCTAGTCCTTAATAGAATTGAAAATTCTTGTCACGAATGTTTGCAAATTTTTTATTCTATGTCAGGACAGGAGGCTCTGATTATGCTTTTTTAAAGCTGATCCACCACCACAGAAGCAACACTATCGATAGGCTTGAAATAAAAAGTCTTAAACACAGAAGCAGATGACCAATCTGCAGCCTTCATGATATCAAACAGAGTAACACCCATGGAATAAGCTTTGGACGCCATCGCTCCACGTGCAGAGTGTGCGCCAAACACAGAAACATCAATTCCAGCTTCAGACATAAGCCCCCGCACCCAGCGCGCTAAGGTGGCTGGAGAGACAGGGCGAAAAGGCTTTTGTAACGCAATCAGAAGCTGACCCTGCATGTCTGAGCGCAAAGAAGCGGTACTCACCTCATAATCCTTCAGGCATTGAACCACACAAAGGTTGGGGTGAGAAGGAAAAGAAGGATAAGAAATAGAAGGCGTATTAGATTTGGTACGTCTGGAGAGATGAAAGGAAACTCCTTCAGGAGTGAAGCTGCGACCCGCCAGATCCAAAGCGTGTACATCCGACACGCGCTTACATGAGACCAAACATAGCAACATAGTCAGTTTTGCAGATAGTTGCTTGCGAGATAAGGAAGTATTGGAAGGCCAGGCCTCCAAAAATCTGAGGACAACTGAAACATCCCACAAGGTAACATACTTAGGGGTGGGAGGTTTTGCAAAACGAACTCCTTTAAGCAACCTGGAAACAAAAGGATGTTCACCCGCGGGTTTCCCATCTATGTGGGCATGACCCGCCGAGATCGCTGACCGGAAACCGTTGATAGTCGAATAAGCCAGACCAGAGGTGGCTAAGGAGGCCAAGAAATTAACAATCATGCTGATATCTGCTGAAACGGGATCAACTTGTTGTTGTGAACACCAATCACACCAACGCTTCCAAGACCCCTTATACCGTTTGTGAGTATTGGGAGCCCATGCTTCACTAAGGAGCTTGGAAGCGTCGCTTGAAAGGCCTGGGAGCGACCAGCGATCCCCGAGATCCTCCACGCGAGAAGGGGGAGGGAGCCTGAGAGGATCAGGGGATGAGGACCTCCGAGAGGGTCCAACAGGAGATTCCACAATGGGGGAAGGAGAAACGGTGGGGCCGAACACATTTCTAGAAGGACCGGAAACCACGCTTGAGCCCTCCAGAGAGGGGCAATCAGAATCAGATCCGTCTGAAATCGTTTGGATTAGGCCAATACCCTGGGAATCATTAGAAATGGAGGGAAGGCATAGCAGAGGGTCGATGGCCACTGCTGGAGAAAGGCATCCGTGGCCAGAGCCTGAGGGTCCGGCCTCCAACTGTAAAAATGCGGAAGTTGCGCATTGAGGCGTGAGGCAAAGAGATCTAGTTGGCAAGGACCCCAACGCCGATGGAGAGCACGGAAGACTCGGGGATGCAGCCTCCAATCGCTGTAATCCCGGAGATGCCTGGAGTGCCAGTCCGCTATCTGATTGTGGCATCCCGGAAGGTACTCCGCAATAACAGTGATCTTCTTCTGCAGACAGAAGTGCCAAAAATCTTTGGCGATCTCCGCCAGGATTCTGGACCTGGTCCCGCCCAGTTTGTTTACATAGCGGACTGCCGAGATATTGTCCATCCGGAGAAGGACACAACAACTGGTCTGCAGGGGGGAAAAACATTTGATCGCAAAGGAACCCGCTAGAAGTTCCAGACAGTTGATATGAAGCTTCAATTCCTGAGGGGACCAACGACCCCCGGTCGAGACCGAGCCGCAACGGGCTCCCCAGCCCCACCGACTGGCATCGGATTCTATCACCAGATCCGGAGACACACCGAAGAGGGCTCGGCCGTTCCAGGCCTCCATGTGGTCCAACCACCACTGCATCTCCCACCGGACCTCCTCCGTAAGAGGAATCTGATCGGAATATCCGAGGCCTTTCCGGAGATGAAGAATTTTCAGGCGCTGCATTGCCCTGTAATGCAGGGGACCCGGAAAAATCGCCTGAATGGATGACGCCAGCAGACCGACTACACGTGCCAACGACCTCAACGACACAGTCGGTCTGGAAATAACAGACGTCAACTCTCTCTTGATATAACGCATCTTTTGGTTGGGCAAGAGAAGTTGACAAGTAACCGAGTCGATCTGGAAGCCCAGGAAATCGATACGCTGGGCTGGAACCAAAACCGATTTCTGAACATTGATTAGAAACCCCAGAGACTGTAAAAGAGTGATGGACAATTCCAGATGTTGAAGAAGTTTGAGAGGACAATCCGCCATAAGGAGAATATCGTCCAGATAAATAATCAACCTGACACCCAGCGACCGAAGATGTTCCACAACTGGTCTCAACAGCTTCGTGAAGCACCATGGTGCTGACGAAAGACCGAACGGGAGAACCTGATACTCGTACCAGACTCCCTGCCAGAGAAACTGGAGAAAACGGCGATGAGGTTTGTAAATCGGAACCGAGAGATATGCATCTTTGAGGTCCAGCCTGACCATCCAATCCCCTTCTCGAAGGAGATCCCTCAACAGACGGATGCCCTCCATCTTGAAATGTCGATAGACGACTCCGCCGTTGAAGTCTTTCAGGTTGAGAACAAGACGAGCACCGCCCCCTTTTTTCTCGACCAGAAAGACAGAACTGGCAAACCCCTTTGGATGACGGGTGGTTGGAATCACCGCCCCCTTTTTGAGAAGAGAGTCTATCTCCTCGGAGAGACAAACCTGATCCTGAAGAGAAAAACGCAGACAAGGAGGGGGACAAGTCTGATGCATCGGGTGATAGAATTCTATTCTGAACCCCTGAACAGTTTGTAGCACCCAAGCATCGCCGGAGAGCATGCGCCAATTCTGCAGGAAAAACTGAATGCGACCCCCCAACATCACATCGCATGCATGAATCAGGCTCACCTGTAGAGTGGGAATCTTGGTATTGTCCCTGATGACCACCGGAACGTCCTTTGCTGTACTGGCCTTTTCCTTTTCTGGAAGGATAAAAGTTGGCTCTCGATGAATAACCTGCGTCGTAGGAGCCTCTGTGCTGAGAGGAATTGCCTCTCTGGGACTGATTGGCAGAGCCACGGCCGAACGAGCGTCCCCTACCTCGTCCGGCCTTTCCAAAAACCGGACGCATGGCTCGCCGCAAGGAGGCCTGCGCCTTGTCGATGCCACTGAAGGTGGATACAAAGCGCGTGAGTTCCTTAAGGAATGGCTGACCAAACAGGAGGCCGTCCGCCTCAGGGCCCGACTCAGAAGTGGCCAATTCAGAGAGTCTAGGGTCAAGCTTTAACAAGATGGACCTGCGACGTTCCGCAGACATTGCACAATTTGCATTACCCAATTGGCAAATCGCCCGTTGCGCCCATTCGATCATCTCCTTTGGGTTCACAAGGGCAGAAGCTGCTTGTGCTCTGAAACCAAGGTCCAAAATCTTAGTGAGAGGCCCAAGCAGGTCTAACATCTTATCTTGACAAGACCGCCAAGATCTATCAAGGCCCTTCTTCGGGTCCTTGGCATATTTTTTCAAATACGTGACCATCATGGGGTCAACGTCTGGTGTCTCAGCCAAATGGGCAGACAAATCAGGCCTCGGGCACTCTGAGCGCAACCGGGCACGAACTGAAGCCTCAAAAGGTTGGCGGATATGCGCCTCAATGTAGGCAGCTACAGCTGGAGAAGGCACCCATGAGGAAGAGTTCGGATGGATTATGTCTGCAGGCTCGAAATTGAGCACCGTAGGACGCTCGGGAGCGTCTACAAAATGTTCTTTACAGACCCGTTTTTTAGGTGGAGGAGAAACATGGTCTGAAGATGCTGAAGAAAGCACATTGTCCGAATCAGCCTCGTGAAGACCAGCAGTTGAGGATGGCGCAGCTGCTAAACTTTTTGCCAGACGCTGAAAGTCAGTCTTGTGAGGGTTAACAGGCGACTTCGCCGTTTTCTTGGAAGCAGGCAACCAGCCCTGCTGTTGTGCATAGAGATTGAGATGACGCTTCAAAGGGTTAATAGCACGTACTAGTGCTTTGTTAACGGACTGTTGAACACCCTTGTCTAATTGTTCAACTAAGTCCTGTTCTAAGGAGCCTTCCTCCTCATCAGCATAGTAGTAGTCGTCTTCTACGTCATCAAAATATTCAGCCATTCTACACCAAGGTAGAGGTAAAAAGCCCACAAGACGACTAGAAAATTATGGAGTGTTGGAAACACCAGTCAAGGGGGAGTGTATAACCCCAAAGCAGGCTTAAAAGCAGGAAGAAACCTGACTTGCTAGCAATTAGAACGTGGAGGGAGCCAAAGCCTGCACCAAACAACACTCTAGGCAGAGCCTATGCCAAGAAATACACTACCAAAGTCCTAAAAGACCTCGGCGTCAGACGGGGTGAACTGCACTGACAGGCCGTGGGCAAGACGTCAACAAACGCCGTCACTGAACCAGCTGAAGAGAAAACAACCGGAAATGGGACAGCGCGCATGCGTGACTGTCGCCTGCCAGTGAAAACCGCCGAAGAGCGCTCGCGCTCCCAAAACAAACGGAACCCCTGCTCCCGCTCCACAAGAAGCGCGCGAGCAGCTAGGAAGCGCTCGGCGACCAAAACGGAGGTGAGACACACGCTCCGGTAACTATACAAACTGCACGCTGAAGCGGCGAAGAAGCGCGAAGAAAAAACAACGGAGCCCAAGCCCCAGACGCGCGACACACTGCGCAATGGCAAAGCACAAAGCGACAGTAAGCAACAAGGCACAATATTACATAAACAGTAAAATGCCAAGCAATGTTACATAAACAGTAGAGTAAGAAAGATAATGCACTTAACTGGCTGCGGAGCAGCAAAGAAAGAGGAAGACAGACTAGTGTGTGGACCTTTTATACGCTGTACTCTATGGTTACTCCCTGAGGTTCATGGGAGATGTAGTTTTTTGTTCATTTATTGGCTGCTGAGCATTTCATTAAAGAAATGAGAAAAGCATAATCAGAGCCTCCTGTCCTGACATAGAATTAATTTGGAGGCCTTTCGGCCACAACAAGGCGGCCCGTACAAATTGCCGCCCGTCTCAAAGCAAAGTCAGTACCTATAGTGAACTGGGACTCTGCTTTGGGCTAAAAAATTGCTTGACATCTGCCCAGACTGTCGTGCCTGGCTGGCGCAGCGCGGCTTTCCTTTGACTCTCTCTCACTGCTGCCAATGATTTACCGATGGGGGTCCTGCCCTCTCAGCACTCAATGCTAATGACTGTCAATCACTGTGGCACGCCATGTTGCCCCAGTGCCGTCACGTCCGGAGGAAGAGAAAGTGAGGCAGAACGGCGGGGGACTCAATCTGAGTCAGCCGAGTCCTCTTCGCCGGGTGCGCAGTCTGTGCGGACTCTTCATTCTGCAGTGTGCAGGCAGCGCCGCAATTTTATTAAACCCCTGGCGTGCCCGTGTTCACATAACTTGCCAGCCCCTGTGATGGGGTGGGGTGGGGTGGGGGGGGGGGGAGGGGGAAACTCGGAGAGTGACTGACCGACGCAGAGTGAATTCTCTCCCCTCCCAACAGCAGTAAGGAAGGCGGTGGTGGTGCCCAGGTGGGTATGGGAAGCACACATCGAGATTATGGGAAGAGAGTCAGGAGCAGAAGACACAAAGGGGAGCAGTCATTAAATTAACAAGCCCAGCAGAAATATTATAGGTACTCTTGAAATCCCCTCTCAGAGACCGGAAAAAGACAGGAGGACTCTGGGAATGTAAGCCTCTTTTTGGCACCCAGTATAGAGGGGTGGTGGGGGTCATTTCAGCAGTTCCTGTTGTTTCCTGGGCCATGGACGGAGGGTTCCTTCAAAGATAATGACAAGGGGAGGAAAAGGTAATGCATTGTTACATGTTGTGGAGATCGCATGCGTGAGTTGGGACTGAGTGTGCATGTGGTGATTATACAATAATGTGTGGTGGCGACTGCCGGTGTGCATGGGGATTGCAGATGTTGGTGCTGGTTATACAGATGCATGTGCTGATGATTGCTCGTGGTGGCGGTGGTTGCACATGTGCTTGAGGTGGTGATCAGAGATGTGAATGATGATGGCATGTGTACATGATGTTATGTTTGTATGTGTAACTGGTGACTGTGCATGCACCTGAGGTGGAGGTCACTGGTGTGTGTGAATGGGGATAGCACTCTACATGAGGTTATGATTGCATGTATAACTGGTGATTGTACATGCACCTGAGGAGAGGAGGGGGTTAGAGGTGTACATGATGATTGCAGGTGCTGGTTACACAGGTACATGTGGTTGTGATTGCTTAGGTGCATGAGGCACTGACTGTACATGCACCTGAGGTGTGAATGGTGATTGCGCCTGTACATGTTGTGATGATTGCATATGTAACTGGTGATTGTACATGAACCTGAGGTGGTGGTCATTGGTGTGCATGGTGAAAGCACGTTACATGGTGTTATGATTGCATGTGTAACTGGTGGTTGTGCATGCACCTGAAGTGTGAATGGTGATTGAACGTGGACATGATGTTATGTTTGCATGTGTTCCTGGTGACTGTACATGCGTATGGGGTGGTGGTCGCAGGAACCTTACCCGGTGGATGCTCAGCCAGGACACCTTGCCTGGGTGCAGAGGAGCAAGCAGGGTGGCAGCCATTGTGAGAAGGTGGCCTGATATGCAGTGCTCACTATTCTAGTGAACACTATGTATCAGTCCAGCAACCCTTATTGATGATTGGTTGTAAGTCAACCTTATAGACCAGCTATCCTAGTAGCGTGGATACGAGCAGTCTAAGGCTAAAGACTCGAGAGGGCGTGTTAAGCCAGCTGTTATACCACACATACACCCCTTGAACACCAAGTGAAAGGACACCACACAAGTGTTATGAAAATAAACAGTTATTTATTAAGAATCACAACAGCCCTGTACTCTTTATGAGGACAGGGTACTAAGCACAAACCAAAACTCTTACAAAAATACTTAAGTTAGCACAGTATATACAAATGCCCGAGGGGCACGGAAAACCATATACTCTGAAAGTGGAATGCGAAATTACTAGCAGGTAAGTACAGTACTAATAGGCTTTGGAATCGCTAGGACTTGACTATAGAATCTTCAGATTACTTCTAGGAGACCTAGGGGACTCGGGTGCAGAGTGTGCACTCTCACGCGGGATGCGGGACAAAGTCTATGGTAGCTAGAAATTGCAAAGTTAGTGTTCTCGGGCGAACCCGACCTGGTAGGGAGAAAACGAAAGTGGATCCTGACCCTTGGATAGTGAGGCTATGCTGGGGCACCGAAATGCCGAAGTTACCTAGCCCAGGGGCTGCAGCTGCATAGGACTCAAAAGACGTCGGGAATCCTCGTTGCCGGACCAGGAGCCTGGAAGAAAGAAGTTGCTGGCAGGCGACCAGTGAAGAAAGTTCGGTGGATCCAAGCCTGGATCGATGGAAGATGACACCTGAAAGCAGAGGGGACCAAGTTCGAGACTACTAGCCAGTAGTCAGTGGGCACCAGGAGGGCACCGGATGGTAGCCACCTCGACAAGGTGAGTGGGTGACGCTGTGCTCGAAGATCTCACGGACCAGGAGGCGTTGTCGGCGACCAGGAAGGAGGAGCGAGCTGTCCCACGAAGATTGAAGCTGTCGGCGTCGCTGGACCCAGGATTGGGCAACAAAGCCTTGGCAAATTCAAGCCCACGCGGTGGACCTAAAATGGCGTCTGGAGTGGACCAGGAGGGTCCGGGGTGCCTCTCTTGAAGAAGGAAGCAAGGGCCAGTCTGGAGCAACCAGACCAGCAGCAGTGATGACGTCGGGCGTCGTGAAGAAGGCCACAAGCCAGCCGGCTAGTAGCCACACAGCGCGGTGAGCCCGCAAAAGCAGAAGGGCCCCACGCAGATAGTGGAGATGCTGGAGGGCTGATCTTCGGTGCTGGAGCTGCTCAGGGTTGGGGCTTCTCGGACCCCAAAGCACTCACCAGTGGAGCACACGGTGGGCTTGTTACAAAGAAGTCGTGCAGTCTTGGCAATCGTCGGTCCCTCGAGGTCTCGTCGCACTCACGGTTCTCAGCTTTGCTGTAGAGGTGAGTAGAGGTCAGAGGTGCCAGGGAAGCCGGGTCTCGTCGAGCTGGGTCGTCGGATTCGTGATGAAGGACTTGCAGCAGACCGCAGTGTTCTTAGGATGGTGCCTGCGGATGCAGAGTGACTACTCCTTAGCCACAAGGGAGAATCTTGAAGAAGAAATCTTGATGTCCTTTCGTAGAAAGTCGTGTCTTGATTCCAAAGATGATCTAATTTTAACAGGGGGCCCGCTCCCATCTTTATACTAAAAAAGGGGGCTGACCCGGTGACTAGGTCCTGCCTATGGGTGGGACTAGGAGGGGGGTGGTTACACCCCTCTGCCATGCCGGACTTCCCCCAGGCCAGGGGCTGGTGTGCCCCTGGAACTGGTTCTGACCGGCCTATGCGTAGTGAGCACCGGGGTGCCACTCAGCAGTCACCTTCCTGAAAAGCCCTGCCTACCCAGGATACACAAAACCATGTCTGGGACGGTGCTAGCACCGCCCCTGACAGGAAACCCTTTGTCCAGGCTCCCCTCGCTGGAAGGACTCCCAGCTGCAGGGGGTCAGACTCGTGTCTGTGGTGGCAGCATCCATTTTGTGGAGCTGAGGCTTCGCTTAACTTTAACCGGGGTTCACAGTTACATACATGTCGTGTCCCTCTAGAAGGGTGGAATGCTAACCCCGTCGCCAGAATTGGCGAGGGGTTAGTATTCCAATTCGTATGACACCTTACTCGACTTGTTTTGATAAAGCAGTACCAAAGTTAGCATTTAACCGCGAGGATTATAATGCACTTAAGAGTATATGGTATGCGATATCATGGAACAGCTATTAGGACTTGGTTCCGCAAGCTGCAGACAGGCTCAGCTCATGCCAGAGCACCACCTCACACGATTCCAAGCACTCTGCCTTCAGGATTGTCAAGGCCTGCCATAGGAGTGACTGATAGGAATCTGTGTGTCCATTCTAGGGTTAGGTATAGGTATACTACACCTACAGCAAAGGGTGATTACACGACTTTGCCCCAGCTGTCATGCAGCCAGTTGTGTCAAATTTAGGAGGCCAGCCAGGGGTGGCATAATACATGCTGCAGTCCCTGGCAGCCCTGGGTACACCTATGCCCTGAGTTACAGGGTCTGATAAGGTGGCCCAGTACCAATTGGAAATGTACCTAGGGTACATGGAATCCATTTTAAAGAGAGAGCAGTAGGCCTGGGGTCCTGATTGGCAGGATCCCAGGTCGACTATGTCCAAAACCAGCTAAAACACAGGGCAAAAAGTTGGGGGCAACCATAGTCAGGATGTACCTTCCTACAGCCATCTCCTCTTTGTAGCATTTTTTTGTGTTTCGGTAGTGGTGTGTCACTCAAATAATGCACCAGTTTATGTGATGGTGTGTGATATACAGGATAGTGTGTTGCTAATATAGCGTGTGTAACACAGCAGTTTGTAACAGTGCACATAATGTGACGCAACGCAATGTGCGTGATGAAATCTGTGAGAGTGCGTGCCTGTGACCTTGTGTGCGTAAGGCCCTGTGAAAGTGTGTGTGTGACATCGTCATTGATTCTGTGAGTAACAGTGTGCACTACAGTATACGTGACAATGTGTTGCTTTTTTGCCGTATGCGTTCGAATGATTGTCGTATACCTTTCATTGTTAAGAACTGCTTTATCCCACACACTGGAAGTGCTTGCAGACTTGTACCAGTGTGTACTTGTGTTTTATGTTTTTCAGCGGCTTGAGACCCTCATTATAAGAACACTTATTGATTGATATCACAAGTAAGTCTTTCGGCAAGGGCAGTACTTTGTGTCACTGACATAGGTCAGATCTAATTACGTTTTTTGACGGGGAGGAAGGAAGCAGTGTGGTGCAAAGATACAGCGCATAAAAAATTTTGTGCATTAGATGCAGACATTTCAACCCTCCCGATTCAGACGGGAGACTACCGATTTCAAGGCTAGTCTCCCGCCTCCCGATTGCTGCAAGCAAAAACCCGAGTCCTCGGGGTTTCAGCTGACAGGGCTAGGTATTGTGTAAAGTGCTAATTCTTCGGGCCATAGTCAGAGTGGCATGCAGGGGCTCTAGAAGGGGTGAAAAACCAACAAAGCTTCATTAAGAAACGAATGGTCTTTTAAAGACCCGTGAAGTACTGGGGGGGGGGGGCAGGGGGCGGCTGTATGTGCCCGGGAAGCTGTTTCAGCCTGGGCTGCCACACAGTGGGGTGGGGTGGGGGGTGTTGTGTACTGCCAGCAACCTGACAGTCTAGTGCACAATACTTGCATCTCACCCTCTCTCTGCCTGCCATTGCGCTCCATGCTTCTGAAAGGGAAGAATAAAATGTGCATGTGCGTTTCATATGTCCGATCCTGCAGCAGCACACTTCCAAAGCCCATACATGACAGTAACCAATTCAATTCAATTCCTTTATTATGTTTTGGAACTCCGAGGAGATCCACATAAAAACCATACACAGTACAAAACCCACTGAATGCAAAATAGATCTTTACAATGCTTACAAAAAATACAGAGAAGTCAAATATCATCAGCCACAAAAGTCATCAATAAATAGCTAAAAAGCATTAAAAAAAAGTTAAAAACATTAAAACAAAAAAATTCATTTGGAGGGTTATACAGTGCAAGTTGAAAAGAGTTAGCATTTAAAATACCCAATTGCAGACATATGAATCTTAACCACTTGCGCCGGAACGGGCGCAATATGGGACATATGAAGAGAACATGCAAGCAATCCTGGGAGGGCAAGTTGCAAAGATTACAAATTGGAGGAGTACCGTACCATTTTGCTAATAAATTGTTTAATGGTAATAGATCCTGTCTTAGGAGAAACCAGAAACGTCGAATGCCATGAGGTAAATTCCAGGTGACATAAGGTTGAATGGCTTTCCTCATGTACGAATCAGTAAGATGGTTAGCTCCCTTCTTAGCGAGGATAGCCTCCTTGTCCATTTTAAAACTAAGATCCCAGGTTGCCTCTTTCAGAAGTAACTTTAATTGTGCGGCAGAAATAATAAAGAGAGTGGTCTCTTCCAATTGAAGAAGATCTACCGCCTTTCTAAAATTTTTAACAATTTGTGAGTGTTCTTTTAAACTGCCTAAAAGTTCAATCTTCATAAAGTCTCTTAATGAACCCTTTTCTCCTCTAGCCAAACTAGCCACCCACCGTACTACCGCTGCTAGGCCCTGCGCCCAGCTACTGCGAAGGCCATATTCAAGTCTGCAGGCGGCTGCAGAGCAGGCAGTATTAAGAGAAGATATAGATCTTAACAACTTCCCTTCTATAGTGTGTAAAAAATTCCATTGCCTTAGATCTACCAATTCCATTCCATACAAAAGGGAGGATGGAATTTTTGCCCTAAAAACTTCCAGTAGGTGATCGAAATGCCTTCTCCCCGTGGCTAAATATAAGGTAGCCAAGCCCTTTCCCTGGGACAAAGCTTTGCGGGAGTTGTTATCAGTATGGGGTTTGTCACTTAAATTATTGGAGATAATTTTTCCTAAATAGACATATGTCTTTACCACCTCCAATTTGTGACCGCCAGCTGACCATACAAAATTCTTATACTTTAACTTTTTTCTCCCTGCAATACACATGATTTTGCTTTTTGATGCATTAATCTTCAAGAAGTGGGCTTCGGAAAAAAGATCAAGTGCTCAAAGACGATTGGCCAACCCTTTAGGTGTTAGATCAAATATTATAATGTCGTCTGCATATAACAAACAGGAAATAGGAATTCCCCCTACAATCGGGGCTATTCCATCACTTGACGAGATAGATGCAGGAAGATCCGCAATATACAAGGAAAAGAGCAATGGAGCAAGGAGACAACCCTGTTTCAATCCATTAATTGATGGGATAACTTGTGATAGCCCCCTTGTTCCACCTTGAAGAACACGGCACCATGTATCAGTATGTAAAACCTGCACCAGGTCAAGCAAGTGAGGAGGCATGCCCATTGCGGATAGCTTTCTCCACAGCAGAATACGATCCACCTTATCGAATGCTGTGGAGAAGTCTATAAATGCCGCATACACAAATCCCCCACGGACCTTTACATATTTATCCGAAATGATCTGTAGTGCAGTAAGGTTATCTAAGGTGCCTTGCCCTTTTCGAAATCCGGTCTGTTCTAAGGGTAATATATTGTTTGCCTCAACCCAATCATTAATTAAGGATAGCAAACACTTGGTAAAAACTTTTCCAGTTGCGTCAAAGAGGGCTATTTGACGATAGTTTTTTGGAATATCCCTATTGCCCTTCTTGAAGAGTGGCACCAGTATACTCCCTTTCCAAGAAGAAGGGACAATTTTCTTCATGAAACAGAAAACATGAAACAATATTTTGATCCATAAAATTGGCTTCTGTTTCAGGACGGATATCGGGAGTTCATCAGTTCCCATGGTTCCTGAAGTACGCATATCTTTAATCGCCTGTTCAATAGTTTTTTCTGTGGGGGGTTCTATTGCCGAGTCAAACTCAATACTAAGGTTCCTAAGCTCAGCCGACTCCCCATTCAAAGCGTATAAAGTAGAAATATAATTGACCCATAATGATTCAGGGATGGGAATCGGTAGGGGACCAACTCTTGCACCGCATCCCTCTCCAATAAGGGTCCAAAACTTTCTAACTTTGCCATGAACCACTGCCTCCCGTAGACTTATCCAAAGGGAATCTTCTTTTTCTTTTTTTATCCTTTTCTTAATCCTATTTCTCCTTCTTTTTAAGCAATCAATTTTATGGACTCTTTCGATTGATCTGCGCACGTATTGTTCCCTCACTAACTTATTTATTTCCTTATTAAGAAGAATAATCGATCTTGGGAGAAGAATCCTTTTCCGTGTCGAATTAGATTTTTTAACATCCAAAATGATTCTCTCCATGAGATCCTTAAAGCGGGTTAACTCAGACCCTTTCCAGTTATTTAACTCTAAGATAGTTTTATTCAAAATACGCCCCAAGCCATCTATGGCTTTGAAGTCCCAGAAACATCTACCAGACTTTTTATTCATGTTGACCATATCACCATTAAGAGACCAGGGGTCAGATTCAGGAAGGCGTATTGAAAGGGTTAGAGTTAACAACTTATGGTCACTCAATATATTGTCTGAGACCACCAAATCTCTCAATAAAGGGAAGGAACAATAATCTATAATTGCATAGTCCAAAATGGACTCACTTGTACTGGATTTGTGGGTGTAATTCGCTGGAACATCCGAAGGGAGCCTACCATTCACTATTAGTCCCTCCGTAAGAGATAATTCTTCCAGCAGAATTTTCCCTCTTTTATTAGTTTTGATTTTGTCAGGGAAGAGGGCTTGAGGAATCAAAAAAGCTTCCTCTTTAGACTTATTTCTAAAGAGTTCTAAGCTAAAGTTGGATACTCTACAATTGAAATCCCCCACTAACAGGACCATGGGAGTAGGTATTTCCTCCTTAATCTTTTTAATAAAACTAAAAACCTGCTTCAGTACACTGCTATAGCAATTCTCAGGGGGGATATAAGCATTTATTATGACCAGTGGGTTTTTATGTTCCCCATTACCAAAGCTATTAAAAATAACCACCTGAAAAAGGTTACTTTGATCCACATAGTGGAAATAGTTCCACTTTATTCTATTAGAGAGGAGGCATGCAATTCCGCCTTTTGCATGTCCTCTCTTCGAGAGAAAAGCCGCAATCTCATGTACAAAATAATCCTTCCCCACATCCATTCTATTGATACACCAGGTCTCTTGAATACAAATCACATCTGGGTTCAGTGAGAAAAGATACTGTAATTTCTCAGGACTATTATTTATCCCTGCAGCATTCCAAGAAAGAATTTTTAAACAGCTGCTAAAGATGAGAAAATAGCTTTGGGTTATCTTTTGATTTGTTTAATAGGACCCCAGGAAGCCAATCGCATTGATGGTTATCTTCTCTAGGGGTAGAAATTTTTTGCAAAGCTGGAGTTACATGGGATACTAACCTTTTAGTTTTTGATATACAAATCTTTAAATCCTCAAAAGACAAAGGGTGACCTGATTGACTAGAACGATTTTCATGAAATCTATCTCTACAATTCGCCAAAACAGTAACCAGATTCAAGACCCCACTGCCCATTTGTTGCGGACGAACCGCCTGCCATATGCTGCAAGTGACAATACGAAGAGGCTGCTCCCGTGGAAGTCTAGGGTATCCTCATGATATGCAGGCCTGCAGTTTCCGGTTGCAGCGTGCAGTGCTGCTATAATAAAAACATTATTGGGTGGCTGAGAAAAAAAAAAAAACTACGTGCGGCGTGCCGATTACTGGCAAAATCCTTCCCCGTAGCGACGTAATTCTAAAAGCTGGTAGAAATTAAAACATAAAAGGAGGAATAACCATAGCCTTCCCTTTCAAAACAACCCGGCGATCGACTGATCATTATAATGCTCCGCAAACAGCACGGAATACTGAAGTAACTTTTGGATGTGCGCTGTGTTTCACCGATGGGATCACGTTTCATGTTGTGGGCCGGCAGCCGTTAGGCCAGCGGGTGACACTGTATAATATGGAGTGTCCCGTCAGGTTCTTGTAACCTCTGCCCTTCAGCTACCTCTGGGCTTCCTTTCTCACTATCTGCGATGCCGAAGAACTCGTTCTAAACCACCGCCCCTCTCTCTCTCCATAGGAGTATCTTAATCCAGTTTTCAGTGCAATAAAGAGACCAGATCTGCGGCTCCCTGAGCTAACTCTGCGGCGATGTTCTGTCATCCATACAGTATTTTATCTAGCTGGAGCTATTGTCCACTTTCACTTAACCGCAGCCAGGTTGCACTCCTGAGCCAGCAGCGCTCAACAGCGTGTAAATATTCACAAGTGACTGGTCCTAAAACCAATTCTGACCTTCACTAATCTAACTGGTGCTCATGCAAAGTGCTCCAATGCACGCTATATAAAACTGCGACAAAAAGCAACGAACAGGAGTCCAGTTTGCACCTCAAAAAACAATTGATGTCATTTATTTTGTGCGGTGGTTATTTACTGGTAATAGCCATAGTGTCATTTAGAAAATACTTAGTAATCACAGAATACTTGCCCTTCTTCGGATTCATTTGTACAACATCTGCGACGTGTTATACATGTACAGAGTACAGTCAAACTGATATACCTTATGATATTTATGTTTCCTGTGTCTTAATTGCTTGAGTTTGCTCGCGAGGAAGTGTCACTCGTAGTCATTGAAATGTCACTCAAAATTTCACTGAAAATATGAAAATGTCACTCGTAGTAATATGAAACCTTGGCAGCTATGTGCTTTCATTGAATAGCGCTATTGCGCCGTGACATCAATGGTGCAAGTTCAAAAAAAATCTTTCAGCGCGGCCACGGGCGGGCGCCAGTTTGGCAGGTACTAGTATATCAAATCAAATGGGCATCATTTCACCCATTCTATGCTAAATTTAGCAGTTCCTCTAGCTCGAATGAGATTGTATTTTTCTACCCAATTTCGAATCAGGAGCGTAAATAATTTTTATGGGTGTTTAAAATTGCTGCATTTCTATTTGTGGTCTGGGGTAAGACATTGCAGTCCAGCCATGTCGAGTGCCCAGAGGCAGGCTTCCGCAACCAGATGCATGCAGCTGCACAGACAACTCTGCTCGGATTTTACCACATAATGAGCATTCAGCAGCACGCACATGGCACCAGCATACAGCTAGAACACCTCCTCAAATTAGGCACTGCGTGTATTAAGCCGTACAGCCTTCCATGTTAAGATGAGGGATTCTTTATCACGAGGCTCCCTTTGATCTTCTGATTCTCTCTCGAAACTCTCTTCCAGCACTTCCCCGCCGCCCTCCTCACGTAGGGTTCTGTCAAAAGAGCCTGGTGTTGTACTAGCTCTGCGACAGGCAGAAGTAGAAAGAACATTTAGTGTCAAGAATACAACAACACCAGGCTCTCCTACTTAACTGAAGGGTTAATTTATTAATCATTTTATGATATAAATGACTGGTCCAACAAATTATTTTTAGCGCGGCCACACACATCAGTTAAATGGAGAACATGATAACATGTTCTCCATTTAACAGGAAATTAAAAAAATATTCATATTCTCAACATATATTAATTTATTATATTTAGGCAGGTGGCGTCTTTTAAATCAGCTTCGAACATCAGTGGTCGGGGCCCTCATTGCGCTAGTGCGCTGTGTCAACACTGGTACCAGAATCTCAGTTTATATGTACTAATTAAATAGTTTCTTTTAACATTCTGGTAATTTTCTCGACAAAGCAGGCCCCCAGGAATTAATGCTGCCAGGTGGCGCTCTGGCCGAGTCAAATTACAGCATGGGTACTCACAAACTTTCTCTCTGGGGCCGAATTTACAGTGTGGTTTGTGGCCGAGGGCCGCACCGGAGGGGGAGGGGTCAGTGGGGGGGGGCGGGGCTAGAGAAAAAAATATTGTGACCATGAGGTTGAACACATGCCCCTGCAGTGGACGCCTTCGTCCACTGAGCCAACAGACCCGGCATACACACATCTCTCTCTCTCTCTCTCCCTCCCTCTGTCTGTCTCCCTCTGTCTGTCACTCTCTGTCTGTCACCCTCTGTCTCCCTCTGTCTCCCTCCCTCTGTCTCCCTCTGTCTCCCTCTGTCTGTCTACCTCTGTCTGTCTCCATCTGTCACCCTCTGTCTCCCTCTCTCTGTCTCCCTCTCTCTCTGTCTCCCTCTCTCTCTGTCTCCCTCCCTCTATCTCCCTCCCTCTGTCTTGTCTGTCTGTCTCCCTCCCTCTGTCTGCCTCCCTCCCTCTATCTGTCTCCCTCCCTCTATCTCCCTCCCTCCCTCTATCTTCCTCCCTCTGTCTGTCTCCCTACCTCTATCTGTCTCCCACCCCCCTCTGTCTGTCTCCCTCTCTCTGTCTGTCTCCCTCCCTCTGTCTGTCTCCCTCAGTCTCCCTCTCCCTGACTCACTCCCTCTGTCTCGCTCCATCACCTCACCGGGCTCTCACTCCCGCTGACCTCCTACCTCACCCAGCCTCACAGTTCCTACTGCCCTCCCACCTCACTGGTCTGTCTGTCTCCCTCCCTCTGTCTCCCTCTCCCTCCATCTGTCTCTCCCTGACTCGCTCCCTCTGCCTCCCTCTCTCTCCCTCTGTCTCCCTCCCTCTGTCTTCCTCCCTCTGTCTCCCTCCCTCTGTCTCCCTCCCTCTGTCTCCCTCCCTCTGTCTCCCTCCCTCTGTCTCCCTCCCTCTGTCTCCCTCCTCTGTCTCCCTCTCTCTGTCTCCCTCTCTCTGTCTCCTTCCCTCCCTCTATCTCCCTCCCTTTGTCTACCTCCCTCTATCTCTCTCCCTCCCTCTGTCTGTCTCCCTCTCCCTCCCTCTGTCTCTCCCTGACTCACTCCCTCTGCCTCCCTCCCTCAGCCTCCCTCTCTCTCCCTCTGTCTCCCTCCCTCTGTCTTCCTCCCTCTGTCTCCCTCCCTCTATCTCCCTCTCTCTGTCTCCCTCTCTCTGTCTCCTTCCCTCCCTCTATCTCCCTCCCTTTGTCTACCTCCCTCTATCTCTCTCCCTCCCTCTGTCTGTCTCCCTCTCCCTCCCTCTGTCTCTCCCTGACTCGCTCCCTCTGCCTCCCTCCCACTCCCCCTCTCTCTGTCTCCCTCCCTCTGTCGCCAGCCTCGGATTGGTAACGCGGGCACTCGGGCAATGCCCGAGGGGCCGGTGTCTGAGTTCCTCCTGAGGGTTGCTTTTTTTAGCAGTCTGGGGCCGATTTGGACGGTGTCTCTATTTTCGGAATACAGCCAGCGGCCCAGTGGGTGTCTGAGTGGCCTTTCTGCAGGCAAATGGACGCTCATTACCACCCTCCCCCGCCACCAACACCGCCGGTCCCCACCCCCGGTTTAGCAACAGGCAGAGGTATCACTCCCTTTGTCTCGCTGGCCGGCCCCTTAATGTATGCATATACTGAGCGGAGCAGGGGACCTCAGTAGAAGTGGCCTCACTTGTTTTCAGGTGTGTTTCACTAGTGTAAACTAATGCGTGCATTTTTTTAAGCCCCCCTCCTTTGTAATTGAATTACGCTGAAGTAGTGATGTGAGGAAAGGCATTATGCAAATGAGGGCCGATTTTTTTTGTATGTGCCCGGGCTGATTTTCAATCCCAATCCGACCCTGTCTGTCGCCCTCCCTCTCTCTCTGTCTCCCTCTGTCTCTCTCTGTCTCCCTCCCTCTCCCTCCCTGTCTCCCTCTGTCTGTCTCCCTCTCCCTCACTCCGTCTCCCCCTGACTCCCTCCGTCCCCCTCTCTCTGACTGCCTCTCTCTGTCTCCCTCTCTCTCTCTCTCCCCTCCCTCCCTCTGTCTTCCTTTCCCTCCCTCTCTCTCCCTCTGTCTGTCTCCCTCTGTCTGTTTCCCTCTCTCTGTCTCCTTTTCTCTGTCTCCCTCCCCGTCTCTCTGTCACTCTGCCTCTATCTGTCTCTTCCTGTCCCTGCCTCTATCTGTCCCTGCCTCTATCTGTCTCTGTCTGTCCCTGTCTCTGTCTCCCTCCATCTGTCTCCCTCTCCGTCTCTCTGTCTCTGCCTGTCTCGGTCTATCTCTGCCTCTATCTCTGTCTCTATCTCTGTCTCTCTCTCTGTCTCTATCGCTGTCTGTCTCTACCGCTATCTGTCTCTACCTCTATATGTCTCTACCTCTCTCTGTCTGTCCCTGTCTCTGACCCTATCTAGCTCTGTCTGCCCCTGTCTCTATCTGTCTCTGCCTCTATCTGTCTCTATATGTATTTATCTGTCTCTATCTCTATCTGTCTCACCTCACCTCACCCGGCGCTCACTCCCTGCTGCTCTCCCACCTCATCCATGCTCTCAGTCCCTGCTGCCCTTCCACCTCACTGGGCTCTCAGTCCCTGCTGTCCTCTGTCACTACACCCGCTGTCCTCCCCCCCCCCACACTCCCCGCGGCGTGTGTGTTGTGTCAGCCCAGGCTGACACAGCTTCCCAGACACATACACAGTACTTCACAGGTCTTTAAAAAGACCATTTACATGTTAATTAGGCTTTGTTCACCTCTTCTTAGCGCCCCTGCAGCTCCACTCTGACTGTGGCTGGAATCGCCCGGCCCCCACAGAGCAGTACCAGCGGTGTTTGCTGACACAAAAAAAAGAACACAGGTACGATGTCTGTATGGTCCGCCAAGAATGGCTTGCCGGGCCTCTGGCGGCCCGCGTGCCGTACTTTGAGTACCCGTGAATTACAGGAACACCGACGCCTGTGTCAAACTGATATACCTTATGATATTTATGTTTCCTGTGTCTTAATTGCTTGATTTTACTCGCGAGAAAGTATCACTCGTAGTCATTGAAATGTCACTCAAAATTTCACTGAAAATATGAAAATGTCACTCGTAGTAATATGAAACCTTGGCAGCTATGTGCTTTCATTGAATAGCGCTATTGCGCCGTGACATCAATGGTGCAAGTTCAAAAAAAATCTTTCAGCGCGGCCACGGGCGGGCGTCAGTTTGGCAGGTACTAGTATATCAAATCAAATGGGCATCATTTCACCCATTCTATGCTAAATTTAGCAGTTCCTCTAGCTCGAATGAGATTGTATTTTTCTACCCAATTTCGAATCAGGAGCGTAAATAATTTTTATGGGTGTTTAAAATTGCTGCATTTCTACTTGTGGTCTGGGGTAAGACATTGCAGTCCAGCCATGTCGAGTGCCCAGAGGCAGGCTTCCGCAACCAGATGCATGCAGCTGCACAGACAACTCTGCTCGGATTTTACCACATAATGAGCATTCAGCAGCACGCACATGGCACCAGCATACAGCTAGAACACCTCCTCAAATTAGGCACTGCGTGTATTAAGCCGTACAGCCTTCCATGTTAAGATGAGGGATTCTTTATCACGAGGCTCCCTTTGATCTTCTGATTCTCTCTCGAAACTCTCTTCCAGCACTTCCCCGCCGCCCTCCTCACGTAGGGTTCTGTCAAAAGAGCCTGGTGTTGTACTAGCTCTGCGACAGGCAGAAGTAGAATGAACATTTAGTGTCAAGAATACAACAACACCAGGCTCTCCTACTTAACTGAAGGGTTAATTTATTAATCATTTTATGATATAAATGACTGGTCCAACAAATTATTTTTAGCGCGGCCACACACATCAGTTAAATGGAGAACATGATAACATGTTCTCCATTTAACAGGAAATTAAAAAAATATTCATATTCTCAACATATATTAATTTATTATATTTAGGCAGGTGGCGTCTTTTAAATCAGCTTCGAACATCAGTGGTCGGGGCCCTCATTGCGCTAGTGCGCTGTGTCAACACTGGTACCAGAATCTCAGTTTATATGTACTAATTAAATAGTTTCTTTTAACATTCTGGTAATTTTCTCGACAAAGCAGGCCCCCAGGAATTAATGCTGCCAGGTGGCGCTCTGGCCGAGTTAAATTACAGCATGGGTACTCACAAACTTTCTCTCTGGGGCCGAATTTACAGTGTGGTTTGTGGCCGAGGGCCGCACCGGAGGGGGAGGGGTCAGTGGGGGGGGCGGGGCTAGAGAAAAAAATATTGTGACCATGAGGTTGAACACATGCCCCTGCAGTGGACGCCTTCGTCCACTGAGCCAACAGACCCGGCATACACACATCTCTCTCTCTCTCTCTCCCTCCCTCTGTCTGTCTCCCTCTGTCTGTCACTCTCTGTCTGTCACCCTCTGTCTCCCTCTGTCTCCCTCCCTCTGTCTCCCTCTGTCTCCCTCTGTCTGTCTACCTCTGTCTGTCTCCATCTGTCACCCTCTGTCTCCCTCTCTCTGTCTCCCTCTCTCTCTGTCTCCCTCTCTCTCTGTCTCCCTCCCTCTATCTCCCTCCCTCTGTCTTGTCTGTCTGTCTCCCTCCCTCTGTCTGCCTCCCTCCCTCTATCTGTCTCCCTCCCTCTATCTCCCTCCCTCCCTCTATCTTCCTCCCTCTGTCTGTCTCCCTACCTCTATCTGTCTCCCACCCCCCTCTGTGTGTCTCCCTCTCTCTGTCTGTCTCCCTCCCTCTGTCTGTCTCCCTCAGTCTCCCTCTCCCTGACTCACTCCCTCTGTCTCGCTCCATCACCTCACCGGGCTCTCACTCCCGCTGACCTCCTACCTCACCCAGCCTCACAGTTCCTACTGCCCTCCCACCTCACTGGGATCTCCGTCCCAGCTGCCCTCCCACCTCACTGGTCTGTCTGTCTCTCTCCCTCTGTCTCCCTCTCCCTCCATCTGTCTCTCCCTGACTCGCTCCCTCTGCCTCCCTCTGTCTCCCTCCCTCTGTCTTCCTCCCTCTGTCTCCCTCCCTCTGTCTCCCTCCCTCTGTCTCCCTCCCTCTGTCTCCCTCCCTCTGTCTCCCTCCCTCTGTCTCCCTCCTCTGTCTCCCTCTCTCTGTCTCCCTCTCTCTGTCTCCTTCCCTCCCTCTATCTCCCTCCCTTTGTCTACCTCCCTCTATCTCTCTCCCTCCCTCTGTCTGTCTCCCTCTCCCTCCCTCTGTCTCTCCCTGACTCACTCCCTCTGCCTCCCTCCCTCAGCCTCCCTCTCTCTCCCTCCCTCTGTCTTCCTCCCTCTGTCTCCCTCCCTCTATCTCCCTCTCTCTGTCTCCCTCTCTCTGTCTCCTTCCCTCCCTCTATCTCCCTCCCTTTGTCTACCTCCCTCTATCTCTCTCCCTCCCTCTGTCTGTCTCCCTCTCCCTCCCTCTGTCTCTCCCTGACTCGCTCCCTCTGCCTCCCTCCCACTCCCCCTCTCTCTGTCTCCCTCCCTCTGTCGCCAGCCTCGGATTGGTAACGCGGGCACTCGGGCAATGCCCGAGGGGCCGGTGTCTGAGTTCCTCCTGTGGGTTGCTTTTTTTAGCAGTCTGGGGCCGATTTGGACGGTGTCTCTATTTTCGGAATACAGCCAGCGGCCCAGTGGGTGTCTGAGTGGCCTTTCTGCAGGCAAATGGACGCTCATTACCACCCTCCCCCGCCACCAACACCGCCGGTCCCCACCCCCGGTTTAGCAACAGGCAGAGGTATCACTCCCTTTGTCTCGCTGGCCGGCCCCTTAATGTATGCATATACTGAGCGGAGCAGGGGACCTCAGTAGAAGTGGCCTCACTTGTTTTCAGGTGTGTTTCACTAGTGTAAACTAATGCGTGCATTTTTTTAAGCCCCCCTCCTTTGTAATTGAATTACGCTGAAGTAGTGATGTGAGGAAAGGCATTATGCAAATGAGGGCCGATTTTTTTTGTATGTGCCCGGGCTGATTTTCAATCCCAATCCGACCCTGTCTGTCGCCCTCCCTCTCTCTGTCTCCCTCTGTCTCTCTCTGTCTCCCTCCCTCTCCCTCCCTGTCTCCCTCTGTCTGTCTCCCTCTCCCTCACTCCGTCTCCCCCTGACTCCCTCCGTCCCCCTCTCTCTGACTGCCTCTCTCTGTCTCCCTCTCTCTCTCTCTCCCCTCCCTCCCTCTGTCTTCCTTTCCCTCCCTCTCTCTCCCTCTGTCTGTCTCCCTCTGTCTGTTTCCCTCTCTCTGTCTCCTTTTCTCTGTCTCCCTCCCCGTCTCTCTGTCACTCTGCCTCTATCTGTCTCTTCCTGTCCCTGCCTCTATCTGTCCCTGCCTCTATCTGTCTCTGTCTGTCCCTGTCTCTGTCTCCCTCCATCTGTCTCCCTCTCCGTCTCTCTGTCTCTGCCTGTCTCGGTCTATCTCTGCCTCTATCTCTGTCTCTATCTCTGTCTCTCTCTCTGTCTCTATCGCTGTCTGTCTCTACCGCTATCTGTCTCTACCTCTATATGTCTCTACCTCTCTCTGTCTGTCCCTGTCTCTGACCCTATCTAGCTCTGTCTGCCCCTGTTTCTATCTGTCTCTGCCTCTATCTGTCTCTATATGTATTTATCTGTCTCTATCTCTATCTGTCTCACCTCACCTCACCCGGCGCTCACTCCCTGCTGCTCTCCCACCTCATCCATGCTCTCACTTCCTGCTGCCCTCCCACCTCACTGGGCTCTCAGTCCCTGCTGCCCTTCCACCTCACTGGGCTCTCAGTCCCTGCTGTCCTCTGTCACTACACCCGCTGTCCTCCCCCCCCCCACACTCCCCGCGGCGTGTGTGTTGTGTCAGCCCAGGCTGACACAGCTTCCCAGACACATACACAGTACTTCACAGGTCTTTAAAAAGACCATTTACATGTTAATTAGGCTTTGTTCACCTCTTCTTAGCGCCCCTGCAGCTCCACTCTGACTGTGGCTGGAATCGCCCGGCCCCCACAGAGCAGTACCAGCGGTGTTTGCTGACACAAAAAAAAGAACACAGGTACGATGTCTGTATGGTCCGCGGGCCGCCAAGAATGGCTTGCCGGGCCTCTGGCGGCCCGCGTGCCGTACTTTGAGTACCCGTGAATTACAGGAACACCGACGCCTGTGTTAGACCTCCTGACCTTGACACACAAGTGGAGGTTAGTGTCCTTCCATTTCTGGTGCCTTGCAACACTTTTAAATTCTTTTAGGGGTTATGTTGATCAAATGCGTGTAATTATATTTATATAAATATTTCCCTTGTCTTCATTGCTTGATTTTGCTAATAAGAAAGTGTCACTCATAGTCGTTGATATGTCACTCTTAATTACACTGAAATTATAAAAATGTCACACATAGCAATCTGAAACCTTGGCAGACCAGAGTTACAAGTTGGCTCAGGCTGTAAAAGCTGGTGCCTGAGCACAATTTGAAAATATTTTGTGTCAGCATACAACAAATATCATGTTACATTAAAATATGGTGTCTTTACAGTTCAAATAAATATATCTCTTTTATATGCTGAATTGTGGTAAATCATATTATTTGTTATCTTTTAAACGTAAAAGTATACTGAGAAACATTGACTTGTCATAAATGTACAATGTTAATATTAAATACTCAATTTCAGTAAGGCAGCATACTACACTCTACTTCCTGGTGCGTGAAGACCCCATTAGTATGAAGCAACATTTATTTGTATGTAAATGAAAACCTGTGAATTAGCTAAACAGCGTTCATTGTTCACTAATCAACAAGTAATTCTTAAATTATTACTAAGGTGCGGTGGGGTAAGGATGGAGAGAAAACCAACAGAATCCCAGTGCAAAGGGGTGTCCGCCAGGGCTGTGTGCTGGCCCCCACACTATTCTCATTATATGTCAATGGTGTGGTTGAACATCTGCTTAAGGAGCCAGCAGACGCCCCGTCCCTGGCGGGCACCCGGATACCAACTTTGCTCTTTGCCGATGACACTTTGCTCATCGCCAAAACACCGCAGGGTCTCCAAAAGCTCCTCACTCGTTTCCAGGAGTTCTGCTCCCTCAGGGGCCTCATAATTAATGTGGATAAGACCAAATTTCTATCTATGAATCCCCCAAAAAACCCTGGTCCTCCACCGGTCCTAAATTCAGTTGCACTCGAAAGGGTCCTCGAGTTTGATTACTTGGGGATTCGCCTTAGTAACACTATGAGCTGGACCCCACACATCAATAAGATGTTACTTAATCACAAAAGGGTGGCGGGTGCTATACTCAGGGAACACCGTTCTTCCCCCAAACATTGCATCTCCCCAGCAATAGACATTTACAAAGCCAGAGGGGTTCCAGCGGCTTTGTATGGGGCGGAATTGTGGGGCTCTAATAATTTAGAAGCACTGGGGAAAGCAGAAAACACATTTTTGAAAGACCTTTTGCTACTCCCAACCAGCACACCTACTATCCCAGTGCTCCTCGACACGGGCTGCAATTCAATCATGGACCAGGCACGATTGCGGCCACTGCTCCTTTGGGGCCGTTTATGGAGGGTACCGGAACTAGCCTCCTATGCAGCTGGTCTGTCCGAAGTACTTGCAATGGACGGATGGCATCGGATAAAATGGTTAAGAGACATCAAGAGTCTCCTGGTGGAGTTGGGTTTGGAAAATTGTTGGGTTACCCGTTCTGCCCCACCAAAAGTCACCCTGAAGAAGATATATTGCGACTGGGTAACCAACAAACTCATTTGCTACCCCCGTCACTGCAACTCAACCACTGCATTTTTACAAATTAAAGACGCTGTAGCATTTGAGCCCTACCTGGATTTAATCTCCATCTCCATGGACAGGGCCCTCTATTTCAAATTTCGAGTGGGCACTTTACCCCTGGCCGACCTGGTGTCAGGTGGAGATCAACAACGGCTCAGCCCTCTGCTTTTTGTGCGGCGTGTACTACAAGGGTCGAGTCAGTGGCACACTTTCTGTTCGAATGCCCCGAGTACCGTGCCCCAAGGAAGCGATGGTTGGCATCCCTGTGCAGGCTCCTTGGCACCAGACAACATTTGGTGGCACTCCGCATTTTACTAACTGACACTTCCCCTTCTACAGTTTGCGCTGTCTCCAAATTTCTAAAATGGGCTTGGATAATTAGAACAAAAAGGCTTTCCATTTCAATTTAATACTATTTTTAACTATTTATTGCATTTTTTATTTGAATGGTTTATGAAATTATAACTGTAAGCCCCTTTTTTTTAATGCTTGAAATTGCATGTTTGTAATGTATTGCTTTTAAGATATTTACGTATCGAAATAAAGCCTTTTTCACTTTCACTCACTTTCACTAAGGCTTATTTTTTGTGACAAAAATGAAACCAGAACAGAGAAAGGCTTTCAAGTAACAAGCAAGCCCTCCTCAAACCATCAGGGCCAGTTTAATTTTGTGAGTGCCTATGAAGTAAACAGATAGTCCTCTTAAAAGCATCCTCAAATCATCAGGAACCACCTAATCTTCAGACGTCATCGACTGCTAATCCTCTGATTATCGGAAACAATCACACCTTGTGGCGTCATCAGATACTCATTTTCAACTCATCCTCAAATCATCAGGCTCAGGTTGGACGCTAGAGGGAGCTTGTGAGTCATCCCAGAAACGCCAGATCGCCATCTTCACTGCCACGGGAGGACGCGGTGGTTGCCGTTCTTTGCAGTCTTGCGATCTGCACTGCACTGCGCCCGTGGAGTTCGTGGGGCCCGTGGGAGTTGGAGAAGATCTGAGGAGCCGAGGAGCGAGGCACGCAGTGAGAGACGGGGGTTCGAGAGAGCTGTCTCCTTCAACGTAGCTCCGCTCCGCCCGCCTGCTGCTCTGTCTGTTGGCCCGAACTCAGCTGGACTTGCACCCTGGCCCTGTCTCTCCGACACAGCTGCAGTGAGACGACAACACAGTGAGCAGGTCGGCGGGAGGGAGAGCGGGCTGCCACGGGCTGTTGGAGCAAGTTGAAAGGCGAGAGAGGATGTGCATCTGTCGTGCCTCTGAGTGGTCTAAGTATCGGGTGAGGCACTGAGCCAGTATAGCCGCCACCCCGGTAAACCAAACATTCAAACACTTTCTGCAAAACTCCCGTAAAAACATTAAATAGGCTCAAGGACTAAGGACCACAGTCTACGGCGGTGCAGGGGCTGCTGGGGCTGCTGGCAGATGTGAGCGCTGTCTCAAGCGCTGTGATAACAACGCCTGCTAGCGGGGGGTGCTTCACTTTTTGGCCCCCCCTGGGCACCCAGGTAATCGCCCATTGACCTCGGCGCTAAAGTGTTAATGTTAATGTGCGGTAGGCAGGCGTGAGTGCTGCGTGGAGCTCTGAGCGCTGTGATAACAACGCCGACACTGACCAACTCAACCATCTGGACCAGACATCTATTGAGAAAAGTCTTTAATCTCAAGCGAATTAGAGCGTAGGAGGTCTACGAATTAAAGGGATACAGAGCGGCTGCGGGTACATTGCCCCCTTCTTCATCACCCCGACGCTCCCAGAGGGAACAACGCTAACGCTGCAGGAGAGCAGTAGGAAATCACAGGGGAAATAATGAGGACTAGAAACTCTACCCTATTGCAGGCCCAGATACAGGCAAAGCCCCGCCCTCATATTTTGAAAAATCTCGAAAAACTTCCGCACATTATGACTACACTAATTGAGGATCTTAAAATAGAAGCTGGCAAGAACAAGGCCTCAAACGTAAAGGCACCAGCGCCTGATCCCTCTAAAAAAGAAGGCTTGAAAATCCCTCTCCTAGACAGCATAGAAATCGGTAAGGCAAATAACTTCGATAGGGTGGAACCCCATCATTGATCAATGCAAACTCAGTAGAGGTCTCATCGACCATAACAAAAACCCATGATCGGCAGCAGATTCCCATACTGACCAGCCCAGAACTCCAAAAACACCTATCGAGGAAAAATAAGAAAAAATGAAAAAAACTGAACAA
The DNA here is from genome assembly GCF_964263255.1 of Lissotriton vulgaris. Lineage (NCBI taxonomy): Eukaryota > Metazoa > Chordata > Amphibia > Caudata > Salamandridae > Lissotriton > Lissotriton vulgaris. Next base: position 441,337,497 of record NC_141693.1, read on the forward strand.
AGCGAACAAAAACAAATCTATACGGGAATGGCTTTGCCCCTGCAACCATACGCAAGGTCATAAACAGACACCGGAAATGATAGAACTAGACGCAACTCCCACAATACCAGAAAGCTTGGTACAAAAGCATGAAGTTCTCTATCTCGCTGAAGCAGCAATTAATCCAGGGCCGGCTGCCCCTCCGGTAACGTCCCGGCAAGTTCCACCAGAACCAATCATAAGCCTAGTAAATGAACTACAATGCCAAAATGCTGTTGAAGCGACTCAAATTTGCTCTATTGAACATAATGCTCGCTCAAACGACCCTTTGGTCGCTGTCTCAGCAATGTCGACGACGCATGGTGCGCCTCAAGTGCCATGGGTTGTCTTAGATACCAAGAACATCGTAAACTCTTCGTTTAACAATTGCCTTCCTAGAATTCCATTCACGGTGGCCCCTCAACAAGCCACGAGTTCAAAAGGTCAGGCAAGTGCCCTTCCACCTGGATGTCCACAGTCATTACAAACAGGCGGTCAGGCCGCGGTCCCTGTTTGTTATTTAAAGTACGACCAACCACAGGACCGGGAAATTAGGCTGTACCCAGATTATGTCTCGCAGGGGAGGTGGGACATCCTCGATCGCCGTAACCTTCTGACCCTCTGTGCGAACATTCCAGGGCTGGAGGGAATAAAATCTACGGACATTGAAACCGTCTCTTTCCTACTGCCAGATGCGGAAGAGAAAAATGAAACAACGGAGTTAACTTTTACGAGCTCGGCCATGGCAGAGGCCTTGAAAAGCCAGGATAAGCTCCTGGAAAGCTGGGGCATAAAGATAAAACCCAAGCGTCTACAAAAATATCCTCTTATACTAAAAACACAGTTGGTATATCCCCGACGGGAAACACGGCCCAACCAGCTGGAGAGCCTTCATGCTCACAGGCGCTATCCACCTATGCGCCAAAAAAGGGGTCTAAAGGGGGCATTAACACTGGTCAATCCATCAGAACCCCAATAAAGATAACCATGAATCCAATCCAGGGTACACGCATATGCGCTACACTGGGACCTGTGAATAAAGACTGGTCCTGGCTGCTGCTTGCTCTAAACTCCAAGACCTAATGGTCTTTGCCCTAATGCCTGGGGCTATTCCCACTGATGCACAGTAAACATGTACCCAAAGCCCCCAGAGAAGGAACGGGCTCCAGTGAGTCTGAAAATCATGTCTTGGAACGTTGCTGGGCTCAGGAGGTTGCTTCTTAAACAAACCGCGGTGACATTTATGAAGGAAGCAGACATCATCTGTACACAAGAAACCTGGCAAATGCATCCTCTCTCCTTGAGAGGATACGCTGAGTATGGAAAACCTGCTAAAAAGCTCAACATTTTCGGTAGACCTGCCGGTGGGATATGCATCTATATTAAACACTCACTCAACTTGGAATTCGCAGAAATATCCAACCCCCCAGGCAGGCATCCTGAAAGGCTGTCGGCTAACAAACAGGAACTTTTCATTTTTATTAGTTAATCTTTATCACAACCCTCACGGGCCCAATTCTAACATGGCCACGCTGATACACCATATCGAGCGCCTAATGCTCCAATTCGCGGGCCTTGAATGCATTATTCTTGGTGATTTTAACTCTCATAATATAGGGGTCTCAACCACACGCAGGTGCCAGGCAGGGGCTACCAATGCCCTGAACGACCTACTAAAATCCTATAATCTGGTGACGGCGCACTCTGTCCTTCTAAGAACACTCCTGGGCTGATCGTCGCTCCCACATTTAATAACCAAACTACGGTCGACTATATAATCCTAAGTGGCAAACTCCAACTTTTAATGTCAAATTTCTCAGTCCAACCGCGTAGTGACAGCGATCACGCTGCCCTAATTGTCACATCGAACCTTATAGCGGACTACCGCCACAAGCTTGAATTCATCAGGGAAGCCGATGGAGAAGAACTAATAAAGCTGCCCAGAAGGATCAAATGGGAACAGACCGCAATCAATAGATTCAACAGCTGGGCAAATCATTGGACAGGGTGCTCACTAAGCGATCAGAAAAAGGACGCCATAGAAACTTGGAGTGTCACAATAGAGACCTTTGCGGTGATTCTTCGCGGGAACTTGAATAATATATCGCACAGGCGCCCCTCACCTACATATGGGTATAACTCTGAAATTAAAATAAGCGCAAAAAATCTAAATAAGAAACAAAAACTTTTCCGCAAAATTGGGACAAGCTTAAACAAGATCGAACTACAAGAAGCCAAAAAAAGACATGCAAAGAAGGTTTGGGCAGCAAAACGTGCCCATTGTGAAGCACAATGGCTAAGAATTTTTGACTTTTTGAGCCTGGGAGAAACACAGGAGTTTTGGAAGTACATATGCAACCTGGGCAGAGACACAAACCATAGAGAAAACTCCCTTGAAGCCTTTATGTGGGTTGCCCATGTAAAAGCACTTTATACTAATATTGGCGCTGCTAACATGCAAATTGACACTCCCATTGTTGGAGACAATCTAGGCACATACACCGAGCTGATGGCTCCACCGGGAAAATTGCTTGTCTCCAAAATCATTAAAAACATCAGACAAAACGCTGCTCCAGGTCCTAATGGTCTCCCTGGACATCTATTCAAGGCAAATATCGATTTTTCGTCCACTAATCTGACCCACTTGTATTCTGAATGTTAGCTCCAGGGGGACGTACCAGACTCATGGAGAGGCTCGCTTTTACAGCCCATCCATAAAAAAGGCCCAAAAACTGAACCTACCAACTTCTGCATGATCGCCCTGATCGATATCGAGGGAAAACCTTATGCCAGCGCCATCTTGAGGGACCTCGCAGATTGGACGAGCGCAGAAGGCATCCTTCCATTTTGTCAAACCGGTTTTAGATCTGGGTCTGCCACAGTTGACAACATCATCGCACTTTCTTTCCTGGCACATCGCGCTCGGAAAAGCAAAAGCCTTCCCCTCTTCGCCTGCTTTATTGACTATTCGGCGGTGTTTGATGGGGTAGATCGCCCAATTCTGTGGCACAAGCTGGTCCAATGGAACATCAACCCGGTACTGCTAAGAGCGATACAGTCCCTTTACCAAAAAACATGGGTGCAAATTAAACTTTCGAGGGACCAAGCATCAGCTAAGATCAACACAGACAGAGGTTTAAAACAAGGGTGCGTGCTAGCCCCACTATTGTTCAATTTATACACAGCGGACATGGAGAAGGCTTTGACTAGGGCTGCCCTGGCCACCCCAAAGATTGGTGGAAATAAAATTCTTTTCATGCAATATGCTGATGACTTGGTTCTTTTTGACCACACGAGAATGGGGCTACAAAAGGTGCTGACGGCTCTTGCCACGCACAACGACAAAAACAGGCTTGTAGCAAACCCGAGTAAGTCAAAAGTCATTATTTTTGGTCATTATCCAAGGAAGAAAGCTTTCAAATGGAGACTAGGCAACCTCCTTCTGGATTCCACGCAGCGGTACATCTATTTGGGCATTTGTTTCCAGGAATCGGGGCTCGCAAGCGCCCACCTTAAGTCAATCCAAGCCAACGGTAACTCCATCACCTATGCCATTTGCAAGCATCCTTACATAGCCCGTCCACCACGGCCATTAATAGAGTTCTTAAAGCCAAACTTATGCCGGCACTCAACTATGCCCTACAGGCATTCCCGGGCAAACTGAGTAATGAATTAGAAAAAATTCAGTGCAGAGCATATAGGAAAGTCTACCATCTTCCAAGGTGTACTAGAAACACAGTCGTTCGCCTGGAGTTCTCGCTCAACCAGCAAAACCTGGAAGAGTTGTCCGCCTTAAGTAAATATTACTTCTTAACAACGGCGGCACAGGAGAACACATTAAAGGCAGTCTTGAAATGTATTTTCATAGAGCCTGGGAACCCCTGGTCGGCCACCCTCGAAGTGGCTAAGGCCCAGCTCAAACTTGCCACGGACTCATGGAACCCTGAATATGTCAAATATTTTGCCATTAAGAATGCGATAAAAAAACAAGTGCGTCTGCGGTCACGGGAACTGGACTCCCTGAGAAGAAAAGACTTGCATAAGACCTTGTGTCTCCAGCACACCCATCATACTCCTAAACATCATCTCACGCAGGCGGTGGGCCGTGCCGCCCTCCATAAGATTTTGGCTTATAGACTACATCCATTGCCCCTTAAAGAACTATATTCCTGCGGTCAGGCCAGCTTTGAAGTCCGGGAATGCAGGCTCTGCAGGTATAAACGTGAGACCTTGGCCTACCTCCTCTTCTGCTGCCCGGCCCGTAGTCTTTACCTTAGGCCATTATTAGGACAATCGGGGTCACGCACCGCAGAGGGGATCACTCATCTGTATACCCTGTCCACGGTAAAGCACATGGCGGCCTTTGGAAAGTTCATCTTTCAAGCTCGAGCTATGTTGATGGCTTCCACAGGCCAGATTCCAGAGTCTCCTGCTGGCCCATGAATCCTTTCCCCAGCATGTTTTGCACCTATGGACCTTTTGCAATTTCCTTGATTTTAACTTTTGTAATGTTACTTTTGTATTTTGGTTTTGTGTAATGGTTTTTAGTAACCAAACAAATATATTCATCAGGCTCACTTTTCTAAGCTCTGCTGATGACCTCAAGAGCTTGATGATGTCTAGAGTAGTTGGATGATCATTCAATGACTCTGGGATGGCTTCTAAAGTAATCCTTTTTGACCTGGGCAAGTAGGTATTTTCATAAAATGGAAAACCAGCACACATGACGTGTAGAAAGAAACACAATGAATCGGAGGCAAGTGTGTGTGTGTACTTTATTGAAGCAAGCAAGACAGCGTCCTCCCTGTTCCAGTCCTCCTTCAACTGTCACCCTCTCTCCCATTCCATTTCGGAACACATGGTCACCTGTCACCAGGATACATTGACCATGGTTACCAAGACGCCACATGCTTGAGCAGCCTAACTCGCCCAGGATTTTCTTTGCATATCTGGACTTAGACTGCAAAGCCCAGTCTGCAATTAAAAAACTGCATTGGGTCAGTTATTCGGGCTCCTAACTGGGATACGTGAGCGCCTCACCACATACACCATGCATTTACCCGAGCGAGGGTAGTTTGTCGACCAACCTTACTGAAATGCGACCGCCTATACATTGACGACCTAGGCCTCCCTAAATGGGTGTCTTCGCACAAGTTCTCAGGTTAAATCTCCATCGCCAACATTCCTCCTCCCGACAACTCCCAAGATGCTGATGGCTCATGTTATGCCTTTCGCATAACTAGACACATTAAAAAAAAGCCTCGTAGCAAATTCACTTTGTACAGAGCTTCAAATTGTGCCCCAATCCTCACAGTGAGCACCCCATGCCCTCTCTTGGCTGCTCAAAGGTGACTTACTACATGACACTCCTCTGCTCCGCTTGGTGTAAAAAAAAAAAAAACACTCCCATGACAGCCCTGAGAACACTGCCCACCAATTGTACTGCGTAAGGGAATACTTTTGCTTATTTCTACTTCCCAGCCAAAGCGAACACCAGGCCCGACATAGATCAGCGGGTCCGAAATTAAACGAACGAACTAAAACTGAACGGCTAGAGCCCACAAACTCAGTTTGTCTACGTGCTGCTGGTCAATTACTTCCGGGGAAAGTCTGAGAAATTGGGCGGTTTTTCCGGGGTAATGGGCGGGATTTCCGGGTCAGATAGGTTGACTTTTCCGGTGAGGGCTCTTTTTATGCAACCAATCAACGTATGAAAGAGGCAGTACGGATGCTAAGCTCCTCCTAGTACCGCCCCTTACTATGTCAATCACTATAAACTAGGTTTTCTATTGCCGCTCCCTGGCTTCATCTACTGAAGTCGGTTTACAGTCGAAACAGTGGAACCGGATTTTTAAGATCTCTAGAGGCGGGAGGTAAGGCTCATTGTTCGGGAACCTCCCGCCCGCACCGGGAGGGTTGGAACATATGCCACATTTGTAAATTTATAAAACAAGGTCTGCCTCTTCTTTTGTCACACTTGATTGTGAAGCTTATACCGAGAATGGTGATTAGCATTTCCTTTGTGTCAATCATGAATGTGTATGCAGCTTCCGAACTACGAGGTGGCTGCAGTGTTCACATAATGCACAATTTTTAGACTGCATGGTGCTCGTGGAAATGTATACTTTTTTACACTCCGAGTGTATGTATTTGTTTTTTTTAGATCGAGGACTCTGTTTTGCTTCTTTGATTTTAAATCTCACATCGTATTAGTGGAATGTCAAGTAAACATGTGACAAATGTGCTCTCTTTGTGGTAAAAGAGCTACGTTTGTTACACTTGTGAAACGGTTGACAACCTGAACAGCTGTGCTAAAATATGAGAAATGTAAAGTTTCCACAACAACCGTAAAAGAATAAATAAGAGCATCATATAATTTACATAAATGATTAATATATAATATATATGTTCACGAACTACATAGAAAACACATAATGAGTCGTCCGCGGTGTGGGCTTCACGTTAATATAATTACTCTATAGTCTGATTAACTCTACAGTTGAAAATCAAGTGGACAGTTCTAACAATAGGAGGCTGGAACATCTGATCGCTTTATGAATCCCGTAGTTGAAGCTCATGTTAACATATTTCACAGCTAGATTGGAAGATATATTGACAGTACCCCCTTTGTTTTTGTCGGTAGAACATATTTGTACGGTGGCAATTCTTCTGGTGTATCCAATAAATCCTGTACAGAAGAACACCAGTTTATCAAATAATTTTCTAGTTGGTCATCATTTCTTTATTTTTATTCTAATTTTGTACTCCGTAGACCGTTCTACTATACCTGATCCATTATTTTCTTTTAGTCTTAGGGTTAAACAACCATCGTATAGCGCTAGTCGTTTTCTAGCCAACTGGTATGTAAAGTGTGCTGTTGTCTACTTGATTCTGATTTTATTTTTGAATCGGGCAACTCCTAAAACATAATTTTGCTTCTTCTGAAAATTTAGATGTGCATACTTCTGGCTTGCTTTCGCCTGATTATCCAAAAAACGAATGCAATTGGGACACGACCATGTAAAGTGGAGAAAATATAGGCCAATTTTTCCTCATTTTTGGACAATGTCAAATGTGTTATGCAGGCTCTGTGAAGTATATCAAAATGTATGAGCCCAAACTTTGCTTTATTACCTCGTGAAGTAGCAGCAGGGCCTTATCCCATTCTTTTGGTGCATTTAGTCACCTTGGTCAGCTTCCAATTTTTACCTCACTGTCAATGTATTTTCACCTCAATGTCTGTTTAGCAGTAGTATCACATTTCTTAGACTACTCATCTACTTCCACAATTGATGTTGTAGGAACAGGCGTTGGATCTAACCATGTGTTCTTAGCTGCCTATATATTCTATGATATGAATGTTCTTTATTTGCATGAAGTCAAAATCTGTTCAAAACATATTTAAAACCCAGTACATAAAAACTTCTCAAAGATTTATACAGACGTAATATCACAGTTTACCATAAAATGCATAAGATAACATGCTCTTAAAAGAAATGCCATTAAAATTGATGTATACATAAGTATGGCTATTTAAATGATTGAAGGCGATTCTATTATTATATATGACTCCGAGCTTTTCACTGAACTTATATACAACCTTTACCAGTCTAATGTTCAAGTGGGTGTTGACGGGATTTGACGCTACCATAATGGCATGTCTGCACATTAAAAATAAAAGATCTGCCCGTGAGCTCTGTGTGTTCTCTGAAGAGTGCTGGGCACAATCATACTACATGCATAAGGGTTTCTTTTCCAGCATTGCACAGCCTGCAGGTAGAGTCGTTATGGCATGTGAGGCACTTTGGTAAAGGGCCCAAGGTTGGAAAAACCACAAAGCTTTAGTGCATGAACTTCAGGTTGACATATTTTGAGTAATTTGTGCTCAGAAATGCCTGGTGGCCTTTTGCATTATGTGTGTTTACCACCCTCCAAGGATGCCTTTACCATGCTAACCTGCTGTTATCTTCTAGTTTGCTGACCTGAGTGCTGATGGAACCACATTTTTTAAACACTGCCTAAGTCAACTGCTGATTCCACAGATCCCTTGCCTGGAAAGTATCTAAGGACGGTTCTGGGAACCAAAGGTGCAAAGAGTTTCTCGGGCTAGTTCAGATTTCTTATCTGTTAAGATTCTCCAGGGTGCCTTGCCTAGAGGCTCATAGTTTGTGGCACAAAGTCAGAAATACCTTCTGTCTGGCTATTACTTGATTTAGCAGGCCAAATTGTAGGTGCACTTGTGCTGGGGAAGCTGTACTTGTAAGGCGAAAAGCAGATTTGTATATTTTGGCCACCCATCCGTTTAAGAAGCCAGCATCCTTCCCCATCAGGATTTTACTCCCGTATGTTATTGATGGCAATAGCTTCGCCTTTATGACCTGAAGGATTGGATCTAGGCTGGAGCCCCATAGATGTTTAGAGGCATTTGTAAAAGCACATTTTAGGGCCTGGGCTTTATTTCTGCATGATTCTTTTGCTGTGTCAAGTTACTTTATGCATCGATCCAAACTACTTATACTCTGTTACTTTATCACAGCTCTAGTTTCTCCAGTGGTACACCCCTTTTTTGTTGACTCTCCTACCATAAATAACTGCTTTGGTTTTTGCCAAGTTAATTTCCAAACCATTTGACCTAATATATTCCTCAAACTTATTTATTAGTCGCTGGTGTCCTCTTTTTAAAAAAAATATAACGAAATTATCTATGTACAAAAGGTTGGATAGTAACTTTCCTCCAATTTTTTGCGTATGTTAATTGATATGATCCAACGCCAATGTGAGATCTGATATATTAAGGTTGAATAACAAGGGAGCGGGCACAAAGCCTTGTTAGAGCCTAGCTGTTATATGCACCTTCCGGCTTACATAATTATCATCACTAAATATTATCCTTATCCAGGTATTGGAGTATAGGCGTTCTATTGCCTCTAACAGTTTCCTTGTAATAGACAATGATAGCATTTTTCTCCATAATTGACTTCTATGGACATAAATGTCACAATAAAATAACGTCTAGATGAAAAATAAATACTTTTGATCTTGCTAAAAACTCATCCTATTTGATTATGCTTATGCAAGTTTGATTCTTAAATGCAACCAATTTTGCTAAGATCTACTTTTCGACCACATCTTATGTGGGTTCTTAAAGGCAAACACTCTCATAAGATTCAGGAATATATTTGGTAGACAACATTTAATAATAAAAAATATATATCTTGCGTCATTACAACAGTTTATTTTATTTAATTTATTTTATTTATTTATTGCTATTTTTAAAGCGCGCAAATACCCCTACGGGTGTCTCGGCGCTAGTGATCAGAGAACTCCTTGCTCTTTGAGGGTAGTTAGACAGAGGAGAAAAGCCATGTCTTAAGGCTCTTTCGGAATTTGATGAGGGTGGGGGCAGTTTTGATATGCAGTGGGAGGGTATTCCATAATTTGGCAGTAGCTGTAGTAAAGCACCTGTCTCCCCAAGTGGCTTTTTTTGTCCGAGGGACAGACAGCATGCAAGTAGTAGAGGATCGAAGTGTTCTGCGATGCTCCAGAGGATGAAGAGCTATTTTTAGGAACTTAGGCCCTGGGTAATTAAGGGTCTTGTAAGCTATGCAAAGAGCCTTGAATTTTATTCGGTTCCTAATTGGGAGCCAGTGGAGCTCTTTGATGCGGTGGGATACTGAAGTGAATTTGGGGATTGAAAGTAAAATTCTTGCAGCCGCGTTTTGGACGGTCTGGAATTTGTTAAGGACTCCTTCCTGCGCATTAAGAAGCAGAGAGTTGCAGTAGTCCGTTTTTGAGAACACAAGAGTACTGATGAGAGTTTTGCCAGCTGACTGAGGTAGATATGGAAGAAGTTTCTTGATATTTTTAAGTATAAAGAAAGCAGATGATGTCACGGCATTGGCGTGGTGGTGGAAGGTTAGTTTATTATCGAAGATAACTCCCAAGTTACGAACCTTAGTCACCGGTTCGGGGGGGGGGTCCTAGCTCCGATGGCCACCATTGTGGGGACCATGCTGGTTTCAAGCTCCCGAATGTCATCACCTCAGTTTTATCGGAGTTAAGCTTGAGGCAGTTTGATGACATCCAGGAGCTTATTGCCTTCATACCCTCCTGGAAGTTGGCTGCTATGCTCGCTCCGTTGTCATGTACCGATAGCACTAATTGCGTGTCATCGGCGTATGTGGTCAGTGCAATGCCATAGGATTTTATCACCCTCGCCAAGTCCGATACATAGATATTAAAAAGCGTCGGACTTAGCGAGGAACCTTGTGGGACTCCACAGGGGAGGGAGAAGGTCTGGGAGGTGTAGTTGCCCATTTTGACAGTCTGTGGCCGGTTGGCGAGAAATTAAGCAATCAGGTCTTTGGCTGTTCCTCCTATTCCCAGGGCTGCGACACGGTCGATCAAAGTGATATGATCGACCGTGTCAAATGCAGCGGAGAGATCTAGGAGTATCAAGACAGCTGATCCTCCCTTGTCCATAGTTGTTCTAATTTCGTCCGCGGCTTTCAGTAGTGCCGTCTCAGTCCCGTGTCCCTGCCTAAAACCGAACTGTGTGTCATCTAACAGGTTGTTGTCATTTATGTATTTTGACAGCTGCAGGTTCATGGACTTTTCAAAAATCTTTGCTGGAAATGGGAGACAAGCGATAGGTCTATAGCTTGCTGGAAGAAGAGGGTCTAGCGTGGGTTTTTTCAGCAATGGTTTTATGATCGCTTCTTTCCAGACTGAAGGATATGTTCCCGTAGCGAACATGGCATTACATATTGTGGATAGTGAAGGGGAAATTGCTTCCGGTATGCGGTTGAGAATGGAAGGGGGACAAGGGTCGAGGGGGGAGCCTGATTTGGTGCTGGCTACTAGATGTTGAATTTGATCTTTATCTACAGGGTTAAAAGATAAAAAAGTTGGTGAATTGCTAGTAGAGGGAGAAGTCACAGATTGTAGAGGGGTAGATCTCGAAAAAGTCTGGAAGATGGAGCTGACTTTTTCCTCAAAAAAACTGGCCAAGGCATCGGTCAGTGATTGAGAAGTCTCTAAGGGCGGCGTCGGGGGGTTGGATAAGGTGGTGACTACCCTGAATAGTTCTCCTGAAGAATTTTTTGCCTGATTGATCTGAGTGATATAGTAGTGACTTTTCTCGGTAGTTATCGCTCTTTTGTAGATAGCGAGGGCGGTTTTATAGTTGGATTTGTCTGCCGGGTTGTAGTTGCGGCGCCATTGTCTTTCCAGGTTCCTGCAATGTTGTTTGTGCATGCATAGGGCCTCCGTGAACCATGGGGCTGAAGGTGTTGTTCTATTTCGGTGTGTTGTTTTGGGAGGGGCTAGTTTGTTACAGGCCAAGTCCAGGTTGGTCAGGTAGTTTAGAGATGCTTTGGTAGGGTCTTGCTCAGTAGGGATATATGTATCCTGTATCATCTCTGCTAATTGAGATATATCAATATTTTTCCAGTCTCTGTATGTTGATCGAGCTGGTACGTCGGTGTTCGATTTAATGGCGGTTGTTTGTATAGTGAAGCAAATGGCTGAGTGGTCTGACCAGATCAAAGGGATTATCTGGGTAATATTTACAAGAGGACTGTTTGTAAATATGCCGTCTAATGTGTGACCGGCCTGGTGAGTCGGAGAGTTAATGAGCTGTATTAGTCCCACAGCTTCAAGATCTGAAATTAATTGCAAGGTATCTTGGTTATTTGAAATCTCAAGGTGAAAATTAAAGTCACCTAGTAGCGTAAACTGGGGGGTGCCAGCTACTGCTTCCAGTAAATTACCTATGTTAGTTAAAAACTTCGCTCTTGAGCCCGGAGGGCGGTAAATCAGCATTCCCTTAAAGGATGCTTTTGCTGATAGTCCTAAAGTAAATGTAAGTGACTCGTATTCAGAACATATATGTGGTTCGGTCACAAGTTTGAAGTGGCTTTTATAAATGATGGCTATGCCGCCACCTCTTTTTATTGGTCTATCGAGTCTACAAACATTGAAATTGTTGGGAGTGGCTTCAGCGAAGTCGGGTCCTGAGGCCTCATCGCCCCAAGTTTCAGTAATAAACAGTAGGTCAAGTTTATACGCATCGATCAAGTCGGCTATTTCCGTTTTGTGTTTAGGGAGGGATCTGGCGTTTATTAATGCCGCTTGTATGGAAGGTATGTTGTTTGAGGGTTTACTGGAACGTTTGATGCAAAATGGACATGACACTGGGCCTAATATATGGTTGGAGTGTCTTAAAGTAGGGGGTGAGTGCGGTTGGTCCGCTAGATGTCTTAGTTGTCGTAGTTCGCCGGCGGAATAGGTTAGTCTCACCGTATCTGAATGAGGCCGTGGGTCTGGGGTTGCAGGGGGGGTGGCCGTTGGCCCGCCCACGGCGCGGACGAGCGCAGACGAGCTTGCCTTATGCGCGCCTTCGGCGCGCATTCGTCGCGCCCGCTGCGCTCGTCCGCTGCGCTTCCTGTTGCAGCACATTTTTATGTCAATGGCCTGGCATAGAATGAAGGCGTGGTTACGTGATAGGTCACGTGGGTGGGCGTGTCCGCTGCTGTGACGCGGCGTTGCCCTAGCAACAGGATGCCGATGCCGTCTGTTACGAGTACGCAGGCGAATGTGTGGAAGTTAGCAGTTCTATTTAAAATCAAGCAACAACACAACACAACAGATTAAAATAAGGGCGAGCTAACTCCCGGCTTCCGCCTCAGGAGTGGAGTTCTTTGAACGCGCGAAAACAAGCTGCGCGCGCTCAAATAGAGCTAGTGGTCACGTGATAGGTCACGTGGGTGGGCGTGTCCGCTGCTGTGACGCGGCGTTGCCCTAGCAACAGGATGCCGATGCCGTCTGTTACGAGTACGCAGGCGAATGTGTGGAAGTTAGCAGTTCTATTTAAAATCAAGCAACAACACAACACAACAGATTAAAATAAGGGCGAGCTAACTCCCGGCTTCCGCCTCAGGAGTGGAGTTCTTTGAACGCGCGAAAACAATCTGCGCGCGCTCAAATAGAGCTAGTGGTCACGTGATAGGTCACGTGGGTGGGCGTGTCCGCTGCTGTGACGCGGCGTTGCCCTAGCAACAGGATGCCGATGCCGTCTGTTACGAGTACGCAGGCGAATGTGTGGAAGTTAGCAGTTCTATTTAAAATCAAGCAACAACACAACACAACAGATTAAAATAAGGGCGAGCTAACTCCCGGCTTCCGCCTCAGGAGTGGAGTTCTTTGAACGCGCGAAAACAATCTGCGCGCGCTCAAATAGAGCTAGTGGTCACGTGATAGGTCACGTGGGTGGGCGTGTCCGCTGCTGTGACGCGGCGTTGCCCTAGCAACAGGATGCCGATGCCGTCTGTTACGAGTACGCAGGCGAATGTGTGGAAGTTAGCAGTTCTATTTAAAATCAAGCAACAACACAACACAACAGATTAAAATAAGGGCGAGCTAACTCCTGGCTTCCGCCTCAGGAGTGGAGTTCTTTGAACGCGCGAAAACAATCTGCGCGCGCTCAAATAGAGCTAGTGGTCACGTGATAGGTCACGTGGGTGGGCGTGTCCGCTGCTGTGACGCGGCGTTGCCCTAGCAACAGGATGCCGATGCCGTCTGTTACGAGTACGCAGGAGAATGTGTGGAAGTTAGCAGTTCTATTTAAAATCAAGCAACAACACAACACAACAGATTAAAATAAGGGCGAGCTAACTCCCGGCTTCCGCCTCAGGAGTGGAGTTCTTTGAACGCGCGAAACAATCTGCGCGCGCTCAAATAGAGCTAGTGGTCACGTGATAGGTCACGTGGGTGGGCGTGTCCGCTGCTGTGACGCGGCGTTGCCCTAGCAACAGGATGCCGATGCCGTCTGTTACGAGTACGCAGTAGCAGTTAGATTAGCACATTATTTTCTAGGCACGCAGAGGTTAGTTTGAGATACTGCAGTTTTACTGAATTTGCAATTGCTTATGCTTTTTAGTGGCGTAAGTAGTGCATATCAAGGCAGTTGCTTATTTGCTATTTATGCACCTATTTCGTTTTGGTTTATGGAATCCATTTATGTCCAATAATCTGTTGACTGCAGCTAATTTGGTGTATTCAGCCGAGGCAATTTGAAATACGTAATGAAAGGCTGATGATACATACACTGTGACCGAAAGACCAAAATAGTGCATCCATTTACAGGTCTACTTATTTCTCTTGGATCACTATACTCTCATGTTTTACGCATTATCACACAGTAGAGTTGTTCTATTTTGGCAGAGAGATCATGATGTCTGCTTTCTTTAAATGATTATTGCATATTACCTGTTTGATATTTGGGTGATCTCCTAACATTTAAATAGGGATTTACTCCTCAAAGGGTGGGTTCCTTGCTCCCAGTAACTGGAAAATGCACTTTTTTTTCAAACCCCGAGCAAATCAGTGTTTTTGTGGTAATATTCGAATATTTGAGGATGGAAGTGTTTGCTTAGTTTTTGATGACACTATTCCCACATCTGTTTGAGGAAAAATACAGATTGCTAATAATGAATTTAATGACGCCACTCTTATGTGAAAGGCAGGTCTTAGTTACCTGCATTATCTTTAAGCAGGTAGGAGAGTCTCGCCTTTCTGGTAGATTAGAGAAAAAGTACTGATTTATAAGCAGTCCCATCAACCGTTACGCTGTTTTCTCCCTGCCCTATTTCCAGCAAGACTGTTTTTAAGGATTGTCTGCATCCTTGGATGGATAGCTAGAATAAATAAGTGTTGAATATTTGTCAGAGGACAGTCAGTTGGGAATTATTGCCAAACAAATAGAAGAATGCTGGGTCAGTTTAAGGAATGAATACACGCTTGGGGGTTGTTAGCACCAGTTTGCTATTCTGGTCTCCCCACTTAAGAAAGAAATCAAAACAAGCCATAAATTGCATGATAGCACTTAAAACTTTATTCATTAATATAAAATGTATATGCTTGAGCCAATTAAGTAAGTGTATTGTGCATATCGATTCTTATAATCACCTATACCACTGCTGTTTGAGTGTGGTCCTTTGGCCTAGTATCGACTGGAGTCAAATCAGAATGTTCTTTGAATTTTAGTTTTTAATTGCTGTGCTTCTGTCTTGACCAAGCTTTGAACATAACCTGCAAAGAAGCCAGGTGGTAATTTTTAGACAACCTTTTAATGACCATGTATTTTTCTTTTAATTGCCAGTTGTGATTACTTTTTGCTTGTGTATATTTATTACTACTGATTGTATATGCCAACCAATAAAAATGCTATTAGTCTTAGGAACACAATTTCCAATCTGAAACATGTCTATAGTTTTATATTAAGTATAGTTGTTTCTTGTTTTTGCTTGATTCCATTTTTAAGATTACATTGTATAAAGAGTTATCCACTACAGTTCCTCCAAAGATGCAAAGTGCAATTATGCAGAAGTGAGACTTTAATACAAAAGAGCCAAAGTGTACACCATTAAAAGATGTACTTTTTGCATTGGTATTACATATTTCATAAAACAAGCTGTTTACAATTTAATATATTTATTTGTTTAATGCCAGTGCGAGGTCATCTGACTTATTTATTAAAAAGTGTAAAACCTAAAACAACACAGGGCTGAGTTTTTATATTGGTTAAAAAAAAATTACCTCCGATTTGCTCTTTAATCACGGTCTGCAGAAAAAAAAGCTGAATGGATAAAACCCGTTCTCTTGATGCCTGTGCAAAATACTTGTAAAAGGTTACCTTAGAATAATGGCTGGTACCACTTTGAGAAAGGTATAATAGGATGACTTAGTCTTATTCTGCTACTTAGCTGGTTGCTTTCGATTATGCAACTAGTCGCTCTTGAGGAGAAAAAGGAACATCTACATTTACTTGTCAGACACCATACTCCTCCTTTTTTTACAAATTTACTTCAATAAAATCACGCACATTTGTAAAAATACAGTCTTATCCCAAGAAATAGGCTTGTCTGTCTTCCACTAATCACAACAGTAATACCTTTGTTATAATTGAACAGTCGTTTACTAACATGAAAATGCTAATGATAATGCAATACCCTGAAATATTAGACAAATTATACTAATCCATTAGTTGTGTGATTAGATTTTCAAAAAGTCAAACCTCTTTTATCGAATCCCAATTCGAATTTATCTTTTAAAGTACATTACTCTGCAGTGTCTTGAGTAGCTATTATCAGGACTGCATTGACACAGTTTCTGCAGCGAAGGTGATTTGAAGTGCTGCGCCATGAGCTGATTTATACTAAAGGTACTGACAATAATTTGTACTTGGGGTCCTATGTGCGTTTAATCCTCAGCATAGTTTTAGTACTTTGGTAATGTGGGCTACAGCATATCTGAGGCCCACTTATTTTCCCCTTGTGTGTAGCTGAGAGAGAATTGCGGCGTGATCATTTGAACAAGCCTTACAGAGCAGCACCAGTGACCTCATGAAAAGAATGTTCTTTTTCGTTTGAACTGGTTCTCTTTTAGAGAAACTGAAAAGGATGACTAGACAGACAGTCAAGCCTGAAGACCCACTTTTTCGCCATAACCATCTAAACTTGAGTCCGGGTGGGTTTTGTTTTTATAGAGCTACCAAGGGCCACTCTTAGGTTGTCTGGAAGGGTCCAAGGTATTGGAGTCAAGACCCTCCCAGGTAAGCTTACCCTTGTGTGAAACGCCTATAGCGAAATGGGGAAACACTCAACGGTTATGCCTCTGTATGGGCTCACAAGCTCTGAATACATTCTATTGCTCCAGTGTGCTCTTTAGTTGCTGGTAGATGACCTGCAAGAAAGATGAACAAATGAAGAGTGAAGGATGACGGAACGTGCACATGGTACTTTAGTACCAAAATAGTATTAGGAAGCAAGGTTATCTCATCTGATGCAGAGAGACATTTTTGTTATTCCCGTATCAGAGTATGGAGACGTTCCTACCTTTGTTAGTATACTTTATGCCTTAGAAGGAGGAGCAAATGAAGAATGAATAGTGACTTTTCACATCAATGGTTGGGAAGCAAAGATCTCAACTGAGGGAGGGATGCATTTTGTTTAACGTAGCAATAGTCCAACTTCCATAGGGTTGGAGATGGCAGACATTCATGTGATGACTGAAGTACCATTAAAGGAGGTATACTATTGCTATGCATTGGACCCCCACACTTTGCTGACCCACGGTATACATCTTGCTGGACCCTAAAACAACAAAGGTTTTGGAAGATTACTGTGATTAAACTACCCAATATGACAGAGCACATCTGGAACTCTAGATGGGCAAATGTCAAGGAAAGGAAGGACCCCCTTAGGCTTAAAGTGTGGAAAGAGATGAGGCTCATTAGGGAGCAGACTCGTTTCCAGTGAAATCATGCCGTAGGCCAAGTCTGCCAGGAAAGCAAGCCACAAAGGTAATAATTTGACCAAGACTCAAATGGTGTGCCTAAAGAAATGCCACATAGTGACCCTACTGTCTCCAGCACGATGTCACCCCCATGGAATTCGGGGAAGGGAATTTTTCTGTAGATATGAAAATAAATAATAAGGATGCACAAAGCTATTGTTACGTTAAAGTACCAATACCAATGACGATTTGGAATGCAAGTATGTTAAATAACAAGTCCAGGAAATATTGCGCTGCTGAACAAGGTAAGTGAACGTTGTTCAGTAAGGGGAAAGCAGAGAGGAAGATGACAATGGGCAACTTCACCCATCTAAATCTTTCAAGTAGGCAATGTGAAGTCAGTATAAAGAAAGAAACTTGAGGTAATTACTAGTTTGGTCTCCTGGATTGCCCTAGCACCTAAAGATATGTGTTTTCTGTAATGGTTTGGATGATATTCAATCACGTTGACAATTTTCTTTATTAGCTCACCAGACTTTGAAAAGACAGGTGCACAAATGCAGTGCTCAGTTCAATAATCATTGAGAATATTATAGTCTAGCATGATAGCTTTGTAAGCGACTAGAGGAAGCATAACCATAGATAAACTATGTAAAACAATTATATAAATCTGTGCTAAAATGTAATCATAGTAATTTTGATCAAGCAAAACCGGTAGAACACATTTTGATGACCCTCCTTTTACTTGTTATGATCCCTCTTTTGGTTATTACTTTATTATGCAACTAGGAAGGTTGATTTTCATAGCTATATCCGCTTCCCTGTTAATTTTCTGTCACCAACTAAAAGTATTTTTGTTTTATAGAAGTGATAAAATTATCATAATGTAAAATCACCTTATTTGGAGTAAGGTCTGGAGTTAGTGATTGAGGAAGTCATTTGCAGCACCTTGCTAATACCTGCTGTGGCACCCAACTGTAACCCTGTCAAGGGCTACTGAGAATATTTACATGCTTTTTAGGTTTGAGCTGCGTAGGAAAAAGACCTTAAGCTATCGCTTTTGTTTTTGTCCTAAAAACATGCATGCGTTCCATTGCCTTCAACGGCAACGTGTGCGCGTTTGGCGATTCCCTTGCGGGAGCGAGCTTGACACCATGTGTTTGTAATAAACAAAGCCATCTCAAATAAAAGGAGTGGCCCCAAGTCCTCCTGGTACACCCCTGAACTGGGATGTATGAGAAAGAAATGTAAAAAGCTGGAGCGAGAATGGCGGAAGAACTGGGCGACCACCAAAAAAGACAACTATCGTGAAGCCATGAGAGCATACAAGGTGGCTTGCAATTTGACCAAAGCCGCCCATTTTGAGGAAAGAATCAGAATGGCAGGTAACTCTTCTAGGGAGACTTATCAGATCCTTAAAGAGCTTCTCACTGTCCCCACTCCCCCGGTAACTCATGAGGTAAATTCTGATAAATGCAATCAACTGGCCCAGTTTTTTGATGTCAAAATACAGAACATCTTAGCCAGCCTTCCTCTGAGTACCGGTAGGGTAGACAAAGCAGCTCCGGAGGCCGCATTGGATGAAAAGGTGTTTGATAGCTTCCCCCCCATCTCAAAGGAGGCTTTTTGTGAGGAGCTTTCAGCCCTGAAGAGCGGCTCCCCTTCGGACCCCATGCCCATTCGGATCCTCAAGCAATTTACGAACATCATTGCAGGCCCAGCAATCGACCTGCTGAATGCCTCATTTACCCATGGCATTGTTCCACCTAGTTGGAAGCAAGCCATTGTCAAGGCCCTTCTGAAAAAGCCAGGCCTTGATCCGGCCGATTTGGCGAATTACCGTCCCATCTCGCTTCTGCCCGGGCTGAATAAGATCGCCGAGAAGTTTGCCAATCGCCAGCTTTCGCACTTCCTGGAATCTAATGATCTACTGGGTCGTACTCAGACGGGCTTTCGGCCTGGCCAGGGAACCGATTCGGCCTTGATTTCAATGGTGGAGGAAGGCAGATGCATCTTGGATTCGGGAGGATCCGCTGCGGTGGTCCTCCTGGATCTAAGCGCTGCATTTGATACGGTTGATCATAATATCCTGATCAACCGTTTGGGGAAGATTGGAGTGAGAGGGTCGGCCCTCAAATGGCTCGCGTCGTACTTGAGCGGCCGGACTTATCAGGTCTGCGAAGACAATCTTCGATCTCTGCCTACCCCCCTTCAGTGTGGAGTACCGCAGGGCTCTTCATTGAGCCCTACGCTTTTTAACATCTACATGGCCCCACTGGAGGCGGTGGTTTCACCCTTCGGGGTGAAAATCGCAACCTACGCAGACGACACTCAATTGATCGTCTCTCTGTCCCTCTCGGAAAGCCAGGGGGAAAAGTTCGCATCATGTTTAGTTAACATCATGTCATGGATGTCGGATTCCCGGCTCAAACTAAATGGGACGAAAACGGAGCTGATGCTTCTTGGCAATCTGTGTACAACACTCCCCAAATCCATGTGGCCGGATAGTCTAGGTGCCCCCCCAGTTCCCAAAGAAGCAATAAAAAGTCTAGGTCTGGCTAGAACCGGAACTGTCAATGACCACTCAAGCTAAACGAGTGGCAGGGACTTGCTATGGACTGCTTAGGTCAGTACGGAAGATCCTCCCGCTACTCCCTGAAAACTCCCGGAAACTACTGGTGCAAGGATTAGTCATGTCAAGGCTAGATTATAGCAATGCCTTATTCCTTGGCTCACCAGAATCCACTCTGAATGTGCTCCAAAGAGCTCAGAATGCGGCTGCACGAATGCTCACTGGTACTGCCAAAAGATCATCAGCTAAGCCTGCTCTCAAGGCCTTGCATTGGCTGCCAATCCGAGCTCGCATAAAATTTAAATCCCTTTGCATCGTGTTTAAAGCTTTGCAAGGATCAGGCCCTCCAATCCTTAGAGACCTGGTGCGCCCTACAAACCTACGCGAGCCCTTTGCTCGGATGATGGTAATTTTGTGGTGATACCCAGAGCCAAAAAGGTGAAGTCCGGCGGTCGCCGGTTCTCTATTAATGCAGGCCAATTATGGAATGCTCTGCCGATAGCCTTGCGGAAAGAATCCAATCTAGTGCGTTTCCGCAAGGCATTGAAAACTTATCTCTTCCCCCTTTAGGCTTTCGCTTCAGTTGTATTTGGGTGGTGGTCCTGTGTTTTGTTTCAGCGCTGGGACGCTCAAGGGCAGCCATGCGCTTTATAAATCTCTTTTCATGGTGCCCCTGGCTCGCACCCACAAGGGAAATGCTTTGTGTGCACTCCCCTCAACCCTCCCACTTTTAGCGCGAGGCGCCCGCACGCTTGTTTCTTTTACCACAGTACAGCAAACTTGGCATTATGAAAACACTGTTTACTACCTTTCAGATCGCGTGTAACAGGGGAAAGAAATCTAATAGTCATGAGGTGTCTACTGTATGATTTTACCTTTACTGTATAACTAATGCCTTGAACGCTGGTTTTGGTGAAATACCTTTTGTGAAAGCAAATTCACATGATAATAAAAACAGAATGGTAAAAGTCATATGCAAATCAACAGTGGCAATTATACCCTGACTACCAGGAGGGCACCACACGTGACAATGGTAATAAAAAGCACAATGCACTCTTCGTGTACTATGGCAAAATATCAATACATTTATTCAGAAAGTAATTGATATAAATGTACCCCATTATAGAAGAAAGGGTCTCAATGGGAAGAGGCCTCTCGGACATAAGCAAATGTTTCAACAATTGTTTTAGTACATTTTGTGCACACCATATAACTGTGCAAAATTGGATCGTGATGTTATTAGTACCGTAGGGTCTTCAATTGTGGCTATTCAAAACTCTTGTATTAAGGGGGTTAACTAGTTTCTCCTAAGAGCTTTGTACATGGGACAGCAAAAGAGAGCTATGTGTATGGACATTACTTAGGCTGCACCTTTCACGGTTAGCGGCCTCCAGGGAGTTGATTATGGTGGATTGGGTCCGTTCCGGAGAAAAACATTTTGGCAAAGCCTTCGTATTTTTATAAATGTGCATACAAACCCCTTTGGAGGGATGTATATGTACGCCGTGTTATTTTATGATATGCTTCAACAGGTGTTGGTCCGGATTATTCTATTGCCTATGCATCTAATTCGACTGATTTCTAGTGAACCCCCCCTGCGCCTCGTCCCCCACCAAAAATAACCAGGAGATGTGCAATTAACTTGATATTCAGGGCTGGTCGCCTGGTCGTCTTTTGTTATTTCCGTTTTGTTCCGTGTGGGCGCACCCCGTGATTGAGTACTTGATTCATTGCCACACTGGTGCTTCTCTATATGATGCTTTGCTTCTCGCCACTATATACTACTCTAGCCAACCCAGCTGTAGTTTCTCGGTTCCACTTGAAAACTCCAGAGCTGAATTGATGCCTGGTGTGCAAGAAAGCGAAGTGAGAGAGGAGACCCATTGGGCAGTGCCCACCATCCTAATGGAGGAACAGTCTTGTGATCTTGGGTGAGATCCACCCCAAGTCATCTTTGTGTGTGGTTCTTTCTATTTATTATTCTAGATGATCCTGGATCATCTGTTGAGGAAGAGCCGGGTCCTTACCGCCGTCATTAATTCCAAGGGATTGTCTTTGCTAGATGGGGAATTCCGTACCAATGTGTTTCTTTTTTTGGTGAAGGATGAGCTGCTGAGGTGTAATACCCTTGGAACTGTTCTTGGAGGTAGCATGGCCCTTTGTCATTGCTAATCGCAAATAGCTCTGGCTAAACACTAATAAGGTCCCAAAAGCGAGACCTATTGGCTATGCCAATGCTTGTTTTTACAAGCCAGTACCCACAAAGATTTGTAGTGACACCTAGTTTTTCTGTAAAGTGATCATTATCAGCCTGATCCACAAGAGCAAATTATGATCTCGCTCCCCCTGGAATGAGAAAAGGCCCAGTCGACAAGTTGATCCTAACAATAGAAGAAGTTAAGGAAACAATTGATTTTTGCCTAGGGCATAAGGCTCCGGGATGCGGCAGAATGCTGGTCGATTTAATAGTCAAGGGTGGAATTATGGGCCCCTTATTCACCAAGTTCTATGAAAATTGTGATCGTAATAATCTACAGAAATCTTGGTCGTCTTCTGTAATTATCCTTCTTTTTAAACACGAAAATCGAGGGGTACCAAGATGCTACTCACCAATATCATTTATCGACACTTCGTTCAGAGTACTCGGGTAAGTAATCTACAGCAGGATGTGTGCTTGGGCCTCCATCAGTAACATCTTACATCTAACTCAATATGGTTTTAAGGAACGGCTGCGGATAGTGGAGCAGTGCTTAAATTTGCAGCTAATCCTGAGTAAATAACAAGTGCCTTTCCTGACCACTGTACCTAGCATTTATGGACCTATTGACCGCCTTTGATTCAGTCAGTCAATCCAAGTGGTGGCATATCTTGCTAGAAATGCGTTTTGATTGATGTTTAACGGACTCCGCACAAATCTGGTCGCAAGCTTAAGATATGGAGACTCCAGGGAGTTCATAGAGCCCGTTTCATTGCCTAGAGGCGTGTGTTGGCCCTGCTTTTAATTATTTTATATACGAATAATTTAACTCCATTTACGGTAAACTCTGCCAGTTACATTCCCATGATCAGCAAAGCACTCTTGCAGGCATTGCTGTAATCGGATGATTCTATGCTGATCGCACATACTCCTAATGCCTTGTGCTCCTTGGCCCATGCATTTGTTAATTTCAAGACCAGTTTAAGTCTTTTAAGTCCCATATCATGGGACAACTGAAGAGAGTTTCCACTATTGTGTATGGAGCCAATAGCCTAACAGTTTCTTACTTGGGTATCTGTTGTGACTCATCCGGGCCATAGTCCTCCCATATTTTAACCTCTTTGAGTAAATGTATTGGATCCTTAGGCTAGCTATTAAGTATGCTGCAGCCTTCTGGACTCTTGGGGTCTTACTACCTACTTTGAAACCTACAAAAATCAGTATATGTCAATCGCTGCATATAGTGCTGGGGTGGGTGTTCCCTGACAGTACCAATTTACAGTATGAGGAACATTGTTTACTCCAGTTCTATCAATCCCCCCCAATTGCACTTTTCACGTGAGGAACTGGGTTTCAGATATCTGGAAGATAGTATATATGGGCCCCTTTGGTAATGTGGCTTTCAGTCTGGAATAACTCGGTGACCACTCTTAATGTTGCCATTATCAAGGACTGGTTAAGCCTTGATCAGGCCTCCAGCATTTCCTGGATGTTCTTGTTTCAGGCACCCTGAATAGTATAGGCATTTCCCACCTTTTTGATAATCGAACTCCAGTTGTTACACAGGATAAGAAAATCGTGAAGGCCCAGCTCCTGACCAGTAGTGGCCGTAAAATGGAAATGTCTGCTATCTTCAAACCAACTGTGGAGGAATATCTTTCCCTAAGTCCGGATGGAGGTACAGCATTATATCAGAGTTTGGTGTTGGGCAAATTGAAATGGTCTGTCCTATTTAGTTTCCGGGCTTGGACAGTTCTTTATCTTCTTTGTTTTCAGCTGGATTTTTAGCACGATTAGTCATCCCAAACCTGCCTGTGTGACGGGGTTTCCACTCAGTTTTATGCACTGTAGATTTACCTGTCTGCATTTGCAATTACTTCAGAATGAATAGGTTTGTCTTAGAGTAAGTCCATATTGAAAATGTGAATTTTTTTTCTGGGAAAAGCATGCTTTGGTGATCATTATTTTACCGTTTTACTCATTTAAATGGGTTTCACGCTGTACATGTTACATTTTATGAAATGTGGTGCATTATCTTTTATGTGTGCGTCTTACACACAAAGTTGTTTGGCTGACATATGATTTTTCTCAGATGCTGTCCTTCAGCAAACGTGCAGCATAAATCTAAGGAGCATTTGCAAAGCCAATAGGTCTTGCCTATGCAAGACATATTGGCTCTGTCAATATGTTTTAGCCTTGTTGTACACCAGCATGGCTGCTGTTCAGCATGGCTAAGAGTTAATGGGGTAAAGGAGAGTAGTGTCATAAAGTAGAGTGTTGTGGAGTGGAGTGGAGTGGTGTAGAGTGCCATAGAATGAAAGGGCGTGGAGTAGAGTTGAGTGGTGTATAGGGTAAGCATAGAGTGTTGTAGAGCAGAATTGCTTGTGGAGTGGCATTTAGTGAAGTAATGTAGGATAGTGGAATGGCATAGAGTAGAGAGTTGTTGAGTGGAGTGCATGTTGTAGAATCGAGTGGAGCATAGTGGCGTAGAGGGAGTTGCGTAGGATGTCATAAAGTGGAGTAGTGTCAGTGTCCTAGAGTGAAGTAGAGCATCAGAGTGGGCTATCTTGGAGTGTGGTGTGGTAGTGTGGACTAGAGTGAAGTGGTATAAAGTACAGTGGTGCAGAATAGATTGGTGTAGAGTTTATTGGCTTTGAGTAAAGTGGCGTAGAGTTAATTGGCCTAGAGAACAGTAGTGTTGAGTGCAGTGACGTAGAGTAAAATGTTCCTGAGTAGAGTTCAGCGGTGTAGATTAGAGTGAAGTGGCATAGAGTAGAGTAAAGTGGTGTGTAGGGTAGTGACCTAGAGTGCGTTGGCGTTGAGTGCAGTAAAGTGTCATAGAGTTGAGTGTTGTGGAGTGGCATAGAGTGCAGTAACACACATTGCATTGTTGTAGAGTTCATTGGCGTAGAGTGGTGCAGTGGCAAAGAGTGCAGTGATGCATAGTAGAGTTTGGTAGAGTGCACTGGCGAAGAGTGGTGCAGAGTAGAGCAAAGAAGCATACAGTGAAGTAGTGTAGAGTGCACATGGTGTGCAGTGTATTAGAGTGGCATAGAATGTACTTGCCATAGAGTATAGTGATGTAGAGTTAATTGGTGTAGAGTGCAGTAGAGTGGCTCAGAATAGAGTGGTGCAGAGAAGAGTGGCTTGAAGTTCAGTGGCAGAGAGTGCAGTGTTGTAGATGGCATTGGTGTAGAGTGCAGTGGCGTAGAGTGGTGCGGAGTAAAGTGGCGGCGTGTGCAGCGGTGTAGATAGTGGCATAGAATGCAGTGACATAGAGTGACAGCTGTGGAGTATAGGTATACAGTGCAGAAGTGCTGAATAGATTGGCATGAAGTGTTTTGGATTGGAGTGAAGTGGTGCAGAGTGCATTGGTGTAGAGTATAGCGCATAGAGTAGAGTGCAGTGGGGAGCAATGCAGGGTGGATTGCAGTGGTTTAGAGTGGCGGAGTGTGGAATTGCACATAATAGAATAGAGTGGCATAGAGTAAATTGTTTCAGAGTAGAGTGAAGTGGCATAGAGTAGAGTGTCGTAGAATGCAGTGGTGCTGAGTAGATTATAGTGGCTTAGAGTAGATTGGCGAAGTGTTCCGCGGTGCATAGTAGAGTAGTGTGTGGTAGAGTGCTTTGGCATTTTATTTATTTATTTATTTTTTCAATTTATAGGGCGCAACAGCTACCCAAAAAGGGTTTCCCGGCGCCTAGACACAGCTAGTTTGAGGACAGAAAAAGGGGGGAAATGGCTGTTGAGTATTATTGTTCAAATAGCCAGGTCTTAACAAGCTTTCTGAATCTGATGTAATTTTCTTCCTTCCGGATGAAGGGAGGGAGCGTGTTCCAAAGGGAGGGTCCCAGATGGGCAAAGGATCTGCCACCTGTTCTCGCCCGTTTGAATCTCGGTACGCAGAAAAAGGCTGCCGTCTGCGACCGAAGGTTTCGCTTGGGAGTGTAGAGGTAGGCGAGGGTTTGAAGATATTTAGGTGCTGTACCTGCTTTAATTCTGAACATATAGTTCAGGGCTTTAAAGCGGATTCTGTTTTCAATCCTGAGCCAATGGAGTTTCCGACGATGGTTCGAGACTCCGGAGTTCTTGGGAATATTACATAGTAGCCGAACTGCTGCGTTTTGCACCACCTGCAGTCGGCCGACTACAGATTTGTTTGCGCCCAGGTATAGAATGTTGCCGTAGTCAAGCCTTGATGTAATGAGGGCATTGACTACGGTCTTTTGCGTGGACAAAGGCAGCATCCAGAGGATCTTCCTCAACCATTTAACTATAGTGAGGCATAGGTCAGTTACTTTACTGGCCTGTTGGTTCATGGATAGGGAATTGTCCAGAATGAAGCCCAAATTTCGAGCGTGGGTCACCGGGGTAGGAAGGGCGCCCATCTGGTCAGGCCAGTGTACGGGATTCCACAGATCTTGATCTTTTCCCAAGACCAGTATCTCCGTCTTGTCGCCGTTTAGTTTTAACTGTTTTTTTGTCATCCAGTTCAGGATGTTTAGGAGTCCGTCTTTGAGTAACAAAGGAGAGTGAGGACAAGATTCGGATAGGGAAAAGATGATTTGGGAGTCGTCGGCATAGTTCATAAGAGTGAGACCCGATTGTTCAACAAGGTCGGCCAGGGGTTTGAGATATAAATTGAGTAGAGTGGTGTAGAGTACAAAGGCGTTGAGTGAAGTGGCTAGTGTGGAGGGGTGCAGAGTAAAGTGCATAGTGTTAAGTGGTACAGTGTTGTGAAGCGGTGCAAAGCAGAGTGGCGTGGGTGGGGTAAAATGGAGTATGCATGGTGTGGTAGCACACTGCAATTACAGACAACCCATCTTCAATTGAAATGACTATTACATTTCCACAGACATACAGTTTTACTGATAAAAATACACATTGCACAAACGATAGAGTATTGATCCGTTTTGGGCATGTTAAAATATTTTTCCCCCACACTTCAGAATTACCAAAAAATGTGCTTTATTTCTGTTTTCCATATTCTGAAATATCTGCACAGTTCATTGACAGGCATTTAAATTTTGTGCTTGAAAAAAATAACCGCTAGAAAAAATAACATCACACTGCCTTTCTAGCTCACACGTGTACCCAGAATGAGTGTCACATAAATGCCCTCACTTTGAAGTCTGAGAAAGAAAGGTAAACACCAAGCTTTCTGGAAGACAGAGGCTGACATTTGACCTCTGCCTTTGAATGCACAGCAAGCAAACGTGACAAGATAAAAGAGGATGTGGCCTTGCGGCTAGAGCAGTCTACCTTGACCTTGGAGAACCGGGTTCGAGGATCGGCAGGGACGCTCAACATCTTGTGAGTCTGGGTAAATCACTTAACCTCCCCGGTGCCTAACAAAAAGTGAATGTGTCTGTCAGTAACGCAACTGGTGCTCATTTAAAGCGTTCTGATACCTTTGGGTCAAGTTAACTATATAAAACTCCGTAAATAAAATAAATGAATAAGAGCAAGGTTTAAATGGCCGATATGGACAAAGGAAGGGACAAACTCAAGCTAGCCATCTTAAAACAATTAAAACCAGCAAATCGAGAGCAAGGAATTGTGAGCTACAAACCACCGAGCCAATGGTAAGCAATGAGCTGAATGCGTTCCCCGGAAAGCTTTCTGAATGTTCCCAAGATGTTGTTTACAGACCAGACAGCTGCGCTGTTTGTTAGGTTTAGTCCTAAAAAATGATTTACCAGTGGTTCATGCATAGCTCCCAGAAAAGTTATCCAAAATACAATCCTTTAGCATTCTGAGATTGGTACTATATGAAAGTGTAACTGTCAGTTACCCGGATGTTGGGTCTTCGTTTTGTTGAACACACATTCAGGTTTTTCTATTTTTATGCAAATATCCAGTCATTCCGTCCCTCAAAGACATACAAATTGCTATTGATAAAATTCTGTATGTACACACAGTGACTTTTTATCTCATAGACCTCAGGATTTCAGTGACCTCTATGGGCAGATCTGTGCTTGGTTTCCCCTCCCCCCCTCCTTTTTGGCCACAAGTTAACAGTAGATACAACTGTTAAGAATCTTGATGGCAAAAAAACATAAAATTGCAAAAATGAGAATTTCACGATATTTCCTAATGAGATTCTCACTGGGTCTTACCTTCTGTAGCTTGTGGGGAACAGTGGGTACATACTATGCAGAGGAAAGTAGCATACTATTTAGAATTGATTGAGAGATTTATAAAGCGCATGGAAACTCAGCTGAGTGTCCCTGTGCTAGCTTAAAGGCTATCTGCATAGGCAAACAGTGACACTATTCCTGTTAAAACATCCAGGTTTTTAATTTTTTTCTTGAAGATTGATGTCTCCGCTGTTGTGCATAACTCCAAAGGAAGTTTTTTCCAGGCAACCGAGCCAAGATAGAAGAAAGACGTGCCTCCATTTTTCCCTCGATGAATCATGGGGATAGTAAGGATCCTAGTTCATAGTTTTGTTGAACACTTGGGTCAGCTGAATGTTATTTAAGCAAGGGTAGAATTTTAGCTTGCTTCCATTGTATAGGAATCACTCTTGTAGTCAGAGGCGTTGAGAACTTTGTTTGCTAAAGGATTAATGGTAAGTGTGCCTTTAGCAAGTAAATTAGGCAGGCTTGGTCAGAAGGGCACCCTGATTTGAGGCTTTTGATGGCTACTAAAGAATCCTCCAAAGAAACAGGAAGGAAATTAAAGTTGCCATCCCAGTGGTTTTCTTACTCATACATGCAACCTCAGGTCTGCTAGAGAATCTAATAAAACGCTAGCTTGAATGCTTGTGATTTTACTATTAAATTACGAGGCCAGTTGATTGCACCAGAGGGCTGATGGTCTCAAATGGCAGCCTCTGGGCTCACAAACGTTTTCACTATTTTAAAGATTTTCTTGGACTTGTTGCCAGAATCTGCTAGCCTTTCCTCAAAGTAGGCATTTTTGGCTATGCTTACTTCTAAATAATATTTTTTTAATGCTGCTTTATAAGTCCTTTTTTCCTCAATGTTTTAATCTTTCCGCCATTGTCTTTCTAAAATTTTACTGTGCTTCTTTGCATTTCTAAGGCTCTACTTATACCAAGAGATAGATGGCTTAGTTCTATAATATATATATATTCGGATACCGATGCCAGTTTGTTATATATTCTATGGATCCAGTCATCCAATCTTTTCACATCTAAATCTATTACCCCAGAGAGTGCAGGAATATCCTCTTCCAGAGCTCGAGTAAAGGCCAGTAGTTGTATTTTATGACCGGGATGTGGAATTCCTATAGCCCAACGCCCAGGACATATTGTTTGGGGTCAAGGGCAACAATTTATCATATGTATTTTGTCCTTGGGACAAGTAGGCCCAATCCCCTGCAGCACAATCCCTTTGGCTGTCAGTTTGGAGTACCACATTACGGATCAGGGAAGGGCACGGTCAGCAGTTAAGGTAATATTTTTGTCCATGTGTAATTGCTGTTCAAACTGGTATTTATGGTTCATTAATTGAAAGCCTTTATTTTTAGGATGAGCGCTCTAAGTAAATGTTGTAAGCTGTGACTGCACTACTGCCAGTGGTTCCAGTATACAAATGTTTATACACATTTTCAAGGTTTAGCAATATGAGGCTATGTATAATGCTCCCAGAATGCTCTCTGATTTGATGCAAACATTTGCAGAAGCTTGAAACAAAATTAATGATTCTTTGCTTTCAAAATAAAATGTCCATAAAAAAATGAAAGCAGGAAAAAAACATTTAGCTACACCACTGTAAAAATGTAGGTACCCTTTCTTTGCAGCATCATTTAGTAACGTGTTGATGCATACTAGTATTTCCCAAAAATATTCATAATGGAAAATCAGTGTAACCAGTTTCAATGCGATTATGGGGAAACAAAAATATGCAAGCATTGGCAATGACAGTAGGTCTGAAATTGGTGGTCAGTTTTTAAATTTTGTCAATTTGTGACTTGTTTTGGCATGGTTTTTAAAAAACCTTGTTGTGTGGGAGCTGCTAGGCCCTCATTATAACAAACACTGGCAAAAGCAAAAGTTGTTTTTGGTCTCAATTTTTTCTAACAACAATGGTCCCATGCATAGATAGGTACAGGAGAAATAAATATAGAAACAATGGCGCTATATTGAGTAGCGTGATTTGTCCAGCCGGACAGGGATCACAGATTTTTACTATAGAGTAAATTCAACAAGGAAAATACCTTACATTCACAAAGAGTGAGACACAAGCCTGTGCCCTCACGCTTACAAATTGGCAAAGTAAGAAGATCGGAAAGGCAGAAGAGAGATGTTTAGGCAGAAAGTGAGCGATTTCTGAGAAATGAAAAGTAACAGAAATTCAATTACACCATTATATGCATATCACATTCGGTATACATTCACATATATGGTGTTACAACAAGTCGACGGCGTTTCGATCCCTTAACCATAATACATGGGATCATCAAAACAAAAGTATTATGCCTAAGGAGTAAATTACACAATAGCCTGTTTAGAACGGCTAAGCGAATTAACCGAGGATTGTGGCTTGCTTAGCGTGGCCAGCGGCCGGAAAGGATTCAATGCCAAGTACGTCGCCCTGCCGATTAATGCCCGGAATGGGCACTGAGTAAGTTACGGACTATTTCCCCGGCAGTACGGCAGCTCCAGGATGGGGCTGTCAGCCGGACGTTTGGAATCCCGCGTTAGGGAACTTCCGAGGGCCGAGTAGGGCGTTACAATACAAGAGCCGAGAGAAGGTTCGAGTGTGGACCTTAGTTTACCAGGATGCCCGCAATGGGGAGAATTGGCATCAGGCGCCAGGAATGAGGCGCGGGAGCACGAGCCAAGATAGAGGCTTCGTGTATGAATCCGGCTGTCTCAATATAGCGCCATTGTGCCTATATTTATTTCTCCTGTACCTATCTATGCATGGGACCATTGTTGTTAGAAAAAATTATGTTCCCCGAGGTCCTGTGCTGACTCGTTGCGTGCCCTTGTTGTTTTTAGGTCTCGCCTGTCGATGCGCATGCGCATCGAGCAAGCGAGACTATGGGGGCTTATCCACTCTTTGTCCAACTTGCAAGGAATCGTGGCGATTCCTTGCAGTGCCCGTGACTTTTAAGCTCAATGCGCATGCGCATTGAGCTTAAAAGCGCGTGCACATGCCCCCAGCCGCCTGCCTTGCCTACTCTCCCGCCCCCTCACTTCTTGATTGCACGGACGCTAGGCCGTGCCTCCCCTACTCTCCTCCTCCTACTCTCCTCCCCTCGCCGTCTGTTCCCGCACTCCTCCCACACCCCCGCTCCGCCCCCTCCCCTGCCTGCCATGTCGCCTCCCCTACTCTCCTCCTCCTACTCTCCTCCCCTCGCCGTCTGTTCCCGCACTCCTCCCACACCCCCGCTCCGCCCCCTCCCCTGCCTGCCATGTCGCGTCGCATTTCTCCTCCCCCCTCCCCCAGCACGCGACGCCTTCCTCTTCTCCGCGGTGATTGCACAGCCCCTTGTTTTAAAAGCAGCCATAGTACTATCCATAGGCAACTCCAGCCTGAGCAGTGCGGTGTGTGTGCAGCGGGGGAGCTGCAAGGAGCTCGGATGGGGGAAGGCTCAGGATCCTCAAGTGAAACGTTAGTAACAGACGCAGCACTCCCTGCCCAGGCTCCGCATCATCTGCATCACGGAATCCCTGCAGCTAGTTAGAACGAGCATTTCTCGTAAGTGTTTGAGTTTTATCGTTGTGTCAGTGACACGTTGCACTCGTTTGCCTTCTTCCTTATTCTCTGTCGCCCTCAAAAAAGTCATGCCAGAGGAAGACCTCCCCCCTCGATCCAGAAGCAGCGTGACCACCCTCCCATCTCCCCACCCGCTCGTCATGCCAGCCGCGACTAGTGTGCCACATTGAGGCTGTCACTCAACCTTCACCTTTGGCCCCTGCTTGTCCTTTCCTCACCCTGATGTCCCCGTGCACACACAGTTGCAGTAGGCCTTGAGCACTAAACTCTTATGTATCGCACATAGGTCAGGATCCCGCACCCTCGGTAGCTATACAATTACTATCAGCGTGACAGCTCGAGTGTGCTATTAGTGACCCTGCCTCACTGTTCATGTGCCAGGCTGCGCGTTTTGACACAACAACACAGCAGGTAATGCCGGAGCCCACGCAAGTCGAGAGTTATACAGACGCCAAAGTGCAACACCCTCACATTTCATAAAGCAGGATTACAGCCCGTCTCCTATTGCCCGGAGTGTCAATCAAAGGAAGAGTCAGGATCACCACATGCACAGCCCATGGCTACTGGCTTTGCTGAATGAATGTCCCTTCACTAGAAGTTCCGTATGCAGCGCACCTAAAGTTTCTCAAGTATCCAGCCACACACCTGCTCCACCCGCCGCAGCCCCGAGTTCCCAAACATGTCCACAGAGTCGCTGTGTAAGTGCAAGAGTGTGTAAGGAAATGTGCGATAGCAACATCCTACCGGTCACAGTGCAATCCAGCTTTTCCGAGTTTTTTCCACCTCCTTACCCTTTTGCACTTTTGAAACGCCCACCCCAGTGCCTTCAAGGCTGTGTGTGCTGTGCAGGTCTCTCTCCGCAGTTCCTCCAGGGTTTGTGTGCAGGCCTTTTCCTTATCACTTCAACCTCTCCATGAAGTGTATCCTCGGGCGTGTCCTGGGCTTCCAACTGGCCCTCTGCGTGTGCCTGGCTCACATGAGTTTATCAGCTGTGTGCTCTCACTCAGGGGGTACTCATTCAGTGGCACACCTAGAATGCCATGGGCCCTAAAGTAAGTAAGGGAATGGGGTCCCATCCTCTGGTTTAGTAGTTAAAAACACACTTTAATGGGGATAAATTGGAGTCGTCACACCCATGGTCCTCTGAGTCACTGCACCTGCTGCTCCCGACTCTGGCCCTGGTGTCACTGCACCGTCTGCACCATCAATATATATGCCTATATCTATTCAGCCCCCGGGGCTGTCGGTCCTTGGCTCAGTCACTGTAGGGGCGCGCTGCTTTCATTAGAGTTTGAAGACTAGGGCTCTAGGGCCTATTGGCTTAGCCTGTGGCCAATGTTAAGCTCCAAACTCCTACGAAAGGTGATGTCACCCATCAAATACAGGTAGCCCCGCCCACACTCCACAAACACCCTCTGCCTAACAGCTGAACAAAGCCACACTTGCGTCGAAGTGGAAAGTCCCCGACGATCTCTGTTCGATCTTTAGTCTGCTTTGCTTTCACTTTCTTTTAAGACAGTAAAGTTAGCATTTCCAGGAAAGGAAGGACACCCACGCGCAGTACATGTGAATGCCCTCACCCTCACTCACCCTCAACCCCTCACCCTCACTCACCCTCAACCCCTCACCCTCAACCCCTCACCCTCAACCCCTCACCCTCAACCCCTCACCCTCACTCACACTCACCCTCACTCACCCTCACCCTCACTCACCCTCACCCTCACTCACCCTCACCCACCCTCACCCTCACCCACCCTCACCCTCACCCACCCTCACCCTCACTCACCCTCACCCTCACTCACCCTCACCCTCACTCACCCTCACCCTCACTCACCCTCAACCCCTCACTCACCCTCACTCACCCTCACCCTCACTCACCCTCACTCACCCTCAACCCCTCACCCTCAACCCAACACCCTCACCCTCACTCACCCTCAACCCCTCACCCTCACCCTCACTCACCCTCAACCCCTCACCCTCAACCCCTCACTCTCACTCATCCTCACTCACCCTCAACCCCTCACCCTCACCCTCACTCACCCTCACCCACCCTCAACCCCTCACCCTCACTCACCCTCACTCACCCTCACTCACCCTCACTCACCCTCACTCACCCTCACTCACCCTCAACCCCTCACCCTCAATCACCCTCACTCACCCTCAACCCCTCACCCTCAATCACCCTCAACCCCTCACCCTCAATCACCCTCAACCCCTCACCCTCACTCTCACTCACCCTCACTCACCCTCACCCTCACTCACCCTCACCCACCCTCACCCACCCTCAACACCTCATCCTCACTCACCCTCACCCTCACTCACCCTCACCCTCACTCACCCTCACCCTCACTCACCCTCACCCTCACTCACCCTCAACCCCTCACCCTCACTCACCCTCACCCTCAACCCCTCACCCTCAACCCCTCACCCTCAACCCCTCACCCTCAACCCCTCACCCTCAACCCCTCACCCTCAACCCCTCACCCTCAACCCCTCACCCTCAACCCCTCACCCTCAACCCCTCACCCTCACCCTCACTCACCCTCACCCTCACCCTCACCCTCACCCACCCTCACTCACCCTCACTCACCCTTACTCACCCTCACTCACCCTTACTCCCCCTCACCCACCCTCACTCACCCTCAACCCCTCACCCTCACTCACCCTCACCCTCACTCACCCTCAACCCCTCACTCACCCTCACTCACCCTCACCCTCACTCACCCTCACTCACCCTCACTCACCCTTACTCCCCCTCACTCACCCTCACCCTCACTCACCCTCACCCTCACTCACCCTCACCCTCCCTCACCCTCACTCACCCTCACCCTCACTCACCCTCACCCTCACTCACCCTCACTCACCCTCACTCACCCTCACCCTCACTCACCCTCACTCACCCTCAACCCCTCACTCACCCTCACTCACCCTCACTCACCCTCAACCCCTCACCCTCAACCCCTCACCCTCACCCTCACTCACCCTCAACCCCTCACCCTCACCCTCACTCACCCTCAACCCCTCACCCTCAACCCCTCACTCTCACTCATCCTCACTCACCCTCAACCCCTCACCCTCACCCTCACTCACCCTCACCCACCCTCAACCCCTCACCCTCACCCTCACTCACCCTCACTCACCCTCAACCCCTCACCCTCAATCACCCTCAACCCCTCACCCTCACTCACCCTCACTCACCCTCACTCACCCTCACTCACCCTCACCCACCCTCACCCACCCTCAACACCTCATCCTCACTCACCCTCACTCACCCTCACCCTCACCCTCACTCACCCTCACCCTCACTCACCCTCACCCTCACTCACCCTCACCCTCACTCACCCTCAACCCCTCACCCTCAACCCCTCACCCTCACCCTCACCCTCACTCACCCTCAACCCCTCACCCTCAACCCCTCACCCTCAACCCCTCACCCTCAACCCCTCACCCTCAACCCCTCACCCTCAACCCCTCACCCTCAACCCCTCACCCTCAACCCCTCACCCTCAACCCCTCACCCTCAACTCCTCACCCTCAACTCCTCACCCTCAACCCCTCACCCTCAACCCCTCACCCTCACTCTCACTCACCCTCACCCTCTCACCCTCACCCTCACCCACCCTCACTCACCCTTACTCACCCTTACTCACCCTCACTCACCCTTACTCCCCCTCACCCACCCTCACTCACCCTCAACCCCTCACCCACCCTCACCCTCACTCACCCTCAACCCCTCACTCACCCTCAACCCCTCACCCTCACTCACCCTCACCCTCACTCACCCTCAACCCCTCACTCACCCTCACTCACCCTCACCCTCACTCACCCTCACTCACCCTCACTCAGCGCAACCACAGCATCTTCACTAAATATATTTAATAAACTTTAAGCTATTGGCAATATAAAATAAAATCCATTTTATTTACGTATTAATTATTAATTGTTTTTTAAAGCCATTGAGTTTTTTAATATCAATACATATAAGTCCCGTTAATACAAAACATGTTGCTTTACAAATGCTAGAGGTGTCACATTTACAAAAATTATAACTATTGGCTTTGTAAAGAAGAAAGCTATTAATTTAGCCATTTAGAAAAAACAACACATAAATAAAAAACAAAAAAATAAATAACACCTATAGCTCAAACTTTACTACTGCGAGACCTATTGCATTTCCAATGCTTGTTTTATATGTTTTTGGTCTCAAAGCACACACTGCCACAGTTACTGGCTCTAACCCAAACTACTTTGTGTGACGATATGCTTCTTGTGATAGAGCAGAATGCTGCCACAGAGAGAGACAGAATGTTAATAAACTCAAAAGGCCGCGGTCAACGCCAGACCAAATTAGTGGCCCAACTATTATAGAAAGTCTCAAAAGTGCACCCATGGTATATGTCCTTGCAGTAAGTGCAGCTATACGGCCTTCATAAATTCTCAAGAATTTACAAAAGTAGGTCAAGAAATAGTACTCCCAGAAAATATTTGTGAACTGCATTTTGGCAGGAGCAAATATGCATGTGTAGATCTGCTCATGAGAACATCTGAGTGTTTGCAAGTTCACGTTCCTTCCAGCCACTTTTTTCCCCAACACTGGAAGAAGGTTTAGGTCTGACATTATCAGGAGTAAATTGCCAACATTTCTCAGTATGGGAACAGATTAGAGAAGAGTTGTTAAACTCTTAAAACATGCAAGTTAGTAGTTTAGCACAGACTCAAAAGGGCATCCTAACCCTTGAACTATTGCTTACTTCAGCACTAGTATGTAGATCTGTGGAAACATGGCAACATAAGGGGATTGCAAGTATTCGAGTGAGTATATCCTCTTTATTGCTTGATTACTTAAAATCATTGCAATCACAGCATCATAATTAACCAAAAGGGGGGCGTGGCTTGGGCGCCGATGGCGATGGTCGCCTGAGAGCTCGGCTCCGGGACTGAGCCTGGATTTATCCTGAATATCGGAGGCTGAGGGGCACCCCAGACCCCGCATTCGGTTGAGCGAGGCGACGACACCCGCCCGAGGGCCCTGGTGGAGTTTGGTCGGAGGTGGCTTTGAAGAAATGCCGAAGTTTGCGGAGTGGCGGAGTGCGACCCAATATGGCGCCCGGACCCCTTTGTCCCCTTGATCGGACCTACGGAGTTGAGGAGGTCTCGCGGGTGTCGCCCGGCACCCGGCTTCACCAGCCTCAGGAGTTTTAGACATTAGACATTGGCTGGTTCGGACCCTCTACAGCGGGACCATACTCGATTGGACGTCTGGGCGGGTGCCCACGCACTGGAGGGCGCCGGGCACGGGCGCACCCAGCACTAGGCAGTGGTCGACACCGCGACTCCGCAACGGGCTGCGGGTTCCTTGCCGCCCCAACTACATGGATGGCGCGACGCTCGGGCGCCACAGGACAACCGGGGGAGCTGGTGGCCCGTGCCCCAGAGCTATAGTGGGTGAACGGGCCTGCCCGACTCGGAGACGGGTATCTCCGCCCCCTTATCGGTGCCCTCGGACGCCGTGGAGGTGGCGTGAGCCGAAGCGGCGGAGTCTCCACAGGCTCTGGAGAAGGAGATCGCCCATTCCGGACTGGAGAGCGGAATCCCGGGGAAAACGTGCTGGACACTTGCACACGGAGGCGACTACTCCGGGTCCTTTGTGAAGAGCCCCTGGCAGCATGGGGAAACCTAGAGGAGCCAAGGGATCCAGCCAGGCCACCTCGGACTCTGAGGCCCAGGACAAGGAAGAACATGGAGATCCAAAAAGACCTGGTGGCGCACCACTCCAGCAACAATTTGACCGTGTACTGGAAGCTATAGAGGCAACTCGGTCGGCCCTACAACAGGACATTGCCCAGGTGGCGACTGGCCTGGGTCTCCTTAGGGCAGACCATGGCAAGCTCTCGGACCGGGTCAAGGAGGTGGAGAGCACGGTGAGGACTATAGAACCGGCGCAGAGAACCCTGGCTGCGACGATAAAGGATGCCATGTCCCGAATCGAGACCCTCGAACGGAGGGCGGAAGATGCGGAAGGCCGAAATAGGAGGAATAACATTCGGGTAGTGGGCCTGCCGGAAAAGGTTGAGGAAGGCGACATGGTGCGCTACCTGGAGACCTGGCTCCGAGACACGGTGGTCCCGGAGGGCCTGTCCTCCTTTTATACTCTAGAACGGGCCCACAGAGTTCCAGCGCGACCCCCGCAACAGGGACGAGCCCCGAGGCCGGTGGTGGCGCGGTTGCTACATTTCCGGGACAGAGACCTGATCCTCAATGCCGCCAGACACAATGGCCCGTTCCAGGTTGCAAACAGCCAGGTGAATATCTTCCCTGACTATACCTACGAGACGCAGCGCAAGCGGTTCTCCTTCCTGGCGGTTAAGCGTGAACTCAGGAGTGAAGGCATCCAATAT
This sequence comes from Lissotriton vulgaris, assembly GCF_964263255.1. Lineage (NCBI taxonomy): Eukaryota > Metazoa > Chordata > Amphibia > Caudata > Salamandridae > Lissotriton > Lissotriton vulgaris. The sequence continues at coordinate 441,375,673 of NC_141693.1, forward strand.
TCACTCCTATTTCCCGCGAGGCTCCGAGTCATTGTCGACGACAAAACCCGGTTCTTCGACACCCCGGAGGAGGCCTGTGACTGGCTCGAACTGTACCGAACAGGGAAGGATGGTTATAGCGCCTCGACCCATCAGGCGGAGGAGCCGGAACAAAGGAGGCGATCTAAAAGGGACAGGAACCGCCGCGGCCGCACAGGAGGACCCTCGACAGCGGAGACATCATCTGAGCGGAGGGGAGTGTTGAAAGTTCTGTCGGGAGCAAGGGGCGAAGTCATCGAAGAGGAGGAAGAAAACCCGGGTGCTCGGGGGGCTCCATCGGACTCGGAAGACTCAGTGGCAGACAGTACCCACACACCGGTGATCACACCGAAATCGGTGGAGGACCTTCTGGACGGACAGGGGTAATGGGATCGATTGCCTTGTTTTGGGTGGGGGCCCGGCAGGGGGGAGGCGGCTGCCGTCCTTTATTGCTGACAATGGGAGAGGGAGGGTCGGGAGGCTTCTACTCTTGCCCCGAAAGAATTTGATACGGGGGGGCTCATGATAGTCCTAGTAGCCTGGGCGACGAGGGCCCACTGCCTCCGCTCAGCCCGCACCTGGCCCATAAGGCCTTCCTACGGTGGCGACCGTAGGGCTAGTGGGGTTTGTGGGGTTTTTGGGGTTGTTCTCCGTAGAAGTTTGGATGGGATCTAGATGGTGCAGTTTGGGTCCTGTTCTGGGGTGGTTGGGTGGGGGTTCTGTTGGGTTTTGGGGGGTTTGGTTCTGGTTGGGGAAAATGGCCGCCGACAGCGCTGGGAGGAACGATGTCTTTTCTTTGTGGGGACCCGGACGGGGGGACTGTGCAAGAACACTTTGGGACAATGGCTGATGTTGCTAACTTGAAATGTATTACTTGGAACGTGAGGGGGCTGCACACTATGTCCAGGCGTCACAAGGTCCACGCTTATTTAGTGCGTAGGGGAGTGCAAATGGCGCTGCTGCAGGAAACGCATCTGAACAAGGCGGAAGGGGCGGCGCTTCAGCGTAGGTGGCGAGGGCAGGTCTTCTCCACGGCGTACTCTGCTTATGCCAGGGGGGCGCTAATATGGATCAGGGCAGGAGTCCCCTTTCAAGTCACGAGGACAGTGTTGGACCCGGAGGGGCGCTTTGTGGCCATATCAGGCACGCTGGGAGGGAGGGACTTGAATGTTTGTTGTGTGTATGCCCCTAATATGGATCAGACTGCCTTCCTTTCCGGGTTATCGGGCTCGTTGGCCCACCTTTTCACCGGTCCCCTCCTGCTGGGGGGAGACTTTAACTCCGTGGTTGATGTAGACATGGACCGCTCGCATCCCCCGCTCCCCGACTCCCCGGTCCGGCGGGTGGCAAAGGGCCGTCAAGATTGGCAGACCCGCTGGGGTTTGACGGACATCTGGAGGGCGCATCACCCCGCGTCTAGAGATTATTCGTACTTTTCGAGCCTTCATGAGCTGCATGTTAGACTGGATGGCTTTCTTGGTTCGTCCGAATTAGTCTCGTCGGCGGTCCGATCAGAGTATTTATCGCGGACCATTTCGGACCATAACCCCCTCCTACTGGACATTCGCTGGTTCCCTGGGACGCCAGCGGTACCCACCTGGAAGATGCGCCCCGAGATCCTTGAGGACAGTGTCTTCAAGGCAGACCTAGGGGAGAAAATCACGGATTATTTTGCATCCAACGGCGGTTCCGCGAGTACTAGGGCGCTCGAATGGGACGCTTTCAAGGTGGTGGTGAGGGGGTACTGTATCTCTAAGAGGGTGGGCATGCGGCGTGTTATCCTGGCTGATTTAGACGCAGCGGACCGGACGCTTCGCGAGCTCGAAATTAGCCGACCCGGACACCCGGAATTGCAAACACGAACGGTAGAGGCGAGGGAGAAGGTGGCGGTGGAGGTCGAGCGGCTCCGCTGTTTCGATTACAAGGCCTACATGGTCCGATCTATAGCGGAGGGCGACAGATCGAGCGCATTACTGGCGTGGTTGGCCAACCCTACGCGCCAGTCCCAAACGACGACTGGGATGCGTGGGGCGGATGGGACCGAGGTGTGCACCCAACCGGAGATTCTTACTTGCTTCCGGCATTATTATGAATGTTTATATCGCAGTCGCTCCGCACGCGACCCAGACCGGCTTGTTGACTATCTTCGCCCGCTGGAACTCCGCACGGTGGAACGAGAAGTGGCAGACGCCCTGGGATCTGACATTGGCTTGGGGGAGATCCGCGGGGCCATCAAACGGATGGCGAGGAACAAGACCCCGGGCCTGGATGGCCTGCCGGTGGAGTTCTATGCAGCTTATGCTGACCTTCTGGCCCCTCGTTTACTGGTGGTCTACAGAGAGGCGAAGAGGCTGGGTCGCCTCCCCGGCTCGATGTGTGAGGCGTTGGTGGTTCCTCTTCTCAAGCCAGGCCGAGACTCGTCTGACCCGGGGTCCTACCGTCCCCTCTCTATGTTGACGGTGGACTACAAGATATTGAGCAGCATCTTGGCCTCGAGGCTGTTGGGACACATGCGTTCCCTAGTACACGAGGACCAAGCCGGTTTCATCCCACGGCGAAATACGACCATGAACATCCGACGGTTGTTCCGCTTGCTTGGGGAACCGTTTGTGGATGCCCCGTCCCCGGTAGTTTTGTCGGTGGACCTGGAGAAGGCGTTCGATAGCCTAGAATGGGACTATTTGGACGTGGTATTGCGGAAATTCGGCCTTGGGGAGGGATTTGTTAAATGGACGGCAGTTCTTTACGCTTCTGCTTCAGCCAGGGTTAGATCGGGCCCCTTGATTTCATCGCGTTATCCGGTGGAGCGTGGCACGCGGCAAGGGTGTTCCTTATCCCCGCTTCTTTTTGCACTAGCGGTGGAGCCACTAGCGATGCATCTTCGCTCGGGAGCCCACTATACGGGCCTATGGACAGCGGCGGGCCCGCATTACGTTTCGCTCTATGCGGACGACCTGTTGATCTTCCTGGAGGATCCGATCGACGCGTTACGGGGAGCGGAATTAGCGCTAACGGAGTTCGGGGAAGTTTCAGGACTACGAGTGAACTGGTCTAAGACCTGCCTCTTCCCGATGCGTAGGGGTGTCCCCATTCCGGCGCTAAGTAGAGAGATCAGATGGGAACCCGACTGCTTTAAATACCTTGGGGTATTTGTGTACCACGACCAGCCCGACCTCCTGGACGGAAACATTGCCCGGTGCATGCGAGCACTCCGAGGCAGCATGGATTTTTGGGCCACGCTGCCGCTCTCAGTGGCAGGACGCATTGCCCTGCTCAAAATGGTGGCGCTCCCCCGACTATTGTATTACTTTCGGACTTTGCCGATCTGGGTACCACCGGCTACGTTTCGCCGCTTGCGTTCTATGGTGATCGGGTTCCTTTGGGGCACGGGCCGGCGGCGGGTGGCTCTCAATACCCTGATGAGGCCGAAGGACGAAGGGGGGCTCGCTGTGCCGGACTTTGAGAAGTACTATCTGGCGGCGCAGCTCCAGACATACACCCAGGAGATAGCCAGGGAGTTCAGAGGCCCGGAAGACGATAGGGGGACGGGTATAGCCAGGCACGTCCTATCGTTTATCGCGCTGCGACAGCGTTTAGTCCTTCGGGACCTGTCGATGGAGGAGCGGACTATCCGACTCTGTTGGAATCGGGCTCATAATAGAGGTCACCTGCGGACCCCATATGCACCTGAAATACCATTGGGGATGCTGACGGCCCTCCCCCACGGTGGAGACTGGTCGCGACTGGCGGACTGGGAGGAGTCGGGTTTACAGCTCGTCGGAGACCTGTATGAGGACGGAGTGCTCCTGTCCTTTCAGGATCTCATTGACCGCTTTGGGATCCCCCGGGGCGACTTTCTGCTGCACTCGGCCATTGTGCGAGTGATCCAGGCGTATTGGCAAAACGGACTAGAGGAACCTCAGTTGTCTCAGGTGTGCCAGTATGTAATGATGTCGGCAGGAACAGTGAAGGCGGTCACATGCCTTTACGGCAGAGTGATCACCGAGGGGTTGGTCCCTCTCACCACACTGAAGTCCCGCTGGGAAGAGGACATCGGTAGGGAGATCCCGGAGACGACCTGGTCCCAGCTGGTGAGGCGAGCATGGAAGGGTACGCGTTGTGCCCGTTTCCAACTGGTCCACTACTATGTTCTCCATAGGGCGTACCTGACCCCGGTTAAGATCAGGCGTTATTTTACCACAGCCTCGGCGGAATGCCCCAGGTGCCCGGCTCAGGAGGCGGACCTCCTACACATGCTATGGGCCTGTCCCGGATTGACGGCCTACTGGCAGGAGGTGGCGGCGACCTTAGAAGAGGTGACGGGGAGGCGCTTATCGTTCGACGCGGCGGTAGGGCTACTGCACTGGTTCCCCCATACCCCCCGGAATAAAATCTCCAGTAAGTTTATAGACCTGGGGCTCCTACTGGCTAAGCGAGAGGTGACCAGGAATTGGAAGGCACGTGCTGGTCCTACGGGCAGCAGATGGCACGGTGAACTTTTGAAATGGGCGGCGGGTGAGAGCGCGCTGCGATATCAGTTGGCTTGGAGGCAAAGCAATGAGAAGGCGCAGGAGGCCGCGTTAGAATGGGAAACGCTGGTGCAGGCCCTCAGATTATTGTACCCCCAGCGATTCCGAAAACGAAGAAGCAACTAGACCCGAGTCCCTTTAAACACTAGCATTAACAGCACTATTATCTTCCCCGGGGGTCAAACAGTGGATCCTACAGTGATAAACTCCCTGGCGCTGATGGTGGGGGGGGGGGGAGTTTCATAATGTCTGGTAGTTGAGGGAGGGGGGGTTTTCTTCTTTTTGGGGGTTGGGGTTTGTTTAGAAAAGCAGATGACGGACAGTGTGTTATCCGGACCAGCTCCAGCACCCTATTGACCCCAGCTACATTCACCGCCTAACCCCAAGAATACGAGCCGCTTGGCTGCATAGCAATACTATGGAAGGGGGTCGTGGGCTGTGGTGTGTAAGAGTTGGCTGTAATATGAGGCTGGTCATTACTGTATTGTTGTACTGATTCCTGCAATAAAAATATATTTAAAAAAAAAAAATAATAATTAACCAAAAAAAACACAATTACATTTTAAAACAAGAGATCTTTTCTTCACATAATTCAAAAAACAATCCCATATTTACAGTTTAAAATCTTGTTGATAAGCCCAAATCTAGCCACCTTACATCTTGAATTACATAATACAGGTTAAAGTGACGGTGTGCTTTACATACTTTTGCATAAATATCATAAGGAAATCTTATCGACCAATAAACATTAATTTCCCATCCTTTCGAATGATCTAATGTGCAAAAAGTGCATCAGTTTGCTGCGATGGTAACCCCGCTGATATTACATTTAAAATTAATACCGTTGTAACAAAAATTATTAATTTAATCAAGATTATAAATCATTAAAATCAATAGCACCAAGGTCATAAAATTAGAGGGGATCTACCCTATAATAAACATTTGTCTACTGCCATTACAAATTTTACCAATTGACATAGAAGTGGAACCGATTCACCGGACAATGACATGGTTAATGCCTGTCGAGCAGATCTCACACCACTCATCAGAAAATAAGGTCTCAGAAAAAAGTCTAAGATTAGTCAACCTCGGGCATACACATATTATATGTACAAGAGTTTCCTGTGGCCAACCACAGAATCTACAATTGGAGTCCGGCCACTGTTTAATCCAAGAACGAGTGCCCTCATTTATTGGGTTTATACCCATACGTAGCCTTAGAAACATTTTTTTAAACTTTACAGAAAAGAAGACATTTAAATATGGCTGAACACGCGGGGATTGATATAAATTAATCACGTACCATGCATCATTTTTTTTCTGCTAAAGCAATTTTATCCAATTTAAACGATTCCGCTTTGATATGCTTTTTTTAAATTAGTTTATAGTTAGGCATTTTTGAAGCTGACAGTTCAATTTCCAGGCTGATATCATGTAAGGATGCTAAAATATAGGCTAGTATTCAAACACTACTATGGTATGAGCCCTGGCATAATCAGAAGACTATATCCGAGATTGCTACCATAATTTGTCGCTGCACTACATGGCACCAAAGGGAGAAGTGGATTTTGTTACAGGACAAGTAGATTTAGGAAGCAACCTGCCCCATGGACAAGTACATATTTTATTAAATTCCACACCCCTGTAATTTTATATGCACTCTAGATGAGACTTGTGCTTTATCTAATGTGGGTAGAAAATGTGTCAATTTTTGCCAACTGAATTTGATTAGGTAAACCAATGGCCAAAGTTCAACTAGATGTAGCTTGATGTTGGAAAAGATTTGGTCTAGACTATGACCTGCTTGATGTGATGAATTAAACACATGCTGGGAAAGCCCCAATATTAAAATCACTTAGGGTTATGAAATGGTCATATTTAAGGTACCAGGAAGCCAGGGCACTACCCAAGGATCTAAGAAAAGGGCCAGCATATCCCGGTGGGCTATAGATAAGAGCTCCAGCTACCGATTGATTGGGGGGGGGAGAGGGGGAGGCGAAAGGCTAACCTTTCTGTACCTTCCAATTCCGCAAGTAGGATTGGCATGCAATCATATTCATTTCTATGGACTGTTGCAACCTCTCTCCCCCCTGCCCTTAATGCTGTCCTTTCTAAGGATTGTATAGCCCTTAGGCTGCTGCTATTGTTGGATTAAAGAATGTTTTAAGACAGGTTTCTGTTAGAAATAAGATCAGGCTTCTCTTCATTCAAGACATCGAATACCTTGGTTTTATGCTTCTGTAGCAAGCGAACATTCACTAATGCTGCACAAAACTACGTTTGTCAAACACTTAGCATGATTAGTGACTGCAGCCTGTATTTTTATTGAAGGTTTTGGTGTGCAGTGACAATGTGTGCAGGAAAACCTATCTCTTAAAAGAGGGGAGGAATTAGAAGTGCATCCAGACCCGGAGGCCATGCTAAGCAGTGCACTGCCCTCATATGTAATATGCTGCTTACCTTCTGTGGAGCAGCGGACAGAGTGGCTGTCACTGGCAGCTTCCGGGATGCAGATGGGCGCAGATGGACTTGCCTTAGGCACGCCAGCAGCGCAGGTGCGCTATCATCATCGAGATAAGGGCCCAGAGCTCTTATAGACTCTGCCTACAAGGGCTCACCCCTTTAGCTAAGAGAAATGCCCCCCAGCACGTCTATCATCGCCCAAGAAAATACATTGTTAAAATCAACAGAATTGTATTTTTAAAAAGTTCTACAAACATTAGTGGCTGAAAAGTTACTGTCCGTCTCAGAATCAGTTTTCTTGCACAAATAAGAGCTTGCACCCAAAACCGAATTAGCACTGTAATTACACTTGTATTCTAAATATTTATTAATTTGTATCTGTTTGTTTATGTTGTGTATGGATGAGGCATATGGACTTGTTAAAAGTATTGTTAATGTAGCCAAAACGTTTCCTTGTATAGAAAGTTGGATCCTGTTAACAGATCCAGACTTACATTTTTCTGGTCTTTAAAATTTGGCTTCCTGCAAGCAAAATTCCATATTCAATTACTGTCAGTGATTGTACGTTTTGTGTTAGGCAAATGATATAATCTCTAGAGGGGATTTGGTAATTAAAAACTGTAAGGTGACTCCATTTGTTAAACACGCCATTCCAACATCGAGTGTAGCATGTAGGCCACACGTTCGGATTTTCAGCGAAAACCAAGTATTACACAGATGGTGCCTGATGGTTATGTGCTTTCCCTAGTGTTTTATGTTTCGCATTGTCCAGCAACAATCTTAAACCCTAAGCAGGCACACGTTCAGTGTGGCGTTTCTTAATGCAGAAACATCGTTTCATGATCAGGAACTTCTATCAGGGCTCTGCCTGAAGGGGAGTTAAAATGATGGCTAAGAGTCCACTAATTCGTGTTGTATTTTCAACAAAAAGTTGATTTAGTCTACTTTTTTGGATTAGGTCGATATTTCTCTTTTTGCTATTTGTGAAAAGTAGCCCATAAATAAGTCAGGAAAAAGAGTGGGCTAACCTTCCCTATATTATGTGGTCTCGCTGGCACTAATATGGAGGCAAGCTGGCTTCCCACCAAAATAAGGCAAGTCAGCTTGCCCCATATTAGTAGGCACATATGGTAATTTAAAGCTAAATCAGCTTTTCAAATTCCTTGGGAACACGTAGGAGAGCACCGTTTTTGGTAGATTTGCTGATACAAGTGTAGAAAAGATGAGTATGAAGAGCAAATTGGAGGTACTCTTCCCCTGCCACGCCGTGGGACTCCTTTATTTTATAACCTAAAAATGGAGCCCGCAATTACATGGTGAGTGTGAGATGGGGCATTTGTTTGTGAATCCTGTGTTAGTTGAATTTGGAACGGCACAGATACATTTTGATAGACAGTGGGGGGAATTCTAATAATTGCAGGATGATTTCCCAGTGCGGGCTCCAGAATCAGAGATGCTTGGGAAGTTGTTGAAGCTGTCACAGGGTGGCCTTGCAATATCATTTGTGGATATTGAGGGATGATGGATCAAGATTGCCTTTGGCCTCAAAATGTAAATGGGACTTCGACTGTGAGATGCCACTTTCTGACATGGTGTGGACTTGGACCTGTCAGTCCTTAGAGAAGGTATTGGGAAATGCCCAATTTAAGCTTGCACAGTAGTTTTCTCCCTAGAACATATCATACTCAGAAGACTGTCCACAATATCTAGGTATTCCATACAGGTCTCCCTGCTCCAGATGATGGACATAATGGCCTGATTTATACATATGATGTGGTCATAAATGATAGTCAGTGAATATTGTAAGTGTTTATCCAGCTGAATGATGTGACTCGAAGGTTGAATAGATGTAATGTCAAATATTGTACACTGGTACTTCTCTCGAGTATGCAAGGTATTGCTGCAGCATAAGTTTTTTGTCCTTCGCATAGTTAATATACATTGAAAGTAGATGTCTATTCCCCCACTGACTAAGTGGCCTAGGCATGTGCTGGAGTGGGCTGAGGTAAAAGAGTACCATACATTGACAACTAGAAGCAATTCTGAACTGGATCAGGGCTTAGTTACATAGTGCATACTGATGCTTCATTTAATACATCCACCTGATATTCTGAATTTGATTCACACACACACCTCCCGCGAAACAATGTGAATTCTGTGTTGTTGTTAAATTATAGTATGATAATGGAGAACCTTACAATCCACACATACCTTCTGGCTATTGTAACTCATCCACAGGATGCATGATACTTCAGTGCTTTACATGGTTATTTGTCTTCAGTGCTGAGTAAATCAATAAAGAGTGGAAAAAAAGGTAAAATAAATTCCTGGAATGATAGCCCGCTTATATTGAAGCCGCTGCAATTCTTCGGATATCATTGATCATCCTCCTTATCAGTCCCGGAGTCAAAGAACAGACAATATAATTGTAATTTCCAGAACTGTTACATCATCTACCTGTACTAAGCTTGAAATAAAAATAGCCAGTATTTACCTACTCCTTACAATTATAAATAAGTTAGACACACAAACTGTGTTGTGTTGGGTATGTTATTTGTAGATTTGAATCACAGGATATTGAGTGAACAAAGTGCTGCACCATATTGTCCAAATGGCTGTATTCTTGTTATTTTGGCTAATCACTTGGATTATTGGGGTAGGTACCTTTTCACATTAAAAATGTATTATTGACTAACTATTGGCACACTAGCAGTCGGAGTGTTGCGCAAGACCCGGTTCCTCATAAAATTTGGAAGACCTTTGAGACAGAATTGTTTCCTACGCTGAGATTAATTTGTAATCAATCTCTTAATAGTGGTGTAGTGCCATTGCAGTGGAAACAAGCTTTGGTAACCCCTCTGCTTAAAAAGGCCTCTTTGGATCCAGAATGTCCCAAGAACTATAGGCCGATTTCTCTCTTGGCCGTTCCGGCCAAAATTACGGAGAAAGTGGTCAGTAGGACCCTCTCCAATTACCTGGAGCAGCGCAAACTGTTGGAAGAAGCTCAGTTCGGCTTCCGGCCAGCTCACGGTACGGAGTCTGCCCTGGTGACCGTGATGGATGAACTTCGGTCACGGGCAGACAGGGATCAGGCAGCTGTTCTTATCCTGCTTGACCTGTCTGCCGCGTTCGCCACGGTCAACCATGGGACTCTGTTGAGCGGGCTGGAGAAGGTAGGGGTGAAGGGCTGCGCCCTGCAATGGTTCCAATCTTTCCTCACGGGTCGAACGCAGGCGGTCTCCCTCCCTATTGGTCTGAACTGATCAAAATCACACATGGGGTACCACAGGGCTCATTTATCAGCCCAATTCTTTTCAACATATATATGAAACCTCTGATTGCAGTTGTCAAAGAACACAGGATTAACAACACAAACTACGGAGCTATGGTGGAGTTCCACGCCTCCACGTAGCACCTGAGATCCTTGCTTTTCGCTCTCCCCCCCCCCCCCCCCCCCCCCCCCCCCCCCGGCAGGTAGCTGGCGTTTTCGGAGCTCGCGGCATTTTAGTTAATGTGGCACTTTCAGCGTTTTCACCGTTTTTCGAAGATTTATATAAGTGGCGGCGATACCGCACGGAAACGAGGTTTTGAGACAGCGAAGTGAGGCGAAGAATCTTCTTTACTGAACCCGCGCCCAGTCTAAGTCATGTGAACCTGCGGACCTGTTCCCGGCCGAAAAAGCTTGTAGCTTTGGTTTTTGGCTACATTCGTATCCAGCAGTAGCGACGGCGGGTGAGTCCTGATCAACCATATATCAACGTAACACATGAAGCAATTGCTTACGGCGGCAGGCTTAGGTAAGGGCGCGAGAGGTGGAAGAATTTCGAAAATTTGAACTTTTCTTGCTAAAGGTCATTGTATTCATTAACTGGGAAATCGCCGTATCTTCGCAGTGATATTGCTGAAGTACTGAAGGGCTGGTTCTAGTAAGTTTAAGCATCCCCCCTCTACCACTGCGGACCAGGACTTCAATATCCAGCATCCTGTGCTTCTATATATTTCCTAGCACCGAGAACGGGAAAGTGTTATAGAACGGGCTTGTAAGAACAAGGAAGCCCTTTCGCAAAAAAAAGTTACAGAAGCTGTAACAGGATTTACTACTACTGAAAACTAAAAATGGGCAAGCTTCTGAATGCACGTAATAAGGCGAAGGCTCGTTGACAGCAGGCTAAGGAAGCAGAAAATGCTGCTAAACTAGTGGACAAAGATGAATGTAAGGAAGAGGTCTCTTTTGAAAGCTCGGATGAGTTGGAGCGGTCTCTTACTGAGCCACATATTCAAACCAGCCCAGGAGATAATTTGGGGCAAGCTGAGACTGGGAAGATGAATATTGGTTCGGAGGTACCTCAGCTCGGCCAATCTGTTCAAAATGGCCTAAACGAAGTAAAAAAGGTTAAGACGCCGTGTGCGCTTAAGGGTCCAAAGCATTTCCCTTTTAGTTGAAAAAAAAAACAAGTATACACTCCACAAGCAACCCTGGTCAACCAGCTGTCTTTCAGCATCAAGTCGTTTTTCGGAAACATTGGCTGTTAGTGTTCTCAGGGAATTTGGACCATGCACTAAACACAGCGGCCACTAATGCCTTAAGGCCTGCCATGACTTCACCTCAAGGCAAAAAAACCCCGATATTCTTAGTTCAAGGAGAAAATGAAGTGGGCAACGCTACAGTGTTACAAGACGACCTCAAACCCGCGCGCCTTGTTGACCCATTCAGCCCTATCCTAGGTATGAATACAGAGACTGTGGGTCAAATCCAGATGTCAGTAAAAGACATGTTGAATTTAATTTTAGACGAGGTGCGGGAGATGAAAAGGTTTCATAAAGCAGAATTGACTTCAATTCATCAGCGATTGGACAAAATCGAAGATCTAGTTTCCACCTTCCCAGCTCGTCTTCAAGAAGCTGAGAAACAAATTTCAAATTTGGAGGATCAGATGACGGAGGCTAAAAAAGATGTGAAAGTAATGTCCAAGATCACACAGGCATTGGAAGTAAAACTGGATGATCTCGAAAATTACATTAGAAGATCAAATCTTCGAATAGTGGGGGTGCCTGAAGGAATAGAGGGGTCCAACATGGTGCAGTGGGTTACTTCTTTTTTACAACAGAAAGTGATTCCAGAATATAAGGGGGATTGAATGATTACTAGAGCTCATAGAGTACCTGCTCAGCCCTTCCCCAACTCCACACTGCCTCGCACAATTCTGTTAAACTTTACAGATGTCCGGCTAAAAGAGACTATCCTATCTAAGGCTATCCAGCAGAGACAATTCGCGGTGAATGAGACAATTAAATGTCAAATTTTTTCTGATATGTCTGCAGCGGCCGCACGTAGAAGGAAAGAGTTTGTGAAGATTCTCCATCTGTTTAAAGCTAAGGGAGCCCAAGCTATGATTATCCAGCAGTCTAAGCTGAAAGTTTTGGTCAAGGGCATATTTTATATTCTATCTGATGTGGATGAAGCACAGGATTTGCTTAAGGAGATTTCACATGGTCAGAAGGGCTAGATACTGCTAGGTTTTGTTAATTACTTTAGTTAGGTCATCGTTATTAGGTGTTTTTGAAGCTTGGGGGGAGAATTGGGAGGAGAAGGGCCAGGGGCAAGGGGTCCTGGGGGTCAAGGGGTGTAATAACACAACACCCCAATGTTAGGGGGTAGAGTTCTGTGGCTGGCGTGGGGGAGGGTAGTAGGAGTAGGGCCACAGGTGGGGGGTTGGTGGGGTCATGGGTGTGGGGGTGAAAAAAGAAGTGGAAAAATGAAGTCCTTGGTGCTATTCTGGTTAATTATTTTTTGGCTGATGGGTTTTTGGCTTTTTGTAAAAAGACAAAAAAAAGCGTGATTGGATAGAGAACGTGAAATGTCTATGCAAATGTTTAATAATTTTAAATGTCTACTAGGGAGTATTTGAAAATAATTTCTTTTAATGTCAATGGTTTAAACAATAAGAAGAAAATGCGTGCTATAGAAATGTGGATCAAGACTGAAAACCCCTCAGTAATACTGTTACAGGAGACACACATTCCGTTTTCAAAAATCGAAGAGTTTTCAATGTTTAAAACATGGGCTTCATATCGAGGCTTTTCTTCGTTTACTGAGTCTCAGCGGCGGGTCACGCTATTACTAAATAAGAACATACATGCTGAAATTATACAAACAGAAGAAAACGGCTCAGGACGTTGGTGTTGGGCTACATGTAAAATCAAAAATAGACAAAGACCTATTACCTCTGTAAGTTTTTATGCCCCAGTAGAGGACAACTCTGGAGTCTATGAAGATTTGTTTCAATCTTTATTGATGGTGGGAGGGGATTTTGTTATCGGAGGTGATTTCAATATTCTCATGAATTTAAAGTTGGATTCCACTACTTATTCAAGAAAGCAGCTTGAACCTAAATCATTGAAATCTATTTTTAATTATATAACAACACTTGACCTTTGTGACCCATGGCGTATGCAAAACCCATTAAAAAAAGAGTATACTTGTTGGTCAGGGAGATTTAAATCTTCCTCCCGTTTTGATTATTTTTTGGCTTCTAGACATCTTAATTTCTGTCACCAGAGTACTCTGCATAATGGGTTCTCTGATCACGCAATGCTAGTTATTGAGTTTGTTTTGGGGGAAAACTTGAAAACAAAATATATTTGAATGATGAAATGTGGGTAGCATCATTAAAATTAGAGATTACAGATTTTGTTGCCCGTAATATTGAAGCAGCTCCTCTTAATATCGTTTGGGATTCCTTAAAGGCCTTTATTCGTGGTATAGTTATAGGGAAAGACACAGCAGAATTGACCACCGCTAGGTCTATCAAGATTTCGCTGCAACAAAGAATACAGGTTTTAACTGACTTAAGGCAGCAGAATCCTTCTAGAAGTATTCAAAATCAATTAAATGAAGCGAAACGGGAACTCGGCGCAAACTTTTATGATCAGAGCGAGGAGATTTTTCGTGGGCAATCTCAAAAAGTTTATGAAGAAAGTAATTTTACGGGGAAATTCTTAGCCTGGCAGGCTAGAGAACAAGCTGCCGCAAATTTGATTTGAGGTTTAAAATGCCCAGTCAATCATATTGATACATCAGATTCGGGTGGGATAGGGAAGATAATGCTTTCCCATTATAACAATATTTACAGTTGTCAACACATTATAGACCATCAAAAGTTAACAGATTTTTTAGAAAAATACGTATTGCCTACGCTCCCTCAAACAGAACAATTGATAATGGGCAGTCCATTTTCTATGGAAGAAATAGAGTTGGTGGTGAAAGACCTTCCGAATGGTAAGGCCTCTGGCCCAGAGGGGCTGCCCGCAGAGTTTTTTAAGGTTTTTTTCTAGTGCCTTTTCCAATCTTTTTTTTGCAATTATTAAATTCTATGTTGGAAGGTGGTCCAATTCCAGATTCCTTTCGCGAAGGAACCGTGGTGAGCTTTTTGAAGAAGGGGAAAGAAGCCAAAGACCCAAATTCGTACAGACCTATTACATTATTAAATTCCGATTACAAAATTGCTACAAAACTACTATCAATGCGTTTTAATCTCATATTAACGGATTTGATCCATCCTGATCAAAATGGCTTTATTGCAGGACGACAACTGATAACTAATACACATTATTTGATTGAGGCTTTAGATTATCTCGAGACACAGGGGTTCCAGCATTAATTTTGTTATTAGATGCTGAAAAAGCTTTTGATTTGGTGGTTTGGGAGACACTTTTTATTATTTTGCAGTATTTTGGGATTCCTGAAAAAATCATAAATTTAATTTGTAATCTTTATACTGGTGCTAAAGCCAATATCCTTCTAAATACAGCCATGGTGGGATCAGTGTTAGTTAAACGGGGTTTGAGGCAAGGATGCCCATTATCACCTGTTCTTTTCGCGTTTGCCATTGAACCATTAGCAGTCGCAATTCGGAATTGCGGGAATACTCTCCCTCCCGTTACTTCTATGGCTAAGATTAAGCTATATGCGGATGATATTATGTTGTTAATTAAACCCGACATACAATCTCAAGTACGGGCTCTTCAGATTTTTGAAGAATTTGAGGCTTTGAGGGGATATCGGATCAATAAAAAGAAAACGGAAATTCTGGTATGTGGAGGTATAGACCCAGAACTCCATCCTGATATAGGCTGTTGCATCAATAATAAACCTAAAAGATATCTCGTTTTTTTTTTTTTTTTTTTCTCAGCTTCAAAGATCTATACATACTTAATTTCGATCCCCTTCTTCAAAAAATGTGTACAATGTTTGCACGGTGGACCTCATTGCCATTGTCCATTCTTGGTCGTATCGCATTGATAAAAATGTCCGTCCTTCCTTTATTTAATTTTCTGTTTTCCACCATCTCTTGTTTTTTGCCCGGCGCTTTTTTTCTAGGGTAGAATCTCTGTTTTCGGCTTTTGTTTGGCAAAAAAAACACCATGAATTGCAATGGGAACCCTCTTTGAGGATTCAGATCAAGGAGGTCTTTCTTTACCAAATCTTACGGATTACTATAATGCATATTTTGCACATTATCTGTCAAGATTTAAAAACCAAACTCTCGGCCAGAACTTATTCATAATTTTCTTTTTCGATCTTATTTGCATTGAAATTCAGATACCTTCCCCCCCTCCAGGTACTTAAATCACCCAAATTTGTTCGCTATAAGACATTGGCCTGGCTTTTTAAAAAATGCTGCGCTATGCTTAAAAGATATTCTCTTCCCCCCTTTAATTTAACAACCCCTTTGTCTAGTGCATTTCCGTTTTTAGGGATTAAAATAGGGTCAGAGATAGTTGAAAATTGGGTTAGGGCAGGGTTTATTAAAATAACGGATTTTTTAAGAAATGGATTGTGGATAACCTCGATAGAGATGGCACGTCTAATTCACAGGAATTCTCTGTTGATTGGTTCCTATAATATGATTTAAAAAAATTTGGGGCAATTGGATCCCACACAGATTAGTCAGCCTACCCAATTGACTAACGACCTTTTTATAGATGAACGGTTAAGGAAACCCGGGGATTTATAAACGCTTTTTAGCGTAGAGTAGGGAGGTGGATTTAAGCCTAAAAGCAATTAGAAAATGGCAGGAACAAGAAAATCATGTGTTATCTCTGAATACTTAGAGGACCATTAATACATTTAATTTCAGTATACTAAGGGGTGCCAATTGGCGCAGAATCTTATTCTTTGGTAAATTGGCTACTGTACCGTACACCCGCGGTTATCTCTAAAATGTACACTAATAATTCATATAATTGTTTTAGATGTCTACAACATGCCCCGGCCAATTGGTCCCATATTATGGTACACTGTACTAAAATTAAGGCATTCTGAGATGAAATTTTTGTTTCTCTTCAAATTCATTATAAGATTATGATTTCCTTCAATGTAAAATGTATGCTTTATGGTTTTGATCCGGATCTTAAGCTCTCAGACCAGTTGGTTAAATTAGTGTACATTGCAATGGCAGTGGCTAGATCCTTGCTATTGCAGAATTGGCGGTCAGATCCCATCCATGCAGGAATGGCTACAGAAAATGAAGAGAATCAGGAAAAGCAAAGAAATTTATGCTTTGAGGATAGGGGGGGTAAGAACATTTGAAAAAATTGGGGGATCCTATTTTGATTAAATTGTATATAGGACTTCGTAGATGAAAGTGAACGATAATTGATGTTTGTATCTATAGGCTGGATATGTTATATGATACGCTATATGATGAATTTTGTTTGTGTATTATGATTGTCACTAAAGGACTTCAATAAAAAATGTTTTTTTTTAAAACTATCACAAACTGCGCCGATGACATGCAGCTTATCTTCTCATTGGAGGGAGAACAGGCTACCTCTATCGAGGAGTTTCACTGTTGTTTGCGTGACACGACTCAGTGGCTGAAGGGCAACTCACTAAAATGTAATGCCGGTAAGACGGAGGTACTCTTCAGTTCTGCGGATAGGGTTCCCTCAGTGTTGCCAATTAACTTCTGGCCTAGTGATATGTTGACAGTAGTGAGACCAGTGGATAAGGTTTGCAATCTAGGCATTATGTTTAATAACAAATTGACCATGGAGGCCCAAGTTACCAGAACGGTGGAAAGCTGCCTTGGGATCATTAGATCATTACATAAAATGTTCCCTCTACTACCTTCTCAATCACAGGCACTAGTTGTACAGAGTACAGTTTTGAGCAGACTGGACTATTGTAATGCCCTTCTGCTTGAATCTCCTAAGTCTCTTGTGGACAGACTTCTTAGAATTCAGTTGACTGCAGCTAAACTCGCTCTGGGCTGGCCTAGAAGGTCTTCGTCCTCCCGGGCCCTGGCAGAACTACACTGGCTCCCGGTGGGACAGAGAATTCAGTTCAAGTCCCTCTGTCTTGTGTTTAAAGCCCTGCACGGGATGGGTCCTGTCTCGTTACAGAGGGCATTTGAGTGGTATGTCCCAGCCAGAAATCTTCGTTCCGCCTCGACTAGATTAGTTAAGATCGCGAGGTTTAGGAAAGTTAGAACGGGTGGCAGAACCTTTACGGTTGCTGCGGCCAGGCTGTGGAACGGGCTTTCCCTGGAATTGAGACAGATCAGTGATTGCCTTCTTTTTAGAAGGAAGTTAAAAACTCGTTGTTTCCGATAGTCTAGTTGCTGTATTGCCCTGCATCAGTTTGCCCTGTTGCTTTATTTGTTCGCCTCTTGCCATGTACTCTGAGTTCTCTAGCGCCAGGATGCCGTCAGGTGATGGAGCTCTTTATAAATGAAATATATAAATACATTAAAGATTTGGCAAATATTCCAGGCAAAATACTATCTTGACAGAGGTTTCAAAGTACAGTAAAATTAATTTATAAGACACAATAAATGTAAAGTTCCTTCCACTTGTAACCCTGTTAGCAGGAGGGAGATATGGGAGTGCAGTGAGGTCTAAACTTTTACCACCCGTTGTTATAGGCATTTGTGTGAAGGTGCATTTGCCAGAACAGTGAGGGAAATGCCTTTTCTCTATATTACATACCCAGAACTGGTGGGGTTTGAAAGTTTTCTTTGTTTGGTTTAAGTCAAGAAGATAAGAAAAGTGCCAAGGAGCTGCACACTGCTTTTTTAGGTCTCGCCTGTCGATGCGCATGCGCATCGAGCAAGGCGAGAGTATTGGCACTTATCCACTCTTTATCCACACTGCAAGGAATCGTGGCGATTCCTTGCAGTGCCCGTGACTTTTAAGCTCAATGCGCATGCGCATTGAGCTTAAAAGCGCGTGCACGTCCGTCTTGGTTTACCCGCTCCGCCCCCTCTCCTTCCCGCCGTGTCGCATTTCTCCTCCCCCCTCCCCTCTCTTCCCTCCGTCTCGTTTGTTTAATTTAACCCGCTCCGCCCCCTCCCCTTCCCGCCGCCTCTCCCTACCCGTCTTTTTGTTTCTTTTCTTGTTGTTGTTGTTGTAAATCTAACCCAGTAATAACAGTGGGATGGAAATTGATTTTGGCTGTTCTTGGACGACTCCTAAACCTCCCTAGGTCATCACGGGCAGCTTGAGTGCATTATGATTTGCACGATTTCAAGGCAGGGCTGCCATTTGAAACGTAAGTGCCCTGTATTTTAAATTGATTTCGCTGAGGTTTAAACCCTCTTTTCGGACTACTCAGTCTTGTTTTTCACTTGAATATAAGGCGTGTGTGTGTGGAAACTTTGTCCTCCTGCTTCGATGTATATCTCCAAAAATACGTGGTTACTTGCATCGTTTGGTTCATTCTAGGTATGTTCTTAACTGGGATCTCTTGTGACAGTCCACGCGTTTTAAGTGGCAACCCCCATGCCAGATAGCCCCCTCCCTCTCCATGACTGTGTTTTTATATTTTGTCATTTGGAAACTACTGCTACTCTTCCTTGATTAGATACGTATTTTCTGTCCAAGCCTTTTGGATAAAATGCTTGTATAGCCGCATTTCCAGCTTCTAACCTAATCGTTCATCAATTCCCTCAAACGTTTTGCGTTGTATATTTTCACACCTTTACCTACACGAATGTATGCTCTTAACATTCGTTGAGGATTATCGTTTTACTACATTTTGATTGAGTTCCCAAGCCCATTGCATTTTAGATTATATTTGGGATAGTTGCTAAACGTGTTTTTTGGATGCTTTGGTATGTCCACTTTTTAGAAATGGAACGAGAATGTAATTAGCAAGAAAGTGGACTGGGTGAATGGGTTACATGGGACTAAGTCACTTGAGTTTTACACCCCATCGGATCAAGATGTCACCTAAAGATTTGCATTTGCAAGGTTTGATTGGGCCAAACAATATTGCTGTATTCCTGCTGGAGTATATAGCATTATTTTGTTTCAGCCCTGTTGCAGAATATTGCACTTCTCTATTTTATTAATACCCCCTGTGTTTTGTGGCACAAACATTGAAATTGTGCTGCACACATTTGCATTTTTTTGCAGCAATATTTTGGAATTTTATTTTACTGATGTCCCTTAGTTTACCACAGTTTAAAGCCCCCAAAAAGTTATTCTCCTGTCATTAACTTACCCTGCCATAACCCTCCTATATCACCACCATCCCACTTGTCACCATCCTCAGCAAGCACCTCCTGTGATAGTGTCTTCCTCTGCCACCACAGTCATGTCATCACCTTTCCTTGCCATTCCCGTTATGTCACCACTCCTCCTCCCATGACCTGTCACTTAGCTTGCTCTGCCATCACCCTCCATGCTTCTCTGCCTTTACATCTCGCTAGTAATCATCTCGCTCTGTCCTAACCTCCCTCTATATCGCCTTCACCGTCCCGTTATCACACTTTTATGCCATTGCCAAGCTTTTCAGCCATAGTAATACAACATTGATTGGAACGCACAGTAAACACTTAATATTTTAGCTAATTTTGTGGTAACTCATCTTATACTGCATTCACCTGCCTTTTGTACAGCGTGCAATAACATTTTCTATTTTTATTGTGGCAGCCTATTTTATACAGTCTGTAATACACTGTTTAAACTCCTGGTATGTGTTCATAGTACTTTGTCAGACGGGGCCCTCATATAACCATAGATACACAATGCTATTCCCAGGTGCACCAACCAGGATTCAGATCTGCGACCCTCCGGCTACACTGACAGAAACCTGAACTGATTGCAATAACCAGCTGGGTTTTCCTAGCAGATCAATGCATTTCTCAAAGATGAGTCTAACTTGCATTTGTCATTTTAAAGTGTGTGCATCACGTGCTATATACAATTACTTCTAGGTGGAAGGCCAACAAAATAGTTCCCAAATATTTTGTTTGTGTCTGACCCGCCCCCTTTTGTGTTCAGTATCAGTATCATAGTCCCATACATTTTTTAAAACTCTTTAACCACTGCTTATAAGTTAATAATCAAATTATACACTTTTGTTTTGTGTGTGCACCATATCCCAGTAAGTTAAAATAAATATGCTGCACAGATAAGAGGCGGGTGCAGTGCTTGTGCTCTGCCCAATGATCATTTTAGGAGGGAAGAGGTGTGGAGGAAGTCCACGTCTTGCTTGTCCGACCTGCACGCATACCTGCAGTGAGAACTGAGCCTGTCCTATGCAGGTAAACAGTCTGTAAAATATGAAAAGGCGTGGACATAGCGGCAGCTATGACACTTAGACGCGCTGACCTGCTCCTGCAGAGAACAAAATTGAAACGATTCTTCAGCCAGTTCCACAGAGGCACACGCGAGCCTGTTATGAAGTGCTTTGTGCAGATATCTAATAGCCTTGTGTCATTGAAAACACGGAACCGGGGAAAAAAGCCTATCCCCGTGCGTAAAATAGCTTTTTTTTGTGGGTGCTGTCCCTAATCGTTTTTCACATTTTTTTTTATAGCTAGCTCGTATGTAGTGTGTGTGTGTGTGTGTGTGTGTGTGTAGAGGGGGAGATCTCCCCACACACACTCCACCCACACACTATAATATCAGGGATGTAATATGTGAGGTAATAAGCAGTGCATTGCAGGGGCGTACGTTATACTTGGCTCAAGTAAATAACTGCCAAATGTCTCTGGTTTGGTTTCTCATACAAAACGAGAAACATTTGAGCTAACTATAACGTACGCCCCTGCAATGCACTGCTTATTACCTCACATATTACATCACTCATGACATTGGTCAGTAACATCACTTATGACATCATCCACAGAAGCACTCACCCACCTACTCATACCCCCATACAATCTCTCGTATGCCACCTCACACACCCGTACAACCACTGACATATCCATACTCAGACCTAATGCTCACCCTCACTCACCCTCACTCACCCTCAACACCTCACCCTCACTCACCCTCAACCTCACTCACCCTCAACCCCTCACCCTCAACAACTCACTCACCCTCAACCCCTCACCCTCAACAACTCACTCACCCTCACTCACTAACGCTCACCCACCCTCACCCTCACTCACCCTCAACACCTCACCCTCACTCACCCTCAACCCTTCACCCTCACTCACCCTCAACACCTCACCCTCAACTCCTCACCCTAACTCACCCTCACTCACCCTCAACACCTCACCCTCAACCTCAACCCCTCACTCTCACTCACCCTCAACCCCTCACCCTCACTCACCCTCAACCCCTCACCCTCACTCACCCTCACCCACCCTCACCCTCACTCACCCTCAACCCCTCACCCTCACACAGTGCAATAGGTCTCAGACCATTTCAGTTAGAGCTTTAAGAAATGTTTATGGCTTTTTTTATTTGTAATTCTTTAGCATTGGCTACAGGAAACAAAAATGCTAAACATTTACAAAAAAAACCCATAAACAATTCTAAAAGCACTAACTCTAATGGTGCGAGACCTATTGCATTTCCAATGCTTGTCTGAAAGCAGCAATACAGTGCTTGATCAGAAAAGTACCAACCTAATGGGCTTTGACTGCAGAAGGATTTGCTGTATTGTTTTCTTAAATGTCAATGTTTTCAGGTGGGAAAGGCCATTGCTGCAATTTGTATCACCATATGCAGTCCATTTTTGTGTTGGCTTTAAGTTCAGGTAGATGATCATATTTGTTAGGTTCGGCATCTTAAAAAATGCAACTGTGGTAAAAGGATACATTTATCAATATTATGGTTTCAAACCATTGTGTTCTAGAGAAGGCTCACCTGTGCATTGCACAGCACTATCAACCCATTAAGTACTGTCGTCGGCCATTGAATGTTCGGAGCACTACCTGGCTGGTGCTGCACACGTCCAATGTCTGACGCAGCCCCACACGGTTTTTAAAATGGCTGCACTGCCGCAAAAAAACGACCACGGTTAACGGGTTAAATTGTTTGCTTTCAAACTAGGTCTGTGAGTGGTGCATTTGCAAATACCAGCTAACAAAGGTTTTGTACAACTGTGCAGGTCTTCTACTAGTTTGCATAAACCCTTTGTAGCCAAAGTCCACTTTCTGAATCATTCTTATGATGTCTACTTTTGTGTTGGGCATAGAGAACTCCCAGCAGTAATTTCAGTTACTGCTTTAATAAAAGATAGTTATGTGTATTCGTGCTCAACATGCAAGTAAGTGAGATCCTCTTTGAAAGCATGTCCAGTATCGCATCATGCCCTTGTGATTAGTGAAGTCATTGCGATATATATGACCGAGTCCGAGCTTAAGATTGTATAAATTGGTGTGTGGTTTTATTCTTCCAAGGGGTAAACTAACAAAGTCAGTTAATCTGTGGCAAGAATGACCCGGATTATAGGAATTTTGAGGATTTGAGTTACTTCTCTTACCAAATTTTCAAGTAATGTATAGATGGTATCCCAACTTCTTGGCAGCTTTTTAGTACATTCATGGGTAGCCAGTTTATCTTTGACTCGTTCCTTAATATTTTATCACTATACACTCCTGGCTAGATACTATTGTTGAGACTTATAGAATCTGTGTTAACCTTTATGAAGATAAACACAATTTTGTTTTCATCTTTACATGAGCATTTCTGTTGTATTTGGATACAGACGCTGAGCGCCACTTAAAACATATGTTTTGATTTGAAACCACTAGCCCTCTCTTTTTCTGAAATCTGGAGCTGGACTTCATTAAATGTAGTAAACAGTTGTCACTCTGTGGAGAGATTAGTACACAAAGACAAGTTGCTTTGATGTCATACTTGTTCCTTGTACTGTTTGAGTTCCTCCTCAGATAACCATCCGTTTGCTCTCCACTATTTCTAACTTTCAGGAACATTCACTTTCTGGCATAGATTATCCCCACTAAATGGTGCTTTTTACTTTGTCTAGTTTTGGGTGCTCCAAATCTTATTATTGTGTTTGTTTCTGTTGAATCAGGTGCTTGTAAATGCAGAAGTAGCCTTAACAGTTGCAAACATGTGAAGACTGAAATATTAGGGATTCCAAGCGTTGAAGGTAAGCAATCAACTGCTTTGCAACATTTTCCCATGAACTGCTATAGATAATTTTCAGCACTGTCTGTTGCACACAAAACATCCATAAAAGGAATGTGTTAAGTTACTTTTCTAGAGAATTTCTGCGAGTATCGCACAATTTTCATATCTTCATGAGACTGCCTGTAAATAAATGCGTATAAATCTCAGCTTTACCTTCTGTTTATTCAATATAGTGTCTTTGTCCTTGATGTAAATTCTGATCTTTTTGCCCAGCCTACCCCACTAGCATAACTCAATATAATTAACACTTAGTTACAGTTTCCACTGCTTGACAATCTCATCTTTACTATGCATTGATAGCTCTCTTACGAATTGTCTTCAGTGCCTGTAAGCAGATTGCAAAACAAAAATGACACTAATGTTCCTGTTGCCTTTTGTAGGATCCTGAAGTATTTATTGTCGATTTTAAATGATGTTGCTAGTTTAGTTATAGATTACACTCTTTCAGATATAAAATGAAGATAATGGTCTAAAATTCTAAGAGACCATTTCACATTTTATCTATCAATTTCTCATATCACCTTGGTTGCTTCTCTCAGAGAGTTGAGTGATTTTTTTTTTAGTTTCAGTAGTTTTTGTTTTATCAATTTATTTTTATTTTACCATTTGTAAAGCGCCTGGTTACAACCAACGGTGTGTCTCCGTGCAAAAATCAGTACATCTGTCATGGGTAATAAGACAGAGGATACGACCGAAACCTAGACTAAAGGGTAAAAGACTAGTAGCAGACAACTAAAACTGGAGTTAAAGTGCAAACAGCCAGGTTTTTAGTTCCTTGCAAAAGGTCCGTTCCACTGGCTCAGATCTCAGATTCAGAGGCAGAATGTTTTACTTTTTAGCTGCAAGGTAACTAAATGATCGAGCTCCCCTCCTGGCTCTTTGAACTCTAGGTAACTTTGCCAGTTGAGATCCTCTATGTTGGATTCCGTGTAAGAAGTAATCATAGATCGAAGGTAACTAGAACTCTTATTACCCAAAATTCTGTGGTAGTAGCACATTGCCTTATAGATGATCCTCTTCTCCACGGGCAGCCAGTGAAGAATAGACAGAGCCTTAGAGGCAGAAGTTCTTCTCTGAAGGTTGAGAACCAGACACGTGGCTGCATTTTTAATGTGTTGGAGTTTAATTAGACTTTCTTTAGGTGCTCCTAAATATAAAATATTGCCATACTCTATTTGAGATGTGACCAGGGCATGGACAATTGTTTTCCTGGCCACTATAGGTAAAAGGTCAAGGAGTTTTCTTAGAACTTTGAGAGTACTAAAGCACTTACCAACTACTTTCCTGATTTGATTTTTGAACTAACGTTTCGGATAAAACCACACCCCAAAATTTTTAGTTTCTGTTTTAGGGGTAGGGGTTTGCCCCAGAGTCTCGGGACACCACGCCCATGACTAAATAGAAGGTGCTTTCCCAACTATCAGTACCTCAGTTTTGTTGCCATTAAGTTTTTGGCAATTTTTAGACATCAAGGAGACTAGTTCCTCTACACTTAGTGAAAAAAAGGAAGCCGCTGCCTCCGTGTCCTGAGATAGTTACAATAAGCTGCAGATCATCAGCATAGGACACAATTGTTACATTGTGTTTTTCCACAATTTCTGTAAGGGGGGCAATCTAAAGATTAAATAAAGTAGGGCTCCATATAGAGCCCTGTAGGACCCCTTGCAAAAGGGGGATACTCTCTGACATAAAAGTATGCTGGGCAACCTGAAAAGTACGCGCAAGAAGAAGGGAGCGCATCCAACTCAGAGCTGTACCCCTAACACTGCATTGGAATAACCTTCGAAGAAGTATATTGTGTGATATGGTGGGTGACAAAGACCACGCTTAGGTCCAATAATATCAGTGCAGCTGTTTGTCCAGCATCAGCACACCTCAAAGTATCAGTGACAAGAAGGGCGGACTCCGTCGAGTATGAAGCTCTAAATCCTGATTGTGTAGGATGAAATAAATCATTCACATTAATATGATTTATGATTTGCTTATTCACCACTTCCGCCTTGATTTTAGCAAATAGTAGCAGCAGAGAAATACGACTTACGTTTTCTGGTATCGGGATCAGCAGAAGGATTTTTCTGTAGCGGGAGAATTGTCGTCTGCTTCCATTTAAAAGGGACCTCGCCTAGGCAAAACAATAGTGTTATGAGCTGTTGAACATATGGGAGGATAATTTCCTTTCCATGCATCAGAAGTTTAGGCAGGGCTGGATCCGTAGGAAAACCTGATGATTTGATGCCTAAAGCCAGGTCCTTCAGATCATCCAAGTCATGGGTCTTAAATTAAGACCATTCTCCCTGAAAGATTCTTCAGAAAGGATATCTAGGTTGATGGTACTGCGCACATCTAAGGGAAAAGTATTATAGATCTTTAGTACTTTAGATGCAAAGTAATTGGCAATCTTCTTGCAGTTCTCCATGGATGACGTCGCAGGAGCTGTTGTTCATTCCAGTGAAGACAGTGATTTCAAGATAGAGAAGAGTTCTTTGGATGAAACATTAGCTTTCTCTATTTTTTCGGTGTAGCAAAGGCACCTTGTTTTCCTGATGAGCGTCTGATAATTTTTAACCCCTTCCATGCTGATGACAGAACGGTTCCGTCATCAGCTACGGGTGAGCTGTGCTGATGACGGAACCGTTCCGTCATGACTCCGCCCGCGCAAGGCGGAGTCAGCACAGGCGGAAAATACGCCCCGCACGAAAGGGGTTAAGCTTGTTTTGTAATTGACTCCTTATAGGGCAGTACTCTTTCCTCCAAATTTGCTTCAGGCGTTTGTACGTTTTTTTGGCTACGTTAAGATCTTCATTGAACCAAGGAGCTCCCGCAAAGACACTGGGTCACAAGGGAAGTTATAACCTGAAATCTAAGATGACTGACGCATTTCAGTACTTAGTGGGAGTTCATGACATGCTGGGAAATGTAGTTTGTAAATGAGGCCCTGTAGCATCACCAAACTCCATTAGAGTTTGACATGCAGGGAAGTTTAATTTGTAGTCCAGGCACCGTGGCATAATGCATTTTCCTCACACTTGCAGACTGTCTCCAGACATCGCCAAGACTGTCCAAAGATCACCACTTTTCCTTCCCTGAGATGGACTCTGCATGAACTGATTGGAATATCTTTCCCCCACCCGTGGCGAGTATTAAGCCATATCTCCAGGCATGCTTCCTGAGAGCATGCTGCTGAGGGTGTGGTGGTATCCCTAAGTGCAGACCAACGAATAAAATATTTGTTGTGTTTTGTCATTAAGAAACAGAACCAGGCACAGGTAGAACAAGCATTAGAAATGCAATAGGTCTCGGGTTTATTTGAGTTCGAGCTAATGGCATTGTAAATGGCAATGTCTTTTAGCCATCTGTTATGGAGTGTATGCATGTGGTGTGTAGTGGAATTATGTGGGTTGGATTGGAATTGTAGCAATGGTGGCATGCTGCGCTTTAGATGAATATGTTTAAAAGTAAAGTGCACCATACTGCGGTTGCTACAATATTTAATTGTGGATGCGTTAACAATTGATGTGTGCACTGATGACTGGTGGTGTGTGTGCCTGTAGAAATTGTGCACTGATGGCTGGTGGTGTGTGTGCTTGGTGGAAGCGTGCACTGCCGGCTGAAGGTGTGTGTGTTTGGTGGAAGCGTGCACTGATGGCTGGTGGTGTGTGTGCCTGGTAAAAGCGTGCACAGGCGGCTAATGGTGTTTGTGCCCGGTGAAAGCGTGCACTGACGGCTGGTGATGTTTGTGCCCGGTGAAAGTGTGCTGTGACGGCTGGTGGTGTGTGTGGTTGTGTGGTGGTGTGTGTGGTGGTGAGAGTGGTGTGTGTGTGTGTGTGGTCTTATGTGCGCGGTCTTATGTGCGCGGTCTTATGTGCGCGGTCTTATGTGTGTGGTCTTATGTGTGTGGTCTCATTCTGCACTCCCTCTGCTCACACTCACACTCATCTCTGCAGCACTCACTCACACTCTGCTGCACACACTCTCACTCTGCACACACTCTCACTCTGCACACAATCTCACTCTGCACTCACTCTGCACTCACTCTGCACTCACTCTCACCCTGCAGGACTCACTCTCACCCTGCAGCACTCACTCTCACCCTGCAGCACTCACTCTCGCTCTGCAGCACTCACTCTCACTCTGTAGCACTCACTCTCTCTCTGTAGAACTCACTCTCACTCTGCAGCACTCACTCTCACTCTGCAGCACTCACTCTCACTCTGCAGCACTCACTCTCACTCTGCAGCACTCACTCACTCTGCAGCACTCACTCACTCTGCAGCACTCACTCTCACTCTGCAGCACTCACTCTCACTCTGCAGCACACACTCTCACTCTGCAGCACACACTCTCACTCTGCAGCACTCACTCTCACTCTGCAGCACTCACTCTCACTCTGCAGCACTCACTCTCACTCTGCAGCACTCACTCTCACTCTGCACACACTCTCACTCTGCACACACTCTCACTCTGCACACACTCTCACTCTGCACACACTCTCACTCTGCACACACTCTCACTCTGCACACACTCTCACTCTGCACTCACTCTCACTCTGCACTCACTCTCACTCTGCACTCACTCTCACTCTGCACTCACTCTCACTCTGCACACACTCTCACTCTGCACACACTCTCACTCTGCACACACTCTCACTCTGCACACACTCTCACTCTGCACACACTCTCACTCTGCACACACTCTCACTATGCAGCACACACTCACTCTGCAGCACTCACTCTCACTCTGCAGCACTCACTCTCACTCTGCAGCACTCACTCTCACTCTGCAGCACTCACTCTCACTCTGCAGCACTCACTCTCACTCTGCAGCACTCACTCTCACTCTGCAGCACTCACTCTCACTCTGCAGCACTCACTCTTCAGCGCTCACTCTACAGCGCTCACTCTGCAGCGCTCACTCTGCAGCGCTCACTCTGCAGCGCTCACTCTGCAGCGTTCACTCTGCAGCGCTCACTCTGCAGCGCTCACTCTGCAGCACTCACTCTCACTCTGCAGCACTCACTCTCACTCTGCAGCTCTCACTCTCACTCTGCAGCACTCACTCTCACTCTGCAGCACTCACTCTCACTCTGCAGCACTCACTCTCACTCTGCAGCACTCACTCTCACTCTGCACACACTCTCACTCTGCACACACCCTCACTCTGCACACACCCTCACTCTGCAGCACACACTCTCACTCTGCAGCACTCACTCTCACTCTGCAGCACTCACTCTCACTCTGCAGCACTCACTCTCACTCTGCAGCACTCACTCTCACTCTGCAGCACTCACTCTCACTCTGCAGCACTCACTCTCACTCTGCAGCACTCTCTCACTCTGCAGCACTCTCTCACTCTGCACACACTCTCACTCTGCACACACTCTCACTCTGCACACACTCTCACTCTGCACACACCCTCACTCTGCAGCACTCACTCTGCAGCGCTCACTCTGCAGCGCTCACTCTGCAGCGCTCACTCTGCAGCGCTCACTCTGCAGCGCTCACTCTGCAGCGCTCACTCTGCAGCGCTCACTCTGCAGCGCTCACTCTCACTCTCACTCTGCAGCGCTCACTCTCACTCTCACTCTGCAGCACTCACTCTCACTCTGCAGCACTCACTCTCACTCTGCAGCACTCTCTCACTCTGCACACACACTCACTCTGCACACACTCTCACTCTGCACACACCCTCACTCTGCAGCACTCACTCTGCAGCACTCACTCTGCAGCACTCACTCTGCAGCGCTCACTCTGCAGCGCTCACTCTGCAGCGCTCACTCTGCAGCGCTCACTCTGCAGCGCTCACTCTGCAGCGCTCACTCTGCAGCGCTCACTCTGCAGCGCTCACTCTGCAGCGCTCACTCTGCAGCGCTCACTCTCACTCTCACTCTGCAGCGCTCACTCTGCAGCGCTCACTCTGCAGCGCTCACTCTGCAGCGCTCACTCTGCAGCGCTCACTCTGCAGCGCTCACTCTGCAGCGCTCACTCTGCAGCGCTCACTCTGCAGCGCTCACTCTGCAGCACTCACTCTCACTCTGCAGCACTCACTCTCACTCTGCAGCACTCACTCTCACTCTGCAGCACTCACTCTCACTCTGCAGCACTCACTCTCACTCTGCAGCACTCACTCTCACTCTGCAGCACTCTCACTCTGCCGCGCTCACTCTGCCGCGCTCACTCTGCCGCGCTCACTCTGCCGCGCTCACTCTGCAGCGCTCACTCTGCAGCGCTCACTCTGCAGCGCTCACTCTGCAGCGCTCACTCTGCTGCACTCACTCTGCTGCACTCACTCTGCTGCACTCACTCTGCTGCACTCACTATGCAGCACTCACTCTCACTCTGAACACACTCTCACTCTGCACACACTCACTCTGCAGCACTCACTCTGCAGCACTCACTCTCACTCTGAACACACTCTCACTCTGCACACACTCTCACTCTGCACACACTCTCACTCTGCACACACTCTCACTCTGCACACACTCTCACTCTGCACACACTCTCACTCTGCACACACTCTCACTCTGCACACACTCTCACTCTGCACACACTCTCACTCTGCACACACTCTCACTCTGCACGCACTCTCACTCTGCAGCACTCACTCTCACTCTGCAGCACTCACTCTCACTCTGCAGCACTCACTCTCACTCTGCACACACTCTCACTCTGCAGCACTCACTCTGCAGCGCTCACTCTGCAGCGCTCACTCTGCAGCGCTCACTCTGCAGCGCTCACTCTGCAGCGCTCACTCTGCAGCGTTCACTCTGCAGCGTTCACTCTGCAGCGCTCACTCTGCAGCACTCACTCTCACTCTGCAGCACTCACTCTCACTCTGCAACTCTCACTCTGCAGCACTCACTCTCACTCTGCAGCACTCACTCTCACTCTGCAGCACTCACTCTCACTCTGCAGCACTCACTCTCACTCTGCAGCACTCACTCTCACTCTGCAGCACTCACTCTCACTCTGCAGCACTCACTCTGCAGCGCTCACTCTGCAGCGCTCACTCTCACTCTGCGACTCTCACTCTCACTCTGCAGCACTCACTATCACTCTGCAGCACTCACTCTCACTCTGCCGCGCTCACTCGGCCGCGCTCACTCTGCCGCGCTCACTCGGCCGCGCTCACTCTGCCGCGCTCACTCTGCCGCGCTCACTCTGCCGCGCTCACTCTGCCGCGCTCACTCTGCCGCGCTCACTCTGCCGCGCTCACTCTGCCGCGCTCACTCTGCCGCGCTCACTCTGCAGCGCTCACTCTGCAGCGCTCACTCTGCAGCGCTCACTCTGCAGCGCTCACTCTGCAGCGCTCACTCTGCAGCGCTCACTCTGCAGCACTCACTCTCACTCTGCAGCACTCACTCTGCCGCGCTCACTCTGCCGCGCTCACTCTGCCGCGCTCACTCTGCCGCGCTCACTCTGCCGCGCTCACTCTGCCGCGCTCACTCTGCCGCGCTCACTCTGCCGCGCTCACTCTGCCGCGCTCACTCTGCCGCGCTCACTCTGCCGCGCTCACTCTGCCGCGCTCACTCTGCCGCGCTCACTCTCTCTCTGCACACACTCTCACTCTGCACACACTCTCACTCTGCACACACTCTCACTCTGCACACACTCTCACTCTGCACACACTCTCACTCTGCACACACTCTCACTCTGCACACACTCTCACTCTGCACACACTCTCACTCTGCACACACTCTCACTCTGCACACACTCTCACTCTGCTGCACTCACTCTGCTGCACTCACTCTGCAGCACTCACTCTGCAGCACTCACTCTCACTCTGCACACACTCTCACTCTGCTGCACTCTCACTCTGCTGCACTCTCACTCTGCTGCGCTCACTCTGCTGCGCTCACTCTGCCGCGCTCACTCTGCCGCGCTCACTCTGCCGCGCTCACTCTGCCGCGCTCACTCTGCCGCGCTCACTCTGCCGCGCTCACTCTGCCGCGCTCACTCTGCAGCGCTCACTCTGCAGCGCTCACTCTGCTGCACTCACTCTGCTGCACTCACTCTGCTGCACTCACTCTGCTGCACTCACTCTGCTGCACTCACTCTGCTGCACTCACTCTGCTGCACTCACTCTGCTGCACTCACTCTGCAGCACTCACTCTCACTCTGCACACACTCTCACTCTGCACACACTCTCACTCTGCACACACTCTCACTCTGCACACACTCTCACTCTGCACACACTCTCACTCTGCACACACTCTCACTCTGCTGCACTCACTCTCACTCTGAACACACTCTCACTCTGAACACACTCACTCTGCACACACTCTCACTCTCGGCAAACTAATCAATGAGGCATGAACTGCTATCTTCAGCGAGAGAAATGAAAAATAAACCGGAGATAATCCCCTCCGTTAAAAGGTTATTCTCTGTGATAAAAGCCATTTTGTTAATTGATTTACTTACTGCTGTGGTGAGATAAAGAGAGGGAACAATTAGAGAATTCCAGTAGAAAGGATTTGAAAGGGCAGTGACGACTTACCATTTTATGCTGTTTGATTGACAATGTAGTTTAGTGCAATGTAGAAGTACTCCAGCATTCTGAAAGGAGAGGTGTTCCATTTCGCATTAGTGCTACCAGTTAAACAATAGAGGATTGAAAAGAACACGCTCCCAAAATTGTTTTTTGTCTAATTAAAATTTCACCTCTTCATCATAATTAATTTGCTCCTCTCTGAGCACTGCATGAAAGTACTGACGGATACAAGGCCTACCAATCTTAACTGGACACCTTCTTAAGAGGAATGCACAATGATGTTGTGCCCATACAAAATACTTAATCTATTTTGTATTTTCATTTATCACTCTGCCACACGCATCACACCAAATATTTCCCTTTGCTGGTTCAGTCCGTATTACTGTCAGGTTTTAATTTCTGGTTCTGAAATAAAAGACGTGTTTCTTCGGCCGCCGACGTTACAAACTGCTTCCTTCTATCACAGGCGCGAGCTCCTGCTAATTTAATGACGTGACTCATTCAAAAGAGCAAATCCAACATCCTTGAAATAGCCACACAGCAAAGATGAAATCATATGTCTGCAAATACGAAAGGGGGCTACCAGGGAGTTTTTTTTTGGGTGATACTGTATGTATAATTGTGCGAGCAAAATAGTATTTAGATCTCACAAAGAGCGAAATTAATTTCATCATGAGCGGCATATTTGAATGGAGCTTATACGTGCACGCGAACCATGTGCTTATCTATTCGGTAAACAAAATAATATCCATAGCTCTCGCCAGCCCCTCGTCTGCATCTACTCCCCGGATAGGCGTGGGGGCTCCAGCAGGACGGAACAAGGACCGGGTCTGAGAAAGGAATGCGCGCTGGAGTGAAAAAACAAGCTCACGCGCCGCGCGCCTCTCTGCAGACTCCCCCTGCATTCCAGAGAGGCGCGCGTCGCGATCCGGTCTGCCATGCATGCTGTGGAGACAAGACCTGGCCGCGCGCACAACGTTATCCTATGGGGAAACGCTGCACGCGGCCAGGTCTTGTCTCACTTCGGCGTTCTCAGAATGCTGAGACGCCAACTATAGTTCTCTGGCGAAAACGCGCTTTCAGCGCGTTACTAGCCGACACCTGAAAATGCAGGGAAATATATTCATTCCTTTGAACGTGCCATGTCTCTGTACCTCACACCCCATTTAATGAAACAATATCGTTTTGTATTTTCATATACAAATTTAAGAATGAAGGTGCTTAAATCATTTTATGCCTAGAAAGAAGCATGTATGGCCGGTTTCCCTCCCTTATAGCTTTAAAAATAGTAACTATCCTTGATTGGAATGTTGGTATCTCAAAATACGGGCTTCAAATTCAAATCAACAGTCCAGACATTGATATATAAGGAAACACCACTATATTATATGTGTATATTATATACATGTTTGCGGAGTGGTTGAGAAAAGGGGCGGGTCCTCTGACGCGGTCTCAGCAATCCCGCTGTGGGCGAATCACTTGTGGCAACAATAGGGGTTCTTGTCCCCCAACGACCCTCAGCAGCCAAGGGGACTTCCTCCCCCAACCGGTAGTGCGCCAGAATGTCCCAATGCAGAGTGATTGAGAAAGGGGACGGGGCCTCCGACGTGGTTAAGCAATCCCGCGGTGGAGGACTTGTTTGTTACAACAATAGCGGTTCTTGACCCCCAGTGACCCTCAGCAGCCATGGGGACTCCATCCCCTTAGAGGTCTTAGCATTCCCACTGTGGGGGACTTACTGGTGGCAACAATAGGAGTTCTAGGCCCCAAGGGCCCTCAGCTGCCAAGGTAACACACTCACTCACACACCCACTGAGACTGTTGCAGGGATTCTGCTCCTACAGAACTGTGCACAGAGACCCAGGACCTCAGTGAATTGTGGTGGACCAAAAAACTCACCTCAGTACCTAGAAACGCTAACCAGCTAGCATCAGTGTCACATTAGCACTTCGTCCTATAGCAAAGGAACCAATGATTAGACAACCCAGAACAAGCGACTTAGGTTATACTCAGGAATGGTGGGAAGCAAGAACACTCTTTCGTTATACTCTTATACAGGAGTAAAAAGAGACACAGGTAAGGTTAAAATATTTATTTTAACGACGTGCTCTAAGATGCAGTATCTTTGCTAACATAAGCAGACATATGATTAGAAATAATATGATCAGCATTGTTACAATTCCATAAAACACAAAAGGTGAAATCATATTACAATGATGGTGAAAACAGGTTTTATAGTGCCTAGTGAATTACCCTCCCTAGCTAGGAACTATGTTTTATAAAATATAGAAGGTCTCTTAGGCTTGTGTGGGGGACCCCATACCTCCAAGATCAGCAGGAATGGATCACATCAGGATCTGCAAAAGCTCTCTTTCTCTCTGGAAAAACGGGATTCTTCCAAGTGTCTGAAATCATGCTTACAGTGCAATATTAAAGGAGCCAGAATCGCGTTGGCTGCAGCTGCATGTATGTTATGTCTAAAACGTGAGCCAATCAGCCCGAATAACAGCTACCTAGTTATGATAACCTTGGAGGCTTTAGCACTCACTGTGCAGACTAGGGTTGCGATATTAGTCTAGGGATGCCGAAAACAAGCCATTCTCATGTGGAGCATTTCACGCAGCCTAACTTACAACAACAGCTATATGTGGTGTTGTGTGCAAAAAGCAGCAAAAAGGTAAAGTGGCGTTTAAACTTCTAATAAGCCTATGCTAACATAGCAATGTGTGTAACAAGGCCCAGCCCTCACTACAAGACACTCATGCACTTCCTCACATAATCACTTTCAAAGGTTCAATCAATATTAATATTTATTCGGTAAATAAAATCACCTTAAAATAATACAGATCAAAAGATAATATCAAATTCATAGTTGATAAAAGCATACAGTATTATTGCTCATAAAACTGAACATTTTTTTTTTTCTAAAACGTTTTTATTGTTTGCAAGAAGTGACAAAATTCATAGCAGATCAGTTCCATAATTAACATACAGTTATAAATTCATAACATTGAGGAATAAAAACGTTATACAGTATTTCGTAAATCAAACTTCACATTGATTCTACAATTAAAGTACTAACCTACAATAACAGAAAAAAAAAAAACGGATTGGGCCTAATCACAGCTCTTGACCATCAAAAAAACTCTTCCAAATCTTTTCTTTTTTCAAAAGGGCTTTAGGGCATCTAAGCTTAGCTAGAGAGAACTCCATAGTTCTAATTTCATATACCAGAGCTAGCCAGTCAGCAACCTTGGGGGGTTCGTTAGAGATCCAGACCCTGGCTATAATTAATCTAGCACATGCGAGCAAAATCGTTAAAAGATCTTTATTGGGACAGTTCTTATCTTGAATATCTAACAAAACCCATTGTGCCGTAAAATCCATTGAGCTTATTTGGTAAAATTGAAGATAGTAAGATATACGGTTCCAAAAATTGGAAAGTGCGGGACAGTAAAATAACATATGTTCAATTCCAGCCGCGGCAGTATCACATTTAGCACATTTGGATTTATCTGTCAAGGAGTTACCTTGTGACCAGCTGGATATCCTTTGTGGCGTATAATATAGCTCCGTAACTGTCCTATATAGTTGCATTTTCAAGTTGGAAGAGTGAACTATATCATTTAAGTGAGTTAGGGCATTACCAATGTGAACTGAATTGATGTTTTGGCCTAATCTACGAGACCATTTAGCTGCAATTTGAGTTGTGTTTTCACCCTTCTCCTTAATAAGCCATTGATATCCCCATTTAATCAGTGATTTAGTTTTTTCTGAATAGATACCCTCAAGAATTTCAGATTGTCCGACTTCCATTATCTTCAATTTGTTGCAAAAAAAATCTCTAAGTTGTCTATATTTAAAGTGCATATCATCAGTAAGCCCATTTGTAATTTTTAAATTCTCAAAATCCATCAAACCATTGATACCATACAGGTCTCCTAGTGTGTTTATACCTAGTCTCATCCACCGATTACCCAATCCATCCGAAAAGATGCCAGGAAGGCCAGGATTATTCCATAGTCTAAGCTCAGCGTTATAAAATGAGCAATTACTAATGTGCAGGATTTTGTCCCAAATTCTGATAGCATGCTTAGCCGTCTTAAATTTTACTCTTTTAAAGTAATTAGGGTCGTGAACCCGTAATAGAAATTGGTTGGCATCTGCCCCCAGCATATAGTGATGAAAAAATAAAGGAGGAGTACTCTTTAATAGGCTCCTAATGCGCAAAAAAAAAGTAGCTAAAAAGTAGAGATTAAAATCCGGAAAGGTAAGTCCCCCCTTAGAGATAGGTAGTGTCAGAAGTTTAACCGCCCTCCGTGCCTTTTTATACCCCCAGATAAAGCTGCTACAGATACCATCCAATTTCTTAAAAAACAGCTTATTTGGCAGTAGTGGTATAGCTCTACACAAATAAAGTAACTTAGGTAAGATTTTCATTTTGATCAGATTTAATCTCCCTAGTAAACTCAGAGGTATCTTATGCCATTTTTTAAAGCTCGCAGTTGTTTCTTTGAGAAATGCCCCATAGTTTATTTCAGCAATTTTCTCCACTTTAGCCATAAGCTTTATACCTAGATATACAGCTTCTTTGCAGGTCTTATAGTTGCATGCAGCCGGGGTGTAATTAAGTATGATTTGGGTTTTGTTAACATTTAGTTTATACCCAGAGATTTCCCCATATTTGTGTGCTTCCTCTATAATTGCTGGCATAGCTTTACACACATCCGATGTATATATTGCGATATCATCCGCGAAAGCTGTTAATTTAAGGGTTATGTCCCCATGTTGAGCAGGTATTATATTTGTTTGGGCATTTAAAGCATTTAAAAAAGGTTCTAAGGATAAAGCAAATAATAATGGTGAAAGGGGGCATCCCTGCCTAGTACCTCTAGAAATCTTAAAATTGTTAGAATCAGTGCCTCCGTAGCTAATCACCGCCCGTGGTTCATCATAGATTGACATAACCCAGTCTAAGTAAGGGCCATTTATACCCATTTTTCTTAATACTGTCCATAAATAATCCCACCCCACTCGGTCAAATGCCTTTTCCGCATCTAACATTATCATACCGAGTAGGGTGTTAGTGGTTTCTGCTACATCCAAGGCAGTTATGGAAGTATTAACATGCATAGTGGTATCTCTACCTATCACAAAGCCATGCTGTTGGGGATTAACAATATCTGGCATATGGGGCGCTTGCCGAGTAGCTAGAATTTTAGCAAAAATTTTCACATCGGAATTTAGTAGAGATATGGGCCGATACGATCCACATTCTTTTTCTGGCTTCCCCTTTTTCAAAAAAAATATGATTTTAGCGAGTTTCCATGAAGAAGGAGCTTGTTTAGAAACAATAATAGAGTTAATAACTGTTTGTAGTAATGGAGCCAACTCTTGATAGCAGAGTTTATACAATTCTCCTGGTATACAATCTTCCCCAACTGCCTTACCTAAAGGTAAATGATCGATAGCTATTTTAATCTCCTCAATAGTAATGTTTGAATTTAGTTGTTGAATTATTTCATGTTTCAGTTCTCGCGTTGAGCTTAGATGTTGATCAAGATATTTTTCAATGTCTAACTTGCTCGGTAGCTCCTCTGGGGTATAAAGATGCTGGTAAAATTTAACAAATTGATTTAAAATTTGATCTTCTTGCCCATATAACACTAAATCTGACCCCATTATTTCCTTTATTCTAGTTTTCGCTTTCCTATCTGCGGTTTTAAAGGCTAATATTTTTCCGATGCAGTCGCCGCCTTCATATTGATCTAATTTGTATTTATGTAATCTAACCGCATACCTTTCCCTTAACGTTTTCCTAAGTCCAGCTTGTAGCCCTGCTAGTTGTGTTCTAATCAGATCAATATTATTTTTTGATTGCAATGTTGCTTCAGCCAGTTGTGATTCCAGATCTGATAGTTTAGATGTCATATCCTTATTCTTATTGCGATTTTCTGCATTAAGCCTATATGCATACTGTTGGACACAACCTCTGATACTACACTTGCAGGTGTCCCATACAGTATTGATGCTCGCTGTGTTAATATTTAGCATAATAAATTCCTGTATATGATTTTTGATTAATGTAATAAAAATTGGGTCAACCAATAAGTGTCTAGGAAAAGTGAATTTTCTTAGTTTTACATTCTGATTTTCAATGTTGATTTCCACAAGAAGAGGATTGTGATCCGATGTTATTTTAGGACAGATTTCAATCGTGCAATTTTCTAAAATATGTTCAGAGGCCCATATCATGTCAATCCTAGAACATGATCTATGCGGGGCAGAATAATAGGTAAAACCTGGCACCTTTGTGTGTTTAGACCGCCATATGTCTCTAATATTGTTTAGTCTTGCCAATTCTAAAATCGCAGTTCTAACTTTATGCATTCTCTTATAATTCATTGGCCCCGTAGAATCCATTTTATAATTCATCACACAATTAAAGTCTCCAGCAATAATAATTTCCCCTTCCCATTCTAGTAGTTCTAAACTTAAATCTTCATAGATTTTAGGCTTATCAATATTTGGGCCATATACCACACAAAATACTAATTTAGCTTTAGCACCTTGAATCTGTGCTATTGCCCATCTGCCTCTATTATCTGTGGCAGTCTTCATTATATCTAATTGAAGTGTTCTTTGTTTTAAAATAGCAACCCCCCTTATGGTCTCATTCAGCGAAGTACAGATAACCAATTCATAACCTAGTTGTGTTAGCAATTTTTTATCTTGATATTTTATATGAGTTTCTGACAACAGCACTATGTTAGGGTTATACATTTTAATCTCTTCCTTTACTAGATTTCTTTTACTTTTATTGTTTAGGCCATCTACATTCCAACATAAAATTCTTAACTTAAGCATTTATTTAATATTGATCTTATACATAATGTACTCCTATTCCTCCATGTTTTAACCTTTATTAGCATTACATTCCTACTTTCCTTAAACAAAAATAAAACGTCAAAACTTGCAAACACATTTTTCCTTTTTACCTCCACCCCCCACCCCCGACTCCTGCTGCCACCCTTGCCCTTGTGGCAGCCCCACCCCCTCCCTTGCAACGCCCCGTTTCTAGGGGGGGAGCTCCCCTCTAGCATTGCTGCCGCTGGAGTGGCAGCTCTGTGAAGAAGCATGCATGAGTGGTTGCTCAAACCTAAGTAGATTCATAATTTTAGTACCTTTAGTATCTATATTCAAATCACATTTCAAAGTATCGCAAAATATCACACTAAAATAGAGGAAGAAGAAAAAGAACAAAAAGGGAATAGAGGGTATATACATATGCCTATATCTAACCTGCCTTCTTATATATTAGAAAAAAAAGAGAAGGTAAAAGAAAAGAAAGTATAGCCCTAGTTCTCTTTTTCTTTTTGCTTTCTTCTTTCATTATCACATGAGAATTTTTCCAAGCATTGTTTCGCAGATAAAGGATCGGTGAAAAAGGCCACTTGTCCATCCCGAATGACTTTAAGGCGAGCAGGTTCTTGCAGATAGGCCAAGCATCCTATATTTTTAAAGGCATCAATTAATTTCTGGAGTTCCCACCGTTTATCCATAGTTACCTTAGTTAAATCAGACTTCACAAAAAAAGTGAAGTTATCAACGGTTACAGGGTTATTTGGTTTTGCTTTTAGTGCAACTGCTTGTCGCAAAAGAAAATTGCCAAAGTAAATCAAAAAAGGTCTCGGGAACTTGCTGTTAGTGTTCCTTTGAACTAACGGAAGTCTGTGTACTCTTTGGAGTTGAGAGTCCCAATCCCAATCCGCGAGATCAACAAAGGCCCTTTGAAAAAGTTTGACCACAAAAGCTCGCGGGTCTGACCCCTCAATACCTTCCGGTATTCCAAATAATCTAAGATTTTGTCTTCGGGCCCTATTTTCCAAATCTTCCACTTTGGCTTCCAGAAGGGTCACTCTAGAAGTATTCTGTTTAATAGTTGAAGAAGCATGATTAACATCTTCTTCCACCTCCACTATTCGTGTTTTAATATCTTCTATTTCTTTACTTATTCCTCCTAGATTTTGACAAATGTCGCTCATGGTTCCTTGTATTTTAATGTTATCCTCTCTTAGTTGGAGGTATTGTTGTTGACTCTCAACCCTCTGATCTAACAAGGTCTGCATAATTGCCTCCATTGATATGCCTTTTGGTGGTATGAAATTGGAAGTGTCAGAAGAGCATGGCAGATAAGAATTTCCAGCTTGTACTAAAGACCCTCCAGGTATTGTTTCTTGCAGATTTAAATATGTGCCTGTTGGCACTTCAACCGAAGAATCTAATTCAACTGCTTTTCCTGGATTATCTTCAGAATTATGATCAATTTGATCTAGTTGTGTCTGTGTTTTCCTCAAACTGGATACTATAGTTTCCTCGGCTGCGTTTATCTCCTCACTATTTGGATTTGACAGCTCGAGATTTTGTTCCATACTTGATTTCTCGAACTCATTTGATATAGTTTGTAACATAGAGGTATCTAGAGTACCAATAGAAATAGAAGAGACTCCAGGAGTCTCTGAATGTGTCACAACATTTATGTCATTATTCTCCTCTTCCGAGACTATGATCGTGTTACTAGAGACCTCTTGATTCAAAGGTAGTACATTTACGTTAGAGTCAACTAGGGGATCCATAGGTCTGTCCACGTTTAAGCTTGTATTATTACTTGAATTATCCTCTTGAATTTTACTCAGCTGCCCGTTGAACTCGTCTGGACTGGCCCCCGATAGTCTTAAGGCCATATTCTTTACTCCGCCTTTGGCTTCTATCCACCTTCTCAAAGGGCTGTCATCAATTAAGCGACTTCTTTTATTTTCGACCATTTCTTTACCTGTTGCTTTTAATAGGAGGATTTTTTGTTTCGTCTTAACCTTTCTCTTAGCTTTCCTTGGTACCAATTTTTTACTAGTTATCGCTTTGGGAGTCTCATTGAGCCCTTCTTCTTCTTCCGAAATTTCCTCGTAGTCAACATTTGAATCTTCATCTGATTTAGTTCCAGATTCCTGACCTAAATCAATCACACCCTCTCCCTCCTTCTCCTTCTCTCTTGGTTTGTGTTTATCAATCTTTACACACATGTTATTGCTAGCGTTAGAAATCTCGGAGCCTCCCAGTTGATCTTGTACCATCTGCAGTGGTTTATTGGTTAAATCAGTCTCTATATTGCTCGCAGTTTCACTAATCTGGCCCAGCTTCGTTTCACTAGTTCCCTTAGTTTCCTTAGTTACAGAATTTGTAGGCCCCTTGTCTATAGATACTTTATCCGATCCTTTCTTGCCACCATGTCTCTCAGTAGTAAGCCCAATATCCTTAATGGCTTCCTGCGTACTCCTCTCTGCCTGTACCTCTCCGGATATTTTACCTAGTTCTTTATTTCTGGCACATGTTTCTTCGTTTTTATTTTTATTTTTATCACCTTTAACATTCTCATTCATCTTATCTTTGCCGGCAGGCAGCATCTCTGTTAAACTAGAGTCCACCTTTAGCACGCCCCTGGTGTTTCCCTTTGCAGCAGCGGTGGAATCAATTATCTTCCCTGGGCACAAGCTCTTACCGACATCACTTTCTATTTTTTTAGCTCCATTACTAGCTCCATGGGTGTTCAGACCGGGGTTAATAGTCCCACTTAAAGATGTTTGGCTAGTCTCACTCTTATCCCCCAGGGTGCTTACCACCGTTACCCCTACAGCCACCGCAGTCATAGTACCTGTAGGTGTTTTTTTAAGCGCCAAAGCGGTCTTCCTGGATCTGGTCTGACGTGAGGACATCGACTCGTGCACCACTGCTGTTTCTGTCAATTCCGCCGATTCAGCCGCTCCCGTCCGTCTCTGCAGCCGTGTTCTTGGGAAAACTCTCAGGTGTGCGCCCTGAGTCAACGCTCGGAATGCCCAGCTGATCGAAAAGGTGGAGGGCGGTGTGGTATGAGTGAAGCTCACTGCTCGGCTCCGGGAGCGAAGCAAGCTCCTGCCGTGTTGCAGCAGCTTCCACAACATTGACCCCGCCAAGCGCCAAACGCCAAACACCAAACGCCAAAACGCCAGTCACCAGCTGATCCTCTTGCACCTCTCGATACGTAAGTGCAAAATTGCCCGTAAATCAGTAAATCGCCAGTAAGCAAGTTAAATCTTCCTCTCCTTCCACTCCTACTCCGTTCTCCGTTCTCGGTTAGAACACCGTTAGGTGAAATTCGTGCCTTCGTACATTAACCGCAGTTACCAGGAGCAGACCACACATGCAGCGTCTCCACTCGGCGGCGTTCAGCCCGCCATCTTGACTCCTCCCCCGACTTACTGGCTTATTGTAAGTTGCTCATAAAACTGAACATTAATGCAATTAATCAGGTCTCGTTCTCCTAGCCACCCAAACAGCGCGTAAAACGGATTAAACAGTAAAAATCACTTACTCCGTGGGGAGCATCTGGAGATACATCTGGGTAGGCCCAACTTGTTTCAAATCCAGAGATTTCAACAAAGGAATCAAACGCTTTCTCAGCCATCTGAAAAGAGCAAAACATTATAAAATGCAGCATATCCTTCGGAGACAAATTATCGCAGCTGCAGGGTGCCCTTTCCTCGGGCTGTGCTCACCCACATGGAGTTGCCAAGAAATGGTGCAGTTGTTTGAACCTAAACCTGGCCAATAAAAACCTGTCATGCTGTGAGCGAACCACGACCAGATACGGCTCCATTCTCTTCACAGTTTTGAAGATCATGTGACCTCGAACTCATGGCTTCTGAAGTTCTAAGCCTTCTCTCCCCAAATGTGAGCGTTCCAAAAACAAAATTTTGACACTCCGCAGCTCGCAGATGGAGAGAGAGGTAGGGTCCACATACATGTCAGCCATACCTATGGAAGAAAAGGCTGTATAAGCTAACTTTGGTCTGGTGTTTACCCGATCCATGGCCAAACAGTCCACGAGGATCAACCAGCTTAGCTTCAGTTCTGCCCTGCTCAAGATCTTAATCCAGCACAGGAGCGGACTTAAAGATATCAAGTCCGAGACTTGTTCAAGCCCAAGCTCGCCATGCATGGACAAGACTGCGGTATACTGAGGTACCTGGAACAACTTGCATAAAAAAA
This sequence comes from Lissotriton vulgaris, assembly GCF_964263255.1. Lineage (NCBI taxonomy): Eukaryota > Metazoa > Chordata > Amphibia > Caudata > Salamandridae > Lissotriton > Lissotriton vulgaris. The sequence goes on from NC_141693.1 coordinate 441,418,653, forward strand.
TATTCTTCCATATTTGGATCCGATCCAACTTGACATACCCCCAGACTTCACTGCCATAACGAAGCTGTGCAATGCACTTGGCCTGATACATTTCTAGGAGATCCATTGGAGCCCTGTAGCTGAGCCTTTGTACAAAACTAAAAACTGCCCCAATGTTTTTAAAGAGACTAATCTTTTTGCCTCGACCAAAGGTTTCCAACAATTATTAGCATCAAATCAAGTACCCAGATAAGGGAACGACTTAACTTTGCTCAGGTTAAAATTTGATATCTTAAAAATCTTGCTACTTGTCGATTTGGCACACTACCATTTCATATGACTTCCAAAAGTTAACCAACAAGTCAAGATGCCCCATAAAAGACACATACCTAGGCAGAAGCAAATCCAACCCGCGTGCGGTCCCAGCCATAAGGACCGTGTCCTCTTCATATAATAAAACAGGGTGAAATCTATTACCAGCCTTAGGGCAGTGGGCCGGAACTGCTAAGATCACAGACTCTAGCCCGTTCACATTCAGCTTAAACAGAAAAGGGGCAAGTATGCACCCCTGACAAACCCCAAATCTTGTCATGAATGAACGAGTACACACTTCACCCTGAGAAAAACACACCAAGGCTGAAGTCTTTGAATGGAGATCAGCTAAAAGGGCCACAATACTTGGATCAACCCCCATCTTACTGAGCAAAGCCCAGATTTTCACTCTGTTCACCCTTCCAAATTCAGACGTCAAGTCCATAAATGCTACATGTAAAGATTCAGACCGCGCCACCGTATATTTCTTAATAATTAGATGGAGATTCAAACACTGGTCTGAAGTCAGCCTCCCTGCCCTAAAGCCATATTGAACATCGCTCAAAATACTTTATTTTTTCCTGCCCAGTCGCACAACCTATTTAAAATCACCCTCCCCAAGACCTTAAGCGTTGCAACCGATAAGAATATTGGTCGATAACATTGAGGGTTCTCTTAGTCCCTCTTCTTTAAAATGGGAACAATCCCGGCAGTGGACCATGAGGTTAACGACCTACCTGTGCAGCCACGTTCAAGACCTTTTTGGTGCCCAGACTTCTGTATTTGCTTTGAAAAGATCTGGCGGTATACTGTCAGGGCCCAGGGCCTTATTGCTAGACAAGGCAAGAATGACGTATGCGACTTCATCTAGGGTGAAGACCACTCGGTTACCAACTGTGACAGGTGCATCTGGTGTTTTAACACCCCCTCCCACCCCCTGTTTATACCCTCAAAATGATCCACCCACTGTTCTGAGATGTGATGGCATAGGAGCGGGCCAGAGCCATCAGCAAAGTAAGGCCTGGTTAACTACTTGCCAAAAAAAGAGCTGTCCCCTGTCTGACAAGCTTGACAGATCTCCTCCCAGGCTGATTCCTGTAGGTTATGTTTGCACGTCATTTGAGCCTGCTTGTAAGCTCGCCTACAATTGTCAATCATGTGCACTTCCCTTGGTGACTGCTTGAAGGCCACCTTTAAATGGCGCAGGGTTCTTGAGCAGTCCCCATCAAACAATTTAGGGTTTTGTGACACCTGGGCACTAGAGGCTGTAGCAGTCATTAGTTTACGAACCCTCGGGGCTATGACTTTGAAAGCTTCCAGTACCCCCCCACCCCACCCCTTAATCACTATCAAGAAGACAGATATTGATTTCACGCAGACACAAGGCTTGGAGTCACTGAGGGTCCACCTGACACCATTTCAACCTTCTTCCTTGGTCAACAGTAGATAGCCTCATAAGTGCCCCCCTTGCCTGTGATTTCGGGACCATGGTGATATCCAAGGTTAAGGATAGTTGGTTGTGATCACTAAAAGGGCTAAAAAGAATATTAAAATGAGAAATAAACAGGTATAATGGTGCTGAAACAAAATTAAATCCGCGATTGATCTACAGCCTCTCCGTTTAAAAATCTGGCAGATAACAGGGTTCAAAGAGTTCACCAATTTCACCCTACTAAAAACCTAATTATGAGAGTTTAAGAGCTCATTGAGATACCGACCTTCCTGTGAGTGTACAAAATGTACCATCTTTCAACAGACCACTGTAAATTAAACCATCGCTGTCTAGATGAGGGTTACATAAATGACTATTGAAATCACCGACCAGGACAATTTGAGCTCGGCCATCACCCTTTGCTGTAATGGAGCCATAAACACCATCCAGATGAGACTTCGAAGGGGTCTGAGGTACCCCTCTTACTATAATAAAAATGTATTCAAACCATCGGAAAACAGCCAGTCGGTGAAAGCTGTACTCCCTGCATTGTGCGCATGTGCCATTAAGGTCCAAAATGTAGAGGAGCGGCTTGTTTTGGGGAAAAGAGGTGGGGTGGGGGAGGGGGCCCGGAGGGGGGTATGAATGGGGAACAGGAAAGAAAAATGACAAAAGAGGCATTGGGGCGGTTAAGGGGGGACAGCGAAGCCCTTCAGCATTGCGTCGTGAGAGCAGCTTCAGGATTTGCCTGAGCTCAGATGTGCGCTCCAGGGCAGCCCGGGAGTCTGTGCCTGCTCTCTCCAAGCCCAGCATTGCAGCAGGTGTTGGACCGGGGTCACTGCACATGTGGTTTGTGGCCGGCCTGAGACCGCCGGCCTAAAACCACATGCGCAGTGTAGGTAGAGTCCACCACATCCTCTCCACCTTATCCTCTCCAGCCTAACATAACTCTGGCCAGGCCCCAAGCCCAGCATAAGCTTATCATAATGATAAAAAGATGATGAAACAGGTTTAAACCCCTTTTTATTATTGTTAAATTGTTTTGAGCCGCCACTCAATTCAGTTCTGAAAAATATAGTTAAGCACCCCCCTCTGCCCTTCCTACCTTTTGAGGGCACAGCAATTTCAAAGTAAGTCAAAGTAAGTCATGGAACCCTCAAGGAAGAAGCGGTTATCAGTTCCCCAAGTTTCTTGGAGACAAATTATGTGAAAAGATTTAACAAATTGCACCCACCAAGGATCACTAAACTACGAGGAAAGACCTGCAATGTTCCATAACGGCACCATAAGGCCTGGCCTCTTTCTACTGCTCTTTCCAATGCACTGGTTCATTTCTTGCGCAATGCCTATATCGGAATGTCTATTGCCTCCACCCTCGAATTCATCCCAAACCCCATACCACTCCTATGATCCCTAAGGTGACCCTTTCTGGACTCTTCCCTACTCCGCCCCTCCTTGCATCGTCTCATGCCTCTTTTTACTATTCTGTACACCAAGGCAAGCTTTTCTGGACCATCCCTCTGACTCTTCCCCTTCCACCTCCCTTTTACTCCTCCCGCTCCACCTCCCTTTGGCTCATCCTAGGCCTCCTTCTACTGCTAGGAGTTCCAAAACAGGAAAAGGGAACATTCTAAATCCTTCGCTTCTATCCCTCCACTTTCCTTTTCAATCCAAATAGTGGACTAACATGTCCACCACTCAAATTAATTTCACTATACTAGTTCACCACTGGTCCTTTATGGGTGGTGTGCTGCTCGCAGAAAAAGCACTTGAACACCCCATCAGGGGTAGCAAGCGCTATATAAATGCAGACGTTTTTACCTATTCTACCCCTTCGCTATCCTTCCCAATCCAAAAAACTGACTAATATATCACCACTCAAATTACTTTCATATTTTCATTATACTAATTCACCACTAATCCTTTATGGGTTCCGAAGTAGCGTGCTACTCGCCGAAAAGACGCTTCCAATATAGATGTTGTCTTGGTTGAGCTGCCTTGCAGCTGAGAGGCGTTGAGCTGGCGGATCTCCCCGCCATCCGCCACCTACCTTCTGGGCTTGTCCTTTGTTGCTTGGCATCCCCTTTGGTCCCGCTCCATTTGCCAAAGACGATTCGAGGCAGTGAGTAAATCCAGCACTGGTTTATGTGACTACGTGACCCCTACCTGCTTGTGGTCTCGTTAACTCTGACTTTTGCAGGCCCCCTGATGTACTTTCTACCATTGCCGGTCTGTCCGATGCTATCTGTTTTTCCAGCCCCTTGACTTTACCCCCAAATCCCCACTACCTTCTATGCTCTATTGGGACTTGTTTCTTTTTTCTGTGTTATGCTATTCTCTTGTAACTAATGTAACTATGCAATAACTGTACTCAAGTAAAGCACTCTGATACCTCCGGGTCTAGCCAGCGATATATATAAAAATCTGCAAATAAATAAAAAACTGCCAGAGAAACATTGTGTGGGGGGCAGAGGGGGCGGCCTAAATGCAAGATGGTCATTAACTAGACCAGACCCCTAGCAAAGCGATTAACATCAAGTGGGCGAGCTGAGCTTCCCAGTCTGTAAAAGAAACCCAGAAGCTGTGCAGCTATCCCTGGTGTGCCTGATGACAAACGAGGGGCAGCAGCAAGTAGGTCACCAGCTAGCCTGGGTTTATTAAAGTTCAACACCACGCAGTCTCCTGCCCAAGGTTTCCTATCCTTGCCTATCCAGCTTACTCTGCGTACCATGATGATAGAATCCGCAATCTCTCTTCTGTGAGAGAGATGTGAGCTAAGCCAGTGAGGCACCTTGTTCTTAAGTTCCTGAAATTATTCCCCAATGGGCGTAGAGTGGGAGGGGACATTACCTAGGACAAGAGTATAAGGAGTTGCATCCGGGGGAAGTTTAACTCTCCCCCGGGGTTAAAAGGAAATGCTGGGCACAGACTCCTCCCTTTATTGCCCAAACGGTGGGGGTGAACAACTATGCTACGAGTTCTCCCACCCCCGAACCCTGGCTTTGGTACAACTTGGATTGGGCCTGTCCCTCCGAGGTCATGAGTAGACACAGGTTCTCTCACAGGGATGATGAAATCAATTGACCCCTAATGCTCAGCAGATGAACCCTGCTCCTGGCCCTCCCCAAACCCCATTCTCTCCTTAACCATTAAGGAAAATAACTCAAACTCTGTCTTCAATGTGAGAAATTCTCGCCAAGATTGGATCCAGCTTGTTGTTTAGCAAAGTCTTGAGGTCCCTAATCGAGGCATTCCTGAGGAAAGGGACCCCATACTCTCCAGATTAGTTAGAAATGGGCCGAGCCACTGACCGCCTCAAAGGGAGGCTGGGCAGATACGCAAGACTTCCGTTTTCGCCTTAGGTTGATAACTGTTTTGGTGGGAATTGCAGAACTTTCCACACCAGAAATAACCCCATTCATCAGAGTTTCCTCACGCCTGCCCAATTGACCCTGGTCGTGAGGTGGCCCCTCCAAACTAGAGCAAACGGGTGACCTATGAGGGGGTGCAAGGGACATATCCCTGTCCAGCGAGAGCTTCTTTTCAACCAGCCCGATGAAGAAAACCTTTTATGATAGATACACAGGGGCAACGGAATCGGGCAGGGTTTTAATGGAAGGATCTTTCTTTTTTCCATGGTCGCATCCCCCTTAAGCACCATTTAACACCTTAACAAGCTAAAAACCAACACAATGTTGTCATATAGAAATTCCCAGTAGATATCCAGGCGAAACAGTCCGACATGAGTCGCAGGAAAGTAGGTCACAGAGCGAAAGTACCTTGGCCTTGTCCTGAGTGATGTATTAGACCGAGCGAGGTTGCCTCCAGGGCAGATAGCCTTTAATCTTCTGCACAACGATTTATGGTGCTTCGGCGCCCTCCAGGAACGTGCGGCTTTTGGGGCGTTCAGTGATTGCTGGGGGGGGTGTAGTTTCTTCCCCGCCAAAGTGCAAGGCAGGACAAGCTGGAGGAAAGAAGCAAGGCTCTAACAATTAATAAGGCGTGACCTAAGGCAAACCACTCCCAATCCAAAATGGCCACTATCAAAGGAAGAAGGCTCAGTATCTAAGCAGGCCTCCTAAATCCAAGATGGCCACCACACAGGGAGTATGGCTGGCGCAATGGGGCAGGCATGCAAGGCTCTGATTTGCCATTGACAGCCACACGGGTCCGGCGGAGGCTTGAAGGCCGCTGTGTATCGGTTCCGATAATTATGTTAGTTCTTTGCTTACTTGGATACCGGGTGGGCTGGTGGTTTAGGCGACCACAGTGGTTCGTGCAAGGCTCCCTATGGCTGACCGGCATCAGATCTCTCTGGGGCTTAGTTGAAATGTAGGCGCTGAGCCGCAGGCGTTGATTTGGGAGATGAGTGACCCTCTGCAGTTCAGCGGAGCCGCTCACTTGCTGCCTCTGCACTGTGTATGCTGCCAAGGCCTGCCCGAGAAATAATTGATTAATGAAACTGGGCCAGCCTGGCGCTTCCTCTCAAAGCATGAGAAGCCCCAGCTCTGTACCCTGCAATCACTGCTAACAGCCATGACCTGGTGAGCGATACAGGCTATAGGCACCTTGTGGGCCTGATCAAGATGTTTGATCTGTTTAGTTAGCTTGAAGGGCTGTGAAACACAACTTGATTTCCAAGAGAGAGAACAACCCCCCCCCCCCCCCCCCCCCTTTCAACTAGCAGCAGGAAAGAGATGGGCTTTGGCTTATTAATCCGTCAGATAGTGGAGTCTCCAGTATCCCTCAGCTTCCTTTTTAGTCCCATTTGAGGCAAAGTTCCAATACTTCAGTCTTAGCTGAAGGCTTTCGAGTCATAGTCCCACCCGAAGGTGAACCCTGACTCCTCACGGTTGCTCGCTCTCACCTTTGAGATCCGGAGGACGCATCGCGTTGTCTCTCACAGGGGAAAAGGGCTGCCGCTACTGTGGCTCTACTTTATTCAATCACTGCCTTAGCCAAGTGTTTCTGGGACTTCTATAGACGGTATCAATATGGGTGGTCCTACAACATAGCATTTCAGTGTGTTGGCAAAGGTACTGTTTGTTGTTAGTGCGGTTGGTGGATGAAGTCTCATTTGGTTCCTCAGCAGAGGGGGCTAACAGGAAGAAAACAGTACCAGGGTAAGAGTATTCTACTCCTTGGTTCAGTTTGCTTACACCGCTGCACCGAACAACAGCACAGAGCAGGATCCCGGGAGTTGAGCAGGAAGGAGAGCCACACATTTTCAAAGGTGACAAGTTACACTTAGTAAATAAAATGAAACATTAGAAAACCAAAAGGTTATAGAGAGACATCCTAGTTGGGAAATGGAATTTAAAAAACCTTAGAAAAGCACTGGAAAAAACAAAGGTTACATGGATGTTGTAGTTGGACTCAAATAGAAATTCATCAGTTATAGATCCCTGAGCTAACTATCGTTTACGCCCCTGCAACACACTGCTGAATCCTCACATATTAAAACACTCATGACATGATCTGTGACATCACTGATGGCATCACTGATGACAAGCCGCACATGGTTTTCACAACCTTTATCACTTGCAGGCAGCTTGAGGTCAGTCGGTAACTCAATATTTACCTTTCACTTGCCACCCAGGCACTGATACCACCCCAACATGGAGGCTGTGTACACGGGTGTGTGTGACCTAGAAATCCCAATAGTAGAGGTTTCAGTCCCTGCGTCTGTTACCCAACCGTCATCACCAATAGAAAGAGGACAATGTTACGAGGCAATGGCTTGGCTTCCGAGTTACCCGTTTTTGTGCCTTCAAATGTGCCAAAGAGCAGCGCGGGCACTGATTGGTTCTCATTACTGCTGCGCCTATAACTACATTTGCTGCTGGTACAACATATAAGCTCTCGCAACTACAATTGTGTATTACAAAACAGGGTTCAATGACCAACAGTAAAAGGAAACGCAGACGCAGGTTCTTTGGTGTGAAATTTCTTATTACAGCAAGACGTTGGTTTTCCTCCAGACTTAAGAATGATATCAAACGCCGACACGTGTTTCGTCGTGTACGGGTGAGTCAAACACGACTCTTCAGGGCTGATAATACAAAACATTGTAGGCAAATTTTAGTCTAGGTATGCATAGGTTAGGTACTGCATATGGTGACAAAAGTGTAGCCAACATGCAGTTTGACGTGCGTTTGTGTCGCACATGATGGGTGAAAATAAGTGACAGTACTTGCATATTCAGTCAAGTGCTCGGTCTATAGTGCTAAAGTGTACGAGTAAGTGAGAGATAAAACATAAGACCTTGGTGTGGTCATGAGTCACTCGTACACAGTGGTCCTAAAATTATGAGGGTGTCCGTCGTGATGGTGAGTAAAAACGTGAGATGCACTGCTTCTATTAATATTGAGACATAAGTGAGGAGGTGTTGTGTGACCTCATAGCGTGGCAGTGGCAAGGTGCATAAACTGACTAAAGATCCAGAGAGCGCAAGTTCATGCAAAGTCTGATGTTCTAAGGATAATATTTATTACCTTATACTCCCAATCCACAGTGTGGTTGGAGTAAGTCTGGGTCTTTCAAAGCTCAGTTATAGGCTATATTGTGAGAAAAAGGAAAGAAAAGCAAAAAGCAAAAAGATTCATGAGGAGGCTTCTAAAGGAAATAAAGGGGTATCCTGCGAACTGGACAACTGTATCACTAGCATGAATAACAGATTTCTTAACAGGGGTTACTCCAAAACTACCCTCAAAAAAGCTGAGACAAAAACAAAGGCCATCACGAGACCTGATTGTCTCAAAGCACGTACTGAGGTGAAAACCTCTGACCCAAAAGTTAGATTTATAACTGAATTCAATGAACTGAACCAACTTACTAGGAAGAGTCTCAACAGACATTGGAAACTTCTATTAGAGGATGCCACACTGAAGGAATTTTTATCTGACAGACCCTCCATCACTTACAGGAAAGGTTTCACCTTGAGGAATAAACTGAGTCCCACCGTTCCCCGCAACACCACGGCACAGAACTGGCTATCCACAAGGGGCCTTGGCTTCTACAGATGTGGATTCTGTACTATGTGCAGATGGGGCAAACACGGCACAATAAACTTTGCTAATCATGATGGAATGGTCTACCAGATAAAATACAACATTACTTGCCTCAGTAAGTTCGTAGTGTATATCATTGAATGTAAATGTGGCAAGATATATGTAGGGAGCACTATTAGGGCCCTAAAAGAGAGGATAGCTGAACATATGAGAGCTATACAAAGGAGGGACGCTAGATACCCAGTAGCCCTTCATATCGCAGAGTGTCAACCCAATGAGGACGACATCATAGTACGTGTTTTTGGAATTGATTTAATTCCCCTCAATATTAGAGGGGGCAACCGGGAATTGCAGCTCAGGCGCAGGGAGGCGACATGGATCATGCGCTTACGTAGCGTAGAACATGGGCTTAACTACGACTCTGAGCTGCAATATTTCCTGGGAGACTAGATTCTCACCGGGGGGATCCTTGGTGCACACTGCTTACAGTTTTGGTGAAAACATCTTCTTCACACTCCGTAATTCTGAATTCCAAGAGCATAACATTTGAGGACAACAAGGAAATGACCTCTCTCTCTAGGAGTGACATGTTTCCCACCACTGTATTTTAATGCGTTAAGACAATCTTGTTTTATATTTGTATTGTTTAATAATACATAGGGCTATATGTTTTTTTGTCACAAAATCTTTGACTTGCAGACCATCGTTTTTAGACTTGCTGACCATCAGTCATACATGTTTTAAGATTTCACATGTTGAAACAATGTTTAGACACATTTGTATACATCCAAATGTACAAGGGCATGATATATCCTCCTCAATTTGTCACCTTGAACACGAGCATATACACACTTTCTCCTAAACGTGCACCATATGTATGAATGATCCGGCCACATTTGGGGTGATTATGCATGCTCTACGCCATACTTTTTCCTTTATACGTTGTTTCAATAGACCTAAACATTTTACAATGGACTCATGAAACCGACACGCATTATTAGTGTCATTGCAATAACTTCATTCTGATACAAGAAATGAGGTTATATATAATTGCTGATAATAGTAATTGTCTTGTCAATTAAACTGCCCATTTTTTGGTAATATCGGGACCTTGGTCTAATTGACACACGCGAGTGTTTACACACCAATCGCCTTAAATCGAACTTTGGACAAAAACACAGATGCCCTTCTCTCACCATGCAATTTTTACCTCTTAATAATGGCGCTGGTTTCTGCCTCGCCGCTGAGACCTTTTCTATGTCGTTTTTCTACCATTTAATCCCTCCTCTCCCGGGGTCACGTGTTCGTACACGAGAGACGACCGCCGGGAACAAACAGAGGAGGGATTACACGGAGCGGGTAAGAGCGATTTTTCTGCTTCACTAGCGTTAACTCGTCTTTTGCGCAGTACTTTATGAGCATACTTGCTCCTAACATATGGTCCTTATGGACGATTACCCTTACGATGCCTTGTCTTCACTTGACAGCGCACCGCCACAGAGGAGACAGACTCGTTTACTCAAACCGGCATTGTTCAAGAATCCCCTCCCGGCTTACCGCCTGACGACAAACAGGTGTCAGGTAAGACAAACCGATCCCCAACAAATCCCTCCCCCTTCTAGTTTTATCCGCTACATTGCGTTTTGTACAAGATCGGCTGGGCTGGCTCTGTACAATATATCCACAGATAGAAATAGCTGCTTTTAAATAAATGCTTTAGCGCTATATAATGGTGACACATGATGTCCATATTTTTCCTTTTTCCTACATGTAGCGCTGTTACAATCTGTTAAAGACCACCAATGGGAGTGGACAACTCCATTCTCTTACCGCAAATAACCATCTACTCAATCAGTTTCATCTATATATGAACAGAATAAAATCCTATTGGTAAGGAATAGTATTTCATGCTGGCCCCAACAATATTCAACCGGATACCCCTTTATTTCCTTTAGAAGCCTCCTCATGAATCTTTTTGCTTTTTGCTTTTCTTTCCTTTTTCTCACAATATAGCCTATAACTGAGCTTTGAAAGACCCAGACTTACTCCAACCACACTGTGGATTGGGAGTATAAGGTAATAAATATTATCCTTAGAACATCAGACTTTGCATGAACTTGCGCTCTCTGGATCTTTAGTCAGTTTATGCACCTTGCCACTGCCACGCTATGAGGTCACACAACACCTCCTCACTTATGTCTCAATATTAATAGAAGCAGTGCATCTCACGTTTTTACTCACCATCACGACGGACACCCTCATAATTTTAGGACCACTGTGTACGAGTGACTCATGACCACACCAAGGTCTTATGTTTTATCTCTCACTTACTCGTACACTTTAGCACTATAGACCGAGCACTTGACTGAATATGCAAGTACTGTCACTTATTTTCACCCATCATGTGCGACACAAACGCACGTCAAACTGCATGTTGGCTACACTTTTGTCACCATATGCAGTACCTAACCTATGCATACCTAGACTAAAATTTGCCTACAATGTTTTGTATTATCAGCCCTGAAGAGTCGTGTTTGACTCACCCGTACACGACGAAACACGTGTCGGCGTTTGATATCATTCTTAAGTCTGGAGGAAAACCAACGTCTTGCTGTAATAAGAAATTTCACATCAAAGAACCTGCGTCTGCGTTTCCTTTTACTGTTGGTCATTGAACCCTGTTTTGTAATACACAATTGTAGTTGCGAGAGCTTATATGTTGTACTGTTGTCTTGTCTTTTGACCTGTTGAGACGGTTAAGGGTGTTTTTCCGTCTGCTCTTTACGCACTACACAAAGATACATTTGTCCTTACACACTTTGTAACGTTTAACCAAGGCAGTGCGCCCTTGTAGTCCTACTTTTCTAAAAAACCCCATGCACAGTACATTTGCTGCTGGCTTAGGCTTGTTCACATTTCTTCCTTCTTTTCACAATGCCTAACTCTACTTCTTTTCACCTTTTTTCCCTCCCTGCTCTCTTGCTTCCACTTTTCCTTCCCACAATCTCTGTTTCTCCCCCTTACTATCTACTAATCTTTATTTCTTCCCTTTTACTTTTTGGTTTTATCTTCAAACTGTAAAAAAATATCGCAGGAATCTCGCAGGAATCTCAGCGCTCTCAAAACAGGAATAACAAATGCTGATTGTACTTGATTACTATTGCACCAGACCAATCCCAATTAGTATATCATAATCGGAAGGTAGCGAGGGTCTGCTGCGCTCCAAACTGATAATTTGCAGGTTGTACAAGATCACAGCAGCAGGTGCCTAGCCCACCACGCTATTTTACACAAGCTCTGAGTTTTTTTTAAAGTCCATTCCCTCGCACTCCTGCACTGTTATGTTTCAGCTGTACATTTCTAGGGTCCAAGTTTTTAGTTAGAACTGTGATGCTAATTCTGTTTCAGATGCAAACTCCCAAACCCCTCCCCTCCTGCCTCTCAGCGGCGTGACTTCCATTTGTACAGCAGGTGCAGTGGCACCGGGACCCAGAGCCCTGAAGGGTCCGTTGAGCCCTGATAATTGCTGTATTTTATAATTCAAACAGCGACCAGGGTGGCCCATTACTTGCACTAGGCCAATGACACGCTGGCTATGCTACTGCCACTCACAATTTAGGGGTCAAATCACATCTTAAATATTTGCTCCCAGGATTTGCTGCGAGAAAACCTGCCACAAATCGCGGGAGTAAACTGAGCGAAATTTCATTTTTTTGCACCCTCCATTAGAAGAAATATTGCCTGAATGGTTTATATGTATGTTTATGTAATTGTTTTGACTTCCAACGTGTTGCACTTTATCCTCTGCAGAGGGTTTAAGACACTGTAAGCAGACGGAATTTCTGAAAATAAATGTCATAGACCAGACCAGCACAGCACCACCATCTCAGCTTGACTCAGCACCACCTCAGCATCACTGATTATGGCATCATTTTAACACCACAGCATCAACACAGCACAACCTCCGCATCAGTACAACAATTTCACAGCACCTCCCCAGCATCACTTCAGCACCAGTCAGCATCACTCATCACCACTGCAGCAACACCACCTGAGCTTCACTCACCAGCACCTGGGCACGACCACAACCACAGCACCACCTCAGCATCACTCAGGCCCAGCACAGCACCATCCCAGCACAGTACCACCTCAGTATCACTCCGCACCAGGACAGCACCACCTGAGCACCACCAATGCATCAGTCCAGCAATACCCCCGCACCGTTTCTGCATCTGCGCAGCACCACTTCAACACCAGTCACGGTCACTCAGGACCACTTCAGCAGCACCACCTGAACGTCACTCAGCATCAGCTGAGCACTACTACAACCATCAGCACAACACCACCTCAACATTATTCAGCCCCAGCGCAGCACCATCTTAGCACCACCGCAGCACTACCTCAGCACTAGCACAACACCACCTCAGCACCACCTGACTAGTAACACAGCACAACCTCAACATTAGTGCAGCACCAGCACAGCATCACTCAGCACAGCATCACTCAGCACCAGCATCACTCAACACCACCACCTCGGCATCACTCTGCACCACCTCAGCATCATTAAACATCACCTCAGTATCACTCAGCACCACATGAGCACCACCTCCGCACAAGCACACCGCCACCTAAGCACTACTTCAGTTTAACTCTGCATGATCTGAGCACCAGCACAGCACTACTTTGGCATTAGTGCAGCACTACCACCTCTGCATCAGTGTAGCACGAGTACTACCTCAGCATCACTCACCACCACAGCACCACCTCCGTATCAGCACAGCACCACCTCCGCATCAGTGCACCACCAGCAAAGCACCAACTCAATACCAGCGCAGCCCCATCACAGCATCAGGGTTGCACCACCTCCGCACAACTACAGCATTAGCGCATCACTCAGCACCACTTCTGCACAAGCACACCACCACCTCAGCACCATGTCAGTATAACTCCGCATCACCTGAGCATCAGCATAGCATCATCTCAGCAACAGGAAAGACAAACTGGAAGACAGTGTATATATTAATTTTCTTTTAATAGGGTTGTTCGTTTGTACATTATGTTTACTTGTTTACTGTATGCATGTAAAGAGCTCTGATACCTAAGGGTCAAGCTAGCGCTATATACAACTTTTAAAATAAAAAAAATTGTAAATGACAAAGCTATTCATTTTGCTATTCTCAAAACCAACACATAAATAAAAAAAAATGTCATTTACAATCCCAAAAGCTCAAACTTTTCTAATGTGAGACCTATTGCATTGCAAATGCTTGTTTTAAAGCTGAGGTAAGAGGGGTTACAACGCAGGTCCCTTGGGAGGGCATTCCAGATGTTTGGGACATTTCCAGAGAAGGAGCGAGATTGAGTGGGTTTCTTTTTTAAAAGCTGGGGGACATAGAGGAGCGCCGTGGCGCTTCTCATCAGTCTGGAGCAGCCCGCTTTATTTATTTATTTATTTATTTACTTGGGGAAAAACCTTTATTGATGATTCAAAGCACACAGCTATTCAGCCTTACATCCCTGAGGCTAGGCAGCAATAGAAAAGCGGAGAAGTGTGCACAAAACAATTAGAGGAGTAATCAGGTTTAATTCTATAATATATTATGAACCTAAAGAACATTACCGAAACCTAAAAGGAAGGGAAAAGAAGAAGGGGGGGAGGGGAAAAGGAAAGGGTGGCAAGGTAAAACATAGGAACAGTGAAGCACAAATCCAGGGGGCGAGTGGGACCTGTAGACATTTTGAACGAAACCTATCGGGAAGAGCATACAAGTGTGGGGGGACTAAAGGACAGGATTACGTTAAAATGGAACATTGAGTGGAGGGAATGGTTAGGGTGAGAGACGAGCCTCCAGCGGACCTACATCAGGGGGCACACAAATATCGCCCCTGTAAGCATTCCATGCCCCCCAGACCACACCCCACATCCTGGGCTTGCCCCTAGCTAGGTACACAGTTTTGTCACGGAGCATGCACCAGTCTTTATTAGTTTTCCAGAGACTCACGGAGGGGGGGGTCGGGGCGCCCCACTTTTGAGCAATATCTCGCTTGGCCACCATGTTCCCTAGCGTGATCCAGCGAGTTTGGGCATTATTGTAGTCAGTCGGACCCCACACGTTCAACAAACAACGTCGAGCTTACGCAGACACATCAACGACAGTCACTTCACGCATAACCGCATGCACCCGCTCCCAATAGGAGGCAATAACCTGACATTCCCAAATGGTATGCATGAAGGTGGCCAGTGCACCGCATCCTCGCCTACAAAGGCCATCCTGGGAAAGCCCCATATGAATCAACCTGGGGCCAGTAACGTAACCCCTGTGGAGAATTTTAAGCTGAACTAGACGCAGCCTAGCCGAAATCGCTACTTCTTTCGGGGAGGACACCGCACACTGCCAATCCTCATCATCCAACTCAATCCCATCACGCACCCACTGATCACGCACTTTCAGCAACAGGTCCGTCCGAACGTTTATTAGCTTTTTATAAGTCAGGGAAATGGCGCTGTCTGGCATATGGCCGTCCAGCACCCTATCCTCCAACGGGGACGATACGGGGACCTTCTCACCAACAGGCAGGGTAGACGTAAGGGCATGTCTCAACTGTGCATATCTAAAATATTCCGTGGCGCCCAGTTGGAATTCAGTCTGCAAAGTCTCAAAGGATTTGATTTCTCCTCTGGCCATCACATCAGCCACCTTAGAAATACCAATGAGGTCCCATCGGTCAAACCCCTTCGAGTGCCACAGCCTACCCAACAAGTCGGAGTCATAGAGGGGAGTGGCCATGGTGAGCCTACCCCTCCACCCCAGCGCCTTCGTAATGGCCCTCCACATCTGCACAGCGGTCTTGGTGGGACCAGTCAATCCTCCGTCCGGAGATCTAGAGTACAACGCCCCTGTAGTACATCCCGTCATTCATGAGCCAACGATCCATGGCGTATCCCGGGCTTTCCGCCGGGCCATAAAAGCCATGATTAAGAGCAGCCAATTGGGAGGCCCAGTAGTACCGACGGACATCAGGCAAGGCAATACCGCCGTCGTACCACGGGATGGTCAGCTTAACCACGGCTATACGCGGCCTACCCTCCCACAAAAGGGCCCGCTGTAGACCTTCAATTTCCCTGAAATACTTCGAAGGGACAGGGTCCTGCGTATTCTGAAGCGCGTATAGGAATCTCGGCAGGGACATCATCTTAAATAATGCCGCGCGGCCCAACAGGGACAGCGGCAACCTTTTCCAGCCTTCCACATCGCGCCTGAGGCGCGCAAGAGGAGGAAACAAATTGTTGGCGTATCGCGCCCGGGCATCCTTTGATACATAGATGCCCAGGTACTTGAATCCCTGCTGCGAGACCTGTATCGCACAACCCCTAGGGAGGCGTGGAGTGTCTCCGCTAAGCACATAGAGGTAAGATTTGGACCAGTTGATAACTAGGCCCGAGTACCCACCAAAGGTGCACAGTACGTCAAGCATAACAATCAAGGACCGACAGGGGGAGGTAAGGTAAAGCAGAATATCGTCCGCATAAAGCGAGACTCGATCTTCAAAGCCAGGCGACCACTTGATCCCACTGATGTCAGGGTGAGTGCGGATCCTAGCGGCCAGCGGCTCAAGCGCCAGGGCAAAAAGGAGCGGTGATAGCGGACATCCCTGTCTCGTACCCCTGCGCAAGGCAAAGGAAGCAGACATCCGACCGTTGACCGTTACATTGGCCAACGGGGAGGCATAGAGAAGCCGGACCTAACTTATGAAGTCGGGGCCGAACCCAAACTTGGACAGTACCACCCAGAGATAATTCCATTCGAGGGAATCAAACGCCATCGTTGCGTCCAGGGAAGCCGGGACCGTCGGCTCACAAAGCTTGTGCACCCGCGCCATGACAGCGTGAAGCCTCCGAAGGTTAAGGGCGGTATTGCGGTGGGGTATAAAGCCCGACTGATCCGGATGGACCAAGTCAGCGATCACACCCACGAGCCGATTCGCCAGCAACTTAGCCAGGATCTTGGGTTCGGCATTCAACAGAGAGAATGGGCGATATGATCTACAAAGGTCTCTGGGCTTCCCCTCCTTATGAATGACCACAATGGTGGCCAGGCGCTGATCCAGTGGGAGCTCACCAACCTCCCGGGCCTCCAAGAACATACGCCGCAGGGGTACTGCGACGGTGTCTGTTTTAATCTTGTAGAGTTCCACCGGAAGGCCATTAGGACCGGGAGCCTTGCCAGACTGCAAGGACCGTATAGCAAGCGCCACTTCATCTGCCGTGATACCCCGGTCCATGTCGTCTCGCTCGGTGTCCGACAGGCAAGGAAGCTCAACCCCTTCCAGGAAAGAGGTCGAGTCCGACTCAGTCAAGGTGGAGACTGAGGTGTAAACCGTCTCGAAGTAGTCGGCAAAGGCCGAGGCGATAGCACTGGGGTCAGTAACAACCACCCCGTCTTCGCCCAGAATCTCAGGCACTACACGGGAAGCCAACTCCCTCCTATCCAACCAGGCAAGGAGCTTGCCCGCCTTATCTCCGGCATCGTAGATCCTCCCTTGTTGTTTCCTGCCCATCGCCTTGGCAGCGTCAGTGGCAGTGGCTCGATATTCCGACTGCTTTAGGGAGAGAGCGTGCAGCAATTCGGGTGTCGGGTCTAGCGCCAGCTGGGAATCCAGGCTCGCTATATCCGACTCCAACCGCACCAGTTCCTCATCCCTTCGTCTACGCACCTCGGCTATCAGGGAGAAGGCTTCTCCTCTCAGGACAGTCTTAAAAGCCTCCCAGAGGGATAAGGCCGACGTTACCGAGCCCGTATTCTCAGCGAAATACAGGTCGATGGCTTTAGCTAGGAGGTCTCGAGTCTTAGGGTTGCGGAAGTACCATGGGTTGACCGGCGCCACCCTGGACGTTGCCACAGTATCAAAGTCAAAGGACACCCAGACAGGGGAATGGTCCGAGATACCTCTGGCCATAAGGCGGGCTCCAGAGACGGTCGATGCCTGAACCGCCGGAGTCAAGATATAATCAATCCTAGAAAGGCTACCGTGTGCGCCCGAGTGAAAGGTGTACTGGCGCTGAGCAGGGTGTAGAAGCCGCCAACAGTCAATAAGGCCCATAGTACTCATGAAATTCGGGAGCCATGATTGCGCACTGCGAAGATCTCTGGACGGAAAACGGTCAAGGGTCCCCGAAACCACAGAGTTGAAGTCTCCACCAAGGACAAGCCATCCCTCCGGGAGGCCCAAAATGGCGCCCCCGAGATCCTGAAAGGTAGTCGTCTGCAAACCCGGAGGGACGTAAACTGAAACCAAAATCAGGGTGCGCCCCTCCCACCTGCCCACCACAACAACATATCGGCCCCTATCATCAATCACAGTGGACTCCACCTCCAGGGGGAGAGACATGCGCATCATGATTCCAACCCCTCGGGACCCCGAAGAGAACCCAGAATGAGCCACCATCTTAAACCCCTTTCTGTTAAGAGCGTGACATGTATTGCCAATGAGATGCGTCTCCTGCAAGAGGATAACATCGGGTACACAGCGCTTAAACATTTGTAACACAACCCCACGTTTAATGCGATCCCCCAGCCCATTCACATTCCAACTCAACACATTTAAAGTCCTACCCCCCATCATCAAAGATGCACCGTCCCACCCACCACCCCCAGAAAACTGCCACTGCAACGCTGCAATCAGAACAATAGTATCCTTGCCATAATAAAGGGGGAAAAAGAAAAAGCGAAAGAGAAACACACAAACCAACCACCCCCCACCCTGCACCCCTGCATTAGACTAAAAAGCCCCCCCAACTCGCAGTGTGCCTGTCGCCCCTAGTAAACTAACCTACAAAAAGCCCCCAGAGGAGAAAGGAGACATCCTATCACCCCCCGTTACCCTCCAAAGTTGAAAAAACAGCAGAAATGAGAAAAGACAACAAGTGCCAGTAACTGCTTGCATCCGCAGGGTCCTCTACCGAAAGAGATCCGGAGAAGCACAGTTTATTCCTGAGAGCCAGGACCACCCGACGCCTCTTCCGACTGGTCCTCAGGGGTAGTCCGACGTTGAGGCAAAGTGTCCAGCCAGTCCCCAGCAGCCTCTGGCAATCAAAAAACACCGCTCGTTCGCCATGTTCTATACGAAGCTTCGCTGGGTAAAGCATGGAGTACCTCATCCCCATCTCTCTCAGTCTCCGTTTAACACCCATGAAGCTCTGTCGACGCTTCTGTACCGCTTGAGTGAAATCAGGGAAGAAGTTCACCTCAGCGTTTTGAAATTTCAACGGACCTCCTCTCCTTGATGCCTGCAGGATCGCATCACGGTCTCTGTAGTTAAAAAGCCTGGCGATGATGGGGCGCGGAGACGCTCCCAATTTCGGCTGGCCTCCTGGCAGTCTATGCGCTCGTTCCACCGAGAAAAACTTACTCAGGCCACCTGGAACCAAGTGCTTCACCACCAACTCTTCGACAAATAGATCGGCAGCGTCCTCTTCCGCCCCCTCCGGTACACCTATAATGCGGACGTTCTGGCGCCGTGCCCGTCCCTCAAAATCATCGAGCCGGCGGGCAAGCATCAAATTGGCGGCCTTCAAGTCCCGAACCTCCGATTGCACATCAGACATGTCCGTAGTCAAGCTCGACGTCTTGATGTCGAGCGACTTGACCCTGTCATTCGTTTTTCCGAGGTCGGCTCTGATTAGGTTGAGATCAATCGTGAGGGTATCGACCTTGTGCGACAACACTTCATGCTGCTTATGCATTTCAGCCTTAACGCCCGCAATGGCTCCCATCACGTTCCGGAGGGTGGGTTCAGCATCCTCCGGAGACACATCTCGGTGTGAGTCCTTGGTGCGGCCCGAAGCACCAGGCGAGCCCTTAGGAAAGGAGAAGCGCTCAGAGATGGTAGGCTGCGAGAGGGGAGGTTTCCTGCTGACTCTCGGGGGTTTGCCCTTGTCCGGGTCTCCTCTGCCCGCCATGATGGGTGACGGGAATCGTGTGACCCAAGGCGGGGTCAAGCCCACACTACCACCATCAGACGGTCGAAATCAACAATCACCTCCACCGTCCCAGCGGAACACCAGGTCTCCAGGCAGGCCAGTCAGGTCACCGGTATTGAGCAGGGCAAATCACACCCTCTCGAACTGCCACCGTGTAGAAGCGCCGCCGTCTCCCTCACAATGCCAGGCCAGTATGGCGTCGTCGTCACCAAACTTCACAATGGTGTAACTTGGCACAGGAAGCCCGGATCTTCAATCGGAGAACGGGCCCCGCATCCGCAACAGCACCACAACTGAATCCCACCACCGTGGGACAGGATAGATAACAGGATCAATGCGGAGGATCGGAGGGTCTTCGGAGCTCCGAGCTCACGCGGCCATCTTGGTTGCCCGCGAAGCTCCTCCTCCCCCAGCCCGCTTTATTGAGTTTGTTAGTTAGGTACATCGGGGATTGTTGGTGAAGAGCTTTGTGTGTGATGCATGCAGTCTTATAAAAGAATCTTCCTTCAATGGGCAGCCAATTTAGGGCTTTAAGGGCCGGAGAGATGTGGTTGAATCGTTTACAGTCTGTGATGAGCCTGGCAGCCAAGTTGAGCACAGCTCTAAAGGGAGCTAGGTGTACTTTAGGGGTTCCGGTGAGGATCGCATTGCCGTAGTCCAGTTTAGAGAGGACTAGTGATTGGACCACCCATTTGAACTCGTCAAGAGGAATAAAGGGTTTGATTTTCTTGAGGTGTCGGAGTGTGAAAAGTGCTCCTTTAGCCGATTTTTGGGCTCGCGCCCTGCGTTGCACTGTGTAGCTGTGCTCACGCAGCAAGACTCCTTTTGTCCGGGGTGCAGAAATGGACCCTGGAATTGTACACACTTGTGCGTGTGTTTTTTGTTTTGTGGGCTCTAATTGGGCTTTAAGTGCGTGTTTTGTTTCAACAGAGCACGCAATAGGCCAAAGGCGGGCGCATTGCTCTGCCCACGGCCTACTGGTGTCTGTTATGCGCACCAAAGCTCATGTGGTTTCAATTATCGTGCCCAGACACGTGAGCGATAATTGAAAGCACATGTGGCGCGTGCGCACCACTCGCGGGCGTGTTTTTTATATTAGGCAGCATGAAACCCTGGTTCGTAAGGGTCAACAAGACACGTGAAAACTCCCATTTGTTTAGGCGTTCAAGCACAAGTACCCACAATGTCATATTTGTATTTACGTAGCTCCAAAAGTCATGAGCATTTAGTCAAAAACAGTATCATAAGGAGAAGGCTATAAGTATATTGAGGCAATGACGAACATAGCGACGATTACAGTATCTAAGGATAGCGTAGCTGAATCAAAGGCTAATCCCTAAATGTCTTACCGAGTTGCGGAGAGTACTCCCGTTGAAATCAGAGTATCGGATGTGAGTGAAACAGAGTACACAAACTCTCCTATTGAAATAGGCAAGAGAACTAATTAGCTTCATGTTCTCAAGAATAAAAGAAACCGGACTTCTCACCAGTGGCATTTCTAATATGAGCCATCTTGGAGAGGTGAGATATAAGCATTGGATATAAGAAACGTAATATTTCGAAGTCAAAATATATTTATTGGGCATTTGTAATCCAATCTAAAACAAAGGTAGGCTACGGCACTACCTAAGAGTTGAGGAAAAGACTATATAAAATCTTTAAGAGTAGAAAATCGTATTGAGGTAGGGCCAGGAATGACCGATAACACTACCTGAGAGGTGAAGAGATTAGCAAGAGCACGCATGCATAACTCGCATGCATCCTTGTGGCAACATAAGCATATAGTAGCGAGTACATTACCCACTATAAGACACTGGCTAAAGATATACTAAACCTGCCTAATTAGAATTACAGTATCAGCGTAATAAGCAGTGACATTGTGGTAACAGAGGTATCTGTAACATAGGTACAGGTCGCAAGTCTTTACAATTTCATCCAGAACACGCATTCGCATTGCAATTGGTCTCGCATTATCAATGTTTGAGCTATTGGTGTTGCATTATTTAGCAATGCCAATAGCTCAAACTTAAATAATGCGAGACCTATGCATTGCAAATGCTTGTTTTATGTGGGCCTTAAGAGCCAGGTTTTCGTCAAGAGTGAAACCTAGGGATTTTGCCGAATCCGATAAGGTGAGCGAACAATTAAAGGCATTGAGATCCTTGATTCAGCCTTGGACGGATAGCCGGTTGTTTTTTGGAGAGAAGAGAATAATTTCAATTTTTTAGGGTTCAGTTTAAGATGGTTGGAGTAGAACCAGGATTGGATCTTGCTCATGGTATTGTTTAAATGAAGTACATTAGAGTGGGATTTAATCTTATAGTAGAGTTTGGTGTCATCAGCATAGAGGTGATAGTTGATTCCAGCTTGTTTTGGTATGAGGGTAAGGGGTTCCATAAAGAAGTTGAGGAGAGAGGGGGGAGAATAGAGCCCTGGGGGACACCCAGGGAGACAGGTGTACTTGTTAATTTGTGTCTACAAATATGCAGAAGCAACCATTTTATTTTATTGGATTATCAAGATACAAATCGAGCCAATACTCGCGATTAATGTTTGACACATCATTTACACCCACAGTACCTGTAGTGATGAACAGATTATGATTCCTGCAGAAACTGCTGGTAATACAACATAAACATGAACATGACAGAGCATTTAAAACCCCACACCGTTGAAGGTATCATCTTTTGTTTGATTATCAAAATGTGTAGCTTTCCTAAACTGTTCCGGGACTTGCAGCGCAAAGGGTAACCATCCTATATTGGGTCTATTTCTGGCAGAGGTGGTAGCTCTATTCCTTGATAGATCACCCATCTGGACCATACCTTTCTGTGTTTTTTGGGGTACCCTCTTGCCTAAAATATTGCTATATCTGCCCTCATGCAAGAGTCTAAGGCTTGCCTCCAATCTTTAGGGGAGATGTTGCCTTCCACTGCTGTGCAATGTCTCTTTTAGCCTGGGCGAGGAACAGGAAAGGCAGATGCTGTTTATATGTGTTCCCTCCAATCACATCTGTGCTATGTAATAAGGAGAGTCACGGGTAAGAAGGAAGATCCAAACCCAGGACCTGATCCAGGCCACTCTACGCCAGAATGGCTGCAATGCGCTACAGCACCATACAGTATGTGAAAATGTACCCTCTTCTTTATCCCAGCGGAGACACACTGGGGACGGAATAACCCCCATCCAGATCTAGTGTAATATATACAATGTATATGTTTAAATTGAATGAGGCGATAGCGCGAGGACACCGCTGCACCCCGGGGCTGGCCAGAGCCTCTGGCCAATCATCATCCGTCATATCTGGTAGATCCCAGAGCCATGCCGCCCATGTCTTGTGTAAGGTGGTGTGGGTTTGCGTAGTCAGTGTCTGATTTATCTGGCGTATTTTGTGTGTCACAATGTCCCCGGTGAGCAACCGTCCCTCCAACGGGTGATATTCAGGTAAAGTCTCTAATGAGTGTAGTTGGGGGTGGAGTGCATGTCACAACTGAAGATGCTTATGAAATTGTGACTTATGTAGCTGAAACTCGGTCCGGAAGCTGGGCAAAAGATTTAAGTGTAGTTCCCTTCATAACATTGCCCAGGGTAGATATACCCAGTAGATCCCACTTCCGGAAGCCCCTTAGCTCTGCCACTGGGCGTAGATGGGTACCATTCCACAGCGGCGTCAAACCAGTCAGGTGGCCCCGCCATATCATCTGCCAGACCGCGTATGGCCAAAGTTATATCACCACCCTACCAGCAGGTGGCAGGAGATCCATGTTTGTTTGGCTCCATCGGAGCTGAAGGAGAGATTTATATTCCATAGCCCTATGTTCCAACCGGTATGCTGGATCCGACGGCGAGCTATGCCACCACTCGTTAATGACTAATAGATGAGATGCTGCATAGTAGGCAAACAGAAGTAACCATTTTAACCTCTGGTGGTAGCCAAGAGTTTTTGACTTTGCTATAATGTGATCTATAATATGCTTACTTATAAGGAGGGGTACAAAAGGGGGTGGTGATGGACGGAGCATCTGAACCAATCAAACACTCACACCCAGTCAACAGATCTGGGTTTAATCCATCACCGTTCTTTAGCCCACTCTGCCACCCCAGTTCAGACATGGCCATATGCAAATCAATCTGACCCTGTGCCTCATGGGAACAGTCCAGCCCGAACTGCCAAGCCATGCCTTCCCTGGACCGGAAACAAGCTTCCTAGGACCGGTTTCTGGCATTACAGCCGTCTTCAGCCAGGCTTGCTTGAATCCAGTGGCAATGTGAGCAAGGGACTCACGTCTGAGCATACCCTGCCAACTTATAGCGAACAAAGCAGTACAAAAGGGGGTGGTGATGGACGGAGCATCTGAACCAATCAAACACTCACACCCAGTCAACAGATCTGGGTTTAATCCATCACCTTTCTTTAGCCCACTCTGCCACCCCAGTTCAGACATGGCCATATGCAAATCATTCTGACCCGGTGCCCCATGGGAACAGTCCAGCCCGAACTGCCAAGCCATGCCTTCCCTGGACCGAAAACAAGCTTCCTAGGACCGTTTTCTGGCATTACAGCCGTCTTCAGCCAGGCTTGCTTGAATCCAGTGGCAAAGTGAGCAAGGGACTCACGTCTGAGCATCACCACCCCCTTTTGTACTTATAAGGAGGGGCTTCTTGCCCACTCTTACCATTGTCTAACTGCACTGCGAGTGACAAGCTTCTGCTGCTTCACAAAGATCGCATCCACACACAATGTAGTTCCTTTCAGTGCCAGGGAGTTCTATGGCAGTAGGTGCTTTTTGAGACCAAACAAATATTTCTGCTTTTAGCCAATATTTTTTTATGTTGATGAGGGCCCAGGACAGCATCTCCAACAATAGGTCTGTTGGCTTTGCATGTACGTTTATGAGAGTGTTTGAAACTAGTGCTTGTTCCTCGCTAGGCAGCTCATAGTCTAGTAAGATCACAGTTCAGAACCCAATTTAAAATGCTCAGAAATGTATACCTGTAGTACATGACAATTCTATCTTCAGGTTGCAGTTGCACAGCCAGGTGTTCATCAATTATGTATGTGCCATCCCTCAATATTACATTCATATCTTCCCTTAGCAGTTTGTTGCATGACTAAAAGACCAAGGCACTTATTTTTCATTCCTGCGTTAATACTGTGAATTAATATCTTGTCCCTACAGATGTAAAGGATGGCTGGTATTGTGAGTCCTATGCTATACTTATGTAAAAATATTTTGCTACATCAGTTGTGCTTTTACACTTTGTGCAATTAGGTTGCACCTTTAAACCTGTACTTTGAACATTCTGAATTGCTAATCTACAAATAATTCTAATCTCCAGGACCCATCGTGCTTCAAAGTGGAAAATCGTAGATGGGCATGGTATATCTATACCCTTGTATAGTTGCTTATCTAGGATTCCCTTCAGATGCCTTTTAGCCTCCAGCGTTCCTAGGAGCATGGTACTGAACTTGTGGCTCATCGCTTAAACCCATCAACCAGTCTTATTTTTGTAATGGGTAGAGGCCAACTGTTGTGCCCACTATAGGGATATTGGTTGCTAAATGATAGGCACCAAAAAGAAGAATGCATCCTTTACATCTTCTTCCCCTATGGAGGTGTCAGCTATAAGCTTCTTCCTCCACTAATATTATAGAATAGGAATCCGTTAAATTGGAGCAGAATAGGATTGAAATTGTGCGCTCAGTGTTGCATTCAGTTTGATTTCTGTAAATTAAATACAGTTCATTATATGCTCTACTAGAGTTTCAGTTTGAAGGTAGTTTCTGTACTCCGCTGTGTACAAGCAATACCTGATATTCTAGCTAGATATCGTAATTTCTGCCCCACTCTAGGATGGCAGCACCCACTCCTCGTGGAACAGGAGAACCTTCCTTTTGCGTGGCACCTTTCTCCCTTACCAGGTACCTTCCTCTTTTGGAAGTGCTTGTTTGTCAGGATATTTTACCATCTGTTTTCTCTTGCTGGTATGATTTGTCTCTTTTTGAAATGTACACTCTAGTCTGCATCAGATCTCCTATCCCCATGATCCTGCAGGGATTGAAAGTAACAGTCATCAGTGGATTGACACCTGGTTCTCTTATTTCTTTCCTATTGCTTATAACTCCCCTCATGTTCCTCTCTAGTATGTTTTTTATTTTATTTTTGCTGCATTCACCCTGGGTTTTTGAATGATCCCCATTGAGTTAACAGTTGATCCTGATATTTCTCTTTCAAATTCCGTTAGTTTTCAGATTGAGATTTTATTTGAGATCTGAATCCTTGAGGATCTCTATATATTGAGACATAACCGCAGGAAATACTTTCCGATAACCTGTTTCTTTCTGTTCAGGTGGAGTAGCTGTGTACTTCTGGAATTTGCCCGAATGCAGTGCATCATTTCCTATATTTGCAGGAGCAATTTTGGTTATGGTAAGAATAGTCCAGATCCATTTCATACCCAGTAGCGCCATGTTCCTCTTAGTTCTGTTTTGAACCTCTGCAGTAGTTCTATTGTAGGTATACCATGTGTGGTCTTATGTAAGGTTGGAAATCTACTTATACAGGACTGGCACTGTCAAGCGTTAGGCATAATCTCTCTAGAAAGACACATTCACTATTTCAGGTTCTCAATGTTTAGTAGAGTAAGGGTATCCTGCCTTTAGCGGATATGTTTTCCAAGCAGGAAGAATGAAATCGCATTTTGATCGGTTGGCTAAACCATATAATCACATTCAAAGTTTGTGTTAATATCAAGTGATTGAATAAGTGTAAGTGTTTGAGCTGTCCCTGTCCTCTCTGAACTCATTGCCTTAGCACATACTGTCTAAGCTTCTAAGCTTCCAGTCAATTCCTCTCCCTCCCCTCAATATTTCCTTAGCTACATCCATATTTCGTTGGTCCCTCACAGTCTGTGTAGTTTAGGTAGCTAATGCTGGCAATGTTTATTTTGCTAAGGTTAGCATACAAACATACAGTAAGTATGAGGATGTCTTCCATGGAACAAAGTTATGTGCTCATACATCATGGGTACTTTGTTGTACCTCTAAAGATCATACTGTGCTGGAAGATCTATCTGAGTGTATTTGGTGAAATGCCCGGAATCATTTGGAGGCTCTAGATCAATCCAAGATTATAAGATCTAAGATGCATATGCCAGACATGACCAACAATAAACATGATTTCTCCCCCTTTTAATGGTAAGCTATTTCTTGTTAGATATGCAGGAAGGTAATGGGCACTTTTTTCGAGCATTTCTACTTTTGCACCCATTGAGTTCAAAGACTCATGTAATGGTACTCCAGATACGTGTGTATGGATAGTTGCAATTTAGTTTGCGTGCCACTGGATTTTAGGTTCTATCTTTGGGCCCCCTCATAGAATTGGATCCCATCATTGGACACAACTGTTGTGAAGCCCCCATTTTTAGGTATGTCCTTATACCCTAGAGGGAACCTCTTCCTTTGCCAAGAAATTGAAAAGATACCAGTATTTCTCATCTTCTCCTTTTGAGTTTTACTTACATGAGAAGAAGGATGCTTATACTCTTAACAAACCTTTCGTAGTATCTCTTGCTCTTGAAGCGTAAAGATAAGGCATCCTGACCTGAATCCTGCCCTCATCCCAAAAAACACTCCCATGTATTTTACAATCCTTGATCTGTATTATGTGATGGTTTAATATAAATTATGTGAATAGCTACCATAATCATAGTAACAGAACTTAGCTGTAATATTTCTAGAGTGAAAATAGACCCTAGTCACAATTGAGCGCACACCTGTACACTATTAAAATAAACTCTCTATGTGCCTTACTGCATCCTATTATCATAACGTTTGCAGATGAGTCGTGTAACCCCCCGCCCCCAATACCATCAGACAAGTTAAATGTCCTGACAAGTCACATTTTCCCAGAACTCTCTTCTATTTCTAGCCTTGGATTATTATTGCGAATCTATATACCCTTTTCACCTTAGTATTTCTATGGAGCATATGGGGGTCACTCACTCGAAACACCATATTTGCAGCATCCATCTAAAGACCATGCTATGATTTAAAATAGCATTAATTCATAAGTGGAGCAACATTAGACGTTGTTACTTTTGGAACCCTGTTAGCACAGAAGCCGAAGTGTGTTACAAGGTCATCTTGCCGAAAACATTTACTTTACAACCTCAGTTACTGCTAACATCCAGCAGGAAAGTGGAAAATATGCCCTCTGCAGAAGAGCAGAAAACATTCTGTAATTTTGAGCCCACAAATATTTGTTCAGCTTGTATAAAAAAACTAACAAGCATTTATTTTTAGTCTTGTTATTCTGACTCTACGCAAGTAAAATCTTTATTGATTGATTAATAAAAATCATTACAATATTTGGAGCATTACCAGCTGTAATCACATTAGTACAAAGGATTAATTATAATCAAATGTATAAATAGATAAAATAGGTAAGGACCACTTACATTTCATCCTTTTCAACTGATAGTAGTGATAACGTGTTTCATTAGAACATTGATACCACATAAACATCTTAAAGTAGCTTGTCTGTTGTCTATAATTATCATAGTTTCTGTAGTCATTGCCTTACTAATAAGAGATCTCCATGCTTGCACGCGATCATTGCCCTACGTTTTCGTTAACTATACATCTATAAAGTCACTATTTGCTTATTTTGCTGTGCTATGTACAGCATTAAAATAAATGGATAAAATTCCTCAATTCCCATCACTTTTAATACAGACTTATTAAACTCCTCAAAGATGTAACGGGCTTAAATGCAGTCTCTTAGTGCTAACCCAAACTATATTTCTTTCTTTAGATAGCATGTCAGTAAAGTGCTTCTGATTGTCCTAATAGTACCTAGTACATACTCTCTGTTTAATTCTTAATTTAGGTTGTTTTCTGTTATAAAGATATGCTTGACAAAATGTCTAATTAAATGTATTAATTTCCCAGAAAGACATAAGATTATTTCTTGACGGCAGGTTCTCACCCCTTGTTAATTGAAAATGGCTTTCAACAAAGCTTACCTTTCCTTTAAGAGGCAATTGCAAGTACCCACAATATGTGTTCGTGTTTAACGAGCAAACCCACAGAGTCTACAGTTGGTGTCGGCCAGTTGCATATCCATCTTGGGGTTACATCCTGTGTTGGATATTGGCCAAATCTTATTTTAAAAATGTGTCCCTAATAATAAATGGCTGAAGATAAAGTAGTAGATAAGGTTGGAGCTCCTTTTTATTAAAATAATTAACAATCGACCAGGCATGTTTTTTTGCTGATACAGCCTCCTTATTGAGTATCTGAGATAAAATGTTCATAGATCGATTTTAAAAGATGCTTAAAAATATTTCAATTTCTTCCCCAGTTATCATAAGGGTAGAGGTTAAATGTATTTAGACTCTTAGTTAAGTAAGACCTCCACCCAATTGCAAGTCTGATTAGATAAATTCTTGTCAACACATGTTTAAAAGGCTACGAATCGGATAAAAACAAGGAATAGCTTTTTAGGAATGCTGAATGCCTTACCAGTAGTTGGCTTGACATGCCAAATTCTATTTGGATATTTGCATGTCCGATATGTTTTGAAATCCTAAAAGTACATTTTAAAATCCTAATTTGTAAATTATCAAAAAATTGAGAATCCTTGCCTCGGAAAATTACAGACCCGTAGGCCAAGGCAGGAATTGTCTTGGCCTTCATAAATTTAACTAAATGCTTGTGACTGAGACATGCAAGTTTCTGTAGTAGGGGATCTCTGTGTATAGTCATAATCTAGTGAATAGTCCCGCCCATGTGCGTGGACCCCGGCAATCAAAAATAATCTCTTAAGTTGTCAAAATAATGCAGAAACTGCAAAGACACTTAAAGAGAGAATTTAAAGACAAATAATACAGCCTATATCCACAGGCTACACTGTCCAGTACTTCAACTAGAAATTCCACCAAAAAACACCACACATAATACAGCCTGCCAGTTTCTACCATAGAGAAACTTGCCTCCCCCAGTAAAAGACTCTGGAATGATAGAGAGGAAGGTAGGGACAGACAAGCCCCATAGGCTGCCATTATGTGGCTAGGATACTGTGCCTTTAAGAGAACTTTCCAGAACTTCTCCCAGTATCCCAGAATGCATAGCAGGCCCCTCTACTTTCAGTTCTTTTTTCCGGCTCCTGCTTACAGGACCCTGGCATTGAGCTCTCCCTTGTTTCAAGGGTTTATTGAATATTTTGGCACTTTTGTGTTTTAAAAGTGTTTCAGCTTACTTTCTTGGTGTTCTTTCTCTTTTGTGTGCTGATTCAGGCGTTTTAGGGCTCTAAAATGCCTGGCCTTTTTGATAAGTGTCCAGCATGTGGGAGGAAGAAGGCCAAGAGTGATCCCCACGATGTCTGCATCGTCTGCCTCCCTGAAGATCATGTCCCTGAGGATTGTGTCATCTGCAAGCAGTTTACTGCTCGGACTCTGAGGGACAGGATGAAGATCAGGCTTTCTGGCCTTGAGGAGAGACGGCTGCAGGTGGGTCTGGGCAGGCTGGGAAGGTTCCCTCTGCCTCTGCTGAGGCCTCTGGGGAAGGAACGTTCAACGTCACGGAGGCGGCGTACGACGTCGCGGAGGAAGAGGTCGACGTCGAGGGGTCGGCGTTCGACGTCGAGGAAGAGGAGGTCGACGTCGCGGAGGCGGCGTTCGACGCCGGAGTCGCGGAGGCGACGTTCGACACCAGAAAAGCGACGCTCAGCGTCGAGAAGAAAGAGGTCGGCGTCTGGGAGTCGTTCAGCCTCTCCAAAACGGCGCAAGAGGGATTCTGGTCCCAGAAGTCAGACTGCTTCTAGTGGAGGGCGCAAGAGGAAGCGATCACCTGCTGAAGGGGCTGGATCTCAGCCCCCTTCGCCTAAGGGGTCACCGGGCTCGGTGTACTCAGAGGTGTACACGCCATCTCGGCCTCGGTCGCCAACTCCTCCTCCTGTTCCTAAAGAGGATCCTCCATCCAACCCTCCACTTCCGTCAGGCGACCCACCACCTCCACCAGTCCCTCCGCATGGGCCCGCCCCGCAGCCGAGGGTTCCTCCGCCGAGGTCCACTTCGCTGCCATCTTTGCCTGTACCTCCTAAGGGGACCCCTAAACCGAAACCCCGAGAGGAGCCAAGGAAGCCCCCACCACGGAAACCGGTGGAGCGGCCACGGGCTGGCAGGTCTCGCTCTCGATCTGGGAGAAGGGAGAGATCGCGACACAGATCGTCCACGAGGTCGAGACACCGCCATAGGAGGCGCGACTCTCGCTCCCACACAAGGTCCTCTGGTACCAGAGACTATTCTCCTACCTTGTCCGAGTCCCCGGACTCGAGGGTGTCCCCAATTGATGACCTGGTGGCGTTCCATGATGTGCTTTTACGGGGCGCTGCGAAGTTGGGCATATCCTTGACGGTGCCTACTCCTAAAACTTCAGTCATTTTTGAGACATTGCATCAAAAACACCTGTCTCGTCCTCTCCTGCCTCTGGTGCCGGGCCTGGAGGAACCGGCTATGGCCCTTTTTCTCACCCCTGCGGTGACGAAGGCGGCTCCATCGAGGCTGCTGAAGAAGTACCGGGCTCCCGACTCGGACCCGGCCCTTCTGAGGGCGGAACCCCCTCCAGACTCTGTAATTGTGACGGCGGCCCGCAAGCAACATGCCACCTCCCCGTCATCCACGGTTCCCCCGGATAAGGAGTCCAGATGGATGGATTCGGCAGGGAGGAAAGTGTGTGGAACATCGGCTACCTCTATGAAGGCTGCGAGTGCCACGGCGCTGTTGGGACGCTACGACCGCGCCCTCTGGGACTCCCTCCAGCAGTTTGCGGAGTTGTTGCCCCGTGAGAAGCGCGAGGACTTCCAGGAAGTGCTGAATGAAGGGATGCTGGTGGCTAACCAGATTATCAGCGCTGCAGCGGACTCTTCCTTGTTGGCAGCTCATGAGTTCTGCCATGGGGTTAATCAACGACGTCACGCCTGGCTCCGTCTTACGTCCCTGAAACCGGACGCACAGCAGAGGATGGCCAACCTACCATTCTCCGGCGAGACCCTCTTCGGGAAGCATGCGGACGATGAGATGGCCCGCATGAAGGCGGAGGCCGAAGCGCTCACGGCGGTGGGCCTGGAGAAGCCTAAAGACACGAAGAAGTCGTACCGCCCGTTCCAACGGCGGTTCGGTGGGCAAGGCAGAGGACGTGGCCAGGCTTCGGGACAGTCGCAACAACAACAACAGTTCCGTAAGCCATTCCAGAAGCGCCAGAAGGGCAGAGGAGGCCAGCAGTCGGCTCCGGCGCCCAAGGGCCAGGCTGGGTCTAGGCCCTAGGAACCTACTTCCCCCGGTTCTGTTACCCACTCCGGTAGGGGGAAGCATTCAATTTTTTCTGGCAGAGTGGAGAAAAATTACTCCGGACAAGTGGGTGCTGAATATTGTTTGCAATGGATACAGTCTTCGGTTCACCAGCCCTCCTCCAGCAATTCCACCGGTCAGCTCGCAGTTTCAGCTGCGCGAGCTTCAGGCGGAAGCGGATATCCTGTTAAGGAAAAGGGCGATAGAAGACGTACCTCTGTCTCAGAGAGGAAGAGGTCTATACTCCCGGTTCTTTGTGGTTCGCAAGAAGGACAAGAACGAGTTCAGGCCCATTCTGGACTTGCGACAGGCAAACAAATGGATTCGCAGGGAAAAGTTTTGCATGCTGTCGTTGCATCAGATGTATCCTCAGTTGCAACAGGGGGACTGGCTATGTGCTATAGACCTCCAGGATGCTTACTTCCATGTGCCCATTGCACACAAACACAGGAAGTTCCTGCGGTTCCAGGTCGGCGCCAATCATTATCAATACACAGTACTCCCATTCGGACTGAAGTCTGCGCGAGAACATTCTCGAAGTGCATGGCGGTGGTAGCAGCACACCTGAGGAAGAACAAGGTGTTCGCCTGCCCGTACCTGGACGATTGGTTGATCAAGGCATCCTCCTTCTCGGAAGCGCAAGCACACTTCCAGAAGACGTGCGTTCTCTTGAACAAGCTGGGGCTGCACATCAACATGGCCAAGTCTGTCCCGACTCCGGTCCAATGCATACAGTACTTGGGAGCCTCCATCAATACGCTGTCAGCAAGCGTGTCTCCTTCGGAAGAGCGACGATTATCTCTCCTTCGGAAGGCTCAGGCTCTTATGACAACTCCATCTACAACAGTGAGGACGGTGTCTTCTCTACTGGGATCGATGGCCTCTTGTATCTTCCGGACGCCACACGCACGGCTGCACATGAGACAGCTGCAGGAGTGCTTGGAGGACCAGTGGGATCAGAGGAAAGGATCTTGGGACGACAAGATTCGACTGTCGCTGCATGCTCTTCAGTCTCTGAAGTGGTGGTGTTCGGCGGAGAATCTCCTCAGAGGGGTTCCCTTTCACAAGGACATTCCCACGCAGACTGTCGTGACGGATGCTTCTCTCCTGGGATGGGGAGCACACCCCGGGACTCTACAGATTCAAGGAACGTGGTCACCAATGGAGGCCACGTATCACATCAATTTCCTGGACCTCAGAGCTGTTCACTTGGCACTGAAGGCCTTTCTTCTCTCCTTCCAGACCAACTCTCTGCTTGTACAGACGGACAATACCACCACGATGTATTACCTCAACAAGCAGGGGGGCTCGAGATCGCGCACTCTGTCACAGGAGGCGCAGGCGATCTGGCACTGGCTCCTAGCCAGAGGACTGACGATAACGGCTACCCATCTGCCAGGTGTGCAGAATGTTCAGGCAGACGCACTGAGCAGGCTGGTTCAGGAAAACCAAGAGTGGGTCATAAAGACGAAGTACTAGGAGAAGTCTTCGCAAGGTGGGGAACTCCAGACGTAGATTTGTTCGCCACCGCCGACAACAGCAAGTGCAGAGACTTCGCCTCCAGGTACTTCCAGCAAGGAACGCTGGGTAATGCGTTATGGATCGACTGGACGAACTGCTTTCTGTACGCCTTTCCTCCCATTCCCCTGATTCCGGCGGTGCTCATCAAGCTGGCCCGGTCCAGGGCTCGGATGATACTCATTGCCCCGGAGTGGCCCAGGCAGTGGTGGTTCACGGACCTGCTTCACCGGTCTCTCCTTCCTCACATTCGGTTGCCGTGCAAGCCGGACCTTCTCACGAAGTTCGGGGGACGGATGTTACACCCCAACCTCTCGTCTTTGAGTTTGGCGGCATGGCTCCTGAGATAGTGCAATATGGCCATCTGAATCTGCCCGAGAATTGCATGGACATACTGAAGGAGTCTAAGAGACCTTCCACTCGGACTTCATATGCTTACAAGTGGAAGAGGTTTTTGTATCTGGTGCCAGTCTAAGAACCATGACCCTACGACCTGTAAGGAAGATGTCATCCTTCCTTACCTTTTACATTTGGCGCAGTCTGGCCTTAATGTTCATTCCATTAAGGTTCATCTTGCTGCATTGACTGCCTACAGGAAATGCCCTTCACAGACTTCCTTTTTCCAGATCCCTGTGATCAAAGATTTTCTGGAAGGATTGAAGAAAGTATTCCCTCCTGTCAGGCTTCCTTCACCTTCATGGGAATTGAATGTGGTGCTGTCCAGATTGATGAAGGAGCCTTTTGAACCTATCCATAAGGCTTCGTTGCAGCACCTGTCCTGGAAGGCGGCGTTCCTCCTGGCCATTACATCGGCCCGCAGGGTGAGTGAAATTCAGGCATTGTGTTGTACTGAACCTTATACTGTGTTTCATGCTGCTAAGGTTGTTATGCGTACTAACCCTAAATTTCTTCCCAAGGTTATTTCTGATTTTCATGTCAACCAGACCATAACTTTGCCTACGTTTTTTCAGAACCCTTCATCCCCAGCGGAGAGGTCTCTCCATTCCCTGGATGTTAGGAGGGTGTTGAAATTTTATCTGGATAAAACCAAAGATATTCGTAGGTCTGACCAGTTGTTCATCAATTATGGATCGGTCAGGACGGATCTTGCGACCTCTAAGCAGTCCATCTCTAGGTGGATTGTGTCCTGCATACAATTATGTTCCCAAAAGGCTAATAAGACCTTAGGAGGTAAGCCTAAGGCTCATTCCACCAGGGGCAAAGCTGCCACGACGGCTCTGCTCTGTAACGTGCCGATTGCTGAAATCTGCAAGGCAGCCACTTGGAAGTCGGTTCATACCTTTGCTAAGCATTACTGCCTGGACACTGACACCAGGGCAGACGCTCAGGTTGGGCAGGCTTCGCTGCGGAATTTGTTAGCACAGTAGTGGCGTTATGTATTATTCTCCACCGCCGCTTTGGTGTGGGGATGGGCTTGCCATTCTATTCACTAGATTATGACTAAACACAGAGATCCCCTACTACAGAAGGAGTAGTTTCTGTCCTGTAACTCCAGTTCTGTAGTAGGGGTATCTCTGTTATAGTCATAAGCGCCTGCCCTCCTCCCCGGTGGAGATATTTCATCATGTAAGGAATGCGACAGGTCTGACGTGCTTCGCCTTCAAAAAGAACTGAAAGTAGAGGGACCTGCTATGCATTCTGGGATACTGGGAGAAGTTCTGGAAAGTTCTCTTAAAGGCACAGTATCCTATTTAAGCCACATAATGGCAGCCTATGGGGCTTGTCTGTCCCTACCTTCCTCTCTATCATTCCAGAGTCTTTTACTGGGGGAGGCAAGTTTCTCTATGGTAGAAACTGGCAGGCTATATTATGTGTGGTTTTTTTTGGTGGAATTTCTAGTTGAAGTACTGGACAGTGTCGCCTGTGGATGTAGGCTGCATTATTTGTCTTTAAATTCTCTCTTAAGTGTCTTTGCAGTTTCTGCATTATTTTGACAACTTAAGAGATTATTTTTGATTGCCGGGGTCCACGCACATGGGCGGGACTATTCACTAGATTATGACTATAACAGAGATACCCCTACTACAGAACTGGAGTTACAGGACAGAAACTACTCCTTATCTCGCAGGATTCTAAAAGCGAATGCAAGAGATGTAGCTTTGGACTCTACATTTGAAAAATGATTTTTATAGGTAACCCTATCATCAAATGTAATTCCCAAGTATTTGTAATTTTCCATGCACGCCTACCTTGTATACTTGACCCTATCATCATAAATTTTTTTTAAAATATACAATTGTAAGGCATATGCGAAAATATAGTTGTTGAAAGAACTTAGTAGCCGTGGTAGATCTATTGGGGTGTGGCTAAGCAATACTGTATCATTGGCGTACTGCAAGTATTTTATGTTTGCTCCAGAAAGATTTGGTGAAAGGGTATTAACATTCTATAAATTAAAAGGCGAATCCGCAATGAAAAGATTAAATAGACAAGGAGCTAGAACACAACCTTACTTCAAACCACAAAAGGTCTTAATACGGCGTGTAGTGCAGGTGCCATCTCCCATTTTCACATGGATCCAAGTATTTGAAAATAACAAAACAATCATATACAGTATTTTTTTTGTATACACCAAGCTGCCGGCTTCTTCCAAAGTATGTACAGGGACCAGAGTCAAAAGTGGCTTTCAGGTCCATGAAGCAAATATGTAACTTATTTTTTTTAGCTTCCTCCTCTAACAGCGTGAGGGATATTAGATTGATAATCATTGACTGGCCTCTTCTAAACCTGGTTTGAAAGATCGGAATTATCTTTAGATAGTCGGTCCACTCTTCCAAATCCTTAAGTAAACACGTTGCAAAGATTTTCCCCTCCACATCAGTTAGAGATATGAGGCGATAGTTAGCAGGATTGACAGGGGGACCACTCTTGTAGATGGGTTGGATAATACTCCCCTGCCAAGAGTCTGGGATTACTTTGAACATGACGGTTTCTTTAAACAATGGTGTGAATTTTTTTCCCACAGATTGGGTTTGCTCTTGAACACCGCATTAGGAATTCCATTTGGACCTGGAGCGTCATTTGATTTAATCCTACCTATCATTTTCATGGTCTCCTCCTCTTGTATAGGGATCAATAGAAGTTGGTATTCATCATGGGGTTTTTCCTCAGTGTAGATTTGTTAAGTGAACTTATAATATACAAGTCAGTGCAAAAATACAGACAACTTTAACATACATTAAGGCTTCCAATGCATGTTAACAACAAACAAGTTCTTCTATCCGAGTGGTCAATTTCGATATAGGATTACAAAAAATAGCTATTTTGTGTCCCTGGTGTAATTGGAAACCTTGGAAGAGAACTTCCAATTTTGATTCGGGGTTACCAGCCACCTGCAGAACATGCTGATAGAGTGGATTGCCAGATAGTTATAGAGCCATTGAACCATCCGTTGTCTTCATGCCTTATTTACAAAAATGAACAAAAAGGATTGCAAGTACTGTGCAATGGTTTAAGCGTTTGAAAAGGGGGTTGAACTCACTATCGCTCAGCCCAAGGACCACTCTTTCAGTCAAGGCTTTTTAGCAAAAATAATTGATTTATTTTATTGGATTTTTTCTTTTACTTTTAATTTTAAAGAGTAAATTTCGAGAACACAATTTTTTTGGAGTTCGTAGAAACAAAAATGTGAAGCTACAACTCACATCTGATACATTTATCAGTATAATCCAGGAGGATAACTAAAGGGTATTTAGACTAACGGTTGGACACAGAAGAAAAGGGCACGAATGCCAAAGAATAAATTCAAAAGGTAGTACATATAACATATGACACTCCTGGACAACAATTTGACGACAGACAAACAAATAAATAAGATGGGGCAAGAGGGAACCTTTCCTCTATCACAATATAATTTCTTACTATTGAGGGGCCCTATAAAAAATCCTGTTCTAAATACAACAGGTAGGCCTAATCCACTAAATGGAGGGATAGACTAGTACAAATCTCATTTAGGAGGACGACCATCCAACATTATTGTAATCCAAACATTTTTTGAAAAGGATTGGTCTCTAAAACAGAATGAATCGGAAACACTGGGGGGGTCGACGCGTTTCGAATCCCTGGGGTTTTGGGGATTCTCTTCAGGACCAAACAACAAAATCTGAAAAACATAAAATAAACAACGTACTGTCAGACATTCAAATGGACGACCTTCAACTTACATACGGCTTAGCAAGTTCCTGTTTCATACCTGAGTTATCTTGTGTTGTTACCCATGTCTTGGTGTCTGGAAAAAAAAAATATGCATGTCTAGCGATTTTATTTTAAATAACAGGGGAGGCTTAAAGTCGAATTATATAAACAGATGATGCCACTTACATGTTTGCGACGATCAACAGATTCAAAGTGGGTTCACTATCACAAATATTTTTCATCAAGGAGAGATACGTTGCTCTCTGTAAGAAACGGAACAGGGCATGAATGCTTTATGAACGACGTCGGAAATGCAAACGCGTCGCGTAAGTAAAAACTAACATATCATTTAAGCATGGCAGGGTGTCGTCAGGACGACTCGTGCTAATGCTATAGCTGAGTAGAAGATGGAATTGGCTGAACCGCAATTACATGCCGGTGTTCTTGGGTATTTGTGGAAGTCGGGAAAGTATTTCTAAAGGCGCCGCGTGACTTAATAAGTGAATGCCGGCTGGCGCTTGAAGTATTTTACAAGGAACAAGGTCACTCTCCGGTTTACCTTGGATCTTCGTAATATCCTCCTCAGTGCGGTGTCGCCATCAGTGCAGACGCCGTCGGGCTATCGTTTCCGGTTCAACGTATTTAAAGGAAGTTGTTGAGGTCCTTGTGTGCAGGTTATCCTGGGAATTGTAGTTTAAATGAGGTTGCACAAGACGGCGTGCCCGACTATTATGGAATTGTTCAGTTGTCCGAAGGTGCAACGAAGTGAGATACATTGTGCTTCAACATATATTGAACATTTTAAGGCAAATTTACTGTGAGGAGTCGTAATATTAGCGCAGAAGCTGCAGAAAAGTGTGTGTAACGTTTATCTGCATGTTTGCATGTCTAGGGTGGGACTCGGTGGACTAGTCAATCTGCCTGGCGGCGAAGTTTAGCTATTGGCTGCAATCGACGACTACGTAGGACGCGTCATCTTGGATGTTTACAAGGCATGACTAGAATGAGTGAAGGTAGTGCCTTTACAAGCCACTGGTTAGAATGATGCCACTGATATTGTTCTCAATAAAGCTCAATTGCCACATTTCTCTCATGCTGATGTGTGTTCATTGATCCCATTGGGTAAGCCTCACTCCTGATATTACCAAGATTAATCGTGGATGATGCATAAATACAACACGTTTCAGAGATGATATAATTCAGACATTTCATTTAAGCCCTGAATCGTAGTGTTAAATTTTAAGATAAGCATCACTTCTCTCTGTCTCAATTTGGCCTCCACGTCTCCACCTCTTGGATCTGGGTCAATTTTGGATATGATTGTCCATTTCAAATCATTATCCCCATGAGATTCATCAATCCAATGTTGGACTAGGGGAGCTGTTAACACTTTCTTTTTTTTATCCGGGATTTATGCTGCGACATTCTTTGCCTGGCCTCCTGATTGGTTTTACCAATGTACAGCTTATTACAGGGGCAGATTATCCCATACACTATATTTCGCGTTTTACAATTCGTGAATTGATCATGTTTCCATGAAACGCCTTTGTGTTGGAAGAGGTTGCCTTCAACAGTAGAGTTGCAACACAGGCATGTGCCGCATTTTCAATGTCCAGTGATAGGGGGAAGGTTTACATAGTCCCGTAGAGACATAGTCCTTGTTTTCGGAACAGCTGCTCGAACAATTTGGTTGGCAATGCTTTTGTCCTTCTTAAAGGCGAAGAGTGGTATGTCTTTAAACTGCTCATCGATTTCTTTTACTAAGTGCCAATTTTGTTGGATGATCTTTTTCAAAAAGTTGGATGAAGGACAGAAGGTTGAAACGCAAACTGTGCGATTTAGTTGTTTCTTCTCTCTCTTTTTAAGCAGTTCTTCCCGTGGTGTCCACCACGCACGCTTAATGGCTTGTTTCAATAGTTTAGCCGGGTACCCACGATCCAGTAGTCTTTCCTTCAACGTGTTAGCATGAATCATGTATTCGCCCTTGAAGGAACAATTCCTACGGATGCAGAGGAATTGCCCCACTGGTAAGTTCTGTTTTTAAATTTCTCGGATGGCTACTTGAATAGTCCAAGGCTTTGTTCCGATCAGATTTCTTCCTATATAGTGTGGTCACTAGTTGGCCATTGGAGCAGTATATTTCAACATCCAAAAATGAAAGACGTGTTTTCGATGACTCTAGACTGAATTGGATGTCTCTAGTTCTATTGTTGAGCCATTCATGGAATTGTAGGAGCTGTTCGTTGTTGCCAGACCATGTGAAAAAAACGTCATCTATAAAACGGACTCAACCTCCGATCCACTGTTGAAAAGGGTTGTTGTTATAAATGAATGTGTCTTCGTACTGGCTCATGTACAATATTGCCAGCTCTGGGGCAAATGGGCAGCCCATTGCGACTCCCTTGATTTGGAAGTAGAAGTCGTCTTTGAATTTGAAGTAGTTTTTTGTGAGAGCCATTTTAGCTAAATCCAGGATGAATTCAGTTGGGATTTTCGATGGCATTTCCCGTTTATTCAAGAAAATTTCTAAGACCTCTAGAGCTTGGTCTTGAGGGATTTGAGTGTACAATGAAACAATATCCATACTGACCAAAAGGTCGTGTTCTGAATTGAATGGAAGTTCTTGTAGTTTATTTAGAAAGTCCGTTGTGTCTTGGAGAAAAGACCTGACTGTGGTTTTAAAACCAAATCGATTAATTTAGAGACTGGTTACAAAAATGGCACAAACCCCTCCTTTATAACTTGTTTTATTTGGGCTATATAATGAGCCTTTCTGTTTTGTCGTGATGTGCAGAATAGGCCTAGTTCAAAATACCAAAAAACACCGCAGGGAGTGAAAGGGTCACATTTAAAGACCTGCCCTGGTTGCATCCCCTTATGTAAAACACAGAAAACCAGGGGGTCTCACAAGAAGCTATTTAATCCGCTTCAAAAGGCCAGATTCCTTGATTAAGTGAATCCAGGCACCAGGTCCTACATAGCCTCAAAATATATGAGTAACAAATAGTAGACAAACAACAAGGACATAAGTGATTGTCGGTGAGACTCAAAGTAGTCAATGGATTCCCATCAATCTGTCACGATGATCAATCTTCTCATTTGGTCCTCCATACGTTGGGATGGTATATCTCTTGATCATTGAGACTTTTATCCATACCCACTGTATCAGACTGAAAAATGGGTCAAGCCCACAATCACATTCCGACCATGAGAGATTTAGTCTGTGGGAATAGTGCAGTGCAAAAAACAGAAAAAGAAGTGGTGAGATAAAATACGGTGAAGAGTCCAGGAAAGGAAATATTTTATTTAAGTACTGGCTCTGCCCCTAATTAAAACCAAGAACAGTGCAACAAAGCAGTTTCGACCAAATAGCTGCCAACGGGCCAACATGTTTCAGCCAAACGGGAAACCATCCCTCGGCTTTCTTCAGGGCCTCTGCTATATAATTATTGCTACTGCAAAAAGTGATGAAACTAACTACAAAAAGGATACAAACAAACATATAGGTGTTACTGTTCCTCTATGTCAAGTGGTGTGTCTCACATCCAGCTTGACCGGGGACCGGACCTCACCTCACCTGGACCAAGCTCAGGGAATAGGAGGCCCCGCTCTGTCCCTCGTTGCCTCGGGCGGAACCTGAGGCTACAATGCCCCTCCCCCACCCCAGAGCGCGTCTCACAGCTTTTTGTGCTTTTTAAAAAAATTGGAATTATGCCTTCTCGCTCCCGCCTCCTCCCTGCCGTCATTGCTGCCTTCCTACGCTGCTGCCTCTGATTTGAATTATGCCTTCATCTTTGGGATTCGGGCTTGTTTTCCCATATCTCGCCCTTTTCTTGCTCCCTTTCCTTGCTTCCCCACTTGATGTCTTCCTCATAGCGGCAAGCTGTCTAGCTTCCCTTTCTTCGCTTCAACATATCACGAATTGCACCCAACATAGTTTTGATGCTACATAATTCAACTTTTACTTCTTATTCCTTGTGCGCCCTCTTGCGGCTTCTTCCAGTGTATCACACTCTTGTATCATTGCACTAAGAAATCAAATGCACATATGGAAAGCTTTCATTTAAGCTTGATGTACTTTTCATTAGTGAAAAGTACACACTGTGGAATGCATTCACTTCTTTATTTCATACATGCATTGTTTGCAAAAAGCAATCTGCTTTGTTATTTTTTTCTCTGCAAGATACATTGCTTTACTTTGCAGCAATGCAATGGTACCCCTGCACCCAAATTCAGCTTCTGCACCAAGCAGTTCCTATTCTCTTGTTGTCCAACTGCTGCTGAAATACTAACTCGATGCGCACGTCAGTTTTGTAAAGTCAGCAGATCAGGTTTAGAACTGAAAGTGATTCTGCGAACACTTGCTTTCTCAAAGCAGGTATGCCCTATTTAATGGGACGGGAGCTGTTGGCACCAGAAGAGTAGACAGCGCATTCTCCCCTGATGTCAAACATGGAGGAAGATAAGACGTAGAGACGAGGGGAAAATCTGCCCACGGTCCGTCTGGGTAGATGACGGCAGGAGTCCATAACCCATCTCCTCTTTAGCTATTTGGTAGTTCCACCGGGCATCAGCACATAGGTGAGTCGCTGGTCTTTCTCCCACTGTTTCTCGCTGCTAACATTCACTGGCTGTGGGGTAGGATGTGTTCCTGTACCGTTTACGTTCCCAGCAAGTAACTGTGCGTATATCAACTGTGCGGCCCTGGATCGCCAACGTTCAGGTTCTCTTGCCCTCTGAACACTGCTGCGAAGTTGTTCCCTTCTTGCCTTAGGATCAAAGACCTCCCTCCTGGAGCACGGTAAAGATGAGGAAGACAGGGCATTCACCAGATTCTGTTGCGACATTGCTCAACTTTTTACCTGTGCTTCCTTGTCGCAGTTATCTGTGTCTGTAGGGGCATAAGCACTATCCGTTGCATCCAGGGGGCTCAAACTCCAAGCAAGCTGGTCACCGTGGGTCTGAGGGGACTACAGAGGTGTATTATTGTTTTTTTTTTTTTTACTTTCTTTATTGCAATTTTCTTAGCATACTTTGCACATGGAAACAGGTACATCACATAGACCACCCCATACAATAAGTAATACATTCCCCCGTCCGGGGTTACCAAACCATTACGGGTGGTATCTGAGGCACCCATCAAACCAATCAATCAGTGAAAGCATCATTCTCATGAATCGCGTTCAGTGTAGTATTATTGTTTCAGCGTAGGGCCTCTGCTGGATGCAGACTGTTCTTGAGAGGATGCTCCTGGGAGAAGGGTGCCACACCGCGGGGGAGGGAAGGGGGGGGGGGCAGCCTCTGTTCAGTTGGTGCAGGGAGTCCCCAAGCCGTTCGCGCCCTCTTTCATTTTGCTGTCGACTCAAGTGTTGGGCACCATTTTAGGGTCAGGCGCGGGGTCTTTGAGAGTTGAGAGTCCCTTGGAGGCCACAAGTATCACCGCCCCTGTGAAAGTGCGCGTAGTGGATGCCCTGATGATCCTCAGTTGAGGTGTGCAGCTCCCAGTAATTAGTGGTGCTGCCTGTGCGCATTCCCCCACCGTTGCTCGCGGGACTCACAGAGAATCGACTGTGGTCATTAGCAGCAATTGCACTCTTGCTGTCCTCACCGCGGGGGAGATTGGACACCCGCTGCAACGCAGACAGGATTGCGGGGGACGGGGACAGTCCCCCCACGATGCTGCACTCTCCGCCGGTTCCCGCTGCTAGTATCTGCTTGTGGCTGCCACTTTGTCCCTCTAGGCTCTGCCACCTGGCAGCCGCCTGCAGCCCTCTACATTTCCTGCCCGCACCTCCACTGGCCTCGCAACGTTCTGCACGGAGGTCAGGCACCCTTCACAGGCCACAGAAACGTCAGCAAGCTCAGCTTTTCCCGGTCGCCTCAATTGTCCTCAGCGCGGAGGTCAGGCAACTCCATTACAGCGTCAGGCAAGCAGCTCGCCCCACTAATTCTTCAAGCTCACTTCCCCCTTCGGTACCCTGCAGCTGCCCTTCGTTTTCAGTGCCGCTGGGACTGCATACCTTTCAGCAAGTTTTGGAGTCGCTTGGACGCTGGTTCCGCCAGGATTAATGCAGGATTAATTGCTTAGGGGCAAGAACTCCGCTTTAGCACGTCCACCCGGCTCACATGGTCCCATGGTCCCTCTCTTTCTCTCCCCTTCATTCACTCTCTCCCCTTCATTCACTCTCTCCCCTTCTTTCTTTCTCTCTCTCGCTCCCCTTTATTTTCTCTCCTCTCGGTCTCTCTTCTCTCACTCACTCTCCCACTTGAACTCCATCTGCCATTTATTTATTTATTTTCTTATAACGCGCCTGAATCAGCCCCGAAGGGGTATCTCCGCGCGTAGCTTCTGTAAGGGTTAAGAAACATACTAGGGCATGACAGTGTAGGAGAGCAGGAGGGAATTAATCTAGGGTGAAAAGGTATGTTTTTAATTTTTTTCTAAAAGAGAGGAGATTAGGGATTTGTCTCAGCTGTGGAGGCAGGGAGTTCCATAGCAAGGGGCCTTTGAGTGAGGGGGCCCGGCCTCCCAGTCTTGCTCTGGTCACTCTGGGCACCTGCATCAACATGGTGTTGCTGGAGCGCAGGGCACGTCCAGGAGAGTAAGGGACAAAAATGTCTCTTAAGTATTTGGGACCGGACCCATAAATACACTTATGCATTATACAGCATAGTTTAAAGTTGACGCATTGTCTCACCGGGAGCCAGTGAAGGTGAG
Source organism: Lissotriton vulgaris (assembly GCF_964263255.1). Classification (NCBI taxonomy): domain Eukaryota; kingdom Metazoa; phylum Chordata; class Amphibia; order Caudata; family Salamandridae; genus Lissotriton; species Lissotriton vulgaris. Next base: position 441,463,109 of record NC_141693.1, read on the forward strand.
AGAGGAGTGGGCGTGATGGGGTCCGGGGGGGGCATTCAAGATGAGTCTTGCTGCAGTGTTCTGCACCACTTGCAATCTGCACAGTTGTTCTTGATTGGCAGAGATGAGTAGACCATTACAATAGTCTACCCGTCCGATGACCAGTGCTTGTACCAGCGTCTTCCTATGGATGTCGGTTAGGAAGGGGAAAATACGTCGTAGAAGTCCAATTACTCGGAAACAGGTTCCCGTAACTTGATTAACATGGTCTTTTAGTATCAATGCTTGGTCTAGGCGCACTCCCAAATTTTTGATGGTCTGTTTTGGCACGGGGACAGGTCCTAGCTCAAGTGGCCACCAGTCCGGGGACCAAAGCAGGGTGGCCCCTCCAAACAACATGACTTCAGTTTTAGTCACATTGCAATGGAGGAAGTTCTGGGCCATCCAACCTGCCACAGCTCTCATACCATTTTGAAAGGATTGCATGACTGCAGGTGTGATGGTTTGGAAGGGAAACAACATTCCTTGTTCCATTCTTTTGCTCTTGTATTCGCTCCTCCACTTTCCTCCTCTTTGGCATGCAGGTTGTAAAAAGCATTGGCATAGTCAATAGGTCTCCCCTTTGGGACCTTATAAGCGTTTTGCCATGCAACAGTTAATGTTGTTGCAGTAAGGATATTGTGCTGCATAACTAAATACCTATAAGGTCCCAAAGGCAAGACCTATTGGCTATGCCAATGCTTGTTTAAAGCATGAACCTGCGCTACATTCACTGCACTTGTAAAAATATCTTAGTTCTGTGTGCAAGTTTAATCTTCATTTCATGTTTCTCACATTTTGGCAAAGGGGAGTCAACTAAATCCAGTGCATTACTATCTAATTGCACCATTATCCTCAGCTCAGTAAAAACCTAAGCTACGCTATAAGTATAATTTAATTCCTGGATTCATTTTCTCCTAGATTCATTTTCTCCTACAAGACTGAATTCATGGTCTGCTATTTTCTATTTAGAATGCCAACACCCTTTTTTTAGCTGTCTGCTGCCGATGTCCTATGTTGGACAACACCGACACTTACAGTGATCTTTGGGCCAACATATTTCTTACCACTGATTAGCTTTCATGTCAATCTAATTTACTTGCGTATTAACTAATGTCTTTCTTTTCTCTGTTTGTTTGTCCCTCCCCTAGGGCATAGTTTTTTTTATTAGATTGATTTGTAGCCTTCTACTACTACCATGTTGCTCACTTCTCCCATTTTTGTCAGTTGCTTTCCTCACACCTTCTTATGAGCCATTCCTCCCTTCACCTCAAGCTCGTCTGTTGCTACCATTCTAAACATATATATATATATATATATATATATATATATATATATATATATATACACAAGGCTTCGGGTGAGCCGAAACGTTATGGCGACTTGCACGCAAATTAAGAAATAAACTGCACTGAAATTCCAGGTCCGTGTCTGTGCTGCTTGGGAGGGCGCTTGGAGTGAGCGAGCCTTGAGGCGGAAACGGAACGTGTTAATATATAAATATATATATATCATGTATGTTTTTTGCTGGTGCTACACTGCATTACTGAAAGTATCTTTTCCCTTTTTGCCGATGCTGAACAGCATTGATAAAAAGTATTGGCAAAGCCATTAAGTCTGCATTGACAGTCAAGAGAGGAAATCTGTTGTTTTTCTCATTGCATGTTTACACTGCTGTTTTTGTGCATGAAGGTATGCCATATCTATATTCACACTTATCTGCAACACAACATGCTATGAGCAGCTACCAGTTTGTCATATCTTGTTTGGAGCACATTGCTGAACTTCTCACAGCTCACCTTACTCCTTCATATATGACAAACTCATTCTGCACCATTGCAGCAGTTCGCTTTGAAAGGGATTTAGAAATGTGATTCCCAGGTATGAAGCACTATACAAACTATACAATAAAATGCAATGCCAGCCTTCTTCCAGGTGAGATGTTTTCTTCAGGTGCTTCCATTAGCAGTGGCCTGAACTTAATATATCTGTCAAATTTCATCAGTAAAAAGCTTACAGGCTATATTAACGTGGTTTCTTCTTTCTGTTTCTCTCCTAAAAATCTAGCTTATGTTTCACTGGACATAAATTATTGGTGTTTCTTATTCCAGTTTGAATTCTGACATTTCCGTAATGTTGCAGTTGCAGATTTGTTTATCAAATCCATTACTACCTGCTTGTCGGTTTTAGTTTAATAAAATATAGTTATTTGACCAGAATCATCATGTTTAGGATAGAAACAGACTGGCAGTTGTTGTGGGCTGCTGCCTTGGATTTGTGTTATTCTGTTACTTTGCTTCTTTCTTTGCATCGTAGAGGCTGTGATCTTCAACCTACAGATATACATTATTTATAGAATTTCTGAGCATCTCAGTCATGATTCTTTTCAATTGTTTAAACTGAATCAGGCTTATGTTCACACCTTCAGATTTGCTTTTTACTATGAACTCCGTGGCTAATTCAGTAGCCTTAGGATGGTATTGTACATTTCCCTGTACCATTCAAAGCTCCGTTTACGTTTAAGCCACAGCAGTGAAACTGGTTTGGCATCTCAGAATATTCTTTCCAGCTGAACTGAGTTGATCTCTCCATTTTGTTAGGTTGAGCCTAGCAGCATGCATGCTGAGACATGCTGTATCTCCTCTAGGGGCATTGATTCCGCCCCTCGCCTTACATTGATTCCTTACAGTGGCTTTCAAAATCCGGTTGTTTTGTGTGGCATATGGATCACATTAGTCCCTCCCTTCATGGTTTTGTTCACACTCATGACAGCTGACCGTCTTGCATGTCTAATCTCTCCAAGGGGGGCAACAGGGAAGGTTGGGGTCCTGTCTCTGACTGGCTTGGACCACTACAAACTGCCAAACAAAAAGATAGCCAATCAGGTTTTACTTGTTTCAAATTTGATCACACTCAGCCTGCAAGTACTGAGGGGTCAGAGTTTTTTTAATGTTTTTTCTCTTCTAGAATTTTTATATTTTCTTTTTGTATGTCATTGAAAGAAGACAGTTTATCAAACAATAAAGAATGCATTCAGAAAACAATGTGCGCAATATATACACGTGTTCAATATGTACATCATCAATACTGAGTTTCAAACAAACCAAAAATACATAACAGAAAGGTAAGTGAATTACATTAATACAATGCCTAACAACAATTTTGAAAGTAGGCACCAGTCCTTCAGATTATAAAACAGAAGATGGGCGGACAACAAAGTTCGTAAATACTGCCTGCCAAACTTACTGAGCCAGTGATTGGATATTTATATGGTTGCACTGCTAGGGACAGAAAGTGTGGTATTGTTTGTATCCCTAGTTGCACCCTTCCTCTTTATCTCTGGCTCGAGGTCAACGCGTTTCGAACCACAAGACGATTCAGGGTTCTCCTCAGGACACGGACTGGATGGAGCCGTAGCTGTAAGCCATCATAATGGAATCTTGTGTAAGTATTGGTAGCAATCACATTACGGTGTACTACAAGACTTTATAACCGGTATGTATAGATACCTGGATGTAGTGTTCATGGTCTCAGTGAATGGGGGCAGCAGCCTCACTGAGCACACATTATCTGCGGAGAAACAGGTATATCAGTGAGTGATAACCTGTACCTGCAACGGACTAGTAATCTCACAAGTGGCCGGGGCTAGAAAGGAGATCATCCTACCTGACTTTGTGTGACAGTCATGGCGTTTGTTTGGAAAGAGAGACCTCCCATGGAACGTGGTATCTGCAGAGGGACATATGCAAACGTGTGTAAGTATTTTAATCTGCATCTGCTGCTGTCCAATTCGCACAGGACGGCGAAACCTCCTACCTGTTCTTCAGGCGGATGGCCGCAAAACAAATTGTTGTGGCCGTGCGGTCCAGCGGTTCAGGTTCAGTTGGATTCGATTTTAACTGTATGAGAGAATACAGAGAGGAGCATTCAGAGTGAGCGCGATGAAGCGCAAGCGGGAGCGTTTAGATATCGGAGCCGTGAGGCGAGAGCAGCCCACAGAGTGGCGTACTGTGAAGCATGTACTTACTCGTGCGGCGAGCTTTCTTCTCCTCATTCGATCATCCGGCAAGTGGCGTGGAGGCGCCGCAGGCCAGTTTGGATGATATAAAGTAGCCATATTAGTTGGGCATGACTACACGCTGAGGATGCTGGTGGTCATAGTTTAATGTCATGGATGGCGCTGCGAGCTTGTTCTTGTGATAGGGAAAGACCGTAGTTACTGAGCGTGTCTGGACACTAGGAAAACTAGTATTAAAAATGTTATCTGCGCTCATATGGGACGCGAGTAATGTTGGCCCGGTTTCTGCTGGGGGACGTATGTATGGCGCCGCAAGCCTGTTCTTATGATTGGGGAAAGACCATAGTTACTGGGCGTGTTTATAGTGTTATCTACGCTCATAAGGGAAGCGAGTACTGTTAGCCCAGTTGCTGCTGGGGGACATATTGGCAGTGGTTGTTGGCCCGAGTGCCGCTGGTGAGACGTGTGTGTTTAAGAGGGATAAAGGAGGGCTGCCCTGCACGGCTGGCACGGAATAGCAGAAAACAGTCACAGACATTCTGAGCGAAAGTGGCTCACATTAAAAAACGAGGACTCTTGCGTTATAAATTGCTTGCTTCAGAAAGTTGATTGAGTCCTGATGTGGTTGTGTCAAATTTCAAAATTAGGTATGCTTCTTTTTGGGAAAGGCGTATTTCAGGATCTCCACTGCCGCCTTTGATAACTGACAGCACCGTCTATCTCAGGTCGTGGGCATGGTGATTGTTCTGTAAAAAATGAGACACTAGTGGCGCTATCAGGACTTTATTATTAATTCGGGAGCGATGTTGTATGATCCTTTGTCGCACCTCCTGTGTAGTCTTCCCAATGTACACTTTGTCACAAGGACATTTAATGGCATATACTGCATTTTTGGTTTTACAATTGGTGTGCGCCTCGTGTCGCCAAAATTTAGTTCCATCAGTGAACAGTGACCCTTCCATCGTGAGATTGCAAACTGAACAGGTACCGCATTTGCGGTGTCCCTTCACTGGATTCATGCCAAAGAGGGTGCTCTGGGTATCTTTTTTTCTTTTGGGGACTTGTAGATGTAATCAGCTGTTCTATGCTCCGGTTGTTTTTGAGGGCGAAGAGTGGTGAACCAATGTCAGGCATGATTTCTTCCACCAAGTGCCAGTTTTTACGTATGATTTTCTGCAAAGGGTGGGTATGGGGTCCAAACGTGGACACACATACCATCCGCTGCGTAGGTGATCGTTGCCTCTTTTCTAATAGATGTTCCCTTGGGGTTCATCTGGCCCTTTTCATGGAGTGCTTGAGCATTTTACGAGGGTATCCTCTTTCCTGTAGTTTTTTGACCAGGGCTTCGCCGTGGGCGTCGAAATCTTGGACTCTGGAACAATTCCGCCTTACCCTCAGGAATTGCCCGTATGGGAGATTATTTTTGAGACTCCTGGGATGATAGCTACTAAAATCTAGAGCATTGTTTTTGTCCGTCTTTTTCTGGAAAAGAGTGCATGCAAGTCCATCTGAAGTTATCTTGACTTCCACATCCAAAAACGGTAAGGCTTTTGCATCATAGCAGAGACTGAACTTGATGTCCGGGCTTCGGTTGTTAAGCCACATATGGAATTCCTCCAGCCGCTGTGGTGTACCACTCCAGATACACCACACGTCGTCTATGTATCGTAGCCACTGATGGATGTGGTCTTGATATGGATTATTGTTATATACATATCTTTCTTCATATTGGCCAATGTACAGGATCGCCATTTCAGGGGCAAAAGGGCAGCCCATCGCTGAACCCTTGACTTGTAGGAACATTTCTTCCTCAAAGGTAAAGAAATTTCTTTTGAGCGCTAGAGAAGCGAAGGAGACGATGAGGTCTGTAGGCACTCGGTGTGGGCGAGCCCTTTTTTCCCAGCAGATTTCAATGACGTCAAGTCCATCCTGTTGTGGAATCTGAGTGTACAGAGATGACACATCCATCGTGACCATCAACTGTGTATTGGAATCAAATTTGAGCCCCTTGACTTTGTTGATAAAGTCCATAGTGTCCCTGAGATAAGATGGTACCTGGACTACAAGTGGCTTGAGGAACACATGGACGAACTGGGAAATGGGTTCAAGGACCGAATCGCACCCGGACACGATGGGCCGTCCGGGAGGTCTTGTAGCATCTTTGTGCACTTTCTGTAGGAAGTATAGGTGGGGCACACGGGGATACCTTTTGACGAGGTATTCGGCTTCTTTGGGGCCAAGTATCCCTTTTTCCTGTGCATCATTTACCAGTAGGGAGATTTCTTGTGTTATCTGGATGGTAGGGTCTTGAGTGATTCGGCGATACCATTCCTGGTTATACACGGGACTCCTGCCTTCAGCTCTGTATAGTTCCTTGGACCATAGGACAACAGCGCCCCCCTTATCTGCCGGTCTTTTATAATGGCATCTTGCTGGTTCTTTAATTCACGGATGGCTTCCCTCTGATCTTTTGTAAGATTAGTAGGAACAAAAGTCCGTTGGTTTTCCAGACGATTGAGTAACGACATGACTGCCCGCTCAAAAGTGATAATGTTTTTATAAGTGATAATGTCCCTCTGTAGATACCACGTTCCATGCGAGGTCTCTCTTTCCAAACAAACGCAATGACTGTCACACAAAGTCAGGTAGGATGATCTCCTTTCTAGCCCCGGCCACTTGTGAGATTACTAGTCTGTTGCAGGTACAGGTTATCACTCACTGATATACCTGTTTCTCCGCAGATAATGTGTGCTCAGTGAGGCTGCTGCCCCCATTCACCGAGACCATGAACACTACATCCAGGTATCTATACATACCGGTTATAGAGTCTTATAGTAAACCGTAATGTGATTGCTACCAATACTTACACCAGATTCCATTATGATTGCTTACAGCTACGGCTCCATCCAGTCCGTGTCCTGAGGAGAACCCTGAATCGTCTTGTGGTTCGAAACGCGTTGACCCCGAGCCAGGGATAAAGAGGAAGGATGCAACTAGGGATAAAAAACAATACCACACTTTCTGTCCCTAGCAGTGCAACCTTATAAATATCCAATCACTGGCTCAGTAAGATTGGCAGACAGTATTTACGAACTTTGTTGTCCGGCCGTCTTCTGTTTTATAATCTGAAGGACTGGTGCCTACTTTGAAATGTTCCTACAAGTCAAGGGTTCAGCGATGGGCTGCCCTTTTGCCCCTGAAATGGCGATCTTGTACATGGGCCAATATGAAGAAAGATAAGTATATAACAACAATCCATATCAAGAACACATCCATATTTTTGGGGGATAGTTTTTCTCTTCATGCACATAGGAAGGGAAATCGGAGCGGTACAAAGAAAATGGAGGTGCCAACATGCAGCCCTGCTTCATACCCTGTGGTGTGGGGATAGAATTGGAAAGACCTTGAACTCCACCCCAACAGACTTTTACACCTAGTAGAAGAATGCAAGGACAGCCACAGGTGCAATAAACTACTTGTTATCCCTAGCGCAGATAATTTGTGCCATAAAGTCTGTCTTTCCACAAAATCAAATGCAGTTGAAAAGTCAATAAAATCTGTATATAAATATGACTTATTTCTTGTCAATCAATCAATCAATCATAGACATTTAAAGAGCGATCTACTTACCCGGAGGGTCTCAAGGCAGACATCTAATAAAAGTTGTAGAACTGCTATGTTGTCAATAACCGACCGCTTTGCTCTAGAACCAGACTGTTTGAGGGGAATGATGTTTGCTTCCTGTTCCCATTTACGCATGCAATGAGATCTGCCTATAATTCACTGGAACAGCTTACTTCCTTTCTTATGCATAGTGACGATAGCAGTCCCCCTCCAGGATTTTGTCAAGTGGCCAGTTGAATAGCAAAATGTAAAGAAAGAAAGACAATTGGCCCACAAATCTGATTTGTTTTTCAACGTCAAAATAGGAAATCCATCTGGGCCCATTGCCGCCAATGCTCTTGCTTTCATAATCTTACTATTTGATTATAAGAGGGTGTCTGAACAACTTATAAGCTTTGTGGAAGAACTTCAAAAGCGCTTGTGGCCTTATTTTATTTGTACAGCACCGTAACGTAATCCTAGCAGGTTGTAAATGGAATCTCATTTGATGTCAAATCCCTTTTTATGCTGGATGTTTTGCAGTTATGCTCCAGAAATCCTGTGCATTATTCTGTGAAGCAGCTTGGTGCAGGGAGATCCAGAGCGGATCAGTTTGCTTGACTGAACTGATCTTCTGTGCTGTTTCATTGTTTCCTTTTCTCTTTCAAGTACTTTATTACCTTTTATTTCTTCTTGTGTTAATCTCCGCCATCCCAGAACAGGTGCGCTGTGACCCGTCCTTCACACTTTTAGGAGATTATTTTAACATAGTGTGATCACTTTATGGCGTTCCTACCACTGAGAAATATGCTACTAAGTGAAATATTGCAAAGGAGGTTCTAGCATGATCAAAAATGGTGGAGCAAAGAAAGCCATATCGAGTCCCCTTTGCCAGAACGTCAGATTCTTTCCGGTTGTTCAAATATGGGATACCCAAGAGGCTTAACTCTTCCAGAAGGAGAACACTCCTTCTGTCACTGATACTTTGATTAGGAAATGTAGACTGCAATGTTCCTCAACTCTCCTCTAGTTCAGTATGTTGATTGACCTCCAGCAAACAGTTTAAGATTTTTACATTAAAAGCGCCTGTAATTAGGATCTCATGGATTTTTTTCTTTGTTTTTTTTCTTTCCTTTATTTCCTTTACAATTTTCCTTCAAAATGCCATAATTGTAGCTTCCCAGGGACACACAAATATTAAGGGCCTTATTTCTGCAGTTGCGGAACGGACCGACTAACCTCCGGTCGGCGGTCCTGACACCGCTATCATGTTGCGACCGCACATTTCCCGATGGGAGCGTGTGTGGCAGTTGGGAACCAGTTGCAGCACAAGCTCCCCTAGAGTAATGGTTGTTTCTCTAAATCCCTGCAGGGACTTACAGGGGGCGTACCATAGGTGCCCCCCGGCTCACAACTGGAGAGCCTGGGGAGAAGGGGGCCCTGCTAGGGGCCCCATAAGTCGCTCTCCAACAGCCTTTCCATGCCAGAAAGATCGACATGGAAAGGCTGTCGGAAACTGAAATCATAATCACGACTGGGAAAACGCCCTCGGTAAGGGATTATGTGGAGATTTCTCAGTGGCCGACGGGCTCCCTGAGCCCGTCATATGCCATTCGGATTGACAAGCTGGTTTACACTTCGACTGCCGACATTGTAGTTCAGCTGTCGGACTGTAAACCTACCATGCCAGTCAGTAAGCCTCCGACGATCGGTCGGAGGCTTACAAACCAACATCGTAATAGACCCCTTAATATTTAGAGATTTTCCATGGGGAAATAGCATGAGTGGCATTAAAATCTTTAAAACTTGAAGGTACTTACTTTCTGTGGGTATTGTTTGAAATTTTCAATGAAACTTTGTCGAAAGTAAGATATCTAGGCTTCCTTAGCATGATCACTTTTTGTTGCCACTGCTGGACAATTAAAGACGTAATAAGAGTAAACTGTTAAAGCATTTCCTCACCAGGTTTCTTGAAGACAGATTAAGGGGAAATTCTGAGAAATAAGCAAGTTTATTTTACTTTAATCTATTCCTGCTATATTCCATGAAAGTTTTAGAGCATGATTTCTGCTAAACAAAGCGTGAATTTGAAGGGACTGTTTTATTACCAGTCATGTTCCATTAGAAGCTGCCCTAATTGCTGCTGTTCTAGAGCTTTTTATCTGTTTTCCTGAAGGATTTTTTCCGCATTCACAGATCGAGCTAGAGAATACAGGTCTGTCTGGAGGGCTGTAGAACTTAAGTAGGGTGCATGTTCTCAGGAGACTTGCATATCACTTTAACTGGCCTTTCTTCTTCCTAGCTCTGTGTGGGTGACATAAGATAAGTGTCATATCCAATTTCCCTAAAGAAATCCGCATTTGACAACCTGTTTCAGTTGCCAAATGTAACCAGAATTCTACTCTTGCCCGGTTCAAGTTGTTATTATCTGGGAATTAAATCCTTTCTATGTCCACCGAATAAATAGTTTTTATTGGCGTGCATAAGGGCAGCAACTTCAAGATACTTTCTCGATTTTAGTAGAGCTTCATCACCTGTAAAGAGGTGAGGTCTATTACATTTGTCGACCAACGAGGAGCTGCAATTTTCTTATTCTTTGACTGGGTAATTTCTTATTTTATAATATTTCTTAAATTCCATACGTTTTGGACATCCGAAAATGTGGACTTGTTCGAATGAAAATTAATTGTGAGGGGTCTAAGGAGATTTCTTCTTTTCGACTTGATTGGTTTGTAGTTCACCTTTTGTAGCTTCACAGTGACTTCCGTTGATCAAAATTATTCCTCCTTTTGCCAAGTTGTTGGGGAACCTATTACTGGAATACTCAGATTATGTGTTTCAATCTTTAATGTATCTTGTGTATTCAGAGCCACTTGTGCTTTATTTACAAATTAAATATTCCCTTGCTTTAAGTCAGATGTCATAGATAGATCTAGTTCAGCCTGGTAATCTCTGGAGGAGACAACTCCATCACCAGAGAAGTGCATCATAGAAGGTTATTAAAGCTTAGTTTTCATCTGCCTTTTTTAATTCTTCTTTTACTTTTGGATCTTTTAATGTATCTCTTCTTCTTTGCTTGTTCCTTAATGCTGTTATTTAAAAGAGCCAAAATGTTGCTCTTAGATTTCAGTTTCACCTAGCCATCAGCTGTAGCTAAGGTTGACTTAGTTTGCATAATTCCTTTGTTCATAAATATGGGAAAAAGTGCCAAAGAGCCTTGCGTTTTTTGCACTGGGAGCGACCATGTGTTAGTTTCGAATTATCCGAAACATCCATTTTGAATGGATGGAAAAAGGTTCCGAAGCTCGTACACTACTCCATGTAACAATCTTACCTTCTTCCTTAATGTTTTCTGCAAGCAGCTGAACCCATCTGTGTTGCTGATTCCTTTGCCCCTGTTTATTCCAAATATTCTACACAGACTCTGAGAGGGATGTTTTTCATTGAGACCCTCTGGTGAAAATCAAATCCTTTGAACGTGCTTGTTCCTGGTGCCACTGTGGCACTGTAGGCTACGTGTCTGAAACATGTGCTATCCTCCTGCTTAAATGTAGAGTCCATATGGTCTTTATCATTGTGTGCTTCCAGACCACCTTGCTCTGAGAGTAGGCACCTTGTGTCACCCCGGATACCCTGACAAAAGGACTGCTTCTCTGAAGTCGGAAATTCAGTTGAGAAAAGGGGGACTGGGCTGCTTAGATCAACTAGCAGCATGGTATGCCATAGTCTCGTAAACTCAAAACCAAAGTATCAGAAAATATTAAGGAAAAAGAACTGAGCCAAACATTTCCCTCATCATTCCACTTCTGATGGGCAAAAGTAACTTTAAGGGACCTGATCACTTCATTACCAGCGATCACTCTAATTTGATAACTATGATTGATTGACAATATTTCTGCTTCTGAACGGCACATATTCTGCAGAATTTAATCGTATCAGAAGGTGGTCTTAATCAAAATGATGAGCTTCAGATCTGTTCATGGAACATTGTGGGCATGGACAGGCAATTGAAACTCAGTGAAAGGTGGCCTTCTTGATTTCTTATAGGATTACCTTGTGATTTGTCTTCAAGAGTTGTGGAAATATTCGACTTTTTGTTCGGGTCCCCTTTTGCTGTGTCATTGTTGGCTGCGGGAACTGCTAATTGAGAAGCTGAAAACCAAACGATACGGGTAATGGATGGATCACGGGGATAATAACCCTGGCAATGTGGTTGGGAGGGCTGGATAAGCTGTTGTGTGCTTTGTGCTTGACTGATATTGCCCTGCTTTAGATTCTCTTTTTGTGATGCATGGTGATTGAATATAGATAGTGTAATTGTTCTATTGTATTGGGCTGGTTTATAACAAAATGCGTATTACTAGTTTATGAAAAAAAGTCTACCAAGGCAAATTGTGCAGTTCTATAAAATGTTACAAATGAGATACTTCCGAAGCCCAGTGAAAAAATATGGTTTACCCCTACCCTGCTGACACCCCCACATGGCTCTGACTCGAGTTGACATTGTTGACAAAGGTACCCGATCTTGGATGGTAGGCTCAAAATTAAACAAAACGTTATCGGGTACTCAAACTCATCAGGAGAATCTTTCTAAAAATGTTTAGATTTTTTTTTTTACTTGGTGGATAATTTTGGTGAATGCTCTTTAAACATGCTTCATTGGAGACTTAACTCGCGCTGATTTTCCTGTTTGTTGCTCCTGAAAGTAAAGATTTTAATAAACAGATGGAGGCAAGTATTATCTGTCTATCTACCTTATGATCTGTTTTTCTGTTCGGTTTACCATTGAACATGAACAAAGCTAATCATTTGGAAAATGTTCACATTCTGTCTGTTAAAGGTTGTATTTTGAGTTTCTTTATGCTTTAATAAGAAGATAGTGACACCACACATCAGAGAAAGAAGCTAGCTGGCAGCCACTGGTTCAACTTGTTGATTCGCTACCTATTATGGTTGTTCCCCCCACAGTCACTAATGGCAGATGTAGTTATTTTGAGTTTTGTCCTAATCTGAAGATAAATTAAAGCACGTTGGTTCTTAATACTAGCCGTCCTTCTGTTTATAAAAGTATATTTTCCGGCTTAATAGTTAGGAAACCGTCCATTGATTAAAATCTCCTGAAAATGCTTTAATGTGCATTTTCCTTTGGTACAGTGACTTGAGACAGCACTGCATAAGCCTGAAATATAATCAGTATAATGTAGGTGAAAATGTTTACAAAAATACAGGTAAGCAGATTTCTTGGGTTTCAGGCCATGTTTAAAGTTGTAACATCTCTCCCTATGTGTTCTTTTATTTAGACGCCTACATATATCATTTATCTTTGTTTTTCTTTTTAGGGCACATGTCATAAACGAAGTTTCTTTGTTGTGTGTAATTTTACAGAACACAACAAGAGTTCAAAATGAATCAGGTGAGTCACAGGGACTTTCCAAAGGTATGTTTATCAGAAGGCCATAACACGTACCCAATAATGCTATACAACCCTCACTTCACCACGCTAGTTGCATCTAAGAATTGTGTTCGCTTACCGATACAGGGGGCCATATTCACACAGCGAATTGTGAAGGAGTCAAAAATCTGGTTCAAGATCACACCTACCTTTAAGAAATACTTCTGACTTTTTTAGAACTTCACAAAACCCAAAGAGCATTCCAAAAAACTATGACAGTTGTGATGATCGTGTGAGTTGATCACAGATCTAAAACTTCTTTCTTCAACACCTCTTCTTTAATTGTGTTGCCGTACAGCATGGCTATAGGCAAAGACAATAGCGCTGTCTTAGGCAAGACTTTTATTTTGTCCATGCTGATGCTTGTTTGTTAGAGAAAGCAAGTTACGCAATATGGCTTACCAGTGGTTCATCTAGGGATGAGAAAATGTCCGGTGATTAATGGAATATAAATTCTTTCAGTTTGAGTTAGCCTTGGAATCCCCCCTTGAACACCCACTAGTATCCTAGCGTGGGCACTCTCTGGAGTAACCATTACGCTTTAAAAAATTTTTACATAACATGTTAATGGTTTTTATCGGACTACTAGCTTTATTGCTCCTAACTAATCTAACAAAGGGACATTTATGCATCAACATATCTTTGTAATGGCACAGAAGGTCTAAAAAAAATGAAATGGAATATGGCCTTATTTTACCAGTGCTTTAGATTGATTTAAGTGCTGTTACTTATGAACTGAAGCAGTACCTGCCCAGTAACGCTCAACAAGATTAAACTTGTCTAGGATGTCAGTGTTTCCTTTTATAGGGTACACGGCTCAGTGGCTCAAGATTAATTGTCTTTTTTGGAGTTGGCCGTGACCGATTTGCATAGTTTGTCCTACAGTAATTGGGAGTACTCAAAGTTGATTGTATCTCTGCTATCCATCACATTAATGTCGTCAAGCATTTTTCACACATGTAGCAGTACAGTTCCTTTTTACTTCCGATCCTCGATTCTGGGTTCCATGATGAGTAACTGTCAATCAAATAGTTAACATTGGTTGACCGTTCTCCCACATTCAGAGCTTTTGGTCCTGTTTTAGGAGTCCATACAAATTATTTGCAAAGACAAGGCTATCTTGCACCGGGGATCTCTGCACCGGATTAAGCTGACCTTGTACCGTGCAGTATATAAATTGTGTTGGTAATGTAAAATGATAAAAAAGGAAAACACGACTGTTTTTTCTTTTTCCTGTTCTGTTAGCTGCTCCTAAAATGGTATCTGTGGATTGTGCCTGCTGTATCGCTGCTGTCTTAGCATTCTGTGATTTAAACCATAATTGTTCTTGGCAAGTTTTTCTACCTTTTGTGGACGTTTAAATGTCGAAGTCCAATAATTAGCTCTGCTAACAAAGTGATTCTGCTTTTGTCTGACTAAATAGTCTTACCACCAGGGTCACATGTCCTGAGGTCATTGAGTAAATTAAAAAAAATCTTCATAGATGCTTCTCGAAGACTATTAAATTACCAGCTCCATCTGCAAATCATGGCTTAAATGAAGGTCTCCGCAGGTGGACTTGGATTTCCCCAAAAGACAAATTCTAGGTTATGTATCTAGACTCTTGCCCGAGATTCAGATTGCTCCTAAATATAAGCTCTTTGAGGACTAAGACAAAGTCTTTGTATTAATGAACTAAATGCAAACAGATTAGTGGCTCATAGTTTTGTAACCATTCTCCTAATAACAGTGTGCAGTAAATGATTATGGGGGTTAAAAAGGTTTGATTGAAAGGGGATGAACATGTATATTCTGCTTTAGCATAGCTTAGTGTATTCTCTCTTACCCTTTTCCCCCAACCCTGTCTCATCTCTGTGCCCCTTTATCCATCCAATTTAGAGCTCTGCATTCTATTTTGGTACATGTACACACATGTACACATTTTCTAAGCGGTTTGAGGGAAGATACAGTATTGCATTTGGGATTTTATCGAAAGGGAGCTAGGCAGGACGAGGTAAGGGGATAAAGGAATTCTTGTGTCTGGTTTACACCCATTTTCATTCTTTTGATATAAACGGTCAATCCAGTGGTCAACTTCAGTTTTGTGAATCGTTAAATGGCAAAGGATCTAAGAATCGTGGAAAGTGAATGGTTTTCTTCATAATCAAAGAGCTATTTTTCAGGTTTAGAAGAATTTAAACAAGTTGTATTTTTTCTTCAGGACTTCCATATCCCCCTCAGAAAGGTGCATGTGTTGATTACATATTGGTCAACTTAAAGGTTTAGCTTCATGACCGGCAACCTACATTAGATGAACTGTCATCTTGATCAGTAATTTCTCCCAAAGTACAAATATCTCTGTGTAGCAGAGTGATACCTTAGGCAGATGGGCAGGAAAATTGTGCCTTATGGTTGTTAGCACATGTGGCCCTAATTCAGATGAGCCATTGCTGTTGTACAACAGAGAGAGAGCGCGTGATTGAGCTACTTTTGCTGAGGATTAAAAGAATTGGTTTTCCAGTGGATAAGTGGCCCTGTATGGCTTCAACCCACCTAGTCTGTAAGCATCTGATATTTACATTAGAACATCAAACACTTTGGGTGATGGGATAAGGTATTAAGTCCCAAAATATTATACTGGTTTAATATGTTGCCAATCACTATTTTTATTTATTCAAAAATGCTTTAACCCCTTCCATGCGGCCGCGATTCCCCTGGTGTGCTGTAAACAACACGAACAGGGGCGGGCCGTGACGAACCCCAGCCGTCATCAGCACACGAGCACCGTACTGCATGACGGCTGGGGTTCGTCATCAGCATGGAAGGGGTTAATAAATTCAAGAATATTACTCTGTCCAGTACAAGTATGATATAAAACACAACCAGCATACTCTAGTTGCAACAGAAGAGTATAAGAGGTCATAGTTGCACCTTAAACTTAGTCAAGGTATCTGGTTAAAATCAGTCTAGATGATTACACTTTCTTTATATGTATGTATTGATATGTATATAGCACAGAATTAGGTAGGTAGAAACGGAGTCCTGCACATCAGTTGTGGATTTTCACCTTTGCATTTTTCAGTTACATTACATTTCACATATATTTGCAATTGTATTACATTTCATTCATATTTACCATTTAAGGGACAGGGAGATGAATACCTTAGCTCAAAATCACATATTTTCCGATCACGGCCGAAGCCAGGATTGGATCCTACATCCCACGGGTTCCCAACTGGCGGCTTAGCCTAGTAACCACACCTCCACTATACGGCCAGACTCCATAGTAAGCCATGGTTTCTTCCAAAAACCAGCCAACAAGATGCTCCTTGGCTTTTTTTAGGGATGTAAATAAAGTAAAATCAGAGAACTACAAAATAAGAAGAAATCTGAAGGTGCAAACATTTTTTAACAATACTGTGAAGTGTAAACCATTATAACACTGTAAAATATCCTGGTACCATAGTTAGTTAACCCAGTAGGAAATTTAAGGAAAGTGATCACAAAGACACCATTTAGAATACAAAACAGTTTCTTTTTGTCATTTATTTTAGATAAATGTATTATTTCTTATGTTCACTTATGTAAAAGGTTCTGCCGGGTGCATCCTTTTCTCAGTCTTTAAATACTTGGACAATATCTAATACAAGTTCCTCAATCTGTTACCTATCTGTTTTTAAATGATGATCTATATTTCTAAAATTTGGATCCTAGCAGGTCCCCAGCTATAACATTATCAGTATGTCTCCCTCTGTTTAAGTGAGAGGGTTAGAAGCAGGTATGCAACACCAAAGTCCATGCACGCTTAGAAATAACATGAGAACTATCCGTAACATAAAGAGTAGCGATGCAGAACAACATGCATGGAACAATGAGCATTACATCTTGCCATAGGAACATGAATAGGACCAATGCTGGTATTTGGTTTTCTTGTGATTTAAGTGCAAATAAAATGTGAAAACCTCAAGATTATTTTTTAAAGTCCAAAAAGACCCAGAATACATTTCTATTAAATTTACATGCAAAATGATTAAAACATTTCTCGTATAGCACGTTTTAAAAAGCTTATGGATAAAATTTTGAGTTAAAAAACACAGACGGCAGCGTTTTGCAACAATGGACTGTTTTTAAATTTAAGATGGCTGGATCCCAGAATAGGAAGTATTTGTACAGTTCAAATGAACAGAGATGTGTCCACAAATAAAAATTAGAGTTAAGAAGGAATGAAAAGAACATTTTCTTTGGCTTTATTTAAATTTAACCAGTAACACTCGAGGGCAGATACATAAACCCACAGTGGTACACACTGAGGAGAACAAGTGACCCCCCTTTCCACTGATCAGCCTAACCTCTGTGTCTGTATTTACTTTTTAAGGCAAATCATAACGATTCTTTTACATTTCCATTCTTAGTCCTCAAAAAGTAGGGTCAGAGGGTTGATGATGTATAAGTAAACTCCGCCTACGCAAGGCTACATCCGGTGGCAGAATGGTAAATGGAGCATGTGGCAGAGCCTAGGATAAGCATTTCAATGTTTGAGCTATTCCATTTTGGGCAACTTCTCATAGTGAATGTATATATCATTTGCGTAGTGAACATAGTAAAAAGACAACGATACAGTCAGTAATTTAAGGGAATGCCTTCTAAGATCAGCAGTGAACTGTTACTACATCATATTATAGTATTGTTTAAAGCGGTGTGTTTACTGCTCTTTCCAAAATTGGACTCAACAAAAAACAAACGCCTCCTGTACCGTGGATTCTTCCAACTATAATCAACTGCAGAATACTTTCTTTTTCTGCAGGAGAAATTCCTTCACTTATTTCATTTTATGCATTTGATTTAACAGTACCACTGTTGTTTTAAGCCCATCTCTTTATAAACACCATAACTCACAAAATGCATTTGACCATGTTATTGCCTTACTACTCATTTACCGATGAAGTGGTCAAATGCATATTGTGAGTTCTGGTGTTGATAAAGAGATGGGCTTAAAACAGTGGTACTGTTAATTCAAATGGATGAATTAAGGTTGATTATTCCTGATTATCTTGAGTGCCCTAGTCAGTGGCCTCAAATATATAAATTGTAAAAATCAAAATTAAAATAATCAAAATATTGTACATATCAAATAGAACAACAGCAACAAGTGTATCATTTTGGTGGAAATGTATATAATTGGAAAGATTAGCAGGGTACACAAAACATTCACCAAAACAAAAATGACAGATATTCAGTCTTCCAAATAAAATTGTCTCATAGTCACTTTTGTAGATAAACCATTACTCTTGCCTATTTACAAATAGAAATTATTAAGGGTGGGCGTAGTTCGCGAAGTAGCGCTACGAGAAGCTGCGCGAACTTCACGTAGCACTACGCGAGCTGCGTAGTAGCATGTTCGCACTGTGCAAGATGCGTTTTCAATGATTGCACAGTGCGGACAAGCATCCGGCACTTTGCAATCATTGAAAACGGCATCTTGCACAGTGCAAGCAGTAGTTTTCTGCTGCTCAAGTAGATTTTTACTCGAGCGGGAGCTTTCTCAACGCGAACTGGCAGTTTCTCATTGCGAGCGGTCGCGAGCATGCGCAGCCACTCGCAATGAGAAACCTGACCTCCCCGCGTTGAGAATCTCGCCAGGATGTCATTTTGCTTGCTTGCGGTCGCGAACATGACGTTGAGGTCCGCAAACAAGCAAAAAATGACCGCTGCACTACGCTACGCTGCACTACGCGTGTTCGCACTGTTCTACATGCAGCTCGCGTAGTGCGAAGTTGCACAAACTTCGCAAACTACGCGAGCGTAGCGTAGTGCTTCGCCCAGGGTTAGAAATTATCATTCAAATGTCAATAATTAGGTCCTATATAACGATTCTTTGTTGAAAATGGTTTGAATATGTCATCGTTTCAGTCTTGTGTTGTGGTACATCTAACAGACCATCTTCAGGACAAGAAAGTTCATGTATGGACTGAAGACCCTTAGGACAGGATCAAAATGAGGACTTTACAGAAATGTATCCGGATAAGGGATAATTGCATCAAAGCTAGAACGGCGATCTTTGAAGGTTTGCTTAGTAACTATTAACGCAAGTATCGATTCGCCCAAAAGGCTAACGGCGATATAACTTCAAGACAGCGTATAATTACCTAAATATACCAAAAACACAAATCGCTTTGATTCCTTTATTATTCATCCATTCAAGTCCTACCTCCTTCCAATTGGAAAGTACACTTATTAGATGTAACAAGGCATGCCCAATGGGATGGGTAGGCCTCACAGTAGTGAAAAAGGTATTTGGTTGTTATTCACTACCAGGATATACAAAACCTAAAATTACATGTCCTGCCTTTTACTTACACAGCACCCTGCCTTATGAGCTACCTTGGGCCTACCTTAGGAGTGACTTGTAGGTAATAAAAGGGAGGTTTAAGGCTTGGCAAGATATTTTAAATGCCAAGTCAACAATGGCAGTGTAAACTGCACACACAGGCTCTGCAGTGGTAGTCCTGAGACAGGTTTAAAAGGGCTACTTAAGTGGGTGGCACGATCGGTGCTGCAGGCCCACTAGTAGCATTTTTTGTTGGGCAAAATTGAAGCAGCAGGGCCTGCCGGACGCGATCTTAAACCCAATAATGGACCTATACACCAACACCTGGATGCAGGTGAAGATTGATAACGGCAATCGGCTCACAAGGAAGATCGGCACCTGTGAAGGTCTAAAGCAAGGCTGTGTCTTGGCCCCCCATCTGTTTAACTTATTCATAGCCGACTTGACACCAAGGCTTGATGGGATTAATGCACCCCCCCCCACGCCTAGGAATAATGCCCCTCACGCACCTCTCCTACGCTGATGACGTTGTTCTCCTTAGTCAGACGAAAACAGGACTGCAACGTCTCATAAACGAACTGGCTGAATACACCAAACAGAACCTTCTGCAAATAAACACCACGAAAACAAAGGTCATGATTATAACTCACCGTCGTACAAAAGTACTGAATTACACAATTGACAACAACAAATTGGAAGTAGTGGACAATTATAAGTACTTGGGAATATACTTGGATAGACGGTTTACATTCTCCGCGCACTTCAATGACATTGAGAAGAAAGGAACAGCGCTACTCCATGCATTTAGCAGTTTATCTAAGTCGCTTAAGGGCCCTCTGTTCACCCCCCTCTTAACAGTCATCAAAGCTAAGCTACTTCCAACAATAGCTTATGGCAGTGTGGTACATTGTGGAAAGAGCGCGTCGCTCTTGGACAAAATCCAAACAAGGGTGTATAAACGCATATTCAGATTGCCATGCAATGCTTCACCCGCCCAGGTTCGGCTTGAATTTGGATTGAAGTGTCAAGCACTGCAAAAAAAAATACGACACAGTTAGATTCTGGTACAATGTGTGGCTGAACTGTGTGACACAAATTAATCTTGCTATCTGGGAAGCCATGCAAAGCAACCCAAACTCCCAGTACGCAAAGTATTTAAAATCCTCCCTAGAAATCACAGCACTCGCGTCATTGTGGCAAAAGAAGTTACCAGTGTCCTCATTCAAACAGGCTGCAAAAAAGGCAGCTACTTGACGCTCATTGATTGATGATAAAACAATCCTGAGACAACGCTCACACTCCTGAATGATAATCCAATCATACAAGAAGCTGGCCCCGGCACCCTATCTAGGGCTAGCCTTTTCCTCACATTTGAAATCCAAATACCTAACCCTACGAATGGGTAATTTGCCAACAAATGCTGACCAACCAGGCTGGAGGACACCAGGCTCAAAGGAGTGTAACTTATGTGGCGCTGCGGTACAAGACCTCATTCATCTGATCTGCATTTGCCCGCAACTAGACAGTGAACGTCGCACCTGCTCAAGGCAAAATTCAATAAACTGGGAATCCGCACATGCCGCTCAGCCATAGTCCAAGTGTTGGACTCAGCGGACCCTCAATTTATCTGTCGAACAATTAAATATGTTATCAATTTTGAAAAAAAACAGAAATTGTGTCAAGACCTACAACAAATGTGATCTTTCTGAACTTTTTAACCTGTACTATATAGAAATTTGAATTAGCACTTACAATTTTTTTTATACCAGTACAAATATTATGTTTACCTTTTTAAAAATTTAGTTTTATTATTCTATAAGAAAGTGCTTTCTCCGATCCATCTTAAATCAATGTTGCATCTCATATTGTAATGGTTTTTATTAACTACACAATAAAGAATTTTTTATTTTTTTTTACCACTAGTAGCATTTAATTTACAAACCCCGTGCACATACAGTGCACTTTACTAGGGACTTCCACGTAAACTAAATATGCCAATTGTGAGTAAATCAATGTTAACCATGTTTAGGAGAGTGATCACATGCACTTTAGCACTGGTCAGCAATGGTAAAGTGCATATGAGTCCTAAAACTACCAAAAGTAGATCGGCAAAACATGAGGTAAACAGGCAAAAGGTTTTGGGGAAGACCACCCTAAGGCTGACGGGTCTAACAATGGATACTCGGCTGTTGCCAGCTTATCCAAAGGTGTTGTCGCAGATAATTAATATTGGGGTTTGTGATCCATTTTTGGGACAGAAGCCTGACTGGTCAGGAACTTCAATATGGTAACCTTCAAGTAAGGCTATACATTGTACACTTAAGAAGATGATTTGATGGGGGATGTGGACATTTAGTTTTTTATTTGTTTAAAGGTAGTTTGGTCAGTCCCATTTGATAAATGTGTATTGACATTTTTCGATACTACTGAAATGATTAGCTTGCCTCATCACTTTGCAAATTAAGCTCAGATGGTGTGGGCTGAGTCTTGGGTGGAGGCTGCTGAGATGGGCGTCAGTCTGTTGATGGTTTTTTGAGTAATGAATAACCATCCCCATGGTCCTATCGAGGCATTGCCACACATAAACCCAGTTGTCCTTGGCCAGTGAGGACAGACCACAATCAAGGAGGAAAGACTAGTCTGTAACAGTAATGCTCAATTGCATAGCCAACAAACACCCATCTGAGTGAAGGAGGCATAGGAAATGTTAACAAGCTAATTCAAATCGGTCTTTTCCGAGTTTGTTTAAATTCCCAAACCCTGATCAGTGTTACTTTTCTCTGGTACCTATGAGTCTGGGAAGAAGGCAACTGAGTCCAGTTAGCAACTTACTATGAAGTTGGGTTTCTGCTCACAATGAACAGGTGATATGTGAAAAGGAGTATTTTTCAGTTGTTTTCTCTTTTTGTTTTTAATACAAGTACCTTCTTAAACCTGCCCAATGACTGTTCTCTAAGCCAGAACCAAATTTGTACTTCACCTTCAAAATCATACTTTTTTAATCTCTAGAGAAAACCAAAGTAATCTCATTTTTAAAGACTTATAAAAGCCTTGACCGTCTGACTGTTTGTAGGTGAATGGACCTGCTTCCCTCGCTTCATAGAAGAACCAATTTCTACAGCCAACACAGCTATCCCTCATTTGCCACATAAGTCACTTCTGGCAAAACCCCCTCCTCAACTGCTGATAAACCCTTTATTGCATTATGCAGATCTACGACCTAATTGCCACAATCAGCACAGTTTTTCCGTAACTTGCCACTGACACAAGGGCTTTTTTTTAAACCTTTTGGCAGATCATTCCCTTGTTCAGCTGGCTATTATCTTCCGCAGTGCAGACAGTAAAGCTATTCCTCACGTCACAGACATCAAAACTAGCCTTCACTTGGCACAGTAAGCAGAGCTATCCTTCAATTTCCACAGACAGCAAATATATAACTGAACTTGTCAGATTAATATCTTTTTCCGTATGACTAATATCTTGCCCTGTGTTACTTAACTGCCACATACATTATTACTGCTTTTAACTTGGCTCATTCAACTCATCTATTCCTAAATTCATAGACAAATGAGCTATCTCTTATCTAAGAGATCAATTTCCTTGCTCAGCTGGATGATCTCTTACTCATTCAAAGCTGTCCTTCACCCGCGCCAGCAGAAGAACCCTTTGACTGTTAATACTGCAAAGCTATCTTACAGATAGCCAAGCAATGGTCTTCTCTAAAGTTGAATCCCTACACAGATGCACACCTGATTATCTGAAGACCCAGAGACTACACGTTTTTCCTGCCAGTGCCAGTCTACCCTTTCAGTTAAACAGTGTATTTGATCAAATGGTGATAAAAGTGGCTATATCAATCACTGATCAGACCGCAAGATCGCCATGTCAAGAGATTACTGATAAGAGACAATGGTGCTTGTATAACAGTTCCCTAATTTATTGCTACCTGCATTTAGTATTTTTCAAATATTGGATGAAAAGAGGCAACACTTGTTTCTCTGGACAACCACTTACTCCAGGCCTTACTTCAGTAAGCACATTGAAAAGAAACAAATAAAATCATAATCTTCGAAGACTCTTCCAGGACAACAGGGTGCAATCATCCGGACCCAACACTAGGCGGCGATCTATGCACAGATATGAATGTCAGCAGCCCTACATGTCAAGAACAGATGCATAACTGGTAAGTAGCATATTCCTTTTCAGATGTCCCTGCTACCCTGAGTTCCTTAACTCTGTCCATCATTCTCTAAATCGGGCCTAAATGTTGATTATTGACTACTTAACTTAACAAAACTGTGCACTTATTTCCAAACTCTAGTACTTACATAGAGTCAATATATTGATAAGCTATTTGTTTGTCTCCAGTAATACTATCATAAACAATCGTTCGTAGCACATTATTTTCTGTAATATAATCATTTGTTGACCCGTTATTGATGTGGTTGTATTGCACAGTAGGACAGAACAAGCGCACAGTTGCAATAGAAACATGAATCCATTTTTATAGTGCATAGGAAATAAATGGCAAAGACAAATTAACCAAAAACCCATAAAGAGGGGGCGGACTGGGTGTCAATGAAGGTCCAATACCTGGTCTCCTAAAGTTGTGGTCAAACCGAATGAGGGAGGTACTGTTCCTATTCAACCTCCAACCCACTACCCTCAACCCCAACCAACCAGCGAACATGAGCCAAGCCATTGCCTCCTGGTCTCCTCTCACCACCATGACCACCTCCGCCAACCTGTCTTCATCCACTCCAAGGCGCCCACCGACTCCCTGCCCCCACTACTTCTACAACCTCACAACAAACTCATTCAGCATGCGTCTAACCAGCATCCTCAACACTTCCATCTCCACAGCAACCTTCCCAGACAGACAGGTTCCCTTTGTTCACGTTCTTGCAGGCTTTTATCAGGCAAACAATGGTAGTCCTAATGATGATCCACTATCCATGAAAGGATCGAAACGCCGTCGACATGATATGTGGGCTTAACACTAGTTCACTATTATGTGCATAATATGTTTTGTTCCCCACATATGTGAAGCAAGTGTATTATAGAGTCCCTTTCTTGCTCCATTTTCCGTTTACATGCCTGATGTATTTGTATATGTTTGTATTGTCCCTTAGTCTGTGTAAGCTTTGAGGATACAGGACTGTGTCCCACTGTTTTATTGCTCTTCTTCAACTGTTTAATTGAATTATTGAATACATTTTGCAAGTCCGGCTGGACTTTTTTTGCTATTATAGCGCACATTGTGGCCTATAATTATTATACCCTTCTATCTTTGTGTCAAGGGCCATTGTTTTTCGTAAAATTGATACCCCAGGTCCTTGCCTACCTAGCGGGTTCCCTTGTTTTTTATAGTAGTATGAACTTCTATCCCTTCACTGTTATAATCCAAATAACAGACTAACATGTTCATCGCTCAAAGCAAATTAATTTCATATTTGCCTACACTAATCCACCACTAATCCTTTTTGGGTTCCAAAGTAGCCTGCTACACACTGAAAAGTACTACAACACTTCATTAGGGGTAGCAAGCGCTATATAAATGCAAACCTCCGCTATTCTTCTCAATCCAAATAACAGACTAACATAGTAGCATGCTACTCACTGAAAAAATGCCTCTACACCTCGTCGCGGGTAGTAAGCATATAATTAATAATATCATAGTAGAATGATAAATTAATGAATGTGTATGTTATTCAACTCCATCCACACCTCTACTTTATTTTGGTGAATAAAAAAAGAGAATCGATTGTGAAACTCCTCAGCTGTTTTATAGTACAGGCAAAAGTTATATATTATACAAAGTTTGTTACTGTGTATGCTAAGAGAAAATTGAAGTTTACACCCATACCTCTACTCCAACCCTGGTTTAGAGGAAAAGGGATAGAACCTGCCACAATAAAAAGCGCATTCTAAAGGTTTGAACTAATTTTGTATGGTAGTTCAAGCATTGAAACAGTTATGGAACAGGCTTTGGCTAAGCCAGAAGGTCTGGTTTTAATATGCCCATGCATGCAGCATTAGCACAATAGTTTTAGACAAATGGAATTGAGCCAGCAGAGTGCACAAAGAGGTCTTTAGTTGTAAAGTACTCCCTCATACGTTTAGTACAAGCACCGAAGTGGAGCAGGAAGGAATTACGTTCACAGCTGGTAGCCTTAAGTGAGAGGTGAATACTCCACTGGGCTGAGACAAAACATAATTGTCCAAACCTTAGCCAAAGGCTGCGAGAGGTCGACTCGAAGCCTATTTTGTGTATATTGTTGGCAAAAGGTCACTAGTTTGAAGTTTAGCATATGTCACACGAGCTATTAAAAAAATATATAGTATATGTTAAGGTATAAGGTTAAGCTCCGTTTATTTTAATTGGAGCGTAGGCTAACTCTCTTGAAAGATGGAAAGTGCCTATTCATATATCTAGATAGAAATATTTTGTCACACACTTCTATAATTGATTTGTAGGAAATTCAGGAATTAATCGGTGACTTTTCTGTTTTCTCCAGAGTTTCAGTCTAATGGTGGGTTTTTGATTCTTTCAGTACCTTTTTTGAAGGTGAAATTTATATCTGAGGTCCACCATAATGAGGGCTGATAAATTTGGACTGATGTTTAAGAGAATGGTGCCCAGATTTGTGTTCTTTATTTGCATATGCCCGTTTATTGTAATCAAATTTTTTGAAATTACATCCGAGTTAAAATGATGTATTCCTACGATAATAATCTTATTGGTCCTGGCGATTGTAGCGAGAGACTATTGCCAGTTTTCAGATTAAATTCATATGGAAAAAGCCACAAAAGGTATTTTGTAAGGGTGATCCAACATAGACGGTTTCAGTGAGTAATGGAGAAATTTTAATCCTGAGTCCAAACAATATAGGCTTTCTCCTTGTCTCATGGGTCTTTGTAACAAGGTAACCATATTTATAGGTCTAAAAAATGCCCTTTGAAATTTGATACATTTTGAAATTGCATGGTGAAATCAGGTCATGCCCATGCCATTTTAGTATTTGATCTGGATTATTTCACATGGGGAACATGTATATGTTAATGGTTAAAGATGTTATCACTGCTTTAAAAAAAATCAATAATATATTTGTTGTGTTTGAATTTAGAAGACTCAACTCTTGCCTATTTTCAAATCTGGGAAAAATATAAAGCAGCTTCAAAGCTGTTTGATATGTACGTATTGACCAACAAAGAGACTATCCAATTTCTTAGAACAAAAATACATGTAATTGGAAAATAATAAAGAGTTTCTAGTGTTTTACTGAAAATAAAGGTAAATAAACTGGATGTAAAGAGTGCCGAAGGATGTAGGTAAATTACTTAAGTGTAACACAAAGTTTTCCAGGCATTGTTTATGAGGAGTGTAAGTTTATTACTTCTGATATTTACCTTTTATAAGACCCACCTTACATTGTATGATGTATTGCTATAGAGAGAGTATTTCCACCCTACAAACTAAGTTGATATTGCTATTTTGGAATGATTTAGAATGCAAAGAAAGATTTGTATTAAGGTTTGTAAGAATATATAGCATATTGGCAAATAAATGTCAAATTAGTTCTTCTCAGGCAAGTAATGTCCTGCAAATAATCGAAAACAGTTCCCCAACATGCCCCTCCCTCTGCTCTTGACGATGATCAATGCATATGCAGGATTATGTACACAAGATAGTATATGTTCCTAGAAAAACAAAATTGTTGATGCAAATGGTGGAGTGTAAATGTAGAGAATTATCAGATTTCCTTGGTGTGTGATGGGAGCAGGCCCGCTGTTAAGGAAAAGGAATGGAATGATGGATATGTAAATGGCAAAACTGTGTGCGAAGTGAAGAAATTGTCTCCGGTTGTCCAAGGAAGAAACTTTGAGTAGGCAAGTGAAAGTGTTTTGTGAGCTAAGGGAAGAACTTTCTGTGGCAGGCAAATTACATTGTTTGCGACGGAAGGGTAGCGTCGCCAAATAGTCTGAGAACATTCATTATCAAAAATAGATGCACGATGGGCCATCTCTGAATCATGAGAACTTAGCAGGCCATAAAAAGTCTTTATTGGTGGGCTAGTACGGATGTAGCAATTGAACGAGTGGTGAGAGAATGTGTGAAATGTGCAGGTACAGAGAAATCATTGACAACATTGAGACCACACCTGTGATGTGAAGTGTCTGAAAGAATGGTGGGAGTGTATTGCATTATTATTCTCAAGTGGAACCTCAACATAAACTTTTCTTGGTTGTTCTGAATTTGTCTTACAGGTGGCTAGTGGTAAAAGTGGTGGAGAAGGCAGACACTGATGTTGTCGTGGAGTTCTTACTAGAGATTTTTGTGCGAAGGAGTGCCTATTAGCCGATTGATTGATAATGGAGTACAATTTCTGCTTCTAAAGACTAGTGTTTTGGGACAATTATGGTGTGGTGCATTGCACTATGTAATTGTACAATCCCAAATGGTATGGTGGAGAAATTTAATAAGCTGTTGAAAGGGATTATTCAGTTGTTATAAATGAATGATTCTAATAATACTGTGCGGTCTTGTAGGTCGTCTGTCTGCAATGGCACGCCTGTTAGCAGTCTTTTTCTGAGGTTTACATGCAATCTCAGTTGGTTGTTCCATAGGAATCTACAGAAAGAGTGCTCAATAGAAAATGTATAAGCATGGATGCATAAGGTGCATGCCACGTACAAAGAGTATTTTGATAGGAAAGGGAGTTGTAAAATACCAATTATTGAGATTGGGTAAATGGTGAGTCCAGAAGCCTAGCTATTAGTAGACGGTAGATGTTGGCATATGAATCAGGTAGTGGTATGCAGGAAGGAGGAAAACTTGTCAAAACATGCATGTGCTTCTTAAAGGTAATCGTTTCGGGCAGATGATGGAAGTGTGTTTTTTTTTTTCCAAAACAGATTTTAGTGCGTCTTTCAACCATACACAACCAGGTGGCACCTGGAATATTGACATATACATAGGTATGCAGAGTGGAATTGCTGATATTGACAGTTATATTTTAAGATTCAACAATGAAACCTATAGAAACTAGCGCTATTACCAACATTACCCAATGTCATCTGCCCGCTGCACCCCCAGTCTTCCCGGTCTTTGCAACTGAAGATGTAAACTAAGGAAGATTCCCCCAACCACTACTCCATTATCTCTGCAGATCGAGGCAACCGGTTCCAGATAGAGACCCTGGCAATCTAGCCATTTTTCCATACCTTAGAATGTTTCTGAGGACTTTCTCTCACTTAAAAAATATGTAGTTCCAAGCCCATACAGAAATCCATTCCCCTCCTACACGTCTCCACCCAGGGAGGAGATGAGGCCTTCCATGCCCTGGCTATGTCCCGCTTCGCCACTATAAGGCCTAAGAACAGTAAGTGACGTTTATACCTTTTGCTTCCTATACCTTCTGTGATCTGCAAGAGGACTAGGTTTGGTGAGGCAGGCACATCCCATCCCAGGACCTCCGAAAGGGAATTGGATACCTTCAGCCAGAACCTCTGAAGCACAGTACACTGCCAGACTGTATTAAACCAAGTGCCCTCCCACCAGGCCGGCCCTCCACAGTCTGTGATTAGTGAAATAGGCCTGGTGAAGGTATTTACATTGTATGAGTCGAAGATGTAATGCTATTGCTGCACCACGCGGGGTCTCTAATGCTTCGGTCCAATCATCCCGTCCAACGGTCCTCTGTCACTCTGCCAGGTCTCTCAAAGTGTATCTAATGTGGTGTGGCTGTTGGTGTATCAATGTGGTGTGTTATATATTTTGGTAATCTTATAATCGCCTAAGTCTCCCATAAAAACCTTACCTTCGATGGGGTTCACCTCTGGCAGGGCGTCTAGGTGTAGAATTGACTGTGAGAGGGCATGCGGGGATTGGAGATATTTATAGAACTGTGTATTGGGCATACCAAATTTCTGCTGAAGCTCCTGGAATGATTTTAAAATTGGTCCCCTCATGACCACCCCCAACGTGGAAATACCCTATGTTCTCCCATCCACTGAAACCAGTCAGCATCGAGATTTTGGGGTAGAAGACGTTATACCATAGGGGAGTCTCACTGGTCAGTCGCCCCCACCATCTCAAGCGACTTAGGACCTGACTCCATAATGTGAATACAGTTGTTGCGCCTGCAGGAGGGTTCGCAGTGTCGCTCCAGAGTAAAGAATTGTTTATAGTGCTGTATCGCCCATTAGCCAGCGTTCTACCGCGTACGCCGGGTCCCGTCTATCTCCATACCACCAGTCATTCAACACCAGAAGATGGGACACAGAATCACAGAATATCTGGATTGGCCATTCCCCCCTAGTATGTAGATTGGAAACAAGTTCTCAGGGCAACCTGGGCGGATGTCCCACCCCAAAGGAATTGACCCAGCAATGTGTTTATGCAGATCTGCCGAATAGGGACAGGGGCAGGTGCAGGTGAGACCAGATTCTGATCTGCGCTTTAGTCTGCGTCATCAATGGGAACCAATTTCTGTCACATGAGTCAGATTGGTAGGAAGTTAGAAACATCCCAAGGTATTTGAACCCCTCCGCGACCACTGTCACATCCTTAGACCAAGTGCCCAATTCTGATACCCCCCTCCTTAGAGGCCAAAGGAACAACTTGCGTGCATTCATATAGAGGCCAGATCTTTCTCCGAAAAACTGCACGATGCGAAGTATCATAGGCCCTGACTGATTAAGATCAGTGGGGAAAAAAAGCACATCATCCGGAAGTGTGATGTTTGATGGTAGTAGTAATAGGAAAGATACGGAGAGTAGTGCAGATGGAGATGTTGAGGGAGGAAGTGCTGATGTTGCTGTTGAAGGAAGAAATGGTGTTCCTGATGTTCCAAGTGGAATGCATGATGTGGTGCCAGATAAAGGTGATCCAGTTGTTGTTGAAGAGAATGGTGTTCTATGTGTTCAGTGTATCACACATGACGTTGAGCAACCACATAAGGGTAGTCTAGAAGATGTTCTTGACTGTCCTACAAGTAATGTTCACGTTTGGGATTGTCCTACAAGGGTTAGTCTGGACAGGATAGAAGTTGCTAAAAAAGGGTAGTCCAGAAACTGTTCCTGACTGCCCTACAAGTAATGTTCATGTTCCGGATTGTCCTACAAGGGGTGTTCTGGACAGGATGGAAGTCCTGTATCTTCTAAGGGAAGACTTGTTTAACCACTGAAGTAGTCGTCTGATTACCAGTGTCATGTTTAGGTTATCTTTTTACTGTATTCCATGCAACCCTATTACCAGTGTATGAGTATGGTTGTTGAATATACAGTACTGTGTACAAATTAGGTTAATGAATGTAGGTTATTATAGAATTGTTCTTGTGCATATATGTATAGTTGTAATCGTTTTTTTTATTGTCCTTTGTTTTTTTATAAGAGGAAAAGATGTGTTGTGATGTCACATGGAATGGAATGTGAGTGTTCTGGGAAGGAATGTTTAATAAGAGGCGTAGATTATTGGGAGGTAATTTGGAGGGACTTGCGGTTATTAACATCGCTTTCTCTGGAGCTATGTACTTCACGTTATACAAGTCAATAAATCCTGAACAGGTACAGTTCTTATCCTTCGCACATTGATCAGCTTTCAGTCCCTCTTGCATTGCTCCCTTGATACAATGTGTTTAGGGTGCTATTGGAAGGCCGGGCAGGGGAGAATGAGCTGCACAATTTTTACTACTCCTGAGATAGGTTTGTCATCTGCTGGGGCAGCAAGCCTGTTTTTTAGTATCTTATTGAACGTATATGATTTATTATTATTATTATTCAGATTCTTCTAGGTCTGTTTTTAATATTTTAGATGTATTTATTTCTCTGATGTTACTTACACTTTTGTATAGTTAATGACATGAATTTGTATGAAACTCATCTGAAAATGGTGCTAACATTAAGTAAGCATTAAAAGATTGCATTTGAAATCTAACTACCAGCCAGTAGATTTAAATCTTAATCCAGCAGGCACAGTATTACAAGCAGTCTAGAGGAGTTTCCTCACCTCTTTAGTGAGGAATACTAGACATCCTCTTGATTGGTAAAATTTAGTGGATGAGTAATCGAAGCAGTTAGAGCTTTTGCCATGTCTGATAGTAGCATTTTCAGTCTTCCATTGGCCAGATCTCAATGCTCTGCTTTTGGGAATTCAAACAGTTATCTCAAGCCCTTCAATAATGCATTCATCTATCAAAACAAATGCTGAAATACTAAACCTCTTATGAAGTCTAGTGGCTCATAGTATTCTTGTTCGAAATCATCATTTGCTAAGTGTTTGCTGCTAATTCTAAAACAAAATAGAACTCTTAGAAATGCAAGTAAATGACAAACACAAAAAAATCAAAGACAGGGCCTTGCTTTGTGTGCACATGTGGAGCCATCATTTGTGCATGCGTGTGTTGTCATATTAAATATAGTTTTATTTTCTTTACAAATTATTTTTAATTGGTATATATCCAGTGCAGCAGCAGGCTCCTCTTTAAAATATTTACAAAAAGCCTACTACAATGGAAAAAAACTGAAAAGTATTGCTTTCTGTATAAAATATATATCTGTTATAAATTAATGTAATGATGTCGTTTTGATATGTAATTATAGTCTCTCAGGCGTGGCAGTGCAAGCACCCCATAGTATGCCGAATGATAGCCAAACAGTTAGTAACATGAGGTGAGAGAGAAATACACCTCTGTGTGGAGCCAAAACCACACTTTGTATATGTGAGTTAAAGGTAGGTCTTGCTGACTGCTGCTCTGTCCAGCAGGCCTGAAAACCAGGCTTGACACTTAGTAAGATGGAGTTGATGTTGATTTTAGGGACCTGGATTCTGTTGTAAGTATTTTAAGTTACATATGAAGTTGGTATCTGACGTAGATCTTAGAGTAGGGATTTGAAGAAGGAGGTCCATTTTTCCCCTTCTTGGATAGCGATTACATTTAAAGACTCATTTTTAGATCTCAGCTAAACTTTGCTTGCTCTGTCTCCTTGAGACATGTTGTATATACGTCACAGCCTTCAGCCCATCCATAGGCTTCCCATTTGCTGGCTCCATTGTCACTCTCATATTCTTTCTCCCCATTTGTCCATGGCATGCATGCGTCATGCCTCTTCCTGTGTTTAGCCCTCCCGAGAGCAAGGACCAAGTACCATATCAATCCACTAGTCACCGTTTTAGCGTCTGTTTTACAGACACCTTTTTGCTTTGACTAAGAGCAGTTCCCATCAGCACTTGTGTTTCACTCCAAGCTCCTCTGTAAATTGGCCTATAAATCTTGTTCTTATCTCCTCACATTTGCTGTGCAATCAAAGATAGGGATCAAATGTCAGACGCTCTTTTCTTTGTCTGATTTCTGTAGCTTTCTACCTGCTTACCCAACGTTCGCTCTCTGGTGCGGTGCAATCTAAATGCATCCCACGACCGACCTTCTTTTGAAATAGTTATGTTTTTCTCCCCATCACACACTCAACAGCAGCTTTGCACTCATTGATGGTGAAGTGCTCTCCCATGTGTGTGTGTTGTCTGCGGAGCTCCTGTGGGCTCATTGATTTTTATGAGTTCAGTAAATTGACTAGATTTAGAATAGGGCGAGCCAATAAAAAAAACTTGTAAAAAACCTATATCCATGGTTGGCTCTTACTGTTTATTGTAAAAATAAAGGGGTTTTCGGACGAGTGTCATCCGTGTGGAAGAACGTAGCTGAGAGTGGATCAAGTTTTGTCATTTCATGGCGAGGACTTGTATGTGTTTTCGTAGCATTGGTTTGCAAAGGTCAGTTGCTTTGTTGTGCAGCCATCAGATGTCCCCTACTCCGGCTGCTGCTGGGTGCCTTTTGTGTGGGTGGAGCAGATGAACCCATGCATGGGATTGGCAAATAGTAGTCGGTTTTGCTTTTCCCATTTTACAAAACTGTAGCAATATATTGTGCTCCTTTACATTGCTGACACATCTTCTTAGAGTAGCATCAGAAACCAGGATGAACACATTACTGTAATTCTTGTAATGCACTGTGTCTGTGCATGCTTTACTTTGTAACTGGGGAAGAAGGTCCTCCCCATTGGCCTTTCCCTCGTTTTTAGGTCTCGCCTACCGATGCAGCGCCATGCGCTGCTCGCGCGTAAGCGAGACTTATTGTTGCCATGTAGCTTAGCGGAGTGGGACAGGAGAGGTGCACGAGCTTTTTAACACATTGGAGACAATGGCTGTGCCCGCGCGCTTTTGGAGACCTGGGATGTGAACGCGCGCGTCTCTTCTCGCGCTCCCCCACGCTTTAACTTTCGCGAGCGAGGGCGCCTGGACAGCCTCGTCAGGATCGCACCACGTTTCACCTCCCGGTCAGCCTCTGAGGTTAATGGCTTTCTCATGGAGGTTTGTGTGGATTCTGTGGAGTCTGCGGTAAATGCCGAGAGAGGAGGTCGCAGCATATCTTCGAGCATCTGAAGTGCGCACGCCCGCGCTGGGTACTGTAGGATCAAGGCACTGTGCAGCGAGGCTGGTGCTGCAGCTTGTTCGTTGGCTGATGGCGGCAGGGCTCTGGTGTCCTCAGTGTTGGTCTTCGGCAGAGGCCTCTGCTCAGACCCTACGCGGCGGCAGCAGCTACCACCGCTACTAATCGCTCTTTTGTATTTGATGTGTTAAAGCAGGAGACTCGCCATGAGTTCAGACGTGATCCAAGTGATCAATGTGTCCCCCAGCGCTAGTTCCGAGCAGATGCGGACCCTCTTTGGGTTCCTGGGACTGATCGAGAAGTTACGGCTCTTTTCTCGGAGTAAGTGTACCCCTGGTTGGGCAACGGGGCGGGGAAGAGATCAGCTCTATGTACGTGGCGGAATCTTAGTGTGGGACCCGAGCAGGCCGCTCTGGGCCTCTGCACGGCGAATTATGATGTATCTGAGGCCCATTGATGGCGCCTAACCCCTCTCTGTATAGGTGCAGAAATGGGTTTTCTGTGGCGCGCTGCTTTCTAGGGTACATTGCCTTTACCGTAGCAACTTCTGCAGCATGGTCACTTGAGAAAGCGAATTGCAGTTTCTTGAGGATCCATTTGGGTAGATCTGGGGTGCCATGTGTTAGGTTTTTTTTGAGGGGGTGGTGTATTAGCGCGCCTGGGTAATGACACATTATAAGGCTTGCACCGTCAGATGTGGACTGCGTGCTTAACGAGCCTTTGTGGATGTTTTATGAATTGGCTGTTGTGTACATTTGTGTGCCTGCTCTGACTGTTTTCGTGGATGTGACCGCGTGCTTAGTAGCATCTCATATGGGCATTTAGATGTTTTGTTTTTTAAGTTTGCTGCTGTGTAAATCCCAATGTGCGCCTGCTCTGACCCTGTTTGGGTAGATTGTGACCGACTGTCAGCTTTTAAGCCCACCTATCGGTAGCATCCCCCTCCTCAGAATGGTCGCGTGTCTCGTAGCTGCCCTGTGAATTTATGGGAAAACTATTTCTGGGGCCGACCTTCTAAGACAGTACTGGATGGTGTAATATATCTCCGCGGTTGTATGTGGCATCGATCAAAGTAAACAAATTATCGTTTTGTTGACATATATGTTTACGTGTTTCGCAATTGGTAAGACTATAGTTTACGATCTTTTGTTATTTTCAGTAGTGTTTATGGATGACGCTTTTTCAGAAGTTAAAGTGCCGTTTGCTAATTATTTTCCATGTATTATATATAGCCTCCGTGATCAAAAGGGTTCGGGTTGGGGGAGGCAGATTTTCTCTGTAATGTAGACATTTTCTGGAAGGATGACCTTTGATTTACTTTATTGATCTTCGTTTCAAGAGTTATGAGAAGCTACACTTGAAAGCAAGGTTGGGGGAAATGTTCAGCCCCTATGCCTTAACTACATGTGCAGATGTCATGTTAAGGTTCAGTATGTGTGGTCTTGTGCTAAGGAAGGCAGATGTTTAGAGAAAAAAAACTTTTTTCCCCCAGACTTAGACATTATTGTGAGCCCTCTGAATTTAGATGAGCTACTGTCAGCGAAATAATCAAAAGTGGGGACGTTTTAACTGTGTGGAAAGGTTTGGTAGGAGTGGTTTGTAGTGATTTAAAAAACATGTTTTTTGTCTTTTGCTTTATAAAGGGGGTTTCCATTAGTGCATTTTAGAGGACAAGAATGCGTACTAAGTGTACTTTTATTGTCTGTGTGTTTAGTCTATATGTTATGCTACTTGTTGTTGAGTGCTCCCGTATGTTGGGAGATAACAATTGTTCACCCATGCCTTTATTCACCCATACTAGTATTTTACAAGCAATCCTGGTATATTATTCCTCAGTCCAGGCAGTAGTAATGATTTCATGTATTGCACTCTGCGTCAGGTCTGCTTATCAGAGATGATCATGCCTTGTTTCTGCAGTGCTGCAGACTTGGCTTATGTTATGTATTGTATTGTAATTGCATTTATGTAGCGCCTACTACCCCCGATGAATCGCTTCTTTGGTGGGTAGCACGCTACTCGAAAACCCATAAAGTATTAGTGGTGAAATAGCATAGTAAAATATGAAAGTAATTTGAGTGGTGGCTATGCTAGTCCGGTATTTGGATTCCGAAGGATATTGGAGCGATAAAAAGGGAAAAGAGTTTGCATTTATATATCGCTTGCTACCCCGGGTGGGGTGTTGAAGCGCTTTTTCGGCAAGTAGTACGCTACTCCGGAACCTGTAAAGGATTGGTCCGGCCTAAAAAAATACACTCGCCAACTTGCAATGTTGAGTGAGATTTTAGCATTTTCTCGACCTTGCTGGCCCCTCCCCCCTATGAAATGTTTGGCTGTTGCGTTTTTAGCTTTAAAAAAAGTTGCTTTCCCTTTATTGATCTTTTAGCACAAACAAAGTTTTAAGATATTAATGTCTCTCATGACTTAGGACTTCTGGAATTTATAGCCCCTCTGAAGAAATTGATGTTTTATTTTTCACTATAACTGAAATTGTTCTGTGTATTTTATATTCTTTTGTGTACCTCTTTGGAGTTCCAAATCATGAAAATAAACGAACTTGTCATATGCTTGCAAGGAAAAATCTTTGCTTGCATTTACTCCAGTTACTTTGTGATATATTATATTAATACCAGTTAGGTGGGATCAATAATGATGGCTATGTGGTTTCAGGTGAATGGTTGGTGAGAGAGGCTGGGGGTGATTACATAATGTTATGTCACAAGGATAAGGTTTTAAAGCAGTAGATGCTGCCGGATGTGGAAAAACAAGCATTTGCAATGAAATAGGTCTTGCATTATTAAAGTTTGAGCTGCTGGCATTGCTACATAATGTAGCACCAATAGCTCAAACATTAATAATGCGAGACCTATTGCATTGCAAATGCTTGTTACGCACTGCGTACAAATGCTGTGTGTAGCTCATTCATGCTTCGTATTCTAACGTCAACCAGACAAGAGAACAATGCTTCGAGCTTGCAAATGCTCCTAGCTGCCTTATTTTGCAGACAGATGCTTAATTGTACACACTTCTAATTCCGAAGCACATCAGGCATGCTAGATGCTGCTCGTGTCTGTTTGCATCCCACTCTATTGTTTGTGATGTGTTTCCCATCTGTCGAGCAAAGCAGCAGCATTTCCGTATATCAAGATGCTGTTGCTCCTTCACTTAGCAGCTTCAGCATGGGAATTGTTTCCTTCCCAGTGTAAGAATTGGCTTGTAGTTTGGTTTGCCCTGTTCCCATCATGCACTGGGACAGGAACAGACTAATTTGCATATAGCCAGGTTCTGAGCTGGGATGGTGCAGTGAGCTAAAAAACGGTGTTGGATCTAGCCCTGATCTCTTGACTGGGTGAGAGTATTCTGCTTAATTCAGAAACTCTTTCCATCACCACCCCTTGTTGTTAAATATTTTGTCCACCCTAAGCGTGGAAGGGTATACTCAGATGTGAGTCCCTTGCTCATTGCACCATCAGGATTCAAGCAAGCCGGGCCGACGACGGCTGAAGTGCCAGAAACCGGTCCCCGGAAGCTTGTTTCCCTCCCAGTGTAAGAATTGGCTTGGTAGTTTGGTTTGCCCTGTTCCCATCATGCACTGGGACAGGAACAGACTAATTTGCATATAGCCAAGTTCTGAGCTGGGACGGTGCAGTGAGCTAAAAAACGGTGTTGGATCTAGCCCTGATCTCTTGACTGGGTGAGAGTATTCTGCTTAATTCAGAAACTCTGTCCATCACCACCCCTTGTTGTTAATAAATGTCCCAACATCGAAGTTGCGGCAGACTGAACATGGTCACTGGGACCTTCGCTCCTCTGAGCTGA
Organism: Lissotriton vulgaris; assembly: GCF_964263255.1. Classification (NCBI taxonomy): domain Eukaryota; kingdom Metazoa; phylum Chordata; class Amphibia; order Caudata; family Salamandridae; genus Lissotriton; species Lissotriton vulgaris. Next base: position 441,500,770 of record NC_141693.1, read on the forward strand.
AGGGCCTATTAGCACAGGAGCCAGGCGCAACGTCTTAGCCTATTCCCACCCCACTCTGTCACCAAAAGAGTAGCAACGTGTAACCGAATGTATGCCCTATGCGGTCTACAGACTCTGTTAAATTTAAAAAACACATTTGATCTACTACAGCATTTAGGAGGTTCTGTTGTTCTCAATATGGTGCAGATATACACACCCTGCATGCTATGTTCACCATAATTAGTGCTTACTTCCAAATGGATATATAATTAGATGTTTTAGTCGCCTATAAAATCAGTTCCGTTAAACAAATTGTTTGGGGGAGGCTAAAAGACAGTAACATTGACAACAGCAATAAATTTCGCTCACGGGCACCCCCATTCATGTTAAAATGCTGGATGCATGAAGCTGTTTGGAATTTATTGGCCGCAGCTTTCATTAACATTGCACCAAACCACCCCACAAATCTTTAACAGCGGGGGTCCTAAAACTTCTTGCACGTAAATAATTGGGCATCATAGAAACGATTTACTGTAGAGCGTGTTATAAATCACATGGCCTGATTGTTACCAGGTGACATATCAAAGCGTAAATCACTCCTTAGTCCTAAATCAAATAGCAATATTATTCCAGTCATAAGTCAAACATGCAGATACCTCTGTCACGTCGCAAAAGTGTTTTTTGTCATGCATAATGCGGCGTTTATTGTTGTCACCTTGAGCCCCTTGATCTGAGGTTTCACAGACTATGTGACTCAGGGGTATTCCACCATCTCTATTTAGGCCCAACTCGCTGCCATAATTATTTGGTGTGATCTGCCTACCGGCAGGCCTGGGCTTCAAGTGCAGTGTTCTGGTACCCCTCCCCTCTCTGACCGCCTTTCCATGCTGCAAGGCCATCCCAAGGTAAGTATGTGGTCTGCTACTCTGATGGTGGCCTTTCAAACTCTTAAGCTCCATTCCATAGACTTTAACCACTGTGACTCCTTTTCTTTTGCTGCAACAGTTTCTCGTTGATTTGTTGGTGCAGGGAAGTGGGTTTTGCTAATTCCGTGTCGCTGTCATCGCCAGCACAAACAGTACCTGAGTACGGGTGCTTCCCTCTTCCATAGGGCCTTAATGCCCTGCGGGTACACTTCAAACCATGTACCCCCCCACCCCCTGGGCCCACACCCCCATCATTGGGCAGCAGGTTTTCACCCACTCTTTCTCCTTTTGGCACTCTCTTTCCCCTACCCTGCTGTTCTTTAGGGGTGACTGGGGGGGCACTTCCTGGCCTTTGTTGTGTCCCCTCCTGGGGTACACGGTTCCTGATTCTTTTGCGCTGCTTACCGTGCAGGCCCTACTAGACCCCTACAAATGCTGGCCTCTGCTATAGCTTTCGGATTACCGAGACGTATCGACTTTGTCAATGTTTGTTTCACATACCAATAAGGAGGACTATTCTTGAATTCAGTATTTAAATTGATCTCTTTGTCTACCTTCCCTCGTTATCTTCTCACCATCTCAGATTTAGATGTGAATTTTGGGCGCAGCTACCTTCAGCGCTTTCGGAAACCCGACATTTTCTAGAACTTGCTTGACTGTTTACAGTCGGTTAGCTGTTGAATTAAGTGCTCTGGCTTTCGTAGTGATTTTGTTGCTCTTGCGCCTATTTACCAGGCCTTGAGTTTCTACAGTATGCATCCATTTCGGGTGGATGCAGCAAACATTTGGCATACTTTCCCTCTTTTCTTTCAGGTACACACAAATCTAGGTTTTCGTAATGAACTGCAGATTGTGTGTGCATGCTGTTCCCCTTGCAGAAACTCATCTGTAGCTAAGAAGCATCTGGGGCAAGGAAATGTATTTACCTTAAATGTAATAACATTAATGTAGTTGCTCTGCCGGAATACTGACAGTGCAGCTGAAAGCAACTTTTCTAGTGGTGAAGTCTGTGTGCAGCAGTGTCTGCATGGTGGAATGACCGTGTTCTCCAGCAGTCAGGTATCGCAAACAGGCTCCTGGTTCAGGAGGTTTTAAGGTCTAGCCTAGCTGCAGAGCGCATGCGCTGATCGCTCTGCGAGGCATGCTGTAATAGAGTATAGCCCTGCCCACTCTCCGCCCATATTTTTAATTGGCTTGTGTCATTTTCCTTTGTAAACGCTGGCTTTTGATTCATTATGAGGCTTGTTAGTTCCTCCTTGGTACCGCCTTGTCCACATTTATTACCACCCATAACGACAACCTTTTATTTTTCTCGTTACACGGTCTGCATTATCTAGTGGGTGAGCACTATTTTGTTTGCCATTGATGGGTACAATGGCGGCTGCCTTTTTTAGGTCTCGCCTAGACGAAAGCAAAGCGAAGCTTTGCTGTCTAGGGAGACAACTAATGTTGTCTCTTTCCGGGGAATGTGGACGGCAGACTGTGACGAGCTTGTCCCCCTGGAGATTGTAGCTCGTGAACGCGCACGTCGCGTCGCCGTGCCTGATATTCCCATGCACAGAAAGGCTCCCGCACGCATGCGCACATACACACACTGCACACACACACACACACACCCTTAAAGAAAGGCTCACGCACGCATGCGCACATACACACACTGCATACACACACACACGCACCCCCCCTTAAATAGACACACGCGCAGACAGACACACGCACGCACAGACACACGCACGCACAGACACACTACAACAGACACACGCGCACACCCCACCCCCACTCACCCCACCCCCACTTACCCCTCCTCTCCCTCAACACACTCACCTGTTCTGGCGGTGCTCGGCGGCGGTTCTGGCTCTCGGGCGGCGGTAGCGCTTTGCGGGGCTCTCTCACCACATAAGAGCCCTGCCTTCCCCATGCGCCCGGCCGCTCTTCACCCGGTCCCCCATCTCGGGACCGGGACTCGATCAGGAGCCCTCGGGGCTCCTCGGACAGTGGCTTTTCTCTCGCGCCGCGATGGGGGCGGGACTTCCGGTTGGGGCCGCGCTGCGATTGGCCGGCAGCCCGGCGGGAACTTGAAGAAACTCGTTAAATTTGGTTTAGGATAGGGTGGAAGAGAATGGAGTGCAACAGGAGCGAAGAAGACGGAGGAGCGAAGTTGCACATTCAGTGCTGGGAAAAAGCACAGCCATTTCTTTTAACGAAGATAAAAAAAAAAGAGTGAATGACAATTGTGTATTAATAAAAATCTTGAATAAGCCCTTCAGTTTTGTATGTCAGGAACATTGTAACACCTCGTCAACAGCGCTATGTGCTTAAAGCAGAGGACGACACACTGTTTGCGTAGTTCATTCAGAAGTATTGTGGCCTCCGCGGAATCTGCAATGCGGCTGTCCATCCTTGACAGAGCTAAAGTGTTGGAATAAAACAAATTCCTTCATTTCTGCAGAGCAAATGATTATACGACGCGCATTGTTGGTATGCGACGCGAGGACAGAAGTTGAAGGGCTTTACTCACCAGGCGCGCGCGGAACGCAGGTGTGGGGCTGCACGGAAACAGCATCTCCGCTGGGGTTTCAGGCTCTGCCTCTGTGGTGAGCACGTTCCAGGACCTCCGAGAGACCTTGAAAGTAAAATAAAAGATCCAACACAGAGACCAACCCTGGCCTGCCTCCCACTTGTCAGGCAGTATTTAATTTCTTTGTAGGGAGAAAAGCAGTGCCGAGAGATGAGCCTATGTAAATTCAACCACGCTTTCCAAATATGACATAAGGACCATGCATCTACCAGAGAATGGTTGTTGCAGGTAAGCAACTTTTCCTCTCCCTTCTGCCCCACACTGGTATACTGATGTTAGATAGGTAAGTTGTTTTTCTCGATCATAGGATATTCTTTAATAGTTGTAAACAATGATTAGACCTATTCATATGTTGGACGGGGAACACTTTTAAAGCCAAGCGAAAGAATCTCTGTTTAGCACAAAAATTGCCTATATAAAGTCCATATTTGCTTTCTATTAAACAACTCTGTAACAAAATATTTCAGAACCTGTTACAAAATTAAAATGGGTTTCACCCATACTTTGCAATTTTACTGCCCAATACATTTTTCAATAAGAAAAAAGATAATTGTGTCCATAGCATGTAGCTATCCCAAAAACCTGAATTGTTACGTTAGGGCCTCTTAAGGATGTCCACAATATGTTCAGATAGCACAGTGACTGTAAGCCTCACTAAGAAGAACCCTAGAACACAATGCTCCTGTCTTTTATCATTTTTCACTTTGAATCTATTGCACTTGTGTCAAATTTGTATTTATTTTTTAACACCAACCTTTCTTGACATCCTGAAATGTATTTCTGTGAGGTAGGATGTCCATACTTAATTTGTACAGGAAAGCAAAGTGACCATGAAGTATTTTTCCATTCGCTAGTCATTCAGGCCTCTTCACTTCCCTCCTCAACCCCACCGTCGTACCTCCCTAAAGTATTTCACCGCCAGTCTGCTCCACCAGTGTTTTGAACTACCTGCGCTTTACACTGACAGCCGCATCTTCATACTGCGACATCGGAGACCCCTTCACCACCACATCACTCAGGAACACCACCACATCACTCAGGAACACCACCACATCACTCAGGAACACCACCACATCACTCAGGAACACCACCACATCACTCAGGAACACCACCACATCACTCAGGGACACCACCACATCACTCAGTGACACCACCACATCACTCAGTGACACCACCACATCACTCAGGGACACCACCACATCACTCAGGGACACCACCACATCACTCAGGGACACCACCACATCACTCAGGGACACCACCACATCACTCAGGGACACCACCACATCACTCAGGGACACCACCACATCACTCTGGGGACACCACCACATTACTCTGGGGACACCACCACATCGCTCGGGACACCACCACATCGCTCGGGACACCACCACATCGCTCGGGACACCACCCACATCACTCGGGACACCACCCACGTCACTCGGGACACCACCCACTTCACCCTTCCACCGACACAATTACAATAACTTTTATTTAAGTATTAACTATTAAAAAAATGAAAAGCCATTGTTATTTGTAATATCAATACATCTAAGTCACGTACATACAACTCCTATTGCATTACAAATGCTATAGGTGTCACATTTGCAAAAGTTATAACTATTGGCATTTTCATACACAATGCCAATAACTCAAACTTTAATGCTGCGAGACCTATTGCATTGTAAATGCTTGTTTTTTGTATGTGCATGCTGAGCAAGGCACCGCTTTACGGACACTGCACTCAGATCATTTTATTTGTAAAAGTTTGATGTTGTGTGCTGTGCCCTCTTCTGGGACACCACGCTCTGTTTATTTATTTATTTTAATTTTAAAACTGAGCCCGGCGCCTGCTACAGGGATACCGCAATCGATATTGTTTTTTTTAAACTTTAATACTGAGCGTGGCACCCGCTTTAGGGACACCCTTTTATTTTTGTTTTGTTTTTTAACTTTTACAATACCAACAGGTCAAAATCTGGCAATTGCGAGACGTATTGCATTGTAAATGCTTGTTTTATAATTGGGAAGCTGCTTTCTGGAACACTGACCTGAGACTAGGCAATACAATGAATCTAATGCAATTAACATTATGATAATTACATTCACGCTCTCCGAGAGTGCCCCAGAAACCAGCTATGCTGGACTTTGGCAAATTTGTTTTTCGTCTTGGTAGCAATTGTGATTTAACTCTGCAAGTAAAAAAAGACATAACATATTCTGCATATTCTGGTTTTAGCCCGAAATTTTCTCCTGGCTGTATGTACCATATCTGTCCTGGTTTGATCTTTTGAAGAAGCATTGCCCACCATAGTTGATAGTGTGTCAAGGAGCACGACGTGCACTTCTTTAATTAACTGTAATATGAGTTTTTCCCAATTGAAATAGATAGTATGCAGTAATACTGTTAACTGCATTGGCAATGTTTGAGTTTCGTTTCTAGCTATGCATCTTAATGACCTATAAGTCTGCAAACCTCCGTGATTGTCGCTCTCTAAAATAGTATGCATATGCTTTGTTCAGTTTTATTAGTTTTTCTGCAGATCAAATCAGTGCGCATAAACCTACTTAAATGTTGGCTTGCAGGATGGAAACACAACTGTAGAAGAAGACGAGACACTGGCTGATGTACCTCAACATGTGTTTGACACTCTTCCTGATGAAGTGAAGCTTTTCCCATCAGCTGTTAATAAGGCCCGTCTTGGTGAGTGTGAAATATTTAAATGGCTAAATAAATTATTGTAACATTCTTTGTTCGTCCTCCCCTAACCCTCAACAGTACACCGGAAATCCTACAGAACACGCTGATGTCATACCCCCCAAGTTAGTGCAGATATTACCTACAGCCATTTTAATCTTTGCTACTTTTACTCTTGTGTCTCGACTGGCCCCTTTTATCTCCTACGAGCAAGGGGTTAAAGCTGTGACTTTTCTCGATGTGCTCTTTGTTTTGCATCGTCCGATTTGCCAGAAATCTTTAAGAAGGCTGTAGCAGGATGTGTGAAGTAACAATGGTTAAAGAAGAATGTATTTCTGCATATTAAGACCCTACAACCTTTCTTTGCCGTTTTTGTGAGAAACTATTTGAGCCTACCAATGAAAAATTCCCCTTTGACCCACCAGCATCAGGCTTGCATCGTACATTTTGAAGTGACCTCGGACACATCCATTCTACTGGTCATGGTATTCTGTGGGGGTGCTTTTCAGGTGGATGCTTACGGAGCACCTATCAAACTAGGTACTGATTGGGTCATATTAACGAGCACTAAACGTTCATGCTTGCATTGGGTTTATTAGCTGCCTTGTTATATTTTGAGTTGGTGGGTGTTATAAATAACATGTTTATATTATATGTGTAGTTTATATATGGTGTAAAAGGATTTGTGTACTAACAATACTTTTCTGGCATTGCATGTACTGCTGTAGTTGGTACACATAGGAGTATTTCTAGGTATGATTGCTTACATTGCATACAGTGGGGTTATGACGGTGTTATCAAATTGTAATTATGGGCACTAGGATGTTGGTCAATGTCACACTTCTTTGCGGTCACTAGTAAAAGAGTCTCAGCAAGTATCTGGCTTGAACTTTTGCAATGTGGTGAGTATCAGCCACGTCTTCAAAAAGCAACTTTCCTTAAGAGCAGAATTTCCATACGTTTACATCCAGAGACTCACAAAAAGCCTAGCTGCTTTATTCCTAAAAATCCTGCATGACCTTTAATTTCTCTTTCCCACCTTTATTTTGAATGCACCTCTCCGTACCTTATGTCTCTTCTATATAGAAAACTGCTCTTAAATCTCAAGCATGACTGTCTTCAAGCTTTTTTTTTTTTTAAATCATTTGCTTTTCATATACCCTTTTCTATTGATCATACCGAGTCACTAATGTGCCACGAAGAAACTAATACATGCAATGGTTTCCTGTAGGATGAAGGACTAACTCCAATAACCAGTGGTCTGACCTCTAACTTTGGGCAACTGGGGAGTGTGCTACTTGCTGCAAAAACCCTTCTGGGTAGTAAGCATAATATCAATGCAATTTCAATTCCATTCAATTTCAATAACGAACCGGAGCCATTTTGATGTCAAGGGCTCGTCAGCTAATTGTACCAAATATATGTAACTGGAGGAGGATTGTAGAGTACATAGGTATTTTTTACCTCTCTGAATCGTTAATTGTACATGCACATTAATCTAGGAGAATAAGGCCCCAGTACATTTTGTGAAAGTTAAAAAAAAAATCCCCAAATCTCTGGTACCGCAAAAGAAAGTTCCATACTAGCAAGCCATATGTTTGTTCACCGTTAGGTGTTATAACTGCTGTAAGTGCATTTATCTTGTGAGATATGTTGCAAATTGATTAACTCCTGAATATTCTGGTTCACTAATTAATTAATCTTCAGTGAAACATGACAGGACGAAATTAGGCTGTCTGGTTTTAGGTTTAAACCTAAAATAAATGATAAAACCCCCTGAAAGAGAAATAGCCCTCACCAGTTAAAACATATAAACACTGAAAAAACACCTGACCAACCACAAACTAAATGCCATTCAGTGAAAGGAAAAAGAGAGTGAAAGAGTCATTTTTTTCTTCCTGAAGGGGCCAATACAATGTAACTTTGTTATATAAGCTAGCAGTAAAAAAGACTGGGCTAACATTATTCTGCTTGAATTTGTTGTTTAGGGATATCACTAGAATAGTGTCTTCTTCCTTTGGCTTTTTTCAGTTTTGTTGTCTTTGGTCTAAAGATGCAGGATTTAAAAGCATGTTTTAGGTTTTGTTTAATTATTTTATAAACTGTAGAGAATATGGAAATATCAAAATCATATTTGATATTTTAGCTGTGTTTGATTCTTTTACTGATAGGTAAAATGGCTGGTTTCATAAGAATCTTTCCTAATATGTGTTATTACATTTACCCACAGAGAGTGGGTAAAAACCCTAACTACATCAGCCTCTAGTTTCTAGTGAGTCAGTATTGATAGGTGAATTGTCAACACCCCAGGCTTTAAACATTCGATGCAGGGTAAAGTGAGAAGTATATGTGAAAAGAGCACCATCACCAAGCATCTCGAATAGTGGTGAAGACGTGACACCAGACTTTTGGAAAACATGAAACGCAGTGTCACTAGGAATGCTATGCAAAAAAAGGTTCTTTCCAAGTTCAACAAAGATAGGAGTGATATTGTTCGTATTTTCAGTTATTCCTGCGATTTATATCAATATTTTGTGTGATGATCTGTCAAAATTGATACCTTAGCTGAAGTGCTTCCTGTAAGAGATCCTTGCCACTTATTATATGGTATTCGGAAAGCATCTTTACAATCTTCAGAGTTAATGAGGAATGCTATTGACTTTTTAGTCCATTCTTGTGCACTGTTTTCATATGCACAGGAACTAAAATGCAAATATTTATCATTTCATGCTTTGTGTGGCATTAAAGAACGAGTCATCCCAACTGTGTACCTTAGCTGATAGCTCTCAGTCCAAGGGGCTATGAATGCTATATTATCCATGTGGCAACCATTTACAGAATTTAACGCTGAGTGATGATGCCAAAGGCAAGAAATGTGAGGATCTTTGGTCGCATATTAATAGTGATGTGAAAAAGTACACTCTACTGCATTCTTTGATTTTTACAGGAAAACATAAGTGCTGTAGAGGGCATATTAAAAAAAGTTCTAGATCCCTTCCATAAAGAGGAATTTCCTCTGTAGTTTCAAAACTGCTGCTCCAGTTTTGACTACTTCAATAACTCTCAGGGCATAAGCACCCAGCTCAATGCAATTGTTGCAGACCCTGCCTTAAGAATCGCAATCTTGAAGTGCACCAGTATTGGCATGGAAAGCTATGTTAGTGGCCAGGGTTAACAAATTGTGTACTGGCTGTTTTGACGTGCCCTTCTCAAGAGTCAATGTTGAGAGGGCCTTTTCACAGAAGTGTACATAGGAAGGAAAGAGCGAGCACACATGACCATGGCTCACTGAATGAGTATTGTATGGTGTACTTCAATAAGTTTAATTTGCAAAAATCTATTTGGATCTCATATACACTATACGTACAGTGGCTATATACCATGCACTATCAGTGCAGAAAGCAAACAATAAGAAAAGCAACATGTTGCATAAACACCTAAAAAACACTTTTTCCGTTGTTTTTAATGGCGTGAAAATGTGTAACCACTGATAACCACTGTATTTTTAACGTAGTGAAATCACTTGAAAAACACTGGAAAAAACCCCACCAGAATTTACCAAAAATAGAAACTGAAAACAGGAAAGCCTAGACATAATGTTGTTTTCTCATCAATAAAGTAGTTTTTTTTAAATCTCATTTTAGTTGAGAAGTCAGTATAAAGTTCACCCATAAAGTGACCTTTTTCTTAGGGCAGACGAGAGCCTTGAACCATCTGATCATAGAAATGTTCCAACATCATGGTGCTTAGAACTAGATTGTATAAATGGTAATAATTCTTTCTTTCCTTGGCATCAATCTTACACATTGCTTTTATGGTAATTTCAGTCTCTGTACCATATAGCTTTTTCTCTAATATCACCTTCTCTAACTCGCACAGCTTATATGTTGAAATTTCTGAAGAGAATTATGAAATCTAAGAATTACTGCAATAAAAACTATTTTGCAATTGGCATCAAAATTGAGCAAAGGAGAAGCTTATTGGTCTTAAATATCATCTTGTAACAGTAGAATAAGGCATACAAATAGACGTGCCTGATCTCCAAGGACAATTTTGTATAACTCAGAGCCTATATTTCTCTTACATTTCCTCTATGTTCCTATTTTCTATTACATTTGTGTACCATCAGTACAAATGTTTATTATTGCACTTCCCACTTCCATTATAAGGTTATTCAACCTTCTGCAAGGAAAAATGCATTTTCTCATTAATGCAGTCCCAGTAATAAGCAATTAAGGTTCCTTGGTACACCAATATGAGAGGTCCTGTTTAAACCTTTCCTTCAAGATGTTTCTTTTCACCCATTTTTAAAATACATTTTTAATAATAATTGTTTTGAAGGCCTTCAGAGCTTCCAGTGTTATCAGCATATGGCATTTACTTTTACATTAATGGCAAATATAGCCTTAGTTCTGTGTGAAAACATTATTTTTCAAAAATAGTCTACAAGTCATGCTTGATTAGTGCTAGTTGGGCCACGGTGCTACTGTAGTGGCAGCTACCCTCACAGGTGCTATGTTAACACCTCTTTGATGACCATTCCATTTTGCCGCAAGATGTGTACCATGTGACCTCTCCTGGAGCTCCCACTGATGATTTTGCTCCAGATTTCCCAGCATGGAATTTTGGTGAATGTATTAGAACCCTCAACCAATCAATCAATCCCTATCTCAGCCCTCTACAGTATCTTATGGGGGTTCCACAGGGGTCCGCCCTTTCACCCATACTCTTCAATTTATTCTTGGAACCCTTAGCAAATGCTCTAAACTCAGCGAACATTCTTTCTCATATGTATGCATATGACATTTAACTATATCTGAAAATCACCTCCCTAGAAGACTTAATTTCACTCGACTCTACTCTGATAACCACTCACAACTGGCTCACTGAGATCCACCTCATGCTCAACACCTCAAACGGAATTCCTCCTCATCGCTCCCCCTAATCTTACTCCCAAGATCGACCTCTGGATGAAATATTACAGCTTTCAACTGCTCTCCCCACGTTAAGTCAGCTGAATCTCTCGGATTTACACTAGACATGCATTTGGACATGCAAAATCATATTAGCAATTACCAAGGGAGCTAAACACAAGATGAGTGTACTAAGGAATCTCAAACCATTCATTCTACAGGAAGACTGTAAGCTGGCGGTACAAGCTCTTGTACTGCCAAGGCTAGACTACGGTAGCTCCATTTAGTCTTCTCAAACATAACTTGGCCCGACTAAGGGCTCCCATTAATGCCAGAGCCAGATTAATTACTGGTACAAAAAGATGCAGTCACATATCCCCATCCTTAAAAACACAAAACTGGCTGCCCTATGAAGCAAGAATACAGCTAAAGATTGCCTGCACGACTCACAAAGCCCTACATTTCAAGACCCCCCTATTTATCTGCTTCAAAAGCAAGAATTATCAGCGGGTTGCAAACTGTCACAAAGTGCAAGGTCACTGCTCCTGAAACCACAGATTTTCCACTAAAAGAGAACGAGTCACAGAGCTTTCTCAGGCATTGTCCTGAAGATTTGGAACTCTCTTCCACCTGAAGTCCATTGAATCTCATCCACCGCTTCTTTCAAAAAGGAAGTGCAAAAAATCCTAGTGAAAGTTTCTGCCCTAAAAGCCTTGTCTCTACTGCCCACTTACCTGTCCTCTATTCTTATGCCCTGATTGACTACTACATTGTTTTACACCTGGGAATCCCAGTGTTGGCATGCTATGCACATATATGTAACTACTGTATCCTACCTACCCTAAATGTGAAGCGCTCTGATACCCGCTTGTGTCAAAACTTTAAAAATAAATAAATAAACCACCGTAGCCTTCTTCCACATGCCCTCCTTCTGGTTCTATATCTCATGCCACTTCCAATGACCAGGTCCTTCTAACTGCCTCAAGACATGGCAGGCACCTGTTCCTCAGAGAAAAATTGTGACATCTACCCACCCAAGACGGTGTTCTCCAACCAAGATACAGCTCAATTCATGGGCTTTCTGTTCCCTCTGGTAGGCCTTTGATGCATACACTATTGCGCCTGGAGCGGCTTTCACTTTCAGGGTAAACAATTTGTGTGAATAAAACACCCAGGCAAATTTATAAAAGGAATTAAACTGTAACCTATGTGTAAAAACAGTTGTTGATCATTATTATTCTTGTCTGGCAAATGCCAGTATTCATGTGTTAGTGGTTATTAGAGATTTGCCTGGGTGTTTTATTCACACAAATTGTTTTCCCTGACCCAGGAAATTGATCCTTATCAGGGGGTCCTTGTTTTGTTTCACATATTTCACTTCCAGGGTAGCCACAGCTTTCCGCAGTTCATGTATCAACGTCTGTATATGTGTTGCTTTTGGTTATATAGTACCCAGCGTAGATTCTGTAGTGTCCACTCCGTCTACGAGCAGGGTTGCGCACCAGTGCACCACCGCCTCCAGACTATGCGCTTCCCTAGTCCCGCTATCCACTGTTTACTCCAAGAATGCCTACTCATTAGCTGATTGCCCTACTAAGTCTGCGTATGGCCTATGGTGGCTCTGTGGCATCCAATCATCCAGTGGGAGAGTTGTAGACCCACCAGTAGTGTCTGGTTGGGGTGATCTCCCTGTGCGAGGCTCCTTCTGTTGCATGGGCTCCAGGTGGCGTTTCTTATCGATACCGCCCCCTGTAGCTGATCACCCTGTGGGGGAGATGGCACCTCACAGGCGGTGTCCACTTGGTGCGATATTCGCGCATGAGGCTCCTCTCGTGTCATGGGTCGTGATGGCGTTTCTGGTCTTCACTGCTCCCTGCATTGAGGTCCTGCAGCATGCCTCCGCTCTGGCTTGCGGCCTCCCCAGAACCTGGGGGTAGATCCTGCGCCTCAGGTACCGCTCTCCACTGTGGATCCCTGGACCTTCCACCTGGTCTCATTGGGGTTAGAGTGATTATTGAAGCTGTTCAGGAAAGACCGATAATCAGTACGCATGATTATTTATACGGTCACAGTACGGGAGCTTGCTAGCATGCAACCATTGCGCCTGCCATCTTGGCCACACCCCACTGGCTCCAGACCTGACCCTCACTGGGCTCCAACACACACAGGGCACTCTGCCCCAGTGGTTGCTAGCACAACACCATAAATGCTGGCCCAATACTACCTCTTGTTTTACATAGTAGTTTTGACTCTGCACTTAAAGCTGCTAACCCTATCCAGGTATGAATCATGACACTGCTGAGCTCCTGTTAAGGATTGCCCTCTTGTGTAAAGGCTAAGATTTATTTAGTGGCGCTGAGCATTTCTGAAGTGTACAGTGAAAACTGAGAGCCTTGACTTCTAACGGAGCCCTTCATGAACCTCCCGCTGCCTGGATTACTTTCTTTCTGTGAATCTTTGTAAAATGATGGGCACTGCCTGTGCTTGTTGCTCTGTATATACCTTCATGCCACTATTGAGTGCCCCATGTTTCACAAGTGAGGGATGGTCGCTGGAAGGTGAGACCCGAGAGAGAACAGGAGCTACTTAATTTCTCGCTTCTAGGACTCTCCCTGTCTGCATGTATTCCTTGGGCTCCTGTGTGATCTTTGTGTCTACATCTGCTCCTCTCTGGCTCTTACCAACCCCAGCCTGTTCTTTGATTTGCTCCTCTTCACTAACTTCTTTCGGTCCCTCCTGGGTTCTCTTTTCACTTAGTGCTCCTTAGACAATAAAACTCTTACTGTGTATTACCAGTCTTAAAATACACAAGGATGCTCTAATTCCCTAATATCTGTGTGCACTGCAATATTACGTTTTTACCTCGTTTTGCACTCTGTTTCTACCACTACAATCACAGAGACTCTCACAGACTACACCTTGGTGTCCCAGGGCAGAGACAGACAGACAGACAGACACCACACGCACACACACACACGCTAACACACGCAGACACACACACACTCCACACACACACACACCCCACACACACTCCACACACAAACTTCACTCACACACTTCACTCACACACTTCACTCACACACTTCACTCACACTTCACTCACACACTTCACACTTCACACACACACACACTTCACACACACACACTTCACACACACACACTTCACACACTCCTCACACACACTCCTCACACACACAGACACACACGCAGACACACACAGCTTCCTCACACGCACACTTAACTTTCTCGCACGCACACTTAACTTTCTCGCACACACACTTACCTTTCTCGCACACACACTTTCTTTCTCACACACACACACACACGCACACACACACACACACTTAACTTTCTCACATACTATAAAATCCTCACACACCTACATACAGCTCCCAGGCATACCTTTGCACAACACTTCTCATGAACCCATCGTTGTTCCAACATGTACTCATATACACAAGTCACTTAACACAGGCAAACATCTATCCTTAAACATACTCCAGTACAATGTCTGAAAAAACAGCCAGAAGACTAAGAAATTAAACCAAATGAATATGCCCTTTGGAGAATTTTACGAGATGGGTTGCAATTTTGCGGTCATGAAAATTTCAGTGCTACAAAATAGGACACTGTTCTCTCGTTCTCTCATCTGTTAGGGTACCTTATTGTGCAGTATATGTACTCCATATTAGTTCTGTTTTGTTTGATGATTGTGAAATGCTTGTACATGTTTGATTTTGACACATGAGATTGTTGTTCAGGTGGTGGGCCATTCTGCTGAATCTTAACTGGAGTAGAGTATATTTCCAGAAGGTAAGAAATACCTAGAGAATGAAAAAGGCTCAATAGGTTTTAAGACACCACACCATCTATTCTTAAAAAATAAAGAATACAGTGTATTGTTTGTTCAACCTTTCACAAAAGCAGCAAGAAATTCAACAAGCAATGGCAAAGCCAAATGGCCTTGCTTGTAAATGAAAATGTAGTCTAGAGAATATAACGTAAGGACCATATCGACCAGAACAATGGCTCAGCGAGTATATCTAGAATGACAGTTATACTGCCATGGGAGACTTGTATCAATAAGATTAGGAGCTCAAGAGGTATAAACAGACACATGTATTCCCTCATTAACAACAAATACACCAAAAGGGGCTGCATTCACAGGGGCATATAATTACATGTATATATGTTTGATTGCTCCCAGCTTTTAGAAAAACATGAAGAGAATTCATGCAGAGTGGGCTCAATATAATGTGGCAAAAACATTTTTGAACGGTTTTATAACTGCATGTTGGAAATGCAGTTATTATAGTTAGCCAGTCAAGCCACACGAGAGGGCAATGCCCAAAACAGTAAAAAGATCATGATCCTCCCCACTCACCGCACATGTGTGAAGCACATCCCATGCCCGAAAGGGCACTGATATCATGCAGTGTTACTCTATACAAAAACTATTAGAGCAGAGGGCTCTAGGGACATCGTATTTGAGGGCTTTTTATTATAGATTCAACATATGTCAATGAGTTGCTCCAATTAATATAGATCTATGCGCACTAAATATACTGAAGTAGAGATAGTGTAGAGTGAATGCACAAGAAGGAACAACAGGGTACCCAGAGTTAATGGATTCCAAGTTAGAATGTCCTCGTGTCAACTCACCTAATATGCAGAGCACAGAATTATAACTCAATTCGGTCGAATCCTCATAGAATAAAATTTGCCGAACGCTGGAAACGCTGACCAAGATAGTATAAGCTGTATGGTGTGAACTCTTTTCTTCAGTCCAGTGTAGAGATCTCCCTTAAGAAGAGTTATACTCTATCCTCTGTAAGTAGGTTCCATGTAGAAATGACTCTTGATGTCTCTTCTCTCTTGGGATGTAAAGTAAGGTAGTGCTATAGTACAAATATGTGGCTCTATATGGCACTGCTTCCCTTTTCACAAAAGGGTATCTGTTTAAACGTGGTATGATGCATGTGGTGTTGGTTTTCTTTTAGATTTTTTCACATTGACCTTTTAGAAACTGTTTTAAACCGGGGACACGTGTGGTATCGCCTCTCTTTATCGTAGTCCAAATAGGTAATTTTCCCTGTGTTTTTTTAGATTATTTGAAGTATCTATAAAATGTCTGTTTTCATGACCTGTTTACAGACATAATTCCAATTGGAACGGGCCCCTTGAACGTGCTTCCATATACGTTTATGCACCCTGAGGAAGATGGCTTTATAAGATTGTCTTGCTTCGTCCTCCCAAAATACCACTCCCACATGATGGCTCAAACATGATGAATCAGGAGACCTATAACACAACAACACCTAGAAAGGGGTTTCACTTTATAAAATGAAATACATCAATGTCTCTCTTTTTAGAATAAGGCTTGTTTTTTTTCATGCAATGCTCTCTAACAGTAAGGCTTTCCCGGATGTCAAATGTGCCACATTCAAATGTATATAGAGATATATATTTATAAGTAAGCAATAATAACATACTTGGCAAATGCAACTGTTAAATGCATGAATAATAATAATGAATAAACAAACAGCAAATAATACCAGACATCCTTCAAGAAATCAAAAAGATATATACACTAAATACATCAATGATTACTTTATTGTGCACTCTGAATCACTCGCACATCACAAAGAAAACACCTCAAATGATCATAGCCACTGGCCACACATCACAATTGCAACAATCAAAACTCAAACAATTCACCTGGTGCAATCTACATCCTGACCCACTTCAGACTGGGGAACTTGCAGCCGAAGCTAGGAGACTCCGCAACCAGATGCCTGCATTGTTCAGGCTCAAACAATCCCGGTTTCTAAGTCAACAACCCTCCGCTTTATAGTCTCGAAACACACTATAAGGTTTGAAAGACCTTCCCTCTGCCCCAGGGAAACTTACTGGAATTGTCCACCTTCCATGTAAGCATTCCAAAGACAAAACGAGTTCCCACGTTCCCTCTGCATTCTCACATGTTCCAGCTTTTATCCTAATTAAGCTTACGAAAGCCTTTGAGGGTGCATTCAATAATATCTTCTCCCCCCCCCCAAAAAAGCAACCTTGAACGCGATTAACCCAAAAAACTGGAGCACTCTGTAGGCCTGCCTTTGCACGCAAAAAATCTCAAGCAAGACAGTC
Source organism: Lissotriton vulgaris (assembly GCF_964263255.1). NCBI lineage: Eukaryota > Metazoa > Chordata > Amphibia > Caudata > Salamandridae > Lissotriton > Lissotriton vulgaris. The sequence continues at coordinate 441,518,005 of NC_141693.1, forward strand.
AGAAAGCTCAAGCAAGACAGAGTCAGAATTCAGGATGACACAAGGCCATGTCAAAGCCAATAGTAAGAACTTCATAATACTTCCCAATGTACAACACAATGCACATTTGTGCACCATTGCCCATAGCATCACATACTTCACCTCTCAATGTACAACATAATGTACATTTATGCACCATTGCTCATAACACTGCCTTCGAGACTAAAAAGTACATTCCACACCTCTCTCATGCTTTCAAATGCACATCCCACACGTTGTGTTCTTGGCAAGCTGTTCTACTCTGTGACAGCTCCCACTTTAAGACTGCAAGACTTAATCTTCCAGCGAAACAAGGAATATGCAGGATGTTGTACATTCAGGCTAGGATACAATAACACACCAAAAGTCCATTAAAATGATGACAGTCAAAGGTCATCATATTGTGTCAAACCAGAGGAGTGCCTCTAGCACTACATTGATCGGATCATTTCTCACCGAAACGCGTGTCGGTGCATTTTTTCTATTTATTCAGATAAGAAGGCACATTTTATTATTCTATTCTGATCATAAAATAATACTATAAAAAACGAATAATAGTATTCTATTTGAGTCCAATGTAAACCAACAGTGACAAATGTATGGATGAGCCATGAATTAATGAAATGTCCATAAGTCATTGTTTTTAGAGAGTAGATTAAATAATGTTGAATGAACGTGGCTGGGTGTGTTGATATAGGAGTATGGTTTTTAGATGTTTGTGGTATGATCAAGGAGCCTAATATAAATGAATGTGAATGTGTGTATTTCCAATTGGATATACTTATGAATGTGTCTTCTGAACTTCGGATGACCTGTATAAAAAAAAACCTATAAAATAAATGTATGAGCTAAAAAAATCTCTTTGAATAGGTTTGAATAACGAAATAGATACATTAAAGAAATTGAGTTACACCTATGAAAATATAAGTGGTGAGGCAGGACTAGTGTTTATTGAACTGATCTTTTGCCCTGATTTGCCATCTCCTATCATAGATTTTTAGGGGCCCTCTTCTGTCCAGTTCTTACTTTATTGGTCAACTCTTTTTCACTTCCGGTGTTATAGTTGTCAGAAAGCCAGCATCCAAACTCACTTTTGCCAGATGGATGACTTTTAACATCTCTCTGTAATATGTAATACACAGGTCGCATTTTTCATCCAATGCCTATGCACTTTCCACCAGAGCATTGGCTGCATCTGTAAAATTTTGCGGACACGTTTCTTTCTGAGCAATTTGCATGCCAGCTATATTGAAAACGGGCACACAAAATTTTGGAAGCATTATTTTGGTTTTCAGGGCAATACAGAATTTGCCTAGCGGTCTTAGGGAATCTTTTCTTTCCATAATTCAGTGTCTGCCCTATGCTGCTTTCCCTCCTCACTTTATTTTTAGTATTTCTTTGAGAGGTACAGACAAGTTGTGAATAAGACCGATCCAGGGACCCCTGATAGAATATGGTTATGTTCATTTTGCCACTGTTACTCCTTAACTATAGGGTCTTTCTTGTTTTCAGTACCCTCATGCCTTGTCTGTCACATTTCTTAGTGACAATACAACCTGGCTCATTCTTCTCCGATATGTCACAAGAATTCATCCGAGTTGTGACTACCTTGGTGTAGACATAGTCCGTTATTGAATGAATCAGTTTTTTTGTTGTTTAACTACTCCCATCTAAAAATGAGATAATTCAAACTAAACAGGAGTCTAAATAATGGGATAGTTCTTTGAGACTAGAGTGCTATGGGATCTTTTTTCAACCGTACAAGGGGAGAGGAATCTAGCAAAATGTTTGATTCTGAGCCTTCATGTTACAGCAGGAGGTTCTATCAATAAAAGAAGAAGCACGTGTTTTGTATAGTGTTGAGTGCTGAATCGACCTTGATGTGAATCGACTTGGTTGTTTATACTCCACACACGTCTTTGATTGGATGGTCATTTTCAAGATTTTTAAACTGTGACATTTTGCTAAATTGGCCGTAGAATTTTCAAAATGGATGTTATGCAAGCTTTTTGAAGAGAACTAACAGAACTAGACAGGAGGGAAACATTGACCTTGATGAAGAACTGTGAGCAATTGTTTGAGTTAGATTATTGAGGTCTTTTGGAAGGCAAATGACTATCGGATTGGTTTCCCAAGTGAGGGTTTGCTGAGATGGGAAATTGAGAATGTAGTAAGGAGTCAAACGCTGAATGAAACTTCATTGAGATACCTATAACAGAGGTTTAGATTAGCATGGGTGTTTTGTAGAAGAGACTAATTTACACGGCAAAGGCATGAATGAACTTTGGACTGATGTTTTTATATCATTCGCAAAAATAAAAACAAACTTTATTACAAAGAATTTGATTTGAGTATTGTTGATTTATTTAAGATTATATTAACAGATACATGATCTGGTTGTGGGCCTGAAACAAATATATATTTCACAGTGACAATTAAACATCTCTTGCTTAAAGAATTGGCTTTTTGCAAGTCTTACATTCGCTCTGTAAGCTTTTATTTATTCTTTGTAGTTAATTACGTTTGAGAATGCATTTATTGTGTTTCATTTTGTAAGACCAACGTTAACCAGGATTTAAAGAAAGGAGCTTACCTATTTATTTTAGTTGTTTGTGAAGGTAGTGATGGAGAAGTTAGAATTGAGCACTTCTTTCTTTCTGTGCCATAGCTGTAATGTAATGTGCTGTTAGTTATGTTAAAATAAAGGAGACAGATGTATATTGGAAATAAATAAACAACTAGTCCTTTCATTACTGTGATATGGATATCATTTTGTGGCACTTTTAGGCCAAACATTTGGAATTGTGGGTAGTGATTGATTGATTGATGAAATCCGAAATCTTCTATTTTATTGAGTGATTTAGGTTGCAGCTGTGCGGGATCAAGGCATAGACCAAAATCTCAGCAAGTTAGTGTAGTGCTATTTAGGAAAGAATATCGCACTGCCCTCACACCCTGAAAAGCTAGCATCAAAATCCAAAGCGATGGGGAAAGGTGGTAAATTTTCTTAAATGTGAAATTATAAGACAAACATTGGCAAAGCCAATAGGTCTTGCCTATGCAAGAGCTGTTGGCTTTTGCCATTGTGTTTAGTCATGTTGTACACCAGCGTGGCTGCTATTCAGCGTGGCTACATATTACTGGTGTACAGAAGAGTGGAGGGGCGTAGAGTGGAGGACCTAGAGTGGAATAACGTGTAGTAAAGTGGAGTGTTGTAGATTAGTGTCATAGATTGGTGTAGAGTGAAGTGGAGTAGAGTTGTGGAGTGGCTTAGAGAGGCTCAGAGTGAAGTGGCATAGTGTAGTAAAGTGGAGAGAAGTAGAGTGCCATGGAGTTGAGGGGTGTAGAGTAAAGTGTTGTAGAGTGGAGGGGCATAATGTGGAGTAGAGGCATGGAGTGCCCTAGAGTGGAGTACAGTATTTTGGAGTGTTGTAGAGTGGAGAGTAGCAGATTGGCATAGTGAAGTGGAGTAGATTGGAGTGGCTTAGTGTAGAGTATGCATGCTGTGTTAGCGCATTGCCATTACAAACAACACTTTTCAGTTGACATGATCATTACATTTGCGCAAACTAGTTTTACTGATAAAACTATTCAGCGCGCAAACGATAATGTGTCGAAATGGCATCACCTAGGATACTGGTATGTTCTGAGCATATTAAAATATTTATTTCCACCACACTTCCGTATTACAAAAACATTTGCTCCATTTGTGGTTTCCCAATTCTGATGTATGCTGAAATGTTTGCACAGTTAATTCCCAGACATTTAAATTTTTTTGTGTGCTGAGAAAAAATCTGTTCTTTCCCAGTCCTTGGAAAGATTGGCACATTAATCCTCTCACTTTTAAGTCCGAGAAAGAAATGCAAACACCATGCTCCTTCAGAAGACAGAGCCTGACATTTGGAGTCTGTCTTTGAACGCACTTCAAACGTGACCAGATAAGAGCAAAATGTAGAAGCTTGTTTACAGAAAGCAAGGAGTCATGGAAAAATAAAGGAGCAATGGGACAAGCTTTTCTCCGCCGAGGGACAAAGACATGCTGGACAGCCTAAAATAAACAAAAGCAGCAAATAGAAAGCCAGAAACATGCGAGATACAAACCACAAAGCCAATGGTAAGCACTGGGTGAATGCTATCCAAGGGAAGCTTTCAGAATGCCCACAGTACGTCTTTTCGCAACCAGACCCCTGTGCGGTCTGGTAGGCTTCGACCACAAAGAGGGCTGTCGATGGAAAATACAGGACCATGATTTTGTTAGGCAGTGGGCTCATATGTATCACACCACCACCTTGAAAGGCAGAGTGTTACTTTGTGTGTGTCTGCAGGATTGCATTTATGCAGAGGGAAAATAGAGGATGATAAGACTTAGTGAGCCTTTATAAGTTAATCCAGTTAAATCAATCTTTGCACTTACCAACATCTTGAATTTCATTTATCTGAGTAGGAGTGTAATGTGAATTTGCCCATGACACACTGTGATGTATAATACCTTTTTAGACTCTACCATAATGGAATGACTTGAGTTTTGCATTAAAAAGACAGGAGGCAGGCAGATATTGAACACCTACTTAATTTTCAAAGTACATAGGATATCAGTTCATTTTACAGATCCACATGGTATAACCCCTGGTAAAACTCATCAGTAGCAGCAATGCGGTCATCCCCATGGCATAGATTAAAGCTCCATAGAACGTCCACCAAGGACCACCCACCATGTCATTAACTGTAGGAACAAGAAGACGAGGCACAGAGATAGGTCATAGGACTAGTAAGTTACCATACCACATAATGGTTTGTGCTAACGTGATGTGAGGTTCGTGATACTGAATAAAATAAGCAGTTAAAGGTAGTCATTTGCATCTGAATGTATGAATGCGAGAGCAGGTGATTTTATAGACGAACCTAGGAGCTCTATCATAGTCTTATGTAGTGAGTACTGGATACCTTCCAGTTTGAAGGCATGATGTGAATGTGCTGGTTACTACAGTATACCAAAGAAGGATAGAAGCCTATATTACGTGGCAGTAGGTTGTTGAAAATCAGCAAGTGTATTATGATTTTTTGTAATAGACAATCACCTCTAACCTCCGTTTCTGTGTGCCAGTTGCTGAAAATCTCACGCTGCTGGTATGTAATAGGCCCAGGAGAAATGTCCTTTGCACCAGAAAGCTTCGGCGTCAGCGCGCTTTACAAATGGCACTTAACATAACATAACATAACCAGAGTTATCCTGCGTTATTTTTGTGATTTTGCCTTGTATTTGTTCTATGATATTACTGAAATTACGGTATTGTGCACAGTTGCGTAAATGTTTGCCTTCCATGGAAACATTTTAGCGCGAAGGAACAGCGTAACCAACCAGAATGTGAGCTTTGGCAGTTTGTGGTGCTTGAGTTTTTTGAGTTATATATTTTAGGTCTCGCGACCTATCAATGCGCGCAAGCGCATTGAGCGGAGCAAGAATTTATGTCCTCAAAATCCTCGTCAAACCAAGGGCTTTTTGCTGCAGTTTTCTTTGAGTTCACGTGACCAAACAAGCACGCGCATCAGCCTCCCTCCCTCCCTCCTAATTGCATTTTTTTCACGGCCGCCACCACATCAAAGGGCTTCTCCCTTTGATGTGGTGGCGGCTTCTCCTCCCCTAATTATTCATGGCTCGGCCGTACTTTCAGTTTCCCGGGAGCGCTTATTTATATGCATCCTGGTTTTGAATTTGCGCTGTCTTTTTTTGCTCTTAAACCTCAACTCCCCCCACCCCCTACCATGAAATCGATTGCGTTTGTATCAAGGTGTCAAGCCCGAAAGACCAGAGTTGCTTTGACACCCTCTCTAGTTGCATAGCCCATCGTTGGTTACCCCACCCCGTTCCCCTCTCCCCTTTTATTTTAAATGTCTAACCTTCAATCCGGTACTTTACCCCTTCAATGTAACTGACCCCCTCCCCAACCCCCTTCAGTAACCCCCTCCGTGCCGCGGGCAGCCCTATCTCGTCCCCGGGGTCCTGGTACTCCGTGCAGAGAGACAACGTGCTACCACCGCCGCTTAGACGCACTAATGTGAGTGCTGTAGATAGACATACACTGAGGAGAGCCGGGGGCTGGGAGGGAGGGTTCTTTGAGGGTATCAGGCATGCTGGGAAAAAGCCCTAGTGTACCTATCGACTTCACAATGGGGGAGGGGGAGGTAGCGAGCAGTACTACCCTGCTATCTTAGTCAGAGGACTGCAACCTAGGACCATAGGGCTGGGGGGTATACGACACGTGATCGTGGGAGACAGGATTGGAGGAATCTGTTTTTAAATGTAGATATATGTGCGTTCGGTACATCTTTGTCAGTGGCACGAAGGAAGGGTGTTGGATGCAGCATACTCGAGAATCCTTATTGTGCCGAGATCAAATACCAAGTGACAGGGGGTGCGAGTTCTTGGACATTACAGTGGAGGACACATCAAAGGTGGGGACATACACCCTGGTAGCATACTGTTGGGTTGCGGGTGGGCATACAAGCCTAACTACGTGAAGAAATTTCTCTGCCATTTTGATTACACTACTGTTGCAAAAACATGATGTGTATTGCATTTTACTTGCATTTAAATAGCACTGACTCAGTGTTACTATGAGTTGAAGCGCTTTACAAAGATTAGCATGCTACTCCAAAACCCAAGGTTAGTGGTTTGTACAGTAGTTATTGGTTAGTCATGGTTACTTGAATTAGTGTTGTGCTCTAAAGCCAATAACGCCAAGCATTTACTCGAATTTCCTTGTGGCAAATTAAATGAATAGGATCACCGAACTTCAAACACATGGAAAAAAATCTGATACATTGTGTTGGGTTTTATGTCTCCCTACATAACGTCCTCGAATTTCACTTTGCTCTATCCTTCTGCTGCATGCAAACAACGCTGACCTTACACTTTTGACAGCTAAACTATATCATCTGTCTCCCTTCGGTATAAAACGTAGCTGTTTGCACCCCGAATTTTACAAAAACGTTTTCTTAAATGCGTTATCCTCGCTGTTTTATGACTATGGGGTTCAATCAGGTTTATCGTGTGATCGGCTCAGGTTGTTAAGTGAAGTCAGTTATGGGAGACAGCTTAACAACTAGGCAGAGCCAAGACCTCCCTATGGCACAAGTCAGAGAGCAGGGAGTCATTAACTGTCAGATTGCAGCTCCTTTGTCCTGGCAGGTTGAATACCTACGCAACAATTCAGCTCACATAAAAAACAGATACATAAATCTGGAGGATACTGTAAGAGACCCTGCCATCCAAATTGGCACATTGGCATGGCTGCTTTACATTGCTAACTCCCGCACGTCACACTGCAAGACGGAGGATGACGGTGTTAGACACCTCATTCTGGAGAACGGGTTTGGGTCAGGGGCAAACTGTGAATGTCACAGTAGTACTCATCTCAATGAAAATGTTAAGTGTCCAGTAGCTATTTAACAACGAGGGAAAGGGGATACTGTAAGTGACAAAGAAAATTATGACAGAGAGCGTAGATTACACGGCACTGCAATTAATTGGTACAATCTCCCATCCAACCCAGAACCTGTTTTCCAAACTTTACCCCCTCACCCTCTCACCCTCACACCCTCACTCACCCTCTCATCCTCACCCCCCCTCACAACCCTCTCACCCTCACTCAGCCTCACACCCTCACCCACCCTCACCCTCACACCCCCTCACCCCCTCACACCACTCAGTGCTACAACACATATGTGTTTGTAGGTGCAAATGCAATGTTCTTGGATTTTCGTCACAATAAAATACACTGAACATAATCTTCACAAAATGTATTTACAAACGTTTAAGCTATTGCCATATAAATTAACAATAACTTTTATTTAAGTATTAATTATTTACAAAATTAAAAGCCATTGTTATTTGTAATATCAATACATCTAAGTCACGTAAATACAACACACATTGCATTACAAATGCTATAGGTGTCCCATTTGCGAAAGTTAAAACTATTGACATTGTAACTGACAAAGCTATTCATTTTGCTATTTTCAAAACCAACACATAAATTAAAAAAGTGTCATTTACAATACCAATCGCTCAAACTTTCCTAATGCAAAAAGTTAAAAGTATGGGCATTGTAAATCACTAAACAAAAAAATAAAATGTCATTTACAAAACCAATAGCTCAAACGTTCCTACTGCGAGACCTATTGGCAACGCCAGTGCTGGTTTTATCATGAAATTAGGCGTCCCGCCCAAAACTGACTCCAATATGCATTTTGTGCAAAGATTTAGCACCAAATGCCTGTTTCGCATTGGCAATCATGTTTCCATTTTCCGTAACTTTCCTGAAATATCCCCTAATTAGTCAAATGCAAATGAAGCACATTTTGTACATCCCTGCAGCAGTACAAGGGCGAAATCTGTAAAATAAAAGTATGTGTCAACACTAAGGTTTCTGCTCTCAAGACAATAAACAGTTGAAATCTGACTTTGGATTTAGTTAGCTGTGGAAGGAATCTTTCTTGAAATTGTCAATAAAATTGGCTGTGTTGGGAATTTTTTTTGCATTAACTTCATGGCAAATAAAAAGGCAGTTCTAATTGATCTCCTCCTTTTTGATTTTTGTAATGAACTTTTTTTCCCTGCAGTTTTTTATATAGCGCAAACTCGACCCAAAGGCATTTGTGCGCTTTACATGAGAACCTTTTTCACTTATGAACCACTTGGGCTTGTTTGCATGCCACCTTACTCCTTCACCCCTCCTAAATACATGATTTACCTCCGGCCTTTCCTCTTTAATAAAGTCCAATGGTCGTGTATAATCGTTTACTCTTGATTCAACAAATAAAATTGTTGCTTTCATCTGAACTCGTGTTATTTCTAGTTGTTAAATCTCTGTAAAAATAGTTTTAGCATCCTATTGCTGTAAGATACAAGCTTTGTAACATTAATTCTTTTTTAAAAAAAGTTTTGTGTGTGTAATGTTTTTTTAGGCTCTATGTGCGAAATTAAAGAAAACATACTTTTATAACAGTGTGATTTGTTTTTACAGGTGTTTGGACCACAACGCGAATATTAAAGGGGCGAAAGTTTGGACCATTTGTTGGAGAGAAGAAAAAAAGATCTCAAGTAAAGAGCAATGTATACATGTGGGAGGTAAGACCTTTTTTCATTATTAGGTGAATCTGAAAAGCATTTTCACTTTCACAATTGTTTGGGTTTCAACTGATGTGCTGCATGTATCTGTTGCATGTTCACATTCTGCTGCACTCTCCCGCGGTTTTTCCAGAATATTTCAACTTATTTTCTCAAAGTATTTGTTTTCACCTTCAGTTCAGTTCTGATAAGAATGACTACGATCACGTTCTTTGAAGCCAACAATGCAGCTGGACACAGTTTCCAACTTAAATAATTTTTGTCTGACATCGGATCTGGACCTTTTATATGGTGGGGTGTAGATACTATACATCTGTACACTTCTGAAATGAAACCATAATTTCGACTGTACCAACTGACAATTCTAACCTACAAGAAAACAAGGACATATTTTTGGTCTGGCCTAGTGGCAGGTTTGTCTCACCAGACTCCTGTTTTAAAAATAAAAACACATATGTACATATACATAAAGGTACTTCAAGCTATCTTCATTGGCTTGTGCTGCTTTCCTTCACATTATCATCCAGCATGGGTCAATTATTCAGCCCACTTCAGCCCCTGATGCTCTCACTGTGAGTGACAGCATTTTGCCTCTATACATGTGGTCATCCTCTAAAGAAATAGTTCACATCAGTGTTGGATGGTGTGGCAATCAAGATCGCTTCAGCTGTCTTACTACTCAGTTTGCACACTATAAATAATATGCATCATGCTGAAAGAGAGGGACTTTGGGTGAGTGTCAATCTGAAGTGCTCTAAAATCACTAGTAATTGCATCAAGAATTTTTAATTCTATTAAGGATACAAAGACGAGGATTATGCTTCTCTTTCTTTAATTTTAGAAAATACAGTAGCCAATAAACATTATTAAACTGAAAACTGCACTTCCTATGAGCCCCTCTCTCTATCAATCACTGGGGACATGTAACCGTATATAAGTGAATGCCACCATAGTTCCTCCTCTTTCTGATGGATACATCTGCCTGTAGATTCCTCACCTTTGAATTTTCCCATGCGCAGCATTCCATGGAAACTTTTTTCATAGCTCTCCCACGTCGACGAGGACGACACAATGGATGGTTCTGCTCGCGACTCCGCGAGATGTCATTGAAGCCATAAGAAGTCCTCGTTGGCGTGCTGACGTTAGTTCCCTTTTTTCTGTGCCGTTGACGCTTAACGGTTTTCCTTGGACTCCATTTCTTTGTGGTTAACATTGTTACAGTCTATCTATAATTGTAGCAGTGCAATAGCTACTCAGAAATAAATCATGGTTCAAACATTGTAGGGAATGTGGGGGACTTATGTTCATCATGGATCTCCACGATGATTGCCTTTGGAGCCTGCCATCTGACTAAGACATCGAGGGATGCTCTTTGTGGCACCATATGAACCCGAAGACACGCAAGGAGATGGTAGCAAAACTATTCATGGCGCAGGGCGAAGAATTAGAAGAGGGGTTGTAAGTGGACAAAGTCGCCGACTCCACACACCTCGAATTCGTCGAGAAAACATAAGGAGAAGCAGCATCATAGTTCCAAGCGTCGCTCTTCTAAAGACAAGTGACCGAAGTCGGGGTCCTCAGCCCTGCGGTGTCACATGAAGAATAACATCTCTGCAGGTGACTCTGGTGCATTCTCCGACTCCGAGACGCTCTCTGGTGCCCAGGGAGGCGACTCCTTTGCCTCCGGCCACTTCGTCCTGACGTCTTTGGCGCCACAGCCAGAACCAGCCTTGCGACCTCGGGCGATTCCACATCAGTCATTTCCGAATCTGTACCCACCTTTTGCGGCTCCATGTGCAGATCCGCATTTTTAAATGCAATGTATGGCATGTTTGCCAGGGCGGTTGACCTATCGGTGCGCCCGGTAGCCCCGTGGAACCCCATTATTATGCACAGGCACTCTTTATGCCTTCATGCCTATGACTCCGACTTGGGCTTTCCCAAAGCCGAGATTCTTAACGCTGATACAGTCCCAGGAGGGAAAGATGGGCTATTCTCTGGTGCCGTCAGGCTCCAGTCTTGACTACGTGCGGCGCCTCCAGCGGTCCCTGAATGGCCTTCATTAAAGCCGGCTCCAAAGTCTCTGGCGATGCTGACGCCAATATCGAAGATACAATCAAGAAGGAACTCAGAGGCTTCTGGAATAGGAGGAATTCCAGGAGCAACAGGAATAAGTGGAGAAAGACGATATTGGATCCCATGAATGATTTTGAAGGACTTCAGGAAGGTAGTGGGCTGGATACATCACCAAAGCTCTTCCTTATTAGGAGGTTTCTTCCTACCATTCTGTTATAAGGAAGGCTGCTGTCCTTCTGGATTTACAGTTGCCTATTGCAGAGGTCAAATCATACATTTTGACGGAGGTTCTTCACTCCCCTTCATCAGTGAATGAAAGCTTTGATGGAACTGATCATGGAAGTTTGGCAAAAGCCTGTGTCTGCCCCAGCTGTATCCAGAACGGTGGCAAGATCGATACAAAGGTGCACCTGGGGATCCAGCGTTTTTATCAACACTCATTCACCCGAGAGCTTGGTGGTTCAACCTTCATGTTCTTCGAAACAATCCTCTGGTTCCTTTCCATCCATTCCGGGGAATAGGGTTTCAAAAAAATAAAACAGTCTGCTAAAAAGGTATTTAATCGGCCAATATGGCTTTGAAGTCGACTAATGCTACGTGCCTGTTGAGATGCTACATCCATGCATTGATAGTCCGCTAAGGATGTGATTCCTAAACTGCCAGAGGATGTGCAGGGCCACTTCACGGAGGTGCTGTTGAACACTTAAGCTGCAGCCTGTCAGGATATTCAGTCCGGACTTGACATGACTGTCTCCATTGCTAGGGTGATGGGCTCATCGGTGGTAACTAGGAGGCACGCCTAGTTGAGGAGCAGGTTTCTCTCCAGATGTTCATTCCACTCTGTTGGATTTTCCCATTGATGGCTCTAGACTCTTTGCGACCAAGACTGACTCAGCACTACAGTGTTTATAAGATAGTAGAGCTACTGCTAGATCTTTAGGTTTGCAATCTCATCCTAGGGGATACTGAAGATTTTGGGGCTTTGGGAAGGCTGCTCCTTTTCTGGCCCGACAGCAGCAGCAACAACAGAACCTGCTGTATAAACGTACAGAGGGAAGGTAAGAGGTCTTCTTCGAGGATCTGCTCGCCAACAAGACTCCTGCTCCTCCTCCTCTCCTGTTCCCCCGACTGGCTCCACAGGGAAGCAGCTCTAGATCCCCTATCTTAGAGCATGTTGGACTTGTAGGAGGTCGGGTGTCCCATTTTTTACAAAATTGGAAATCTGTTACATCTGATCTTTAGGTTTCGAATCTTGTAGAAAATGTGTATGCCCTTGCTTTCTGGTACGTATCCCCCTCCTTTCCACCATCTCCAGGGCTGGTGTACGGCGGTCCATCTGCTGCTCCTGCAACAAGAGGTCCTGTTCTTGCTACAGAAAGCTGCAATAGAGGTCGTTCCGGAGCAGGAAAGAGGTCAAGGATGCTACTCCCGGTATTTCGTGATCCACAAAAAGGATGGCCGATTGAGATTCTAGACCTCAGGATCTTGAATTTTTAACTCAACAGGAGAAGTTCAAGATGTTGACCCTAGCTCATGTTCTGCTGGCGCTGCAGCAGGAAGACTGGATGGTGTTGATCGAATAACAGGATGCGTATTTCCACATTACCATCCTGGAGTCGCATCAGAAGTATCTCTGTTTTATGGTGGGGTCCCAACACTACCAGTTTGTGGTCCTCCCGTTCGGTCTTACATCCGCACCACGGGTCTTCAGAAAGGTGATGGCGGTGGTAGCAGCACATCTCAGAAGGTCGGGGAATCCTGTTTCCCTCTATCTGCATGACTGGCTGCTCAAGGCAGTCGCCAGAGATGGTACTTCATCATTTGCAAGTTACAACACAGCTGTTGTTTGACTTGGGTTTTTCGATAAATGTAACCAAATCTCCCCTGGTGCCCTATCAGAGCAACCTGTTCATAGGGGCAGTACTGGACGCTACTTTAAGTTATGCTTTCCCACCTCCTCAGAGGATTCTAGATGTCCAAGCTATGATTACAATGTTTCATGGTTGAGTGGCTGTTCCAGTCCTGAAGGTTCTGCGCCTACTCAATCTATTAGCTTTCTGCATACTGTTAGTCAACCATGCGCGCTTGCACATGAGGGCACTCCAGTGGTGCATCCGCAGGCCGTGGTTTCAACGCAACGGGTATCTCGGGGAAATGGCCAGAGTCTCTAGAGATACTGCAGCGGAGCTGTAGTGGTGGAGTGTTCCAGACAACCTGTCTCAAGGGAAGCGGTTTCAGCCTCCTTCTCCGGTGGCCACAGTGATAACTGATGCCTCCACTCTGGGGTGGGGTGCTCATCTGGAGGATCTGGAGATCAAGAGACTTTGGTATCCAGAGGAAAGATTGTTTCACATCAATCTTCTAGAATTGCCGGCAAGATGTTTGGCTCTCAAGGCCTTTCTTTTCTCCCTTTGCGTGCAGTCGGTTCAGATCCTGACGGACAACACTACCATAATGTGGTACATAAACAAACAGGGAGGAGTAGGGTTGTATTGTCTCTGCAGAGATGCTCTGCGGCTCTGGTCCTAAGCTCAGGACCATCTGATGTGCGTGATTGCTTATCTTCTGGCCGGAGTGCTGAATGTGTGTGTGGACAGTCTCAGTCAGCAGTACTCAGCCGATCAGGAGTGGCATCTTCATCCAGAGGTGGTTCCATCACATTTTCATAACGTGGGGGTTTCCTCAGTTAGACCCGTTTGCCACTCACGAGGACTTGCACTTTCTGTCATTCTGCAGACTCCAGTATTCGATGTGGAGAGCATTGGGAGATACTTTTCAGTTAGATTGGGGCTCACAGCTTCTTTACGCATTCCCTCCCATGCCCTTGATTCTTCAGGTTCCGAGGAAGATTCACCAAGACCGGACCCAAGTCATATTGACGGTCCCGGATTGGCCAAGACCTCCTTCACGTCTCATCTCACCCTCCGCTCTGTCTCCCTCTCAGGGCAGACCTCCTCTCACAGTGGCAGGTTCAACACCCCCACCTCCAGAGTCTGCACCTTCATGCTTGGAGATTGAATGGGGCAACCTGAGTTCTTTCTCCCTCCCACCGGATGTGGTGGATGTTATATTATTGTCCAGAAGACACTCCACCAAATCTTTCTATTCTGGTTGGTGGGCCAAGTTTATTAAATGGTGTGTAGAGAGATCAATTGATCCTTTATAGGCCCATTTGTTTGATATTCTGAGTTTTGCTCTTTTCTTGGCTCATCAGGGTTGTGCGGTAACAACTGGTAAAGGATACTTGTCTGCCTTTCTTTGCTTGCCAGACCAACCCTTTTTGTTTGTCTCCTATAGTCATGAGATTTATTGAGAGTGTCACTTTCCAGTTTCCTCCCATTCCATTTATCATGCGTCAGTGGGATTTAAAATTAGTTATTACTTTTCTAATGGGTTGCCCCTTTGAGCCTCTACATAGTTTTCCGTTGAGGCTCCTGTCGTTCAAGATAATTTTTCTGATTGCGATTGCCTTGGCCAGGAAGATTAATGAGCTACAGGCTCTTATTTCTAAGCCTCTTTTCACCTCTATTCATGCAGATAAGATGGTTCTTAGGACCAGAGCTGCTTTCCTGCCTAATGTGGTCACTCCTTTCCACCTAAGGCAATCTATTACTCTACCCACTTTCTATCCTCCCCCTCATCCTTCTAAGGAGGAGGAGAGACTTCACCGCCTGTACCCTAATAGGGTGGTCAGCTTCTACCTGTACTGGTATAAAGACTTCAGGCTGGATGACCAACTCTTCATTGGATACATAGGAAAAATGAAGGGCAATGCTGTCCAGGTGGATCATCCTCTGCATCAATATCTGCTGTGCCTTGGCCAAGAAGGAGCCTCCTGAAGGTATTCAAGCTCATTCCACCAGAGCGAAGTCTTCTACTTTGGCTGTGCCTGTTGTAGATGTCTGCAAAGCGGCAACTTGGACCTCCCTTCACATTTTTGTGAAGCATTACTGCTTGGATTCGGAGATGAGGCGGGACGGCCATTTTCAACGTTCTGTGCTGCACGAGTGTTTGATACATGTAGGCGGCTCCATCCACCGGAAGCAGGACTGCTTGTGGATTCAATTCAAAAGATGAGCAATCCACAGGCAGATGTATCCATCAGAAGAACAAGTTACTTACCTTCGTTAACACTTTTTCTGGTAGATACAGTATCTGCCTGTGGATTCCTCACTGACCCACCACCTCCCCATTGTCTGCCTATTTTTTTTTTTTGTTACTTTCTTTATTGCAGTTTTTCTGGTATACTTAACAAATGACAACAATTACTGCCCATGGACCACCCTGAACAATGAGCAATACAATCCCCGATCAAAGGCTATTAAACCAGTGTGGGTTTCCACTGAAATAGTTACCAAACCAACAATCAGCAAGAACATTGTCGTTACTAATCATTTTAACTTGTAACCAACACCCCCCCTCTATCCCCCCACAAAATCCCCCCCCCCCCCGCCCCACCGGGGCTACCCCCCTAGAGGTCTAGCTACCAACAGTTCAATCAAGGATGTCCGCTGGTCTTTCCGCTTGTCTGGGGGATTCTATTCCCTCCTGTCCATTCCCCGTCTCCTCCTCCGTCTGTGTAGAACTAGGGGAGCTTCCTCCTATCTCCTGGACCATTAGCCCCCATGCCTGCAATACCTCCAGGAGTTTGGCATCCCTTCTAGTACTACGTATGTGCGCCTCCGCCAGTGCCCATTCCTTGAAGTCCGTCTTCCATCTCGCTATTTGCGGCCCATGTGGTGTCAGCCAGTCGATTTGCTATTCGCCGCCTAGCCGTCACCAGCCCTAATACCAGGAACTTACTACTGGTTTTGCGTTTAGGGTCTCGGGGAATCAATCCCAGGATGCAAGTACATAGCTCCATGGCAACCCTCCATCCCGTAATTCTATGCAGGTCCTCTAGGATTGCTGTCCAAAAAACCTGGACTGTCTGACATGACCAAACCATGCGTGGGAAATCTGCTCTTTCACAGTGGCATCTGGAGCACCTCGGGTCTCTTGAACTATCAATAGTGTGTAGGCGCTTGGGGGACAGGCATGTCATATGAACCATATTGTATTGTATCTGTTTATATCTATTGGAGACCGCCACCTTGCGTACTCCCTCATGAATTTTCTCCCACTCCCGTGGTGTAATCTCCTGCGGGCTCACCTCCTGCCATTCATTTACCCTCCACTTTGAGAGGTGCACCTTTTCTATCTTCCCTTAAAGCCCTATACAAGTGTGTGACCAGTTTCCGCCCTCCCGCCATGGACATCATCGTGACCAGGGTACGTGTAGGTTCCATGAATGTAGATCATAGCTGTTGTGCCGTTGCCGCTATTTTGGCATAGTGCAAAAATTGCCCTGATCCCAACTCAAGAGTCCACTACTTTTGGCCCACCTACTTCCTGGTATGTTAGAAACCACTGTTCCGGGTATAGGTCCGATAGCATAAGACAGCCTCCCGCCTTCCACTTGTCAGTAGACATGACGCGCTCGATGAGCGCGAAAGGCAGCATCAGCCAAAAGTCCACCTCCGGGGCGAATGGTCGCACCTGAATAATTCGCTTAACCACCCTGGCCCAGATGGCAGCCAACAATCCGCCCAATGGGGGACATTGCTTCTGGTGTCCCTTCGTGCGCCATAAGAGCGCGCCCAGCTGCTGGTCCCCATATGTGTCAGCCAGGAGCGAACGTTCTCATGAAGGGTCCGTGTCGAGCCAAGCCACTTCGTGCTGTAATTGGGATGCAAAATAATAAAGTTCTAGATCAGGGATTTCCAAACCACCCCTACCCCAGGTACGTTTTATGACTTCCAGGCTTACCTGACAACGTTTGCCATTCCAAAGTAATTACAGGAGCAGTGAATCGAGGTCCTTGAAGACCTGGTGCGGGAGCTCAAAGAAGGAACCCTGCATTGTGTACAGACATCGGGGTAGCACCACCATTTTAATCAGGGCGATTTTCCCCATCAGTGAAAGCTTGAGCGTGTTCCAAAAATCAATACTGCCTCTGAGACCTCTAAGGATCCTCCCCTTATTATGCTGATAAAAAACCTCCGTCCCTACTTATCCAGATCCCAAGATAGCGCAACACATCAGGCACCCATGGGAGCCCCTGCTCAGGGAGTCTGGCTCCTCCCCGGTCAGCCTCTGACCCCACCGAGTATAGTTGTGATTTGGCCTTCTTGACACAGAGTACAGAAACCTCGGCAAACCGGCCTAAAGCCGCCATCAATATCGGTAACAAGTGGGTAGGTTCCGGCAGGTACACCAGTGCGTCATCCGCATACAGTGATGCATCATTCTCCAGGGCTCCCATTCGAAAACCCTGCCCCTGGAGGACCCCACGAAGATGGCATGCTAATGGCTCCATCGACAGGGCGAACAGCATGGGGGAAAGTAGACACCCCTGTCGCGTCCCACTGGCTATTGATATTGCATCCGGGACATAATGTCCCATACGGACCCTTGCCACCGGCAGAGTATAAAGGAGTTTTACCCAATTCACAAACCCCTCACCGATCCCACCTAAGCAAATCGAACGCCTGTTTGATGTCAAGGAATACCAGGGTATTCTGTTCGGCTCCACCCTGTAGCGATTTCATGACATGGGCCAGGCGACAGATATTCCAAAGCGTGTTCCTTCCTGGAATAAAACCAAACTGGTCGTCATATACCAACCGTCTAAGATACGGAAGCAGTCTGTTAGCCAGTACCTGACTAATGATCTTAATATCAACATTTAGCATTGAGATCGGCCTATAGGAGGCCGGGAGCAGGGGATCCTTCCCCTGTTTGGGAATCATTATATTCAGCGCCTCTCGCATGGAAGCAGGAAATATGCCTGCCTCCCCAGCTTCCGCAACAATATCCAGGAGCCGAGGAACCAGGATTCCCCCAAGTTCTTTGTAGAGCTCCGCCGCCAGACCATCCGCGCCAGGAGCTGTTTTCAAATGGGCGATTGCCGCTCTCACCTCCTCTACCCTAAAGGGTGCCCCCAGGAACTCCTGGCTTTCCGTGTCAAGGCAAGGCAGGTCCATTGTCTGCCTACTTATACCGAAAAGAATTTTGGGCATAACATTCTTGTATTTCATTGTCATTTGAATAGATATGATGCTTGTCGCTAGGAAATTTCTATAGTTGAGAATTTTCTTTCTTCTTTGAATCGTATACTGTGTATATTTGTGCATTTATTGTATACTGTACGTACATGCTAAATGTTTGTCGTTAACCTGTTCGCCTCGAAGGCACAGAAAAATGGGTGGAACGGATGTCGGCATGCCGACTAAATCTTCTTATGGCTCCGATGACGTCACGCGGAGTCGCGAGCGGGGCTCTACCATTGTGACGTCCTCGTTGATGTGGGAGAGCTTTGAAAAAAGTTTCAGTTGAATGCTGCACAAGGGGCAATTCAAGAGGTGAGGAATCCACAGGCAGATACTGTACCCATCAGAAAAAGTGTTACCAAAGGTAAGTAACTTTCTCCTTTCTCTATAATCTTCAAAAATCATTCAAACAAACTCCAACTAAACCCATTGTTGAATCAGGACTCTTACGCCAACCACGTGAACCATACAAACAGCCGAAGGGCATTTTTCTCCTTTGTGAACCAGCGTCATTTGATGCCAACAGTCAGGCCCCTTCAGGTTGCCTTAGTATCTGCACCTGGAAAGAAACAAAAGCAGTAGCACTGTATCTACTCATCATATATCTATCATCAAAGGCGGGGGGAAAAACATGACATCCCAATAATATCAATAACATAAGTCAGACATTTGCTTAATTAACCAATGGGAGGGATAATACCTGCCACTGTGTCCTTAATAGAATTTAAATTTCTTAACGCAATGGCTAGAATTGTCTTTATTCTATTTCTGGAATGGAGGCTTTGGATTATGCTAAAGTTGTCCCGCAATATTAAATGCAACATCCACTACTGGTTTATTGAGAATAAAAACTATAAAAAAGTGAAATCAGAAGGCCATTCTGCCATGGCCATTAGCTCCTCAATTCGAGAACCGGTGGAAAAAGCTTTAAAGGCCATTGCTCCACGCATAGAATGTGCTCCAAAGCAGGACATAACAATGCCAGCTTCAGCCAAAATCCACGTGCCCTGCCTAGCCAAAGTTGCGGAAGTGACCAGGCAGAAAGGTTTCTGCAATAAAGTAACTGCCCAGCATGATCACTTCGTTATTCCCAAGTATGCTCCTCCTAACATTTAAAACATTTAACCACACAATTTGTGATGGTTAGGAAAGGCAGAATAAACAATACATCTAAAATCAGTTTTAGTACGTCTAGAAATGGAAAAAGACTCCCCTGAAGGAGTAAACAGTCGTACGTGCTAAATCCAAGGCTCAAATGTCCGAAACCCTTCTGCAGGAAATTAAACACAGAAGTTGGGTACATTTTGCTGACAATTGCTTATGTGAAAGGTCTTTGTTAGCTGGCCAGGCTCTGAGGGAAAGTAAGACAACATCTACATCCCATAAAGTAGAATACTTCGGTTGCGGGGGACATACCATCCTTATTCCCTATAGTACTTTACACTAAAGAAGATGTTCCCCAATGGGTTGCAGTCCAGATGAGGATGACCTGCACAAATGGCAGAACGGACGTTTTTCACCATCCAAGTCTTGTGTGGCAAGATCTGGCAGAAAATTCACAATGATCCACATCCTGTTTACCGCACCAAGAAACCCAGCGACACCAGGCAGATTCATAACGTTTTTATGTAGGATGAGACCATAATTGGGATAGGAAGAAGTGTATCTGGCAAAACTCATGGCATTTTGCAACCTCACCTGAAAGTCACCATATCATGAGTCACACAAGCCCCTGAGTCACTAGTGGATGATGAAGTCTTGCCGGATCAGCTAGAAGGTCCGGAGGAGGGGGGGGGGGGGGTGCAATTGACTTGGAAGGGCACAGGATAACTCATTCATCACTGGAACCATGGCTGGGCTTTCCAATAAGGTGTATCCAGAATCCATTCTACTTTTTGTCATCTCACCAGTGACCGCACTGTCTGCATCATTAAAAATGGTGGAAAAGCAAACAGACATATCGACCAGTCTTTGAGAAAAGCATCTGAGCTTAGTGCTCGATGGTCTGGCCTCTGACTAAAAAAGAGCAGGAGTTGCGCAGTGAGCCAGGAGGCAAATAGATCGGCTGTGCAGGGACCATGGTGCAGGTTCAAGAGATGTAGTCTCCAATCATTGGAATTGCGGAGAAATCCGGAATTCCATTCTGCTCCCACAATGGACCGGCCAGGGATGCATTCCGCCTTCACCAATATCTGATTCTGGAGGCAATCATGCCACAAATGTTTGGCAATCTTCACCAGAAGACGTGATTTTGTCCCTCCCAGTAGATTGCTGTATCGGACCGCCGATACATTTTCCAACCTCAAAGAAGTGGAACAACTCGCTTTGTGTGCTGACAGGGTACGGGTCGCAGAGGAGCCCACCAATAATTGAAGGCAATTGATGTGAAGGAAGAGTTCCTCCAGGGACACCTGCCCCATCTCTATGGAACCACCGTGGGCTCCCTATCCCCAGCGAATCGATCACCACCTCCGGGACCGAGACAAAAATTGCTTTGCCATTCCAGGCATCCATATGCTCCAGCCACCAAGACATCTCAGTCTTGATCTCCTCGGACAAGGAAATCTGCTTGGAATTAGTCAGCCCTTTGTAAAGGTGTAAAATCTTCAACCACTGAAGGGCCCGGTAATGGAGGGTACCCAGAAAAATGGCTTGAATGGAAGAAGCCAATTGCCATACTAGGCATGCCAAGGTCCTCAGTGATTTAGTCGGAGAGGCTAGGGCTCTCCTCAACCACTCCTTTATGGATAATCGTTTCCTTAAGGGTAAGAGAAGTTGGTTTCCGACCGAGTCCACTTGGAAGTCCAGAAAATTCAAGATTTGCGACAGATTCAGAACTGATTTCTTCATGTTGAGGGCAAACCCCAGATCCTGAAAACGCAGACCCATCCAGGGCAGGTGAAGGAGAATGGTTTCTCTATCTTGCGCCATGACAAGAATATCATCTAAGTATATGATCAGTCGCACCCCTTGCTCCCGAAGGTACTGAACAACTGTTCGAAGGAGCTTGGAGAAACACTTTTGAGCCGAGGACAGACTGCAGGCCATGGCGATAAACTCGTACCATAGATGATGCCACTGGAATTGGAGAAACCTTTGATGGGTAGCAAAAATTAGAACCGCCAAATATGAGTCTTTGAGATTTAGGCATCCTTGCCAGTCTCCTTCTTGCAAAAGGTCTTGTAACAAATGTATGCTTTCCATCTTGAAGTGGCGATACACAATCCAGGAATTGAACTCTTTGAGGTTGAGAACCAAACCGAATTCCTGACCCTTCTTGGGAACCAAACAAAATGTACTGGCAAAACCTCCCTGGTGCAGGGAAGTCTGGGCCACGGCTACTTTGGTTATAGGGAATAAATGTCTTTGTCTATGAAATTGGTCTCTGCTTGAGACGAATGGAGAGGGAAAGGATGTCTCCCTTGACCTGGCGATGAGTAAAACTCCGTTGAAAACCCTGAACGGTATGCAATACCCATGGGTCTTGTGATATCATTTGCCAATTGTGGGAAAACAATTGAATCCCCCCACCCCAATAACGTCTAGTTGTAGAAGAATGATCATCTGTGTAAGAGGAACTGCAGCGTTGTCTCCGCCTCTGTATTCCCCCACGACAGGCACGTCCTTGCTCCCTGTTGCATGTGAGGTAGAAGTTGCAGGTGTGTGTGGGAGCTCCCCCACCTCTATGCGCATATGCACGAGAGGCCTGGTGGAAACTACGGGCTGAGGCTCGGTCCAAGTGCAGCCCAGTCCCAGATTTTGGTAAGTGGACCAGAAATGTCTAGGAGTTTATCCTGACACCCGCCCCAGGCCTTATTGAGACCCTTCTTGGGATCTTTGGCAAATTTCTTGATAAATGTGGCCATGTTAGGATCAAGCTCAGGAGTATCCGCCAATTTGCCTTAGAGGGATGGGTGTGGGCACTCAGACCGCAATGTATTGCACACTTCATGCTCTAAGCCCTGTCGCAGATCATCTCGTACATAATAGGCCACTTCAACCCATTCTGTAGATAGGGTGTATAATCTTTCTAGGTTCAAAAATCAGAACGCCTGTCCCCGCAAACATATACAGAATCCCTGCTCTCATTTCATGAGTTACAGATAATTTCCAGCCCTCACACAATTTAAAAACATTTTCAAAACAGTCCTGTGAACATTTCCACATTGATTGTTAAACAAAATGTGAACACAACGTCTGAGCAAATTCTTACCTCTGGCAGTACATAAAAGCCAAACTACCTGTACTCTGATTCTGCATGAAAGCTGTACTGAAAATGTGCAATTTGCAGCCAAGTTTCATGCAAACTTTAGGCAACCTGTACAAAGACTTAAGATGCACACAGCTACTAAGTATGTGATCATTTAACTTCTGCACAATCTTTGCATGTGTAAATTGTGAGACTTGCTGTACATGGTATGCACACAACCTTCCATCAGCCTGTACACTGGCTGTGTACACCGCTTGCACACATCTTCAGTACCTAACTTACATATTAGCACTGTATATGTTGTACACCAAACAGCTGTGCCGTGTTTTTCTGGTCCATCCTTCATGTGCTGATCCAGTGTAAGTTTTTTCTTTGAATTATGGGACTTGTAGCATTTGTTTATTACATTATAAAACAGGACTTCAAGTCCCGAAACTCAGAAGAAAAATACCTCGACTGGCGCAGCGCATCACACAGGGACCTGGGATAGTTAGCAACTATGACAAAAGCACACAAACAGACATGTTCCTTATATTCTTCATTTCTCAGAGTTATCCTTTTGAAAGCCTGGATATAAAGTGATATGTGCTGTATGTAACGGTTCACAAAAAAAAGCCCCAGCACAGGGGACAGTGAGAATAATGTGATGTTCTTCTGCCACCCCGTTTACCCCAACTCACCACCTAGACACTTGCAAAACAACCTCAAATAAACCAAAAGTATTAAAACGTTATATGGTGTGGAAGAGTGTTCTTTTTGCATCTAATAGTAGCAGCTAATATAAAGGTGTTCAGTGGCACTCAAACTCTTGTGGGGGTACATATGGGTCTCTTCAGCAGGTACAATACCAACTGGTCTATCTCACTTATAGGCTTTAGTTTGTGTCCTGGTTTCGAAGAACCTTGCCTGCCCTGTGTATCCTGCTATAATAATTCATAGACACCACACTATGCATAATCAGCACATCTCCTAAGTCAACCTTAGGAAATGCACACACACATTACAGTGAGGCAAATTATGCGGAATACTTTGCACTGCAAGAGGTAAACTCTTTGAAGGTCTGTGGAAGAAGTTGAGACCGGCAACGAAGGTTGTGTTGGATAGACTACAGGAGAGGAAAATGGACACTATACTCAAGTCTACTCAAGAGACGAGTAACCGCAGAGTGCCAAGGAACACTATCTTTTCAGCAGTGTGGTGTGTGAATGGCTGAATGGTGAAGTATCTGTACACATAAGGTCATGGCTCCATCTCTTCTTCCCTACCACTTTCGTTCTCAAAAGATGCTCTGGAAAGAGCTCACAGACATTACCTAGGGCATTTTTGGAGGTACCTGTTCCCACTCCACCTAGGGAGCCTTTCAAGCTATCTACATTGCTTTAATGACTCTACAACACACAGGAAAATGCCAACGCCTGGTTATCCTACTCTCTTGCTGTTATGTTATTAGTTATGTTATTAGGTGTTTGTAAAGGGCAGCATCAGCTGTTCAATCTCCCCTCACTCCTCACTAGGTGCAGCACATGCAAATATAGATACAACACAATACAAAAACAGGTGAAGTTCAATCATCTCCAAACCATTGTTCCTTAACATGCACAGAAGTTAATATATATGTATCTACAGTGAAAGCTTTCTCCCAAACAGAATAGGTACAGTACAGGCTCCCATGAACAAGCTTGGCTAACACACAAAGCTGATACAGAAGCAAGTTTCTCTTTCAAACAAATAAATGATATAGCATGGAGACGGTATGCATACAAAAGTAAGCTTCTCCCACTTGCACAGCAGATACAGAAAGCCCAATGCTGTGCAAACTTCTTATACACCCGGAACCGATACAATCGGATATGCTTCAATGTCTCAGACTGAATAGCAGTGGTCACATCAGTGCAAGCTTCCGTCATACACAGAACTGGTACAGTGCAAGAGTTGTCAATGCTTACAAACAGGGGGGGGCAAGATATGGATCCATAATGAAGGCAGATTAAGTATAGCCCTGCCAAATTAAGCATCCTGGTTCATTCACAGAGACCAAGTACAATACAGGTATGTCTAGTCCCAAACGTTCCTCATACAAAGAGCATTTACAGAACAGAAAAATTGGAGTTAAAGCTTCCCTGGTAAACGGTAGGTATGGCAGTAACGTTTTTACATACAGTGGATAAAGTCAAGCACTTGAAGTGCAAACTTCACTTGCACAGAACAGGTACCACACCCAGAATTTTTGCAATGTGGAAAAGCTTCTACAGTGCAAGTCACCTCTATGCACAGGACAAATACCAGAACAGCAGTGCAAGATATATATATATATATATATATATATATTCGTGGAATCCTGTAAGATTAGCTCACACGCCTTCAGTCGCGCATTAACCAAAAAGCAGGACACGGACCCAGATTACTTTGTCTCTATGTTTTATTTGCCCAAAGTCAGATATATGCAGGTTACAAGTATTTGCAGTATAACTTTCCGTCTGCTCACACATGGAACCATTATACAGACTGGGACTAGCAATAGTAAGAGATGGACATGATTTCTTTATATATAGAACAGTTGCAATACAGACATACGTAGTGTATGGTTTGCTCCTCTCTCACACAGACCAGACCTAGCAAGAGCAGCAGGTTACTCTTAAGCTCACACATTTAACACTGATAAAGTTCAAGAACCAACAATGCAACCATCTGTCACAGAACAGGTGTTGCATTGCTATCTCTCTCCATATCTATCCATCTCTTTATCGCTCTATCTCTCTCTATCTCTTTATCTCTCTATCTATCTATCTCTCTATCTCTGACTCCCACTGTCTTTTAAATTCCCACACAAATCTTTTCCTGAGAGACCAGACAGACTCAAGCTAGAGGTTTTACTCCATACTACTTGCTGGCATTCGAAGAGGCAGCATGGGAGGACTGCCATCTTTCGTTCTTTGCTGGACCCATTACAGAAGTAAATTTGATATAGTCTACAGAGACTCAAACAAAGTGGTCAACCAGCAGTAAACTATACTTTTCAATTGGTAAGGAATGATGGCATTACCAGTTCTCTAACACGTCAGCAATCTAGGAATGATAAAGTAATGAGAAAGTATTCCAAAAGCATACAGATATGTCTGTAGGAGAAACATGTAAGATACCTACCCATTTTAAACGGAGGAACTGGAAAAAATGTACTCAGACGGCATTTGAATATATGCTATTGCAGGATAAGCCCCCGCTTAGTAATACCCTCAAAAAGGCGCGGATGGAGTATGAACAATGGATATCGAAGGCGCTAGACAAGGTGGCTAAAAAACAACAGAGCCTGTAAGTCAAAGGTACTAAGGAGTGATAATCAACACTGGTATAATTGCACGGAAGTGAACCTAACTAAAGACCATCAACAGTAGCTGATTGAGTCCTATCAGCCCACCCAATGGCGGAGCCTCATCATGTAGGACTCCAATACCAAGGTAAGTAAGAGGGCCAACATGGTTTTGCACGTTAAATCATCCCACTTGAATATGTTTGGTGTAGATTTAACTTTTGAGCAATGTAAAAATGCAATGTCTACATTGTTCTTTTCTTCTTTCTTTTTTTCCTTCTTGTATTCTCACAGGAAAAATCCATCGCATCACCACGACAATACTGACAAGATGTGGTAGGATGGTTCCGTTTTGTTCATATATTGTACATTTCCTTAACTCTTGCACACACATTATAGTGTCTTGCAGTAGCAGATATTAATTCGGCCCTGACGAATGCCAGTGATTCTTCACATTTAAGGCAGAAACATGTTGGCCCTCTTATATCTTACTTAGTTTTCTATCAAGCAAGTCAAACAGTGATTTTTTCCACACTGTTTTTTCACTATTTTTTAACCTGACGTCCAGGCAAACGCTAATAAAGGTCTTTGTTTGCCTCGATAGCCATTTTAATCACACACTATTTTATTTTCTTTTCCTGCACTGCACATATCAGTCTCCCACTCAAGTCTAACAACGGTGGTGACCTTACCTCGGTCGAGTAATGCATCGCTAATTGACAACTGGGCGATTGCACACTTACCTTGGTATTGGAGTCCTACATGATGAGGCTCCGCCATTGGGTGGGCTGATAGGACTCAATCAGCTACTGTTGATGGTCTTTAGTTAGGTTCACTTCCGTGCAATTATACCAGTGTTGATTATCACTCCTTAGTACCTTTGACTTACAGGCTCTGTTGTTTTTTAGGTAGTCTTACAGGGGGTATTAGCCTGTTTTGTCGGTAAACATTTCCCTCGGACCCTCTCTTACGAGTTGTTTAGATAGCTAGACAAGGTGGCCCCATGGACCCTAAAAGCCCCAGTACGTAAGAGTAGGTCGGCCCCTTGGTCCACCGATGAATTGCGCGCGGTTAAAGCCAGATGTAAAAGATCGGAACATCTGTGGCGCAAGGATTATGACACAGCCCTGAAAGAGGCATATAGGATCAGTCTGAAGGAGTACCATGGAGGGATTAACAAGGCCAAGAGAGAATTTATCCAAGGGAGGATTGATTCCTCGGAAAATTCCTCCAAAGAGCTCTTTCTAATTTATAAAGAACTCACGATGCCTACAAGGGTAGAGACTAAAGATCTTTATTCCACGGAGATATGCGAATCTATCGCAGATCATTTTGTGAATAAAGTGGAACAGATCTATATGTCCTTTCAGCAGGACCCAGGTGATGGAAACTCTGTGGGGGATACCTGCCTTGCACCTATTAAGAAAGTCCATCTTAAGGAATTCATGGTGCCCCCAAGGGAGGAACTGATAAATCTTATCATGAGTATCCAGTCAGAATCCCCTTTAGATGTGGCTCAGCCTAAAATTCTTAGTCAATAGGTCCATCTCCTGTGGAACTATATAGGCAATTTGGTGACCCTCTCGTTTCAAGAAAGATATGTGCCTGAGGAATGGAAACTGGCACAGGTAGTTCCCATTAAAAAGAAAGCTAACTTGAATATTTCCCAATTGGATAACCTCCAGCCCATTTCTCTTCTTCCTTTCTGTGCCAAGGTGGTGAAAAAATTGGTGAATAACCAGTTGGTTAAATTTGTGGAGGACAGGAGGAAAATCATCTCCTACATGTTTCCCAGTTTGGTTTTAGGGCCAAACATTCTACTGAGATGCCCTCCTTTCCTCAACAGAGATGCTTCGTCAGAGAGTGGATGAAGGACAGACTGCCGCTCTAATATTGCTGGACTTAAGTGCGGCATTTGATACCGTGTCGCACGTTAAACTTCTGACCAGTTTGAGCGAGTTGGGGGTTGAAAGGCTAGCCTATGAATGGATGGTCTCTTTTTTGGCGGACAGAAAATTCCAAATGCACTGTCCCCCCCTTTAGGTCCACGTCCCGTTCTCTAAAACAAGGGGTCCCGCAGGGCTCTATTTTGAGCCCTACGCTGTTTAATCTCTATATGGCACCCCTGGCCAGGATGGTGGAGTCCTACGGGGTGGACATTGTATCCTATGTGGATGATACGCAACTGGTGGTTACTTTATCTCACAACCCAGTTGAGACGGCGGACATTTTTTCTGCATGCCTGGTATCTCTTGCAGCTTGGATGAAGAGCAATTGCCTTCGCCTTAATGGCAATAAGACTGAACTACTGGTGATTGGCTCTTCTCCATCCATTTGGTCATCCGCATGGTGGCCCACAGAATTGGGTCCGACACCTGCCCCCTCTAACACAGTGAAGAACTTGGGTGTTCTGCTGGACACCAATCTTTCATACTCCCAACATATTGCCAAGATAGCAGGGAAATGTTATGGCATATTGAAGGTCCTACGCAAAATCTTGGATCTGAAAGAGACACGTTAGTGATAAATTCCGTACCTTAGAATATCCCCAGGCATCAGACTGGATCCGGCAATTTTTGCGTAGCAGTACCCTTGAGCGTCGGTAGGCGTCTTCTGCGGCTCCGTCGCCGGCGTCGTGGGCGCCGTGATGACGTTGTCGGAGTACTTAGCCGCCGCTTCCGCGTGCTGACGCCAGTTCTTCTTTTTTACGCGCCAGCAGCGCAGATCCGGAAAAAGTGGTACCTTAGTCACTTTTTGACTAAATCTTTTTTGATCTTTTGATCATCCTTTTTCGAGTCTTCGACTCCGATCGGTGCCGATAGGGATGCCTGGTTTCAAGCCCAGTGAAGATTGCGACCGACTGATGTCGGTCACGGATCCTCACCGTCGGTGTCTCCACTGTCTCTGCGTCGACCACGACGACAAGACCTGCCTCGACTGCCGGGCCCTTACTTCGAAAGCTAGATGGGAGCGGTCCCGTAAACGACTCGAACTCCGGCAGTCGGCCCCCGCCGAGTGAGGTCCCGGTCCGGACGGAGGTTGAGGGACCGGTCGCGGGAGCGGAGCCGTCATAGCTCCGGGAGTCAACATCACTCCTCTGGGTCGAAGTCGTCAGGTAAGCACAAGAAGTTGAAGAGACGTCATCGCTCTTCCGACTCTAATTCCCAGACCGCATTCCCGTCGGCTCCGCCGGACAGGGAATCCAAGAGGTATGAGCAGTATGGCAAAAAGATCTTCTCCTCCCTTAGTCTGGGACTGCGGTCTTCCAACACTGCATGCCTCTTGGGCCGCTACACCCACTCTCTGTGGGATACGGTCGCAGAAGTGCTGCCAGAGTGTCCGTTGGAGGTACGGGCCAAACTCTGCCAAGCCCTTGTGGAAGGTCGGGATGCAGCCAGATATTCTATCCGGTGTGGACTGGATACCACCGACTCACTGGGCAGAGCGATGGCAACGACGTGGTGGTCAGACGCCATGCCTGGTTGAGGTCAGCCAATTTCTCTGCCGATGTCCAGAACTCACTGATGGACATGCTGTTCGATGGCCGTCGGCTTTTTGGCGACAAGGCAGACCATGCGCTTGAGCGTTTTAAGGACTACAGGGCCACGGCCAAGTCCTTGGGCCTCTCGGCCCCACGCTAGCAATTGGCTGCCTTTCACTCCTTTCGTGGCCACTGAAGGGGTGTACCCACACGTGCTGCCAGTCACGCTCTACAGGGTAATACCCAACGCAGTGGCGGCCGTGGAAACCGCCGTGGCGGCGGTAGGGGACAACGGCGAGGTCAGTCCACACCTTCCCCTGCAGCATCCGCCTCAAAACCCTCCTAGTCCGTGCTTTCAGGCCCATGTGACGCCAGTGGGTGGCAGGGTTCGCCATCACCTCCTCCACTGGCGCACTGTCACGTCGGACAGGTGGGTGCTGCAGATCGTCTGAAGGGGCTACTCCCTCCCCTTCGAGGCGACTCCTCCAGCCATGCCACCGCAGAACCACCGTGTATCGGGGGATCATTTGCGACTTCTGCAGGAGGAAGTTACGGCCCTCTTGGCCAAGGGGGCCATCGAGCGCGTTCCTGGGCCAGAAGTAGGGTGTGGTTGCTACTCCCACTACTTTCTGGTACCCAAGAAGGGCAAAGGGGGCCTACGCCCTATCTTGGACCTACGGAACGTCAACGGCCTCCTCCGGAATGAGAAGTTCAAGATGCTGACACTGGCTCAGGTTGTAGCTGCCCTGGACCCAGGAGACTGGATGGTAGCGTTGGACTTGCAGGACGCTTACTTTCACATTCCTGTCCTGCCGGCCCACCGGCGCTACCTGCGGTTCACGGTTGGCCACAAGCACTTTCAGTACACCGTGCTCCCCTTCGGCCTTACCAGCGCCCCACGGGTGTTCACAAAGGTGATGGCGGTGGTCGCAGCTCATCTGCGCAGGTTAGGGGTTTCAGTCTTCCCCTACCTCGACGACTGGTTGTTGAAGGCGGGCTCGCCCCAGACAGTCGTCAGCCACCTCCAGACTACGGCGGATCTCCTGCACCAGCTGGGGTTCTCCATCAATGTGCCGAAGTCACACCTGTGCCCCTCTCAGAAGCTCCTCTTCATCGGAGCGGTTCTAGACTCTGTGCGGTTTCGGGTTTATCCGCCAGAACAGCGTGTCCGGGATATTCAGGCTCTCATCCCACTCTTTCAGCCTTTATCCCGGATCTCGGTCAGGTTGACGCTGCGGCTTCTGGGGCTGATGGCCTCCTGCATCCTACTGGTGCATCACGCCAGGTGGCGGATGCGGGCTCTGCAGTGGGACCTGAAGTTTCAGTGGGCCCAGCATCAGGGCAACCTGTTCTACCACGTCCTGATCTCGGAGGGCACTGCGAGACAGCTGCAGTGGTGGCTCACGGACCACGATTGGGTCAGCGGCAGATCCCTCTCCCTTCCTCAACCGGAGTACGTAGTTGTGACGGACGCGTCCCTCCAGGGCTGGGGAGGCCACATGAGAGGCGGAGATCAGAGGCCTCTGGTCTCCGGCGGAGTCCCGGCTCCATATCAACCTTTTGGAGCTGCGGGCGATTCGTCTAGCTCTGAAGGCATTCCTCCCCTCTGTCCGAGGGAGTGTAGTGCAGGTGTTCATGGACAACACCACCGCCATGTGGTACTGCAACAAACAGGGCGGGTGGGGTCGTGGACCCTATGCCAGGAGGCTCTGCGCCTCTGGCAATGGCTGGAACATCAGGGCGTGACCCTGGTGGTTCAACACCTGGCAGGTTCTCTGAATGCCAGGGCGGACAAATTCAGCCACCGGTGCATGATGGATCACGAATGGCTGGCGCAAGGTCTCTTTCTGCAGTGGGGAGAGCCTTGGTTAGATCTATTCGCCACCGAAGAGAACGCGCAATGTCATCAGTTCTGCGCGTTGGAATTTCCAAGGCAGCACTCGCTCGGAGACGCTTTTCGTCGCGAGTGGGGTTGCGGTCTGTTGTACGCCTTTCCGCCTATACCACTTCTGCCCAGAGTGCTGAAGAAGATCAAGCGCGACCGGGCCCAAGTCATCCTTGTGGCTCCGGACTGGGCACGTAGGTACTGGTATCCAGAGCTACTCAGTATGTCAGTCGATCCCCCGGTTCGTCTGCCTCTTCAGGAGGACTTTCTGTCGTAGCAGCAGGGGACGGTCCTCCACCCGAACCTGTCCAGTCTCCACCTCCATGCTTGGAGATTGAGCGGCGACAGTTGAGCCCATTTGATTTCCCTCCTGAAGTCTGTAACATCATTCTGGCAGCCAGGCGTCGCTCCACAAAGTCGGTATACGCCTGCAGGTGGAACAGATTTGTGGCATGGTGCACAGCAAAGGCTGTGGATCCTCTCTCTGCCCCTCTTTCTGAGGTTCTTCTCTTCCTTCTTTCTCTTGGCCAGCAGGGCTCTGCTCTTCGCACTATCAAGGGCTATCTTTCTGCCTGATCAACCATCTTTGTTCAAGTCCCCTATTGTAAATCGATTCCTAAAAGGCATCACTCACACATTTCCACTTGTTCCGTTTGTGATGCCTCAGTGGGACTTGAACCTTGTACTTACATTTCTGATGTGCGCTCCCTTTCAGCCACTTCACAACTGTCCTCTCCGCCTTCTTACACTGAAGACTGCTTTCCTGGTTGCCATCACCTCTGCCAGGAGAGTGAGTGAGCTCCAGGCCCTCTCTTGTACTCCTCCTTTCCTTTCTGTCCATCCGGACAAGGTTGTGTTGGCGTACTAAGCCGTCTTTCCTGCCCAAGGTTGTCACAGCCTTCCACATCGGGCAGTCCATCACTTTGCCAACATTCTTTCCGCCACCGCACCCCTCTAAAGAGGAAGAGCGGCTCCACCGTCTGGACCCAAAACGTGCGCTCTCATTCTACTTGGATCGCACACGCCAGTTCCGAGTGGATGACCAACTCTTTGTTGGCTATGTGGGCGCTAAGAAGGGGAAGGCGGTACATAAGAGGACCATCTCCCGATGGATCATCTTGTGTATCCAGGCATGCTACTCCTTGGCTAGAAAGGTGCCCCCTGTTGGATTGCGGGCTCACTCCACCCGAGCCACGGCGACAACTACTGCCCTGGGCCGGGGAGTGCCCTTGCAGGACATTTGCCAGGCAGCTACGTGGGCCTCGCTGCACAGGTTTGCAAGACACTATTGCCTGGACAGTCAAGTCCGGAGGGATGGCTTCTTTGGCCGTTCCGTCCTCCAGGACTTTCTGGTGTGATTATTGGTTCGCAGACCCACCACTGGGGTTGGTATTGCTGGGGTATCTATTCTAAGGTAAGGAATCTATCACTAACGTGTCTCTTTCAGATGCACAAGTTACTGCTTGTGTAACGATAGATCTTTAAGAGACATTAATTAGTGATGGATTCCTTATCGACCCACCCATCCTCCCCGTTCTGCGAACCGATATCTAGGGTTAAGGTCATCCCCTTTCAGGGCCCTAGTTTCAATGGCACCAGTGTTGGTTTTTAACACGGCTCAGCGCTTCTGGCGTGGAAAAGCTGTGGCTAAGAACTGACGTCAGCACGCGGAGGCGGCATCTAAGTACTCCGACGTCATCACGGCACGGACGCGGAGCCGCAGACGACGCCTACCGACGCGCAAGGGTACTGCTACGCAAACATTTCCGGATCCAGTCTGACGCTGGGGATATTCTAAGGTAAGGAATCTATCACTAACTAATGTCTCTTACAGATATATCGTTACACAAGTAGTAACTTGTGCATCTCCTACCTATCACAGCTAGAAAAACATTAGTGCATGCCTTGGTCACATCCCATCTAGACTACGGGAATTCCCTGCTGTGTGGCCTTAGCAATAAGGGCCTGAACCAGCTACAATAAACGCGGCGGCCAGGTTGGTTTTAAAGCTGCCTAGGAAGTCCTCGGGGAAGTGTGCGTTACAGACCTTGCACTGGCTCCCCGTGAGAGAACGCATTCGGTTTAAGACCATGTACATAAGTCATCAGATTGCACATGGCGAGGGCCCGATGCATCTTCATAGGCTAATTACCATATACCGCCCGAAACGTCTTTTTAGATTTATGGGCAGTATGCAGTTCTTGTTCCCCCTCCTATACAAATCACGGATGGGTGGGCGCTCTTTCAGGTTCTTGGCAAGTAAGCAGTGGAATGATCTTCCGGTTGAGCTCCGTATGGAACCGTCGGAAACAAGGTTCCAACAGAAACTCAAGACCTATCTGTTCCCTGTAGCCTAATATCTTCCTAGCGCTTCCCCTCCCCTTGTCTCCTTTTCCCGGTGTAGGTGGTGATCTATATGCTTATTTTAGGTGGGAATGCATCCTAGCGCAGAGACGCACTGTTCTAGTGTATTCAGGCGCTTAATAAATGTTTTTATAATTATTATTATTATTCAAAGATGGCCTTCCGTGAATATGTACGATTCAGAAAAGGGGGTGGTGATGAACAGAGTGTCTGCATTAAGCAGACCACTCTTACCCAGTCCAAAGATCAGGGCTTGATCCATCACCGTTATTTATCTCACTGCACCATCCCAGCTCAGAACCTGGCTTTATGCAAATCAGTCTGTCCCTGGCCCAGTGCATCATGGGAACAGGGCAGACTAAACTACCAAGCCAATTCTTCACCAGAAAGGAGACAAGCTACCGGGGACCGGTTTCTGGCATTTCAGCTGTCTTCGGCCCGGCTTGCTTGAATCCTGATGGTGCAGTGAGAAAGGGACTCATGTCTGAGTATACCCTGCCACACCTATAGTGGCCAAAAACGATTCAGAAAAGGGGGTGGTGATGAACAGAGTGTCTGAATTAAGCAGACCACTCTTACCCAGTCCAAAGATCAGGGCTTGATCCACCAACGTTATTTATCTCACTGCACCATCCCAGCTCAGAACCTGGCTATATGCAAATCAGTCTGTCCCTGGCCCAGTGCATCATGGGAACAGGGCAGACTAAACTACCAAGCCAATTCTTCACCAGAAAGGAGACAAGCTACCGGGGACCGGTTTCTGGCATTTCAGCCATCTTCGGCCCGGCTTGCTTGAATCCTGATGGTGCAGTGAGAAAGGGACTCATGTCTGAGTATACCCTGCCACACCTATAGTGGCCAAAAACGATTCAGAAAAGGGGGTGGTGATGAACAGAGTGTCTGAATTAAGCAGACCACTCTTACCCAGTCCAAAGATCAGGGCTTGATCCATCACCGTTATTTATCTCACTGCACCATCCCAGCTCAGAACCTGGCTATATGCAAATCAGTCTGTCCCTGGCCCAGTGCATCATGGGAACAGGGCAGACTAAACTACCGTGAATATGTGAGCATCACTAAGAGCTCTGAAGTGTCTTCCAGCTCTTTATCATTGGTTTAATGTTTGAAGATAACTGACCATTTAAAGGCAGTGCTTAGGTTTTCTTGGAACAGTAAATATAGCTGTGCAATAACTGCAATAAACACTGGTAGACCTCTTGGTTACCAATGCTTGTTATAAGTTGCTTCTGCGATCCTGCACCAGAGCACCTCTGTCAAATCAAAATGACTCATTGAAGTGGGAG
The DNA here is from genome assembly GCF_964263255.1 of Lissotriton vulgaris. Taxonomy (NCBI): domain Eukaryota; kingdom Metazoa; phylum Chordata; class Amphibia; order Caudata; family Salamandridae; genus Lissotriton; species Lissotriton vulgaris. The sequence goes on from NC_141693.1 coordinate 441,552,871, forward strand.
GAGAACAGAGATAGATCTGGGATAATATCCCTTTTAAATTCTGCCTCAGTAGAACTGTTGCAATCTTCATAAAGACTACATTCAACGGGCAACCTTTGTTTAGAAAAATACACAGAAGATTACCTGCAGCGGCACAGTGGCCAACCTATGAAGGCCATTGCAGTTTTCACAAACCCAATGCCAGGGTTCCCAGCAGTGAACCAGAGGGACGTATTGTGGCAACACAAGATGCAGAGTCTTTGACCCTAAATACGCAGTAGCAATGACCCCGCTCACCTTTATAGTGGCCTTAAGACAACTTTTCAGGAAATAATTAGGTTTTCCCCTCGACAATGGGAAGACGTGACCTCAAAACAATAAACTCCTGCACAAGGGAAAAACATTACTGTATGTGGGTATAGCATTCATATGGAAATTCTTCTTCCTCCCATCAAGAACAGACAAAATCAACAAAGAACGTTTGTGCACTGTTTGGAGGAAGTTGCATCACTGGTAAAAAAAAAATGAAGAAGGAACTATTGCCACCATCTGAATGGAGGCATGGAGTGTAATCTGTAATTTTCTCATCCCAAAAGGGATGGCATTTTAAGCCTGGTTTTGGATCTACAAAGTGAATCACAATGTGTGCACCCTGCAGTTAAACATGAAAACTTTTCAAGAGCTCATTCTTCTTCTTCAATAAGGCCCCCCTGTGTCAGCACTCATCCTTCTTACGTTCACTTGCCAATGCATCTTGCACACTGATAGTATTTTAGGTCTGTGGTAGGTTGTAAGGATTATCAAGTGACAGTTCTCTGCTTTTGCCATAAAATCCGTAGACCATATGCAGTCCGTGCTTGTTGCTCACTTATGATGTATACTTTCCAGCAATGCTCAGTTAATTATTCATCCACAGTTTGTGATTCAGCATCAGTACCCCTAATCCCATGTTAGACACCATCAGCTACTAAAGAACTTTGAGTGCTCAGATCCCAGCCGTCTCCTTTGCCTGCTTCCTCACTCTGCGCATGCTACGTAAGATCTTCAAGTGACTACCCCTACACACAAGATGCACCGTTACACAAGCCCTTATCAGCCGACTGGACTACAGCAACGCCCTCTAAGTAGGAATCGGCGCACACTTCCTACGGAGGCTTCAGACCATACAGAAAGCTGCAGCCAGACTCTTCCTCAGCCTTCCCCGACAAACTCACATCCCATCTCCGGCAACTCCACTGGCTCCACATACAGAAAAGATGCATATTCAAGCTGCTGACCCACACACACAAGGCTTTACCCAACCAAGGACCCGCCTACATTAATCGCCGCCTGAACTTTCACAAACTATGAGAATACTCTGCTCCACCTCCCTTTCACTTGCCCATACTCCCCGCATCTACAGAAGCAGAAGTGGAGGACTCGCATTCTCCTACATTGAAGCAAAGACCTGGAACATTTTTCCCACGCACCTCCAGAACATCACCTCACTTCCGGTATTCTGAATGGCCCTCAAGACCTGGCTGTTCGAATAATCCCCCGGGACCCGCAAGTGCCTGTAAACCCTATCTGGTGATTATTCACGCTTTGTGAATCCTGATTGATTGCCAGAGGTATGTGCTTATTCGTAGCAAGAAGGAGATGCAAGTGTTGCGGAAGTTGAGGTGATGAACCTGTTGGATGTCATAGCTTTATATGTGGGGGGCTTGAACCATTTACCTGATTAAACAACTGTGTGTGTGCGTCTTTTAATGAGACTACATGCAATAGGCCACAAGCGGGCGCCTTTGCTCCGCCTATGGCCTATTGGTGTCTATTACGCGCTTCAATAGGCCATGGCTCGCAGTGGCGCGCGCACCACTCACAGGCTTTTTCTTTTTTTTTTTATCCGCTTTCCTTACAGCTGTGCGCTAGTTTTACAAATGTCTGGCTCTCTGCCACTCACGGGCCCCCAAGAGTGCTGTCTCCAAATCTCTGGGCAACCCAGACCAGGGATTGTCCTGTAGGAACAAGCTTTGTTCCCCTGGCGTGACTGTAGCCCAGAGGGAGAAGATACTGCAGACACGCCGCGGCCCGACCTCACAAGGCAGGTCAGGGAACTGTCCACAGCCACCGGAGTAGCGCCGCCATTCACTTGCCCATCGAAGTATGCACCGCCGGCTGAGTCAGGCAGGTCAGTGCCTCCATCAAGGGCCCAGCAACTCCTGTGACCGGGCCGTCCCCGGCCCCCTCTGCTCCGGTCTTCAGCCAGGCCCTCCATCGGCCACGAAATAACGGCCCGGGGGCAGCACAAACATTATGTAGGTTCCGGCTTGGATTATTGCTAGCCCCCGCTCACCTCTCGGCAGGGGCTCTCTGGTGCCCCATCACGCCTCCAAGTCACCCCCCAGGCGTCTCCACCAGCTTCAGGCGGGGAAGGTAGGCAAGGCGGCGCACCTTCCGGTGGCAGAACCACCCCACAGCAGGTCCACTCCGTTATCCACACCTCTCGAGCCTCTGCCCACAGCCTTTAGGGCTGGAGCACCTCAGCTGCTCGTCCCACTGCTGTTCCCTGTCCTCGTCGACCTTCAGTCTGTAAGGCCGCACACCACCCCGTCGCTGCTGTAATGCTTCTAAAACAAATCCAGATGCAGTCGGTTAGACAGGGTGTCAAGGGCGTCCGCCAGGGCCTGAGCAGCTAAGGGTGAGTCCATTAATGACCTGATGATGCCAAAGTACAGGATAACAGGATAGCGAAAGTTTGTTGAATGTTAGTCTTTATTCACCTATTAGCTTATCTTTTTTCTGTCTCAGGGTTATCTGTAAGTTTACTTCTACTGTTCTTGAGTGGTCATGTGTGTTCCTCTGCATGCCTGAACACCGGGGATACTGTGCCATTGCATAGCATTATAAAATGTATTTTCAGATACGTGTTTAGATTTAATGGGCTCCCTGAGTTAACAGTTAACAATATTGCCTTTCCATTTCATGATCTAACATATTGATCCGTGAGATGTGTACGAATGGCACATGCATCTGTACTGGCATGTACATACACATTTATAATCTTATGACCTGGTGTATGTGCTCTGAAAGACACACTGTTGTAGACATGCTACAAAATATAGTGTCAAATGTCTCTAAGGAAAACTAAAAACCTGTGGAGTATGGCTTTGACTGACTTCACATGGCCCAGTATTCAGTGCACCCCAAATGCCCAGGTGTGAGAATACCGAGGCCGATTCTACTGTCTGCGGGAATGCACCTTGTGAAATCACTGGCTTTTCAGAATGGAGCCTAAGGTTAGAGGGTCTGGGGTGTATGAAACGCTCACTCTAGCAGCCCCTGAGCCTGTCCCTACTCTCCTGACTTTGCACTTCCTCGCTCGCATTTACTAATAGTCCTCAATATTGGGGAAAACCTGCAGCTTTGATCTGATAGTTGCATGCCCTCTAGTTTATTCTCAAATCTACAGACTAAATATAACAATTTACTGACATTGATGGAGCGATACCCGCCGTAATTGTTAATTTCGGCCCCCACATTTCCTCAAGTAGTTTCTGGGCAACTGTAATGTGCTCCACCCATAGAAGTCTTACTGAGTGCGATCATAGTGACATAAAAGTATAAAGTAATCTGACAATGTGAAAGTGGAGCTGTGCAAAGTCGTGAAGTTCAATGGTGTGCAATTTGGCTTTATTAAAAAAAAAAAAAGAAAGAAAATTGAGCTTTCTCAACAGTGCACCGCTAAGGGGCTGATTGTGGGCCATTGAGTTAATATTCAATGTTAATTGCAGCCCGTGTGCGCTGCAATTAACATTGAATACTAACTCATAGGCCCACAATCAGCCCCGCAGCTGTGCACTGTTAAGAAAAGAAAAGCACAGTGTCAAACACGGCCTGAGCTAAAACACACGTCGTTTTTGAAACTCGGTTTTTCTTTTCTTAACAGTGCACAGCTGCGGGGCTGATTGTGGGCCTTTGAGTTAGTATTCAATGTTAATTGCAGCGCACACGGGCTGCAATTAACATTGAATATTAACTCAATGGCCCACAATCAGCCCCGCAGCGGTGCACTGTAAGGAAAGGAATGCAGCAAGTGCAAGGGCCATTTGCACGTAAACGTACGCCCTCCCAAAACCCACTTATCTGCCATTCCGTTGTGATCTTCTTGTCTCCAGCAAACAGAAAATGCCGGGTTTTCGCGGCCCGAACATTTTAAAAGCGGCGGCGCGAACAGTCTCAGGATGTGCGCGCTAAATAATGAGCACTGCGCGCTTGGGGAGCCTTCAATGCTCGCACGCCTGGGCGCGCAGGTTATTGGGAACAGTGGTCACAGGTGACCTGATCTTGAGATGATCTAGTATTGGTGACAGCAAAAGTTGAACGCAAACTACAGTGGTGGAAACGTCACATCCTATGGCTGAGCAGTACAACAACATCTTGTAACCACTACTGAAGATGCATCACAAACTACATGGGTAGCACATATGCAAGACTTGGCAGTTAAGGGCAGATGGACTTTAAGAGGAGCTCAATTCCACATCCAGTGCCCTAGAATTGAAAAGAGTAGCTGTGACGCTTCAGAAATTCCTATCACATAAAGTGGTGCTGATTTGCACAAGCAACCAATGCACTGCTTGTATGGCGCGCAATGCCCATTGGCCTGGCTCTGTATATACTATACCAAAATGAGGTATAGTGTGCAGAGTCCAGTGGAACCCCATTGGTAGGCAGAGGTAAAAGTACATAGCACCTTACTCTCTATTTGCCTTCAGCGGCACTAGGGCGGTTGGGTGCATAATGCTAAGGCCCAATGTTATCCAATTTGGGGTGGGGCCTCTGGTTGATGGCAGCTCACAAGCAGGCCACAGGGTTGTGGGAGCAAAAAGCTCCTGGTGTTCAGCTCAGGGCAAAAGGTGGTCCGAGTTAGCACACAAGGTGCACCCACAGCGGCACGGACGGCCTGGTGCTTTTTTTGCGTCTGGTGCCCCGTTGTTTTTAATGGGGATTGCCTGTTTTGGTTTTTGGCTGCAGGCTCGGTCCAGGAAGACTTCCAAGCGGAACCAACAGCTGGGCAGGTAAGTTTGAGTGCTCGAGACATAGGTGCACATCAGGTTCTTTTCTCCAGGGCGCAGGGTGGCTGGATGCAAGGGGGTATTTTGAGGTCTGATTTCACCTTACTGGGCCACTCGCGGTTTGGGGGGGGGTCTCCGTGCAGAGGCTGCAGGCGACATCAGGGAGTCTTGGAGGGGTCAACCCACAGTTGGCTCGGACTCTGGAGTGCTGTGGACCGTGCTGGGACCGGTGAGCCACCTATATTCAGGCCATAGGCATTGGGTGCAGTGGTGGTTCCAGACATCGGGCTTATTTGTCCTCCGCAGGCTCAGTCTATCTTGGGAGTTTCTTTTGAACGAGCTGCTGTTCACAGGAGATCCGGTCTTTGTGGAAGGCAGTCAGTCCTCCCAGGGGTTCTGGAGGTCACTGGCTGAAGGACAAGGCGACATTTGGTGCAGGATCTCTGGAAAGTGCAAACGGGCCAGTAGGGCTGGGGCCAAGTCAGTTCTTCTCTGCAGTCGCCTCTGCTGGGCATCTTCTTTCGTCCTTCTTAGGTTGCGGAAATCTGTCTTCTTGGTTCAGAATTTAGGGGATGTTTTAGGGGTCTCGAGGTCAGTAGCCAATGGGTCACTGACCTTAGGGTGACTACACCCTTGGTGTGTTCATCCTGGATGGGTGAGTGGGCACAATCCCTAATCCTGTTTGGAGAGTGCCTGCCTTCTGCAAGATGGCGAGCACTGAAGAGTAGGCTTCACCTCGCCTCCCCCACCTGAAGGGTAAGATTGGCAGAGGTGGGCACACTTTCTGGGTATTGCTAATTTTTCCCGCGTGTCTTCCCATAGAAAAGGAGAGGAGACAGGAAGGGGACCTTGCTCTTGATAGCTGGAGAGGCAGGGGGATTCGTTACGAAGGCAGCAAGGCCTTTGAAGCTCCCCTGCCACAGATGGCTCTTCCTGGCCTGGGGAGTTGTGACCACCTCTGCCCAAGAAAGGCTTTGTTTCTGCGCTCAGGGAGCTAAGGCTCCCACCCCAGGGGTCCAGAAACATGTCTTGTGGTGGTAGGCTGGTGTGTACCAGTCAGGGCACCCACCAGAGGATGGTCGTTTTTCAGGGGGCATCTCTAAGATGCCCTTTGAGTGCATTGTATAACAAATCCCACACTGGCATCAGTATGGATTTGTTATGCTGAGACGTTTTCTACCAAACTTCTCAGCATTCAGTAATGCCATTATGGTGCTGTGGAGTTCGTAATGACAAACTCCCAGACCTTATACTCTTTATGGCTTTACTGCACTTACAATATCTAAAAATGTACTTTGACACTATAGGGGTACATTGCTCATGTACCTGTACCCTCACTAATGGTATTGTGTACCCAGCCAGAGGGGTGTCTTACCTATACCGTAGGCAGTGGGTTGCAGGCATGCCACACAGGAATGTGTGCCATGTCAACTCTTCACTTTTCTCTGCACCAAAACATGTAGCCTGCAATGGTAGTGTGTGTTTAAGGTACAGGACCTACTATGGGTGATAAAATGTGTGTTGCAGCCCTTAGAGGCCTTCCGTGGTCAGTTACCTTGGTACTCATGGTACCTTTTACAAGAGACTTGCATGTGGCCAGAGAGGTGCCATTTGATGGTTCAAAGGTACAGTTTTGGGAAAGAACGCAGGCCCTGGGCACCTGATTGCGGGGGAACCAGGGCACATCAAGTCAAAGTGCATCAGAAATCTCGCAAAAAGTGGGGGTGTTACTGCAGCCGAAACGCAGCTCCTACACTCCCCAGTTTTTTCATCCCACTTAATGTCCTGCATAATAGCAATAGTTAACTTATATCTGAAACTCTATACCACCGTCAGTAGCATGCTGAGTTACTTCAAGTGTCCGGGGATGCACACTGCATTAAGACAACTCACTCCTCATTCTCGCCTTTCACTTTCACATTCACCCTGCACTCACAGCGATCACAATGCACTCACACTGATCACCATGCACTCATACTATTCACCCGCTCACTCTGCACTCACTGCGATCACTCTGCACACACAATGCACTTGAGCTGTTCACCCTGTAGTCATACGAACACACTACTCACCCGCACTCATGTGACGCTTCACCCACATGTCCCCCTCACTGCTCAATCTGCAGTCTCACTCAAACAAGCCCATCAACCCTGCACTTGCATCCGCACCATATGGTCACCTCACTCACCCTGCAGTCACTCCTCTTACCCTACTCTCACACTAATTCATCACTCACTGTGCACTTACATGAGCACTCCTGCCACCCACACAGTGCAGAGGATTAATGTGCCTGATACAAAGAATGTGTACCAAGCAGATCACAGAAATGTTTGAGTGTACTATGAGTAGCGTTATAAAAAAAATCTAAGGTTTGTCAGAAAGGTGCTATAGAGAGATGAGGTGCATTGTTGGTGAGTGGTACTGAGGGAATTCATGGAAAGGAAATGGGGGAGGGGGCTTCAAAAATAAATGTTGCTGCACCGTGTGTGACCAGTTCTAGGGCCAGCCCTGGCTGGGAGTGTTAAACCCCCCCCCCCCGCACACCCCCCAACGTTCTGGTCTAGTTGTGCCCCTGATACTTGTAGGTAGGCACTGGGAGTCGCACATACCCCCTCGTTTTTCAACGGTAGTATAGTAAATCTGGAATTGAGCAGAGAACAGGCGCACAGAATCCTGTCGAAGCAAATGCCAATGGTATTTAAAACTCTACAGATTTGTTAAGCAGGAAGAACCAAGAAATGCACAAGTGGTAAATTAATTATGCAGTTCTGCAGTGATGGTTTAACAAATCGGGTTCTGCAAACATCAACACACTTGCGTCAAAAAGATCCAAAATGTAAACACCTCCCCTCCAGGTGCAAAACCCAGAGACCCAAGGAGATCCTATGTCGGTGACCTTTTGGTGTGCTTGCCTTCTTATGCCTCTACTTCTGAAAGTAGTTAGGAAAATGGGCCAAGCAATAATGACCATTATTTTTATAGCCCTGACACTCATCATTAATTATAGTCATGCCTGAAGATGGACACAACTCTAGATGGCATGAGTCTGGCACAGCACTTAAGCATGGAAGCATACAACGGTTTTGGAGTGAATATTGGGAAGGTTCAGAAACACTGAGTGCAGTCGTGCTGATTCTCCGGGATCTATTGAATGCTCACAGGTTGATAATTCATCTGTAATTTGATTGTCTGACCTTGGACCTCGAGTGGCTCCAGTCTTGCTTTCTATTTGAATAGCATTTCTTTTTCTATTCCTTGAGGCTGGTAGTCTGAGCTCTATCTGCTCAGCAGTACTGAGTGTGCCCCATTAAGTACCATTAGAGGAGGGACAGGTAAACAAGCACAGAATTTATGTCGTCCATTCACACATGAAATGTACACAAGTTCTAGAAACCCTTCTAGCCGCCGGAGCCTTTTCTGCCATCTGTATTGTTTTTCTTTACAAAAGTCAAGTTTACTTGAACTCTTGTCTCAACCCAATCAATATTTGAGCGTATACGACCGTCATTCTTTTTTTTTTTTATATGATTTGAGTTGATATTCGAATTTTATCAAATAAATATATCGAATTACACTAGTGATTTAAACAATAACAGGGTTCTAGTTCGCCTTTACTAGTGAGATTGAAAGTTTCAAGGAACATTCACTTGCATGTAATGTTCACATCAAAAAAGCTTCCAGCCTCTGGCCAGGCAATCTCGGCCTCTGTAACTACTCCAGTGCCAACCAAAAATTAACTCTATAACAATCATGACTCGGTGATGATTTGCGATGTTGGACATTGTGCCTTTAAACTGAAAATGTAACTTTTGCTTTCACGCATTATCTGTCCTTATACCTTAAACACAAAAGCAGATGTCTTAAACATACTGCCTTTGATGGCATCAGCAAAGAAAGCTAAGCTGCAATTATGTTTTCTTGTTCATCTCTTCAGAAACGAGCAACCAATGAAAACAAATCAACTGATAAAATCACTTTCAAAGATATGTAAATTGTCTGATAGTGTTGCTTTGGTCCTGCTTGTACTCTTAAACTATTTTAATGATGTGTGGTAAAACTGTGCTTTCATGTTAAATGTACATTTGTTCTGGATGACAAATGTTAATTGTATGCATTTGTTTATTGAAAGTAATTTCCATGATCTTCTATTAGGTATATTACCCAAACCTGGGATGGATGTGCATTGATGCTACTGATCCAAAGAAAGGGAGCTGGTTGCGGTATGTGAACTGGGCTCGGTCAGCAAAGGAACAAAATCTATGTCCTCTGGAAATCAAGAGAGCCATTTACTACAAAACGTTAAAGGTAGCAACCTCTTTAAATTCCAATTAGACTTGAGCCTCACATCCGTTTTTTCATGTCTTCATTTTAACTCTCACTGACTTGATTTCAAGTAGTTTACTTTTGGAGATGTTCTTTTTCTAGTGTTGATATATCTGCTTTCAGTGATTTGAAAATTGTTAGCACATGATCTACACATTGATTTTTAGAACGCTGTATAACCATCTTTCATTTAATGTGTGCAGATCTTGGTATCACATCACCTTTCTGTTAGATTGTATTCATTTCTTATTGACCTTTAACTAAAGATCATCAAGTCTGTTATTAGGTCAACTGTGATTGCTGCACGAACATGTAGGGACCTCATCGATATCGATACTGATATTAATGAAGGTGTATCTGCATACCATGAATGTGTGTATTGCCTACAGGAGCACAGTTTAATACTGATATTAATGAAGGTGTATCTGCAGACTATGAATGTGATGTGTGTATTGCCTACAAGAGCACAGTTTAGGGTGTTGAAACCGAATGGTGCAGCAGGTAATGTGTATGCTCAGAGTTTGGTGTGAGCAACAGCACTTGTCGGTGCTTGATTGGGTGAGCATCTTCAATGTGTGGCTTGTGTGTCTGAAATGTGAATTGTCAAAGAGCTTCTGATAGTGTTAGGAATGGGCTCTCTGGGATCGGAGTGGAAGTGTTGACATTCGGTCTTGCTACACCCCATGGAAGAGTAGCAAAGTGATTCGCCTGGCAAGAACTGCTTGAATGTGATGCTTTCTGCAATACGTAAGTGCTAATCCATTCACTATGTGAATCCTGTGTCACAACCTGTAGATTCCAAGGCCGACTTTTTATAGCTGCATGAGCTCAAGATGAGGAAGAGCCACTTGCAACCCAGGCAGCAAGTGGGCACCACAGGTCAGGCGACCACTAGTGGCTACCAAGCCTATAAGTGAGAAATGATCAGATGGGATCTGCCTTCTTGTCCATGGATGGCCTTTGCCTTGATCCCTGCTCAAAGCATGTTAGTCTCTTATGAAGTGAGAAAGGCCCATTACAGCTCGATGTACCCGGGACAGACTTAATCTCCTATTGGAGTGTGACCAATCGATGTGACTCTGATATCTGTGCTGTCAGTCCCTTAAACCTAATTCTGGTGAGTATCTCTCTGTAGCGAATAAACTAGTATTATGAGCCCTCTGTTTGTCAAGGAGCTCCTTTAGCGTATAAAGAACCAGGTATAGCACTCAGTGTGACGTGTGTGTCTTATTTACCAATGTGTTAGTGTTCTTGGGCCAGGCAACCAAAGGGGGGAGCACTTGTGTACAGCAACATATTATGTTTTTTTGTTTAGAACTGTTCCTAAACACCATGTTTACATACATATAACCAACATGCTCTACAAATGTAGGCATAAAGTGTCTGCTTCTTTGCACTTTGACCTATTTCTGCAGCACCTTTATGCATCACACAGTGGGTGGGTGTTAAGTATGTATTAACAAGGGACTGAACTAAACACTTATTTAAACAAAGTCCGATGTTATGTTAAAATTCTTGTAAAGCGCACTTACACCCAACGGTTTCATGGCGCTGTGAGCAAAAGAGGACGGACTGTCAGAAGTCAAGGTAACAGAGAGAAGGAGTTTTTAGTCATAAGCTTTACAGAACAAGAAAGTTTTCAGGAGGGACCTAAAATGGGCATAAGAAGTGGTAAGTCAGCTCCAGAGGGAGTGCATTCCAGCGCGAGGGGGCGAGAAACGAAAATCTGAGGCCACCATGCTTTTTGCGATTAAAAGTGGGAGTCGTGAGGAGGGCGAGATGGGAGGAACGAAGGTTGCGCGATGGGAGGTAGTGGTGAAGGAGGGAAGAAATAAAAACCGGGCCAAGGCTTTAAAGGTGATGCAACCTAATTTAAATTCACAGCGTTTGGCCACCGGGAGCCAGTGAAGGGTTTTAAGCAGGGGACGAACATGGTGGTGTCTGGGCTGATGAAAAATTAATCTTGCAGCCTGGTTCTGTACAAGCTGCAAACGGTTCAGCTGGTATGCAGGAATTCCGACATAGAGGGAGTTAGCTTAATCGATCCTGGAGATTACGAGTGCCAGAAGGGCCAGGGTAAGGGCCTCTGTAGTGAGGAAGCAAGATATTTTGCGGAACTTTCGAAGGTAGAAAAAGCTAGAAGAGATCACAGCATTAATATGGGGCTTCATCGAGAGGTCCTTACAAATAATAACTCCCAGACTCTTAGCAGAGTCGACAGGGCGAGAAGGAGAGCCAAGACACGAAGGCCAGAAGTTGGAACTCCGAGGATTGGAGACGCCCCCGATCAAGACCAACTCGGTCTTGTCGGGGTTGAGCTTTAGATGATTTTCTCCCATCCAATCACTGATAAGGCACAAGGTGGGTTGAAAGTTGTGAATGGATTGGTCAGAGGAATCAATGTCAAAAACCAACTGAATTTCATCCGCATAATTGAATGCGGTGACATTGCTTCCACGTAAAGAACGAATAAGGGGAGTGAGGTACAAATTAAAAAGGAGGGGAGAAAGGGAAGAACCCTGAGGGACATCACATGTCAACTTAACTTCATCCGCTGAAAAGTGGGAGAGGCGAACTGCCTTGTGCCGATTGCTTAAAAAGGAGCGAACCCACTCAAGGGCTGGCCCCTGGATGCCGGCATCTCTGACACGGCCGACCAGAATATCGTGTTCGACCGTGTCAAAAGCAGCCGACAAATCCAAGAGCACCAAGGCCTGGCTAATCTTGAGGTCCGCCCCTCTCCGCAGCTCCACCATCACTGAGAGTATGACTGACTCAGTCGAATGGGCGGGTCTAAAACCAGCCTGTTGGGAATCAAGGAACTGGGTATGTTCGATGAAGGAGCTCAAAAAGTTAGTGACACGGGCCTCCAAAACTTTACTAAGGAAGGAGGGAGATAGGACGAAAGTTACTCATCAGAGACTGATCGGCATTAGGCTTCTTTAGGATTGGTACCACTTCGGCGGTCTTAAAGGAGTCGGGGACCAGACTGAGTCGAAGGGAGTTGTTGAGAATTGTCAGGGGCGGCTTTGGACAGGCAGTAAAGGCCTCTCGCAAGACATGGGGGGGGGGGGGGGGCAGCAGTCTGGGGGAACCAGAGGCCACCTTTTTTTTTTTTTTTCAAAACCGTTTTTATTAAGAGTTCAAGCAAGATTCGGTACAGCCCTCCACAGTCAGGAGGAGACTGTCAATGACACATACGTAAAGGCACATCAATGAACCCAGAGTTTCAGAATAACATACCCCAAACCGTCCCCATCCCACCCATCCCCAAAAACGCCCTCCAACCCCGTTCCCAAACTACCCACCCCTTATCCCACCCTAACCCAGTGCACGTGATCACAGCTTAGCAACATGAGATGAAAAGCAAAGGCGGTGTCGGCCAGCAGCCTAGGGTACAGGATCCACATCTGGAGGCAGTACATCGTCAATGTCAATCCGGGGGTCAAGGGCCAGGCCCCTGTAGTCCGCCCACCGTTTCCAGATTTTGTAATGTTTGCGGGGACACCCCCGGGCTTCAAATACAGGCTGCTCCAGGCCCATGAGAAAGTCCAATCCTGCCTTCCATGCACCAAGCGGGGGGCACGTTCACTCTTCCAGGCCTGGGCCAGATCCCGCTTGGCCACCACCAGTCCTAGTAGCAACAGATGACGTTTGTAAATGTTACCCCCAACGTTTTCCAGGACATGAAGAAGGCCCAGCCTAGGGGTACGGGGCAGGTCCCACCCCAACACCTCTGACAGGCAGTCCCAAACCCCAGCCCAGAATCTAGTCAGTCTCTCACATGACCACACTGTATGGAAAAGTGTCCCCCTTTCAGTACCGCACCTCAGACACTCCGGAGCGGCTATAAGACCCGCTCGCCACAGACGGTCCCTAGTATAATATGCCCTGTGGAGGTATTTGAATTGGATAAAGCGAAGGCGGATGGCTATAGCAGGACCACGGGGAGATTCAAGGGCCTCACGCCAATCATCTTCATCCAAGGGGCCAACATCATTCTCCCAGGAGGCCTTCAATGTCGAGAGGGAAGGGGAGCAGTGCGTAACCAGGGAGCGGTATATCTGAGAGACCTTCTTGTCGCCCAGGTCTCCCATAAAAAGTTTTGCCTCAATGGGACTAAAGTCGGGGAGTTGCTCTAAGCCCACCAGGCTAGGGGCGAGGGCGTGGCGGAACTGGAGGTACCGGAAGAATTGGGACCTGGGCATGTTAAATTCAGAACTAAGGTCCTGAAAGGACTTAAGCGTAGTGCCAGTGAGGACATGGCCGAGGGACGAAATCCCGATCGCGTCCCAGCCGTCAAACCCGGACAGAGACGCCAGCGCCGGGAGCAAGCCATTACGCCATAACGGAGTCTCGGCCGTCAGTCTACCCCACCAACCCATACGGTGCAGGGCTTGTCGCCAGACCGCGAAGACCACCTGGGTGACTTTCGGCAGCAGTCTCCTCTGCCTGGCCGAGTATAGTAAGGTGTGGAGGGAGGCACCACCCATCAGAAAGTGCTCTAGAGCATAGGCCGGATCACTACGGTCTCCATACCACCACTCGTTAAGCACCAGGAGGTGGGAGGCCTGATAATAAGACAACAGATCCGCGGACGCCAAAGAGGCCACCTTTTTTAATAGAACAAAAAATTCCTCCTCCGAGATCGGGGGTATCTGTACAGCTAAATGGGGACTCGGAGTGGCGGGGATCAGTGTAGATAATGGCATACGGCGAGAAATACTATTTTTAATTTTAACAATTTTATCCACAAAAAAGGAGTTAAGGGAGTCACAAAGGGCTTGGGAAGGAAGAGGTTTAATGGTCACCTTGTCTGGGCGTGACAGTTCTTCCACAATGGAAAAGATATCTTTCGCCTTGGTGGCAGAATCTACAATTCTTTTAGAGAAATATAAGGTTTTAGCCTGAATAATGCTTTGCTTATAATCTTTAAGTAGGGCCGTAAATGCTAATTTTTTCTCTGGATTATAGTCTCGCCTCCAGCGACGCTCGGCCTGCCTAAGCGTAAGTTTTTTTCCTTTGAGTTCTTCTGAGAACGTTCTTTGCGCATCATGGGGACGTTTTAATTCAACACGTTTGAGTGGTGCCACAATATCTCTAGCTGATTCAAGCCAGTATCTCAGGTTCAAGGCCTGGGTGTTTGGGAGATCACACTCAGCAGGCGAGGAAGCACTGAGCAGGGTGCAAAATTCACTAATATCAGGCCTATTACAATTCCTGGCCAAAAGATTTCCCTCACGGGTTAGGCTAATGTGGGAGGCAGTGACAAGGGAGAATGAAATAATAGAGTGATCAGACCATGGACAGGAAGAATAAGAGGATTACTATTGTGGCAATAAAAGACAAAGTGACACTTAAGCATCTTAACAGATTACTGTGATCAACATGGTACAACATCTGGTTTAAAGAGCATTTGATTCCAGGCTGTATACCATGCAGTGTGCATGCTAGAACAACACAGTAGTATAGACTGACGGATTACAAGAGGAAAATGAATGCTGGGCGATGAAGGTAAACCAAAGTGCGCATTTGTACAACAAAACATGTAACCTGCACAAAGACTTTTGAAAATGAGCGGCTGACCATTATTTCAAAGTGTACGTGGGAGTAATGGGGCAGAGAGAACACTTGGGTATACCTTTAACCACTGGAGAATGCAAGATTGTCCATTGTTGACCAGCAATAATTAATTGATGGAAAGATCTGTTAGAATTGCCAAGGAAGTCAGAGTTGAAGACAAAAAGTACAGAAATGTAGTAAAGAAAAGTTAGCTGACTGTGACAATGATTGTCGAGGGAAGGCTTTCTTTCTAAATTTGTAAGTTTAGAACTATTCACAGCCAATTTGTGTTTTATTTTTTTTTAACTAATTTTATATAAGAAAATATATATGGACTAGAATTCATAGCAGTACATTAACCCAAAAAGAGGTTTACTATTGAGTGTTGTACCTAAAACATAAGTAAGGAATGCATAAATCACTGGAGATTCACGGGCAGGATCCAAATTGAAGTCACATTGGATCACAAAATCGTGAAACCTCCAAAACAAGCCACCAGAGTTCTAATAAAGACATGTCATATAGAAGTTCTGCTGCAACAGGTTGAATGAGCCTCTGATATCCTGAAAGAGTTGTCTCATTACCATCTGGTTTTGTACTCGACAAGCCTGCCTGGAAGCATAAGACTAAATGATTGCTACTTATTCTTTGACCAGCAAAAGCGGTCTGATTACATTTATCATCAGGACCCAAATTAAACTGGGTTACTCAGGAAGCATGCATTGCAATTATACATCATTTAAGAGGGAGAGAAAAAAATAAAAGTTCATAATCTTCGATAAGTGATACAACATTGGAAACATCTATGTGCCGGAGATTTCTGGATTCTCTTGAATACTCTAGGTGTACTTACGTGGAGAAGATAATTTCCATGTTCAGCACTGGCGCTCACATATTTGAAATGGTTAGAAAAGAGGTCCAAATAAAGTAGAACCAACCACTATCTGTTAGCAAGAGTGTGCTGACATTGATTCACTGGGACCTTGGAAAGTGATTCCAGACTTGAAGGGTTCAGGGACATGGCTAGAGCTGTAATAAAGAATAGTCTTTGACATAAGTGAAAAAAACTGAATACCATAAGAACTAAGCCCTCTGAATTAACTTGTAATCATTGCATAGGAATCATGGGGGAATTTTAACAAAGAAACCAAGGCAGGGCTGAGAGGGTACTGTGTGGCAGACGGTACTCACCTGGAGGCCTGTGCTCGGCGTTCTGTCCTCCCCGCCCCGGTCCGACGCGGTAGCCAGTACCGTTGCGCGGAGGGCGGGGTAGGTAGAGCCAGGCACTTCCGGGTGCGGCGGTTAGCGCTCTAGTTGGAGGGAGCGATTAAAGATAAAGGACCCGTGCCTCAGCGGCCGAGCAGCGGGCGCGCCATCAGCGCCGAAGACAAGCCCGTCTGCGCCCGTCCGCTGCCGTACAGGACTAGGTGCCAGACTCCCTTCCGGTCCCCCCACTGTAATATAATGCTAAACAACTGCTGGACCTAAGACCGGGGCTGGGAATAAGTGTGCACTTAGTATAACACTAACCTCAGAACATAAAAGATGTAACTATTGCCCGTTCACTCTGGCCCAGCAGCTCAAAATGATAAGACTATCCCTCATTAATTGTAGATCTTTAGGGAAGCATAAAATGGATGTTCACGACTTACTAATAGATGGACAGTTGCATGCCCTGTTCTTAACAGAAACGTGGCTAAATGAAGACTCTGCACCTGACATAATAGATTCATTATCACCGGGATACGATATCAACAGGATAGATAGACCCACGGGGCGGGGAGGCGGACTAGCCATAATTTTTAAATCCGAAATAAACTTACATTGGAGTTAGCTGATATTAAGGAGAGTGAAGCTGGCTTCTTCTCCATCATAGGCCGGGAAAGACAGGTCCTGAAAGGATTCCTAGTCTATAGGCCTCCGGGCCCAGCGACCAGATTTACGGACAGCCTGATAGACTGTTTGGTACAGCCAGCCCTAAGATATGAGAGATTGTTACTCTTGGGGGACCTAAATCTCCACTTTGATGATCCCATCAACACAGAGGCACTGGAGATCCGTAATGATCTGGCAGCGATGCATATGACCCTTAAATCGGAACTCCCTACCCATGGTCGTGGCCACTTATTAGATCCGATCTTCTCCAATTGGGAGCTGATGGCCGTTGATCCCCCAGTGCCTGTGGTGTGGTCGGATCACTATCAGATTTCCTTTAAGATAGAGGCACAGATGGAGAGAGTAGATAAGACGGAAGATATAACTAGCCGCATGAAATGGGCAGGCTTCTCCAGAGATAAATTTGAAGATCTTCTTGGACAGGGTGAACCCCCAGAGGGTCTAGAGATTGAGGTGGCATGCGAAGCACTGGACATCCGCATCTCACGAGCGCTGGACTACAGAGCACCCTGGACCAAAAATAGACCATGGAGGCAAACTAAATCTGCGCCATGTTTGGGCCCGAACTCGTTAAGGAAAAGGCTGCGTGCAAACGGCTCGAAAGACGCTGGAGGAAAGGCTTCTCCATCGCCGACAGGGTGGATTATAAAATCAGATTCAAGAGCTACCATGCTTTGATTAGGAAATACCGGACCTCTTACTATAAGGACAGAATAGAGGGAGCTGATAACTCAGCTGAAGAATTGTTTGCTGTGTTTAAGGAAGCATCCTCTCTGTCCAGCTCCACTGCACCTCTGAAAGGTTCTGTAGAATTCTGTGATCGCGTGGCACAGTTCTTTGCGGATAAAGTGGGGAAAATGTATTCCTCTTTTCCGGCGGAGGCTAGAACAGATGGTAAGATAGAAGAGGTCAATGTAAAACATAAAGGATCTGAGTTACTAGTATCCTTTAGCACCCCCCAGCAAGACATCTTAATTGATATAGCGTCTAAAATTAAATCGGGTTCCCCTAATGACCCGGCGCCCGCAAGAATACTCAGGGAAAGCATAAAAACTCTGGAACCCCACATACGACATCTGTTAGATCTCTCCTTTGGTCGGGGAGTGTCCCGTCAGCCTGGAAAGAGGCTGTGGTGCTCCCGCTCAAGAAAAAACCTAATATTAGCACAGAGCAATTAGACAACTTGCGTCCAATCTATCTTCTCCCCTATTTCTCTAAAATTGCGGAGAAAGTTGTCAACATACAACTGACAGAACACATTGAAACATGTAAATTACTCCACCCCACAAAATCAGGCTTTCGAGCGTCCTACTCGACCGAATCTGCCCTACTTCTATCAACAGAAACCATTCGTAAGTTGGTGGATGAAGGTCAGACAACAGCACTTATCCTTTTGGATTTAAGTGCTGCTTTCGACACTGTAGTACATCACATCTTGCTGCAGTGTCTAAAAAAAGGGGGAGTGGCAGGAAGAGCTTTTGAGTGGCTGGAATCGTTCCTTCAGAATCGCAGCTTCCAAGTAGCCCATGGACCCTATCGGTCGAAGAGTACCAGGCTGAATCAGGGGGTGCCTCAAGGGTCCAGTTTGAGCCCCACCCTTTTTAACCTCTACGTAACTCCGATAGCAGAGATCACAGAAAGGTTTTGGGTACAAGTGGTAACCTACGCTGACGACACCCAACTTGTGGTGTCTCTCGCTCAACCAGATGAGGCAGCAGCCAGTAACTTCTCGATGCGCCTACAGGAAATAGCGGCCTGGATGGCCATTAATTGCCTGAAATTAAACAGAAGTAAGACCGAAGTGCTGGTGGTGGGAAACGCACCGTCTGTGTGGACATCGGCATGGTGGCGCAGGTGCTGTGGCCTCAACCCTGTCCCAGCGAACAAGTTAGAAATGTAGGTATTTGGCTAGATAATAAAATCTCTTACAAACACCATACCAGACGCGTGGCAGGACAATACTTTGGTATTCTGAAGAGTATGCGTAACACACTGGATCTACTCCCTACTTCGGCCAGGAAAACCCTTGTCCATGCTCTTGTCACATCTAGGCTGGACTATGGGAACGTCCTATACCTGGGAGCTAATGTCAAGTGCATCACTCGGTTACAGCGTATACAAAATGCGGCTGCCCGTATGATCCTGATGCTTCCCAAAATACCGTCATCTAAGAAAGCCCTTGAATCCCTTCACTGGCTGCCTATTAAAGAACGGGTGCTCCATAAAACCCTGCTGATTAGTCACTGTATCATGCGGGGGAAAGGACCTTCCTACCTCTTGGACCTACTGACCCGGTATACTCCTATGCGCCATTTGAGATCTTCCGGGACAGGGCTGATTAAGGTCCCTAGGTTTGAAAGAGCTCGGATGGGTGGGCGCTCCTTCTGAGTTCAGGCTGCTCAACACTGGACCAGACTCCCACCCGAAATGCGAACAGAGACCTCGGAACGCATATTCCGGAAACAACTGAAAACCTACCTCTTCCCTCTGGCTAGAGAATGAGGAGGTTTCGCATCTGAGGACTGAATACTTGCCTGCTCAACTGATGCTAGCTACGCCACAGCGCGGAGACACACTGATCTCAGTGTAACCAGGCGCTTTATAAAACTTTTTATTATTATTATTTATTAACAAGAGCACCTGGATTTGGCATGTTGTCATCAGAAGTTGGTGTCCTTCGTGCCCTTGCAAAGTTGGTTACTGTGAATCGTAGAAAATGAAAAATAGAAACTGTTTGTCAGTCTCTATCCATTCCTGAAACATTTGCTTGAATGTACAGAGCATCATACTGCTTCTTGTTAAGAACACTGATGTGATAGTCTTCAGTAGAGGGAAGCAACTTGTATGGTAAAGTCTTCACATTAGCTCCATTTCCTCCAGGGGAGGTGTCTGTACTTATAATCTCTTTTTGTGGAAGTGGAGGACATAGAGTAGGTCTGCTCTATTGTTCTGCACATACTACTTATGTATTGGTCCCTCTGTCCTTCAATACCAGGGGCTCCCTTTATTTGTTTTCATTTAAGTGGACAAGCCACTAGGCAGAGAGCCACTTTAACAGACAACACAATTGCCTCTGACTGTTTCAATAAACACAGTTGTAGAAAATAAGGAATAAAAGTGGATAATTAGTCAATGAAGTAAAGTCTGAAGGTTTGTATTTTTAAATCCTTCTGGAATGTAAGAAGGTTCAGATTTAGTCTGAGAACTCCACAATTTTGGAGTTCGGGTTTTGCTGTAATTCTTTAAATATTAATGCAATTAACAACAAATAGTGGAATAGAGACTGCATGGGAGGCAGTACTACAGATAGGGGGCCAGTGGCCCTGATAGACCCACCAGGAATATCCCCTGATCTGTGTTTGGGGCATACATGTGTATGATCACTTAGTTGCGGCCCTCTAACCGGCCTACCACCACCACATACCTACACGCTGGATTAAAAAGGGCTCCTGTGTGTTGGAAAGGGACTCCTGCGTGTATCAAAGTTAGTGTTCCCTACTGTGGCATTCATCTTTACACAAAAGAAATGGGACTCAATCTCTCATCCTCACTAAATATCATATCCGATTTCAATGTATTCAGTTCAACATTCTAGATAGAGCTGACCTGCCCCGGCATGCCTAGGAAAAATCTATAACACTGTGAATTCTACATGCCCTTGTTGCTAAACTGAGGACGCAGACATTAAATCCATATTTTGGAACTGCCAAATCTATACCACCTTGTGGCTTGAAATAGCTAATACGCTTGCACTTGTCAGAGGCCGCTTTGACTTGCAGAGCTTAGAAAGTTGTATCCTGAGCCACTTAAAGTGCCTCAAAGTGGGGAGATTTAACAGCTGATTCCTGGACTTGGCATTTCTCCTCACAAGACCTACTCTCACCAAGAAATGGAAGGCCATCTCTCTGCCAGATATTACCTATTGGCATGACACAGTAACACGTTGGGCTGAAATGGGTTCTGTCTCTCTGCATAAAGAGGCCAGGGGCCTCTGGAATCGGGCCATAGCATTAAAATGGGACGAGATATTATCCACATTTAAGAATCAACAAAAAGATCACACACTGCTGCCATGTGGGGTATCCCATATTGTCAAACCTCAGTCAGTACCATCCTTACTCTAAACTGTGAACATTGCATAGCCCAACCAAGCCACACCATCAGTGCAATGATAGCCATGAGAGCATGGAGGGCCACCTACACTATTTCCTCAGAACAAGCAATAATAATGACTACTTTTTTACCCCAGTTGATATACAGTAATATTGCTCCTCAGACCATTCTTCGACTTTTAATTTTTTTGTTCTATTCCTTGGTGCAACAGTGACACAATCTTCTGCCTGCTCCTGCAAATGCTGATTATTTCTTATTTACTACAATGTAAATCTGTGATTAACTCACTTCATCCTGATGTAATAATAATGGAATAAATATATTGTGTCATTGATCACATCAACATCAAAATGTCAGTGTCACCCAGGATAAGCAAAAGTCGTCTGAACTAAGGGACATGGCAAGGTTTCGGTTGCTGAGCTAAACAGCACGTTATTCCTTACTTGTGGGCGTTGTTGTGATAGGCAGAATATCAGGGCCTCAGAGGTCGAAAGTGGAAGAAATCTCCATCAGGTAGGATTAAAGCAGGGACACAGCATCTCTGGTGAGAAGGGCCCCACACTACCTCAAACATAGGTAGCATGTCATTGAGTTTGTAGGAGATCAGTTCATGGAAAATTATTTGGTATAATTTGATCCTCCATCAGTATTGGATGGCAAGGTAGGATGTCGCCAGTGCCATAGAATCCATAGCTTAGCCACGACCAGCAAGGAAGCTAACCATCTAGGCTCATGCAACGTCCAGTTTGGGTGATCTGAAATGTCATTGAGAAGTGCAAACTGGGGAAAGACCAAGATCAGTGTTTGGCCATTCTGTCTGAGAAAGTCCCACACGTGTTCCCAAAAAGATGAAAGTGGCAAGCAAGACCGCTGGATATGAAACGAGTCATGGTGCTCTGCACTGCATCTCCAACAGAGGTCATGTGGCAAGAACTTCACCTGTTTGAGCTTCCAGCAAGACCCATACCAGTCGTTCAGGGACCTGAAATATAAGAATTTCAGGTGGGACTCCTGGAGGACTTTACCGTTGTCAAGGGGCACCGATGCCCAAACATCTGGGATTTAAGGCTTCCCCAAAAGTGGTTGCCACCACAGTCTAATAGCCATTAGGGTCGGCAGTGAATGAGGAATTATAAAAAGGACCCCATGGAGGCCCGATGCCACTCCACTGTACCACCCAGAGCCTGTAGATGAGGAGACGGGACTATTCCACTGGAGTGATGCCACGGGCAGAGCTGAGACAATGAATCAGTTGGTGACAGTGGCAGGAGTCATTAGCCGAGAGCCCATATTCAGCAGGAAGGATTGTTAATGATTTGAGCCTCTCACCATCAAAGAAATGATAAGTCTGCCATATACCAGGGTCATACCAGGACTCCCAGTGGAAGAGCCACTGTCTATACACAGAGCTGCCTTGTGCCACAAAGGGGACATATGATGTAGAAAAGAGGAGATTCCTACAAGTTTATAGACATCTCTGTATTCTGCGTCAGTCGTAGCCACACCAGGTTCAGGGCAGCAGTGTAGAGGGCTGGTCACACTTAAGGAGGTGACACTCTAGGTGTATCCACAATGGTACCTCGCGGCCCTGGTGCATGTGAGGAACGAGCTGGGAGAGGTGAAAGGCCAGACTATAGGAAGCCATGTCGGGGAGCCTCACACTGCCCGCTACAGTATCCACTCATAGGCTGGTCATAGCTTAAGCACTCTCCAAATGTAAGATCTTATGTCCGCCTCGATGTATGCCAGAAATGGTTTGGGTCTCTTGAGGGGCAGAATTCGGAAGAGGTAGTTGAGCAGGGCACCAAAGTCATTTTCACCATTTGGACCCTTCCCCAAAGTGACAGGTTGTGGTGAGGCACTTCATGAAGTCCTGCTGTAGCGTTCCGTTAAGAGGATGAGAGTGTCATCCATCATCCAACAGAGCCCCCTGTTGACTCGAGTATAAATGTCATGTGGTGCTGCATTCATAGGTGGTAGATTTAGTCATGTGTTGGGCCTTGCTTTTGGATTAATTCATTTTGTAGCCTGGGATCGCAGAAAAGTCCTCTATGATGGACATCACTGTGGCAATGAAAGACCTCGGGCAGGATAAGAGAAGCAGGGCATTGTCCGCATAGAGTACAACCTGAACCTCTCCACTTGGAGATTGATTTCTGCCTCCCACGCCCCACTGGTGAAGGCCAGCAAAAGCTCTATTGCAATAATTAAGAGTGGTGTGGACAGCGGGCATCCCTGGCGGGTACCTCTATTGTTCATAAAGGGGTCCGGGCAGAAGCCTTCACAGGACACTTTGGCTGTTGAAAATCATACAATAGGTGAACCTTAGTGAGGAGGTTGCTCCCAGACCTATGTGCGACAGGACCTGGAACAGGTATGGCCTCTCTACCTGGTCAAAGGCTCCAACGTGTCACTGCTCACATGCCAAAGGAGGTGGACTAGGGTTTGAAGGTGGTTGCAGGAGCTGCGGCCCAAGGCAAAGTCCACTCATGGTTCATGGAGGAGCTGGGGGATTGCCCTCCCCAGACAGTTTGCGAATATTTTATCCATATTCTTAGATCGACATTGAGGAGGGATAGTGGACGATAGTTGGCACAATTCAGGAGGTCCTTGTTATACTTTGGAGGAAGGGTGATAACCACTTTGTTGAATATTGCTCTCAGAGAATGATTCTCCACTGCAGCACAGAAAGCCCAAGTCAGACGGGTTATAACCAGGCCCTTCGCCATTTTGTAAAACTCACCGGGAAACCCATCTTCACCTGGGGATTTATAGATTGGGAGCGCTACCAATGCCTCATCCACATCCTCCTCTGTGAAATCCCCAAACATCAGATCCCAACCCTCTTTGTTAACGGTGAGTAGATGCAGTGATCCCTAAACAGCTTCAATCTGTTCGGGAGAGGCTCTAGAGTCTGAGGAGTACAAAGATTACTAGAAGGGCACAAATTTATAAACTATAACACTAGGGTGTACCAGGAGTTAACCCCAACGATTTCTGTATGACCAGAATGGCTAGGTGGGATTCCTTCTCTCTTAGTTGGGCAGCCATGATGCTCCCAGCTTTCTCCCTATGATTATAGTGACACCAGTGAAGCTTGACCAAAGCTTTTTTGCTCGCGTCTGAGAAAAAAAGAGTTGAGACGTCTCTTTGCCAGTTCTAGCCTGTTCTGCAATGTGGGGGTGGGACTGGTGATGCTTCAAGGTGCCAACCTTCAACTGTAGTGAGTGGAGTTCCACCTGGGCTTTGTGTTTCGCTAACGCTGGATTCTGCATCACCCTCCCTCTCAGCGTTGTCTTTCCCACAGTCCAGAGTACTCTATGGGAGCCCACCTAGCCTTGTCCGTGAAATAGGAACCAGTGTGGTTGCAAAGCTGTTCCTTGCCCTCGGGGCACTTGTTGGCAATCACCCTTGTACGTCACTGGGCTGAAGTAGCGGAGGTGGGGGGGACACAACCGGTTTCACTCCTAACTGAACTGGAATATGGTCTACAATGGCTCCCTCTAGGATAGCGTGGTTTGTGATGTGATGGAGCAGTCTACCTTGCATGAGGTAATAGTCAATGTGGGACCGGGTTCCTCATGGCCAGAAGAAAAAAGTATAATCCCTATCGAATGGGTGGCGCAAACGCCACACCTCTACCAAGGTATGATAATCCTGCAGGTCTTTCTGTCTGGTGGTGAGAGTTTATCCGTCCGGTATGGTCCAAGGACTGATCCGAGGCTAAATTCCAGTTGCCCTCCAGGAGGACAGGAGATGATCCAAAGGACATAAGAAGCCTGGTCAGCTGAGCATAGAAGCAAGACTTATTCACTCTAGGAACAGACCAGCACCACTGAACGCTCCAGGATCCATAGCTTTGCCACAGCCCCACAAACTCTTGAGGACCATACACAGCAGATGTTTTGCATCAAGGGCAGCCATCCCGCTCTACTTCGAGCAGCTGTTCACTTTAGAAGGCTCACCTTGGTCATCCACTGTTCTACTACTACTAACATCCCCCCCCCCCCTCCCCACCAATATGCGTTTTAGCCTCAATGACTGGGTCTCCTGAAGTAATCCATTATCTGTGTTTTGTGTGTAGATAGTGTAAATTATTTTTGCTCTAGATATAGTGGGCCAAGCCACTGACCTCTCATGACAATATAATATGCGGCTGAGTTACTGCCATGGGAAGCCCCAGGAGAGACTGTTGCCTTCAGAGACTGCAGTACTCCACGGGAAGGGTGAGTGGTAGGTAAGGAGCAGTAACTCCTGGCTGATGTGGTACTACAAAAAAAAGGGGAGGAGGGAAGATGGAGTACACAGACGCCCTCGAGGGAAAGAGCAGAGACTAACCTACAAACTTCAGACCGAGAGCTTGAGCCTATGCTGGACAGGGCTATAACAAACCCCTTCCCACCTGCGTAGCACTAGATTTAGGAAGATATGAGAGGTCTGAAGGAAGGAATGCAGGTTATATCTACCAGACTCGAGGATATTCTATTTTGTTCCCAGTGCATCTAGGTGAACCACACGCATAGGCAAGGGTTAGGAGCCTCTGCCATGGTCAGTGCCCGCAGCACTGCCACCCAGGCGGAGACATATAAGAGGGCCTATTTGTCGAAAGGCGCCACGGTCAGAGCAGGTAAGAGTGGCCACGCCTGCCAGTGCGGGTAACTAGACAGACATGAAGGCTGTGGCCCGGAGGACTGAAAGGCAAAACAAAAAAGCAAACACCAATGATGCAAAGAAAACGACAAACGCAGCACTACTGTGAGCCAGCAAAGTGAAAGGATGAAGAAAGGCCTGTAGCCTCTTTCCCCACAAGGTCTTAGTAGGTAGGTCAAATGCTCTTGCTCTTTGAGTTGGCCCGAACGAGGCCGGAAAGAAACCACTGAGGAAGGGAGAGGCAACATAACCCAAAACTTGGTCGCAGCAGAGACACTAGGCCACAGAAGAGCTGGCGTGCTGTGGGACAAGCAAGGCCTGCTGCACCCAGCAGTTGCCCTAGTCCGAGCTGGTCCGTTGTCAGATGTGGGGGTATCCACAGATCCCTCAGATGGCACCCGTACCGTTGTCCTTGATGGCTCTGGACAGCAGGTATCAGGCCGGGGTCTGGGCCAAGGGCAGGGCATGCCACATCTCCAGTCCAGAGGAACAACCTGCTCCCAGGATGCTGCCTCCTAGAATAGGCAGCTGTCGATGCAGCATGGTTATCGGTAACCCAGGGGGTCAAAATTGTGCATGGAGAGTTATCAGACTAAGGTTCCCAGCTGTGAAAAATGCCAAAGATGTGGGCAGCTGAATTACTTTGATCTCCCTCTGGAGGTAGCTCATGTCATCTTGGCAGCAAGTCGTCCCTCGACAAAGACCACATGCGCCTTTAGTGATTACAAGTTTGTGTTTTGGTGCAGAAAACACCAAAATGACCTGATCCAGGCCCAATTCAATCCAGTTGCTTGATGTCTTGTTGGAAATTGGGTTACCGGTTGAGGGGAGTGGATGTGAAATCCTTCTCGAGTAGCAATCACAATTTCTGTTAAGGTGAAGTCACAGCAAACCCCAAATTAACCTGTGCTTATCCCTCTGGTAGGTTGGCAACAAAGTTGATCCTTTTGGGCATCATGGACTGTTGTTGCTGGAGCTTCGCATTGGCAGTCATGACGAGCTATTGATGCTGCATCACGAAGTGGAGATCTCATGCTGCTGGCAGTTTTCAGTGGTTGCTGTGTTACGAAGAGTCGCGGTTACTGGAACTTTGCGTTTGGCTGGCGGCGCTGGCAGCAAGATCTTGGCACGAACTGGCCCGCTGGCACTTGTGAAGAGCCCAAAATTTTAGGAGAGCTCAACTGAGGCCACACCAAGAGTCCAGTGCCTGAAGGGTGCCATTTGAGATTCAAGAATTGACTCCGGCAGGTCCAGATACAGGTCCAAGCAGCATGTCCTCTGGGCAGTTGCAGGGAGTGATCCTGTGGAACCTTCTCATGTCCCTGTAGTTCAAAACAGGAGATCAGCTGTTGACCCATGAAATCACTTCAGCCTGAGATGAACTGTGCAGGTTCTGTCTTCCTTCTCTGCAACCAAAGTGGCAGTCATTCTGGCAGCAAAGCAGCACAGCAGTATCTTTTCTGCAGTATCCACAGGTCCAGGAGTATTCGGAAGAGTTGGGTCCGAGGGTCCAAACTTTATACTTGATACCCACTTTGAAGTAGAGGAAGGGAAGTCCTTGAAGTTCATTGCCTCCTCTGCCCTGGCTCCAAGCTGGCTGTGTGAGCAAAGAATTGGTGAAAAGTCCTTTGTGTGGAGGTAGGGCACAGCCAGTTGCAAGCGGGGTGGGCACAGCTCCTGCCCTCCCACGCCTCCCATCCTTCACGTTGATGTTCCCTCCAGGCACACCTAATCTCTCTATTGTGTGGATTCCTGAGTGAAATAAGCAAAGTCCAACTGTCTGCTATGTCCAGTCAAGTGACCCAGGGATAGACTGAAGGGACCAAATAGTTAGGGCTTTCTAAAAGTGGCATTTTTAAAATTGTAATCAAAATTGAACGTTACCATTTAAGAGGATTTTTAATCCCAATTTCTCAGACACCAAACATGAAATGTTTAACCTGTTCCTAATCAAAAGTTAGCCCTTATTAAATGTAAGAAGGCAACCCAATGTTATCCTACGGGAGAGGTAGGCCTTGCAGTACTTCAAAATTAATGTAATCGTTTTTCTCTACCAGGATATGTAAAACGAAAAAGTGCATGTCCAACTTTTAAAATACACCTCACCCTGCCCTATGGGTTGATTAAGGCTTACCCTAGGGGTGACTTATATTTATTATAATGGAAGGTTTAGGCCCAAAAGGGTTGTTTTTTCATGTCGAAAGCAGTTTAAAACTGCACACACTGACTGCAATGGCAGGCCTGAGATATGTTTAAATGGCTCACTAGTGGCATTTAATTTGCAGGCCTGAGCTACATGTAATACCACTTTACTATGGAGTTAAAAGTAAAGTAAGTGCCAATTGGGTGTACTGCAATGTTACCATGTTTAAAGGAGAGAGCAGACACACTTTAGCACCGGTTAGCAGTACTAAAGTGCACAGAGCCATAAGGCCAACAAAAACAAAAAAATGGAGGAGTAAGGAACAACTGATGGGTCTAACATTCCTCTTGTTTGTCTCATCCGACAAGGCTTTGCTTTGTGCATGGTTGAACTTTCTTTCGGCTAATGCTTGTTCAACCTTCCCTGCTTAAATCACTGGATGTGATGAGGTTTTTGAAAGGGTTGCAGCATCGGTTTCCCCCCTTCTCATTGTGGGATGTCCCAATTGGACCTCAATCTCATCCTTTCTTATTCGATGTGTACTCAATTCGAATCGCTCCCCAGCTGTTCTACAGCTCCTCAGGCACTGAGCGCTTATTATTTGTGGATATCTATTTCTTTTTATTTATGCGAGCACCGGTTCCAGCATACCCCAGAAGCCCCGGTCGGCACTCCTGACTTCTGTTTCATTTTGAGGTTAGTACTTAGAGGAATGTTTTACCCTGCGATAATATGGAGTGCCTTGTAAATCCTGAGGTGCACTGTCGGAGGTCAGCGGTGGGTGCAAGACTTCAGGCAGTAGGTGAGCAGCCCTGCACCGGCACAAAAGGCAACACAGGCCCACTCCCAGGGGTTAATCAGCAAAGAGGACGACGCTCACGCCCCGTCCAGTGCTTAAATGGCCATCTGTCTTTTGCACGCGATGGGCTCGTCGGTCAGGGTTTCTTAAAGGGGGAGGGTGGCATGCTTAGTGGCCAAGGAGCCAGTGCACCCCTCCCCACAGCACACCACGCTCCTCACCCTTCAGCGAGTTTGCCACATGTACCGCACACATCCTAATTACTGTTACAATACCCTCACCATCTCCATATTTCACCGCACTCCCCACTGTTACAACATTCACCACACTCTGCCTGCTTAGCACGTTTGCCACAGTCATCTAATTTTTCAACACTATCTCACTCAAAACGTTCAGCGTATTTATAAAATCCATGCCCCATATTCTCCACACCAACCAGATAATACATACCAGACCCAGATATTCACTGCACCCAGCACTCACAGCACACTCATCAGATACCCCCGGAAATTTTTAAAGGATATTAGCTCCAACAGATTTCCTCAACCACACCATGGCCATTCCTAAACGTGAATATGGAGTAAATGTCGCACTTTCGTATTGCTACTTACCACACAGCTCGCTGATTTTTGCTTCCTTCCCGTTCCAGCTCCGTTTAGTAAACTGCCTTCTCCAATGCCAGATACACTAACCAACATTTTTAGTGTTTCTTTTCCCATTAAAAGTAAACAAGCATTAAAAATGCAATAGGTCTCGCCTTTTATTAAGTTAAAGCCATTTGCTTTGCTATATAATACCATTAGCAAAGCACATGGCTTTAACTTAATCAGAGGCGAGACCTATTGCATTTTCAGTGCTTGTTTGTATTTCTGTCACAACTTTCTCCCTTGACTTCACTTTAGTGAAGTGCCCATTGTCGGACAGAAATAAATGTGTCAACAATAATCTGTAATGCTGCATTATGTATCTTCCACGCTCATACAGAACTGTAAAACTTCAAATATTTTGAGGACACCCCTCAAAGACCCTAAGGCATGTGAATAAGGTAAAGGATTACATACACAATAATAGGCAGTGAGTCTGTGGTGGGATCGTTGATGGAAATGCCATAAGATGGAAAAGGGCTTCCACTACCATCATGGAAGCCATGATAAGACTCTTCAAGAAAGAGGTCTCAAATATGTTTCTGTTAGGGATGTGTACTCTTCCAGCAACCTTTGCCATCAAATAATTGTATGATGTTGAGAACCCTCTTGACATGAAGACTGCACTGTCCAGAAACGTATTGATGTCAAATCAAATCAAATCAAATAACTTTATTCGATTCCACAAAGGAGTCATAAAAGTATACACTAATATCATAAAACCACAATACATATATGCATACCTAAAATTTACAATACATTAAAAATAGCCTCAATCGGACATAAAGTGCAAAGTTGGTTTATCAACAGGGCAACAGAAGAAACATTTATGAATAGTTTACTTTGGGTAGAAGTCGTGTAAATCCCAGACGGATATAGGGCCGTCTCCTTTTTGGGGTGGGTAAGATCGTAGAAGGGGGACAATGTTCCTATCTCTAAATTTTACTAGGACCAGATCCCCACTAATATCTTTAGTTAGAGACCCTAGCCAGCCTACCCTTTTAACACTCATGATACCTCCGTCATGATCATGTGCAAGTGGTCTGTTTTTGGAAAGCCAGAATATGACCTTATTTAAAAGTTCCTGACGGCTTTCAAATTTCCCACGACAGGGTGCCGGTATTCCTGATAAAACAAGAACAAATGGGGCGGCTTCAGGGGGCAAGTGTATCGATTCTAGGCTACTTAGACTTGGGTCCTCTCTGGCGGCAATATGCCTATTAAACCCAGGTTTAGGAACGGCTTTGGGTATAGCAGGTTTCTTAAGAAGCTGTGGAGAAGTTTGGGAGTATTTACTTAGATTAGTAGACAAAGGAACTTTTGTTGTAGTGGACAAATCAGAGCCATTGGGTATTGCCTTCTTAAGGGTGGAGGGGGAATTAATTGTAGTATTTATCTCTTTTGTTATGGAGATAGCCGTAAGGGGTCTTCCCCCGTTAGATGGGTCATTATTAGGTGGTTTGAGATTGGCTAAAATAATTCTCTCAATGCCCGTTATCCTATCACCCAGGGCGTTGATTTTTCCTACCAGTGGTGATACGATAGAATTAAATAATAACTCTATCTGAGACAGTAAAAGTACTTGGTCTACGTAAGTGCCATACTCCGCCATAATTAAGGGGGGGTTGGTGACTTGCGATATAGGACCATCGCACGATTTTGGTGTGTTTAGATGATTCCCACTTTCAATAATCTCGTCATGCTTCCTTTTCTCATTAGGGCCCTGAAACAAGGCAACACCTTGGGTATTGTCTATTAAAGATGGTAGGAGTAAGTCACATGGTTTCCTAATTGGGGAAGAAATGCTAGTGCCTTTTACATGGAATGGGGATGCCACTGGGGCATACTTAGTGCCGCATAGAGAATTCATTTCCTCCCAAAAAGATAAATTCTGTGAGCTAACAAGGTTCAAAGGGGAAGATTGCCTAGTGTCTATCAATTGTCGCAACTCGTTCGCATCATCACAAAGAGTGGGCAGTAATCGATTGGTCACCGTAAAGTTCAGGGTCCCCTGTCCTGGGTCAAGTGTTTGAGAAGATTTCTTATTGATTTGCTTAAGTGACATAGTGCAACCTGGTAATATAATAACGAGGGAAACAGACACACTAACCAAGAAGTAATATGGGTATGAATCAAACGAAGTACTACCACTGGTTGCGGTGCCAAGGGGGGGTGGCCCGTCCCGTCCTCCTCGGTCCTATGAGGGCCTTGGAGGGCCCGCCCTTTGCCCGGGCTTTGCCCCGGGCTATGTCCCGCGCGCGTCCCGCGGCGCGGGATTAAAGGCGAGATTTAAACCTTACAGGCGGGGGGCGGGGACGCCGAGGGAAGAGGCATCAGCTGGGGAGCAGAGAGCCTGCTGGTCCTCGCAGTCCCTCGGCGTCGGGTACAATCAGAGTCCTTTTCCCCTCGGCAGCACACCCCTCGCAGCCCTCACAGAGTCTCTTGCGCTAGCAAAAGCGCTGGAAAAGCGCTGGAAAAGCGCTGGAATCCCCGTCGTCCTTCCCTGGAATCTGCACACCGTGAGTGGCACCCGCGGAGCGGGGGCCGCGATAGTATTAATAATGTCCAGGTGGGGGGGGGGGGGCGGGACGCCGAGGGAAGAGGCAGCAGCTGGGGAGCAGAGAGCCTGCTGGTCCTCGCAGTCCCTCGGCGTCTGGTACAATCAGAGTCCTTTTCCCCTCAGCAGCTCACCCCTCGCAGCACTCACAGAGTCTCTTGCGCTAGCAAAAGCGCTGGAGAAGCGCTGGAATCCCCGTCGTCCTTCCCTGGAATCTGCACACCGTGAGTGGCACCCGCGGAGCGGGGGCCGCGATAAGTATTAATAATGTCCAGGTGGGGGGGTGGGGGGGCGGGGACGCCGAGGGAAGAGGCATCAGCTGGGGAGCAGAGAGCCTGCTGGTCCTCGCAGTCCCTCGGCGTCTGGTACAATCAGAGTCCTTTTCCCCTCAGCAGCACACCCCTCGCAGCCCTCACAGAGTCTCTTGCGCTAGCAAAAGCGCTGGAAAAGCGCTGGAATCCCCGTCGTCCTTCCCTGGAATCTGCACACCGTGAGTGGCACCCGCGGAGCGGGGGCCGCGATAAGTATTAATAATGTCCAGGTGGGGGGGGGGGGGCGGGGACGCCGAGGGAAGAGGCAGCAGCTGGGGAGCAGAGAGCCTGCTGGTCCTCGCAGTCCCTCGGCGTCTGGTACAATCAGAGTCCTTTTCCCCTCAGCAGCACACCCCTCGCAGCCCTCACAGAGTCTCTTGCGCTAGCAAAAGCGCTGGAAAAGCGCTGGAATCCCCGTCGTCCTTCCCTGGAATCTGCACACCGTGAGATGTCAAGACCATCTTGGAAGACAGACACCATCAGTGTCAAGAGTCAAAGTCAAAATCACCTTTGACATTAAAACATAACACATCTTCTGATTCTGTGAACTTACGACCTAAGAAATGAAAACAAAAACGGTTTGAGAAATCTTCTTAATAAAGTTTATTGATTCCTTGGGCACCTCCAGGTTGGGACATATTTCAACTCGAAAACATCGTTCTGGGGATGTATCCTTGACTCAGTGCCAGAAAATGGGGTTCCTCCAGGTTGTTCCAGATCTCTTTGGTGGATACCATATATACCAATGCACTTTTATTCGTCCTCCTATATGTGCAGTTTCTGACAGGGCGCTACGTTTGATCTCTGTGTGATACCAGCATTACCTCTAACATTACCGTTGAGGATTTCATTGATACAAGCTTTGCCCATTCCACGTTGTCAAGCCCAGAGGGCTGACCAAGCTAAGCATCCCTAGGCCAACGCTACATTGTCACAGCATCACAACTTTCGAAATGCTACAGCAGTGTCCCCCAAAAGGGTTGCTTCTTCCATTGGTTCCCAACGTTCTTCCTTCTGCCATTAAGAAATACTTAATGCCTGCTTTAATCGAATCCGCATCCTCTTATGATGTGCAGAACATGGTCATCTGCTTCCACATTCTGATCATAGGCAGGCACTGTTATTGTCTCAGCAATCTGAGAATGCATTTACCAGCACGGTTTGTGCTATACCACCAAACAAGGAGAGTAGAGATCTGTAGTCTGTGGGTCCCAAACCTCGTGGAGCATCAGAAACTTTGCTAATGGCGGTCAGTGCGGAACATCTGTGAATTTGGCTATGACTGTCAATACTTCAACTTGCTAGGACATTCTCACCGGGTACTCTGTTGTCCATGAAAAGATTTAATGAGGACTTAGATAGAGAAAAAACCCTTCAATTACATTTTTACATTTCAGTGATTGTTTCTTGTCTCGAACCTGGTTATAAATGTTGCTGCTGACTTTTCAGTCTTAAATGCTCATGGATACAATTTCAGAAATTTCCTACGGATGCCACTGTGTTTCAACCGGAGGGACCTGAATCTAGACACCCAAAACAAAGTGCTCAGTTGGTGGTAGAAACATTCAAGGCTGTGGGTCTGCAAAATAAGAATTGCACAAATTATATTGCAAGTTCACATAAGAGCTGTACCACCAGCAAAGATCGCAGGACCCTTAATAACAGCAACAAGGCACATTTTGCCACAAAAAACAACCAAACATAAGGGGCTCAACAGCATTTCACTATAACAGAGAAACCCAATTATAATCCCAAACCAGTGATGCTTTAGTTTCCCATCTTCCTGTGCACTCGAGTGAGAGTAAGCATTGGATATCCTCAGAATAGGCTTAGTCTGGCCCTGACTGTTAGCTCTAAGTCATACCATCACAGTCGTGCACAGATCTGACCGTGTTGAAACAGGCTTTAAGTAAATTCTTCCATGAATGGGTAGTGCATGAAGAACTATTGTACAGCAATTTCCAGGATTGGAGTGGTCTGCTAATAAACTCACTCATAAATATAAAGAACAAAAGTTGGCCCTACTTCATGTATAGATACTTTTAACCTGAATCTAAAAGCTATGCCTTTTGAACAGAAGGTCATATAAATGTATTACAGTGCCGCGCCCCAATTCTACAGATTAAGCTAGTCATCAACCTGGGACAGTCCATCTCCAAAGTGATTCAGCTTGCACAGGAATGGCTTTGAAATTAATGGTTTCTAGATCTCCAAGTATTTTAGAGATCCTACAAGGAACTGCAGGTTGTCTGATTTCCGCTCCTTGATTTTCAAACCCAGAGACCACCCGAAAGCTTAGTGGCTTGGTTCCTGAACTCCTCTCTTATGAACATCTAAATCTACAGCAAGACTGTATGAACAACATAAATGGTCCCATATGCTTTCACATGGAAGATGTTTTGCATTTGGCGTTTTCATAAAATTATCATTTCTACCAAATCACAGTGTCGGCACGTAATCCGATTTGTGCAATTCCATTTTTTCTTTAGATCCAGAGCCCTCAGTGTTTCTGCTTCTGCCTTTCTTCTGCAAATCCCTTTGTTTGGAAAGCGATGTACCAGAGAAGGAGTGGTTCAGCAGTTTTTCGTATCAGGCTTCAGACCACGCAAAAAGTTTTTAATAGAGATAATTCATCTCTTTACACATTCCTTTCGGATCCCACATGTGGGTGAAACTATTCAGTTTATCATTTCAGTGAGGATTTCCATGATGGAGAACCAGGGTTACAAGTAAATAACTTTTTTCTCTTATTTGGTCACATCAACTCTTAGAAAAGAGTTAGAGAATAAACTGAAAATGTGAACATATTTTATTGTGCAATTTGACGAGAAATAAAAAATGAAGTTCTCGACTTCATGTAAGTACATAGCCTTCTGGAACAGCACTTGATATCCACAGGTGTTTTTAGAACTAAAGGACACACCAGCAACAGAAGATTAAAAAAGCCCTTTGTCATACCATTCCATGAGGCAAGTGTATGTAAGCTGACAATGAAGTAATAACTCACATAACTCACGAGAGGAGGTGATATGTGCTAGTTAGTGGTTGCGTAGTACTTTCACATATCAAACTGCAATATGTAATCCTACGCTAGTTGTATTGCACATCTGTTACTGCACCGACCTAGGAAAAGTGAGATAATCCATTAAAATCAGCAAAATGTACTCCGGCTGTGTGAGAAAGAAGACCATTGTTGTTATTGATTGTGTAAATTTACACTTGTATATTGCACAACCTGCCATTAGTATGTAATTTCAACTTATTTCGCGAGTCTGTGGTATGACTCTCAAAAGCTTCCCATCACAGAAAGAGTCTGATTCAGTTTTGTGGATGTGTGTCATTTTTAATGAGTTATGTTTCTTGGTGAATGAAACCAGAGGGGAGCGCTGCAGCAAACTGTTTATGTATTTCCTTGGTAGGTACAGGTTCCATTGCCTGGAAAACCTTTGTATATGGTAAGTAAAGTTGTGGTTGGTAGCAAATGCAACTGCATGCCTTAAGAGACAACTAATTGCATACTGGGCAGTATTATGATCATATTCAGACTTTTCTCTTAATATGAGTTCTGTTGTAAGATTTTGTGTAGTTTGTTTTGGTGTGCATTGCTTTTGTAAGCATGGTGAAAAGCCCACGACATGACCTCTCTTCTCTGTCGGGTGTTGGTGTGTAATGTGCTGTCTAATGCTTACGGTTGAGGTTGTGTGTGTGTTGTGTAATTTCTAATGCATATGTTTGTTGCCTTCTGTAAACTGCTGATAGTTTAGGAGGAAGTTATCTGGACTGTCAAGAATAGCAAAAATAAGACTGACTTCTGAATTGCTAGCTTTTGGAACAACTGATAAATTTTGCTCAATCGGTCCATATTGCTTCATGTGTGATACGATAATCGGACCAATGACCTTTGTTAGATGCTGGATTAATATTTGAGTGACAAACCAGTGTCTATGAAGAAAATGAACTGTTAAACAATATGGCCCATAAAAGCAGTATATGGCTGATATGCGGTTATGGAAATAAATTATACTGGTAAAATGGACTTCTCAGAGGCACTTCCTGAGTTTTTATTCCATGCAAAGAAATATTGATTTGTTCGGTAGTTTGTTTATGGATAGGATAACTGGAATAAGAGTACTATTAAACTAGATATTTATTTTGCCTAACTGAGCTTTGTATGGTTGTTAAATGAATCAATTTTAATGACCGATATCCTGAAGTTGTAGAATGTTTATTTAGGCTATGTAAATGTTTGATTGCATTTGTTTTTTTGTTGTTTTATTTGTTTATGGCATTCTTGTTCAAATAAAGAACAGCATGGCGGACATAGTATGTCTTTATGTTGTAAAATGTATTTTGGATGTATTTTCATATAAGGCTGATCTAGTTATTCTGAGCTCCCAACTCGCAGCTGCGGGAGAATGAATGTTGCCTGGGTGAAATAAGTTAGGTGTAAGGATTGTTTTAAGGGCTATTTCTGGGAAGTAGTGTGTGTGTTTTAGCCGGGTTTGGCCTTAGATCTAGAAATACTAAGTGACTGGTGATATAAAAGGTAGTGCGTGATCTGGGCTCCAACAGACAAGAAATGAAACAGAAGTCAATGAAGATTTGGAAGGTTTCCACCGATCTTAAATGTGACCCCAGAAGAGTAGATAATGGCCCAGAGATTGTTCAAGTCAAGCAAGTCGAGAAGAAGAGTGTGTAGTATTGAAGGATAACACTTGGTAGCTTGGTTGTATGTCGAAGCTTAGTTGACTTCCCACCATCAATTTGACTCTGACTAAAAAACAGATGAGAGCTGGATGTCAGATTGGTCATTGTTGAAAGTATATTAGATTGGTCATCGTTGACAGTATTTCAGGGTTGCCAATATTTGATGCCGCGGGAAGTACAAAAAGCATGAGGGCAGATGAGAGCGGGTTGAGGTAGCAACAGTTGAAGTCTTCAGCTAGTGTTAACTATAGAATATATTTTGTAAAAGCCCTTCTGCTGAAGATTGCTAATATTGTTTTTGAAAAAAAGCAGAGTAGCTATTTGGCCCCCTTGGAAAAGAATGGAAGGATGAAATGGGAAGCCGCTGGAGAGTGTTAGTTTACCTGATGATTTATTGAGCATGTTTAAAACTACCTTGGATTTAAAAACGGAAGCGTGAGAGAAAGTTGGAAATAAAATGATAGCTAGTAGGAACTTGAAAGCAGTAGGCAAAGTTGGTGGCGTTAGATGAGGCAAGGGCCTTCTTTGCTAATTAAGGGTCCAGGTCATGGTAGAGCATTGAATAGGTTGGGCGAGTAGAAAAGCGAAAGGCTCTGCAGTGGAATGTTCTAATTATTTTAATTTTAGAGAAGAATAAATTGGCAAAATAGTCTCTGAACTTTGACAGCTATTAATGGGAAAACAAAAAAAGTTAATGAAAACTTTACCCAGAGGAAGTAATTGTTAACTTTTATTGCTTGAATACCTTCTCTGTGTAAAATGGTTTAGGTTGTTTGGGTTAGACTTTTCCTGCCCACATCGTTATCTTCACATGAATGTTTCATAACTTGAGTTACTGATTGTTTAAACTTCTACGAATTTGTTTACGATTTAAGAATACAAAATGATATCGAGAATGAACGAGTAAACTAAAATAGATCTGGGGAATCTCGGGCGAGTTTATGGAAAGTACGGTTGTCTGTGACTTGAAATACTTTGATTTCTCAACGCTTCAGCCCAGTTGTGTTTCCTTGTTAGTTTCATAGTTGCTTCAAATAGTGGCTTCATGTTACGTATCTCTTTGGCTACCTTAATATTGGTTTGCACAATGCCACGTAATTCCTGTAAATGTTACGAGGCCGATATTTTGCAAGTGCATGTAATAAAAAAAAATGTACGCACAAAGCGTCCCTCCTTGGAACTCTGTTTATCGATCTATGAAAAGTTGCTGCCACCGAGGCCCACTTGTACTTGCATTCCTCCCTCCAGCAGAGGGTTCTGTACAGAGCTGACTGTGCTCCAGATACCGAAGCCAGGGCTGCGCGCACCAGAGCGAAGGGTTAAACAGCCCTTCCTGTTTAGCTAGTCAGTCAGTCAGTTAGGAAATATGTTCTGAGTGCAGAGTACAGCTGTTTGTAATCCTCCAGCAGCTCCACACCCTCTGGCCCTGAGCCTGTTCCCTTCTCCCTTTTCGCTAACAACCTCCCCTCTGATTGGATTTGCATTTGTCTCTCTCTGCCCGTCAGCCAATTGAGCCCGGAGAGGAGCTGTTGGTGTGGTACAATGGGGAAGACAACCCAGAGATAGCAGCTGCTATTGAGGAAGAGCGGGCCAAGCACCGGATCAAGAGGAACTCGCCCAAAGCCAAGAAAGGTACACGGGCACAATAATTAAGGGGGGAGTGGGGGCCGGGTACCCTCAGACCTCACCCGGGGGGTTTCTGTGTCCGCTCGAAGACACGTCAACGCTGGCGTCTCGAGCGAAACTTGCTAACTTGCACAAGAGCCTCCTCTAGAGAACGTGAGGTAATCAGTGCCGCACTCCGCGAGGAGGCTGTGGCGCGTGAGTGTGTCACTGTGACCTTTTCAGCCTGCACTGTCTGCTGCTGCTCCCCAGCGAAGACGTCCGTGGCTTAAAGAGCCAGGCTCTGCCGTGGCGGTCATGTGACGTGCAGCCAGCGCTGCACAGGCGTACCTTTAAACTCGCTGCTGGCACACCTTTCCCACTAATTGTCGTTCTGCGTGTTTTTTCTTCTTTACATTATTAATCGCGCAATTTGGGCGTTAAAGTGCATTTTGTTAAAGCCAGATGGGATTTGAATGAGCGTTGAAAATCTTTTAGCAGTAATATTTGTGTTGTGTGCTAGCTGCACTTCAGAAATGGCGATAGGAATGCTGTGGTTTCCTCGTTGGTGATTTCACATGAAGGATGATGTCTCATGTTACGCTGTGTGGTGTACCCAGTGCTGAACTAGTATATTGCACAAACTCGGGTGCTATTAGAACTGACCTTTTATACTTGGATTTTGCCTGTTTTTGCAAGCAGAAGGTCAAAGTGTGTGCCCTTATTTCGCGTTATTTACATAACATGTTGCTGGAGGTATCTGAAAACACAAGTATTACAATTTTTTTTAATGAGCTACAATTTTAAGCATTTACAACATGTATTTCAGAACAGTTGTCATCACGGAAAGAAAAGCAGAACACACTAGTTAATTATTGTATTTATTTATTCTAGCATTGCAGCATTTATATAGCGCATACTACACCTGTGTGTGTCACTGAAGTTCTTGCCTACGTGGGCCACTGAAGTGCATGCCTACGTGGGCAGCAGCTATTCCATGTAGTTTGTGTTTGGGAGGGTGTTGTCTTTGCATTTAATCTTATGTGGCAAGTGGTTAAAATAGCATTGCCAATTATATGAAATGAAACTACGATGAATATTGACGCAACCAATTATGTTATGTTTGTTTTTTATTAATCCTCTAGCTATCAGGTCACAGCTTTGAATACAGTTGTGGGTAACTCGAGACCTCGTCCTTATGAGGTCGGTACTTTAATTACCATTTATGTAAGTGAGGCATCCCCATGAAACACAACAATTGCAGTAGCCGATACTATAGAGAACAAAATGAGTGTTTTGTGGCTTTTGGTAGTCGGATCAGGATTTGCGGCTGAATATAGTACACAGAAATCTCAATTTGTTACATACCAGGCATCAAAAGCTTATCCAGTCCATATTTAACCTATACATATGATTTGATGTTCTCTGTTTGTAATGGGGGAAAAAAAATCAAAACTACTTGTCTCAGAAAGTAAAGAATAAAATCAAGACTTTGTAGTCTGGTTGAATGTAACAAGGAAAACCCTAGGGCTAGGGACATTGGGAAAGAGTTTACATCTATTTGATCATGGGTTTAGTTGCACAGCTCAAGTCTGTAATAAATGTTTTTTTATTATGTTTTTAAGTCACGCCTCTTTAGAGTGGGAGGAAAAAAGCGGGAGTCTCTAAAGTGGCGCGGACTGAAAAGCATAATAACAAAACATTTCCTAAAGGCCTGGGCTGTGCGACTAAACCTATGAACAAATAGATGTGGACTAGAATCATATGCTTTGTAAGTTTATATATAGATCTATGCCTTAAAGAGTCATAAATCTGTGTTTGGAACGTTTGAACATTCACTGACCAACTCGGCATGCGCATCATAGGCAGCTGGCAATCACTTTTCTCTTGAGAGTTTGGACAGGGTAAACATGAATGGATGCACATTGCAGCGTTACAAAATCAGTTCACAACACTCATTTTCTGACTCACTAATAATGGTTCATAGGAATACATGCCAGTGCTTCGACCTGTAGCCACCTGAACCTTCCTTAAAACTATGGACTTTGAAGGTGTGTGACTAGCACAGTAAACGTAATAGTTTTGTACGTCTTCCTTGTCTAAATTTTACCAGAGCTCCCAAGTCACCCAGTTTAATGCGTTAGGTGCTCATCCAATCCAGGTATCCGTTGCATGCTGAGCTTTGTGGTCTCTCTTGACCGATTATACAATTATGATTAAAGTCACAGAATTCAAAGAAAAGACGTTGGCTGGCTGAGCTACTCATGAATGGAACTACTAACTGCAGACTGGCAAGCTTTTTAAAAAGGCCTATTTGATCTTTTGATGTGTCCCATCTAAGGGTGCTATTGAAACTGTTGATTGTCTTACTCTGGGTTGTTTCCATGATGTGTGACATTGGGTAAACATAAAAAAACACACAAAGTGTCCCAGCACAGATATTGAGCATTCCATTTCGAAAGAGAAACTGTACTGCTTCTGCCTCAAATGAAACCGAGCAGACAATTTGCAAATCAAAGGGAGCTCTGAGAAATGTAATATCATTTACTTTTTAATTTTTTTTAAATAAATGACCAGCTTCTGTGAAGTCAGTTGAATGCTTTGCTGAACAAGGTAACTGCGTAGCTATT
Source organism: Lissotriton vulgaris (assembly GCF_964263255.1). Taxonomy (NCBI): domain Eukaryota; kingdom Metazoa; phylum Chordata; class Amphibia; order Caudata; family Salamandridae; genus Lissotriton; species Lissotriton vulgaris. Next base: position 441,593,841 of record NC_141693.1, read on the forward strand.
TCAAAAACACCACTATGTCCAGTTCTGTACTGTATAGAGCCTAAGCACTATTCTCTTCCCGTTGCTGCTGGTGAGATGAATAGGCTCAGTGTGAGTTTTAGAAGATGTTATCTGCCTGCTGTTCGACTTTAGGGAAGAGGTATTTGGCTAAATCCTTGAGCCTGTACTTATTGTTCGTATCAGTGAAGAAATATTCAAAACAAAAGAGCCCGTAAGGGACCGTCTGGAGTCTCGGATTTCTGAACTTTCTGTGCTGATCTCATGCATGGGCCATAAAGAGCTTGGTCTTCCGCTCATTAATGGCCATATGCATGTGACTGCGTTTGTTGCATGACCTTGAGTCATGTTTCCACCCCAGGCACAAAAGGGTTGGAAGCCTGGATCCTGATCTGACCCACTAAAAGCATTGGATGAAAACATCATCCAGTTATGAATGGTAGGAGAGTGCCAAGGCAACAACCTCCAGAATACGGTCCCCCATGATCGGTGATGTTGAACCTTGGTTCTTGTGTAAGGGGAGAAGAGCTACGGTTCATCAAAGATTCAAAGGCTTTTACCAACAGTTCTGTCTTTGCAAACTATGTGAGGCCTAAGATTTAGTTGGGATCTTATTAATGAGTCTTGTGCATTCTAGAGTTGCGTTATTTGTACTGCGAAGAACTTGACTCTGTGTTGGATCTGCCTGAATTTGGTTGTATAGAATATTCCTTCAAGGGGTGCAATGTAGCACCAGGTTACGGGAGTAGATTGGGACTTATCGTTGAAGACTGTTTGCCGGGTGTACAGCATCTTAAATTTGGCTCTTCGCATTTGACCAGGGGTGGTTATACTCCTTGAGTGAGGCCTTGTTGTGTTTTCAGCTTCCTGGTTCTCTTTTGTGTGCAGTTCATGCATTCCTGTTTTGTGGGTAATCCCATGTGCTTGAAGTTGTGCACCGCTCTTCATTCCCAATTATCTTTTAAGTTCCAATCGTTGCTTCGAGAGCATGAGTTCCTCCTGAATATAGTTGCAGGGAGAACCCAATTGTGCATTCTGTGCTAGGGTCAACAAGAGTTGTGGACCTTTACAAACTGAGGTTTCTTATAATGGTGTACTGTGGTTGGTGTCTCATCCCTATATTGTCTGGGCAAGCAAATGCTAGGGCATTTATTTTTGATTCTTAGATTAAGTACGTTCCATTCTGATAGATATTTCTACCTGCAGAATTCTCACCTTTTGAATATTGCGAGGCACCAGACAAAATACAGAACATTTGGCATCTGTAAGTGGTGCTAACTCCACCTGAAGGCAGTACAGACTGCCGTCACTGGAGCCACGTAGTGCCACCACAGCGTACCTATGTAATTCTCCTTTTTTCATCTCCCTGTGCAGACCCAGAGCTGCCCTATGTGGATAATTCACACTTTAAAACAAATTCTCACCAAACTTCTAAAACTGTCTGTGCAGGGCTTAGGGATATCTAGCTTTAAGACGTCAGTTTCTAAGCCTTGCTGCTCCAGAGATCGATAGATGTTCATTTCTGACCTCAAGGAGGTCTATCTGTGGTTCCTGCGGAGGAAACATGCAGGTAATGCAACAAACGCAGCAGGCCATTAAGGAGCGGCAGACCAAGCTCTTTATGGCTCATGCATGAGATGAGCATTGCAGTTGGCCTCAAGGTTGCATTTCTCAGTTCTCTAAGCAAAAGAAAAACACAAAAATAGGAGATGAAGTGATAAGACCCTGCAGCATTGTTGGAAGCCCCGAAGTAGGTTGACTCCATGCACTTTGCCTCGAGTGGAATCATTTTTGGAGCCAGTGTTTTTAGACTTCACTCTGCTGAAAAGGTCGCTCTGGCAGTGTCGCCAAATGAGATGCCTTCCATGGTGCCCATCCCAGCTACTGCCGGTTTCCCCCTCAGTTGCAGGGCCAGTGTTGATTCTTTTTCAATTATCAGTGCCACACTGAAGCGTTCCCGGCATCTGGAGTTAACCTAGCACAGTTCCTTCACACCATGATAGTTATTCAGGTATGCAGCAATCTTCTCTTGTACACCTCCGAGTCCCCATGAAGCACTTGAGGCTTTGTTTGGGTTTCCGACAATGGGCCCACCCTCTGAACCATTCGTCTTTCTGGCGCTTGCCTTAGCCCTTCTGCGGCTGAGACCCTTGCCAGGACTCCTCTTACGACGACAGCACTGAAGCTGACCCCTTGCTGCCTCTGGCGTCAGAGCCAGTGCCTCCGGAGCATCCTTGGAAGAGCCTGGTAATCTTGTTAGGTCTAGGAGGAATGCCCCAAAGATAGCAAAACAGTCTATTTATAGAGAGGAGTCTCAGTTTGAAACCACTCCGCGCCAGCTTTATTGGCAAACCCCAGACAACATTTTTGGTTCTGACTCGAGCAATATTCAGAAGGCTCCTAACCCCATCCCACGAGGAAGTGGATTTCTACCATGTCTTAAGGAAGGCATCAGAAATGTTGGAGCTGCCCCTGCCAACAGTGGAACCCAGGTAGAACATATTGACAGAGGCCCTAGAACCTATTTTGCCGACCTCAGAACCTTAACTGCCTTCTAACCCAGCACTAGTTCATTCTGTTGAGTCGGCTTGGGAGAAGCCCATCTCCAATCCAGCTGTGAACCGCCTGATTGCTAGAAAATTTAGGCTATGCTCTGAAGATTCAGCCTTTCTCTCTGTCCACCTTTCACTAGAAAGTGTATTGATACAGGTATCATCATGCACAAGCAAAATCTGAGTAGAGAGTTTACAATATTAGAAGCAGTAGGTAAGAAAATGTTCTCAGTGAGAAATTTGTCCTTAGATTGATGAATGCCATTTGCCAGGTATAACTACAATCTGTGGGACCTGGTAGCCATAGTGGTACTGAATTTACCACATCACCTTAGTAGTCTGGGATGTCTGGGACCCTTTCAGGTCAACCCTAAAGGCAGGTTTGGATACTCTGGACTCTGTAGAAGCAATCATGGTTTCTTCAGTAGCTCTGAGAAGGCACGCATGGCTAAAGTCAACAGAACACTGCTGATTCAGCCTTGGAAATGTTCACGGCAGAAGGAGTGACTGGCCAATTTTTAGGGCTTCAATTTCCAGCCTGAGACTGCAAGCAGTATCACACATTTAATGGCTTCTCCTGAGAATGTCTTTCATCAGCATCAGTAGAGGGGCATAATCAAAAGAAAAGGCTGTTTACCCAGCCACCTTCCTACTCCTCCCCCTGTTTTTCTACGCTCACTGCATTAAAAACCTCTAGCTTCTACTTAAAGGAGCACATGCAGCCCGTCGGAAGACAAGGTCTTCCTTTCTGCTGAGCCTGGAAGCCCGTAACATCAGACCAGTGAGTCTTACACATCATAGAAAGGGGAAATATCCTTCTGTTCCAATAGACACCACCCTAGATTCCTCCTGCCAAGTCCCTCCAGTCAGAGGATCATTTTCAGAGCTTGCAGCAAGAGAGGGTAAACCTGTTACTGAACGGCTGAAGTGGAGTTATTCCTAGAGAAATAAAATATGGCAGGGGTGCTAACTCTGTACTCATGATTATTAAGCAGAACAACTATCTTTGTCCGATAGCAAAACGTGAACTTTCAGCATCTCAATGAAAAGTTCAAGATGCTGATACTGGCTTAGGTACTTTGGTACTAGAGGCAGAAGATTGGATAATGTCACTTAACTTCCAGGATGCCTACTTTCACACACAGATCCTGCAATCACAGAGAAGGTACCTGCACTTCATGGTAGGTTCTACTGACTACAATTTCACTGTCCTCCTATTCGGATTAACATAGTCACCTCAAGCCTACATAAGGTTGATGGTGGTGATTGTTGCGTATCTGCACAAGTTGGGGATTGCAGTGTTCCTGTACCTCGACGTTTGACTTCTTAAGAACAGCTTGTCACAGCCGGTGTCAGACTAACTACTGGTTACAGTATCCCTTCTGTTCGAATTGGGATTTTCCATCAAAATGCCCACTTTTTATCTAGAGCCCTCTCAGTGCCTCCTTTTTTATTTGGTAAGTAGTAGGCAGATAGGTAGGGAGTAGGGAAAGAATGCCTTCCTTCTTTCACAAAAGACCCCAGATATTCACAATAGAATGCTGATGTTTTGGAGGGATCTCCGGTTCCACTCCTGATGGTCTTCTCCGGTGGACTTCTTTGCCACCTGTGAGAATGCACACAGCCCATAGTTCTGTGATCTTCAGTATCCGTTCCTAGGAACCCTGGGGGGGACATGTTTCAGTTGAGGTCGAATTTTTCACCTATTAGGATTATTATTATGAAATTGAATTGTAGGGCCCTCAGCTACTGGAGAATTTACTGAACGAAGGAGAAATTAGAGATTGAAAAACCAGGTCTTCAAACTTTTGCAGAATACACCATACACGATTTCATCGCGTAGTGAGATCGGTAGAGTTTTCCACAGGGTTGGTTCTAAATAAGAAATTGGCCAACCAAGAGTGAGAGAGTTTGATTTTTGGAACGATAAACCTGGTCTACTGGGCAGAGCGGTGCTGAACTAAATCTCACAAATATTTCGGGGCCACTCCAGTTTTTATTTTGAACATATAGCACAGGCCTTTACATTTGACTCTGGTTTTCCACCGTCAAACAATGTAAATCGCAAAGGAAACCTAACTATTCATTTCCTCTCTTACCCTTGATGAAGCTATGCCAGGACTCACATGTGTTTCCTCCTTGTTCCCTTGTCTAACTATCCATCCAAGTGGACCCCTTCTTCCACCCAGAGGGGCAGGTGCTGCACCCCAACTTCAGAGGCTCCTCCTACATGCCTGGAAATTGAATGGGGACATCTGAGCTCCTTTCAGCTTTCACTGAAGTGGTTGATATTTTGTTAACTTGATGCCCATCCACAGTCTATCTACTCAGGAGGTTTAATCGCTTTGTCACATAGCGTACAGAGCAAAGTGTGAACCCAATAAAGGCACATTTGTCAGATGTTCTGCACTTTGCCCTTTTGCTATTCCAATAGGGGCGTGCAATGGGCGCATTGCTGCTCTTTCAGTATTTTTATCTGCTTTCCCGATCAACCATCCCAATTTAAATCCCCAATTGTCAACTGGACTCTTTGTTACTCCTCCAATGTATCTAAAAATGTGTATAACTTTTTTGATGGGAGATCCGTTCAAACTCTGCTACAGTTGCCAAGTAAAATGGTTAACTTTTAAGACTCTGTTTGTATGCCTTTCACATGTTACTACCCAGACATTTTGTTAGGTCTCGCCTGTTGTCGATGCGCATGCGCATCGAGCAAAGCGAGACTATTGCGAGTTATCCACACTTTATCTGCACTGCAAGGAATCGTGGCGATTCCTTGCAGTGCCCGTGAGTTTTAAGGTCAATGCGCATGCGCATTAAGCTTATGCGCATGCGCATTGACCTTAAAAGTCACGGGCGCGTGCACGTCCGTCTTTGTTTACCCCTCCGCCCCCTCCCGCCGTGTCGCATTTCTCCTCCCCCTCCCCTCTCTTCCTTCCGTCGTGTCGCCCCTCTCCCCTCTCCGCCCCCTCCCCTGCCCGCCCCCTCCCGCCGTGTCGCATTTCTCCTCCCCCTCCCCTCTCTTCCTTCCGTCCTGCCGTGTCGCACCTCGCCTGCACGTTTTCGGCAAGGAACTTTGCCAGCGCTTGTTTCTCCGTGCAATTAATTAATGTTCTTACTTATAACTGCTGAGTTTTTCCTCTTTCACAAGAAGGCATGGCGAGCATTGTACCGAATCCCGCCCTTGGGTGAATTTAAACCCACTGTGCCAGGAATTGTCTCATAACTAAATCAACGCCCTTATTGAGATAATTAACACGGTGTGCTTGAATTTCCTTTTCAGTTTAAGCATTTGGAGCCGCTCCGTAAACACACCAGAATATTTTTTCCCATTTTATTCCTATTTACGCTACCACAGTTACCGCATTTTGCCTGTTAATGCCCTTAACAACGAGGATGTAAGAAGTAACTTGTGCAACACACAAGAATAACACAGAGGTGCCTTAGTACACTGCTCCTGCACGTTTTCGGCAAGGAACTTTGCCAGCGCTTGTTTCTCCGTGCAATTAGTTAATGTTCTTACTTATAACTGCTGAGTTTTTCCTCTTTCACAAGAAGGCATGGCGAGCATTGTACCGAATCCCGCCCTTGGGTGAATTTAAACCCACTGTGCCAGGAATTGTCTCATAACTAAATCAACGCCCTTATTGAGATAATTAACACGGTGTGCTTGAATTTCCTTTTCAGTTTAAGCATTTGGAGCCGCTCCGTAAACACACCAGAATATTTTTTCCCATTTTATTCCTATTTACGCTACCACAGTTACCGCATTTTGCCTGTTAATGCCCTTAACAACGAGGATGTAAGAAGTAACTTGTGCAACACACAAGAATAACACAGAGGTGCCTTAGTACACTGCTGAGAGAAAAAGGTGTGTGTGGCTTTTTTGTTTCCATTCAAATCATCTGTGTTGGAACTGCTTTTGCAATACAAATGAACTCCGTTTCCTGTACGGTGCCAAAACCCATAAATTTGCTGGATCATTTAGCGCTCAAGTGGGTGACAAATTATACAGATGCGCATTATATTTGCGCTGTGTGCTCAAAGTGTTATTTCACCTAAATTTAACAATCGAGGAAAAAGCAATGTTTTTACACCTTTTATTCCCTCATTACAAGGTTTGGGTCACTGTTCTCACCAGAGAGTAACCGTGGTAACAGGAGTGCCAAACACAGGTCAGCTTAATGTGCTTCCAGTCCCAAATGCACGCTGATGTAAGATAGACTGTAGAACCATTTCCACCATTTTTTTTCTACTAACGCTTATATTCAAATGCACCATTGGCTGATGTTCTCCAGGAGTTGCCACATAAGAATTATAAGAATCAGTGACCAATGAAACGTAATTTTACCCTCAACCCCTCACCCACCCTCAACCCCTCACCCACCCTCAACCCCTCACCCTCACTCACCCTCAACCCCTCACTCACCCTCACTCACCCTCAACCCCTCACTCACCCTCACTCACCCTCACTCACCCTCACTCACCCTCACTCACCCTCACTCACCCTCACTCACCCTCACTCACCCTCAACCCCTCACTCACCCTCACTCACCCTCACCCTCACTCACCCTCAACCCCTCACCCTCACCCACCCTCAACCCCTCACCCACCCTCAACCTCACTCACCCTCAACCCCTCACTCACCCTCACTCACCCTCAACCCCTCACTCACCCTCAACCCCTCACTCACCCTCACCCTCAACCCCTCACTCACCCTCACTCACACTCACTCACACTCACTCACACTCACTCACCCTCAACCCCTCACCCTCACCCACCCTCAACCCCTCACCCACCCTCAACCCCTCACCCTCACTCACCCTCAACCCCTCACTCACCCTCACTCACCCTCAACCCCTCACTCACCCTCACTCACCCTCAACCCCTCACTCACCCTCACTCACCCTCAACCCCTCACTCACCCTCACTCACCCTCACTCACCCTCACCCTCACTCACCCTCAACCCCTCACTCACCCTCACTCACCCTCACCCTCACTCACCCTCACCCTCAACCCCTCACTCACCCTCACTCACCCTCACCCTCACTCACCCTCAACCCCTCACCCTCACCCACCCTCAACCCCTCACCCACCCTCAACCCCTCACCCTCACTCACCCTCAACCCCTCACTCACCCTCAACCCCTCACTCACCCTCACTCACCCTCAACCCCTCACTCACCCTCACTCACCCTCAACTCCTCACCCACCCTCAACCCCTCACCCTCACTCACCCTCAACCCCTCACTCACCCTCACTCACCCTCACCCTCAACCCCTCACTCACCCTCACTCACCCTCACCCTCACTCACCCTCAACCCCTCACCCACCCTCAACCCCTCACCCACCCTCAACCCCTCACCCTCACTCACCCTCAACCCCTCACCCTCACTCACCCTCAACCCCTCACTCACCCTCACTCACCCCCAACCCCTCACCCACCCTCAACCCCTCACCCTCACTCACCCTCAACCCCTCACTCACCCTCACTCACCCTCAACCCCTCACTCACCCTCACTCACCCTCACTCACCCTCACCCTCAACCCCTCACTCACCCTCACTCACCCTCACCCTCACTCACCCTCAACCCCTCACCCTCACCCACCCTCAACCCCTCACCCACCCTCAACCCCTCACTCACCCTCAACCCCTCACTCACCCTCAACCCCTCACTCACCCTCAACTCCTCACCCACCCTCAACCCCTCACCCTCACTCACCCTCAACCCCTCACTCACCCTCACTCACCCTCAACCCCTCACTCACCCTCAACCCCTCACTCACCCTCACCCTCACTCACCCTCACCCTCAACCCCTCACTCCCCCTCACTCACCCTCACCCTCACTCACCCTCAACCCCTCACCCACCCTCAACCCCTCACCCACCCTCAACCCCTCACCCTCACTCACCCTCAACCCCTCACCCTCACTCACCCTCAACCCCTCACTCACCCTCACTCACCCTCAACCCCTCACTCACCCTCAACCCCTCACTCACCCTCACTCACCCTCACCCTCAACCCCTCACTCACCCTCAACCCCTCACACTCACCCACCCTCACTCACCCTCACTCACCCTCACTCACCCTCACTCACCCTCACTCACCCTCACTCACCCTCACTCACCCTCACTCACCCTCACTCACCCTCAACCCCTCACCCTCACTCACCCTCAACCCCTCACCCACCCTCAACCCCTCACCCTCAACCCCTCACTCACCCTCACTCACCCTCACCCTCAACACCTCGGCCTCACCCTCACTCACCCTCAACCACTCACCCTCACTCACCCTCAACCTCACTCACCCTCACCCTCACTCACCCTCACTCTCACTCATCCTCACTCACCCTCACCCACCCTCAACCCCTCACCCTCACTCACCCTCAACCCCTCACCTCACTCACCCTCAACCCCTCACCCACCCTCAACCCCTCACCCTCACTCACCCTCAACCTCATGCTAAAGATTTACAAAAAAACCCATAAACAATTCTAAAAGCACTAACTCTAATGCTGCGAGACCTATTGCATTTCTAATGCTTGTTCTTCAGGAGTACAGTTTCTTTCCAGGGTGGTGACACCCTGCCTGAGGTGTTGAACCCTTTCCATCTTGGGCAGTGCAATATACTTAATACTTTATTCTCTCTGACCCATCCCTCTAAGTAGGAAGAGAGATTACATGAGCTGGGCTCTAGGAGGGCATTCATTTAATACATGGACTGAACCAGGGAGTTGGATCTTGCAACCAGCTTAGTTTGATATTCAGGCAACAAAAAGGCCAAGGCAGTCCAGAAGAGGACATTCTAAATGCTGGATCATACTGTCCGTCAAATATGTTCTACCCTTGCTAAGAAGGAACCGCTAGAAAGGATCTGCAGTCATTTCACCAGGCCACAGTCTTCAACTTCAGCATTTGCCAGGTGGATTACAGGCAGAGCTGTGTTGTGAAGCAACTTAGGCTTCTCGCATACTTCAGAAAGCCCTATTGCTTTGACTCGGAAGTGGGAAGAGATGGACATTTTGCCCTTTCCATACCACAGGACTTCATCAGACCACTCCTGCAGACCCACCAGCTGGAGGACTTACTGATAGCTATTCACAAGATGAGGAATCGGCTGGAAGGTGCATCCATCAGAAGTAAAATTTAGCTTGCCTGCAGTAAAAAAAAATTCTGGTGGATACTCTACTTGCAGATATCTCATTGTTCCCCCTTTCCCCACCCCGTCTCCACTTTCTATAGTGTTCATAGGTCACTCACTGATATTAATAAGGTTCTAATCAAGTTTGTGGTTCTGCACTTACGTGTTTAATCTATTGTTAGCCTTGTGTCTGTCACAGACAAATTGATGTGGAACTGACTTTGATTCATCAGGAAGTCGCTGTATGACTCCATTGATGGCATAGCTGCACATCTTGCAGCTTTGAAATGGAACCAGCATCACCTCCAGTAGGAGCAAACATATGTCTAAAGTTTTGAAACGGCGCCTGGTGATAGACTTTTAAAACGTGATGAATCTGGAAGCTGATATTTGGCACTGAGCTCCTCCTTGTTTTCCATCTGCATCATACCATATGTCAGTGGTCTTCAAAATTGTTAAAGCTGCTGTGCTTCACCAACCCCCCTGCGTGAATAAAGAAATCTGGCTCCACTAAAATGAAAATATGTTTTCACATTTATTCCGTAAAAGTGGCAATGTTTAAATATGTCTAAACAGATGTAAACATTGCATTTGTGACGGTTATCCTGTTTAAAAATGCAATAAAGTACACAAGTGCCAAGATACTATTGTGGTCAGCCAGGTCTTACTAAAGTGTAAAACTATCCACAGCATGATTCGTTACACACTGAGTTTGTGGCCTTCCCCCATTGACACATTCTCCCAGTCAGGATAATAATGACATAAGATGTTAGTGATGACCCATTACATAGGTCTGACTATCGATCAGTGTTATTAGTACGATGCTTCTATTGGCCAGGGCCATAGGATCATTTAATGCTCCCAATGTGGGCTGCAACTCCCCCCTCAATCCTCCCCAGTTTGAACACCCCTGCTGCATGTGCAGTGTGGCTCAATGATTAGAGCGGCAGACCCTGGTGTAGATGTCTAGCCCGGGACCAGGGTTCAATTCCCCGCCTCGGCAGGTCTTGGGCTCAAAATTCCACGGACCTGATCATGCTCGCCTCTGTGCCTATTCCAATCATTGAGTCCCACTCTGCAACTCTGGGCAATAGCTTGCTTAATCTCCACAACGGCCCCCACAACGCTATGGATGCTTGGCCTCCACCTTGGGGGTGCCCCGTAGTGGACGCCTGCCTCACAGGGAAAGCCAGGATGGGTTCAACAGCAGTATTCGTACAAGCGCCTTGAGACCCTTGCGGGTGAGTAGTGCGCTATACAAGTATCAATTTACAATTTATGGTGATGCATGCATGCATCCTCACGATGGGCAGCTGTAGTGCCATTACACCTAAGCACACATGCCTCATAATGCATAGGTGCTTACAAGCATTTGAAAAACATAGGCAAAACCAGTCGGTCAGAAAATGCTGATGAGACCTATTAGCTTTGCCAATGCTAGTTAAGTTTTAATATGTAATGGCTTTTATGGGAACAGTAGTGTGTTGATGATTGCGTAAGTGTGTGCCCTAGTCACACAGGTGACAATCCACAATATAAGTAACCAGTGCCGTGTAGAAGTCTCCAAAGGGACATTATGGAGAGAGAGAGAGAGAGATATGCCCTTTCTTACCTAAAAGCTTGATAACCTTTGATATTTTTTGGGTGTATTTCAGTGTTTTTGTGTTTTTTAAACGTAAAGTAAGATGTCTGTTGCCATGCGTGGTGTTTGATTGGATGCAGGGCCGTGCAGCCAGACCCTGGCTTAACACCCACAACCCTGCGGTGGCGAAAAATGGTGTCATTTTAAGTAGGACCGACCAACTGGCTCTGTCAAAATCATAACACTAAAGTATATAAAAAATAATTAAACACCTAGTGGCTTTATCAAGTGTCAGGTCAGCAAATTGACATATTTAGAACAGACATATTGGCTTTGTCAAAAAGTCCCTACGATCTATAATCAAATCTATATTTTATAAATCCACACTTTACAATGTTTAATAATAGTGACTGGCATATTTTCATGAATGCATTTTTCTAAATAAAAACATAAAACATGTCTTTGAAATCCTTTAATAACATTTTTCAGGCTACATAGTATAGCCATAGAAGCAACCGTAAGGGGGCAATGCAGTGAAGCTGAAGAGCCTACTACTCCGGCTTATAGTACTAATTAAAAAAAAAGTATAGTAAGCTCTGTTGGCGTCATTGATTAAATGACCCAGGAAATGTGCTCTTTTTGTGTTTTAAATGTTGCTGGGGTGCTGCTGAGATCTCTGAAGCCCTCCAGAACATAATAAAAGCTTGGTGATGTTCTAGTACATCTCATGAACCCTACCAGGATAATACAAATAGAGTTCAAAAGCCCTCACAGGGCATAATGCTGGAGCAGTGAATAATAAATCAGCAGTTCCTGATGCTTATTTATTAGTCTTTTTTTGTGTTTGTTGTTTTTTTTCTTTATTAGTTTGAGGACCGCAGGGGGGTGGGGGTGGGGGGAGCCCCAATCCGGACCTCATCCCAGCTAGCACTCATTGTTGTGCTGGTGGGAGCCGGCTCAGTAACTTTGTTACCGCCTGAGCGGGAGCAGCATTTTTCACTATGTCCACCAGGCAGGGGATAAGTTGTGTATTGCCCCACCCTACAAGCAGAAACATGTGTCCCGGATTGCTTGATTCCGGGACACTGTTCACGTCTGTCTCTGGCCAGGTGGGAGCAGCATTTTTCACTATTTCTACCTGGGCGGGACAAAGTTGTGTATGGCCCCACTTTACAAGCAGAAACCTGTGTCCCGGATGGTTAGATCTCTGGACACTGTTCACGTCTGTCCCTGGGGGATGGGATCACTGGGTCCTCTAAAAGGCATGGAGATGGAGGTCCTCATGCCCCCTCCCCTAATTAACAGGATCAGCCTTGGGGAATGGAATCCCTGGGGCTTGTAAGGGTCTCAGGGATCCGGGCAGCATGCCGAATTCCCCCCCAATACTTCCCCCCTCCCCCCAAATAAATTTCAAAATTGCTATAACCCTGGCCCACCCAGGGAGGTTCGAGGCTAGCCTTGCTGATGAGGGGTGTTACCCTAAAACCGGTCCCAGGGTGCTTGTTTCTGGTGCCGGGAAGACCTGGCATGGCAGTTCTGGCTGGACTGTTCCCATGAGGAGCAGGGTCAAGACTGATTTGCATATGGCTGGGTCTGAACTGGGGTGGCAAATGAACTAAAGAACGATGATGGATTCATCCAGATCTGTGACTGGGACAGAGAATCTAAAATGTATCAGTTCTCCGTCCATCATCACTTTGTGTTTAATTTATATTTCGCCCAACAGGATATCCGTCACCGTTGTAATCAGAAAAAGCATTAGTTAGACCGAAGTAGCAACTTCTTCAAAACATATGACTGAAGGGTCAATTGTAGTCAGCTCAATAGCTGCAGTTAGCAACCCCGAATTTATGGCTAAAATAATTAGGAATATTGAAATTGTAATTATTTATCGTTTACTACCCCTGACAAGGCCTAGGCACACTTTTCTTCCAGTAGCATGCTACACTGAAACCCAGAATGATTAGTGGTGTATTAGTATAGGGAAATAAGAGTTAATTTGGGCATAGGACATGCAAGTCTGTTCGTTGGATTAAATAGGATGATGGAGGGATAGAAGAGGGAAGAGTCTATAAACTGTTATTTGAGAGATCATAGTAGTAAGAGGTGGTTTAGGATGAGTAAAAATAGATATGGGGAGGGAAGAGTCTCTAGAAAGGAATTCCGGAGATCATAGTACTAAAATGAGGACTGGGATGAGTTAAAGGAAGACTACATGAGGGAATAGTTTAAAAGGGTTGTTTGGAGGCTCATAGTAGTAAAATGAGGGTTGAAAGGGGGGTACGAGTCTGAAAGTCTAGGTAGAGGATATTTTGAGAGAGGTATAAGGTGAGACAGAGTAGCGCATTGGAGAGAGCGAAATGCCTTTTAAAAAATGTTTTTTTTTTCTTCTACCGTAGGAGTAAAGCAATCGATATATAAATACAGGACTACAAAGAGAGGGTATACATGTATAAGGAAGATAATATATTGAGATTTTAAAGTTGTATAAACTCAGACTTTCAAGTGTTGCTGAGCTTGAAGCGTTTGTATTTATGTATTTTTAGAACTATTTTTAGTTTTTAAATGTTTTTATCTTTTGCTCAATATTTCAATAGTGAATCACTTGTAGGTAAAATAGTTATAACAGTTAGAGACCCATAAGCATCTAATCAATTAACTTGTATCAACACTATGCAGTGACCTATAAACATGTTAAGCATGGAGTAATATATGTGTTTAACCAAAAGTAATCTATACATTTGTTTAGTAGACCTATATTTTTTAAGAACCCTAGTTATTATACCGATTTGTTCAAAGAAATACACATCTCAAAATACATACATCTAATCAAACTATAAACCTTTAAATACATAGGGATATGCTGTACATTAGTGTTTGAGAATGGTGGTTATGTAGGGAAGAGCCAACTCTTGGGTAGTCTTCTGAAGATAAGATAGTTATCCTTGGACATTATGTTTGGGGGTAATGAATCCCATTGTGTGGCTGCCTGAACAGAGAAAGATGTACCACCTATGGTCTTTTTCTTGTATGGTGGGGTTTTGAGGCAAGGTGCCAGTCTTGAGCAGTGTATTTGGTGAATTTATTCCTGATGAAAACCGGTCCTGTTCCATGCATTGCTTTGTGTGTGATACAAAGCAGCTTGAAGGTGGATCTTCTGGCAAACCGTAACCAATGCAGGGTCAAGGTAGGTGAGATGTGGGCTTGTGGGCTTTACATGTAGGAGTAGTCTGGCAGCAGAGTTCTAAATCCATTGTAATCTTTTCATAGTTGATAAAGATGATCCGTGTTAGAGGCCATTGGCGTAATCAAGAATAGACCGTACAACTGAGATAGCCTGGACCTTGTGTGGAAATCCCAGGTAGAGGAAGATGCGTTGCAGAGTTTTCATAGTAATAAAGCTTGATCTTTCTAATTTGTCCACTTGGGCATTCATTGATAACTCGGAGTCCAGGATAATTCCAAGGTTTCTTACTTCCTTAGATACTTTGGAATGTGGTCCCAGATTGTCCGGCCAGGCACAGAGTGGGTCATAATTATTCCAGTCGCCACATGCGAGTATTTCCGTTGTGGAAGCATTCAATTTCAGATGGCTCTATGTCATCTATTGATCAACGGCTCTAATGCAACTGTTGATTTTTGGGTTTCCAATGTCTTTGGGGCTTTACAGTTTGAGGAGTGTTTGTGTCACATCTGCATAGTTATTGCATGTGAGCTGAAATTCATTGATGATTACTTGTAATGAATTCATGTAGATGTTGAAAAGAATGGGGTAGATGATGGAGCCTTGAGGGACCCCTGCTTTTGTGAAGTATGGTTTGTATGAGAAAGGGGGAGAATGGATAAGATTTGTTCTGTTTTGAAGGTAGGATGTGATTCAGTCGAGAGCAGTCCCCTCTGTCTGCTTTATAAAGTCTTTGTGTTAGTGTCATAGTCAGCTGTGTCGAAGGCAGCTGAGAGGTCCAGGAAAAGTAGTTCCAACACAATTCTATTGTATTTTAAAGGTCATCCCAGATAGTGTTGAGGGCAGATTCTATTCCTCTTCCTGGGTGGATTTCAGTTTGGTGGTCTGAAAGTTTGGAGCTATCTTCACTGAATTGACTTATGGGCGAATGCTGCTCTTTCTATCAATTTTTGGAGGAAAGGTCCATTTGAAATTGGTAGTCAGTTGTTTGGTCCATGTCGGTTTGTCGCCTTTAATAATGGGCGTATGTATGCAATTTTTAAGTCTTTTGGAAAGAGTCCTGTAGTTGAACATTTATTGATGATTCTTCTTACTGGTCTGGTAGCAGATGTGGATAATTTTTGAAAATATGTGGTGGACAAGGGTCAGAAGGGCAGCCAGAAGGCCTGCTTGCTTTGGCTAGATCCATAAATTCACTTTGTGATATTTCTTTGAAGGAATGCAGAGGCTGCAATAGCCTAATCTTCGTATGCTTTGCGGTCACTCATTTTCTCGCTTCACACTGATCCGCAGCATTAAAGTCATGCATTCAGGTTCCACTTCCTCTTACCTCTGCTCTAACCTAAGCTTGGACCAAGTATAGTTTCCGGCTAGCTGCGCCAGTGTCCTTCCACTGGCTGCAGGCTTCTCTATTTACTTTTTAATTTTATTTTGTTCTCTCACTCCATAAGCATGCACATGTTTTGGATGGTCTTCTTTCACATTCCTTCCGCACTGTACTTGCAACCAGAGCCCCTTCCCACATGTTGTTGGTTCCACCCACCCTCATTAAAGCTAGTCATGCATGCATGTTTCAATGTACTTGTAGAGTACAAGTTTATTAATGTGTGTTTCATTCGCGTGGTAGATGTAAGTTTTTGTTTTTTGTGAGGGAGCAGCAAAATAGCTGATCAGGTGTTTCTACGCTGCACAGCTAGCACTGCAGTCTTTATATTGCACTGCTCCTTCCTTTGGGACTAGACACCCACTTCACAAATATTTCCAGGAAAGCACATAAAACAAATAAACCTTCTCAGCTTGCCTTTGATTGGACCGGGAAGCAGACCCCTAAGAGCTTGGCAAGAATGTTGCACTGAACGCTGGTGCATTTTGGGACTGCATGTGCCCCGCTCTGTCCGGGGCCAGGGAGAGGTCGGACAGCTTGCATTTCCCTAAATAAGAATGACAGATCCTGCATTCAGGCCCAGACTGGCCATAGCGGGCACCGGGCAATTCCCTGGTGCGCCGCAAGGGTGGGGGCCGGTTTTGGGTCCCTCTGGGCCGTTTTTGTTACAGGGCCGTTTTTGCAGCATAGCTGCAAAATCGGCCCTGTACCAAAATTGGCCAAACCTGCCCCGGCAAAGAGCTCGGCGGCACCGCCAGGGAGGGAGGGGGGGGCATGCACTTTGCCAGGGCCGGTTGTGGTTTCCAGTCCGGCCCTGCCTGCATTTTAACATTATAACATTAACATTCAATAAACACTACAAACATATATTTTATACCTAAATATATGCAAATGCTGTATGTGTTTACGTTCGTGTGTATACATTACACACAAACACACCTATTAACCCAAATGTAATTTATGAGCACACATATCTTAAAATGACATGCATTAACACAATCTCATTTTCGTATGCTACACCGTACATTGTTTCATACCTATTTTTTCATGCTTATGAGTGAACTTCAAAGCTACAATTGAAATTCTACAACAATGAAATTAAGCTTTTAGTTGGGAAAATGGTTTGTAGCCACTGTGCAGCTGCCACTTAATTACCTCTTCAAAGGTTCTTTATTTCATAATATAACTACGAAGTTATGGTTACCTCCTAGCTTGCCAGTTGTCAATGAACTGTGGGACAAAAAGCCTGTGTTCTACTTTACAAGGTGTCTATAATTCACAGTGACACTAAGGCTGGAATTGAGTGAAGTTTCTTTTTAGGTTTCGCCTGGCGTCCACTGCGCAGCAGTGGTCTTGCAGGCGAAATCTTTTGTCTAGCAGTACGGGGCTTTGTCCCGCCTGTCTCTTCCATTGGCTAGCTCCATAAATGGAGGCTAGCCATTGGCAGAGAGATCTGTCCGTTATTCTCCGAGCAGATTCGTGGGCGTTCTGTAGATTTTTTCTCATTTCGCCCCTTTTAGAACGTCATGCGGCGGCGGGCGGATGTTTTTTTTTTTTCCTCTGCATGGTTTGGCCATTTTGGACGTGTGTTTTGCAGGGGTGGGTTGCGCGATTTCAGTTTCCTTGATTTGCTAGCAGGTAAGCGGTATTGTGTACGTCCGTGGCTTGTCTTTGTTTTCTGGTTGTTTACTTTGTAGGTCTTGTCCGTGTCCTGTTGTCTCTGTGTACTGTTCTTCGTGTCTGTTGTCTTTGTTTTTGTCATCTGGGTGTCCTGTGGTCTCGGTTTGCTGTCGTGCGTGGCCCCCCTTCCCTCTGCCCGCAGCTCTCCTCCCTGCAGCACTTCTCCGTCCCGCTCTCGCTAACGAAAACGTCAAACAATTGCCCCAGGGAGCCCACAGCCTGAAAACCTCGCATCACCTACTCCCCAACCCCGCTTTCTTCATAGAACAGTCCACTTCTCCTTAACCCAATGCCCCGTTGAGTAGGTTCCCCTTTGTAGCGCCGAAAGCCTTCTATTACAACTCCAGTCAGTCCACTTATGGCATTCGCTTTTCCGATCTCCAAATGGCAACAAAGTCCTGCTCCCTTCACGGACTTCAGCGAGTCAGTCACCTCGTGCCCAACTCCTCACACAATGCCACGTATGCCGCTCTTATAGATTACCAGCCTCTGTCTATTGCAGAGTCTTTATTCTCCTGTCACGAAACCCCGTCCCCGCTCTCGCGGCATGGTAAGCATCTAAAGAATTAGCCCAGAAAACCGCTTACTCACCGTCAGTTACTTCCCATGCTTGAAGCTGCTCCTCGAGGCTGGCTGTTTCTGCGGCCTCAGTAACAAGAAAAAACGTTTTTTGATGAACTGCATTTGTAACACGTTGCCAGGAATTCAACCCGCTTCTATTTTTGGGCAGTTTAAATAACGCGAAAGTAGGTATTGGAGTGCTTTACATGAGCACCAACTACTTTACACAAGTACATTAGGTAATGTTATTCTTTCTGTGCTGTGGCATTTCTGAAGTAGCGTCCAAACCTGGGCCTGTGGTGTTCCTGGATCCAAAGCACAGTGGTATGCAGTAGGGTACGAGGTTGTTATTCCTCCTCTATAGTTGTACGCCGTCTTCTTCCCAGTTCAGTGGTATTTGTCCCTCGCAGTTACAATTGCAGCCTCTCTCGTGCAGTCAGGACATAATGTTTCTACTTCTGAGGTTTCATTTAGCTATTTAAGGTATTCTGGGAGTTGTTTTCGTTTGATTGGCAGGCCGGATACCAATGGTTTGTTCAGAATAGCCAAGCACTGGAAACATGGCTGTGCTTGCTTCCCTGCCCCCTGGCTGTGCTTGTTTCCCTGCCCCCTGGCTGTGCTTATTTCCCTGGCCCCTGGCTGTGCTTGATTCCCTGCCCCCTGGCTGTGCTTGCTTCCCTGTCCTTGCTTACTACCTTGCCCCCTGGCCGTGCTTGCTTCCCCGCCCCCCTGGCTGTGCTTGATCCCCCGCCCCCTGGCTGTGCTTGCTCCCCTGCAACCTGGCTGTGCTTGCTTCCATGCCCCCTGGCTGTGCTTGCTCCCCCGCCCCCTGGTTCCCCTTCCCCTGGCTGTGCTTGCTCCCCTGCAACCTGGCTGTGCTTGCTCCCCTGCAACCTGGCTGTGCTTGCTCCCCTGCAACCTGGCTGTGCTTGCTCCCCTGCAACCTGGCGTTGCTTGCTCCCCTGCAACCTGGCTGTGCTTGCTTCCCTGCCACCTGGCTGTTCTTGCTTCCCTGCCACCTGGCTGTTCTTGCTTCCCTGCCACCTGGCTGTGCTTGCTTCCCTGTCCCCTCGCTGTGCTTGCTTCCCTGCCCCCTTGCTGTGCTTGCTTCCCTGCCCCCTTGCTGTGCTTGCTTCCCTGCCCCCTCGCTGTGCTTGCTTCCCTGCCCCCTCGCTGTGCTAGCTTCCCTGCCCCCTCGCTGTGCTTGCTTCCCTGCCCCCTCGCTGTGCTTGCTTCCCTGCCCCCTCGCTGTGCTTGCTTCCCTGCCCCCTCGCTGTGCTTGCTACCCTGCCCCCTTGCTGTGCTTGCTACCCTGCCCCCTGGCTGTGCTTGCTACCCTGCCCCCTCGCTGTGCTTGCTACCCTGCCCCCTCGCTGTGCTTGCTACCCTGCCCCCTCGCTGTGCTTGCTTCCCTGCCCCCTCGCTGTGCTTGCTTCCCTGCCCCCTCGCTGTGCTTGCTACCCTGCCCCCTCGCTGTGCTTGCTACCCTGCCCCCTCGCTGTGCTTGCTACCCTGCCCCCTCGCTGTGCTTGCTTCCCTGCCCCCTCGCTGTGCTTGCTTCCCTGCCCCCTCGCTGTGCTTGCTACCCTGCCCCCTCGCTGTGCTTGCTACCCTGCCCCCTCGCTGTGCTTGCTACCCTGCCCCCTCGCTGTGCTTGCTACCCTGCCCCCTCGCTGTGCTTGCTTCCCTGCCCCCTCGCTGTGCTTGCTTCCCTGCCCCCTCGCTGTGCTTGCTTCCCTGCCCCCTCGCTGTGCTTGCTTCCCTGCCCCCTCGCTGTGCTTGCTTCCCTGCCCCCTCGCTGTGCTTTCTCTCCTGAGTGTGTGTGTGGCTCTGGGTGGGTGTGTGTGGCTCTGGGTGGGTGTGTGTGTGGCTCTGGGTGGGTATGTGTGTGTGTGTGGCTCTGGGTGTGTGTGTGTGTGTGTGTGGCTCTGGGTGTGTGTGTGTGGCTCTGGGTGGGTGTGTGTGGCTCTGGGTGTGTGTGGCTGTGGGTGTGTGTGGCTCTGGGTGGGTGTGTGTGGCTCTGGGTGGGTGTGGCTCTGGGTGTGTGTGGGTGTGTGTGGCTCTGGGTGTGTGTGTGTGGCTCTGGGTGTGTGTGTGTGGCTCTGGGTGTGTGTGTGTGGCTGGCTCTGGGTGTGTGTGTGGCTGGCTCTGGGTGTGTGTGTGTGTGTGTGTGTGTGTGTGGCTCTGGGTGTGTGTGTGTGTATGGTAGTAGTTGCTGTTTGCTAAGCTCGTCCGTAGGGTACAATAGGTCTCACCTTTACGAGAGATTAAGCTAATGACAATGTAAATGACAATGCCATTTATTTATCTGTTTTCAAAACCAACACATTAATACAAATTTTGTCATTTACAATGCCAATAGCTCTAACTTTTCCAAAGGCGAAACCGTTGCATTGTGAATGCTTGTTTAATATCTCTATTCAAATTCTTTTGACCCTGTCAATGTTCTACATATTGCAGTGCAGCCGAGCCACTGTACAAAATGGCCCAAAGAAGAAAAAAACGCCATGACCGGAACAGTGCCGGCCTCGTCACAGCTCACTTTAAAAAAAAATCTTAAGCCATGCCAAAGTCAATAGACTTTGCGTTCGTGAAACCCATTGGCTTTGCCAATCATTATTTAGGGTTTGGTTTCCGTCGCACTAGTACTGACCTTCACTATGTTTCTAGATGGTAGTTCTGTATACATCTGGTGCTAGTTTCTTGCATTTTAAAAACTATTTTTTCTCTCCCACCATCCGGGGACAGGCACAAGCCATCTTTTCCAAAAACAATCACGAAAGGATGTTCTTTAATCCTCAATGTCCCTTGCTTTAATACCTGTTAATTCGCTACAGTACAATGCCTCCCAGACCTTAAATTACAGTGAGTTCTTGAGTATGGATCTACATGAGTGTCTCTACTCCGGTTCAAAGGATGAATGTTCCTTACTCTAGTATTCATTTTTTTTTTTTTCTATAAAGCTTCCCACTTATTCTGAATTCATGTTACTCAGCAATGTTGTTGAATATTGTTGGACTTGGCCCTTTTTGGCTTAAGTTCCTTAAACTTTTTGCCTTCCTCCTACATCTTTTTCTGACATTGTGACATGATATTGCCGACTAAGATGCTTTCAGCACTTTGCCACTGCTGATCAGTGTCAAAGTGTAAGTGCTCCCTGTTTTAAAGTCTTCTGGTAATTGGTTGTCCATAATTGGTATGTTTGTCTTACTAGTAAAGTCCCTAGTAAAGTGCACTGTGTGCCAGGGCAGGTAATGCAACTGCTACTAGTGGGTCTGCAGCACTAATTGTGCCACCCACACAAGTAGCCCTAAAAAGAGATCAACGGCCTGCCTCTGCAGTGTCTGCGCGCAGTTTAACTGCCATGTTGTCCTGACCAGTGCACCCACTTTCCGAGCCTTACCCTTCCCTTTTTATGCACACCAGCCATACCTATAGTAGTCCCAAGGTACCCCCCCCCCTGCTGTGTATGTGAAAGGTAGGACATTTACTGAGGTGTGTACCATGTCCTGACAGTGAAATACTGCCAAATTCGTTTTTCTTTTTTTCACAACAAATTTTATTGAGTGATTAAGTAAAATAAGACATGTGGCTCCCCACAGTCAGGAGATCACCACCAAGCATCGTGGCACATTTTAAGTCACTAGTACAAAGTCCAATCAATAAAAGGAGAATAGACAAAAAAGAAAAACCCCTCCACCCCTCCTCCACCACCCGCCAACCCCCACCACCCAACTACCCTGCTACCCACCCCTTATCCCTCCCTAACCCCATGCACGTGAGAATAGAAAACATTCAGCACTTGGTTGTAGTGTGCTAGGCATGACACAGTTCTCAGGCCTGTACGGCATTCTCCACCTATATTTCTTCTTCTTGTTCTACTGGGGGATCCAGTGTCAACCCCCTATAGTCCGCCCACCACTTCCAGATCTTAAAATGCTCACGGGGGCATCCTCTCGCTTCAAACACCGGGCGTTCTAGCCCCATAAAGTAGTCTAGTCCAGCCTTCCATGCACACAGGGGGGGTTGGGGGGGGGGGGGGGGGGGTCGTTCTCCCTTCCATGCTCGGGCCAGGTCTCTTTTGGAAACAAGTCCCAGCAACAATAGATGGCGTTAGTATATGTTTCCACCGACACCCTCCAATACATGGAGCAACCCTAACCGATGGGTGCGGGGAAGATCCCATCCCAATACCTCTGACAGGCAACTCCACACGCCCCTCCAGAAATCAATCAGCCTAGTACACGACCACACAGTATGCAGCAGCGTACCCGTTGCAGCCCACAGCGCAGACACTCCGGAGACCCAATCAGTCCCGCCTTCCACAGCCGCTCGCGGGTGTAGTAGGCCCTGTGTAAATACTTGTATTGGATTAGCCTAAGTCGCATTGCAATGGCAGTCCCACGCGGGGATTCCAAGGCTTCCCTCCAATCATCTTCGTCTAGGGGACCAACGTCCACCTCCCAGGCCTCCTTGAGGGAAAGTAGGGTGGAGGAGCAATGAGTGACCAGTGTTTGATAGATTCGGGAGATCTTCTTATCTCCAAGGTCTCCCATAAAGACCTTCGCTTCAATTGGGCTAAATTCTGGGAGCGACTCCATGTTAGCGATGCTGGGCGCTAGTGCATGGCGAAACTGTAGGTATCGAAAGAATTGGGTCTGGGGCATATGGAACTCAGTACTGAGCTCCTGGAACGATTTGAGGGTGACCCCGGTCAGTACATGGCCTAACGACGAGATCCCAATGGCGTCCCAGCTATCGAACCCTACCAGTGAGGTCAGCTCGGGGAGCAGCCCGTTGTTCCACAACGGAGTCTCCGCTGTTAATCTACCCCACCAGCCCATGCGACGCAGCGCCTGTCGCCACACAACAAAGACAATTCTCGTGACACACGGCAATGTCCGCCGCAGCCTAGCTGGGTACAGGATCGTGTGTAGTGTGTTGTCCCCCATCAGCGAGCGCTCCAGGGCATATGCTGGGTCCCCTCTGTCTCCATACCACCATTCATTAAGTACCAATAGCTAGGAGGCCTGATAATAGGACAATAGGTCCGAAGTGGCCAGACCACCACAATACGTGGACAGGAAGCATGTCCTCAGCGCCACCCTGGCAGCCCCCCCAGCCCATGGGAAACGGCCTAATTTATTTATTTATTTGTATACTTATAGAGCGCAGCCTGTCACCCAAAGGGCATCCTGGCGCTTTGAACTTCGGCGGAACATCACTCACTGCTCAGACAATTTTCGGGAACAGATGCGTTTTCAGCGCTTTCCTAAATGGTAGGTAATCCTTGTGGCTTCTCAGAGAGAGGGGCAGGGAGTTCCAAAGTCTGGCCGCCGCAACACTGAATGAGCGGCCACCCATCCTGACTCTCTGGAACCTCAGGACCACCAACAAGTTGGCCGAAGATGAGCGAAGGGGCCGAGAGGCAGAGTACCACGCAAACATGTCACAAAGTGGTACTGGGCCCTGTTGGTGTACTGCCTTAAACACCAAACACGCAGCCTTATACACCACTCGCAGATGCACCGGGAGCCAATGCAGGTCTCTTAAAGCAAGAGTGGAAGAGCTAGACCTGGCACGCGACAGAGCCAACTTGGCAGCCATGTTCTGCACCCGTTGTAGCTTCCCCACCAGATTTTTTGGGGCCTCCAGAAGCAGCGCATTGCAGTAATCTAAGCGGCTTAGAATAGTGCTGCGAACTACCTCTGGCCTGGCCTGGGCGGGGAGAAGGGGCAGAACTTTGCGCAACATGCGTAACAGCATCATGCACGTAGAAATGGTTTTGTTTACGTGCAAGTCAAGCTGTAGGTTAGGGCCAAAGATAACCCCCAAGTTGCGGGCTGATTCCGCCGCCGCTACTCGTTCCGGAAAGGCAGTGGGCCAGAAGTTCTCTGGAAGAGCCCGCGGAATTCGATCACTGGAGCAGTGGAGCACCTCCGTTTTAGAGCTGTTAAATTGGAGGGAGTTGGCCCGAAGCCAATCTGCTGTGGCTGCCATACAGCGATGAAAAGTCTCCAGCGAGACCGCATTGTTTCCTTCCAGAGAAAAAACCAGCTGGGTGTCATCGGCGTAGTTAAAAGCCGAGACACCAAAAGATTTTATAAGCTGGACCAGCGGGCGAAGATACAGATTGAAAAGTATAGGGCTGATGGCCGAACCCTGTGGGACCCCCTGTCCCACTTTCCTTGACTCAGAGCGGAATGGAGGAAGCGAAACCAGCTGTTGCCGGCTACCCAGATAAGAAGCCAGCCAATCTCTTGCACTCCCTTGACCCCGCACTCCTCCAGTCTTCTGATGAGGGTTTGATGGCAAACCGTATCGAACGCGGCCGACATGTCGAGCAGCACTAAAAAGGCTGCACGACCACTGTCGACACGCGTCCGAAGGTTGTCCAGTACGGTAACCAGTGCTGACTCCGTCCCATGCCCGGGGCGGAAGCCAAACTGTGCCTCGTCAAACCAACCGATGTTCTCTAAAAAGCCTGAGAGCGAGCGGGTCACCCATTTTTCCATGATCTTAATAGGAAATGGGAGCAGGGAGATTGGCCTGTAGTTGGAAAGACAGGCAGGGTCTAACGTTGGCTTCTTAAGCAGTGGAGAAACTACTGCTAGCTTCCAGCAGTCAGGAACCCAGGCCGACTCCAAAGACTGGAGGCAGATGGCGTGCAACGGCGGGAAGAGTTCTGCGTGGAAGACCTTCCAAAATTTGGGAGGTAGTGGGTCGAGCGGAGAGCCCGAGGCAACTGTGTGTGCCAAGCTACAAAATTCCTCATAAGAGGGACAGGGAAACTGTCTTAGTTTGGGTCGACTGGATTGAATATCCGGAGCTCCCAAGCAAAGACCTAGGTCACTCGAATGGGGTCGACTGGGTGTTCCGTCCGGAGCTCCCGGAATGGGACCAGGTGTGCCCATCTGGGGTCGACTGGATGGACCACCCGGAGCTCCCACTCCAAGCGTACCCTGTGAAGGAGCTGCATCAGTCTGCTGGGGTCGACTGGGTGACCCGTTCGGAGCTCCCACGCCAGGACAAAGCCCGACTGACCGGGGTCGACTGAGCGGGCTAACCGGAGCTCCCAGACCGGGGGCCGCGGGCAGAGGGTTTTTTAAGCCCTCTAGGATCTTAGCAGTCTTCTCCTCAAAAGCACCCGCCAGTGCATCGCACAGGGCCTGCGACGCCACGACCGTGTTGGCCACACAGGCTGGATGAGACAAGTCCCTGACAATTTTGAACAGGGCTTGAGATTTATTAGGCGCCTTATTCAAGGTGGATTCCAAAAAGGCCGCCTTTGCCAACTTGATCTGCGCCTTATAGCCCTGCAGTGCGAGCCTAAACGAGGCCTTTGCCGATGGCAAATACTGCTTCCTCCACGCCCGCTCAGCACGTTTGCAGCTCAGTTTAAGCAGTCGTAACTCTTCCGTATACCAGGGGAAGGCACGGTTCACTCTCCCTCGAGACCTACGAAGAGGCACCAGCTTATCCAACGAGTCAGTGATAGACTGACATAAGGAAAAATAGCTTTCCTCCACCGAATTGCCCAGGCGAAAGTTGGCTGGTAGTAATGCAGGTGGTGAGGATGACTTAGAGAGACGAGACCAAGGTCTACCCAGTTTTGAACCTCCTACCCCAGCGGCTTCCGCGGGGTAGACCCCTATACCAAGGGAGAAGGTCACCAATGCGTGGTCCGTCCAGCATTGGCTTAAAATATCGTTGACCGCTACTGATTGAGCGTCAGCGAAAATCAGGTCCAAGACATGCCCTCCTCTGTGAGTCGCAGAACCTACAAGTTGCTGCAGCTGAATGTCACCAAAAGCTTGACAGAGTGTCGTAAACGCCCCATCCAGAGGTCCACCCTGCCAAAGATTGAAGTCCCCCAGGACAGAGTTGACCTGCCGAAACCACCGGGTGTTAATCAGGTGGGGGTAGCTTTGCAGCTGGTATAAAAGGCGCGAGAGCGCAACCATTTTGAAAATCGCGGACCTACCGAAAATAGTTAGGGGCATCCGAGACCACGTTTTCACGTCCGTCTGAACCCTCTCCCATACTGGCACTATGTTACGCTCCCAGGCAATATCCACAGATTCCGAGAGGAACACCCCCAGATACTTCAAACCTCCGGCCGCTACCTGCAATCCTGATGCCCAGGGGTCCGCCACAACTCCGCCCCCCAACACCCACAGAGTGGGTTTAGACAATGGCCCGATACCTCCCCAAAAATACGCATGATTTCCAAAACTCGGGGCCCCGAGCAACGCAAATCAGTAAGAAAGAAGAGGGCGTCGTCTGCATACAATGGGATTCTATCAGTGAGGTTCCCACTCCACACAAAGCCCCGCATCTGGGCGTCTATGCGCACCCAAGAGGCCAGAGGCTCCATCGCTAGGGCAAATAAGTACGGGGACAGTGGGAACCCCTGCCGGGTCCCCCGACCAATCTGAAACTTTTCAGAGACCGCCCCGGAGACACGCACCGAAGCTGTAATATCGGTATACAGTAGTTTGATGTATGAAAGAAACACCGGGCCCAGCTTGAGACTAGGCAGGAGCGCAAATGGTTATGTCCAGCTAACCGAGTCAAAAGCTTTATCAATATCTGCTAGTAGCAAAGCCGCCTGCTCCCCCGTGGCCCCCATGGCATCAACCGCTGTCTGTGCCCGCCGGATGTTGTGCCGCGTTGCCCTATGAGGCATAAAGCCGGCCTGGTCTGGGTGGACCAGGTCCGTCACATATGGGAGTAGTCGGTTCGCCAGAGCCTTAGCTAGTATTTTAGCTTCTATGTTGAGCAGAGATATTGGGCGATAAGAGTCATGTCTATCGGGGGGGTCTGCCCGGCTTCTGAAAGACCACTACTTCGGCATGACGCCAGTCAGGTGGCAACCTACCCCGTGTTCGTGCCGCCTCCAGTGCACTCCGGTAATGGGACCCCAGTTGGATTTGAAATTTCCTATAAAATTCACTCGGGAAGCCACTTGGCCCAAGTGCCTTCCCCGTGTTGAGCTGTCCCAGTGCATTACATAGTTCTTCCGCTGTAAGGGGAATGTCGAGTGCCTTCCTGGTCTCATCCGAGACCGCCCTCGGAGGCAAGTCGTCAATGAATTTAGCTACCTCATCCGCCAACAGACAATCCCTCGGAGCATATTGTGCCGTAAAGTAGCAGGCAAAACTCGCTGCCAGCTCAGCCGAGTCCGTGATCGCCACCCCATCCCCAGCAGTGAGGCCCGGCAGCGTAATCGGTTGGAGCTTACGTTGACATAGTCTATGGAGCATTGTACATGACTTATCTCCCCACTGATATATTCTACTCCGCGTGGCCAGCGACGCTTGTCTAGCCTCATCAAGCAACATAGATGCATATGACTGTTGCGCCTGCAGGAGCAACCGCACCGCAATCTCATCGCCCCCTCCCCGGCCCCGCTGTTCCAGGGTTTCCACCAGTGTGGCCGCCTCAGCGAGTGTCTCCCGGCGTCGTTGACGGGCCGCCGCACACCACACGATGTCCACACCCCGTATAGTGGGTTTCATCGCCTCCCAAGCTACGACTGCGTCTGTCGTCCACTAGGTTTTCCTGCCAGTAATGGGCAATCGCCTCCCACAGATGTTGGATATAGCCGGGCTGCCGAAGGTGCCACGAGGACATCCTCCACCGGAACAGTTGTCGTTTCCTAAGCAGCTCGACCCTGACCACTACCGGGGAGTGGTCAACCAGCCCTCTCGGTAAGATCCCGGCCTCCCACACTCTGTTCAGGCAGACACTGGGCACAAACACATAATCCAGTCTCGAGAAAGAGCCATGCACCGCAGAAACATATGTGTACTCGTGCGCCTTAAGGTGCATATGTCGCCACACATCCACCCAGCCCATCCCTTCCACCATATCATTTAACCGGGTAGGGGGGGCAGCCGTTAGTATCCCCTGCAGTCTCTGACGGTCCATACATACATCCATCACCTGATTCCAATCACCCCCCACTACAGACAAGGACTCTGGGATATCCTCCCATACTGTAAACAGCTTCTCAGACAAGGCCCACTGCAGAGGAGGAGGGGCGTAAGGCCCACTGCAGAGGAGGAGGGGCGTAGACACTTCCAAAACCCACTGGTTCAGTACCTACCATCCCTTTGACAAAAATGTAGCGACCCTGTTGGTCTGCCCACTGCTTCTCGTGGACGTAGGCCAACCTGCGATGTACCAAGATAGCAACACCTCTGGACCCCCTAGAGAACCCGGCATGAAAGACTTGTTGGTAGCCAAACCTCTGTAGACTAAGCACCTTCGATCCCATCATGTGCGTTTCCTGTAGCAAGAGCACATCTGCAGCCTCCCTCTTCCCCATCGCAAAATCGCCCCGTTTAATCTTGTCAAGCATCCCCCTGACATTCCAGGTTACCACACGTATGGACTCACTGGGGAGCCCTTGAGGTACATCAGCCAAAGTCAAGTGGGACTAACCAAGTAGGCCCTCTGCGCCACACCCACACACTCAGCACCATCATTAGTAAATCAGAGAAAGTCACGTGCAGTCCCCCCCCACCTACCCCAAGTCCCCCCCACAACAACACCAACCCCCCCACCTACCTTAACCCAATCCATCCCCAACTCTTCCCCTCTCTCCCCCCCTTCACCCCACGCCCCCCACCCCTATACCTCATAAAACTCCGAAGTACCTGTCGCGGCATGGGCAACCTCGGGCCCAAAACAGAGGACCCAAGGCCAACCATACCAATGGATCCCAACACCCAACAGTAAAATCACCCCCCCCAGTCAACTTCCACTCTGGTACGAGGTTGGTGGCCCCTATTGAGTAACCTCCCGAACCCCAAACCGCAACACCACACATGTACAAGGCACCATTTAGAATTGGCAACATAGGCAGTGTTAATGCATCCAGACAATGGGTTCTGACCATGCGACCCCCGTCAGCTGGAGTCCATAGCATCCACAGACAAGTGCAGTTCTCCCCAGGCCCTCAATGGTTTTTCCCAGAGTGCTCAGAGTCCATAGTTACACTATCTTGTGTCTCACTGGCGGAATCGGATCTCTTCCGCGATCTGGACCTCCGGTTCCGTCCGCCCCGGGCAGGCTGGCCCCTCCGGTCCTGCGACGATCCCCTCGAACAACCCGGGTCCTGGCACGGCTGGGCATGTGGCCTAATCCTCACCGTTTCGTCAGTCCATTTAAAGACGTCCTCAGGGGTATCAAAGAAGTGTGTCCGTGACTGGTAACCACCCGCAGGCGGGCCGGATACAGCAGGGAGTACTGAATTTTCAAGCCCCGCAATTTGGCCTTGGCAGCTATGAACGAGTGACGCTGCTGCTGCTGCTGCACAAGCCTGGGGTAGTCGGGAAAGATCATGATCTTCTGATTCTCGAATGAAATGGAGTCCCTGGTTCTTGCTTGCCGCAAGATAGCGTCTCTATCATGATAATTCAAAAGTCTAGCGATCACTGGTCTGGGCCGCTCGCCCTCCGGTGGCCTCTGTGTCAAAGCCCGATGCGCACGCTCAATTACAAAGCAAGTGGAGAGAACTCCCGAGGGCATCCAGCCCTCCAACCACTGGGATAGAAACTGTTCCATATTTCCTTTCTCACACCTCTCCGGAAAACCAACGAAGCGAAGGTTGTTTCTGCGTGCGCGCCCTTCGGCATCTTCCACCCGGAGCGCGAGGCTCTTCTGAATGTGTTCCATCGCCGCCATTTTCTTTTTCAGGGTCCCGACGTCGTCTTCAACCACCGAAATCCTGGATTCCGTCTCCGTAATCCGTGCCACCGCATTCCGTAGGTCTTGACGCAATAGGGTCACATCCGCACCTACTGCCCCAATCTTGGCGTCCAGCATGTCCCTGGACTGGGTGATCGCTGCCATGAGCGCCGCATTGTCCGGCCCCGCGCCATGGCCTTCTCCGGATGCTCCGGGCCCCCCACTGGGCCCCGTGAATTTATCGATGGGTCCTTGTTTGGAGGGACCGCCGCCACCCCTGGTCATGACTGCGGTCAACCCTGGGGCTGCTATGTTATGAGTGTTCGCACTAGTGCAGGCTCCACACACCTCCAAGAATGTCCACTGTAGGCCAGCCCAGTGTTTCTTCTGTTCCTGGGTGTAAACGTCTTTGATACTACTACCACTGGTACTGGGTTGGTTCCCCGGTCGAAACCAGGGCAGGTGTCGCAAACCAGTATCAGACTGGCCCTCGGTCTGCACCCACCGCGCCGGCCGCCTCGTGGTTCTGCAGTTCCGGGGCCCACCTGCTCCTGATCGCTCTGCATAGTTCGCCGGGTGCTGCGAGCCCACGCACTCTAGTGGCCGCCCTCCCAAGCCCAGCAGCCGACAGCACCAACACCAGGGCCTCAGGGGAGTCACTTACTGTTCGTATGCCGCCTCAGGGCTGCGCCAGGCACGGGCACGATCTTCGCCAGTCCGTTCGGCTGCCCACCAGTCCGCCTCCAGAGGAAGCTCAGTATCGTTGTGTTCAACCCTCTGGATAAGGCCATATACCAGGGTCTCAGCCTACCAGGCCCCGCCGCCGGTCCGTTGCAGCCAGAGTCAGATGCCAGCTCCAGGATCACCAAACTCGAGGCCCCGGCTGCCTGGAAGCGATGTAGGCCGCCGCTCCCCCGGGGGTCCTCCGTGCGCCAATCACTTCCCCTGTAGCCGGCGAGACAGCTTGGGGCTCATCCGGCGCTCCGCCGACCCCAGGAGGCTCCGAGCCCCGGTAATTTTGCAGTGCGGCCGGCCCGCACACAAGCCCTCCTG
The DNA here is from genome assembly GCF_964263255.1 of Lissotriton vulgaris. NCBI lineage: Eukaryota > Metazoa > Chordata > Amphibia > Caudata > Salamandridae > Lissotriton > Lissotriton vulgaris. Next base: position 441,624,673 of record NC_141693.1, read on the forward strand.
CCCGGCGGCACCAAAATCGAGGCCCCGGCCTCGCCGTTCAGGACTAGGCCGCAGGACGCCGCCGGCGACTCAGCCGCACCGGACAGTCCAGGAGCGCCGCTTTTTACACCGGAGGACTCTCTGCACCGTCTGCCACACTTGCCCCACAGTTGGTCTGCGGTGTGGGCCCGGGGGCCAGGATAACTGGTCGGATATGGATCGGGTCGGCGGGAGCTCTAGGAAGCTGCAACCGCCATCGTCGCCCGCTAAGCCACGCCGCCAAATTAGTTTTTCACTGTTGCAAGGCCATCTTGCCCATAGGACAGAATTGGGGATGCTGTGTCGCATGTTTCCGATTTATGAAAAAACCGAGCACTATCCTTGTACTCTTATCCTAGCGCACTGCACCAAGTGGGAACAACTCCCTCCAATAAATCCTGTTCCTCCAAGTAATCCACAGTAATCTGTTAATCAGTTCGATTTTCATTCTCCTTATTGCTTTTTAATTCTTGATTTTCTTCACCACAACGGAGACAGTGAGATGCAATCTGTAGTCTTTATTAGACATTTTCAAATACATACTGTATGCCATTCCAAGCTTCGTACAGTAGTACGCACAAACTGATCTCTGTGTAAAATTGAGCATGATGTAAATTATCCCAATGCATTTCAAGCCTATTAGGCTCTTCGTCAGGGGAATCTAAAACGTAAAATAGAACAGTGTCACTTGATTATGCCATTCTAATCCATGTGTGCTCACTCTCTTATTTCAAATCATAATAAAAATACAAATACAAACCACTTTATGAATCATGCCCCCTGCTTTCATAAATCAAGCCCCCTTCCGTCATTAACCCTTATGAAAGGAACTGTGGTAATAATTACATAGAACTACAATGAACTCTCTGGTGTCCTCCCACCTTGTCCTTATATGCTAACCCAGCTGTTCCAGAGCATCATGGAAATACTCATACAAACCACTTTGTTAATCCTGCCCTCGCCCTTCGTCAAGTCATTTTTAGAAAAGGAACCGTGATATCAACTACAGCTCTCTGATGTCCTCCCACCTTAACCAAACGTTCAATTGCTTCCTGAAAAGGCTCAATTTCCATTCGATATTTACCCGTTTTCACTGGTAACTAACTCTTACTCTCAGCCATTCATTACAATACTGCTTTCTATCCGGTCATACTAACTTACTAGTTAATCCTCACTCAGAACTTCAAAATGCTGCCTTCCTTCCTTATTATCCCTCGCTGTAGCATTTGTGTGCCCTCATTCCATATCTCACCCTTTTCTTTCCTATTCACAATCTGCATACAGTCACTCCAAACAGCCTCACCCGCTTTCTCTCCTTTCCGTGAAAGTCACATCCTCGTACTTGCTTTTAGTATAGTCAATTCATGCACACTCGCGTCCTCTTTAATTGCCGTAAAACATGCTCCTAATTTCCTGCACATGACTCCCGCCCAAGCCCTTCACTCGTTATCAGAATCTACACCTCTAATCTCCACCTCAACAACTACAACTCCCACAAAGCTCTCTTCATCCCTCAAAAAGGACATCACACGCTGCCCGTCATTAAATTACTAACTCCCAAGTGTCATACTTATAATATGAAATTAAATTATCCCTCAAAATAAATGGTGCACTGCGAATTAATATCAGTGACGCACTATACTTTCTTGCATAGCCTCACATGTTTCCAGCATATCTTCCCAAAGGCATATGATGGAGAGATGAAGTTTAGTGTGCCTGAACTCAGAATTTAATAATACATCTTTTTGTGAATAAGGTTTTTAAAATGTGTGTTTAGAAACCACTCTTTTAGAAGTGGCTGGTTTCTTGTCGTAAACCATCCTGCGTGCCTCTGCCTGGTTGTGTATTGACTGTCTGGGTTTGGATGTGACTGGGTCTGGGGAGTGTCCTGCCAGTAAGGAGTAGGTGAGACAGCAACAGGCTGGCCTGCATTTGATGTGGGGGGAGGAGTAGCCCCCTGGATGGGAAGAGGGCTGTGTTGCTGCCACCAAAGGATGGCTCCATATCCCGCGGAGCGCCTGGGGCCCAGACCCTCACTATCAAAGGAAGAGGGTTTGCACTGTTAGGAAGATACCTACCTCTGGTTTGGACCGGGCTCAGAGCCCCCTGAACACCAAGACTTCAAAGGCATTTAGGGGTATAATTGTGAGAGCTGAAACCCCCGAACTCAAGACTGAACTCAAGCCTAGGATTCAGACTACTTCGTGAAGAGGAACCTCTGTCAAAGAAGAACAGCTGAAGAGACTGAAGAGAAGGACTACCCTTGCTGTGTGTTCTAGGGTTGGCCTGCAGTTTGGTGATTTGACTAAGGAGAGGACAAGGGACGTTGCTGTGTCCCCCTGCTTGAAAGGACTTTGCTGAGTCCTGAAGTAATTTGTTTCCAAGGGCCCGAGAGAAGCTAGCTCCCTGTTGTGGAAACTCGGGAACATAAAAGTTTGCAAGTGTGTCTCAGCGACGCTGTGTGCGTGTGCTTTTTGCAGCCTGAGACAGTTGTGAGAATTGCCCCATGACCGTGTGCTCCGGAGCAGTCTTGCACTCTGCTTCGATCGACAGTGTGACCAGAAGTGTTGTGATAGTTATCCCCATCGGCCTGGACCATCGTCCCAAGGGGGAGCCTTGAGAAATCACTGCCGCCGGGCCGAGCCTGCCGTTGCCAAGGGGAGACCTGTGAACCTTCCTCATTGTGGGTCCGAGGTCCTTTGCCCAAGATCAACGGAGTCGCGCCGGAAGCCGATCAGCTACGAGGCCGTCGCCTGGTAGCCCGACTCTCACTGCGAGGAGCAGCTGCCGCCAACCCGAAGCCGCACAGTGACGCCCAACCCGCGAGGAGCGGAGAGAGATTTCACACCCCTCCAGGTAACGTTGAGCGAGCGTGTGTCGCCGCTTGGGGCGGAGTGTGTGCTACAATAGACCCCTCTCGGCCCTTCCCATCTCTGCAGCGCAAGGCTCCGCTCAAGTCAGTATCGCGGCCCGTACTCGCCGAGGAGTGGCAGTACCGAGGTCGGATTGGTGAGCTGCACTTTGTTTCCTTCTCAACAGGATTGGGGGCATATTTTGGCAATCTGTGACCGCGAGTCAGCCAGGAGTGGCATAGAGACCTTCACGAGCACCGCGATCGGTGCCAAATTGTTTTTACGATCCGCATTAGTACTTGCACTAAGAACTGCATTATCTGCTTCTACGATCCGCATTAGTACTTGCATTACGGACTGCATTATGTTATGTTATGTTATGTTATGTTATGTTATGTTAGCTACATTTATTTTGCGCACAGCTGCTCCAGCGAAGGAGCGTCCTGGCGCATGGAAAAGGTGAACATAACACAACGCGAGGAAAAAAGTGAGAGTCAACATAAAAAGTTTAAAACAGGTAGGTTTTCACGGCCCTGCGAAATGCTAGTAGATCCTCTAAAAGGCGGATTTCCAAAGGAAGAGAATTCCGGAGAGCCGCAGCTCTCACACGGAAGGAGCGCCCGCCCATCCGGCTAAGCCTGAAACGCGGGGTAACCGCAAGGGATTGCCCAAGAGATCTGAGGGAGCGAGTCGGGACATAAGGGGATAGGAGGTTATTGAGGATCTCAGGTGCCGATCCTTTTAAAATTTTAAAAGCGAGGCTGAGTACCTTAAAATGGATTCGGCTTTTCACTGGTAACCAGTGTAGAGACCGCAGAGTATTGGACGTGGGACAGGACCTCGGCAGGCCCACCACTGCTCTCGCAGCCGCGTTCTGGACGCGCTGCAGGCAGACGATCTCAGCTTGGTTAGCTCCCAGCAGGAGCGAACTGGCGTAGTCCAGCCGGGAGATGATCGTCGCTTGGATGACCAACTGTCTCGTCGGGGCATCGAAAAATTTAAGCACCGGCCTCAGTCCGCGCAGAACACCAAAGCAGCATGCTGCCACTCTCTTAGTGTGGGTGGTAAAACATAAGGTGTGGTCGAGCCATACTCCCAGGTTTCTGAGCTCCATCACCGGTATGGGGGCAGGCCCGAGCTCCTGTGGCCACCAATTGTCCCCCCAGCAGTCCGTTCCTCTTCCCACGATCATCACCTCCGTTTTTTTCGCGTTCAGCTGGAGACAGTTATTATTCATCCAGCTGGCCACCTCTCTCAGCCCGTCTCGGAACCTGGGGGCATCCAGTTCGGCATCCCCGCTGATCGTGACCGCTAGCTGTGTGTCGTCGGCATATGAGACCATAATAAGGCCCCACTGCCTGGCGACATCAGCCAGCGGCCGCACGTAAAGATTGAAAAGCGTGGGACTCAGCGAGGAGCCCTGGGGAACCCCCAGGTCCAACTGATGGAATTTGGACTGAAAAGGAGGGTGTAGGAGGATGCGATGGGACACTGTGTCAAAGGCAGCGCTAAGATCTAATAAAATAAGCGCTGCCGTTTGACCTGCATCCAACACACTCCGCAGATGTTCCACCATTGCCAGAAGGGCGGTTTCCGTGCTGTGCCCAGCACGTAACCCATTCTGTGTAGGATCGAGGACATTGGCCAGGGCCAGATGCTCAGATAAGGCTAGGTTAACATGGGCCTCCATGACTTTGGCCGGCCAGGGAAGCAATGAGATCGGGCGATAGTTTTCCGGTTTTAGAGGATCCAATGATGGTTTTTTCAGGATCGGGGAAACCACCGCCTGCTTCCACTTGGCAGGAACAGTGCCTGAAGTCATGGAAAGATTGATTAATGAACACACTACCGTGCGCCCCTGAAAAGACGGATCTCTGAAGAGAGCAGGTCTGAGTGGGTCCGCCGGAGAGCCGGACTTGACACGTTGTGCCAGCTTGACAAACCCATCCCAAGAGAGAGTAGGGAGAGAATGTAATACCGGGCGGCTGCAGAGGTCGTTCCGAGGAGAAAGTGGTAATGTCGTGCTGGGAAATGACAGATAGATGTTCTTAACTTTCTCCAAAAAGAAAGCGGCCAAAATCTCACACTGTGAGGTGGAGCCATCCACAGGCGGAGCCGCTCTCTTAGCCATCAAATCTTTTAAAGCTTTAAAGATGGTCTTCGAGGGGTTATGGCTATTACGGAATTCCATTGCGTAGAACGCCGCGCGGGCTCTACAAATAGCTCGATGGTAGAGCTTAACAGCGGCCAAGTACGCGGTTTTTTTAACGGCATCGTACGCCTTCCGCCGCTCCCTTTCTGCCCGCCTACACGAGCCCTTCAGAGCGCGGAGAGCACTGTCGTACCAAGGGCTCGACTGCCTGGAGCTGATATACGATCTACGATCCACATTAGTACTTGCATTAAGGACTGTCTTATTTCTACATTACGAACTGCATAGCATTGCATTAGGACTGCATTAAATCATCATGAACTGCTCATTAATACCGCAAGAACTTACAAGTGATTGTTGGCCTAATAACCGGCCCAGTGAAATATTACGAATACGCATATCTGGATATTTTTATTGTTTGGTCTCTTCGTATTTCTTCTTGATAAAGATGCCACTATTTTCCTAAATCAGTGTGATGTCCATTTGTGGTGTTATCACAGTATTACTGGGAGTGTGGTTTCAAATACTTTACACATTGCCATGAAGAAACGCCTGGCTGCCCGTGCCAAGCTACTGGTGGTGCAAACAAAACAGGTGATGGACCGAATGTGGATCAATGTCCCACATTCACCCCAGTCCAAAGATCTGGGCCCAAATCCATCGTTTTTTTGCACTCCACACCACCCTGGGTTAGACAATGGCGATATGCAAATCAGCTCTGACCCTGTGCCCCATGGGAACAGTCCAGTCCGAACTACAAAAGCCATGTCCTTCCCAGAACGGAATCAAGCATCCGAGGACCGGACCGGTTTCGAGGTAACACCTCTCATCAGCCCGGCTAGCTTGACTCCAGTGGTGTGGAGTGCCTGGGACCCACGTCTGAGCATCCCCAGCGCACCTATGGCGGTATTGCAAGCAAAACAGGTGATGGACCGAATGTGGATCAATGTCACACATTCACCCCAGCCCAAAGATCTGGGCCCAAATCCATCGTTTTTTTGCACTACACAGCACCCTTGGTTAGACAATGGCGATATGCAAATCAGCTCTGACCCTGTGCCCCATGGGAACAGTCCAGTCCGAACTACAAAAGCCATGTCCTTCCCAGAACGGAATTAAGCATCCGAGGACCGGACCGGTTTCGAGGTAACACCTCTCATCAGCCCGGCTAGCTTGACTCCAGTGGTGTGGAGTGCCTGGGACCCACGTCTGAGCATCCCCAGCGCACGTATGGCGGTATTGCAAACAAAACAGGTGATGGACCGAATGTGGATCAATGTCACACATTAACCCCAGTCCAAAGATCTGGGCCCAAATCCATCGTTTTTTTGCACTCCACACCACCCTGGGTTAGACAATGGCGGTATGCAACTCAGCTCTGACCCTGTGCCCCATGGGAACAGTCCAGTCCGAACTACAAAAGCCATGTCCTTCCCAGAACGGAATCAAGCATCCGAGGACCGGACCGGTTTCGAGGTAACACCTCTCATCAGCCCGGCTATCTTGACTCCAGTTCGGACTGGACTGTTCCCATGGGGCACAGGGTCAGAGCTGATTTGCATAAAGCCATTATCTGACCCAGGTTGGTGTGGAGTGCAAAAAACGATGGATTTAGGCCCAGATCCTTGTACTGGGGTGAATGTAAGACATTGATCTACATTCTGTCCATCAAATTGTTTTTTGTAATTTTCTCCCTGAGTGTACTGGGGTAGCTCAGACGTGGGTCCCAGAGCCTCCACACCACTGGAGTCAAGCTAGCCGGGCTGATGAGAGGTGTTACCTCGAAACCGGTCCGGTCCTCGGATGCTTGATTCCGGTCTGGGAAAGATATGGCTGTTGTAGTTCGGACTGGACTGTTCCCATGGGGCACAGGGTCAGAGCTGATTTGCATAAAGCCATTATCTGACCCAGGGTGGTGTGGAGTGCAAAAAACGATGGATTTAGGCCCAGATCCTTGTACTGGGATGAATGTAAGACATTGATCTACATTCTGTCCATCAAATTGTTTTTTGTAATTTTCTCCCTGAGTGTACTGGGGTAGCTCAGACGTGGGTCCCAGAGCCTCCACACCACTGGAGTCAAGCTAGCCGGGCTGATGAGAGGTGTTACCTCAAAACCGGTCCGGTCCTCGGATGCTTGATTCCGGTCTGGGAAAGATATGGCTGTTGTAGTTCGGACTGGACTGTTCCCATGGGGCACAGGGTCAGAGCTGATTTGCATAAAGCCATTATCTGACCCAGGGTGGTGTGGAGTGCAAAAAACGATGGATTTAGGCCCAGATCCTTGTACTGGGGTGAATGTAAGACATTGATTTACATTCTGTCCATCAAATTGTTTTTTGTAATAAGCTACTGGTGGTGGGCAGGGGTTATCAAGATTGTGTCCCTCCTTTCCCTGACTAGAAGCATGGGTCCCTATTTAAACTAAGATACCTACCTTAGCCAACTAGAGACCTCCCATTTCTAACCAATATTATTTATTGTATTTATCTCTGCCCTTTGACCTGACTCCAGGCCTTTTCTTGTTTTTATAGTTGTGATTGGTAACTTCTCATGCCAACAGGGTGTCATACCTTTCATTACATAGGGACTTGAAGAGTGAGATGGTGGTTGAAGAAAGACTCAGAGTGAAGCTAAATAGCAAAATCGCAAGTCCCTCCTTCCCCAGAGACCCACTACGGTACCTGACCGGTTAATGCCTGGATCTTCACCGCATTCCACTGGACAAACTGGTTGGGATTGTACATGGTGTTCATCAGCACCTTCGCACCCACCTGTGGGATGTGGCCTTTCACAACACTAAGCTAAAAGGCACATAAACTGATTGTCTGTAATGAATTTTCTGGAGTTTTTTAATACCTTTATCCAGTCACGTCAAACCCATAAATTTGTTGGTCATTTAAACATTGGAATTACACTGAATGGTGGAAAAATATTAGCTGTGATTCAGAGTAGTTATGTAAGAGAAATGATCCAACTCCATACATGGAATGATTAAATAAAGGTGAGAAAAACCGCTTTTGTGTTGTATATGATTTCTCGAAAGGAAAAAGGATAAAGTTAGAGAGAGCGCTGTATAATGCCATATATTGTTATGTGGAGGAGTGCCTATAGAAAGAGAGACCCATTTTTAATTTTATGTTTCATATTTTTTCATATTTTTGAATTTATTTTTAAGCTTAGAAGGAGAAATATGAGCACCTTTTTATTCCTCAAAGTTTGACAAAAGATTAACAACTGAATTAAAAAACTATAACGGGTGTTTGACTGGAATTATCGAATAGAACAATAAAAATTGATAGTGGTACCATTGTTTTAATAGTGCCTAGTGTTTCCCACCTGGATAAAAAGAGGTACCTGCATGTCACTAGGTCGCTCTTGCATCAGATCTTGGGGGGCTCTCTCGTACCATACCCCCATCTCGCTCAAAGTCTTCCGGCAAGTCAAACTGTGTAAGGTACATCATTCTGGACTTGTCCCTCTTCCGAAACTCCAATTCATGTGACAAGCAACACAGTCTTCACTCTAAGGACCCTTCTTTTCTATCATCCACAGAGTCTGAGGCCATTCCAAGACTTGTTCCAATGTGCCTGAACGGCCTAGCCTTTGTCAACCCCTTGCCAGATAAAGGCCTTCAAGGAGTCCATGCTGGACATTTTCAAGATGCCACTGGCTCCCTCTGGAAAGCCTTTGGGGCCTCCCATCTTCTCAAAGCTGCAGGGAACACCTAGTGCACTTCTTCTGGGCAGTCCGTCTCTGACAGGCCCTATGTCATACCGGTTTGCTTTCCCCGCTGATGCCCGTCCAGACTTGTTCCCTGGCACTGAGGTCCACACCAGCCCCTTCTGTGATGTACTACTGACAACTCCACCGACCCCTGTGCCAGATCGAATCCTGACCCCAGTCTCCAACCTGGAGCCACCGGTGGCCCACATCAGGCTGATCATGTCCTTTAGAATGACCAGTGTGCAACAATCAATTGCAAAAACCAACTCCCAGTTGCTTCTATGGTACTACATGAGGCTGGAGGCCCTGTTCGTTTCTTTCTAAGATGAAATCCAAGAGCTGCATAATGCCATCCATGAGGAGGAGGGCGTGCAGGCAACTAACCACTGCCTCATAATACAGATGCAGCACACCTGTTTTAGGACCTAGAAAATGCCAGTGTGGTGAAACCGAATTGGAATTGCCACCTGGTCCACCAAGTGAAGAAATTGCAATTTTCTTTAGCTAACAGTGATTTCCATAGCAGAAACTAGTGCTTGCTTACCGGTTGACCTTTTGTATTAAACTGAAGGTCATCAATCTATTGTGTCTGATGTACGTTGGTACTTAACACCTTGGCTGCTAGGGATATTTTTCTCCTGTGCTGACCTTTGATGTTTACCCATTGTTCATGACAAGCTCAGCTCGTCATCAGCACAGCTCCACTGTGCCTCATGACGAGCTGAGCTCGTCATAAGCATCGAAGGGGTTTATTGTGACAGAGTTGTAGAGAGTTTATTCATTGCTTAGTTCATAAGGGGTTTGTCTAGGTAAATTTTGTTAATCTTGGGAGATCTTTGTAGAGTTTTTTGTGTGTGGTGGGCGTCCCAAAGGACTCCTGTTTATGTTTTTCAGGTCAGGCCTGAGCAGCGCAAGCTCTGCTCTGCGAGCCATGCTGTATTGGAGTATGGGATAGAAGCCATGCCCACTCTCCTCCCATATTTGTCATTGGCTTGTCATTGTCCTTCGTAAATTCTGGCTTCTAATTTGTTAATAGGCTTGTTAGTACCGCAGCATGAAGGATGGGACCCCCTCAAGAGATAAATTATGATCAAGGAACAGAGGGGAAAGAAAGAGTTCATTCTAGAGGTTTGTTCCTTCACTGGTCATGGATTTCACTTGACAATATACTCAGAATTATTTAACTAAGGTGACAGAATAATATGACAATATTTACTTTATCATAATGTTTATTTTCATTTAGTGTAATTTCTCATTTTACTTTTTTATAAAAAGGAGACAGTTAATTATAAATACATTTTTAAAGTGAATATTTTGCTTTTAAGCACGAGTACAATTATAAACACATCAATGATTGAAAAAATATACACAATTATAATATACAATTAATTTTAAGAAAACCACCTGATATCGAGCAACCAATTCAAATCACTCCCATACACACATACATACTACAATCAACCCACACTAACAAAAAGGAAAAAAGGGGGGAAAAACTGAGTGTTAGTTGACAAGATAGAAAATGCCAATACTAGGGTCTCAGAAGGTAATTCGAGACCCCTGCACTAGGTCGGTCGACGCGCGTTTCGGTGGGTAACCACCTTCCTCAGGACCTTTTTTTCTTTTTGGACTCAAAGATATCAGGGGAGCTATAAAATTGTTTACATGAGAAAAAAAGAGAAAAGAGAATATATCTGTCACCAACTCTATCATAACAAAATAAAGACAAAATGCGACAAAAAAACCTTGTCTAGATTTTACACAGCAGCTTTGCACATGACCAGCAATTGCAAAAGAAAAAAAACTAAGCAGAAACATTACTCTCTGCATATCATAGAGTCATAATATAAATTGAGACCAAAGTTACATAAGGACAAAGAGGGATAAATTTGACTCATATTATTTACAAGATTCCTTTCATATTGAATTGAAGATACAAAAGGCATTTTCATATTGACCAAAAACATCACTATACTTACAGAGAAAAACTAGAAGGTTCCTATTCCTTTGGAAATCTTTTCCTACCAGTTGAACAATTTTAAGACAGGATATATATTAAGGGGCACCTGCATGGAAAATACAAGGACCCTTACTCTACATTCTACAGATAAGTTGGTACAACATACATTTCTCTGTAAATGGTTAAGCTTACCAAATCATGGTAAAAGGCAGAGAACGATGGTAGCGATTGTAGCGATTATTCCAGTCTGCTTGAGCAATAGAAGTCTATTCTCCCGTAAGTAAGATTGGCTAAAATATAAACATGCCAATATTATAATTTGTGCATTGATGTTCTTTTTTCTACAAGCACAATACTGTGATCGAGGACTTAAGGCGCACGAGAAACAAGAAAAACGCACCTCCTCAATAATTTATAGTGCCCTTAGCGATGCGTCCCAGGTAAATTTGAAACTGGTTCCTAATATGGCGTGACTTAGTCTTGACAAATGTGATCTGAAAGATGGAAAAAAGAGGGATGCAAGTGCACAAACGTGAGATATCTCAACTAAAGATGAAAGGAGTGGCAAAACAAGTTACTTAGGTTTGTGCGTACGGAGAAAATCTTACGTTTATTATTTCTGTGATTTTCGTAGAGAGTATATGTTGATAGGGGCTTGTAACGCAGCTCACTATACTGCGTGCATCTGAAATATAAACGGACACATAGATGCAGGGTGGAAAAGAAACTCTAGTTTCACGGAGTAACAGCAGAGTAAATACGGCATAGAAAATTAAGCCCGTGCCATAAAAAAGAGTTTACCTCCGTGGCTATCAGGCAAACGGCTCTAATCAGTATAGTTATATTAATGCATGATCCTAGTTCATTACATACCTGAACGTTATGTCACACGGCGTCTACTCTCATCTTCCTGTAGAATCGGCGGTAGGTAACGTACTGCGTTCAGCGCCCGGTTTATGATCCCTCCTTTGAGATGTGGAATCCCGCGATGTTTGTTTTGTTATCACGAGAGTACGGGCGTTAATTTAGAGTTAGCATAGAAAAAGGACTGTTTCGCTAGCCCATTGCTCGACGGGTCCTCCGTAGTATCAACACAAAAGGTGGACTACAGAATACTGGCTAGTCACTAGTCACTCGAAACATATGTACAACACACAGTGCAGTTGGAAGGGGTGCAACTGGAAGGAGAATCAAGCTGTAAAGCACAATAAGTACTTCATGAGATGTAGACCACCGATGTAAGAAGTAGATGTGGTCCCTTAAATAGAAAATATCCATAATCAAGCGATCACATATTCAACTCCAGCCAATTAAAATAAAACTGGGGGCCATATTTGAGTGCTAATAATAATAATGAACGGTTGGATGCATGTTTGTATCATAGTATTTCATAACTTCCTAATATCGGACAGCCTTGATGCAGTCTTAGTACAGAGAAATAAAGAGAAAAAAACCGTAAAATTACAATGCACAATCGTAGGATGGTAGCTCAGAAATAAAGATACAGATTCTGAAATGGAAATAATACCTATGTTTCTATTTTGTAACATACCAGCAAATTTCCTCGTTCAGTCCTCGTTTGACACTATCAAAATGATATATCCAAAAAGTTTCGCGTTTCTTGCGGGTAATTTCGTTAGGTTGGCCTATTTTCGGTATTACCTTTTCTAGTATCGACCATTTAATGTCTCGCTCAGTGTGGTTGTTGTCCAAACAATGTTGGACTAAGGGAGCGAACAGTTTTTTAGTCCTGATGGCAGACTTGTGTTCACTGTAACGGACGCGAAATTCGCGACCTGTTTCTCCCACATAGGCCAAACCACAACTACAGAATAGGATATAGACAATGTTATTGCTGCGACAGTTGGTCAAATGTCGCAGTTTGATTTCTCTGTCATTGTATCTGATAGTCTCAGATGTGATTGCTGAATCACATGCGTGGCATGAACAACATCTGTGGTTGCCCAGAACGGCTGGTAAGCCTGAGATAGAGCGCAGATTTTCTGAAGGGAAGCTTTTAGTTTGTCTAGTGTGTACTAGAATGTCCCTAAGGTTTCTGTTCCTTCTATATTTATTTATTTATTTATTTATATGCTTATTTCGCGCCTGAATCAGCCCCGAAGGGTTATCTCCGCGCGTAGCTTCTGAGCAGGTATCATGGAACTACCAAGGACATAAGACTGCTGCGAATGCGGGGGAAAACATTAGTCTTGGGGAAAAAGATATGTTTTTAACTTCCTTCTAAAGGACAGATGGTTGGAGGTATGTCTCAGCAACGGGGGCAGAGAATTCCAAAGCATCGGGCCTTTAAGTGAGATGGCCCGTCCTCCCTGTCTTGCTCTCGTCACCCTAGGGACCTGAAGCAGCATAGTGCTGCTGGAGCGTAGAGCACGTCTAGGTAGGTACGGGACAAATATGTCTCTTAGATATTGAGGGCCAGATCCGTAGATACATTTGTGCATTATACAACATACTTTGAAGTCAATGCGCTGTTTCACCGGAAGCCAGTGAAGTGAAGAGAGGAGAGGGCGTGAGGGAGTACGGGGCAAAGCATTCAAAATGAGTCTTGCCGCGGTGTTCTGCACCACCTGCAGCCGACCCAACTGTTCTTGGTTGGCAGAAATAAGCAGTCCATTGCAATAATCCATCCGACCGATGACCAATGTTTGTACCAGCGTCTTCCTATGGATGTCAGGTAGGAAGGGGAATATGCGTCGAAGTAACCCTATCACTCGGAAACAAGTTCCCGTGACTTGATTAACGTGGTCTTTTAGGATCAGTGCTTGATCTAGACGCACACCCAGATTTTTTACTGTCTGCTTTGGTACCGGAACAGGTCCTAGCTCAGTTGGCCACCAGTCGGGAGACCATAGCAGAGTGGCCCCTCCAAACAACATGACTTCAGTCTTGGTCACGTTGCATTGGAGGAAGTTGTGGGCCATCCAATCTGCCACGGCTCGCATACCATTTTGGAAAGATTCTATAACCGTTGGTGTAAGAGTAAGGCTACCAAAGGTAGTGGCAGAGGGTGAGCATTGTCATCAGAGTTTAAAATTCTCCAATTTTTATTGATGATGTTCCTGATTTTAAAATTCAAAGTGGAGTGGTTGATGACACAGGTTATCCGATTTTGTTTCTCACGTTTGGTACCTTGGAGTAATGCAGTCCTGTCATAATATTTGGCTCTTTTGTACGCATGCCGCACGAGGCGATGGGGATATCCTCTTTTGAGCAACCTTTCTTGGAGAGCATCTCCATGCTTGTGGAAAGAATTCATGTCCGTACAGTTGCGACGGATACGCACAAATTCCCCAAAAGGGATGGATTCTCTTTGACAATTTGGGTGATAACTGTCGAACTTAAGGATAGTGTTCTTGGCTGTGTTTTTTCTGAAAAGACTTACTGATAGATGACCATTAGTATCTTCAATACTAATGTCTAAGAAGTCCACTTTACGATTGTTAAAGTTTACTGTGAACTTCAGATTAGTATCACTGGCATTCAACCAAAGGATAAATGCTTGTAAAAGGTCTTCTGGGCCTTTCCAAATAAAAAAAATGTCATCTATAAAACGTTTCCAAACTGAAACATTTTCAAAAAATGGAGCCAGTTCGTTATAGATGTTCTTGAGCTCCCACTCTCCCATGAAGGTATTAGCTACACTGGGGGCACAAGAAGCCCCCATTGAAGTCCCTTTAATTTGTTTATAGAGACGACCATTGCACTCAAAAAAATTATTCAAGAGGACGACCTCCAAACATTGTAGAATAAAGATGTCAGGGCGGTCCGACGGGTATCTCTGTAGTAGATCTGAGACCGCCTGTAACGCTCGACATTGAGGAATATTGGTGTATAATGCCTCAATGTCGAGCGTCACCAGGATGTCTGTGTCAGAATTAAATGGTAGGCCCTCTATCTTGTTGATTATGTCCCCGGTATCTCGGATGTAAGAAGTATACTTCTGAGTCAGGGGGCACAGAAATCTATCCACATATTTTGATAATGGTTCCGTACATGATCCAATGGTCGCTATTATGGGCCGCATGGGTGGATTAGTTTCTGACTTATGGGTTTTGGGTAGCCCATAAAGAGCAGAGGTGATAGGGGAGGATTTATTCAAAAAGGCATATTCATCATCACAGATGAAACCATCTGTGAATGCTTCTCGGGTTATTTCTTGAATATGTCTGTTTAGCCTCTCCAATTCCTTCCGTTGGGCTGGTCTATAATGGTCTGTTACTGATAACATCTCAGACATTTTTTCATCATAAGTAGCTCTGTCAAATACGGTGATACCCCCACCTTTGTCACAAGGTTTAATGATAACCGAGGGATTTATTTTTAATTCATTAAGAGATGCAATTTCTGAGTTGGATAGATTAGATTGGGGTTTGTAGGGATTTTTTACAACTCTTGCAATGTCTCGAAGAACATTCTGTTCAAATATGCGTACATCTTTACTTACCATGTCCAATGTCGGGGTGAAGGTTGATGGCGGTTTACACTTTGACAAGTTATTATCTTCCTCATTTTGTGGGCGATCAGAGAAAAATTTATTTAATCTAACCTTTCGGAAGAAGGCAAACAAATCCTCATGCAACTTGAATTTGTTGAAGTGTGTACTCGGGACAAAAGATAACCCCTTACTAAGTATTTGTATGTCCTCTGGTTTAAGTAGCAAGGAGGAAAGATTGTAGATAGGTAGGTTTTCTGCAGTGTTAGGAGTGGAGTCCTTGGTACCTCCTACCACCAGTACTGCTGATTGCGTGTCCTCACGTACTGTTGTGGAGGTTGAGGGCTCATTGGGGCTTGAGCTCCTTGGTCCTGCCATCGTACATTCCTCCCTCTGTACTGGCCCCGGGGTAAAAAACCCCTTCCATTAAATGGACGTTGAGTAGGTCTACCTCTAAATGGCCTAGAGTTGTATTGACCATTATTCATCTCTTGGTAATTGTCCCCATCTGATCCAGAGGAACCAGAGTCTGAGAAGTTCGTAAACCTCCTCCTAGGGTAGCTATTGAAGTTAGGGTTGTAGTTGCCTTGTGTCCCTTCCTGATAGTAGTTAGGGGTAAGGTAAGGGTAGATCTTTTCCTTAGTAAACCACCTAACATCTTTTCTTAGCTTCTCTGTCTTTTTATTAGTGAGGTAGGTGTCAAAGTCTTTCATTTCAGTTTGTATTTTTTCTAGACTATTTTTAGCTTCATCTACTGCCGTTGATGCATTGAGTTTGGCCTTCCACAGAAATCTATCCACATATTTTGATAATGGTTCCGTACATGATCCGCGCCAGGATACTCCCCAGTAGCAGAGCGCGCTATAAAATGGTTTATAATAATAATACATGATCCAATGGTCGATATTATGGGCCGCATGGGTGGATTAGTTTCTGACTTATGGGTTTTGGGTAGCCCATAAAGAGCAGAGGTGATAGGGGAGGATTTATTCAAAAAGGCATATTCATCATCACAGATGAAACCATCTGTGAATGCTTCTCGGGTTATTTCTTGAATATGTCTGTTTAGCCTCTCCAATTCCTTCCGTTGGGCTGGTCTATAATGGTCTGTTACTGATAACATCTCAGACATTTTTTCATCATAAGTAGCTCTGTCAAATACGGTGATACCCCCACCTTTGTCACAAGGTTTAATGATAACCGAGGGATTTATTTTTAATTCATTAAGAGATGCAATTTCTGAGTTGCTGGTATGTTACAAAATAGAAACATAGGTATTATTTCCATTTCAGAATCTGTATCTTTATTTCTGAGCTACCATCCTACGATTGTGCATTGTAATTTTACGTTTTTTTTCTCTTTATTTCTCTGTACTAAGACTGCATCAAGGCTGTCCGATATTAGGAAGTTATGAAATACTATGATACAAACATGCATCCAACCGTTCATTATTATTATTAGCACTCAAATATGGCCCCCAGTTTTATTTTAATTGGCTGGAGTTGAATATGTGATCGCTTGATTATGGATATTTTCTATTTAAGGGACCACATCTACTTCTTACATCGGTGGTCTACATCTCATGAAGTACTTATTGTGCTTTACAGCTTGATTCTCCTTCCAGTTGCACCCCTTCCAACTGCACTGTGTGTTGTACATATGTTTCGAGTGACTAGTGACTAGCCAGTATTCTGTAGTCCACCTTTTGTGTTGATACTACGGAGGACCCGTCGAGCAATGGGCTAGCGAAACATAGTCCTTTTTCTATGCTAACTCTAAATTAACGCCCGTACTCTCGTGATAACAAAACAAACATCGCGGGATTCCACGTCTCAAAGGAGGGATCATAAACCGGGCGCTGAACGCAGTACGTTACCTACCGCCGATTCTACAGGAAGATGAGAGTAGACGCCGCGTGACATAGCGTTCAGGTATGTAGTGAACTAGGATCATGCATTAATATAACTATACTGATTAGAGCCGTTTGCCTGATAGCCACGGAGGTAAACTCTTGTTTATGGCACGGGCTTAATTTTCTATGCCGTATTTACTCTGCTGTTACTCCGTGAAACTAGAGTTTCTTTTCCACCCTGCATCTATGTGTCCGTTTATATTTCAGATGCACGCAGTATAGTGAGCGGCGTTACAAGCCCCTATCAACATATACTCTCTACGAAAATCACAGAAATAATAAACGTAAGATTTTCTCCGTACGCACAAACCTAAGTAACTTGTTTTGCCACTCCTTTCATCTTTAGTTGAGATATCTCACGTTTGTGCACTTGCATCCCTCTTTTTTCCATCTTTCAGATCACATTTGTCAAGACTAAGTCACGCCATATTAGGAACCAGTTTCAAATTTACCTGGGACGCATCGCTAAGGGCACTATAAATTATTGAGGTGCGTTTTTCTTGTTTCTCGTGCGCCTTAAGTCATCGATCACAGTATTGTGCTTGTAGAAAAAAAAACATCAATGCACAAATTATAATATTGGCATGTTTATATTTTAGCCAATCTTACTTACGGGAGAATAGACTTCTATTGCTCAAGCAGACTGGAATAATCGCTACAATCGCTACCATCGTTCTCTGCCTTTTACCATGATTTGGTAAGCTTAACCATTTACAGAGAAATGTATGTTGTACCAACTTATCTGTAGAATGTAGAGTAAGGGTCCTTTAATATATATCCTGTCTTAAAATCGTTCAACTGGTAGGAAAAGATTACCAAAGGAATAGGAACCTTCTAGTTTTTCTCTGTAAGTATAGTGATGTTTTTGGTCAATATGAAAATGCCTTTTGTATCTTCAATTTAATATGAAAGGAATCTTGTAAATAATATGAGTCTAATTTATCCCTCTTTGTCCTTATGTAACTTTGGTCTCAATTTATATTATGACTCTATGATATGCAGAGAGTAATGTTTCTGCTTAGTTTTTTTTCTTTTGCAATTGCTGGTCATGTGCAAAGCTGCTGTGTAAAATCTAGACAAGGTTTTTTTGTCGCATTTTGTCTTTATTTTGTTATGATAGAGTTGGTGACAGATATATTCTCTTTTCTCTTGTTTTTTCTCTTGTAAACAATTTTATAGGTCCCCTGATATCTTTGAGTCCAAAAAGAAAAAAAGGTCCTGAGGAAGGTGGTTACCCACCGAAACGCGCGTCGACCGACCTAGTGCAGGGGTCTCGAATTACCTTCTGAGACCCTAGTATTGGCATTTTCTATCTTGTCAACTAACACTCAGTTTTTCCCTCCTTTTTTCCTTTTTGTTAGTGTGGGTTGATTGTAGTATGTATGTGTGTATGGGAGTGATTTGAATTGGTTGCTCGATATCAGGTGGTTTTCTTAAAATTAATTGTATATTATAATTGTGTATATTTTTTCAATCATTGATGTGTTTATAATTGTACTCGTGCTTAAAAGCAAAAATATTCACTTTAAAAATGTATTTATAATTAACTGTCTCCTTTTTATAAAAAAGTAAAATGAGAAATTACACTAAATGAAAATAAACATTATGATAAAGTAAATATTGTCATATTATTCTGTCACCTTAGTTAAATAATTCTGAGTATATTGTCAAGTGAAATCCATGACCAGTGAAGGAACAAACCTCTAGAATAGGCTTGTTAGTACCACCATGTCGTCATTCGTAACCTCTCATAAGGACTGCTCCTTTTATTTGGGTTGTTACACAGCGAGTCTTTTTTAGTCTGCAAGCACTATTTTCTTTAAATAGTTTCTCCTACTGCAGGCACGACATGCTTTCCTGCAACATTCAGCGCACCATGCATGCTTTCACTTTCTAACCAGCCTGGGACAATGGCAGCTGCTTTTTAGGTTTCGCCTGGCGTCCGCTGCGCAGCAGCGTTCGCGCAGGCAAAATCTTTTGTCAAGAGTATGGTGCTTTGTCACGCCTCTCACTTCCATTGGCTACCTCCATAAATGGAGGCTAGCCATTGGAAGTGAGATCTGCCTGTCATTGTTCGAGGCGATTCGTGGGCGTTTCGGCAATGTTTTTCTCATCCTGCCTCTTTTCTGACGTCATGTGGCGGTGGGCGTGTACTTTTTTTTTTTTTTTTGGTCCTGTGATGTTTTCGGCATTTTGGAAAAGCCTTTGGCCGAAGTGGTTGTCTCATGTTGTCTTTGGTTTTACGTTTTTGTTTGTTTTTTGCTATTGTCTGTACATGCCCGTGTTGTTAATGTTTCTGTTTGCACAGTATGGTCCTAACACGTTTTTTTTTTTTCAGAGTATGCGCTCATGTTTGGCTCGTGGCTTCAGTCGTCTCTTGTGGCCGCCTGTTCATGCCCGTGTCCACTGGGCTACTCACACTGTTTTGTTGTGTCGCGTAGCTCTGCGTGTAGGCATCGACTCATGATCGAGGTCGTGTTTTCAAGCCCCACCTTCTGCGGTGGGGATTTGGTGCACATGGTGTGGCCGAGGAAGGGAACTGGTGTCCCATGTGGGGGCCGTGCAGCGAGGAGCACAGGGATGGTGTGTCGCTTCCCTAACAGGCGTCACATCACTGATGGTTGCCGCTTTAGGTCGTTTTCTCCGAGGTTATGGGGAGGCTTGCCCGGGCGTAGATGGCACGAGGTAGTGCTCCGCCGTCTTCATAGGGGACGACGCGCGTGGTCGGTGGGGCGTTCCACCCCCTCATCAAAGCGACCCCCACCCTAAGATGCAGCGATGGCGCAACGTTGTACTGGAAGTAGGGAAGCGTGTGGCCTGAAGGGCAAGTCGTGCAATGGATGGGGTCTGGTGTAGGCAGACCCTTTGGACAGCCAATGTAGAACGGCGACTTCGCAGATTGCATTGATAAAAGACCAGCCTGACATGTGTGCAATAACGTGAATAGTGCAACGTGGGGGTTGTAGTGCAAGTACTGCAACATGTGGGCTGAGTAAGTAGTGCAACAATCCGGCTGCAGCTTTAGGTAAGAGGCCGGTGAGCTGCAGTGTAAACAGAGGCGCGTGGATAGAGCTGCAGTAGCACATCTGCGAGCTATAATGCAAATGAGAACACACAGCACGTGTTTTGTGGCATCAAAACAACTTCCTTTAGGCAAGTAGAATGTCTGTGGGCTGCAGTGCGAGCAGCGTAGCCTGTGGTTGTAGTGTAAGTAGTGTAAAGATGCAATGAGCGGCAGGAGCCCAGCAGATGGCAGACACAGCTCTCTCTGACTGTATTTCTGAGAGCTGTTAATCCGATTGCCAAGGCGCCGCCAGTCGCGTGGAGGTGTGCTCCCTGGCACGCAGCGATCAGTACGGCCACTGACCGGATATGGACCGCGCCACCCGAACCCTACTACTGCTCCCTGCAGACAGGCTTCGGGAGAGGCCGGCTCCGGGCGGATGGCGCCTGCAGAGGCTGCGAGAAGTCGACGTAAAGGGCCCCAGGCACTCCTCCTCTGTGGGACGAGGTGCACTCCCCACAGCCTGAAATATTGATGGCGGGCGCCGCAGGCTGGGCCGTTTCATGTCCCACACACCGCAGAACACAACTTGTTGCCGGGGGGAGCAGGATTAATTGGCTGTCAGTACAAACACTCTCCGAAATACCACCAATAATGCGGTGTGTGTGAGCGTGCGGCTAACTGAGCGCGGCTCTGCGGGAGTTTGGATGTAGGTCACGCGCAGATACCTTTAAACAGGGTAGGAGATGCCAGTTTGTGTGCAGTGCTGAGGCCCCACGGATGTGCGCCATGGACTCATCTGCGCACCCCACGCAGGGGACACTTTTACTCACCAATGAGTTTTTACCTGCTGGGATCCCACGTCTTTCAGACGCGTTCACTTTACCCAAGGCGCCACATGATTGAAACACATGGATAACTAGCATGGCAAACAGGTGTGACACACCAAGGTCACACGTGAACTCCGCCTCCAACGACATAGGTGCCCACAGACGCTTGTGGTGGGCGGGGCTGCGGGGGCTGGGTGTGGAGCAGCAAAGCTTGACCCTGCATTTCGGAGGCGGTTACACACACGGGGTTGCGTGTCGGGGCGTCAAAGCAAGGCCTCTTACCTCACAGGCATCAGTTTGTGACAGAGCGTAATGAAGGGGGCTGCACACAGGGCCGTGATTGAGTGTGTGTGTGTGGGGGGGGGGGGGGTACTCTTCACACATAAGCACTAGAGCACGCCGCTAGTCGGATCTGTGTGTGATTGTAGTGTGGGAAAGTGGGAGGCAAGGAGTGTGCACACATACACCTGGGACTGACGCCCCGACCCGAAGGTGGCTGCACCCTGGAGGTTTTTTGATGAATATGTCTGGGAGTATGTGCTAGGGAGTGCAGAGTGCTAGGGAGTGCAGAGTGCTAGGGAGTGCAGAGTGCTAGGGAGTGCAGAGTGCTAGGGAGTGCAGAGTGCTAGGGAGTGCTAGAGATATATGTGTAGCTCAAAGTGTGTATGTGTATGTGGCTCTAGAGTGGTGTGTGTGTAGCTCTAGGGTGGTGTGTATGTGGCTCTGGGGGGAGGTGTGTGTAGCTCTGGGAGGGGTGTGTGGCTCTGGGGGAGTGTGTGTAGCTCTAAGTGCATGTGTAACTAGGGAGTGCATAGTGACTAGGAAGTGCAGAGTGACTAGAGAGTGCAGAGTGCTAGAGAGTTCAGAGTACTAGGGAGTGCAGAGTGCTAGGGAGTGACTAAGGAGTGCTAGGAAATGACTAGAGAGTGCTAGGGAGTGCACAATGCTAAGAGGTGCGGAGTGACTAGGGAAGCTAGGGAGTGCACAGTGCTAGGGAGTGTAGAGTAACTAGGGAGTGCTATAGAGTTCTAGAGACTGCAAAGATTACGCTAATAACAATGTAAGTGACAATGCCATTTATTTATCTGTTTTCAAAACCAACACATAAATAAAAATTTGGTCATTAACAATGCCAATAGCTCAAACTTTTCCAAAGGCGAAACCATTGCATTGAAAATGCTTGTTTAAATAGATCTTGCATTTACAAAAGTTTGAGAAATTGACATTGTACATAGCAATGCTTTTTATTTATGTGTTAATCATCAAAACATGTAAATAGAAGTCATTGTCATTTACAATGCCAATAGCTTAAACTCTCGCAAATACGATACCTGTGGTATTGCAAACGTTTTTTTTTATAAGTGTCGCATGTCCGTTGGCCCAGAACATTTTTCTCTTTCTATTCATCATAGTCTAGGTCAGTAACTTTGAATCCCTGTGCTATGCAGGGGTTTGCTTTGTTTATGATCTATTTAACTGACTATCTTTACAAGGCCCGTTAGTGTGGAGCTTGATGGTGCTTGTTGATTCGTCTACATTTGACTAATTATTGGCAAAATTGCAGTATCGTGTGCATTAAGATGCAAGTCTACAGTCTAATGTGTGCTTTTTGAGTATTTAATTTAATGGTGTGGCTGAAAATGATAGTGAATTTGTTTCATCAAGAGCTCCTTTGTGACTTCAGTGTAGACTTATTAAAGGCCATCAGACATATATATTGGTTGAGTAATTTATGAACTATTAATAATATGCTGATTCTGAGCCTATATGGTGTGCTTTGAGCTATAGTGATGTACACGTCACAAAACTGGCTTTTCTCTCACCTAAAGCTTGGATATATGTACGATGCTCAAGACTTTTTAAAGGGTGGAAGAGAGTTCACCCTGTAGGAGAAGAGCATGGTATGTAAAACAGGGTGCAGATTGTCCATTTTAGACTCCTCATAATCTGGCACGAGGACATAAAGTATGGTTAGAACCTGATGTAGCGATATAATTGCTTAATCCTTAGTACAGGCATTTAAGACATTTCAGCATAAAATACATCCAAGATTGTGCCACGTTTTTGCAAGGTCTCTATAGACAGCAACCAAAAAAACAAATACCTGCTGGAAGATAAAAATCTATTGATATCTCAAAAACCTAATTCCTTTACCTAAGCCGAAGTCCTTCTCCTTAAATGAGCAGACGTAACGGTTGGACAGACCGTCAGCACTTCTACCTCATAGCTGTTGTAACTGTTCGTGTTTCTTGGCCTAGACAGGGTTGTAGTCTTTTACTGGGTAGGTATCTCCACACTCACTCATTCTTTAACCCCATGGATTACCGCCTCTCCCCAATAACCTGCATCAACCAGGACCAATAGGTTAGCACGAGGAGCTGGGGAGTTATGCTGTAGGAATTCGGAAAATTATGCAAAGTGTTTGTGCGGTTCATTTGCACAGGTATGATATTTGTATTTAACCTGTGTAGATTAATCATTTGTTTTAAACACATAATTTAGAGGTTGTACCCAAGACCCTTTCTGTAAAGAACATTACAGTGAACAAAGTCCAATACAGCTCGTGGTCATTCATTCAAAAGTTTCAGTGGGACAATACCTAAAATAATTTTGGAATTTCAACTCAGTAGTATCATTCTGTGGGTCTTAGGTCAATGAACATCTGTCGAAGAAACCCGGGAATAAACAGAAAAGGCCCTTAGTACATACACATTTTTGCAGTATCAATTAACTCTGTCAAAATAATAATAGGCAATGTACCACAATAATAATTTCCATTTCAAATCTATCTAGAGGATATTGGCATGTGCTTCCAAAATGCATACTTTGTCACAAATATCGAAAAACTGCAAATTCTAATGAATAATATGAGCCAGCTGCATCAGTAGAAGTTTATGTACACCGAGACCCCTTTCCCTCTGGTTCTTTTGCTTAATTTGCCTGTTTTAACCCCCACTGTATACGGGGATGCTGGTCCTCCTCAACAATACTCGTATGTAGTCTCCCAGTACATATTCTCAAAAATCTTCCTTCTAATGTATGGTCTGTAGTTATGAGGTATAAATATTTTTGGCTAATCAGGGTATGGTGTGCTATAGGACTGTGTTGGCATGTTTGCAGTGGCTGGGGATCGGCAGACATGTTAGAAATGGTGCTGCGAAACCTTTTTATATAGATCATACTACTTATTCTTAAAAGTAAAGAAAAATATTTTTAAAGGACTACCATGTGCCTCGACAAAAGTTTAAAATGGCAATATGCTCACAGTTCTGTTTTCCAGCGGCACAGATCTCTTAATTCAAGAGCTGCCGGACGCTGTCAGTTACAGTGTATCTGCTGGCACTATCCAAAGAGTTCTAAAAAATACTGGAAGAAGATCCCTTAATGGGATGCTCTGATAAGGGTTGTCAGTTGAGGCAGCTATACTAGGTCACTTACCTCACTGCTTGTCAGCCATCTTTTTAACAACTAATATCGGAGTGTACATCGGTCTGGCGTGCAGGTGAACAAGGGATTGTTTAGTAGTAAGCCAAGTTATTAGAAGCCATATGGAGGCTACTGAGTGAAGTAGGAAAAATTTCACAGAATCAGTCCAGAGGTTATGTGCCAATATGCCGCCCAAAACCCTTCAACGTGTTGGAATAAAAACACATTTCACGACATGTTGTAGTAAACAGCGCAGCCACTTGAATCGGGTGGAACACTTATGTTTCAAAACTATACCATCATATAAATGTAGTACTGTCTACTAGGATACAAGCGAGGGTAGGGTTAACCCACCCACTTTGCAACAATTGCAGATATTGAAATTAATGAGAGAGCATATACAATCCATCATTATACTTTGTCTCCCCCCCCCCCCCCCCCCCCCCAAATTGTATTTTGGGTTTCATAAGAGGTAAGAGGGTCAGACCAAGATGTCTAACTAGTAAAGAGTTGCAGCAGTGTAGAATAGTAGGGTAGGGCTTGGAAATGGCTGAAACCGCCACTGGATTCCCTCACCCATCAACTGTCCTTCCAGGCCTCCTGCTCTACCGTACCCATTTTCAGTGTCCGTGGCGAGGCTCATATTTATGTTGCTAAGGCCTTCGGAAAGGCCTACATGATACCCCAACAGATCTAAATGTCTGACACCTAAAAGTTCACCATGACCACTCACCTTTTCCTGGTCGATCATACTATAGCTGATACCATACAAAATGCTCACATCATGAGTAGACTCATGTCCGTACCTCAAGTCTACTGAAGTCACTTGGGGCAATTGGCGACCAGTAGCATCGCTGAACATTTGGTCTGAAGACTTAGGATAGTTCTTTCAAGATGACCTATCTGCAGGAAGACAAGAAGACATCAGAAACACCTTTTACATAGGAATAAACCGTTATCTTCAGCTCCCTAAACAATTTATATAGCTATGTTGATCCTCCTTAACTTATTAGCAGCAGGCGCACTAGCATGGTTGGATGCAACGTTTAATCAGAATCTGCAAGTACTATATGTGAATATGCAGTGCCCAGTCCCGCACCAACTGAATAAATTGAGGGTTATTCCCATGCTTCTTGCCCCTCACCTCTATTAAGTAATCTAGCATGTATTGCCTCACCTTAATTTGCATCACTTAAAATTCCATGTATATTGAGACAGGAGGTATGTGTGTATGCATATGTGTGTGTGTGTGTGTGTGTGTGTGTATATATATATGTGTATATATATATATATATATATATATATATATATATATATATATATATATATATATATATATATATTCACAGAAAAAACCATAGGTTATAGACCATATATAGTTAGGAATTTGCATTTACAAAACCTTATTTTACTCGCACAAAACCATTGAAATTCCATATATAGTTAGATGCACTAACTATATATCGCGGACCCGCAATCCACTGCTAATGATGTCACATATTACATCATTCATGACATGGTCAGTGACATCACTGATGACATCACTGATGACATCTCAAATGACATCACTGATGACATCTCAAATGACATCACTGATGACATCACTGATGACAACACCCAGTGACTGTATGTTTCTGTAAAGTTAAAATATGTCTTACATATTGAAGAATGAGTGGATGTATAAGTGTCTGGATGAAGGATTTAGTAGGTGCATGACTGACTGTATGAGAGAATGATTAAATGTGTCTCACTGAGTGCATGGGTTAGTGATTAAAGTGTCTTAATTTGGCAATCATTATTTATGTTCTTCTGTAAACTGCTGCATGTTTAAATCAGTAGCTATATCAGTAACTATATGGGTTATTGAATGGTTGCCCAAGTATTTGTATGGGAGACTGAGTATGTGTGTGGGTGGCTGGGAGGTGTATAACTCTGTGCATAGATGTGTGAGCAGTTGATTCCCTAGGTGTATGGGTTCAAAAGTGCATGTAGAAACAGCTGTATGGACAGTTGACTGTGTGCATGAGTATATTGGTGAGTGAATGGATATCTCAGTTCTACATGTCAAAATAAGTACATATGTAAAACACACTCCATGTGAGAGTTGACATATATAAATAACTGAACATAAGAGCCAGTGAATGTGAGAGTGGCTGTATGAATCATTGTGAACTTGTATCAAGGATTGTATAAGAGAGTAAATATGTGTTAGTATATGTTTGAATAAGTAAGGTGTGTATAACTGTATAGTTGAGGAAATGGAGGTGTGATTGATTCTTTGCATGACTGACTAGGTGTGTGGGTAACTCCATGGATGTGTGACAGTCTGTGAGTGCCTGTTTACACTGAGTGTATCTAAGGTTATATTAGAGTCTGAAGATGTATTATCACATAAATGATATCATCAGTGATGTAATCAGTAATGTCAAATGAGATGTCAGTGATGTCATCAGTGATGTCATTTGAGATGTCATCAGTGATGTCATTTGAGATGTCATCAGTGATGTCATCAGTGATGTCACTGACCATGTCATGAATGATGTAATATGTGGCATCATTAGCAGTGGATTGCGGGTCCGCGATATATAGTTAGTGCATCTAACTATATATGGAATTTCAATGGTTTTGTGCGAGTAAAATAAGGTTTTGTAAATGCAAATTCCTAACTATATATGGTCTATAACCTATGGTTTTTTCTGTGAATTTCATTGGTTTTTTAAAAGCTAATATCTATAGCTGTAAAATATATTCTTTATTAAGTGACGTATCACGTAGCCCGTGAGACACCTCATGATGCATCGCATAACCGTGACGTATCGTCTCTGCAGCGCAAACCAAACCCAAAACGTAAGCGCGCCAGAACACGCTTAGAGATATATATATTTTTTTTTAACCTTAATCAGACAAAATCCACACGTGCACATATCACAAACATTCAAAAAACACAATATGTCGGACTCCCGTTACGCTGCCGGTTAGCTGCCCGGTTAACGTACCAGGAAGCACCTTTACCGCGAAAAATCGCAATTTTTTTTTTCACCCCCCAGGGAACTTTAATAGCCCCCTCATCAATCCTAGGGGTTCAGGAGGGGTTTGCCTTACCCCTTTCATTCATTTACACCTTTTTTTTTTCCACCTCTTGTCTCTCGATCCTACCGAGAGACAAGATGGCGGCCGCTCCGGACTGTTTACAATGTTGACAGCCAATCAGCTACTCGTCAGACTCTCGTTACACTGCCGGTTAGCTGTCCGGTTAGCTGCCCGGTTCGCGTACCAAGACGCGTCTCTACGGCGAAAAAATCTGAATTTTTTTTTTTTTTTTTTTGGGCCCAGCGTGGCTCTATAATATCCCCTCATCAATCCTAGGGGGTCAGAAGGGGTCTACCTTGCCCCTTTCCTTCATTTCCCCCTTTGTTTTGGCCTCCTCTTGTCTCTCGATCCTACCGAGAGACAAGATGGCGGCCGCTCCGGACTGTTTACAATGTTGACAGCCAATCAGCTACTCGTCAGACTCTCGTTACACTGCCGGTTAGCTGTCCGGTTAGCTGCCCGGTTCGCGTACCAAGACGCGTCTCTACGGCGAAAAAATCGGAATTTTTTTTTTTTTTTTTTTTGGGCCCAGCGTGGCTCTATAATATCCCCTCATCAATCCTAGGGGGTCAGAAGGGGTCTACCTTGCCCCCTTTCCTTCATTTCCCCCTTTGTTTTGGCCTCCTCTTGTCTCTCGATCCTACCGAGAGACAAGATGGCGGCCGCACCGGACTGTTTAGAATGTTGACAGACACCGGAGAGCCAATCAGCTTTGCTTCGCAGAGTTCCGATAAGCGAAAAGTACGCGAACCGGAGCGCTGCCCGGAGCGCTGTTACAGATATATATCTTGTTTTAAACGTTAATTTCTCAAAATTCACTGAAGCACATATATTGAAACCTAGCAAAGGCACATCGGGCTAACAGTCCCTACAATTTTGCCAAGTTTCGTGGAAATCCATTCAGCCGTTCGGGCTAAAAGTGAGTCCAACCGCCCTATGGAAATTAACATGGGAAAAACGCGTTTTGGGACCCCCCTTTTTTCTCGGCCCCCCCTTGACGAACCCCCCCCAAATTTCCAGGAGCTGCTCAGAAACAAAATGTGCCATTTTCCTGAAAATTTCAGCCAATTCCGTGCACAAACGCCAAAGTTATTAGGCATAGAATTTTCAAAAGTTCCATAGAGAAAAAATCCTAACTATATATACCTACTGGCTATCGCCAGTAGGTAATATATATATATATATATATATATATATATATTTCTTCCACCAAAGTGATCCTTCGACTCTGTGCGCTCAACTGTGGGTGCTCTGCAAAGGGGCCGGATCCTGGCCCAATTCACAATTTTTCACCAAAGATGCCGCACTCAGGGTTTGAGTTAAAAAATTCAGGTTTATTTCTCCAGCTCGGACCAACGCGTTTAAGCCTTAACAGGCTTTGTTCACGGTAAGTGAGCTTTTTTCTATGTCTACTATTTATCCCAATTGGCGTTTAAGATGCATTGTGGGACTAGTAGTTGTTACATTGTACATTTCATTTACATCATGTATAACATGCAATGTATAAACGCAATCATTTAAGTTGATTGTTTCATTTTCTCATTGAGCTATTATGAGTTTACTTTTGATGACTCATTCTGAAACAAAGAAAGAACTAATTGCAGACTGGCTGGAAAACAATACAGAATGCTCATTAAATATGATGCGCATCTTAATAAAACATGCCAGAATTGATATAGCTGAAATTACGACCAAAATCAATGAAATGGAAGAGAACATTAAACAACAAATCAATAAAGATGAAGCATCAAAAATGAGAAAAGAGATGGAAGACTGACTTGAAAAATATGAGACCGAAATAGAAGAACGCAAATAGCGAAAATTTAAGAGATGAAAAAGATTATGCAGTGGGTAGGATCTTAACATTTGCCAGACGGTTTGACCATCTCAAAAAGAACTTTCAACGTCAAGGTACACTAAGTACACCAGCGAGCACCAGTGGATCAGAGAGAAGTGAGACTGAAGGTTCAGACAGTGGAGCAAGTAACACAGGGTTCGAGGCATGTGGGCTGCTGAATTCATATCTGTGCATAGTCCGCCACCTAGTGTTGGGTCCGGATGATTGCACATTGTTGTCCTGGAAGAGTCTTCGAAGTATCACGAGATAGGTGGCTCCTCCCCTGGACTACAGTGCGCATGGGCATCGCCTCCATCCCCAGATTGTTTTTTTCCGCCATAGGGTTCGGATGTGTTTTCGGTTCCCTCCTTCGGAACCGATAGTTGTTCGATTTTACTTGAGACCAAAAGGTCTTTAGGCTGGGCGTCGGTATAGTTGCGTTCGGGTTTTCTTACTGACTCTCAGCTCCAATCTCCTACTGCCCTTCCACGTGCTTCGACGCGGACGGGCCTACACTAACTCATTTGCGATGGAGCGGACTCCATTCAAGAAGTGTCCGCTATGTCACTCGAAATCCTCGCACCTCGACGTGCACCCTGTGTGCAACACATGCTTGTCGCCGGATCACCGTGAAGACACCTGCATGGCTTGTTCAAAGTTTAGGAGTAAAAAAACTTTGAAGATTCGCCGGGCTAATCGACTCCAGGCACAGTTGTCGGCTTCGGCACCCCCACCTGATGACATCTTTCAGGAATCGATTGAGGAGGAAGCCGGCGTACAAGAGTCGGACTCTGGCCCCGCGTCCGAAGAAGAGGCCTACGACGCGGACGAGGAGGCCGGCGACGAAGTCTCCGGTGAGGTAGGGGACGACGAACTGATTTGTGCCGCCATGGGAGATAGCTCAGAGGAAGAGCATCCCCAAACGGACTCCGGGGTTTCCCCCCGTCATACGGCCCAGGTCGAGGGATCGCCTTCGGGCCTTACCCGAGATCTTACTACAAGTCCTACGTCCCCGCCCCCGGGCCCGGTCACGGACATTTCTGGCAAGAAACCGAAAGTGAAGCCAACCGGTCACGCACCCTCGGATGCGAAACCGAAACCGAAACTGGCGTTGGTAAAGAAGGTTCTGGAGGCGTCAACTTCCACGAAACCCAAAATGGCCGACTCGAAGAGCCACGCCAAGATGGCCGACCACAAAAGCCGCGCCAAAATGGCCGACCCGAAGTCCTCGGGGTCGGCGCCGAAGGTGAAGACTTCCGACGCGGCTGTGTCGGCACCGAGAGGGGTCGCGGACCCGAAGACGGCTTCGAAGAAGCGTCACGCCGACGGTGCGACGGGCCAGGAGGCGTCGGCACCGAAGAAGAGGCCTGCCGACGACCGGGCTCTCGGAGACGAAGAGGCGCTCGAGACAGTTCAGCCCTCGGCATCCCTTACTAAGAAGGTGGGAGAATCCTTGAAGCGGATCCAACAGTCCACTGTGGTTCCCAGCCAGGACGCTGGCGTGCCAAGGCCCACGCCGAAGCCTGCCAAGGGACAAACGCCCATCCGTTTTACCCTTCCTCCCAAGTCGGCGCCGAAGGCCTTCGCGCCTAAGCAGAGCGGACATTCTCAAGAAGCATTGACGCCGAAAGCTGCCTTGGTGGTATCGAAGCTTCGGCTCCAACCGCTCGCGGTGGAGGAACGTCGAGAGGTGACAATCGACGCCAACACCGGAAAATTGTCGCTCCTCAAAAGAAAGATTACCTCGGAGCCGCCATTGGAACCCTTTAGGATTCCATTAAAGAACAAAAAGTACTCTGCGGACTCTTCGGCTCTGATGGAACCTCTGTCTCCACAAGCCATGGAACGCTCGCCGGCCCATTCCCCAGTGCCTGAGGTGGAGGAGGAATACGACGAGTACACATATCCTGCGTACTCGGATCCGGACGAGGAGCAAGTGCCCTGGACAGCAGGAGGCGACACGGACGACCTGCAGTCGGGTCAGGACACTCAACTTTTCGCCACTAAGACGTCCCCGACGGAGGACTCGGCGGCGTTTAATGCATTAATAGAAAGAGCTGCAGCGAACCATGACGTCGAACTGCACTCAGACCCGGTGGATGCGGACTTCTTGGTCGACACCTTCTCGGTAGCCGAAAAGCAAGTCAAGACGCTACCTATGCTCAAAGGGGTGCTGAAGCATGCACAGGAGGTATTTAAGGAGCCCACCCGGGCGCGGGTGGTCAATCCTCGCATCGACAGGAAGTATAAGGCGGCGCCCACGGATCCCACGTATATTAAGGGACATTTGCCATTGGACTCCCTGGTGGTGTCCAACGCTCGAAAGAGGGCGAATTCGCAGACTACTGGTGATGCTCCTCCCCCAGACAAAGAGTCAAAGATCTTTGAGGCATCGGGCAAACGCATTGCTGCACAGGCAGCAAACATTTGGAGGATCTCTAACACCCAAGCCCTGCTTGCACGTTATGATAGGGCCCATTACGACACATTAGAGGCCATCCTACAACACTTGCCTGACCAATACAAGGAGGCGGGGGAGATGCTCATTCAGGAGGGTAAACTCATTACTAATGCATCCATCAAATGTGCCCTAGATGTAGCGGACACTGCCTCCAGGGCTATCAATACAAGCGTGTTACTCAGACGCCATGCCTGGCTTCGAATTTCTGGGTTCAAGCCCGACATACAAACCACATTACTGGGTCAGACGGTGAATCCTGACCATCTGTTCGGCCCTGAAGTGGATGCCTCCCTAGAAAAAATGAAAAAAGATACCGAAACTGCCAAGTCTATGGGGGCTTTACAAAGTCAGCAGTTTCGGGGTGGTTCTTTTCGCCGCTCCAATTCAAGAGGCACCTCAAGAGGCCAGGCACCCCAAACCACGCAATACTACAAGGGTAACACCCAGTCCTCGTATAACAACAACAAGGGCAGGGGTGGCTACAGAGGCAATAATATCAAGGGCAGAGGACGTGGAAACAATGCCTCCAGGTCCACCGCCTCCAACAAGCAGTGACGTCTTGTCACTTCCCCCCGATCACACAACACCTGTCGGGGGGAGACTACAGCAGTTCCTGCCGGCGTGGAGGTCCATCACCACGGACAGGTGGGTGAGGTCTCTTATCCAGTACGGGTACTGTCTAGAACTTACGTCCATTCCACCGGACATACCGCCAAGAGGCCGTGCTATGTCCGACGAGCACTTGACCTTGTTGCAGCAAGAAGTACTAATCATGCTGCAAAAAGGGGCGATAGAGCTTGTTCCATTGCAAGAACAAGGAACAGGGGTTTACTCCCTGTATTTTCTCATTCCCAAAAAGGACGGATCACTCAGGCCGATCCTGGACCTCAGGCCCCTGAACTGGTACATCAACTCAGAGCACTTCCATATGCTCACGTTGCAGCAGGTGCTTCCCCTACTTCAACAGGGGGACTTCCTAGCAACGCTGGATCTGAAGGATGCCTATTTTCACATTCCCCTGCATCCTTCACACAGGAAGTATCTCAGATTCAAGATCTTAGACCAGCATTACCAGTTCAGGGTCCTGCCGTTCGGGGTCACCACGGCACCAAGAGTTTTCACCAAGTGCCTAGCGACTGTAGCAGCGCATCTCCGTCGCCAGCACGTCCATGTCTTTCCATACCTCGACGACTGGCTTATTCAGGCAAAGACGGAACAGCAGTGCGTAGACCACGTGTCACGCACCATCCACCTCCTGCACGATCTGGGATTCTCTCTGAACTACCCAAAGTCCCATCTCCAGCCCGCCCACGTGCGTCAGTATCTGGGCGCGACAATCAACACTCTGGCGGCCACTGCGCAGCCGAGTTCAGTGAGAATCGCCGGCATCCAGGCGCTGATCCAACGATTCAGACCCCAGACCTCGCTTCCAGCGAGGGTGTTCATGCAGTTGATAGGCATGATGGCCTCCTGCATCTCCATTGTCCCGCACGCGAGACTACATATGCGTCCGCTTCAGGAGTGCCTGGCACGTCAGTGGACTCAGGCTCATGGGCAACTGACAGACCTAGTGTTGGTGAGCGGTCGGGCGTACAACTCTCTGCATTGGTGGAAGCCACAAAACCTTTGCAAGGGCCGACCATTCCAAGAGCCTGTCCCACAGATCATCCTGACAACGGACGCCTCTCTCCAGGGATGGGGAGCTCATGTACTCCATTACACAGTGCAGGGACTATGGACACTTCAGCAAAGGAAGATGCACATCAATGTGTTGGAACTGATGGCAATCTTCATGGCCTTAAAGGCGTTCAAAGTACATCTGTGCAACAAGGTCGTGTTGATCCGGACGGACAACATGACGGCCATGTACTACATCCAGAAGCAGGGGGGAACACACTCTCCACAGCTGTCTCATCTGGCTCAGAGCATGTGGAAGTGGGCCATTCAGAGGAACATATTCCTCATGGCAGAACATCTCCCAGGCAAGGACAACCAGATGGCGGATCTGCTCAGCAGACACAGCCATCAGATGCACGAGTGGGAGTTACATCCATCAGTACTCCAACCGTACTTCCAAAGGTGGGGTCATCCAGAGATAGACCTGTTCGCCACAAAGGAGAACGCAAAATGCCAAAGCTTCGCCGCCAGGTTCCCACACCCCCAATCACAGGGCAATGCGATGTGGATGAACTGGTCAGGCAGATTTGCGTACGCTTTTCCCCCAGCACCTCTGATACCGCTGGTGGCACGCAAGCTCAGGCAGCACTCGATGACTCTCATCCTGGTTGCTCCTACGTGGGCTCGCCAACCATGGTACACCACGTTTCTGGAACTCTCCGTGGTACCGCATCAAAGGCTTCATCTCACTCCCAGCCTTCTGACGCAGAGCCATGGCGACATTCAGCACCCAGATCCGCAACAGCTCAACCTGGCGATCTGGCTCCTGAAGTCCTAGAGTTTGGCTACCTTAATCTTCCTCCCGATTGCATGGACATCATTCGGGAAGCGAGAAAGCCCACTACTAGAGCTTGTTATGCGGCTAAATGGAAGAGGTTTGTCGTCTACTGCGTGGAGCACAGCATTGACCCGCTAGACGCTTCCATTCAAAACATCATATGTTACCTCTTTCACCTGTATCGGTGTAATCTAGCTTACTCTTCCATCCGCATTCACCTGTCGGCTATGGCAGCATACCTCCAAAATAGGCAACACCTGTCACTCTTTAAGGTCCCTGCTATCAAGGCTTTTCTGGAAGGACTCAAGAGAGTCATTCCACCAAGGACTCCACCAGCACCGGAATGGAACCTCAATGTGGTTCTTACAAGGCTGATGGGTCCCCCCTTTGAGCCACTACACTCTTGCGAACTGCAGTTTCTGACCTGGAAGGTGGCTTTCTTAGTAGCAATCACATCGCTACGGAGGGTTAGCGAACTGCAGGCGCTCACCATCCAAGAACCTTTCTTCCAGGTCCATGCTAACAGGGTGGTGCTCCGCACTAACCCTAAATTCTTGCCCAAAGTGGTCTCACAGTTCCACATGAACCAAACTATTGAATTGCCGGTGTTCTTCCAAAACCCAGAGACGCTGGCGGAGCGGATGCTCCACACTCTTGATGTAAAGAGGGCCTTGATGTATTATGTGGACAGGACAAAAGATTTCCGCAAAACCAAACAACTTTTTGTTGCTTTTGCCACTCAACACAAGGGAAACGCAATCTCCAAAGCAGGAATAGCTAGATGGATAGTAAAGTGCATTCAGATCTGCTACGCTAAAGCAAAGCGCACTCTCACTATACCACCGAGGGCCCACTCCACTAGAAAGTTGGGGGCCTCTATGGCGTTCTTAGGTAACATTCCCTTAGAAGACATCTGTAGAGCAGCCACATGGTCTACCACTCATACTTTCACCAAGCACTACTGTGTAGACGTGCATTCAAAACAACAGGCAGCTGTTGGTCAGGCTGTTCTAAAAACGCTTTTTCAGACTGCTGCAGCTGGCACGGGCGGCCGCCGCTAATGGAGGGACTGCTATGTATTCTATGCACAGATATGAATTCAGCAGCCCACATGCCTCGAACTGCAAATGCTACTTACCAGTATGCATCTGTTCTTGGCATGTAGGGCTGCTGACATTCATATCGCCCACCCTCCTCCCCGGCGCCTGTAGCAGCTGCAGTATGTATTCATATACAAACATATGCTCATAGCATGGTCATCACTCACTTCTGCACTCCATCTCTGCCTATGGCTAAAAACAATCTGGGGATGGAGGCGATGCCCATGCGCACTGTAGTCCAGGGGAGGAGCCACCTATCTCGTGATACTTCGAAGACTCTTCCAGGACAACAATGTGCAATCATCCGGACCCAACACTAGGTGGCGGACTATGCACAGATATGAATGTCAGCAGCCCTACATGCCAAGAACAGATGCATACTGGTAAGTAGCATTTGCATTTGGATTTTTTTAGACTAAGTGCTGCTCTGGAACATGGACAAATCCAAGTCCAGAGGAGGGGGCCGCGGAAGAGGATCATTCCAGCCCCGAGGAAGAGGAAAGAACATCGCTGTCGGAGCACGAGGAAAACCAGAAGAGCCAAAAGAAAAAAAGTCCTATCCCCCCAGGAATCGAAAGTAGAAAACTTGATAATTAATTTATTAAAACATGTCCTAACAGAAGAAGAAAGAACGTTATTAAATAAAGGACTTTAACTTTGCCCTGAAAAACATTTCCACCCAACTGAAATCAGAATTGACTTGTATAAATATATACGTAAGCTTAAATTAGCCAAAGTTCATGCACGGCGGCCCAAACAAATGTTGAACACAATAGGTGGAGAGCCACCAGATAACAATCCCAACTGGCAGATTGAAGAAATACCCGACCCGATCTCCAGAATATATTCGGACTGCTGTATGACCAAGAGACTACTGAAATTTCGGGAACCCAGTTGTTGGAGGATCTAAATATTAGAACTGACCGGAGGGTCAAAAGTGGCCTGAAGAAAAAATCTAGATTTTGTCCCAACCTGTCACCAGGTAATAGAATTGATATGTTTTCAGAAGCTATAGTGGAGGAAATAGAGAAGCTCTCTAACACAAGAAAAGGAAATAAAAGAGAGAATCTCACAAGAGGAGAAAGACATGCCATCAAGACACTGAATGACGACCTCAATCTTACTTTAAAACCTGCAGACAAGGGTGGCAATATTGTCCTGATGGACACACAAAACTATGTAAAAGAAGCAAAACGACAACTGGAAAACCAAGAAAATTACAGTAAATTACAAACGAATCCCATAAATCAGATGACGCTGCAACTAAATGGACTATTACATGATTGGCAAAGGGAAGAGCTACTGGATGAAGATGAAAAGAGATTTCTAATGAATGAATACCCAGTAATCCCCACAATTTATTTTCTGCCGAAAATACATAAGACACTCATTGATCCACCAGACAGACCGATTGTGGCATCATGTCTAAGCCTTTACGAAAACATCTCTCAGTATGTAGATCTGTTCCTAGCACCCATTGCAAAGAGCATGAGCTCCTATATTAAAGACACTGGAGATTTTTTACGAATCCTTAAAGCCATTATGTGGAGTGAGGACTACCTACTGGTAACGATAGATGCAGTTTCACTGTACACGTCAATAAAACATGAAATAGGCTTAGAGGCATGTAATTACTTTTTGAAACAGCGAAACATCGGAGACCGCAAACACACAGAAATGTTAATGAACATGATCAGGTTATGTCTCAACAACAGTGTATTCCTATTCAACAACCAACTATACAAGCAAGAGTGCGGAACGGCCATGGGAATTTCATTCTCACCAAACTATGCCAATATTACAATGGGGTGGTGGGAAAAAACAATAGCGTGGAACCCCACGAACCAATCAGATCTAGACAGAATAATACTATGGGTCCGTTACATCGACGATCTGTTTTTAATTTGGAATGGCACGGAAACTAATTTCAATATGTATTTCTCTAAACAGTGTGGCAATGATATCGGACTACAGTTCACACACACTACCAACAAACAAGAAATTGATTTCCTGGATTTGAAAATATATGTTGAGAATAATCAAATACAAACAACACTGTTCAGGAAAAAAACACCGACAAACAGTATCCTACATGGAACCAGTTTCCACCCTCAACCGCTGCTTGCAAGTACACCGTATGGTGAATTTGTTTGTATGAAAAGAAATTGCTTGAATGAACAAGATGCAGAAACCAAAATCATGGAAACAACGGAAAGACTAAGGTCAAGAGGATACAGTGAAAGAATACTGGAAAAAAGTAAAAGAAGAGTGGAACTTAAAACCAGAAAAAGATGAATCACATGGACCACCGCCATTTGTGACAACATTCAGTAAAGAAAGTGGCATCATAAAAAGTAAGATAAAAAAATATTGGCGCCTGATATCGGGGGACCTCGACATAGGAAAATAAGTAGGCGAAGGACCAATGATAAGTTTTAAAAAGCCATCGTCACTAAAAGATCATCGTGTCAAAAGTCACTTCAAGTCAAAAACATTAGAAAATAAAAGCAATTGGCTTACTGACCAACAAAATGGATTTAGAAAATGTAATGTCTGTAAGGCATGCAAGATTGGCCAAAATAAAAACACCTTTGAAGAACCTGATGGGGAAAAAAACAGCGATTGAAGGAAGAATCACTTGCTCCTCCACACATGTGGTATACATCATACAATGCAAATGTGGTTCATCTTATGTTGGAAGCACAACCTGTGCTTTAAAAAAACGAATACTGGAACACATCAGAGCTGTGAAAAACAAGGACATGTCATACGCCACAGCCAAACATATGTCAATGTGCCAAAAAAGTAATTGGAGAGTAATGTCATATTATGGAATACATATGGTCAAATTGGATGAACGAGGAGGCAACAGACTGCGCAAATTGCGACAAATTGAATCTAAATTCATAATCAGACTTAAAACAAAAAACGCCACGTGGGAGGACTTTTGATGAGGAGCTTCATATACATTTTGACTAATAACTGTAATAATTGGATACTTTTCATAAATTGATACAAATATGGTATAATGGGGTACTGTACCCAAATACACATATAGTAATACACATCAAAGTAAACTCATAATAGCTCAATGAGTACTATACCATGTAAATATTTACTCTGTAAATGATGATAATAATATGAGAATGAAACTGCTTTTGTGCGCGTAAAAATGCAGCGCGAATAGATCAAGAGAAAATGAAATAATCAACTTAAATGATTGCGTTTATACATTGCATGTTCTACGTGATGTAAATGAAATGTACAATGTAACAACTACTAGTCCCACAATGCATCTTAAACGCCAATTGGGATAAATAGTAGACATAGAAAAAAGCTCACTTACCGTGAACAAAGCCTGTTAAGGCTGAAACGCGTTGGTCCGAGCTGGAGAAATAAACCGCATCTTTGGTGGAAAAAAAAAAAAAATATATATATATATATATATATATATATATATATATATATATATATATATATATATATCTCTTCTATCAGACGGCTTTAATTAAAGCCTCTGAAGATATAAGAACTATCGGGGACCAGGGAGGCACAGCGGTGCTCATATTGCTAGATTTGTCAGCTGCATTTGACACGATCGATCATTCCGTCCTGATCGACCGTGTCTCGTCTATGGGCATCGAAGATAGGGCAAAAGAACTGCTCACCTCCTTTCTCTCCAACAGGACACAGGTTGTGACCCTAGGTTCCTTTCAATCTGCCCAACTGACTCTACCTTGTGGAGTTCCCCAAGGCTCATTCTTAAGTCCGACACTTTTTAATATCTATGTGTCGGACCTAGCTAGAGCCATAAAAGCTCATGGGATGGGCCTTACGTCCTACGCGGATGATACCCAGTTGGTGCTTGCAGTAAACAATGATGGGGAGAAGGTTGCTGCAAGCTTCCAAGAAGGCATGCTGGCCATCAGTAATTGGATGGGCAGCAACTGCCTCAAATTGAACTCCGAAAAAACGGAGGTCATTATTTTCGGAAAGCTGTCTCCTTCATGGTCCAGCTCTTGGTGGCCACCGTCATTGGGTACTCTGCCCAACCCAGTCACCAAGGTTAGGAACTTAGGAATTAGGTTTGATGATGGTCTGAATTTTGTTTCCCATGCCAATCAAGTGGTCTCAACAGCGTTTCACAAACTTAGATTGATTAAGAAAATTCTTCCATATCTCCCGAAACGGCAGGAAAAACTTTGGTCAGCATGCTGGTGATGTCATCTTTGGACTATTGCAATGGGTTGTTTGCTAACGCACAAAGCAGGGTAATCAACAAACTGCAAACGGTTCAAAATACAGCCACCAGAATGTTGTTAGGGACCCCTAAATTTAAACCGATATCTCACGTGATCAAAAACTACCATTGGTTGGCAGTAAGGAATCGCATAAAATTTAAGGCGTTATGCAATGCCTTCAAAGCCTCACGTAAATTAAGACCCCAGTTCCTGATAAATCAGTTATCCACATACTGTCCCAATAGACAACTTCGTTCTTCCACTGCATACCAGCTACATTTACCACGTACAAAGACAGTGTCTTGGGGAGACAGGTGTTTTGTTGTGACAGCTGCAAGATTGTGGAATGCCCTTCCGTTGCAGATCCGTTCCTGCCAGTCACTGCTACACTTTAGCAAAATGATAAACACTAAGGGCCAGATGTAGGTAAGTAACATTTACCTATTCTTAATTACCGAAAATTACTGAATTTTACCGATTCGGTAATTAAGAATCGGTAAATGTGAGGGGTGGGTATGTAGGGAATCCAGATGTTCCCTTTTACCGAATCGGTAAAAGTCGGTATTTACCGAATCGGTAAATACCGAATCGTTAAAGCCTATTGATTCCTATGGGCTTCAAAGCCCATAGGAATCAATAGGCTTTACCGATTCGGTATTTACCGAATCGGTAAATACCGAATTTCACAAGGGTGCAGGGGGTGTCACTTTGACAGGATTGGGTGCCATGTGGCAGGCATGCAAGCCCTAGAGGCAGGTCTGCCTGCCACATGGCATAGGTGTGCATGCACACATGTGCATGCACACGGGAATCGGTATTTTACCATGAAGTTGGATTTCATGGTAAAATACCGATTCGTTAAGGCCTTTGGGACTTCTGAGTCCCACCTACATATGGAATTTACAGAATCGGTAAA
Source organism: Lissotriton vulgaris (assembly GCF_964263255.1). NCBI lineage: Eukaryota > Metazoa > Chordata > Amphibia > Caudata > Salamandridae > Lissotriton > Lissotriton vulgaris. The sequence continues at coordinate 441,665,105 of NC_141693.1, forward strand.
ATTACCGATTCGGTAATTTTGCCGATTCTGTAAATGTAGATTTAACTACATGTGGCCTTGGATTTAGGCCCCTACATACCGATTGGCCATTTACCGGTCGGTAACGGCCGAAATCGGCCGTTACCGGTCGTTAAATGGCCTGAAACGGCCACCTACATCGGGCCCATGGTTGTTTAACCAATAAGCTGGCCTCTGATTCTGCTTAGTCCACAGCGCCGAGACGCCCAAGGGCATTTGTTGCGCTTTACAAGTTTAAAATAAATATATATATCCAACCAAGTTGCCTCTGATTTCAGGAAGCCACTCTGCTGGTGCTGTTTAAACAAAACCTTTATTTCACCAAGCTGCACATTTTGTCTGGTTAATTTCGAGCCTTCCCCGACGCGTTTCGAAGCTGCTGCTTCTTTCTCATGGGGCCATGGGCAGCACGTGACAGGGTTTAACCACATACTTCATTTTTAAACCATTACATGCATACTCTCTCCAGTGAGGTATGCTGGGGGATGTAGTTCGATTCTTCCCCTTCATTGGGGTCCCTCATGTGCCATAATTCAATGACATTTAAAACTCATTTCACCGCCCTCCAGTGGGCTTCAGGCATTTAGTGCAGTAGTTTACTTATGAAAACACCAGCGCTGTAATTCCGGCGGAGTGATCCCCGCCTACAGACCTGTTCCACTGAGTCTTGCCAGGTGGTGCATCCTCCGCGGCTGAGGCAGCAGCGTTAAACATCCAACCAAGTTGCCCCTGATTTAAGGACGCCACTCTGCTGGTGCTGTTTAAACAAAACCTTTATTTCACCAAGCTGCATATATATATATATATATATATATTTCACTGAAACAAACCAGGCGCGTTATAATTAGAAATTAGCATTTAGAAAAAAACGTAGAAATTCACTGAAAAAACCTAGGTTTCAGGGGCGTGGCGTTCCTCGGGGCAGCAGGGGGGGCCGTGTGCCCCAGCAAATTAAACAATAAGCCCCCGGGGCCATAATTTAACCCCTCCCATGCTCAGCTCGTCATGAGCCACAGTTCCTGTGTGCTCATGACGAGCAGAGCTCGTCAAGACCGTTCGACGCTCACACGCGGGGCTATTTCCCCTGCGGGGCGAGTGTTCTAAAGAAACTAATGTGGTGTGCTCGTCATGAGCACACGACCACCGTGGCTCATAACAAGTTGAGCTCGTCAAGAGCACAGGGGCGCTGTGCGCGCATTACCCCAGCACAGCAGAGGAATCAGCCCCGCAGGCAAGGGGTTAAAATCAAAGGCTGTTGAAAGTGCTATATTCGTATGCTCCACAAACTGTTAAGTGCTTCGATGAGGAAGTATGAGTTTGACTGAAGTACACAATTCAACTTTGATAGGCAGGTTTATCATCCTGTGAAATGGGTTTGTTAAAGCAATTAGTCATTAATGGGTAGATTGTCACTATACTGAGTTAAAGCTCATAGACCGGTATTTTTGCATTTGAGATGCATCATCCCAAATCCAAAAATCGCAAAATTTGTGATTACTTAAATTGCGATTGCATTTAGAGAATCATAAATTGCGATTCCCAAAATGCAATGCATTATTCCCCCAAAATTTGCGATTTCGCAAATAAGAACTCACAAATTTCCATCAATTCGAAGTTGATGGTAATTTGCTAAAACTTTGAAAAATGCACAAAAAATGCAATTTTCAAAGTTCCATGTTGCACACATACATGCCCTTGGGGCGCGTGTGTGTGCAACATGTGGTCATATGGCAATTTCAGGTGTGCATCAGTGTGTCCTTTTGGCCCCCCTGCACTCTTGAAATTGCATGCGCAATTTGCGAGTCCTATTTGGTACTCGCAAATTGTGCATGCAATTCCCATTCATTCCTATGGGCCCTCTAGACCCAAGGAAATGAATGGTAAGCGATTCCTTAAATGCGATTCGTAATTTGCGAATTGCAATTAAGGAATCACAATTTATTTTTGCAATTCTTACATGTATAAGCAATTGAGATTCCTAAATTGTGATTTCTTAAGAATCGCAATTGCTCACTTTGATGCATGTGGCCCTTTATTTTTAAATTTGCAAATTTATGACAACAGAGAGAGTATTTCAATCCGCACTAATGTGGATTCCCTTTTGCAAGGTTTTTAATTGGGCAGAAATGTTGCTCTTCTACTGAAAAAAAGAGTGCTTGTATTGCTCTTTTTGCCTTGTGTGAAAGTTTATGCTTATTTCTGAATAATTACAAATTCATTAGGACGGCCATATTTACTGTCAAAATCATATGTTAGAGCAAATAGGTCTTTAAGGACGGATTAAGGATAACACGTACTAAAGCATGTAGAAAAGTAATGAGTTACAGCGATACTCACAGATTACTGTAGTAGGAAAGGGATTGGGTTTCACCCTCTAATTCGCCTTATTACAAACCTTGATGGTAGAAGATCTGCACTTTGATAATTGTTTTTAACCCTTGTAATTTAATTTGTAAAGCGTAGGAATCACCCCCAAAGGGGTATCTCCGCGCTAAGGAATGGTGTAGGTAGGGCTAGGCAGGTCATTTACTGAAACAATTCAGTCTTTGGGCATTTCCTGAAGGATTGGTACACTTCCATATTCGGATGGGCAGTTGATTCAAGTACACAGGGGCAAGATAAGATAGCTTTGCCCCCTGCCCTAAGTTTCCTGTAACGGGGAAGGGCCAGCAGGGGTTTGTCACCCGAGCAAAGAGAACATCTGGACAGGTAATATTCAATTTGTTCAGCAAGATAACTAGGGCCTCTGTCATGTAGTGACTTATGAACAAGATTGCAGATTTTAAACTTGATTCTCTGGCGGATGGAAAGCCATTGAAGCTGCCATAACAATGGCCGGGAAGGGGTTCTTGAGGTTATGTTGAGAGCCAAACCGGCTGCTGTATTTGAAACCACCTGCAATTAGTTTATCATAGTTTGGCTGGCAAACATAAGAAGGGCGTTACAGTAATCGAAGCGGCTTATAACTAAGGCGTATTAGGGTTGTGCAAGGGAATGAGGTTGAATACTCTATGAAGGAGGCCAAGTGTGTGAAAACAGGTACCTGTGGTGGCCAGAAATTGGTCTCTCGTAGTTAGACCGAGGTCCAGTCGGACACCCAGGTTTTTAGCCACAGATTTGGGGGTAGTAGCTAGCCCCAGCTCTGCGGCCCACCAGTCGGGGGACCACAGGGTTTGGGATTTACCAAACAGCAAGATTTCAGTTTTGGCTGCATTGAGCTGAAAGAAGTTAGGAGTCATCCAACCAGAGATTGCTTGCATACCTTCCGCAAAACGAGATTTGGTAGAGACCTTATTGTTATCAAAAGATAAGAGAAGTCGAGTGTCGTCCGCATAGAAATATGGGGTGAATCTGTGGTCTCTGATGATCTTGGCAAGGGGGGAAACGCACACATTGAACAAAGTAGGGCTAAGGCAGGAGCCCTGTGGTACCCCCTTAGTCAGCTCAAGAATGCGAGACCAAAAAGGGCCCAAGTTGACAGTTTAGGTTCGCTGGTCCAGGAGCCTGGCAAACCATTTGAGGCCCAGTCCCTGGCCAGTCTTGTTTAATCTATGGAGGAGAATCTGGTTAACCACTGTGTCAAAACCCGTGGACAAATTCAGTAGTACCAACAGCGTCGCCTTAATGTTGTCCAGGGCCATTTAGTGTAATTTGTGACACCTATATGAGTGGTTTCAGTAAAGTGGTTAGGTCTGAAGCCGGATTGGGATTTGTTCGGTTTGACATTGGACTCCTAATATCCCATAAATATTAATGTGTTTTCCAGGAGTTTACTCATGAGTGGAAGGAGATAAAGTTTGTTTACCCAGTTGAAGGTAAATGGGTCCTTTTCCGAATCGGAAGGACTTGTGCTGATTTGCTGATTCCATTCACATGGGTGTTTCCCTTCAGTAAAGGAGGCATTTAATATCATATCATGGAGCTAGTTGAGGGGCTAGCGAAGCAAACAGCTTGGCAGGCAGAATATCGAGGTGGGAGCCTGATCTAGCTGTTCTCAGCATCTCTTCTACTTGGGGTATCTGCAAGACATGAAAGCTCTCAAGGCAACCCTTGCTCTTACACCGAGATGTAGGCAGTTTAGGAAGGTAGGATCTAACTACATGGTTACCCCCACCTTTTTTCTGGTGTTTTGCTGGTTTTTGTCTAGTCTGACTGGGATCCGGCTATCCAGGACCCCAGTCTAAATGCATTCTCCCTTTAATTGCAATGCATGTACTTTAGGTACACTCCAGAGTGGGATTTGGGGTACTCTTTTTAGTCTCTAGTATATGGTACACTATGTACCCAGGGCATAGGTACCCCAGAAGCCTCCCATGGGCTGCAGCATGTATTATGCCACCCCTGAGAGGCCATCCAAATTGACACAACAGGCCTGCTACTGCAGACTGTGTAAGATGGTGCTTGCACCACTTACTGAGATATAGGTTCACTATATCTCTCTACATCACTACACTTAAATACCTATCAGTCACCCTATGGCAGGCCTTATCAATCCTGAAGGCAGGGTGCTGGGTATAACGTTAGAGGGTGCCCTTGCATGAGCAGAGCCTCTCTGCATGCCTTCGGAGACCATTCTCTCGGGTGGTCTGTGATGTAGCCAGACATATATGTTTAAGTGCATTATAACCTAGCAGTAAATGCTAACTTTAAAACGGTTGTTTAGAAACATGTCGAGTTTGGTGTCAAACAACTTGGAATCATACCTCCACACCAGTATCTGGTTTGGAAGGTATGATTCCACCCTTCTAGAAGGACACATGTGGATCACCGGTCTACCCGGTACCAGCTTTTTCGACCTGGGCAAGCAGCCCCCTTTCTCCGGGGGCTCCCCAGACTCCCTCTCACATAAGATTAATGCCCTCTGTTCCCTCCAATCAGGGTGGCCATCGCTCCCCTTCGAGACCTGGGAGTGAGCTAATTAGCAACAACCCTTCGTGCCCTGTGTTGTCGCATAGAATTTTATATAAAATAGAACAGTCTACAACGTGTTTTATCATGCAGCTCAGGGGAATGAGGGCTGTAGAAGCTCTACTTGTTATTTCATCCCAGGATAGTGCCCATGCTGCTCCTGGTCTCTGGCAGTGTGTCTCCTTGCTGCTGCTAGGGGAGTGGGTGCTGTGCCCACAGACCCCACGGGGACCACAGAAGCACCCCCTGCTGGAGACTGACTGCCCGCTTTAGCAACGTGTTTTCCCCATGTTAATTCCCATAGGAAAATTTAGACACTGCTACAGCACGAACTCGTGAACAGAATAACCCCAAATTTGGCGAAAAGGTAGCCCTTAGTTCAGAAATAGACGTTTTTTTAAATTGTGTAAATATGTTCAGTAGTTCCTGAGAAATTAAAAAAATAGAGGTTGGAAAAATCAATTTCCCATAGGAAACTTTAGACACGGTTACAGCCGCAACTGCTGAACGGAATTGCACCAAATTTGGCACAAAGGGAGTCCTTGGCTCAGAACGAGACCTTTTTTTTTTTTTCAATGGTGTAAATCCGTCCAGTAATTGCTGGGAAAATCAAAAAATAAAAGTTTCGATATTTAGAGGCACGGAGGATCCGCGGACCCCTCCGTCCACGAGCTTTATACTAAATTGGCTGTCAACACTTCAAACCAGGAAGTGTTGGCAGCCTCGGTTACCGAGTCACAAGAAAACAGAAAAACTAACTCGAAAAACAAGAAGAAAATGGGGCAGGGTAGAAGCACCCTGACCCCCTAGGCCTGCTCAGGGGGTCCCACAAGGACCCACAGGGCCGAAAAAAGCAATAAAAAAATAATAATAAATCCGTGAGATTCGCGCACCCAGCACGAATTTTGGGCAACATTTTCTTAAAAAACGAAGCACAGGCTCCCGCGCTTCGTTATTATTTAGCCCCCCGGTGGGCCACGTCCCGGGGGCAGAGAAAAAAGTGTGGGGGTCCCAAAACCCCCCCACACTGCCTCAGGGACCGCCACCCCCCAGGGCTTCCTTTTGAATGGGTTGGAGGGCCTCCAAGACCCTCCCCCATGCCCGAAACGCCGTTGACCATCCAGCGCGATCAACGGCGCGATACACGAAGTGGTTCACGACCACTACATTGAACCAAAATAGATACAAACTCCTGAAGTTATCTGGAACCACTCTGTACCGAATGTTTCACTGTACATTTCTGCACCAGTCACCTTGTGCCGCCCCCGCTGTTCACATTGTCACATTCGTCGCTACCTTGGTTTTCACTCACACATCTTGAGCAGCACGTGCAATTTGGGTTGTTCTCAATTTTATTATTTGTATATTGCAGTGCTGTAATAACTGCGAAATGCTCCTTTCTTGTTTTTTCCCCAAAATGCTTATATAAATGATGCCTTAAGCACATGCTATAATCATATAGAGTCTCCTTGCTTCCTTATGGATAATGTTGTATTCATATCCGCTCTAATTGCCTTCAAATAATACCAGTTGGGATACCATATGTTTGTACTATATTATACCCCAATCCCAACACGGTTGACAGGTTTTTGCTCCTGTTGTTGATACAAGGCTGCTCCTCTATGGCGTTCCATGACCCCCGGGAGGGGAGGGGGGGGGCAGGGGCTTTCTTTCGATCTTCCGCTTTGTTTCCTATGTGGGTGCATGTGGCAGAGCTTTAAGTGGGCCGTGTCTCGCCGGTGCTGGGCACCCGTAGTTTTTTATAGGGAGCCTCAAAACTGGTCCCTATCGGTCTTGTGTACTACTCACTCTCTACTACTAACTCTCTACTATTCACTCTCTACTACTCATTCTACTACTTACTCTACTAACCACTCTCTACTAATCACTCTCTACTAATCACTCTCTACTACTCACTCTCTACTAATCACTCTACTACTCTCTCTCTACTACTTTCTCTACTACTCTCTACTACTCACTCTCTATTACTCACTCTCCACTACTCACTGCTACTTACTCTCTTCTACTTACTCTCTTCTACTTACTCTCTTCTACTTACTCTCTTCTACTTACTCTCTACTACTTACTCTCTACTACTTTCTCTCTACTACTCACACTCTACTCACTCTCCACTACTCACTGCTACTTACTCTCTTCTACTTACTCTCTTCTACTTACTCTCTACTACTTACTCTCTACTACTTTCTCTCTACTACTCACACTCTACTGACTCTCCACTACTCACTCTACTACTCACGCTCTACTACTTAATCTCTACCACTCACTCTCCACTACTTATTCTACCACTCACTCTCTACTACTCTACTACTACTCACTCAACTACTCTACTACTCACTCTACTACTCACTCTACTACTCACTCTACTACTTACTCTCTACTACTTACTCTCTACTACTTACTCTCTACTACTTACTCTCTACTACTCACTCTCTACTACTCACTCTCTACTACTCACTCTTTACTACTCACTGTACTACTCACTCTACTATTCACTCTCTACTACTCACTCTACTATTCACTCTCTACTACTCACTCTCTACTACTCACTCTACTACTCACTCTCAAACAACTACTCAGACTCTACTCACTCTCCACTGCTCACTCTCTACCTCTCGCGCTACCTCTCTCTCTACCTCTCTACTCCTCTCTACCTCTCTACTCCTCTCTACCTCTCTACTCCTCTCTACCTCTCTACTCCTCTCTACCTCTCTCTACGCGCACAGTTATGCAGACATATATATATATATATATATATATATATACACATCTGCATATCTATATAAATGCATGTATACATATGCATGTTATGTACATGAAAGTCTAAAAAACACTAATAAAAGCAAAGCTAAAAAGCCACCTAATTACCAACAGAATTGCTTTAACTTGGGCGAGAGCTATTGCATTTTCAATGCTTGTTTACAGTAGCTGCTTGTAAGGTTTAGCAGGTTCTTTGGTAATCAAACGTCTGGCCTCTGACCCGCTCTCCCATTTAGTCTTTCACAGAATGAAAAATAGTTCCAAATCGTGTTACTTGAAATCATTTACTTGACCCAAGTTGAAGTTGGTAGCACAAAAAAATCAGTAACTTTAAAAGTTTGGTTTAGATAATCACCTACTCTTCCAAGCAAAAAAAATATTGCTTCTCAACAGTACTAGGGTAGACACACCTTCTGTATGTCCGGTATTTGAAACTTCACTGGCAAGTATTTCAGGTTTTCTGAATGATGTTTGTATCTATCACGCAGATTTTGTTACATCCTACATGACTCATTGCTTAGTGATCAAAGCTATACATTAGAAGACCGAACTGAACTCCATAGTCGTTATTGGATTGCTGAATGTAGGAGAGATGCTCTTTTTCTCTGTTAATCAATCTTTGACTGGAAATTCTTCACACAAGAAGATATTGGTAGTCCCACTGTGGTTGATGCAGGCATTGTTCTCAGACCTAGTTAACAAAGAGTACTTTTCCTCTAGCCTTTGCAACTTCTTATTCTTTAGATATTTCAGCAAACCATGTTGCCAGTTCCTCAGTCAAACACCCTTTTATATGAGGATTAATAAAATGTCTAAAATTATAACTTAAACTACTAAATCATTTAATATTTCGAAATTCTCCGCTTTTTGTTGGCAAATTGGATGTTTTCTTATTTTTCAGTTGACATGCCCCGAAACCCACATTTCTTCTCTTTGTTGTTTCTTTTTGTTACTTGCGATGTTAAAGACAGTAATTTAGGGTCCTCCGGCTAAGTCGTCATTCCTCACAGTTTAGTTCACTTAGTAATCTGGGTTAATCAGCAAACATCTGCCTCAAAGGCTTTAGTTTCCACCATATTGTGAGGGGTAAACTGGAGAAAATTCTTCAAGTTGTATTTTGGTCTTCTGTAGCTCTACCCTCAGAACTTTGTTTCTAGCCTTTGTTTGAAGTTTTCTGAAAAAGATTTGTTAAGCACCAGGTGGTGTTATTGTTGCAATATGTTCGTACTAAAATATTTCAATTTTAGAATCTGGTTTTTCTTTTTTTTTCTCCATAATGTTATTGTTTCTATAATAATTTACTTTTCTCTTACTGTAAATGATTCATTCAAATATTTATTAGTGTCACTTTTCATTTAGGTAGAAGAAGATCGCTTGATGGGAAAAGAAAAAGGAACAAGAGCACAGGTCTAAGGCAAAGAAAGCAAGATTCTGGTGACACTTCTGCAGACATGAGGGACTCTGAAAAGGGTAAACATGTCAAGTCAAGTCAAGTCATAACATTTATATAGCGCACTACATACCCGGAGGGTTTCAAGGCGCTTAGGAAGGGGAGAAGTATTATTTGTCAAATATCCACGTTTTAAGCTGCTTTCTGAACGCTAGGTGATTTTGGGTGAGGCGAAGGTAAGCGGGGAGTGAGTTCCATGTCTTGGCAGCCAGGTAAGAGAAGGATCTGCCTCCCATGGTGGTCTTGTTGATGCGAGGTACAGTGGCGAAGGCTTGGCTGGAAGAGCGAAGTTGGCGATAGGGGGTGTAAAAGGACAGTCGAGAGTTGAGGCACTCTGGTCCGATGTCGTAGAGTGATTTGTGTGCGTGGGTAAGCAGTCGGAAAGTAATCCTCTTATTGACGGGTAGCCAGTGGAGGTCTTTAAGGTGACCAGAGATGTGTTCGTTGCGTGGGATGTCTAATATGAGCCTGGCTGAGGCGTTTTGGATTCGTTGTTGTTTCTTCTGGAGTTTTGCGGTAGTACCTGCGTAGAGGGTGTTTCCATAGTCCAGTCGGCTCGTGACCAGAGCGTGGGTGACTGTTTTCCTTGTTTCGGAGGGGATCCAGCGAAATGTTTTTCTGAGCATGCGAAGAATGTTAAAGCATGAAGAGGATACGGCACTGACTTGTCTGTTCATTGAGAGTGAAGAGTCCAGGATGACGCCTAGGTTCCGTGCGTGGTCTGTCGGGGTGGGTGCTTTTCCGAGGGCTTCCGGCCACCAAGAGTCGTCCCATGCAGAGGGGGATTTACCTAGGATGAGGACTTCTGTTTTGTCTGAGTTCAGTTTCAGACGGCTTTGTTTCATCCATTCGGCGACTTCTTTCATTCCCTCGTGTAGGTTCGTTTTGGCGGTGCTGGGGTCCTTGGTGAGAGATAGGATCAGTTGAGTGTCATCCGCGTAAGAGATGATGTTGAGGTTGTGTTGGCGGGCGATGGCCGCGAGGGGGCTCATGTATACGTTGAAGAGGGTGGGGCTGAGTGAGGATCCTTGTGGTACGCCGCAGATGATTTCTGAGGCCTCGGACTTGAATGGTGGGAGGCGGACTCTCTGCGTTCTTCCGGTGAGGAACGAGGTGATCCATTCCAGTGCCTTTCCTTGGATTCCGATGTTTCTGAGGCGTTGTAAAAGGGTGCTGTGGCAGACTGTGTCGAAGGCTGCAGAGAGGTCGAGGAGGATGAGGGCGACTGTGTCTCCATTGTCCAGTAGAGTTCGAATGTCGTCTGTTGCTGCGATGAGGGCGGTCTCAGTGCTGTGTTTGGCTCGGAAGCCGGACTGTGAGGAGTCGAGTGATTTGTTGGCTTCGAGGAAGGCGGCGAGCTGGTTGTTGACAGCTTTCTCGATGACTTTGGCCGGGAATGGAAGAAGCGAGATGGGGCGGTAGTTTTTGAGTTCGGTGGGGTCTGCTGTTGGTTTTTTCAGAAGGGCGGTGAGTTCAGCGTGTTTCCAGCTTTCCGGGAAGGTGGCGGAGTTGAAGGAGCAGTTGATGACGTCTCGGAGGTGCAGAGCTATGACGGAGTCTGCTTTGTTGAAGATGTGGTGAGGGCATGGGTCTGTGGGGGATCCAGAGTGGATAGAATTCATCAGGCGGATGGTGTCCTCAGTGGAGATTGGGTTCCAGGCGTTAAGGGTGTTAATGGGGGGAAGATGGTCAGCTGATGGTAGGGTGGGTTGGCTTCCGGGTTGGTTGTCAAAGCTGTTGTGGATGTCAGCAATCTTGTTGTGGAAAAAAGAGGCTAGGGAATCGCAGAGGGTTTGAGAGGGGGTGATGTCGTTGGAGTTGGCCGAGGGGTTGGAGAATTCCTTGACGATGTTGAAAAGTTCCTTGCTGTTGTGGGCGTTGTTGTCAAGTCTATCTTTGAATGCTGTTTTCTTGGATTTTCGGATCAGTTGGTGGTGAGTACGGATGGCGCTTTTGAAGGCGTCCTTGTTGCTGGTGGATGGGTCTTTTTTCCAGGCCTTTTCAAGGGAGCGGCATAGTTTCTTGGACTTCTTGAGGTCGTCGTTGAACCATGAGGCCTTCTTGATGCTAAGTTTGTGTTGACGTTTTTTCAGTGGTGCTAAGTTGTCGGCAGTGTTGGATAACCACAGGGTGAGGTTGGAGGCGGCTTCGTTGGCGTTAGAAGAGAGGGCTGGGGAGGTTTGAAGGAGCGATGTGGAGATCTGTTCTGTGGTGATTTTGTTCCAGTTTCTTTGTAGAGTTGGTTGGAGGTGGATGATGGGTTTCGGCTTGTTGTAGGTGAAGTGAACGCAGCTGTGGTCGGTCCAGAGGAGATCCGTAGTGTGGCTGAAGGAGACATGGTTGCTGGAGGTGAAGATTGGGTCGAGTGTGTGACCTGCGATGTGGGTGGGGGAAGTGACCAGTTGTTTAAGTCCGAGGTTGGCGAGGTTGTCCAAGAGGGTGGCGGTGTTGCGGTCGTTGATCTTTTCAAGGTGGAAGTTGAAGTCTCCCAGAAGGATGTAGTCTTTGGAGGGGAGTGCGTGTGGAGTGATGAAGTCCGTGATGTCTTCACTAAATTTTGCGCGTGGTCCTGGTGGTCTGTAGAGGAGGGTGCCTCTGAGTGTGGTCTTGGGGTCGATGTGGATCTGGAAGTGAAGGTGTTCGGAGTTGGCGAGGTTGGCATCAGAGCTGGTTGAGATGCGGATAGTTTTCTTATGGACGATAGCGATTCCACCTCCTGTATGGTCGGTGCGGTCCTTGCGTGTGATCTTATAGTCATCAGGGATAGCGATGGCGATGTCAGGGGCGGAGGAAGCGTTCATCCATGTTTCCGTTAGGAAGGCGACGTCTGGAGAGATGGTGTCTATTAGGTTCCAAAGGTCAGTGGCGTGCCTGTGGACCGAGCGGGTGTTGAGAAGGATGCATTCTAGGTGGTTGGGGTCGGGAATCGGTGTTGTGGTCGTAGCGGAGAGGTTGTTGGTGCCGCTAAATTTGCAGGAGAAGCAGGAAAACGGTCCATGGGTGCGTCCAGGAGCGGCTTGGACGCAGGTGGGGGCGCGACCAGGGTTGAGGGCTAGGAGGGTGGCTGCATCGTAGGTAACGCGGGGGGGCTGGGCAGCGCGAGGGGCAGGGGGACTGGCGCTGGGCGCGGGCCAGGCGCAGACGGGCGTAGACGGGCTTACCTTTGGCGCACCTTCGGCGCGGATTGGGCGCGATCGCTGCGCGTGAACGCTGCGCGCAAGTGCGACTGTCATATATGGATACTGGGAAGGGGAGGGGCGAGGGGGGGGTCAGCTAGGAGGCGGGAGCGGGGAGGGGCTGAGGTCAGGGAGGTTAAACAACAACAACACCAGTGCGATTAAAATGGCCGCAATCGGAATAGCTTCGAGTGCAAGCGCACCTTGGCAGCTAAGCGCTATGGAGAGTTACTTGGCACTAGAAAGCTACAGTGTAGCAATGCGACGCCGTCGAGCGCGAGCAGATAGAAATAAAAGCGAATCCCAAATTAGGTAGGGCAGTCTAGCGCTACGATCTGTGGGCAGGTTAAGTGGCAAAGCAGTCAAGCGCTACAATCAGGTTTAAATGCAATTAATCTGCGCAGGTAAAATGCAATAAGTTGTGCAAGCACAGCAGGAAGCACTTATCTGTCTGGCGGTATGGGCAGCAGGGAGCAGCGTTGGGAGCGACCTCTTCTGCGAGGAGCAGGGCGGTCACAGCGTTCGGGCGGAAGAGAGAGGAGAGCAGTATCCGTGGGAGGGGGGGGTCAGCTGGGAGGCGGGAGCGGGGAGGGGCTGAGGTCAGGGAGGTTAAACAACAACAACACCAGTGCGATTAAAATGGCCGCAATCGGAATAGCTTCGAGTGCAAGCGCACCTTGGCAGCTAAGCGCTATGGAGAGTTACTTGGCACTAGAAAGCTACAGTGTAGCAATGCGACGCCGTCGAGCGCGAGCAGATAGAAATAAAAGCAAATCCCAAATTAGGTAGGGCAGTCTAGCGCTACGATCTGTGGGCAGGTTAAGTGGCAAAGCAGTCAAGCGCTACAATCAGGTTTAAATGCAATTAATCTGCGCAGGTAAAATGCAATAAGTTGTGCAAGCACAGCAGGAAGCACTTATCTGTCTGGCGGTATGGGCAGCAGGGAGCAGCGTTGGGAGCGACCTCTTCTGCGAGGAGCAGGGCGGTCACCGCGTTCGGGCGGAAGAGAGAGGAGAGCAGTATCCGTGGGAGGGGGGGGTCAGCTGGGAGGCGGGAGCGGGGAGGGGCTGAGGTCAGGGAGGTTAAACAACAACAGCACCAGTGCGATTAAAATGGCCGCAATCGGAATAGCTTCGAGTGCAAGCGCACCTTGGCAGCTAAGCGCTATGGAGAGTTACTTGGCACTAGAAAGCTACAGTGTAGCAATGCGACGCCGTCGAGCGCGAGCAGATAGAAATAAAAGCAAATCCCAAATTAGGTAGGGCAGTCTAGCGCTACGATCTGTGGGCAGGTTAAGTGGCAAAGCAGTCAAGCGCTACAATCAGGTTTAAATGCAATTAATCTGCGCAGGTAAAATGCAATAAGTTGTGCAAGCACAGCAGGAAGCACTTATCTGTCTGGCGGTATGGGCAGCAGGGAGCAGCGTTGGGAGCGACCTCTTCTGCGAGGAGCAGGGTCCTTATGATTTTTTGAATCATTTTTTATAGATGATCATGGGCATGTGGTATATGTTACGGTAGTGGTTTTATGACTGTGTGCAGTTTGGTTCTTTAATATATATTAATTTGTATTCTTTACCAAAAAAAATTCAATGTTAATTTTTTTCAGAAAGGCAAGTATGATCTAATGATCTCGAAATGGCCTTGAAAACTGCGCAATTACATCTATTTGTTTCAGAAAGTAGAAGTATATAATAAACCTGTTTGTGTAAAACCTTACGGTTCTAGGTACTCCTTGTTAAAGATTTCAAGAGTACTATAAGCCCAGTATCGGCTTCTCAATCCTGTTCACCACCCTATCCAAACAGTGGATGCACATGGTGCTTTACTGGGCGATTTCCATAGGAACATCCCATTTATAAGGGAGTAGATGAAAGGAAAGCTAAAAAGGGATACAATAAGGTAGAGATTGGAAAGGGAAGGAGTCATCAAAGAGCATCACAGCACGGGCCTATAGGGGGTAAGTGGGTGACCGTATTGGTGACCAAGAGTCAAGTCTTTTCATTGGCTTCAGATCTATATTTGCATCAAGTTAATTCCACTGAGCCAGAGTAAAATTGTGATAAATGCCAGGGAACTTCAAACTTTTAATATTGGGTTGGAGATGGATATCGGTGGCCCTTTCAAGCACCTGGCCACATCTAATAAGGCGTCATACCTGCATTGAGTTAAGGAACATTTGGTGGGCTGCCAAACTCCAGAATAAGAACTGTTTGTCTCCAAATTTCACACTGAGTTTTACTGGATAAACCTTTTCACTTAGGCTCCTTTTGCCCTATATTCCTGCTGCTGCTTTAACAATGCAATTCTCCTTTTTTCTATGTCTGACAGGCATCTGCAGAGAAATAGAAGTGGTTGCCCTCCACCAGCATTCTCCCTTTGCAACGGGGACTCTTTTAGGTTACTTCATCTTTTAAGATCAGCAAGGCCATGGGGCCTGCTTCTTCCTTCTCTGCCAGTTGGAAAGGCAACAGTTGGATGTAATTCATCGTGAGATACCATGCCCCCCCTCCTCACACACAGCTATGAATAAGCTCAAATGTGAATCACCTTTCCATTTCAGTCTCCGTAGATTCACATATTCTTGGACTTCACAGTGGTCTCCATTTGCTCCTATTGACTATCATCAATGGTACTTTTTCCAAGTGTCCTGAATGGTTCCGCATGGGCATTGACAGTGAAACCTGTTGGTTCAAGCACCAGAAATATTTTATTTTTGAAAAATGTTGGGTCACATGGGAAGAGCTTCCTCTCGTCCCAGCACTATTTTTGTTTTCAGTCATTGACATGTAGCATTTTTAGAAACGGTCTCTAGTTGGCAGTGGTTTGCATCCAGTCCAAGTAGGGACCCTCACTCTAGTCCGGAGAAGGTAGTCACACAGCTAAGATAACCCCTGCTCACCCCCTTGGTAGCTTGGCACGAGCAGTCCGGTTTATCTCAGAGGCAATGTGTAATGCATTTGCACATATACATAGGCCGTAACTAACTGAAAACAGTACGAAAGGAGTCCACACCAGTTTAGAAAAATAGCCAGTATTTATCTGAATAAAACTAGATCAAAAATCCAACATACACAAGTAAAGACATCACTTTTCAAAGGGTAAGCAAATGTAGACCTAGAAATGTAAGAATGCATCACTTTTAGTACAAAGTGCATTGGATGCATCAAAATTCAAAAGACAAAAACTGGCACAGGGAAGGTGAGGTGCCAGAAAAACAAAGTGATGCTTCAGTCCCTACTGCCAGTGGAGGTGATGCGTCAAAACTCCAGACAGGCTGCCTCTGTCCCTTACTGTTGAGTTTCTTCGATGAAGAGACAGCTTCGAAGTACGATGTGTCGACGCACTATGTCAATGCAGTTGCGAAGGAGGCGATGCGTCTGTTTTCACAGCTGCGAAGCAGGCGATGCGTCTGTTCTTCAAAGCAGGGGCTGCATTGGAGTCATTGCGGGTGCCACGGACGTCGGTCAGACAGTGCTCAGGACTCGTTCTGTAGTGATTTTTCAGCTGCACAGCAGGCGCCGATAGTTGATATGTATATTTTCTTGTTTGAAAATCAGATTCTACTTACAGGAGCCCAGAAACTGGATTTGGTATCACTTGGAAAGTCGGGGCTCTCAGCAGAAGAGCCCAGGCACTGATAGGTGAATCCTTTGATGGTCCTGAGACTTCTTAACAGGAGACAAGCATGCACCAGCCCTTGGAGAACCTTAGAAGCAGGATGTCAAAAGCAAAGTCTAGTCCTTTCGCTCCCAGGACAGATGAGGCAGACCAGCACAACAAAGCATCAGCCTGAGTGTCAGTCCCTCTTACAGCATCCAGCTCTTCTTCCTGGCAGAATGTTTTTTTGTCCAGAAGCGTTCTGAAGTTGTGTCACAGCTCCAGTACTTATACCAGTTTCTGCCTTTTGAAGTAGACTAACTTCAAAGGAAAGTCTTGTAGTGCGCGATACCCTGCCTTCCCTGCTTCCAAACACACTACAGTGTGGTGGTGACAGCTTTGTGTGTTAAGTCAGGCACAGCCCTGTTCAGGTGTCCGTGACAACTCCTCCCACCACTCTAGCTCAGGGCGGCCCAACATCCTGATGATGGCCCATTAGGATATGCAAGGCACACCTCAACTCCCTTTTTGTGACGGTCTAGAGTGAATGCACACAAGGCCAACTGTCAGCCAACTCTGACGTGTATTCTACAGACAGGCAGTCTTTCTAAAAGTGACATATTCAAGCATGCAATTTAAAAAACAAATTCACCAAAACATATATTTATGAGTTCAGAGACCCCAAACTCCATATCTCTATCTTCTCCCAATTGGAAATTACACTTAAAAGATATTTGAAGTCAATCCCTCTATTTCCCTATGCAAAAGATAGGCCTTGCAATAGTGAAAAACAAAATAAGCAGTATTTCACTTATTAGGACATGTAAAACACACCAGCACATGTCCTACCTTCTAAATACACTGCACCCTGTCCATTTGGCTGCCTTACCTCAGCGGTGCCTTACATGTAGTAAAAATGGAAGGTTTAGTTCTGGCAAGTGGGAGCACTTGACAGATCAAAATGGCTGTTTAAAATTGCACTCACAGACATTGCAGTGGCATATCTGCAGTGACAGATCTGAGACATGATTGCAGGTCTACTAATGTGGTTGGCACAATCAGTGCTGCAGGCCTATCAGCAGCATTTAATGTTCGAGACATGTGGGCTGCTGAATTCCTATCTGTGCATAGATCGCCGCCTAGTGTTGTGTCTGGATGATTGCACATTGTTGTCCTGGAAGAGTCTTCAAAGTATCACGAGATAGGTGGCTCCTCTCCTGGACTACAGTGCGCATGGGCATCCTTTCCATCCTCAGATTGGTTTTTTCTGCCATTGGGTTCGGATGTACTTTCTTGACTCAAGTTCGGAATCCATATAAAACTCTTTGCGCAAGGCCAAAAGGCCTTCGGGGCATCGATATTGTCTCGTTCGGTGCCTATTCTTCGAACAGGACGTCGAAGGCCGTTTGCCTTTTCGACACCACAGGCCCCAACTACGACGACGATGGAACGGAGCCCCTTCAAGAGATGCCCCGTCTGCAACTCAAAATACCCTCACATTGATGTGCACCCAGTGTGCAATAAATGTTTATTCCCGGACCACGACGAGGCCAGCTGTATGGCCTGTTCCAAGTTCCGGTTGAAGAAGACGCTTCGAGTTCGACGTGCCTCACGACAGTCTGCGCAAAAAGCGGCGCCTGACCCGGAGAACATCTTCGAGGCCGAGGACGAAGAAGGCGTCAATGAAGAGGATCCTGACCAGCAGTCGGACCCCGAGTCGGAGCGAGACTCTACCTTCGGTGTGGACGACGATGAAGACTACGTCCATGACGAAGACGTCGTCGAGGTAGGAGACGACGCAGAGGCCATTAGAGCCGTCGATGACGACTCGAGCGATGAGCAAGGCCCACCCGCAATTGCAGGGCCTAATATTGACACTGTGCTCTCTAAGGCTCAGGTCGAGGCATCGCCGGAAGGCCTTAGCCGAGATCTTACTCCACATTCTATAGCCCCGCGTCAAGGCCCGGCTAAGAATACTTCTAAGGAGCCATCGGTCGATCCACCAAAATCGAAACCGAAACCAGTAGAGGCGAAAACAAAACTGTTGAAGGCAGTCCTCGGATCGACTCCCTCGGCTCCAGTCAAGTCTAAAAGTGTCATCGACCCTTTGGGGTCACAAGGGGGCGTCGGCCCGAAGAGCGGGGCGCCGAAGCCAGCCTCTGCGGTCAAGCACGTCACTCTAACGCCGTCGACGTCCAAACATGGCGACACTGCCAAAGGACTCCAGCCAAAAAAGACTGTCGAAACGACGCTTACAGCCTCCAAGCCAATGTTAGGCAAGGCCCTCGAGTCGAAAACCAAAGCCGACCCGAAAGAGCATATTGCATCGAAGCCCAAGGCCGTACCTGCTACGCACCATGAGCTCTAGTCTACGCAAGGCCGCAAGCATGCTGGTGAGCCACCAAAGCAAATCTGATCGAAAACGTCGATCTCGAAGAAGGTCGGTTAGTCTCCGGTGATTCCTCCACCAATGAAATACGGACTGCCCCCGACCGCTCGACCCAAAGCGTTCGAGCCACAAAGGTGCGCCGAAACCTCCAAGAAGGTATCGGGACCTTCCAAGTCTCAGCCCATCACAGATGAGGTAATGTTCCAGGCACCCACGTATGACAATCAGTCGAAGCTCTTCATCGACTCGGATTCTGGAAGACTCACCATTCACAAACGGAAAATCGCTCCAGAACATTCTTTAGAGTCATACAAAATCCCTCTCAAAAGGAAGAAGGATTCAGCCACCTCACCTGTTCTCTTTGAACGTGTTGAGACATATCCACAACACGATGTCGATTCTCCCACACGCAGCGATGAGGATGTGGGAGATGATTACAGTCATATGGGATTCATTTATCATGCTGACACAGATCAAGGGGAACCTCAACACTGGACTGACCCTGTTGACCCTGATGATCCACACACTACGCCTGATACTCAGTCTTATAATGTCAAGACCTCGCCTACTGAGGACACGGCTGTGTTTAACGCTGTAATTGAAAGGGCGGCCATTAACCATGACGTTGAAATGCACGCTGAGCCTGTGGAGGAGGACTTTCTGTTCGATACTTTCTCCACCTCAGAAAGATCAGTAAAGACATTGCCTATGCTAAAGGGTGCCCTCAAACATGCTACTGACATTTTCAAGGAGACCACAAGGGCAAGGGTTGTAAACCCAAGGATTGAAAGAAAATATAGGCCTGCGCCTGTGGACCCTATGTACATCAAGGGCCAGCTCCTATTGGACTCCCTAGTAGTGGCTAATGCTCGCAAGAGAGCAAACTCTCAAACAAGTGGTGATGCTCTTCCTCCGGACAAAGGATCTAAAATCTTGGAAGCTTCTGGCAAACGGGTAGCAGCTCAACAGGCTAATATTTGGAGGATCTCAAATTCACAACCACTATTAGCCAGATATGATAGGGCTCACTACGACACGTTAGAACAGCTGATGCAACACCTTCCTGACGCTTATAAAGAGGGAGCAGAAATGCTAATACAGGAAGGAAAGTTAATTTCAAATGCATCCATCAAGTATGCACTAGATGCAGCAGACACAGCAGCTAGAGCCATCAACACTAGTGTAATGCTAAGACGTCATGCCTGGCTCCGCATCTCTGGTTTCAAACCAGAGATCCAAACAACTTTGCTCAATCAGCCAGTTAACCCTGACTTTCTTTTTGGTCCTGATGTAGACACAACCCTTGAAAAAATTAAAAAAGACACTGAGACAGCAAAATCCATGGGGGCTCTGCAGTCACAGCGGTTCAGGGGCAGTTCCTTTCGTCGCTCCGGTAACAGGGAGCTTCTAGAGGTCAAGCATTGCAGCAAGCCCAATACAACAAGGGGAGCACACAAACCACCTACAACAAGAATAACAGGGGTGGATATAGTGGGAACAGCACCAAAGGCAGAGGACGTGGAAATAACAATGCCGGATCCTCCGCCAACAATAAACAGTGACGCCTTGTCACTGCCCCCCCGACTATATAACACCGGTCGGGGGAAGACTCCAGCAGTTCCTGCCAGTCTGGGAAGGCATTACCACGGACAGGTGGGTGAGACAACTTATCCAATACGGCTATTGTCTAGAACTAACCTCCACTCCTCCCAACATACCCCCAAGGCACCGTCCTATGTCCGCAGAGCACATGCACTTATTGCAGCAAGAAGTAGTCAGCATGCTGCAAAAAGGAGCCATAGAACTCGTGCCTTTCGAACAGCAAGGTACAGGGTTGTACTCACTGTACTTCTTGATCCCAAAAAAGGACGGATACCTGCGGCCCATTCTAGACCTCAGACTCCTAAACCAGTACATCTTATCAGAACATTTTCATATGTTAACTTTACAGCAAGTTCTACCATTGCTCAGGCAGGGAGACTTCCTGCCAACACTAGACCTGAAGGATGCATATTTTCACATTCCCATTCACCCAGGTCACAGGAAGTATCTCAGGTTCACTGTCAACAACCAGCATTACCAGTTCAAGGTCCTGCCTTTCGGGGTCACTACAGCCCCCAGGGTGTTCACCAAGTGCTTGGCGACAGTGGCTGCGCACCTTCGGAGACAACACATCCATGTCTATCCTTACCTGGACGACTGGCTTGTTCAAGCAAAGTCAGCCCAGCAATGTGCCAGCCATATGTCCCGCACGATTCACCTCCTACACAGTCTAGGATTTTCACTAAATTACCCAAAGTCACACCTTCAGCCCGCACATGTACAACAGTACCTAGGGGCAACAATAAACACTATGACAGCAACAGCGCAGCCAAACCCAGCCAGGGTCAGCAGCATGCGATTGCTAATCCAGAGGTTCAAACCCCAACACTTGCTCCCGGCGCAGGTGTTCATGCAATTGATAGGTATGATGGCCTACTGCATCTTCATAGTCCCACACGCGAGGCTGCACATGCGTCCCCTCCAGGAGTGCTTAGCACTCCTGTGGAACCAGGCTCGTGGACATCTAAAAGACCTAGTGTTGGTGACCGGTCGTGCTTACAACTCTCTGCGTTGGTGGAACACACAAAACCTTTGCAGGGGACGACCGTTCCAAGAGCCTGTACCACAAGTAGTGCGGACGACGGACGCGTCTCTCCAGGGTTGGGGAGCGCATGTCCTCCATTATACAGTGCAGGGACTATGGACGACACAGCAGCAGAAGATGCACATCAACCTGCTGGAACTGATGGCAATCTTCATGGCAATGAAGGGGTTCAAGTTACACTTGTGCAACAAAGTCGTGCTGATCCGGACGGACAACATGACTGCCATGTATTACATCCAGAAGCAGGGAGGCACACACTCCACAATTGTCTCATCTAGCCCAAAGCTTGTGGAAGTGGGCCATTCAAAGAAACATGTTCCTCATGGCGGAACATCTCCCAGGCATGGACAACCAGATGGCGGACCTGCTCAGCAGGCACAGCCATCAGATGCACGAGTGGGAAATACACCCCTCGGTGCTCCAACCATATTTCCAGCGGTGTGGTCATCCAGAAATCGACCTATTCGCCACACAGGAAAACGCAAAATACCAAACCTTCGCCGCCAGGTTCCCACACCCGCAGTCTCAGGGCAATGCGATATGGATGAACTGGTCAGGCAGATTTGCGTACGCTTTTCCTCCAGCACCACTCATACCGCTAGTGGCACGCAGACTGCGACAACACTCCATGACGCTCATCCTGGTTGCTCCAACGTGGGCACGGCAGGTCTGGTACACCACGTTCCTAGAACTTTCAGTGGTGCCCCACGAAAGGCTGCGCCTCACTCCCAGTCTCCTCACTCAGAGCCATGGAGACATTCAGCACCCAGATCCACAGCAGTTGAGCTTTGCGATATGGCTCCTGAGTTCATAGTTTGGCTACCTCAACCTACCCCCTGACTCTATGAACATCATCAAGGAGGCAATGCGCCCTACAACTAGGGCATGCTATGCGGCCAAATGGAAACTGTTTGTCATTTACTGTTCCAATAATGACATTAACCCGCTGGATGCGTCCATGCAGAACATCATATGTTATTTGTTGCATCTATACAGATGCAATCTAGCATATAGTTCCATCAGGATACACCTAGCCGCCATTGCAGCATATCTTCAGAACAGGCAGCATCTTTCACTTTACAGGGTGCCTGCCATTAAAGCCTTTATGGAAGGACTCAAGAGTGATCCCTCTCAGGCACCCTCCTTCACCCGTCTGGAATCTAAATTTAGTTCTCGCCAGACTAATGGGACCGCCCTTTGAACCTCTTCACTCTTGTGAAATTCAGTTTCTTACATGGAAAGTGGCCTTTCTGGTAGCCATCACATCACTAAGAAGAGTTAGTGAGCTTCAAGCCCTAACTATTCAAGAGCCTTTCATACAGATTCATGCTAATAAGGTAGTGCTACGTACCAACCCTAAATTCATGCCTAAAGTGTCGCAGTTCCACATTAATCAAACCATAGAACTGCCAGTTTTCGTCTCCAATCCAGATTCTGTGGCAGAGCGAGCACTGCACACCTTGGATGTTAAGAGCTCTCCTGTATTACATCGACAGGACAAAAGATTTTAGGAAGACTAAACAACTGTTTGTTGCCTTCTATCCACAACACAAAGGCAACCCCATTTCCAAATCAGGTATAGCCAGATGGATTGTTAAGTGCATACAAAGCTGTTATCAAAAAGCTAAACGCACATTAACAGTTCCCCCAAGAGCGCATTCCACACGCAAGTGAGGGGCATCCATGGCTTTCCTAGGTAACATTCCCCTAGAGGATATATGTAGAACAGCCACATGGACCACCATACATACATTTACCAAACACTACTGCGTAGATGTACACTCCAAACAGCTAGCTGCTGTAGGACAGGCTGTTCTCAAAACCCTTTTTCAGACTGCTGCAGCTGGCACGGGCAACCACCGCTAAGGAGGTAACTGCTATTTATTCTATGCACAGATATGAATTCAGCAGCCCACATGCCTCGAACGGAATATGCTACTTACCAGTATGCATCTGTTCTTGGCATGTAGGGCTGCTGACATTCATATTGCCCGCCCTCCTCCCCGGTGCCTGTCGCAGCTGTAGCACTCAGAATTATTCTCAGGCATGGTCATCACTTACTGTACTACACTCCATCTCTGCCACAATGGCGAAAAACAATCTGAGGATGGAAAGGATGCCCATGCGCACTGTAGTCCAGGGCAGGCGCCACCTATCTCGTGATACTTCGAAGACTCTTCCAGGACAACAATGTGCAATCATCCGGACCCAACACTAGGCGGCGATCTATGCACAGATATGAATGTCAGCAGCCCTACATGCCAAGAACAGATGCATACTGGTAAGTAGCATATTCCTTATAGGCCCTGGGCACACCTGGTGCACTTTACTAGGGACTACTAAATCAAATATGCCAAACTGGTATAAACCAATCACCAATACAATTTAGACGGAGCATATGCACTTTAGCACTGGTTGACAGTGGTAAAGTGCTCAGAGTCCTAATGACAACAGAAACAGGTCAGAAGAAATAAGAGGAGGAAGATATAAAGTTTGAAGATCACCCTGAAGAACCGCTAGGTCCAATCAGCATGCTGACGTCAAAGTGATTGAAAGTGAAACCTTTGTGCACCTGGTGTACCGTCTTTATATGAAGAGGTTTGGGAACACTGGGTGGTACAAATTTTGTGGAGCCGCACCGATTCCGTAATTTTCCTTCACATAAATGCGAGGAAATGTATGATTTTAGCCAAAGTTTAAGATTTGCCGGTTATTCTGGATAAGAATAGATAGTGGTATCCATGCACATCATACCATTCAGTAGTGCCTACATTTGTTAGGATTCCTTGGTTGTCCACCAAGTCAGGACCCAAATTCCATTGCTATCCACATCGCCAAAATCAGTTTTCTTGGTGAACATTTGATATCTTTGTTGCATTTTGGGGACTTTCCTGATGCAGGCGATAGATCTACTTACACAAATTGGGTACAATTTTAATTGGGAGCCGTCTGGGAACACAGAATGGTAGAGCGTATGTTATTATTTGAATTTCACTCCATTTTAGGCTTCCAAATGTAAGCCAGCTTGCTGAAAAGAATATATTTGGGGGAAATGCCATCTGAGACATAGGATAGTATGGGTCACCTTCAATTCATAGTTGTAGAAATAACCTCTTCCTAAACTCAGTATCTTGGGTACTTTTCTTCAAAGGCTTCCTTTTTGTTGTTTGTTAGATTTATCCAAGCATAGTAGTTACACAATAGAAAATCATTATGAACTGCTGCTTTATTTTCTTTGAGAAAACCATGAGCAATGTACACAAATGCCCCATTCCTGAATTAGCACTTCTGTCTACATTTCAGAAATGTATAGCTTTCTAGGTTCACCCATGGGTTTCACACGTTTCCATCATAAACTGAAAGTCGATAGGAATAATGGACTATGACTTACAAAAATGCAGAAACTGTGGTGAATATTTTTACTAATTCTTCTTGTTCCTGCAAGCTGGGAAGATATTGATCTTAGCATAGCAAACATATTGTTGATTGTATCTTTAGACAACAAAATATTTTCCCAGAAAAGTCTGTTCCTCCATTTTTTTCAAAGAAAACAAAGCAAAATTGTGCCTTATTTTTGGCTACTTTCTTAATTCCCTTCAGGGTTATCCACAAACCCTACATACCTTTTAGAATCCAACACATGGGCGGGTGGAGGAAACATATGTTAGAGGCATATGGGCTGCAGATGGTACATAATGAATAGATCGCCATCTGGTGTTGGGCTCGGATGATTACACTTGTTTTTCTCTTGGAGAGTCTTTTGTAGCTTGGGGACTCCTCCTTTGGTTGCTAGTGCGCATGGGCATCGGCTCCATCCTTAGATTGTTTTTTTCCGCCATCGGGTTCGGATGAGGATTGAAGCGCTCCAGATCGACTTCGAAAAGAAGTGACTTTTCGGCACGTATTCCCTTTCCAATTCGACGGTATTGTTATCGAACGCGATTTCATTTCCATTCCAACGCGTTTCGATTCCAACATCAAAGAAAAACTTTGATCTACGTCGACAAACAGAAGGCCTTTCTCGACGTGGTCAAGCCCGGAGTCCATGGAAAGGACTCCATTTAAGAAATGTCCAACGATTGGTGCTAAGTTCCCACACAAGGACCTACACGAGGTGTGCAACCTCTGCCTGAACACGAATCCAGGGACTGCGAAGCCTGCGCAGCTTTTTCTTCCAAGTCGACGATTAGAAACCGTCGAGCTCGAAGACACGAGGTTTCCAGAATGCAGTCGGAGGCGATCCCGGAGCTGTTCGAAAACCAGAACCTCGAAGAAGAAGAGGATCATGAAGAACAGTCGGGGTCGGAAGGGGACGAGTCGGCGGTCGAAGAATTCGACGTTCAACAAACTGTGAGTGACGACTTCCCCTTACCAAAAAACCGACCCCGTGCGGTAACGACCCCGCCTTCGAGCCCGGTCAAACGGCAGAAAAAAGTTTCCGACGCCCCGCCTTCGGGCCCGGCAACAAAACTGAAACCGAAACTCTCGGTCTCCCACCATGTCGGATCCGAGAAACGGTCGACATCGACTTCGACACCGAAGCTTCATGCAAGGGAAAGCTCGGAATCGAAACATTCCATGTCGAAACCGAAACATGCTTCGACGTCGAAGACTCACTCGGCACCGAAAAAATCGGACTCGAGCAAATCCTCGGTGCCGAAGACACCGAACATTGACGATCGGAAGCAAAGGCACCTTTCGGAACCAAAAGCTTCGGTACCGACACAGGAGCAACAAACAGATCCGAAACAAAAGATTTTGTTTATCGATCCACAAACTGGCAAAGTGGTGACGAAGAAGAGGAAGAATGAACAGCTAGAGGACAAAGCTCTTCCTTCTAAGAAGAAAACAATGGGGACAAATACAACTCCTCCTACTTCTCCTCGACCTAGGGTCTCACACCCTCTTCTCCTATTCCTCACACTATGCCAACTATTCCTCCACCTTCTACACCAAGACCATCTACACCTCACACAGATGTAGACAGTGACACAGGGGAGGGGGAACCTCATGGGGACGATGAATCTATCCCAGATGAGGAAGACCCATGGGAGCATTATGACGCAGGGTCAGATGATGACAACGACCCACAGTTATAACCCTCAAAACCTTCACCCCCTGATGATAACACAGGTTTTGTACAGCTCATTAATAGGGCAGCAAAATATCATAAGGTAGACCTACATACAGAACCTCAAGTAGAGGATTTCCTATTAGAGACACTACCTACTGCACAAAGAACATCAGGTACTCTACCCATGCTGAAGGGTCTTCTCAGTCACACAACAGACATATTTAAAGACCCAGTGAGGGCTAGGGTGTTAAACCCAAGAATTGATAAAAAATATAAGGCAGCTCCAAAGGACCCAATATTTATCAAGGGGCAGGTACTTCTGGACTCGCTTGTAGTTTCCAACGCTCGCAAAAGAGCAAACTCATTATCTACAGGAGAAGCCCCTCCACCTGATAAAGAGTCAAAATGAATAGATGCATCAGGAAAAAGAGTAACATCACAAGCGGCAAACAGCTGGCGCATAGCCAATACACAAGCGCTACTTGCACGCTATGATAGGGCGCATTATAATGAGTTAGAAAAGCTCATCACACATCTCCCTAAAGAACATCCGAAAAGGGCAGATCAGCTTATACAGGAAGGAAAGATAATAACTAACACTTCCATTAAATGCGCCCTGGACGCAGCAGACACTGCAGCAAGATCCATCAACACCAGTATCATGATAAGAAGACCTGCATGGCTTAGAGTCTCAGGGTTCAAACAAGAAGTACAAACATCTTTATTGAACCAACCTTTTGATCAGAAGACACTTTTCGGGCTCAGGCACAGATGAGACTTTAGAAAAGATGAAAAAGGACACAGAAACGGCTAAGTCAATGGGAGCATTACAACAGCCAACACAAAGGGGTTCCTTTCGTAGATCCACCTATAGAGGGGGCTCAAAAAGTACAGGAACAAGTCGGCAATCTACCTCTTTTACACCAACATCACCCAGAGGTAATTCAAGAGGCAGTTACAGAGGTAACAACAACAAGGGTAGAGGTCGCGGAAATAATAACAACCGCAACTCCCCAACCCCAAAACAGTGACTTAATACAACTCCCCCCAGACCACATAACACCGGTCGGGGGACGTCTATCACAGTTCCTACCTGTCTGGGAAAACATCACATCAGACAAGTGGGTGAGACAAATTATCCAACATGGTTATTGCCTGGAACTCACAGCTACCCCACCAAACATCCCCCCCAAACAGCGTCCAATGAGTCAAGACCATCTGACATTGTTAAAAGAAGTACTATCACTGCTATAAAAGCATGCCATAGAGAAGGTTCCAAAACATCAACAAGGGACAGGAGTATACTCTCTATACTTCCTAATCCCCAAAAAAGACGGGTCTCTAAGACCAATCTTAGACCTCAGACCTCTCAATGCATACATAAATTCGGAACATTTCCTCATGGTCACGCTCCAACAAGTACTTCCTTTACTGAAGAAAGGGGACTTTCTTTCTACACTGGATCTAAAAGACGCTTACTTTCACATCCCAATTCACAAAGCCCACAGGAAATACCTACGGTTTGTAGTGGAAGGACAACATTATCAGTTCAAGGTCCTTCCGTTTGGGGTCACAACGGCACCAAGAGTGTTCACAAAATGCCTAGCAGTGGTTGCAGCACACCTAAGAAGACAACAAATACATGTTTTCCCTTCCTTGGACGATTGGTTCATAAAGGCCAAGTCACAAGAAGAATGCCTTCACAACACACAGAAGACCATTCAATTACTGCATCACCTAGGGTTTACAGTGAACTACAAAAAATCCCACCTACAACCAAACAAGATTCAACAATACCTGGGGGCTACTATAGACACAGAAAGAGCCAAAGCATACCCCAATCCAATCAGGATACAGACAATGGTCACGTTGATACAAAGATTTCAACCACAACACTCACTACCAGCACGAGTGTTAATGCAGCTGTTAGGCATGATGTCCTCCTGCATACTACTAATACCACATGCCAGACTACAGATGCGTCCACTACAGGAGTGTCTAGCGACACAGTGGAATCAGGCTCAAGGTCAGATTACAGATCTGGTGTTGGTAGACAACCGTACGCATCGCTCTCTGAAGTGGTGGAACATAACAAACATTTCCAAGGGACGGTCGTTCCTAGAACCGATTCCACAATTGATACTGACAGCAGACGCATCGCTCTCCGGATGGGGAGCGCATCTGGACAAATACACAGTGCAGGGGAAATGGAGTGTGCAGCAAAAGAAACTGCACATCAACTACTTGGAACTACTAGCAGTATTTCTAGCATTAAAATCTTTCCAAATGCAGATAACCAACAAGGCAGTCCTGATCAGAACAGACAACATGACTGCAATGTATTATATTCAAAAACAGGGGGGGACGCACTCTCTCCAACTATCCAAACTAGCACAGGACATTTGGAGATGGGCCATTCCTCAAAAGATCTATCTGTTAGCAGAACACCTACCAGGAGTTCAAAATCAGATAGCAGACATCCTAAGCAGAGAGTCAGAACAAGTACACAAATGGGAGCTGCACAACCAGATACTGCAGCCATTCTTCCAAAGATGGGGGCAACCAGAGATAGATCTGTTTGCCAATCATCAGAACGCAAAATGCCAAAACTTCGCATCCAGGTACCCACACCACCGGGCCCAGGGCAATGCACTATGGATAAATTGGTCCAACAAATTTGCTTACGCTTTTCCCCCTCTCCCACTAATTCCATTAGTGGTTCGGAAACTGCAACGGCACTCAATGACAATGATACTAGTAGCACCCACGTGGGCAAGACAACCGTGGTTCACCACGCTACGGCAACTCTCACAGGTGCCACATCAAAAGCTAAGATTATTACCCATGCACCTTACACAGAACCATGGAGAAATAATGCGCCCAGATCCCAAACAATTGAACCTAGCGATCTGGCTCCTGAGGTCATAGAGTTTGGATATTTAGATTTACCTCCAGAATGTATGGTAATCATTAAACAAGCAAGACGTCCTACCACCAGAGCATGCTATGCAGCAAAATGTGGAACTACCGGTCTTCTTTCCAAAACCACAAACAGTAGCGGAAAGGGCCCTACATACATTGGATGTCAGAAGGGCAATATTGTATTATATAGAAAGAACACAAACTTTCAGAAAGACAAAACAGCTATTTGTAGCGTTTTCTCCTACACATAAGGGCAATCCCATCTCTAAAGCAGGCATTGCCAGATGGATTGTAAAATGTATACAAATATGCTACTTAAAAGCAAAGAGGACATTAACTGTTCCTCCTAGAGCTCACTCTACACGTAAACTAGGAGCATCTATGGCATTCTTGGGAAACATTCCACTAGATGACATATGCAAAGCAGCTACCTGGGTTACACCGCATACCTTCACAAAGCACTATTGTGTAGATGTGCACACAACACAACAAGCTAGAGTGGGACAAGCTGTATTAAAGACTTTATTTCAGACTGTTGCAACAGTCACGGGCGACCATCGCTAGAGAGAGAACTGCTGTATAGTCTATTCATAATGTACCATCTGCAGCCCATATGCCTCGAACAGAATATGCTACTTACCAGTATGCATCTGTTCTTGGCATAGAGGGCTGCAGAGTGGTACATGCCCTCCCACCCTCCCCGGAAACCTGTGTCTGTTCCAACAATATCTTATTTAGATACACTTACATGGGCATTTCTATCTCTATTCTATCATACTACTCCACCTAACCCTACTATGGCAAAACAATCTAAGGATGGAGCCGATGCCCATGCGCACTAGCAACCAAAGGAGGAGTCACCAAGCTACAAAAGACTCTCCAAGAGAAAAACAAGTGCAATCATCCGAGCCCAACACCAGATGGCGATCTATTCATAATGTACCACTCTGTAGCCCTCTATGCCAAGAACAGATGCATACTGGTAAGTAGCATATTGCTTATCTCGTATACCTTCTGTTGGAAACAGTTATGATGTTATACGTAAACAACCTTAAACATCTTAAAAAGTGCTCAGCACACGAGGGGAAATGTAGCAGTTAGAGGGTTATTGAAAAGATATTGAGATTCATTGCATTTCTAGTTGCATTAACGTATTACATGTATCACTTGCAGACAATAGGTATTTACTCACAATGATAATATTGTGATTGGATGACAGACTAATCCCAACATGTTTTTCTTTTTTTTTTTTTATTCCGAGTACTGTTCTTTTTTTTTTTTTATTTATTTTTCACCAGTTTTTACACAGACAAAATAGCAATGTAACAATGCAGCTAAAAAACACAGCCGTGGTGGAGCATCATCATGGTAGATCAGGCAAAACACATATACATAGAATAGCAGCAGAAGGGAATGCAATGTGGTCAGAAATTAATATACTTACACGTTTGGCAAAATAGCAGTTAACATGCAGAATAGAGGGCAATGACCCATGTTCACAATTTCTCTGTTTAAAACTTTAATAAAACTTTCCAAAGTTCCAAAGCTTCTAATCTAACCTCGGAAAGTCTGTGCACCTTCATTGGATTTAAATTGGTCTGAATCGGACTCATGAGCTCAGATTTCGAACCAATAAACTGCTTCGGTTGTTATGTACTCCAGCCTGGGTCTAAATAGGTAAATGATATTCCACCGATCCCAATGAAGACCCAGGGAATCTGGTTCTTAGCTCCAACAGACGTAGGGTAAGATGGGGGAAATTGGTAAACTCAAAAGAGAGTAAAAGTAAAATCTATGAACTAGCACTCCCCAAGCTAGATGAAATGGACAGACTAATCAACCAGCCTAGACCCCCAGATTTTAATGAGAAACTAGCCCAAATCCATATAGACTTAGTGGGAACCCTAGGAGAGGTTTTCTACCCGGTGGTAGTGCCAAGGAAGAAAAAGACTCGAACCTCAACCTGGTACAATTCCTCTTGTAAAAAGATCAAGACAGAGCTAATCGCCACAAAAAAATCAGGTACTAATAAGGGTAAGGTAGCTGAGCTTAGGCGGAAATACAGGGAAGCCATGGCACAAGCAAAGTCTGAATGAGACTGGAATAGATGGCAGGACCTCTCCCTAGCACTAGAAGCGACGGATTCTAGAAAATGTTGGTCTTTGGTTAATACCGGCTCAGGAGAACCAAAAACTGCAGTGGAGCCAAACATAGCAGCTTCTGTCTGGGAAGCCCATTTTAGCAAATTGTACCAATATACCCCTGAATTTGCTAATGATGTGGCCACTGATGTCTTACCTGACCCTGTAGTTGGACTAGAATTTACTCTGGGCGAGGTAGTCAGTGCAATAGAGAGACTGGCGTTGGGGAAGGCCCCGGGACTTGACAGATTGCCTGGCGATCTTTTTAGACATCATCCAGAGATCTGGGGCCCGTACCTCCTTATCCTTTTTAATTCCATTGGTGGAGGTATGGAGATACCCTGTACTTGGCTGGGGGCAGAGATAGTACCTATCTTTAAAAAGGGCTCTCCTCTGATCCCAGCCAACTACAGGCCGATGAGCCTTATAGATGTCCCCCAAAAAATATTCTCTCGCCTTCTCCTGGACCACCTTCTAGACTGGATGGAGGAAAACGAGATCCTGAGTCCCCTCCAGGCGGGCTTCAGGAAAAACACGTCCACCATGGATCTGATTTTCCGCCTCATTCTCCTCTATTGGAAAACTGTGAGGATCGAGGGGGGAGGCTGTACATGGTGTTCGTGGACCTGAGGTCCGCCTTTGATTTGGTTCCCCGCAAGAAACTATGGGAGGTCCTAAAGGAGATGGGTGTTCCCACCCATCTACTACATGCCATAATTAGGCTCCATGACAGCAACTTTGCTCAGGTTAGGTGTGGGAGGGATGGAGCGTTGTCATCTAGGTTCCCAGTCCTTAGAGGGGTACGACAGGGTTGCGTTTTGGCGCCAACCCTGTTTTGCCTTTTCGTTAAGTGTCAAATCCCATCTCGACAATGTTAGGGACAATGACGCTCCCCTGTTGGCAGACGATACCCTCCTGCTTTCCAAATCTCCGATGGGGATCCAACGGATATTAGATGGGTTTGGTCTTTTTTGTAGACAACACGGTCTAGAGATCAATACAGAAAAGACCAAATTCATGATATTCAACCCCTCCCCTAAAACCAGACCTAATCCAACACTGGGTTCAGCAAGACTGGAAAGGGTAAAAACGTTCCAGTACCTGGGGGTAACCCTCCATGAGAACTTATCCTGGGACCCTCAGATCCCGGTTAAAGTTGTCCCAATTGTCGGGGGCGATTTTGAAGGTCGCAAACACTTCTACCTTCAAACCCATTAGCCCGGCAGTAGAGATTTATAAAACCCAAGCCAAAGCGGCCGCATCCTATGGTAGTGAGTTATGGGGGTATAAAGCTGGAACAGAACTTGTCAGAGTAGAAAACAACTTCCTCAGACGTCTCCTGGCCCTCCCCCGTGGCACACCCCTGCTTCCTTTATGACTAGATGTGGGTCTCCCCTCGATAGGCGAGGATCTGGAACTAAAACCGCTAAGATTTTGGCAAGGCTCTTGACCACCGGCGAGCTTGCACACTACAGGCAAGACCTTATCCATGTAATGAATCTGAACCAGCGTGACAGAATCCCGTGGTTGGCCTTTATAAAGAGAGAACTGTACCGCCTGAGACTCCCCGAGCTATGGGAGTTTCCTGAACAAGGCTGTCAGGGTCCCTCGCAAAAGACTGGTCGAAATATACAGGGAGAAAAGTCTAGTTTCTCTGGTTTGTTCACCCAATAATGGCATTTTAACTGAACAATTCTTGAAATCCAAAAATTCTTATCAATTTGAAGGTTTTATGGACATTTTCCCTATTTTAGCAAGAAAATTGTTTATTCAATGGAGGTTAGGCACCCTGCCCATCAAAACCTTTACTTGTAAATGGACAATGAGGGATGATAAAATCTGTCCAGGGTGCAGTAATCATGATGAGGAGGAAATTCACGTTCTGTTTTTCTGCCCAGCTTACAATAGACCAAGGAAATACTGGCTAGCGCCATTATGTAGGAATTTGGGCATAAGGAACCATTTACACTCATACAGAATACTGAAAACAAGTACCCTGCCCCACATAGTCTTTGCAAGTTTATAATGGCTATGTGGCAGGTAAGGAGAAAATTAGCAAAAGACTGAACACTAACTAATGTTAACTCCTACTCATGTCCAGACTCTCCTAGGAAATGAATTCTTATGAAATGTACAGTTGCATGTTTTTACTGTATGTGGATGTCTTTTAAATGCGAATGTTTGTATTGTATCTTTTATGGTCTGAAAGGCCGAAATAAATAATTTTTGGATTGGATTGGTAAATGACCTTTCACCTACATTCGTCCTACCTTGCTCTGCACTGACTTTTTACCCAGTTATATGCTGAATAAATGTCAATCAGTTTCCTTGACACTAGCCTCATTTATAATGCATTAGGATTCTTGGAAAATTCCCCTGCACACAACGTACATAATAGTATTAACATACTCTGTATAAGTCATTATCATCTTCATCCTGGTGCGAAAGAACTACTTCGCATAATTGCAGGTATTGTTTTAGGCTCATTTTTTTCCAATCGTACTTCCAACATATCGATTGTGATAGGAACCCAGAGGCTATCTTTTTGGTATAAAAGAACCATACTAGATAGACAGAGGGGAAGCTTCCACACTGACACAAGACGCTGAGGTCCCTGCACGCAGAAGCTCCAGCATGCCGTGGTCTGACATCCCTTGTGGGGTGTCCAATTTGAGCCCAAGACTGGGTCTTTTGTTCTCTTCCATCGAGTAATGGGATTGACTCTTTTCTTAGGGGATTCTTGGCTCTTATACCCACATACATGCTAGGTACACTTAGGTAAAGTTTGCGTCATAGGAGGACGCTTGATTATTGTCATGTTTATATGCCTGCATATATTCACTGTTTTAGCACCATGGTAGAATTCTACCTTTTATTTACTCTGTTGGTGCTTGTAATCTTATACATCTTTTTGTCTAATGGTGGTCGCAGCAAACATGTTTTGTGCTAGAATGACGCTGGTTCCATAAATGCTTATTGAAAACGTCCCGATTGTTTATTCTGCATATTTCTCTGGCACTATTGACTGAGCGAAAAGTACTGTACTGTTTCCAGGATCCCCGCAGGATCAAGGGTTGTCATGTTTGATAGTTGTAGAAAACTATGCGCTCCTTGATCTGGTTAGGGGACTTATATTGACACTGTGAGGCTAAGAACTTCTGGTTTTTATGGGGATTTCCAGGATTCCCTTAAGGACATGCCTTTTGATGGCATCCATCTCTTTGTAGACCTGGCAGACATGGCTCTGGGGAGCTATGCCCAAGTCTTTAGGCCTTTCGGTGTCCACCCATCCTCCTCTGCTATTTGCCCCTTTCGGGCCACGGAAGAGGCTTTCAGCTGCACCATCAAAATCCCAGCCACAAGATCATGCAAGTTCGGACACCTCCAGCGGCCGCAGGTCCTTTCGACCCTGCAGGTCAAGCGGCTAGACGTACACTCCTCCCCCTGCAGCCTCTAAACTTTCCTAATCGGTCCCCTCTAGATAATAGTCGACCGGTTGGTGGCAGGATCAGCCAACTCCTCTTCCAGTGGCAGAAACGTCATTTCGGACAAGTGAGTTCTTCAGATAGTAAGAAGAGGCTATTCCTTCTCCTTCGAGACTACCCCTCCAACCATGCCTCCGACTTACGACCAGCTGATGGAGGACCACCTGACTTTGCTTCGGGAGGAAGAAAGGACTCTGTTGGCCAAGGGAGCAGTAGAGAGGGTTTAGGTGCCAGATATAGGCTGTGGTTTCTATTCCTGATGCTTTCTGGTTCTGAAAAAGAACAAGGGCTTTTGTCCTATTCTAGATCTGTGACCCTTCAACTACTTCCTCAAAAAGTTCAAAATGCTCACTCCGTCTCAGCTCTTCTCTGTCCTAGACCCCAGAGCCTGGATGGTAGCGTTGACTTGCTGGGCTCCTATTTTCACATTTCCAGCCTGCCTGCCCATCAGCGCTACCTACAGTTCACGGTAGGCCAGGAGCAGTTTCAGTTCAGTGTTCTCCTTTGGCCTTACCAGTATCCCTCTGGTGTTCACCAAGGTGATGGCAGTGGCCGCAGCTCCTCTGTGCAGTTTGACGACTGGCTGTTGAAGGCGAGCTCGCTCCAGACTGTCCTCTCCCACCTCTAGACTACGGCAAATCTCCTGCATTCGCTGGGGTTACCTAGCAATGTGCCGAAGTCACAACTGACTCCCTCTCAGATGCTCCCTTTCATTGGAGTTGTTCTGGACACTGCAGTTTTGGTCCTATCCTCCCGAGCAGCGAGTCCAGGATGTTTAGGCTATTATACCGATGTTTCAGTCTCTGTCCAGGATTTCGGTGAGACTGACTCTGAGGCTGCTGGGCCTCATAGCCTCCTGCTAGTGACGCATGCCAGATGGCATATTCTGGCTCTGCAGTGGGACCTGAAGTTCCAATATGGGGAATCTCTACAGTTATCACGCCTCTCTGACTATTTGGCATTGGGCAACACATTACAAAATCCAACTGCTAGCAGAACACCTTCCAGGGACGGCCAACCAATTTGCCGACCTCCACAGCAGGATGCAGCAACAAGTCCACGAGTGGGAACTCCAACCCAGAGTCGTCCTCCCATACTACCACAAATGGGGGTTTCCACAAATGGATATCTTTGCTACAGCACAGAACTCAAAATGCCCAAACTTCGCCTCCAGGTTCCTACACCTTCTATCCAAAGGCCAGGCCCAATGAATGAATTGGTTCGGGATATTTGCTTTCGCCTTTCCGCCCCTCCCCCTTCTTCCATTTCTGTCTCTGAGGCTCAGGCAAACGTCCCTCATCCTTATTTTGGTGGCTCCTGTGAGAAGTTGGCCTGGCATATGCTGTCCACTATTGTAACGGGCACCTTGCACCAGACCAAACGACCCCTTATTGATAGTAGGTTGAAGACAACCTTATAGAAAGCTACCCTAGTGGTAGCTGTGGAGAGCAGCCTTCAGGCTAAGTCTTGAAGGCTTGAAGGAGTGTAAAGCAGCTTGTTTTACCAGTATATAATCTCATGTAATGACCAAATAAAAGGAGAACCACACCAGGTATATATATACAATATATGTATTTATTCTAAACACATCCCTCTAGTCTCTTTGAGGCTAGAGTCAAAAGTAGACAAGTAAACTTATTTAGCACACAGTAAATTAGCACAATATATGATAAGCCCTAGGGGCATCCCAAACCATATACTAAAAGTGGTATAAGAACCACGACTGATATAGATACAAGGCCTAGAGCCTTTAGAACCGCTGGGGCCACCAGGAACCACCCAAGGTAGTGACACAGGGGACCCACGGGGGGCGCGGCGCGTACAGTGCCTAAACACAGCCGCGTATCACCATTAACTTCTATAGGGAAATTCGCGGTTGGAAAATTACAGATTAAGGACACTTAGAAGTGGACTTGGAGCAAACCCCTTTAGAACTAGGCAGTTCTAGAGTCAATACCCACGGGAGCACCGGAGTACTCGAGTTACCTCACCCAGGGAAGCCGGGTGAATAGGTGTCTTTTGGTGTCTGGTTTAGTCGTCTTTTTCAATGGTGAGCTGCTGAAAAGTGCTGCAGGCGACCAAGTGGAAAGTGTCCGGATATTTCCAAGGGTGGACCGAGGATCTGAAGACCCTGAAAGCAGAGGGGACAGAGTCTGGGTCACTGGACAGAGTCTGGGTCACTAGCCAGTGACCAGGAATGCAAGGAGAAGATGCCAACCAATGTCGGGTGATTTCAGGTGAAGAAGGTGAAGCTTGACTCTTCAGCCACGAGGACCAGGAGGCATCGACGATGACCAGGAGCTGGATTCGAGCTGTCTCACGAAGGATGTCGAGTGCTGCAGGGTCAGTATCCGATTTGGACCCAACAAGCATTTGCAACAGCAACCCACGCAGAAAGCAAAGATTGGCTTCGGTCCAGACCAGAAAGGTCTGAGGGACTCATCCTTTGGAGGGGAGTCAGGGCACATCTGGAACAACCAGGGAAGCCCAAAGGAACTGAAGAGTTACCTTCGTGGGGACCCACCAGTCGACGGACAAGGGATCGGGAAGGAGCCTCGAGCTGAAATGCTAGAAGCGGGCCCACTGAACACTCAGGGAGTGTAGGCCAACAATCTTCTGTGCAAATGGTGCTCAGGGCTTGGACTACAAGTATCCCAGCGCACAAACTTCGGGAAAGCTCGGGAAGTCCATGCACTAGCAAATGTGCACGGTGTCCAGGGGTTCCGTTTCCACGTCACTCATGAGGGCTGCGGGTCTCAGCTTTGCTGGGATCTCAGGTCGGCCTGGAAGTCTGGGTCCTGTGTCGCGAATCCTTTGGGATCCGGAGGAAGCCTTGGAAATACAGACCGGCAAGATGCTTCGTTAGTGCCTGTTTGAACAGGGGAGTCACTTCTTGACCCCAAGGGAGATTCTTTTGTCTTCTAGTCGAAATAGAATGTCGAAGTTCCAGGATATATGTTGCAGAGTTTCATCTAGGGTAATCTAAAGTCCTAAGGACTGGGTTCCTATACTTATACTTAAGTTTAGGGGTTGGACTTACTCTAGGGTCCCACCTATGGAGGACCCAGGGTGGGGGTGGTTACACCCCTTCCCTTTGTCCAGTTTCGCGCCAGAGAAGGGGATGAGTGCCCCTGCAACCGGTTTGAGCTGGGGTATGCACAGGGACACCAAGTGTGCCCCCACCACTGTCTGAAAAAGCATTCTATGAATGCACCCACCCAGCCTCAATACACTAAAGCCGGTCTGGGAGGTGGTTACACCTCCCTGTGACAGGAAACCTAGTGTCCAGGCCTCCCCTGCCGGAGTTTCTTCCAGCAGCAGACCCGTGTCTGTGGCTGTGGCATCCATTTTGTGATGCCAGGGCTCTTTAAAACTATTACCTGGTAAGAAAGTGTGTACATGACTTCTCCCTCTAGAAGGTTGGAATTCTACCCCCGCCACCAGGACTGGCAGGGGGGGGGGGGGGGGGGTAGCGTTCCAAAGTGTTTGACACCAGACATGACATGTTTCCATGCAGCCATTCCAAAGTTAGCATTTACCGCAAGTTTATAATGCACTTAAGAGTATATGGTCTGGCTGCATCACAGAACAGCTACAGAGAAGTGATTCCGAAAGCTGCTGAGGGGCTCAGCTCATGTTTGGGCACCCTCTCACACAAAACCAAACACTCTGCCTTCAGGATTGTTAAGGCCTGCCATAGGAGTGACTTATAGGTTTATATGTGTCGGTGATATAAGGTAGATTATAGGTAACCTCTATCTCAGTAAGAGGTGCATGCACCACCTTACCCAGGCTGCAGTAGCAGACCTGTGGTGCCATAATGGAAGGCTTCCCAGGGGTGGCATAATACATGCTTCAGCCCCTCGTAGGCCCTTGGGGTACCTATGCCCTTAGTACTTAAGGTACCATATACCAGGAACTCACAAGGGTAACCCAGTAACCAATCTGGAGTGTACCTAATGTACATGCAATCAATTTAGAGAGGAAGCAGCTAGGCTGGGCTCCTGGTTAGCAGGTCCCCACCCAGACTAAAGTCGAAAAACAGTGAAACACCAGCAAAAGGTGGGGATAGCCATAGTAAGCAGATCCTACTCTCCTACAGCTCCCACATGGGCTTGTCAACTATGATTAACCAAACTTCTAGAACACTTAGTAGTTCCAAACCAGATGCTTCACCTCACTTCAAACCTTCTTACTCAGAGCCATGGAGAAATCAGACATCCAAACCCCAAGGAGCTCAACCTAGAGATTTGGCTCCTGAAGTCATAGAGTTTGGATACCTGCATTAACCACCTGATTGCATGCCAATTCTTAAAGAAGCAAGAAAGCCAACCACTAGAGCATGCTATGCAGCAAAGTCTGGGTTGATAATAAGCTATCTTTTGATAGCCATATAAAGAGAACTGTAGGCAAGTGCTTCGGAGTGATGAAGACTCTCAACCGTACCCTTGACTTGCTGCCTCTCAACTCCAGACGGACTATGACGCAGGCACTAATAACTTCCCGGATTGATTACGGGAATGTTTTACTCTTAGGCACTTCAGAGAAAAATATAAAGAAATTACAGGTCCTACAAAATTCGGCAGCACGCCTAGTATTAAGACTGCCCCGCAGAGCCCCTTCACGACCCTCTCTGGCAACTCTCCATTGGCTGCCTATCAAGAAGAGGATCATTTTCAAAGCTCTGCTATGGTGTCACAAGATCCTCCATAACAAGGCACCTGCCTATATGTCGGATCTGGCTTCGCCATATGAACCCAACAGAACCCTTAGATCCAAAGGTACAGGTCTGCTCAGACTTGCCTGTCCTAAAAAGGCCAGAATGGGAGGCAGATCCTTCCGCACAATGGCAGCGAAGCACTGGAACCTTCTGCCCATGGACACCAGGTTAGAGGTGAATGAGACCGCTTTTAGGAAGAAATTGAAAACTTGCCTCTTTAATCCGTGATAGGTTCTCTATTTCCACATAACTCACTCTCTCCACAGCGCGGGGACACGCCGGGAGGCGTCACCAGGCGCTTTATAAGCTCCTTTAAACTAAACTTAAACTAAAGTGGAAAATAGTGTTAAAGGCCCGAGCCGAAGTCGAGGGCCTTTAACAAGGGAGCAGGACTTTAATAGCTGGATAGCCCAGCAGAGGGCAGAATGTTCTAACAAATAAAGGCTTCAGGGAGCCCGAGGGGATTGAAATCCCCTCGGGCTCCCTGAAGCCTTTGATCAAAGCCACATCTGTGAACAAAGACTACCATTGGAATGTTGGAGCTCCGGGCTTATAATGCGGAAAGACTGTGCACTAGGGAGAGGAGGGGGCGTGGCAATTATTTACAAATAACAGTACACATGCCGGGGCTCCCCTGACTCTATCCCAGACTGCGAAAGTCTACCTTTTTGTATTGACTTTTCCCCCAATAATTGTTTTTCGGGCACTCTTATAGATCGCCCTCCAGGCCCCCCAAAGCAGTTTCATACAGCTTTACCATCAATTGTCGCTGAGTTGGTTACAATTCCCGCAAATTTCACGCTGTTAGGCGACCTTAACATCTATATTGATACTGACACCGACCGTATTGCGATGGAGCTGGCGGACGATCTAGCCTCATTACAACTGGAACAACTGGTTGTCTCCTCTACCCATATTAAAGTCCATGTTTTGGATCCAGTTTTCAGTAATTGCTCCGAGCTTAGGGTTGGCTCTACTATCTGTCTTCCTTGGACAGACCACTCACTGATCCCTTTCACATGGTCTATAAGCAAGCCATCTTCTTTGATTCCCACCCCACGGAAATCTAGAAATTGGGCCAGACTCCCAGTGGAACAGTTGATAATATTCTTATGACCTCTAGACCTCCACCTAAAGAGGATCTTCTTGCAGCCAATAGGGAGTACGATGAGTGGATTTTGAATTCTCTTGAGGCCACACTTCCCCTTTGTAAATCTACTTTAAAGCGGTTGCGGAAAACCACCCCCTGGTATTCAGCGGAGCTTAGGGGAAAAGAACCCGACAATGTAAAAATTTAGAAAGAAGGTGGCGCCTGGAATACGCTTCTTCTGATAAAATTTTATACAGAGGCAGTAAGAGCCTACAAACAAGAGATAAAAAGCACGCAAGCGGCTTACTTTATAGGAAAAATTACGTTGGCTAAATGAAAACCAAAAGAAATTTTTCAAATAGTAAAGAGTCTCACTAAACCTCCTCTTTCTCCTGCGTCCATCTGTAATACAGCGGCTCACTGTAATGATTTAGCAGAATTCTTTTACCAAAATGTGTATCAAATTTATGTATCATTTACAAATGCGTACCCAGACCGCCCTGGTCAAAAACGGCCACTACCGTTAGAAGCTGTCCACCAGTCTCCAGCTATCTTGGATCAGTTTTCTTTACTTGAACAGGAGACCCTTGAATTAATGGTGCGTCAAGTAAAGGCAGGCTCCCCATGTGACCCAGCCCCACCGGATATATTGGTTTCGGTAATCCATGTTGTTCTTTCTATTATAATGAACCTTCTCAATGCCTCCCTGACTTCCGAGATAGTTCCGTTCACCTGGAAACAAGCCACGGTGCGCGCACTTTTAAAGAAACCGAATTTGGACCCTGGTAATTTCAATAACTATCGTCCTATTTCCTTGCTCCCCTGGGTGAGCAAAATTCTCGAAAAACACATAAACATACACTTAACGAATTTTCCTGAGAGTAACCTCCTCGATCTGAGTGCAGCATTTGACACGGTCAATCATGACATGCTATTGTGTCGCCTTTCTGATTTGGGAATATCAGGGAGGGCAATAATCTGGCTCAAATCCTTTCTGAGCAATAGGACTTTTCAGGTCTTCGAGGGAGATACTGTCTCCTCCAGCAAACCATTGAGCTGCGGGGTTCCGCAGGGCTCATCTTTGAGCCCTACGTTATTCAACGTTTATAAGAGACCGCTGGCTGAGGTAGTCCATTCATTTGGCATCAAGATCATTACATATGCGGACGATACTCAGCTAGTGGTCTCCCTCGCACAGGAGGACGGTCAGCTAGCACGGAGTAGCTTGATGAAATGCCTGGAGGAAGTAAAAAAACTGGATGACAACATCTTGTCTCAAGCTCAACTGAGACAAAACGGAGCTGATGCTCCTTGGTCCTTCTGCCCTATCTAACATTGACTTCCTATGGCCCCCCAGCCTCGGTACACCACCTACACCTAAAGACAATATAAAAAGTCTGGGGGTATATCTGGATAAATCTCTGTCTTTTAACACCGAGGCAACTAAGCTATCAGCAATTTGCTTTGGTCTTCTCAGGATGTTGAAAAAAGTTCTTCCACTCCTACCTATGGAAGCCAAACAGATAGTCATTCAAGGTCTGATCCAGTCTCGATTGGACTTTAGTAATGCCTTGTACCTAGGTGTGCCCGATTACACACTGCAAAAACTGCAGATTATTCAGAACTGCGCTGCCCGCACGCTGCTTCAGTTGCCCCGCAGAGCGTCAGCAAAGCTTGGGCTCAGGAACCTACACTGGCTCCCGGTGCGGGAAAGAATTTACTTTAAAGCAATGTGCATCTCCCACCAGGCTTATTGGCAGACTGGCCCGGCAGTCAGCCGTGGGCTGATTACACCGTACCGCCCCAGCATACAACTCCGCTCAAGTCAGGCCTTTTTGGCTACAGTTCCCAGAGTTGAGAGAACGAGAGCAGGTGGTAGGCTGTTTTCTTACAATGCCGCCAAATTGAGGAACCTACTTCCGCTCCAGCTTAAGGCTAACCCCAATTTACTTTCTTTCCGTAAGCAATTAAAACTTTTCTTTTTAACACATACAACTAGTTCTCTGCGACAACTGTTTTCAGCGGGTAGCACCATTTTCTTGTAGCGCTTGGACGCCCCAGGGCAGCAACCGTGCTTTACGAATCCTCTTCATTTCATTTCATAACCAGCCATTATAAGCCCAGAGCTACTCCATTGTTTTCAACGGAGATCCCATCATTCCACTGTTCTAATAAACTGTAATAACCAAACACTTGGCCCATTAGATGTTTCTATACAGCAAATCATTTGTTATCTATTGCATCTGTAACATGCAGGCCCTGCCTAGACATCCATACGTCATCCATACGTCTACACCTTGCAGTGGTAGCTGCATTGCTTCAAAACAGGCAACACATATCTCTATTCAAAGTACCAGTTATTAAGTCCTTTATGGAAGGCCTTAAAAGAGTTATACCACAAAAATCCACCTGCACCTGTATGGAACCTTAATATTTTTCTAAAAAGACTTATGGGTCCACCTTTCAAACCATTTGACAATTGCCCACTGCAATTTCTTTCTTGGAAGGTTGTTTTTTTAATTGCTATCACTTCACTAAGAAGTGTCAGCGAGCTTCAGGCACTAACTGCAGAAGAACCATTTTATCAACTTCACCTTACCTCATGACTGGAAAAGACTTCTTCAAAGAAAAAAACAACAACCTGCAAACGCATGTGAATATACAGCTCCACTTGCCAAGAACGGATGCTTACTGGGTAAGTAACCTAATCCTTCCACGTGGGGCAGTCAGCCACATTGCTCACTCTCAATGCTTCCCTCACCTCTCTAAAGACCTAGAATGCATGTTGTCGTTCTACCTTGACCACACTAAAGAGCTCTGGGTGGATGACCAAC
The DNA here is from genome assembly GCF_964263255.1 of Lissotriton vulgaris. Classification (NCBI taxonomy): domain Eukaryota; kingdom Metazoa; phylum Chordata; class Amphibia; order Caudata; family Salamandridae; genus Lissotriton; species Lissotriton vulgaris. The sequence continues at coordinate 441,708,336 of NC_141693.1, forward strand.
TCTTCGCCGGGTATGTTGGATCAAGGAAAGTTTGTGCTGAGCAGAAAAGGACTATTTCTTGATGGGTAGTCCTCTGCCTTAAAATTTGCCACAGTCTGGTCAAGAAACACAGCACAGACATCGACTTCAGCCACGCCACAGAGCTTCAATGGATGGACCACAGCTGCGTCCACTTCACCTTCAAGAGAACGACGACCCACCAACACCAGCAACAGGCCGCCCGCAGAAGCTGGAACAAGATCACAGCAGACCAGCTCGCCACCTCCCTGAGCCAGCACCCTCCTGCCAGCTCAGCGAACCCCAGCCAGGCCGCCGACAACCTCACGAAGTGGATCAGCAACTGCGCGGACGAACTCGCCCCACTGAGGACCCCGCCTAGCAGACCCGGCAGCAAGAAGGCCCCTTGGTTCACCGACGAACTCAAGAGCTCCAAGAAGAACTGCCGAGCCCTCGAGAAAGTCTGGAGAAGGGAACCGACACCGGACAACAGGACCTCCTTCAAACTTGCCACCCGGAAACACCACCAGCTGATCCGCGCCGCCAAGAAAACAGCATTCAAGGACCGGTTGGACAACAACGCACACAACTGCAAGGAACTCTTCAACATCGTGAAAGAGCTTTCCAACCCCAGCGCAGGAAACAACGACATCACCCCATCGCAAGACCTCTGCAACTCCCTCGCTTCATACTTCCACAACAAGATCGCGGACATACACAACAGCTTCAACAACCAACCAACGCACACCATGACCGAACAACCACCCCCCACCACCACCCTCCACGCCTGGACCCCGATCAGCACCGAAGACACCATCCACACGATGAACTCCATCCACTCCGGATCACCGACCGACCCCTGCCCTCACCACGTCTTCAACAAGGCCGACGCTGTCATCGCACCCCACCTGCGAGACATCATCAACACATCCTTCGACACCGCCATCTTCCCTGAGAGCTGGAAACACGCCGAACTCAGCGCTCTACTCAAGAAACCAACAGCGGACCCCACCGACCTCAAGAATTACCGCCCCATCTCGCTCCTCCCGTTTCCAGCCAAAGTCATTGAGAAGACCGTCAACAAGCAGATGGCCGCCTTCCTCGAGACGAACGGATCCCTCGACCCCTCACAGTCCGGCTTCCGAGCCAATCACAGCACCGAGACCGCCCTCATCGCCGCCACCGATGACATCCGAGCCCTGATGGACAATGGAGAAACAGCGGCCCTCATCCTCCTAGACCTCTCCGCGGCATTCGACACGGTCTGCCACCGCACCCTAGTACGGCGCCTCAGCAACATCGGAATCCAGGACAAGGCGCTGGAATGGATCATCTCCTTCCTCGACGGAAGAACACAGAGGGTCCGCCTACCACCGTACAAGTCAGAGGCCTCCGAAGTCATCTGCGGCGTCCCCCAAGGATCATCTCTGAGCCCCACCCTCTTCAACGTCTACATGAGCCCCCTCGCGGCCTTCGTACGCAAACACAACCTCAGCATAATCTCCTACGCCGACGACACCCAGCTGATCCTCTCCCTGACCAACGACCCCGCCGCCGCCAGAGCCAACCTGCACGAAGGGATGAAAGAGGTAGCCGAGTGGATGACGTCCAGCCGCCTGAAACTGAACTCGGACAAGACGGAGGTCCTCATCCTGGGCTCCTCACCCTCCGCCTGGGACGACTCCTGGTGGCCTCCCGCCCTGGGCACCGCACCCAAACCGACAGACCATGCACGCAACCTGGGCTTCATCCTGGACTCCTCCCTCTCCATGACCAGGCAAGTCAACAACGTCTCCTCGGCGTGCTTCAACATCCTACGCATGCTGCGGAAGATCTTCTGGTGGATCCCCACCGAGACCAGGAAGACCGTCACCCAGGCCCTCGTCACCAGCCGACTGGACTACGGCAACGCCCTCTACGCCGGTACCACCGCCAAGCTCCAGAAGAGACTCCAGCGGATCCAGAACGCCTCAGCCAGACTCATCCTCGACATCCCACGAACCAGCCACATCTCCGGACATCTGAGAGACCTTCACTGGCTCCCCGTCAACAAAAGAATCACCTTCCGCCTCCTCACCCACGCACACAAAGCCCTACACGACCAAGGCCCGAGCTACCTCAACAGCCGAGTCAACTTCTACGCTCCCAAACGCCACCTCCGATCAGCCAACCACGCCCTCGCCGCCGTCCCCCGCATCCGAAGAGCGACTACAGGAGGAAGGTCCTTCTCCTACCTGGCCGCCAAGACCTGGAACTCCCTCCCGACCGACCTGCGCCTGACCCAAGACCACCTCTCCTTCAGGAAGAAGCTGAAGACCTGGCTGTTCGAGCAGTAGCGCCCCCCCCCCCCTCCCCCCCCAGCGCCTTGAGACCCTACGGGTATGTAGCGCGCTTTATAAGTGTCACTGATTGAAACAGCCTCCTAAAGGCTTAGGAACATCTTTCAACCAGAGCTAAGACTGCAACCACAGTGTTGCAACGTGGTGTTCCAGTCCTTGACATTTCTCAGGCAGCAACGTGGGTATCACTAAGCAATACTACCTGGACAGTCAAGTCCACAGGGACGGCCTTTTTGGCCGCTCTATTCTGCACGACTTCCTAGTCTTAACTTGTCTGCAGTCCCTCCGGGGATGATATTGCTTGGATATCTATTATACGGTAAGGAATCTGCATCGGAGTGTCTGTATCAGATGAACAAGTTACTTTCCTTCAGAAAGGCCTTTTCTGGTAGAGACATAATCTAGCCACAGATTCCTTCCAATCCATGCATCCTCTCTGCACTGCGGACACATTTTTAGGGTTTGGGCTGATCTCTTTCAAGCTCCTAGTTGATCTAAATGCACCACTGTACGGGCACTTGATGGGTCCGCGGTCTTGGCATGGAAAGTAGTGAAAAATAACTGATGTTAGCATGCCGAGGTGGTGCCTATGTAGGTGATGTGGACTTTACTTTCGGCGTGAATGAAGATGTCACGCAAATCTGACTGATGCCACTTACAGGCACTCAAGGGTATTGCTCGAGCCAAAGACTTCCGGATCCAGCGTGACGCCTGGAAGTCTCTACGGTAAGGAATCTGCAGCTAGATTATGTCCCTTCCAGGTGAGGCATTACCGAAGGTAAGTAACTTGTCCGTTAAGCAGTTGCGGACCCCCTCAGTAGGCTTCGCTGAAAAAAGGGATATGATGATGGTAGAAGGTGGATGTGAGCATTACAGCAGGTGAGAGAATGGGAAATACCCTTAAAAAAACACTCCTTACCTAAATCTATTGCATGAACTCCCCCATTCTAATCAAGAGCATCGTCTGGAAAGCAGTTTTCTCTGTCATGGCACAGCTACCACTCGTAACAAATTTTGGAATAACTGTGGGGAAGCAGAAAAAAGCAGAATGGCAACTTATTAAATTTTATTATACCTATCCCTTTTACTTCGGTCAACAGTGACATACCGTTGTCTGTGGATGACCTTCCTATTTCAATCTGAGTAGCGTGCCAAAGCACTGAATGAGGTTCCCGACTGTTGCTAGTTCTGTTTGACATATCATTACCTATATGACCAGGAATATCTTGTTCGAGGCATGTGGGCTGCTGAATTCATATCTGTGCATAGATCGCCGCCTAATGTTGGGTCCGGATGATTGCACATTGTTGTCCTGGAAGAGTCTTCGAAGTATCACGAGATAGGTGGCTCCTCCCCTGGACTACAGTGCGCATGGGCATCGCCTCCATCCCCAGATTGTTTTTTTCCGCCATTGGGTTCGGATGTGTTTCGGTTCCCTCTGTCGGAATCGATAGTTGTTTAACTTTTCTAACTTGAGACCAAAAGGTCTTTAGGCTTGGCGTCGGTATCGTTTTTCGTTCGGGTTTAACCGTTCTTCAGCTCCGAACTCTTGCTGCCCTTCCGCGTGCTGTCGGCGCGGACGGGTCTACACGACGCTCCAGACATGGAACGAACTCCGCTTAAGAGGTGCCCGGTGTGCACCTCAAAGTATTCACACCTCGACGTGCACCCAGTGTGCAACAAATGTCTGTCGCCGGACCATGATGAGGCCAGGTGTATGGCCTGCTCAAAGTTCCGGTGTAAGAAGACTCTCAAGCTTCGTCGGGCCGCTAGACTCCAGGCCCAGTTATCAGCGCCCCCGCCAGACAACATCTTCGAAGAAGACGTTGGAGACGACAATGTCTTTCAAGTTTCGGACTCTAGCCCGGCGTCGGAGGAAGAAAACTACGACGCGGGAGACGAGGAGTTTGATGAAGTCGTCAGTGAGGTAGGGGACGACGATGGGGCCATTGCCACCATGGAGGATAGCTCAGAGGAGGAGCATCCTCAAACTGACTCAGGGGTCAACCCCCACTATACGGCCCAGGTCGAGGGATCGCCTTCGGGCCTTACCCAAGACCTCGTTAATCGTCCCACGGCCTCGCCTCCGGGCCCGGCCACGGACATTTCTGATGTGCCACTCCCGTTGAAGAAAACGAAAGTGAAGCCATCGGGGTCCACACCAACGGTTTCGAAACCGAAAGTGAAAGTCGCACTGGTGGGACAGAAGGCTTCAGAGGCCTCGACGTCTAAGAAATTCAAGATGGCCGACAGCAAGAGCCGCGCCAAGATGGCCGACCCGAAGACCCCGGTGTCGAAGGCGAAGACGACCGACGCGGCTGCGTCGGCGCCGAAGGTGGTCGAGGTCGATGACCCAAAGAAGGCTCCGAAGAAGCGTCAGGTAGACGCCGAAGCTCTGGCTGCGCCGACTCCGGCCGTCAAGGCCAAGGATGGTGATGTGTCGGCTCCGAAGATCGTGCCTTTCGCCGACCCGACTCCGGACTCGGGGAAATCGCTCGAGCCGGTCCAGCCCTCCCCGGCCTTAACAAAAAAGGTCGTGGAGTCCCTGCAGCGGATTCGGAAGGACGCTGTGGCTCCCGAACCGAAGGATGTGGTGCAGAAGCCTGCACCAAAGCCGGCAAAGGCGCAAACGCCTATCCACTTCACGCTGCCGCCGAAGACGACGCCGAAGGCTTTCGCTCCGAAGCATGGGGCCGGGGTGCCTTTGAAGGTGGTGTCGACGCCCAAGGCGTCATTGGTAGTGCCGAAGCCTCGGCTCCAGCCACTCGCAGATGAGGAGCGTCGAGAGGTTATCATCGACGCCAACACCGGGAAGCTCTCTCTCCTCAAACGGAAGATCACCACGGAGCCGGTGTTGGAACATTATCGTATTCCACTCAAAAACAAGAAGGACTCTGCGGGTACTTCTGCCCCTATAGAGCCTGCATCTCCACATAATTTGGAACTTTCACCGGCGCATTCAAACGCTGGGGAAGGTGAAGGAGATGAAGAGGACGAGTACAATTATCCAGCATACTCGGATCCAGAGGAGGTACATGAACCTTGGTCTGCCGGAGGCGACCCTGAGGACCCTCAGTCGGGTCATGAACCTCAGCTTTTTGCAGCAAAGACTTCTCCAACGGAGGACTCTGCGGCCTTCAACGCTCTGATTGAGAGAGCTGCGGCTAATCATGATGTAGACCTACATTCAGATCCTGTGGATGTCGATTTTTTGTTTGACACTTTCTCAGTGGCCGAAAAGTCAGTCAAGACATTGCCTATGCTCAAGGGAGTGCTGAAGCACGCGCCAGAGGTTTTCAGGGAGCCCACTCGGGCGCGAGTCATCAATCCTCGCATTGACAAAAAATACAAGGCAGCGCCCTCGGATCCAACGTACATCAAGGGACACTTGCCACTGGATTCTTTGGTTGTATCCAACGCACGTAAGCGGGCGAACTCGCAGACCACGGGTGACGCTCCTCCCCCTGACAAAGAGTCAAAAATCTTTGAAGCCTCAGGGAAACGAATTGCTGCGCAGGCAGCTAATATTTGGCGCATTTCAAACACGCAGGCCCTACTTGCACGCTACGATAGGGCGCATTACGACACCCTAGAAACACTTCTGCAGCACTTACCTGATCAGTACAAGGAGGCAGGTGAAATGTTGATTCAGGAGGGGAAGCTGATCACCAACGCTTCCATCAAATGTGCGCTGGACGTGGCTGATACCGCCTCCAGGGCGATCAACACTAGCGTGTTGCTGAGGAGACATGCATGGCTTAGAATATCAGGCTTCAAACCAGATATACAGACAACCATCCTGAACCAAACAGTTAATCCTGACCACCTGTTTGGCCCCGAGGTGGATGCGACACTTGAAAAGATGAAGAAAGACACGGACACTGCCAAGTATATGGGGGCCCTCCAGTCTCAGCAGTTTCGGGGTGGTTCCTTTCGCCGCTCCAATAACAGAGGCACCTCAAGGGGTCAGGCATCACAATCCACACAGTACTATAAGAGCAACACCCAAACCTCATACACCAACAAAGGTAGAGGTGGTTACAGGGGCAACAACGTCAAAGGCAGGGGACGTGGAAACAACAGCTCCAGGTCCTCCTCCACCAACAAACAGTGACGCCTTGTCACTGCCCCCCGACCACACAACACCGGTCAGGGGGAGACTCCAGCAGTTCCTGCCCGCGTGGAGATCCATCACCACGGACAGGTGGGTCAAATCTCTTATCCAGTACGGTTACTGTCTGGAACTTACGTCCACTCCACCAAACATACCTCCAAGAAACCGTCCTATGTCCGGCGAGCACTTGCACTTGTTGCAGCAGGAGGTTCAAGTCATGCTGCAAAAAGGGGCAATAGAGCTCGTTCCACTGCCAGAAAGGAGAACAGGAGTTTACTCTCTGTACTTTCTAATCCCCAAAAAGGACGGATCCCTCAGGCCCATCCTGGACCTCAGGCCCCTCAACTGGTACATTCTATCGGAGCACTTCCATATGCTCACGTTGCAGCAGGTCCTCCCTCTGCTTCAACAGGGGGACTTCCTGGCTACGCTGGATCTCAAGGATGCATACTTTCATATCCCCCTGCATCCTTCCCACAGGAAGTACCTCAGATTCACGATTCAAGACCAGCACTACCAGTTCAGGGTTCTGCCTTTCGGGGTCACCACAGCGCCAAGAGTCTTTACAAAGTGTCTGGCGACTGTGGCGGCGCATCTACGACGCCAGAACGTCCACGTCTACCCCTATCTAGACGACTGGCTCATTCAGGCAAAGTCAGAACAGCAGTGCGCCGACCACGTGTCCCGCACCATTCATCTCCTGCACGATCTGGGATTCTCGCTGAACTATCCAAAATCCCATCTCCAACCCGCCCATATACGGCAGTATCTGGGCGCGACAATAAACACTCTGGCAGCCACTGCGCAGCTAAATTCAGTGAGAATCGCCAGTATCCAAACGCTGATCCAACGATTCAGACCTCGGCACTCGCTTCCAGCGAAGGTGTTCATGCAGTTGATAGGCATGATGGCCTCCTGCATCTCCATCGTCCCGCACGCGAGACTACATATGCGTCCGCTTCAGGAGTGCCTGGCACGTCAGTGGACTCGGGCTCATGGGCAACTGACAGACCTAGTGTTGGTGAGCGGTCGGGCGTACAACTCTCTGCATTGGTGGAATCCACAAAACCTTTGCAAGGGCCGACCGTTCCAGGAGCCTGTGCCACAGATTATCCTGACAACGGACGCTTCTCTCCAGGGATGGGGAGCGCATGTACTCCACTACACAGTGCAGGGACTATGGACACTACAGCAAAGGAAGATGCACATCAACGTTTTGGAACTGATGGCAATCTTCATGGCCTTGAAGGCATTCAAAGTACATCTGTGCAACAAGGTCGTGTTGATCCGGACGGACAACATGACGGCCATGTACTACATTCAGAAACAGGGGGGCACACACTCTCCGCAGCTGTCTCATCTGGCTCAGAGCATGTGGAAGTGGGCCATTCAGAGGAACATCTTCCTCATGGCGGAGCATCTCCCGGGCAAGGACAACCAGATGGCGGACCTGCTCAGCAGGCACAGCCACCAAATGCACGAGTGGGAGATACATCCATCAGTACTCCAACCGTACTTCCAAAAGTGGGGTCATCCAGAGATAGACCTGTTCGCCACAAAGGAGAACGCAAAATGCCGAAGCTTCGCCGCCAGGTTCCCACACCCGCAATCGCAGGGCAATGCGATGTGGATGAACTGGTCAGGCAGATTTGCGTACCCTTTTCCCCCAGCACCTCTGATACCGCTGGTGGCACGCAAACTCAGGCAGCACTCGATGACTCTCATCCTGGTTGCTCCAACGTGGGCTCGCCAACCATGGTACACCACGTTTCTGGAACTCTCCGTGGTACCGCATCAAAGGCTTCATCTCACTCCCAGCCTTCTGACGCAGAGCCATGGCGACATTCAGCACCCAGATCCGCAACAGCTCAACCTGGCGATCTGGCTCCTGAAGTCCTAGAGTTTGGCTACCTCAATCTTCCCCCCGATTGCATGGACATCATTCGGGAGGCAAGGAAGCCCACTACTAGAGCTTGTTATGCGGCTAAATGGAAGCGGTTTGTCATTTACTGTGTAAACCACGATATTGACCCGCTGGATGCTTCCATTCAGAACATCATTTGTTACCTGTTCCACCTGTACCAATGCAATTTGGCGTATTCTTCCATCCGCATTCACTTGTCTGCCATGGCAGCATACCTCCAGAATAGGCAACACCTATCACTTTTTAAAGTCCCTGCTATCAAGGCCTTTCTGGAAGGACTCAAAAGGGTAATTCCACCACAGACACCACCAGCTCCGGAATGGAACCTCAATGTGGTTCTTACAAGGCTGATGGGTCCTCCCTTTGAGCCACTGCACTCTTGTGAGCTTCAGTTTCTGACTTGGAAGGTTGCTTTCTTGGTAGCAATTACATCGCTACGGAGGGTTAGTGAGTTGCAGGCGCTCACCATCCAAGAACCTTTCTTCCAAGTACACGCTAACAGGGTGGTGCTCCGCACTAACCCTAAATTCTTACCCAAGGTTGTATCTCAATTCCACATGAACCAGACAATTGAGTTGCCAGTGTTCTTTCAAAACCCAGAGTCGCTGGCGGAGCAGATGCTCCACACCCTTGACGTTAAAAGAGCCTTAATGTACTACATTGACAGGACAAAAGATTTTCGTAAGACCAAGCAACTTTTCGTTGCATTTGCCTCACACCACAAGGGAAACGCTATCTCCAAAGCTGGGATCGCTAGGTGGATCGTGAGATGCATTCAGATCTGTTACGCTAAGGCTAAACGCACTCTCACAATTCCACCAAGAGCCCACTCCACCAGAAAGTTGGGGGCCTCTATGGCTTTCCTAGGTAACATTCCATTAGAAGATATTTGTAGAGCAGCCTCATGGTCTACCACACATACTTTTACTAAACATTACTGTGTAGACGTGCACTCCAAACAGCAGGCAGCTGTTGGTCAGGCTGTTCTCAAAACACTTTTTCAGACTGCTGCAGCTGGCACGGGCGGCCGCCAATAATGGGAGGACTGCTATGTATTCTATGCACAGATATGAATTCAGCAGCCCACATGCCTCGAACTGCAAATGCTACTTACCAGTATGCATCTGTTCTTGGCATGTAGGGCTGCTGACATTCATATCGCCCACCCTCCTCCCCGGCGCCTGTAGCAGCTGCAGTATTCATATATATATATATATATATATATATATATATATATATATATATATATATATATATATATATATATATATATGTATATATATATATATATATATATATATATATATATATATATATGCTCTTAGCATGGGCATCACTCACATACTTCACTCCATCTCTGCCAATGGCTAAAAACAATCTGGGGATAGAGGCGATGCCCATGCGCACTGTAGTCCAGGGGAGGAGCCACCTATCTCGTGATACTTCGAAGACTCTTCCAGGACAACAATGTGCAATCATCCGGACCCAACACTAGGCGGCGATCTATGCACTGATATGAATGTCAGCAGCCCTACATGCCAAGAACAGATGCATACTGGTAAGTAGCATTTGCATTATTTACTATGATTTGTGAGCAGCAGATATCCTAATGTGGTACTGGATGTATACTATACTTGACAGAGTTCAGCTTTGCTTGAATTTGTTTGTGCAGTGTATGGAAAGATACTCTCTTCAGGTAAATAAGTCAAAAAGTGATATAGTAAAGAATGCCTACCAAAGCCAAGACACTACTCGTCTCTTAACTTCTTGGTCACCTCCACTTAACATCTGTTTAAATACCCAGGGTGTCATACTAAATGAACGCTGTTGTTTGCGCAACCGATTTTCCAGAACACATTCTTTACTGTGAGTCAGGGAAGGCAGTAATTAGCAGGAAACTAATTCCTTTTCACATAAATGACTACATATAGAAAAGGGAGCCATTATAAGCAGTCTGTGTGAATATTAATTGGCTAGATTCCTCGAAAAGAAAATAGCTAAATGCACTTTAAAAGGAGGTGGATTCCTAAAGAACACAGTTGGTTTTATTGAGAGAAAGCTGATATGATGGGCAGATTCTCCAGTTAAGGTAGGGCAAGATAAGGGATATTATTCTCCTCCCAATTTCACTTTCACCTCCTTCGCTTCACATCAGCACTCCGCTTTCTCAAAAGTGCTGCTCATCAGGCCAATAACACACACCTGAATCCGCCATTCTTTTCTACCTAAGGTTTTGAATGCGGCCGGTCCATTTATCTGTTGTCTACTGCCCATCCCTGTATTTTCATGGTTGGTGGCATGCACGATTTCCCCTGCATGTGGTCTTATCTCAAAGCCATAAGCTACTGAAATTTACATCCATTTGCAAAACCTTTTGGCTAAATCATGCAAACACAGGCATGCGCTAATATACTGACATCTTTTTGTACTGTCGCTGTGCAACAGGCCTCTTATGCCTCTTCTATGTCTCCTCTGTGCTGTGTAGTTTATTCCCCATGCTTGTAGTTCTGCATATGGGGTCTTACTGTCAGATTCTTCCGTCATAGACCGCATTTGGAAACCAAGAGATTGGCCTTCACAATTGGCATCCAAATTTTCTCGAAAGGCAAGCAATACTTTCCCTTGTTCACTGGGATTTTTCAAACTAGAGCACACACAAGACAAGGGATTGATCAAGGGCTCTTTGCTGCATCTCTTCAACCCTACCACTCATAGGAAAGCGATAACAGAGGTGTAAGACATTCATATATTCCAAGTAATTATTCTCAACAAGGTTAGCTCATTTTAAAACCGGGAAAGGCAAAAGCAACATTTTCTGCCATTGATCATTTAATTCAAAGATTATTTTCTGGCTGCCATTACTTTCCCGGTACTAAATAAAATTCCCCATCACCCACATACTCATCAGAATGCAATAACCGAAATTCCTGATCCAGTGAGACCAATGAATTGTTCTGCACTTTCTAAGGTTTTAACTTTTTTAACTCGTGAATATTGATATATTGCTCACTGTTATTTTGCACCAAAGTTGTTCTTGCCACCACTCTCTCGCCCTGGTCCGACTCGGCAAGTGCCGTTGCGCGGAGGGCTCCTTGGGAGTTGCACTCACTTCCTGTTCTTACTGGGGTTAGCGCACTAGTCTTTGGCGCCCCATCTCTACTTAGGGCAAGACGAATGCGCAGCGGGTGCGCCAAAGGCAAGCCCGTCTGCACCCGTCCGCGCCTGGACCGGGGCCAGGGCCAGCCCCCTGGCCTGATGGCCCCAGACCTAAAGAAACTATATTACTCCGGCAAGGAACGCTTAAAACTACTCTTGCCATTTAACACGGCATGTTCCCACTTGGTACTAGAGGTTTCTGCCAATACACCTTTAAAGCCTCCACCCACTGCTCTTTCAAACCTTCTATCTACTTAAATCCAGACGCTACCAACACACGGAGTACTAACAAAAACAAAAATGTCACAGCAGCTCTCATTAATGCTCGTTCATTAGGCAAACACAAAGACGAGATAGTAGACCTGCTAACTGACCATATTCTTAATGTCCTTTTTATAACTGAGGCGTGGACAGACCCTGCATCTGGACTGGATCTCGCAGCGGCTACGCCCGAGGGCTATACCGCCTTAAGACAAGATAGACCGAATAAAAAAAGGGGGCGGGTTAGCGATAATCTTCCGCAGTAATTTAACAACCAAAATAGACCTTCCATCTCCAACCTGTGAAGCAATGTACTTCTCTATTCTACTCACTCCCTCTCAAACCTTTAAAGGAATTTTACTCTGATCATCCTCCAGGATCTAGGACAGAGTTTCTTTCCACTCTAAGAAACATGGTGGAATCTATAGCAGCCGAAGACACCTTCACCATTCTAGGTGATTTTAATTTTCACCTAGAAAACCACCAAGACAAGGACACCAACACACTACTTGCAGACTTGGAAGTGGTGGGTCTATCACAGCGAGTTCTTAAGACCACACACACAGCAGGTCACACCTTGGATGGCCTCTTCTCAAATTCTCAAAATATATATATTTTTTAATTCTTCCTTTAGTCTGGACCGACCATCATGCAATCATATTTAACATTCTCACCGACAATAAGTCTCCTCTAAATACCACCATAAATAGTCCAGTTGTAATTGAAGCCTGGAAACACATAGATCATCATCTTCTCAAGACACATCTATCCTCCACTCAACGTCTCTTCAGATCCAAATATTGCCTCGGCTAACTACGCAAACTGGTTGCATAATGCATTCAACCTGTTAGTTCCTAACAAAACACTCTCTAAAAATCGGAGCTCTCAGTCAGCTCCGTGGTTCACTGAATCACTTGGGAGCAAAAGAAACTTTGCAGAAATCGGGAAAGACAATGACGTAAATCCTAGACCAGTGAAGAGAAACTCCTTTACAAAGACCAACTTTCCAAATACAAACTTATGATTGTGCAAGAAAAAAGCTCCGATTGAATCGGCAAAAAATTCCAACAAACTGCTCTATCAAGTAGTCTCTAAGTTATCAGGTCATACCCCCGCTGCAGTCACAACTCCTTCACAGTCACTGTGTAACTATCTAGCGGACTATTTCTATGGAAAAGTAAATGACATTCACATCTCAAACTAATATTGTCGACCAATCTCTGACGAATGGCACCTCAGAACATCTTCTAGTGCAATTTGAAAATAACACTCCAGACCAAATTGCTAATCTAATATCCTCTATTAAGTTGGACTCAGCCAATGATCCTTGTCCGTCGGCTGTACTCACACCAGTCGCTGAACAGGTGGCATCTGTTTTAGCCAACATTTTTAACGCGTGGTTTACTTCTGGCATATACCCCACTTCCTGGAAGAAAACTATCTTAAAACCTTTTATTAAAAAAATCAAACCTGGACCCAGCTGACACAAAAAACTATGGGCCCATAGCCAGCCTGCTTTTTCCGGCCAAAATTGTTGAAAAAGTGATGAATATTCAACTCTCTAAGTACATGGAAGACCATCATCTGTTAGATGATACAAAATTTGGTTTTTGCAGAGGCCATGGAACAGAGACTGCACTAATTAAGGTGTCTGAAGAGATTAGAACTATTCTGGATCAGGGAGGAACAGCAGTTCTTATTTTGCTGGACCTCTCAGCTGCTTTTGACACTGTCGATCACACCATTTTGGGTACTCAACATAGGGCAAGAGATTTGCTATTATCCTTTCTCACCAATCGCACTCAGTCGTTAAACTTAGGCAATTTCCATTCTGCCCAAATGGCCCTCCCATGTGGTGTCCCGCAAGTTTCATCCCGAAGTCCGACTCTTTTTAATATCTACTTGTCGGACTTAGCCAGACTCATCAAGGCACACGTCTGGGCCTTACATCTTATGCCGACGATACCCAATTGGTGCTTGCAATAAATACCAAAGGAGAAAGGGTAGCAGCTAACTTCCAAAAGGGCATGCTGGCAATCAGTAGCTGGATGGCCAGCAATTGCCTCAAGCTAAACTCTGACAAACTGAGGTTATGACGTTTGGCAAGTTATCTCCCATCTGGTCCCACACTTGGTGGTCCTCCTCACTGCGCCCTCCACCGATTCCAGTCACCAAGGTTAGGAATCTGGGCGTTGTATTCGATGACAAACTGACCTTTGCCTCTCATGCTAATTCGGTGGCCTCAGCCTCATTTCATAAACTACGTATGATTAAAAAGATTTTGCCATTTCTCCCATCGAATGCAGGAAAAACTCTGGTCAGAACATTAGTTATGCCTTCCATAGATTATTGCAATGGGCTTCTTGCGAATGCACATATCAAGGTCATTCAAAAGCTTCAAACAGTCCAGAACGTGGCAGCTGGAATGCTGTCAGGAACCCCCAAGTTCAAGACCTTCTCGCATGTCATCAAGAACTATCACTGGCTTTCCGTGAAGAATCGCATAAAGTTGAAGGCATTATGTCTTGCTTTTAGGGCCTCCCTTAAAACTGGACCCCAATTTTTAATAACTCCGTTAATAACCCATATTCCGAACAGGGTACTTCGCTCAGCAACCTCACGAGATGGCACCTATGTGAGAAGCTCCTCTGGAACACCTACAATATCCTACATAATCCTGGAAAAATGAACTAAACGTGATCGACTTGGCAGTGAAGTCCAAGGTACCGGAAGCCCCGGAACACTGATGTGTTGAGAGCGCCCCGTCTACAAAACGCAACAGAGGTAACGATGCTGAGGAGACTTGCGGCCCATCGGCGTAAAGTGAATGTAAGCTGCGGCCCACAGCCGTGAATCCCGCCGGCACGCAGCACGGCCGCGGTGTGGGAGGGGACCCGCTGCGAGCTCCCCACTGTCCCCAAAAGGTAGCAACACAATGGCGGTGTGGGGAAGACCCGACCCATAGCAGCGGCTGCGGAGTCCAGCCACGGAAGGGGGCGATCGGCAGTCCGGAGCGACGCAGGGTAGATCTAATGAGCTGCGCCACACTCGCTAGTTGCTGAACCCGGGAGCCGTCTCGAATGAATGCCTGCGGCGCCCCATGCGCCGGACATTGCGCTCTCACCTCTGTGGTACTGGGGTGAGATTGTGATCAGTGCCAAGGTCCCCTAACGCAAATACAGCACACAAGTGCCCGCACAGGACGCGCACGGCGGGGTGCTCTCATTGAACCGCTGGTCGGAGTGACACAAGTCCCGCTGAGCGTACAAATCAGCCCCTGCTGTGCCCATGGATACGGGGAGTGCAGCCCCGGGCGGTGATTGTATTTTTATACTATTGAGGGGCACTGGCGGCGACGCTGAGCAACAAGGAAACACGCACAAGACCTGCAGGCTGCACCACACATGCTAATAGATACACCCTGGGGCCACATTGTCCAAAAGTCTACTGTGCCATCGACCACTTACCCAAAACACTTTCCGATCATGCCCCAGTGTGTCTCAAATTGGAAATCCCGACACATACCCTGCGTCAATTCACGTGGAGATTGAGACAAACAGCGCTTCAAGACCAGGTGTTCCGAGAGGAATTATGCCAGGCGATTATAGATTTTTTTTTTTTACACCACTCTGGATCGGTAAAAAGCACGAAGACACTTTGGGAGGCTTTCAAAGTTACAATAAGGGGCCATTGCATTATTAAACAGGCAGGCATACTCCGAGATATTCAAAGACAACTAGAGAGAGTAGAAGCCGACATTAATAGGCTGGAGTGTGAGTTTGAAGACACCGATGACAGCTCACTGCTAGCCGACATTAGGGTGCAGATAGACAAATAGAATGAGCTGGCAGACGACGAGATAAAATATATCTCTCGTAAATACACAGCTAGGAGGTACGGAGAGGGCGGGAGACCTGGAAGGGTGTTATCATACAAAATTAAACCCACCAATACAACAGCATACATTACACCGCTACACAACAATCAGCGTCAAAAGGTGCATGACACCCCAGCTATTCTTAAATGCTTGACCAACTACTACACTCATTTATACACTACCCGGACGGCGGCCTCTACATCGGACATACAGAAATATCTGGGAGACATAGCAGTAGCATGGCTATCCGATACGCATCGGAAATATTTCTGCCATCACATTACAAAAGACGAAATCATAGAAGCTATTCAATCCCTCCCAAACAACAAAGCACCGGGATTGGATGGTCTCCCTGGGGAATTTTATAAGGAATTTAGTGAGTTGTTGATCCCACGTTTTGCGGAAATGCTTGAGGAAGCCTACGGGGAGGGCACACTCCCGACCTCACTTAGTGAGGCGCTCTTGATAGCACTCCCAAAACCGGGCAAGGATCCTACTGAGTGCGAATCGTACAGACCTCTATCCCTGATAAATATAGACGCCAAGATTCTGGCAAAAATAATAGCGAATAGAATTCAACCGCTACTGTGTAATTTGATATTGTCAGACCAGGCAGGCTTTATGCCAACTCAATCCACCACTCATAATATACGCACTGTATTTCCGCTATATCGTCATATTGATCCGGAAATTCCAGCGGCTGCGGCACTCTTGGATGCTGCAAAAACATTTGATACAGTGGAGTGGAATTTCATGTTTGTCACCCTTCGTACAATGGGGTTCCCGGAACCATTCCTTAAGTGGATCTCACTATTATACACCTCGCCTAGAACACGGGTAAGAATAAACAGGAACACATCATGCCCGATAGAGATCACACGAGGCACCAGACCGGGCTGCCCCTTGTCACCAATGCCATTTGCCCTCATTCTGGAACCACTGGCCTGTAAAAGTAGGCAGACCCACTCCAAGGCGGTTTTGAGTTCGACCTCCGACCCATTGGAATTTCACTGTACGCTGAAGACATGGCCCTTTACACCACGCATCCCAATAGTACTCTTAACCCTCTTATTAGGGAATATGTCAAATATGAAAAAATATGCAGGCCTGCGAATAAATTGGGACAAATCTGTGGTGATCCTCCTCACCGCCGACACCCCAGAACCTATATGGAATACACTCTAACATGGCGGACGCACCCAGTTAAATATCTGGGTGTCTGGATACAACGGGACCCAGAATTGGTAATCAGAGAGAACTACGGAAGAGCGATGGTGAGACTGGAGGAACAGGTGGATAAATGAATAAAATTGCCTCTCTCTATGGCAGATAGAATAGCTCTACAAAAAATGATTATACTACCCAGGTTCCTGTACCTTTTCTGGAACATACCAATATGGTTAACAAAGGCCTTCTTTATTAAATTACGTTCCATCTTGCGACTCACATGGGCTGACAAACAAGCCAGAATTGGCTGGAAGACACTGACACTACCTTACCACCTAGGGGGTTTCGAGGCACCAGATTTTTAATTATATTACCTTTGTGCACAGGCACACCACGCACATTTCTGGACAAAACATCATTGATTTTTATCCGGCACATAACGGTGGAAAAAGACAGTGTGCATCTCAAGCTATTGACTGCATTAATATCAGATCCTATGAAACACACATCACAAACAAGATACAAACAGCTCAATGCACTTCTAGGGCGTGGCACGCACTAGCACAAAAAGCACACAAAATCCCAGTATATGCGAGAGCGCTGCCTACGGCGAGACATCCCAAACTCACTGTAACACAAGAAAAGAACATGCAAGATCTGCTGACAGAGATAGGTTTGACTACTATGGGCACTTTATTCCCACAAAATAAATTTATTAGCCTGACAGACCCTTCTTTTTGCGCCCATCAAACTCCATTGAAGAAGTTTGCTTACTTACGGCTACGCTCCGGGATTAGGGACTTATACAGTGCATTCCCAGATGAACCCCACAAATAAACACATTGCAGATACTGCTAACGGCCCCTAACCGGGGAAACTTGGTGACTCGACTGTACAATGCGGCCCAAGAGGAGCAGGTTGAGAAACCCAACACAGCAGTGCAACGGTGGGAAACAACATTGGGCGTGACAATAGCTGAGCAAGACTGTAATTACAGCTGCAAACAACTCACGTTACTCACATCCAACTGTAACTTGCCCATTATTCACTTCAGATTTATTCACCAACTAGATTACACACCGGCTAAACTACACAGACTAGGCCTCAGAGAGTCGGATAACTGTCAAAGGTGCAGGGCGCCGAGCGCTGACTTCTTGCATATATCGTGGGCATGCCCTCGGTTACAGAGCTACTGGAGCGAAGTCACTAATGCACTTACCGAGATGCTATCGGAACAGATACCTAACACTCGCCTGGTATGCATTTTAGGAGTCGGGAAACTCGAATACGCTAGGTGTAGAAAATTCCTGGCGGTCGCACTACTGCTAGCTAAGAGGCGCATAGCGATGAGATGGGGAAGCAAGAGACCTCCTAGACTAAAAGATTGGATTGCAGATAGGTCTTTATTGTAAGGCAACGCTAGAGACATACGCCAAAGACATTCCACAAGCCTCGAGGCCCAGAGACTTCTGTGAACCGCTGGTTCAATACTTACAGGCTGTCTCAGAGGCTGTAGAAGCAGACTGATCTATAAAATTGTATCTCGACGTATGAATATAAATAAACGCAACTTATGTGCAATAGGCACATCGCACAGAAGATGACGGGGGTCCCAGCGTGGGTGTAGGCATTTTTTGGGGGAATAACTGGCTCTTGACTGCCGTAATGTAGAGTTGTAAGGATCTTAAATGATTTGTACAAGTTGCAGAATATATTCCCATGTGAAATGCAAGAATATTGTATGATAAATCCAATGCTTATCACTGCTATGTAACTACTGGTTGGTGCAAAAATTAAAATAAAATAAAAAAGCTTCAGACTGGGTTATTTCCGGAACTCTTCCAGTAACTGAAACGTAGCATAAACAATATTTATGTGATTGGTTTAAAGTGGGTTTCTGTAAACCTCACTCTTCTCTGGAAAAGAAGTTTATCTCTTGTTTAGTGAGTATTACACTCTTTGGTTCCCATATACATTCAGGTTGTTTCTTAAACTGAAATATAAAAAAGTGTTCATATTGATTATACATTTCGCACATACACCAATGAATCCCTTTCCTAAGCCTGTACCACTACCTTAAGTACAAACCTATTTGTCATGAAATATCAATAGTCTTTATAGGTGATGAGGATCCTTTCAGTAAACAGCGTAGCCTGTAATCCTTTAGAAGTCTGTGGTACTCTTTTTCCTGAGAAAAGGTTTTGGTATCGCAAGAAGTAGGGTCCTTGACCCTTGTGATCCTCAAGAGAGCCAACAAGTTTGATAGTTCTAGAGGGTTTCTCAGGTGAATGGTTTTGAAGGTAAGGCAGCATATTTTACATTTCAAACTCTCCCTGTGGTAACAGTGAGGGTCTATTCGTATGTGTGGCAGGTGTTCGAATTTTAACTTTGAAGTGATTAGTCAGGCTTTGGAGTGAAATACTGCTTTTAGCTTGATTGCTTGAGGTGTTCCTACAAACTGGGTCCATTCTGGTGTACTTAAGATGCAGATTTCAGTTTTTGTGTAAGGCTATTTTTAAAATGTTTTTTGATGGGGTGGAGAAAGTAATTTGCTGATGTTATGAGTTTGTTAAGTTGTGCGGACCGATCTAGGCTTTTGCCTAGGATGAGGACTAGTGACTTTATTGGGGAGAAACTATTGTGTTTTAGGTCATACTGTAACAATGGATGGAGTTTGTCATGGTACTTTTGAAATACCATGAGGAATTCGATTTTTAGAGGTTTAGCATCAGTAAATGTTCGAACTTCCTTTGTTGCATTTTTTAGATCCGATATATTTTACAGATGTCTTTAGATGCAGATGTCTTTAGATATCTGCATATTGGTTCTCCTTTACATTTGAATTTGCCAGGGATAAGCTGAGTGGTTCTCACGTACAGGTTAAAAAGCAAAGGAGAAAGACTAGTGCATTGTGGGACACCTAATATCGCATGTGATGTTTCAATTACATTTGTTTCTGAGCACAATGAGTGATATGAACTACTTTAACACCTGATTTATAAAGCCCTTTCTGCATTCCTGTCAGCCTGTTAAGATCAATGGTGTTGATGGCAGCTGTGAGAGGTCTAGAAGGGCCAGTACCAGGAGTTGTTATTGTCCAATGTTCGATAAATGTAATTTATGACTTTGTGTTGCTAATTTTGTACTTTACTACTCTGAAGCCGAATTGGTAGTGAGCGAATACATTGTTCTCTTGATGTCGTTTTTAGGTCTCGCCTAGCGTTGCAGTGCATTCACGTTGCTCGCTCTGCGAGACCTCTTGTGATCAAGGAGATTTCTGAAGGGCACTTGAAGTGCTGCCACTCTTTCTTATTGGCGTGCGTCAGCATTTATGTTAAACGCTGGCTCCCTATTTAAAATGATGCTTTTTTGTTTACGCCCTGTCTCCTCTTTGGACGGCCCATCTGGACTGGGTTGTCTGCTTCACGGCTGTCGTGAAGCAATTTCTTATCTATAGGGGCGTGTACACATCTGTTTCACTCAGCCCCTTGTTTATATTTGCATCGCCCTTTCACTTAAAGCACGATGCAAATATAAACAAGCGGCTTACTTCCCACAATGGCGTGCGCTTGTTAAACTGTACGACTAAGCGTGGCTCCGCTTCTGGGACACCACGCTCGGTTTATGTATTTATTTTTTTAAACTGTAAGAATGATCACGGCTCCCGCTTCTGGGACACCGCGCTCACTGCTACAAACTTTACAATGCTTTGCGGTGAAGGACAGACTGCGCTACGAAAACGTTGTTTTTTTTAAATAAATGTGAGTGAAATCGTCCCATGTGGTGCTTTCACTTTAATGGTGGCCACGCCCTTTTATAAAGACGCTGCTCGCCGTATTCCGCTTACAGCGATCTTCGTCCAAACAAAGGGGCATGGTCACCATTAAAGTATAAGCTCCGCATGGGGAATTTCACAATGAAATGATTTCTTCAGCGAACAATACACAGAACAGCAATGTTCCTAGGCCCCGGTACACACATAGCTGCAGAATGCGCGGATCACAAGTGTGCACAAGAATCGGAAACAGTGTAGGATTGAACAGCGCTGCCAAGCATCCAAATCAGTATTGGACACAGAGAAGAAGGGACGGACTGAGCTGCAGAGATCACAGAGCACAAGCTCGTGCAGGAAGGGTCGGTGTGAGTTTGCACCAAGAGTAACTGCAGCACAGAGGCTCAGTGTGCAGCAAGCCCACACAGCAGCCGGAGAGCAATGTGCATGGAACATCACAGTTCTCAGGGAGCCCCTGAGCGCCAACCATGCCAGCGAAAAGAACAGGAAGGAACTGCTTAAAAAAACTCTTAAACTCCCAGCCCGACTACTCCATCCTCGCACCGGCTGACCTCCTGCTTATATACAGAGCACGGTGCTATGTGCACCGCTCTCCTCTCACACCAGTCGGACCTGGGACTAGTCTGGCTATCTGGATCTGCGCCACATTCGGACGGCTCACATGCCACTGCACACAAAAGTGGTCGCTGGCTGGCCCCACCAGAGTGCAGCGCTTCTCTGCCACCCCGCCCCTTGTCTTGGCGCCTGGGCACACGCCCCCTACACCAGCCATATCTACCTGTCCCCATTCTTCCCAGCCCCTCCTTTTGCTGCCCACTACTAAGCTTGGGTGTACTTCACTTAATGTACCTAAATGACCCCCTCAGCCAGATGTAGCAACCCTCTCCAGCATCTCCGCAACTCACCTTTCATTTGTGTGTCCCGGGGGTGTACCCTCTCCCCTCCTGCCTATTGTCGTGCTGAGCCGTCCCTTCCTACACCCATGTGCACTTACCTGACATCTTCACCCAGGCGAACTTACCTGTTTCCAGCAATTGACCAGGCGCATTTAGCTGCCCGACTTATCTCTGGTCTCGGTGTGCCAAGCTGATTCCTTCACCCAGACATAGTTACCTGCTTGCCTCCCGCCCCACAGGTGTGTTCGTCACCACCTTCCTCCGCCCAGGTGTACTAAACTGACCCCCCCTGTCTCACCATCTCTTCTCACCAGCCAGAAGTACACACCTGACCACTTTTACTCAGGTGCACGCACCCTGTGCCTGGCTCAGCATTCTAAACCTAAAGTGCACTCACCTGCCTCGTATCCTTCCATGGGCACTCTTGTCCTCCCTCACACATGATCTCTTTCCGCAGCTAAATGTGCATGCTTGTGCTGCACCCTGCACTCATACCTGCTGTCCATGTGCGCAAAAGTGTACTTACCTGTAACCACTGTACAAGATGCATTCACCTGCCACTGATCGCGGGGGGCTCGTAGCTTCCTCCTGCTCTCAGGTGTGCCTTCTCCCCGTTCCTGCTCCCAGTGGTACCAAGCCCCGTTGCCATAAATGCAGGCTCCCTCTCCCTGGGGATGCATGCCTGTATCCTGCTGTTCTTTGGCCTGCTGGCTCTGCTCAAGATGTGCAGTCCCGCCGCCCTACTCACCCCGGCCCGCCTGCTGTACCTGAAGCTGCACTGGCTGTGCCACTCCTACCTGCCACCCGTGGCCTGAAAGAGGGTGTTTGTCACAGGTGAGCGTCATGTGTATCTTATGCACCCAAGTTACTATTCTGTGTAGTCCCCAATCAATGGCCAGTACCGGTGTTCGGTACTGTGAAGTTCTGTACACTGCATGATGCAGCCGCTCTTTACTGTACTGCTCTGAGTACCCTACACTGCACAGCCAGAATGGCAACTCTCTCTGTACTCCTGTGCACATCCCTTCCTAGCAGTGCACAGCCTATCACTTGAATTCGTGGGCTTTAACAACCATTACTGCCTTCAACAGTGGGCTATAGTTCTTCGTTTTACTACAGTTTCAAGAAAGACAGTAAAGTGGTACAGCACTCTACTGGTCTAGTTTGTATACTTTGTGCTCTGCGGGTACTGCCCCAACTCTTTAGTTCCGTGTACCGTTCACAACAAAAGTTCTGAACCGCAGCTGTTTAGTGCATCAGGGTTGCATTTTTAGAATGAGGAATTATTGACAGGTTTTCTTTGTACCTATGGAATTGCTCTAGGCTGGCACTCCCGGGCAGAGAAAATACACACAAAACTACAAAGAGGAGAAATGTAAAATGGCTGGAGATTACCAGACAGGTTAGCAGTCCTGAGGTCAAAAACATACCCATGGATAGAAAGCTTTACAAAGTTGCCATGTTTTAGGCTTCCTTACATTTGTGTGATAGTTGTGATCATTAAACAAAAATTCATATTGGAAAAGGTATCTATAAACAAATCAAAGGGAGTGAAGAGATGCTGTAGAGCATGGGCTAACCATCCTCTGACACAGAACTTTACACAAACCATAGAGGCCCAACTCAATTGGATCAATCTAATAACCCTCCTTTAACCTAAGGAAACAAGCATTTGCAATGCAATAGGTCTCGCATTTACGCGAGTTTGAGCTATTGGCATTGTAATGTAAATGTAAATGACAATGCCTTTCATTTATGTTTTCCAAGCAAATCATAAATACAAGGTGTTGCATTTACAATGCCAATAGCTCAAACTTGCGTAATTTCGAGACCTATAGCATTGCAAATGCTTGTTTTGCTGAATGGAGACTCACTGTTCAATAGTTATCACGAGACAACCCCATTACCAGCCATTTGTATAGCAGCCTTCCTTTTCAAGCTCTCCATTTTAACAACTCATAACTACTGCCTAATTTAAGATAATTTCTCTGATTTCTGTTCTAGCACCCTGCAGTCTGAATTCCGGGTGTTTAATGTTGTTACATGTATTCATGGTTCTGGCCCTGCACTTTGCAAACAAAAACACATGCTACATAAGTCTGTGCCTAGAAAAGCATGCAGCTGTATCTCTCAAAGCGTAGCCTTTCACTGGCTAATGCATATAGTCAAAAATTAAAATATTATTGCAACATCACATCCTCATTGTTCTTTAAAATTTGGCTCTGTGCAAATCAATGTAAATGCATGAATGTGTTGATGAAGATGTCTAGATGCCAGGGGTGTTTCATCCACCCATGGCGTGCTGCTGGTCATCACTAACAATAGCCCAACACGCTGTTCATGTGCTGTACCCACGGCTTAAAATACTGTTGTCCGATAGTTGTATCCCAGCTCATGGCTCACCAAGCCTTTTCCTTCACCCACCAAACCTAGGCCTCAAGTCCTGGGACTCCGCTGCCCCTTTACTCATTTGAGAGTAGCCTCTCAGGCTTGTCGGGCCTTGGGAGAAGCCTTGTTTAGCAAGTGAGTGAAGATGGCGGCAAAGGATTTGGTTCAGTTCATCTCCAGGTGCAGGTAGAGCATGATGAGACACTACACAGAACTGGGTAGGAGGGCAGCCTGCTGAGATATGCCTCCTCTGACAGCAGCCTCCCCCATGCTGGAAAGCTCTTTGGGCATCATGTTCATGGTGGAGCAGCGAAACACCTGCTCAAGCCCACAGTGCACCTCAAGCAGATGGGATGAACAGAGCCCTGCTTGTGTATGCTTATAGCAGTAATGTCTTTCCCAGTCATGCTGCCGACCATGCAAAACTACAAAGACAGAGAGGTAAAACTTACAGCTCCCACTGCCTGTCGAAACTGCGTTTAATGTGTGCGCACTTGGAAAAAGTCCCTTGGTGACAGACTCTTGCATTGTCAAGCAGACGTGGAAGAAAGACTCAGTTTCTGTCCAGTGTATCATGTACACCACACACCATTGCATCCCCACCAGCTGCTGTAAGTGGGTAGTTCGGAATCTGATACAGACCTTTTAGTCTAAGTGTTTCATTGTAGCTGCTGTTCAAAAAAAGCCTACACCGCCCTGTCTTATTAAAGTTCTGATGTGTGTTCATTTTAGGGAAGAAATGCCCAGTGTGGTATGGCCAGAAGCCCTGCAGCTGCTGGCCCACTGTTGTTGCTTTTTCAGCAGTGCACCAGCCCTCCTGCTGCTGACAAAAGTAGAGATTGTGGGATGGTAGCACTGGATACTAGCAGCTATCTCATGGCAGAAGGGATCGATGTTCTGCATTTGTAGGCAGGGAACATATGATAACCATGCTCCTCTATGCATGGCAATGGAATCACTCCTTAAGCGGGGGTGGTGAAAAAGTTGACCACTAAAATGCTGAATTAAGGCTCATCAATTAACGGTACGACCCAGGGCTGACTGTTTACTTTTTTGTAGTGACATGCACTCTTGCACACAGCTAAATCTTCCTAAAGCCTTAAAAGAACATGCCTGGTTACATCCATGCATTTAAGCCGTAGTAATAGGTGTGCTAGATACACACCAGCTCTGGGGTATAAGAATTAGAATAGTGCCAGAGCCCATCAGCCACGTCCTAGAGAAACAAAACTGAAATAAGTATAATACCCCTCAAAAACGTTAGTCATCAAAATGGATTAGTGTACTATGCACTTGCCAGATATGAGGGTTGGTATTGTACTAGTCCTATGTATTTTTAGACCACACACCTACAAATAATCACAGCAGAGTCCAGGAGCTCTGAGTTTTAGAAAAAGTTCAGCATTAGCTGGTGCCGCTTCAGTTCGTAGAACTACGGCTAGCATGGCATAACCATGAAGCAGTGGTTCACATCACTATTACGCAAGGCAGCCAATCCTAAGCGCCAAAGCATAATCTCATCCACCATCTTGCACGTTCACTGTTGGTGATCTATGCACAAGTACTCTCCAGCCTGAGACATACTAAAGTTAAACACTAGTGTCAAGTACATCATGGATCATGGCCTACAAATAGGACTAGCTAGAGCCTCAGCTCTCACCCACAGGCACGAACATTACTCTACATGCATCCTGTAGCCTTGCATATTAGGAACAAGGAACCCAAGCCTACTGCAATGAGTCCTAGAAATGGACTAGCTAGCACAGAAAGTAGACCCCAGCCTAGTGTTACATCAAATGGCTTAACATACTATACACTCAACATCGTTCTCTGATCAATGAAGTAAGGCTAGACAACCTGTCTAAGGTATTATTTAAAATGACAATGCCTTTTCTTTGTTTTTGTTTTTAAAATCTAAATAAAAGGCATTGTCATTTACAATGCCAATAACTTAAACTCTTGCAAACGCGAGACCTATTGCATTGCAAATGCTTGAAGGCATCGTTGAGTTGAACCCTTTTGTCTCCCAAGGCCCCTGATGAGCTCCCTGTTTGCTGTGAGTTAAATAAACAAGCCGGTGGTCACAACTGCGCATGTGAGACCTTCCTGGAGTAAGAGAAACTCATTAAAGAAAATAGTGTGTTCAGACTAAAGAAGACATACCGTGTAACAACAAAATTAAAAGTGGCAGTCCTTACATAAGGTTATAAATGAAGACAAGGTGGTACCTAAGAAGGCACTAACAAGCCTAATAACAAATCAGAAGCCAGCATTTAAGAAGGACAAGGGCATAAGCTAATGACAACTATTGGTGGAGAGTGGGTGATGACTCAAGTACATACTCCCAATACAGCATGGCTCGCAGCGCATGCGTTGCCCAGGCTCGACCTAGAAATAGCTTTGCGAACACTTAAACTAGCAACAGCATAGCACTTCAGCGAAGGCTTTTCTGCTTGCACAGTGGTGTTTTCTGTTCATGTATTGCTTTGCAGATAGTGTTCTAACAAGCAGTACAATTGAAGTATAGTGTTTGCAGGCATTTTTTACTATCTTTGTCCCAGTTCTTTTAAAGTTTGTTCTGAAATTCAGTATTTGGTCACAGGGAATGTTAAAAGCCTAAAGATCAAATGTGTTCAAAATAAATCTTAATAAATATATTTCTGTTTTTCTAGGCCTTAAAGAAAAAGATGAAAAGTCTTCGGTTTCCCCAATCTTATCATTGGAACAAACTGCCTTGATTCAAGAGATGGTAAACCAAGATGCACTTCCTAAGTTAATGATCCCTTCTTCTTATGAACCACACATAATGTCTGACAGCAAACCAGAATCATTAACTGTTTGTGAAGAAGGAATCTATAGAAGTCATGCACAGAATGAAGGTTCTGAAAATGAAGATATGTTTGCAAATGAAGAAAATCTGGAAACTTTGGAGAAATCAAACAGTACTTCAGACGAACCCCGACAACCCTCTCCCAAGAAAAAGGTAGCAGTCAAAACACCAAAAATAAAAAAGGAATCCAATGGTGATCTTCCAGATGCCTTTATGTTCCCTTGCCAACATTGTGAAAGAAAGTTCACAACGAAGCAAGGGCTTGAACGCCACATGCATATTCACGTTTCAAGTCTTAATCACGCCTTTAAGTGCAGATACTGTGGGAAAGCATTTGGTACACAAATAAACAGACGAAGGCATGAGCGTCGACATGAAGCTGGGCCAAAACGGAAACCTACATTGCTACCTTCTGAAGATGTTTCAGACAACAGAATATTGTTGGATGATGGTTCCCTCAAGACTACTGATGAACAAAGTGTGGCCAGCTTTGCACAAGATTGCAACATCTCAGAGTCTGATAAACTTGGCCACGAAACCACCTATCCTTGCCTGAAGGAAGAGAATATGGAACCTCAAGGTTTTCATCCATGCAAATATTGCAAAAAAGTTTTCGGAACCCACATAAACATGCGTAGGCACCAGCGTAGGGTTCATGAAAGGCATCTTATACCCAAAGGTGTCCGTCGAAAAGGACTGCTTGAAGAAAAACTGTCCCAAAAAGAGCAAACCCAGCCGACCCAAAGTGTATATACTACAAGTACAGAGTTTGAAGAGGACAATGAAGCAGATGATGTATATATAATGGATGTTTCTAATAATATATCAGAAAATTTAAATTATTATATTGATGGTAAAATAGAGCCCACCACCAGCACTAGCAATTGTGAGGTAATTGAAGTTCCATCCAACTCTTCTGAGATGTATGGGATAAATTGTTTACTTGCACCTGTCAAAATTGAAGTTACACAAAATATGCCACCACACACACCTACTACTGATAACCTTAAAGACTCCTCAAATAGCGGACAGAATGAATCGAAGAAGAGGAGAACCACTAGTCCTCCTCTTGTACCCATCTTAAAAACGGAAGTGAAAGCTGAACCTATAACTCCATCATGTTCACTAAACCTTCCTCTCAGTGTTTCAGTTAGTGACAGCTCCCCCTTCCACAAAGAAAAAAATGTTTTCTTATCTTCAAAGTTGAAGCAGCTCCTTCAAACGCAGGACGCAAATAAATTAAGCCCGTCACTATTGGTTGAAGCTGCAAAACTGTCACCTAGCGTATCCTCATCTATACTGCCTGCAGTTTGTAGTAGATTCAAGCGAAGAACCAGCACTCCACCCAGCTCTCCACAGCACAGCCCAACCGCTCAAAACTTTGGAAAACCTGTTGAAGGAAAGGGTGCATGGAATGAGGGACTAGGTACAAAAATTCCCAAGTTAGAAAGCCATGATAGTTCACCTGCATGGAGTCTGTCAGGGAGAGAAGAAAAGGAAAGTATGAGCCCATTGTGCAGTGACGATTTCAAAGCATCAAAAGACTGGACAGCAAACATTTCATTTAGCAGTGGGTTTAATCAGCAGCCACTGGATTTATCCAGTGGTGTAAAACTAAAGTCTGAAGACATGTGCTCTCCAGGTCCTTGGGAGTCTGTACTAGACCTTAGTGTGCATAAGAAAACATCTGACACTGAAGGTCAGGAACCGAAAGGGAATACCTTGGTCCAGACATGTGGCATTCTTAAGAAAAAGAAACCTACCACATGTATGCTTCAAAAGGTTCTTTTGAATGAATATAATGGAATGGATGTGATCATAGAAGATGGGCCATGTTCGAGTACAGGTCCGTGTCCACCTGAACAGCAGCAGTCACACACCGAACCTATATCTTTTTCTCCTGCAGCTTCTCTTCTGACCTGTTCCCATATCCTTCAGATTTATGATCTCCCCTCATGTCCCGCACTCCCATTGCTGATTCCTACAAATGTAGGTTCTCCTCTGACATGCCATCCAGAAATAACTATTTCTACAACACTGTCTCTCTCACCTAATGTTTTAACTTCACTACCAGAACCTACACACATGACTCCCACTCGTTCTTGCATATCACCTACAGCTTCTTCCATGCTTTCTCCACTTCCAGAACCCTCCAGTACTACTACCAGTCACACTTGTCTGTCACCTTCATCTTCAACCAGAATAATGCCTTCACTTCCAGAGCCGGCAAACGTTTTCCCTGAACGACCATGTACATCTCCTCCCTCATCTAATATTCTTTCATCATTTGCAGTGCCTGTAAATGATACACATTTAGATTCTTGTGATTCATCTCCTCCCCAAGCCACCATTCTTTCTTCCCTTCCAGAACCTATAAACGAGTCTCTCATTCATTCTTGCACCCCTGACCTGCCCTCATCTCCTGTTTTGTCTTCAGTTCCAGAGCCTGCAAATGTTGCTCCCACTCATTCTTGCACATCACCACTTTCTAACAATAGCCTACATTCACCTCTTCTCGTTCTTTCACCTACCGCGTCTCCCTCCCTGTCTCCTGTTCCCTCAGATGACCCTTCTGTTTCCTCCCCTGGCCCTCCTACACTATCTCCATCGTCTTCATCCGACTCCTCAGACTCTTCTGATTCTTCCTCTTGCTCCTCTTCTCCACCACCTCTTTCAGTAGCATCATTTGTCACTTCTTCCCCAGGCACAGTTGCACCCCCTGCATTACTGATTAAACAGGAGGTGATGGATGGGCAGGTGTCTCCGAAAGAAAATCCACACATTGCAAGTGAACCGAGCTCCCTCAGAGAGAACTTCAGTAAAAACATTGTGTGCAATGTCTGTGAATCACCCTTCTTTTCTATTAAAGAACTTACAAAACATTTATCTACTCATGCCGAAGACTACCCTTTCAAATGTGAATTTTGTGTGCAGCTGTTTAAAGATAAATCTAGCTTAACAGAACATCGCTTTCTGCTACATGGCGTTGGAAAGATATTTATTTGCTCCGTCTGCAAAAAGGAGTTTGCCTTTCTTTGTAATTTGCAGCAACATCAGCAAGATCTACACCCCGATAAAGAATACACCTATCATGAACTTCAAAGTGGCACTCTTCGGCCCCAAAATTTTACAGATCCAAGTAAAGCAAATTTAACTCCAACGATTAGCCTTCCAGAAGAGTCTGTACCTCCATGTGTTGAGGAGGAAGAAGATTTAGATGACTCATCTGAAGAACTTTATACAACCATAAAAATTATGGCATCAGGAGAAAAGTCTAAAGATCCAGATGTTCGGATGGGCCTCAATCAGCACTACCCAAGCTTTAAACCACCCCCGTTTCAGTACCACAACAGAAATCCCCTGGGAATTGGAGCTACTGCCACAAACTTTACTACACATAATATTCCACAAACATTCACTACTGCTATTCGCTGCACTAAATGCGGAAAGAGTGTGGACAACATGCCAGAATTACATAAGCACATCTTGGTATGTGCCTCTGCAAGTGACAAAAAGAGGTATACCCCTAAGAAAAATCCAGTGCCACTAAAACAGACTGTGCAACCTAAAAATGGGCTGCTAATTCTAGACAGTTCTGATAAAAATGCTTTCAGGCGTGCTGGGCAGCCCAAAAAAATGCAGTTCAGCATAGAAATCAGTAAAATGTCTGGTAACAAACTAAAAACGAGTGCCCTGAAAAAAAAGAATCAACTGGTCCATAAAGCAATTTTACAAAAAAAGAAGTCTGCAAAGCACAATGCAGACCTCAAAACAACCGTGCCCAATCCAGAACCACACATTTGCCCTTACTGCAACCGAGAGTTTACATACTTTGGAAGTTTGAATAAGCATGCATCTTACAGCTGTCCAAAAAAGCCTGTTTCTCCTGTCTCCAAAAAAAATAGTCCACAACCTCCCAAGAAAACTAAAAAAGCTTCCTCTTCCTCCAACAGTGAAAAAAACAGCAGTCAACGACGACGGACAGCAGATGCAGAGATTAAAATGCAGAGTACAGAGACTCACTTAGGCAAAACCAGAGCACGAAGCACAGGACCTGCACAAATTAATTTGCCTACAGTATCTGAAAAACCTAAACAAAATGTGAAGTATGTATCTGCTGTTAAATCTAAGAAGCAGTGCTCACCGCCTGTTGTAAGGACCTCCAGCCCTGTCCGAATGGTCAAAATTCCTGAAGTAGTGGAATTAAAAAAAACAAAAACAGTCTTGCTTGATCCCCCACCTCCATCCTCAAGCAAAAAAACACCCGGGAAACTGCATGTACGAGTGCAAAGAAATAAAGCAACATTGCATAGTAAATCTTCAGGAGCATGCACAAAAAGAATAGAACGGTTTAACATGAAATCTAAAAAAAAACCTGGTGGGCCTATCACTCGAAGTTCACAGTTTGCAACAAGCACTGATGCAACAGAGAACAGAAAAGAAGACAGCATTGGAAAGCAAGACGTGAAAGACTGAAGGTAACTGATTTAATGTGATATGGCATTGTTTTGAGCTGTGGTAAATACTGACTCAACAGACACTCACTCATTATTCGGTCTCCTGCCACATGGTATATTCTGTGGCTTGCTCAGCACTGCATGTTTGCCTAAAAGGGCCTGTTAAGGTACTATAGACTATCTTGGAAGGAACATCTTAAAAGGCAGAAAGAGCAGTGAAACTGAAAAGGAAATGGGTCAATGAGAAACATGATAGCAAATGTTCTATAGAAAAGGTATTTGTTGTAGGTGTTCATATAAGGTTCTGAAAGCTATTTAATGATATAAAATAGTTTTTTATTTTAATGTGGTTGACTTGTTTGATCTTACATCTATGGAAAGTACCTTTGAACACTAAATGTCCTACACCCAGTTACTGTGCAATGCAGGCACCCCGGATATGTTTTTGATATTTTGCATACCAGGGCTCATACCTAAATAAAAAATAAATCTATTATCCCAGAGCCGCACCTTTACCTCAAGAACCACTGTGTGGAAATCTGTATTTCTTGCATATTAAATGTGTATATATTTCACATCCCTCAGCATTATTTAGTACCCTTTTCCCAGTCGCCTTTCCCTAAGTTCAACGTGTCTATTAGTGCCTGGACTTCAGAATTTGGGGTATGTCACCCTAAGGCAGTCTTGTGCCAGAAACCGAAATTCAGGTCCTCTTATTCTGACATTGTTTGTCATTGTCCTGTCTTTAATACACCAGTTTCTCAGTCACCACCATGAACCATACATTCCGAATCCTTAGGTTGTATCCTGGTGTCTCAGAAATAAAGATAAGTGTGTGACTGTGTTGTGCTGCCAAGCATCTTCTAATCGAAGTCCGCCTGTCAGAACATTGGTTATATAGTACAGTTCCTTTTGTGTCTACATGGGACCATTCCAGTTGGTATCTCAAGCTGGATGCTTGATAATATTTAAGTAAATGAGGTATGTTTAGTCCCACTTTTTAGGGTTAACTGTTACTTGCTTGCAACCCAATCTTGTCGTTTTGCTTTTCCGTATGTAGTTCAGGCACACATTTTATTATACATTTATATTTACATTTTCAAAGATTTTTGTTGAAATGTATTTAATAAGGTAATGCGAAATGATAAAGTCAAAATGAAATGCATTACGGCAGTGGTTCTTCTTTATACTTTTTGTGGACCCCTACTGAATCATTACTGGAATCCGGGGATCCCCACTAACTCATTATTGGAAGCTGGCCAAAGTAATTTCTATGATTTGAACTTCAAACCAATTCACAAAAATACAAAGGCAAGTATGCTGTAAACAAATGCTCAAATATTGTAATATTTTGTTTAATTCACAATCGGGTATAGAAAAAGTTTTCACATTTTCAGTATTGCTTCTTTATTCGTATCTACTTTATTCTTTTAAATGTATTAATTTTAATATTTGTATGTAATTTGGTAACACAGTACTGGATCCCCTGAGTGGGCCTCATGCTCCCCCATGGGTCATCAGACCACATGTTAAGAAAGTAACATGAGAAAACGAGGCTATCAATTAGTCAAACATTTATAGAGCACTGCAACTCACCTTTGGGGGGTCTCGAGGAACTGGGTAAGTTGGCTGCTGTGTAGTGGGTTGTTCATTCGAACAGCCAGGTCTTGAGTTCCTTCCTGAATTGCTGGAACGAAAGTGCAGCCCTGAGGTGCAGGGGAAGGTTGTTCCATTCCTTGCTCGCCAGGTGTGAGGAAGAGCGTCTTCCACTGTTGGTTTGGCAGATCTATGGGGTGTCTGCGTGGGAGAGGGAGACAGATCGAATGTGTCTGGTCGGTTGGTTGAAGGTCAGGTATTTGTTGATGTATTCTGGTCCTTCTTTGTGCAAGGCCTTGTAAGCGTGTGTGAAGTTGATAACAGGAGCCGTATATCGTTAAATAAGTATTCATTAACATAACTGAACATCACCAACAGTGCACTCCTTCTTTGGTCCAGTACCTCCTTTCAACTGTCACCGACGCTTACACAGAGCTCCAAATAGAATCACATGTTTGCGTGGTGACAGCACTAGAATCTTACATTTATAACAGAAAACATCCCTTCCAGTTACACAGTAAAAGGCAGTAAACACAGAGTGCCATAAATGATTGCAATACAAAAAATGCATAACAAAAATAAAACATAACAATCATATATATGTCCTGACACTTAAAACGACATAAAAGCAAGATAAAATACATAGGAAAAATATATATAACCGACATACCTAAAAAGAAACTTATCCTAAAATTGTACTAAAGTACAACAAAACAATATTCAACCATTCCCCTTACACACAAAACCAGACAGCCTCACAGGATTACTTTGCAACCTTTTTCCATCCACTGGTAACTGCTCCACCTCTTGCCCGACATTGACAGACTGGCCATCAGTAGCCTGTAATTCATTTTCAACTCTCACATAATTTCATTCTTTAAATAGTAAGCTTGTGCTCTCTAACTCCAGGAGTTTCCTGTTCTTCCTGTAACTTTCCATTAAAATTCTTACTCACACGATCAAGATTTCCTCTTCTATATATGTGATTCTCACATTCAAATCCGCAATTCTTTTGATGTTCCATACTTTCCTATCACTTAATCTCGCAGCATTTTTCAAAACCTATGTCACCTCAAAAAGACCTGTAAATTGAATTCCTCCTTTTCTCACCCTCCGGAGTTTTTTTTACTTCAATCAACATTCCAGTCTTAATGCCTGATCCACTGATCCTTTTTTACTATCATACCTTAACTTGTGTTTAGTATAGGTATCTTCAATAGTTTTCCTAATCATTTCCAAATCTACTTTATAGGCAGTAGAATTTTTTAACTATGCAGGATTACTTTTGATTCTTGGAAGATGGCTTCTCATAAATTCAAATGAAGAAAATGTTGTCCTATCATTGGCAGTGATTCTATACTTCCATACATTTTTTGAATTTGTAGTTCCCAATCTTCTTTATCACTCCCTGCCATCTGAATTGCCCCCTTAAGAACCCTGTTAACCCCTTCCCTGCGCCGTGAATTCCAGAGCGGGAGGGGCTAGGGGGTGGGCGTGGCGCTCCCGTACTTGTGAAGGCTCCACGCCGTCATGAGTCACGGGCGGTGTGTGCTCACGTCGGTGTGAGCCATCATGACCCCTGCCCACTCACTAATTTGCCCGCACAGGCGGGGAATTAGTCCCGTGTGGGCGGAGCAGCAGCAGCATGACGGCTCCACGCCGTCATAAGCACACGCCGCCCGTGACTCACGCAACAGGTTTAATCTTTCAATCAAACTATTGCCATTGGGATTATAAAGAGAAGTGGTGCAGTTTGTTTCCCACTCACTTTAAATAACCCTTAGCTTTATTTGACACAAATTGTACACCATTATCGGTGATGATGGTGACAGGTAATCCTTCCCATTTGAGCACCTTATCCAAAAAACACAACGCTGTGTCATTGTCAACTTTCTCCACCAACTGCACCTCTGGCCATCTCGAAAAGATATCCGTAACAGCAATAATATACTTTGGTTGATCTCCAATAGTATCCATGATATCCACAGCTACAGAATTACATGGTTCTTAAAAAACAAAAGGTTTTCACATATTAGGCCTCAAAGTTTTGAGTGACTTATCAGAATTAGCACAACTGATACAATTTCTAACCATTCTCTCTATAAAGATATCTATACCTGGCCACCAATATCATTTAAATGTTTGCTTTGTTTAACAATTCCTCCATAACCTTGCATGGTAATATTATTCCTCTGTGTAGACGGTAGAACTACCCTGTCTCCTCTCCAAATCACACCGTCCTCAAAAATCAATTTGTTCCTTATTTCTCCAAAACTTCTTATTTCAGTGCACCTTTTGTGGGTCATCTATTATTCCTGTACACTAACACTTTTTGTTGAAAGTCATCTTCACTGTACTCGTTCATCCACATTTCTTTATCTATAGCCGGAAAACCATGATCATGTACCCATGCTATATGATACTTATCCCATTCAAAACTTACATTTTCTTTAATCTGTTATAGCCTCCTGGACAAGAAATCTCTGGTAACATTTTCTTTTCCTGGCACATAAACAATCCTATACATAAAACCGTGCAGTCTAAAAGATATTCTTGCTATGTGTGCAGACGCTTTTATCATACCCTCCGTGGTAAGTAATCTGATCAAAGGTTTATGGTCACTTATCAGCAAACATTACTTACCCCAAAGAAATAATCTAAAGCGATCTAGCACCCACTCACAAACTTGGGTCTCTCTCACTTTTGTCCTTTACCTGTGATAAACCAGCACCTATTACTTTGCAATTTGCATCAGTAGTAATCACACACAACAATTAAAACCACTCCAAGCTGTAGCTTTGGCAATGGCAGTCTTAATATCAGAAATATTCCATTTGACAGTCATCGCTCCACTCAAACCTCCACTTATTTTTGAGTAACTGATAATTATTTAATGTTCTTGTGGAAATTGTTTTCATATATTTCAAATAAAATTCTGCGAGACCAAGAAAAGATCTCATATTTTCCTTACTCAATGGTTCTGGTGCTAGTTTAATTCCTTCTACTAAATCAGGTTTGGGCTTGACGCCATCCTTACTTATTGCATAGCCACAATAGGTAACAGATTCTGCTGCATACTTACATTTAGTAAATTCTACGGTCAAGCCCCTATCATTCAATATGCCTAACACTTTCTCCAAAAAGATCATTATGCTCCTATTTGTTCTTCTCATATTTCAGTATGTCATCTTGGAAGCTCAACAGTTGGGACCTTGGAAAATAGCTGATGCATCATACGTTGGAAATACTGCTGCCACAGAATCAAGACCAAACAGCATATTTTATAACGACAGCAACCAATTGTGTAACAGATGTAATGCAGGATCTGCATTCTTCCTTAAGGGAAACCTGATAAGCTGCAGATAAATCTATGGTAGTGAAGACTTTTTACAAGAGCTAGCATTTCTTACATTTTTTGCAAAGAAAATTGATCGACTAGTATATTATTTTTTAAGTGGCACCCGTCAATACACAATCTAATTTTTTCGATACTACGCTACAATGGAAGAAACCCATTCAGAAGACTCGACTTCTTCAATAATGTAATCTTTTACCAGCTTCTGTTGTTCTTTTTCAGCTTCCTCTCTCAATAAAATAGGTATATTTCTAGCCTTGTGTATTTTGGGTACAGCTTCTTTTTTAAGTACAATTTTGTGCCCAGAATCACTGCTTCCCAATAATACCACTAAACACGTTGGGAAACCTATGTAACACATTCTGTCTTGTACTTTCTCTCTCATCAACAGTCACCACAGATTCCAGGCTATTGGGGTTTAATATCCTCTTTAAGTTACCTTGATCATACCAACCAAGCACAAAGGTCCTCTCTTCGCCACATACAATTTGACAATAACTTTACAATTATTAAATCTAAAAAATGAGTGTCCAGTATCCTAAAATTTCCCACGGGCCTTTTCTGGATAGGGGAGCAGAGAGCTGGGCTGGTGGTTCTTCTGGTTGCTGGATGGTTTTTTCAGGGGAGGCTTCGCTTCCGTGTGATTCCAGTCCTTGGGGAAGGAGGCCAAGAGGATGGAGGCTTTCACAACTTTCAGGACTTTGTCGCCAATTGTCTTGCTTTGTTTGATTTTGTATGGGGGCGCTCCAAGAAAGAAGTCCAAAAATGTAGTCACTTGTGTATATAGAAAAGTTCTTTACTTATTTTAGTCCATTCTTTTAAAAGCAATTACCGTGCACTTTACAAACAAATCAGCCAACGCGTTTCACTCCCTTCCAGGGAGTTTCTTCAGGGCTGAAAAAGTATCTTCGGTCGTCTCACCGCAACAGCATGTATGGTCATGGTCCATGCTGTTGCGGTGAGACGACACTTAAAGTGCACGGTGATTGCTTTTAAAAGAATGGACTAATATAAATAAAGAACTTTTCTATATACACAAGTGACTACATTTTTGGACTTCTTTCCTGGTGCGCCCCCATACAAAATCAAACAAAGTACTTTTTGATCCGGAAAGCACAGCGACGTCAATTAGCAGCTGACGTCAGGGTTGGCGGCACAAAACTTTACAGACTACCTTTGGAACTGGGTTTTAGGTGCGGCATTGTAGGGTCCGCTGCTACAATCTCTGTGCTTGCCAATTGTCTTGCTCCGAGACTGAAGAGTTGGTGGGGGCAGGGGTCCATAGGTGTTCCTGAGTGTCAGTTAGTTGATGCGGTCGGGTATCCTGAGTTGCTGAGCATGGCCATTGGTCCTCCAATCAGGCTGCCCCTTTGAGAGGTCTTCTGTCACAACAGCAGGATAGGGTTCTCCTCCCAAACCTGTCAGGGCTCCGCCTTCATGCGTGTAGCTTCAGTGGCAACAGTTTACAGCTTTTGACCTTCCGCCCAAAGTCTTTAGGTCATCTGGTCAGGCGTTCCTCCACCAACAAAGTAAGTGCCTGCCGTATGAGCAAGTTTATGGCATGGTGTGCAGAACGACAGGTTGACCTCCTTCCTGCTCCCCTCCCTCAGGTTCTACTGTTTGTTCTCTCTCTTGCCAGCAGGGCTCTGCTTTGGGCACCTTAAAAGGTTATCTTTCTACCATCTTAGCATTTCTGTGAATGCCTGGTCAGTCATCCCTGTTCAGGTGTACATAGGTTTCTGAAAGGTCTCCAACACTTGTTCCCACCTTCACCCGTTATCATGCCTCAGTAGGGCCTACATTTATTTCTGACTTTCCTATTGTGCACTCCTTTCGAACCGCTACACAACTGTCCTCTCAGACTTATAACTATCAAGATGGACATTCTATTGGCAATAACATCTGCCGAGGGGGTCAGTGAGTTCTATGCTTTGTCATCTAAGCCCCTGTACCTCAACATCTTCCCAGACAAACTGGTCCTTCTCACTAGAGTTTCCTGAAGATGGTCACTCCCTTTTCATGTAGGCCAGTCCATCACCGTGCCTACCTCTCCTCCTCAGCCCACTAAAGATGAGGAGTGACTCCACCGGCTGGTTCTAAAGTGTTGTCATTGTATCTTAACGGCACAAAAGAGTTCCGGATGGATGACCCAGCTTTTTGTGGGATATGTTGAAGCACAGAAAGGGGTGGATCGTGCTCTGTAACAAAATCTGCTGTGCATTGGCCAAGAAGCTAACCCCTGAGGGTTTGCAGGCTCATTCCACTAAGCCAAGGCTGTGACCATTGCATTAGCACACAGAGTTCCGGTCCTGGACATTTGCCAGGCAACAAAGTGGGCAACTCTGCACACATTTACCAAGTACTATGACTGGACTGTCCGGTCGGTAGGAATGGGCTAGGTCTTTGGATCTTGCAGTTCTTTTCATGTGAATATTGCCTCTCAGACCCACCTCTGAAGAGGTATTGCTTGGGTATCTATTCTATGTTAAGAAATGTGTGGCTAGAAGTCTCTATTAGATGAACAAGTTACTTACCTTTGGTAATTTTATCTGGTAGAGACTCTGTCTAGCTGCAGATTCCTTGCTGACCCACCCATCCTACCCGCTCTGTGAACAGATTTCTAGGGAAAGGGTTGTGCCACCTTTCAGAGCCCTATGTTTTCCACACTAGTGGTCAGTGTTTTTCGAGGCTCCGGCTAATGCCGTAGAAAGTCTAGAAAAGAAGCTGACGTCCACGCACTGGGGTGGTGCCTATGTAAGCACTGTACACGTTACTTCTGGTGCAGATGCCGCCAATGGCACCACACTGAACCGAACAACGCCCTCTGCCAATGCGCAGAGGGTACTGCTAACAAAACATTTTCTGATCCAGTGTGACAACCTGGGGATAATTCTAATGTAAGCAATATGTGGCTAGATAGCGTCTCTACCAGATAAGGGGCTCCCAAAGGTAAGTAACGTTTTCTTCAGATCTCGTGACTGTAATATCTAAAGATAAATAATACAGCAAGAAATGAGCCTTGTAAATACATAACAATTGTGTAACATCTGTTGGAAAACCTAATATAAGGCCTTTAATTCATCTAGAAGGGCAACTTTAATATCTAAATAGCTCATAATATATCATTATCTTGTGAGCCTGTAGGTGCAAACCAATTTTGTAACATTTGTTAGGGGAGCTTAATATATGTTGTATCATTCCTTAAAAGGGTGATTTTATATGCATGTCACAAAGTCTCAAAGTAGGCTGATATGGAATGGTGGTTTAGAATCAAATAACAGTTGTTTAACACAAAGGGGGACAGACACTAAAAGTTGTTTTGTGGAGAATCATTCTGGCACATAATTTATAAAGTCTGGACATCACTTTTCTGGATTGTCAGCTGAGAAGCTGCTCTTCTTTCTGTCCACAATATTTGGTTGGATCTCCAGTTCCCCATTTCTGAGTTCACTGAGCAGATGACCCTCTCACTATTACTATCAAGTGTTTTAGTCCGAGTTTAAGCTACAATTATCCCTAAGCATTTCATTTCTGATGGATTCTTCCAACTCCAGATTCTCATCTTCGAATCTACCCAGACTGCAAATTGGGATTGGATCTGGCGACTTTTGTAGTATTGCTCCAATGTGTCAATAGGCGAGGTTGTGCAGCTCCACAGTGACTCCATTCAGCCTTCGAAGCTATGGTGTGGAACTCGAATGCAAGTGTCACACCTGCATGCTTACATCAGTTCCATTCATACAGTGCCTTCCGATACGGCCAAAGAGTTTCGCTCCCCCTTCTAAAAATGACTCTTGAGATGATGGCGATGTCCCCACGGTAAACAACCAGATTCAAGCAGTGCCATGACTGCAGTAAGCACATGTCAGTCACAGGCCCTTGGTGCCTGGTCTCTGGACACGACTTGAAGTTGTGTTGTAAATACGCCGTAAAGTGCTGGAAGGCAATTCAAGACTAGAAGGCAAGTCATTGTTCTCATGCAGGTCCTGCTCAAGCTCTAACTCATGGCCCGTGCTGGGGTAATTCTGCAGCCACTCCATTTCCAGCACTAAACCTTTGGGTAAGGTAAGTCCACGTTAAAAAACAAGCAAAAGAAAGCGAAGAGATACTCAACACAATCCCACCATTGTGACTCCAAAGTAAATGCGCAAGGGCGTCAAGATATAGGTTGCACAACTTCCAGATCATGGGCCACGGAACCAATTCTTCAGTTGGTCCTGATGCATTCCAAGTTTTCTGGGACTTCATCTACCCTGCAGCTAATCGGGGTTATCAAATAGGCCATGTAAAAAAATTTGAATACATTTCCTACTCCCTCTGGCTTGCCTTTGGGTCCCATGGAACCAAAGATGCGACTCCTCCAGTTGGGTTACAACTGGTAGGTCCTTCACCTTGGGACTGGTTACTGGGCCCCTACTTTCTCCGGTACAGACCTAGACCTGTAGATCGGCACCGGTACTGACGCCACCAGTGAAAGTCCATGATCATTGCTGATGCTCATGTCTGACCACAAACCGATGGCAGCTTGAGCTTGCCTTGATGCTGTGCTACACAAGTGCAATCAGTTGTCGTTCAGCCTCCCTCTAACCCTGTCCCTCTGTCACGTAGAAACTATCAGCAGAGAATCTATTTCCGGTTTGGTTTTGATACTGCTCCTGTGCCTGGGCAGGGTATATCCCAAGATGAGGATAAAGATAGTGAAGTGGATTGCTTGCTTTCCCCCTCCTTATACGAATGATGACACCTCATTTGCAGTGGTGATTCAGAGGGCAGTGGAAGTATTAGAATCACATCGGCCCTTCACTGAGAGCAAGACAAATGTTTGGACAGGCTTTCCACAGCCTGGCCAGCAACACCTAAGCCCATGCTCCTTTTTAATGGTACCTTCAGATACTCTAATGGCTACCTGGTCGAAACCATGTTGTTTGCTGCCTGTTAGTCAGCAAGTGGCCAGTCAACTTAAACCAGCACCCAGTGACCCAGATTTTATTACCAACATCCTACTCTGGACATTCTCATGCAGGCCTTGACCAGAATAGTGAATCCTAATTTATTTCCACCCAATTCCCTATATAAAGAAATAAAAAGGTTTGATGTTTTGTCAAACAAATTCACTCTTCTCTCAGCCTGGCACGGAGGTCTGTAAATACAATGCAGTTTTCCTGTTGAGCCGATAAACATATGACCTTTGGGACGTGGGCAGCACGACCTTGCAGTTGGTCCCAGAGGACTTTGAGGTCATATTTGGCTCAGAAGAACCAGGACTGGCAGAAAGGGGCCAAGTACATCATCTGCACAAGCATAAATGCCACAAAGCAAACACAAGTAGATGATGGACGGAGCTCTGAAACTTTTCAGACACTCACCCTCAGTCACAGATCTGGGTTGAATCCATCATCATCCTTTAGCTCACTTCGCCACCCCAGTTCAGACATAGTTATATGCAATTCAGCCTTGACCCTGTGCCTCATGGCAACAGTCCAGCCCGAACTGCCAAGCCATGTCTTCCCTGGACCGGAAACAAGAATCCTGGGATCGGTTTTGGGCTATCAGCCTTCATCGGCCAGACTAGCGTGAATCCAGTGGCAAAGTGAGCAAGGGATCCGCATCTGGGCATGCCCTGCCAACTTAAGGCAAACAAAGCAAACACAAGGAGATGATGGACGGAGCGCTGAAACTTTTCAGACACCCCCAGTCACAGATCTGGGTTGAATCCATCATCATTCCTTAGCTTACTTTGCCATCCTAGTTCAGACACCGCTATATCCGGTCCTTAGAAGACCTGGCTTGGCAGTTCAGGCTGGACTGTCCCATGAGGCACAGAGTCAAGACTGACTTGCATATAGCTGTGTCTGAACTGCTGTGAAATCTCTCTATTAAGAACAGCCGATCAAGACAGTCATTTGGGTGAGCGCCTGTGTCTATTTTGCAAGTAATACATTTGAATGTGGGGAAATGCAGGTCAGCTTAAAGATAGGCAATACTAAAAGCTTTCACTAAATCTCCAAGAAACAGTTTGTTTTTAAGGTACGTGGTATTTAAAGGGTGAAATGGAAGCCTTTACATAAGTCTCTTCATGCACTAAACATTTCCATCTCGAGACTGCTTCTTCAAAATGTTTTGAGAATCAAACTGTAAATTGGCTTTTAAATAATTCTGATGCCCAGATATGGATGAGTGGAGATCAGTCTTTCTGGGCCAGCAGAATCCTATCTTCTTGCTTCAATCTCTGCACCTCTGATAAAACCCGAAAATGATTGCCCTTTCATAACCTCCTCTTTCTTGAACTCTTATAGGTGCTTATTTGTAAAGCAATGGCACTCCCAACAAATGAATCCCAAAGGGAATTTTCTTTGACTTGGGGCCATTCTTGTGTCCTGTCCCTTTGGTGAGGAGGACACCTCCATCTTTTTGATATACTCCCAGCACAGGAACATTGCTGTTGCAAAAAAAAAAAAACACATCCTTTCCACATTTCACACAGGAGAACTTTAGTTTTGCCTCTCTTCTGAGATGCCCCTTAGCAAAAGATTAGTTCATGCAGCTGCACCATTGTTTTTTTTGGTGCTATTTTCCGGTCATGTAGTAAACGGCTAGTGCAGGCAGAAGATGTCTGTTGTCTCATATGGGCATGATTCATCCACTGAGGGGTGATATTTTATTAATCTTTTAAAGTAATTTGGACGTGGTCTCTGCCGGAGTGGGTATAGTCAACAGCTGTTTACCCCTTTATTGGGTCTTGTAGATTTGCCTTAGTGAGGTGTTTGAGGCCCATAGACAGGTTATCTAGTGCCTTCTAACATAGTTACCTATGCTGACAGCAAACTACCAAGCATTGAAGGAATGAAGTTGTGAAAAAAAGCCAGGCATCTTTGATTTGGCTAATTGAAACTGCTGCCCTCATCCTCTCGGACCTCTCAGCGCCTTCGACACTGTCTCCCACCACACCCTCTGCGCAAGAGTCCACAACGCTGGCATCGGATACAAAGCCCAAGAATGGGTCCGCTCCTTCCTCACCAGTCGAATACAGAAAGTCAGACTTCCACCGTTCAGCTCAGAACCCAAAGAGATCAGCTCCAACATCTACATGACCCTACTTGCAGCCATTGTCAGGAACCTCGGACTCAATATAGTCTCCTACACCAATGACACCCAGCTGATCTCTCCCTCACAGACAAACCCATAGCCACCAAGATCAATTTCCACAATGGGATGAAGGCAGTCGCCACCTGGATGAAGGACAGCTGCCTCAAGTTTAACTCAGGAAAGACCGAAGTCCTCATCCTGGGCTCCACCACCTGCGCCTGGGATGACTCCTAGTGGACCACAGCGCTCGGGACCCCTTCCTCAAACACCCGCCCCCCCCATACCCACGGACCGTGCACGAAACCTCAGCATCATCCTGGACCCCTCGCTCTCAATGAACTGCTAAATCAATGCTGTTTTGTTCTCCTGCTTCCACACACTCTACCTGCTTCACACGATCTTCAAGTGGATCCCCAAAAACAGTCACCCTTGTGTTTGTCGCAACTAGACT
The DNA here is from genome assembly GCF_964263255.1 of Lissotriton vulgaris. Taxonomy (NCBI): domain Eukaryota; kingdom Metazoa; phylum Chordata; class Amphibia; order Caudata; family Salamandridae; genus Lissotriton; species Lissotriton vulgaris. The sequence goes on from NC_141693.1 coordinate 441,752,023, forward strand.
CGACTACGGCAATGCACACCACCCAGAAACTCCTAAAGAAACTGCAGAATATTCAGAGTGCCTCTGCCAGACTCAACTTGAGTATCTCACGCCACAGCCACATTACCGGCCACCTGATAGAGCTTCATTGGCTATCTATCAATAAAAGAATTACCTTTAAGCTCCTCACTAGCGCCTTCAAAGCCTTTCACAACGCTGGACCTGCAAACCTCAAACACCGCCTCTCCTTCTATATTCCCACCAGACATCTCTGGTCTGCCCAACTGGCCCTGGCCACCATCCAACAGATCTGCAAGACCATAACTGGAGGAAGATCCTTCTCCTACCTTGCTGCGAAGTCCTGGAACTCCCTGCCTCTGCACCTTAGGCAATCATAATCACAATCTCTGTAGCAATTCAGGAAAGATCGCAAGACCTGGCTCTTCGACTGATCCACAGATCCACCCGCCTCCCCCCCACACTCAGCGCCTCGAGACCCTTAAGGGTGAGTAGTCGCTCTTTATAAGAAACTTGATAGATTGAATTGATTTATTCACTGCTTAATTTGTAACAGAAAAGTGCTGGTGCCCAACGTTTCTCTCCGAAGCTTGCCTCCGGCTCTGCTGTACATCCATCACAGAATACAAAGGCTGCTTATTCTTGTTTCCACTAAATGCTTGTTTCGTCCAACATTACCTGCCTCTTCATTCAATTTTTGCAGGATTTTTCATCCCTGCTTGCTCCTTTTGTCATTTTTTCCACATCTTTCTTTTCCGGCTTCTTTCCACTTTCCTGCCTTTTGTTTTCCTCCTGTGGTGAATGAAGAGGAATCCTGGTACCCAAAAATTAGTGGTGATGGGCCCCACCTCTAACTACCGACTCCAGTTAAGCACTGGAGATCTGAATAGCAGAAGACGTGCTGATGTGGGACCATCCCCCATTTTGCTCCTGGCTGATCTGAGTAAATCGTTCTTGTCTTAAATAATACAAGTCATCAGGCTGCTGGTGTGAATGATTTAGTTTGTGACATAATGACATTAAAACAGCTGCCTCAGAAGTGGATGTACCTAAATGTTGAGCACAATGTGCTGGTTCACTCTAAATTTCAAGGAGATCTGTGGAGTTTCAAATGCCACTGATGGTAGCTTGCAGTGCTGTGCTTGCTTTCATCAGGAGCCATTGGATGTCTTTCTTTCACATATCCTTGCCTGCAGTGCACACAGCCATTTCATTACAATGCACAAAAGAAGAAAATTAGATGGAACATTGCGTAATAGCACCCTTCCCTCAGTCCTAAAACATTGTTACCAAACATTAATTATGCCCTTTCCTAAACGCTAAAAGTTCCTAACTAATCCTTAATACTACCAATCTTTTAACCCTACCATTCCATTACTACTGCTTACTGTTACCCCTCCCTGAATCTTAAAAACATGTTAGTAGTCCCCCTTCTCCTTTCTAACCTCCCTGTAACTGCTACTTTAGCAGAAGGATACCCGCATTGCCTTATAAGGCACATACGGCCACATGCATCATTGCACCCGTTTGCGATTCCTAAATTTTAAAAATTAAGGAATCGCAATTTAGAAATCGCAAACAGCAATGCATCAACAAATCGCATTTATTTTTGCGATTCTGTATTTTTCCTTAATTGCGATTCACAATTTGCGAGGTGAATGCAATTTCAAGGGTGATGGGGGGTCCAAAGAACCCCTCCCTGCACCCCTAAAATGTAGCTTTAAATGCAATTTACACACACACATGGCCCAAGGCATGTGTGTGTAAATTAAAACTTTCAAAAATGCAATTTGTGCATATTTGAAAGTTTTCGGTAAATTAGCATGAAGTTCAACTTCATGCTAATTTACCACTTCCAAATTGCGAATTCGCAATTGAAAAATGATCATGCATTGCATTTAAGAAATCTGAAATTGCGATTTTTTTTTTTAAATGCAATTGCAATTTTAGAAATCGCAACATGGTTGCGATTCCTAAAATTGCGAAATGCATGATGCATTCCAAATTAGTCAATTGCATTCGCAAACGGCCGAAAATTGCGATTCGCACCGTTTGCGAATGCAATTGACTTTGATGCATGTGGGCAATAATTCTTTATCTTTTTATATAGCCACAACATTTTATATTCTATTTTCTTTTCCAATAAACCACATTTTTGGCACAACTCTTTTATTAGTCTGCTCTTTTCCCACAGTATCTTTACTGCGGGGGGTACCGGTCTTTAATATCTGCCAAGTTGTGACAGTGGCTTTGGGGCGTTCGCACTTAAAGCATTACTGCTTTGATAGTCAGATCGTGCTGGGAAGACACTCCGCACTCTATATTTGGGAGGTAGTGCTTTGGAATATATTTGAAGGTGCGGAATCTGCAGTTAGAAATATTCATGTGAGCAACAAGTTACTTACCTTCGGTAACGATCATTTTGGGGAGATAGTCTATCTAACTGCATATTTTTTACTAATGCCCTCCCCCTCCTGTTTTATTAACAACAGTTGTTCAGGTTGTGGGTCTGAGAGCGTGAAAAGGTAAAGGGAGAAAATAGTGATGACAGTAGGCAGCAGTGGTATTTATACGCCTCTCTGCTCCTTTACTTCCGGGGCGGTAATGTTGTTGGCAAGGAAACTCACGATGCCGCCTGTCAGAGCCCTGCAGGAGCAGTGCTACAAAATTCTCCAGATCCAGAGTGGCACTTGGTGGATATTCTAGGGTGAGGTGTGTGCATTTAGATAGCCTACCCACCAGAAGAAGCATTACCAAAGATAAGTAATGTGTTTGTCTTTTTCCCACTTTTTAAACAGATTTTCGGTTTACATAGTATTGATCAGTGTTGCACGTGTTGAGGTTTAGTCCCTCTGATTTCTTCATGTTAATTTTAAATCCAAATAATAGTTGACATTTTTTTAATTCTGTGAATATTGAAGGATTGGCTAGTTAGTCAGGGTAAGAATTAGATCATCCGCAAAGGCTGTAGATTTAAAATTGAAACAACAAGAAGTGATGGATGAAATGTTTGAATTAAACTCAGCCAGTAGTAATTGCTTTGGGCCGCATTACAGACTATCGTTTTCACCCACCATGCAATCCTAGGTATAGGCCCGCCTTCTGCAAATCCGTACAGATCCAGCTTCTTATGGAAACAGTCTATCTCAAGCAGTCTGGTGCGGATCCTTCAAGAACGGACCACAAGCAACTCCAGGCTCGTTTTTAACCTACTGAGGTCTCAACGGTGAGGTAAAGCGGGACAGGGACAGGGCCCACGGCTAGGCATACTCATCGCACTTAAGGCGTAAACTGAAACAACAAAAAGGTGATGGGTGGAATACTTTAATTAATCTCACACTGTCACTGGAACCATGCCATACCCAACTGATGAGCCCTACCAAGGGTGAAACTAGTCTTGGATTGCTTGTGTTCTGGTTCAGGGAGGAGCTGGCCTGGCAGTTTGGGCTGGACTATGTTCCCAATAGTGCACGGTCAAGACTTAATTGCATATGGTTGAATCAAAACTGAGGTGGCATGGTGTTCAAAACAATGATGGACGCGGCTTCTAGTAATTGCCAGTGGCTGCGATTAGTGATGCATGGAATGGTTTTTTATGCATCATTTTTTGTGTGCTTATGAATTAATTTGAAACTTATAAAGCACACTGCTACCCAAAAATGGAGCATCCTGGTGCTACAGTTTGAATCCGATATCCCAGATGAGAGGAAAAGTAAGAGGAAAGTGGCATTAAAATAATCATGTCCCAACTTCAATTTCTTTAAGTCCACGTTCTCCCTCAACCTTTGCAGAAACAGCTAGTACAATTAACAAGGCAGACTAAGAGTAACTCTGCCTTGTCCCCCTTTTAATGTGGATCCTTTGAGGTGGTCTGCCATTCATCTTGTTCTTAGCTCCCACATTCTTGTATCCTGGTCTTGCACATTTTCTAAGGTGACATCCGAACCTCACCTTTTGCAAGCCCAGTCAGCACGGTCAAATGCCTTGCTACAGCAAGTGATAATTCTGTTGCTCTGCCTACCCTGCGTGCTGCATAAATAAATGCAGTTTTCCTAGTCGCATTGCAAGTTTCCCTCCCTAAATTAAATCTGGTTTAGTTTGGGCGCATCAGGTCTGGCGCAAAAAATCTAGCCTTGAAGCCAAGACCCTGGTGAAATACTAAGCATATAGGTTGAGAATTGAGATGGACTATATTATTGGCACCTTAAGGGGTCTTTAGCTGGTTTACAAAGCAAGCTTATATGAGCTTCAGTCATAATGATGCAAAAAGAGCAATTGATGGAAAGCATTCAGAGCAATGTCATACATTCACCCCAGTACAGAGACCTGGTCACCCTGCCTTTCTAGTTTGGACCCAGCCATATGCAAATCAGTCTTGACCCTGCGCCCAGTTCAGGCTGGACTGTTCCCACAAGGAACAGGGTCAGGACTGATTTGCATATGGCTGGGTCCAAACTGGGGTGGTGAGCAAAAGAATGATGGATTTAACCCAGACCCTTGGGACTGGGGGTGAATGTTTGCATTCTTATTAATTGTTTATTTTAGTTCCTCTATATATTTCGCCAATGTAGAGAGCATCAGCGTATCTGTCAGATTTTGTTCTCTAGCTTGCAGGTCACCACTGTCTGGAAGGTGCTACTCGGGTATTTTCTATAAAAGACCTTTGTTGAACTTTTAGTTTAGCTGCTAGTGGGGGGGGGCTACTTTATTGCCCTCTTTGTAATTTAAATAAATTTGGGATGTAATGTTCAGTCGATTTCTTAATATTTAATGTGTGCTCTTAAGGATATTACTATCCTCTAGGCCTTTTGAGATGTGGTTTTGTGTTTAGTTTCTGCCTCTTGCAGTACTTGGTGTAGATCGTTATCCCAAGCCTCTCTTTTCTTTTCCCTCACATATCTACTATGAATTGACACCTGACTACTGCTTTCTCTGTGTACTTCCCTGCCAAATTGTTTTGGAGTTAGTCTTTAATACATATGGCTATTATGGTCCTAATCAGAGGATCTTTTAATTGTATGTCACTGAGCATTCTCAAGACCTTCTGTTCCGTGTGACTTCCCCCTCCTGCTGTAGGGTATAATAAAAGGGGCCATGATGTAGTGTAATTGGGCCGTGTTACACCTCCTCCTCCATGTAGATAAAGCATTTGTCTGCCAGCATGGAGTCCATTCCAGTACATGTCTTGTGAGTAGCTGAAATGAAAAAAATCGTATAGTCTTTGACAAGTGGGTGTCTGTGCTGCAACAGGTCTATCAGACAGTTTTTCTCCGTCCACCTCTTCCCGGTGACCGAGATGGATACTGAGACACCCCATATCTGCACTGTCCTGACCGTTTCTGCTGACATTTGTAGTACCCACTGGCTGTCTTTAAAACGAATGAAGGACTGTGTAACCCTTCCTTCATAATAGGATGCCTCCTCCTGCTACTCTTTTGGAAGCAGAAGATACACACCATTCTGGGAAGCTTCTAGATCGAAGTCTGGCTATAGTGCCTTGCAAGAGAGAAGTTGTCTGGAAAAAAGCATCTGTATTGATTATTTCGAGTTCTTTAGGATACTAATGCATTTTGTTGGGCTGGTGAAGCCTTTCACATTGTATGTTCTTGTGTTTATGACCTGTACATTTGGAACATTCATGACTTACGTGGGTGTGATGACCTGATTTGTAGGTCAGTGCTTATTGCCAAGCTACATTATGACCAATGTTGAATTTATTCTTTTATCTGCTAGTGATCTACCCATCCTCCCTCAACTTACAAAGGAATTTTAACCTGATACTGGTTTCAACATTGTTCCCTTCCAGTTGGACTGTGTTCAGTTGTGTTGTGCATTAGTACAAGGCCTTGTCTTTGGTAGAAGTCCCCAACTCCACCCTGCCACAGGAAATTATGTTTGAGGCATGTGTGGCTGTAAATACTTCTCCAGGTGTTTGGGAGTTGGCCCTTTTTTAGGTCTCGGTCTGCGTAGGCTGCGCTTGCGCAGTCTCGCCGGCGAGGTCTTATGTTTCTTAGTGTGGGGCTTTAACCTGCCCCTGTTCTCCATTGGCTGGCTTCCTAAACGGAGGCCTACCATTGGAGAAGAGGGGCGTCTGTCCATTTAAGCCCCGTCTTTTTTGGTTTCGGGCGTGTTTTTTCATGTTCTTTCTCTCCTCTTCCCATTGGCTGGAATTTTATATTCCAGCCAATGGGAAGAGGAGAGAAAGAAAAACACGCCCTCCAGTCGGAAAATGACGGGCCGTTTCTCCGAAGCATTTCTGCTTGACCTCGGAGAAACATGGTGGTCCTTTCCCCCTTGCGCTGTTCTTGGGGCTCTCTGAGTGTCTGTCCCTCGGGGCCCGGCTTGTTTTTCATAGTAGCATTCATCAGACGATTCACTTTCTACTTTCCCCTACTGAGGCAGCCATGCAAAGACAGGAGTGCGCTAAAAAAAAGCATAATAAATAAGCCCCTTGCGCGAGATAGCCAGCATTCTGCACAGGCCATACGCAGTTACAAAGGCCGGGCTGGAGCCTGATGCGCGTGCCTGCGCCGCCGTTTTTTTTCCCCTCCCTCCTCTCTCGCAGGCGTCTTGCGCCCCTCCTTTGCAATTGCCAGCGCCCTCGCACCGCTTTGCCTCGTGCCGTTATCGTTCTTCCCTTCGGAAGGCCGGCCCGGCGCCCCCGCCAGCTCGCACGCTCCTTCTCTCATGTCCTGTCTCGCGCTCCCTCCTCACGTGTTCTCCCTGTCTCCCGGCCGGTTGACCTCGGAGAAACATGGTGGTCCTTTCCCCCTTGCGCTGTTCTTGGGGCTCTCTGAGTGTCTGTCCCTCGGGGCCCGGCTTGTTTTTCATAGTAGCATTCATCAGACGATTCACTTTCTACTTTCCCCTACTGAGGCAGCCATGCAAAGACAGGAGTGCGCTAAAAAAAAGCATAATAAATAAGCCCCTTGCGCGAGATAGCCAGCATTCTGCACAGGCCATACGCAGTTACAAAGGCCGGGCTGGAGCCTGATGCGCGTGCCTGCGCCGCCGTTTTTTTTCCCCTCCCTCCTCTCTCGCAGGCGTCTTGCGCCCCTCCTTTGCAATTGCCAGCGCCCTCGCACCGCTTTGCCTCGTGCCGTTATCGTTCTTCCCTTCGGAAGGCCGGCCCGGCGCCCCCGCCAGCTCGCACGCTCCTTCTCTCATGTCCTGTCTCGCGCTCCCTCCTCACGTGTTCTCCCTGTCTCCCGGCCGGAAGTGGGGGGGGGGGAAGGCAATCCTCTCCCTCACATGACCCGAGTGTGTTTCCCCTTGATCAGCAGCGCCAATACCCCTTGTCCCTGTACCCCGAGGAGGGAGAGAGAGGCCCGCCTGCCGCCCGCATGACTACTACACCCTAACAGCAGCCAGGAAATAAGAGGCGCCCGACCACGGCGGGCCCAGCGCCCTCCCGCGCTCCCCCTTCCAGAAATTTCCACCGCCCCATCCCCACCCCCATGGACCTGCTGGATCCAGGCCTGGACACCAACTCCAGGTAAATGTAAAAGTAAATGTGTTTCGATTTATATAGCGCACTTTAACCCAGGGGTCTCAAGGCGCTTGCTTAGGGAACCCGTCCTGGTATTCCCCTGTGAGATACCCCGGCCGGGTATCCACAAGGTGAAAGCCAGGCATCCCGCCGCGAGGGGACGTAGTGGAGATTAAGCAAGCTATTGCCCAGAGTCGCAGAGTGTGACCCCATGAGTCGAGTAGGCACCGGAGCGAGAATTGTCGAGGCCGTGGAATTGAAAAAATGATGATTGAAAATAATCGTTTTTATAAATAACTAGTCACTTCTTCACAATTGTCACTATGTGTTTTTCACACTTGTCACTATCAATTTAATTAGTCCAGGCAGATTCACAGCCCTTTAACATTCCACCCCACCCTGCACTCTATGAGAGGGGGGCTACCAAAATGCCATAGCCCCACATTAATCAACAGCTGGCCAGTCTAAGAATGCTGTCCACCCTCCACTCAAAGATGGCCGCTACCCAAGCGCCATAGCCGTTCTAAGATGGCGCCCACTTTTAACAACACGTGACCGGGGCTAATTCTACAAACCGCTTCAGTGGACATGTCTCCACGCTGAATCCGGCATTGACCGAGCACCCCTGGGAGAGGCGCTGTCTTATCATGACTAAGTAAGTAGAGCGGCATTGTTTGCATGCTAGATCTGATCCCCATTATAGAGTCACGCGCTGCTTTTACTCTCTACGCGCTGACTCTCAAATCTTTGTTTTCAGCGCTCGAGTTCCACATTTGTGAACCCCAGGGCGAGGCAAGCCACAATAGTGACTTTGTAAGTAATCTTCTGATTTTAAGACACGTCCACGCTATGACCCCTGCTCCCCTGTTCACACTAAGCCGAGTTTCCTATTCTTTTTGCTAGAGCGCAAACTGGTCGGAATACTGGCGCCGAAGTATAGAGCCATCGATGCCCTTATACTTCTGATTCCGGCGCTCGCACGCAATTTAAAGGTAACCGTTTACCATTCCTAGACGGAACATGTATGCCTGTGTTCTCATTTTTCCGTCTTAATCCCTGACCTATTTCTTGTTTTTAGTGCGGCCACCCGGTTCATTTATAGACGGGCGCTGAAGTTTTAAAACCACCAAAACAACATAATCATTGAACTCCACTTATAATCACGTGGACGCTCAACCGCTTGGTACGTTACATATGCTGTAGGCGATCCATAACTATTGCTGCAGCAAGGGGTAAAAATGGTTAAAAATGGTTGATTTGCAAACAACAGGCTCTGTCTTTTCCTTAGCCTGACACTACCACTCCCGCCTAAAAGTAAAAGAGACCCCCACTATGAGGATCCATAGAGTTACTTTTTCACTAATTCTCTAGCCCCCTCAGGCCAAATTCCCTCTCCGGTTTTAGTATTCTAAATACTAAAGAAGTGCAACCTTGCATTATCACTGCACTGTAATTAAAACCACTTTCACCATAGAGCCCTATAGATGAATGAATTTCACGCATGCCACTGCGATTTCGGATATTGTGAAAATAAGCATTGTGAAGCTTTTCTATTTTATTAATTTTTATTTTTTAATTCTGTACTTGGCACAAACACCATGCACTGGTTAACGCACTGCGATTTCGAATGTGTTACTACGTGGGCATCTAGCTTTTAAACTATTCCTTGTTGGCTAACGGATCTTTAAAGAAATTCTTCTTTCTTTGTTTTTTTTTTCTCTCTAACAGGCTTGTCTCATTCAGGCATGTTTTGTTATTATATAAGTCCTGATGATGATCCCATGCATCTAATAGAGCTATAGGGATCGAAACGTCGACACCCAAGAGTGGGTTGACACTCATATTATTGTCCAAAAAACTTGTGTACATTCCACTCCAGGCGACACTGCCAGTAATCTTTGAATTTTCTGCAGTGCCCTGTCTTTGCTCTTTTTCCTTGCCTGAAAAACACCCTCTTTCTCACCCTATATCTATTTTTCCTTTCTTTGTCAGTACGGCACAGGCTTGTGTCTTGTTATTATTGTTTTGTATACGTGACATTGTTTTTTGAGAATAAACTCCTTTCCCGGCTGGGTCAGGATATCTTGATCTGTATAGTTTCCATTGTGTTTCTATACTACATTGTACATATGTTGAATAAGCTAGGTTCCATTGTTTCCTATAACCCATGAGTCGAGTAGGCACCGGAGCGAGAATTGTCGACTCCGTGGAATTTTTGAGCCTGAGACCCGCCGAGGCGGGGAATCGAACCCTGGTCCACGGCCGATCTCAGCTTCCGGGTCTGCCGCCTCTAACCACAGAGCCACGCTTCTCCAGGTGAGTGCTGGGAGGGCCCACTGACAGCCACGGGCGGAAGGGAGGAGGCTGACTTTGTGAATAGCAAGCCGCGGGAGCTCTGTTTGTGTAGGGTATGACAAGGGGAATCAGCTGTGTATATCTAAAGAGAGTGATTTATTATTCTTGCTTATAACGCGTCTGTGTCATGCATTGGGGAGTATAGCATGTACGTGTACACTGTAAATGCGTAGAGGTGAATAGTTTTGTGTGCACTCACAATATTGGTGTACTATATTCTATGAATCTGAAAGAGACACGTTAGTGATAGATTCCTTACCTTAGAATATCCCCAGGCGTCAGACTGGATCCGGAAATTTTTGCGTAGCAATACCCCTGCGCGCTGGTAGGCGTCGTCTGCGGCTCCGCGTCCGTCGTCGGCGTCGTGAGCGCCGGGATGACGTCGTCGGAGTATATAGACGGCGCCCATGCGCGCTGACGTCAGTTCTTCTTTTTTCCGCGCCAGCTAGCGCAGATCCGGAAGAAGCTCTACCCCCAGTCACTTTTTGACTGAAAACTTTTTTGATCTTTTTGATCCTCTATTTAGTCGATTCTCGACTATCGGTGCCAGGGATGCCCGGGTTCAAGCCTTGCTCGAAGTGCGGCCGACTCATGTCGGTCACGGACCCCCATCGCCAGTGCCTAGGCCTCGACCACGACGATCGAACCTGCTCCGACTGCCGGGCCCTGACGTCGAAGGCTAGGCGGGAGCGGTCCCGCAAGCGTCTCGAGCTGAGGCAGTCGGCCCCGCGCCGCTCCAGGTCCCGGTCCCGGTCCCACGGGAGGTCGAGGGACAGGTCGCGAGGTCGGAGTCATCGACGTTCCGGGAGTGGACACCGATCGTCTGGTTCCAAGTCCTCAGGTAAGAGGCGTGAGAGGTCGGAGCGACACCATCGATCCTCCGACCCGCCCCGTCGCTCGCACGATGCGACCGGGGACTCGGGCGACACCGCCCACGCGGCTCCGCGGGAGTCGCAAGCGTCGCCGCCTGCCCCACACCTTCGGGTCCCTGGGCACGGCGCGTCGCAGGAGGAGGTCGAGAGGTACCTCATGGCCATGAGGGCCCTCCCTCCTCAGTCGGTTCCCGTGGCGCCTTCGGGCCGATCGGCTCCGTCTGGAGGTCCTTCCGGGTCGGGCGCTTCGGCCCCGACGACGTCGGGTACTTCGGGCCCGGCGCCGCTGGCGACTTCGGTCCCGGCGCCGCACGACCTCGCTGGATCCGGCTCCGGATCCGGGACCTCGCCGGTCGACCCTACGACCTCGCCGGCGCCGTCCCTTCAGGTGTCGTCCCCGGCGGCCGATGTGGTTGCCGCCCCCAATGTTTCCCGCGGTCCTCCTCAGGAGTCGGAGGGGCGCCGCTGGGCGCCGATTCCGTCGGCCTTCGGAGAGTTCTATCTCCACGAGGAGGCCCTGGCTGTTAATCCTGGTCTCCAGGAGCCAGGTGACGAGGAGCAATGGGAGGGGTCCGAGGACCCTCTGGCACGTGATTGCCAGTCGAATCAGGACTGGACATATGAGCTTGGGGAGGCCAGTGGTATTGACACCTCGCCAGACACTGGATTTACGTCGCCCCCGACTGTGGCTTCGGAGGCGGGTTCTGCTTACAGTGTAGTGTTGACGAAGGCAGCTAAGGCCTTAAACCTTCAGCTCCCCGTCGCGGCCGTGAGGACTAATCTCCTCACTGAGGTCCTCAAACAGCAGTCCGGCTCCGCGGAGCCCCTCCTGCCGTTCAACGAGGCCTTGTGTGACGTTCTTCTGGGCACTTGGTCCAAGCCCGCCACAGGCCCCCCTGTGGACAGGAACGTGGCCAGACGCTACCGCCCGGCACCGGGCGACCCTTGCTTTTTGTCCACCCACCCCACCCCCGAGAGTCTGGTCATCCAGGCCTCCAACTCCCAGACCGCATTCCCGTCGGCCCCGCCCGACAGGGAATCCAAGAGATATGAGCAGTTCGGGAAGAAGGTCTTCTCGTCTGTGAGCCTAGGGCTACGGTCAGTGAACACCAACTGTCTCTTGGGCCGCTACACCCACACTCTGTGGGACACGGTTGCGGAGGTGCTGCCACAATGCCCTGAGGAGGTCAGGGCTAAACTCAGCCAAACCCTTGCGGACGGCCGAGATGCGGCACGTTTTTCTATCCAGTGTGGGCTGGATACCACGGACTCACTGGGCAGGGCGATGGCAACGACGGTGGCGGTTCGACGCCACGCCTGGTTGAGGTCCGCCAACTTCTCGGCCGATGTCCAGGCCACCCTCCTGGACATGCCGTTTGATGGCCGTCGCCTCTTCGGCGACAAGGCAGACCATGCGCTGGAACGTTTCAAGGACTCCAGGGCCACGGCCAAGTCCTTGGGCCTTACGGCCCCACGCCAGCAATCGGGTGCCTTTCGCTCCTTTCGTGGCCACGGAAGGGGCGCCCCACCACGGACCGCCAGCCACACGCCGCAAAATATCCAGCAGCGCGGTGGCGGACGTGGGAACCGCCGCGGCGGTGGTCGGGGTCAGCGGCGAGGCCAGTCCACACCTCCCTCAGCAGCCCCCGCCTCAAAACCTTCCTAGTCCGAGTTTTCAGGCCCATGTGACGCCTGTGGGAGGCAGGGTTCGCCATCACCTCTCCCACTGGCATACAGTCACTTCGGACAGGTGGGTGCTGCAAATTGTCCGAAGGGGTTTCTCCCTCCCCTTCGAGTCTTCCCCTCCATCCATGCCACCTCAATACCACCGTGTGTCGGGGGATCACTTGCAACTTCTGCAAGAGGAAGTTTCGGCCCTCTTGGCCAAGAGGGCCATCGAGCGCGTTCCTGGGCCAGAAGTAGGACGTGGCTGTTACTCCCACTACTTTCTGGTACCCAAGAAGGGCAAAGGGGGCCTGCGCCCTATCTTGGATCTGCGGAACGTCAACGGCTTCCTCCGGACGGAGAAGTTCAAGATGCTCACTTTGGCTCAGGTCCTGGCTGCCCTGGACCCAGGAGACTGGATGGTAGCGTTGGACTTGCAGGACGCCTATTTCCACATCCCCGTCCTGCCGGCCCACCGGCGTTACCTGCGGTTCACGGTAGGCCTAGAGCACTTTCAGTTTACCGTGCTCCCCTTCGGCCTTACCAGCGCCCCACGGGTGTTCACGAAGGTGATGGCGGTGGTCGCAGCCCATCTGCGCAGGCAAGGGGTGTCAGTCTTCCCCTACCTCGACGACTGGTTGTTGAAGGCGGGCTCGCCCCAGACAGTCGTCAGCCACCTCCAGACTACGGCCGACCTCCTGCACTTGCTGGGGTTCTCCATCAATGTGCCGAAGTCACACCTGTGTCCCTCTCAGAAGCTCCTTTTCATCGGAGCGGTTCTCGACTCGGCGCAGTTTCGGGTTTACCCACCCGAGCAGCGGGTTCGGGATATTCAGGCTCTGATTCCTGTCTTCGAACCGTTATCCCGGGTCTCGGTCAGGTTGACGCTGCGGCTTCTGGGACTGATGGCCTCCTGCATCCTTCTGGTGCGTCACGCCAGGTGGCGGATGCGGGCTCTGCAGTGGGACCTGAAGTTTCAGTGGGCCCAGCATCAGGGCAACCTGTCCGATCATGTCCTGATCTCGGAGGGCACTGCGAAGCAACTGCAGTGGTGGCTCACGGACCGCGACTGGGTCAGTGGCAGACCCCTCTCTCTACCCCAGCCGGAGCACGTATTTGTGACGGACGCGTCCCTCCAGGGCTGGGGAGGCCACATGGGAGAGGCGGAGATCAGAGGCCTCTGGTCTCCGGCGGAGTCCCGGCTCCACATCAACCTTCTGGAGCTGCGGGCGATTCGTCTTGCACTGAAGGCATTCCTCCCCTCTGTCAGGGGGAGCGTGGTGCAAGTGTTCACCGACAACACCACCGCCATGTGGTACTGCAACAAACAGGGCGGTGTGGGGTCGTGGACCCTTTGCCAGGAGGCTCTGCGCCTCTGGCAGTGGCTGGAACATCAGGGCGTGACCCTGGTGGTTCAACACCTGGCAGGCTCTCTGAATGCCAGGGCGGACGAACTCAGCCGCCGGTGCATGATGGATCACGAATGGCGTCTGAACTCGGACGTGGCGCAAGGTCTCTTTCGACAGTGGGGAGAGCCTTGGTTAGATCTATTCGCCACAGAAGAGAACGCGCAATGTCAGCAGTTCTGCGCGTTGGAGTTTCCAAGGCGGCACTCGCTCGGAGACGCTTTTCGTCGCGAGTGGAGCTGCGGTCTGTTGTACGCCTTTCCGCCTATACCACTTCTGCCCAGAGTGCTGAAGAAGATCAGGCGCGACCGGGCCCAGGTCGTCCTTGTGGCTCCGGACTGGGCACGAAGATACTGGTATCCCGAGCTACTCAGCATGTCAGTCGATCCCCCGATTCGTCTGCCTCTTCGGGAGGACCTTCTGTCGCAGCAGCAGGGGACGGTCCTGCACCCGAACCTGTCCAGTCTCCACCTACAAGCTTGGAGATTGAGCGGCGGCAGTTGAGGCCATTTGACTTGCCTCCCGAAGTCTGTGACATCATTCTGGCAGCCAGGCGTCCCTCCACGAAGTCGGTATACGCCTGCCGGTGGAACAGATTTGTGGCATGGTGCGCAGCAAAGGCTGTGGATCCCCTCTCTGCACCCCTTTCGGAAGTGCTGCTCTTTCTTCTTTCCCTTGCCCAGCAGGGCTCTGCTCTGGGCACTCTTAAAGGGTACCTTTCTGCTCTTTCGGCCTTCTTGAGGCTACCAGATCAGCCTTCTTTATTCAAGTCCCCTATTGTGAGTAGATTTCTGAAGGGCATCACGCACATGTTTCCTCCTGTTCCCTTCGTGATGCCCCAGTGGGACTTGAATCTGGTTCTCACCTATCTGATGTGTGCTCCCTTTGAGCCACTTCATAACTGCCCTCTTCGTCTGCTTACTCTAAAGACGGCCTTCCTGGTTGCCATCACCTCTGCCAGGAGGGTGAGTGAGCTCCAGGCTCTTTCTTCTTCTCCACCTTTCCTGTCTGTTCATCCTGATAAGGTGGTGTTGCGTACACGACCTTCCTTTCTGCCCAAGGTTGTCACGGCCTTCCACATCGGGCAGTCCATCACCTTGCCCACCTTCTTTCCGCCTCCGCATCCCTCGAAAGAGGAGGAGAGGCTCCACCGTCTGGATCCAAAACGTGCGCTCTCCTACTACCTAGACCGCACTCGCCAATTCCGGGTGGATGACCAACTCTTCGTTGGTTACGTGGGCGCGAAGAAGGGAAAGGCTGTACACAAGAGGACCATCTCCAGGTGGATCATCTTGTGCATCCAAGCATGCTACTCCATGGCGAGGAAGGAGCCCCCGGCTGGATTGCGGGCTCACTCCACTCGGGCCACGGCAACGACAACTGCCCTGGGCCGCGGTGTCCCCCTGCAGGACATCTGTCAGGCAGCCACGTGGGCCTCGCTGCACACGTTCGCAAGACACTACTGCCTGGACAGTCAAGTCCGGAGGGATGGCTTCTTTGGCCGTTCCGTCCTCCAGGACTTTCTGGTGTGATATTGGTTCGCAGACCCACCACCGGGGTTGGTATTGCTGGGGTATCTATTCTAAGGTAAGGAATCTATCACTAACGTGTCTCTTTCAGATGCACAAGTTACTACTTGTGTAACGATATATCTGTAAGAGACATTAGTTAGTGATAGATTCCTTACCGCCCTCCCATCCTCCCCGTTCTGCGAAACGATATTTAGGGTTAAGGTCATCCCCTTTCAGGGCCCTAGTTTCATGGCACCAGTGTTAGTTCTATCATGGCTCTGCGTATCTGGCGCGGAAAAGCTGTGTTATCAGAACTGACGTCAGCGCGCATGGGCGCCGTCTATATACTCCGACGACGTCATCCCGGCGCTCACGACGCCGACGACGGACGCGGAGCCGCAGACGACGCCTACCAGCGCGCAGGTGTATTGCTACGCAAAAATTTCCGGATCCAGTCTGACGCCTGGGGATATTCTAAGGTAAGGAATCTATCACTAACTAATGTCTCTTACAGATATATCGTTACACAAGTAGTAACTTGTGCGTTAGTATATGTCTGTTCGAATATAGGTACTCTATATACACACAAAAGTTATTTGTACGCAGGCCTGCACAATCTGTATATATGTACTAAAATAATATTTCCCCAAGTGGTTTTTACCGTAATGAAAAATGCAAAACAAATACGCAACAATGTTTATGGTAAGTATTCTGAGAAACAATTTAGTGTCCAGCGATATGCCTGTTTGCTCCTTTCGTGAACGCAGTTTGGTTCTTTCCCTACACTGAAGGGAAACGAATGGGCTCACGTATAAGTGGGCCGTATGCTCAGAGCGGCAGTTGAGTGCTGACAGGTCCGTGCCTCCTGATCGAATCTCAAAATTAACTTGGTTTCAGCTTTACAGTTGTTGTAAACCCCAAATTACCATTAAAACAATGCATATCATACCACGCTACACGAAATGTGTTCAGCAAATTTAAAAAAAGGGAACATTCATACATGCACACCTGTACAACATGTAAGGCTAGTTAGTACAAGATTTATATGATATACAATATCTTATCATGTATTTAAGGCAGGTCAGAAATATGGAATTAATCTTTATTTTGGAATGCGCTGCAGGTGTTTTGTGTTGCTGTATATGATTTACATTTGAAGTTTTAGTGGTACTTTATGATATGTGTTTTCTATAGTTGGGCTCGTTGTGCTCGCTTTTCTTGCCTCTGTTCCCTCGTTGTGCTCGTTTTTCTTGCCCCTGTTCCCTGGTTGTGCTTGTTTTTCTTGCCTCTGCCCCCTGGTTGTGATCGTTTTTCTGGCCTCTGTTCCCTGGTTGTGATCGTTTTTCTGGCCTTTGTTCCCTGGTTGTGCTCGTTTTTCTGGCCTCTGTTCCCTGGTTGTGATCGTTTTTCTTGCCTCTGTTCCCTGGTTGTGATTGTTTTTCTTGCCTCTGTTCCCTGGTGTGATCGTTTTTTCTTGCCTCTGTTTCATGGTTGTGCTAGTTTTTTCTTGCCTCTGTTACCCCATTGTGCTCGCTTTTCTTGCCTATGTTCCCTGGTTGCGCTAGTTTTTCTTGCTTCTGCCCCCTGGTTGTGCTCGTTTATCTGGCCTCTGTCCCCTGGTTGTGCCTGGTTGTGATCGTTGTTCTTGCCTCTGTTCCCTGGTTGTGATAGTTTTTTCTTGCTTCTGTTCCCTGGTTGTGCTCGTTTTTTCTTGCCGACGTTCCCTGGTTGTGCTCGTTTTTCTTGTCTCTGTTCCCTGGTTGTGCCTGGTTGTGATCGCTTCTCTTGCCTCTGTTCCCTGGTTGTGGTTGTTTTTCTTGCCTCTGTTCCCTGGTTGTGATCGTTTTTCTTGTTTAAAACTTTTCTGCAGAAAAATCTTGCCATTGGGTATTCCCAAATGTTGACAAGCATGCTTCAGGTCTGTGCATGCTAGTACCGCTTAAACGCAACAGCTGTGTGTGTGTGTGTGGCGCTCTGTGTGTGGCGCTCTGTGTGTGGCGCTCTGTGTGTGGCGCTCTGTGTGTGGCGCTCTGTGTGTGGCGCTCTGTGTGTGGCGCTCTGTGTGTGGCGCTCTGTGTGTAGCGCTGTGTGTGTGGCGCTGTGTGTGTGGCGCTGTGTGTGTGTGGCGCTGTGTGTGTGTGGCTGTGTGTGTGTGTGTGTGTGTGTGTGTGTGTGTGGCGCTGTGTGTGTGTGTGTGTGGTGCTGTGTGTGTGTGTGGTGCTGTGTGTGTGTGTGTGGTGCTGTGTGTGTGTGTGTGTGGTGCTGTGTGTGTGTGTGTGTGGTGCTGTGTGTGTGTGTGGTGCTGTGTGTGTGTGTGGTGCTGTGTGTGTGTGTGGCGCTGTGTGTGTGTGTGGCGCTGTGTGTGTGTGTAGCGCTGTGTGTGAGTGGCGCTCTGTATGTGAGTGGCGCTCTGTGTGTTTGTGACGCTGTGTGTGGCGCTGTGTGCGTGTGTATGGCGCTGTGTGCGTGTGTGGCGCTGTGTGTGTGTGGCGGCCAACATTTTGGGTATCATCGGCTGTTATGATCAGCATATGTGGTCTGACATGGTCTCCATGATAGACCTCATCCTTGAACACAGGATGCAGGAGACTGGAAAAATGCTCTTGGAGAGAGAGTGCGAGAAGCCTCTGAGAACATCAATTTTGGTGTGGATATAGCCAACGCAGGTTTCACCAGCTTGTAATTGCGGCAGTGTTGAGGCGCCAGGGATAGTTGAAAGCAACTACCTTTAGACCTGAAGTCAAGACAAAGATCCTGGACATGGCGTTTGATGGGGAAGATTTGTTTGACAAACATATCGACGAGGTGATGTTATCCTTAAAGACTGACACCGATACAGCAAGGTCTTTAGGCACCCTCCAGTACAGAAAGACGCGTTTTACTGGAGCGAAAGGACGCGATTTCACCACATACAGAGGTGGTTATCAGAGGGCACAACAATATCAACCCTATCGACTGCAATACAGGGAAACCTACCAACCTGCCACTTACAGTCAGTTTTCTACAGCTGGTTTCTCTCATCAGGGGGCCGCAAGAAAACTCCGGCCTAATGCAGAGCAAAATTGAAGAAAACAATGATCTAAGTAGGGAACCAGCTCCCCGTTTCCTCTTCTGTGGCAGCGAAGATCTCCAGTTTCTTTCAGCAATGGCTTGCAAAATAGACCAATGGGTACTAGAAATCGGATCCTTTGGCCATACGCTGGAGTTTGTGAAGAGGCCTCCAACTACTCCACCTAAGGGAGCCCCTACCCCTCATCTTCACTTATTGCACACAGAGTCAAAAATCGTGCTCTCAAAAGGAGCGATTGTTGAAGTTCCAACTCTGCAAAGGGGTCAGGGTTTCTATTCCCGTTTTTTAATAATAAAGACAGGAGAGTGGAGACAAGTACTTGATCTCAAAAGGCTAAACAAGTTAAAGGGAAAAGAAACATTTAGGATGATGACCCTGGTCGAGACCCTGCGTCGCCTCAACAAAAGAGACTTCATGACCTCCCTCGATTTGCAAGATACATACTTCCTCATTCCCATTCATTGGAACCATCAAACTCTTCAGGTTTACAGTAGCTGGTACCCTCTACCAATTCAAGGTCCTTCCCTTTAGCCTCAAATTGGCGTCCAGAATATTTACAAAGTGCCTCTCCCCAGTGGCTGCAGTCCTACGTTCTCATGGTCACCAAGTATTCCCCTACTTGGACGACAGGCTGCTGAAGGCCCCAGCAGAAAGTCAAGCCACCAGAACCACTAACACTTGTCTTTAACTGTTCAACAAGCTAGGGTTAACAGTGAACCTCAAAAAAGTCTTTATTTATTCCTAGTCAGATGGCACCATTTCTTGGAACCAAGTTGGTTACTGTCCAATGCACAGCCATTCTACGGGAAAAACACCAAATCCGTCTGACAGTTGGCTATGGCCATTTCAAAAGGAAAGTCTATCAGTAAGGAGGTACAAATCGCTCCCAAGACTGCTCATCAGTAATAGATCTAGTGCCCTTAGCCAGGTTCAAGGTGAGACTTCTCCAGGAGGGACTTTCGAACTTCAGAAACAGTGGCTGCAAATCCTGGGATCCTTGTAAGACATCCTTCAGGACACCCCAGCCACGAAAATAGCTATGCAATGGTGGTACCACAGACCAAACCTTTTGAGAGGACTTCCTTACTAGGCAAATGGTCCAGTTCTCAAAAACTAAGACCCATCAACAGCCTGGAGCTGAAGGCTATATTCCTCTCTTTACAGGCCTTTCTACCACGTATAGCAGGTGCCTCCGTACTGGTCCTTATTGACAATACGACAAGTATGTTCTACATAAACTAACAAAGTGTAACTAAATCTCCTACGCTTTCGCAAAAAGCGCAAGAATTATGGAACTAGACAACGGAGCATGGAATTTCTCTTAGGGCTGAGCGCATTCCAGGCTTGCACAACCTGCTAGTGGATGCTCTCAGCAGAGCTGCAAACCATTGCCACGGATGGAGCTCAGCCAATCCCAACTGGATGGAGTATTTGCACTATGAGGGAAACCAGTGCTGGACCTGTTTGCTGCAGACATCTACGCCAAACGCCACTCCTATGGCAGCAGAACCTTCCTCCCAGGGTCTCAGGGCAATGCTCTTTTGATGCAATTTTTAGGGATATATGCCTATTCATTTCCCCCCATCCGCTTGATCCCCAGAGTGTTGACCTAAATGAAGCAGGAGAGTTGCTGCCTGATACTCATTGCGCCCATTTGGCCCAGGCAGCACTGGTTCCCTTAACCCCATCTTTCTGAAACCAGACCCATATGTCTGCAGCTGTCCCCCGCTTTCCTGACCAGAGACAATGGACAGGTGTGCCATCCGAATCCGGTGTCTCTGCTCTTGCATGCCAGACTCTTGAGTTCTGGAATTTAGAGACATGAACATTTCACAGGAATGTAGAGACATCCTTGTGAAATCTTGAGCGTAAAGTACCAACAAAAACGTACAAGCTCCTTAGCAAAATCTGATGTAGCTTTCGTCTCAGTCAAGATGACTTTACCTTTCATCTTTCGTTATAGAAGAGCTTCCAGCGCCCCCTCTTTTTGTTTCTAAAGCTTGATAAAGTAATTTATGAAAGGGTTTATCTGCACTTTTCCTTCCTTCAAGTTCTTAATATGGAAAGTAGCTCTTCTGCTGGCCCTCCCCTGAGCCAGAAGGGTCAGTGATATTCAAGCTTTCACCATCAAGAAGCCTTTTCTACTGTTCAAAGAACATACTGTGATTCTAAGGACTAATCCTCTATTCAGTCTTAAGTACTGACTCAATCCCACCTTAACGAGCCTGTCATTCTCCGTTCCTTCTTCCCTTTACCATCATCGCCTGCAGAGCAAGCATTACATATTCTTGATGTTAAGCGTTGCCTTCAGAGAACGATGGACTTTCAGAAAACGGATCAATTACTGGTGGCCTGCGGCCAAGGCAGAGAAGGAAATGTGATGGCTAAAGTCACTATCGTAAGATGTATTTCAGCGTTGATATAGTTCTGTCGCGTCAAGGCTAACAAGCCTTTGGAGAGAAGAACAAAAGCCCACTCCACCAGAGCAGTAGCTACATCAGCTGCCCTCTTTGCTGGACTGACTCTGGAAAATATTTATCGTGCTGCAACCTGGAGGACCACTCATACCTTCACACAGCACTAATGCCTTGAATCCGCACAAGATGCATACGCGGCTGTGGGCCAGGCTGTGCTTCATCACCTCTTACATTAAGGTAAGCCTCTTTTTAACTCTTAGAAATAGCCTTTTGTTCTCATGGTGATCACATATGCTTACAAGCTCATGTTTATGTATAATATAACTAAATAGTTTGAATCGTGTGTTACACTGTTTTTTCTTGCCTCTTGTTTCTACTCTACAAGAAAATGTGAGTACATTGGTATTAAGTTAACCTTTTTCTTACAAACCTGTTCGTTTCATTTGTTCCCTTTCGTCCTTTTATGCAATAGTAAAAAAAAAAAAAAATGAAGGGGGGGGGGGGGGGGGGGGTGACACATAGACATCTTTTGATCTATTGTATCACTACAAATTTCTGGGGTCAGTATTCTTTAGAAGTCTCCCACCATCCACAACAGACAAGATAATATTAGATGTTACTGCTTGTTAAAAACCTAATTTATGTGGGTACTCATTAAAAATAACTGTTGCTAGGTGCATTTGCTAAAGCTTTAGCTGGCAGGATCGCTTACCTTTCCTACAGATTTTAGATGGTTCACTAATCTTTCAAAAATATTAGCCTTGTTTATGGTTACGCGCACTGACCACAGAATACATTTCCACCGAGCAGTTGATAGCTTAACAACTTACCACAAGGTTGAAAAGCGTGGCAGTATGTTTATAGTGAAAGTATGTCCATTCAACAGTTGTGGTCACTAAAATAACCTTCTTTTCATGAGCTGTATATAAAATGAATGGTGACCGTGATGATATAGCTTTTTATAATGTTCAGGAAGGGGGTGCTTTGGGTTTCATTGCTATCGTTGAAAGCTCCTACACAACATCTCTTATAAATATACATTTAAAAATGATCATGGCTTTCAAGCTCCGTAGGACAGCTTTTTCTAAACTAGTTTCAGTAAGAAAGGGCCACTAATGAGGGGTATTGCTAGGCAGAATGTGAAATTTGAGGATACCATAGGGCAACTATAATAAAACATACATCATTTGCTACTTTTGGAAGAATATTGGGGTTATCTGCATAAATCACCCAGATGTATTAATAGCCATGATCTCCTGTTTTGTCGTACTAGCAGCCAGTCCCGACGTTGTCCGGGTATGAATTGCTGCCGGCCAGTAGTATATTGTTTTGTAGGATTTCGTTTTGATAGCATTTATTATCTGTGACAGGCCTGTGAAACGCTCCGATTCACAGTGCACTGCTGATGCACTTAAGAGTGCGCGTTCAGTAGTGTGTGAACTCGAGTTTCCCTGCTTTATTTTTTCTTACAATATTATATAGCGCGAACTCGACAACATGGCATGAGCACAATTTACATTACAGAAAAACACATTCATTTGTGGTAGGCACGGGGAGACAACGCGATTTGCCTGGAATCACAGGATGTTGAGCTGATACCGAGATTCGAACGTAGCTCCCCAGCTCTAAAGTTCGCAATTCTAGAACTTGTGGCGGGAGGTGTGTCTAAAAGTGTATGTCGGTGCTGGCCATCAATGAGAGACCTGTGCATTTTTCAAATGGGTGGTGAAAAAATGAGTATGTTGCTGGAGATGTGGGCCGCCGTGCCACGAATGTACTTACCGAGGGAGGGTAAACACCCATTATTCAGCAACTTTCTTTCCGCATATCATCTCTCCGCATACTTTCATTACGAAAGTACCATGACTCCGCAATGCCATTATAACGCATGGCATTACATTTTAAATGCTTTTACCATACATACATTTACAACGATATTCGTTGTAAATGCATGAATGGTAAAAGCATGTTTTTTTTTAATGTTTGGATAAGATAAGTATGGGTATAGGGGTATATGTTTTGGGTACTGAGGTATGTTTTGGGGTGTTTGGGTATTTTAAGGGTTCAGATATAGTTTTGGGTTATGGGGTACAGGGGTAGTTTTAGGGTTTAGGGATAGGTATGGGTTTTGCGGTACAGGGGTATTTTTAGGGTTCAGGGCTAGGTTTCGGTTTTGGGGTATAGGGGTATTTTTAGGGTTCAGGGGTAACTTTCAGTGTTGGGGTACAGGGGTATTTTAAGGGTTCAGGGCTAGGTTGGGGTTTTGGGGTACAGGGGTATTTTTAGGGTTCAGGGCTAGATTTGGGTTTTGGGGTACAGTGGTATTTTAGGGTTTAGGGGTATTTTAGGGTTCAGGGGTAGGTTTGGGTTCAGGGGTAGGTTTGGGTTTTAGGGTACAGGGTTATTTTTAGGGTTTCAGGGCTAGGTTTGGGTTTTGGGGTATAGGGGTATTTTTAGGGTTCAGGGGTAGGTTTCATTGTTGGGGTACAGGGGTATTTTAAGGGTTCAGGGCTAGGTTGGGGTTTTGGGGTACAGGGGTTTTTTAGGGTTCAGGGCTAGATTTGGGGTACAGTGGTATTTTAGGGTTCAGGGGTAGGTTTGGGTTTTAGGGTACAGGGTTATTTTTAGGGTTTCAGGGCTAGGTTTGGGTTTTGGGGTATAGTGGTATTTTTAGGGTTCAGGGGTAGGTTTCAGTGTTGGGGTACAGGGTTTTTTAGGGTTCAGGGGTAGGTTTGGGGTACAGGGGTATTTTACGGGTTCAGGGCTAGGTTTGGGTATTGGGGTTCGGGGGTATTTTAGGGTTCAGGGGTATTTTAGGGTTCAGGGGTAGGTTTGGGGGTACAGTGGTATGTTTGGGGGTACAGTGGTATGTTTGGGGGTACAGTGGTATGTTTAGGGTTCAGGGCTAGGTTTGGGTTTTGGGGTACAGGGGGTATTTTTAGGTTTCAGGGCTAGGTTTGGGGTACAGGGTATATTTATAGGGTTAAGATGGGTTAGTGTTTAAGGGTGTTGGGGTATTTTAAGGAGTAAGAATGGGTTATGATTACGGGGTGCAGGGGTATTTAAAGGGAGCAGGGTGGGATTAGCACACAATATGAGACATGGCATGAAGGGCGGAACATACCACACGCCCCCAGCGTTTGTCACGCCCCTCAGCATACGCCCACAGCACAGACACGCCCACAAGGGACTACTTTGCTGGCACGGTTCTTTTACCTTTTAAATGTTTATGGTGGGCGTCTGCATAGCCCATGTCCTTCTGCTGCAACTGCCCTTTCCAACGCTGTATTGGGTGTTGTGATTGGTGCTGTGGTTCCTGAGATTACCCGCCTCAAATGTTTGGGCTCTCTCTTTATTATATTAGTATAGATTTATTTGTGTCATTGTTATATAACTGTTTCTGACTTCCGGAACGGGTTGAACCTTTTCATATTGTTGTTCTGGTTTTTTAATGTACTCTCTCTGCACACACCAATGGGTTTTGTTTGATTATCCATGTTGAGTAAAAACTATACAGATCTGTACATGATTATGTTCAATTGTCTGACCATTAATTGGTGTTTTATTATTTTTCAGGAATTTTCCATTAGCATAAATTGCGAGATGGAAGATCCGCTGCATGCGTAGACTAGGGCAAGCACTGGGACAGAAGGCAACTTAGTGCGATTGATGAAATAGATTCCTTCAGGGTGTTGGCTGACATGTCACCTCGCTGCTACCAGATCCTCAGCACTTCAAGAAGATTTCTACCGACTGTGTCTGTAAAGCAGGCATAAATGAGCAGAAGGTGTGGCTGTCGAACGATCGCTCAACCTTGAAGGATAACGTACAGAAAGACTTTTCCAGCTCCTCCCGTAAAGCAAGTTCCCTATGTACTTTATAAGTAGTGCGTGAATTCAGGGGTTTCAAGATGGCTGTTGCAGTCAACTAAAGTATTTCTACCACACGTTGAATCTTGCCAAGCTGTCTTTTACTAGTAGTTCTGTTCAAAGAGCTAAATAAACCCAGAAATGTTCCTTCATATGTGTAAGATTTCACATTGTTGAATAGATGTGAGAAGCACGATTAAATGGGGTTTGGGCTCAAATGGGGCCTGTTTCCACATTTTTACATACAAATAAAAATAGATTTTGGTCCCATTCATGAGATCAGTTCTTTTTGTTTCGTAGCAAAGGTTATTCTTCCAACTGTTGAATAACTCCCTCTTTGAAATAAACGTTTGAGAAGATTACATCAGACGTCCTGCATTTTAGAATTCCTTTGTAGATTACCTGAATGCAACTTGTTTCGTCAGCTTTTCCAACATCGGTTTCCATCCGACTATTTTCTTTTTCATGTCTGTTTATGGTTGAGCCGTAAGATAATGACATTGTTTCATTTACACTTCCCAATTTGTTCTGGACTTACAGTTAAAGTAATCTACCTCTTAAAATGTAGTTTAAGACTTGTTTAGTGAATTTTGTGCCATTTAATGCATTAACTTTCACTATCATTCCCATGTTGTTACATTTATTTTATGGGGACTTTTATGTTGAAATATTGTACAAAGCATATGTAGTAAGTAAAAATATTTAAAGTTATTTAAATTGTTTTGGACACTTAATTGTATTATGTAATTTACATTTTACAATATGTTCTTTTGGGGAATTGTTCATCCGGAGAGTGGCTCTGTACTGCAGTTTGCTGTTCGTTCTGTTACTGTTTCTTCTGCTGACAACTGATTGAATGAAAATTCAGATGGAATAATTAAAATTTGCAATTTGACATAAAATATGTTTTCATTGCTTTAAATATTATATCGTTGACAGGTACATTTTAGGTATTCAACAATGCACATTTTTGTCTGCATGATAATGAATATAGTATACTGTCTGATCTGTAAAAAAATAAAATCTTTGATGCTCTTGCAAGCACTTAATGACCACATAGATGTGGCTTCCACGATATCTTTTTATATAATTGTAACGAATAAAAGAAACATTATTTAAGAAAAAAACCTAAAAGCATTACATTTTGTATATAAATAGAAATCATAAATCCCAGTAATCTTGTATACATTTTTCTCGATGCTCCAGTGGAATTTTATGTGGCAAGGTACGGCTCAAGTGTTTTTTTATGCTTAGACTTAATAGCTATCAAACCTGTTTTGTAAACTACAACATCTGACACGTTCTTGACTTTAAAAGAAGTTTTTTTAATGTCCTGTTAAGATTCTTTTTTTTTGTTTGTTGCATTTCTTGCAGGAGGATCCATGACTGCTCAAGTGTTTATTTGTTTATGTATTTATTGGCAAATGCAAGCCCACGGTGACCACCCGTTAAATGTGCACTCCTTGTAGCATATATTGAGGCATATTCATGTAGTCCTGAATATGGCCATCAGCATAAAAACCATCAGTTGGCTTATCTAGAAACTCGATTTTGGCAACCAATTAAATTGGACATTAATCATCCATTTGATATTTTGATTGTCTTGGTTTTGGCCACAAACGTGACACCCAGCAGTACCTCGAGGGACCTGAAGGACATTCCGCTTGACATTCTGGTCACTGTGGTCATTGTCAATGCTTTGGTGAACATCAAAGCCACACATTTTCAAACCCATCTCCCCATCAATGTAAGTATTCTACTTGACTCCTGAAGATTATTCTTCCAAGCATTAGAATGTGCAGCCTGACATATATTTTGGATACTATTGATGATGTTCTTATAATATTGGTGTGTAAGAATAATGAATGGGTGATTTCAACTCCCGTAGTGAAGAACGTCTTTTCACTCCGCAGATTACTGTTCATCAACTGTAAAATTAAAAGAGAACACTCAAACAAAATTAGTGTTTTTAACAACTGGCTTCTCCATATTTTCATCCATTTTATTGCATACCATTAAATTGCTGTTAGTGACAAAGGGTTTCATCTAGTAGATATTCCAATCCAATCACTGCTACATTTTGAAATCCTATCTTAATTATATCTATTTTTTACAGCACATCCTGCTATGTAGTGCAGAAGTTGGGAATGTGCCCCAGTTACTGATGGGGCACCCTCGCAAGGGTATCCAAGCCTTGTCTGGTTGTGGGCCACAGGGCCAGCACCCACCTCAGAGATCCTGTGTTCCGCTTGTACCTTTTAAAGTTGCAGCATTGTCTTTATCCAGTCAGTTGTTCTGCAGCATGTGTTTGCATGCAGGCTGCTAGTCATGGTTTCTGATCGGGCTCTTGGGGTTCCGGGGCATGGCTTCTTCCTTCACACTGGCAGGCTGGGTGTGCAGCAGGGTCCCTGTCTCTGTGATGACAAGAGGAACAGGGGGGTTCAGGTAGAGCCCAGGTACACTAAGCTAGGGGAGAGAGACAACGTGCAAAACAGTCCTTTCTTAATGGGCAATCGTGTGCAAATCATATGATGGCACTTCCTGCACATGGTCAATTCCAAGTTGGCAGTCAAGATTAAGCAAATCCTATTGTGAACCCTAAGGTTAATAAAACAGCAATTCCGGTTTCATGTTTTCTCTTCCTGAAACTTTTACTTTCTATGTTTACCCAATTTAAAAAAGGTAGCATGGTTGCTTGTGGTGCTATGCAATCATGTTTTTCAGTGGAATAGTTGGTTACCTGTTTGCCTAATAATTTTATCCCTTAATTTTTTCCAAGTCAATCTTAGGATCATTTCTGTTTGGATTTTCCGAGGCTTCCAACGTTCTGCATTTACTGGTCTTTCGTGGTTCTTTCTCAGGCTTTTTGCTACCTGCTACTCCCCCCCAAAATATTTGATCGTTGTTGCTCTGATGTTTTTTTTTTTTCTATTCCCGTCTGTTTTTTTCTCTGTGTGGCCCATTCAGGAGAACACCTGCCATTTCACCCAATATTATTGTGTAATAGGCAAAGTGGCTACAGAAGTAAGTCACCCTTGCCTCAGTCAGGCTAAATGATGGAAGTATGGATCGTCCCCTATGTCCAGCATTTGAAAGGTTTAGTTGACGGTGATCCCAGTATTCTGAAACAATGAATTCCATGGGGCTACCACTCTACACCTGCATTACCAATAACTCCTAACAATTAAAGTTGGAAAATGCTTCTGTTCAGTAGACCATTGCTTCTCGATCTTACAGCAGTCTGGTTGTTCGCTCTAATGCTCCTCGATTTTTAGGGGATACACCCATAGTAACAGAATTCCTCCGCTCCATTTTTTCTATTGATCCACCCTTTTTACTCCTGATTGGGCGATGGTGCGGTATTGCCTGGCCAACTTTTAGGAGAACCTGTGCCTTAAACTTGTCACCCATATACTCTATGTATCCTTGTCTGAATGGCTGTCCATATTTTGTGGCTCCATTTTTGAAATCTAAATTCCAGTGGGCAAGATAACAATGTCCCCATCTAAAACAGTGGGTTTAAAACGATACCATGACTGTTATAAACAGATGACTAGTACAGACCTGTACGAAATGTATCTCTAGTGTTTGGGTCCAAGGCACAACTCCCAAGTAGTGTGAGGAATATGCCCTTGTGTACCCAAAGCCAATCCAGGACCGTGAAACTGCATTAAAAGACCCCAGGCAAGCACAGCTCATTTGCTAAGTTGAGGGCGCTGACCCATTCCCACTCTCGATGCCGGATCTGCAACAGGTCCTCGTCATGATCTATGTCATCTGGTAAGCCCAGATTGAAGCACAAGCACCAGAAGTCGAAACAGAACTTGACCATATCCTGCCACTCTCTATCTACAGAAAAACACTATCATGTTACAATGACGTCTATTCCTTGAAGACGCGGAAGTGGCGATAGATGAGGCGGAGAGGTTACTAAAGCACTTTGGTGAACTCTCGGGATTAAAAGTTAACTGGCCCAAAACCTGCTTATTCCCTGTGAGACGAGGGTGTGGAAAGGTAGGGCCGATTTCGACCAAGAACCCTTCAGTATTTGCCCGGCGTTAGCCGCCTCTCATACCATTCAATATTACCAAACAAAGAGGCAGGCGCTGGAGACTGGAAGGCAGGAAACAGGAGTTTATTCCGACGGAGCAGAACACGTCAAATCAGACAACAGGGTATCTTCTCGAGGTGCTCTAAACGCATGCTTGAGGCCTGGCCTCTTATACACAGTTTTATGGCTTTATTGCATGAAACACATTCCTGTCAATGCTTTGATGTACGGAAAGACATCCTCGAAATCCCCACTTCAAGCCCGTTCCCACACACATTTACAGTAGAAGTCCCCACCCCGGTCACAGTAGGTGATGATTATTACACAGCGGGACATTCCGTCGATCCCCGGAATGTGTGTGCCTGATCGGCTCTCATGGGGTGGGGGGGCCTTGATCAGTCGGAGATCCTTTGAATCGGGGCAGCTGCTTACTGTAAGGGGGCCAATAAATGGCATCCGCAGGGCCAGGTGGCGGCCTGGGAACGGGCAGGACAGCTGGGCACAGAGGAAAGGGGTTTTATCAAAGGATGAGGAGGTGTTGGCCGGGTGCGGAATGCGCTTCCGAGGCAGAGTCGCGCTGGAAGGGAGGTTTATGGTTCAGGCATGAGAGAGCAGGGGCTGTCAGCGCGCGGGGGATGCTTGCGAGGTCAGAGGGAGAGACGCGCTAGCTAGCGGCACTGGGCAGGGAGACCATGGCATTCAAAATGGCTGCTGCTTAGGCGCACATAGCAAGCCTAGAAAGGGGCAGGATAGCGCCGATAATGTTGACATCGCAAAAACAGATTTTAACAGTCCTCCCTTTTCAACATATCTAGCCAGCTTGTCAGTTAACCTCTATCCCCATCATATTCTTTACTTCTATGTCGTATATAGCTCTCATGCGTTCGGCCTCAAAGTCCACAGTCTTGGGGCAGAGACAGTTAATGCAAAGTGAACACAGGGGTGGCAGGCACTGAACACCCAGGCAGAATCCACATATTACCATGATCGGTATCAATATGACCATAAACAATCTCCACCCCCAGTCCTTTACAGTACTCCAGAACCATCCACCAAGTGACCATTCTTGTTCCTGGTGAACTTCTGAGGAAAGTCTGTGGAGGTGTTCAATGGCTTTGTACACTGAGGGTGAATTGTCCGGTATATAGGTGCAGCAGCTGGAACCAATGATGCGGATGCTCCTCCACGATCTGCTAGAACCACATCTAGAACAAGGCGGTTCTGAAGAGCCACCAAGCAGACCACCTGAAGCTCGCCTGTGTTGTTCGTGAGGATGCCAGCTGTAATGTTCATTGTCGTTTCAACTGCCTGAGTCAAATGTCGGATGGCACGGCTGTTCGCCATCGGACCCCAGAGCGGAACAAGTCCCTTCATTGCATCGAGGAACTGTGCTCCGGTGGAGTCGGCTTGTTCAATGTCCTTGGCTCGTTTTTGTCTGTGGTGATTCGCTGGAGCCACATAGGTTGGAGGAAGGATGAAGGCAATATAACAGGTGCCCCCCCAGCCTTTGGGGAGCCAGGTGTAGGCCTTTGTACCACAAACAAAGTACATATTCGGTGAGGAGACAAAAGAGGGTGGATCAGTGGAGTCCAAGGTTCGGATGATGTGGCAAGCGCTGCGGCCTACCAGCTGCGTCCCAAGCCCTTCGATGCACATAAGGCCTGTGACGTTGATGACGGATAGGGCCACAGTCAGGGTGGCAGCTGTTCGTTTCCGGAGGTAGGAGAAGGTGGGTCTGGTCGGATTGTTAAACACCTGCATTTCAATCCGTTCTTTGACGGGGATGTCCAGATGAATAGAGTCATTAGACGTCAGAGGGCAGAAGGGGGTAGCAGTTTTCTCTGTTTTGTTCTGCCAGACTCCATCATAGAAACGTGCTATAGTCTTGCTGGAAGTGATGTTATCCCTGTAGCTTTCTTGCAGGAGGATCAGCCAAGCGAGACATGAACCATGGACAGAGAAAGGCGAAGGAATGAAAGGGATAGAGTGTCCAGTGGCGTGGGGTAGCAACCCACAGATCCAGCAGTTGGTGGCATTGGTCGCGAGATTGTGGTGGTGCAGCAGTTGCACGAAGGAGTTGTTCCAAAATTCTTTTCGCCTCTCTCGGAGCTGGGGTGAGAGAGAGATCAGATAATGTTCTTTCATTGTGGTAGGCTGTGCAGTGGTCAGGAATGTCTCGTGGGCTGGTGCGCTCTCTTCCACAATCCAGAGGGTGGTCATGAGGAGGAGGCAAAAGAGAAGGGCGATAAAAAGTTCAATAGTCTTCGAACTGTGGATTTTGTCAGTCTTTGGGTTTCGGTAGTGAATCTTCGGATGTCCGGTTGCTTCCATCATCTTCTAGTCGGGCGCTTCCATCATCTTCCTGTCGGGCGCTTCCATCATTTTCAAGGGGCTCGGTAGCGGGCAGAACCACAAACTTCGTCTGTCTTCTCTCCTGGCAGCCTTAGTGGTGTTAGGTCACCGCTCTGAGAATTATGACTTAGTCAATGGTCTGCTTAGCCGAAGCTCCCTCCTTTCGTCGCAGGTTATACTCTTCTCTGGATGGCACAGTGGGATCGGGAATCTGCTAGTTCAAGTGTCTCTGTGTCCGGATAGCAGTTCAGTGATGGTCGGTCTTTGTTCAGGAGCTCTTCTTGGGTGGCCACGTCTTCGGTCATCGTCCGAGTCGGGGAGATTCGTTTGCAGTGGTGCGCATGGACCCAATTGCTTTTTCCTTCCACTCGAAGTGCTGTTCGGGTGGTGAGTAGGACTTGCCAGGGGCCCGTCCACCGGGGTTCCAGACTCTTCGCACGCTGGAAGTTCCGAATTAATATGAAATCCCCAGGTTGGATGGTGTGTCCGGGACCCCTGGAAGCGTCGGGTATGGCATGCAGCACCTGTTGGTGGATAACAGACAGTGTTTTAGTCAACTGGTACAAGTAATCAGACATTAGGACGTCCGGGACGTCATGAATGGATGTCGGTTTTGGTGCGGACCAGATATTCATAGGACGGCCGAATACGACCTCGTAAGGTGTCAAGTGGTGTTTGGTGGGGGTGGAACGCATTGAGAGCAATGCCAGTGGGAGAGCGTCTGGCCATTTCAGTCCTGTGGTCGCCACTATTTTGGCCAATTTAAGTTTCAGTGTGGCATTATGTCGTTCAACTAGTCCAGCAGATTGGGGGTGGAAGACTGCGTGGAACTTTTGTTTTACACCCAACCACTTCAAAATGAGTTGGATAACTTCGGCTACAAAGAATTCCTTTAGTAGTACTTTTGCGGTGGCAATGGCAGTGTTGTCACGGGTTGGATAGGCTTCCACCCACTTGCTGAATGCACACACAACAACAAGTACGTACTTCAGGCCTCGACATCCTTCTAGTTGGATGTAGTCCATCTGCAGGACTTCAAACGGGTGATTGGGAACCCCAAACTCTCCCCGGGGTACTACAGTTCCCTTCCCAGGGTTGTGTTGCAGGCATATCAAACATTGCTGGACTAGACGTTTGGCGGAGTCTGCGATCTTATCATTGCGCCAGACTTTGGAAACAAGTTCGGTCATGGGGGCTGGCCCTATGTGAGCAGGGGAGTGTGCCATGGTCAGTATGGGGATCAGGTATGAATCGGGTAGCAACCATTTGTGTGTGTCTTTTGTCCGCCTGCAGCCTTCATCATCCCTCAGTCCCACCCGTGCCCATTCAGTCAATTCGTGTTGTGAGCTGGCCATTTCAATGTCCCTAATAGTGTCCCTAGCGTCCATCCATTTCTCTTCTTGTGACCTAGTCACGTACATGCGTGTCGTCGTTCTATTCTCAGCTGTGGTTCGGGCAGTGATGTCGGCTAGTGCGTTTCCCTGTCCAATGATATCTGTCACTTTCTTGTGTGCCTGGCATTTGATGACTGCAAGTCGTTTGGGGAGGAGGACGGCTTCAATCAGGGCGGAGACTAGATCCCCGTGTAAGATCGGTGTACCATGTGAAGTCAGGAATCCCCTTTCCCTCCAAAGGAGCCCAAAACGATGAACCACCCCGAAGCGTACTGGCTGTCAGTGTAAATGTTTGCTGTGGTTCCTGTCCCTAAGATGCATGCTCGGGTGAGGGCAATCAGTTCTGCTGCCTGTGCAGATCGTTGTGCGATGCGTGCGGTTTCCACTACAGTTCGGGCTGTGGTAACTGCATAAGCGGCTGAGGTGGTGCCATCTGGGAGTTTGATGCAAGAGCCGTCCACCCACAGCTCTCCGTCGGGGTCTGGGAAGGCTGTGTCTCTGAGGTCAACTCTACTCCTAGTCTGTGAGGGTCACACAGTCATGCACAGGGGATACATTGGGATCGTTCTCTGGTAGGGGTAACAAAGTCGCTGGGTTCAGTGTGGTGCATCTTTTCAGGGTGATGTGGGGTGCAAGCAGAGTCAATTCGTACCCAGTCAGTCGTGCACTAGTCAAGTGTTGCGTTTTGGTCTGGTTCAGGAGGGTGTCAACCGCATGGGGTACTATCACCGTGAGGGGGTTCGAGAGTACGATCCCCTCACTCTGTCGGATAGAGATAGCAGCGGCAGCTACAGCTCGAAGGCAGGCAGGCAAAGCTCTGGCTACGGGGTCAAGAGTGGCAGAGAAGTAGGCGCACGGGCGCTGTTTAGGGCGAATAGACTGGGTCAAGACAGACAAAGCACATCCCTCCCTTTCGTGAGTGTAGAGGGAGAAGGGCTTCGTGTAGTCGGGAGTTCCTAGGACAGGGGCTGAGCAGAGGGCATTTCTTAGTTCTATGAAGGAGGATTGGCATTCAGGAGTCCAAGGGAGTGGGAAGGGGGACATCTTTAGCCAGTAGAGAAAGCAGTGGTTTCACAATGAGGCTGAAATTTGGCAACCACTGCCGACAGAAGGAG
Organism: Lissotriton vulgaris; assembly: GCF_964263255.1. Lineage (NCBI taxonomy): Eukaryota > Metazoa > Chordata > Amphibia > Caudata > Salamandridae > Lissotriton > Lissotriton vulgaris. The sequence goes on from NC_141693.1 coordinate 441,785,586, forward strand.
GTGAGGCCTAGTAGGGAGCGGACTTGTTTCTGGGTCTTAGGGACAGGGGTCTCCAGAATGTTTTGGATTCGATCGGGACTAAGTTTTCTTCCGTCTTTGGACAAAAGGTGGCCTAGGTAAGTGACCTGAGGTTGGCAGAATTGCAGCTTCTTCTTGGAGACCTTGTGGCCATTTTCCGCAAGGAAGTGCAGGAGCTGGATGGTGGCTGTGACTGCAAGTGGAGTGGTGTCGGCCGCCAAAAGAATATCATCGACGTACTGTATCAACACCACTCCATCCGGTAGCTGGACTGCGTCCAGTTGTCTCTTGAGGGCCTGACTGTAAATGCTGGGACTTTCAGTGTAGCCCTGGGGTGCTCGACAAAATCTATATGAGCGGGCTTATAGGGTGAAGCCGAAGAGGTATCGGCTGTCTGGGTGGATAGGGATAGAGAAGAAGGCGTTTTTGAGGTCAATGACAGTGAAGGTGGTGGCAGTAGAAGGAATCAGAGTCAGGATAGTGGTGATGTCTGAGACTACAGGGTACTGAGGTACGACCACTTTGTTAACCTCTCGGAGGTCGATGATGAAGCGGTACGCTTTCTCATCTCCCTCTCCTTGCTTCTTTATGATGGGAAGGATAGGGCTGTTGCAAACATTGCTAACCACTTCCTCTACCACTCCTGCGTCTATCAGGGACTGAATAATCTTTACCAATGCCTTCTCGCCCTCAGGCGATATCCGATATTGTGGGAGTTTCTGGAGTATTGCATCTTGTCGAACAGTTATGTGCACTGGGTCGATCATCATGCGTCCTACGTCCGAGTCAGTCTTGGCCCACAGATATGGGGGTAGGGTGTCGAGTAGGGACAAGTCAGCATCAGTAATGGAAAACATGCGTCGGGTGGGACAAAGTCTGAGCAGGGTCGGGTTGTCGTATAAAAAGACTCGAACTCCATCTTGCGAACACCTAATAGTGGCTCAGAAATGCTTCAACAAGTCCAGTCCCATAATGGCGTCCGGGGTATTGGAGGAAAGCAAAAACGTTGTGTCAGTAATGTTGTTCTCTAGGTCAAAGGAGATTGGTGTGGACAAAGGGTTAGTGGAGGGCGTTCCTTAGAAGCCTATCGATGTTACAAGTGAGCCAGACAAGGGTGCCCTTGGAATCAGTCGTTTAGATAACGCACTACGTGTCGCTCCAGTGTCTACCAGAAATGGAGACTTCGTCCCCAGGACCTTAGCGGTGACATAAGGGCCTTGCTGGTCAACTTAGAGCTCGACTGGATCCCTCCCTTGCCCTAGGCAGTCCTATGCGAAGTCGTGGGTGTCGTCGCAGTCAGACTGCTGGTACTGGTTCTGCCGGGACGGTCAAATGTGTTCGGTCTGCCTGGTCTGTCGTTAGTCGTTTCATTCGTGGACCCTCGTCCCTGTCCTCTATTTCTCTGAACACCCGATACGTCTCTGGGATCCCTATTTTTGTTCATCTCCAACAGAACCGGACACTGGGATTTCCAGTGGCCGAATCCCTTGCAGAATGCACATTGGTCTTCGCTAATATCTTTCCGTCCAACATAGAGTGCGGGAGCACGGTCCTTAGGGGGTGGATTCCTAGGGGCATTCGTCTGGTAGTTCCCCTTGTACTGCTCTCGACCTACAGTCACCCCTTGCAACTGTGCAATCATCACCCTTTCTTTCAAGTCCTTTTTCTTTCTCTGTCGCCCTATCATTTTCGTTTTTCTGATGCTCGTATTATTGGGCCATCTGAAGGATAGCCGCAGGCTTGGAGGCTGCCCAACTATTCTCGCTGGCTTGTAGTTTCTGAGAGACCTCCTGCGACAGACCTTTGGCGTAGTTCTGGACAAATAGGTGGTGTCCGGTTGCAGAGGTCATGTCCTGGCCACTGTAATCGGAAAACACCGTCTCAAACCGGGAGAAATATTCTGATACGTCTTCCTGGGGTTTCTGGCGACAGGCCGTCACTATTGACCAGTCTACTTTCTTTTCTGGGATCAGGGTTTTCAGTTTCTGTACAATTTTGTCTGGGAGTTCTAATATGGACTTTAAAGGTTTCTGTCCAGCCTCTCGTTGTCTATCTATGCCATCGAGTTGTGACCAGGTATGTCCTAACAGCTCAAGGTGGTTGACTTTCCGGATTTGCTTCCACACATCAGCTGGCAGACATAACCCGAAAAACAAGCCGATGTCAGCTAGGGTCATAATCGTTGAACCTAAGGCGGTACCTAGTTCAGTGTAGAAGGCAGTGGGGTTTTTCCGCAAATCGGGCAGAGATTTTCGGAACGTTAGGATGTCTTGTCGATCCCATGGTTGGTAAACCCAGTTATACATTACCCTCCCAAGCCACATCCCCCGAAATTCAAATCCTTAGCTGGAATGTGGATGGTATTTCCACTAAAATAGCTTTACCAACTTGGCTTGATGTGGTTAGCTCTTTCTCAGTTTTATTCTTTCAAACCCCGGTACATCTTTTGGGCTTTCAGACCTTCCACTCACCGGCGTTAGAGAGTAAGCAAGGAAGAAATGGGGGGGGGGTTGTGTATATATGTCAATGTAGTTGGGGGTTTGAGGGTTTGGAAACATCTCCTCAGGGAGTCTTATCAAATAATTGCCATTCAAATGGGTATATCACTGAACCTGTTAATAATTAATTTTTATAACATGCCATTACAGGGATTGGAGAAAGAATTAAATGAACTGCCCCACGCCGTTGTTTCTATCAAAGAGCAGAGCGGGGTGAATGGGTTACTGCCTTTATGGGCGATTTGAATTGTTATACCTGTCAATATGCCTCAAGGGGATTATGTGAGTTTTTTCCACCCCTGATAATGAAATTGACGATACCCTAAATCATTTTATGCATTCAAAAACAGGGGAGGTATTAAATAACTTTTTAGCACATTTTAACTTAGCTTTAGCAAATGATTTATGTTTCCCACCGAAACCCTTTAAACCTTCTTTTCATGGAAGAGGTTCAAATTCTACCATTGAGTTTGTACTCTTCTCCAAAATGCATGCTTCCCTGATATCCTCTTGGGATACACTTGACCAGATATATGGTGACCATTATCCCTTAGCCCTTTCCATCTTTTTACCATCTTCTACTACTCGCCATCATTCTCTCCCCATAAGCTATGAGCAACCAATCACAATAGGGGCGACAAATGGCTATACCCGTCAGTTCAAGCCAGGTCCTATTACACCAAAAGGATGGTTTGATAAAGATTGTACGAGAGCTTTAAAAATTTTGAAGAAAGCTTTACAATCTACTCCAAAGTCACCATCTGAGATACGTCAGGCTAGATCTCGGTACCGCCTTGCTATAAAGAGTAGGAACATTTTTTTGAAAGCGGAAGCTTGGCAGACACTGTTGTTAACTTGTGAAAGCCGTGATTCCTCAGCTTTTTGGAAATTTGTCAATGCCCCACTTCCGTGGGTCAAAATGCCCGAGAGGAGGTTAGATCTGGCAATCGATGGAGATAATTGGGCTGCATATTTCCAACAGCTGTATAGCAAACCTAGTCTTTCCGATACATCTCCAATGGTTCCCACTCCTTCTTTCAATAGTACCATAATGGGCCTGAGAGAGGGTTCTCCTAACATCGTTTTTTCATGTGAGGAGGTTACTCTCGCCATCAGAGAGAGCCCTTCTGGTAAGGCCCCCGGTCCAGATGCCATCCCAGTGGATGTCTTCAAGGCCGAAATAGACTTCTGGGCCCCGTTATTAACTTCTGCCTTGAACTGCGCAAATGCTTATGGTCAAATTCCAACTTGGGCAGAGGCCATTGTGGTACCTATATACAAAAAAGGAGATAGGCATGTACCCTCTTGTTACCGTCCTATCTCCTTGCTTGATGCGTTAATGAAGGTTGCGGGACGCATCATTTTAAAACGCATCCACAGCTGGACAGAGGAGGCGGATGTACTTTCTAGACTTCAATATGGCTTTCGAACTGGTAGGGGCACAGTCGAACAGAGTTTGAACTTATACTTTTTAATGTCAAAATACGTGGAGGCTAAAAATGGTAACCTTTTTGTAACATTTATAGATTTGAGCTCTGCGTTCGACTGCGTCGACCATGACCAGCTATGGAGTGTTCTTAAGCACCTGGGGATGAACTTATCCATTCTTAATTTTATCATGGACTTGTATAGAGATGCGGGGCTAGGGTGCGGTATGGACAGAGAGGGGAATGCTCCCCTAGATTCACCATTGCTAGAGGTGTGAGGCAGGGGTGCATACTAGCCCCCCTGCTCTTCGCTCTTTACATAAACGCCATTGGTGACCATATGCGGAGTGCTGAATGTGACTACCCTAAGGTGGAGGGTCATGCCGTCCCAATCCTGTTATATGCCGATGACGCGGCTATATTGTCTCAAACCAGGTTGGGGCTGCAAAGGGCTGTCACCAAATTCACCGACTTCATGCAAGAAAAGGGTCTGAAAGTAAATATCGGTAAGACCTTTTCCCTGGCTTGTAGTAAGGGTACCAAGAAAATCCCATGTCCGATATTTATTGAAGGACAAAAAATAGATACCGTAGAACAATTTCCTTATTTGGGTATCTACTTTCATAGAAAGGTGACCTGGCAGTCTGCTGTAAAAGCCAGGAAGCTTGCCTTCACTAGAGCGATTGGGGCATTGCGAGACTTTGCTAGCAAAATAGGGGGGAGACCAGTCAAGCAGCTTATTACCATCTACAAAGCAAAATGTGTATCAACGGCAATCTATGGGGCTGGTCTCTGGGGGATTGACACCATAACACCCATCCAGAAAGTTGAAAACCAGTTCCTAAGGTACCTGCTAGGGATGCCAAAGTCAACATCCACTTATATGATCCATATAGAGCTGGGGCTACCGTTCATTTCTGACGTAATTAAGACTGAGCCCTTTCTCTTATGGCATAAGATTTGGACCACCACAGAGACAGCTTTTAATTGAGAAATAATTGTTGACAGCCAAAAACTAGAGGGGGCTAAACATATAAAATGGCTGTCATACGTTAAAAGGTTTTGCTTTGAAATTGGTCGCCCAGAGTTTTTCACTGACCCTCTGAGCTTGGAGCATATTACCAGGAAAGCTTTGAGAAAGCTCCTAATGGATCATTTAGAAGCGAAAAGATGGACTATTCAAAAAGCCAATAAAACTGTTTTGGATTTCCAAAGGATTACTATGATTCAGGGACTACAATTATATCTTTCTACTGACATTACTTGTTTCTCAAGAATGCTCCTTTCTAGACTCAGACTGGGCTCCTTTTTTCGGCTTATTACCTTCCCCTCCTGCAATGACTGGTCCCGAAACCTGCCCCCTTGCCCATGCGATGACATTTCACCTCAATCCAATATACATTTCATACTGTTTTGTAAATATTATCTAGTTCCTAGAAAATCCTTATTGAGACCATTATTGAAGATCTGTGGTCTGCGGTCTTGTAAAGATGCCTTTGACCAATTACAACAACTGGAGAATAGGGATGTGATATTTACCATGGGAAAGTTCTTGAAATTGCTGCTAAAATTTAGGAATTTGTTACGATGGGACATATGAATTTGCGTTTTTATTTGTTGTCCTTTCAAATTTTTTTTTAAATACTGTTTTTATGGAAAATGTTAACCCCTCTGCTCCCTGAACTTATGTTTCTTTTCTGGGTTATAAATTGATTAATGTAATGTATGCTTTTATGATATCCTTCTGATAATCGAATAAAGCTTATTTTGATTTGATTTGATTTGACATTACCCTCACTCTAGCGTCCTGGTGGTTAACGTCATCGTGTGTTCCCTGGCCTCGTGGGGGGACCCAGTAGGGAGCAGCCTCTCTAATTGGCATCATGGCGCTAGTTTGTTCTATTCGTGGTTCGGTCGCTACAGGTGTCGTAGGTTTAGCTTCCAACCCTTGTTCAGTGAGGTGCCGGAAAACCTCGAGCGTTCGTGCAAGGAGATCCGTCACATCACACTCACCCTCATCCCTGATATCGACCTTTCTATACAGCGTCGTTAGTCTCTCGGGACCTTTGTCTCGATATCGGTCCTCATACGCGTTTAGGGCATGATAACACAATCGTACAGCAAAGTGTCATCTGTGGCTCCCAGCATATGAGTTGAACATATCCATGATGTGTTCCTCGCTCTCCTTTCGTTCTACTAGTGTCCTGACTACCTTGTCAATCCCTGCTCGCTCATCTTTGCTCAACCTGTTCGTTCTTGTGGAATCTGTCTTTCGGGTCTCAGGATCATCTAACATTGCTGCTTGCGCTGTTTCTATAACAAGGGGTTCGGCCGGCGCGGAGGCCATGGGGACCGAGGCCCTGGTACTACTCTCGCCTGTGCTTGGGGGGGTGGGTGCTGCGTTAAAGGTTGGGAAGGGGCATATGGAGGGGGCATGTAGATGATCGGAGGACCTAATAAAAGATCATCGTTGGCTCGCTGTTTCGAGGGTAATTCAGGGTAGAGCGTAGAGGGTGTTCTAACAGGACACTGACTCGATGTTTCGGACTCTTGTTTCCGTTTGGCTTCCTCTCTCTCCTTAATCTCTTCCTCCAATTTTCTAGCAGCCAGGTGAGCTGCTTTCCGTAGTTCTTTCTCTAATCTAATCTCGTTTCTTTTCTTGCGTTCTGTTTCTTTACGCCACATGCCGAAGCTATCAAGCATAGTGGGCGTTGTCTTATTGTTACGAAGGGCTGTTTCTAGCGCGCTTATGTTATCTTCATTGAAGGATCCTATCAGTGGCCACTGACTTTCTCGATCCTTTTTGGTGTATTTATGCCACAGCCTACTATAGGCTATAGCGACTAGTCCATGCTTTGTGTACATGTCCTTATTAGGGGTGCCTTCCAGTGGAGCCGGATGGTTCATCTCTAATAAGCGGTCCGGGCTGAACCAACTACCAATCAGTGGGGAGAAGATGGGCATGACGGGTTACAACGGGAGACAAAAGTCTGCACTACCTATCTTTTCACTGCTTACAAAGACTAGACAGAATATCTCTATTCTACGTTATTTGTAAGCAGAGAATACCTCCAAAGAACCAATATCGAACAATTCAATGTTCGGACAATCAAACAATCAATGGCGAGAAAGAAATAGGCACGACGGGTTACAACGGGAGACAAAAGTCTGCGTTACCTACCCTTCACTACCTGCAAAGGAGGATAGAATACCTTTATTCTTCCCTGTTTGCAGACAGAGAATTCTCGAGAGAACAATCCTCAAACAAACAATGTTCGGGCAAACAATCAATCAGTGGGGGAGAAAAATAGGCACGACTGGTTACAACGGGGGGCAAAAGTCTGCGTTACCTACCCTTCACTACCTGCAAAGGAAGAGAGAATCTTTCTATTCTTCTCCGTTTGCAGACAGAGAATCTCCAAAAGGAACCAACAATTCAAAGAGTAATACTAGTATTTTCCAAACAATCATTTCGCAATTCGTCGTGTTACACGACCTTACCCGGACCGCATGGACAGTTTCTTGTCTTCCGAATCCAGCGCCCGATCGTCCTCTATCTTCTGTCGCGGCACTCCTGATGGTTCCCAGTCAGGACCGTAGATCACTCGAGAGAGGTCTGTTCGGAACCAGTGAAGTTCGGATGATCGGCTGTCAGACGAGGGTCTATCGGACAGGAGCTCTCCCGATCGTTGCAGTCGTTCACTCTGTCGTCAGGACCTCTCCCACTGGATCCACGTGTCGCTGATGGGCCCCACGTTTGGGATGCCAATTGTGGAAAGGTAGGGCTGATTTCGACCAAGAACCCTTCAGTATTTGCGCGGCGTTAGCTGCCTCTCATACCATTCAATATTACCAAACAAAGAGGCAGGCGCTTGAGACTGGAAGGCAGGAAACAGGAGTTAATTCCGACGGAGCAGAACACGTCAAATCAGACAACAGGGTATCTTCTCGAGGTGCTCTAAACGCATCCTTGAGGCCTGGCCTCTTATACACAGTTTTATGGCTTTATTGCATGAAACACATTCCTGTCAATGCTTTGATGTACGGAAAGACATCCTCGGAATCCCCACTTCAAGCCCGTTCCCACACACATTTACAGTAGAAGTCCCCACCCCGGTCACAGTAGGTGATGATTATTACACAGCGGGACATTCCGTCGATCCCCGGAATGTGTGTGCCTGATCGGATCTCATGGGGTGCGGGGGCCTTGATTAGTCGGAGATCCTTTGAATCGGGGCAGCTGCTTACTGTAAGGGGGCCAATAAATGGCATCCGCAGGGCCAGGTGTTGGCCTGGGAACGGGCAGGACAGCTGGGCACAAAGGAAAGGGGGTTTATCAAAGGATGAGGAGGTGTTGGCTTGGTGCGGAATGCGCTTCCTAGGCAGAGTCGCGCTGGAAGGGAGGTTTATGGTTCAGGCATGAGAGCGCGGGGGCTGTCAGCGCGCGGGGGATGCTTGCGAGGTCAGAGGGAGAGACGCGCTAGCTAGCGGCACTGGGCAGGGAGACCATGGCATTCAAAATGGCTGCTGCTTACGCGCACCTACAAGCCTAGAAAGGGGCAAGATGGCGCCGATAATGTTGACATCGCAAAACCAGATTTTAACAAGGGGAGGCATGTCCTGCCATCCGTCCCTCACTCAACTGGGAGCCCACCTGCCTCAAATACCTAAGAGTATACATATATCATATGGCAACAGATATGCTGGAGGGAAATGTGGGCAGGTGCATACGAGCGTTGAAGGGTAGCATGGCCTTTTGGGCCACCCTCCTGCTTTCAGTAACGGGCCGAATCTCTTTATTGAAAACTATCAGCCTGTCCCGACCTTGTCCGGGAGCAACAGGCTTCCCAGACCCCCGCCCGCCCCAACATTGTCCAGCAGCCCGGGCCCCCGCCCAGCCCGTCCCCCGCCTGCCCCGACATGGGCCCTTTACCTCAGCCGCCGCTCTTCCCGCCTGTCCGCTGCTGATATACTGCTTTAAATATGTCTGTTCTTCTTTGCAGAGGTGTACAGCTGACCAATCCGTTCTACAGAGTGTACATTGGCTGGGAAAGCTTAACTCATAGCTAATCTTTTTGGCCTAGAGGTGTGTTCATGATTGCTGTTTCACCATAGAAAAAATACAGGATCATTCTCTTTTCACCTGCAGCCCGGGCCCCCGCCCAGCCCGTCCCCCGCCCCGCCCACCCCGTCCCCCGCCTGCCCCGACATGGGTCCCCTTACCTCAGCCGCCGCTCCTCCCGCCTGTCCGCTGCTCGCACCGCCGCTGGCCTGTCCGCTGCTCCTCACATCACTGCTCCTCCCCCGCGCCATGTCCGCCGCTCCCTTACCTCAGCCGCCGCTCCTCCAGCCAGTCCGCTGCTCGCACCGCCGCTGGCCTGTTCACTGCTCCTCACGTCACCGCTCCTCCCCGCGCCATGTCCGCCGCTCCTCGTCGGGCTCCTGGACGCCGCTCCTCCCCGCGCTCCTGACGTGAGCACGCATGTCGCGGCCGGCGCTTCTTCGGAGGGACTACTTTTTTTTTACTGTACATTTTTTAAATAACGTTTTTTTTTCAAATTTATATAGCCTATATCCATCTACACACCCTGACGATTCCAACGGTGTATCGGGTGTGTGGATTGGCGCTGTGGTTCCTGAGTTTACCCGCCTCAAAGACTGAAAGTTCTTCCTTTATTATAGTAGTATAGATGATAGCCCTACCGCGCCTTCTATATTACTTCCGCACACTACCTGTGTGGATACCAAGTTCCACCTTCCGACAATTGAAATCACAACTGACCTCGTTTATTTGGAGATTGGGTAGGAGCAGAGTAGCACTGTCAACGCTTACCCGTCCGAAAGACGAAGGGGGCTTAGCGGTCCCAGACTTCGAGCTTTACTACCTAGCTGCCCAGTTGCAATTATTCACGCAGGAAGTGGCGAGGGTCTTTCAAAGACCGGAAAATGAGAGAGAAGGGGGTACTTTGCGGCATATCCTTGCCTATATAACCCTACAGCAGCGACTAGCCCTTAGTGACTTATCGCTTGAGGAGAAGACGTTCCGGCTTTGCTGGAATCGCTCCCAACGTCGAGCGAGAGTGCAACATCCTTATGCACCAGAGATTCTTCTCGGGATGATAACGGCGCTCCCTCACGGAGGGGATTGGTCGCAATTACAGGCCTGGGAAGACGCCGGGCTGCAGGTTCTTGGCGATCTGTATGAGGATGGGGCGCTCTTGCCATTCCAGACACTCCAAGAGAGGTTTGACCTCCCAAGAGGAGGATACTTACTACATGCTGCGGTCACCAGAGCTATACAAGCGCACTGGAAAGAAGGGTTATTAGAACCCACAACGACCATGGCCTGTCAATACGCCATGATGGCAGCGGGGACTTATAAAGCAGTCACATGCCTGTTCTCTAGAATGCTCCGGGAGAACTTGCCACCATTGACGGCGCAGAATGCCAAATGGGAGGAAGACGTGAATAAGGAGATCCCCGAAGCAGCCTGGGAGCAGATTGTGCGGCGGGCGCGGAAAAGTACGAGGAACGCACGCTTTCAGCAGATACACTTCTTTATCCTTCACAGGGCCTACTTAACGCCTGGTAAAATCAAGAAGTATTTCAGAGCGGAAGAGGCAGCATGTCCCAGATGTACCACAGAGGGGGCGGAACTGGATCATATGCTGTGGTCCTGTCCTGCACTGGGGGACTACTGGCGGGCGGTGGGTGACACGCTGAATGCAGTGACGGAGAGACAACTGCAATTTGATATGGCTACCAGTGTGTTACATTGGTTCCCACACACTCCCAAAAATAGAATCACAAGCAAGTTTATTGATATGGGCCTTCTCCTGGCTAAAAGAGAAATCACGAGACTTTGGAAGGCGAGATCAGGTCCCACGCACAAGAGATGGCTCAAAGAATTACTGAAATGGGCTGCTGACGACAAGGCGCTAGACGCAGCGACAGCGTGGGAAACATTAGTGCAGGCTTTACGTGACTACACATCGCACGATGAAGAGGAAGGGCCTGATGCCGACATCGACACTCCCCAAGGCACACCAGGCACATCACATGATTAGACACTTATGTGCTCCTGACTACAGTCACAGATGCAGACTAGACGAGCTCACATGCGCAGGTGGTGAGGTTTGGGGGGAGGGATGGATAGTTGGGGATAGGTTAGAAGTTTCAGGGGGGAGGAGGGAGGGAACCAATGGGGGGGAGAAAAATAAAAATAAGGAAGAGCAGATATGGAAGGTCTTTATACACTGTTTACGGCTTGTGATGGTGCTATTGCTTATATCATTCTCCCACTTGATGCCGCCCGACCCCTGGTATGTGGGCTTAATGGCAGTGTACGGAATTGAACAGAGTCTGGCGCCCTAAAGCAGCCAGAGGTAACAGTTTTGTGTGGGAAAACTTGTGAGATTTGTACATCTGCAATAAAAAATATTTTAAAAAATCATGTTACTATGACATTAAGGTGACACTCGCACTCATCCCAATCTCCATTTGAGGAGCTGATCCCACAGTTGATCCTGATGCACCGGAGTTCTCAAAGTCGTCTGCTATGCCACATCAGATCTAGGTATTTAGGGAGGCCATGCTGTGTACTCTTGCCCCTCTTCCGCATCACTATGGCATGCCTTCGGGCCCCACTGTTCCATAGGGGCCTCCAGGTGGGTTACAGCTGACTGGTCAGTCCTCAGCACTGTCTGAGCTGCTGGACCCCACCGCAGGTACCATGCGGACTTTAATTCCACATCAAAGTCCTGTGGTGGTCCCTCATTCGTCCATGCTGGTCCAGCATCGTCAGGAATCCTTTACTGAACAGTGTCTGACCCCAACCTGAATCTGTCTTGACCCCAAACAAGGTCTTGTTCCAACTCCATTCCTGTGCACGCGGTTTCCATACAGTCTGATTCAGACAAAATACTTTTTCTACCAAGGAGCTATCCTCAGTTGCTCCACCAGTTTTTAGGTCGAGCGACCTATCTCAATGCGCATGCGCATTGAGCGGGAGCGAAGATATATAGGGACTTAAATAAGCTTTACCTAGACTGGGCGATTTGGTGCTGTGCCCGTGGCTTTTAGGTCAATGCGCAAGCGCATTGACCTAAAATGCGCGTGCACATCATCAAATCGCCGTCTGTTCCCTCAGCCGCACTCCTCCCACACCTTTGAAGTGAAGCTTAGCTTCACTTCAAAGGCCCCTGCTGCTTAACACCCTCTCCCCACTCCTCCACCTCCCCTGCCCGCCGTGTCGCATTTCTCCCCCCCTTCTCTGCCTTCAATCCGTCTTGTTTCTCATTGTAATTCCGCACGGCTTGCCCAACTCTGTTAGCATCTCTTTTTATTTTTGGCAACTCTGGCGCCGCACTTAGGGTGCACCACTGCGCTCGCTTTTCCACTATTTGCTCCTCGTTGTCCTGCATTGTAACTTTAAGTATTAACTGCATGGGCGCCGTTCTTAATATTTTAGCAGGCGCCCGGTTGTATATATTTTATTTGCTGCTTAACACCCTCTCCCCACTCCGCCCCCTCCCCTGCCCGTGTCGTGAAGTCTGCACCAATGGCTAGCACTAGGAGCCTCACCTACTCCTGCGCTCTTCCTGCTTGGGGTTTGCCAACCTAGGCGTCCGCAGGCTACAGCTCCAATGCCCCGTTGGGCGCTTGGCCTGCCTTCTCAGCCTTCCATGGAACGCGACGTCCAGGCCACCCCTGCAGCACGGTCCTCAATGGCCTCTAACTCACAGCAGGATGCTTGGTTTTTTTCGGGATGGCTTCCACCGTTGGTCGTGTAATGTACTCTTTGTTCTAAATTCCGGAAGAATTGAATCTGTCTTAGACACAAATACAGACACAAATTTAAATGTTATTGAAATAAGATCATCTTTTCTCTGTCACAAACCCTTATGGAACCCACAGGACTACCACACCCACCACCACTACATCCACCACCACATCTACAACAACCACCACCCCATCCACCGCCACATCCACCGCCACATCCACCACCACATCCACCACCACCGTATCCACCACCACCACACCCACCACCACTACATCCACCACCACAACCACCACCCCATCCACCACCACCGCATCCACCATCACCACATCCACCGCATCCACCACCACATCCACCATCAACACCACATCCACCATCACATCCACCATCACCTCCACATCCACCATGACATCCACCGCCACATCCACAACCACATCCACCACCACCACCACACCCACCACCACATCCACTACAACCACCACCCCATCCACCACCACCGCATCCACCACCACATCTACCACATCCACTGCATCCACCACCACCACATCCACCACATCCACCACCACATCCACCATCACCACCACATCCACCACCACATCCACCACCACATCCACCACCACATCCACCACCACTTCACCACCACCACTTCACCACCGCATCCACCACCACCACATCCACCATCACATCCACATCCACCATGACATCCACCACCACATCCACCACTGCATCCACCACCGCATCCACCACCACCACATCCACCACCGCCACATCCACCACCGCCACATCCACCACCACCACATCCACCACCGCCACATCCACCACCACATCCACCACCACCACATCCACCACCACCACCACCACATCCACCGCATCCACCATCACCACTACATCCACCACCACATCCACCACTTCCACCGCATCCACCACCACATCCACCACCACCACATCCACCACCGCATCCACCACCACCACATCCACCACCTCATCCACCACCTCATCCACCACCTCATCCACCACCTCATCCACCACCTCATCCACCACCGCATCCACCACCACCACATCCACCACCACCGCATCCACCACCACCACCGCATCCACCACCACATCCACTGCAACCACCACCCCATCCACCACATCCACCGCATCCACCACCACCACATCCACCGCATCCACCACCGCATCCACCACCACATCCACCATCACCACCACATCCACCATCACATCCACCATCACATCCACCACCACATCCTCCACCACATCCACCACCACATCCACCACCACCACATCCACCACCACTTCAACACCACATCCACCACATCCACCATCACATCCACCATCACATCCACCGCCACATCCACCACCGCATCCACCGCCACATCCACCACCACCACATCCACCACCACATCCACCACCACCACATCCACCACCACCACCACATCCACCGCATCCACCACCACCACATCCATCACCACATCCACCACCACATCCACCACCACATCCACCGCATCCACCACCACCACATGCACCACTGCATCCACCACCACCGCATCCACCACCACATCCACCACCACATCCACCACCTCATCCACCACCGCATCCACCACCACCACATCCACCACACCCACCACCATCACTTCCACCACCACATCCACCACCACTTTCACCACATCCACAACCACCACATCCACCACTACATCCACCACACCCACCACCACCACATCCACCATCACCACCACATCCACCATCACCACCACATCCACCATCACATCCACCACCACCACAACCACCACATCCACCACCACATCCACCACATCCATCACCACCGCATCCACCACCACCGCATGCACCACCACCACCACCACCACACCCACCACCACTACATCCACCACCACATCCACTACAACAACCACCACCGCATCCACCACCACCACCGCATCCACAACCACCACCACATCCACCACCACATCCACCATCACATCCACCACCACCACCACATCCACCGCATCCACCACCACATCCACCACTTCCACCACCACCACCACATCCACCACCACCGCCACCACATCCACCACCGCATCCACCACCACCACATCCACCACCACCTCATCCACCACCGCATCCACCACCACTACATCCACCACACCCACCACCATCACTTCCACCACCACCACCGCATCCACCATCACATCCACCACCACCACATCCACCACCACATCCACCACCACACCCACCACCACACCCACCACCACACCCACCATCACATCCACCATGAAATCCACTGCCACATCCACTGCCACATCCACTGCCACATCCACCGCCACATCCACCACCACATCCACCACCACATCCACCACCGCATCCACCACCACCACCACATCCACCACCGCATCCACCACCACCAGCACATCCACCACCTCATCCGCCACCTCATCCACCACCGCATCCACCACCACCACATCCACCACACCCACCACCACATCCACCACATCCACCACCACATCCACCACCACATCCACCCCCACATCCACCCCCACATCCACCCCCACATCCACCACCATCACCACCACCACATCCACCATCACCACCACCACCACATCCACCATCACCACCACCACCACACCCACCACCACCACACCCACCACCACCACCATATCCCCAGATCCACCACCACCACATCTATATGTGTGTGGCTCTGTGTGTGTGTAGGTGCAAATGCAATGTTCGTCACAATAAAATACACTGAACATAATCTTCACAAAAGTTATTTACAAACGTTTAAGCTATTGCTATTATAAATTACAATAACTTTTATTTAAGTATTAATTATTTACAAAATTAAAAGCCATTGTTATTTGTAATATCAAGACATCTAAGTCACGTAAATAAAACGCACATTGCATTACAAATGCTATAGGTGTCACATTTGCAAAAGTTAAAACTATTGGCATTGTAACTGACAAAGCTATTAATTTTGCTACTTTCAAAACCAACACGTACATAAAAAAAGTGTCATTTACAATACCAATAGCTCAAACTTTCCTAATGCGAGACCTATTGCATTTCCAATGCTTGTTTGGTTTGCCTTGTAGCCAGAATATGCCACAATTAGGAGATGTCAGTAGTGAAGATGTAGACTACCTACCCCCACATTACAGACCCCCATCCCCCTCCCAGATATTGCGGAATAGGTTTTCAAATTTAGCGTCACAAAAATGAAACTTTTGCAGCATTATTGCACTTAATTTTACATGGAATCATTCCTTTTAAGCCTTAAATCGATAGAACCTGTTTTAGTAGAGTATTCCACTTTGAATTAGGCATGTATAACGTTTCTGCTGCTCTACAGAAGCACAGCTCCTATCCTAAACCTTGTGGGAGGGGGTCTTATTTCTCCCTGGGATGTTCTAACACCCATGTGTGCACCCCTGCCGGGAACCACTACCTCCCGAATCTGAGAGGCATGACACCACCTCCTCGGGCACCCTCGATGCAGGATCGTAGTGGAGTACGTTTTCCACAGTCAAATATGCATAAGGTAAATCTTATACAAATATTACTTAGAGATGGTGTGATCAGAAAACACAACTCTGCCCCAGTCGTCACAAAGGAATGCATAATGATATCTCTGAAAATAAACTCTCACGCATCAAAATGTATATTTATTTTCAGTTAAGTAGCTGAGAAATTACTCCTTTCGTGTTTCTCCTCTGCCATTACTCTGAGGCCCAAAGGATCCCATGGATTAGGGCTATGCATCTGAAGTCATCCCGGTTTGCCTCTTCTCAACACCCTCTTGACTCATTTTTACAAAACCGCTGTCCCGGAGAGGTTAATGCTGACCTTGAGATGCCTTTGCCTAAAAGCGAAGGGGGTGGTGGGGTACAAAGAGCTAAATAATAGCCCTTCTCACCAGCCTTCAATTGATGGAGTCGCTTAAGACTTCATGGTTACAAAAATGTATTTTGTAAGAGGTAAAGTAAGGTTATCAGCTGAGTTGCGGAGTAATTGAGACACTTACAAAAATTTGGCCACTAGGTACAGTCTGATTACTAATTGGTAAAATATACATTTTGAAAGCACTTAAAAAATCCTAAACACTACTTTAGGATGTGGTGTTAGAGCTGCCGACTTTGGAATTGGGGAATCAGGTTTGAGTCCCGGCGGATGCTCTACATCCTTTGATTCTAGGCAAATGACTTAATCTCAATGTGTTTAAAAAATGATTGTGACCATGTGTAATGTAAACGGTGCTCATGTAAAGTGCTCCAATACCTTTCGGGGAAGTCTGCACTATATACAACTGCAAAAACAAAGAAAAGATTTGCGGCAGCCCAACTTACACTGTGTACAATACTAATTCAAAATAATGATTTACTTATTCACAGTGCTTTCTGTCACAGGCTGGGACTTCATAGCACTATAAATACATAACACAATATTCCACACTGCCAACTAGGATTCAATTCTGTGCCTGTCTGGTCACGGTCTCACACGGACATAAACACACACACACCCTACAGTGATCACATTAACTAACAGAGATATCACATTTGCCACCAATTTAATGTTTTTGTTTTTCTGTAGTTTAATGTAGGACACATTTGACTCGAGATATTGCAGGGCTTTACATGAGCACCAATTACATTCCACAAGGTCACATTTATTTTTAGGCTTTTCATTTCACTGTATGTACTACTTTTTTGTCTTCACGTAACTGCATGTAAAATAACAAAATCCTAACAGAATAGTTTTTTCTTTTTAGGCACCTCTTTGAAACTGCCAGCACACTCAATGACCCCAGTCCCATAACACTCAAGACCACAGTTTCTATACTTATTAATGCACTTCAAGTCTGTAAATGAAAATGGCCTGGAAATGCAGCAAATAAAGAAGGTCGCACTCCCACGCAATCTTCTTTTTTATTTCAAAAGATTTTTATTGAAGACATTTTCTGATATGATACAGATACAGTACAGTGGTAATGCGGGGACACATACAGATGAGGCACAGGCATATTATGGTAAACATACGGCATATAGGCATGGTTGCTCATATTGGTAGTCGGCGTGTCTGTAGGCCCGGAGAGTCTGGAAGAAAGTGTGAAGGGAGGAAAAAGGAGGGGGGGTGCGACAGGCCGGTTACAGGATGGTTTCCTCTAACCTGTGGCTGATTGCTTCCTATGGAAGCTGGCCTGTTGGCAGTCTACGGGGGTTTGTGTGACCCTAAGTGTGCATCTAGGGCGGCCCACATCCCGCTTCTTTCTGTGTGGCTGGTTGAGTGCTTTGCCGTAATATTGTCCGCCCCTCTCCGGAAGGTTACCCAGTTGAACCATCTCTTAAAGGTCGCCTTGCTAGTGCACTTCAAGTTCGCTAAGATTGTTTTAACAGCATATACACTTTATGCATTAAAGCTGATCTTAATGGCCATGGTCTTGTCAAAGATAGACTATGGCAATATCATCTATAATGGAGCTCCTGCCTATGCCCTGCAACGTCTGCAGTTGGTACAGAATCAGGCGGCCCGCCTGGTTTTTGGTTTATCCAGGTCCCATCATTCGACCCCTCTGCTCAGAAGCCTACACTGGCTGCCTATAAAACAACGGGCCAGGTTTAAGTTGGGGTGTTTGACTTTTCAAGCAAGAGCGGGCACAGCCCCTGCTTTTATCAACTCGGCAATCTCTTCCTATGTTCCCCTCAGGGACCTTCGCTCCTCTAGCCTGGCCTTGTTAACTACGCCTCGCTTTAAAAAGAAACGGTCAGGAGGGCAGAAGTTTGCTGTCCTTGCACCTACCCACTGGAATGACCTCCCTCTATCTTTTAGTCTCTCCTCTTCCTATATGGAGTTCCAGAGGTCACTAAAAACGTTCCTATTCCAGCAGGCTTTCGGCTCCTAGCTCTCTTCTTGCTCTCACTCAGTGACCTCGCCAGCGCCATGAAACTGATTTAGTGTACGTGCGGTTTATAAGTCTTTTTAAATTCAAATTCAAATCCCCTCTTCATTGTTGCCCCCCATACCCCCGCGATTTGTGTGGTTGTACACACACAAGATGTCCTTGTTTCCCAAAAGTTGGTACTATAAGGGGCAAAAAAAAATTTTAATTATGTTTTCACGAACATTTGTCAGCCTCGTGGACAACAATCATATCAGATCGTGCATTCTGCAAATTTTGCGGGCAGTTTTGTATAAAGCGCACGCAGCCTTTTTGCAAAACAGCTGATTTCGCTCTTTTTTGCAAATCGCGAAATCCTTGGGGGTCTGATTACAGTTTGTACATGGATTTGCAGGATGCGAGTAGGCTTGATATTTCACCTGATACAAGGTTGATTTCCCCTCTTGGGTCGCCAATGGAAGAGAGTGCTTCCACTGCTGTTGTCATCAGATATGGTACTGAGGTCCTTGATGTTCAACTGCCATCTGTTGAAGTGAAATAAAATGCTCTTAGTTTCTACAGCCTGGCTTGACTTCTTCTGAGCACTTGCTATCGATCAATAAAGCCCTAACTGATACTTATATGGGTACTTGGTCTACACCTTGTTTTGCCCACCAGGAAACTGACAGACCACAGACTAGCGCCGGATGAACCTGTTTTTCTTATGCAGCATCCTACTTCTCAGAGTTTGGTCCAAGCTTTCACCAGCAAAGTGAATCCTAGTTCATTCCCCATTACTTCCCTCTAAAAGCGAGACAAAAATGATTGAAGTAATCTTGAAAGGTTTGTTCTCTTTGACCAGCTTAACCTTGAGGTCGGTCAATGCAAGTAGCCTACAATGCCATTATACACATAGTAAGCATGGGCAGTAAAATGTTATCAACTGTCCTGTAACATTTTAGGAACTCTTTGGCTCAAACTATTCATGATGGCCAGGATGCCGCAAAATGTGTGATTCGGGCTGATCAGCCTATTACTGATTGCTTGCTTGGGGTAAACGGTTGGCACAACTGTGGTGCTCCATTGCTATGCGTGAATGTTATCCGCTGGCTTTTCTGGAGAGGTTTAGCCATCCCTGTGCCTTTTGATGGATCATACATTTTGGGAGAAAATCTCTCTCACCCGTCACAGCTTCTGCCAAAATACAACAGAAAAAACACAACTCCACTAATCGCTCCCCATGGAGTCTAGCAATAACAAACCAATTATAATAATATCTTTATTTCTTTTATTTAATCCGGGCACTTTATTTTACTCTTTAGGCGCGTCTACTGTGAGATGACCCCCTTCTTTAAAAGGGACAACAGTGTTGTTCGGAGTAGGAAATTCCTTGGAAGCTTCAGCTACACACTATATTAAGGGGAATTTTTTCGCTTGAGGTAAAATATACCAACCATAAAGAGACTTTGAAGCTTTCCATTTACATAGGAATCGTTGTTTCATCTGTTTTGTATTCTGTTTTATAGGCTTCTTATGTGAGTACACCTCCCCGTTGTTTGTATTTCATGGCTCAAGATAGGTTAGAAATTTGGGGATCTTGTTCCCCGACAAGTAGCCTTCTGACATTAGATAACTAAGGTATAGTTGGTAGATCATTTAATCACACAGGAGCGGATAGTTGAAACAGAAACATGGTAAGGGCTCTGTTCACTTTGGGTGTTTTTATTTTTATTAATTAATTATTGATTTGTATATTATTTGGTGGTGTAACACTGATTTTTACACTGGGTGTAGTTAAGTGCTTTGGCAATTATATGGGTTGAACCTGTAAGAGTTTTGTATTGATTATTTTGAAAATATTTTTTAGATCAGTGTTGGATTGCTGTAGCCACCCCCCTCCCTCTCTCCGCTTTGCTGGTTTTATGAAAATTTTCTACCCTGAAGAAGGTGTGGCCTGCTGACCATGGTTCACTAAAACGCTTGTTGGCACCTGTGCTACATCTGAAAAAACACACAACAAATGTATTTCTGCATTTATCTGCAGCAGTCTTTCACTAGTGTGGCATTTTAAATTGATGAATACTGTCTAGGTAGATTTTATTTACAGGAATATATTTCCTGATACTATGAATATCTCTGTATTGGTCTAAAATACATATATGCATTTTTGATCTTAGGTTATAATATTGTATAGATAGAAGCATTTAAGGAACTATGCTGATATATGTTTATGGTGCTGTACTATGCTTATTACATCGGTTTTAATGATTGTTCTGATATGGTTTGGAAGATATGAGTTCTATGTATGTAATGTGAGAGTACGAAGTATATTGTTAAATTGTTGATTAAGGGAAATGACAGCTAGTCTGCTACACTAAATTTGTATGATTAAATCCTATTTTTGATATGCTTTTTTTTGGTGGATTAGCGAGACTCTTGCCTTATCTGCTGCTTTTCTAGGGGGCCAAGGACGTCGCCCTTACTCGCTCCTGCTGCCGCATTGTTTCCGGTCCTGTTGCTGGGTGGAAGGACTACAACTCGGGTGGAAGGACTACAACTCCCAGCAGGCTTCCCCGTGCCCACTGACACCATCACACGTAAGCGCCAGGAGGCGCTTAAAAACACCTACAGCCTCCTGCAGCGCGAGACGTGCGCTGGCGTGTCTGGGCTTTGCCGGGGATAAGGGCGGGGCCGTCTGCGGCTGGAGGAGGCTGGGCTGGGCCACCCCCCTTGGCTAACGTACCTACATTCAATCATAGAACTCTATTGGGTATGATTTACACATGTTTTAATACTTGTTTAAATCTGCTGTCAATTACCTCATTCACTAGAATTGCCTTTGTATAGTCTTGGGGCTGCCAGGGCGAAGTGGAAAAGAGTTTATGGAATTGGCCCTCCTGCGTTAGTTCATCATGTTAATTGATTGAATAATAAGGTATTGGAGGTGACGAAGAAGAAAGGGGTATATCTCATTGCTGACATATTGAATCCAGTGTAATTGAAGGACTGAAACTGTAACGACTAATCCAAGTGTATGTATAGTTGGCATTTGATTGAGTACAGTGAAAATTATCGTTAGTGCAGATTTGCGGAACAATACCAGTTTTGCATTGTGTATTTGAGAGCGCCAACTTAGTATACCTAATGATAATCTTCGTTCCGCAAGAGCAATTTCATGGGATATGAGGGATTCAGCTCTTAAAATAAAACTGTCCAAGGTCCCTGCTATACATTTTTGCTTGCTCATGATAGTATAGTATACTGTGCTTCTGCCTCGAAAGAGAATACGAGGCAGAAGCACGGACCTACAATCTATCAGAACATATCCAGTTCAAGGAGAGTGGGGACCATAATAGTGGATTAGACACCAAGACCTCTTCATCCCTCGTTGAGAAGCGTGAAACATTTTAAAAGCAAACTCTGGGACCAGCAGCCCGGAAGAGACAAGGGAATAGTAAAGATAAAGATCCTACAATCAATCGATATAGATCTGAGATCCTTTTTTAACCGGAATGAGTGAAGAATAATACTTCCTGGGATAGACACTACCTGGGTTTTCTAAAACGAAGACTTTAAGTTTGAAGTATATCAGCGGAACGGGTAGAAGTCAAAACCCCAAAGAGATCTTTCCCCCCCGCTTCCCCCATATAAGACGAGGAGCCAATAAAGAAGGATATCCTAAATTTTGGAAACGATGACCCCAAGATTTATCCTGTCCTGAAGAAGGTGTTACAATACCCATGTGTTTGACACCGAAACGCGTCGACGCACTGTTCTGTAAATAGAATCCAAATAGAGCCTAGGGAACAACAGATATCCACAAATTATTGGTACTATACCCCCTACAACTAGATATAGCAAGGCTTCTCTGGATCATGTAAACGTCTAGCAAGAATATCTAAAGCTACTGAGAGAAAGGGTTTTTTTTTACTTTATTTTTTATCTACTAATGTACTGTATTTTTGTGATGATTAGAATTTTTCTAAGTTTTAAACTGTGATTAATTGTTATACTGTGTTGCTGTCATAAATTGTTCTTTTGATTTCAAATTTTTAATTTAATCTGTATACACTTGATGAGATACTGTGAATACTTGTTTATAATGTTATGTATTGTTTTCTTGATGATGTTTTAATTAGGCATATTCTCAGGAACTTTTTCTGAATTTTAAATAGGGAAGATAACGTTTCTCTTCCATTTTATATGATCAAATAAAGAAGACTGTAAACGTTACATTCTAGTGTGGAAAATCGATATTTACATTTATATTAAGGTTTAACTGTATGTATGAGATATATAATAAATGAGAGAGTGAGTAAAAAGGTAGTAATTCCAGGGATTCCCCTTTGACTTTGTTGCCTACTTCGAACAGTTCCTAGTTGAGGTTCAACCACCTTTGGCTAAAACATTGTTTTTGAAGCTAAGGTATGGAATTCTGAAAACAAATAAAACCGTTGCCAGGTGGACAAGTCTCTGTAAAGAGAAGACTAGTGATTTATGTACCCTATGCACGAGTAATTCAAAAGAAGATGAAGCTCATATCCTCTTTTTTTTGCCCATTTTATGAGGTAGCTAGGAAAAGATGGATTATACAGGTCTGTCGAAATCTAGGTGTGCGTTCATACAAGGAAGCGGAAAGGATCCTTAAAACGGACACCAGGCAGGTGATAGTTTTTGGTGTCAGTAGATTCTTATTAGCAACGAGTTTTTTACGTAATAAAGTGGGCCTGAAACTATAATGAAACCAGTGATGAAAGTGTATTGTAACTTATTACAAAATGTTGCTGCTATCATGTCCATATATTCTTAGATTTTAAAAGTACCTTTTGTAATGGGAAATGAATTATAAACTGTTTTTATGCACAATTCTTATGTGTTTTTTAATTAGATGCCTTTTTAGATTATTTAAACTAAATTTGTAATGTTACGATTTCCTAACGTCGTCCGTGCTACCTGCAAGAGTATAATTTACCATTTTTGAACTGGCTGTAATTCTTGTTTTTATGTCTCTTTTATGGCCCTATTGTGCTGAAATAAAGATTATAAATGAAAATGAAATAGTATAGATAGAAGCATTTAAGGAACTATGCTTAGATATGTTTATGGTGCTGTACTATGCTTATTACATCGGTTTTAATGATCTGATATGGTTTGGAAGATATGAGTGGTATGTATGTAATGTGAGAGTACGAAGTGTATTGTTCAATTGTTGCTTAGGGGAAATGACAGCTTGTCTGCAACACTAAATTTGTATGATGTTTTTGATATGCTTATGTTATATTAAAAAAATATATTTTTGATTAAATAAAATAATTGAAGGTTCTATTATAGTTTGTGTGTTGTTAATAGAATCCTAGATCTTCGCCCTATAAACTCCTTCCTGCGGCAGGATACATTAAAAATGCTTAGGTTTTGTTACCTTTGGATCCGGGCGACTGGATGGTAGCCTGGACCAGCATGACTCCTAAGGATACATTAAAAATGCTTAGGTTTTGTTACCTTTGGATCCGGGCGACTGGATGGTAGCCTGGACCAGCATGACTCCTACTTTTATGAGCCTGTCCTGCCGTCCTAGAGATGTTACCTTCAGTTCAAGGTTGGTTAGGACCGTTGTCAGTTTGCTTTCCTCCCTTTATCCTTACCAGTGCCTCTCAGATGTTGACAGAAGTGATGGCTGTGGTCGGCTAACATCTACTGAGGTTGGATATACCAGTTTTCCGCTACCTCGATGACTGGCGGCTGAAGGCAGACTTGTCGCAGTTATTCACAAAATGCTTCCTGATGACCGTTAGCCTCCTGACATCTGTGGGGTTATTGATTAATGAGCAGAAGCCACACCTGGCTCGTTGTAAAGATTTATTGGTATAGGAGACATCTTGACACAGTATTGTCCAGGGTCTTTCCTGCACCACAATGAGTCCAGGACATTTGGGCTATGATCCTCCTTTTTCGCCCTCAGTGTGAGAAGTTGCCCTGATATATGCTGACCACTAATTATAGTGGACACCTTGAACCAGTTCAAACAACACTTATTGATGAATCGGTTAAAGACAACCTTTATTGAAAGGTATCCTAGTGGTAGCTATGGAGAGCAGCCTTCAGGCCAAGTATCGAAGGAATGTAAAGCAGCTTGTTTTACCAGATCAGAACCTCCTGAATTACTAAATGAATGGAGAACCACACAAGGAATATATAAAATATATGTATTTATTACCAAACACTCTCTACTAACCTCTTTGAGATTAGAGAACAAAGCACACAATATTAAACCACTAGAAGGACAGTAAATAGCACAATACACAGTGGGCTCCAGGGGTGGACCAAACCATATACTAAGAAAGTGGTATAACAACCACGACTTAACTAGACACAGTGCCTAGAGCACGTAGAATCGCTGGGTCACCAAGGAATCACCCATAATAGTGACACAGGGAGCCCACGGAGGACGGGTGCAGTGTGAGAACACAGGCGCGAGCTCCGTACAACTCTATGGGAAAGTAGCGGTTGGAATTTTACAGATTAAGGACACTTCGGAGAGGACTTTGATCAAACCCTTTCAAACATAGAAGATTCTAAGGCCAGCACCCTTGTGAGCACCGGAGTACTCGTGTTAGCTAACCCAGGGAAGCCGGGTGCAGGGGTGTCACTAGGGTTGGTGTCACCCACTGCGTGTAACTCATGGTGTCACCCCCTCACAACTTACCCCATGGACCTCCTCTGTGACAGCCAAGGCCGCCTCGTCCGGCACGCCTTTCCGGTGGTCATCCTGGCCCCTGCAGACCTCCTGTTCATCCAAATCCTTGGTCTGGATGTCCCGTCTGGATTTGCCAGCCTCTGGTTGCGCTAGTTGTTCTCCCACTGCTTTCTCCTCCGTAGCGTCCTCCTTAGTGTTGTCCTCCTCTGCTCTCCGGCTTTCACCTCCTTGCATTAGAGTTCCCCTCAGCAGTTCCGGGCCATCGGAATATAAAGTCCCTTCTCCCCCTTGCACTGGAAGTATTACACCTGCAACAGAGGAGGAGACCAGGAAGCAGGAGTCCTTGGTGCCCCCGGGGCTCCCGCCTGTGCGGCTGGTGGTGCCTGTTTAAAATCCCTCCCTCTCACTATAGCACACCCAGGTTTGCTCTACGCTTCCTCAACTACATGCCTAATTGAAAGTGCTGCCTAAGTACACAGCTTCGTTGCTTTGTCTCCGAAAGTTCCGGCGGCCGTTACACAATGGCAAAAAACTAAACCGCAATTCGACCGGTTACCTTCTGAAACAACACTGTTCAATTGCAGACCACAAAAGCCTCTCCAGGTCTAATAAATCAGAAATTTAGGGATGGTGACTTTTCCATCATTCTTTAGGTAGAAATGAAAACACCCATCAAACTATACCTAGTAGAGATTCCAGAAATAAATGCATAAACATGAATATGTACCAGAATTTTTTTTTTTTTTAAAACAACTATGTAAATAGCTGGAGGTCTCCCTACTAAACTTTGGGTCGGTTGTGATGAAAAAGCAGGTAATTTGGACAAACTCTTCCCCAGTTCGTGTTTCCTGTACCTGCAGTTTCTTTCCTTCACAGGAAGTCCTGTAAACACATAAGAGAGAGGGGGGCTTCAGTCCCTGCTGCATGTGTGTAGGGCGCCGTCTTATAGCATCCCTGGGAGCTGCTGTACACCGGACAGTGCACCGCAGCCCTTAACAGTCAGAGACATCCCCTGCTGCTTCACAGCGCTTGGAGAACAGCGGAGACGGGATAATGCAAGCGTCTGCAGGATTGCGATTTATGACACTCCTTGCTTTAGGGAAGGGTTTTTCACCCCTTTCCTGTGCGTGTAACAGTGACTTATTTGCATGAGGTAGGAACCCCTGGTTCACTAGAAACTCCGAGTGAGGGGTGGGCTACGGTTGGAATCATTATTAACTAACCTGTGAAACAGCTTGCACAGTATGATGAATAGCCACCCATCCCCCAACATACACACATTTTGACTGTACCCTTCACCCACTGAATAGACTTTTGAAGTTTTTTCAAGCTGCGTTTTTTAAAATGTTATTGCATAGTGGCTCACTTATCCCACTCAGATGTGTTTTGATACATATTGGGAGGAAGTTGTCGTAACATGTGTGCATTGTGTACACCGCATATTTAAAGGCATTGTCGATGTTGCGTGATTGGTTAAATTACCTCCGTGTTCACACGCCAATCTTCGCTCTGCTGTGTGCTTCGTGAAGCAGAGCGCCCAAGGGTGCCTAAAGATGCGTGTCTATCTCCTCCTGTGCATGCAGCACAGTTTAAAATTTGCTAACATTCGTGCCAAGAATTTTCAATTCTATTAAGGACAGGAGGCGAGGATTATGCTTATCTCAATTTCTTTACTGAAACACAGCAGCCAATCAAAACACAGTAAAGAAAACGAAAACTACATTACCCATAAACCCTGGGTAACCATAGAGTGCATAAACAGTATATAAAGAGTCATAGAGGTCACAACTTCCTCTTTCTTTGTCCAGAACCATACAGGAAGAACAACGTTAAGTCCAGTAATCCATTAAGGACATCCCACGGAGAGGTCATCATCCGGATGAAGGGACGAAGGAACCTCCCATAGCCACAGGAACAACAGTAGACCAACGAATAGGAGAAACTCGCAACACACCTCATTTAAGGTCGGAGCCTGGAGGAAATAAAAAACAGAGCCATAAAGGCCATTCCAAAAGGAAGAAATACAAAGTTCAAACAGGGCGGGAAAAAAGTCATAGAATAATTAACATAATGGTTTAGCAATAATGCATAAATCAATACAATATAAAGACTGTAAATAAGGGTGGGATAATCCTCGCCTCCTGTCCTTAATAGAATTGAAAATTCTTGGCACGAATGTTAGCAAATGTTAAATTCTATGTCAGGACGGAGGCTCCGATTATGCTTGTTCAAAGCTTAGCCACCACAACAGAAGCAACATCAACAATAGGTTTGAAATAAAACGTTTTAAATACAGATTCTGAAGACCAATCAGCGGCCTTCATTTTATCCTGGAGGCCAACCCCCAAGGAAAAAGCCTTAGAAGCCATGGCTCCCTGAGCAGAATGGGCCCCAAAGACGGAAACGTCAATGCCCGCCTCTAACATGAGCCAGCGCACCCAACGTGTCAAGGTAGCGGGAGAGACAGGCTTAAAAGGCTTTTGCAAAGCTATAAGCAGTTGACCCTGCAAATCATGTCGAAAAGGTGCAGTACTCACCTCGTAATCCTTAATGCATTGTACCACACACAGCTTTGGATTGTGTGGAAAAGAAGGATAAGACACAGAAGACGTGTTACATTTAGTACGGCGAGAAATGGCAAATGAAACACCTTCCGGAGAGAAAGTGCGCCCGGCAAGATCCAGAGCACAAACATCTGGCACACGTTTGCAGGACAACAGGCATAGCAACATAGTCAGTTTGGCCGACAATTGCTTACGAGAAAGCAAGGAATTAGCAGGCCAGGAATTCAAGAAACGCAAAACCACGGAGACATCCCATAAGGCGACATACGTAGGGCAAGGAGTTTTTACCATCCAAATGCCTCTGAGTAATTTGGAAACCAAAGGATGCTCCCCAATAGGTTTACTCTCCACAGGAACATGACCAGCAGAAATAGCAGAACGAAAGTTATTTACCGTTCTGTATGCCAAACCTGAAGAAGCAAGAGAGGCAAGAAAATTCAGAACTAAAGTGACATCTTCAGAAGAGGGATCCATTGACCGTTGTGTACACCAATCACACCACCGTTTCCAAGCTGACGCATAACGTTTGTGTGTGTTGGGGGCCCAAGCTTCACCGATAAATCGGGCAGCGTCTGAAGAAAGGCCTGAGACTTGCCAGTGTCCCCCAAAATCCGCCACGCCACAAGACGGAGATGTCCCGAAAGAATAAGGGGGTGAGGCTTCAGCCGAGGGTCCAGCATCCGGTTCCACCTGTTGGGGAGAAGGAGCGGCGGGGAGCAACTCATCTCCAGAAGAACTGCAAACCACGCCTGAGCCCTCCAAAGAGGAGTGATTCGAATGATCTCTGAGAGAAAACTCCTCGTGCGGGCCAGAACCCTGGGAATCATCATGAAGGGAGGAAACGCATAGCACAGGAGAGGCGGCCAAGACTGGAGACAGGCATCCGTGGCGAGAGCCTCCGGATCCGGACGCCAGCTGTAAAACAGGGGAAGCTGTCTGTTCAGGCAAGACGCAAAAAGATCCATGTGGCATTGTCCCCAAGTCCGGGACAAAGTCCGAAACACCCGAGGGTGAAGTCGCCAGTTGCTGTAATCCCGCAGATGGCGAGAGTTCCAATCTGCTATACGATTGTCGCGACCAGGAAGGTACTCGGCAATAATCATGATCTGACGTTGCAAGCATAGATGCCAAAAGTACTTCGCGATCTCTGACAGGAGTTTGGACTTCGTGCCCCCGAGCTTGTTGACATACCTCACCACTGAGATGTTGTCCATGCGGAGGAGAATGCAACAGTTCGTCGCCTGAGGGGAAAGACAACGGATCGCGGAAGAGCCCACAAGAAGCTCTAGGCAATTGATGTGGAGGGATAACTCCTCCTGGGACCAACGGCCCCCCGTCGTCAGAGAACTGCACCAGGCTCCCCATCCCCAAAGACTCACATCTGACTCTATAACCACGTCTGGAGTCTTCCCGAACAGCGCACGACCGTTCCAAGACTCCATGTGGTCCAGCCACCACAACATCTCGCAGCGAGCATCCTCCGAAAGAGGGATGAGATCGGAGTAACGAAGGCCCTTCTGAAGATGCTTGATCTTGAGGCGCTGAAGAGCGCGATAGTGTAAGGGACCCGGAAAATTGGCTTGGATTGAAGAGGACAACAGACCCATGATCCGAGCCACTGATCGCAAAGAGACCACCTGTTTGGACAAGACCATGCGCAACTCCCGTTTGATCGCTCTGATCTTCTGACCGGGAAGAAGGCGCTGACAGGCCACCAAATCGATGCGGAACCCGAGAAAGTCCATCTTCTGCGAGGGTTGAAAGTCTGACTTCAGAGGATTGACAAGAAATCCCAGAGATTGTAAGAGTTCTATGGACCATTGTAAATGAAGTTGCAGAAGAAGAGGGCAATGAGCCATCAAAAAAATGTCGTTGAGATAGACAATCAAACAGACTCCACGGGCCCGCAAAGATTCCATCACTGGACTTATGAGCTTCGTAAAGCACCATGGAGTGGAAGAAAGACTGAAAGGGAGGACAGTGTACTCAAACCATTGCCCCAGCCACTGAAACTGAAGGAAGCGACGGTGAGGAACATAGATCGGCACAGACAGGTATGCGTCTTTCAGGTCCAGACGGCCCATCCAGTCCCCTTCCTGAAGAAGATCTAGAAAGAAGATGGATACCCTCCATCTTGAAATGACGGTATACAACTCTGCCGTTGAAATCTTTGAGGTTGAGGACTAGACGGGAACCTCCCCCTTTTTTCTCCACTAGAAAAATGTTGCTGACGAAGCCGTCGGGATGACGGGAAGAAGGAATGATGGCCTCTTTCGCCAGAAGAGATTCGACTTCCTCGGAGATGAAGTCCTGATCTAGTTGGGAATAAACAAGGGGTAGCGGAAGGCGGTGTTGGAGAGGGCGTTCGTAAAACTCTTGTTTGAACCCTTGCATCGTCTCCAACACCCAGGCATCGCTGGAGATTAACCGCCAATTGTGGAGAAAATACTTCAGTCTGCCCCCCTAAACAACCTCGGAAGCCAGAATCAAGCTCACCTGAGTTGGAGGAATCTTGACGTCCTCCTTGGGCACCTCCGTAGCCGCCCTTGTTGTAGTTGTTTCTGCCTTTGCGTGAAGGATAGAATCTGGATTTGCCAGAGCCATAGTTGTCTTGTCCGCCTCCTCTCTGGGACTGACCACCTCTTTGGTTAGGTTGATTACCTCCCCGGCTGGACGAACGTCCCCTTCGTCCGGCCCGTCCGAAAACCGGATGGAAGGCATGACGTAGATTGGATTGCGCTTTGTCAAGGCCACTGAACGTCGCCACAAAGTTAATTTTTTTAGAAAGGGAGGTACCAAAGAGAAACCCTTGCGCCATGGAACCCGATTCTGAAGGGGCGAGATCCGTCAACTTAGGGTCCAACTTCATTAGAATGGAGCGGCGACGCTCGCAGGACAGGGAACAATTTGCATTGCCCAGAATGCAGATGGCTCTCTGAGACCATCCCACTAATTCTTCAAGATCAATCATTGTGTTAGAATTTTTTGCACAATACGCCAAGTCAGTCATGGGAGAAACCTGTTGCGCCTTAACAGACGTAGAAGATTTTTTAGAAGTCTTGGAAGAGGACAGAGTCTTTGCCAATTTTACAAAATCCGCCATATGAGGATTCTTAGGTGACTTCTTCGAACGTCCTGACTTAGGTAGCCAGCCTTGCTGAGTGGCATACTCAGACAAATGCCTTTTGAGAGGGGCTATAGCCTGGTACAGGGCTTGATCCATATACTCAGCACCCTCAGAGCCTGCGGGCTCTTCCTCACCGTAATAATAATCCTCTTCATCCT
Source organism: Lissotriton vulgaris (assembly GCF_964263255.1). Taxonomy (NCBI): domain Eukaryota; kingdom Metazoa; phylum Chordata; class Amphibia; order Caudata; family Salamandridae; genus Lissotriton; species Lissotriton vulgaris. The sequence goes on from NC_141693.1 coordinate 441,816,720, forward strand.
CATAATAGTCACCCATTTCGACCTTTAGTAAAGAAATATGCCCAAAGAGGAGAAGTAAAGATATTAACACCCAAAGGGCAATGCAGGGGGAGTGTACACCCCAAAGCAAGCCAAAATGTAGCAGGAACCAACCTGACAAAATTTTTTAAAATGTGGAGGGAGGGCTTGCTGTCACACTCTAGGCAGAGCCTATTCCAAAATTTTACAACCCCAGTTCTAAAATAAACCAGGGCGTGAGGGGCCTAACGACAGGCAGGAGGGCAAAGGCTGAAAGCCAAATTGACTTATCTTCCAAACAGAGTTATGCTCGCAGCGCAGGAAGTCCTGTCAGAATCGGAATTGGGAGTTAGATTGGAATTGACCTACCTCTGGGCAATCTCTAACGGCTCTCCACAACACAAGGGCGGAAAAGGGCGGTAGTGTTGGTGGCCTAGAGTAAGCTCATCTAGAGTTAACATCTATTGGTGGCATGTATGAGGACGGAAAAAAAAAATGGGAAAAAAAAAAAAGAAATCTGCCACACAAGGACTGAAAGTGCAGTTCCACCGTCTTCCGCTGAGGCAAACAACCGGTGGTACTGCGCATGCGCGGAGCGTGCCTGCCGAAAATGGGAGACGCGCAAAAAGGACGCGTGTCTCTCAGCCCCGCTCCCGCTCCGCAGAAAGAACTACAGGCGCAGAAAGCAAGCCTGCAACCGTGGGGTGTGCACACGCCCCCGAAGCCACACCGAGACCAAGCGGCGTGAGGAAAACGGCAATAAGGCAAAGCGCAGAAAGCAACAGCGCAAGCACAGGAACCGGAGTGGTTCAATTTGCATATAACGACAGCGCAAAAGGCAGGTAACAAAGCGTGCTTAATTATAACAATTAGAAAGGCACAAATTGTAATAGTAGAGGAAAAAGCACTTATCTGGCTGCGGAGCAGCAAAGAAAGAGGAAGTTGTGACCTCTATGACTCTTTATATACTGTTTATGCACTCTATGGTTACCCAGGGTTTATGGGTAATGTAGTTTTCGTTTTCTTTACTGTGTTTTGATTGGCTGCTGTGTTTCAGTAAAGAAATTGAGATAAGCATAATCGGAGCCGCCGTCCTGACATAGAATCTGAGCGCCACGCGAGTTCACGTGTTCCACCTGTTACCGCTAGGGGCGCCCAGGGCATGGCGTAGACATGCAGCCACGGTGAGCAGGGCAGCAGGGTCACACTTAAGCTCTGAGGGATGCTCTCAAATTAGAGGGGAGCTTCTCGCTGCTGCATCTAAAGGGATGGGCGTTGTTACGGGGACGAGCTGATTCGGAGGTGTGTTTGCACATGTTCGAGGAGGACGGGTGAGACTATTCGAGGTGTTTGCCTGCTGGAAATACTGCCAGAGCTTAAACAGCATAACCATATTGATGTCACCCCATGTGCTGGTGTCACCCGGTGCGGTCTGCACCCCCTCTAGTGACGCCACTGGCCGGGTGCATAGGTGTCAAGTGATGTCGGGAATCTTCGTAGTTTTTAATGGTGTGATGCTGAAAAGTGCTGCTGCTGTGAAGAGGAAAAGTGTCCTGTGGAATCCAAGCCTGGATTCGAGGTGAAAAGAACCTGAAATCAGAGGGGACAGAGTCTGGGTCACTTCAGGGTGACCAGGGGCTCGGTAGACTAATGCCCACGGATGTCGGGTGCTTCAGGTGAGTTGACGGGATGCTCAACTCTGCAGACACGGGGACTAGGAGATGTCGAGGATGACCAAAGTCCGGAGGTGAGCTGTCCCACGAAAGATGTTGAGTGCTGGGGGGGGGGGTCAGTGTTCGGATGGAACATCAGCAAGCCTTGGCAACTGCAATCCACGCGGTCAGAGGAAATCCGCTCCGGTGATGACCAGCAAGGTCCTGGGGACTCTCCAAGCAATGGAAAGTCAGGGCACATCTGGAGCAACTTGGCAAGCCCACGGGAAGTCAAAGTTACCTTCACAGGGACCAACGGACCAGGGATCATGAAGGGACCTCAAGAGGAATCCCGAAATACCAGCCCACAGAACACTTGTGGAGTGTAGGCCGAAAATCTTCAGTGGAAACACTGCTCGGGGTCAGGACTACAAGTAGCCCAAAGCACAGCCTTAGGGGTCGCCGGAAAGCATATTCTGCTGCAAAAGAGCACGATGCACAGGGGTTTGGGTTGCACAGTCCCCACGAGGGATACGGGCCTCAGAATTGATGCTGAGAGCGCAGATCAACCTCACGAGACATCGGGAACCCACTTCCTGTATTCCAGAAATCTTCTGAGATGCAAACCGGTCAGATGCGTTTAGGTGCCTGCTTAGCAGGGGAGTAACTCTTCTACTCCAAGGGAGATTCTTCAGTCGTCCAGCGTTGCGCAGATCATCGAAGTACTTGGTTTCTGTAGCAGAGTTTAGTCCAGGTAAAATCTAAAGTCCTGTAGTCAGGGGTTCCTTCTTTATACCCAAGGAAGGGGTCGGACAAACTCTGGGGACCCACCTATGGGAGGCTCAGGACAGAGGGGTGGTTACACCCATGTCCTTTGTCCAGTTTCGCACCAGAGCAGGAGACAATGGCTCCTGCAACCAGTTTGAACTGGACTATGCACAGGGACACCAGATGTGCCCCCAGTGTAGACATCAAAGCACTCTGAGTGTACCCACCCACCCCCAAAACACTAAAGCCTGTCTGGCAGGTGGTTACCCCTCACCTGTGACAGTAAGCCTATTGTCAAGTCTTCCCTATCTCGAGCTTGGCTCAGCAGCAGGAGGGCAGACTCGTGTCTGTGGCTGGCAGCCTCATTTTGTGATGCCCTGGTCGAGAAAGCTGGTATCTGTGTGTCGCATATGTCCCTTTAGGAGGGTGGAATCCTACCTCCCCCGCCAGTTACTGGTGTGGTGGTATGATTCCAAGGTGTTTGACACCAAACACAACATGTTTCTAAGCAGCCATTTTAAAGTTAGCATTTACCGCGAGGTTATAATGCACTTAAAAGTATATGGTTGGCTGCATCACAGAACAACCCTGGAGAATAGGTTCCGAAGGCTGCAGAGGGGCTCTGCTCATGCACGGGCACCCTCTCACATGAAACCCAGCACCCTGCCTTCATGATTGGTAAGGCCTGCCATAGGGGTGACTAATAGGTTTATATGTGCAGTGATATAAGGTAGATATAGTGAACCTATATTTTAGTAAGGGGTGCATGCACCACCTTACACAGGCTGCAGTAGCAGACCTGTGGTGTCAGTTTGAGTGGTCTCTCCAGGGTGGCACAATACATGCAGCCCCTGGGAGGCCTCTGGGGTACCTGTGCCCTAGGTACATAGTATACCATATACTAGGGAGTTATAAGGGTACCCCAGAATCCAATCTGGAGTGTACCTAAAGTACATGCGATCAATTTAGAGGAGAAAGCAGCTAGGCTGGGGTCCTGAATAGCCAGATCCCAGCCAGTCTAAGACGAAAATAGTGAAGCATTAGTAAAAAGTGAGGGTAACTATAACAAGCATATCTTACTCACTTACACTCAGCCCTGGATCTTGGTGAAAAGATGCACTAAGCCTACTTAGCCTCTTAACCGCTTTCATCCTGCATGTCCACTTCGTCAGGTGACATATGCAGGCTCTGCAGTGGCATCTGTTTCTCAGTTGTTCCCGCACTAAGGAAACCTGTTGGATGTCATCCAGATTTCGTAGAAGGCATAGGGTCTGCATTCGTTGGTGGCTGCTCAGCCGTAGCCTGACCAGCATCAGACCGCTCTCCCTTTCCCTCCCAGAGATCGTGGTGACGGATGCATCACTGCTGGGTTGAGAAAGCCATCTGTGAGTGGGAGATGGAAAAAAAAAAGGAAATCCTGCTCCACATCAATCTGTTGGGGCTTGGATTTGTTCGCCTGGCGTCAGCGGCCTTCCTGCAGTCCAAGAACACAGCTTCTCAAAAACATGACTGTAAAATGGTACTACAACTAGCAGGGTGTAGTGGGGTCCACAGTCCTATGACCAGAGACAAGAGCTCCTAGGAATCTCCCTTATCATGAACCACCTGGCAAAATCTTTAAACGCCAAATCCAATGAGCTCAGTGATTGCACCTGGCTGTCAGAACTCAACCATATTCCCCCAAAATGAGGTTGTCAGTCAATATAGTCAGACATCAAGCATTACGCAGGGTCAGAAATGGCGTAGCTAGGTTCAGATCCCACTCCTGGAAGAATCCTCAGATGGCAGCCAAATTGACAGGGAAAGGTTTCACTTAGATTTCTAGTGATTCCTGAGAATGAAGGCAGAAATAGAAATTTGACAGCTGTGGCATTAGAATCCTCGCACTTCACCTGAGGATTTGCAAGGTAATGGAAGTCTTGCTATGAGCTTGCGGCGGGTTAGTTAGATAAGGTAGTGCCCATCGCTTGTTTGTCGCATAATTAATGTTGCGACGCGTTGGAACTAATTATTTGATAGTGCTGTATTTAGTAAGCAGGTTGTTTGAACTGCAAACTTGGAGAGTTTTGGTTTAGACGGCACAGTTTCGCTCGGTAATAAAATAACGGAGTTGAGGGGAGAGCTTCTCAAGCCACACAGGTTTTGTTTGAACTTGCATGGCACTCGAGTTTTTAGGCATTTACGTGTTGAATTCTCACTGTGCTTGTCAATGCAGTTCTTGGTTGTCTTGGATTCATATTTGGCGAGAGGCACAGATGCCTATACTTGCCCTAGGGTGAATTCCATTTGTGAACCAAATTAACTATTTGAAGTGCGTATTCCAATGTACACTCGCTCATGTTGAAAACCTCCTACCTGAATTGTATTTCTTCTGACTACACGTTTCATTAGTCAGTTGTAGAGCATATTCATATATAAAAGGCTTTTCTCAACCTCACTTGTCGTTTTCATGGAAAAAAGGAAATATTGTATCTAAGGCAGGATATTTCCTTACGCTAAGAGAGGCATTAGCTATGAATACATAGAGTAAGCACATTATAATATCATTAGAGTTATTACGGCATTGTAGTGATTAACCAGTGTGTTTAGAAAAAGAGAGTGAAATATTAGGTTTCATTTTGCAGTTCACCTTAATAAGAAATATACAGAAAACGGGAATCAAAGCAAAATTGCCTGCACCAGTTTAAAAAGCCCCATCAGTATTAAAGAAACAAAGGTGCAAGACACGGGCTGGAAGCACAATTCCCTATACCTCCGTAATTCAGAAGCTGATTCTAAGAACCTAGCATTCCTCAATATACAAACACATAATAGCCCGGCACACTCTGTACACAAAATGTTACAAATTCAAAATCAGTTCAAAGTAAATTGTTCCAAAGACGAGTCGATGTTCGATTTCAGTTCATTCTTTATTTTTCTGTCTTTAAAAACTTTTGAAACCGCCACTTTTGAAACCGCCAACGTGTTTCGTCCCACCCAGGGACTTCTTCAGGGCTTGAAATGTAAATACAGAATATTTAAATTGATAATCTCTCATATGTTCATAATTGGTGATTTTTTGATTTTAAGTTAGTGCACTTCTTCGTACATTAGATGTGGTATTGGCAGCTAAAGAATCTCTGATAAGAAACAGTGTCCCGGATGAAGTAAATCCGGTCCGCAAAAAAGTCCTCGACAGTGTCCGTCTCACGTAGATCTGGAAAGCGCTTCAAGGTGCAGGGGGCAAAAGGGAGATCCCTCATTGGTTCTTTTTTGCCACTGTTGAGAACATGCAGTGGCAAAAGCTTGTGGGTATTGGCATTCTCAAGAACCTTATCTCTAGGCGATGCACTCTACAGGCAATAATTACAATACAAGTGGTTAAATTGGGTGCGCATGAGCGTGAAGCAGGGATGTTGCATCATTGCTACATTGTAGGAAGCTGAGTCTGTATATACCTTACCAAACTAAGGTATAGTGTGCATAGAGTCCAGTGGAACCCCAAAGGTAAGCAGAGGTAAAAGTAGATAATACCTTACTCTCTATTTGTGGTAGTGTGGCGAGCAGTAAGGCTTTATCATGCCGCAGTGTTAAGCATTTATTGTACACACTCAGGTAAGAAATTATGTCACACACTCGAAGACTGAACTCGGACCAATTTTGTTTGTATAAAATTATTATTTTGTTATTTTATTTCTAGAACCAAGCCAGGCCTGTTGCAGGTAAGTAAAATAATACTTTGCAGGTGTATTGCAGTTGAAATACAATTTAACTGCAGTTAGATGCAATTGGTTTGGTTACAGGTAAGCCTGTTGGTTGTAAAGCAGTTTGAATTACTTTTCAGATTACTTTGTACATTACTTTTCAGATGACAAGTTACTTTATCTACTCAGTGTGATATGCCTAGATATCACACTGGGACATTTCCCAGAAGAAAGGTAAGTAAATCTGTTTTTGTACATTTGCAGTTTTTCAGGGTTTCATACTAACAAACTCCACACTTAAAAGAATTTTCAAAGAAAAGCAGTCAATGCAATCCTATGGGAGAAAACATTGGTATTGACTTAACTGTAAGTACTTAGGTTTGGGAGTTGGTTTTCTGGGGTTAGAACCTGGAGTCCCCCAGGGTCAAGGATGCACTCAGACCTGTACCCTCAGCGGCACTATTGCGGCCGGGTGCAGAGTGCTGAGGCCCAATGTTATCCAGTGGGGGATAGGGGGCCTCCGGTTGGTGGCTGCTCACGACCAGGTCACAAGTTTGTGGGAGTAAAGCTCCTGGACTTAAGCTCAGGGTAAAGGGGGGATCCGAGTTAGCACATAAAGTGCACCCACAGGGGCGACAGGGTGCAGGGTGCTGTTTTGTTGTCTAGTGCCCTGTTATCAATGGGGATTGCTGGTTTTGGTTTCTAGCTGCATGCTTGATCCAGGAGGGACCAACAACTCGGCAGGTAAGTTGCAGGGCTCGGGGATGTAGGGCACCGCCAGTCCTCTTCTCCAGGGCTGAATGCAGGGGAGTCGTTTGAGGTTGAATTTCACCTGACTGGGCCACTCGCAGTTGGGGGTTCTCCATGCAGATGCAGGTGATGTCGGGGAGTACTGGAGGGGTTAGCCCATGGTGGACTCGGACTCTGGTGCGTTGGGGGACCGGTGGGCCACGAGGGTTCTGGCCGTAGGCATCAGGCGCCGTGGTGGTTCCAGGTGACTGTTTTCTTTGTCTTCAGCAGGCTCAGAGTCTGATTGGAGTTTCTTTTGAACAGAGCTGCTGTTCACAAGAGATCTGGACTTTGTTGAATTCAGTCACTTCTCCCAAGGGTTCTGGAGGTCGCTGGCTGCAGGACAAAGTGACTTTTGGCGCAGGATCTCTGGAAACTGCAGAAGGGCCGGTAGGGCTGGGGCCAAGTCAGTTCTTCTTTGCAGTCTCCTCTGCTGGGCGTCTTCTTTCATCCTTTCTCCATAGGTTGCAGGAATCTGTCTTCTTGCACCTAAATGCTGTATTTAGTGGGCATTTTAAGGGTCTCGAGGTCAGTAGCTAATCGGCTACTGATCTTAGGGTGACTTCACTCTTGGTGTGCTCACCCACATGGGGTAGTGGGCACAATCTTTAATCCTGATTAGAGAGTGCCTGCCATCTGCAAGATGGTGGGCACTGAAGAGTGGGCTTCATCTTACCTCCCCCACCTGAGGGGTAGGGTTGGCAGGGGTAGGGTATCCTGCCGAAAAAGAGGGTGAGACAGAAAGGGGACTTGCTCCTGATGGCAGGAGGGGCTGGGGGTCGCATTATAAAGGCGGCAAGGCCTATGAAACTCCTCTGCCACAGATGGTTATTCCTGACCTGGGGTAGGTGTGAACACCTCTGCCCAGGAAAGGCATTGTTTCTGAGCTCAGGGAGCAAAGGATCCCCCCTTTCAGGGGTTTAGAAACATGTCTCGCAGGGAGGCGTTTACCAGTCAGGAACCCAACACAGGCTGATCATTTTTCAAAGGGCATCTCTAAGATGGCCTCTGAGTGCATTGTATAATAAATTCCACTCTGGGATCAGTGTGGGTTTATTATGCTGAGAAGTTCAATACCAAACTTCCCAGAATTCAGTAAAGCCATTATCGTGCTTTGCAGTTCGTAATGATAAACTCCCAGATCATATATTCTTTTATGGCTTTACTGCACTTACAGTGCCTAAGAATGAACTTTGACGCTGTAGAGGTACAATGGTCATGCTACTGTACCATCACCAGTGGTATAGTGCACTCAGGTAGAGGGGTGTCTTACCTACACCATAGGCAGTGGGTTGCAGGCGTGGCACACAGGTATGTGCCAAAACACGCACAATATATATATATATATATATATATATATATATATATATATACATACATACATATATACACACATACATACATATATAGTTACGGTACAAGACCTCCAATGGTGGCACAATAAGCGATTCACCCTTAGAGGCCTTCGATGGTTAGAATGCCCTTGGTACCTTTTACAAGGGACTTACTTGTGGCCAGAGAGGTGCCAATTCGGGGTACAAAGGTTCATTTTTGGGAAAGAACACAGGCCCTGGGGACCTGATTGGCAGGGACCCAGGGCACAGCAAGTCAAAGTGCATCTGAAATCTGGAAAAAAGGGTAGGGGGTTTACTGCAACAAAAACACAGCTTCCTACATACATGAAATAGATGATCAACTTACATGGCAACAGTTGTATCTACAAATAATGATAACCACATATTCAGCCAATAAGGTTTCTCCTTTGTGCATGCATGGATTTTATCCGAGTATTTCCATCCACCCCTGACCTCTATTAATTTGCAAAAAGCTATGAGTGCCTTGAAGGAATCAAGTGATCAGCAAAGAACTAAATTGCCTCTTTTTGTTCCCAAAAGTATTGTTGTCATTACACATCCTTCCAGCCCGTCAGTTACCCATGAAACCTCATCTTCGTTTCTTTCCTACATCTATTGTTACTAGAAAGATTAATCCTATCACATATAGCCTCAAGTTACATTCCAGTTTGACGATTCAATCAACCCTGTATGTTTAAACTCAAATCTGTTTTGTTTATTGACAGAGCAAAAAAGATACACACTGTTAACCAACCCAATGTTTGAAAAACTATTTAAAATAAGATAAATGTTCAAAATAAAGAGTGAAATGAATGGTGACAATATTGTCCTAAGCAAACAATCAACTAAGATAATAACAAATAACCATACAATAAATATTTTAAACTAGACCATGAATTGAAATCTAAAATCTGTGAAATTGGAGACTACTCCAATAGTGGGCCCAAAATAATCCTTAAATGTTGCAACACATTTTTGCCCTGTGCCTGATAAATCGCAGCCTCTATCTCAAAGGTGTGCAAATGTGTGGTCCACCACTTCTCCACCTTCAGTGATTCATGGATAATACTATGTTCAGCAATGCACAAATGTGCTGTGGTAACGATAGTTGAGCAGGATCCTCTCCGTTTATCAGATATATGTTCATTATTATCCATGTTGTCAAGCTTAATTCAGATCTTAAAATGGTTTCTTTCTGTGCGAAACTGCTTTCCAGAACCCACATTGAACATTACAATTGGAAAACATGCATTTCTTCTGTATCCTCACCATCTCACCTGGGACGTTTAGAATCATCTATACATTTCTATATAAACAGATACAAAGGAATATCATATAATCGGTTATTTACCTTGAAGTATAGCATGTAAGATTGGCTGCCCCGAAGATGCTGTGTCCCAGATTGATGGAGTACACCAACCTGTCTATAGAAATACGTGTCCATGTCTCTGGGCCACTTCATAATCAGTGGTTGAAGACCGTTATCTGATGTTATAAATAATTCATGTGCTGCTAGTGTGGAAGCAGGTTTTGGACCTTTCTTTGGTATATCCATCAAGGGATTCTAGTTCTCATTGTTTTTTCCAAGGTCAATTTTAACCAAAAGTCACTAATGTAAGTACTTAAAAAGGGTTGTCCTGTGGAGATCGCAGCATGCCTGCAGTTCCCTAAACAATCAGACCACATCCTCTTTATAAAGATAGCCAAAAGTATCTGCCCCTTTCTCTGGCCAAAATAGTACACAACTGGCCGCATAAAATGTTGGGAAACTAATCCTTCCCTCAAAAAAGGAGTGTCTTATGGATTGTACCAAGTGTGTTATAACTGCGCATTTGTCGGGCAACATCAACATTGGTATGACTCAGCCCCTCAGGAGATGTTGACCTATAGTCCTGCTAGCTGGCAGTGCACTATCCGAACCTCTAAAATTACAGGGTACCGAATAACATAACACAACATGTTTTTGTAAACCGCATGTTCACCCTGAATGGCCTCTTGGTGCTGAATAACACATGTTTGTGAAACCTCAGAACATGGCAACCCTGATCCCCCAAAGTCATTGTGGTAACAGATCTAGAACCTTTTTGTTTGGATTCTAGTGCATAACCAAAGAAATGCACAATTTATACTCAGCAAGGCTTTATAATATTTCTTGTGATTCTTGTATAAAAGATGTGTGCTGTGATTGAGTACAATTATGAGTAAAATTAAACAAATTAGCTTAACTTGCATTACATGAACAATGAAAAGAAGAAACAAATACTGTGTATGTGTACTACTAACAAGCGCTCCTAGACCTAGTCTTCCCTAGGGTGGGTCATCTGCCAAATTCCTGCTGGGTGGACTAACACCTGATTACCTGTGGGTAGGTGTCATCAGGCTGTCTGTCTTGGTGCAGAGCAACACATCTCTCATGTTGGTATGCAGGAATACCATGAGCTGGAATCCTGACGTGGTAACCCCTCAGTGTCATCTAAGTGCTTCTCTGCCTAAACATGGCAGTGGCTGTGTATTTTTAAAACAATAGAACCCATGTGGCCATGTTGCAACCCCTGTTTGGGAAGCAGTTGCTTATTCTAGTTGTAGAACTGTGTCGCCAACTAGACAAATATGACATTTGCACAGTGATCTTTATCCCTTGTACTGCATATTCAAGGTATCATGATAGAGTGCCTACGAAGTTGACAAGGAATGCCAATTTAGAGAATGTTATTCTGCATTGACACACACGTATATGTTTGTCAAATGTTATTGTGTGTAAACGAGAAGGCAACTTAAGAAACATGAGCATGTAAATGGTGCTGTTTCTGCTAGGCCTTGCCTTACCATGTGACAGCCACTCCTTGGACAGAAATCACCAAAGCTATCCCTAGACAAGAGCTAAAATATAAGGGTCAATCAATATAAAGAACCCTTCTAAAATCTAAAAAGCATCAAGTTTCTTTAACAGAGTATACTGACAACCATTAAACATGTTAAAATGATAAAAGCAAATGTAAAACATTTTAGAAAGCAATTTAGCATTTACAAAAAGAAGAGCCAAATGAAAATTTGTCCCACGACTCGAAAGTGTCAGATTATTTGTGTTCTGAGAGGTAGCCGAAACATCGCTGTTACCAGCAACTACATATGAGCCCATAGGCACCCATCCAATCAGATCCATAGAGTAAGCATGTTTCCATCCATCCACTTCAGCAGCCACCGAAGGAGGAGTAGCCAGTGTGAGCCAAGATCTAGATCAACAGGATCAGAAGCATACCAAGAAGGCTCGTAGAGTGCTTTTAGAAGCAAGGCATGCATGAAGGGCAACAGTAGAAGTAGGCCGCTAACGGGCTGACCCTCAGGCCAATGGCTAAAAATTGAACCAGTTGCATTCCTAGGCATGAATTCAGTGCACACTTGAAGTTGCACAGAAGACAACGGAATTCAGGCTGCAGAAAGTGTAGCCACACAAGCCCAAAGGACAAGAACCAATGTTCCTTTAGTTCCCGAGGGGAGGGTGCGTCAAAGCACTGTATCATGTACTCACAACACAGGAACACATGTGGAAGTGCTAGTTCCATTTGGCCTCTTAATTGGACATCCATTGTGGAGCAGAAAGAGTAAATTCAAAGTCCTGACAATTAGTAACAAGACCAGCGGAAGACCTCCAAAAATGCTTCCCTGCACGGAGTGAATAAATGATAAAATAACTGGAAGAGAAATAAATCTGTGGATTATTCAATCGGCGGAAGGTATTTCTGCAACAGTAAACAGCAATTTCTCTAGCTTCTCTATGTGTAACATGATGTATATTGCATCTTTCCTTGTCATGATTGTCCTTTGTTTTGTGAGATTGTAAGTTAAAAATAAGCTGTGGCATTGAGGTGTCGCCATGGTACGCAACCTGAATGGAGTGTTTGCTGTCAGCATAATAACATAATTGATCTAAGCTGTGATTGCCCATGTTGTAAAGAGGACAATTCATTCTGTATGATGTCTATTCCAGATGGCACAATGTTACCAAGTGCGTATATCCTAGTGGATAAAGCAGTTATACCATGAACTACTACCGCAAGAGCCCTTTCTAAATTTCCTCTGTCATTCTTTCGCAGTCTCTCAGCAGTCTCCTAGTGGGAAACGTTCCACACATTGTAAATTACGTATAAGTGCATTTGAATGTGGTTTTTGAGGACCCAAGATAAAGTCATGTAGCCCTATGTCATCAGAAAGAAGGGACAAGTGTTGTTTCACCTGGGACAATGTCGAGGTTTATAGCTAATCAAAGCACAACTTCCCAACACTGTTATTTGTTACCACCTATGTTCCCTTTAGGGTGCGTGCCTGCGCACCTTTCCTTCTAAAAGCGCGCAGGTTCTTCTTTTGAGCACGCATGCCGAACATGCACAAAGAGAGACTTTCTCAACGGCTTATTTTTAAATGAGCTACTTGACAGTTTCTCTTGGTGCATGCTGGCACTTGCGCTCGCTTCGCGACTGGTTTTAGGAAAGTATGGGGTACTCAAGGGCCTTTTTGGCCTTTGATGGGAAGAGCTGCACCTACAACATTATTCTGACATACACATTACAAAGCAAACTTTCTTGTTGCTGTTTTAATACAGTATTGTAAACAAGAATATGAAATGAACACCGTGAGGATGAGAGCGAAGGTGGGCTTGTCAAAAATGGAGCGGATGGAAAGGAGAGACACTCGCTGCTCTGTGAGTATGGCTGGCTTCCTTTTCCTACAATAAGATAGCTTATGCTACCTACTGATTAGTTGTTTGTGCGTTTTCACCTTTTTATGTGTTCGTAAGTCATACATTTTTAAAATTATCTTTTTATACATTTATTTATATCTGTGTGTTAAAGCCGAATAAAGTTTATTGAAGATGATTTTTTTTTTCTATTTTTTTTTGTAGCTACATGTATGGATGAATTCAGGTGATGAACAAAACGTAATAATAACCTAGGAATCGCTGCCTCAATGCTTTTTGGAGCACTGCAGAACATAGAATTTGGTATGTACCTATTGTGCTTCACTAGTGCAGCACTGCATGAAACAAAGGGCGGCGTTTGAGGGCTTCACAAAGTGCAAGAAAGAAAATGATAGACATCATCTCAAAAACATCAACATACAATCCGAGCTGCTATACAGCACATGGGCACCTTGCATAGAAATTATCTCAAAACCCAATATAGTGGGTGATACAACAATACAAATACGAACTACAGTAAAAACTCTGCCCCTCTGTCCGCCAGCTTGTGTGATGAGCCGGCGCCTTTACGCAGTGCTCTTATGTCATTTTTAGCTCTCGCCTACGAACGTGTGCATGCACTGCATAGGAGACCTTCAGCCATCGTGCAACTCTTTTTTAAAGCACATACTCGTGCTTGTGGCGGCATACAGCTTGTGGCAATACGCAGCTGCGCGCCACAAGCATGAGTATGTGCTTTGAAAAAGAGCAGACTGCGTGTGCACAAGTACTCGTTAATTAACTTTCGCAGCCGCAGGGCCGCGCTTGTGTTTCAGTGTTTTTTTGGCACATGATTGTTTGCAGTTGCTTGGACGGGCTGCCCATTAAAGCCATGGCCTTTTATAGAAGCTTCCCTTGTCCAAAGACTTCAAGAAGTAGTGTTCCACTCCCTTTAATCCCCATCTCTGCTGCTCCCAGTGCTCGCTTGCAGGACTCTCATTGCTTCTGGTCCTCTGCTTTACTCTCTTTTGCTTTCCTTTCCGCAAGTTCCCCGGCAATACTTGCTTTTTTCCACATGATTGGCTTTACTTCAGTTCTGCTGGCACAGAGCAGTCATGGAGTGCTTCCCTGTTTCCACTTTCCCCACCCATCATTGTTTGCTGCTCATTCCACCACTCAGCGTCATGTCGCGATGTGGGTTGTGCAGTATCTGATTCCCCATATCAAAATTGGAGTGACTGGTTTCTACTAAGCTCCTCTGCCTCTGCCACTGTTCTCCTTTCATTCTTAAGAATATGGAGCTATCAAACCACATGTTTGTGGTTGTCAGGTGTACGCAGTGTCTTGCCAGGCACACTATGGTGAATTGCTGACTGCAGTCCCATTTTGCTAACATTAATATCTCTGCATGATGTCATATGAGATGACGCTCTGTCAGTCCCTCATGTGCCACCTTCCTTTATCCTTTGTGTTCACGAACCTTGCAGTTGCCTAATGCCCTGAAATCTTCCTTCCCACTCCTGCTCTTGCTCGCTGTACGCCTGTTAGATCCAGCTTTGTGGGATGCTGAGCCAGTGGGTGACAGTATATCTACATCACCGCCGCTATATGTGTAACACTATTCAACAGATTTTTTTGTAAGACTGCTTTAATATTAAATCTGCAATTTTCCTTTTGTTTCAAGCTTCAGAGCCCTCAATAGGTCTCGCCTTTGGGACCTTATAAGTGTTTAGCCATGCACCAGTTCATGTTGTTGTGATGGAGCAAGTATTCGCATGTCACGCGACTTGCTCGTATCAAGAACCTAAAATAACGTTAATAGACTAATTCAACATGTTTTGTCTTACTAATATTGCACATTTTACACTACACGGGCTGTCCCAGTGAAGCTTGCCTATGTGTTTTCTAAAACGTAATACGCTTGCCTTTAAAATGGTCGCTGCTTTGCGGGAATTTAATCTGCGCATGCGTCAGTCATACCCATGTGATGTGACGCACTCGCAGTTCTGGTGGGAATTTGTTGCTCATGCGCAGTGCACTTAAGATGGCCGCTTTGTTTTCTCACATGCTCCGTGCTTGCATTGCCGCTTTCACAAAGCTGTCTGTTCTGCTTAACTCCTAATGCTATAGTTATTATAAAGTAAGGGGTGTAGTATAGCCAATCATGGTATACAGTGTATTCATTTTTTCCTGTATTTCTAAATTGTTTTCGCTTACTTTTCATGTACCATACTCTTTGGGCCTGGGAGACGTTTACTACTTCATATTTGAAGCTCATATGGTCCCAGTCACGCGATGGGGGAAAAGAAAGCCATGCAGCAGTGGAACCCAGCCAGCTGGCAGCCAAAGCCAAGATGCTCCTGGGAACCGACCTGTTACCCAGCAAGACGAAGCTGACTTGTACCTAATTTCGATACAATTGTATTAAACTTATGTATACTCTTTTGTTCACTGTAATTCGTATGTCATGGGAAGCTAGAAATTAAGGGGTGGGTTCGAAAATGAATACTAAGCCTGAGAAAGTCTAAATTTTAGGTGATGTGATGACTTAACCTCCTCCTTTGACCAATCAGAATTTAGGGAACCTTTCACTTGCAACATTGGTGGGTGGTACACTGACCCAAAAATAGTATAACTAGCCTAGGTTTAGCTAGAGAAATTGTCCGAATAGCTGACCTGTCACTGACCCAATGAACTCTATAGGTGATTAATACAGAGAGCTGCGGATCACTCTGTCCGTAATTTTCACAGACTCAGTCGGGGTTTGGGAAACCGTAAGTGCTGGCGAAGCACTTTGCTGGGAGATTTGAAAACACAATCGGGGTTATTGGCAGATTCCTTGCAGAGAGGGAGTAGCGCAGGCTTTGCAACCGAAGCTGCGGGTGTTGGTCGTACCCTTTGGTGAACCCGGTCCTGATCCAAATCCTGGGGTTACCCTGTTCTGACTGTCCATAAGCTGTACCTGCTCGCCTACTGGCAACCTAAGTCCTTGAGGGTCCTTTCTCGCCTTTCCCAACTGACCCGTGGCCAGAGTTAGTCTTCGATCTCTCCTAGGTAAATATAACCTATGTGGGTGTCTGTTATCTAATCTCCTTCCCATCGTCTTGAATAAAGCATAAACCTGCTTATGTCTTATTTCTCATACTCTCCTAAAATACATTTTTCATGCATTATCTATTAGCATGTTCCATTTTCTACCTACCTTTAGTTAATGCTAAATCGTTCTTTGCATATATAGTTGTTACATTCTTACCCTCCCTATAGATGATAAGTACATCTGAACAAATCAAGTTAGCTAAGTTTCATTTCCTCTGAACCGTTAGTGAGTTTTGAAAGTCTACTTTGATTAGTATGTTCCCTTTCTTACCCGCCTTTAGTAAAATTGTGAAATTCTGTTAAGCAAAAAATAGCGTGTTTCCCTATTTTTCCCTTCCCTTTATTTCAGATATCTAAATGATTCTTACTCTCATTCATTGTTATACAATATTCCTAATTCTGGTTATAGATAGTTTGATCTGTGTTAATCTTATGCTCATGACATATGATGACGAAGAAAATTAGATAAAGGTGTTTAAAACTTCTTGCGTCTGTGGGTATTATAAGAGTACAAACCGTTATTTTCAATGATACATGGTGTTTGTGTTGTCTACTTACTCCTACAGCTAGCTTCCTGATCCATTGTGATCATAGGTACCTGTTTCAAGGATTGGTAAGTCAGGTACATGGAAACGTACGGAAGTGAACTGAATTACTGATAACAGTGTGTAGGTTACCTGATTAAAAGTAAATAAGTATATTGGTTTATGGGCCCAAGTGTGCATTATCCGGTAACAAAGTTAGTCGGGTGACCTGCGCGCTCTATCAGTTGCACCAAGGATATTGTGCTGGATAACTAAGCACTTATAAGGTCCCAAAAGTGAGATCTATTGGCTATGCCAATGCTTGTTGTATTGGCATTTGTATCGCAGCGATTGGTTCACATAAGGCTATACTGTTTCTATGCATTTAGCACTAAAAAGGTGACCGAATAGCCAGCTGCTCTTTGATTGAGAGAGAAGGGACGCATCTTGTTTTTCACAGTGTAGGGGGAACAGGTAGATGTCCATCAAAGTGCCTACTCAAGGCTGCTTAGATGGATAATTTTAGGGTGGCAGTTGGGTACCTGAAAAATCATCCGCCTGTGATGGGTTTGGAGATTTGTGGATGAAGTCAGGGAGGCACCATTTGTATCGGCCAATAGTTAATCTGAACACCGTATTTGAAAAGTAACAATGGATTATTTTGTGGGCTTTCCGTGGGTGTCAGACTAAATACTGTAGGACAGTGTGCACGCTCTGATCTCGTTTGCGGCTGAACGTTTTCTGATTCCTCCCATCAATATAGCCATTTGAAGTCCAAATTTTTCCAGTACACAGCAGTTGGAGCACAGTGCCACAGGAGAAGAGTGTAGGGAGCGGAGTGTTATAGGATACACACAGCTGTTGAGATATTGACAGTGAAGTAATAGAGGTAGTAGTGTCAACAATTTAGCGGGCCGTCCATGGAAAGGTTCTGGCTTGGTTGTAAGAGCCTCTGCACGAGCTAAGTGCTGATAATGTTTGGCATGTAAATTGTGCTTTAAACATCATGAGAAAGTCTCTTCAAAATTCCAAACAGCATATTTCTTTAACATACAGAAGCGTTTCCCTTTAGTATATCAGAATATTTCACTGCATTGAAAAGTATTTAATAAAACTGACAGTTTTTAAATATGAACTTAGAAACACATATGCCTCCTGACATGACAACAATGCCATTAGTGAACTAAGAAGTAAGTCAGTTGCCACTGTGGCACCCTATATTCTTATAGGTGGATCAACATTAATGTCTATTAAATAAAACACAAGATATGTTTTGTACAGCAGACACCCTCAACTTATATATTCCAAAGTTCTCTCATATACAATATTTTTTTTAAAAAATAGGTACAGTTAAATAACATGTTTGCCTAAGATCACACAATGTGACCAAGCAGGGAAGCCAAGATGTATCACAGGCTTTTTGGTTTCTCATTGTTCAGTTCCAGGGTATCTTATCCCCTTTCCTGCTTTACAACCAGGGTTAATGTTTCTCTTTAATTCATGGGGAGCATGAGCTTAGAGTGTGGCTGGCAGGCAGAAGCCACATGAAAGCTAAGCTCATTCTGGTCTTGAGGTTCCAAGAGGACGTCAAGTTGAGCTAGACTCCTATGAGTGGGCATACACTGAATTAATATATATTTGTATCTGTATTTACTACTCCAGGAGATACTGTTAACTTCTGACTCAAAACAGTACCCTGCCTACTCTTTTCCTTTGCCTGAAACAGCCCTTTCACTCTTTCCTATCCTCTTTTTCATTTCTCCCGGTACGGCACAGGAGTGTGCTTTACTGCAATGAATTGCTGTTGTAGAAATGTATTTAGAATAAGAATCTTTTTTATCTGAGTAATAAATTCCCTGTCCGGCTGGGCAAGGAACATAAATATATAGCAGCCTATTGTGGTCTATATAACAATTGTCTATTATTCTATTTATGCTTAGGACCTTTGTCTCCCAAAACTTAAGTCAAGTTGCGCTAGAGCCAGGCATCTGGCTCGAGCCACCAGTTGCTTTCAAACCTCTATGAAGTGTTGGCAGTGCCAAAGGAAAATAAAACATATTGTGATAGAGAGCGTGAAAGCATGGTCCTTTGAGGGGAGGGAAAGGACATGTCCTAGAAGGGTATGCCTTGCTTGACACCATTGGTCTGTAGTGATGGACAGCTAGTGATATAAATGAAAGGGCACCCTCCCCATTACAGGCCACATGTGTTCCCTCAGGATAATCTAAAGTGGTTGTAGGGTTCTGGAGAGGAGAGGGCCTTTGCTTCTGTCCTTGCCACCCTTAGAACTGCCATGTCCTCTGTATTGTGGAAAGAACTGGTTGTACTGCTATTGCAAAGGTTATGAAGAGTGGCACTGCCAAAAGGGTATATAGCCTTGGGTTAATCCCTGAACTTGCAGTATTTTCTGTGGAACTGAAGAGCAGGGAAAGGCAGGCCCAATGAGCAAGCCATGGTACGACCCTGTTTAAAGTGCTACAAGGACAGGTCAGGCTTTTTGCCAAGAACAAAGGGAATGCTCATAAGAATAAAATGGACATCACCAAACAGCCTGCAGAGTGCATCCATGTATGTTGATGCATGGCAATAGAGAAGCACATGTACCTCAGCACCCATTTCACAGTATGAAGGCCAAAATAGAAGAGGTTCTCTTTGGCTGTGTACTGACCATCATACAACACTTCTACAAAATGGTCACAAAGGAAGGGTCCGAATAACATTTGCACAATTTCCTAAAGATTGTGAAAGTAACAGGCAAGAAGGCAAGTTGCATTTTTTAGTTGAAAAAGCTAGACTCCCTGAAAAGAATACCTTCTTCCCCATTGCCTCAGTCCTCGTAGTCTTCCTCTCTGGGAGTAGATAGGAAAGAGTCAGGATTCTGCTAGGAGTAAAAGGATCTGTATCACAATTCTCTCTGGGAGTAAGCCAGGGAAGTTAAAGAGAGATGGAAACTCTAGGTAGAAAACAGGAGCCTCTGGGCCCAGAGCCAGATGCATCTCAAACAAAATTGTCTTTGAGAATGAAGTCGATGCCCAGGTATCATGGAATGACCTGGAACGGCATCTCACCTAGCGCTCATCCTACACTCATACACTCATGCCAAGAAGAGCTCTGCCTTCTAATCATTCATAGCCATGACCTGTGTTAAGCTGCACTTCTCAAATGACTCAAGGTATGTTTGGGCTCCAGGCACCAGAGGTAAATATCTATGCTGTCCGATGTCAGGCCATGGCTAGCTCATCTCCTGCTGGCCTTTGTGAGGCATAGCTAACTCATCAAAACCTTCTTTTCACTTTGCATTCTAGCGTTTATAGATTTGTTATAATATGGTATAAAAATGCATGTCATGCAATGACCAGAATCAAACCTGACTGGGTCAGCTATTCATGCCTGGCTCTCCCACACTAGTCAAAATAAATTTACTTAATGGTGCAAACATTTGAGTTCTGTAATGTCTGTGCTTGTGTAATGGAAGTGCTAGAAGAGTAAATGTGATGGGAAACTGGTATGATCATGTTTGTGTATAATACGTCTGACTTAAATATGATTATTACGTGCAAATTAGTGTGAGTCAAAATTCACCTTTTGCATTTAATTTGAAGTAGCAGAACCTATTGACTTTGATAGCTATTGCACTGCATCGCTTGCGTAGTGAGTTGTTGCATGCCTTCGGTGCACATATTATTGGCTACAGTTCACAGAGACCCTTCATTGCAGCACACAGAAGAAATAAAATAAAAGGGAACATTGGTTATTACCCCCCAATGTTGTGTTGGAACGTCACGTGGGTCGGGCCTGCTGATTTTGAACCCTTCTTGAAATCTTTGTTGCTACCCAGGAAACGTGAATGATATCTGTTAGTATTTAACAGCCACACTATCCATCCTCCCTGATTGGTCCCTGAAGAATTGCAAGGCATAGTGTCTAAAGCGCCATTAGTATATTTTGTGAGCCATTGAGTATGAATGCTAGCTGTATTTAAATTATCTTAGCCGTGACATAATATCTGTTGCACTGTTTAGTTCAGTAAAATCATTTGGTATGGTATCTGGCAGGCTCTGAATGGTGCCTTGTTCCCTGAAGCTGCCAATCTTTAGTTCCCCGAATTGATTTAAACTCAACTGTGTCTCTCAAAAAGTTAAACCCTTCTATGGAAAATTGGAAAAGAAAAGATTCAGAATATTTCAGTTTCATGTAAGTAAGGATATTTTTCTTTGCCGGTGATGGTGCAAGCTTGTATTAATAAGACACTGGGTCAGTTGTATTGTGACCAGAGAAATATGAAAACTTCTGTGCAAACGTCTGTGAGCTTCCCTGCAATGTAGTAGGGCAGTGTTCCCAATGCCTGTAATTAAATATTACATGTGGAGTACTTGCTTTATGCAAGAAGTGATCACCATAATGGTGAAAACAGAACATTTCATCATAGTTGGAAGTCAATGTCAATGTCAAATGCTTTTATATAGCGCACTTATCACCAAAAAAGGTCTCAAGGCGCTTTGCAGGAAAACGGCATTGACCCCCTGGAACAAGACAGGTATGAGGGGACTTTATTTGGGAAAAAGCCACGTTTTTAGACCCCTTCGAAACTCCAGATGGTTAGCGAGGGACAGGATATGAGTGGGTAGTTTATTCCATAGTTGGGGGGCCACATATGAAAAAGAGTGGCACCCATTCCTAGATGATCGGACTCTAGGCTGGGACAACAAAAACCTAGAGCTAGAGCGAAGAGCTCTGGATGGAATATACCAGGCTAATTTCTTTATTAGATAGGACGGGCCGATTCCATGAAGAAGTTTATGAGTTAAGCTTAGGATTTTGAAATGGCATCTTTGGCGCACGGGAAGCCAGTGCAGCCGTTTAAGGGTGGGTTTGGAAGCAGACCTGGGAGGCAGGCCCAGCACCGCCTAGCCGCCGCATTCTGTATGGTTTGTATTTTGGTCAGCAGGCTCACATTAATGGAGGCAAACAAGGCATTACCATAATCGAGCCTGTTGACAATCAATCCCTGAACCAGAGGCTTTCTGGCTTCAACTGGGAGCCATTTGAAAATGTTGCGCAATAGTCGGAGAATGCCAAAACAAGTCCCGGCCACATGGTTGACGTGAGTCTTCATAGAGAGATCCCCATCAAGCATAATCCCTAGATCTCTTACAGCTTCTTTAGGCTCGGGCAAGGCCCTAAATCAAAAGGCCACCAGTCCTGAGACCAGAAGTTCTTGGCCTTGCCAAATAGTAAAATTTCGGTCTTACTGCAGTTGAGTTGAAGTTTGTTTTCACTCATCCAGTTTTTGATGTGAGTCATACATTGTTTAAAACTGGTGCAGGTCTCCTGGAGATTAGATCTGCAGGTGATAAGTACCTGCGTATCATCTGCGTAAGACACGGTGGAGAAGCCATAAGATTTTATAATGAGGGCCAGAGGGCGAAGATAGAGATTAAATAATAAAGGGCTGAGGATAGATCCCTGTGGGACCCCCACCGAAAGAGGAATAGTGGCAGATTCAAAAGAGTTCATCCTGATGTAAGAGTGACGGTCAATCAATCAATCAATCAGTGACACTTATAAAGCGCGCTACATACCCGTAGGGTCTCAAGGCGCTGGGGGGGGAGGTGCCGCTACTGCTCGAACAGCCAGGTCTTCAGCTTCTTCCTGAAGGAGAGGTGGTCTTGGGTCAGGCGCAGGTCGGTCGGGAGGGAGTTCCAGGTCTTGGCGGCCAGGTAGGAGAAGGACCTTCCTCCTGTCGTCGCTCTTCGGATGCGGGGGACGGCGGCGAGGGCGTGGTTGGCTGATCGGAGGTGGCGTTTGGGAGCGTAGAAGTTGACTCAGCTGTTGAGGTAGCTCGGGCCTTGGTCGTGTAGGGCTTTGTGTGCGTGGGTGAGGAGGCGGAAGTTGATTCTTTTGTTGACGGGGAGCCAGTGAAGGTCTCTCAGATGTCCGGAGATGTGGCTGGTTCGTGGGATGTCGAGGATGAGTCTGGCTGAGGCGTTCTGGATCCGCTGGAGTCTCTTCTGGAGCTTGGCGGTGGTGCCAGCGTAGAGGGCGTTGCCGTAGTCCAGTCGGCTGGTGACGAGGGCCTGGGTGACGGTCTTTCTGGTCTCGGTGGGGATCCACCAGAAGATCTTCCGTAGCATGCGTAGGATGTTGAAGCACGCCGAGGAGACGTTGTTGACTTGCCTGGTCATGGAGAGGGAGGAGTCCAGGATGACGCCCAGGTTTCGTGCATGGTCTGTCGGTTTGGGTGCGGTGCCCAGGGCGGGAGGCCACCAGGAGTCGTCCCAGGCGGAGGGTGAGGAGCCCAGGATGAGGACCTCCGTCTTGTCCGAGTTCAGTTTCAGGCGGCTGGTTGTCATCCACTCGGCTACCTCTTTCATCCCTTCGTGCAGGTTGGCTCTGGCGGCGGCGGGGTCGTTGGTCAGGGAGAGGATCAGCTGGGTGTCGTCGGCGTAGGAGATTATGCTGAGGTTGTGTTTGCGTACGATGGCCGCGAGGGGGCTCATGTAGACGTTGAAGAGGGTGGGGCTCAGAGATGATCCTTGGGGGACGCCGCAGATGACTTCGGAGGCCTCTGACTTGTAAGGTGGTAGGCGGACTCTCTGTGTTCTTCCGTCGAGGAAGGAGGTGATCCATTCCAGCGCCTTGTCCTGGATGCCGATGTTGCTGAGGCGCCGTACTAGGGTGCGGTGGCAGACCGTGTCGAATGCCGCGGAGAGGTCTAGGAGGATGAGGGCCGCTGTTTCTCCATTGTCCATCAGGGCTCGGATGTCATCGGTGGCGGCGATGAGGGCGGTCTCGGTGCTGTGGTTGGCTCGGAAGCCGGACTGTGAGGGGTCGAGGGATCCGTTCGTCTCGAGGAAGGCGGCCATCTGCTTGTTGACGGTCTTCTCGATGACTTTGGCTGGAAACGGGAGGAGCGAGATGGGGCGGTAATTCTTGAGTTCGGTGGGGTCCGCTGTGGGTTTCTTGAGTAGAGCGCTGAGTTTGGCGTGCTTCCAGCTCTCGGGGAAGGTGGCTGTGTCGAAGGATGTGTTGATGATGTCTCGCAGGTGGGGTGCGATGACAGCGTCGGCCTTGTTGAAGACGTGGTGAGGGCAGGGGTCGGTCGGTGATCCGGAGTGGATGGAGTTCATCGTGCGGATGGTGTCTTCGGTGCTGATCGGGGTCCAGGCGTGGAGGGTGGTGGTGGGGGGGGGTGGTTGTTCGGTCATGGTGTGCGTTGGTTGGTTGTTGAAGCTGTTGTGTATGTCCGCGATCTTGTTGTGGAAGTATGAAGCGAGGGAGTTGCAGAGGTCTTGCGATGGGATGATGTCGTTGTTTCCTGCGCTGGGGTTGGAAAGCTCTTTCACGATGTTGAAGAGTTCCTTGCAGTTGTGTGCGTTGTTGTCCAACCGGTCCTTGAAAGCTGTTTTCTTGGCGGCGCGGATCAGCTGGTGGTGTTTCCGGGTGGCAAGTTTGAAGGAGGTCCTGTTGTCCGGTGTCGGTTCCCTTCTCCAGACTTTCTCGAGGGCTCGGCAGTTCTTCTTGGAGCTCTTGAGTTCGTCGGTGAACCAAGGGGCCTTCTTGCTGCCGGGTCTGCTAGGCGGGGTCCTCAGTGGGGCGAGTTCGTCCGCGCAGTTGCTGATCCACTTCGTGAGGTTGTCGGCGGCCTGGCTGGGGTTCGCTGAGTTGGCAGGAGGGTGCTGGCTCAGGGAGGTGGCGAGCTGGTCTGCTGTGATCTTGTTCCAGCTTCTGCGGGCGGTCTGTTTCTGGTGGTGGTGGGTCGTCGTTCTCTTGAAGGTGAAGTGGACGCAGCTGTGGTCCGTCCATGGAAGCTCAGTGGCGTGGCTGAAGTTGATGTCTGTGCTGGAAGAGAAGACTGCGTCGAGTGTGTGTCCGGCGAGGTGGGTGGGGGTGGACACCAGTTGCTTGAGTCCCAGGTTGGCGAGGTTGTCGAGCAGGGTGCTGGTGTTGCGGTCGTTGTTGTTCTCCAGATGGAAGTTGAGGTCTCCCAGGAGGATGTAGTCAGCGGAGGGGAGGGCATGCGGGCTGACAAAGTCGGCGATGTCCTCGCTGAATTGCGTGCGTGGTCCCGGGGGTCAGTAGATCAGGGTGCCTCTGAGGGTGGTGTTCGGGTTGGTGTGGATCTGGAAATGCAGGTGTTCGGCGCTGGTCAGGGTGTTGTCGGTGCTGGTCGTGAGACGGATGGTGCTCCTGTGGACGATGGCGATGCCTCCTCCCATCTGGTTGGCGTTTCGGTCCCTCCGGACGATCTTGTAGCCCTCTGGGATAGCGATGGCGATGTCGGGAGCTGAAGAGGTGTTCATCCAGGTCTCCGTGAGGAAGGCAACGTCAGGGGCTGTGGCGTCTAGGAGGTTCCAGAGTTCGATGGCGTGTCTGTGGACGGAGCGGGTGTTGAGCAGGATGCACTTGAGGTGGGTGCTGCTGGTGTTTGACTTGGCGGGTGTTGGTGCGAGGCAGGTCCGGGTGCAGGAGAACTTGCAGGCGTGGCAGCTGAAGGGACCGTGGGTGCGCCGTGGAGTGGCTTGGTGGCACTCTGGGCGTCGGCCGGTGTTGAGTGCAATGAGGGTGGCGGCGGAGTACGTCAGGCGGGTCGGTCGGGGTCTTCGTGGGCCAGGGGTCCTGGCGCTGGGCGCGGTCCGGTCGCGGACGGGCGCAGACGGGCTTACCTTTGGCGCGCCTTCGGCGCACAATCGGCGCGCCCGCTGCGCGTGACCGCTGCGCGTTCGCACGGTCGCCATTTAAGGCGAAGTGCGCGGGTGGGCGGAGCAGCTGGGAGGCGGGAGCGGGGAGGGTTACAGAAGAGAAAGAAGGGGCGGGGACAAGCGGCGGTGGCGGGAAGGGAGGGCGGGGGCGGCTAGGTAGGCGGACAACAAGGAAGGAAGGTCAAAACACGGGCCAAATAAAATTCGGCAACACAGGCACAAAAAATCGGCAAAACAAGGAAAAAACAGAGGTTAAGCACAACAGGCACAAATGCTTGAAAAAACAAGGCAAAAACAATCCCCGCAGCGGAGGCAGCCGGCAACCGGCAAAACGAGGCAGCAGCGAGGCAGAGGGCAGGCAGGGGCACACGCAGCAGCTGGTGGCCGTGCGGCGCGGGGGTGTCCCACAAGTGGGTCACACTCACCTGCGTCGCACGG
This sequence comes from Lissotriton vulgaris, assembly GCF_964263255.1. Lineage (NCBI taxonomy): Eukaryota > Metazoa > Chordata > Amphibia > Caudata > Salamandridae > Lissotriton > Lissotriton vulgaris. The sequence continues at coordinate 441,842,399 of NC_141693.1, forward strand.
TCGCCATTTAAGGCCAAGTGCGCGGGTGGGCGGAGCAGCTGGGAGGCGGGAGCGGGGAGGGTTACAGAAGAGAAAGAAGGGGCGGGGACAAGCGGCGGTGGCGGGAAGGGAGGGCGGGGGGCGGCTAGGTAGGCGGACAACAAGGAAGGAAGGTCAAAACACGGGCCAAATAAAATTCGGCAACACAGGCACAAAAAATCGGCAAAACAAGGAAAAAACAGAGGTTAAGCACAACAGGCACAAATGCTTGAAAAAACAAGGCAAAAACAATCCCCGCAGCGGAGGCAGCCGGCAACCGGCAAAACGAGGCAGCAGCGAGGCAGAGGGCAGGCAGGGGCACACGCAGCAGCTGGTGGCCGTGCGGCGCGGGGGTGTCCCACAAGTGGGTCACACTCACCTGCGTCGCACGGTCGCCATTTAAGGCCAAGTGCGCGGGTGGGCGGAGCAGCTGGGAGGCGGGAGCGGGGAGGGTTACAGAAGAGAAAGAAGGGGCGGGGACAAGCGGCGGTGGCGGGAAGGGAGGGCGGGGGGCGGCTAGGTAGGCGGGCAACAAGGAAGGAAGGTCAAAACACGGGCCAAATAAAATTCGGCAACACAGGCACAAAAAATCGGCAAAACAAGGAAAAAACAGAGGTTAAGCACAACAGGCACAAATGCTTGAAAAAACAAGGCAAAAACAATCCCCGCAGCGGAGGCAGCCGGCAACCGGCAAAACGAGGCAGCAGCGAGGCAGAGGGCAGGCAGGGGCACACGCAGCAGCTGGTGGCCGTGCGGCGCGGGGGTGTCCCACAAGTGGGTCCCTGAGATAGTCCGCGAAATGTATGAAGTGCCTTCATACATTTCTTCGGAATTTAAGATAGTGGACTGCTCAAGATCTTTCAGCATTCGTCTCAATGTCCCAGTCATCGGAGACGATACTAATGGTGATAAAATCATGTACAGAAACGTAAAATGCATATGGAATTTTGCAAAAGTTCAGTAGGACCAAATATGTCATTCAATACCCTACCCCAAATGGTTTCATCTGGATCGGAACAGCAGAAATGTTCACCAGGGAAAGGTCCTGCTGTGTGATGAAGAATGGGTTGTTAAAACCACTTTCACCATTTGTACTGCAGAGTGTTCTTGAATATAGAGTCCATTTAAAAGCAAGAAAAAGACTGTCACAAAACAAATCCACATTACAAGGAAAAGTAATGAAATTGTAAGCAACAGGTATGTAGGAACAAAGTAGGTTTTTTTCATCCAAAAATAGAAAACACGTAATCTACCTCGGAGAGATGGCTTTGGGGGTGGTAGTGGCACAGACGAAAAGTCATCAAAGTTGACAGAGTAGCTGGAGGCTGTTTGTTCTATTTTTGGCAGCTCTGGACATTGTGTAGAACTTGGAATTGACTCAAATTATGGTACGTTGACATAAACACCATCCATTCAGGTTTCAGAATAGAAATCTGTGTTTCTTTGAAAGCTGGTTGTACCGTTGTTGTAGATATAGTCTGCAGGAGTGATACTTAATTGTTTGCTATCCCCAACCAGGGTGTAGAAGCTTCATCGCTGATCAAATTTTCCAAAGGGACTTCTTGGATAGTAGTGAAAGGAGACTGGTAACTACTCAGGATCTTACGTGGCCTACTGTGTAGAACCAGCAAAATGATGCGTTTGATGAAATCCGAGATCTGTTGACACAAATCTCTTATTTTAGCAACCAACAAGGGGCAGTAAAAGTGCAATTCTGGTACCTTCAACCACGAGAACAGGTACAGACCTAAATTCTTTTTTGTCCACAATTTTCTCTCTGATCAATTCGCCACTCTTGGGGGATCCAGCGAGAGGCTGCTGGTACTTCCTTGACTTCCCCAATGGTGGTATGTTTTATTTAGGCATTGCTTTGCTCGTCCCGAAAACTGTTCAGTTCCTGTAAAACAGCCAATTGTTTATTGATATCAAACTATGTGTCTGCTACCAATGTCCCGGTACTGTCAAGGTCAGGTAACCACATCTTAACCCCAAACAGGATATCATAGGAAGTCTTTCCACCCAGGGATCTTCTAAACAGAGTGTTTAATGCGCGTATGCCAAAATAGGTGATGGACCCAACTGTGACCTGAGCCTAATACCCTTGCTGTTAATGACTGCTGTAAGTCACAGTTCTTACTTTCCACTACTACATTTCCCTCTGGATGGTTGGAGTTCCACATGGTCGCACTTAATTTTCCTATGGTGTCTTTGTAAGCCTTAAAGGTGAACGCCGGCCTCTGGTTTGAATGGAATGTGCAAACGGCTGATGTCCCAATGTAGACTTGCAAGTATTTGATAACAGTTCAGGCGTCAGCCGAATGTTGTGGCCATACCCATAGGAATCGGGAGCAGGAATCCCCTGCAACCAAGATGTATTTGTAAGCCCCATCTGATTGCAAGGGGCCGCAGTGGACCAAATAAATACAAGCCAGAGGCATGTCTGAAATCTAAAGGGGCAGTGGCCGTGCTATGGTGGAACCATTTATCTGCTGGCAGATGTCACAATTAGGGACAGAGTCTCTAGTCTGCTTGTGAAGATCTGGCCACCAATAGCATTGTTACAATTGTGAAATTGTACCTGCGTGTGTAGATGCTAAACCCTCATGTGCTGCTAGGATCCACCATAACCTGCGATCTGAATTTGGTATTACTCTATCCACCACTCTGGGAATAGGAGCAAATGGTATGGTTTGCACTCCTAACTGGTAGAAGTACTTTGCTGGAAAGCATTTCGGCAGATGTATGTCTTCACATGCAGTGTTGAAATCTTTCTTTTTTTAAATTAAATGTATAGCCCATGTGACAGTGGCAGCTCCTCCGCTAGGACAGAAGAGCGTCGCCTCACTGATCAAAATGAAAAATAACATGATAATAATGATACGTAATTATCATTTTATTTTTCCTTTTGAAGTCAGTGGCTCTGTGGGCAGGGTTGGTCAGAGCAGGGAGAGGAGTGGTTTGCACTCCTTAAGTGTGCATGGCAGCTTGGCTGGCCCTCTCGGGCCGGCCAAACAGTCCTGCGCAATTTGCATCTACCCCACCAGTCTTACTTTACACAGCCTGGTGAGTAACATGCAAACCCTCCCAGTCCCCGTCCGAGTGCAGTGGTTTGGCATTCAGACCAATCACAACGCTGTATTGCAGCTTGTTGTACCTCGTACAACGATGTGTGACATTTACTCTAGTATCCGGTATTTTCACCTGGATATAGTTACTCAACGCTACTCCCACCAAACAATTCATCGGGTTCCAGCAAACTATCTTGACTTCTGCAGCGCTGTCTAGCATGCTCAGAGCTCACTCCCCACTCAGAAGCAGTATCCTCAATATATGCTGCATGCTTGACTTTCAATTCAGCCACCTTCTTTTTGAATTGGGGTTTTGGCTGTTTGAGTTTGTCTTCCTTTTTATTATGTAGTTAGAAGGCATTGTGAGTCCTTCCTCTGTTTCACATACTCCTCTGCTATGCGCTCTGACCATCCCCCTCTCTCTAATCGCTTCTCGGATGTCTCCTGAAAGGAACGGGACAAACGTGCATCAGTATCCTGATACCTGTTAGGCGCTTTAATATTATCACAGTTACGTAGATTATAGCGTTTTTCAGTGGCCGCCTCTTGAGGAGATCTGCCCCTTAACTTCGTTTTTTCTTTGTTTCTTACTATCCCACTTCTTCGTAGAAGTCAGGCTCTTGCTGAGAGTTATACTTCTCAGAATTACTCTTAAATTGAGGTTTACTAAGTGTAGCTACCAAATTATCTCTACCCACTGTTGCATAAGGTTCATCGATAATTGTTGGTAATTTGCCCTCTGTTGTCATGGAGCCAAATTACGTAGGCACTGGCATATAGCTAACGCTGCTGCTTCCTCTTTAATGTTGGTTTACATGATGGCAGACGCTGCAGCAAAATTGCCCATCCGTTTCATCCCCAATCCAGGGCAGGTGCCTCCTCTCATTCATTTTGAATCTGTTTAAGCACATTTGGAAAAACAGCTAATGAGTTCTGATATATACTGCAGCAATGACCATACCCCATGTGGTGCAAATAGAAAGAATTATGTGTTTCTCCTTAGGTACTGTATAGGGAAACACAGCTTCAAGCTGGCTTATTTTATGTGCAATCCAGAACTTAATTTCCTCCCGTCTGGTGGGTCTATTACCCATAACAGCATTGATAGTCTGTGGACTAATTCCTGGTGTAGCCAAATGTGGTTGTGCAGCTTGAGCAGCCCTTGCAGAATTTGTCATTGTTCGCAAAGCAAACTGTATTAAACATCTATATGTTTTGACCAGTGTATAATGTGTGCAGTTCTGGATCTCCTAGATTATTTAAATCTGGATATGGTGTGTATCCAGCTAAGACTGGCCATGTTGCTCTTCATTGCTAAGGGGGAACTATTCTCATGTTTGTATATGTATAAGGTAGTGCACTTTCAAACCAATTTTGATGTTCTTGGTAAGTTAATGAAATTTCTAGAGCTTCATAAGCTATGTAGTAGTTAGATACTGTATCTTCAGTGTTTACGTGTGAAAGAGTCTTGTCTGCTGGGACTGTAACCCATGAATAGAATACATCTGTCCTGAATGCTTCATGAGCCTCCACAATGAAGGTAACGTCTCCACCCGTCTGGGGCAGACCAAGGTGCAACAACATTCGTGTAACTGCATGTCTGCAGCAGTTACCTGGTATGTTGTTGACTACTTTATCGTGTCAGACATTTGGATATGTGGAATCAGAAAAGGGTACCTAATGAAGGGGGTGGATCCTTTGACAAGTTCAAGTTTGAACAACCTACAGCCTATACATAGGGTTAACCTACTAAGCTGATAATTATTTTCCCTAACACCGAGGGCATCTAAGGTTAATTGATGACTAGGGGTCTTTGGGTACAAAAAAGAAAACTACTCAGGCGATCCATTAAATAGGAGCCCAAACTCTTTGGTAGTGCCATGTCGTACGGTTTGTACCAACTGTGGTAAAACTGCATTTCTAGCACAACATAAACGTTGAGATGATGCAAGTCTGATTCCACGCACCCCCTCCAGAGATGTTGGTCTGAAGTCCTACTAGCTCACAGTGCACCATCTCAACCCCTAACCTTACAGGGTTCCTAATGTGTGTGCATCCTCAGGGCATGACAACCCTGATCCCACAAGGAAATCATGGTAACTGATCTAGAACCATTTTGTTTGGATTCTTGTGCATACCCAAAGAAGTACACAAGATATACTCAGCAAGGATTTACACTATTTATTTTAGCATTGAGATTTTTGCATTAAAGGTGTGCACTGTGATTATGAGTCAACTGAAACAGATTAGTGTAATTAGCATTGTAAGACTAGTGAAATGAATAAACATTTCCACCATTCTGCTAAGATAGTGTATACATGCAGGCATAAAAGTAGTTGTGTATGTGTACTCCTAACAAGCACTCCCTAACCTAGTCTTAGCTAGGGTGGGGCATCTGCAAAATTCTTGCCAGGTGGACAAACTCCTTGTTACCTGTGGGTAAGTCTCATCAGGCTGTTCCGTCTTGGTGTAGAGCTACACATCCCTTGTGTTAGTACGCAGGAATCAGCTGAGCTGGAATCCTGACATGTGGTAAACACGCAGTGTCAGCTGAGTGCTCCTCTGCCTAAACATGCAAGTGGCTGAGTATTTATAACAATAGAACCCATGTGGCAATGTTCCAACCCCTGTTTGGGCCACTGTTGTTTATTCTAGTGTGATAGTGGTGTCACCAACTGGAAAAATAACAAATATGACATTTGCGCAGTGAACTTTATTCCTTATACTGAATTGTCAAGGTATGGTGATAGTGTCTTCAAAGCTGAAATATAAGCAATGCAGATTCAGAGTTTGTTATCCTGCATTGACACGCACACATAAATGTATGTCAGAAGTCATTGTGTGTAAAAGAGAAGGCAACTTAAGAAACGTGAACATGCTATCCTGACCAAGTGACAGGTTATTTCTAGACATTTAAGTTATGTTAATCAACACCAGGATTACAATGTTATGTAAGCAGTGAGTAAACTTTATAATTTCACTATTTTTGTAGTGATTTGGATCCGTACTACAGAGAAAGCTAGAAGAGGGAGATTCTCCTAATTGTATAAACAATGGTGGGTGTGTTGCTGCAGAAAGTCGATGTAGCAGGAATCACATACTTTTTCCCTACAGGCCCAAATTAATTATCAGAAGTCAGAAAAGGCCCATCTGCCTCAAGATAAAGGGATTTTCTTAATGAATATTGCCCGCCTGGCTCTTTCGTAGCCCCAGATGAAGATCCTGATTGCTGACTCGACATTTGAAAAAAGGAATTTGACACTGCTAGTAACGTAGAGAGAGGTGTCATTTTGACAGTGTTACAAATCCCAATCAGACTAATAGGAAGACAGAGCCAATTCTGCACAGGTGTAACACAAGCCTCAACAATTCAAAATTCATCTTTATCACTAGTCCTACCACATTTGTAATTCTCGCTCCCAAATAAGTACATTCCGTAATAATGTATCCATCTTCTAAATCGTCGTCTTAATTCATTATAATTAGAGTTTTGATGGTGTTGAAATAATCTTCCAAATATATCAAACACCTGCCAATAGCTTCCAAAGCCTCTTTGACAGATGATGTAATCCACATAAACAGACAATTTTAAGGTGTATCCATTGCTTGCTAACATTCTGGATATATAGCAAATAACGAAGGGAAACCTTTGGAAATTCACACGGCCTGCAAAATCATGCCAGTGATCATAATTCTTACAAATGGATCACAATATAATGTTTGGATCCACGTAATAAATGTTAGCCGAAAATCCATGTGATACACATTCTTGCACAAGTATCGCCAGAAGACGCTGTCACTTGCCCTTTCTGCGTCTATGGACAGCGCACCTTCTCGTGGCAATGAGTTCGAACTATATCCTACGGAGTATCAGTATGACCAGACGAGGGAAAGGGAGGTGCATATCTTTGTCAATAGTAACATGTTGTGTGAGTCTCAGGTTTCCCAACAAGAAATGAGGTGCCCCAAACTAAACAAGCATTTGCAATGCAATTGTTCTCGCATTTGCGAGAGTTTGAGTTATTGGCATTGCAACTTACAATGCCTTTTATTCATATGTTGTTTTTCAATACAGATAAATAAAAGGCATTGTCAAGTACAATGCCAATAGCTTAAACTCTCGCAAATGCGAGACCTATTGCATTGCAAATTCTTGTTGAACACATTAACAAAGTGTGACCCCACCTCCTCATATCACAAAAACCAATGGTAGATGAACAGCTTCAACAATTTTAAAAGCTGTTGTCAGCCAGGCACATATGGCAGAGTATACCTTACATTTCACGGCAAGCATCGGGAAGATCCATATCATAACAAACCACAAATTTCTTTGTTAAAAGGTGGTCCACGCTCACAGGCTGTTGAACTATAAAAACAAAATAAATCAAAATCCAGGTTTAGGGAGTGAAGAGGTAGTGCTCATAAGAGTACTATGGTGGATGCATCCTCCTCCATGCAAGGTATTAGCAAACAAAAAGATCCACCTCAAAGAGGTATACTGTATGTCTAGAAATGTAAGGCATACACAAATGTTGTTAAAATACCCCTCACACACCAAAAGGACCCTTGGTGTCATGCTTCATCATCGGGGTCTTCCCGCCCACTGCGGGACGGGGCGTGCTGCGACTGGCGACCACGCTGGAGCACTTTAATATTGTAAGTGCTATGTGAGGTGTATCCGTTGTGAGTGAAAAGGGTCAGGGGTGAATGAAAAAGTGATGTTTAAAAAATACCTGGCCTTATGGTATCAAAAAAACTTTATTTGGTCATAGGCTGGTACTATTAAAAAATGTGGGTTGGAGAGATCACGCTAGTAATGTGCAGATTCTCCTTTGGGTGTCAACATGTTTCGAAGCTGGAAATGCTTCTTCGTCAGGACAAGGTTTTGATCCCTTGGTCACTCGCTATGTTGCTATCAATATGTGAAGAAAAATATATGTACAAGTGATATTAAAATACAATACCTATTTGGTATGGGTATAATTGTTCTAAAGCTCTATCAGTATTTCTGAGTATAGGCCTGTAAAAAGAGATCACAGTTAATTCAGCGCGCTCTCAATGCTCAAACACAGATCACCTAAGGAAGAAAAGGTGATGCATAGTGAAAATTTCTACAGTTAAACAGTGGTGCCGTGACTTGTATCGGTAAAGGAAGGGGAAACAATACACACAACAAAACAAACATGAAACAGAAAGCACACACTCTATATGGTGATCATTCAACACAAGTCAAACATTATTCAATAAGTTGAGTAGCAGAGTCCTCAGATGTTTTTTTTGAAGTTTTAATCTTTATTCATTTCTTCAAACAAGTAGCCAACGCGTTTCGTCCTCCACGGACTTCTTCAGGGCAGTTGGAGTGAGCTCTTCTCAATTTTTAGTCAGGAGACTTTAATTTCATCCAGAGTAGGCTCCAGGTTAAAATCAGATTTATTCGTTTATTTTGTGAAGAGACATTCCAATTTCATTCCAATTTCTTCTCGTGTGACATCACACGAGAAGACGCCACGCGATGGAGCCGGCCTGATCCATATTCACAAATTGTTACTTTTGGGCTATCTGACTCTAACTATACAAAACTTAATGATATTGGAATGTCTCTTCACAAAATAAACGAATAAATCTGATTTTAACCTGGAGCCTACTCTGGATGAAATTAAAGTCTCCTGACTAAAAATTGAGAAGACCTCACTCCAACTGCCCTGAAGAAGTCCGTGGAGGACGAAACGCGTTGGCTACTGGATTGAAGAAATGAATAAAGTTTAAAACTTCAAAAAAACATCTGAGGACTCTGCTACTCAACTTATTGAATAATTTTTGATTTCTGTTGAATCATCATTAGTGCAATAGATTTCTAAAATACTGACGTGTGTGCTGGATCAATTGTTAAAAAACTGTTTGCTAGAACAAGTTTCTTGTCTTAGGAGATCTAGGGAAAGGAATCTCCGATCCGTGTCACCACACAATAAATAAGGCATTATATAGGATAAGTGCAATTGTGCTGTAAACCCCATTTCCCATTCTTTTGTACTTTGACTCTATATGGTGAATTCAGAGTAGATTTTTGGCTAAAATGAAATGAGTTCTGTTCAGATAACAACGAAAAGTACATACTAGAAACATAAGGAGTCAATGCTCCATGAGCCTCCGGGTTGAGAGGTACGATGAAACTTTCATCAGCATGTATGGGAAAAATAGAGAAGAAAAACCAAAGTCTTGTATAATGGCTTCTTGGGGAAGAAAATGCCTCCAAAACTAATCGTTTCTCAAAGGGAAGTAAAGCGGGGTCAGTTCTCCCCCAGACGCCTATGCCGTACTTAAATCATGTAGTGCAGTCTTGGCTTCCTCTGTCGTCAACCCGCGGTTCCGTGGTGTGAGCGAGAGGACGAGTAGTGGCGTTTTTTTACACTACCTGATTGATTAATTGTTATGAAATCATTTGCACCTGGCCGACCGGAAGTCGCATGAACACTAGAATGTCACCTACTGTTTTACGTGGGTTTTTGGGTGCCATGTTGGTGTTATCAAATAGACCCCTTGATCGTAATCATGGTTAAGTAGCCAGGGCATCGTGTTAAACGGGACCTGTACGCCCCGTAATTTTCGTTGCACAAATACTTTCGAGCGAGTAAATAGTAATCATTCAAGATATACGCATTTAAAGTCGGCGGCCATGTTGGAAGGAGAAAACGCTAGACCGTGGTCACAAGTAGCGGGTAACTCTGATTGGTTAGTTACCGCCGCTAGTAAATGAGCCTACGGTGCCATCTGGAGCGGAGGTGGTGATCTTAAACACGAGTATAGACATGGTATTGCTGCAAACCAGGGGCAGTCAATAAAGTTGATAAAAACAATGTACCAGTTGTTTTGACATGAATGGTCATTAAAGCGGGAGGCCCAATTTTTGAAGGGTAGGGGTGGAACTGCCCTAAGATGCATATTTAAAATTGATAATCCCGCATACATGGTACTACTCAGTTAGAACCAGGTTCTGTCAGTGATTTATGTATGAGGATAGGGTTAGATATATATATTAGCTGTCAGTAGGGTACATAAAATCCGATAATACGCGAGCCACAGGAGGTGATGGTGGTTTTGGAGGACCCACTGGCTGTTGAGTGTCAATTTAATTGTGCCCAAGGAATGTCGTCATTGAGACCTGTGATATATGTGCCAAGGCGGAATACCCACCGCTGTTCTTTCTCAAGGAGACCTCTCTCATTCTGAATCTGCTCAATCACTGTCCAATGCAGATCTTTTATGCCGAGACCCATAGTCAAATAATGGTTGACCATCTTGGTCGTGCTTTTCTTGCATCGGATGTTGCTCTTATGCTCCCCGATCCGTATCTTTATCGGTCTGGACGTCATTCCTACGTATTCCTTGACACAAGGTCATGTGATCAGGTAGACAACATTTTTGCTGTTGCAGTTTGTGAAGGCTCTCTGCTCCCATGACGTACCATTTGCAAATCTTATGGTCTTGCTCTTCTTGGTTAATTCACAGGTGCTGCACGAGCCGCTAGGATGGTGTCCCTGTACTGATTGCAATCTTGTAGTGCAAGGGGTTCGTCCTTCCGTGACCCTAGGTCTCGTATGAACCAATATGTCCCCCAGATTCCTACCCCTCCTGTGTGAAAACATAGATTTGGGAAAATCAAGGGTGCCACAATTCAGGGTTTTACAATGTTTATTGACTATTTCTGGAGATTTTGTTGGAATTAGTGTTGTAGGTGGTCACACAGATGGGACGTTTCTCTGGTTCCTTAGGTGAAAGGTCGTCTAATAGTGCTTCCCTGTTGTTGTTCCTAGCTCTTTTCAGACCTTTCTGTGCAATCTTTACAGGGTAATTCCTTTTAAGTAGTTTTTGTTCCAAATCAGATGCGTGTTTTTTTAAATTCTGAGATATCGGAACAGTTTCTACGGAGGCGTAGAAACTGTCCATTAGGGAGATTGTCTCGCAAGTGTCTCGGGTAAAAGCTATTTTATAGTAGAAGGCAACTTTTGGCCGTGGGTTTGAAATGAGTGTTGGTCTTCAGTTTGCCTTGGTCTGGATAGATGTTGAGGTCCAGAAATACTAGATTTTTGTTGGACGCGGTGTGGGTGAATTTAAGGAACTATAAAAACACTCTGGCCTCCTACATCACTGTGCACAATGCACGACTGACTTCAAACAGACATATATGGCAGCCAGGGAGAGGCACGGAGACGTAACACACTGGAACACTTTCAAACTGAATTGTAAACGCTTTGCAAACTTTCTCTGTTTTTTTCTTCAACATAGACTTGACTTTTTGAGAAAACCACAAAAAGCACTTTTCAGAAACTAGTTGTGAAAGAGTTTATTCTCAATATATTTAATGCACAAAATAATATAATAGAAAATATCACAATAATTTGACCACATTAACGTGAGTAGGCGCAAGGTTTAAAGTCAGGTCAAAACATAATGGTCGGCCTTTTCCCCCCTTCTTCCCCTCCCCCCAATTTTAATATCCTTCCACTGCATGGCAAAATACACTTGTTTGGCATCTGCCAATATTCTAGGTTACTAATTACATATCAGCTTGCAGTAAGGCCAAGATTACTTTCAATATCACAGTTGTCTAAAGATCACGAAAGCAATCTCGATAATGCAAACACATTTATTACAGCAACATCGTGTCCTTACAATTGTCATTCAAAGAAAACTGACACAAATCTCTATTCCTTTAGCTAATGAGAGAGCGCAAATTTGAATAGAAATTATGTATAGGCCGTATTTACAAGCACATTGTATAACGTAGGAATGAAACGTATATCGTAATGTGAAATTGACACTTATAGCATATAGATAACCGATGTAATCAACGTAAATATAGGAAACGTAACTATATTCACTTTAGAACATGTATTAGATTTAGAAGGCCCGTGTATGTAGTAGGCTAATATAGAGATGATGTAGAAATGCTTACGAAATGTAGAACGTGTAAAGTAGAATGCATGTACGTGTGTAACCTTAAACGGAGAAGCGGCGAGAAATATAACAACGGAGAAATGTGCAGAGAGCATACACGGCGATGTAACGGATGAAAATATAAAGTTATACTCTATGTAGTTTGTATGTAATATAGAATGTATTCACATATATATATAACTGACTTTTGCTAAATACGAATATATAAATGTGTGTTAAAGGTTATACTGTGTAGAAGGTTTTTAAGAATGTTAGAAAGGTTTAGGTCATTTGTGATTCTAACCTGACTGACCAAGGGTTAGCAGGAGCACAGTCCAATGTATGTAATTTAGCGGACTTACAGGAGTCGTAAATAGCTTGATGTGGACGTGAGAGCCAAGAAGTCTAGCACTTGTTAGATTTAAGGTGACAACGCTGGACAAGGTTTATGGCCTGAACGTGATAGGAAGCGCTAAGAATTTGAGACTTGTTTTTGAATGACCATTCACAGGACCTAGAAGGTCAAAGAATAGCAGTTGTAAGTTAAAGTCTTGTTTAAGTTCATATGACTCTTGATTTGAAAGTGTCAGTTGAAGTCACCAATGAGAAGATGAAGATGACATCTAAAGAAGAAAGGTCAACTTAACGGACGGCGAAAGAGATGAAGCAATGGACGAAGCTAGAAGCTGACATCATCGGGGAAAGTCCGTGGTGGGCGTCAAGGGGCGTTCCACCCACACTGGGATTGTGTATTTTAGGGACAGCACCCCGGGGATAAGATAGCAATTGGAGATTAGGAACAGCAAGGGAATTGCTCAGAGAGAGAAGGACGAAGCATAAGATGACTTGAGCAGATGCGCTGAGAGAGATCAGAGCGCAGGAGAGCAGTAGGCCGAGGACCCTTAAGAAGAGCGGATGGGTAGACAGAGAGGGTACTGCTTCTTAAACTTAAGTTACCTTTAGAGGCCAAGAGAGTTTGATCTTCTTTGGAAGTCAAACTGCTGACACCTTTTTAGGTCAGGAACTAACGAAGTAGGGATGTCACATAGCATAGAGTAGGGACAGATTTAACGTGATACTTTTTCTCTTTCTGTAGATGACGCCAAGGAACCACTTCACATCGAAGCTTTAAATTGCTGAATGTGGAATTGATTTTGTATTCTTTTGTATACTTTGATCCCGAGAGGATTGTATTTGCATTTAACTTTGACTTTTATATAAAACTTTCAAACTTTATCAGTTGTAAGTGTTTTTTCCGAGTGGCGTCCGTTAATGGGGTTTGTCTAAACCTATACAGGGGTTGTCTTTTACTCAATGACAGATACTAGCGGTCCAAAATAGATGAATGAGATAAGTTATTAAATTGATCATAAATTGATATCAAAATCTCATTCCCCGCAGTTGGTAGCAGAGAAATGATGGTTATCTTCTTGAGGAAGACGACCTAGGCCAGGTTTAGTTTACCCCAAGGTCCCTAGTCATCAACGACCAGAAGAAGAATTGCAGCCGAAGACGGTGCTGACGGTGCGACGAGAGAAAAGCAGCAGAATCGGTCGAGAGTGAGTATAAGGGTCATGCGTTGTAAGATTGCGGTGTTTTATGTTGTTCCAGTGTTGTAATGTCAAGCGGAGTTGAATGCCTGTAGTGTGATTGAGGGAAGGTTGTGAGCGCGCGCAACCGGATGAAATCTTAAGCTCCAGGGAAGGACTTAAGTGGTTCGGGTGTATCGAACACCCAGAGTAATTTGTCTACCATTGAAAGGGAGTCATGAGGTACCATTGATTTTCCCGACAGACCGATGATAGGGGGAGCGTTAGAGTGAGTGAATGAGTAGCGGACGCTGGTCGTACGTTTACTGTGTGTAAGTAACCTATCAGTTGAGGCGATCGTCCGACTGTGAGAGGGAAGACGTTTCGTCAGTTGAGGTGACAATTACAGTTAGACTGTGGCCGTACAGTCAGAGAAAAGTGATCGCTTGGACGGAAGTAGTCATTTTTCAGTGTATGAATGAAAACGCATGCGAGATCGTGAGACGAGTTGAGAACGGAGGAAAACTGCTGAAGAGGAAACGAGTGACGTCAGCATAGAACCGCGCTGAGATTGGTTAGTTTGTCAGACGTCAGCGAAGAGTCGCACTGAGATAGGCCGATTAGCAAGAGCCGCGTAGGGATTGGTTGTTGGTTGTCATCGGGACGTAAACAAGGAAGAGTAAAGGAAAATTGTAGATTATTGAAAATGAAGTGTTTTAAGAGTTTAAGAGCACTCTTTAGGAGAAATAGAAGAAACTTATATGCCGGAGAGGAAGCTCCACCAGAAGGCACACCAGCTTATTATATGGCAGTGAATGTAGGCTTACACTCGATATTATGGATCTCCGAGTGGAATAAGTTAACTGAAGGGAGTAAGGAACTGACGTTTCCGAGATTCGGAACGTTTAAACTAGATGTGTTGAACCAACTAAAAGCGGTAATGCTTGCAACAAGACCTCTACCGAGGCCAACACAGTTCGAAGCACTTAGTGTATGGTTTAGAACAGCACACGAAAAGAGCGTAAAGAGGCGCCAAGAAAGAGTGAGAAGATCGGTAAAAGCAGTGCAGGATGCTAAATGGGATGAGGAAGCTAAGAAATGGAGGGTGCAAAAGATAGAAGCAGACAAACTGTTCACCATGATAGAAGCCACGGGAGAAAAGAAACCTCTAGAGGAAGAAGAGGAAAGCGAGTCAGAAGAGGATTTGATAGAGAGGCTATTGACAGATAGACCACCTCCGTACAGCGGAGGGGCCGCAAGTCCTATATTACCACAAGAGGACGGAGCTAGATGGGGGGAATATAAATCGATCCCAGTAACGGATTGGGATGCCAAGAAAGAGGAGGAAGTACCTCAATCTAGTTCCGAACAGAGAGTAGTGGGAAGATTCGTGGTCCAGAAAATGCCAGAAACGCAACATGCAAGGTCTTACCAAATGCCAGATGCTCTACAAGTACCGGTTACCATAGGCCCTATTGTGTCAATCTACAACCCAGAAGGGGTCCAGCAGGAGGAACAGGCACGATGGGACAGGGATAGGGCAGAGATGGAGAATAGGGATCAGAGGCAGATATTAGCACCAATGAGTCGGAGTACTCCATTAGATGCAGCAACAGGTCCCTGGGTAGAACAAGGGCGTCAAAGAGGGCCAATGGACTTAAGGGGACCAAAACCGAAAACCCATAAGGAATTAAGGGAATACCTGAAAGAATGGGATACTGCCGAAGAGAATCGGAGTAAAGGTTTAGAAACAGGAGCAGAGTGGAGAGACCAGGATAACCGGATCCTCTCTCATTGTGGAGCTGGCGAAAGCAGCCCGGAGTGGGAGAGAGGGAGTCAGGAAAGCAGAGGAAATAATTGTCCTACTAGCAGCGGCAATAAGCAAATGTGCGACGACAGGAGTACAGGGTGTGGCGAAGTGCCTCGTGTCACCTTTAGTGAAGGGGAACGAAGGACGCAGGAGTACCGAAATACTTTCAGATGCACTCACCATACCCCGGGTGAAACAGTGCAACATTGGAATCACGGGAACATGGAGAGTCGTGAAGGGTCTCGCCATGCATCCGGTGAGCGCGAGCGAAGTCATGAGAATATAGGGAGTCGCGAAACGTCTCGCCATACTTCTGGTGATCAGGATCGAGATCGCGGGAGCATGGGGAGCCATGAAGGACCTTATCGTTTATTGAGCGACACCAGACAGCAAGCGAGTTACAGTGGTTTAGAACAGAACGGTGGATCCTATCTCGTATCTGGAGAAACCGAGCCGAAACGACGAAGTGTAGGGATGGGGGATGGAGTAATGTTCCACCACCCCCCACGGGAAGATGGAAAGGCTTGGGATCTAGAGAGGTGGGAACAAAGGAATGGAAAGAGAACTCCCCATAACTCACCTGTGCTCAGGCGTAGGGCGCATAGTGGAGATAAGAGAGGTATGAGCGAACCACCTAGGACGGACATACTGAGAGCTGAAATAAAAGCCAGACGGATCGATGTAATGAGTTTGAAGTCAGACTTAGATGAAATAATTGACGGCACAGTGGCAATAGAGAGATTAGAATTGTACGCACCAGATGAAATATTATTTTTAGCCAAGGATATTACTCGGAAAGCGAGGTCAGCTCATGAAAATTTATCTAATTTGGCAAATAGATACATGATAGACCTGTCAAGAACCAAAGTTTTACAGCCCAATCATAGGCTAAATTGCACAGACCTAGACTTAGATGAACGTAGAACGATTGGACTAAGAGTACACATACGGGAACTAGTCATGTGTATCAGAATATGGAGAGATCTGGATAGATGGGAGGAAAAATGGTCTAAGAGGGGATCTGTTAGAAGAAGTACAATTGCGAAGTCCCAAGATACAGACCTAATGCGAATGGAAGCTTTCCCTTTGCGGGAAATCGCGAACGGAAACTACGTTCACGTACCCTGGAGTAGGGGGGATTTGGCGGCATTTACCAATTCCTTCCCAAAGCTTAGAGAAAATCCCGTTGAGTGGTACAAGCAAGTAGAGAGGTTCGTGAAGATCTCTAAGGTGCTGTGGATCGATTTGAACACATTGTTCGATATCGTAGTACCCGGAGATTTGTGGACGGCATGCAAGCTTAGTGTTGAATGGCCCGCTTGCGAGCCTCCGAGAGATATTCGGACAAATGGTCCATCAGACAGAGTTATGGAAAAATACGAAAGAGTAATAACATGGCTGAAAGAGAAAGTGCCAGTACAAGACATAGACTGGGTTAAGATAGATCGAACAACTCAAGAGCCCAAAGAGACAGTTCATGAGTTCTATGAGAGGCTACTGAAAGCATTTAAGCAATACAGTGGGTTAGACGTAATGGATCCAAAGGACATAGGACAGTTTGTGTCGAAGTTTGTTTTAGGATTAAGACCAGACATAAGCCTGATGATACAACAGCATCTGATTTGTTGGCAGAACAAACCTTTAGATGAAATTCTTAGGTATGCAAGGTACTGTAGTGATGAGATAGATTCAAAGGCAAAGAAACTCAAGGAAAAGTTAATGCTGGTACAAATGCAAGCAGCTGGAAAGGGTGGGCAGCGGCAACAGGGAATAGGAACGCAAGCGAAGAAACAGAATAGTCAGAGCAGAGATGAGGAAGAAAGACCGAGACCGAGAATGGATATTGCAACACTGAAAAAGACAACGAGGTGTCATCAGTGTAACGAAGTGGGACATTGGAGACGCGAGTGTCCTTACAATGTTGAGACAGGGGAATTAGAACAAGAGGAGGAAGAGGTACAGAATAACGTGGTTAAGGGAGCCGCAGCCCCGAAGGGAAAGTTTATCAAAGGGGGGACTCAGACTCCTCGAGCCCCGTTTCCTCAACCACCTCGCATTTCAAATGGAGGAAAAACCTATAGACAAATGCCACTGTTTGTAGGAGGAGAGGAATGCTACTACGTTGATCCTCTTACAGGGCAACGAGTGAATAGGGAGGAAGACTGTACTCTAGGAGCCGCCTTGGAAGTAGATCAGAGAGGACCATACGTAGAGGCTGAAGTAGCTGGATGTCCTACAACCTTTTTGGTGGATACGGGGGCCACTCGATCCACGCTGAGATCAGCGGTAGTCCCAGGTTTGCCAATATCGGGAGAAACGATTCAGGTGGTAGGAGTCGCAAACAAGGGGATGACTAATCCTCTGACCGAACCAGTGTCAGTAAAGATAGGGAATTACAGTGACGAACATCAGTTTGTGATCTGTGATTCTAGTCCTGTGTGTTTGCTAGGGAGAGATTTGCTGTGTAAACTGAATTGCACAATACATTGTACACCTGAAGGAGTAGAAGTGCAGACGAATGATGAGGATGCCGATTTTAAAATTGTAAACTCGCAAGAGTGCGTGGAACTATATCCTACCTTAACAGTGGAGGAACTTCCACAGGATTTGAGGGAGAAAGTGTCAGCTGAGGTGTGGGATTTTACTGGAGAGGAAATAGGACTGATTAAAGGAGTAGAACCAGTAAAGATCTTGGTAAGGCTCAATGCTGAGTATCCAAGAACCCCACAATACAAGTTGACTCCAGAGACGATTGCAGGAATAAAGCCTGTGATCGAATCCATGATTAAACAGGGAATACTGAAGGAGATCGTGGGAAGTCCATGTAACTCCCCGATTATGGGTTTGCAGAAGCCTAGTGGAAAATACAGGATAGTGCAGGATCTTCGGAAGATTAATAACATTGTTGTCTCATGTTGTCCAGTGGTACCGAATCCATCAGTGATATTATTTCAGATACCGTTCCAAGCTGAATGGTTTACCGTGATAGATTTGTGCCAGGCTTTCTTTTCGATTCCTTTAGATGAAGAGAGCCAGTATCTTTTCGCTTTTAAGCTGGAAGATCGCGTCTTAACATGGTGTCGTATCCCTCAGGGGTATACAGAAAGCCCATCGATCTTTAACCAGTTATTAAAACGAAATCTGGAAAGTCTAGTACTGCCCAAGAATTCGGTTCTAGTCCAGTACATAGACGACCTCCTAGTTGCGTCAGAAACTGAGGAAGCTTGCAGGGAAGACACTATAACCTTGTTAAATCACTTGGCCGAGAACGGACACAAGGTGTCTCCAAGTAAATTGCAATATTGTAAGACTGAAGTGCAATACTTGGGCCATAGGATTGAAAAAGGAAAGCGGAAGGTGTCTCCAGATAGAATAGAGGCGATCATGAAAATGAACGCGCCTACAACACAAAGAGAAGTCAGGATGTTTCTAGGTATGGTCGGTTACTGTCGGCAGTGGATAGCCAACTTCTCACTGAAGGCAAAACCGTTATTACAACTGACGCACAAAGGAGTAAGTGATCCGGTACCATGGGACAAAGATTGTTTGATGGCGTTTTTGCAGCTGAGGGAGGACTTATGTCGTGCCCCGGCCTTAGGAATGCCTGATTACACAAAACCATTTTTGCTTTACTGCTGCGAAAGAGAGGGATGCGCTTTAGCAGTTTTAGCTCAGATCCACGGAGATGCGCGTAGACCAGTGGCATATTTCTCGGCTACATTAGATCCAGTAGCCGCAGCGTTGCCCGGATGTCTCAAATCCGTAGCTGCAACGGGTGTCAGCATTGAACGTTCTGAAAGCGTAGTCATGGGTCATCAGTTAGAGGTGTACGTACCACATTCTGTAGAACTGTTAATGACCAGGACTAAGACTCAGCATCTGACAAATAGCAGGCTCACACGCTACGAGCAAGTCATACTGGCTGCCGAGAATGTGACCCTAAAAAGATGCTCCGTCTTGAATCCTGCAACTTTGATGCCACTTCCGAATGAGGTGGATGATGAAAACTGTACAGATCATGACTGCCTTGATGTGACTGAACTATGCACCAAACCGAGACCCGATATTGTGGATGAACCATTGACTGACCCAGATGAAATTTTCTTTGTTGATGGTTCATGTGTAAGATACAATGTCCGTCAGCTGAGAGCAGCTTATGCAGTTTGCACAATTACGAGGGTAATAGAAGCCGCTTGCCTGGAAGGAGTACACTCCGCTCAGGTAGCTGAAATTGTTGCTTTGACTCGTGCTTGCTTAGCGGGCGACAAACTTCGAGTCACCATATACACCGATAGCCAGTACGGTTTCGGGGTAGTTCACGATTACGGGCAGTTATGGTCTCAAAGAGGTTACATGACCTCCTCGGGTTCTCCCATTAGGAATGGAGAATTCGTGAGACTTTTGTTAGAAGCATTGCAAGGTCCAACAGCTATAGCAGTGGTCAAATGTACAGCGCATACAAAAAATGTTGACTTTGTGTCACTAGGAAACCGCTATGCTGATGAAGTAGCGCGTTACTGCGCAGAACAGGGATATTCTCACACCGATGTAAGAGTGGGGGGAATCCAGGAAAGAACTGAATTGACTATGTTGTTAGATACTGTAGATACGTGGGATGAATTAAGAAGTGTTCAGGAAAATGCACCAGATGATGAGAAAAAGAGTTGGGAAACAGCTGGTTGTTCTAGAAGTGAGATGAATTTCTGGATATCTGCAGATGGGAGAGCAGTTTTACCAAACAAACTTGTTAGTCCAATGGCAAGGAAATTGCATGGATCAGCACACATAGGAAGAGATGCTATGGTGAGAGTGTTTAGACAAACGTGGTTTAATCCCAAATTTAGAGTAGCGGCAGAAGCTGTGTGTCAGCGATGTACGATCTGTCAGCAACTAAACGTAGGAAAGAGAACACCAGTCACATTGAGTCACATTGGGAGGTCTGGGGGGCCTTTCAATAGGATGCAGCTTGATTTTATTGAAATGCCTAAATGCAACAGACTCAGATACGTTTTAGTGATTGTTTGCATATTTTCTAGATGGGTTGAGGCTTACCCTACACGTAGGTGCGATACACTTACAGTAGCAAAATTGTTACTTAGAGAGTTAATACCGAGGTTTGGGGTGCCATCCTCTTTGGAATCGGACAGAGGAACTCATTTTAACAGCGAAATAGTGAAGATGCTATGTTCAGCTTTGAATATCGATCAGAAGTTACACTGCAGCTATCGACCAGAAGCTTCAGGGATCGTAGAGCAAATCAACAGCACGATAAAATCCAGACTTGCCAAAGTTTGTTCAGCAACATCCCTGAGTTGGCCAGACGCACTTCCAGTGGTTCTTATGAGTATACGTAGCACACCGGATAGGAAAACAGGTCTCTCTCCTTATGAAGTGCTAATGGGGAGAGCCATGAGATTGCCATCGGTTCCGACTGCAGCTCTAGTGAACATCACAGACGATTTGATCTTGGACTACTGTAAGGGACTATCTGATGCCGTTAATTCTGTGTCCCTCCAGGTCCAGGCTGCAGAGGTTCCATCAGCACAAGACTTGTGCCATGACCTGAGTCCGGGAGACTGGGTCCTGGTGAAGAAGCATGTCAGGAAGAACTGCTTAGACGTGCGCTGGAGAGGACCGTTTCAAGTTATACTTGTGACGAATACTGCAGTAAAGTGTGGAGGTCTGCCAAACTGGATACATGCCTCACACACCCGAAGAGTGCCAACACCTCTAGAAGAAACAGCTCCTCTCTCGGATGAGAATCCAGCGGAAACCGGAGAAGCCATAGAGGGGGAAAGCCAAGCTGTGGAGGTGAGCGAAGAGGCTGAGATTGAGACGGAACAGGTCGACGAAGGTCAAGACATCAGTGAGACCGAAGTCGCCTCAGGAGAAGAAAGTAATTGGGAGTCCGATACAGACATCGAACAAACTGAGAGTGACCAAGAGACTGGTCCAAGAACAAGGAGCAGGAGGACAAAGAGAGACGAAGCCAGTTGGCCGGAGAGAAGGAAAGGGCCAAGCTCGGAAGAAAAGCAAGAAAGAACTCTTGTTCTGATCGCTGAAGAATCGGACCAGGAAGAGGAAACTACAGACTCAGGAACTGAAAGTCCAAGGAGATCGAGAAGGGTACGTGTGCCCTGCAGAAGGTACGCCACCCCAGAGTGGACTTATCTAGCAGATGTCTTGGGGACAGAAATCTGGGAGAGTGAAGAAAGTGAAAGTAATCGATCACGATCCATTTGTGGCAGTGGAGATATGGATGTTGACGCCTGGACTCGAGACTGAGGGATTATTGACTTTCACACTTCCCATACCCCCATATTTGAGTCAAATTCAAGATCTAGTGCTAAATAGGTTACAATTTCCAACATTTGGTCAGCAAATGCCAGAAGAAGAAGAAAAAGTTATTCGTTTTGAATTATTGGAAATTGTTGTGAAAGCTGCAGGTGCGAGAATAATTGTGGATGCATAAAAGACTTTTGTGTATAAGCTATAAAGAAGAAGATAACTTAGCGCCGAGTGGAAAGAAGAATAAAATTAGGGATTACATTTAGTGGACGGAGAAGGGTTAGGGTTGTCTGTTGCTAAAAGAGAGAAAGACATTGTTGCGAAAAAGAGACTTAGTTAATAAAAAAGGCACTTTAAAGACTGAGAAAGCAAAGAAAGCAAACAAAGACTGGAAAAGAAAAACTTTTCGCAAAAGAAGGAGCTAAGCTGTTTTGATAACATGGATAACGGAAACCCAAACCGAAAGGCTAGATGTATAGTAGGTACACTAATAGCAGTAGTAATTTTTCTCATAATTACAGTAGTGACAATATCATACCTAATAGGACATGAAAGTGATCAGGAAATAGCAAATGTAAAGCCTATAACGACTTTGAAACCTGTTCTAGTGGGGAAAAAGGAGGAGAGCAATGTTATACGTGAAAAGGCGTTATTGGCAGATGAAGCTCGTAGATTACACGTAGACGAGTCACAGGGAAACTTTAGGTCAAATGCATATGCTAAACTATTGTACGAGTATATCGATGCCATGGAGGCCAAAGAATGCTATGTATGTATGCAATTGCCGGCTTCTGTAGACGAAGGCATTAGATATCATCATCTTCCATTGACTTATGGGATAACATGTAGTTTACTGCTTAGTATATTTTATGGTAGAGAAGGATTTGAGTACTACTTTTCAAATTATGATTCGGTACTGCCTGAAGTTCCGAATTATAAGCAAATGAATAAGTGGGACTATTACAAAAAGGAGGATAGACTAGCTAAATTCTTTCTTCCTTGGGATACACTAGATACATCATATGCACGCAGAAATAACCTAACTTGCAAAGTATCAGAGGTAGAGAAGAAGTTCATAGGACAAGTAGATGATAGATACAGAAGACAGAAGATTCTAAAAATGTCAGGACAGTGGAAAACGGATTGGACCGAAGAAGAGAAGGCGCATAAAAAGAAAGGTAGCAATGGTCCAATAGCATTGGATAGAACGCAGAAAGGAAAGTTATGTTTAACTCGAAGCAAGACGTATTATGAGAGTGTATTTGTAGGTGAAGTTAATTGCGAACATGCTTTTAGATTAGAGTATTATACGAAAGATTTTATGAAAGGAATGCAAGCTATTCCGAATGTGTATTTTGTATGTGGAAGAAATGCCTATGTAAAACTACCTGACAATTGGTATGGTTCGTGTTACTTGGCAATTGTCTTCCCCAAAATATATCATGCGAAGGATTTAGCGATCATAGAAGGAAAGGCTTCGACGAGGGCGAAAAGGGAAGTAGGAGATGCGGAAGTAGTAGGAGATGTATTTGGAGCGATGTTTCCTATGTTAGGTTTAATCCTTAACGATGTTAAGATCAGGAGACTAGCTACAGTTGTAGATAGATTATCTGCAAGTACTGCAAGGTCATTAATGTTGGTAGAAGGCGAGATGCAGTCGATTAGAGCAATGGTTCTTCAGAACCGACTTGCTTTAGATGTACTGCTAGCAAAAGAAGGCGGAGTTTGTAAGGCTTTGAAGGTCCAGGAATGTTGTACTTATATTCCTGATAATTCAAAACCACTTGAGAAAGTCATACGGAACATTACACAGATTCATCAAGAAATCGAAGATTTATCAAAAATAAACGTTTGGGAAAAAGTTGGTCATGGAGTAGGAAAGGTTGGGAGTTGGTTTGCTAATCTTGGTAAAAGCATAGTATGGTATATATTAAAACCTGTATTAATAGTATTAATTTGCATAATCACATTGTTAGGTTTAGTAAAATTGTATAAATGGTATAGGTCGAACCAGTTACAACGAACAATGAGAGAGCAAGAAAGGAGATTAGCTGCTTTACAAGATCAACAGTACAAAAGCTTAAGAGCACTCGAAACGATGAAAAGAGGGAATGTCGTAACTAGTTCGGTTTAGAGATGTTATTCAAATTGCGTTTAGTGATGACTCCTAAAAGTCATCAAAGGGGGGACTGAGAGAGCGCAAATTTGAATAGAAATTATGTATAGGCCGTATTTACAAGCACATTGTATAACGTAGGAATGAAACGTATATCGTAATGTGAAATTGACACTTATAGCATATAGATAACCGATGTAATCAACGTAAATATAGGAAACGTAACTATATTCACTTTAGAACATGTATTAGATTTAGAAGGCCCGTGTATGTAGTAGGCTAATATAGAGATGATGTAGAAATGCTTACGAAATGTAGAACGTGTAAAGTAGAATGCATGTACGTGTGTAACCTTAAACGGAGAAGCGGCGAGAAATATAACATGGAGAAATGTGCAGAGAGCATACACGGCGATGTAACGGATGAAAATATAAAGTTATACTCTATGTAGTTTGTATGTAATATAGAATGTATTCACATATATATATAACTGACTTTTGCTAAATACGAATATATAAATGTGTGTTAAAGGTTATACTGTGTAGAAGGTTTTTAAGAATGTTAGAAAGGTTTAGGTCATTTGTGATTCTAACCTGACTGACCAAGGGTTAGCAGGAGCACAGTCCAATGTATGTAATTTAGCGGACTTACAGGAGTCGTAAATAGCTTGATGTGGACGTGAGAGCCAAGAAGTCTAGCACTTGTTAGATTTAAGGTGACAACGCTGGACAAGGTTTATGGCCTGAACGTGATAGGAAGCGCTAAGAATTTGACACTTGTTTTTGAATGACCATTCACAGGACCTAGAAGGTCAAAGAATAGCAGTTGTAAGTTAAAGTCTTGTTTAAGTTCATATGACTCTTGATTTGAAAGTGTCAGTTGAAGTCACCAATGAGAAGATGAAGATGACATCTAAAGAAGAAAGGTCAACTTAACGGACGGCGAAAGAGATGAAGCAATGGACGAAGCTAGAAGCTGACATCATCGGGGAAAGTCCGTGGTGGGCGTCAAGGGGCGTTCCACCCACACTGGGATTGTGTATTTTAGGGACAGCACCCCGGGGATAAGATAGCAATTGGAGATTAGGAACAGCAAGGGAATTGCTCAGAGAGAGAAGGACGAAGCATAAGATGACTTGAGCAGATGCGCTGAGAGAGATCAGAGCGCAGGAGAGCAGTAGGCCGAGGACCCTTAAGAAGAGCGGATGGGTAGACAGAGAGGGTACTGCTTCTTAAACTTAAGTTACCTTTAGAGGCCAAGAGAGTTTGATCTTCTTTGGAAGTCAAACTGCTGACACCTTTTTAGGTCAGGAACTAACGAAGTAGGGATGTCACATAGCATAGAGTAGGGACAGATTTAACGTGATACTTTTTCTCTTTCTGTAGATGACGCCAAGGAACCACTTCACATCGAAGCTTTAAATTGCTGAATGTGGAATTGATTTTGTATTCTTTTGTATACTTTGATCCCGAGAGGATTGTATTTGCATTTAACTTTGACTTTTATATAAAACTTTCAAACTTTATCAGTTGTAAGTGGTTTTTCCGAGTGGCGTCCGTTAATGGGGTTTGTCTAAACCTATACAGGGGTTGTCTTTTACTCAATGACAGATACTAGCGGTCCAAAATAGATGAATGAGATAAGTTATTAAATTGATCATAAATTGATATCAAAATCTCATTCCCCGCACTAACAATCCATCCAAATGGCACTGTTCGCAGTCTACCCATCCAGCACAGAGCTGCCCACACTGAAACATCTCTTCTCTATTGTTTGAGGAAAGTTTTGGAGGGAAACATGACAAGTTACTCCATTGCTGTGGTGCCGTGACTTGCACACTTTAAGTTCACAGTACCCTCAAACAGGGTACTGTTCTTTAAAGAAACTGTAACTTATGCATAACCAGGAAACAAACACAAATAAGCATTTGTAAGACACAGACAACAGGAGGGAGGACGTGAGAGTAAAGCAAATGAGCAGCCAGTGAAGATTTATGGCCCGATGAGGGAGATAAGCTATGCCCAGGTTGTGGATATTGTGAGGGTTGGCAGGGAGGGGCACCGGAAGAGAGACTCCGGATGCGAGGCTCTGCGAGTTTTAAGTGAATGTGCTTGTCCTGTGCTGGTGCAGAGCTCAGGGAAACAAAAGACAGGGAGGGGTTAAGGGTGGGTGCATTGTGGGAGGGTGACTGAGGGAAAGGGAGATAAACCCCTTGTAAAACAAGCATTGGAAATGCAATAGGTCTCGCAGTAGTAAAGTTTGAGCTATAGGTGTTATTTATTTTTTTGTTTTTTATTTATGTGTTGTTTTTTCTAAATAGCGAAATTAATAGCTTTCTTCTTTACAAAGCCAATAGTTATAATTTTTGTAAATGTGACACCTCTAGCATTTGTAAAGCAACATGTTTTGTATTAACGGGACTTATATGTGACTTATATGTATTGAAATACAAAAAATCAATGGCTTTAAAAAAAATTAATAATTAATACGTAAATAAAATGGATTTTATTTTATATTGCCAATAGCTTAAAGTTTATTAAATATATTTAGTTTAAGATGCTGTGGTTGCGCTGAGTGAGGGTGAGTGAGGGTGAGGGTGAGTGAGGGTGAGGGTGAGTGAGGGGTTGAGGGTGAGTGAGGGTGAGGGGTTGAGGGTGAGTGAGGGTGGGTGAGGGGTTGAGGGTGAGTGAGGGTGGGTGAGGGTGAGTGAGGGTGAGTGAGGGTGAGTGAGGGTGAGTGAGTGAGGGTGAGTGAGGGTGAGTGAGGGTGAGTGAGGGTGAGTGAGGGTGAGTGAGGGTGAGTGAGGGTGAGGGGTTGAGGGTGAGTGAGGGTGAGGGGTTGAGGGTGAGTGAGGATGAGTGAGAGTGAGGGGTTGAGGGTGAGGGGTTGAGGGTGAGTGAGGGTGAGGGGTTGAGGGTGAGTGAGGGTGAGTGAGGGTGAGGGTGAGTGAGGGTGAGGGATTGAGGGTGAGGGGTTGAGGGTGAGTGAGGGTGAGGGTGAGTGAGTGTGAGTGAGGGTGAGGGGTTGAGGGTGAGTGAGGGTGAGGGTGAGTGAGGATGAGGTGTTGAGGGTGGGTGAGGGTGAGTGAGGGTGAGTGAGGGTGAGGGGTTGAGGGTGAGTGAGGGTGAGTGAGGGTGAGGGTTTGAGGGTGAGTGAGGGTGAGGGGTTGAGGGTGGGTGAGGGTGAGTGAGGGTGAGGGGTTGAGGGTGAGTGAGGATGAGTGAGGGGTTGAGGGTGAGGGGTTGAGGGTGAGTGAGGGTGAGGGGTTGAGGGTGAGTGAGGGTGAGTGAGGGTGAGGGTGAGTGAGGGTGAGTGAGGGTGGGGTGTTGAGGGTGAGTGAGGGTGGGTGAGGGTGAGTGAGGGTGAGGGTGAGTGAGGGTGAGGGGTTGAGGGTGAGTGAGGGTGAGTGGTTGATGGTGAGTAAGGGTGAGGGGTTGAGGGTGAGTGAGGGTGAGGGGTTGAAGGTGAGTGAGGGTGAGGGGTTGAGGGTGAGGGGTTGAGGGTGAGGGAGGGTGAGGGGGTGAGGGTGAGTGAGGGTGAGGGGTTGAGGGTGAGTGAGGGTGAGGGGTTGAGGGTGAGTGAGGGTGAGGGGTTGAGGGTGAGTGAGGGTGAGTGAGAGTGAGGGTGAGTGAGGGGGTGAGGGGTTGAGGGTGAGTGAGGGTGAGGGGTTGAGGGTGAGTGAGGGTGAGGGGTTGAGGGTGAGTGAGGGTGAGGGTGAGTGAGGGTGAGGGTGAGGGGTTGAGGGTGAGGGGTTGAGGGTGAGTGAGGGTGAGGGGTTGAGGGTGAGGGGTTGAGGGTGAGTGAGGGTGAGGGTGAGTGAGGGTGAGGGGTTGAGGGTGAGGGGTTGAGGGTGAGGGGTTGAGGGTGAGTGAGGGTGAGGGGTTGAGGGTGAGGGGTTGAGGGTGAGTGAGGGTGAGGGTGAGTGAGGGTGAGTGAGGGAGGGTGAGGGGTTGAGGGGGAGGGGTCGAGGGGGAGGGGTTGAGGGTGAGTGAGGGTGAGGGGTTGAGGGTGAGGGGTTGAGGGTGAGGGGTTGAGGGTGAGTGAGGGTGAGGGGTTGAGGGTGAGTGAGGGTGAGGGGTTGAGGGTGAGTGAGGATGAGTGAGAGTGAGGGTGAGTGAGGGGTTGAGGGTGAGGGGTTGAGGGTGAGTGAGGGTGAGGTGTTGAGGGTGAGTGAGGGTGAGGGTGAGTGAGGGTGAGGGGTT
The DNA here is from genome assembly GCF_964263255.1 of Lissotriton vulgaris. Taxonomy (NCBI): domain Eukaryota; kingdom Metazoa; phylum Chordata; class Amphibia; order Caudata; family Salamandridae; genus Lissotriton; species Lissotriton vulgaris. The sequence continues at coordinate 441,870,364 of NC_141693.1, forward strand.
GAGGGTGAGTGAGGTTGAGTGAGGGTGAGTGAGGGTGAGGGTGAGGGGTTGAGGGTGAGTGAGGGGTTGAGGGTGAGGGGTTGAGGGTGAGTGAGGGTGAGGGGTTGAGGGTGAGTGAGGGTGAGTGAGGGTGAGTGAGGGTGAGGTGTTGAGGGGGAGGGGTCGAGGGTGAGGGTGAGTGAGGGTGAGGGGTTGAGGGTGAATGAGGGTGAGGGGTTGAGGGTGAGTGAGGGTGAGGGGTTGAGGGTGAGTGAGGGTGAGGGTGAGTGAGGGTGAGGGGTGGCCAACATCGCTATCCTCGTTAAACCAGTTGGCTCATCAGTGTTTGTCAACAGTGCGCCTTGTTGAGTAAGCAGAAAGAGATCGACGCCGGTTCGATAATGCCACAGCTCTGTGCTAACAAAAATGCGGAAAAAATAAGCATTTAAATCATTGGCAAATTCAGTAAGCAGAAAGAGATCGACGCCGGTTCGATAATGCCACAGCTCTGTGCTAACAAAAATGCGGAAAAAAGTAAGCATTTAAATCATTGCCAAATTCTACGGAAATTGATTGCAAATGGGAGCAGCTCTGCTTGCAAATCCTCCCTCCGTCGCCCAGGCTGCTGGACTGGAATTGCAGCAGCTAGAAGTGAGGAAGAAAAAAACAAGCAGCAGAGCACGGCGTCAGTGTTGGCATTGATGGGGGGTAGGAGGGAAGTGGGGATTTAAAAAAAATGCGACACGGCGGGCAGGGGAGGGGGCGGAGCGGGTAAAATAAACAAACAAGACGGAGGGAAGAGAGGGGAGGGGGGAGGATAAATGCGACACGGCGGGAAGGGGAGGGGGCGGAGCGGGTAAAATAAACAAACAAGACGGAGGGAAGAGAGGGGAGGGGGGAGGAGAAATGCGACACGGCGGGAAGGGGAGGGGGCGGAGCGGGTAAAACAAGACGGACGTACACGCGCTTTTAAGCTCAATGCGCATGCGCAATGAGCTTAAAAGTCACGGGCACTGCAAGGAATAGCCACGATTCCTTGCAGTGGATAAAGAGTGGATAAGCCCCCATAGTCTCGCTTGCTCGATGCGCATGCGCATCGACAGGCGAGACCTAAAAAGCTGATGCATTTGCAGAGACGATCTGGCCTAACATGCAGAGCTGGGGATTCCGGAACTCGGAGTCTCGGCATAAGCTCTCTGTGCCTTCCAAAAATAAAATCTAGACGTGTCGAGCAATTAAAAGTTTAGTAAAAAAATAGCGAAAGTCTGCTATTTATTGTTGCTTTGTATATGGACAGCAGGCAGACGCAGTGGCACGAGAATCCTTGTGACAACCCAAAAAAAGCTGTTGCCATTGGGCAAAGGCTGCTGCTTGTTTATATTTGTATTGTGTTTTCAGTTTAACAATAGCTGCCTCCCCACACTGCACTCGCGGGTGGGGGGCCAGCTATTGTTAATGTGAAAGCGCAATGCAAAAATAAACACACACCGCCATTGCCAAAACTGACTGACTGAAAAAACATATTGCTTAACGACTTATGAAGGAGGCCGTGTAACGCGGCAAGTAAAAGATCCAGTCCGGATTTGCGGTCACAAAAGGAGACAGGGCGGTAACACAGAGGGGCTAAGAAGCCTCATATTGAATCGGAAGCCAGCGTTTACCATTGACAATGCCACCAGCCGATGAAAAATATGGGTGGGCCTTCCACAGCACTTCCACATCTAACCCTAGTACAATATGCCTCGCAGAGCTTGCTGCGCATGCATTGCACCGCTAGGCTCGACCTAAAAAGACAGGAGATCTAGGGCAGCAGCTGGGAGAGGTAATGGGCGGGTTTTGGGGTGGGCAGGGCTGGTGTACTATTTTGAATTTCTGTGGGAGGAAAGGAAGGTTCTTGGTGGTGTGAGTGTAAATATAGAGCTATAAGCCACTGCAAAATTTAACAGAGAGCATACAGTCACAAACATACATTCAGTGTAGGTGTGGAGCAGCAGCATGCAGAGGGATGGGGGGGGGTCTTAATATTTTGCTTTCAAATGCAGCCTAACTACAATTGTCTATTGAAGGGAACACATAATTGCTTTTGTTCCTGGTGTGCCTGACTGGGAGAATATGGAAGTGACAGAAAGCACATCTGGTCACTTGCAACTATTAAACACAGAAGTTTGCCAGGGGAAATGGAGCTATACTACACTTGGCACATCACAAGTTGCCAAAAAGATAAACTGCAATTTGAAAGTGCTTTTGACTTTCTTTTTTTTTTTTTTTAAATCTTTTTTATTGAAGAGACAAGGACAAAGAAAAAAAACCAATAACAGGTAGTTTACATCGCAGAATAAAGGATCAATAATATACATTCAGGGGATATAGACGGAGAATCATCGATAATGTCTGGTCACGAGTTACATCTGGCATGTGGCCGTGCTACAATCCGGATAGTCAAGCCACCGCCTACCACCAACCCCACCTCCCCAGGAAAACAGGATAAACATTGAGTAACAGCCCAGAGTAGAAGGGAGGGGGAAGGGTGCAGCAACAATATGGTTACGATGTAACACAGTAATATATTACGTAGCAATTGAATGACTCATGCAAATGATATCCCACCCGGAACCTGTCTACCCTTTAACACAATTCCGCTACTCAATAAGACCACCTATACCAGGATTTTGAAGGCTTTCAAACATAAAAACTACAAATACGAACTAAACAAACACCCCTCCCGCCACCCTGCACCCCAGCATGTGGCTTGCGCCCTATCCTCAACTAGCTGTGTGCCTGTCGCCCCATCTAACTAGGTACTAAATGTAGTAAAACTTGGAGGAGGACATCTCGATACGGGCCCCCGGTCCCCCCTCCCCCCCGCCAGAACCAAGAATCCCCATAAGAAACACACAACACTATTAAGAGGCAAAGATCAAACTAAACAGGGGAAACAGCAGCTACCACCCTACCTCCCGTAAACACAATGGTAACGAATCCCACTTCAGAAAACCCATGGTGGCAAACCCCAACAATTAGTCTCATCCTTGACCCTTCCGATCAGGCGTACGAGCCCCCTCCAGGAAGGTTTTCGCCTCCGCAGGATATTCGAGATGTGAAAACAGTTCAGTGAAGTTCCGTACGAGGCGAGGCAAAGTTGCAAAATCTCTGGAAACCCTGTCGGCATCAACGATAACCCTCATCGACATAAGCTTCCAACATCGTTGTCTACGTGAGGATAATGAAAGCGTCGAAGAGGGAATACACACTGAATCGTTCCATAGATAGATTAAACCATACTTAGTAGACGATATTGGTGGGTTTGACAGTCCGTAGAGCACGTTGAGTCCACGATTGTCAGCCATCACATTGCCATGAAGCTCCGACACCTCTCGTGGCACAGGGCCCACTGCCGTTACATGGACCGCCGTGGGTGGTATAAGCTGATCTGGATATTGAAATGGCGATGGGACCGGTCCCACTTGTCCGAGCCCCTGTGCAGCCGCAGTCATTTTCCGGACAATGGACTCCACATGGGAATGTAGTGCCCGATGGCTGCCAATACAGCTCGTATCGACGGTTCATACTCAGTCCGTCCCGCCGCATCTTGTTCCAAGACACCCATGTTCGCGTCCCCCCGAGGCCCGGCCTACCCCGGGGGAATGGACAAATTTTGGGACGGACTGTCTCAGATGGAGACCGAGGACTTACCAAGTCGCGATCCAGGCTCCGGTGCCACAAGCGTAGACCCCAACCCGGCAAACACCGAATGGGTAATATTCGGTATTACCGATTTGGTATTTACGGAATCGTAAATCGCCTGGAGGCCCATAGGAATGAATGGGAAGCCATTCACTATTACCGATTCCGTAAATACCGAATCAGTAATAGGGAGAACATATTCAAGGGTGGCAGGGTGTCACATTGACACCCTGTTGCACCCCTGAATCGTGCTTGTGTGCACATGTGGCACACATACATGCCCTAAGGACATGTATGTCTGCCACATGGCAGTTTTAAAAAAGCTTTGCTTTTTTAAATGTTTTCGATATTTACCACCAACTTGTAGTTGGTGGTAAATAACGAATCCTTAAATAAAAAATGCACTCATTTGGGTGCTCCCTACATAGGATTTAAGGCTTTGGTAATTTACCGATTTGGTATTTTAAGGATTCGGTAATTTACCGATTCCTTAAATTACCAAATCAGTAAATTACCGAATCCTTAAATCCAGCCTCCTACATTAGAAAAAGCTAAACACCGGTCGGTAACGGCAAATTTACCGATTTTTGGCCGTTACCGACCGGTATTAAGCTACCTATTAAGCTACCTACATATGGCCCTTAATCTCTAAATAAAGTGATGTATTTACGTCTGGGTTGACTGCCCTGCCTCGATCTGAACAAGAGCAGGAAGTAAATCAAATATGTAATGCGACTCATGGGTGCAGGGCTTACTCACTAAAACCCTCCATGCCATGGGAGTGCCACTGCTTGCGGTAGTTTCGTACATTACAGGTTGCCTCCTGCACAAGGCCAGACATAATTCACAGGCATACATCCCGTCCTTTCCCATTCGTTACATGGTTGGATTAGATGCAAGCATGCTTAGTGAGATTTGATGCCTTGTCCTCGTTAATGGGAAGAGGTAATGCTAAACTTGTATTAGGTATAATTTGCTGAGATCCAAATATCCCTAAAATGGCTTCCTGGCTGAAAATCGCAATTGTGCCGCTATCCTCAGCCAGGAAACTCAGTAGGCCTGTTTTTTTTTTTTTAAAGGTGTTTTTTCCCCTTGGGGGACAATTGCACCCCCAGGGGAATATGAAAGTTTAAAACTTTAAAAAAGAAAAACTAAACAATGAAATTGTCAGGGGTCAGCCCTCTTGCACATGGGCGGTCCCCCCCTGTGGACACCAACTTTTTTGAAGGGAAATGTGCAGTTCCCTAGGGGTCACGTAAGGTACCCCTGGGGAACCACACTTTTCCAAAAAAAGGCAACGCAAATTAGGTATGAGGGTTGACTCCCAGCTAAGGAGAACCGTAATGAGCCAAATACCCGACTCTTGGAGTACAGTTACTATCATCCCGGTGTACAAAAAAGGGGATAGGCGCTCACCCTCATGCTACAGACCAATTTCTCCTATAGACTCTAGCATGAGATCTTAGAAAGAGTTATTTTGTTCCGCCTGGAAACATTGGCCACAGAAAATACGATTCTGTCTGGTGTGCAAATTGGTTTCAGCTCAGGATTCGGGATGGTAGACCAGTGCCAAAATCTTTGCATGATTTTAGGGAAATGTGTAATGGCTAACAAAGGAAGTTTGCACCGTACATTCATCGACTTATCTAGTGCCTTTTAATTCTTGAACTGGTCTAACCTAGAACCTTGTTGGAAAGTGTGGGGTGGACCCAGAACTACTTGCCCTAATCAAAAGTTTTTCACCAGAATCTTAAAGTCTGGGTCCACAACAGATTACAGGGTGAAACTACTCTCAAAATTAGACCCGCACAGGGAGTGAGGCGGTTATATCCTTACTCCCTTCCTCTTCCTTCGCTACATAAATGGGAACTATAAATATTAGGCTGTTGGTGGGAAAGGATACCCAACAAATTTGTATGCAATCTGTCCCAATACTCCTGTAAGCGGACAACGCCATACTGATTGCCCGTGCTGCAAAAGGCATTCAGATTTTATTAGATTAATTTTCCTCTTACATGGAAGGCCTGGACCTTAAAATTAACCATTCCAAATCATTTAGAACGATTTGTGGTCCTAGTAGTACAAGACTAAATCACACATTATGGGGAAAAACCTGCTTGGAGAAAGTGACCGATTTTAATTACTTGGGGATTCTTTTTAGTTCCTCCTTGAAATGGAACATATTTTTAACTGCAAGGTCGCATCATATTAAAATGAATATTGCTGCTATTTTTTAATTTGCAAATAGGCTGGGACAGAAGCCTATTAGGGAGATGACTCGTATGTATAGGAGTACATGTGTTTCTGAGGTACTTTACGGAGCAGGCCTGTGGGGGTTATCAAATGTGTCTATACTCCAGAGGGTTGAATATTGCTTTATACGAAGGATTCTTGCATTCCCTCTGGAACCGCCACGTGATTTTCCATGAAGAAATGGGTCTCCCCTATCTGCAGGATCAGATGAGTCTTGACCCTCTTTTGCTGTGGGTAAGGACCTGGGGAAACCTGGAGGAGGCTTTGGTGAGATTTAAGGTTTTGGATTGCTTAGCACTGGATGGGGTGACGCAGCTCCCATGGTTAGTATATCTTAAGAATACATTTGAGGCCATAGGATTAGCCAAAATGTTTGATAACCCTCATATGATATCCATTTGAAGTAAAAAGGTAGTTAATAAATGTTTCTATAACCACTGAACAGATCTGAGGATGCGGCGGACCCAGTCTCTGATTTCATTTGAACCTCATCCACTGATGTTACTTGACATATTTTAGACTGAGATTAATACATTTTTAGGTCACTTTTCCCCTACCACATATATGGTTGAATTATATATCTTTATACTGTTATAATAATGTTTGTAAACAAAGTAAGCCACATTTTATATTGTTCTGCCCCTGATATAATGGTCCCTGGCAAGATTTTCTGGTTTCTGTATGACGAAAATCCCATCTGAGCACCCAACAGAAAGGCCTGGTGTTCTTAGAGGAATTAGGTACTTTAGAAACTTGCCTAGCGGTGTTCAATTTTATTAGACAGGCCGTAAGGAAGGATGAAAAAGGTATGAACTCACCTTTTTACAATGCTAATTCTGTCCCCATTTTATATCTTTTAGACGTTCTAAGATGTAGAACGTTTTATTTATTAATCCCCATGTACTGCTGTATGTCTGATATTCAAAGAGACTCCAAGATGGCGGCCGGCGGCGACCTTTAGATGGCGATCGCCGCTTCCACTGGCTCGCCCCAACTTCTCTCTGGCCTCCTGTTAATCCTGCGGCCCTCTCTCGGATTTTCTGGCCTGCCTCCCGACCTGCTGCTGGTTTGGGGCCACTGCCATTACCGGAATGCCCTGCGGTCCTGCAACACGGGCCGGATCTCCGGATCACTCACCCCTCTCCCCCCGCATGGCACCAGTGTTGTGAATGTGCCGTGCAAGGCTGCATTGCTCCCGGAGTCCACACTGCTTGCCCCCCTGCCGGCCCGCCGCCGATTCCCACACATCTTCCAGGGCGGTTGAATCCACACACAACCCACCAGCTGCCGTGCCAGCGCCTCACGGCCAACGCGTGACCGCACCAACAGCGTCAACACGGCCTTCACCACCTTGCGCACACTCACCCCCACCGAGCCGGTTGACCGCAAGCTCTCCAAGATGGTGACGCGCCTGCGGCTGGCCTCCAGCTTCACCTCCCACCTGGGCTCCCACCTTCTTTCCTGGACTTCTTTACTTTTTGTTCTGTCCTCGCCGACATTTTGCTGCTGATTTTGGACAGTTTTCTCTGGACTCTGACCCTCCATCCATTCCCTCGTCCTTTAACCCTTTTCCCCGTTGGTGATCCTCAAATGTTTCTTCCCTTTTCTGCTTTGCCATTCTCTCCATACCCTTGCATCCCTCCCACCCTCCCTTTGTGCTGTGACTGCATCCACACTTATGGAACTCTGCTTTTTTGCATATTGAAATAACTCTAATCCCTAGTATATGCAGTAGACCTTTGTACCATCTACCATTCCTATGTGACTCTTAGAGTATATCCAGTAATATCCCTTCCCTATGTATATAGAGATAACTCTAATGACTAGTCTCCTATGTGACTGTTAGCGTATATCCATGTGTATCCCTTCCCTATGTATATAGAGATAACTCAAACAACTAGTCTCCTATGTGACTTTTAGAGTATATCCATGTGTATCCCTTCCCTATGTATATAGAGATAACTCTAATCACTAGTTTATGTAGTAGACCTTTGTAATATCTACCATTCCTATGTGACTCTTAGAGTATATCCAGTCATATCCCTTCCCTATGTATATAGAGATAACTCTAATGACTAGTCTCCTATGTGACTGTTAGAGTATATCCATGTGTATCCCTTCCCTATGTATATAGAGATAACTCTAACGACTAGTCTCCTATGTGACTTTTAGAGTATATCCATGTGTATCCCTTCCCTATGTATATAGAGATAACTCTAACGACTAGTCTCCTATGTGACTTTTAGAGTATATCCATGTGTATCCCTTCCCTATGTATATAGAGATAACTCTAATCACTAGTTTATGTAGTAGACCTTTGTAATATCTACCATTCCTATGTGACTCTTAGAGTATATCCAGTATTATCCCTTCCCTATGTATATAGAGATAACTCTAATCACTAGTATATGCAGTAGTCCGCTGTGCTCTCTACCATTCCTATGTCACTCTTAGAGTATATCCATGTGTATCCCTTACCTATGTAGATAGAGATAACTCTAATCACTAGTATATGCAGCAGACCTTTGTACTATCTACAATTCCTATGTGACCCCTAGAGTATATCCATTTGTATCTCCTCCTTGTGTGACTTTACCTCTTGTACATTTGCAATTTTTTCTGTTTGTATCCTTTATGTAAAGCATGTAATCCTAAGTCCTTATGTTTTCAACTGGTTCTTATGTAAAGCGCTCTGACACCTTCGGGTAACATTTGCGCTAGATAAAATCGCATAAATAAAATAAATAAATAAAAATAAATAAAATGTCATTACGCTGTTTCCCTATGTGATTTGCACTATGCACTTTAATAATTTTAAGGGGTGAATTTCTTTTTTGTTGTTGTGTTTTATGTCTTTTATGGCTGTTTTCCAAATAAAGATTAGTTTGGATTGGGTCTCTGACTGTTTAACAAAATATAACCACAATCAAGGGATAAGCCTAAAATGGAACATGATAATTCATAAGGATTTTGAGGAGTCTATTATTAAAACGAATCTAACACAAATGTTGACCTGTATACCTGATACATCACAGCCAGATGTAATAATACAAAATTTCGAAACTATTTGTGATGACCTGGTCAAGAATTTGCTGAGACCAGTGAGAAAAGGCAGCCTCCTGAAATAAGATGGTTTAACGCCGAGTGTACTGCGGCGCAAAACAAATCGAATTGAAGAAGGCATTACATACAGTCCCCCGTCATAGGCATATCATAGAGGCAGCCAGGCAGACTATAGACCTGTAATTGAGCAGAGAAAGGATGAATTGAGAAGGCAGGCTTGGGATGATCTCGAAAGAGCAAGTGCTCTAAAGGACTCTAGGAGTTTCTGGGAGGTGCTAAATCGCCCACTCTTCACCAAAGAGACAAGGCCCATGGATACAAATATAACAGGGGTGGCTTGGAAGACCCATTTCACGAACATATTCAGTACAAAGAGTGTCTTACTAAGCGAGTGGGAGGAGGAAATATGTATCAACACACAAACCGCACAACAGCTTAGTACATCACTTTCATTAGGTGAAGTAGAGGAGGCACTGAGAAATGGTATTCCCTTAAAATCTCCAGGGCCAGACGATGTGCCCTTGGACCTATTTTAAAAGCAACCCACAAATATGGGTCCCGTGTTACTCAATGTTTTAAAGCGGCAATTGTGGGCCGTATTCCATCATCATGGAAAAAAGCAGTGGTGATGCCAATTTTTAAAAAGGGAAATGGAAATGACCCCACATGCTATAGACCGATTTTTCTAGTAGATGCTTCATGCAAGCTGCTGGGGCGGGTAATCCTTGCACGCCTGGAGTCATGGGCCAATACCTCTGGCCTTATGGTGAATACCCAATTTGGCTTCAGGAAGGGAAGGGGAACGACAGAGCAATGCCTCAACCTGTCTATGATTATGGGCAAGTACATGAAGGCCAGGGGTGTTTCGATCCACTTGGCCTTTATGGACTTGTCCAGCGCCTTCGACACAGGGAAAATTGTGGGCACTAATGGACACCATGGGATTTGAGGAACCACTTGTTACCCTGTTGCGCAGAATACTTGTATCTACTACTGTAGCTATCCGGTATGGCCCAGGGGGAGAAAAGACCAATCCAATTGCATCATCTGAGGCAGTGCACCAGGGTTGTATATTGGTCCCTTCTTATTTTTAGTATATACAAATGGCTTCGAGCATTTTTTGTTACAGCAACAATTGGATTTTCCAACAATAGAAGGTAAACGGGTACCTTTATTGTCCTATGCGGACAATACAGTCCTGATGACCTTAACAGCTAACAGCCTACAAAAATGTCTGAATGCATTTAATGAGTTTGACAGGACTGAACCTTAAGGTTAATTTTAATAAATCTTTTATTATGACCTGTGGCCCAAATAAAACTAAAACACTCAAGTATATAGTAAATGATACAGCTATCTACAAAGTGCCAAATTTTACCTATTTGGGGAATCTTCTTAATAATAAATTGAGCTGGAACCACTTAATCACGACAAGGCTACAACAAATTAGTAGAACTATAGAGGGGTGTTGCGTTTTGCCAGCAAACTTGATCGTAAGCCGATAGCTGAATTGAAAACATTGTATAAATCCAAATGTCTGTCAGTGGCCACAGTAAGGGAATACCACAAAAGTGCATAGATTCAAATATTAGAGAATACATTTTTAAAATGACTCCTACGTATCCCCACTAGTGCCTCTATCTCCTTCTGTCATTCTGAGGTGGGTTTAGAATATGTGACTGACAGAATTCATATTGCCCCCTTGCTTCTATGGGGGAAAACCTGGACCTCAGAAGAATTACTATTCTCAAGAGGCATTCTAAGGGATTGCATGAATCTTGACAACGCAATGGCGGTCCCCTGGCTTCGTTATGTTAAGGAAACTTTTTGTAAGATAGGCCTTGAAGATTTTTATAAAAACCCGGAATCTATTCAATCCAATGTAAAGATGGTTATTAAAAATGCATATTATTAGTTTTTAAGCTTGTCTAACCAGGGCAGTAACACAGTGGATCGTGCTTTTTCAAATCAACAACAATTTTATTTGTCTTGTACCACCCAGGTTTATTTGCGTTTCCTAATGACCAGATTTCGTTTAAGCGCATTGCACTTTCTTGTGGCTTTCCCAAAACAGGGGGGATGGTGTGAGAGACTTCCCCCCTGTCTGTGTAATAACGTAGCCCAGCAAAGCACAATGCACCTTATGCTCTTTTGCACACTCTACAAAGATCCAAGAGCCCGTTTTGTTGAGCCTATTTTAAGGGATATTCATTCCTGTTCTTACAAAGACCTGGTATTAACTCTTGTGCACTGTTTTCTAAACTTTGTGTATTTTAAAATGAATGTATGATCCTTCTGTAAACTTTTATGATTCATTTGAATCAAAGAAAGTTATTTGACTTACTGACTGAATGGGTCGACCCTCTTTGGAGGCCTATGAATATAGAGACGTGTGAGCAGAGATCGGTTTTTGCTCTTGCAGTGTAGGCTGCATTTCAATGAAAATTCTACTGCACTGGTCTGGGACCATCCAGGCCAATGACAGGTTGTTCAAAATGTATCCGGTTGTGGAACATTTGTCTGCCAGGTTTCTAGAGATTTATACTCCAGGACATAATATTGCCATTGATAACATATTTTCATAAACTAGACACCAGGGTGACTCCAGGGTGGTGAATGTTACGTGGAACCCGCAATGTTTTCTTACCCACAATCATAGGCTAAAAAATATATTTTGTTCATATTTATGTGATTCATAGTACTGGAATCTGCGAGGAACAACAACTTTCCTGCCACCAGGAGTTCCCACATATCTCCTGACAAAAATTATACTTCACCTGAGTGGGTAGGTCTAGTGTCCACAAAAAGGCGGGGTCTAAGATGCAAGGTAGCAACATCAACAAAAGGGGTAGCTGCAGTTTTTAGGCCTGGACTCAGCTGCCACTCAGGAAAACCTACCAAACCCAGACATTTCTCAAGATTAGACTCCCAGGCGAGTACAGGGTTGTGTGCCTTTTGTGGTCCCACAAAGTTTTTTTACCCACAGTGCCCTGTAAACCTCAAAATTTGTATAAAGTCACACTTTATGCGTGCAGTTCTGTGACATATTCTTTTAGAATCAGAAGGAATCCACAAAATTCCTACCAACAGGCATTCCCCCACTCGTCCAACTAAAAATGCTGACACATTTGTTTGGAAAGGGTCAAACTTAAGTCAATGGGAGTCCTAGCAAAGGGACATTCATTGACCTTGGTTTGATCTGTTTCTGATTGGGCACTAGGCTCAGGCACACAAGTGAGGTCCCATTTTTTATCAGAAGACTTGAGAGAATGGTAGGTGGGAGGAAATGTGTTGCTCCCTGCAAATTCCAGAACTTTCCATCACAGAAATGTGATGATAATATGTTTTTTTGTCAAAGTTTGTGGTTTGCAAGGGATTCTGGGTAAAAAACCTAGTGAAAGCCACGCAAATCACCCACGCTGGATACACCTAGGTTTTTAGGTTTTCAAAAATGTACTGGTTTGCTAGGTTTCCTATTAGAAATGGGGTTTCTGGTGGGCTAGGGTAAACACGTAAGCCAGGCAGAACCTACCACTCTAGTCAGGCTAAAGGAGTTACACACCACAGATAACCCCTGCTCACTCCCTTGCTAGCTTGGCAGAGCAGTCAGGCTTATCCCAGAGGCAATGTGTAAAGCATTTGCACAACACACACACAAACAAACACACACCAGTGACGCACTAGGCACACCACAAAAAGAGGCTCCACGCAAGGTTATATAAAATACCCTTTGTATTATTCATACACATTAGACCACAATCACATAAATCACTGTGCCACTTGGCGCTTGTCATGACGTCACATAGATTCATAAATCGCTGGGCCAATAGGGCCATTTTCTTAACAACCCAGATAGTGCAATCGGGAAAAATATTCCTAGATTACATATGTTTCAAAAACCACCATCATGAAACTGTACATATGGTGCATCCCCAGGCAATATAACACAACATGCAATTAGATATAAGCATGAGGCAGTTTGGTTAGAGGCAATCACATGAAATATCAACATAAAAGGGGTAGCTGCCCACGAGCGCGCCATCCAGCCGGTAACAATCAGCAAGCTCAGCCCCACTCACCAATCACCAGGGGCTGAGCAGTTTAGTTTGCAGCCGTAGGCTGACCATCCGGAAAATGTTCCGATCACCTCATTACTTGCGGGTCACCACCGGCAGCCAGTGCTTTATTTCTTCTCCCTGGCAACAGGGGAGGTCTGGAACGGCCAAGCTGGTTCACGTGGGGAGGCAGGCTCCCTCAGTTGACAAGGCTGCTCAAACTCTCCTCGGCATGAGTTGATGAGTTGCAGCTGTGCCCAGACTGTACCGACGTCCTGAGGAGCAGAGAGAGGTGGGCATGGCTTCCCCTGCATAGCCCCACCCACTGTAGGTCATGAGCGGAGATCCTCGGTTCTTCCTGGAGTTGGACCTCCCTGCCTTCTACGGCATCTCTCCTGCTGGGAGGGGGGTGCAGGGTATGTCACTCGCTACCCGCTCAGGGCCCTCCACTCTCGGGGAGGTAGTGAAACCACTAAAGGAAAAAAGAAGCGTTGACCATGCACTAGGTGCGGGGGGATTCAACAGTGCTCTCCCTGCTGACAAAAAAAAAAACCTGGGGCACACAACCATGCCAGAAACGAACCAGCCTGTAGCTGATCAACAGAGCGCTCATCACCAGTTGCCAGGACAAGCAAAGCAGGCCACCATCCACTGGGAGATCACTGTGGGCCGGAGAAGGAAATAGGCTCAGGCCAGCACACAGGCAAAGTCTAGATGGCGATTCACTGGCAGCACAGAAATCCTCTGGGGCAGCATACAGAGCCAGCAGTGTCTGTTTACAAATCCACACAGTGACTGATTTCATGGGGTCACAGCCCCTGTACTTATAGTCTGAATGTCTTTGCTCTGGGGGCACTTTAAACACTGTATAGAAGGGCACAACACCCCCATTCACATTTCAAGCCCTGTCCCCCAGACACACCACAGGGGAGCGGAGACAGCATTGTGAAAAGTAGGCACAGCCCTATTCCAATCTAGGTGCAACTCCTCCCACCACTCCAAATGCAGACCAGGCCTATTTATGTGCAAGGGAAACTCTCTTGCTGCTCTAAATGTAGCCAAGGTCTATTCAGCATAGCGCTGAGTCACCCAGGAAAGGCAGGACACACCTCAACCCCCTTGTGACTGTCTAGAGTGAATGCACATCCCCTCTATCCTGTCAGTCAAAACCAGACGGTTAATACACATCCCGGCAGGGCACAAAGACATATAAGCACACAGAAATACCCACTTATAAAAGTGGCAATTATAAAATAGTAATGGCAAATCCGCTTTCACCAATAAGTGGGATTTATCTTGACTATTCCAAACATACCAAACATGGTCACGCTACCCCTCTCATGTCAGAAATTACCACTGAAGCACATATCAGGGAATCCCCAATGCAAACATATGAGGGCAACCTCACAGCAGTGAGAAACCAAATAGGCTGTTTGTCACTTCCAGGACATGCCACACAGCTAAGGCACATGTCCTACCTTTTACCTACACAGCACCCTGCCTATAGGACTAGCTAGGGCCTACCATAGGGGTGACTTATATGTAGTAAAAGGGGCGTTTCAGATGTGGCAACCACTTTGCATGCCACATCACTGCTGCAATATACTGGGCACGAAGGCACTCCAGCGACTGAGGCCTGGGACAGGTTTGAAAGGCTACTTCAGTGGGTGGTGCAAGCAGCGCTGCAAGCCCACTAGAAGCATTTAATTTAGAGGCCCTGGGTATATGGGATACTTCTGTGCAAGGTACTTACAGGTAAATTAAATATGCCAAACAGGTTTATACCAATCTTACCATGTTTACAAGAGAGAGCACATGCACTTTAGCACTGATCAGCAGTGGTAAAGTGTCCAGAGTCATAAAACCAACAACAAGAGGATCAATGCAAGTCAATGAGTAAGTCGTGGTTGCAATTTTAAAGAAGGACCTTTCTCAGTGGACTCTGAAGAAACCCCATGGAAGACAGAAGGTTGGAGATCCACCCCACCCTTAGAAAACCTAGGATCCAGGATACCTGCACCAAGGAAGTCGGTGCATAGGTGTGAAGTGGCGTCGGAAACCGCCTTTGAACCCAATGGAGGACTTCAGGAAAATGCTGCTGCTGGAGAAGGTGAAAGTGTCTGGTGGAACCCAAAGGTGGATTCAGGAAGAGAAGTACCTGCAAGCAGATGGGACAGAGTCTATGCCACTCAGGAGATACCCAGAGGCATGGAAGACGAATGCCCACCGATGTAGAGTGCTGCAGGGAAGCTGATTATGACCTTGAAACTGCAGCTGTGTGAACTAGGCAATGCTGTGGAAACCAGGAGCCAGATACGAGCTGTCCCACGTCGGATGTCGAGAGTTGAGTGGTCGGTGTCCGTCGGGAACACCAACAAGCCTTTGCAACTACCACCAACATGGAAGTCGAAGAAGGTACAATGTCGGGACCAGCAAGGTCCAGGAGACTCACCAACAACAGGGGAGTTGGGGCAGGCCCCCGAGCACTCAGGCGAGCCCACAGAAATCAAAGGAGCACCTCAAGAGGACCCACAGGCCGGAGGCACTTGAATCACAAGAGTACCTCGTGCAGCTCACCAAAGATGCAGGCCAACGGTGCAAGTTATCTGGTGAGGACAAAGATCTTGGTTACAGGAGATGCTTGAGGTTGGGGCTATTTGGAGCCCGAAGATCTTGGTGGAAGGAAGCCAACAAGCCTTTGCAAGTCAACGCTGGGCACAGGGGTTCGGTTCCTGCGGCTCCGACGAGGGATGCTGGCCTCACACTTGGTGAGAGGACAGGGCTGGCCTCGAGGGATGTGAAGAACCACCACCTGTGTTGTAGAGCCTTTCAGAGTCTGTGGGTGCTCAGGATCAGCAGATCAGTCAGCTTAGTTGCGGTGCCTGCAAATGCAGGGAAGTGACTCCTTCACTTCCAGGGAGATTCCTTCTAGTGACTTGGAGGCTCACAGGCCTTGGAAGATTCCTGTATGGTTCACAGGCACGGACGTTGCAGCAGGCTAGCAGGGCGATGAGATCAGGAGCAGCAGGAATATTCCCAAATACAGGCTTGATGCCCTGAGCGAAGTCCAGCAAAGTTCAGAGTGCCCAGACGGTTGAAGAAGTGATGTCTGAAATTAATCTAGTCCCACAACGAATCTAGGGACCCACTCTCAGATAAGCCCTTAAGTACTCTCAGGAAAGGGTTGGGACTATTCAGGGTTGCCTCTCAGGGGAGGGGTCGGACAGGGGGAAGGATACTCCCATGTCCTTTGTCCAGTTTTGTGCCAGAGCGGGAGCCAATGGAACCCTGAGCTGGTTTGAACTGGACTATGTAAGGAGGGCAGCAAGTGTGCCCTTCAAGCAGACTGAGTGGCACTGGCAATTGCTCCCACCGGCCCCAATACACTAAACCTTGTCTGGGAGGTGGTCACACCTCCCTGTAACAGGATACCTATTCATCATAATAACTTTATTCGGTCATTTGTAAAAAAAAGCCACCAAAGTAAACAAGGAATAAAACATAAATATGTCTACAATTAAAAATAGTATTAAACCATTGCAATCTCAAATACAAATGACATCTTGAATCATTTTAAGAATATAAAGCATGTACCAACAATCTAATCATGCTAGGGGAAGGGCACAATGCAGTCACCAAGCATATGAAAACTAAACCATTGAGTCAGCTGTGGATGTGAGGTACATATTTTCACATAAGAGCATAGGTAAAAAAGGTTAAAAAATGGTGTCATAATTAGCAAAGATATTTTTTACGAATCAACCAAAAAGATAACAGAAAACGACTAAGAGAAAACACAGTTGGTCCAGAAGTGTCTGTTTTTAAAATTCTAAATGCAATCTGGTACTTCCTAATACTCATGTTAAGGAATGTAGGTCTAATCCATCTCCTATGTACCTGCCTATACTTGGGACAAACAAACAAAATATGTTGTTCTGCCTTCCCCTGCTCGAGCTTGGTTCAACTGCAGGAGGACAGAATCTTGTCTCTGGTCGGCAGCAGCCATGTTGTGTGGTCCGGGTCTAGAAGACTGAAACTGGGAGCACTGATGGCCTCCTGAAGGAGCTTTACAGTGCATGGAATGATACCTCCCACACCTTTTATGGTGTGGGTATATAATTCCACCATGTTGAAAACTTATCATGGTAGCCAGTTTGGAGATGGCCATCGCGTAATGACGCTGTGCCCCTCTATATTTTATATGGCTGTCTCACTTACAACCTGGGAGAATGGACTTTGTAGGCTGTAGGGGTGACTTATAGGTTTTAAGTGCAGTGACTCTAGATATAGGAAAATCTATATGTTTCGTAAGTGGTGCTAGCACCAGCTTACACAGGCTGCAATGGCATGCCTGTAGTTACAATTTGAGTGGCCCCTCATGGGTGGCATAATACATGTTTCAGCCCAGGGGGGCCCCTGGTGTACCTATGCCCTGAGAACCTTAGTACCGTATATTAGGGACTGATAAGTGGACACCAGTGATCAATCTGGGAGGTACCTACGTACTTGCCATACCAATTTAGGGGAGAAAGTACAAAGACTGGGGTCCTGATTAGCCGGATCCTAGTCAGACTAGTCAGAAACAGCATTACATCAAGCAAAAAGTGGGGGTAACCATAAAAGCAGATCCTTCTTTCCTACACTAGGTTTCTCAAGTTTCCCTAGGTGCTGGCTGAGCTAGGGTCCAAATTCTACAGCTACCCACATTGAAAGAAAATTATCAGTTTTCAGTGGAAATATGTGATTCGTCCATGTTGGGTTTTGGGCTGTTCTCTGTCGTGGGCAACAGGCCTACCCACATAAGTGAGATACTATTTTTATTGGGATATTTGGGGCATGCTAGGTTGAAGGAAGTTTCTGGCTTCCTGCAGATTCCAGACCTTTCCGTTACAGAAATGTGAGGAAAATGTGGGTTTTTTTGTCAAAGTTTGAGGTTTGCAAGGGAATCTGGTTTAAAAAACCATGATGAGAGACACATAAGTCAAACCACCCTGGATGTCTAGTTTAAAAAAAATGTATAGGATTGCTAGATTTGCCAGGGTGCTGGCTGAGTTAGGGTCCAAAATCTACAGCTATCAACATTGGAAAAAAGGCCCAGTTTTTAGTTGAAAAAAGTGATGTTTCCATGTTGCATTTTGGGCCATTTCCTATCCTAGGCACTAGGCCTACCCGCACAAGTGATGTATCATTTTTATTGGGAGACATGTGGGAATGCCGGGTAGAAGGAAGATTCTGGTTTCCTGCAGATTCCAGAACTTTCCAGCGAAGAAATTTGAGGACAATTTGTCTTTTTTAGTCAAAGTTAGAGGTTTTCTGTGGATTCTGAGTTAAAAAAAACCTATGGAGACACATAGACCATCCCACCCTGGTTATCTCTAGGGGTATATTTCTACAGGTGTACTAGGTTTTCCTAGTTGCCCGGTGAGCTATAGTCTAAAATCTAAAGCTATCCACATTGGAAAAAAAGAGTCAGTTTTCAGTGGATAAATGTGATGTGTCAATGTGTTTTGGGCTGTTTCCTGTCACAGGCACTAGGCCTTCTGACAAAAATAAGGTACCATTTTTATCAGGAGACTTGTGGGAAATGCCAGATGGTAGGAAGTTTGTGACGCCCATCAGATTCCAGAACTATGAGGAAATGTTTTTTTGGGGTCAAAGTTTTCAAGGGATTATGGGTAAACATACTCTGGCAAGAGCCAACTAAGTCACCCCACCCTGGATACCTCTATATGTGTCCAGTGTTAACAAATGTATAGGTTTGCCAGGTTTTCCAAGGTGCTGGCTGAACTAGAGTCCAAAACCTACAGCTACCCACTTTGTAAAGAAGGATCAGTTTTGAGTAGAAAAATGTGATGGGTCCATGTTGAGTTTTGGGCCGCTTCCTGTCATAGGCACTAGGCCTACCCACACAACTGAGGTAACATTTGTATTGTACGACTTGTGGCTGTATAGAATAGTGAAACATTCATTATTACTCATTGGATTGCTCAGCATTTGTGCCTTGCAAATGTAAGTCAGTGTATAAGAAGACATTTAAACAAAATACCCTCTAAATCATACGCTAGCACGGATACCCACAAACTCAGAAATGTACAAATAACCACAGCTTCTAAACTCCATATCTTATGCCCATTTCCTTGATACCTATTTTTCACTCTACATATTTCAACATGTGAATTATTCTATACTTGGTACACAGTGAAAAACTATTGTACGGTGCAACTTTATTTTTGGCTCTGGGTAGCTTGGGTTATTGGAGAACCTACAAACCCTTTATATTCCTGCAACCAGAAGGGTCTAGCAGATGTAATGGTATATTGTTTCTTAAATCAGCCATCTTGACAAAAATTTACAGATGAAAATGTTGTCAAAAAGTGGCAGTTCTTTCCTACTCACGTACGACCACTTGCTGAATTTCAAATTATCAGAAAACTATAGCTTTCCTGGATCACCCATGGGTTTCACACATGTTTCCACCACAACATGGAAGTAGGTTGAGAGCACAAAAAATAGGAAATAGGCTACTTCTCTGAAAAATGCCAAAACTGTGGTAAAAAGTAGTTTTTTGATTCAGCACTGCATGTTCCTTAAAACTAGAAAGATGCTGACTTTGGCGCAGCTAACCATTCATTGATGCCACTTTTAGGTGGAGATAAAACAGACACTTTTATCCAGAGTACTTCTTTCCTATTTTTCTCACAAAACTCAAAATGTTGCTACATTTTGCTAATGTTCTCTGTCCCCTCCAGGTGAATTGACAATTCCGGGGTACCTTTAGAAAGCCCAGAATGTTGGAAATAAGGACTCAAATTTGGCCTGGATACCTTATGTGGAAAAAAAGAAGGTATGGAGCCTTTAGTGTGAACTACCCTAAATAGCCTGTGACTTCTAACCTGTGAAGAGTGTGGAAGGGCTAGTCTACGAAAGATGTTTGTGTGTTTCATTTAGTGAGGGATTGCTACTCGGAAGGATTTAAGGCTGCTGTTGGCAGTTCGATGCTGCGTGTCTCTGAGGAGTATGCAAGTGCATCCAATGTTGTGTGAGTGCTTCTCTGTGAGGGGTGTGAAAGTGAGTCTAACAGTGTGTGATTGCTACTCTCTGAAGGGAGTGAGAGAACTGTTGGTAGTTTGTGACCTCTATTCTGTGAGGGATGCAGGACAGCTGTGGGTAGTGTTTGACTGCTCAGTTTCACATACTCCTCTGATCTGTGCTCTGACCGTCCTCCTCACTCCGATCATCTCTTGGAAGTCTCCTGAAAAGAATAAGATGAAAATGTATCTGTAGCCTGATACCTGTTTGACACTATAATATTATCACGGTTACGCAGATTGTAGTGTTTTTTAGTGGCCTCCTGTTGAGAAGTTCCACCCCCTGACTTTGGGGCATATTACCAAGCAATAGTGATAATTATCGCTATTGCTTGGTTAGAGATAAAAAATTATCGCCGAGCTGCAGCGATTTTTATCGCAGATAAACCTTGGTATTACCAAGGTTTACCACAAATGCGATAAAAATCGGCAATAATGCATGAATATCGCTGAAAAGTCAGCGATATTCATGCATTACCGAGCTAATGCTCTTAGCCATGTTATCCACCTACCATTGGATAACATGGCTAAGAACTGCTCATGGGCAGGTGTTAGCTTTTGGAGATATTCGCGCTTAGCACGAATATCTCCAAAAGTTGGTAATAGGAGATAGCGAAGTTAGCGACTGTTTCCAGTAGCTAACATCTTGGCGCGCCCACTTTGCATCAATAATACAAATATAACAGTTAAATGTGTGCATAGATAGTCAGTAGCATCGATAATACAGGTGAGATACATAGTCATAAAGTTCGAACAGCGATTTAAATGTGTGCGTAGATGATAGTAGCAACAATAATTCAGGTGAGATACATAATCATACATGATCATACATGCATAGAGTTCGAGCAAAGTAATACAGGTCGGAGTAGGGTCTTCCGAAAACCACGCTAATCGGTCAAGTGTATTTGGCCATAAAAATGGCTTTTACTTCTTTCTTAAAAAGAGTGAAGGAGGAGATGAGCCTGGTTTCAGGGGGGAGTGAGTTCCAGATCCTGGGTGCCATTCCTGAGAAAGAGCGTTTATATGTTTTTACCTTCCGGAATCTTCGAGGTTTTAGCAGAAGGTTGTCTGTGCCTCTAGTGATTCTAGAGCCGCCAGAGATTGACAGCTTCTGAGTGAGGTATCTGGGGGAGCTCAGGTGTAGAGCCTTGTGTGTCATGCAGGCGATTTTCAGATGTATTCTGGCTTCAAAAGGCAGCCAGTCCAGTGTTTTCAGATCAGGGGTGATGTGTGAGTGTTTTTTTGATCCAGTGATGAGTCTGGCTGCAGCGTTTAGAGAGGCTCTTAGGGGTGCAGTGCTGATTAACGGGAGACCGCAAAGTGCGATGCTGCCGTATTCAATTCGAGGGATAACTAGAGCTTGTACTGCAGTTTGGAAGTCTTTGGCTGGCAGGAAGGGTTTAAGCTTCCTCAGTGTATTGATTTGGAAGTTCGCTCCCTTAGTAGCCTTGCTGATATGATGTTGCATGTTAAGGTTGGAGTCGAGGGTTATGCCTAAAGATTTCGCTGAGTCCACTATGATGGGTTGGACATTGAGTGCAGTTAACTTTTTAAGCCAGGTTTGCGTGATGGGGATCTTCGCCGGGGGTGAGATCAGCAGGAATTCTGTTTTCAGCGCATTGAGTTTGAGATGATTATCAGCAAGCCAGGATTGAGTGCTTCTGATCGTAGAGTTCAGTAGTAAAATGTCGTTGGGGGATTGTAATTTGAGATATAGTTGGGTGTCATCTGCGTACATGTGAAAGAGTACATTGGATGCTTGGAGCAAGGTGGTGAGAGGTTCCATAACTAGGTTGAACAGGGTTGGTGATAGGGAAGATCCTTGTGGGACGCCCAACGATACAGGTATTGGAGAGGACATCCGGTTGTTACTCTTGAATTTCTGTGACCTGTTGTGTAAAAAGGAGGTGAACCACTTGAGAACAGTCCCAGAAAGACCCATTCTTGTGCTCAGAAGCTCGAGTAACTTCTCGTGTTTGACAGTGTCGAATGCTGAAGAGAGATCAAGCAGGATGAGGAGGCAGGTATCACCTTGATCTAGAATTTGAAGGGCGTCGTCAATTATGTGCGTCATAGCTGATTCAGTGCTGTGTCCTGCACGGAACCCTGATTGATGCGGGTTGAGGAGATCAAATTGGTCGATATGTTTAGTCAGTTGTAGTTGAGCGCATTTTTCCAGTAATTTGGCGAGAGTGGGAATATTGGTAATGGGACGGTAGTTGTTTAAGTCGGATGGGTCGGCAGTAGGTTTCTTTAGCAAAGGTGTGACTTGTCCAATTTTGAGGGAGTCAGGGAAAGTTCCTTCTTGGAGCGAGCTGTTGATGATTTTAGTCCAGAGGGGAAGGAGCAGTGGGATGAAATCTTTGACAGCGTTGGCAGGGAGGGGATCCGAGAGGTGATTGGAAGGTTTCAAGGTGCTGAGCAGTTTGCCTATTTCTTCTTCGGAGTAGGTTTCAAAGGTTGACCAAGTTGCATTGTTTTTAGGTTCGGTGGGTGTTATGCAATTGAGAGTGCTGTGGAGTCTTGCGTCCGCGCGGAGGTCATTCTTTATGTTGTCAGTTTTTTGGGTAAAGAAAGTGGCGAAGTCATCACATGAGGGTGCTTCGTGCACGGTACTGAGAGGTTGGGGTTGTTCCTTGGCTTGTGTTCTGATTAACTCAAACAGTTTTCTAGGGCGGTTTTTTGCTTGGTCAAGCTGGAGGCTGAAGAAGTTTGCTTTCGAGCGCTTTATTTTCCTGAAGTAGGCGTTTCTCTTTGTCTTCAGGGTTTTTAGGTGTAGTGCAGAGGGAGCTGTCCTCCAGGTGCGCTCTGCCAGTCTCGTGGCTCGTCTATCTTCATTGAGACTCCCGTCGTACCATGGTTTGGAGATTTTAGCGGGGACTCTTTTTAGCTGCATGGGAGCAGCCTCATCAATTATTGAGGTAACTGCACTAAGATAGTGGTCAGTCAGAGATTGGACATCTGTAACGCCAGTAGGGGGGAGTAGGAGGTCGCGACTGTTCTGAGGTAAGGATAATGGGTTGAGTCTTTTCAGGTCTCTTTTCCAAACTTTAGGTCTGGTGGGTTGAACAGAGTTGAGTTTGACTTTTTCATTGATGTGAAATGTAACAATATGATGGTCTGACCAGTCACAGGGTTGAATAGCCTCGAGTTGAATAGCGCCCTCTTTGGCGATGATGAGGTCGAGGATGGAGCCTTTCACGTGGGTCGGGCTGTTGCATAATTGTGTGAGGTCCAGGGCGCTGAGGAAGCTTTTAAGACTATTTACCACCGCATCGTTAAGATCGTTCCAATGGAGGTTGAAGTCGTCCAGGTATATTTGGGTGAGCTGTCGTCCTGCGTTGGTTGAAATCAGGTCCATCATTTGCTGGGCGAAGGTGAGGTGGTCTCTGGGAGGGTGGTAAATGCTATGGAGAGAGCAAATCGGTTTGCCATCACTGATGATATCGAGGCAGATGTATTCGTAGGAAGTTGGAGAGGGTAGGGACGGCATGGGGACTTTCAGAACAGAAAGGCTGTTCCTGTATATGCATGCGATTCCGCCACCTATCTTGCCAGACCTGTCAAGCCTAATGATGTGGTAGTTAGGGGGGACCAGAATGTCCATTATAGGTGTAGAGGATTCGGTTAACCAGGTTTCAGTCAGGATGATTAGGTCAAGGTCCAATCTGAGGATGAGATCAGCGATGGCGGCGGAGTGTTTAGAAGCCGATCTGCAGTTTATGAGAGTGCATTTGAGACGGGGTGTGTCTGGAGAGGAAGAGGGTGCTAGAGAGAGGGGGACTTTTCTAAGGTTATTAGGGACGGATATTCTGTTGTTGAGAGTGGAGGATCTACGGGGGTTTGAGTGTATTGTGGGGATGGGGAGGTGCGGAGCGAGGTTTAGGGGAGCTTGGTCGTAGGAGCGGAGGAGGGAGAGAGTGTCGAGGTCCGAGTGGGAGTTGCATGAACGAAGGGGGCGGTTGTTGCGATTGTGGGAGGGGATCGCGGTCCAGTGAATGTGGCCGGTGTGCTTGTTGCGATTGTGGGCATGGATCGCGGTCCGGTGCGTGGGACATGGCTTAGGAGCGTCGTCCGGACGGGAGGGGAGCATGTTGAGAGGGGAGATGGTGGTGGGTGAGGCGAGTCTAGGGGGTGTGGTGATCAGCTCTTTGATGATGTGCATGTCTTCCTTGATGGTGTGAATTTCTTCTTTGAGTTGTAGGAGGAAGGACATAATCTTGTCTAGCGTGGGGTGAGTATTAGTGCTGGGGGTGGAAGTCATGGTTGGGTGGCTGACCTGGGACTTAGCGTGCGGGTGGGGGGGAGGGTTAGTGTTCATGCAGGGCTCCGTGTTGTCGTTAGGGTTGGTGTTAGGTTGAGAGGGTAAGGGGGCGATGGGAGTGGATGAAGTATGAAGGAGATTGGGGGCGTGGAGGCGGGGATTCATGGCAGGCGGAGAGAGCGGGGTGGAAGTGGAGTGTATGATGGTGGTGAAAGGAGAGCCTGAAGGGAAGTGAGGGCTGAGAGTGGGAGGGGAGTCGAGGTTGGAGATGGTCCTGTCGTGGGGCGGGGGGGATACGGTAGTAGATGTGGTGTGCTCTGTATGGTTAGTTAGCGTGTAGAAATGGGGGCTGAGAGAGGGGGGGGACAGGGTGTGGGATTTGTCGCTATGTGTGTCGATCTGGTGCTGAACTAGGTTAGAGGGGTTGTGGGCGTGGTCTATGATGTCAGGGGGGAGAGGATGGGTGGGAGTATAATGAGTGGGTGTCACCGGGGTGGGAGTGTGAGGTCGGCTGATGTGTGATGGGAGGTTATTTATGTCTGTGAATGCGGAGTGTGGGGTGGTTGCAGCAGGTGGGTGAGTGGCTGTTGTGTTGGGGGAGGAGGTGAGGTGTGTGTCGTTCTGGTGCTGAGCTAGGTAAGAAGAGTTGTCGGTGGGGGCTGTGAGGTCTAGTGTGATAATACTGGCGGGGATGTGAGTGGGGGTCCGATGGTTGGAGAGGTTCTCTTTGAAAGTGGGGAACAGGTTGTCTAGTAGTTCCAGGTTCCTGTCTGTGGATTGAATTAGGACAATCCCGTTATTGTAGATAGTAATAGTGGTTCTGCCTAGGAAGAGTTGGGAGGGTGTGATGGAGAGAGTGAAGCAGTGAGCAGATTTCCTGGTGGTGGAGACAGTGAGCAGTGTAAGGAACATTTTTCTCCATTGTGCTCTGCGAGAGGTGTGGAAGATGATATCGATGTTAAGGGATCCATTGATTGGTGAGAAGTAGGTGTCGACAAAGGGGATTTCAGGGTGAGACCTCAGGAAGTTGTGTTTAAAGCGTTTAGCGGCTTTTTTGGTGAGTGCGGGTGGGTAGTTGATTTTAAATGTGTTCCTGCCGATGGGCTCCATGCTAAGATGGCGTTATCTGTGTAGGTGAGTGTGGCTGTGAGGTGGGTGTGGGAGGGTCGATGATAGTGCGACACACAGTGTACACTAATGAGTGAAGAAATATGTGTGCCTGCCGATGGGCTCCATGCTAGGATGGCGTTATATGTGTGGGTGAGTGTGGAGGTGAGGTGGGTGTGGGAGGGTAGATGATAGTGCGACACACAGTGTACACTAATGAGTGAAGAAATATGAGGTAGCTGATGGTACAGCTTAAATAATGTAGCGAAATATACAAGAATATAAAGGTATGAGTGGTGTCAAACAGTGCATAATGAGCAATAATAATACTAGTTATTCACCAGAACAATTTGAGGTAGTGCTAGTACATTGACAGTGAAGAAAAGTGAGAAATGTGCAAGTTTACAATAAACGAAAATGTACACAATACAGTATATGCGTCAAAAATCTGAATCAAAGAAACGAAGGTGACATTAGTTAGTAAACAACCATAAATGGGGTCGTACTCTGAGCGTTATTATGTTCAGAATAGAGGTGAAATTATAATACTGCAATAATAGGCAGAGAATCATTCATATATGAGGTCGCAATCTGCATTGCAAACGTTCAGCATATAAGTAGGATTATACTGCTGCAATAATAGGCATGTATGAGGTAGCAATCACAAGCCGTGCATTACAAAACTTTAAAATACAGGTAGGGGAATAATAGTTTCATATATGAGGTAGCAATCTGCATTAACACTGTTTAAAATATAGGTAGAATTATAATACTGCAATAATAGGCAGACGATAATAGGCAGCCTGTTCAAAATATAGGTAGAATTATAATACTGCAATAATAGGCAGCCAATCTTTCATGTATGAGGTAGCAATCAGAGGCAGTGCATTACCGAGTAACCAATAAACCAACAACTAACAAACATCCTTTCACCAGATGGTGTGAATACACAACTGAGCACTGAGGTAGAATTATAATACTGCGATAATAGGCAGCCAATCTTTCATGTATGAGGTAGCAATCAGAGGCAGTGCATTACCGAATGGCCGTTGGCTATACCATTGCCATGCAGACCATGGACGGAACTTTTGAATAGAAAACTACCATGAAATAGAAAACTATGCAACCGCTTTTTAAGTGCACACCATCGAATGCCTGGCACATCTCCGCGCCTAGCCCTACTGCTTTATGCACAAAGCTTCCACATTAGAGAGCAGTAGATGTTGTTGCACCAAGTATAATGTGCTGTATCGTTAAAAACGTATAAGATCTCAACGGCGAGATCTATTGGCAATGCCAATGCATTTTTGTAGCTGGAGGTCCAGTGCAGAAAAAAATGTGTGAACGAGTACACAATGCGTCCTGTAGATGGCGCGGTGCTTCTACTAATATACCTTGCAATAACGAAGCAGAATAGAAAACCGGAACAGCTCTTGTTTAGACTGGTCTTTTCGTTTACATTGTTTCAAGATCTGTGTGTATTTATTTATCTTGTGAGTACCGAATACATAGTGATTTTCGAAGTCGTTCAAATTGTTCTAAAATGCTTATGTAAGCTAGATGGCTCTAAGTCTACTCAGAATGGGAAGCAATATTCAGAAGCGCTGGAAGCAATGTTCTCACAGTCGAGTTTATTTTATCAGTGGCAGAACATTAGCATTTCAACAAGAAACGCTGGCCACATAAATCCAAGATGAAAGAACGCAGCCTTGTGGGGTGCACATATGAATATGGGCAGTTAGACAAGCGCAATAAACACGTGCCAGGGCCAAAAGTATTACCCAGGAGGCCACTGCAGATTTAAGCATAGACTGGAACTGCCATGGTACCACATGACAGTTTACCACTTCCTACTAAACCTCACAGACCTATAAATGTGACAGTTTGGGCAAACACGAGGAGATGATGTTTGGGCAATGGCAGGCCACCTTAACAGTTAGGATGAACTCGGCGATTTAGAATATTTTTTTTTATGTGTTTTTGATTGTTAAGGTAACGTGCTCTCCTAAATAAAGACTGACGGCGCCACCAGGTGTTGGGCTGGTAGAAGTGCCTGTTTTAATAAATACTGGTGCCGAGCACCACCTAACACCGGCACTAATTAATCCCTGATTTAGATTCATATACTAGCGTTATAGTGGACAAAAATTCGCCTTTTTTTGTGCAAGCACATGTATTTTTTCCTTCCTGGCTTGCTTGGGCAACTATCGTTAGGTACTACCTGATGGTAGCTGCCTGTGCAATTTAAACTACAGCAGAAGTGGAAACATTGAAACAAATATGGTGCAAATACTGTTTATCAGTATTATTCCCTCTTTTAAACCAATATTTGTACTCTCAGTGCTGCATTGTGTGTGTTTTTATGATAAGGAGCACTGCTATTCTGTACCCTACGGTTGATGCAAAATGGCAGTCCTTCTGTTTTTGTGAAATGACACAGGTATCAGTTTCCAAAATCTGGTTACTCTACCATTGAGGAATTAAGTGGCCCAGTGTTCCTTCATCCAGAACTACCAGGTGCTTAGACATACCCGGTGAAACCAGCAGAGGCAGACTACAGACCATGCCCCAACGGATTCTCTCCAGCTGCATTACAGACTTTCTCTCAAAGCCTGCTCTACCTACTCACACCTTCTTCAACCCCATCCCCTGGCGCCAGACCCGTATTAGCCTCTTGCTCCACTCATCGGGATAGGATGTGGCGCAACAGCCAGAGCTGCCGACTTTGGGACTGGAGAACCAGGTTCGAGTTTCCACGTCAGCTCAACATCCTGTGATTCTGGGCAAATCACTTAAGCTCTCTGTGCCCACAAACTTGAATGTGTCCTTGTGTAATGTAAGCGGTGCTCATGAAAAGTGCTCCAAAACCTCCATGTCGAGTTCGTGTCATATAAAAATGCAAAAAAAAAACTCCTTGGAGCAGGTGGTAAACAGGAGTAGGTAAATAAGTCCCTGGAATCTGGCATAACCATGCTGAAGAGGCCAAGGTAATCCAAAGTCTGCATGGTTGTTCCCAATTACCAGACTAAAATTTGAAATGCTGGTGTCAGAAGGGGAAAAGATCCCTTGGAACAGATGTATCCAACCTTTTGCATAATAAGAGCTACTTATCTTGAATGAAAGTCATCCTGAGCTACTGTTGATGTTATTCGCGTAATAATAGTGACCAGGCAAGATTACATTAGAGGCCACCGCAAGCAAGAGTGCAGTGATCACCTCAATGCATCAAGCAAGGTTACCAGCAGTAATGAACTCAGAAAAAGCACACATTTCCATGTTGAAAACATGCATTTTAATGTGGGTATATTATTTCAACCAACCAAAAGTTTCTAATGTATTAGGCTGGGCTGCACACAGAAGATCTACTTACAGCTCAAGAGTTACTGGTTGGAGAAGCCTGATCTAGAATCAGTAATTTCTGCCTAATAGCTCCCCGGTTAACTCATAATGAAGTGTTTAGTGGATGATAGTGCTAGACTGATACAAGACTATGCATTCAACAATCCCATACAACTCATTAATTGTGGGTTAATTCACTGACCATCTGGGTCCGTTTTACGGAGTGTCATTCTTTGCGCTCAGTGCACCTATCAAAAGGTGTGCCGGGCCCAAAGAATGACAATATGCCCCATTATGGTGAATGCATTTCCCCCAGGCAGCCGCAAATTTGCGCTGCTCTGGGGGAAGCGCATTCATGTGATGACACGGAGCGGCTGCTTGCAGCGGCTCTGTGTTTGGACAGTGCTAGCAGCAACACGCCTGCACTTTTAAAGGGGATAAGAGATCCCCTTGCAGGTAGATGCATTCAGTGACTGCACCCACCTGCAAGGGGATGTCTGGGGGAGTCCATTAGACCTACTTTCTCCGCTCCAGAGGGCTGCTTTCCGGGGGCGCACTTACAGTACACATCCTAGAATGGGTTGGGGCACTGTGAGTGCTCCCCATGAGAGCTTCTTTGCCTCTGCGCCCACATCTGTAATTTGGTGCTAGTGCAGAGACAAAGAAATTCCCTCATTTGCATGGGGCATGCCCCTATGCAAATGAGGTAATGCCTCCTGATGGTAGCGCTGGTGCTTTTAGTGCACCAGCGCTATCGATATTACTGAAGGGGATGCGCAAGCGGCTGCGCCCCTTCTGTACTATCAAAGTGTCCAGGGGGCATGCAAAGCAGGCACAAACAAACGCCTGTTGCGCCCCTGGGGCACTTATTGTAATACGGCCCCTGGTCATGACACCACATTCATGAAAAACATTTCCTGAACTGGCCCTACACTTACAATCACTAACCCAAAAAAATATTAGTATGAGATTTCTACATGCTGGTGGGCATGCCCAGTATAAGATGAGTGACAGAACTACTTATAAGCTTGCAACCCTCGAGTTCGTTCAAATAGAGATTGATTCTACTTAGGTTGCCATTCACTTCGACCTAATGTTCTCCCATAATACTGAATCCAGAAATATCACAGTCCAACAGAAAGTCTGGCCTGACCGAATTCGAATCTCTGACCTTGCAACACTGACCCTCACGTTGCAGCCTGGTCCATGCAAGCACCATCCCATGCGGACATTTGAAAAGTATAAGGATATTTTTTGAGGAAACGTGCCAGTCTCTTTTGCTTCAAAAATCTACAGCATCGCATATTAAAAGACAGTACTAAAAGAAATTCTATCCCACACTAACCATGACATTAGATTTGATGGTACCTGTCAACTAAACAAAAACAAAACAAGTCCTAGGTTAAAAACAAGTGGTTCAAAAGAGAATTTGAAGAACTAAAATGAACCAACTCCAAAGTGAAACGAGAATGGCTCGAAACACCCCCAGAACATAACTTTTTTACAATGTTCAGGTGACATTAAGTCCTTCACCTTATTTACAAGGTGGCATTAGGCCACTTAACGTGGCTTAATGCTGCCTTGTAAAGAACAACCCTACTCACGCAGCACTTATCGTGAAAGGGGCGTGCAATGAGTTTTGCAGTGGGCGGTCTGCTGCAACACCTATTGTTTTTCGATACTGCCCCATATCTACAAGGAACTGGGCAGGGCCAAAAATATTGCCAGGTCTTAAGCAGGCAAAGTTGAGGAGAAATGTTTCATTTCTCTCTGTATTTTGCTCTTTCTGTGTGTGCTGCATTCTGTAGCACACATAGAACCAGTAAATGTCTTGCAAAGATTGTTTATGTGCAGGATGAGGTCCCTTCCTGCACATAAACAATCATCCCTGCAGCGCAGGAACTCTTGCAACATGATGCAAGGGTGCCTGCGCTGGCGATGGGCAGCTTTTTTTTAGCAACAGCGATAATGCAGTTGTCTGCCGCATTCTTGAGAATACGGCGCATCCCTGCAATTTGAAAACTGATGGTGCGCTGTGTTACCAATTTTGGCATAACACCGCGCTCTGCCAATTTCTAGTACATATGCTCCTTTGTCTGCAACTAAGAAGACTGGGTGCAAAACGCTAAGGACAAATTAGAAGAAGACTATTAAAGCACAAAATGTCTTCTTTGCCAAAACAAAACAGGGAGGCATTGAATTAAGCAAAGTAAAATTGTAATATTTCCAAAAAACTAGCCAAATCTACCTGGTTTACATCACTGCCGCTAACCAACAACATTCCAATGATCATCTATATTCCAACTAAAAATGGCAACAATCCGTGTTTCGTTCCTGACCAATCCAGTGTTCTCCTTATATTCCCCCTCCCTCCAGCTGATGATTCCTTCAACAAAAGAAAGTAGCTTATATTCTTCACTTCTATGGAAGTGGGAGAATGTCTTGAATCTTCTAGAAAAATCAAAGCATCCAATCTTCTGATAGGAGAATGTACACAGCTTCATGCATAAAGTTTTTAATTCCAACATCACAAACCTAATCAGTGCATCATTCTTAATAGATGCAGTTTCAAGCTCACCCAAAAATGCAGAACCCATTCCACCTTTTAATTTGTCGATCTGCCTTCCAGTTTCACATCTACTTTGTCCCGGCAACATTTTCAGTAAAAAAAGGATAACAATACTATTAGAAGAAAAGCTTCTACAAAATACGGTCCTACACAATTAGCATTTTGTATTCAGACCAAACAGGTGAACTGCAGCCCCTCTACCCAACAACAGACATTATCATCTCACTACCTTGGATGAAGTCAAGCAAGCCCCCCACCCCTAGTTTCTCAGTGGTTTCTAAACCAGTGGAACACGATGATCTCTGGATAAAAGGCAGGCCTAATACAATGTCGGGCAGATGAACCATTTAGGCGACCGCCTGATTAGGATGCGACCAAACACTATTCAGTCGCATTCCGACATTTCCCTATGAAACCATGTGTTACGGGCATAAACCAGCCGTAGAACATGCTCTCATAGGGAAATGGGAGGTGGTTTTAATCTCTGCACCCCATGGCAGGCACCTTGATGTGCCTGCCACGGGGTGCAGGGATTAACAGGGGGCACCCAGCCACCAACTGGAGGCTGCAAGAGATAGCAGGCACCCAACCACGCTTTCAACAGGGTTTCCATGTCTGAAAGGCCGCATGGAAACCCTGCCAGAAACCGTTCATCATAATCCAGATGACGTAAACTGCCGTCCATTTAGATTACGTGCCAGTTCCGACTGGCCGACGGGCTTCATGAGACCTTCGGATGCCAGCCGGAATGACCGGCCAGTTTCAATTCCGACTGGCTGAATCAAAATCAGTCGGTCATAATTGAAACCGACGATGTTGGTCGTAAGGCCTCCGACATGAGGTCAGGGACCTTATGACCGACATCACAATAGGCCCCAAAGAGTCAGTTACTTCCTTAAAATGGACCCACTCATTCCTTATCAATCATCGTCATCAAGTGCCGAGTGGCTCCTTCGATTAATTGATATGCAAGGTGCCAATGCCATGCCACACGGTTCTTCTTTCTCACCACTGTTGTTAACATCTACATGCTTCTATTGACGCAAGTTTTGGGGAATTGTCTGGTCCCTTTCCAAATGTGTTGGAAATGACAACCAATTTCTCATCAGTTTAGGAATTACTTTCTGGATTCCCTTGCGGTTGATTAGTGGCGCTTTACAAATCCTGGTTGATTGATTGAACCAAATATTCCCAATTGCTTCAAACACACTTACTGATGAAGGAAAGTTTCCTCTGCCCGAATGGAACTAAAATGTTAATCCAAAGAGGGACCACTCCTACATGTGGCCCATTTGAATTAACTAACAGTCTAGTAGAATTTCCAAACACAAACCCGGAAGTAAAAAGCAAAAAAAATGGCATAAATCAGTGTTACCCAAACTGTGGTGCACGGACCCCCAGGGGTCCGTGGCACATTCCCAGGGGGTCCCCAGGCAGCACTTTGAAAAGCACTGAAAAGTTCCTGGTAGGTAAAATTAGCAGTTTGAGCAACAATAAAAGTGTCATGAAAATGCCAGTGATTAATGTATCTGCTGGAGAGAGTTAAGAGTTTTGTCCAGTGGCAGCTTTGACTTATCTTATGTAGCACAGAGGGTTAATATGCCTACTGCAAAGTAAATTGTAAATTGTAAATTGTTGTGTCTTGTAAAGCGCACTGCTACCCGGAGGCCTCGTAGCGCTATAGACCGCTGGGGAACCCGTCCTGGCTTTCCCTATGAGATAGTCCCTCCTGGGGGTCTCCAAGGTGAAACCAGGCATCCCCGGCGTTTGTGTGGGGCCGTTGTGGAGATGAGGCAAGCTAATGCCCAGAGTTGCCGAGTGTGCTCCCAGGTCGGAGTAGGCACCGATGCGAGAATTATCAGTCCGCTGATCCTGGTCCAAGACCCTGCCGCGTCGGGAATCGAACCCTGGTCCCGGGCCGTTCTCTGCACTCGGGTCTGCCGCCTCTAACCAGTGAGCCACACCTCTCCAATGTGTACCATGCATTTTAAAAAACAGTATTTTATGTGCATAGGTCAGTGGGTTTCTGCTTTTGTCACAGAGATTCTTTTTTTACTGTGCAATTCATAAGGGGCAATCGTAATCTAGCACAGTGACCTATAAACTCTCATCAAAGAGCTGCTTGCAAACTGCATGGTACAAGTTAGTAACTTATGTTTTTTCCCCAGTCTATAATTATCCGGATGCTGTTAAAAAGGTTTATTTGGGTGGAAATACATTTTTAATGTTAAAGTCAATGCTAACTTCTGTGTTATGTTCTGAATCCTTAGTTTGTGCTTCACCAGACCAAACACTCTTTAAAAATGCCTAGCAGTATGAATGGTATGTGAATCCTACACCTTGTAGTCCCCTTTGCCTTATCTAACATTTTCTATACACTGATTTTCACGTATGATTCATTGTCTATATGTGTGTGATGTAAAGTGCTTTGACATCCTGCAATGGTATGAGAGATGCTATAAAACAAATGAAATTCGTGTGACAGAGGATCTATGGAGAGATGAGAGGCCCTGTTGGAGGGTGACAATAAGGGAATCATTGAAGAACCGCAACAAAGATTGTCGTATCCTGATGGACAGTTAGGTCTTCATTTACTATTCTTTAAAAGCCAATACAATTCATTATGTAATTATAAATGTTGTTTAGATTGCAGCATTGTTTCCTACATTTTTTTTTGGGGGGGGGGGGGGGGTATGAGAACATTTGCCATGGCTGCTTTGGGTTTCCAGTATGGCCCTGGCGGGAGCCTCGTACTGCGAAATAAAAGCAACCAATCAAAAGTTAGTCTTGGAGATGCAGCACCAACCTCCCCATTAAAATGTTTCATTTTTTTGCAATTTCTTTCATATAAAATACTAAGGGGATATTTACCAAAGAATTGGCGGAGCATGTCGTTAACCTCCTTGGCTTAGCCACATACTTCGCCACTTCAGAAACGCAGGGCTGCACCATATTTACAAGAATATGGTGCAGCCTTGTGTTTCCCCCTTCACTGGTGCTACACTTAGCAGTATAGTGCCAATGCAGGCACCCTTGCACCATAGTGCAAGGGTGTCTGCGTGCAGGGGAAGATTGTTTATGTGCAGGAAGTTCCCACTTCCTGCACATGAACAATTTTTAAATGCCGTTTTGTCACTTCTATGTGCGCTGCCTAATGCAGCACACATGGAAGTTACAAAATATATATTTTTAAAAGATTATTTATGTGCTGGAAGGGCCACATTCCTGAATATAAACAATCCAAGGTGTTTTGATTTTTCCATGGGGAAGAGCAAAATCGAGGAGAAATAACGCATTACAAGGCAGCGCTAAGCCACATTAAGTGGATTAAAGCTGCAGTGTAAATATGGTGAAGCCCCTATCGCCATGGGAACATCACAAAAATGGACGTTCCCATAGTGATAGGGGCTTGTAAATATGCCCTTAAAATCCTTAGTAATTAGAGTATTTGTTTTATGTGCACGCGTGTGTTTATTTTTTTCTGAATTACTGTAATGTTTGAAAATTAAATCCTACAATTGCTTGGGGGTCCCCGGCTTCCAGTGATGACTAAATCGGGGTCCTCCAGAGTCAAAAGTTTGGGAACCACTGGCATAAATGACAGGACATTTAAACTTGTCAACACCAGCTCTCGTGACAGTCGGCTACTTTGTGGCCCTTTTTTATTGAATTTAGAGATGAGCACAACATCAGTTGTTTTTTTAGTCAATATTCATAAAAATGAGTAATAACTGCCGCCCTCGAGGTTCTTATAGCTTTAGGAGTCTGGAATGGTGTGACTTGTCACACTTGTGGGAGTGGATGGTTAGCCTGTTGGTGCAGTCACTGGATGGTCTGGCAGGTCATTGGGTTGTACAGGCTGCAGTGGCCTCCTGACGAGATACTTTTTTGTGTGTTTTTTGTTACTAATTAAGCACTGTATAGGAGTCAATCACAGATAGTTAGTCTCTTTATCTTCCACATCGTATACGATCTATTTTATTCTAGCCATTACCTAATTACCTTCTGCAGTGCTATTAAGTGACCACTAGATGACACAATTGGACCTAACCCAGTTCTCTCAATAAATATAATAAATAGATGTAGGTACCATCAAAAAACAGGTTTGGGCCTGCTCCGCTCTTTGAGGCGCCTGCACAGACATCCAGTTTCACTTTCTGCCAGGGTTGCTTTTGGTAGTAATTTATTGGACTGCAGAAAAAATAGAACAGGCTCATGCATGAATTTTTTATGATAACAATTGTTGCTATTTACTTACTATGTGTTGCCCATTTTACTTTACTTATGCCACATCTCAAAAACGATGGTGTGCGAAGAAAAATACAATACAGTATGTGGGCAAATCTGTATCTGTAAAATAAATTGGCTTCCTACTGTTGCTTATCTCTGGCACACGCTGTAGATAGTCAGCGATGGAATCGGAGGGAATAGCAGCAGTTACTTTTTGTGCTACTGGAGTTGTAATTATGTTTTTTTACTGATAAAGAAATACCCTGCGACTGCCTTCTCCACAGCCCTTACAACAGTCTGGGACCGTGCGGAGGGTTTATCAGGGAGGTGAGTTCAGTACAGTTAGGAATATAGGCAGACTGAGGTCCTGAAAGAGGGAATAAACGCAGGATGGGGAATAGTTTTCTATTGCTAAAGAGAACTGTAGAGGATACGAAGACAAGTCCCAATTCAATAAAAAAAAGTCGTAAGTCTGCACTCACAGATTTTGTTTACTTGCACTTTTTTGGTATTCCCAATAGTACATCTGGGGCCGTATTATACAAGTGCCGGGGCACTTTGGTTTTACAGAAGGGGCCGCAGACGCTTGTGGGCCCCTTCTGTAATGCCGATAGCTCGTATAAAGTGCCGGTGCTATCTTCAGAGGGCGTTTCCTCATTTCCTTGGGGGAGCACCACATGCAAATGAGGAAATCTCTTTGCTTCTGCGCCCACGTCGTATTATAGATGCAATCGCAGAGGCAAAGAAGCTCTAAGGAGGCGCACTGACAGTACGCCATCTAAAAGGTGGCATATTGTTAGTGCGCCCCTGATGGCATTCCTCTGCAGGGGGTAATGGGGGTCCTATGGACCCCAGACAACCCATTGCAGGTAAGTGCAGCCACTCACTGCACCAGCCTGCAAGTGGATCTCTAATCCCCCTTCAAAGTGCAGGTGGGTTGCCGAAGGCGGGCAACTAGAGCAAAATTTTGGGGGGGCTGAAAAATATTTCGGGGGGGGGGGCTAATTCTTCCAACCACAGACAGAGTGCCTGTAAGAATGGTGAACACACAACAAAAGCCTCATTTACAATTAATGGTCTTTTAACCCCTTGGGTGCGGCCGCGATTCTGCGCCTGTACGGCGCTTTTAAAGAGTGGGCGGGTTTATGACGGCCCCCAGCCGTCATCAGCACACGAGCAACGTGCTGCATGACAGACGGGGGCCGTCATCAGCACGCAAGGGGTTAAAGACCTATTAAGTACTCGGGTGCGGCTGCAATTAGTTGCTCGCCAGCCCACGAAGACGTGTCAGCCCGGACTGACACACACGACGGGGGAGGGGGGGCTGAAGCCCCGTGAGCCCAATGGGTGTTGTGCGCCTGGGTTGCCGCCTGCCCTGTAAAAACACAGAGTGGTTTTCACCTGAATGCGCAGCCCCCAGGGCAGTGCAAGTTCATGGCTGCTCAGCGAGCAGCGCATTCATCATAATACGGTGCATTTTCATTATTTACGCTGGGCGCACCTTTTAAAAGGCGTGCCCTGCACAAACAATGAAAATGCGCATTTGCGTAATATGGCCCTTGGAAATCTGCACCGTTTGCAGGTTTTAATGGCGCAATACTGGGAATGTCAGTAGACTTTTCCCAAGGGCTCTTGTTACAGCTGCGCAGAGTTTTCTATGTCAGAAAAGTCCACAAAGGGGGAAAAGAGACCTCAGTGCAAAACTATATATTTTTTTTCTTGCGGGGGAAAAAACGTTTCCCCTCGGAGAAAACCCTTCTTCTGTACCCCTACCAAATGTGGTGGTGCCTGTTCAACCTTGCAGGTCTGGAATTGAAGTTTATCAAGCACTTTGCTGGAGTAAGTCTATGACCATTCCTATTGTGGGAAGGATAGGATTGGCATTTGAGAACGCACACAAACATACTGGATGTATCTATGCCCTTAATTTCTAAGGTAAACCATATCTTGGCACGCCCAGTTCCTACCCTTTGGATGGGATTTGGTAGTGTGGATTTCTCAGCACCGATGGCAGAGAAGTCTGTACCTATAAACATTTACAATCCAGCAAGCCATTTATTTGTAGTTTCCTGGAGCGCAAAATGAAAATTTACTCATAAACTTACAAACAAATTTATTTTTGTGAGTTGGTCACATCATGTATAAGGCACTACTGTAAAAATATCCAAGTACTGCTTTTGTCACTCTTTGTTGATATCCGTTCTGTCAGATGGCTGGGATCGTTTTGTATTTGGTGTCTAGCTGGTCATTGAGATGACTTACATTTTCCTTTGTCTTGTTTCGCTTGCTGGAAATTCAGGATCATATGGTGAAAACCATTCTTGTTAGGTCCAGCTTGTCAGCAGAGCTGTCCACTGAGCTGTTGTTACCAATTCTTAAAAATTTACATAGAATGGGCTTTGGCACTATTACACTCTCACCTCATACTTCAATGTGTGAGGGGCTGTTTTAGAAGCCAAAAGTGGTCTGAATCATAACATATTATATTCTTTACTCCATAGATGCATTGCATAAAGAAAGAAATGGTGTTTTTTTTTCCACAGCAGCAGGGCTCAAAATGCAAGCCAGGCCTATTGGCTTAGAAAATGCGTGTTTTCTTCTGAGGTCAGGGACCTGATTCATGTGCTTTCGTTGAGTAAAGATTCTTCCATTCATTTGATGATGTGTGGCACTGCAAACTGCATAAGTAGAGCCTGGAAAAATAATCTAGTGTGGTTCCTACGGTGACCACCTCACTCCAAATCATTACCGAAACTATGTCTAGTCTTAAACCTTTCACCTACAAATCATTGATTTCTGGCATGATACTCTAATTAGCTCAATAGAAGCAAAAAGACTACACCACACAGAATGAATTTGGCTCTCACAGAGAAGTCCATAACTAGAAAGGATGTCAGTAATATCCTGGGGTAATTTAGACGCCCAAGTGGGTCCATAGGCAGGGATGTAGCCATGGGTGAGGCCTGATAGGGATGTGAAGAACCAAAAATCAAGATAGTTGAAGCTATCCAAAAGGCACCTAGACCCACTCACAAAGATGAGCTTTGTTATTTGCTTGGACTAGTGGAATATAATGCAACAATTGTGGCCAATGTTGCAGAAAAAAACAGCAATTTTACATAATTTGCTCAAGAAAAACTCCAAGTATGATTGGGATGATGGTTGCAACAAGGTATTTGAATCGATCAAAACTGAAATTGTATCTAGACAACCTTTCCAGGCTTTTGATTTCAATGATGTATACAATGGTGGCCATGAAGCTGCACTTATGCACAAAAGGAGTGATGGGTGTGAGTAAATTATTGCTTTTGCGTTTAGGACTATAAAGGTGCTGAGGCTACATATTCCACCATAAAGAAAGAGTCACTTAGATTATGGTGGGGTGTTCAATAGTTTAAGAATTTTGTGTGGGGCAACAAGTTTTTTCAAGACCAGACCACAAGCCACTGGTTGATTTGTTTAGCACGAAAGGTGGAGGGAGAGCGACTCTCTGCATTTCCAAATGACAATACAGGTTCCAAGAGTTCTACTATATGTCGGAGTATTTTGCCGGTGCTAAAACGTTTGTGACAGATTGCTTGTCTAGGTTAAACCACCCAAACACCAATGTCAGACTTAAATAACTGCACCTCACGTGAAGTTCCAACCATTATGTCCCGGTGCACATTTTTCCGGTACCCACCTTTGTTAGGTAAGGCTACCAAGCAGAAATTAGATTTACAAACAAGTGGAGTGGTGCACCCGAAAATATAGCAGTCTGCAAATCATCTGTTGTGTTTCAAAATATTTTTTATTCTTCCATTATTTTATATTCATAAAATTCCCAAACAAATGAACATACAGCCAACGAGTCTCATTCAAAAAAGCATTTGATCTTCGTCAGGGCTCTAAAATATTAATATCCTTAATACTCCTGGTGCAGAGATTAACGAAAGCAGTCCACAAAATTTATTGGTCAGATCAAACGAGAACTATAATTGGAAGATCTCTATATTCATGAGCCAGATTCACCAGAAACATATTCAAAAGGTTACTTAAGCTGGTCTAGGTTACCCTTGAGTGACTGTGCAACATGATCGATGGAAGAGATGATTTGGAGATGGTGTGTGCTGTGAGTTCTGTTGGAAGTGTCATGAAAGGAACTTTGAGTGAGGAAGAGTGGTTGTGCACCATAGAGAATGATATGGAAATACAGGATGCTATGACATATATTGCTAGTCATTTGACTAATAATAATTGTTTAAAAGAGGCTGTGGTTCCTTCCAAAAGAATTGCTGAAGAAGTGCCCATTGTTGATGGTATGGTTAGGAGAAGCAAAGAGTTGTTTGTTCTAATGAGCATTCTTAGTAAGGTGTGGGAACTAGCTCCTTAGGGACATATTGGCATATGTACCATGAAATGCAGGATTAGGGAAGACTTTGTGTGGCCAGAAATAGGTTTGACTGTGGAATGCTTAAATGAGATTGATGTGCATGCGTTCTAAGTAACAAATCACAGATAACATGTCCTTCTCCGGTCACTCCCATTGTAGCAGGTGATATACCTTAGCATTAAGTAGCTTTTGAAGTGTCCTGAGATGAAATTCATGGACAATATGAATTCCAGCACAGTCATTAATTTCCACCAGGAAGTTTTCATAAGCGAAGGCTATCCAGTGGAGTTAGTGACTGATAATGGCACCCAGGTGGTGTCCAGGGAACAGAGAGTGTTTTTGAAATTTTGCTGGCATGAAAATGTAAAAACATAATTTTATCACCCTGCAGTTGGTAGAAAGGGTCAATCCTGTCATTAAGGATCAGGTCCAATACGCATTAATCAGTGATCTTAATTGGAAATCTATAGTTAATGACTTGTTATGGGCTATAAGACTGCTCCTAATATCAACACAGGGGTATCCCCTTTTAACTTATAAGAGGAAGGGTTTCTGGGGCTTGGATAAATAAGAGATGGATGCAAAGGAAGAATGTTGTTGCACATTGGCTAGGATGTGTGATGGACAGGAGAAAGGTTGTGCAAATCAAGTACAGCAAGGACTGCGACAGAAATAGGTAGCTGTATGTGTTGGTGATTTGGTGAGAATCAAAAAAAGCCATTACATTTGTAAGGGTTTGTCCCATTTCTTGGCACCAAGTCAAGTAAAAGAGGTAAAGATTTCCATGATTGTACTAAAAAATGGGAAAGTTTGTAACAAATGTTTCGTTTTGGATGTACCGGAATTCAAGTCGGCATCATACATGTGTGAAAAGTTCGGAGTGTACATGGAAAAAGAGGAGAGCCCAGTTTTGAAAAAAAACCCATTGTCAAAAGAGGTTGTTGGGTAGAGTAAAGAGAAATCCTGTGAAGTTTAAACGCTATGTAATACTCATTCCATGTTGGGGGGCGTGACGTGCTAATGCTTCATCGATTGGAGAATGGATACTTCCTGTTTTTAGCCTGTTTAGAAAATAGGATATATTGTATCTAAGTTGTGTTATACTGTTATAATGTTTTTGGGATTCATTGGTAAAGTATTGTTTGGACTTTTTTATTTGCTTATAATTGCTTATAATTGATTATCCTATTGGGTTTAGTTTACATTTCTAACTTGTATATCCTCTTATGGTTTATTCCCTGTAAGTTTTGTTCAGTGTTCTTGCATTATTTTAAATTGTGAAGGAAAGGTGGTGTGTAGGGTTAAGTGTACCGTCATTCCTGTGTGGAATGTTAGAATGTTGAGAATGGGGATTCTACAACTAACTGTTGGTGAGGCAGTTGCTGCTAGGCTGGGTGGTGTGTAATAAAAACTCCTCTTACTTAGCACACAGTCTGGACCTTCTCTTCAGTCACACAGTGCATTGAAGGGCAATGCAAATGCTTGTTTGGGATTTAAAAAGGCATTCTTGGCCTTGCATGACTTTGTAAAGAAATGTAATGCAACACAGCACCTTGTGCCACCTTGTGTAGCATTTCTTAGTGGTAGATGTTCCATGGTCCGAGCAGCCACCTATGGATTTCCAGTTACAAAGGTTTGTAAAGCTGGGATTGCATACAATTAAAATGCTTACCACAGAAAGGCATAACGCTGAGAAATATTTTTATTTCTCTTTGTTAGTTCCTCTTTCTATGCGTAATGCCTTCCGCACCACTCATAGAAAGAGGAAAATGCCTCACTGCATTGTTTTTAAGCAAGAAGTTGCCTCTTCCTGCACACCTGACCGGCTCTAGGACAGAGCGTCCGGTGCCACCACTCTGGGTGCTGACTTCAGGGTGTGCTATGCTTGCAAGTTTTTTTTGGTTTTTGAAAGCACCTGCTGCTGCATTCCTGGTCTCCAGCAATTTCCAGGCAACAATAAAAATGTCAACATAACTCTGGTGATTAATGTTCTTCCTTTTGTCTAGTTGAGATTTTGACTGATCATAAAGTAGCATGGATGATTAATATGCCTGCTGCAAAGAATGTGTACCATGCAGATCACAAAGTGCATAGAATGTAAATAAGTCAGTGGCTTACTGCTTTTCTAAGAGACATCATAAAGTTACTTGCAGTTTATAAGTTACAGTCGTTATACAGAGAATTATTACCTTTCATCATAGAACTGCATGCTCAATGCAAAGTATAGACTAGAACATAGATTAATGTTGCAAATAGGGTTCATTTGGATAGAAATCGATTCTATTTATTACAGAGAACCCCAACGATGGCGTTCTGTTTTCAATTCTGAGCTTGTGCTTCTCCAGACCAAGCAACCTTAAACTATACTGCCTACCAGTAATGAATGACATGTCACTCCTTTACCTTATAGTCCTTTGGCTTATGCAACAACCATATATGCTGTTAGCGCCGGCCACCACTCCTGAGGTAGCCGTGCAGTCTAGAAATATACGTTACATTACCAAGTTACAGTGTGCTATAAAGTGCTCTGACACCCTACAAAATGCTACAAAGTGTTATAAAGTGCTCTGACACCCTACAATGGTATGAGTTGAGTTATATAACTAATTAAATGTATCTGAAAGAGAGCGATAATGGAGACTTGAGGGGCACTGCTAAAGCATGGCGGTGAGAAAGGGAATCTGTGGTGGAGATTGTCACCACCGCTACTATGGATGGGGGGCCTCCAACAAACATTGTCCCATCGGGCACCAACAGTGCTAAAGGATCACTGCACAAAACGGATCCTGCCCATAAAACAGGCTCCCTTGCGGATGGCACAAGGGTACCTGCATAGGCGCTAGGCAGCCACAAGTGCACCAGTGCTATTAGAGAGCTGAAGAGTGCCATATCTTTATAAATATGACGCTCTTCATCTTTGTGCAAACACAAGGCTATGCTGGACTGAGCGCTGAAACTTTTCAGACACTCACCCCTAGTCACAGATCTGGGTTGAATCCATCATCATTCTTTAGCTCACTTCGCCACCCCAGTTCAGACACAGCTATATGCAAATTAGTCTTCGCCCTGTGCCTCATAGGAACAGTCCAGCCCGAACTGCCAAGCCAGGTCTTCCCTGAACTGGAAACAAGCACCTGGGACCGGTTTTGGGGTAACACCCCTCATCAGCCAGGCTAGCTTGAATCCAGTGGCAAAGTGAGCAAGGGACCCACGTCTGGGCATATCCGTCCCACTTAGGGCAAAAAGTGTAACAGCAACAAATGATGGATGGAATGCTGAATGATTCAAACATTCTCCCACAGTCAAGAGATCTGGGTTAAATCCATCGTTCTTTTGCCCACTTCGCCACCCCAGTTTGGACCTAGCCATATGCAAATTAGTCTTGACCCTGTGCCTCATGGGAACAGTCCAGACGGACCTGCTAAGCCAGGTCCTCCCTGGAACGGAAACAAGCATCCTGGGACTGGTTTTAGGGTATG
Organism: Lissotriton vulgaris; assembly: GCF_964263255.1. NCBI lineage: Eukaryota > Metazoa > Chordata > Amphibia > Caudata > Salamandridae > Lissotriton > Lissotriton vulgaris. Next base: position 441,913,846 of record NC_141693.1, read on the forward strand.
TCACCCTTTATCAGCCAGGCTAGCTTGAATCCAGTGGCACAGTAAGCAATGGACCCACGTCCGAGCATACCCGTCCCGCTTAGGGTGAAAAGTGTAACTGCAACAAATGATGGACGGAATGCTGAATGATTCAGACACAGGGTCAAGACTGATTTGCATATAACTGTGTCTGAACTGGTAGTGCAGTGAGCTGAAGAATGATGATGTATTTAACCCAGATCTGTGACTGTGGGTGAGTATCTGAAAAGTTTCAGCGCTCCGTCCAACATCTCCTTGTGTTTGCTGGGCTCTTGATATCTTTCCCATTCATGCATGCAGTGCAGTAACTTGCTTTGCTGCACTGCTTTGCGTTAATTCTTAGTAAATCTGCCCCTAGGCACCTTCATGCCTTATAAAAAACGTAACTACCATCTTTGACTGCGTAATGTAAACCATAGAAACAAAATGTAAAACAGATGTGAATGCTTGTGATACACCAGTGCACAGCCACGTCAACCATGCATACAGTGCACAATCAGAGCTTTCAACTTAAGGTATACCAGTTAGAGTATGCAAACAGCCACTCAGCCTGAACTTGGTGGTGAATCAAAAAATTTTGCAAAGCCACTGACTCATTGTCAGTGAAATTGCTCTCCTCCCCTCGCAGCTCCACCATTAAGCGAGGCCTTCCCCTGAGCCCCTGCACTCTCGAGTGTTGGTGTACGAGGCCTTCCTCCACCCGCAGGTTTCACCTGCGCCTCATTCCTGGTGGTCCAGTGGACCCCTGTCTCCATTCTCTCGCTCTGCTTTTTCTCTCCTTTTTCACATGTTTTTTCCCCTCACTTCTATCTCCCCCTTTTACTCTCCTTCTGGGTCTTTCCTTCATTTTCTGTTGTTTGCCCCTCATTTCAAGCTCCCCCCTTCACTCTCCTTCTGTGTCTTTCCTCTGATTTTCACTTGTTTTTACCCTCATCTCAATCTCCCCCTTTCACTCTCCTTCTGTGTCCTCAGTGTCTTTCCTCCACTCTTTCTTGCACTTTTGCTACCTTATCTGCACTTTTCTCTTTCTTTTTGCCTTTTTCAGCCCGTTTTTCCCCGCCGCTGCTGCCCCTGCAGCCCCTCCCCCCCCAGCATGACCAGTACGACTGGCCCAATCCAGCTCCCCTCCCGCCTCCCAGCTGCCCAGCCCTCCCCGATCCCTAAATAATGGTGGCCGCTGCGGAGACAGGCGAGCAAGACCACTGACTCATTGTCAGTGAAATTGCTCTCCTTCCCTCACAGCTCTACCATTAAGTGAGGCTTTCCCCTGAGCCCCTGCACTCTCAAGTTTTGGTGTTCGAGACCCTCCTCCACCTGCAGGTTTCACCTGCGCCTCATTCCTGGTGGTCCAGTGGACCTCTATCTCCATTCTCTTGCTCAGCTTTTTCTCTCCTTTTTCACTCGTTTTTCCCCTCACTTCTATCTCCCCCGTTTACTCTCCCTCTGGGTCTTTCCTCCATTTTCCGTTGTTTTCCCCTCATTTCAAGCTTTCCCCTTCACTCTCCTTCTGTGTCTTTCCTCCGTTTTTCACTTGTTTTTTACCCTCATCTCAATCTCCCCCTTTCATTCTCCTTATGTGTCCTCTGTGTCTTTCCTCCACTCTTTATTGCACTTTTGCTACCTTATTTGCAATTTTCTCTCTCTTTTTGCCTTTTTCCTTTTGCCTTTTTCAGCCTGTTTTTCCTCGCCGCTGCCACCAACTCGGCCCCGCCCCCCAGCACGACCAGTACGACCAGCCTAATCCAATCCCCTACCCGCCTTCCAGCTGTCCAGCACTCCCGACCCCTACTTAATGGCGCCGTAGTGCGGCCGCGCATGAGCCGCGCCGCTCGCGTACCAGAGGCAAGCCTGTCTGCACCCGTCCGCGACCTGACTGCGACCAGTGCCAGGAACCCTGGATCTCTGCACCACCAACGCTATGACCCAGCGGCACTCCAAGCTCTCAACCCAGGCCGCAACAACAACTTCAAGATAGCATCACTGCTGACACCCACGGATCTTTCAGCTGTCACCGCTGCCGGCACACCTGCAGCACCGCCAAGCCCACGGACCCAGCGCAACCCGCCCGCAAGAACACAACCGAACTGAAGACCCTGCAATGCATCCTCCTCAACGTCCGATCCCTCCACAAACATGCCACTGAAATCTGAGACCGCCTCGACAGCACTCCGCCTAAGTATGGGCGGAAAATCCGTTACGCTCGCGGATTTTGCGGATTTTCGGTAAATTCGCAATCCGCGAGATTTGCGAATTTCCCGCAAAATCCGCAAATTCGCACGCAGCGGATTTTTTTTTTCTTGCTGATACAATTTTGCGGCGCGTGGCGTTGGTGATACAATTTTTGCGGTGCGCGGCGTTTATCATCGTTTGCCGAGTTGTTTTTCTCGATATTTTGCGAGTGCTGCACCATTTTGGATCTTGCTGTGTGATCCCGCGGGAATTTGGCGAGCGCGATTACGTCATCGCGGCTTGCCAACTTGCACAGCGAGAGTTTCTCACCGCGGGTGCGGCGAGATCACGTCTCGCGGTACTTCGCAATTGCGAGATTTGAGATGCGGCGAGCAGCAACAATCTCGCACAAGCGAAAATATAAAATTTGCAATTCTGCACAAGAAATCCACCAGCAAGCAGCATAAACCTTCTTGAAATGATGATTTTTATCTGAATAACTCCTTAGGTTGACATTTGCCTGCACTTTTTTAGCGAGGAGTCCATTTTGGGGAAGGGGGGAGGGGGGTGGGAGGAAGGAAGTGCCCCACAGTCTTCAACTTCCTGTTCCTGTCCAGCAGGCTCCTCCCAGTGCTTTGTCCATCTCCTGGTCACTTTTCATTTGGATCTGAAGCTGGAAGGATTACTTTTTGTGGATGCTGCTGGATATTTGGATTGGAGGCCTTTTTGACTTTCTTTGGCTCACTGTTGGATTAGAAATTTTACAAGTAAGTTTGTTTGGGGCATTACAGTTGCTGCAACTACAATTTTGGAATTTTCGATTTTTGGGCTGTTTTGGGGCCTTTTGCCCAGGGGTACTCAGTGGTGGGTGGACTGAGTCTTTCTGTGGGTTGTCTTGAACTTAAACATCATGGAGGGCATGGATGGATTGGGATTGTGCTGATTTGTCAGTGATTTTCGTTTTTTGGGGCTGTACTTGTGGCCTTTTCACCAGGGGTATTTGAGTCTAGCATGGGCCTAGTCTTTCTGTGGGGTGTCTTGAACTTAAACATCATGGAGGGCATGGATGGAATGGGATTGTGCTGATTTTTCAGTGATTTTCGTTTTTTGGGGCTGTACTTGTGGCCTTTTCACCAGGGGTATTGAGTCTAGCATGGGCCTAGTGTTTTTGTGGGGTGTCTTGAACTTAAACATCCTGGAAGGCATGGATGGAATGGGATTGTGCTGATTTTGCAGTGTTTTTCTTTAAATACTTCTTTCCTGTGTTGACTATGTATCGCATTATCATTCTTTCTTTAAATGCATTGTTCTTATTTGCCTCCGCATCCCCGTACACCCTTCCAAGATGGCCCCCACAGCTCCCTCCCCTCCTTCTCCAGCCCGTCATCGATTTCTATACCCTCCCTTTCTCCTTTAGCCCGTCATCGATCTCTACACTTTCCCATTCATTTTTAATGGTCCCGCGCTCTCACACAGTTTAGGCGTCCAGCTTCCCTGAAGTAGTGAGCCTCACTACATGCGCAACGAAGTAAGTCCACGCCGGCACCGCTCGTGCAGGCGGCACCGCGACCCTATTTCCTCACCCCCACTCACCCTCGTCACGCGCTGACGCTACCCTGACCCATTCACTTCCCTCACTACCTTTGGTTTCACTCTGCCCCCACCATTGATCGGCACCTTAACTTCTAAAGCCCGTACCTCTCTCCATCCTCCAATCCTCACGGTAGTTTGTCTTCTTTCTAGCGCTCCTTGACAAAGGGCTACCCGCCCGAAATGCATCGGAGGCGTTCCCCCCGCATCACCGTTATTCTATTTCTTCAATGTTAACATCTTTGATATGACAAAAATATCAATGGATTGAACTTTATCAAATGTGATTAAACACTTTCAAGTGGATATAAACCTCCGTTGAATCATTGTTTTGAACTCTATCGTTGTGCCTCCACTGGGGATGTACCTGCATCACGATGCAAACACCACTCTTCATGTAACTCTCGCGGTCTGACGGAACGACGACCCTCGAGTGCACACGAACCGGCAATACCTTCTTTAAACGTATTTTCTCTAAATCGCTGTGCCCCTCCTCACCTTGCTTCATTGTGTCTTGAAGTTAAACATCATGGAGGGCATGGATGGAATGGGATTGTGCTGATTTTTCAGTGATTTTCGTTTTTTGGGGCTGTACTTGTGGCTTTTTCACCAGGGGTATTGAGTCTTGCATGGGCCTAGTCTTTCTGTGGGGTGTCTTGAACTTAAACATCATGGAGGTCATGGATGGAATGGGATTGTGCTGATTTTGCAGTGTTTTTCGATTTTTGGGGGTGTTCATGGGGAGGGACAGGCCATGTGGCTGGGGGCCATTTTGAGTGCTGCTACAGGCCCTGGCCATGTGCTGGGAGGCAAGTGGCCATTTTGAATGTAGACATTGTTGTTAGGCCTGCAACCATTTTGCCTACTTTTCAACCTTTATGCCCAGGGGTAGTGAGTCTTGCATGGGCCTAGTCTTTCTGTGGGTTGTCTTGAATTTAAACATCATGGAGGGCATGGATGGAATGGGATTGTGCTGATTTTTCAGTGATTTTCGTTTTTGGGGGCTGTACTTGTGGCCTTTTCACCAGGGGTATTTGAGTCTAGCATGGGCCTAGTCTTTCTGTGGGGTGTCTTGAACTTAAACATCATGGAGGGCATGGATGGAATGGGATTGTGCTGATTTTTTAGTGATTTTCGTTTTTTGGGGCTGTACTTGTGGCCTTTTCACCAGGGGTATTGAGTCTTGCATGGGCCTAGTCTTTCTGTGGGGTGTCTTGAACTTAAACATCATGGAGGACATGGATGGAATGGGATTGTGCTGATTTTGCAGTGTTGTTCGATTTTTGGGGGTGTTCATGGGGAGGGACAGGCCATGTGGCTGGGGGCCATTTTAAGTGCTGCTACAGGCCCTGGCCATGTGCTGGGAGGCAAGTGGCCATTTTGAATGTAGGCATTGTTGTTAGGCCTGCAACCATTTTGCCTACTTTTTAACCTTTATGCCCAGGGGTATTGAGTCTTGCATGGGCCTAGTCTTTCTGTGGGGTGTCTTGAACTTAAACATCATGGAGGGCATGGATGGAATGGGATTGTGCTGATTTTGCAGTGTTTTTCGATTTTTGGGGGTGTTCATGGGGAGGGACAGGCCATGTGGCTGGGGGCCATTTTGAGTGCTGCTACAGGCCCTGGCCATGTGCTGGGAGGCAAGTGGCCATTTTGAATGTAGACATTGTTGTTAAGCCTGCAACCATTTTGCCTACTTTTCAACCTTTATGCCCAGGGGTAGTGAGTCTTGCATGGGCCTAGTCTTTCTGTGGGTTGTCTTGAATTTAAACATCATGGAGGGCATGGATGGAATGGGATTGTGCTGATTTTTCAGTGATTTTCGTTTTTTGGGGCTGTACTTGTGGCCTTTTCACCAGGGGTATTGAGTCTTGCATGGGCCTAGTCTTTCTGTGGGGTGTCTTGAACTTAAACATCATGGAGGGCATGGATGGAATGGGATTGTGCTGATTTTGCAGTGTTTTTCGATTTTTGGGGGTGTTCATGGGGAGGGACAGGCCATGTGGCTGGGGGCCATTTTGAGTGCTGCTACAGGCCCTGGCCATGTGCTGGGAGGCAAGTGGCCATTTTGAATGCAGGCATTGTTGTTAGGCCTGCAACCATTTTGCCTACTTTTTAACCTTTATGCCCAGGGGTATTGAGTCTTGCATGGGCCTAGTCTTTCTGTGGGGTGTCTTGAACTTAAACATCATGGAGGGCATGGATGGAATGGGATTGTGCTGATTTTGCAGTGTTTTTCGATTTTTGGGGGTGTTCATGGGGAGGGACAGGCCATGTGGCTGGGGGCCATTTTGAGTGCTGCTACGGGCCCTGGCCATGTGCTGGGAGGCAAGTGGCCATTTTGAATGTAGGCATTGTTGTTAGGCCTGCAACCATTTTGCCTACTTTTCAACCTTTATGCCCAGGGGTAGTGAGTCTTGCATGGGCCTAGTCTTTCTGTGGGGGGCGTCTTGAATTTAATCATCATGGAGGGCATGGATGGAATGAGATTGTGCTGATTTTTCAGTGATTTTCGTTTTTGGGGGCTGTACTTGTGGCCTTTTCACCAGGGGTATTTGAGTCTAGCATGGGCCTAGTCTTTCTGTGGGGTGTCTTGAACTTAAACATCATGGAGGGCATGGATGGAATGGGATTGTGCTGATTTTTCAGTGATTTTCGTTTTTTGGGGCTGTACTTGTGGCCTTTTCACCAGGGGTATTGAGTCTTGCATGGGCCTAGTCTTTCTGTGGGGTGTCTTGAACTTAAACATCATGGAGGGCATGGATGGAATGGGATTGTGCTGATTTTGCAGTGTTTTTCGATTTTTGGGGGTGTTCATGGGGAGGGACAGGCCATGTGGCTGGGGGCCATTTTGAGTGCTGCTACAGGCCCTGGCCATGTGCTGGGAGGCAAGTGGCCATTTTGAATGCAGGCATTGTTGTTAGGCCTACAACCATTTTGCCTACTTTTCAACCTTTATGCCCAGGGGTAGTTAGTCTTGCATGGGCCTAGTCTTTCTGTGGGTTGTCTTGAATTTAAACATCATGGAGGGCATGGATGGAATGGGATTGTGCTGATTTTTCAGTGATTTTCGTTTTTGGGGGCTGTACTTGTGGCCTTGTCACCAGGGGTATTTGAGTCTAGCATGGGCCTAGTCTTTCTGTGGGGTGTCTTGAACTTAAACATCATGGAGGGCATGGATGGAATAGGATTGTGCTGATTTTTCAGTGATTTTCGTTTTTTGGGGCTGTACTTGTGGCCTTTTCACCAGGGGTATTGAGTCTTGCATGGGCCTAGTCTTTCTGTGGGGTGTCTTGAACTTAAACATCATGGAGGGCATGGATGGAATGGGATTGGGCTGATTTTTCAGTGATTTTCGTTTTTTGGGGCTGTACTTGTGGCCTTTTCACCAGGGGTATTGAGTCTTGCATGGGCCTAGTCTTTCTGTGGGGTGTCTTGAACTTAAACATCATGGAGGGCATGGATGGAATGGGATTGTGCTGATTTTTCTGTTTTATTTTTTATTTTTTGGGGTTGTATAACTGAACTGATGTTCCTCTGTCTTCCATTGTTTTTAGGTGCACAAGACTCAAGAGAACCACCAGTGCCAGGAAGAAGTCCTGCAGCGGTGTGTGTGTGCAGCATAACGTCACGCGACGTCACGTCTGGCCTCAGACAACTCTGCAATTCGTGCAACTGCGGCCTGCTGTCTGACCTGCTCTGAAGAAGATGGCCCCAAAAAAAGGTCTCCGTAGCTCCTCTAGCAAGAAAGTTGCTAGTAAGGAGCAGAAGAAGCAAGTTACCAAGGAGTCTGGTGTGGCAACTGCCACGTTTTTTGGGAGCAAAAAAAAAAGTACGCCTGCAGCAGCAGGATCTGCTGGGGACTAAGCTGGGAGCAGCACCCCCGCTCCATTGGGTTCAGTGCCTCCACCACCACGCCAACTTAAGTCAAAGCCCTTGAGTGCTTCAGAGGCAGTCAGTGTACTTCTCCAATCACCATCGACCAGTGATGTTGACTCATCGCAAGAAAGTAGCAGCAATGTCCCTGAATCAACACAGGTTGTTGCAACTCATCTGACAAGTGTTGAACAACCACAGCCTCAACAACAACATGTGCAAGTAGTACAAGCCCAAGTACATGTGGAAGGAGAGGCAGCGCAAGGAGATGCGCAAGCAGAGGTGCATGGAGGGTCACAACAAGTTCCCACAATAGTTGTCCCTCCCGAAGTAGGGGCACATCAGGAAATCGACAATCAAGCCGAGGTATCATTGGAAGCCACTCCTCCTGATGATTATTCATTGTCTTCCACATCCCTAGCAAGGAAAAGATCAAGGTTGGTGTCTACATCTTCTTCAAGCCCACCGCCTTCTGATGATCTGGATGACGAATGGGTACCACCACGGCAGCCTGAGAGTGAGGCACACCATGATCTGACAAAGATACCTAAGCGTAAAAGGAAGGTCGTCGAAAAACTCATAGCTATGGAGTGTGATGAGGCACAACAAGAAGTGACGCATACTGCTGCTGGTGAAGCCTCTCACGATGACGACGAGCCAGTCATCATAAAGGTCACTGCAGCCCCAGCGGGCATGCAGCAAAGAGACATTTTGACCCTATCCTGAGAAGCTGCTGAGCGTGATGATGATGTCGACGAGGAGGCAATGGAAATGGAAACACAACAATCATTAGATTTGGAGTTAACTAGTACACCAACACCTACCGTTTCCATATTTCTTTCTCGCAAGAAGGGACCTCCATCCACCTCGACCTCAATTCGTGGAGGTGAAAGTGCAAAACGTACTGAAGTTCGGCAATCCACATCCTCCACTTCATCTGGCATTAGCAGCAGGACCACCACCACCAGTATTGCCGCCTCCTCCGGCCCCCGAAGACATTTCAAGTCTCCAGTTTGGGACTTCTTTAGTGTTTGCCCAAGAATGGAAAACGTAGCCATTTGTAGCATGTGTAAGCTTCGAGTTAGTCGTGGTAAGTTTGGTACCAACTATGGTACCGGAGGCCAGAGAGGTCATCTTAGGAGAGCACACCCTGTCCAATGGTTTGCGCACCTAGAGGCGGTCAAGGAAGCCCGAATTGCACGTAATGAAAACGTTGATTTTTCATCTGATGATGACGAGGAGGAAGAAGACGATTCAAACACTTCACTTACACCCAGTACCCCTGTCAGCAGCACACCCCATGTGAGGCACACTAAGAGTGTGGGAGAGAGTGAGACATCAATGCGGAAAAGTTCATCAGCGAGCGTAACTGGGTCGAAGATATCATCATCTTCCCGTAAATCCTTGGTCCAGGGCAACATTAAAAAGATGTTGTTTACAGAAGCGCAATATGAACGCAACCACCCACTGATGCGTCTCTATAACACTAAGCTGGCTAAAATGCTAGCTCTGGACCTTCTCCCTTTTTCTTTTGTAGAAGGGGTTGGTTTTCTAGAATTGGTGGCAGCGCTCTGCCCTAAATGGAAGGTTCCTAGCCGGTTCTATTTTGCGCGAGTTGCGGTTCCAGCACTACATGAAGATGTTCTGAAGGTGATTGGGGCAGCTTTCCAGAAGAGTGCTGTTCACACTATACATCTGACAACAGACATGTGGACCAGTGGCGCAGGCGCTGATTACATGTGCATCACTGCACACTGGGTCTCTTTTTCAGGGGCTAAAGCAAAGCTAAACACAGGTGTTGACCCGGACATTGTTTTTAAAGCTGCTCGGAAACATGCAACACTAGCCATGTTTGGTTTGGAGAACCGTCACACAGCAGAAAACATTTTGGATGCCTTTAACACAAAGGTCCTTAACTGGCTGTCCCCAAAAAAACGCCAGGTTGGTTATGTTTCCACGGACAATGGTGCCAATATAGTTATGGTCATGAGGCTGGGTGACTATTTCAGAGTGCCGTGTTTGGCGCACTGTATAAACCTGGTTGTCCAAAAATTCTTGGGTAATAAAGGCAGTGCAGCGTACAGAGTATTGGACACCTGCCAAAAAATGTGCAACCATTTCAGCCATTCTTTTAAGGCCCGGAAGCAGCTGAGGAGCCTGCTATATCAACGTCAAATGCCAGTGAAAGCACTCACCCAGGAGGTGGTAACACGTTGGAACTCAACCTTCTACATGCTTGAGCGTCTGTATGAGCAGTATACGGTACTCGATCAATATTTCTTAACAGAGGGTACAGCTCAGGATGACCTGAGGATGGGTGCGGCGCAATGGAACATAGTTCAAAGCCTGACACGCATGCTTCGTCCTTTTGAGTTCTTCACGCGTGCAGTCAGCAAGGAGGACTGTAATTTGGGAAAAGCTATCCCATTGTTGTACATGCTGGAGCACCAACTGAAGGAGGTGTGTTCTGTGTTTGAAAAAGATGTAAAAAACCAAGACTCTTTTGTTCTGGCTGAGAAATTATTAGAGCTCCTACAAGGTGATGAACATCTTAAAATGATCTAGCATGGGCCTAGTCTTTCTGTGGGGTGTCTTGAACTTAAACATCATGGAGGGCATGGATGGAATGGGATTGTGCTGATTTTTCAGTGATTTTCGTTTTTTGGGGCTGTACTTGTGGCCTTTTCACCAGGGGTATTGAGTCTTGCATGGGCCTAGTCTTTCTGTGGGGTGTCTTGAACTTAAACATCATGGAGGGCATGGATGGAATGGGATTGTGCTGATTTTGCAGTGTTTTTCGATTTTTGGGGGTGTTCATGGGGAGGGACAGGCCATGTGGCTGGGGGCCATTTTGAGTGCTGCTACAGGCCCTGGCCATGTGCTGGGAGGCAAGTGGCCATTTTGAATGCAGGCATTGTTGTTAGGCCTGCAACCATTTTGCCTACTTTTCAACCTTTATGCCCAGGGGTAGTGAGTCTTGCATGGGCCTAGTCTTTCTGTGGGTTGTCTTGAATTTAAACATCATGAAGGGCATGGATGGAATGGGATTGTGCTGATTTTTCAGTGATTTTCGTTTTTGGGGGCTGTACTTGTGGCCTTGTCACCAGGGGTATTTGAGTCTAGCATGGGCCTAGTCTTTCTGTGGGGTGTCTTGAACTTAAACATCATGGAGGGCATGGATGGAATAGGATTGTGCTGATTTTTCAGTGATTTTCGTTTTTTGGGGCTGTACTTGTGGCCTTTTCACCAGGGGTATTGAGTCTTGCATGGGCCTAGTCTTTCTGTGGGGTGTCTTGAACTTAAACATCATGGAGGGCATGGATGGAATGGGATTGGGCTGATTTTTCAGTGATTTTCGTTTTTTGGGGCTGTACTTGTGGCCTTTTCACCAGGGGTATTGAGTCTTGCATGGGCCTAGTGTTTCTGTGGGGTGTCTTGAACTTAAACGTCATGGAGGGCATGGATGGAATGGGATTGTGCTGATTTTTCTGTTTTATTTTTTATTTTTTGGGGGTGTATAACCGAACTGATGTTCCTCTGTCTTCCATTGTTTTTATGTGCACAAGACTCAAGAGAACCACCAGTGCCGGGAAGAAGTCCTGCAGCGGTGTGTGTGTGCAGCATAACGTCACGCGACGTCACGTCTGGCCTCAGACAACTCTACAATTCGTGCAACTGCGGCCTGCTGTCTGACCTGCTCTGAAGAAGATGGCCCCAAAAAAAGGTCTCCGTAGCTCCTCTAGCAAGAAAGTTGCTAGTAAGGAGCAGAAGAAGCAAGTTACCAAGGAGTCTGGTGTGGCAACTGCCACGTTTTTTGGGAGCAAAAAAAAAAGTACGCCTGCAGCAGCAGGATCTGCTGGGGACTAAGCTGGGAGCAGCACCCCCGCTCCATTGGGTTCAGTGCCTCCACCACCACGCCAACTTAAGTCAAAGCCCTTGAGTGCTTCAGAGGCAGTCAGTGTACTTCTCCAATCACCATCGACCAGTGATGTTGGCTCATCGCAAGAAAGTAGCAGCAATGTCCCTGAATCAACACAGGTTGTTGCAACTCATCTGACAAGTGTTGAACAACCACAGCCTCAACAACAACATGTGCAAGTAGTACAAGCCCAAGTACATGTGGAAGGAGAGGCAGCGCAAGGAGATGCGCAAGCAGAGGTGCATGGAGGGTCACAACAAGTTCCCACAATAGTTGTCCCTCCCGAAGTAGGGGCACATCAGGAAATCGACACTCAAGCCGAGGTATCATTGGAAGCCACTCCTCCTGATGATTATTCATTGTCTTCCACATCCCTAGCAAGGAAAAGATCAAGGTTGGTGTCTACATCTTCTTCAAGCCCACCGCCTTCTGATGATCTGGATGACGAATGGGTACCACCACGGCAGCCTGAGAGTGAGGCACACCATGATCTGACAAAGATACCTAAGCGTAAAAGGAAGGTCGTCGAAAAACTCATAGCTATGGAGTGTGATGAGGCACAACAAGAAGTGACGCATACTGCTGCTGGTGAAGCCTCTCACGATGACGACGAGCCAGTCATCATAAAGGTCACTGCAGCCCCAGCGGGCATGCAGCAAAGAGACATTTTGACCCTATCCCGAGAAGCTGCTGAGCGTGATGATGATGTCGACGAGGAGGCAATGGAAATGGAAACACAACAATCATTAGATTTGGAGTTAACTAGTACACCAACACCTACCGTTTCCATATTTCTTTCTCGCAAGAAGGGACCTCCATCCACCTCGACCTCAATTCGTGGAGGTGAAAGTGCAAAACGTACTGAAGTTCGGCAATCCACATCCTCCACTTCATCTGGCATTAGCAGCAGGACCACCACCACCAGTATTGCCGCCTCCTCCGGCCCCCGAAGACATTTCAAGTCTCCAGTTTGGGACTTCTTTAGTGTTTGCCCAAGAATGGAAAACGTAGCCATTTGTAGCATGTGTAAGCTTCGAGTTAGTCGTGGTAAGTTTGGTACCAACTATGGTACCGGAGGCCAGAGAGGTCATCTTAGGAGAGCACACCCTGTCCAATGGTTTGCGCACCTAGAGGCGGTCAAGGAAGCCCGAATTGCACGTAATGAAAACGTTGATTTTTCATCTGATGATGACGAGGAGGAAGAAGACGATTCAAACACTTCACTTACACCCAGTACCCCTGTCAGCAGCACACCCCATGTGAGGCACACTAAGAGTGTGGGAGAGAGTGAGACATCAATGCGGAAAAGTTCATCAGCGAGCGTAACTGGGTCGAAGATATCATCATCATCCCGTAAATCCTTGGTCCAGGGCAACATTAAAAAGATGTTGTTTACAGAAGCGCAATATGAACGCAACCACCCACTGACGCGTCTCTATAACACTAAGCTGGCTAAAATGCTAGCTCTGGACCTTCTCCCTTTTTCTTTTGTAGAAGGGGTTGGTTTTCTAGAATTGGTGGCAGCGCTCTGCCCTAAATGGAAGGTTCCTAGCCGGTTCTATTTTGCGCGAGTTGCGGTTCCAGCACTACATGAAGATGTTCTGAAGGTGATTGGGGCAGCTTTGCAGAAGAGTGCTGTTCACACTATACATCTGACAACAGACATGTGGACCAGTGGCGCAGGCGCTGATTACATGTGTATCACTGCACACTGGGTCTCTTTTTCAGGGGCTAAAGCAAAGCTAAACACAGGTGTTGACCCGGACATTGTTTTTAAAGCTGCTCGGAAACATGCAACACTAGCCATGTTTGGTTTGGAGAAACGTCACACAGCAGAAAACATTTTGGATGCCTTTAACACAAAGGTCCTTAACTGGCTGTCCCCAAAAAAACGCCAGGTTGGTTATGTTTCCACGGACAATGGTGCCAATATAGTTAAGGTCATGAGGCTGGGTGACTATTTCAGAGTGCCGTGTTTGGCGCACTGTATAAACCTGGCTGTCCAAAAATTCTTGGGTAATAAAGGCAGTGCAGCGTACAGAGTATTGGACACCTGCCAAAAAATGTGCAACCATTTCAGCCATTCTTTTAAGGCCCGGAAGCAGCTGAGGAGCCTGCTATATCAACGTCAAATGCCAGTGAAAGCACTCACCCAGGAGGTGGTAACACGTTGGAACTCAACCTTCTACATGCTTGAGCGTCTGTATGAGCAGTATACGGTACTCGATCAATATTTCTTAACAGAGGGTACAGCTCAGGATGACCTGAGGATGGGTGCGGCGCAATGGAACATATTTCAAAGCCTGACACGCATGCTTCGTCCTTTTGAGTTCTTCACGCGTGCAGTCAGCAAGGAGGACTGTAATTTGGGAAAAGCTATCCCATTGTTGTACATGCTGGAGCACCAACTGAAGGAGGTGTGTTCTGTGTTTTAAAAAGATGTAAAAAACCAAGACTCTTTTGTTCTGGCTGAGAAATTATTAGAGCTCCTACAAGGTGATGAACATCTTAAAATGATCCACTCAGAAGAGCATTACATTTGTGCTACTATTCTGGATCCACTCTACAAAAAGGCGCTGGCAGACCAAGCATTCTTTCCTTTTGATGATGAACATGTTCCAAAGTACAAACGTTGGCTAGCCTTGTCAGCCAAGAGGTTTGAAAGAGAACGGCAGAAAATTAAAGGAAATGGCAGTACATCAGCAGGCCATCCCCAGTCAAAACAATCCACTTCTGCACCTGTGGCTGTGGCACAAGTGGCCTCTCAGCCATTAAAGACACCGGCAACCGGATCATCTGCACCATACACAACAGAAACATTGGAGGCTGAAGAGGATTGGCTAGCTCTGCGTGGGTTTTGTTCTCAAAAGGTCAGAGGCACAGCAACAGCTAAGCAAAGTGGAGGAACCTTGGATGAGGACCTTGAGTCGATGGTGAAGGATTATCTCAATGACTCAACAGAGGTCTATGTTAATTCTGACCCATTGGCGTATTGGCATGGGAAAAAAGAATTGTGGCCACAGCTCACCAACCTGGCTTTAAACTACTTGTCTTGCCCACTCGCAAGCGTGTCTTCTGAACGTGTTTTCAGTGCTGCTGGTGGCATTGTAACTCCCAAACGGAGCCGCCTCTCGCCCAAAAATGTGGAGAGGTTAACAATGATCAAGATGAATCAGCACCTCATACCACCAGATTTCAGAGTACGAGAAAGCGCGCCGGATGAAGACGAGGTGGCCAGCAACATAGATGAGGGAATTTCTACTCTGTCAGGTGACACTGAGCTCACCCTGCCTGAATTCGCAGAGTATGATGACGAAGCCTTATTCTCATTCCTGGACCGTGATACCGAGCCCTGAAAATGAGACAACGAATCAATAACTTTCTTTTTCGTCCTTATTCACTTTTATTCCTGTGTGTCTGTCTTTCTTTGTTGTGCACAGTTAATATATTTCAAACTTTAATCAGATAATCACAAAAACAAGCCCATCAGCAGAACTGTCTTCACTGGTTTGCTAATTGATTTGAAGTTGCCGCAGTCTGCATTCCTCAGGTTCACAAGTTCAGAAGAACATGCTCCTCTATCCTCCTCCTCCAGACTCCTATTTCCATCAAACCAGAGGGCTGGTTTACGCCCAATGAAGAAAGACTCAGCACTTGTGGGGGTGTTGTTCTACCTCTTTGCAGGTGAGTTGACAGCTCTGGGACCATTGTTGGGAAGCTCTAATACCGGATAAAAGTGGTTTGGACCAAATCCGAGGCGCACATTTTTTAGTGTTTTTGCTGACTTGCTTGCCTTTGAGGTGCTCTTAGGGGGGGTTCCGTCTGTTTGTGGGTGAGTTTCGGGGTCTGGGAGCACTGCTGGGACACTCTAATCTTGATTGCATTTGCTTTTCAGGAAATCCGTGGTGGCAACCCCGACTTATGGCCTAGCTACGCAGCGCGTTTGGACCGAAGGCCGAGAAATATTGCAAGTATGAGATTTTGCTTTTGGCCTGTTTGGGGGTGTTATGCTTCTTGGCGGGTGGGTTGGCGGGTCTTGGGGCATTCCTGGGAAGGTCTAATACCGGGTAGAAGTGGTTGGGACAAAAACCAGGCCGATTTTTTTTGTTGCTATTTCTGACATTTTGCTCAATGTAGCGTTTTTGGGGGCCTGTTTGGGGGGCTTCCTGGGGTTTGTGGGTGGGTTTCGGGGTCTGGGCGCACTGCTGGCTATATATACTTTACTTTGCAAGAGGTTTGAAGCAAATCCATGGTGGCAGAGGGGAGTTAGGGCCTAGCTGCAGAGCGCGCGCGGAGTGATTTGGGAAATTTGGGAAAAAATGACTAAGTCCCCATTTTTGTACTTTTGCTCTTTGGCTGTTTGGGGGTCTTCTACTCGTTTTCTCCTGGGTTGACGGCTCTGGGGCCATTGCTGGGAAGCTCTAATACCAGATAAAAGTGGTTGGGACAAAATCCAGGCCGATTTTTTGTTGTTGCTATTTCTGACTTTTTGCTCAATGTAGCGTTTTCGGGGGCCTGTTTGGGGGGCTTCCTGGTGTTTGTGGGTGAGTTTCGGGGTCTGGGAGCACTGCTGGGACACTCTAATCTTGATTGCATTTGCTTTTCAGGAAATCCGTGGTGGCAACCCCGACTTATGGCCTAGCTACGCAGCGCGTTTGGACCGAAGGCTGAGAAATATTGCAAGTATGAGATTTTGCTTTTGGCCTGTTTGGGGGTGTTATGCTTCTTGGCGGGTGGGTTGGCGGGTCTTGGGGCATTCCTGGGAAGGTCTAATACCGGGTAGAAGTGGTTGGGACAAAATCCTCGCGGAAAAGCCTTTTGGCACTTTTTGTAACTTAGGGTTCGTTAGGGTTAGCCCTAGCAGCAGGTATGCATGTGTTTTGGGGTGTTCTAGATTTTTGCAACAGAGTTCTGGGGTCTTAGAGCACTCGTGAGAATGTGTAATTTTGGTTGCAAGTCATTTGAGGAAAATCAATGGTGGGAAAGGGGGGATTTGGCATAGTTAAAGAAAGCCTTTGCCACTATTCTTAACTTAGTGTTCGTTAGGGTTAGCAGTATTTCTATTGCATGTGTTTGGGTGGGGGGGGTTTCGAGTCTTGGAGCGATGCTGGCTATGGATACTTTTGCTTGGTTGCTTGCAAGTGGTTTGAATGCAATCCACGGTGGGTAAGGGGGTACTTGGGCCTACTTTTACTTTCAAAGTACGTTTTGTCACCAGTTTTCTGCTAGGCCTAGTTTTTTGAGATTTGATTGGGGGTCTTCTACATTTTTGCGACTGGCTTTAGTAAGGGTCTGGGTGGGAGCACTGCTGGGAAGATCTAATTTTGTTCTAAAACACAGTTTACAGGACACCTAGCTTGAGGGGAAAGATCTGCTACATTAATTTGCCCATACTGATTTATCCTTCAAAAGGTGACTCTGACAGAGTACGCACTTTCAAAAATATTATACTGTCTACTAGGAAAATCAAAGTGTGACTTTTTGCACTCCACAGCCTACATACCTTATATTTATTTATCAGTGGTGTTGTAATATTATATCACTTCCTGTTTTTCGTTGAATAATTACAGGCCGGGTTTCAGTCTGTGCAATGGGGAAAAAAGGATGGAGTCAGGCTTCACATTAGCGAGCCACAATTCAGCATCAGGCAGGCAGTGGACAGGGTGTCTTCTGGTCACCAACATCGATGGACGAAGCGTCAGCTGCAATGGAGGAGTGCCGCTAATAAGAGGATTTTTTTTCTGCAGGCAACTTACTTACCAAATTCAACAGGACAACTACAACAACATACAGATACAGTATCCTTTGTCTTTTTCTCTGACTGTGACTGCATTTCTTGGATCTCTCTCTGCTTCTAAATTGATCCCTTAACACATCACTTAGTCCACTCCACTATCACATCTGCACCACACATAGTCATTTGTAAGTGCTCCTACGTAATTCGCAAGTCGCAGCACGCCCCAGCCCGTAGAGGACTGGGATGGCCCCAATGATGAAGCATGTCACCAAGGGGCAACCCTGGTGAGTGAGGAGACACCTAGAAAAAGAGCAATTTCTCCTTTTCTATCTACTATACCTTCCAGACCAACCCCATTGAGTGTTGTGAATGGATTTATAGTGACCAGCAAGGCTCTCAGGTATCTGGCAACAGAGACCTTATGTTGAATATAGTTATCAATAATTCCAAACACGCCCTGTACTGTCGCATTCTTTCTTCCACAGTTGTCGAAAGTACTACTTACTTTTCACTGACATGCATGCAGTAGTGCATGCACTTTCAAAGATTGATGGATAGGTTTGTCCCCAAAGATTTGTTTATGTTCAATTGTTTGTCCATGCTGTGCTTTTTTTACAGGGTGTCTTCTGGTGACCAACATCGATGGACGAAGCGTCGGCTGCAATGGAGGAGTGCCGCTAATAAGAGTATTTTTTTTCTGCTGGCAACTTACTTACCAAATTCAACAGGACAACTACAACAACATACAGATACAGTATCCTTTGTCTTTTTCTCTGAATGTGACTGCATTTCTTGGATCTCTCTCTGCTTCTAAATTGATCCCTTAACACATCACTTAGTCCACTCCACTATCACATCTGCACCACACATAGTCATTTGTAAGTGCTCCTACGTAATTTGCAAGTTGCAGCACGCCCCAGCCCGTAGAGGACTGGGATGGCCCCAATGATGAAGCATGTCACCAAGGGGCAACCCTGGTGAGTGAGGGGACACCTAGAAAAAGAGCAATTTCTCCTTTTCTATCTACTATACCTTCCAGACCAACCCCATTGAGTGTTGTGAATGGATTTATAGTGACCAGCAAGGCTCTCAGGTATCTGACAACAGAGACCTTATGTTGAATATAGTTATCAATAATTCCACACACGCCCTGTACTGTCGCATTCTTTCTTCCACAGTTGTCGAAAGTACTACTTACTTTTCACTGACATGCATGCAGTAGTGCATGCACTTTCAAAGATTGATGGATAGGTTTGTACCCAAAGATTTGTTTATGTTCACAATTGTTTGTCCATGCTGTGCTATTTTTTCTTGTCTCCCAAAACCTTTCCCAAAAACCCCCGTACCCATCCATTTTTCAAACCCTAACCCTCTTCCCCCGGGCTGTGTGGTTTTCATTGATGTGTGACTAAATTACAGCAATAAATCCACACACTTGCTGGGGAGGATAAGGTGATAGCAACAGGCTGGTGAAGAAATCCGAGGATATATTCTTGCTCTGCTTGACAAAGACCCATGGCTAATGTCAAAGAACTTCAACCGAATTAGTTATACTTTAACATTTGTTAGGCTACAATGTGGCACTGTTCTAGTGTACTTCTGTCACCTGCTATATTCTCTATTGTACCGTTGTATTGCTCAGGAGAACAAACCAGATTTCATTTTCTTTTTTTTCATAGGCATGCAACTGCCACTGTGTCACAACACTAGTACCACCGCTATGAGGAAATGTTATCCGGCCAGGATTGCCAACCTTATTCGCTGTTTCCCGTGGAGCCAGCCCTGGGCCTAGCCCTACTTGCAAACAGAAATTACAGGTAAGATAGGCGTTTGGTTGGAGGTAGTATAATGGAGTATTAGGAGAGACGAGAGATTGGATTGACGGTAGTACTACTAAAGTCCTAGGACTATTCAGGAAAACAAACTTACTGTTAAACCCCCACCCACCAGACTCAAAAGCAGGAAAAAACAGGTATGGTCAGATAAAGTTTCAAAAAGTATATTTTTATAGCCCTAACAAAAGAATCTCCCGCAAGACCCTCCCTAACCCCAACGATTGTCCTTCAAAAGTCCCCAAAAATCCCAACTCCCAATTCCCATCCCCCAAAAGTCTCTAAAAAAGGGGCAAGGGACACTATGGCAGGGTGCTGTTGGAATTAGCAGCCAGGGCATCATGCTCCTTGCGGAGGGTGGCAAGTTCGTAGCGGAGGCCCTCCACCAAGTTCTTATAGTTATGGACCTCCTGCTCCAGGTAGGACAGTCTGAGGGATAAGCGGCTCCGGTGTGCCTTGCAAATCCTGTGAGGGGCAGCTGCTTTCTTTGCTGCTCGGCGGTGGCGTTTGGCTTTGGTAGCCCGGCTCCGTACCGCTGGAGCACTGCGCTGGCTGGCAGCCCGCACGGAGGAGGATGCAGCTGTCCCAGTGGACGTTGTTGTTGTACCAGACTGCGTCTCCTCCTCCTCCAGGGCCACCAGCCGCCGATATTCAGTGACAGTGACATCCAGCCTCCGTTGCCGGGCCATTCGAGCCAGCCCCTTCCTCCTTGATGGTGTCTTGGATTTGGAAGGAGCAACTACATGAAAAAAGAAAGACATAGTCTGTAACCAATGCTCCTTAAGATTAACACAAAATGATTGAGCAGAAAGTTGTCACAGTACAAGTAGCAAATTGAAAGCACAGTACATAACTATTGAGGACAGTATCTATGTAACCTCCGACTTCTTCATCCTTGCTCTAACATTAGTGGGAGTTTCAGGAACAAATTCTACGAGCACTATGGACTTCCATTACAGTCGACTATGACAGTACACCACTCTTCTTCTTCTTCTTCTCTCTTGTTTAGGAAAATTGGTACGTTATCTTATGCAAGCCAGCATAATGCCAGCGAAGTGAACTTGCACCCGAGAAAAACAGACGCACACCATGGTGAGTGAGACAGACTTGCGTTACTGTACCGGTCCAGTACATGCAGGTGGTGAAGCTCTTACTTTTCTATTACGGGTGGCACTGAGAATACTCTGTTAAAAGGGCTACTGCTTAATTAATTTAGCTTTCACCCTACAGTGCAAATGAGTATTAGAAAAGGAAAAGGAAGAAGCTAAATTATCTGATTATCTATCACTTCACATGGGATGTATTTGATGACATATGGGATGACTTTAGGTGCTTTGCTTATTATTGAGTGAACAGTGATACCCCCACACATGAATGACGTACTACTACTAAACTAAAGTTATTAAGAGAGGTAGGGAGTGTCCACCGTAATAACCGGATATATGCTGTGCTTGCAGTTGCAATACAAACTACTGCTACTATTCATGGTAGTATTTGGACAATGTTGCAACTTCTTTTCCTTGCCTTTCCTACACTGGAACGGACGTGCGGGTGCGGTGTTACATGCTCTTCAAAGTAACACTTAGTTCATCCAGTGACCGTCTACTCTCTCTGGATACATATGCTATCTAAGAGTCAGATAGTACCATAAATGATCCAGGCATCCATCCATTGAAAGTATATGCACACATACAGTTTCTGTCTCACCCACCCAGGCTGTTCTCCTTCCACCCATCCTTGCTTCATCATTCACCCAGCCATGCACCATACCATTTTCTTTCATTCCCAGCCACCTCGGGGACCAAGCAAACACATATCATTCTTCTTTGCCAGTCATCATTACATTTCTCGTGCTTCCACACTTACTTACACCCTTCTTTCGCTTTTCGTTCATCCCATCCATCAAGTTCACCTCAGATCTGATTGGGATTCTTCTCGCCAAAAACTTCACAGCTAAGTCGAAGTACATTTAGGGGAGGCTACTACCTGGTTTATTTATAATACACCCGTGCAGAAAGCACACTCTGCAGTCTTCAATCTCAATGACTAAGGAATGTATAGCTTACCTCTGCCCGCCACCACCGTGTGAACCCTCACAGGCATGTCCTTGTCAGGCACTTGCACCGCCTCCTCCCCAGAGTTGACCTCCTCGTCCAATGCCACCACCACCTCCGCGCTGGCCCCGTCTCCAGATGTTCCACCTACAAAGTATATTTAATAATGTTAGAATACACCACTCACTACTATATAATATTTGGTCTAGGAGGAAGAAAGAAATGTGAAAAAAACAGTATACAATTTAATAATTTATGACTGTGTACTCTAGAGTAAAAATGTCCCTTTTTCCAGGGAAGGCTGTTGTCTTGCTGCACTTTTTGGCACAACTGATGAATGTTTGCTTTTTACTTTTTAACACGCACCACTTTTTCTCCTAACAGACAGAAGCTTGACTTCTAAGAACACGAGCAGGATCAAGTTCAAACCAGGTGAGAGCTCGGCTCGACCACAAGAAATGTGTCCAATTAATCGTCAGCACTAAGCACTTTTCCATTTTCAGTTACACGTTCACTTTTATGACAAACTTGATTTTAATAAATGTGTTTACTTTTAATAAAGCTTTTAAACTTAAATAGACTCTGTGGTTTTTGGTCCTCCAGACTAGAGTGGATGAGCTAAAGGTTTTGGAATTTTTGCAAGCATGAGTTCGTGCCTCTGCCATCGGTGACTTTGGGAGCTAAATGACTCTGCCACACTATCTAGTCAGTAAGGAGATTGGGGGTTCAACTACAAAGTCTGTTATCACTGAGGTATGTCTAACAGCACCTATTATAATTGATAAGCTAAGCAATGCATTATTTAGTGTCCATAGTTCTGTTTGTGCAGATTTGTCCCTGCAACAGTAGTAGAATGGATTGTCCTCCTATCCAAACCAAAAGTAAAGTAGTATCTTATTCTTTCTTGGTGGTCATTCACCTTTTTATTGTTGGCAATGGTCAAAGCATAAACATTTAGAATACTTGAAAAGACATTATGGACAATCCCAGAGGACTGCACTCAGTGCATAGAGCTATTACTGACTAGAATGGGAGTCCAATGGAAATGCCAAATGTGCAATCTTAGTTAGCTACACAGACAGACTAATAAGAATAATGTAGTAATACCACACGGAGTCATAGTCGAGGCAGGATAAGAATTTAGATCCTGTCTACAAGAAGATCAAAGACGATTTAGAAAAAATCAAATGAGGAACACTAGGAAAAAATAAGTGCTCTATATTAAAATTAAAACTTACTGGGGCCAGCAAAGGAGCCCTCGCCTGCCCGGTCCTGGCCTGCATCTTCAACAGCACCCTCCTCCTCCTCCTCCTGTGTCCTCCTCTTGCCCCTGGGGGAAGCTGATGTACAATATGAAAGAAAGAAAAACAGAAAACATGGATGATATTTCTCAACCAAATCAAACATTTCAAAAGAACTAACAAAATATTTTTGCGAAATAGCAAATAGGGAACGACTCCACGGGATATATTATTGACCAATCTCATGTGGTCGACTACGTCATTACTTTAGTATTGCTTGATTTGCGGACCGTCTAATTGGAAACTACCCTATGTAACTCACTAAACAAAGTACTAAAAAGGTTTGTCTAGGATTGGCAGGCAGCAGTCCGCAGCACGCAAAGTGACAGCCAAAGTCCATCGTGATTGAAGATCAGCGACAACACTAAAGTTTCCTACTACATTAACCAGTCATTAAAATACTCAAACTATTAATCCACCACCACTATTTCTTCTTATCGCCATATGTACAAAGGAAGGACTGGACTTGAGTCTGTAGGGGCTGATTTAGAAGTCCCTTGCGGCTCTTTTGCTTCATTGTTGCGTGACTTTTGTGACGCAGCGGCAGCACAAAAGAGGCGCAATGGTGCGGCGTATATTAACAATGTGACGCATATGGGAGATGCAGCACGTTGTAAAGCCCTGCGCCAATAGGGGGCGTTCCGGCGCAAGGGAGGGCGTTCCTGCGCAGGAACGCATCCTAAAAGTGGCTGAGGGAAATCTACAAAATTTCAATCAGTCACTTTGAGGACAATGATGCGCGACTCAAACCGTGCGCCTGCTTGAAGCACACGTACGGCTTGACGCAGCATTGGGGAGATAGGGCACCCCAGAGCATTGATGGAGCTGCACCATCGTTGCGACGCAACTCCAGCAATGCGCCGCCTTTACGGCACAGATGCGTAACGCTTTGGTGACGTTTTGGGCCCATGGTGCACCGCATTGTAAATACGGCGCACCATGGGTGATGGTGGCGTGACGCACAATTACTGGCGCATCCCTGCTACTTTGCAGGGATGCGCCGGTAATTAAAAATCTGAACCTTAGTGTGTAGCATTACGCAGTTCCTTAAACTACACTCATACATAATTTCACAGGCCAATGAAATGAACACAAAATCTAAAACAAATAAGCATAGTAGCAACACTACTGAGAAGAAGGAGAGCAGTGTACCTGAAATGCACAGAAGATTTTGAAATATAATTTACCTACAATGTAATGAGCAGCATTATTGCTCTTGGTAAAAAACAAAAATTTGCAATATAATAACACAGCAGGAGAAAACATAGTAGTAAAGAAATAGCTACTACTACTCACCAAGCCCGGGGATCTCAAGGCCAAGGAGGTCGAGCAGATCTCGCTCACGGGTCAGGACATCCGTCCAGCGCTGGGTGGCCTGGTTGTAGGTGCGCCAGACCCGAGAGTGGTGGTAAATGGCCTGGCACACCTTCTCCCACCGCTTCCGGCGCTCCCGGGCCCCGTACCTGGCACTGATCTTGCCGCCTCCCATGATGGTCCTGGGGAGGCGGCGCTGAACATAAAAAACGAGTTGGCCCACCTCCTCTGGGGTAAAGATCTCCCGTGGCATCACTAGCTCCCCCCCTCAAACGCCCGCACGGGAGCCGGACACGGGGTGCGGGACCCTTCCCCTTCTTGGGATACTTCCCGGCTCCCTTCACCATGGTCTGGGCGGAAAGGAATAAAGAAAATAGAATAGGGCAGAGAAGAAAAGAAAAGAGTTTACAAAAGTAGTTTAAAATTAACCAAAAGTAGCAGTAAACACAAAAATATAGGGCTAGAAAAATAGAGGGATAGATAATAAGTAAAATAGATTAAAGAAAACTTCAAACAAGCAAAGGATGGCAGAGATTGACAGAGGATACAAAGACCATGCCCAGAACCATAGCAATGAATGAGAAACAAGATGGCCGCGCCCGCTCACGACCGCGCGGGTAAGTTCGCGCAAGATTTTCCTTGCGAACACGCGTGAAACTGTACTGGCAAGCCGCAGACTTTGCGAGATTACACTTTGCGCCCGGAAACGGAAATACGTCAGGCAAACAAGATGGCTGCGCCCTTGAACGACCGCGAGGGTAACTTCGCGCCTTGCGCTACGAGCGGCTCGTAAAAACGCACAAAACCTTGCCAACTAACACGCTGCAAAAAAAACAAATTGCATATTCGCACGAATTTGCGGCTTCCGAATCCGATCTTGCGCGTGTTCGCGCCCCGCGAACCCCGCGAAATTGCAGAAAAACGAGTTTTTCAAAACTGAAAGCACTCGGCAGGGGCAAGAGTTCAAACTCATCATTAGTAACAATTCCCTGTAGTGCTTCCTGACTGGGGCCCCTCCAGAATTCAGTTGCTAGTTGCAACAATTGTATGACCCTGCTCTGACCCTCACAGCAGGCTCATAGAATAGCTACAAGTAGGCCACAAAGGTCCTGGGGAAAAAAAATGCACTGCAACAGAAAGCAAAATTACAGATAAGGAAGCAGGTGCCAGACTGGAATTTTAAAACAGTGACACATTAATAAACTAACCCCAAATTAATTCATCTCAGTTGAAGCAGGGCTGGTGTGCTTGCTTTTCCCCCCCATAATCTACAGTAATGATGAACCAGAGGGTGGCATTGATGTAACAGAGGGTTGCAGTGGTGAAACAGAGGGTGCTGGGAACCTGTGATGATGAACCAGACGTAGAAACAACATAATCGCGACCGTTGCGCGCCGAAATGTAAGTTCGCAATTGCGAACTGGTACGAAACCCTCGCGAACTGGCAGAAATCCTTGCGAACACAAAAAAAAAATCCGCAAATTCGCAAGAATTCGTGGATTTTGTGGATTGCGAGTTCGCAAATCCGCAAAATTCGCGAACGCGAGATTCGCAAAATTCGCCCATGGTTAACTCCGCCGGACGTAGCATTCTTTACCGAAACCTGGACCCACACCACCTCGGGACCAGACATCTCCATCGTCATTCCCCAAGGATACAAGATCTCCAGGTAGGACCACCCCACCTGCCCGGGAGGAGGAATCGCCATTGTCCACCTGAGCACACTCCCCGACAAGCCCACAGACCTGATGGAACACCTTCACTTCAAAATACTGGCCAGCCCTACCTCCACCCTCCGAGAAACCCTCGTCTACCGACCCCCTGGACCCTGTGGACATTTCGCCAACTCCATCACGGACATCATCTCCCCACATGCCATTGTGTCCACCAACTACACCCTACTGGGAGACTTCAACTTCCACCTCGACAACCAACTGGACCCCAGAACCGCATCCCTCCTGGGCAACCTCCAAAACATTGGACTCCACCAGATCGTGACCGAACCCACAAACTGAGCAGGACACACACTCGACCACCTCTTCATAACAGGAAACTCCATCACCTTCAGCCACACCACCGAACTCACATGGACTGACCATCGATGTGTCCACTTCACCTTCAGAACATCCACCATCCACAGACACCAGCACCTGCTCCCACGAAGAAACTGGACCAGAATCACCGACGATCAGCTAACTTCATCACTCAGCAACTCCACCCCAACCATCGCGGAAAACAATGACCCCAACCCGAACCCTGCACAGATGGATCTCCGACAGTGCCAACACCATAGCCCTCCTCAAGAAAAACAACAACACCCACGCCAAGAAAGCTAGCTGGTTCACCACCGAACTTCGAGAGTCCAGACGCACTTTCCACCACTTTGAAAAGGCCTGGAGGAACACCAAATCCACAGAAGCCCACAACAACTTCAGAGACGCCACCAACTCCCACCACCAACTAATCAGAAAAACAAGGAAAAAAGCAATTGAAGACAGACTCTCCACTCATGCACACAAACGCTTCAACATCATCAAGGAGTTTGCCCAACCCACCAGTGAGTCCACCAACATCCCTCCCTCACAAGAGCATCTACGACAACTTCGACGAAGACAACCAATGCACTGAACCCCCACCGACCGCCCGGACACCCTGAAGCCAGTGATCGACAACCCTCACCACTTAAGACACACTGAAGACGATGAAGTCAATCCACTCCAGGGCCCCCACAGACCCCTGGCCCCACCACATTTTCAACGGAGCCGTTGACACTATCGCACCCATGCTCTGCCACACCATCAACCGCTTCCTGGCAACCACCTCGTTCCCTGTTGACTGGAAACACGCTGAGATCAACCCCCTCCTGAAGAAACCTTCGATAGACCCTACTGACCTCAAAAACTACAGACTCATCCCCCTGCTCCCATTCCCAGCAAAAGTCATCGAGAAAGCCATCAACAGCCATCTCGCCACATTCATCGAAGCGCTCAACATCCTCGACTCCTCCCAATCCGGCTTCAGAAAAAAACACAGTACGGAAACCGCCCTCCTGGCCGCGACAGACGACATCCGTACCTTACTGGACAAAGGCGAAATAGCAGCCCTCATCCTCCTTGACCTTTCAGCGGCGTTCGACACAGTCTCTCACCACACCATACTATGCAGACTCCACAACGCAGGGATCCAAGACAAGGCCCTCGACTGGATCCGCTCCTTCCTCTCCATCTGAACACAGTGGGTCAGACTCCCCCTTTCCTCTCGGACCCTACACCTACCACCTGCGGAGTCCCCAGGGGTCCTCCCTCAGCCCTATGGTCTTCAACATCTACATGGCTCCACTCGCTCCCATCGTCAGAACCTACAGACTCGACATTGTGTCATCCTCTCCCTATCCAATGAACCCATCGCTGCTGATGATTTTAGACTACCGTAGCTCCCACTTCGAGGTGGTCGAGGCTTTGGACGCTGGTAAATCTTTTAAAATAAACACCCTTTGGACTTTTAAAAAAAATTGCACTTATAACATTGTTCACCATTGCCTTACCTGTTACAACGGACTTTGGTCTCAGGCAGTAGCTTGCATGCCCATGCCCCCCGTTCCGTCACGGCAAGTGCCGATTGTGCGGAGGGGGCGGAGGGCTCGGTCAGCATGCACTCACTTCTGGTAGGAAGCCTGTTACGGGGGTGAGCGGTCTAGTTGTTTGAGCCCAGCGACTACCTGGAGGCTGGCAGAGCGGATGCGGGGTCTGTTGATTTTAGACTGCCGTAGCTCGCGCTTCGAGGTTGTCGAGGCTTTGGACGGTGGTAAATCTTTTTAAAGAAACACCCTTTGGGCTTTTAAAAAATGGCACTTATAAAATTGTTCACCATTGCCTTACCTGTTACAATGGGTTTTGGTCTCAGGCAGTAGCTTGCACACCAATGGCTCTGGGGCCATCACGGCAAGTGCCGGTTGTACGGAGGGGGCGGAGGGCTTGGTCAGCACGTACTCACTTCCGGTAGGAAGCCTGTTACTGGGGTTAGTTTTGGAGCCCAGTGACCATAAATCCCATGATGATACGGACGCTCGCAGCGGGCGCACCGAAGGCGTGCCAAAGGCAAGCCCGTCTGCGCCTGTCCGCGCATGGCCCGGGCCTAGGGCCAAAACCCCTTCCCAAAACCATAACAATCCACTCAGGATGGTTTATAGTAACACAGAACTCATGGAGTTGCGGACTACCCAGAGCTGCGCTATCCTTAACCCTATTTTGGAATCCAAACACTGCTCGAGATGCTCGCTGACCTTCAACTACACCACATGTGGATCAGCAGCCTATCAATGCTCGCAGGTCAGAAAAAAACAAATACACTAATAAAGGCAGCCTTGCTAAACGCAAGATCCCTGGTAAAACACAACACAGAAGTAGCCAATTTGATCGATACGCATGGTCTCGATATATTGTTCATCACGGAGACCTGGGCGGATAACTCCTCAGACATTGATCTGGCGTTAGCAGTCCCGGGAGGCTACTCCATCCATCGGGTTGATAGACAGGGCAAACGTGGGGGAGGGATTGCCATCGTCAGCAAAGATGAATTTCAGGTGCGATGCGTGGCCGGGGAGAGCACCCCAGAATGTGAGGCACTACCTTTCAAAATTTGCATCACCAAAAATTACACCTTTGATGGCTTCTTGCTGTACAGGCCACCTAAGGCACAAAAACCCATATCACACTCTTCGGGCCCTGCTCTTGAATCCAGTATAAATGGGGCGGACTACACCATACTAGGAGACTTTAATATACACCTCGAAAAAGCCTCAGACAAAAATACAATACTTATTACAGAAGCTATGGCAAGTTGTGGCCTGACCCAACTAGTCCACCAAGGAACACACTCTGCTGGTCACACACTGGATGGGATTTTTTCTTCCAACCCCAAAATCAATATAGGGGAAGTCATCCCTGTCCCATGGTCAGACCATAAAGTTGTTAAATTTACCCTAATCATAGAACACACTAAAACCTTAAGGGTTCCTCAGGGTAGGCATTTTACTTATCAGGAACGGGACAAAATTGATATAGCTAAACTACATGAACAGCTCAGCACGGCTGTTCCAAGGCTAGACCACGAAATCAATATAGCCACAGACCAAGTAAATAACTGGAACAAAGCGGCGGTTCTTTCAGTCGCTCCCATAAAAAAGAAAAACCCAAATAGGAAAAACATCTCAGGGTCTTGGTTTTCAGAGAAACTAAGACTACAAAAACAAAAATGTAGACGGGCCGAATGGACATGGAGGCGTAGCTATGATAACAAGGAGAAAGCAAACTACTGTAGGTCATTGATAACGTATAAGAAACTCATAGCGGAAGAAAAAGCGGCCTATTTCGTAAAAAAAATAGAGGAGGCCAAACACTCAAGTAAGGTACTCTTTGCCACGGTCAAAAAACTAACAGAGCCAACACCTAAACACATAGAAGGAAGCTTAGATCTATGTAATGAGCTGGGGCAGTTCTTCATTGACAAAGTTAAACTCATTTATGAATCCATCAACACCCTCAATAGTAACTGCCTGTCAACAGGAAATGTACAGCTCAAATCAAATAGGGACTTAGGATTGAATATGGCAAACTTTCAGTTTTCAGCCCCATCCACAGAGCAGATACGCCAACTCATACTGCCAACCAAGTCAGGGGGCCCAATGGACCCATGTCCACCCAGGGTACTGCACATGTTCCCGGAGCTGCTCAGCAATCAACTCCAGTTGCACCTCGACAAAATAATACAGGCATACTGCTTCCCAAAGGCATGGCAAGATGCCTCTGTACGACCTCTCCTGAAGAAACCCAACCTTGACTCATCGGTCCCTGCTAAAGAGACCAATATCAAGAATTCCCTTCCCGGCTAAGATCTTAGAAAAGCATTTGAAGAAACAACTCTCCGGGTTCTTTAGGGCACTCAGGCACTAGATGTCTCACAATTTGGGTTCCAGGAGGAACATTGGACAGAAACCGCTCTGATTATGGCGGCAGAAGAGGTCAGGAGTGTGCTGGATGCAGGGGGGAAGGCTGCCTTGATCCTGCTAGATCTGTCGGCAGCTTTCGACACCGTTAATCACAGCATACTCCTGACCCGCCTAGAAGAATTAGGCTTGCATGCATCCGCAGTTGCATTAATGGCCTCCTTTCTGGGAGAAAGATCTTTCAAGGTTCAGCTAGGGGAATGCTCATCAAAACCTTTTAGAACCCCTTGGGGGGTATCACAGGGCTCGTCACTAAGCCCTACCCTCTTTAACATATATGTTGCCCCTTTAGCAAATATCATTAGGTACTGGGGTTTTCTCTCTATATCCTACGCTGACGACACCCAAATAGTGGTGTCCATCTCGAACAACACAGGCGAGACAGCAGATAGGTTTAGGCTTTGCATGGGCCAGGTCAGCCATTGGATGAAGTTAAACTGCCTAAAATTAAACGGTGATAAGTCAGAGGTTCTACTGCTGGGGGCTGAACACAGCATTTGGTCACCGAATTGGTGGCCTGATAGTCTAGGTTGCTGTTCATCACCAGTGGATAGCGTAAGGAACCCGGGGTTCATGTTTGATTCCAAATAAATGTTCAAGGCCCAGGTCAGCAAACTTTCCTCATCGGTATGGCACACTCTTAAGTTGATAAGCAAGCTCCTGCCATTTGTCCCCTTAAACACTAGGAAAACTCTTGTAACAATGCTAGCATTATCTAAAGAGGACTACGGAAATGCTCAGCTTCAACGCCTCCAGAACGCGGCAGCCAAGCTAGTCCTGGATATATCCAGATTTGAGCCGGCTGGCTAACAATAGAGAAGAGAACTCAATTTAAGTCAGCGTGCCTGGCATATAAGGCCATGCATGGTTCAGGACCCCAGTTTTTGAAACACAACTTAAGACAATATGACCCACCCAGGACCCTCAGGTCCAGTAGTGCCACGCTACTCAAGACCCCCAGATTTAAACATCTTAGATGGGGGTGAGAAGCTTTGTTCTGCACACAGCAAAGACCTGGAATCAGATACCATTAGCAATAAAAAATAGTCCATCACTGCTATCTTTCCGAAAGTCTCTAAAGACCTGGCTCTTTTCAAAATAATTTTGTTCAATTAACCCCCGGCGTACCTCTCCTCTCTCACTACTGGCAGCCTTAAGTCATTTTTTAGCGCCAAGACACCCACGGGCATTCATGCGCTCTACAAGTCTGATAATCAAATCAAATCAGACACAACTTTCAAGAAGGCATGGAAGCCATCGACAAGTGGATGAAAAACAGCTGCCTACAACTAAACACCAACAAAACGGAAGTAATCATGATGGGCCCAAACTCCGATGCCTGGAACGACACCTGGTGGCCCACTGTCCTAGGAAGCCCACCCACCACCACGGACCACGCACGCAACCTGGAAATCATCCTGGACTCAGAGCTCAAAATGGACCGCCAGATCAACTCTGTCTCGTCATCCTGCTTCCACACCCTCCGCCTCCTACGTAAGACATATCAAATGGATCCCCCTCGAACACAGAAAGACTGTCACTGACGCCCTGGTCACCAGCAGGCTCGACTAGGGCAACGCACTGTATGCCCGAATAAACAAAAACCTCACCTGCAAGCGACAGAACATCCAAAACGCCGCCGCAAGACTGGTCCTCAACCTGCCAAGACACTGCCACATCTCCCAGCACCTGCACGCACTCTACTGGCTCCCCATCGAAGCTAGAGTCACCTTCAAGATGCTAACCCATGCTCACAAGGCCCTCCACGACACCAGACCAGCGTACCTGAAAAGCCAACTCAAATTCCATGCATCCCAAAGGACCCTCCGATCAGCCCAGCTCTCCTACGCCATGGTCCCTCGCACTAGAAAGACCAGATTGGGAGGCCGCTCCTTCTCCTTCCGCGCTGCCAGAACCTGGAACGACCTTCCGCTCCACCTCAGACAAATAACAGCGCTCCCCACCTCCGCAAGGAACCTCAAAACCTGGCTCTTCGATATACCCACTCCTTGATGGACTGTAACCTGCAACCCCCCATCCCCAGCGCCTTGAGACCCTTACAGATGAGTAGTCGCGCTTAACAAACACCTGATTGATTGATTGATTGATTGATTGATTGATTGATTCTTCACAGTTTTCAGTGTATGACAAATGCAGATGTAAATGTTGCTGAAGTTGTAGGAAAGTGCACCCACATCTAGAGCTATTGGATATTGTGAGATTATTCTCCTCATCTTTGTATAGTTTTTTGATGTTCGAATCTGTGCAATCTTTACAAAGTTTGCAAACATCACCTCAAATGAAACAGCTCAAATTTGGATTTCGGGTACAAATCAAAAAAATAAAAAAATGTTTGGGAGGATCGCTTGCTTCATTAAACATCTGTGAGAACATTCACTCACAACGTTGTATTTTTTTTTCAACTGGAATAAGGAAATTGTGAAAGGCAAAATGCAAATTATTTAACTTCGCCCAACCACATTTTCAAATCGGGGTGTAGGATGACGAGATGGGCTACAGAAAACGCATTACAACTGAAATAGAAAATGAAATCAAACGTTAAAGTAGGTATTTCACTAACCTCGTAACCCTTTCCATGCACACATGCATAGAGTATCCACGTGCAGAGTGTTAGAGAAACAAAGGGGTTTCCATGACACAGAGAACGGGGAACCTGCAGAATTGATTGCGTCAGTGAATCTCCCAAACCAGTCCCACAGCAGGGGGTCCGTGCTCACCACGGACACGTCACGTCCCAGAAAGCAGGTCTGTGAGGCTGAAACCCACACCATAGATCTGCTGATTGTGTGTTGATAACGCAGGCTCTCAGATTTGCCTGGATCTAGCCATGGTTGCCAACTGGCCCCATACAAGCAAGGTTTATTAAAAATACACACCCACATAGGGAAAGATCAGTTTATTCTGCCAGGGGCTGTCCCGGAAGTGGGGTAAGATGTGGGAGGCCTGGAATCACCACAGGGGGGATATCTGTACCCCCCCCCCCCCAACAGGTCCGAAGAGGCTGATGCGCACACGTCCCCTTGATTCAGCAACTGTGATAACTGCACAATATTTTGAAGGTATGGAATGGCATCTACTGACCTGTATTACTTTGTAATGTATCACCTAATGTTTTTATTTGTTGATTTTTGTTTCAATACAAAGAACTTACAAAAAAAAACACACCCACTTTCACAGCCTTGTGCCAAAGTTATTTTCTGGGAAACACTATTACTTTCTACTGTGGCAGGTATACTGTGCTGTGTTTGTGCTAGAGAGACCACTGCACTCCAGTCAGCTGATGCCCATTAACCTGTTTCTCAAAGTTTTAAAAAGCGGATGAATGAATGAAAATGCATCAGTTTTCTCATCCCTTCAAAAATGATATCCAAGCAAAATGACCAATATCAATCTGTTATTTATATAGTTCTTTTATCTACATACTCTGCATGGAGCATTTTCCGACAGATTGATTATATTATAATACAATTTAAATAGGTAATCACTTTATAAACCACAGAAGGGTGAACTTCTGCTTCCACCATATAAGGATGTGAACATGCAGCTCACAGACAAAACTGAGCGTCAATAAATCAGCCACATTATGTTATCTTTTCAGGCAACAGGAACTAAACGTAATACATTCACAATAGCCATTGACTTTCATTGGTTTTTATGGAGTACCATTGCTTGGTTGGGCTACCCGTCAAGGATATGGAATTTTGTGCATGGTTACATTGCCCCCTTTGTGCTTCCATCAGGTATTTGCGATTGGGAATCAAATGGTCCTTTTGTCAGTTGCAACATGACTTGTGGTTGGGAGCCAATGTGTGTTCTTTTATGCACTTCATTTTCTGCTAATTTGTTGCTTTTTATTCCGGAGGAGTGTTCTATTTTGATACCTCCTTGTCATTAAAACTCTGGGGCATATTTACAAATAGCATTTACTGTCGCAGTTTAATTTTTTTTACACAGCAGCGGTTCTGTCATTGCTCCATATTTACAGGGTGACGCATAGGCTGATGCATCACTTTTTGTAGGCGTTGGAACGTTTGTCCTTTATTCGGAATTGGCTGTGTCACGTTAGTTTTAATATATGCAAAGTAGACGTTCCACCTAAAATCCCCCATAAAACAGATGCAATGGTATTTATGACTTTTTCCCAAAGTGACACATCTTCAGGAGGTGCGCCGTTGAGCTTGAGATATGTCCTAATTCCTACACCTCTAAAACCAAGGTGTAGGAATGACGCATTAGCTGTTTCAGAGGAATTTGACCAGCTGAAGTGACTTGAAACAGTGTAATATGCAAAAATTCACATCCCCTCAACAGGTAAGTACACATATAAGGTAGGTAACAGAGTAAATCGCACATTACACACCATTAATGACTAATGACACACATACGGAGGCATAGTCGGACACATAAGTACACTATGCCCTCTTGCATGTGTGATATCCAGGACCAATTTATTAGAGTGCAAGGTGAGTTTTTCATCTTTTGACTCTCCATTACATTGGTCCCCATGCAGTAGCCTACTTGCGTCAGTTAAAACTAACGCTTCACCTCTGGACTCATTGCTGTAGTTTAGTCAGTTTTACGACCAACTACAGCAATGTGCCACTTCTGGGCCGGATGCCTTAAAGAATCCTTCCGACAGATACATCAGAATTACTGGCGCATCCTTGGCACATTGAGCCCTGTATCGTAAATACCGCACATCCATGGCATCGCAAAGATGTTTCACGAAGGCGCAAGAAATGTTGATGAGTCGCTGCCTTGGCACAGCGATGCATCATTAATTATAAATATGCCCCTCAATATTGTTTACTAACTGCTCTTGTATGTGCATTTGTTTTCCTTGAATTTCATGATATACTCGACCTATGTAAAAGCATGCATTCACTATGCAGCATTTGGATCTGTACCATAGACAATCACCACATATAATGCCAATTTATTTTCTGGATTCTTTTTGCAACACTCTTCTTTGAGCGTACAGTCTAACTCTGCTAATGCAGACTTTTCAGCAGAGTGCATGCACTCAATGCTTGTTTACTTTACAAGTGTACTGCCCATCTGCTTTCAGCTGGAAAGGCAAGATGAGTACACATGATTCTGAAAGATAGGGGCATATTTGATCCTGTAAAAAAAGAGATTTATTCTCAATATTAGGCCTGCCAAACGATACGCAAGAATCCCAGCATCGACTGGTAATTTGGATTCCATACGGAGTATACATCTGAGAGCTGTAGCTCACAGATTCTAGCTGAATTTATCTATAAAGGGAGGCGACAGCAGTTTCTGATTGTCAGTATACCCAGTCTGGGCTTGGTTGACATCACAAAGACGCAGAAAGAATGTGTGTCAATCATACCAGAGTCATAGTAAAAGTGTGAAAAACAATATTATAGACTTTGAACATTGCAGAAGCTACAATATCTCAGGATGAATCCTTCATCTGTCTCCTTCAAGAAATAACTCAAACTCCTCATGAACAAATGACTTCCCTAGAATCCTAGACTTAACCACACTCATGACTACTCTCATCAACTACCTCTTGACTCTCAATTATTCAGTCATTACTCCCTCTTACCGTTTGCTGAATTCTGTTCACCGACATCGCCTTATTGTTCTTGCTAGGCGCTACTTTGGCCTTTGTTGTCTTCCCCCCACTCAACGATCTGGTAAAGCATTCTCTACGTTCCCTGGTTTACACCTATTCATTGTTATTGATTGTATTACTATCTCTGTTTGGCTCATCTGTAAACTTGTAAACAAGTAAATCTGCAAAGCGCTCTGATACCCGTTAGGGTCAAGTTCGTGCTATAAAAAAACTTTCTAAATAAATAAATAAATAGCTCTATCTTGCAGTACTTCTGCGCCACCCTGTCCTGAGTTACCTTTCTTTCCCATAACTATGAGCCAGATAATTAACATCACATATAATTTAAGCACACTGTTATTGAACAATAGCATTCATTTGCCAGAGCGTGAATAATGGTTTCAGCAAGCTACAGCCATTCTGCATCTGTGTATTCTTTTGCCCTGTAACACATATTCGAGCTTTTCCAGTCCACCTTTGTAATTACTAGTATAATTATTAACCTGTGTTTTAATGGTACTATTTGTGCAACGTGCTATCCATTAACTACTAAACAAACAATGCTTTCGAAATAATGCGAAGGCACTGCAGGGCTGTTGGTCTTGCGTTGGCGACACACATACAAGGCGTGTTTCTTTTCCATTACTATGGCTTCCATCATCGTTATCCGAAATTGTAAGTGTGCTGCTTTGCACAGTGCTCTCCATTAGTCATTACATTGTGCATAAACATGTGCCACACCAGCTCTTATACAATTGTGTCAAAATTAGGAAGTCAAAGATGCAAGCATTGCTCCAGTGGTGTAGCTTGTTTGATTTTGCCATGCTCCTTAGTATGCATCTACTAGTCCGGTATACAGTCAAAATATCACGTTTTTAATATGAATTTACATTAATATCGAATTAAAAATATAGAATGGACACAATATCAAATGGATAGAATATAGACTACAAAAATATCGAATAGAATAGCATTAATATCGAATTCAAAATATAGAATGGACAAAATATCGAATGGACAGAATATAGACTACAAAAATACAGAATGGACAGAATATAGAAAACAAAAATATAGAATGGACAGAATATGGAATTTGAGGTAAGTTAATATGAATTTTTTAATAATATCTAATTTTTTAAATTATTTTTTATGTTAGTATATGTGTGAAAAGTGTATATTTATTTTCTAATTTATTTTAATTAATTAATTTTATGGTATTTTATTTTTGCGTAATGTAATTCTGTAGCGGGTTGTGGATTTATAGGGGAATAGGGTGGGAAGTAATTTAATTATATTTAATTAAATATGTTAATTAATTTATTGGTATTTATTTTGAATTAGTTAATAATTAATTATTAATTGGTAATTAATTAAAGTATAATTGGTAATTCATTTTAAATAATTGATTAATTGATAATTATGTTAATTTTATTAATTTATTTTCTGTAGTGGGTTGTGGGTTTATAGGGGAATAGGGTGGGAAGTAATTTAATTATAATTAATTACATTTTTTAATTTATTTATTGGTATTTATTTTGAATTAATTGATATTAAAATATTTACTTGGTAATTAAATAAAATATAATTGGTAATTTATTTTTATTAATTGATTAATTGATAATGATGTTAATTGTATTAATTTATTTTATGTTGCCGGTTGTGGGTTTGTAGGGGAACAGGGTGTGAAGTAATTTAATTGTAATTAATTAAATATTTTAATTTATTTATTGTTTTTTTTGTTCAGATGTTTAATTATTTTTTAAATGTTAAAAAATTAATTGTTAATTTGTAAATAATTTGTATTAATAGGTAATACTTTTTAATAATTAAATGTTATTTTGTTTTTTAATTGATTAATTATTATATTATATAAAATTGTTAATTACTTTAAATTAATTTGTAATTGGTATTAATATTTATTAATTTATTTTTATTTATATATGAAGTATTTACTTTCCCTACTGTTGCACTCTCTGGAATTGGAATAGTAATTTTTACCCCTATGCTATCCAACGCTTTCCCTACTGTTGCACTCTCTGCAGTTGCAATAGTAATTTTTACCCCTACGCTATCCAACGCTATACCTACTGTTGCATTATCTGGAGTGGGAATAGTAATTTTTACACCTACGCTATCCAACGCTTTCCCTACTGTTGCACTCTCTGGAGTGGGAATAGTAATTGTTACCCCTACGCTATCCAACGGTTTCCCTACTGTTGCACTCTCTGGAGGGGGAATAGTAATTTTACCCTACAAATTTTACCCTGACGCTATCCAATGTTTTCCCTACTGTTGTACTCTCTGGAGGTGGAATAGTAATTTTTACCCCTACGCTATCCAACGCTTTCCCTACTGTTGCACTCTCAGGAGTAGGAATAGTAATTTTTACCCCTACGCTATCCAACGCTTTCCCTACTGTTGCACTCTTTGGAGTGGGAATAGTAAATTTTACCCTGCTGCTATCCACCGCTTTCCCTACTGTGGCACTCTCTAGAGTAGGATTAGTAAATTTTACCCCTACGCTATCCAACGCTTTCCCTACTGTTGCACTCACTGGAGTGGTAATAGTAAATTTTACCCTTTCCGCTATCCCACGGTAAAAATATTGTAATTTGTTTATTAATATTACGTTTATATATATATATATATATATATATATATATATATATATATATGTATATATATATATATATATATATATATGTATTAACAAATACATTTGTATGGTTTTTTTTTAACTTGTATTAATTATTTATTATTTTTAAGGTTATTTAAGTATTTTAAGTATGTTTAAGTTAATTATATTTATTATTTCATTAATTTTTAATTAATTGAAAGCATTTCTTAAAAATTGATATTTTGACTAACTATATTTTTACATAGATATTTTTTTTCCGATATTTTTGTACTTACCTGTTTGGAGATAGGAGGTCGATATTTTGGTATTCTATATTTTTTCCTCGATATTTTTGTAATTCGATATTGTTGACATCGATATTGTTTCAGTGATCCTCCTAGTCCCACCTTCCCTTCTATGTTTGCATCTTCATATGCATCTCCTAGTTCCTCCTTCCATACTAGCCTAGCACCTTAGTATTCATCTCCTAGTTCTGCCTTTCCTACTAGCCTACCACCTTAGTATGCATCTACCTGTCCTTCCTTCCCTAATAGCCCAGCACCTTAGTATGTGTCTCCTAGTCTCTCCTTCCCTACTAGCCTACCACCTTAGTATGCATCTACTAGTCCTTCCTTCCCTACTAGCCTAGCACCTTAGTATGCCTCTCCAAGTCCCTCCTTCCCTACTAGCCTACAACCTTAGCATGCATCTACTAGTCCTTCCTTCCCTAATATCCTAGCACCTTAGTATGCATCTCCTAGTCCTACCTTCCATAGTATCCTATCGTCTTAGTATTCATCTCCTAGTCCCTCCTTCCCTACTAGCCTAGGAATTTAGGATGCGTCTCCTAGTCCCTCCTTCCCTACTAGCCTACCACCTTAGTATGCATCTACTAGTCCTTCCTTCCCTAATAGCCTAGCACCTTAGTATGTATCTCCTAGTCCCGCCTTCCCTAATGGAAAGGGGCGACCACTCGGTCCCCCCGAACGTATGGCGGAGTGCCTCGATCCCCCCGGGAAGCCATTTTTTGGCGGGAGGCGCGTCTCGGCTGGTATGCCCGAAGCGGCGTAGCCGGGGCGCGCTTTTTCCCGCCCTAGAGTGGGCTGGCCTAGACACCGACGCAGCCAGCCACGCCCTCGGGGCAGGCAGGGGCGGGTTTACGCCCGCCCTGAAGACGGATAAAAAGGGACGCAAGTCCAGAAGACGTCCTCTTGTTCTTGTGCTCTGAAGCTGCACCTCCTCGCTACACGTGAGCTCGGGACAGAACGAAGAGCCAATTTTGAGCGTTTTGATCTTTTTCTTTGTCTTCTAGATACTTCGTCGGAGGAATGCCCAAGAAAGGCGCAAAGAGAATGACGACTGATCAGATGGTTCGGGCCCTTTTCAAGGAGATGTCCGACATAAAGAAACGGCTGGCGGAGCGAGACGGGGAGGAGGGTTCGGGCCCTGCTCCGGCCGGAAGGAAACCTAAGAGGCCGAGAAGGGTTCCAGCCGGGGGAGACGTCCCGGTTCCCTCTGCCCCGCTCGAGGCGCCGACCCCTGTACCGACGGAGGGGAATCCAATCCCCGTTGTCGTCACCCCGACATCCAAAGAGGATATGCCCCCTGAGCTGGCAGCACAGCTAGCAGCGTGGTTGGGGGATAGTAGTGAGGGCGCCACGGCTGCCGAAGCACAGGCGCTGATAAAAGGGCTGCGTGAGAAAAGAGATGCAGCTAAGGGGACCGCGCCGGTGGCAGGGATAGACAAGCCGCAAGTGGCGGAAGCAGCGTCCGGTTCAGGTAAGCGGCCATTGCCGATTGCAAGGGATGAGTCAGCACCCTCTCGTAGAGAGAGATTGGGACAACACGTGCCTTTAGCAATAAAGGAAAAGATTTGGGCAGGGGAGTATGTGAATATTTTCTCCTTGCTTGTCGATCATTATGAGGTGGAGCATGTTAAGAGTCAGAAGGACCTAATGCATCCGAGTGTTTGGCGCGCAAAAATGGCCGCCTTTAAGGTAAATGAGAATATTGGCAACTGGGGCAATGCGTGGGGTATTTTTACATCGATTTTAGGGGAACGCAGGCCCGAGTTGCTTCCTGAGTTTCCCATTTATCAGTCACGAATTATGGGTTACTCGACAGCTTATCAGGGTAACCATTGGTTCTGTTATGACAACTTGTTTAGGAAAGAAAAGGAACATAACAAAGGTTTAACTTGGGATTGTTACGATTCTGTGACATGGGATAAAATGAAAGAGTCAGGAATGTTGAAAATGCCATTGGTAGGAAGCAATGTTGTTGATCACTCCCGCCAAAATGTGGGGACGCCCTTTCGGTCAGGTACGGGCACCGACGATTACCCGAAACCGGCCGGCAACACAGGTAAAAGGGGTTTCTGTTTTAATTTCAACAAAGGAAAATGTACCAGGCCTCCGGGATCATGTAAATTCAAACACGAATGTAGCAATTGTGGGTCGTCCCATCCTGAGTCCTTGTGTAGAGCCAGAACGAGTGAGAATGGGGGTAAAGGAGGCGCCAAACAAGCCTAATATAGGCCGAGGGGCGCCTTTACCAACCCCGATTGATACCTTGGCGATGACTCCTTGGCTCAGCGAGTACCCGGATCGTACTTCTGCTGGGGTGCTGCGGAACGGTTTTTCATATGGTTTCCGCATCCCGGTGGGGGACTTTCAGGGTATCGGGACGTGCAGAAATCAACTTTCCGTCTTGCAGCATACATCTGTAGTGCAGGATAAGATCCAGAAAGAGGTTAGCAGGGGACGGGTCGCCGGGCCGTTTATTGTGCCCCCGGTACCGTATTTTGTCTGTTCTCCGTTAGGGGTGGTCCCCAAGAAGGACCCAGGTGAGTTCCGATTAATCCATAATCTGTCAGCCCCACGGGGTCTTTCGGTAAACGATGCAATTGATCCAGAGGTATGTTCGGTGCAGTATGCATCATTTGATGAGGCAGTAGCCATTTTAAATCGCCTGGGGCCCGGGACGTTGATGGCAAAATCAGATATCGAGTCAGCTTTCCGGTTGCTCCCGGTACACCCAGACGACCAGCGTCTTCTGGGATTCATGTTTCAGGGATCATATTACATGGATAGGTGTATGCCAATGGGATGCTCTATATCGTGTGCATATTTTGAGAAATTCAGCACGTTTTTGCAATGGGTGTTCACGAAGAAAACGGGTTTCCGAAATGTGATGCATTACCTTGATGACTTTCTGTTTCTTGGACCCGCCGGAAATCCCGAATGTGCCCAGGCCTTGGCTGAATTCTGTGTGTTGATGGGTCAATTTGGCGTGCAATTGGCACCAGGTAAAACCGTGGGTCCCACGACTTGCCTCGAGTTTTTGGGGATCGAGTTGGACTCTAGTGAGGGCTGTTTCCGTCTACCGGCTAGCAAAGTGTCAAAATTCAGGGCAGCCCTGCAAGTATGTTTAAATGCATCTAAGGTTACACTGCATCAGTTGCAACAATTGGTGGGGAAGTTGAACTTTGCCTTGAGGGTGATCCCAATGGCCCGCCCCTTTTCCCGTTCAATTGCCCAAGCGATGGTTGGCCTAAAGGAGGGTCATCATCGCACGAGGCTATCGGCCGAGGTCCGCCAGGACATGCGTATTTGGTTAGCATTTTTGGCGGATTTCAATGGTCGAGTCGTCTGGAATAAACCAGCCGTGTCCTCTGAAGAGCTTGGTCTATGGACAGATTCAGCGGGAAGCATAGGTTTTGGCGCCATCTTCGGCACAAAATGGACGGCACAAAGGTGGCCCCCATGGTGGCATGAGGAGGGGCTGACGAGTAATATTGCTTTCCTTGAACTGTTTCCCATTCTGGTGGCCCTGAGAACCTGGCCCGAAGGGTTTAAAGATCATTATGTCGTGTTCTGGTCTGACAATATGACCGTTGTAGAATGCATCAACAGTCAGGCGGCCCGTTGTAAACTGATTTTGAGGCTGCTCAAAGAAATTGTCTTATTGTGTATGCAACTGAACGTGATATTCAGAGCAAAACATGTCCCAGGGGTGATGAATCAGGCTGCTGATGCACTGTCTCGTTTTCACATGCAGGCTTTCTCGGGTTTCCTTCCCTCAGCGGACCCAGAGCCGGCACCCTTCCCCGAAGCTCTCTGGTCTCTCGGTGCCCCGAACTACGTTACCTCGTGGGAGAGAGTCTAGCACCCAGGACGAGGAAGGCATATGAAGGGGCGTTTCGGGCCTATTTAGCCTTTTTGGGGACTGAGAGCGGGGGACTTTGGGGTCAAGAGGAGTGGGTTGTACTTTTTCTGATGTCCTTACGTAAGGCAGGGAAGTCGGTGGCTACGGCCCAAAGGCATCGTGCCGCCATTTCCTTTGTTGCCAGGGCCCATAACATCCAGGACCCGACAGCGTCTTTTGTAGTACAGAAGGCGCTGCGTGGGTGGCAACGCCTGGAGGGTCGCAGAATAGATGAGAGACGACCGATAGGTCTGGATAGGTTGTCCCAGTTGCTGGCCACACTCCCTACCACATGCTCGTCTCCTTTCGAGACGTGTTTGTTCCGGGCTGCATTTACGCTGGCATTTCACGGGGCAATGAGGATAAGTGAGCTGGTTGCAAGGAACAAACAGGATGTGGTGGGGGGGTTGTGCCGGGAACACGTTCAGATCAGGGGTGAAACGATGATTGTCTCCTTTGCCAGGTCCAAGACCGACCAAGATGGGATGGGGGACTGCACGATCATTCGCAGGATCCCCGGGTCCCCCATGTGTCCGGTACGGTGTTTAGAGGGTTATCTAGCACGAAGGGTGGCATCATGGGGGGGGACATTGTTGAGACACGCAGACGCCACCCCGCTGACGAAGTTTCAGTTTCAGCGGGTGCTTGCAATGTCCATTACCGCAGCGGGCTTGGACCCGGGCGAATTCGGGACCCATTCCTTTCGAATAGGGGCTGCCACCGAAGCTACAGCCAGGGGTCTTAATGTTGAACAAGTGAAACGAGTGGGGCGATGGTCCTCCAATTGTTATAAGAGATATGTGCGGTTGCACATGTTGTGAAGCTGGAATAATGTACTCACGCTTCTTGTCTTTTGTTTGGTTTTCAGTTGCGCAAGCCTACGAGGCGGGGCGGACTATGCAGTCGACCCAACACCAGGCCAGCGGTCAGACGTCACCGGCTGTGAGACAGGAGGTGTGGGTCGTGGGCCACTCATACGTGAGGCGTGCCGCAGACGTATTCGAAGCAGGTGACATGATTCACGTACCTGGGGAATACGGGTACAGAGTGTCCTTCTACGGAAGAGGCGGTCTCTGTATTGACCAGTTTCAAGCATTCTTTGAGGGTTTGTTAGGGCGGACGAGGTCACCGCCGTCTATAGTCATAGTACATTTAGGGGGCAATGATTTGGTCACC
The DNA here is from genome assembly GCF_964263255.1 of Lissotriton vulgaris. Classification (NCBI taxonomy): domain Eukaryota; kingdom Metazoa; phylum Chordata; class Amphibia; order Caudata; family Salamandridae; genus Lissotriton; species Lissotriton vulgaris. Next base: position 441,957,264 of record NC_141693.1, read on the forward strand.
ACCGGTAGACGACTTCTCCTAGAGGCAGTGCTTTCCACGGTAAGTTGGTTAGCAAGGAGAGTTCCGGGGTGCATAATTGCGTGGTCTCATATGATCCCACGTAAAGTGTGGCGGGGGGCTATCTCGATTCCTGCTTTGAATCATTCTGTTAGAAAACTTAATAACAAAGTGAGTAGGTTGTTCCGTTCCAAGACACTGCATTCTATCTCGCATGGTTGTATTAACGATGACAGTATGTATTTGGGGGACGGTGTGCATTTGTCACGGGTGGGGAATGAGTTACTCATAGGAGACTTCTTGGCTTGGTTGAAAACGTTGAAACATGACCTTTAGGTAGGAGTTTTGTGGGGGGTCCGGATAGCCGGTCAACTATCCGGACCTGTGGCGGTAAGGTCATGATCGGTGAGCACTAATTGGTAGATCCCTATGAGTGGGCGTCACCCAACACGGATGGGAGCGCTCGGGAGAGGTGGCCATTGGCCCCTCAATGGGGAGGCGGTCCCGTCTAAGGATGGGTCGCCGGAAGTAAAGGAAAGGCGGTCAAGGCCCCTTCCTTTGTAGGAGGGGTTACAGCCCCCTCCTGGTGAATTTCCCGGGGCCAGTGACATCTGCGACGGCAGATGCTGTAAGTTGTGTGGGGTGGGGGGAGGTCCACGATACCTTCTAGATACCTCACACGAGTTTTTCGAACGACCTTTAAATGGCGTCGAGTTCTTAAGTGCCCCCGTCAAGTCAAGGGAAATTGTTAGTAGTTGCACTTGAGGTAAGCCTCTGTGCTGTCGCCCCTCCCAAGTGGGAGGGGTAAGTCTGGTTAGGGATCTTGACACCGGTTATGACCTTGCCGTTGGCCCTTAAACGTTAGGATGTACAATTTCAGTATTTTGTAGAGAATGTTTTTGTAGGATGCTAGTTCGGCTAGGTGAACCTCTGTATTAGAGAATCTGTTAAGGTTAGCCAAACATCGCAATGTGGTCATGAAATTGTACATAACATGAAACGTTTAATGATTTTAATTTGTTTTTAATAAATACGGCCGGGAGGGTCACTCCCTCCCACTTCCAAAAACTTCAAGAACTGTTTCCGGTTTCCCTCCTTCTGGGGTTTGTGTTGAGAGGGGGTGGCGGGTATCTCAGCCATATGGAAAGGGGCGACCACTCGGTCCCCCCGAACGTATGGCGGAGTGCCTCGATCCCCCCGGGAAGCCATTTTTTGGCGGGAGGCGCGTCTCGGCTGGTATGCCCGAAGCGGCGTAGCCGGGGCGCGCTTTTTCCCGCCCTAGAGTGGGCTGGCCTAGACACCGACGCAGCCAGCCACGCCCTCGGGGCAGGCAGGGGCGGGTTTACGCCCGCCCTGAAGACGGATAAAAAGGGACGCAAGTCCAGAAGACGTCCTCTTGTTCTTGTGCTCTGAAGCTGCACCTCCTCGCTACACGTGAGCTCGGGACAGAACGAAGAGCCAATTTTGACCCACCCACCAGCCCCTGAGGACAGCCAGTTGTTTTATAATAAAGTGAATTTATAAGTATGTTTTTCCGTTTCGTTTACAGGTCGTGATGGTATCATTTTTATGTTGATCATAATAAAGAATAGTGCATTTTGTGTAGGTTTTACGATTAAAATGATTCGATATAGTATTGCATTTTTGAGCATGCTCTTTCGGTCGTAGCGACCAATGTTTTCATAAGTTTGAGTAGAATTGTCGTATTTATTTTTGGTAGGCGGTAAGGTCATGATCGGTGAGCACTAATTGGTAGATCCCTATGAGTGGGCGTCACCCAACACGGATGGGAGCGCTCGGGAGAGGTGGCCATTGGCCCCTCAATGGGGAGGCGGTCCCGTCTAAGGATGGGTCGCCGGAAGTAAAGGAAAGGCGGTCAAGGCCCCTTCCTTTGTAGGAGGGGTTACAGCCCCCTCCTGGTGAATTTCCCGGGGCCAGTGACATCTGCGACGGCAGATGCTGTAAGTTGTGTGGGGTGGGGGGAGGTCCACGATACCTTCTAGATACCTCACACGAGTTTTTCGAACGACCTTTAAATGGCGTCGAGTTCTTAAGTGCCCCCGTCAAGTCAAGGGAAATTGTTAGTAGTTGCACTTGAGGTAAGCCTCTGTGCTGTCGCCCCTCCCAAGTGGGAGGGGTAAGTCTGGTTAGGGATCTTGACACCGGTTATGACCTTGCCGTTGGCCCTTAAACGTTAGGATGTACAATTTCAGTATTTTGTAGAGAATGTTTTTGTAGGATGCTAGTTCGGCTAGGTGAACCTCTGTATTAGAGAATCTGTTAAGGTTAGCCAAACATCGCAATGTGGTCATGAAATTGTACATAACATGAAACGTTTAATGATTTTAATTTGTTTTTAATAAATACGGCCGGGAGGGTCACTCCCTCCCACTTCCAAAAACTTCAAGAACTGTTTCCGGTTTCCCTCCTTCTGGGGTTTGTGTTGAGAGGGGGTGGCGGGTATCTCAGCCATATAGCCTAGCACCTTAATATGCATCTCCCAGTCCCTCCGTCCCCACAAGCAGTGCAGAACCAAAAGTGTTTCTAAGGAGCCCACTGCCAGCACTGTAGAATGCTGGGCAAATGCTAAGGAGGCCTAGTCTTGATTCCATGTCATACCTCTTTCTTCCACAAGTGTTGTTCTTTTTTTTTATATAAAAGTTTTATTGGGATACCAAAACACAGAATAGGAAAAGAAAGCATAATAATACATATGACATATAAAAAAGATGTGGCTTATACCCTTTTTTTTTAACATTCTCCGCCCCCCACTCCCCACCCTGGTGGATCCATCCTCCCAAAAGGAAAATAAAAAAATAATGGCAATATACATAAACATACCAGAAACAAAGTTACTCATACCTCCTTAATAAGACAGTTTGGTTAGAGGCAACCACACTTTCTCCCCTTTCTCCTTTGCCTGCCTCCCCTTCCTTTTAAACACCGCAAACTCCCAATTATATATAGATAGTAATTTACTAAACCAAACATATTCTGTCGGTGCGTCTACATCAAGCCATACCGTAGCTAAGCATAAACGAAATATTGCCATTGTGATGAAAACCATTGTTCTGTCAGTGTGTTCCAAGGATTGATTAGATATTCCCAAAATTATAACTTGCGGAGTCAGTAATACCATATAACCCAGTATAGACCCCAAATGTTCAATTTTAGATAATACTTGGGATAGGCCTGGGAAAGTAGCAAACATATGTGCACTGTCTGCCGCCAACAGCCCGAAGCGTGGACAATGTATCCCTGTTGTACCCCCCCATCGCTGAAATACACGAAGTTTGGCTAAGCAATAAAGAATCCTCGCACTCCCCCTGTCCAGCCTGCAAAACTGTTTGCCATCTATCAAAGTGCCTTGGGAGATCATCCCCCATTTAATCAATAATTAATTTATAGACGACAGCAGTGACCAAATGATTACAATTAAGCAGATCGAATAACGGGATTCGATTCCGATTCGGACATCTTTTATCAAAAAAATCCCTATTCTCAATACCAAATCTCTCTTTAAGAGCATCAAATGAAAGTAAGTTGGCACCACAAAGAAGATCCCCTATCTAATGAATCCCTCTATCCCCCCATCTTCTAAAATATGCATCATGGAAGATTTCCGGGAGTAAAGCATTATTGGCTAGAGGGGAGTACCGATGAAGCCGCCCAATCTCTAGCCTGCAGTCCAGACTTTATAAGCTCCTAACAAAACCTTAAACTTCACCCTCTTATAGTATGCAAAATCGATCTGCCTCAATAAGAGGCCCTTTGCTTCTACCCCAAATATTAATTGAAAAATAGAAATTCCTGAGCCACCCAGATTGCCCCCGTTCAGGAACTCCCCCAGGTACTTCCATGTAATAGCCCAATAGTAAATTTGGAAATTAGGAACAGACCAGCCACCCCAATCTCTGGGTAAAGTCATGAACCTAAGTGCCCGTCTTGGGCGCTGCCCCGCCCATAAGAACCACGACACTACCTGATCAAATTTCCGGAACCATATCTTATTGAATTCCAAAGGGATAGCTCTAAAACAATATAGTATTTTGGGCAAAAAGATCATTTTGATGACATTGCATCTTCCAATAAGCATCAGATGGAGATTGCTCATCCTCTTAGTATCCAATTTCATACTGCATAATAATGGAGCAAGGTTTAGATCTACCATAACAGAAGGGCTAGAGCTTATCTCGACCCCTAAATACCTAGCATTTGCTACAATACGTTGATCCACAAGATCCACCTTATCATTAATTACTATTTGCGCTTTACTTTCATTCAAATGATAGCCTGGGACTCTGCCAAATTGTGATGTTAACATGCCTATTTCCTCCAACGCCTGTTGTGGTGCAGATGTGGTAATAGCTCAATCATCCGCATACCCTATCATTTTTACATCTCCCCCTTGAGACTTGGAGTATTGACTGGCTCTCCTGTATCAATCTTATTAATGGATTGATGTATAACGCAAATAATAAGGGACAGCAAGGACACCCTTGTCTGGTTCCACACCTTATATTAATCTCTCCCGACTGTGTTCTCATCAATACAATCTTTGCGACTGAATCCTTATACATGCTTTGAACGGCTCGTATAAAGCACTCCTCGATACCATAATATTTCATAGCAGCCCATAAAAGGGCCAGGAGACCCTATCAAATGCCTTTTCGGCATCCAATAAAATTACGGCCATAGGGTCTCCTGCCACCTTAATATAATCAAATAAGGTTATTGCCCTACGAATATGATCCATTGTTTCCCGGCCTGGGACGAAGGCGTGTTGCTGATGAGACACAAGTGTTATTCTAATGCCTCTTTCAGTCATTGTTGTCCAATTTTTCTCTCCTCTTTTGCCTTTTTTTCCACTTGCTCTGGGTCATAGTCTGATGATGGAAAATACCTCCTGGTACCCAAATATGAATGCTGGTGCCCACCACCCAAACCACTGGCACAAATTAGGCACTGGCTACAGGGCTTTAGTGAGCAAACTTGCACTTTGGACAAAAGCCACTTATTTAGGTTTACATCCGCACCTTGTATCAGCACTGAGTTGCATATTTATAAGACCCTATTGCCACCCAAGCATCACTTTTTTTGACACTCTGGTGGCATAGTGGTATTCCTAATACCAAGGTGGCGCTAAGCCACTTAACTCCTTAACCGCACCGCAAATTCCTCTGCGGTGCAGGAGTTTTAAACAGTGGGCGGGACTGCGTCGGCCAACGGACGTGCGCAGCACTGCGAGGTAGTGCATGCAACGGCCGTTGGCCGAGGCGCGCACACAACGGGTTAATGTGACTAAACACCACCTTCTAAATATGCCCTTTTCCGCTGCAGTCCTCTGAGGCAAAGGGGAGTGCAATGGGTGTTTCAGTGGGTGTTCCAAAGCAACACCCATTGCTGTTTTACGCTGCCCCAGATTTTCCAGGCTGGGGCAGCACCAAAACTAAGGCCAGGGAATACCTAGTCTTAGAATGGCGATACGAGGAGAAATTTCTCCTTGTTTTTTGCTCTACCTACATGGACTGCATTCTGCAGCACACGTAGGACGAGCAAATCGCCATTATTGATTGTTTTTGTGCAGGAAGGTGTCACTTCCTGCACATCAAAAATCGCCCCTGCAGCGCAGGCATCCTTGCAACAGGGCTTCAGGAGGCCTGCGCTGGTGCTAGGCTGCTTTTTTAGTACCAGCTCTAGGAGAAACACAGGGGTGCTCCGCATTTTTATAAATACAGCACATCACTGCATTTTGCAAATGTGAGAGCTCAGCATTGTCAGATTTCGCATAACACAGCGCTCTGACATTTTCTTGTACATTTGCCCGTGACTTTCCTGTACCATTGTCGCTGTATGGACCCTGCAAAGCTAAATAACCTCTTGCGTTGCATTACAGCTGACCATTCTAGTTTTATAGTAAAGAAATCATAATGAAAACGATACCAGTGAATGTTCTAAAACAAATAAAAAAAATATTGGGAGCCTTAATGTAAAATGTGCACCTCTTCAACTGAAACCGGTTGTGCTTTATCAGGGCAACAGCAGACAGTTGTGCAAAACAAGGCGAATAAACTCTTGGTCATGGCTAGTGGCAGGTCATGACTCTCCTGTGTGTACTGACTCCATGCATCAGAGCCGCATCAAAGTGACTTACTTCCAAAATCACACACACTGGTCACAGATGGCCGGCCACAATACAATGTACAGTTCTGTGAGAAAGCTATGATTTCCTATGTTGGGGCACACAATCTCATAGGCAGCTCGGGCTCACATCCTGACCCAGTGTGCTGAAGCATTTTGGAGTTTTGACTCATGATCAAATACACTGGGTGCATAATTAGTGCCTCGCTCTGTTTTTTTAGTGGCCCAGGAGCCCTATTTAAATGTAACACCTGCATAATTTACTGAACAGGCTTGGGGCCAAATTGTTATGCTTATATTCACATATGCTTATCATGTTGGGTCCAATTGTATGTATGAGGCTTAGAGGAACATATTTTCATCTCAATCATGCTACGTGTACACACACACGTTCTCTCTCTCTCTCTCTCTCTCTCTCTCCCCCCCCCCCCCCCCCCTGACCCCCCTGGCAATAACAGAGGAGATAGTCCGCAGTAAGGTGGCATGTATTCATGTGAGCTGGTCAGAGGGCAAAAACTATTTAGCCTTATAATGGTCTAGCTAAAATATGTGCCAGGCTGTGAAACATGTAGGTTAGAAGAAACAGGGGTGGCTGGGCCCAATGGGAAGGAGGGTAGGCAGGGCCACACTATTATGAATTAGAAAGAATTGCCTATGCCTCACAACTTAGTTAAAGTACACACTAGTTTAGGTACAAGTAAACCACAATTTATTAGTTTACTCTAAACAGTTGATGTTTTCAATTTACATTTAATTTACAAACACAAGGGAGAAGTTCAAAATATGCAGAACCTAGACCGCTATCAACTTCACGTCTTAGCCATATGCAGTTTCACAAAAATTTAGAGAAAACAAACAGTGAACCAAACATGTATTTGACATTTGACAAAAATTTACTTCTTAACAACACAACAAATTCAAACAGATGGACATAAATAACCTTATGCATTTATGAATGAAGGAAAACTTTTTACAAACGTTTACTGAAACACGGGGAGAACAAAGAAGAACAAATTGTTTTCAAAAACTAGTTCAACTCCCACAGCCTGAGCAAGATATAATCAATAGAATATCAGGAATATAGCCCATTTCTGCGTCACTAACAATGGCCAACTGGCCAAGAAAAGAGGGGGGTGCCGACACGTTTCGAAACCTGATTAAGGATTTGCAGGATTCTCTTCAGGGCAGTGTGAGTCTAGTCCATGGGAACTGTTTAAAATAAAGAACAAAGCAAAAAATGTTTGTTAAAAGGGGGGTCCTCTAGCCACTACTCTTAGGCCGACTCGAGTGCCAGAATAAAACATACCTTATGTTTATCCTGCCCACGGTCAGTCCTGTTTATGAAGAAATGTCGTCTAGGCTTTGTGGTCTGCAATGTAACAGAGTAATAGGTATATTGAGTCCTATGTACGAACACGGAAAAGCCTAGCCAAGGCATGTGTGTCAAACTGCTGTTTGTTTACCTTTGTTAACTTTTGGGGTCTTTACGGTTCTGTGCGATATCTTAGCCCACTGGGGGTTATATCCATACTATCTGCAACAAGTAGACAGAGCGCGTGTAAGTCAGTTGCACACACTGATGCATCAAAGGTGGAAAAACACGTGACTAAGTTCACTTACTTGGACATCGGTCCGCGAAGACCGCAGTTGGGGTTCTAATTCTGCAATCGTTTTTATCCAAAACAGTGACCCGTTTAGTGAATCTGTGGGGTTTAAGCAGAGGGACGTATGAGCTCATTAAGGCGCTATTTTTCGGAGCTTGGGAGCAGCAGAGTTCACAGTTTATGGTTTCCTTGCTTACCGCGATTATTCTGGAACTCCTCTGAGCGTACTCGCTACAGAACAGCAGACAGAGGGATGTGAATGTCCCTGGCAAAAGCCGGTTTAGAGATCCCAGACCATGTGGTTCTTGGCGGACCAATCAAACAAACAACCACATTCTGGTGCTTTATGGGGCATGTAGTTTAAGACAGACCGCTCCAATCTTTTGAAAAAATTGCAAGTGCATTCTGGGGCATGTAGTCTCTAAACAGGAAAAGGTAGTTATGCCCTATTAATTTCGCTGAGACTATTTAGGCCTTTGGTAACACTGTCAAACTTGAGGATTAAATACGCTTCCTTACGCAACAACATCACGTCAACGTCTTGGCAGCGTTTAGGATCAATCCATGCTAGTGTGGTCCATTTGAAATCATTCTCAGTGTGGCCGTTGCTGATAAAATGTTCCACCATGGGAGCAGTCAGCACTTTTCTCTTCAGACGGGATCGATGTTGGGTAATCCGCACATTGATGGGCTGATTAGTTTTGCCTATATAAACTCTGTTACACGGGCATACCACCGCATAGACGACATTGCGAGTTTTGCAATTCGTGAAGCAATCATGCTTCCATCTGATACCATTGTTCATGAATGTGTCGCCTTCTAGCGTATTGGAACATGACACGCAGTTGCCACATTTGTGGTGCCCACAAATTGGTTTGAGCTTCCACTGTGCAACAAGGTCACTTTTGGGTGCTGTGATGTGACTGTCCGCTTTGATTAGATGTTGGCCTATGTTTCTATTTTTGCGCATAGCGAAGATGGGTTTAGAGAGAGGATGATCCAAAGTCTCCAGTAGATGCCAATTGTTTCGGATTATATTCTTGAATTGGTTTGTATGTTGCCCAAATGTTGTAACGCAAACCAATTGTTCCAAATCTTTTCTTTCTTTCTTTTCGAACAATGTGTCTCTAGGGGTGAATTTAGCTCTGTTTTTAGAATGTTTCAACAGTTTTTTTGGGTATCCTCTCTCTGCCATCTCACTGCAGAATCTTGTAGCATGGCAGTCAAAGTCACATAAATTAGTGCAATTTCGCCTGATCCTCAATAGTTGCCCGTAGGGCAAGTTGTTTTTTAATGATTGAGGATGCGAACTGGTGTAATGCAAAATTGTATTGCGGTCAGTTGCCTTTTTATGCAAGGAGGTAATCAACTTAGCCTCACTGGTGCCTACGGTAACGTCCAGGAATGTCATTTCTTTGGGGCTGGAATTTAAAGTGAATTGAATATCTGGGTGCCTGGAGTTCAACCACAGATGGAAGTGCTCGAGATCCGCCCGGCCCACAGGAGCCAGACGTCATCGATATATCTCAGCCATTGAGTTATATGGCCTGAGAAAGGGTTGTCATTCAAGACAAATCTCTCCTCATATTGTGCCATATAAAGCACAGCCAACTCCGGTGCATAGGGACAACCCATAGCTGTCCCTTTGATTTGAACAAAAAAATCACTCTCAAACTTGAAATAATTATTGCGAAAAGAGGATTTCTACACCTCTGGTGAGTCACGAGGGGCCCTTAATACATTCCAGGGTAGATCAAAAACTAGATTCTTGACCTTTTCAGACACCACTTCCTCTGATTCTTCCACAGACTCAAGGCAGTCTAATTTCAACAAACGAGGCGCATCTAGAGGGTCGGCTCCTTTTTTATCCAGGGGCGGCCAAACGCGACCACGTTTCAAGCAACCATGGCAAATGCGAACTCGCAACAAAAACTACAACAACAACTAAACCTGTCCACTATTGTTAACCTTTCTAATAAGGAATTATCTAGGGAAGAGGAAATGCTTCTTAACCTGGGCCTCAAATTCGTTCCAACGATTAGAACGGATTTCACGAAATTAAAATTGGAAGCACTTGATTTTTGCCGCAAGGTTAGGTTAAAAACTTTTTTCGCTGGTGCCGAGGTAACGTCAACACAGGAAACTACTGGACTCAGAGTGAAGTCACGGTTCACTCCAACCTTGAATATCCCGAAACAGGTCATCGCCTTTGAGCAAGCTGTACTGTCTTCCCTCACTAAACTTGAAAAGAAAACTAGTTTTGTGAAAAACAACATCAGTAAAGGTGTACAAAAAGCCATCAGTGATCTTAAATCTGACACTTCAATAGTCATAAAACAAGCTGACAAGGGCGGGGCAGTGGTCCTTTGGCCACGGCCTATGTACCTTGCTGAAGGCCAAATGCATGTGAACAACAGGGAATGGTACAGACCCTCAAAAGAGGATCCCGTCCACGCTATCCAGGATAAAATAACTAGGATTACCAAGGAAGGCTTGGACGAAGGCTTTCTAGGGCCGAAAGAACATGAATTTTTGAACAAAAAAATGCCACGCACTCCCATTCTATACTTCTTACCGAAGATTCACAAGAACGAGAATGCACCCCCTGGTAGACCCATTGTGTCGGGATGCGATTCAGTGCTCGAACCGTTATCGAAATATATCGATTTCTTTTTAAAACCTTGCATAGCACAGGTACGTTCACATCTCAGTGACACAACAGCATTCATCAAACAAATTGAAGGGCATGCATTTAATGAACAGACTGAGTTGATGGTGACACTAGATGTCGCCTCACTATACACACAGATACCGCAGGATGAGGCTCTGGAGGTCATTGAACTTTATTTAGAGCAAAGAGTCAGACCCCATCGGGTGCAGACTAACTTTATTGTGGCACTAGCGGAGATCACTCTTCGCAATAATTATTTCAAGTTTGAGAGTGATTTTTTTGTTCAAATCAAAGGGACAGCTATGGGTTGTCCCTATGCACCGGAGTTGGCTGTGCTTTATATGGCACAATATGAGGAGAGATTTGTCTTGAATGACAACCCTTTCTCAGGCCATATAACTCAATGGCTGAGATATATCGATGACGTCTGGCTCCTGTGGCAGGGGAGCCGGGCGGATCTCGAGCACTTCCATCTGTGGTTGAACTCCAGGCACCCAGATATTCAATTCACTTTAAATTCCAGCCCCAAAGAAATGACATTCCTGGACGTTACCGTAGGCACCAGTGAGGCTAAGTTGATTACCTCCTTGCATAAAAAGGCAACTGACCGCAATACAATTTTGCATTACACCAGTTCGCATCCTCAATCATTAAAAAACAACTTGCCCTACGGGCAACTATTGAGGATCAGGCGAAATTGCACTAATGTATGTGACTTTGACTGCCATGCTACAAGATTCTGCAGTGAGATGGCAGAGAGAGGATACCCAAAAAAACTGTTGAAACATTCTAAAAACAGAGCTAAATTCACCCCTAGAGACACATTGTTCGAAAAGAAAGAAAGAAAAGATTTGGAACAATTGGTTTGCGTTACAACATTTGGGCAACATACAAACCAATTCAAGAATATAATCCGAAACAATTGGCATCTACTGGAGACTTTGGATCATCCTCTCTCTAAACCCATCTTAGCTATGCGCAAAAATAGAAACATAGGCCAACATCTAATCAAAGCGGACAGTCACATCACAGCACCCAAAAGTGACCTTGTTGCACAGTGGAAGCTCAAACCAATTTGTGGGCACCACAAATGTGGCAACTGCGTGTCATGTTCCAATACGCTAGAAGGCGACACATTCATGAACAATGGTATCAGATGGAAGCATGATTGCTTCACGAATTGCAAAACTCGCAATGTCGTCTATGCGGTGGTATGCCCGTGTAACAGAGTTTATATAGGCAAAACTAATCAGCCCATCAATGTGCGGATTACCCAACATCGATCCCGTCTGAAGAGAAAAGTGCTGACTGCTCCCATGGTGGAACATTTTATCAGCAACGGCCACACTGAGAATGATTTCAAATGGACCACACTAGCATGGATTGATCCTAAACGCTGCCAAGACGTTGACGCGATGTTGTTGCGTAAGGAAGCGTATTTAATCCTCAAGTTTGACAGTGTTACCAAAGGCCTAAATAGTCTCAGCGAAATTAATAGGGCATAACTACCTTTTCCTGTTTAGAGACTACATGCCCCAGAATGCACTTGCAATTTTTTCAAAAGATTGGAGCGGTCTGTCTTAAACTACATGCCCCATAAAGCACCAGAATGTGGTTGTTTGTTTGATTGGTCCGCCAAGAACCACATGGTCTGGGATCTCTAAACCGGCTTTTGCCAGGGACATTCACATCCCTCTGTCTGCTGTTCTGTAGCGAGTACGCTCAGCGGAGTTCCAGAATAATCGCGGTAAGCAAGGAAACCATAAACTGTGAACTCTGCTGCTCCCAAGCTCCGAAAAATAGCGCCTTAATGAGCTCATACGTCCCTCTGCTTAAACCCCACAGATTCACTAAACGGGTCACTGTTTTGGATAAAAACGATTGCAGAATTAGAACCCCAACTGCGGTCTTCGCGGACCGATGTCCAAGTAAGTGAACTTAGTCACGTGTTTTTCCACCTTTGATGCATCAGTGTGTGCAACTGACTTACACGCGCTCTGTCTACTTGTTGCAGATAGTATGGATATAACCCCCAGTGGGCTAAGATATCGCACAGAACCGTAAAGACCCCAAAAGTTAACAAAGGTAAACAAACAGCAGTTTGACACGCATGCCTTGGCTAGGCTTTTCCGTGTTCGTACATAGGACTCAATATACCTATTACTCTGTTACATTGCAGACCACAAAGCCTAGACGACATTTCTTCATAAACAGGACTGACCGTGGGCAGGATAAACATAAGGTATGTTTTATTCTGGCACTCGAGTCGGCCTAAGAGTAGTGGCTAGAGGACCCCCCCTTTTAACAAACATTTTTTGCTTTGTTCTTTATTTTAAACAGTTCCCATGGACTAGACTCACACTGCCCTGAAGAGAATCCTGCAAATCCTTAATCAGGTTTCGAAACGCGTCGGCACCCCCCTCTTTTCTTGGCCAGTTGGCCATTGTTAGTGACGCAGAAATGGGCTATATTCCTGATATTCTATTGATTATATCTTGCTCAGGCTGTGGGAGTTGAACTAGTTTTTGAAAACAATTTGTTCTTCTTTGTTCTCCCCGTGTTTCAGTAAACGTTTGTAAAAAGTTTTCCTTCATTCATAAATGCATAAGGTTATTTATGTCCATCTGTTTGAATTTGTTGTGTTGTTAAGAAGTCAATTTTTGTCAAATGTCAAATACATGTTTGGTTCACTGTTTGTTTTCTCTAAATGTTTGTGTAACTGCATATGGCTAAGACGTGAAGTTGATAGCGGTCTTAGTTCTGCATATTTTGAACTTCTCCCTTGTGTTTGTAAATTAAATGTAAATTGAAAACATCAACTGTTTAGAGTAAACTAATAAATTGTGGTTTACTTGTACCTAAACTAGTGTGTACTTTAACTAAGGTGTGAAACATGTAGGGGCAGATTTACAAGCCCCTTGCACCACTTTTGCGTCACTTTTAACACGGGAAAAGTGACGCAAAAGTGGCTCAAGGGGCTTGTAAATAAGCCCCGTAGTATTTTGACATGACTTGGTACTGACTCAATAGCTGGACACTGTACCTCCACAGCCTCCTATTTGCTGCTAAGCTTTTACAGGGAGGACAATGAGTGGAAAAGACAGGATGTAAACAGAGATGCTAGAGCCTTGTATATTTTCAATTACTCTCTTGGTCCCTTAGAGTAGGGGGAGGCAAGTGCAGTCCCTAGGGTACACAGTAGAATACAAATATGTGCAGGGTGGAATACATGAATTAATCTCAGCCACTGGTAACTACTCAGGGTCTCATCCCTGACTATAGTTTTTTATTCACTCCGCCACCTCAGATAGGAAGCAGTCATATGCTGTTCTGCCTTGGTCCTGCTTGGGTTGGAACAGCCTAGCCCAAACTGCCAGACTGCGCCCCTCCGGACAAGAGCACAAGCAACCCCAGACCAGTTTTGGCTTTGTCAGTAGGATGAAGGTTTGTTTTAGTGGCTCTGGACCAACATCTGGGCATACCCGTCGCACTTAAGGCATTGCACTGATGAACACAAAAACTTGATGGGTGGAATTCTTTAATTAATCTCAGGCACTGGTAATTACTCATGGCTGCATCCCAGTACATTTTCTACCCACCTTGCCACTTCAGACAGCAAACCAGCCTTCATCATGCTCCAGTAGGAACAATCCAACCTCAAACTACCAAGCAGGTCACATCTGAAGTGGAACAGAAGCAACCCCAGACTAATTTTTGTCTATTTGGATCCCATGAGTAGGGTGTAGATTGGTTCCAGTAGCACTGTGAGCACAGGACTCACATCTTGAGTATGCCCATCACAGCTAGGGTGTCTCACTGAGGAATACATGCCTACAATGCTCACTGAGCCCTACGAATCAAGACTACACCCTACTGACGAGGCCATATATGCTGAAACAGGTTTGGATTTGATTTTTGCCCAATCTGCCAGTTTGGGATAGACTGTTCCCATGCAAAGCATCAGTCGGTGTCTAGAATGGCATGGAGGGTGAAACAATGGAGGACTCGAATGTAGGGTGGGCAATTGTTTGTCACTGAAATGCATCCAAGCATTCCATCCACCATCTTATTTTTGAAGTTGGCGTTCAAAGGGTATGTGCAGACTTGGGTTCCTTGCTCATTGAGCTAGCTATAGAATTTAAGCTACACCTGACTAATGAGGCAATTAGGCCACAATTGGTCTGGGTTTGCTTGTAGTCCCCCCTGGAGTCGCGTTCACCTGGCAGTTTGGAATAGGCTGAGACTATGAAGAATAGAGTCAGTTCTGATTTGCATATGGTGGGTCTTTGTCCAGAGTGCCATGGTGGGTGAAAAACGATGGACCAGAAAGCGGCTCTGAGAGATAGCCAGTGGCTAAGATTAATTCAAGTTTATCATCCATCACCTTGATTTTATTGAAGGGTGAATAGTGACATTTCAGAGGTATAAAATACAGGAAATTAGTAACATCGTCAGACTAATCCCAAAATACATCCATGTAGACCATTTTCTATAATGCACTCAGAGCCATTCCATATCAAGAAGCATATGAGTGTCGAAACTGAGACAGAGGAAGAGAAACGTCCATTCCTTCAGCAAAAACACTCTAACCCAATCACTTGTTGAAAGGGAGGCAAGAGTGTTACACCTTACCCTAATATGCAGAATCTTAATAAGAGAAGCGGGTAATATGAATGCCCTGGCTTTGAATTGCAGTATTTTGTTGTAATGTTATAGTCACTATGGAAATATGAGTTTTACTGCATGATTTTTTCCCTGAAAATGTTAATCCGATGAAGATGGGATCAAATAGAAACGTGTTACTTTTATCTTTCAATGTCTGGTTTGTATAAAGAGGAGCAATTTGTCCGAATAGTTTTTACTCAAACTTTACTGTTTCAGAATCTTGTTTTTAAGTTTGAACACACTCTTCTTGACACTACAGTGTTTGCATAATGTCAACCTCTATGTATCCAGATAGATTGCTGGATGGTGCTATATAACAGAGATGGGTTTACATATAAAATAGCACACTTATATGCCAGACTGTAAAATTTAAGAAGAATCGGAAAGATAGGGCTAGATGTTAGAAACTTGAGAGAGACTTCAACTGAAGTAGTTTCTCTCTTGGGGAAACGTGATCCCTAATCTAGGTGTAATGACAGGTCCGACCAAGAGAATACCAGGGGATCCTAATGGTCAGATCATAATGCCCTTTCACCCCTGGTAGGGTGTCATGCTTCATTATAGGGTGCCCCGCGTCAAGCTCAACGGGCCTGGGGGTTCTTTACCAGGGATCTTTTGATCTGTGGGTGCCGTGAGATGAATGCATGTGTAGGCTTTTTACTAGGGTAGCGACAAAGAGTGAAAGTAAAAGAGTCTAATGAAACCAGGGATTTATTTATAGGGCAATGGTCCCTTGACACAATAAAACAGCAAGGTACTGTCCTGAGGTCACAATGTATTCTGATAGCTAAAATGTGAATCGTGTAGCGTGGGGTCAACATGTTTCCTGCCTTTATTGCCAGGAGTGTCAATTGACATTTCATCAGGAGCTAGATTAATTCTTCTCCTACCCTATATATGTGTATGGGCCCACCCTGACATCATGGGGGCCCACTATAAAGTAAATATACTGCATCTGAATCAATGCAATGTGGTTGATTTTACCGTAGTTCTCTATAGAAAAAAACCTTAGAATGAGGCAAAGGTCTGTGACACAGCTGTGGGAAACAAAGTGATCCTCTTTGGAGATTATCAAGAGAAGGGAAGGTACCCATTATTTGCTTTCAGGTCCAAGAGGAGGGGGAAGTAACAAAGGCTAAGAAAGGACCTCTATTCTGACGTTTTTTATTTTACCATTGGCCAAAAGGCTCATACAAGAGACATGTCCCCAAATCATCTTCTTACCACTTTTTTATTTCATAGAGATGTGTTTTATTATTTATAAAAAATATATTTTTTCATTTTTGTATATATATATATATGTTTATTTGTCATGTGTTCCTATGGTCCAAGTAGATCTTAGAAATCGTCCCTGCAATTAACTCTGGTAGCTGCCGAGTTCCTTCAGCGTGTTCCCATAATTGTAGAATCCATATAGGATCCCCTCCATGTTTCGAATGTTTCTTTTATTCTTGCGTTGTATGAATGTCAGTGTGGTTGAATAGGTTTTGTAGGTGAAAGTGTGGGTTGATGGTTTTTTGTGGGATTATTCATGTTTGTGTAAATTGTATCTTAAGTTTGTATTATGATTTGTTGCACATGAATTTGTAAATATATGTATGTTTATTTACGATGACTAAGTAGACGCATATGCAAAAAATAATATATATATATATATATATATATATATATATATATATATATATATATATATATATATATATATATATATTCAGTCACTTTACAAGAGGATTCGTTTCCGGGATCCATATCCCATTGTCAGGTGGCGTGTTGCACTCGGCCAATCCCAACGCCGAGTTTAGTCAATATCCAAGTTTACTGCTACGATAAGCAAAGACACGCTCTCAGAAAGGTACAACTAGTGGGAGTTTATTCACAAGGTAACGCTACGCGTTTCAGCACAAGGGTGCCTTAATCACACGTTAACCTTAAACCAATCAGGAACATCTTATGTACAGACACAAATGACCACCATGTTTAGTAAACTTAAGAGAAGGACAATGACATTGTGAGAATTGCATCGGCCATTAGTAACTAGTCTTTTTACATTGTATCTCTATTGCATCATAGAGATGTAAAAATAAAAACAGTAAATTCACTTAATATGTTGTAAGAGACTTAAACTCCTTCCCAAATTGAAAAAGGTCCAAAATCAATTGTAACATAGCTTTTGAGCCTGGAATAACATTATAATGGGTGGGACATATGCATTAATTAATCTATGCGTGAATTCTATTATAAGCATAAACATTAAGAGCACATCCATTTTCCCTTGAGAGTAGTGGGAAAATTGAGGGTGAATGGCCCCTTGATGCCAACATATTCTCAGATATACCCCAAATAATCAGTGAACAGGCGGCATATAGGAAACAGCGTATAAGCGATAAAGCCCAAGCAGCCTAAATCGGGTGGTGCGTAATGAGTAAACGCTTGCTGCCACAGCCATACATAAACTGTACAAAACATTTTGAACATGCAATGCAGTCAGGGTCAAATTATGCATATAGGTGATTGCATTTCCGCATTTGACATGGCTATAGCCACGGTCCAGGCAATTACTGACTAGATCGGCATCAGACCAAAAAACAGTGAATCGTCTGACACGATTCTAAAAATTGCATGTACGCCAATAATAGAATATACGGATAACGCTGAATCCGTGTGAAGTGCTTGCTACAAGGCATAAGTGGGGGTCACAAGTGCATATAAGGTAATTACATTTCCGCATGGAATCAACTTATAACTAGAAGCTTATGTCAAAGCATCACCAGGACATATTTACAAAAAGCAGATTTCACTCGGTCTAGTGCCCGAGAAGGTCAAAAAAATAAAGATTCAATGAGTAACCAGGCTGAGTCTCTTAGTCTCTAAGGTATCATTCCTCCAATGAAGTGATCAATATAGGTTCTAACTGGATGTTCAATCAAGGTAAACGGAGTGCATCTAGATCCGAAGGATCAAAAAAGTGGGGGTAAAAATAACAAAGGTGAAGGTGTGTTTCTTAGCTTATCATGGTGAGGCGACAGTCTTCTATTCAGTTCAGACATATGAGGGTCAGTGCAGTGCTTAGATTTTCTAAGGAGTGGTGTGCCCCCGGCTGACTCCTAGAAAATAAGGTTACAAAAACAGTTGGTTAAAATAGATTAAAAAAACATGGTTAAACATTATCATCAATCAATTTGCATGAACAATCAGATTGCATTATTATACACAAGGACACAATTAAATTGCAAAGGACCAACCAGTAGGCTGTTCAAAAACAAGCTTGGTACAGTTACTCCATGTGGAGATGGGTTGCAAGTTCTTCATCCAAGTTGTGCCCCCCAGGGAATTTAGTCTCCAGTTCTAATATCCATTTGGATTCTCTTTTTCTGAGGGCAAGTTCGCGATTCCCACCCCATTGCATAGTATCTTAACAGGTCGTTGTTTGATTGGTGTGCGGTTTGGAAGTGTCTTGCAATGGGGTATTTGGGGTCTTTGTTATTAATGGCCCTCAAGTGTTCCTGGACCCTTTTCTTTGCCATGCACGAAGTACTGCCCACGTATTTTTTTTGACATGGACAATCCAAAATATAGATCAAATAAGTGGAACTACAAGTCAAAAATTGTTTGATTTGTTTTTTGGTATTAGTCCCTGGTATTTCAAAATCTTTCACCATCACACTAGACCCGTGGTTCCCAAACTGTGCGCCGCGGCGCCCCTGTGCGCCGTAACGAGGAGCCAGGGGCGCCGCGACCGCAATGGGGAAAAGTGAAGCAGCCTCCACCGGAACACATCCCACCTGCAAAAACCGGGGACATGGTTTGTCCCAAGTACGCACTGCTGCCATTTCTGCCATACGTGCGTACGTATATGCGTACGTGCTCTTTACAGGCGTCGGAGGTAGTCTCCATTACTGGTATACGATTGCCATACGCAGCTCTGGCCATTGCAGGGGTAGTTACATGTGCCGTTTTCTGTGCCCGCCGTTCTCTGCAGCTTGCAGTCTTCCGACTTAGTTAAAAGGGCAGTTGGTGTTCATTTATAACATGCTCCGTTTTGACAAAAAACATCCATACTTTTTGCTCGTGCGGCCCCAAGTATGTAATTTAGAGATGAAGGGCATCTTGCACACTGCCCTGGGGTTAGCATTTGTGTGTGTTTTACACAGGTGTGTTTTCTTGGTTCAGTGTTGTCATTTGTCTGTGCGTCTTTGCTGCGGTGAATGTGATGAGGTCACTTGATTCATTTTACCTGTTTTATCATGCTTCATGGTATTTTGCCTAGGATAATAAAACACACATGCTGATTTGTAAAGCGTCCCTTCACACAATCACTGGCACAAAGCCTTTTTAAATTCGTGTCTCAGTGCCTTAGAATTTCAAATGAGCAAATTTGTAATCTTTTCTTCAATCCTGAACCTTGTGCCTCTTGATACCAGCTGTGCTCCCTCACGTCTTGTGCAGTATGAGGATGCTGTCTGTTTAATTACGTTCCTTGAAATTCAGTCCATAACAACTTGATAAATGCCATCGGCAGAGGCTGTAACCTTACAGAAAGTGTAAGGGACAATGTCTAGAAGTCTACCCAGATGATTCTGTGTGCCAATATAACAACTGTCAATAGGTATGGCTAATAACTCTAGTGACAAGTAAACCGTCTTTTACCATTTTCATGTACCCATGCCTGGCGCTCAGGCCGCAAGTCAGATAAGGGCCAATAACCTGCCCACCGATAAAAAAATCGGTGGGGAGCCACAGCCATCTGCCAATTAGGTTAAGGGAGCCACGGGTCCAAAAAGTTTGGGAACCACTGCACTAGACCGACAGGCCCTACAGTGCCCACAAGGGTAGAATCCACTAAGCCCTTGGATATGTTGGCCCTTTTTATCTGATATGTCACTTTTTACCAACATGTCCCTTAGATTGCGGCCTCTTCTGTACGTTATGAGTGGTCTGTTTGTAAGTTTGGGGCCTATAATGGAGTCTGATTTTAGAATTTTCCAATTATCAGCCATTATTTTTTGTACTTGTTTGGACTTTTGATTGAAGGTAGTTATGATTCTAGGAGGTTGTGAGGAGACAATAGGTTTGGGCATAGGATTAAGGGTCTCTGATCTCTGAACAGTCGAAGCTTTGGAAAAGGCTTTAGTCAGTACCCCCTCAGGATATCCCCTATCCCGAAACCGTTTGAGTATGTTGTTACTTTCGTGTATGAAGTCTTTCTCTTTAGTACAATTTCTTTTGGCTCTTAAAAGCTCCCCATAGGGGATGCTCCATTTAAGTGGTTCAGGATGGGAACTGAGGGCATGCAGTAAGTTATTGCCTGCGGTATCCTTTCTATGAAGTTTTGAAATCAGTTTACCCTCTTGGATCTCAATACTTGTGTCTAGGAAATCAACCCGGTCTCTGCTAATATTATGTGTCAGATGAATGTTGTAGCTATTCTGATTTAGCTTGGTAATGAAGTTAATTGCTTCTTCCTCTGTGCCACGCCAGATGACAAAGAGGTTGTTAATGTATCTAGACCATATGTGTACCTTTGTGAAGTCCTCCCTGAGATCTACATTAGTCATGATTTCTTCTTCCCACTTCCCCAAGAACAAATTGGCGAAGTTGGGAGAAAAAGCAGAACCCATGGCAGCCCCACGAATTTGTTTAAAAAAGGTACCATCAAACATAAATATGTTGTTGCGTAGGCATAGTTTCATCATCTCTATTAGCATGACAGTGTGGTTTCTGAATCCTATCTCACGTTTTTTCAAGAAATGGTAGCAGGCCTCCATACCCTGAGTATAGTCGATGACAGTGTATAGGGCACTGACGTCCATAGTTATTAATATGGAGCCTTCTGTCAGTGTAATGGTGTCTATTTTTTTGAGAAAGTCAGTTGTGCCCTTAATAAAAGAAGGAAGTTTGATGACATAATCTTTAAGGAAGTGATCAATATATACTGACAAGTTTTCGTTGACACTACCTATGGAGGATATAATGGGTCTGCCTGGGGGTTCTAAAAGATTTTTATGAACCTTAGGGAGAAGATAGAAAATGGGCAGTTTGGGATAATCACGTTTAAGGAAGCAAAATTCTTGCCATGAGAGGAGCCCCTCTATTTGCCAGTCGTGTAGTCTATTCCATGTTTCCTCTATGCTATTGTTGTATTCATTGGAGTTGGATTTTGTGTAGAAGATATCGCCTTCAAGTTGTCTAAGGGCTTCCTTAACATATAGATCCCTGCCCCACAGAACAATATTTCCTCCCTTATCAGAGGGCCTCAATATAACAGAGTTGTCATCTGCCAAAGAAAGGATAAAATCACGTTCTTGTTTGTACAAATTCCTATTCCAGTTATCTCTGTTACACTGTTTATGTTTAAGTTTAGCAAGTTCTTTGCTGACTACTTCTTGAAATGTGTCTATGGGGTCGTGTGGCATAATAGGGTAAAAAACAGATTTAGGTCTAAAACTGGTACATGCAGCCTTATTCATATCGGTTTCCCTCACTCCTACAATAGAATCATCAGGTTGACTGTCTGATGATACACCACCCAGTGAGTACACATCTAGTAATAGATCCTGATCATTGATGGTTAGTTCAGGTATAACTGCTGCTGCAGTAGATGCAAGAGTTCCTTCTACAGGTCTTAGTGAGTGCCATTTTTGAAGTTTGAGTTTCCTACCAAACTTATAAATATCTATCCGGGTGTCAGAGTAACTAAAGAGTTCACTGGGGCAAAAAGTCAATCCCAAACAGAGAGTACGTTTTTCCTTAAGAGTCAATGTTCTAGAAGACAAGTTTATGATAGTTTTATTTACCATTTCGTCATCCATGGTTAGCGTCTTCGTCTGTAGCCGCCCCTTTTGGATCCCACCGGCTTTGTACTCTTTCCGTTTTCTCTGCTGGAACTTGAGTCTTCTCTTCTGTGATCTGCTCTTCCTCTTGCTTGTCCTCTTGGTCTCCCATGAGTTGGTGTTTTTTGGAAAGACTGCTGCTGCTGTTGTGATTCCGCCTCCCTTTTCCGTCTGGTCCTGAGGACCCTGAACTCCTCTAAAAAAGTCGCCGGTTTCTTGACAACTTTTTCAGTATCTGAGGCAGTGCTGGTGGAGTGTCTAGATGCATCTGAATCCGGCTCACTGGCGATGACATTCGAAGAGCATGCTTCCTCGGTTTCTTGTAATTCAGATGTCTCAGTTGTGATGTTATCTTGTTTGTACAGGTAATCATATTTGGGACTGTAAGTTAATATCCGTCCACTGTCGTAATCTCCACAGTCTCTATGTAGCTTATGCTGTTTACGGTATTTTATGTCTTCTTCATTCTTTTTCAGGCGCCCTTTGAGCTCATCCTTAAATTTGTTAATCGTATCTTGATTGGGATGTTTGCTAAATTCTTCCTCAAGTTCTTTAAGTTGCTTGATTATGGTTTCACGATCTTCCCATGCATATTTTATTAAAATGCACAACATGTTCTTGCTGCTGGCGGCTGAGTTTTGCGACCATTCCTCTAACATTTGCGCATTGGGCGATTCGTGTGACGGGGTGATATAAATTCTCAGTCCCCGAGGTACCATGCACTTGTCCACATAATCTTGAAGGGATGTAGCCTCCCACCATTTGGATGTTTCTTGCTTCCTTAGTTTCTCATATTTCCTTAGTTGTGATATAAGTAGGCTGCTCTCAGTTTTTTCGAGTGTCACGAGACCGGTTCCTGCTTTCCCTGGTCCTCGTGCAAATAATGTGGCAGCCTCCCTCCTTCGTTCATCATCTTCCTTCATGCTGGTATAAGAATCTGAGTGTTCAATGCAAATATAACATGTGTTCAGTATTGTTATGTTAAATGTTATGTTAAAAAATTTGTACCGCGCACGTACACCGAGACGGTTTCTTGGCGCTCATAACAGACATGGCGAGCAGAGGCAGGGAGCATTACTCAAAGGCCAACTTAAAAAGGTGAGTTTTCGGGGGTTTTCGGAACAATTCGTAGGTGGGGCAGTGACGAAAGGAAGCAGGGAGGGAATTCCAAAAAGTGGGGCCTAGAAAAGAAAACCGGAGGCCACCGTGTTTTTTTCGGCGGAACAGCGGAATGCATAGGAGATTGTCGGCAGAAGATCGAAGGTTGCGGGATGGAAGGTATCGCTTGAGTCTGGAAGAAATGAACTCAGGGGCGTGGTTGTGAAGGGATTTGAATAAGGTGCAACCGAGTTATAGAATGCACTCGTAGGTTATACCTTGTGAAATACCGGTGTATATTCCCATTTAATTGTCTAAACGCTGTAACCTTTCCTTGCCGAAATCAGCAGTTCCTGATGCCGCCTGATTGATGGTCTAACCGAAGTAACAGATGGAAGACGTTAGAGCTAGTTGGATGAAATTCCGTATTCCATAATGAGTTTTATAACTTCTTAGACTTGCACGTCTCCAATTACCGCTAGCCCTCGGTTCGAACTTGCTCAAGCTAATCGCCCCGCCCAGACAGAGCCCCGTCGCAAAGGCGCCGGTGCTTTACAAAGAAGGGTAAAAAGACGAGAACAGCTCTTACCTTCAGGGCGGATGGCGGTTTTGCTGCTTCTTCGGTTATCAAAACGAAGTCGTGTTACAATTCGGCCGGTTTAGATCCCTCCGTAGTATTCAGTCACTTTACAAGAGGATTCGTTTCCGGGATCCATATCCCATTGTCAGGTGGCGTGTTGCACTCGGCCAATCCCACCGCCAAGTTTAGTCAATATCCAAGTTTACTGCTACGATAAGCAAAGACACGCTCTCAGAAAGGTACAACTAGTGGGAGTTTATTCACAAGGTAACGCTATGTGTTTCACCACAAGGGTGCCTTGATCACACGTTAACCTTAAACCAATCAGGAACATCTTATGTACAGACACAAATGACCACCATGTTTAGTAAACATAAGAGAAGGACAATGACATTGTGAGAATTGCATCGGCCATTAGTAACTAGTCTTTTTACATTGTATCTCTATTGCATCATAGAGATGTAAAAATAGAAACAGTAAATTCACTTAATATGTTGTAAGAGACTTAAACTCCTTCCCAAATTGAAAAAGGTCCAAAATCAATTGTAACATAGCTTTTGAGCCTGGTATAACATTATAATGGGTGGGACATATGCATTAATTAATCTATGCGTGAATTCTATTATAAGCATAAACATTAAGAGCACATCCATTTCCCCTTGAGAGTAGTGGGAAAATTGAGGGTGAAAGGCCCCTTGATGCCAACATATTCTCAGATATACCCCAAATAATCAGTGAACAGGCGGCTTATAGGAAACAGCGTATAAGCGATAAAGCCCAAGCAGCCTAAATTAAATAATCGGGTGGTGCGTAATGAGTAAACGCTTGCTGCCACAGCCATACATAAACGGTACAAAACATTTTGAACATGCAATGCAGTCAGGGTCAAATTATGCATATAGGTGATTGCATTTCCGCATTTGACATGGCTATAGCCACGGTCCAGGCAATTACTGACTAGATCGGCATCAGACCAAAAAACAGTGAATCGTCTGACACGATTCTAAAAATTGCATGTACGCCAATAATAGAATATACGGATAACGCTGAATCCGTGTGAAGTGCTTGCTACAAGGCATAAGTGGGGGTCACAAGTGCATATAAGGTAATTACATTTCCGCATGGAATCAACTTATAACTAGAAGCTTATGTCAAAGCATCACCAGGACCTTTATCGCTTATACGCTGTTTCCTATATGCCGCCTGTTCACTGATTATTTGGGGTATATCTGAGAATATGTTGGCATCAAGGGGCCATTCACCCTCAATTTTCCCACTACTCTCAAGGGGAAATGGATGTGCTCTTAATGTTTATGCTTATAATAGAATTCACGCATAGATTAATTAATGCATATGTCCCACCCATTATAATGTTATACCAGGCTCAAAAGCTATGTTACAATTGATTTTGGACCTTTTTCAATTTGGGAAGGAGTTTAAGTCTCTTACAACATATTAAGTGAATTTACTGTTTCTATTTTTACATCTCTATGATGCAATAGAGATACAATGTAAAAAGACTAGTTACTAATGGCCGATGCAATTCTCACAATGTCATTGTCCTTCTCTTATGTTTACTAAACATGGTGGTCATTTGTGTCTGTACATAAGATGTTCCTGATTGGTTTAAGGTTAATGTGTGATCAAGGCACCCTTGTGCTGAAACGCGTAGCGTTACCTTGTGAATAAACTCCCACTAGTTGTACCTTTCTGAGAGCGTGTCTTTGCTTATCGTAGCAGTAAACTTGGATATATATATATATATATTACCTACTGGCGGTCGCCAGTAGGTATATATAGTTAGGATTTTTTCTCTATGGGATTTTTGAAAATTCTATGTCTAATAACTTTGGCGTTTGTGGACGGAATTGGCTGAAATTTTCAGGAAAATGGAACATTTTGTTTCTGAGCAGCCCCTGACAATTTGGGGGGGTTTCATCAAGGGGGGGCCGAGAAAAAAGGGGGGTCCCAAAACGCATTTTTCCCATGTTAATTTCCATAGGGCGGTTGGCCTCACTTTTAGCTCGAACGGCTGAATGGATTTGCACAAAACTTGGCAAAATTGTAGGGACTGTTTGCCTGATGTGCCTTTGCTAGGTCTCAATATATGTGCTCCAGTGGATTTTGAGTAATTTATGTTCAAAAAAATATATATATCTGGGCGGAGCCTAACCACACATCTGATCTGATTGGCTGTCAGCACTTCATCCAAGAAGTGTTGGCAGCCATCTTGGGACCAATATACATGATAGCACCTCATTAAAAAGCATTGTAGTTAATAGAGGGTTTTAGGACTTTAGTTACATTATAAATCATTTGTTGATGGTACCATACTCGTTTTAGGAATTGTGGTGGGTTCTAAGGTGATTTTACCATGTGAAAAAACCTTCTGCTGTGATATCATGAATATTGTTTGAAAGAAAACTAATATCTCATGATTTTCCCACAGTGGTTTGGAAGGGGATCTATAAGCTAAACTGAAAGCATATTTTCTGTAAATTCACATTATCTTTCTCAGTCATGTGAAAATGAAGTCTGACATTCTCAGTAAAACATGTACATCCAACAAGGACAGAGACTGTCAGTTGATTCCTTTGTGTTCTACTGCAGCCTCCTAGAGTGTTCTAAAGAACAACTAGAGCGCTAACAGTCCTACTTATTACAAAGGTATGGCACACCTGAAGCCATCTTGATTGGAATAAAGTGGTAACTCTTAAAACATTTAATTTAAAAAGAAACAACATGAGGGGGTATATTTTGCCATAGAAAGTATGATTAGTGCTGCAGAATGAAAAATTAGGGCACATTTTGAGTGACTTCTCAAATCCTTTTCTATTTCATTAAAACATTCTGACATGCAGTCTCCCAAAATGGCCACCAGAGACAAAAGAGCCCAAATGTAGCCCAAATATCACCCAGATGTAGCCCAAGTATAGCCCAATGACAGAATGTCCCAGAGTGTTCTAAAGAACAACTAGAGCGCTAACAGTCCTACTTATTACAAAGGTACAGCACACCTGGAGCCATCGTGATGGGAATAAAGTGGTAACTCTTAAGACATTTAATTTAAAAAGGAACAAAATGAGGGGGTATATTAAGCAATAGAAGGTATTATTAGTGCTGCAGAAAGAAAAATTAGGGCACATTTTGAGTGACTTTTCAAATCCTCTTCTATTTCATTAAAAAATTCTGACATGCAGTCTCCCAAAATGGCCACCAGAGACAAAAGAGCCCAAATGTAGCCCAAATATCACCCAGATGTAGCCCAAGTATAGCCCAATGACAGAATGTCCCAGAGTGTTCTAAAGAACAACTAGAGCGCTAACAGTCCTACTTATTACAAAGGTATGGCACACCTGAAGCCATCTTGATTGGAATAAAGTGGTAACTCTTAAAACATTTAATTTAAAAAGGAACAAAATGAGGGGGTATATTTTGCCATATGAATTATGATTAGTGCTGCAGAAAGAAAAATTAGGGCACATTTTGAGTGACTTCTCAAACCCTCTTCAATTTCATTAAAAAATTCTGACATAGTCTCGCAAGATGGCCACCAGAGACAAAAGAGCCTAAATGTAGCCCAAATATCACCCAGATGTACCCCAAGTATAGCCCAATGACAGAATGTCCCAGAGTGTTCTAAAGAACAACTAGAGCGCTAACAGTCTTACTTATGACAAAAGTATGGCACACCAGAAGCCATCTTGATTGGAATGAAGTGGTAAGTCTGAAAACACTCAATTTAAAAAGGAACAACATGAGGGGGTTAATTTTGCCATAGAAAGTATGATTAGTGCTTCAGAAAGAAAAATTAGGGATCATTTTGAGTGACTTCTCAAATCCTCTTCTATTTCATTAAAAAAATTCTGACATGCAGACTGAAACATGCACTTTGAATACCAGCAGCAGACGTCCCTGGTGAGCAGTAGCTTTACTACAGTGATCTAATGTGCAACTAGAGTGCTAACATTCAGAATTTATGGCAAATGTGTGACACATCTGAATGCCTTCTTGATGGAACCAAAGTAAACAAGCATTGAAAATGCAATAGATCTCGCCCTCATTTAAGTTAAAGCCATTCTATTTGTAATGAGGTGGCTTTTTAGCTTTGCTTTTATTAGTGTTTTTTCAACTTTCATGTAAATAACGCACCGTTTTCACCAAATCGACTTTGCCCAAGCACACCCTTCCCTTCGGCCAACAAATCCCAAAAATTCGGCACACCTGCCGATCCACTCTCCCTACAGCTCACCAAAGCCCCGTCCCTCTAGCGCAAATGGAACATCCCAAATTCACCTTCTCCATGCGCACCAAAAACTCCCATTGAATAACATGACAATTCGCTACTCCGCACAAAAATTGCTCTTTAAAGCACTTCCACTGCTCCGATCCGCTTCAAACTTGGCTGGACACTAGTTCCAGCGATTCCCTAACATCTCACCAAAAATCAGCTCAATCCATCCACGGGAACGGGGACGAATTTCAACCCGAATACGCACCCCCCGCAAACACAAAAAAAAGCCATAAAACGGCCAAATCTCGACCAAAAAACGCCAAAATCCCTCAAAACCTTGCCAACACCAATACGCACGAAACTGAACCGGCCCCTCAGCCCTAGGCTCCGGGAACCCTACTTAATTGACCCAAAAGCCCTAAAAAAGCAACATAATACACACGAAAACGCCCTAACAACCCTAAAATGCATATAAGTATATGTATGCATGCATTTATGTTTGTATTTATATGTAGATATACAGATGATATATGTTTATATATGTATGTATATATATATATTCACTGAAAAAACCATAGGCTATAGACCATATATAGTTAGGAATTAGCATTTACAAAACCTTGAAAATTCACTGAAAAAACCGTAGGTTATAGACCATATATAGTTAGGAATTAGCATTTACAAAACCTTGAAAATTCACTGAAAAAACCATAGGTTATAGACCATATATAGTTAGGAATTCGCATTTACAAAACCTTATTTTACTCACACAAAACCATTGAAATTCCATATATAGTTAGTTGCACTAACTATATATCGCGCACCCGCAATCCACTGCTGATGATGTCATATATTACATCATTCATGACATGGTCAGTGACATCACTGATGACA
The DNA here is from genome assembly GCF_964263255.1 of Lissotriton vulgaris. NCBI lineage: Eukaryota > Metazoa > Chordata > Amphibia > Caudata > Salamandridae > Lissotriton > Lissotriton vulgaris. The sequence goes on from NC_141693.1 coordinate 441,985,978, forward strand.
TCACTGATGACATCTCAAATGACATCACTGATGACATCACTGATGACAACATCCAGTGACTGTATGTTTCTGTAAAGTTAAAATATGTCTTACATATTGAAGAATGAGTGGATGTATAAGTGTCTGGATGAAGGATTTAGTAGGTGCATGACTGACTGTATGAGTGAGTGATTAAATGTGTCTCACTGAGTGCATGGGTTAGTGACTAAACTGTCTTAATTTGTGCATCATTATGTCTGTTGTTCTGTAAACTGTTGCATGTGTTGATAAGTAGCTATATGAGTAACTATATGGGTTATTGATTGGTTGCCCAAGTATTTGTATGGGATACTGAGTGTGTGTGTGGGTGGCTGGGAGGTGTATGACTCTGTGCATAGATGTGTGAGCAGTTGATTCACTAGATGTATGGTTTCAAAAGTGCATGTGGAAACAGCTGTATGGGCGGTTGACTGTGTGCATGAGTGTATTGGTGAGTGAATGGATATCTCAGTGCTACATGTCAAAGTAAGTACATATGTAAAACACAGTACATGTGAGAGTTGACATATATAAATAACTGTGCATAAGAGCCAGTGAATGTGTGAGTGGCTGTATGGATCATTGTGAACTTGTATCAGGGATTGTATAAGAGAGTTAATATGTGTTAGTATATGTTTGAATAAGTAAAGTTTGTATAACTGTATAGTTGAGGAAATGGAGGTGTGATTGATTCTTTGATTGACTGACTAGGTGTGTGAGTAACTCCATGGATGAGTGACAGTCTGTGAGTGTCTGTTTACACTGATTGTATCTAAGGTTATATTAGAGTCTGAAGAGGTTCATCGTATTATCACATGAATTATATCATCAGTGATGTGATCAGTAATGTCAAATGAGATGTCATCAGTGATGTCATCAGTGATGTCATTTGAGATGTCATCAGTGATGTCATTTGAGATGTCATCAGTGATGTCATCAGTGATGTCACTGACCATGTCATGAATGATGTAATATATGACATCATCAGCAGTGGATTGCGGGTGCGCGATATATAGTTAGTGCAACTAACTATATATGGAATTTCAATGGTTTTGTGTGAGTAAAATAAGGTTTTGTAAATGCGAATTCCTAACTATATATGGTCTATAACCTATGGTTTTTTCAGTGAATATATATATATATATATACAAAAATGAAAAAAATATTTTTTATAAATGATAAAACACATCTCTATGAAGCAAAAAATGTGGTAAGAAGATGATTTGGGGACATGTCTCTTGCATGAGCCTTTTGGCCAATGGTAAAATAAAATAGTTCAGAATAAAGGCCCTCACTGGAGATTATCCCTGGACGTACCCTCCTCTGCCGTTCTGTAGAAACTTGAGAGATTCACTGAGCAATCACAAACTGATTTGTGGACATATTGAAATATTAAGAAATGCACCTATAGCAACAACCAATTGGCGATTACAAATGACGACTTTGAAACTGCTGTGTAAAAAAAGCATGCACTTAACATTCTTAAATTATTAATAGTTGCAAAATGAGGGGGGGGCTGGGGGGACTTGGCTAGCGCCCGTCAAAGATGGCAGCGTAATGACAGACCTCTGGACCCGGGCTGAGACATAATTCAGTTTTTGCCTTCACTGGATAAACACTCTGCCTGAGAAACAAACCTTTGCATGTCTGAAATGTGCCTAATGTGGCTGGTGGAGTATTCCATGAGGTTCGTGATCCCTGGCACACGATATAACGGGCTAGAGCATCGGTCATCAGATGCTTATGTAGCATACGTCAAAATGGCACCTGCCTCTCTTCAGATTTCTGTATTTCCACCTCAGGCTTTGGTTTGCAAGTTCAGTTGCAGGCCAGTGTGACATCATTTGCCTCTGATAGTGTGTTTGTCCTACTGTGGTTTGTCCGCTAAGGATTAAATGCTACCTGAGGACCCTGCAAGAACTTTGATACCTAAGGTGCTTCTACTTAAAATGGCGCCAGCAACATTTCACACGCTTTATGAATTTGGTGCAATACCTGTTTTTTAAAGCTCTACAATGTTTCGCTACCTGGCTAATTTTGGCACAGTGGTCTACTATTCCTGGGTTCACTGGTAGAATATTGACCCCCAAAATATCCCCATACACAAATATTGAGTTATAAATATCAGTGTCAAAAATATCTACATCCTATATTTATAACGGTAAGTACAAAAATATTGGAAAAAAATATTGATGTAAAAAATATGTGTACAAAATATCGATTTTATTATATGTATAAAAAATAATATTACATATATTAAATAACAAAATTAACTTTAAAATATTAGATTTAATATACATTTTAACAAATAAAACAAATACATTTAATTGAAAAACTTTACACATACGTATATTAAATGTAATATATATATATATAAATTTACTTTACAACAATTAATATACTGGCTGTGGCAGCCAACTTACAGAGAGCTATGCTTGAGGTCAGTACCTGGATGGCCTCTAATAGTCTTAGGCTCAACTCGGACAAGACCGAGGTTATGACCTTTGGAAAACTCTCTCCAGAATGGTCTTCTAACTGGTGGCCGGAAAAGCTCGGCTATCCACCTGTCCCAGTGGAAAAAGCCAGAAACCTGGGAATCATTTTTGACAGCAAGTTGGTATTTGACCTTCATACAAACAAGGTTGTGTCGTCTTCTTTCTTTATTCTGAAAAAGATTAAGAAGCTGCTGCCTTATCTCCCTCCCTCAGCTGGGAAGACTCTGGTCTCTACCTTAGTCTTCTCCAAAATGGATTATGGAAACGCTCTCTTTCCCCATACCCAGAAGCGTGTTATAACAAAGCTGCAATCCATCCAGAATGCGGCAGCCAGGATTCTCCTGAGCATTCCTCGCTGCAACTCCACCACTCTTGGCATTCGTCAACTCCACTGGCTGAGAGTAGAGAGCCGCATTTAATTCAAGGCCCTCTGCATTGCATATAGGGCAGTACACGGCATAGGACCCAGGTTCCTGACGGAAGCCTTTCAGCCACACACTCCTAGACGGCAATTAAGATCGGCCAATACCAACCTCCTCACTGTGCCACGCACAAGAACGGCCACCTGGGGAGATAGACGTTTCTTGGTGGCCACCCCAAAACTCTGGAATCTTCTGCCACATTCCATCAAAACTGCCCCAAACCTGATGAGCTTCCGCAGGCTCTTAAAAACGTGGTTATTTAACCAGTGAGAGGATGACTGACCCCAGTAGCTCCACAGCGCCGAGACACCCCAGGGTATTTGTTGCGCTATAAAAATTACGTAAATAAATAAATAAATTAATTAATTAATTTTAATCTATTTTATAATTGTATAGATGACAATTTACAAATAAATATATATATATATATATATATACCAATAACATACAATCTAATAAAAAACATTAGATTATAAATTGAAACATAAAACTATTTACAGCTCTTTAAACTTACATTTTCCACTTCAGTGAGTGCAACAGTAGGGAAACTGTTGGATAGTGGAGGGGTAAAAATTACCATTCCCACTCCAGTGAGTACAACAGTAGGGAAAGTGTTGGATAGCGAAGGGGTAAAAATTACTATTCCCACTCCAGTGAGTGCTACAGTAGGGAAAATGTTGGATAGCGAAGAGGAAAAAATTACTATTCCCACTCCAGCAAGTGCAACAGTAGGGAAAATGTTGGATAGCGGAGAGGAAAAAATTACTATTCCCACTCCAGCAAGTACAACAGTAGGGAATGTGTTGGATAGCGAAGGGGTAAAAAATACTATTCCCACTCCAGTGGGTGCAACAGTATGGAAAGTGTTGGATAGCGGAGGCGTAAAAATTACCATTCCCCCTCCTGTGAGTGCAACAGTAGGGAAAGTGTTGGAGAGCGGAGGAAAAAACATAACTATTCTCACCCCAATGTGTGAAACAGTAGGGAGAGTGTTGGATAGTGGAGGGGTAAAAATGACTATTTCCACTCTAGTTAGGGCAACAGCAGGGAAAGTGTTGGATAGCGGAGGGGTAAACATTACTATCCCCACTCCAGTGAGTGCAACAGTAGGGAAAGTATTGGACAGTAGAGGGATACAAATTAATACTCCCACTCCAGTCAGTTCAAAATTAAAAACAAACAAATCATAACCAACCCAACATATTTTAAAAAAAAAGAAACATATGTAAAAATATTAAAAATATATAAGAATTAGGAACACATTATAATGTATTTTTTTGTGTTTTTAAAAAAAGTCGAACTGTGGTTGGTATTCTTGAACTGTGCTTTTATGGATATTTTATATCCGAATAAATATTATTGAATATAACGTTAAATAGATATGACCAATACCTAGAAATATTATATTAAATACATTTTAAAATAATTTACAAACAAATAACTATTGTTAATTAGAAATTATTTATAAACAAAAACATTAATTATTACAAACATTTAATCTTTTTTATTTCCTACCCTATAACACAGCACAATTCACAACAAACATCTACATTTTAAAAAAATGTACCTCCATAATTAACATAATTAACTATTAATTAAAGAAATATTATTAATTAAAAAACAAATTAAAACAGATAAAAATCAATTTACTCCCCAAACGTTACCCTTATAAAACCAAAACTCAAACACAACAAAATAAACAATTACCCTAATTAATTATCAAGTGATGAATTAATATTAATGATCAACTAATTATAAATTACTTTACACCCTCTACCCCTATAAAACCCACACCTAAAAGTCCTTACACAATTTCCATAATTAATTTTAAATAATAAATTAAGATCAGTTAACAACTACTCAATAATTAATTAAAAATAAATTACTTCCCAGACTTTACCCCTTTTAACCCCACAACCCGCTCCCAAGAAAATGACACAATTAACATAATTAATAACTAATTTGTTTATTAATAATAATTAACAACCAATTAGTAATTACTTAATAATAAATTACTTCCTACAATTAGCACTATAAAATCTCAATTAAACAAATATGATTACATTTTAAAAAATCATTAATTTATGATAATGAAATTACTTCCCATCCTTTACCCCTATAAACCTTACAGCCCGCTCCTAAAAAAAACCGCTTACCACAATTAATTATCAATTAATTAATTGATATTAATTAAAAACCAATTAATAATTATTTATTAATAAATTACTTCCCGCAATTAACACTATAAAATCAAAATTAAATAAATATTACTAAATAAAAAATAATCATTAATTTATTATAGTTAAATTACTTCCCACCCTATTCCCCTATAAACCCACAACCCGCTACGGTGCTAAATAAGCAAAATGTAATTAAAATAAAATTGATAACCACTAAAAATGTAATACATATATTAACAAACAAAAACAATATTATACAAAAAAATAGATCACATACATTTACAAGACATACTAAAATACATAACGCTAATTAAAAAATCAAAATTTTAATCAGCTATTTGCAAACAATAATTATTGAAATGATAATGATAATTTTAAAAACGATATTTCTTACTTTAACCCCTTCCAGGCTCATGACGAGCTGGGCTCGTCATGGCGTAGCCTCCTCGCACGCTGATGCCGAGCCCAGCTCGTCATGAAACATGGGATTTTGTAAATCTGAGCACAGGAGGAGAATTCTCTGAGCGCGGATGTGGTTAACCCGCTGGCTGCTGCCGTCGGCCAGCGGTCGTCTCGAGCACTACCTCGGTAGTGCTACGCACATCCGTTGGCTGAGGCGGCCTCACCCGTTTCTTCGAACGTTCAGCACTGGCGCAGAACGTTCGAAGCAGCCAACGGGTTAAAGCCAATATTCTTGACCACGATATTCTTGCTGTCGATATTTCTGTCAATGTATTTCCAACTCGATATTTGTGTAAGTTGACATTTTCAACATGATATTTTGTCTGCATACCCTATTCCTGCTCTCTCTATAGTACTGTTGACTGCACGGGAAGACATATATTGATGAGGAATGCTCAGCAGTTTCAAATATTTAACAATTCGACACACATTTAATACTATTCCTGCTCTCTCTCTATATTATACCACAGTACTGCTGACTGCATGGGAAGACAAACAGAGGCAAGTTGGTGCAAACAGTGATATGGTGTGCTAAGAAGTGCCACGCAGTGTCAAACATTTAAAAACGCAGCTTGTTAGAACCTCAGACTCTTATTGCTAATGCATTTCTGCATCATCTGAACAAAATTCATGAGTTAAAATTCTGCAAAGAAGCTGTTGTGCCTTCGACTTTTTAATTGTTACTCCCACGGATGATTCAGACTACTGTTTCCTAGAGATGATTACTGCTTTTCAGTGGTAATTACTACTGGCTGCAAGTAAGGACAAGCAGTGTCAAGCATTTGCCAAGGTCTACAAACACACCACTCATTTAACTTAAATCTGCTGCAATGTCTGACTTGTGTTCTCTGTTGGTGACTAGGCTACACGTAGAGTCTTGGACATTTTGTCTTCAACATGCCTGGTTTTGTATACTAATATCGGATGTTTCCTGCCTCCTTCTGTAATTAGCGCATTGCTAGGGTTCTTGCTTTCACCTTTACTTTCCGGTTGGATTGTCGTGCTTTTAATAAATCTGCTTTTAAATTAGAATTGGCTTTTGAGCACGCCTTATTAAACCACCCTTTAACAATGTCCTTTTTAGATGTCAGTTTTAAATGAAGGACTTTTTTTTTATTGCTCTTGTTATTGTCGAAAAACTGGCCAAGATCTCTTCGTTTGGGGTGGCGGGATTTAAACTTTTTTCAATTGAAGGCAACACTTTCTTTACTACTTTTGATGTAATCTCAACTTGGTCTATTTTAGTCCATTTAAGGGAAAACCCGTTTAATTTATCCAAAGTTAAAGTTTTTTGCCCCAGGATGCTCATCGGGTTTGATTTTTTTGGCCTATTAGGTAAAGATATTAAAAGACTAATGGGAAAGTGATTGCTAACAGCGTTATCAAGCGTTTGAAAATCCTGAATGCTAGACGCCATATTACGTGAAACGAAAATGTAATCAATAGTACTAAAGGCCCCCCTTCCATTAAAGGTGTAAGATCGTGGGACTGGGGGAACCACTAGCTCATTGGCCAACCCAAGTTCCAAGATGAATATTATTTCATTCAAAAAATGCCAATAATTGTATGAGGAAAATGAGTTAAGGCGTTATTATGTTCATCCTGGATACCACAATTTGTGTTGTTCATATTCTTACAAATTGGTAAATTAAAATCACCGCCCCAAATTAGTGTGAAGGCTTTATTGCTGTATTTGTTCCGCAATTCCTGTAAGGAGTAGAAAATATCGTTTAATACTGTTAATAACTCCGCCTGGTGGAGATTATTGAAAAAATTGACCAGGACGAAGCACTTTTGGGTATTTTTACCACTAAGATTTGGAAATTAGGTTTCAGTTTTAATGGGACAATTTCCTTGATGTCTAGTGAGTTTGATATAAATATTGTTATAGTGAGGGTAACGCGTACGAGGTATACGTTTTGTATCCCTCTATATGGATGGCCGTTCATGCCCATGTTTCTTGGAAGCACAAAATCTTAAAATTTCCAACAAATTCTAACCAAATTTCGTTAATCACTTTGGAACGCAGACCTGCCACGTTCCAGTAAATAATGTTAAGATTAAATTCTCGTGCAATACACAGGCCAAATGGTTCTTGGATATGTGGCTCTTCATATGTGATACGCACCTCCAATGGGACATGATTCTCCCGAATTGACTCCTCACTTCCTATTTGAACAATATCTGGTTTCTCTAGTGGGAAATGCAGTATTAGAATTTGTGAATTGGTTTTGCTGGAGAGACAAGGAGGCTTAGATATCAATGACCGTCCCACTAGAAGTTGATCCAGTCGGGAAAGAACTGGCCAGCCCCCTCGGGGGATAAATTTAATTGAGTCAGTCAATCATTATCCTCCAAACCAGAAAGCAGGATAATTCTAGTAGAGGCTGGAAAGGTATAAGACTGACTTTGATCAGGTCCAGTGAATCTGGTCCTAGTAGCACCGTGGTATCTGCTTCGAGGAGGATAAAAGAACCCAAGAGGCAGTATGTTAATCCCAACTGTATCTAGAAAATGATTCCCCCCCCCCCAAGAATTTTCCTGACCAGTAGCGGGAACCGAATGTAAGAACAATACAATCTCCCATTACCATTTTTTCTCAGTCGCCCACCCATTGAACCCTTCTCGCCATCTTGAACTCCCAGGACAGTTGTTTTGTCAGGCCTATCTTCCTGCCTAGCCAGTACAGTGATTTATTTCTGAGAGTATCCCAGGGTTCAACTTCTGCGGGGTCCATTTTTTTTTTAAACTTGTTTTTATTGCGTTAAACATGGAAGGCGACAAAAACATACATTTGCAGTACCTTTAACATATACAGTGCAATTACAGTCAAGTCCACATCGGTATAGCATCTGTAAAGCAATAGGGAAATTCTACAATTCAAAGAAATACATCTCCCAACATATAAACACTCAAGCAGAACTCTTAATCTGAAAGGGCCTCATCCGAGTCAATCCGTGGGGGCTCACATATATCCCTCTGAACTTGTTCCATGCCCCCAAGATTTGTTCCCACTTCCCAGGGCACCCCCGATGGACAAATACCGCTTTCTCTGCCACCATCGCTACATCCATGTCTCTGCACCAGTCCCTCAACGTAGGTAGCACATCAGAACCCCACAGTCTAGCTATGTTACGTTTTGTCAACATCATACCTAGCATGGCCCAGTCCTGCTGACGATGGGTTAGGTCTGTTGCTTCCCATATATTTAACAGATAACGCAGGGGATCGGGTAACAGGGAAACAGTTGTGGTTTGGGAAATGGTGCACATCACAGCAGCCCAGTACATTGTCACCCGACCACAGTCCCATATGGTGTGATAGAATGTTCCCTTCTCTCCGTATCCACGGAGAAAGTACTCGTGGGAAGCCTTTCCTATCCTGTGAAGGACTGTTCTGGTGTAATATGTGCGGTGTAATATTTTCAGCTGAAATAGTTTAAGTCTGGAGGGGATCGCTGTCTCCTGCGGCGAGGAGAGGGCCTCCTGCCATTCCGAGTCGTCGAAGTCGTCAATATCCCTCGACCAACTCAACCGCAACTTAGATAACATGTCAGGGAGGTTGTTAACCATCTTCCGATATGTGAAGGATGTTGCTTTGCGGAATATGTGCTCTGTCAACAACCTATCTTTAAGAGGAGTGGATTCCTGCAGGTCGGTCCCCGTCGGGACGGCTGTCTGCAGTGCATGTCGGATTTGTATATACCTATAGTGTTCAGACTGTGCCATATCATACTTGGTTTGTAGAAATGAGAAGTCTACTACCTTGCGCTTTTTCCAGAGGTCTCCCACTACCGATATGCCTATGTTGTCCCACGCCTGGAACCCCTTACTGTTGCGCAGGAAACCTAATCTATGCGAGTCCCACAAGGGTGTCATTCGCGTGATAACATTAGCGCACTGAAGGCGTCTATGTGCTTTATACCAGAGTTCAACTGTGTGAATTGTCGGACCCAATCTGCGGGGTCCATTTTTGGGACATTTGCCAAAATTACAATGTAAGGGGTGGCGTCAGGAGGGAGATCTAGATGGCAATCAGGCATAGAGATGTCCCTAAACTGCCGTGGTAAATTCGAAGCTACGTGGGAAGGAGTTTGGGAGGAGTGAGAAAGAAAAGTAGGGCCTAGGGATCCTGCTGACCTTTTTAGGGCTCTGGCGCTTTCAGTGGCCAGTGTACTGGCCAATGGGCGAATTTTCTCACTTCGATCAGAATTGCTCCCTTGGCCATTTAATCTGTTATTTATAGAAGTGCACTCATTCTGGCTAGTCTCATTATCCTTACTACCGGGGGCTCCTTTTGTCGGAAGAGCTACCTTCCTAGCAGGTAAAATGCCACCCTTATTTATCGGGCCTTGCCCTTCTGGGAGATGGTTTAAAGCCAACCCTTTATTCAGGTTACTAGAGGTGAGATCTTCAATAGTGGTCAGTCTGGACGATAATTGGTCCAGCCTAACTCTCAGATAAAGGTTTAATCTTCGACCAGGGTAGTTAAATTCTTGATGTCATTACTAGACTTTGAGGAATTACTACTTGAATCAACCTTGCCCCTAGTAGAATCTTTGCTGCACCCTGCCCGCTTTTTCCCATGTGGGTTCTGCTTCGTAGTTTTTGTCACAATGGGAACAGAGGAAGAAATAATAACATCGGACTTGCTTTTGTTGATAACATGAATGTCAACAGGGACTGGGTTCTTATGCTTTTTTGCGGTGGTTGCATTGGGGAGGCACTATCACTAAGTACAATCTTCTCTAAGCTATGCTGGATACAGCCATTTGGAACATTTATGTTAACAGTGCCTTGCTCTAATAGAGGGTTATTGTCTGGGTGGGGTGCATCCGAACTTAACCTCGAAGTACCTGCTTCTATGGATTCTTCAACAGAAGAAATCTGTTTATCCAGGGCCCCCACTGTCCCTGTAAGGTAGTTCAACAAAGTTTGCTGAGAGTCAACCACAGGTCTAATACCTGAGGAGAGTTTTGAGCTTGATAACTTTCTTTTTCCCATCACTACACAGTCGTTCTAGCTTAAAAACAAACCAATCAATACAGATTTTATTTCAGACCAGCTTCAAACCCCAGCATTAGTCCCGTTCCAGGCCAAAGTCTTTGCCAGGGCATTCAATATCGAATAAAATCAAAATTTCCAGAGGACATGCAAAAATGTAAAGCTTACAGATCGGATCTGATGAAGTTGCGGCTTGCGGGGAGATGATAAATGAAATAAACCAAAGGGATAGGCCCTGCCCTGCCTCAGTCGGTCACAGCTTCGCCCGGGCGAGCTCACGCGCGTCCCGAGCCGCGGGAGCCCCGAAAGTTATTTATCTTCAATTGGCTTCGCTGAAAGCCCGCGAGAGCGCGCTGCCTTCTGCGGACTGAAGTCCCGGCAGTCCCTCGCTCCACGGTGTTGAATGGCCGGGGTGCAAACAAAGAGACTGAAATCCTCGATCCTCCGCTGTGTTAAATGGCCGGAGTGCAAACAAAGAAGGCTGCCAACAGCAAAACGGTCCCGGGCAGCACAACACAGCAGCGAGAAAGACAAGTGGCAGGTGAGTCAGAAAGGGCGTCTCTCTGGTTCGATCAATATTTATTCCCACCATTAAACCTATTATTGTTGTGGACCATGCTTGCATCAACATTACTCTACATTTCGATGATTCTCCTTCTAAAACTAGATCCTGGAGTATGAATGATGAGATTCTTGAGGATCGTGGCTCCAGGAATTTTGTGGCACAAGCATTAACCAATTTTTTGGAAAACTTCCATTAGGGGTATCTGAACTCTAATGAACTAAATATCCAGGAGAAACAATACAAATTTTAGAACGGAGGTAGAATCAAGGAATTTAAATCTAATCACAACTCCAAATTCAAACAACTTTAATAGAAATGCAACAAAATACTTAGTGATAGTGCTCACATGTGGTCACAAACTTAAATCTAGAAAAATACTAGAGTGTAATAATGCTAGGAATCTACTGGCTCTTACCCTCAAGAATACTAGAAACATTCATCAACATTTCAGCATTTAAAGATCATTTAGGATGCCTACAAACTAATCCTACAAAAATTGTAGATATTTTTTGTAACTACTATTCCCAACTACATAATCCCATAATCCCATGAAGTCAGGAAATAATGATTGTGCAGCTGCCTGTAAATCCTTCCTAGATCCTCTCCACCTGCCTAAAATGCTGGATGAGGGTCTTGCTCAACAAAATAACCCTATTACAAAGGAAGAAATTTGCTCAAGTATCAAGTCATTTAAATCAATCAAAGCCCCTGGCCCAGATGGTTGTCTGTCTTCATTTTAACACAGCTGCCAAGAGATATAAGTGGCACATATTCTTACCCTATTTCATAAATTCGACTCGACAGGCAAACTTGGAAGTTCCTTTTCAGAAGCACATATTGTGGTTATTCCAAAGGAGGAGAAGAACCCCTGGATACAAACGATTTTTGACCTATGACCTATGGCATTATTAAATACAGACTATAACATTTATACTAACATTTTGGCACTCTGACTTGAGAAAGTCCTTCCATTACTTATGCATCCATCTCTGACAGGCTTTGTAAAAGGCCACCTAGCATCTGATAATATTAGAATGTTTCCCCACGTTTTAGATAAAGCAAAATTACTCTCCTCTCCAGACATGTCTATGGCTCTGGGCAAAGAAAAAGTGTTTGATAAGGTTTCCTGGCCCTTTCTACAAGCCACTTTAGAGAAATCCAACCAAGGTGCAAGATTTACTCTCATGGCCTTGACTATCTACTGTAACCCAAGAGCCCGCATTAAACTGAATGGACACATTTCTGAAGCTTTTAATTTAGCACAAGGTTTGAGGAAAAGATGCACCTATTCCCCTCTATCATTTCTTTTTTCAATTGAACCTCTACTACATTCTATACGTATTAATGACCAAATCAAAGGTATCCCTTTCAAAAGCAGTTCTCAGAAACTACCTGCGTATGCAGATTACATCCTATTTTTGAATACTGAAGCAGAGCCTGCCAACCCTGAAATTTTAAATGTGATCAAAGATTATGACAAGGTCATAGGTTACTCCTTAAATAAGGAGATAACTGAAGTCTTCCCCCTCAACAACTTGTATCTTCCATTTACGGCATCAGCCTCAAACCTGAAATGGTAACCTATTAAATGGAAATAAATGGGAATCGAGTTTCCAAAGTCTACATCGGAGACTAAGAATCATATAGAAACATGAAAAGCTTACTGTGGAGTGGTCTCTGTAGTTCATTACATGGTGGGGGCAGGGCTGAAACAGTTAAGATGTTAATTGCCCTTCAAAACAACTTTTATCTTAATATGCTACCTCTACACTTTTCCAACTCCTTCTTCACATCTCTCAATGCTCAAATTACAACATTTATTTGGAAAGGTAAAAAGGCAAGAATTTCCCTACATAAATTGCAAACAAGCAAACAATAGGGAGATATTAACCTCCCTAATCTCTTGCTCTATCAAACTACCTTTATCATTAGACCAACCCTCTGTTGGTTACACCCATCTACCCCTCATCGCCCTACTTGGGTGGACATTGAGATGGCTCTTTGATTACTATTTGTTAAGGACATTATATCCCCGGAAGACCGACTAGCTTTTGTCACTTTAACCTCTAAGGGTCAGATGTACGACCATTTGCTTTTGCGACTCGCAAATTGTGAAAAATTGCGAGTCGCAAATGTACAACAGTATCAGAGACACTGTTAGCAAATCCCAAAGGCGTTGCAAAAAGTGAGGCTCATGAATATTAATGAGCCACTCAAAATTTGCGACCCCATTGGGAATGGCTGACCCTCCCAGGGATGGTGGCCTGCAGGGCTCAGCAGACCTTCATGTCTGGTACTGCTTTTAAATAAAGCAGTTTTTTTTCTCAATTGCAGCCCGTTTTCCTTAAAGGAAAATGGGATGCATTTAGAGAAAATAAATGAAATGTTTTTGTTTCATTTTTTAAGGGCAGGCAGTGGTCCTGTCCCTGGGACCACTGCCTACCTTTATAAAATAGTTTCCCATGCATTCCCAAAGGGGAAGGGGTCCACTGGGGACCCCTGCCCATTTGTGAATGCTTTGCCACCTACTTGAAGAAGGTGGTAAATTGCGACTGTTTTGCAACAGCAATTGCGGTCGCAGTACAGTCATACATAGGGCTTAGAATCGCTATTAGGAAGGGATGCCCTTGAAATGCCCCTTCCTAATAGTGAGTCGCAAATCCTAATCAGCGAGTCGCAAATATATTGTGACTTGCTAATTAGGGCTTGTACATGGCTCTCAGGCATTTTTGCATGCGCAAACAGGTCGCAAACCCATTTGTGCATGCAAAAATACTTCATACATCTGGCCCTAAATTCGTTCTCCAACCAATTGATTTTTTATAATTCGCTGTCTCTCAAAGTTCTCTCAGAGGTTTTAAGAAACCACCAAGTCCCAATTTCCTCTATGGTAATTTCCTAATATCTAAAAGCCGTAAAGTCTCTGTCATTTATAAAATACTTGAGAAAACGTTCTCTATTTTCACGGCTGTGATCCATAAATCATGGCTTGCGTCATGCATTAAGTATGATATTGCCCCATAATACCCCATCACATTGGTCTGCTATTTGCAAACTTTGGACAACATATAGAGCATTCTGGACTATGGCACAGTTAAATAAACATTGTCTCCTATCTTCAGCTGCTCGTTGCCATTGCCAACCCCCCTCAGGTGATCTAGAACATTTGCTATTTGACTGTAAACACATTAGTCCCTTCTGGTTACATATTCAAGTACAAGTTACATATTCAAGCTACACTTTCAAAAATATTCAACATTCAAATTCCATTATCACATACCATACGTTTCCTGGGTATCTAAGCAGGATCAGACTCACTATCATCTTGAGACAGTTTCCTCATTAATACTTTGCTTGCAATAGGTATTAAAACAATCCTTGCTAACTGGAAAAATGATAAAAACATATCACAGCATATGTGGAGGGGCTGGGTATGTTTTTCCAGAAGTGCTGATATCCTTATATATGTATCAACAATTTAACAAAAAGTCTTTTCAGTTCAATCCTCATACAATCTCGATATTAAATGCTCATCTTCCTACATTATTCTTCTTGTTCTCATCTCTCTTTATTCTATTCTTCCCCATATCCTTCTTCTTCCCCTCGCACATGTATTGTATTATGTGAGGTGCTAAATTGTACTCACTTTTTCGCTCTCCGATTTTCTGTTCAAGATATGCATATATTCATAGACCTACAGCTAAAATTTTGTTATAACCCTGCCTGATCATTCAGTCGACTTGTATCCTCTCAGTATATAAGATTACATGCTGTATTTTGCTCTTTGGGAAAACAAAATGCAATTAAAATGCTTTGAAATTAAAAAGAATTGTTGCAAAATGAGTATATTGCTTTTCAAAATTATCTTTGAGTGGAAGCAGGTGCTATCCAGGCGAGAAGCATAAAAGGTTGCATTACTCAACAAAAACTTTAAAAATGGCAGCCATATTTGCCATTCTGTGAAGAACATGAATTTTGGAATCTCAGCAGCAAAGACGTTGAAGGAACAGAATATTCAGGGAGATTGTAAACCACCTTCCCACCCAAACCTGCGATACCTTTAGTTGAATTGCTTTTGCTGTATTTGCTCAAGAATACTGAGTTGTTGTTACATTTTCAGACTTCATTGACATTGGGTTTTTTAACAAGCGGGCACTCCCCTGAAGGTTCAGGAGCACAAGAGTCAATGTTGCTTACTAAAGCAACTGCCTCAGAGTGCACAAGCTCCGAGTTAGCTCAGAGGTGATGAGGAGGAAAAGCGCCAATATGTGCTTGGCCCCCCACCCATTCTTGCAACTTCCCATATCCTGGTGACTAACATGTCCTTTGTCCGTGAATTAAGCTCATACTATCAGTGCTTAGTTTGAGTAGGTGGTTGCCGATGGAGCCCGCCGGCACTCATTTCTGGGGGCTGGCACTTACTTTTCCTCATCAGACTTTGACCTAGTGTGCAAGAGAGAAAATAAGGAAAGGTGGAGGAAGAGAAAGATGGAAAGACAGTGGTAAGGGGAGAAATCATGGATGAAAATTAACTTGCAAGAGTGAAATAAAGGGGCAGGGAGTGTATGGTGTGGATGAAAGTGACATTAGGTGGACTCAAGACGACACAACTTTGGTATTCAGCCACCCCGACATTCATCAGCACAACGAGCCTCTGAGAATAACTATGGGTAACAGCACTTATTATTTTACAAATCACACACTGCATACTTCCCCTTGCCTAGGTCCACAGTCCTGGTCAGCACAGCCAAATCATTGATGGTCTGCTTTTTCCATGTCCAGACTTGTTTTTAGTGGTCTCTGGCACAGTTAGAAAAGCTTCACCAGAAGGGTTGCTATTTTCACTGGCAAGTTCTTTTACATGTATTTCCAATTCACAGTCAGTGAACTTCCTCTTCCTTTTACTTCCACAGCTGTGGCCCACGCAGTGCCATGCTTTCCCTGCTGTCTTTCCTGTGTTCTCAATGCTGCTTGCAAATGCTGGTGTCTTTCATGGGATATGATATCATCAATGACTGCTGATGAACTGTTGCAATTTGATTACTATCTGAAATTGCCAAATCATACTAATCTGCCATCCTTCCATAGAATCTGTACACACATACAAATTTACTGCTCCACAATTTGAGAGTCATTTGGTCACGCTACTTGGGATTTGCTAAATTGTATGGGGCATATTATCAAGAACTGTGTTAAAAATATCGCCGCTTTTATCTGCAGGAAACTGCAGTTAAAGTGGCGATAATGGGCTTGATAATATGCCCTTTTGAAATCCCATAGAAGCCCAGGTTCACACCAGAACATGGGCTTCTATGGGAATTCACAAGAGCGTATTATCAAGCCCATTATCGCAGATTTAGCTGCAGTTTCCTCCCGCTGAAGAGGCGATAATGTTATCGCCATTCCTTGATAGTATGGCCCTATGTTCGTACATCTGACCATAGATTTACACTTCCATAGCTCTATTGCTGAGTATGCAAAAGGCACAAGGCAGAGAGTGCTAAAATGTCTTTGTCAAAAGGACAACAATGTTAACACAAATTAGCACAATAATCTGACTATTGAGAGTGGGACAGCCAATACAATTCCTTGGAATGCAGTCAATAACGACTGGAACACGTCCTCATCTGAAGCTATGGAAGAGTAAAGGGATTATTTAGATGGACAGAAGACGAGATTGTAATGTCCCTTTATATTCGCCCTGGCCTATTAATCAGTAACTAGCTTCCTTGGCTGGCTCTTTCCAACTAGTAACAAAACATTGAACAATATACATGTATTTAAAATGAAAAGTTATATAAGCTTGATATGAATGCTCAATCAACTGAAGTAATTCAGTCAGTAATTGAATAAATGGCACAGGAATCAAATAGTTAAGTAGAATATAGATGTATTTTATCCCAGGGATTATTAAATGAACGAGACATAAATTATACCTTTTCTCAAATGTTTATTGAACACTTCATGGAAGAATTTTGATAAGTGGAGTGATTAAATCACTGAGCCTGACAGCTAATGTACATACTCCTAACCCTCCCTTCCTGCCATTATAGTCATAATTCCGTGGGAGCAAAAACCAAGGAGATCTTCAGCTTGAAGATGGCATAAAGCAAAGCTAGAAATACAATCATGAAATCACTGATGAGTGACATTTTAATGGTAATTTCAGTTTATTTTTAGGAAACGCAAGAGACATTTGCCCGAGTTAAAAATATATCTTACAAAATGTGCACGCACAGAAATACAATTTAAAAACTCAGCCTGCAATGGGGTGTATTAGAATGTCCTAGCTCCACGAGCAACATCGGTGCCAATAGTCATACAAAACACCGTAAAATTAAGATGTTTGGAAGTTAAGTGCTAATCACGTTCTGCCTTAAAACTACTTTACTAGCTAAAACGCAGGGCTGTCTTCAACAAGATTAGGTGTTGGGCAGAAGACAATCATATTTTAAATTATTGTCAGCTGGGTTTTAGGACTAATGTCGGAACTGTGGAACAGTGCCTAAACTTAAACCGTATATTGGGTAAATACACCATTGCTCAAAAAGTTCCACTATATTTGGGTTTTATGGATTTGGGCTCAGCCTTTGATTTTGTCAATAGATCACGTTTATGGGAGATTCTTTTAAATTATGGGTTGGACAAGGCACTGGTTCACTTTATGGCGTATTTGCACAGAGACCTGAAAGCACGGGTTAGGATAAGCAATGAGGGACAGGTTTTCGGGGACATTATAATCGGCAGAGGGGTCAGACAAGGTTGTGTTTTAGCCCCCCTACTTTTTATTCTTTATATAAATGAACTACACACTTCCTTGTCTAAACTGACCTGCGATGTACCCAAAATTAATGGCAAGTTGCTTTCCGTACTTTTATATGCGGACAATGCGGTTCTTATGGGCCGTACTCCGAAAGCACTACGCACTTTAATTACGGGTTTCGTGTCCTTTATGGCAGATTTGGACCTTTGCACTAATTTAAAAAAATCGTATATAATGTCCTGCGGCCCAAAAAAACACAGTATTAAACATATAACATTGGGTAATGATTCCTTAACATGCACTAGCACATTCCCTTATTTGGGTCTTGTTTTTTCAGACTCAGGTTCATGGCAAGCCCACGTTGCTCATGGCAGAAATGAATTTGGCAAATCGGTTAATTCTATTATCAGTCTGCGGCAGCCTAAACAAGCTGAGGTGGTGCTACCCCTATTACAGATATATAAGTCTCAATGCGTACCAACGGCTACTTATGGTGCCGAAGTTTGGGGGTATGTGAATTGCAGCAGGATTCAAACTGAGGAAAATAGATTCTGTAGAAAAATCCTTGGGGCACAAATTTCATCTCCAAACTATATATGCCATAAAGAACTGAACTTACATTATGTGGAAGATTTCTGGTTAAAGTTATGGCAGAATCCTGCTGCGATTTTAACTCAAGAGATAATTGCAGATTGCCTCAAGTGCGATAGGGGTAGCAGTATACCGTGGCTTGGCGCAGGAAAACATAGCCTAGTCAGCGTGAAGTTGGAACATATCTTTCTTTACCCATCAGCAACAGATGGTATAAGCATAAAATCAGTGAGGGGGGCGCTATATGACCTGTACCGCAAGGAAAGGGAAATCACCGAGTACCACAAACCTACGATTGTTAGATATATTCCTATTCTGGTGGTATCCAGTAATGAACATCATTTATCACAGGAATATCTTAGGAAAAACATCGGGAGATGGAAAAGGAGTTTACTTTTCCGTCTCAGGGATGGCAGCATAAAATACTCACTTTGTTTTTCGATAGGATTCAATAAAAATCTTGAGAAAATGTGGAAAACAGACATTGTTAAATTTTTTATTTTTCTGCAAATTTTACGCCAGATACACCAAACAGTATTTAATTCCTTATTGCAAGGCACAAGTTATTACTGATTTTAATTTAGCATATCATGAAATACTGCAGTTAGGAAGCGATGAGATGATTCTGCGAGTGAGCGCATTTTTGCAAGCCGCAGTACGTTCACGTGCTTCCATGAACGAACTTTAATGTGCCAATCAAATATGTAAAGTTTTCATGGAGTTCGTTTGTATTTGTACCATCTGATAACCCCCTCATTTTGATGTGTATTATTGATTGATATATTGAACTCCATAGCACTTTAATATAAAATATTGCTGATTCGTATATTATTGTAAAGCTTATAGTATTCGATCCCGTACTATGTTGCTGTTAGCTTATGCTGCTTGCTTGAACGTATGTATAGCACTTTATTTGCACTTTATTGCCAATTTTTTTACCTGGGTCGAAAACCTTTGTATTTGCACTATGCTATTAGTGATGATAGATTTTACAGGTTCCCTTATTTCCCTATTCTTTTTTATGTAATTTTGAATATGTGTTGGATGATATTGTATATTTTTATTTTTCTATTGGTGGTGATGATCTGTGCTTTTATGGATATTTTATCCGAATAAAGATTATTTGACTTTGACTTGACTATAGAAGGGAATGTTTGTTATTTCTGTTGGACATTAGAAGGCAGGGCTGCTGGGGCAAGATGGGGAGATTTCAGCATGGACTCATAGGAAACATGTCCTTTTACAGTTGTGCTGCGACAAGTGGCACCTCAGTCATTCCGCAGTACACCCTGGAAGAGCAAGCAGAAAGAGCAAAGGGGAGGAATCAAGAAGGAAAGGAGAAATTTTTCTCTGTGCTCCCCACCTCATCCTTCATTTGCAATGCCTCATATTCACCACTTCCCCTACTCTGCAGATTTTTAGGCTTGATGTTCATATCTGTGCATTTGGCATGCACAGTGCTGAAATGGAAATATAAAAGTATATGTATTCATTATTTTAGAGAACCTGCAATCAGTATCCCATTCAAAGTACCCCCCCCCCCCCTGCAGAGATACACGCCCTCTCCCCTTATAACTGAGAGAAATGCAAGTATTCAGTACCTGTGAGTACCTGCCCATTTAGAGCATTGGGTATACAGCTTTTCCCAAATTATTATGTTATTGTCAACAGACGGAAGAGCACTGCATCTTCTATCTGTGGCTTGACATTGCCCCCATCTGCAGGATGCCCTTAGTAGTTTGGGAGGGGGGGAGCCGGTGCTACTGGGGACCATTTGCTCTCACAGCATCCCGGTTGTCTGCTCAATATCTAACTGACTTTCCAGCAGTGACAGCAGTCCTGCTACCTGGAGCACTTTGGAGCCCGCCTCCACTATTGGAACTGGCACTTCAGTTTTCAAACATTTATCCCATCAGAATTTCTACACATATCCGCTTAGGCACTACTTTTTACTGTTAGCACACATATTCAGTCTTGAATGTGCCCGATGACCCTGAAACACTGTTACAGTGTGCACGCACAGTGTCATCTTGGAAGGGGTCAGGATGCACATAAAATATGCAGTTTCTGGTAGATACCAGATTTTTTTGTGGATTCTGATTGTTTTTTTGGGGGGTGGACTACTGAATTACTAGTGTAAGGGGCCCCCTTATATTCTTTGTATTACCTTCTAAGTGTTCAACTAATGCTCTATTCATCTTCACGGGAAGATAAATAAAAAACTGAAAATAGGTTATATTCATTTACCTGAAATGGCAATTGACAGTTATTCTGTTTATCAATTTCATTATTTTTAAATCTCAGAAAGCTTGAAACAAGACAGGCAACACCCTCAATTTCAAAGCATTGATAGATCCTAGTCTTAGGGGAATTCATGCAGGCAAACATATCTCATTAAGAACTATTTGGTTGTTAAAGATTTGTGATTTTGTGACTTTCAGAAATGATATCTACAATAATTTCAATAGTGACGTGACTTACTATATATCCGTCACATCATTGCTGACCTTACAGAAGCTGCAAATGATTGCTGTTTTCCACAATTAGTGTCTGGGAGTGTAAATACAACCTTGTTTTACATATGTCATTTGTAGGGACATCTGTATATTGACAGTGGTACTGCAACCGTAAACAAGACTTACTATCTATGAGCACATCATTAAAAATTGTTCCTAACCATCGTGTAGCAAAGTTGCAATTCTACCAAGGACACGGAGGCGAGGATTATGCTGGACTCTCTTCACTTTATTAGTATAGCAGCCTTTTAAAAAACATTGGCTTTAAACAACTTTTTGAAAAAAAAAGTGAAGAACCATCTTTAATCTTTAATCTTTCTTCTTGAAAAGAAAACACACAGAACTAACAGTCCCATGAGTCTCTGTGAGGAACTCCCAAAACAACCAATCACAACACAATAGTAATCCACAAGGGTAGCGAATCTGGATCCTCCTTTGCCTGTAACAGACCTTCCCCCTCTTTCGTCTCGCCTTAGTCTTTTCCTCAATGGTCCAGCTTTGTGCTTTCTGCGCTTATGACCAAAAGAGAAGAATCAGGTCGGATCTACATATTCGTGCACAGACACAATCCTTAAACCTTTGTGAAAAGCATCAACCGATTCTTAAGAGCATACATTAACACTGTACATTATCATAAGAAAAAACTTCGTACTTACAACCTAGGGTGGGTTCCAGGAAGAGAACACCTTCTCACCAGGTGTGATGATCCTCTCCTCCATGTCCTAAATTGAATTGAAACCCCCCTCCGTGATAGTAAGGAACATTTTTCATTCTATGTCAGGACCGGAGTCCAGGATTAGGCTGGTTCAAAGCTTGCTTATAACCAAATGAGCCATATCCAGTACAAGTTTGAGGTAAAATCTCTTAAAAGAAGAATCTGGGTACCAGTCCACAGCATTCATAATGCCCTCCAGTCTCGCCCCCCCCTCCCCCAGGAGAAAGCCTTGGAGGCCATGGCCATGTGGCAGAATGTGTCCGAAGGCAGTCAGATCAATGCCTGCCTCTTGCATAACCCACTGCAACCTTCATGCAATAGCGGGAGAGGATCAGCCGTATACGGTTTCCTCAGTGCGATCAAACATTGTCTCTCACTAGGGGATCAAAACTCCTCAGACATTTGCTCATACGCCTTCAGACATTGAACCACACACAGTTTTGTGGAGTACGGAAAAGCTGGGTACGTGATAGTCCTCGTATTGGATTTTGTGAGTCTGCAAATCGACACTCCCAAAGTGGAAAAACATCCTAACTGTTATATCAAGGACTCGAACATCCGATACCCGCCTGCAAGAAACTAGGCATAGTAACATTGCCAACTTGGCAGAGACCTCTTGAGCACCTCATTAACATCCCAGAATACTGAGTATCTTGGAGCAGGTGGGAGAGACAGTCTAATTTCTCTAAGGAGTCTGTAGGCCAAATGATGCTATCCCACCTATGCACCTTCAACTGAGAGTGATCGGCAGTGATGGCGGAGCGGATGGTGTTGATAGACCTATATGCCAAACCTTCACTGGCTAGGCCACCCAAAAATTCAGTATCTGAGCAAGATCAGAGAACACAGGCTCCAAACCCCTTTGCAGACATTGACGTGTCCATCAGGAACAAGCTGACTTGTACCGTTTGACTGTTCTGACTGCCCATGCCTTACATAAGTGCTCCTCAGCTTGATGAGAAAGCATTGGGACCAACCCATTGTCTCCTGTATTCCACCATGTCATCAAGGGGAGGGAGCCCTTCATTACCAATTGGTGGGGAATCCGAATTGGATTGAGAAGGATGTGAGGAAACTGGGGGAGTTAGATTTGAGGATCCCAGGAAAGTTCCAGTTGAACCAGAAACCACACTTGTGATCTCCAGATTGGAGTAACAATTACCACTTCTGCACATTGTCACCTGATCGAGTGATCATTGCGAAAGAGGGAAAGTAATTTCCCTTTTCCATAGGACAGTTCTTTAGAAAATCATCCATCGCGGCTGCCTGTGGGTTCGGCTCCAGTGGAAGAACTGGGGCAACTGATGGTCTATCAGGGATGCAAATAGGTCCACTGAAAATTTGCCCCACCGGTCCTGCAATGTACAAACACTCCTAGATCCAGATTCTAGAGGCTGGTATCCCGTAAATGGCGGGAGTGCCAGTCCACCAACTGGTTTTCCTGGCCTGGCAGGTATTCTGCTGTTATCAAGACCTGATGGTCCAGACAATACTGCCAAAAGCTGGTTGCTAGGTCCGAAAGCACCTTGGAGAGCGAGCCTTCCAGATGGTTGATGTATCTAACTGCTGACACATTGTCCATCTTGATCTCAACTTACTTTGTGCCCTTTGTGCCCTGGTCTTC
This sequence comes from Lissotriton vulgaris, assembly GCF_964263255.1. Taxonomy (NCBI): domain Eukaryota; kingdom Metazoa; phylum Chordata; class Amphibia; order Caudata; family Salamandridae; genus Lissotriton; species Lissotriton vulgaris. The sequence goes on from NC_141693.1 coordinate 442,009,332, forward strand.
ACTGCAGCTGCCGCCAACGGAGTCATATGGAGGCATTTCCAGTTCCGGCTACAAGTGGGGAGACTGGCCAGGAACCACAACACCCAGTAGCCCAAGTGGCACGCCCGCCGCCAACGCCTGATTCAAGTGCCAGGAGGCACTTACAAAGATCAGAGGGCTTCTGCAGCGCGGGAGCTCGACGTACTTTGTGCCCTGGTCCTCACTGCAGCTGCTGCCACCGCCAACGAAGTCACCTGGAGGCATTTCCGGTCCCGGTCCTGGCCACGAGTGTGGAGACCGGCCAGGAATCACAACACCCAGCAGCCCAAGCGGCGTGTACGCCGCCAACACCTGATTCAAGGGCCAGGAGGCGCTTAAAAAGATCACAGGGCTCCCACAGTGCGGGCGTGCCCGAGCCGCGCCCGGGCCAAGCCTAGGCCAATCGCGGGCCTGTCCGTGCCTGTCAGAGGCCGAAGGAGGCCGGGCTGGGCCACGTTATTAACATTCTTACATCATCTTGGACTCAATCAGTGTTGACTTCAAAAGGTACTGTGACATTATTACTGTAGGTTCTGTTACCAAGGAGGGGGGTCAAAATGAATTGGTTAAAAACTGGAAATGGACAAGGGGTAGTGGGGACCTTGGATGCTTTTTTATTGAGGGCCCAATCGGCACTCACTCATGAAATTGAACTCACCGAGCGCAGATTGTCCGTGGAGCCACAAAACCCTCATAACTGACCTAACCCTAACGTACCTGCTCCACAAAGTCATTTGGAATTTAACCCATTACAAATCAATACATTGCATTCCCCAGGCCCTGAAATCATTAACGATTCTGATATAACTGAAAAATCTGATATCTCTGTAAGGCCAAAAGTTGTCACATGGGGTCAAAAAGATAAGATCAATCATGGGAGTAGTCTTGCTCCGCTGTCGAAGAAAAGGAAGGGACCAGCGTCAAATAAACAAAATAAGCAAAGTTATCTTTTGCCCACACCTTGTGGACGTAGGAGTAAAACTGCTGATACGGAGCATAACCAGGGGGCAACTAAAGTAGCAACAGCAGATGCAGAAGATAGGGCATCATTGGTAATATCACTACAACGCCACGTGCTGTCCTACATCATCATGCAACAGAGGCTCGAGTTACGGGCCCTCACCATGGAAGAGCGGACGCTCCGGCTGTGCTGGCAGAGGAGCCTTCGGAGAGCGAGGGCATCGCGGCCTTATGCACCGGAGATCCCGATCGGGATGCTGACGGCTTTGCCGCACGGGGGAGATTGGTCCCCGTTGCTGGATTTGGAAGAGGCGGGACTGCAGGTAGTGGGCGACTTGTACATAGACGGGGCTTTGGCGCCGTTCGAAGTGCTCCGGGACCAGTTCGGGCTGCCTGATGGGGGTTTCCTACTACACGCGGCAGTGGTGGCTGCCATACAGAAGCACTGGAAAGGGGGGCTCATGGAACCCACTACGACTATGGCGTGCCAATATGTGGTGATGGCGGCTGGTACGTTCAAAGCTGTGACGTGCCTCCATAATAGGATGCTGAATGAGGGACTGGAACCACTCCAAGGGCTCAAGGCTAAATGGGAGGTGAGCGTAGGCCGACCCATACCGGATACGGCATGGGGCCACATCCTGCGGCGCACGTGGAAGGGCACGAGAAATGCGCGCTTTCAGCAGGTACATTTCTATGTGCTTCATAGGGCTTATTTAACTCCTGAGAAATTACAGCGGTACTTTCAGGTGCCGGATGCCCGATGCCCACGGTGTTCGTCTCTGGGAGCGGACATGGACCATTTGTTTTGGGGGTGCTCACACCTGGGGACCTATTGGGCGGAGGTAGGGGAACTCCTGAATGAAGTGACTGACAGGGAGGTGGAATTCGACATGGCGGCGTGCCTGCTGCTCTGGTTCCCGCATACTAAACACACCAAGGTGACAAGCAAATTCATAGACCTGGGTCTGATATTGGCGCAAAGGGAAATATCGTGGCATTGGAAATCCAGGGGGGGACCCTCACTGCGTAGATGGAACAATGAGCTGCTGCGGTGGTCTGACTGCGAGAGTGTGCTCCGGATGAAGCAAGCTGTAAAGATGGGGAATGAGAAGGCATTGGATGCGGCGCGTGCATGGGAGTTGGTGGTACAGGCTTTGCGTGATTCTTTGGTAGAGGATGAGGATGGTGAGAACTAGGCCGATGGACACCGCGGGGCGAACACAGAAGTATTGTACCATGCACTGTAGTGGATCCATCCAATTCGACAGGATGAGGCACACACCTTAGCAGTTGCCAGGGGAGGGGGGGCTTTGGGGGGGCTGGTTGACGGGAGTTTGGGGTGGGCCGGAAGCCATTAGATGGTTGCTCGTTAGGGCACCTTGGATCTACTAGGACGGTGGGTACTGTGTGGAGTGTGGAATGGCTGGGGAGAGCGGCCAGGTGTGACAACCCATAGCGCCTAGGGCAGGTCCCGACAAGGGCGGTACCACTGATTATCACTGGGATGGCTGACGGGGGTGATGTTGTGGGTGGGGGGGTAAAAGCAGATACGCAAAACGACATTTCAACCATGGTCCCTATGGGACGTGCACCTTGATGTTTTCCTATTGAACGAAGTAATATGCCGCCCGGCCTCCGGGATGCGGGCTGAATGGCTGTGTACGACTGGGATTTCTTATTGGACGGGGGGATATCACGAGTGAACTGGCTGATTAATTGTATCCTGTGGTTTATAATTCTGCAATAAAAATATATTTAAAAAAAAAAATCATTGGTAATATCACCTAGTTGGGAGAGTGTAGCTTTTTTGAAAAAATTGGAACTTGTGATTTCAGCCGATTTGGGACCCGATACTGCAAAAGTTAACGGAAATTGAGGTTAGGCTAGGGCACTTAGAAAAACCAGTACCTAGTGCTTTCTTAATCTCTGCAGCTCATGGGAAAATCAGGCTGAGGGCGTCGCAGCGAAGGGAGTTGTTTTGCACCTGATCCAACTGTAAGACCTGTGAGTAGGGAGTGTCTCCTTCTCTTAGGGGTAGCATGCCCTCCCTCGAATGGCACTGAGACTTCTCATCAGATAGAAGGTCTGCCTCATAGGAACACACAGACAGCACATGTACCAATAAGTACCCGAGCTCATAAAGCAAGTAATAATCAAGGTGAGACACCCCGAAACTTAGCCAGTATAGATGTCCGGCCCTCTGATCGAAGACTCCTCAGTGGCCCTCATTCTAAACTGCATTTACCTCCAGAAGCAACCCCATATGTTGTAGTGTTGACCAATGTCCCCTCACTGCTGTCCGGTGACATTGAGCACCGGTCATCACTGAGAAACAAATCTTTACACTTTCTGAATGCAAAGACAGTTATTAACAACAAATTGCTATTTTCTGAATATAAGATGGCGCGTAGGACTGGGTGGGTGGGAAGACATTCTCTGGGGACTGCATTACATTAACTTTTAGTTCCCCATGCTTGGTCAGAACAATATTAGAAAGGGTGGATGATCACTTTGTAAATTAAAGAGTAATCTCCATTCTACCCCTAGGGTTTTTCTACCAACCACCTAGACCACTATGGCACACAGTGGAAGACAATAGATGTGCATGGGCTAACCTGAACCCCCAGCCTCCCCCTTGGTTTCACCCAAATCGTTTTGAAGCTTTAAGCGGACTCGCACACATAGACTGACTAATATCAAATCTGAAACAACCAGGGAAAAACGTCATCTTAAGATTGACTCCACCACTGCTTTGGTCGCTACAGCACTGCTGTAGCCCGGTTTTTGGACTGCTCCAGACGCATGGTACCATGCAGTGAATATCGGGACCCCAACCAGTGCGATGTTCATTAGCTATGAGTGATCTGGCTCCCCGACGTCCTTGCAAACATTGATATTGTAGCTTAACTAAATATCCACCTCTCGACGCCACAACCGATGGAAAGTTTTACTTCGTCCGCACTGTGAGCCCCTACCAATCACTTAAGTATATATACGCTGACTGAACACCGGAGTGTTGACGTTATTCAATTATTGACTCACAGTCTAGCGGACCCAGGCCGCTATCTATACGAAAAATACACCAGAGCCATCTAGATCTTTCCTTTTGGACTAGAGGATCCCTACCTATAGAGGCTCCACCATAAACGCCAGACTACCTATCACTCATATAACCATTTACCCAACTTGAGGCTCCACACACTCCCCAGTGATTTACCTCATAAGTCCTAATAAGGTTTCAGTTTTTTGTATATGGCTTCCTGATGAAGGCACACAGCCGAAACGCGCGTAGGACACTGATTGACTAGAGCCATGCCAGAAATGGCTGTCCTTTGAAATATAGTAATATGATCATTTTTGTCTGTATGTTGTTTGAGATTTATAGTATCTTGTTAACAATCTCTCATATATTCATGAGTGACACTGTATTCATTATATATGTCATCCAATCAATGTCATAAATTTCTGCATTTTGATTGTTTAAACTCAGCATAAACATACACACAGATGATATGCTCTATTTTTGTCTATGTATTTAATTCAACATATTTTAATAAAAAATAACAATAAATAAAAAATAAAAAATTGATACCACTGAACAGAGGTTGCATGTATATGTCTTTAACACTGTTTAGGCCCATATTTATTTTCACTGCTCCTGAAACTGTGATATTTACACTCTAGTTATTCTCCCTGATTCAGGAACTGTTGTCAGAGGTACCCTTGTTCTTACATACACTCCACCACTGCTTTGCCATAATGATAGTGTGGGAATTGTAGGGCTGGATTCAGTTATCTTCCCAGTAGAGCTACCCACTATTCACTCTGTTGGGGAAGTCTCAATGGTTCGGAATTCTAATACCTGCTCCCTCAGGATTATCTCATGGAACATTGCGGGCATTTCGTCAAAACTAGCAGACGAGGTCTGGGTTCAATATGTTAAGACGTTTGACATCATCTGTGCCGAGGGAACCTGGAGCAGGGATGATGTCACTATGGATGAATATTGCTCATTTAGTGTCCAGGCTACACCATCACCTGCAGGGAGGACACAGGGAGGTTTACTGATTCTGATTTCTGTTCAATATGAGTCACTAAAGATAGAGAACATAATAAACTCTCCCTGGTATCAGCTTATTTTGATTTGTAACCTGATCAACCCCACACTATTGTTGATTCATTTGTACTACAATATTTTTGACCCACAAAATTGTGAGGTGATAAACACCCTTAAAGAAGAGATTGATAAAGTTGCAGGGAGATTCTCCCCATTATGCATACTTTGGGTTGGAGATTTTAATTGTTCTTATATGTCAGCATAGTATGCATAAAATATGTGAGATTGTAGATACCTCACACTAACTAATTATTTGGTTAAGGTAAGAGCTAGCGAACGTCAGTAAACAGAGCCGTTAATGCTAACATATGTTATCGCCGCTATTTTCTATTAGTTAGACTGCCTTTAACTTAGATTTTACTCTGGCTCACTAACCTAGGGTATCTATATGATTTACCATTGCAGCTATGAAATTTCTGTTGGAACTAGACGTCCCCGCCTACTGATGTATATCAGACATCACGCATCCTACCTATTCTAAATATATACGGTATTTGAACGCTCATAATACTAGTAACTCTTTATCAATTCCTTAAGTGTAATAAATATGCCTCCTTTTTTACTACTCTACTAGTGTTAATTGTTGGTGTATCATCCCCCCCCCTTTTTTTTTCTAGTTTCATCTACAATTACTGACACGTGTGACGACGTCTATTTAATAAATATCTCACTGCTCTACATATATTCTGTGCATTATATCATCGTCACCCTATTATATAATACAACAAGAATCTTCCAGACTCTATCAGGTAAATATACGAATATAGTAACTCTACAGGTTTAAGTAGTAGAATAGGCTATCTGGGAGTCTCCATCATGTTCTTTTAGATCTCCATTACCTTATTGCTCCCTCTCTTCATTATGATATACCTGAGTGTAGTAGGAGTATCTATCCGATTTCTCACAACCGAGTGACTGCTAATCAGAATGATAAAACTTTTCTATCTTGGTTCTTGTTCTATGTAATGGTCCGGAATGTCGTAGATACATGTAGACATATTGCTGATTCATATAATATGATAGGATTGATTTAATTCCAATATTGTTATTATTATTTCATCGTATCTTCATCCCTTGCATGGATCGCTTAGACCATCTCCTTATCCTTGTATAATCTCATACAACTCGGCCAACCATCGACATTAATTTTTCTGTTCCTCTTACCATCCTCTGCGAGAATCCATACCATGATGCTTGGTTAGTTGTGTGGCCCACTGTGTTCAAAGAGGAAAGAGTATGTTTAAACATTATTACACACTATTGTGTCTCTTTTTTGATCAGGAACTAGCCTTTATCGAGGGACTTATTATTCATGAATATATGAAGATATCATCTACTTTTGATGTACTGCATTGAAATAAAGTCTTTTAATTGAAGTCTATATCTATGTACCATTACATGCTCAATCAATATGTATCCCTCGGTGTTATGTTTTAGTTTAATGGTTTAGTGGAAACAACTTACATCAATTTAACAAATATTGTATCCCGAATGGACATTGGATATTATGTATATTATTAGTTAAGTACTGTACAATTGTTGGAAATTATCTGTCTACCATATGACAATGAGTGAACAAATTAGTAGACTAGACCGGTTAGGTACTGAGGACTTTTGAGTCTGAACTATTTATTGTTAGCCTCTTTTTATACCATCTGTACTTTATTTAAACATTGCCATTAACCTTTATGTAAAATTGCATGTGTATATCCGGTAGTCTGACATATGTTTTTCTTGTAAATATATTTCCAGAGTATCACCTGTGACTCCTGAGGAAGGCGTTTTCTGCCGAAACGCGCGTCGAGTTTTAATGTTTCTCCAGCACTTTAGGCACCAACTATAACTTTGAATGTATTTTTAAATGTATTCTGTATTATCTATATGTAATGTACTTATTTTTATAACGCTTGTATGTGTTGTTTGATGATTTATGTTTTATTCTCATCATACAGTGTGACTTTTGTTCAGTTTCTATATGATTTTTAATATGCCAATTAAAAACATGTTTTTTATATAATTTTTATTTTCGATTGTTCCTTTTACCACTGGTTTAGGTTAATTGTTCACTTATTTAGCTGATGACCTAGGATTTTTCACTCACATATGTTGTTACCCTGCCCTAGAAGTCTATATACTACCACTACCCAGGGGGTCCTTGTTTTTCTCATCTAGATATCTCAGATCAACCTTTGTCTCACTTTAAGCATACCCCACAGGGTGAAGCATTAAATACTATTATTGTAGTAAATGATTTATGCATGATTGATACTTTGGTCAGTACTTCTTCTGCCCAGTTTCCAACCTATCAGGGCGGTGGTAGAGTTTGCACAATTGATTTTATGCTAATTTCTAATAAGTATGCATGCCTCGTAGATAGCTTTGCTGTAGAACCAAACCCTGCTAGCGATCATAATCCCCTTACTGCTTCCATGCATGTCATTGCACAGAAGGGCAGGGGTGATGCTTACCAATTAAAACACAATGGCAATCAGGGGGTTAGGTTAAAGTCGAGTACAATAAATTCCGCAAAATGATAGGAGATCATTAAAAAAACAAATTTAAGTAAAATCATGACATGCTTAGTGCATGACTCCCATCCAGGTGCTATAATCCAATGTTTTGAATCCATTTGTGAAGACTTGGCTAAAAACCTAACTAAAACAATGAGGAGGTGGGATATACCAGAAACAAGATGGTTCAATGCTGAATGCTCAAAAGTGTGTAAAGACCTGAAGAAAGCTTTGCACGCAGTCCCCGCGATAGGGCTCTGATCAAGACTGTTAGGCATACCTATAGAAGCACTATTAAGCGTACAAAGGATGAGCTGAGAAGACAGGCCTGGGAAGACCTAGAGAGAGCTAGTGCTCTCAAGGACTCCAAGAGTTTCTGGGAGTTCATAAATTGCCCTCTCTTCTCCAACGACATCAGGAGTATGGATTCTACTATAATGGGGGAAGCCTGGGAGTCTCACTTTCTGAGTATATTTAACCCAAGAGGTGTCTCTTCACAAGAGCAAAGGGATGAAATAGCTATTAATTTACAAATGCCATGTCAACTAAGTTCATCCCTGTCCCTAAATGAGGTTAAGGACGCCCTAGCAAAGGGCATATCCGCGAAAGCCCCAGGACCATATGGGTTGCGCCTTGGACTTATTCAAAAGCAATCCTCAACTATGGGGCCCCCTGATGCTAAATGTTTTTAAAGAGGTCATAGTGGGCCGTTTCCCATTATCATGGAGAAGTGCAGTGGTAGTCCCGATTTTTAAAAAAGGTAACAGGAATGACCCCACATGCTATAGGCCGATCTCTTTAATTGATGCCACGTGCAAGGTAATGGGGAGGGTAAGCCTTGCATGTTTGGAGTCATGGGCCAATGCCTCTGGACATATATCAAATACCCAATATGGCTTCAGACAGAGGATGGGAACAAATGAAGAGTGCCTCAACTTGTCCATTATCATGGGCAGGTACATGAAGGCCAGAAGGGGGTCAATCCACCTGGCCTTCATAGACTTGTTCAGTGCTTTTGACACAGTGAGCTGTGGGAAGTTGTGGACACTGATGGAAAATATGGGCCTTGAAGAACCCCTCATTACCCTGTTACGTCGGCTACATGCGTCTACTACTGTAGCCATTCGCTTTGGCCCTGGAGGAGAGAAGACCAGGCCAATTGCTTCTACTGAGGGGGTACGCCAGGGAGGCATTCTGCCCCTTTTTTATTCCTAATATATACCAATGGATTGGAATCATTCCTGTTAGAACAGCAATTGGACTTCCAGGCATCGAAGGTAAACAGGTCCCATTGCTGTCTTATGCCGACGTTACATTGTTGATGTCCTTAACGGCAAATGTTATGTTATGTTAAAAGCATTTGTTAAGCGCATGTACATCAACGGTTTCTTGGTGCTCCCCTACCCTCCCAGACCACCCCCACTTCCTGTTGGTTGGTGGGATCTTTGAAGGCATAAAACGAGATGCTCCTCCGGATGCGCAGTGGGCACGCCGCCAGTGCGCCGACAGCGCACCCAAGGCAAGCCCGTCTGTGGCCGACCGTGGCTGACTGGGGCCAGGAGCCACTCCTTATGCCCAATTTTTTAGCTGTTCCCCTAACAAGCTGAAATCGTGGCAGGGTAATCTCCAAATTAACAGGAATACCAAATTTAATCTAGAACAGGCAGCAATCTTCATATATAGATATGATTTCCCGGAATTAATTCTAGAACCCCCTCCCTTCAAGAATACGCCTCAGTCTTCCCCCTCCCCTCCCAAGGGTCAAAAACCCACAGGACTCACAGTCTGTAAAAAAAGCTTTTTGCACTGAAATATGTATGGCTAACCTGAATCATGGATTACTAGATTGCATGTTTCCAAGCCAACCACAATTTTACTTGTCTTTTACCATGCATGTTCCATCACGTTTCCTAATGACCAAATTCTGTCTCTTCACATTGCACTTTCTTGTGGCTTTCCCCAGTTGGGCAGGTTGCTGTGAGAGACTAACCCCCTGCCCTTGAAATAATTTAGCCCAGCAGAGCACAATGCACTTTATGTTGATTTCCACACTTTATAAAGACCCAAGGGCCAGTTTTATCAAGCCCATTTTAAAGGAAATCCGTCCCTGCTCCTATCAGGAGGGTTTTAATTATTTGCTGTCATTATCTACTGCAGTCATCTGCAGTGCTAAGGTCAACTTCATTAGAACTGCACTTTTAATCAGGAAACGTTCCGAATCGTAAATTGAACTTATATATTTTTTTATTTTAGGGGTTTTTAATATCTTATATAAATATGTTGTAGAACGGTAGGAGGCTTCCTTTAAACTCTTAGAATCTGTGCTGGGAAAAGATGATCTAGGAGAAGAAAATAGGTGTACCGCATATTTAATCTTTGCACAATTTCTTTTTCCAATGCATATTAAGTCATGTTTTTTTAAATGTTTTTAATGTATGAATATAAATTTCAGTGATTTTAGTTTTTTTTTATATCTTGCATAAATATGTCGTAGAACGTTAGTAGGTTTTTCTTGAAACTTCTAGATTCAGTGCTGGGATAATATGACCTAGGAATAGGAAATAGATCTATTGTATATTTAATTTTTGCACAAAATGTCCCTATGTATATTCTGTCTTGCTTTTTTAAATGTATGCATGCAAACTTTTATGATTCAATTGAATCGAATGAAGTTATTTGAACCTGAACCTGAGAAATGCACAGGACTGGGCTCCCTGGGCATCGGACCGTGAAAGAGCCGGCCAAAAGCTCCAACCAATTGATATTCAGTGATTGCTCCTGGGGAGAACATGACCCTCCTGTAGAAAACTCAACACAACGCGTGTCCCAACTAGACCTGCTGGTGTCTGGCTCTATGATGAGGTCCGAGGCCGATCCAAAGATCGGCCTGCTATTCCAGGCCTCCATGTGTGAGAGCCACTATGAAATCTCATCTCGAAATTCGTCAGTAAAGTACGACCCTTGCCTTGAGCTGTTGTAAGGCTCGATAATGCAAGGAGCCCAGTAAAATTTCCTGAATGTAGAAAAACAGCCGCCCGACTAGTCAGGCAATCTGGTGCAAAGAAGTCTGTGTTTCGTCAAAGTGTACCATAACTCGTGTCTTATCTTTGTAAACTTCTGTGTTAGTAGCAGTCAAGGAGTTGATTGTGAACCCCAAAATGTTTCTATCTGGGAGGGAACCTGAAGGGATTTTCCCTAGTTTATTATGAACCCTAAACCTTCCATGAGGTCTATTGCTGTTTCCAAATAGAGAGGCATGTTTGAGGCATTGGGCTATGAGGAGCATGTCACCCAAGTAAACGATCTGAGAACCTTGGTGAAGCACCAAGGAGCGGAAGACTGTGTGAAAGGATGGCTTGAAAATACAAACGCCTGTTGAGACCAAAGACACTGAAGGAAACACTGGTGTGGTGGAAATATGGGATTCACCAGGTACGCATACTTGAGGTTGAGACGTAGCATCCAAATTGATGGCCGAAGGATATCTCGCAGGAGGTGAATACCCTCCATCTTGAAATGTTGGTATTCCAGTCACTGGTTGAATTCCCGCAAATTTATAACGGGACAGTGACCCCCATCAGCCTTGTCGACAAGAAAAATGTTTCTGAGAAAACCATGGGGGTGGATAGTAGATGGCTTAACCACTCGCTTGGCCAACAAACTGTGGACTTCAGCATCTAATAACTGCTTCTGCTGCAGAGAACTGGATCAGGCCCAGCCTGGCCACCTGGAAGGGGGTCCCATAAAACTCTATCTGAAAACCCAGAAAGGTCTGCTAGATCCATTTGTCCGTCATTAGAGTCTGCCAAGCATGCACAAACAATGTTAGCCTGCCTTCCACTTGTGCCTCTGACGAGGGGTGAACACTCACCGAAATTGGTGTTGGCGGCATGTCCACTGGAGCCTTTTCATCAAAATCGCTCCCCCCTGGTGTAGTACAAGTTTGCCAAGTGGGATTAGTCCTGGTAACCATAGCCATGCCTGGAGCCTTGATCTCCGAAGTAGGGTTGGGATTCAAAGCAGCTGGCTGAGCCGCCCCTACAACGGCCAGCCCCTTGGAAAACCCAGGAGGGAACACCTTTTTATTGATGTCTGGGCCTTATCTAAGAACATAAATGTATTGACAAACTTTTCCGAGCTCTTCGACAGAGGGGTCTGCAAAGAGGCCCCCTTGGGCCCCTGCTCCTGCCTCTGAGATGGGCAGGTTCCCAAGCTTCGAGTCCACTTTAATCAGCAGAGACCGTCTGCGTTCCGTAGGCAAAGCCCAGTTGGTGTTACCCAAAAAGATAACCACCCTCTGCGCCCATCTGGAAAGGGTCTTTGGGGAGATCATGGCAATTGACTCTTTGATGTCCTCTGCCATGTAGAGTATCTTTGTCAAAGGACCTACAGCAAACATGAATGTAGGATCTGGTCAGAGTCTAGCATGTCGGACTATAGTGTCCCTGAAGGCACTTCACTGGGAGGAGGGGATGGCCACAATGGTCTAGATGACCCTGCCTCTTAATCAGATGGAGGCCCAGCATCCTGTGTGTCTGAGGATAAAGTGGAGGGATTTCTCGCTGGGGTTCTGAGATTGATGAAAGCCAAGAGGCTCTTTACCATTAAGGCGTGTTTTAAGTGCTCAAAGGCATCTAGGTCGACGCCCTTCTCCCGGGGGTGCTTTGTCAGTGCAGACTCTGGGACCAATGGGGCTGGAGGTACAGAGGAAGGGCCTGGCACATTTAGAGCTGTCTGCAGTCTCTTGGCACACTTGCACACAATGAGCTGCGCAAGGCGATCTTCCATGGGACCCATAGTCTCATCAGCCGCCCTGTAGATAGAGGCATCCACTACATTATAAAAATCATTGTCCCAGGGGAGGTATTTCAAAGGTTTTCATAAACCTCATCTGAGGGTTCCATGAGGGGTATGAATGTAGTATTAACCCAAAGGGAAAAATATAGGGTAATGTAGACTTATGCTGCTTCCAACAAGGTGCTAAACATGCAGCACACCCATGCACGAGGGGTATATGGGTAGAATATGGCTGATGATTGGGGACTGAGGGTTCAGTCACAGAGTTTTTGTGTGGGCAAAGCCACACCAAATGGGTCCATGCCCCAGGAAGACTCCCCCTGGTGCCAGTGGTATTAGAGGGGCTATTAGCCTGGGAGTGTTTTCTCTCAACTGACCTGCGTGGTCACTGGCTATATACAGATCCCAGTAAGACATCAACAACACACAGAATACTGACCTTGGTTTTTGGCAACACAGGGTGTCAGCTCTTTCAAGCAGAGAGCAGGATTTAATTTAGTACGTACCCCACACGCGGGATTCACTTTCCGGGCAAGGGTCCGGCAGGCTAACCCCCCGACATGCATCGGATCCTGTCAGTATCATAACTGACAGAAATTGCGCATCTAAGGGTGAAGCCACCAGAGGCGCTGTGCCATCTCGTGGATGGAGGACCGCAATGTGGAGCTGCACTGTAATTATCGCCCGCAAGGAGCGGAAGACTCTCCCGCGGCACAAGAACATTCCAGCAAGGAACGCTGTCAATTCAAGAAAGAAAATTACAAGCACAATGACTATAACATTAGCGTTCGCATTCCTCGATTGGAACGAAGGAAAAGCGACTTAACTGCAGCTGCGAGCAGCAAAGAAAGAGGGGAATCACAGCCAAGGTAGCACTATTACAGGGACAGGAGGATCAGGATTGGCTATCATTGTGGACTACTATTGTGTTGTGATTGGTTGTTTTCGGAATGCCCTCCCAAAGACCCATGGCACTGTGTTTCCTCCGTTTTTTCTTTAAAAAAGAAAGTTTAAAGATGATTCTTTATTTTCTTTTCATAAAGAAGTTTAAAGCAAATGTTTTTTAAAAAGCTGCTATATTAATGAAGCGAAGAGTGTTCAGTATAGTCCCATCCTCCGGTCCTGACATAGAATCACAAATAGGTCTAACTGAAGTGGCTTTTCTTTTTTGTACATTCTTTACAAGTACGCCATGTTTTCCACAGTAATATCCCACATTTACAACTGCATTTAAAGTAGTGATATCATTTATGATGTCCGTGATGATGTGATGTATCAGACCACCAGAGATTTGTGATTTCATTTAGTACTTCTTTTTTAGGTTATTTGCAGGACATTGGGGGAGTTGTAGTTGTGTATCTCACTGTAACAAGGGAATGTCAGTGGTTTTAAAATGTGTGGTCATTACAATAATGTTTATCTACTAAGGTAGTTGTATATTACAATTTTGGATATGTTTATTTGGAAGTGGATTCTGATTTAGATGTTTGTCTACTTCAAATCTGTACACTTATTATGTGGAAATTATTATTTCAGATTTGTTTCTTTTGCATATCATGTTTGTTTGTTTTGTTTATAAAACTGACAGGTTTAAGTTTGATGATTTATAATATTATTTTAAATGTTTGAACATGGTAAATATTGAAATCTGAAATAAAGGGCTGCATGTATCAAGCTATTTTGCATTCCCAAGCGGGCTGATTCGCAAACGCAAAAAAGGCTTTTTACATGTATCAAAACCCATTTTGCAATTTGGTAACCTGTTACCATATCGCAAAATGGGTTTGCGATTCGCTATTAAATTGAATTGAAACCCCCCTCCGTGATAGTAAGGAACATTTTTCATTCTATGTCAGGACCGGAGTCCAGGATTAGGCTGGTTCAAAGCTTGCTTATAACCAAATGAGCCATATCCAGTACAAGTTTGAGGTAAAATCTCTTAAAAGAAGAATCTGGGTACCAGTCCACAGCATTCATAATGCCCTCCAGTCTCGCCCCCCCCCTCCCCCAGGAGAAAGCCTTGGAGGCCATGGCCATGTGGCAGAATGTGTCCGAAGGCAGTCAGATCAATGCCTGCCTCTTGCATAACCCACTGCAACCTTCATGCAATAGCGGGAGAGGATCAGCCGTATACGGTTTCCTCAGTGCGATCAAACATTGTCTCTCACTAGGGGATCAAAACTCCTCAGACATTTGCTCATACGCCTTCAGACATTGAACCACACACAGTTTTGTGTAGTACGGAAAAGCTGGGTACGTGATAGTCCTCGTATTGGATTTTGTGAGTCTGCAAATCGACACTCCCAAAGTGGAAAAACATCCTAACTGTTATATCAAGGACTCGAACATCCGATACCCGCCTGCAAGAAACTAGGCATAGTAACATTGCCAACTTGGCAGAGACCTCTTGAGCACCTCATTAACATCCCAGAATACTGAGTATCTTGGAGCAGGTGGGAGAGACAGTCTAATTTCTCTAAGGAGTCTGTAGGCCAAATGATGCTATCCCACCTATGCACCTTCAACTGAGAGTGATCGGCAGTGATGGCGGAGCGGATGGTGTTGATAGACCTATATGCCAAACCTTCACTGGCTAGGCCACCCAAAAATTCAGTATCTGAGCAAGATCAGAGAACACAGGCTCCAAACCCCTTTGCAGACATTGACGTGTCCATCAGGAACAAGCTGACTTGTACCGTTTGACTGTTCTGACTGCCCATGCCTTACATAGGTGCTCCTCAGCTTGATGAGAAAGCATTGGGACCAACCCATTGTCTCCTGTATTCCACCATGTCATCAAGGGGAGGGAGCCCTTCATTACCAATTGGTGGGGAATCCGAATTGGATTGAGAAGGATGTGAGGAAACTGGGGGAGTTAGATTTGAGGATCCCAGGAAAGTTCCAGTTGAACCAGAAACCACACTTGTGATCTCCAGATTGGAGTAACAATTACCACTTCTGCACATTGTCACCTGATCGAGTGATCATTGCGAAAGAGGGAAAGTAATTTCCCTTTTCCATAGGACAGTTCTTTAGAAAATCATCCATCGCGGCTGCCTGTGGGTTCGGCTCCAGTGGAAGAACTGGGGCAACTGATGGTCTATCAGGGATGCAAATAGGTCCACTGAAAATTTGCCCCACCGGTCCTGCAATGTACAAACACTCCTAGATCCAGATTCTAGAGGCTGGTATCCCGTAAATGGCGGGAGTGCCAGTCCACCAACTGGTTTTCCTGGCCTGGCAGGTATTCTGCTGTTATCAAGACCTGATGGTCCAGACAATACTGCCAAAAGCTGGTTGCTAGGTCCGAAAGCACCTTGGAGAGCGAGCCTTCCAGATGGTTGATGTATCTAACTGCTGACACATTGTCCATCTTGATCTCAACTTACTTTGTGCCCTTTGTGCCCTGGTCTTCACTGCAGCTGCCGCCAACGGAGTCATATGGAGGCATTTCCAGTTCCGGCTACGAGTGGGGAGACTGGCCAGGAACCACAACACCCAGTAGCCCAAGTGGCACGCCCGCCGCCAACGCCTGATTCAAGTGCCAGGAGGCACTTACAAAGATCAGAGGGCTTCTGCAGCGCGGGAGCTCGACGTACTTTGTGCCCTGGTCCTCACTGCAGCTGCTGCCACCGCCAACGAAGTCACCTGGAGGCATTTCCGGTCCCGGTCCTGGCCACGAGTGTGGAGACCGGCCAGGAATCACAACACCCAGCAGCCCAAGCGGCGTGTACGCCGCCAACACCTGATTCAAGGGCCAGGAGGCGCTTAAAAAGATCACAGGGCTCCCACAGTGCGGGCGTGCCCGAGCCGCGCCCGGGCCAAGCCTAGGCCAATCGCGGGCCTGTCCGTGCCTGTCAGAGGCCGAAGGAGGCCGGGCTGGGCCACGTTATTAACATTCTTACATCATCTTGGACTCAATCAGTGTTGACTTCAAAAGGTACTGTGACATTATTACTGTAGGTTCTGTTACCAAGGAGGGGGGTCAAAATGAATTGGTTAAAAACTGGAAATGGACAAGGGGTAGTGGGGACCTTGGATGCTTTTTTATTGAGGGCCCAATCGGCACTCACTCATGAAATTGAACTCACCGAGCGCAGATTGTCCGTGGAGCCACAAAACCCTCATAACTGACCTAACCCTAACGTACCTGCTCCACAAAGTCATTTGGAATTTAACCCATTACAAATCAATACATTGCATTCCCCAGGCCCTGAAATCATTAACGATTCTGATATAACTGAAAAATCTGATATCTCTGTAAGGCCAAAAGTTGTCACATGGGGTCAAAAAGATAAGATCAATCATGGGAGTAGTCTTGCTCCGCTGTCGAAGAAAAGGAAGGGACCAGCGTCAAATAAACAAAATAAGCAAAGTTATCTTTTGCCCACACCTTGTGGACGTAGGAGTAAAACTGCTGATACGGAGCATAACCAGGGGGCAACTAAAGTAGCAACAGCAGATGCAGAAGATAGGGCATCATTGGTAATATCACTACAACGCCACGTGCTGTCCTACATCATCATGCAACAGAGGCTCGAGTTACGGGCCCTCACCATGGAAGAGCGGACGCTCCGGCTGTGCTGGCAGAGGAGCCTTCGGAGAGTGAGGGCATCGCGGCCTTATGCACCGGAGATCCCGATCGGGATGCTGACGGCTTTGCCGCACGGGGGAGATTGGTCCCCGTTGCTGGATTTGGAAGAGGCGGGACTGCAGGTAGTGGGCGACTTGTACATAGACGGGGCTTTGGCGCCGTTCGAAGTGCTCCGGGACCAGTTCGGGCTGCCTGATGGGGGTTTCCTACTACACGCGGCAGTGGTGGCTGCCATACAGAAGCACTGGAAAGGGGGGCTCATGGAACCCACTACGACTATGGCGTGCCAATATGTGGTGATGGCGGCTGGTACGTTCAAAGCTGTGACGTGCCTCCATAATAGGATGCTGAATGAGGGACTGGAACCACTCCAAGGGCTCAAGGCTAAATGGGAGGTGAGCGTAGGCCGACCCATACCGGATACGGCATGGGGCCACATCCTGCGGCGCACGTGGAAGGGCACGAGAAATGCGCGCTTTCAGCAGGTACATTTCTATGTGCTTCATAGGGCTTATTTAACTCCTGAGAAATTACAGCGGTACTTTCAGGTGCCGGATGCCCGATGCCCACGGTGTTCGTCTCTGGGAGCGGACATGGACCATTTGTTTTGGGGGTGCTCACACCTGGGGACCTATTGGGCGGAGGTAGGGGAACTCCTGAATGAAGTGACTGACAGGGAGGTGGAATTCGACATGGCGGCGTGCCTGCTGCTCTGGTTCCCGCATACTAAACACACCAAGGTGACAAGCAAATTCATAGACCTGGGTCTGATATTGGCGCAAAGGGAAATATCGTGGCATTGGAAATCCAGGGGGGGACCCTCACTGCGTAGATGGAAGAATGAGCTGCTGCGGTGGTCTGACTGCGAGAGTGTGCTCCGGATGAAGCAAGCTGTAAAGATGGGGAATGAGAAGGCATTGGATGCGGCGCGTGCATGGGAGTTGGTGGTACAGGCTTTGCGTGATTCTTTGGTAGAGGATGAGGATGGTGAGAACTAGGCCGATGGACACCGCGGGGCGAACACAGAAGTATTGTACCATGCACTGTAGTGGATCCATCCAATTCGACAGGATGAGGCACACACCTTAGCAGTTGCCAGGGGAGGGGGGGCTTTGGGGGGGCTGGTTGACGGGAGTTTGGGGTGGGCCGGAAGCCATTAGATGGTTGCTCGTTAGGGCACCTTGGATCTACTAGGACGGTGGGTACTGCGTGGAGTGTGGAATGGCTGGGGAGAGCGGCCAGGTGTGACAACCCATAGCGCCTAGGGCAGGTCCCGACAAGGGCGGTACCACTGATTATCACTGGGATGGCTGACGAGAGTGATGTTGTGGGTGGGGGGGTAAAAGCAGATACGCAAAACGACATTTCAACCATGGTCCCTATGGGACGTGCACCTTGATGTTTTCCTATTGAACGAAGTAATATGCCGCCCGGCCTCCGGGATGCGGGCTGAATGGCTGTGTACGACTGGGATTTCTTATTGGACGGGGGGATATCTCGAGTGAACTGGCTGATTAATTGTATCCTGTGGTTTATAATTCTGCAATAAAAATATATTTAAAAAAAAAAATCATTGGTAATATCACCTAGTTGGGAGAGTGTAGCTTTTTTGAAAAAATTGGAACTTGTGATTTCAGCCGATTTGGGACCCGATACTGCAAAAGTTAACGGAAATTGAGGTTAGGCTAGGGCACTTAGAAAAACCAGTACCTAGTGCTTTCTTAATCTCTGCAGCTCATGGGAAAATCAGGCTGAGGGCGTCGCAGCGAAGGGAGTTGTGTTGCACCTGATCCAACTGTAAGACCTGTGAGTAGGGAGTGTCTCCTTCTCTTAGGGGTAGCATGCCCTCCCTCGAATGGCACTGAGACTTCTCATCAGATAGAAGGTCTGCCTCATAGGAACACACAGACAGCACATGTACCAATAAGTACCCGAGCTCATAAAGCAAGTAATAATCAAGGTGAGACACCCCGAAACTTAGCCAGTATAGATGTCCGGCCCTCTGATCGAAGACTCCTCAGTGGCCCTCATTCTAAACTGCATTTACCTCCAAAAGCAACCCCATATGTTGTAGTGTTGACCAATGTCCCCTCACTGCTGTCCGGTGACATTGAGCACCGGTCATCACTGAGAAACAAATCTTTACACTTTCTGAATGCAAAGACAGTTATTAACAACAAATTGCTATTTTCTGAATATAAGATGGCGCGTAGGACTGGGTGGGTGGGAAGACATTCTCTGGGGACTGCATTACATTAACTTTTAGTTCCCCATGCTTGGTCAGAACAATATTAGAAAGGGTGGATGATCACTTTGTAAATTAAAGAGTAATCTCCATTCTACCCCTAGGGTTTTTCTACCAACCACCTAGACCACTATGGCACACAGTGGAAGACAATAGATGTGCATGGGCTAACCTGAACCCCCAGCCTCCCCCTTGGTTTCACCCAAATCGTTTTGAAGCTTTAAGCGGACTCGCACACATAGACTGACTAATATCAAATCTGAAACAACCAGGGAAAAACGTCATCTTAAGATTGACTCCACCACTGCTTTGGTCGCTACAGCACTGCTGTAGCCCGGTTTTTGGACTGCTCCAGACGCATGGTACCATGCAGTGAATATCGGGACCCCAACCAGTGCGATGTTCATTAGCTATGAGTGATCTGGCTCCCCGACGTCCTTGCAAACATTGATATTGTAGCTTAACTAAATATCCACCTCTCGACGCCACAACCGATGGAAAGTTTTACTTCGTCCGCACTGTGAGCCCCTACCAATCACTTAAGTATATATACGCTGACTGAACACCGGAGTGTTGACGTTATTCAATTATTGACTCACAGTCTAGCGGACCCAGGCCGCTATCTATACGAAAAATACACCAGAGCCATCTAGATCTTTCCTTTTGGACTAGAGGATCCCTACCTATAGAGGCTCCACCATAAACGCCAGACTACCTATCACTCATATAACCATTTACCCAACTTGAGGCTCCACACACTCCCCAGTGATTTACCTCATAAGTCCTAATAAGGTTTCAGTTTTTTGTATATGGCTTCCTGATGAAGGCACACAGCCGAAACGCGCGTAGGACACTGATTGACTAGAGCCATGCCAGAAATGGCTGTCCTTTGAAATA
Source organism: Lissotriton vulgaris (assembly GCF_964263255.1). Taxonomy (NCBI): domain Eukaryota; kingdom Metazoa; phylum Chordata; class Amphibia; order Caudata; family Salamandridae; genus Lissotriton; species Lissotriton vulgaris. Next base: position 442,029,473 of record NC_141693.1, read on the forward strand.
TAGTAATATGATCATTTTTGTCTGTATGTTGTTTGAGATTTATAGTATCTTGTTAACAATCTCTCATATATTCATGAGTGACACTGTATTCATTATATATGTCATCCAATCAATGTCATAAATTTCTGCATTTTGATTGTTTAAACTCAGCATAAACATACACACAGATGATATGCTCTATTTTTGTCTATGTATTTAATTCAACATATTTTAATAAAAAATAACAATAAATAAAAAATAAAAAATTGATACCACTGAACAGAGGTTGCATGTATATGTCTTTAACACTGTTTAGGCCCATATTTATTTTCACTGCTCCTGAAACTGTGATATTTACACTCTAGTTATTCTCCCTGATTCAGGAACTGTTGTCAGAGGTACCCTTGTTCTTACATACACTCCACCACTGCTTTGCCATAATGATAGTGTGGGAATTGTAGGGCTGGATTCAGTTATCTTCCCAGTAGAGCTACCCACTATTCACTCTGTTGGGGAAGTCTCAATGGTTCGGAATTCTAATACCTGCTCCCTCAGGATTATCTCATGGAACATTGCGGGCATTTCGTCAAAACTAGCAGACGAGGTCTGGGTTCAATATGTTAAGACGTTTGACATCATCTGTGCCGAGGGAACCTGGAGCAGGGATGATGTCACTATGGATGAATATTGCTCATTTAGTGTCCAGGCTACACCATCACCTGCAGGGAGGACACAGGGAGGTTTACTGATTCTGATTTCAGTTCAATATGAGTCACTAAAGATAGAGAACATAATAAACTCTCCCTGGTATCAGCTTATTTTGATTTGTTACCTGATCAACCCCACACTATTGTTGATTCATTTGTACTACAATATTTTTGACCCACAAAATTGTGAGGTGATAAACACCCTTAAAGAAGAGATTGATAAAGTTGCAGGGAGATTCTCCCCATTATGCATACTTTGGGTTGGAGATTTTAATTGTTCTTATATGTCAGCATAGTATGCATAAAATATGTGAGATTGTAGATACCTCACACTAACTAATTATTTGGTTAAGGTAAGAGCTAGCGAACGTCAGTAAACAGAGCCGTTAATGCTAACATATGTTATCGCCGCTATTTTCTATTAGTTAGACTGCCTTTAACTTAGATTTTACTCTGGCTCACTAACCTAGGGTATCTATATGATTTACCATTGCAGCTATGAAATTTCTGTTGGAACTAGACGTCCCCGCCTACTGATGTATATCAGACATCACGCATCCTACCTATTCTAAATATATACGGTATTTGAACGCTCATAATACTAGTAACTCTTTATCAATTCCTTAAGTGTAATAAATATGCCTCCTTTTTTACTACTCTACTAGTGTTAATTGTTGGTGTATCATCCCCCCCCCTTTTTTTTTCTAGTTTCATCTACAATTACTGACACGTGTGACGACGTCTATTTAATAAATATCTCACTGCTCTACATATATTCTGTGCATTATATCATCGTCACCCTATTATATAATACAACAAGAATCTTCCAGACTCTATCAGGTAAATATACGAATATAGTAACTCTACAGGTTTAAGTAGTAGAATAGGCTATCTGGGAGTCTCCATCATGTTCTTTTAGATCTCCATTACCTTATTGCTCCCTCTCTTCATTATGATATACCTGAGTGTAGTAGGAGTATCTATCCGATTTCTCACAGCCGAGTGACTGCTAATCAGAATGATAAAACTTTTCTATCTTGGTTCTTGTTCTATGTAATGGTCCGGAATGTCGTAGATACATGTAGACATATTGCTGATTCATATAATATGATAGGATTGATTTAATTCCAATATTGTTATTATTATTTCATCGTATCTTCATCCCTTGCATGGATCGCTTAGACCATCTCCTTATCCTTGTATAATCTCATACAACTCGGCCAACCATCGACATTAATTTTTCTGTTCCTCTTACCATCCTCTGCGAGAATCCATACCATGATGCTTGGTTAGTTGTGTGGCCCACTGTGTTCAAAGAGGAAAGAGTATGTTTAAACATTATTACACACTATTGTGTCTCTTTTTTGATCAGGAACTAGCCTTTATCGAGGGACTTATTATTCATGAATATATGAAGATATCATCTACTTTTGATGTACTGCATTGAAATAAAGTCTTTTAATTGAAGTCTATATCTATGTACCATTACATGCTCAATCAATATGTATCCCTCGGTGTTATGTTTTAGTTTAATGGTTTAGTGGAAACAACTTACATCAATTTAACAAATATTGTATCCCGAATGGACATTGGATATTATGTATATTATTAGTTAAGTACTGTACAATTGTTGGAAATTATCTGTCTACCATATGACAATGAGTGAACAAATTAGTAGACTAGACCGGTTAGGTACTGAGGACTTTTGAGTCTGAACTATTTATTGTTAGCCTCTTTTTATACCATCTGTACTTTATTTAAACATTGCCATTAACCTTTATGTAAAATTGCATGTGTATATCCGGTAGTCTGACATATGTTTTTCTTGTAAATATATTTCCAGAGTATCACCTGTGACTCCTGAGGAAGGCGTTTTCTGCCGAAACGCGCGTCGAGTTTTAATGTTTCTCCAGCACTTTAGGCACCAACTATAACTTTGAATGTATTTTTAAATGTATTCTGTATTATCTATATGTAATGTACTTATTTTTATAACGCTTGTATGTGTTGTTTGATGATTTATGTTTTATTCTCATCATACAGTGTGACTTTTGTTCAGTTTCTATATGATTTTTAATATGCCAATTAAAAACATGTTTTTTATATAATTTTTATTTTCGATTGTTCCTTTTACCACTGGTTTAGGTTAATTGTTCACTTATTTAGCTGATGGCCTAGGATTTTTCACTCACATATGTTGTTACCCTGCCCTAGAAGTCTATATACTACCACTACCCAGGGGGTCCTTGTTTTTCTCATCTAGATATCTCAGATCAACCTTTGTCTCACTTTAAGCATACCCCACAGGGTGAAGCATTAAATACTATTATTGTAGTAAATGATTTATGCATGATTGATACTTTGGTCAGTACTTCTTCTGCCCAGTTTCCAACCTATCAGGGCGGTGGTAGAGTTTGCACAATTGATTTTATGCTAATTTCTAATAAGTATGCATGCCTCGTAGATAGCTTTGCTGTAGAACCAAACCCTGCTAGCGATCATAATCCCCTTACTGCTTCCATGCATGTCATTGCACAGAAGGGCAGGGGTGATGCTTACCAATTAAAACACAATGGCAATCAGGGGGTTAGGTTAAAGTCGAGTACAATAAATTCCGCAAAATGATAGGAGATCATTAAAAAAACAAATTTAAGTAAAATCATGACATGCTTAGTGCATGACTCCCATCCAGGTGCTATAATCCAATGTTTTGAATCCATTTGTGAAGACTTGGCTAAAAACCTAACTAAAACAATGAGGAGGTGGGATATACCAGAAACAAGATGGTTCAATGCTGAATGCTCAAAAGTGTGTAAAGACCTGAAGAAAGCTTTGCACGCAGTCCCCGCGATAGGGCTCTGATCAAGACTGTTAGACATACCTATAGAAGCACTATTAAGCGTAGAAAGGATGAGCTGAGAAGACAGGCCTGGGAAGACCTAGAGAGAGCTAGTGCTCTCAAGGACTCCAAGAGTTTCTGGGAGTTCATAAATTGCCCTCTCTTCTCCAACGACATCAGGAGTATGGATTCTACTATAACGGGGGAAGCCTGGGAGTCTCACTTTCTGAGTATATTTAACCCAAGAGGTGTCTCTTCACAAGAGCAAAGGGATGAAATAGCTATTAATTTACAAATGCCATGTCAACTAAGTTCATCCCTGTCCCTAAATGAGGTTAAGGACGCCCTAGCAAAGGGCATATCCGCGAAAGCCCCAGGACCATATGGGTTGCGCCTTGGACTTATTCAAAAGCAATCCTCAACTATGGGGCCCCCTGATGCTAAATGTTTTTAAAGAGGTCATAGTGGGCCGTTTCCCATTATCATGGAGAAGTGCAGTGGTAGTCCCGATTTTTAAAAAAGGTAACAGGAATGACCCCACATGCTATAGGCCGATCTCTTTAATTGATGCCACGTGCAAGGTAATGGGGAGGGTAAGCCTTGCATGTTTGGAGTCATGGGCCAATGCCTCTGGACATATATCAAATACCCAATATGGCTTCAGACAGAGGATGGGAACAAATGAAGAGTGCCTCAACTTGTCCATTATCATGGGCAGGTACATGAAGGCCAGAAGGGGGTCAATCCACCTGGCCTTCATAGACTTGTTCAGTGCTTTTGACACAGTGAGCTGTGGGAAGTTGTGGACACTGATGGAAAATATGGGCCTTGAAGAACCCCTCATTACCCTGTTACGTCGGCTACATGCGTCTACTACTGTAGCCATTCGCTTTGGCCCTGGAGGAGAGAAGACCAGGCCAATTGCTTCTACTGAGGGGGTACGCCAGGGAGGCATTCTGCCCCTTTTTTATTCCTAATATATACCAATGGATTGGAATCATTCCTGTTAGAACAGCAATTGGACTTCCAGGCATCGAAGGTAAACAGGTCCCATTGCTGTCTTATGCCGACGTTACATTGTTGATGTCCTTAACGGCAAATGTTATGTTATGTTAAAAGCATTTGTTAAGCGCATGTACATCAACGGTTTCTTGGTGCTCCCCTACCCTCCCAGACCACCCCCACTTCCTGTTGGTTGGTGGGATCTTTGAAGGCATAAAACGAGATGCTCCTCCGGATGCGCAGTGGGCACGCCGCCAGTGCGCCGACAGCGCACCCAAGGCAAGCCCGTCTGTGGCCGACCGTGGCTGACTGGGGCCAGGAGCCACTCCTTATGCCCAATTTTTTAGCTGTTCCCCTAACAAGCTGAAATCGTGGCAGGGTAATCTCCAAATTAACAGGAATACCAAATTTAATCTAGAACAGGCAGCAATCTTCATATATAGATATGATTTCCCGGAATTAATTCTAGAACCCCCTCCCTTCAAGAATACGCCTCAGTCTTCCCCCTCCCCTCCCAAGGGTCAAAAACCCACAGGACTCACAGTCTGTAAAAAAAGCTTTTTGCACTGAAATATGTATGGCTAACCTGAATCATGGATTACTAGATTGCATGTTTCCAAGCCAACCACAATTTTACTTGTCTTTTACCATGCATGTTCCATCACGTTTCCTAATGACCAAATTCCGTCTCTTCACATTGCACTTTCTTGTGGCTTTCCCCAGTTGGGCAGGTTGCTGTGAGAGACTAACCCCCTGCCCTTGAAATAATTTAGCCCAGCAGAGCACAATGCACTTTATGTTGATTTCCACACTTTATAAAGACCCAAGGGCCAGTTTTATCAAGCCCATTTTAAAGGAAATCCGTCCCTGCTCCTATCAGGAGGGTTTTAATTATTTGCTGTCATTATCTACTGCAGTCATCTGCAGTGCTAAGGTCAACTTCATTAGAACTGCACTTTTAATCAGGAAACGTTCCGAATCGTAAATTGAACTTATATATTTTTTTATTTTAGGGGTTTTTAATATCTTATATAAATATGTTGTAGAACGGTAGGAGGCTTCCTTTAAACTCTTAGAATCTGTGCTGGGAAAAGATGATCTAGGAGAAGAAAATAGGTGTACCGCATATTTAATCTTTGCACAATTTCTTTTTCCAATGCATATTAAGTCATGTTTTTTTAAATGTTTTTAATGTATGAATATAAATTTCAGTGATTTTAGTTTTTTTTTATATCTTGCATAAATATGTCGTAGAACGTTAGTAGGTTTTTCTTGAAACTTCTAGATTCAGTGCTGGGATAATATGACCTAGGAATAGGAAATAGATCTATTGTATATTTAATTTTTGCACAAAATGTCCCTATGTATATTCTGTCTTGCTTTTTTAAATGTATGCATGCAAACTTTTATGATTCAATTGAATCGAATGAAGTTATTTGAACCTGAACCTGAGAAATGCACAGGACTGGGCTCCCTGGGCATCGGACCGTGAAAGAGCCGGCCAAAAGCTCCAACCAATTGATATTCAGTGATTGCTCCTGGGGAGAACATGACCCTCCTGTAGAAAACTCAACACAACGCGTGTCCCAACTAGACCTGCTGGTGTCTGGCTCTATGATGAGGTCCGAGGCCGATCCAAAGATCGGCCTGCTATTCCAGGCCTCCATGTGTGAGAGCCACTATGAAATCTCATCTCGAAATTCGTCAGTAAAGTACGACCCTTGCCTTGAGCTGTTGTAAGGCTCGATAATGCAAGGAGCCCAGTAAAATTTCCTGAATGTAGAAAAACAGCCGCCCGACTAGTCAGGCAATCTGGTGCAAAGAAGTCTGTGTTTCGTCAAAGTGTACCATAACTCGTGTCTTATCTTTGTAAACTTCTGTGTTAGTAGCAGTCAAGGAGTTGATTGTGAACCCCAAAATGTTTCTATCTGGGAGGGAACCTGAAGGGATTTTCCCTAGTTTATTATGAACCCTAAACCTTCCATGAGGTCTATTGCTGTTTCCAAATAGAGAGGCATGTTTGAGGCATTGGGCCATGAGGAGCATGTCACCCAAGTAAACGATCTGAGAACCTTGGTGAAGCACCAAGGAGCGGAAGACTGTGTGAAAGGATGGCTTGAAAATACAAACGCCTGTTGAGACCAAAGACACTGAAGGAAACACTGGTGTGGTGGAAATATGGGAATCACCAGGTACGCATACTTGAGGTTGAGACGTAGCATCCAAATTGATGGCCGAAGGATATCTCGCAGGAGGTGAATACCCTCCATCTTGAAATGTTGGTATTCCAGTCACTGGTTGAATTCCCGCAAATTTATAACGGGACAGTGACCCCCATCAGCCTTGTCGACAAGAAAAATGTTTCTGAGAAAACCATGGGGGTGGATAGTAGATGGCTTAACCACTCGCTTGGCCAACAAACTGTGGACTTCAGCATCTAATAACTGCTTCTGCTGCAGAGAACTGGATCAGGCCCAGCCTGGCCACCTGGAAGGGGGTCCCATAAAACTCTATCTGAAAACCCTGAAAGGTCTGCTAGATCCATTTGTCCGTCATTAGAGTCTGCCAAGCATGCACAAACAATGTTAGCCTGCCTTCCACTTGTGCCTCTGACGAGGGGTGAACACTCACCGAAATTGGTGTTGGCGGCATGTCCACTGGAGCCTTTTCATCAAAATCGCTCCCCCCTGGTGTAGTACAAGTTTGCCAAGTGGGATTAGTCCTGGTAACCATAGCCATGCCTGGAGCCTTGATCTCCGAAGTAGGGTTGGGATTCAAAGCAGCTGGCTGAGCCGCCCCTACAACGGCCAGCCCCTTGGAAAACCCAGGAGGGAACACCTTTTTATTGATGTCTGGGCCTTATCTAAGAACATGAATGTATTGACAAACTTTTCCGAGCTCTTCGACAGAGGGGTCTGCAAAGAGGCCCCCTTGGGCCCCTGCTCCTGCCTCTGAGATGGCCAGGTTCCCAAGCTTCGAGTCCACTTTAATCAGCAGAGACCGTCTGCGTTCCGTAGGCAAAGCCCAGTTGGTGTTACCCAAAAAGATAACCACCCTCTGCGCCCATCTGGAAAGGGTCTTTGGGGAGATCATGGCAATTGACTCTTTGATGTCCTCTGCCATGTAGAGTATCTTTGTCAAAGGACCTACAGCAAACATGAATGTAGGATCTGGTCAGAGTCTAGCATGTCGGACTATAGTGTCCCTGAAGGCACTTCACTGGGAGGAGGGGATGGCCACAATGGTCTAGATGACCCTGCCTCTTAATCATGTGTCATGTGGAGAAGTGTGGCTCACGGTGTAGAGCAGGCAGACCCGGAAGCTGAGGTCAGACCCGGGACCAGGGTTCAATTCCCGACGCGGCAGGGTCTTGAGCTCAAATGTCCACGGACTCGATAATTCTCGCTTCGGTGCCTGCTCTAATCATGGGTTCTCACTCTGCAACTCTGGGCATTAAGCTTGCTTAATCTCCACAACGGCCCCCCTGCGGCGGGATGCCTGGCTTTCACCTTGGGGATGCCCTGTAGGGGCCATCTCACAGGTAAAAGCCAGGACGGGTTCCCAAGGCAAGCGCCGGGAAACCTCCGGGTAGCTGTGCGCTCAATAAATGCAATAATAATAATAATAATAATAATAATCAGATGGAGGCCCAGCATCCTGTGTGTCTGAGGATAAAGTGGAGGGATTTCTCGCTGGGGTTCTGAGATTGATGAAAGCCAAGAGGCTCTTTACCATTAAGGCGTGTTTTAAGTGCTCAAAGGCATCTAGGTCGACGCCCTTCTCCCGGGGGTGCTTTGTCAGTGCAGACTCTGGGACCAATGGGGCTGGAGGTACAGAGGAAGGGCCTGGCACATTTAGAGCTGTATGCAGTCTCTTGGCACACTTGCACACAATGAGCTGCGCAAGGCGATCTTCCATGGGACCCATAGTCTCATCAGCCGCCCTGTAGATAGAGGCATCCACTACATTATAAAAATCATTGTCCCAGGGGAGGTATTTCAAAGGTTTTCATAAACCTCATCTGAGGGTTCCATGAGGGGTATGAATGTAGTATTAACCCAAAGGGAAAAATATAGGGTAATGTAGACTTATGCTGCTTCCAACAAGGTGCTAAACATGCAGCACACCCATGCACGAGGGGTATATGGGTAGAATATGGCTGATGATTGGGGACTGAGGGTTCAGTCACAGAGTTTTTGTGTGGGCAAAGCCACACCAAATGGGTCCATGCCCCGGGAAGACTCCCCCTGGTGCCAGTGGTATTAGAGGGGCTATTAGCCTGGGAGTGTTTTCTCTCAACTGACCTGCGTGGTCACTGGCTATATACAGATCCCAGTAAGACATCAACAACACACAGAATACTGACCTTGGTTTTTGGCAACACAGGGCGTCAGCTCTTTCAAGCAGAGAGCAGGATTTAATTTAGTACGGACCCCACACGCGGGATTCACTTTCCGGGCAAGGGTCCGGCAGGCTAACCCCCCGACATGCATCGGATCCTGTCAGTATCATAACTGACAGAAATTGCGCATCTAAGGGTGAAGCCACCAGAGGCGCTGTGCCATCTCGTGGATGGAGGACCGCAATGTGGAGCTGCACTGTAATTATCGCCCGCAAGGAGCGGAAGACTCTCCCGCGGCACAAGAACATTCCAGCAAGGAACGCTGTCAATTCAAGAAAGAAAATTACAAGCACAATGACTATAACATTAGCGTTCGCATTCCTCGATTGGAACGAAGGAAAAGCGACTTAACTGCAGCTGCGAGCAGCAAAGAAAGAGGGGGATCACAGCCAAGGTAGCACTATTACAGGGACAGGAGGATCAGGATTGGCTATCATTGTGGACTACTATTGTGTTGTGATTGGTTGTTTTCGGAATGCCCTCCCAAAGACCCATGGCACTGTGTTTCCTCCGTTTTTTCTTTAAAAAAGAAAGTTTAAAGATGATTCTTTATTTTCTTTTCATAAAGAAGTTTAAAGCAAATGTTTTTTAAAAAGCTGCTATATTAATGAAGCGAAGAGTGTTCAGTATAGTCCCATACTCCGGTCCTGACATAGAATCACAAATAGGTCTAACTGAAGTGGCTTTTCTTTTTTGTACATTCTTTACAAGTACGCCATGTTTTCCACAGTAATATCCCACATTTACAACTGCATTTAAAGTAGTGATATCATTTATGATGTCCGTGATGATGTGATGTATCAGACCACCAGAGATTTGTGATTTCATTTAGTACTTCTTTTTTAGGTTATTTGCAGGACATTGGGGGAGTTGTAGTTGTGTATCTCACTGTAACAAGGGAATGTCAGTGGTTTTAAAATGTGTGGTCATTACAATAATGTTTATCTACTAAGGTAGTTGTATATTACAATTTTGGATATGTTTATTTGGAAGTGGATTCTGATTTAGATGTTTGTCTACTTCAAATCTGTACACTTATTATGTGGAAATTATTATTTCAGATTTGTTTCTTTTGCATATCATGTTTGTTTGTTTTGTTTATAAAACTGACAGGTTTAAGTTTGATGATTTATAATATTATTTTAAATGTTTGAACATGGTAAATATTGAAATCTGAAATAAAGGGCTGCATGTATCAAGCTATTTTGCATTCCCAAGCGGGCTGATTCGCAAACGCAAAAAAGGCTTTTTACTTGTATCAAAACCCATTTTGCAATTTGGTAACCTGTTACCATATCGCAAAATGGGTTTGCGATTCGCTATTAGGAAGGGGTGTGTTTAGGACGTCCTTTCTTAAAACCGAAACTCATCAGTATGTAGGAATGTTTTGTGACCAAAATGCGGTCGCAAAACATTTGCATTTTACCACCTACTTCAAGTAGGTGGTAACCCATTCGGGAATGGTAATGGGGTCCCTAGGGAACCCCTTCCCCTTTGTGATTGTTTGTTACAGCATTTATGGAGTAGACGGTAGTCCCACAGACCACTGCCTACTCTTAAAAAACTGAAAATAAAAACTTCTAATTTTTGTTTTTAAGTATTAAACAAAACATTGAAAATCCAGCTAATTCTACGTATAGGCACACCTTTCTCTCAAAAAGTACATCAGATTTGAAATGCATAACAATTAACCCTGTTTAAAAAAATAGCAGGTACATATACCACAAATATAAAAAAGAATCAACACTGAAACACAGCTCAGTCTGAGGAGACCATGACACTGACACGTCAGGGCCCTTTACATAAATCCCATGATGTTAATTCAATAAATGTTTGCATCCTCCAGAGACAACAAAAGTTTCACAAACCATGAAAGAACTTGTACTTTATAATCACATTTTTATATTTTATTCGGGAAATAATCTGAAACAATCTATGTTGCTGGGTATGGATATTTACATGGTGATGTACTATTTTATTTTAATAACTGTATGATTTTAAATAATCAAACAATAATTATATACTACTGCCACTACTACTACAGTAAAACGGTTGTTTGTACAAAATGCTTGACTTACTCTTTACCTCCTTACACATAACAAAAGAAACTTCAGAACACCTGTGAAGAGAAGCCATGCATTTGATCAGTTCAAGTATACATCATTTTTAACTAAAAAACAAATAGATTAGTTCAACCTGTGAAATTACCAGGAAAATAACTTAAAATGTATATCTTTTTTTAAACATTCTTTTCTAATAAAACTAGGTCATTTATACAATCAAGATAGGGTTGGCTCTTGCTCACACATAATGTTCATACAGATACACATGAAAAATGTAACAATGGACATGCCCAATGCAAAAGTGTACATTGAATGTCTGGGACAAGTATAAGGAAAGCTTGTACAAACGGAGCAAACATACCAAAACAACATAACACAATTCTGAAGCCTCTGCTGCAAACACTGAGATTCATACTGCTGTTTAAGATCTAAAATATAAACCTAACCATCAATTCAATCTGTTAGCTTCACATAGGGCCCGATGTAGGTATTCTAATTTTACTGATTCCTAAATACCAAATTTTACCGATTCGGTATTTAGGAATCGGTAAATATGATGTAGGTAAAAAATCGGTAAAATTTACGGATTCAGTAATATTCCTTATTACCGATTTGGTAATACCGATTCGGTAATATGGAATACCTTCCCATTCATTCCTATGGACCTGGACGCCAATAGGAATGAATGGGAAGCCATTCACCCGTACCGATTCGGTATTTACCGAATCGGTAATAGCGGGAGCATATTCAAGGGTGGTAGGGTGTCACATTGACACCCTGTTGCACCCCTGAATCATGCATGTGTGCACATGTGGCGCACATACATGCCCTACATGCATGTATGTCTGCCACATGGCACCTTGAAAAAAGCAAATTATTGCTTTTTTAAAGGTATTCGGTATTTACCACCAACTTGTAGTTAGTGGTAAATAACGAATCCTTAAAGCAAGAATGCACTCACTTAAGTGCTACCTAAATAGGTTTTAACCCCTTCGCTGCACATGACGAGCTCAGCTCGTCATGAGGCACGGTTGAGCTGTGCCCAGCTCGTCATGAATAAAGGTAACTCTGTGAATCCAGCACCGGGGGGGAAACCTATAGCAGCCAGGGTGTTAAGGAATCAGTAATTTACTGATTCCTTAAAATAAGGAATCAGTATTTTACTGATTCTTTAAAATAAGGAATCGATAAAATACTGAATCCTTATTTCAGCCTCCTACATTAGGAAGGGCTAAATACCGGTCGGAAACGGGAAATTCACTGATTTTCAGCTGTTACCGACCCATATTTAGCTACCTACATCTGGCCCCAAATCGAGTAATGTTGTGCCTCCATTTCCACATTTTAAGAGCTCAATCAGCCCAACACATCAACATGCGAGTGATCATCCCATACTCCCAATGACCTACCTCCCAGCAGATTTAAAATTAGCCACAACAAAAAACTTTTTATCTTGTTTGACCATGAAAAAAATTAAAACAGATTACCAATATTTTTCAGATTCACTAATGGGCATATAGTGCAAAATTGCCAGCTGTAGATGGTGGGTGGCAATTTTAAAATCTGTCCTAACCTTTGACCCAGATTTAGGTAATACATAAAAATATTAAAATATCAATATTTCATAAGTGTACTGTCTTTTACCTGATAAAGCTATTCACAACCTACAATGTAATGCAACAGAGAATAAATAGATACACAACAGGAAAAATCCTAATACTCTTTGAACTCTCAATGCTTCAAACTATTACAAATTATACCCAAAAACCCAAATCCATGGATGTTTACATCATAACAATCTATTTCACCAGTGGCAGCTGCTACCTGGAAGCTGCAGTGGGGTGTGGGAAGGCCGGGGTATAGTGGGGATGGGTTAAATTTAATTACTTACCTCCTGGCCGGCCGGCAGGTTGGCCGTGGCCTCTCTTACGTCCTCTTCCTGGTTTCTTGGGGGAGACAGGAAGCATGAAGCACCAGGGCTCCCAGGCTCCCTGCAGCCACTCACAACGCTGCAATACAGTGTTGCGATTGGTGAGAGTGCCGTGAAACGGCGTTGAGCCAGAGGCTATAGGGGTAGGCATGTTCTCCACGCAGGTTGTAATGCAGCCTGCGTTGAGAACATGGTATGTGAGCATGACTGTTTTGCACGGCTAGAGAGGCACTAAAGCTCACATAGGTAGTTCAAACCATTCCTCCCCCTGCTCTGAGAGCAGCCCCGCCCCACAAAGAACTCTCAACTGGGAAAATTGAATGATAATAACCTCAAGTTATTATCATTTTATTTTTCCTCTTTTCACACTGCAAAAAGCAGTGGAGAGACACTTTTCCGTCTTAGGGGAGGAGCTGCCTCTGCATTTCACAAAAAGTGCAGAAAATATCCTTTGTAGATGACTGTACTACCAAAAGTGTATTCCCACATGATATAAAAACGTTTTACTGTACTTGCATTTGTACTACTCGGCACAGTAGTAGAGCAATTTGAAATACTCTTTCAGGTGTAATTTGTCATTGAAAAAGAATAAAAGTTGACTCAACATGAATAGGCCATTTGTATAATTCTGTGCACTTCGCACTCCTAGGTTTTTACTTTCTTATTTGAATTGCTATCAGGGCACAAAGTCTAAAACCTATAACATGGCAAACATGTCAAAAGACAACCTTGCTTAAAACACATTTCTTAGCAGAATTTCCAGGAGATCCACCTAGCACAATCATTGGCAAGTACACTAAACACCTTAAAGTTTCCAGAAAAAGCAGCAAAATCACACCTGACTGTAAGAAATGCATTTTTGGAAATGTAAGGAGCTTAGATTACTTGCCATTTATGCCATACACACTAAAATACTAAACCTAAAATTAACCCAGCTTACAAAAAAACAAGTTACCAGATCTGCATTTGACAGAAACTACTCTCAACATAAATCCTCAAACAAAAAGTAAAGTTATGCCCACAATCCAAACTCCTATTTCATAAATTAATTAGTAAATTGAAAAACAAATATTTAAAAAACCCTCCACTCACTAAAAAGGAAACACATAGTTAAATATGAAACCACAAAATACCAATACAAATAAAAGATTATTAAACCCTTCCCCACCAACAACTTACATTACAAAAGCCATTCAAATTATTAATAGACCACACAATGTATTAAATATAGAAAACTATTACTCACTGTTTTGCTGTGGCAGTCTTTAAATCTACAATAAACAAAAGAGTTGGAGAGAGGGTCCGAGGGAATATTTAACGACCTTTACGTCTTTAAATCCACACTTATTGACTAGAGAATCCATTGTTGAATAAAAAAATCATAAAGAAAATGCAATTTAAAAAAAATTAACAAATCAATAAAGATAATGTAGCGAAAAAAATACAAAGTTTTCTAGACCCAAAATTTGAATGTAAAGTTCAACTAACAACTAACATGCATATCCTTAAATGTAATGCAAAGCTTAAAATTGAAGGGAGTGTAATTGTTTTGAGGGGCATGGGTGGGATTTTCTCAAAAATACAATTTTCTTTAAAAAAAACGTACACAAATCCAAAAGAAACTAATACAGTGATGTATTCTGGCAGAAACAGCAATGTATAGCAAAACATGCCCCAAAAATACACATGATTTTAAAAGCATTAACTTATTAAAAATAAACTCCTCTCCACCCCAACACATACCGATAACTAAAATTACTTGCAGCTAAGCAAAATGTTTCACCTGACTGTGGCCGTCAGCACCAGCAATTTTGCATTAAATTAATGTAACTTGAAAAATGACCTCAGTGCAAGGGCATGCAACGTGAAACAATGTAAAGTAAATTGTGACCAATATATATAATATATTATTACTATCCTTACTGTAGCATTGAAAATCAACAAGACTGTCCTATGGAGTTTTGAATAGTATATGTTCTACAACATATACAACGGCCCCAACAGCGCTGGGATGCATGGCTTCACCTTGGGGGTGCCCAGGAGTGGACATTCCACAGGGAAAAACCAGGAAGGGTTCCTAAGCGGTGTGCGGGCAGCGCCGGGTTACCTCCGTTGGAGGTAGCTGTGTGCTTTACAAATGGCATTTACATTTACATTTCATAAAATGTTAAATAATGTTTAAAACGTATCAGTTAATATTAAATTAATTTACAGATTTTTTAAAAATGTTTTCTATTTTCCTATATATTATTTATGTGTAGTTCATATTTTTTTAAATCATGATTAATAATTCTTTTAACTATATTAAATCTGTGTTTACATATTATGACTAGATAAATATTAAATATCTTTGATTATTTCTTATTTAATTATATTGATGTCTAGCATATAAAAAATAATTGTAGTCTTTAATCATTTTTTATAATTCATTGAAAAATACATATTTTCATTCCTTTACTCTACATGGTTGTAGTAAATCAGCATGTTTTGCCTTTTGCTGTTTCCTCTATTTTTGCTGGCGTTATACCTCTGTGCACCTTAACCCTGATAACCAGTGGTAAAGTGGCAGTATTCCTCCTTTATACACAGTTAAATTAACTTTCCTATAAGACCCTAGTATATGGTACAACATGTACCTAAGGGCCTGAAAGTTAGATTCCGCTTGTGGACTGCAGCACCTATTGTACCATCCACTGC
This sequence comes from Lissotriton vulgaris, assembly GCF_964263255.1. Classification (NCBI taxonomy): domain Eukaryota; kingdom Metazoa; phylum Chordata; class Amphibia; order Caudata; family Salamandridae; genus Lissotriton; species Lissotriton vulgaris. The sequence goes on from NC_141693.1 coordinate 442,045,092, forward strand.
AGTGGTAGTGCAAACTTGGCTTCAGGCCAACCATTGTAGCCTGACAGTAGTAGTGTGAAAACTGCAATTTGACCTGTCAAAGTAAATCCTTATGACCGGTCAAAATCTCCCTTTTCAAAACTAATAAGTCACGCACATGTAGTCCTTGTAGCCCACAAGGCAGGATGCATGGTATTTAAAAGTAGGGCACATAGAAATGTAATGTTAACATGTCCTTAGACTGACTAGCACTCAAAAGCTATTATTCACTGTGGCAGGCCTAGCTGCCCAATTTAGAAAACCAGAGTACAGTTTAAAATCCTAACACTATATCTCGGGAATGGGATTAGCTAGAGTAATAACGAAACAATTATGTTTAATATTTATTTAAGATCCAATTGAATGTCCAAGTCAGATTTTTTATAAATACTAAAGAAAAGTAACTTTTTGAAAAGTTACTTTTAACTACCTGAAGTTCTTGGGGGTTAATTTCCATTTGCCCTTCCGTTTCTCCCAGTCATTGATTATTCTTGAATAGGTATGAATAGGTGTTAAATGCCTCCCAGGAGTAAACAATAGGCTGACCTGAATATAAAGAGATGATTCCTCTGAATATGCAGAGTGGGGCTGTGGATGTCCTTTTTGACACTACAGTGCCAAATCCTGCTCGAGTGTCAGATCCTGCTTGAATGACAGGTCTGCTGGGTGTACATTTAACACTTGGGGCACACTGGAAAGGGGAGAGCTCAAGATGACAAGACTATTCTTGTGGACCCACTACCTGGTTTCTGAAGGACTCAGCTTTTTTAATAATAGGCTTTTCTTTTTGGATTTGCATATAACCCTTGGGGCACAATTAAAAGGGGAGAGAACAGGATGCTAATACAATTCTTGTGGATCCATTGTCGGTCTGCTGAAGGACCCTGCTTTTATACTACCAGACTTCTGTACTTGGGTTTGCAGTGGGTACAGTAGCTGCCTTAGACTGATTCCAAAAGTGGAAGTGGGCTCCAAAGTGCTCCAGGAATAAGAATTACTACTGTCACTGCTGGCAAGTCTGTTGGATACAGGGCAGAAAACAGGGATACTGTGTAAGCAAATGTTCCCACAGTAGCCCCCACTCCCTACTCCCACCCCCCCAAACTACAAAAGGCATCCTGCAACTGGGGCAATGTAAAGACTGAGATCGCATATTCAATGCTCTTCCTTCTGCTGCACCACAAAATAGTAATAGAGAAAAAGCAGTATGCCCAGTGCTTTAAATTGGCAGGTACTCACAGGTACTGAGTACCTGCATTACTTAAGTTTTAAGGGGAGAGTACCTGTACTTCTCAGCAGGGGTGTTACATTTTTAATAGGATCATGCTTACAGGTTTCTGTTTCAATCAGATACTCTAGGATACCTGCACTTTTCCATTACCCTTTCCAGCACTGTGTATGGCTGATGCACACATCATAACACCTGAGTGTAAAAGCCCAAACGTTTGCAGAGTAGAAGAAGTGGCGAATGTGAAGTGTGCCAAGTGAAGGATTGGGAGCACAAAGAAAAATGGCACCTCTTCTTTTTGCTTTTCTTTTGCAGTGAGGAAGGATGAAAGCATACATTGACAAGAATTTGCAGTATTGAAATAATAAAAAGGAAGTGCAGGGTGAAAGAACCCTAAGGTGGAATCAAGAATAGGCAGCACTGGAGTCAAGCTATCCAGGCTGAAGAAGGCTGATAGCCAGAAACTGGTCCTTGGATGCTTGATTCCAGTCTAGGAAAGACATCGCTTGGTAGTTCGGGCTGGACTGTTCCCATGAGGCACAGGGTCAAGGCTGATTTGCATATAGCCAGTGTCTGACCTAGGGTGGTGTGGAGTGCAAAAAAACGATGGATTTAGGCCCAGATCCTTGTACTCGGGTGAATGTAAGACATTGTTCTGCATTCTGCCCATCAACTGTGTTTTTTGCAATTTTCACCCCAAGTGGGGTGGGTATGCTCAGACGTGAGTCCCAGCCTCTCCACATCACTGGAGTCAAGCTATCCAGGCTGAAGAAGGCTGATAGCCAGAAACCGGTCCTTGGATGCTTGATTCCGGTCTAGGAAAGACATGGCTTGGTAGTTCGGGCTGGACTGTTCCCATGAGGCACAGGGTCAAGGCTGATTTGCATATAGTCAGTGTCTGACCTAGGGTGGTGTGGAGTGCAAAAAACGATGGATTTAGGCCCAGATCTTTGTACTGGGGTGAATGTATGACATTGTTCTGCATTCTGTCCATCAACTGTGTTTTTTGCAATTTTCACCCCGAGTGGGCTGGGTATGCTCAGACGTGAGTCCCAGGCTCTCCACATCACTGGAGTCAAGCTATCCAGGCTGAAGAAGGCTGATAGCCAGAAACCGGTCCTTGGATGCTTGATTCCGGTCTAGAAAAGACATTGCTTGGTAGTTCGGGCTGGACTGTTCCCATGAGGCACAGGGTCAAGGCTGATTTGCAAATAGCCAGTGTCTGACCTAGGGTGGTGTGGAGTGCAAAAACATGATGGATTTAGGCCCAGATCTTTGTACTGGGGTGAATGTAAGACATTGTTCTGCATTCTGTCCATCAACTGTGTTTTTTGCTGGTGTTATACCTAGCATCTTTTGGTGTGCTTCCCCATTCTTTTTGCTTTCTGGCCTCCTGTTTTTGTTGGTTTAGGCCCTTTTTACTGCTGTTCAGTGCTAAAGTGCTAGTGCTTTTACTGCAAATTGTGTTATGATTGGTTTCCATGATTGGTATGTTTGCTTTACTAGTAAGTCCCTAGTAGAGTGCACTGTGTGTGCCCAGAGCCTATAAATCAAATGCTACTAGTGGGCCTGCAGATATGGTTGTGCCACCGGCACAAGAAGCCTTTCAAATGTGTCTTAGACCTGCCACTGCAGTATCTATGTGCAGTTTTTGCTACCATATCGACCTGGCAAATGCACCCACTTGCCAGGCCCTAACCTTCCCTTTTCTTACATGTAAGTCACACCTAAGGTAGGCCCACAGTACCCTCATTGGCAGGATGATTTGTATGTGAAAGGTAGGACAAGTAGTAATGTGTTTTAAATGTCCTACAAGTGAAAAACTATGCATTACGTTTTTCACTATTGAAAGGCTGTTTGTCCAATAAGTTAACAAGCGAGCTGCCTTGTCACATCATAGTGCAACTTTCTATTGGGAACAGATAGGGAAATGTAGTTTAGTCTCTCTGAACTCAGAATTTCAAAACACATCTTTTAGTAAAGGTGTTTTTTAATTTGTGTGTTTGAAAATGCCACTTTTTAAAAGTGGGTATTTTCTTCATCAACCATCCTGTTTGCCTCTGCCTATTTGTGTATTCACCGTATGGTTTTGGACTGACAGGAGCTGGGGATGTGCATTCACACTCGCCATTCACAAGGTAGAGGTTGAGGTGTGTGCTGCCTTTCCTGGGTGACTCATAGGTGGGCTGAATAGACCTTTTCTGATTTTTAGAGTGGTAGGAGGGGTTTTCACTAGCACTTAAATAGGCTTTGTCTGCTCTGCACAATGCTGTCTCCACATCCTATAGTGAAGATGAGCCAGGGAGGACACTGAACTCAGAGACTTTCTGCTTAAAACCTCAAAGGGAAAAGTAGTATAAATATTGGGAACCAGACCCCAGAACTTTAGAATGTGTTTGGACTAAGGAACCTGCCAAGAAGAGCTGGAGAAGCTGTGAGGAGGAACTATGACTTTTCTGTGTGCTTTTCTGCATTGGCCTGAAGTGGCTGCTTCTGTCTTGGGCAGTGAAAAGACTGGACTGGACTTTCTGCAACTTATTTTCCTGAGATTCTCCAAGGACATGAGATGAGATAGAGCTTGCCCATTGTTCAAGAAGTCTCAGGAAAAGCAGCCTTCACACACCTACGCTGGCACCAACGACTCCAGATTGTCTACTGACAGCACTTCAGCAACAACAACGACGCTGCTTGCACCGTGACCAACCAGCACAACTACAAGCACACCCACGCTTCGCACTGCAGCCTGGGCTCACCAACGCCAAGACATGAGGACACCACATGCTGCACCACTCCACTTCAAACCGCAGCCCAGAAGCCTGCTGATGCAAGCGCTCCTGACTTCAACCTCACGGAGTTGAATCTGCAACAAGTGTGACTTCAAGGGCCTGATGACTCCTGCACCGACCTCCTGCACCAAAGCCTGCTGACGCTGCCACTTCGGAGATCATTGCAAGGTCTGCGACACCCTGCATCTCCAAGATACTGTTTGCAGCTCTTTCTGAAATCGTAGCTGGCCAGCTATGCCACATCGGGCTAAACTGTTGGATGTGTTTGTTCACGACGCTTTGATAGCCCCAGGCTGGGTTATCGACATCAAGGAACTGTATTTTAAGTCTATTTTTGCAATATTCGTATTGTGATTACTGTTGGTTGGATTTTTATCGTTTTGATCTTGTTTTACAGAGATACATATTGGCTATTTTTCAAAAAATGGGTGTGGTGTCCTTTTGCAGTATTTTCACTGTATTACAATGAGTTATGTGCAGATGCTTTCCACATTGCCTCTGAGATTAGCATGACTGCCCCAGCAAAGCTACCAAGTGGGTGAGAAGGGGTTATTTTAGAAGGGTAATCCTCTTACTCTGACTTGAAGGAAGGGCCCCTACTAGGACAAGGTGCATACCTTTGCCAAATAGAGACCCCATTTCTAATACCTGATACTCTGCAAACATGGTATTAGTCAGCACTGATAATGGACCCCAAAGAAGAACTTTATTATTTTAGAAGAGCTACAATCACCAGCAACATCCGCTGCAAGTTATAGTGGCGCATGCTTCAACAAGTTGTGCCATTTGCCATTTACCAAAATAGTTATTGTAAAATGGACAAATATTTTCATCACACCTGAGATCTGCCACCCATGTCTGTGGAGCAGACTCATAATTTGAAAGGAAGAGAAGTCATCAAGTTCTAAAATTGGCAATGCAAGATATATTTTTCTTTTTTTTTTAATTAGGCACTGGTAGAAGTAAATAGATGTAAATTGAAAAGTCTTATGGGACTTAGAAATTCATCCTTACAGAGGTAAAAATGAAATTAGAATGTGTTTTATATTTGATGATAGAAGAAAGAGGTGAGATACCCTGTATATTTTCCATTATATTTATAATCATAATCATGGGCGTTGGCAGGAGCAAATGCAGCGTAAGTCTGCCATCTTTAAGTTGGCAATGCAGAAATGTTGGGAATGCACCTTCATCCTTATGGTGGCTGAACATTGGGGCAAGTGCAAAGTGAAGTACGCCTTCTACCTGGGGTCCATAATGCGGCAAATGGTTGCATACTTTATGTGGACACAGAAGTCACAACACGAGGGCCTTATTATGAGTTAGGTGGAAGTAGTTCATGCAGAGATTTCCAGGGACAGGAATTATCATTACCGACCTGTTGGTACAAAAGGAATTCGGACTAAGTAATATGAGTTAAACCCCTCAGAATTATGAACAGCTGTGCAGACACGGATGTACTGTGTGGTTCTCTGAAATATATTCCCCAACTCCTTCTGTGTGGGCTGTGGGTTGTGGGTAGACGGAGGATGGTAGTGAAAGGAGGAGAAGGGAGGCAGAGGCGCAACTAGAGTCAAATTTCGGGGGGTGCTAAGAAAAAATTTCGGGGGGCGGCTGAATCTTAAGGCATTCGGCAGAGTCGAGCTGCAAGGGTTCCTAGAAGGGGTGAAACAACAACAAAGCCCCATTAACATGCACAAGGTCTTCTAAAGACCTGTGAAGTCCCCGGGTGCGGCTGTGAGCGGACCCGGGAAGTGTCTCATCCTGGGCTGTCACACACGACGGGGGGGGGGCTGAAGCCCTTTGAGGCCAATGGGTGTTGCGCGCCTGAAGGGAGGGGACGTTTAGTTCTGGCAGGAGAAGCACTGAATGTTCTCCTCCTCCTATTGCCAGAGAAGCAAGCATCTGCAATGCAATAGGTCTCGCGTTTACACAAGTTTGAGCTATTGTCCTTGTAAATGACAATGCCTTTTATTAATGTTTTGCTTTTTAAAACCTAAATAAAAGGCATTGTCATTTACAATGCCAATAACTTGAACTCTCGCAAATGCAAGATCTTTTGCGTTCCAAATGCTTGAAGGCATTGCTGGCTTGCCCCTTCTGTCTCCCATGGCCCCTGAAGAGCTCCCAGCTTGCTACGAGTTGAATAAAAAAGCTGCTTGTCACAATTGCGCACGAGCGACCCTGCTGCCTTCCTGCAGTAAGAGAAACTCAATAAAGAAAATAATGCTTATAAACTAAAGACCTTGTTACCATGTAACAACCGAACTAAAAGGGCCAGTCCTTATGGGAGGGTACAAATGAAGACAAGGCATAATTAGGGAGGGACTTACAAGCCTAATAACGAATCAGAAGTCAGCATTTACGCAGGACAATGACACAGCCAATGACATATTAAGACGGAGAATTGGCGGGGCTTCAAGTACATACTCCAAACAGCATGTTTCGCAGAGCAGAGCATGAGCTGCCCAGGCTCGACCTAAAAAGTCAGGATGGAACGGGGTAAAAGCTGTTAAAGCAAAAGCCACCTGTCGTTTTACTGATCGGAATTAGCAAAATCGGATCCAGTGCTCCTGCAGGTGAGAAAACTGTGTGCCGGAACGATAGGCCAGTGGCGATCAGGTGGAACGGAATACCCTGTAGTAATTTTACTCTGCTTGAGTCGTATTCATGGTCCAGGTGGGAAACATCATCAGCAGCCGTATGGAAATTACGTAGTTTGTAGTACTGGAAAAAACACTACCTCGCACCAACCGAATGGCCAGGACAGTCGAGCCATTCACAGTCAATGATTGTGAAAAGTATTCAGTACATACAAAAGCCATTTTAGGACTTGAAACAGCGAAAATTGTTGACTCTGTTTCCACAAAACTGTGCTGTGCTTGGGAACAAACAGACTATCTTGTCTCTGTAGTGTGAAAAACACTGAGGTCATTTTAACTGAAAACTGCAGCAGCTTGCAAAAAAGGAACACATCTGCAGGAGAATGGGCATGTAGTAACAACAAAATGGCACTGAGCAAACCAGGGGAGAGCATTTACCACCTCGGAGAAAACAGAAACACCCGCATTACAACTGAGTCCTAATCTGACGCTGTTGAGTGTGCGTTGCTGGGACTTGTGTGCTGAGGTGATCTGCATTTAAATAGGACATGGATTCTCCGTTTTTCCTGGACTTGGCATGGTGATGTACAGTTTACTGGATTTCAGGGAAAAGGCATGTTTTGTATAGTGTAGGTTTATTTTGGGATCAGCGCTCTGGGATTGGTTCCGAGACATCATGTTTGGTGTTTAAAATACGAGCCACGCTTCCCAGCACCGCTGTTATGTTCTGCAGTCAGCATCATAATACGATGAACGAACAGCAACAAGTTCTGGGATGATTTTCATCTGTTGCCATGGTTGCTGTCAGTACAGCTGTTTCTGCTTGAGAGAGGAATTCTTGAAACACGAAAGCTGTTTCATTATTTTTCTGACACAGGCCCTAGTATTTTGCGGGAAGAGAGATGGCTTCCTCTTCCCATAGACACTGTAAATGATTAGGCCAACATTGGCATGTCATGAAATGCCATTGATATTGAACAAGCGTTTTAAGATGCATTTGGAGTGATCACACGGGCTGCCGCAATCAATGGATACCTTAGAAGTGGGAGCGCAGATGTCCCATTCAAAAGCATTGATTAATGCTATTCACCGATGGAACGCTCAATGGCGCTGATTGGCACAGCGATACAAATGCAGTGCGATCACAATGGACCATTGATGTCTGCAAAATTGGCTTGGCGCATCTGTAAAATGAAGAATTTCTTGTGTGTCGAGTTTCAAGTCGGCAGAGGTTCATTCCACTGAAAAAAACAGAAAAACCAGAAAATGTCACTATAGTATTCTCAGCAGTGTTGGCAAGGTATCGAACTGGCGTGGAGAATGTGTAAAAAGTTTTGCATTTATTTACATAGTAGATTGCTACTAATGCGTATAAACTATGCGACCAATCACTATGACAAAAGAAGCAATATAGAGTTCGGTGCACAGGGTAAAGGCATTAAGGGTGGAGGAGGACATACTGTCCACCATCGTGCCCTTACTACCCCAGCCAAATTTAGGGGCGGATTTACTAAGATTTCTAGCTGTGTTTGCGACACAATTTTTTTTTTCCTATTTACTTTCCAGCGCTAAACTTGTTTAGTGCTGCAAATGACGTAAAAGTAATGTGAAGCAGCACATAACGCTGCTACGCATTACTTTGCGCCATGGGGGCGTGCCAAGGGTGGTGCATGGGCGTTCCCATGCAACCACCCAAGGTTTCTCATGCTACAACCAATTTACTAAATACAGTAGATTGGGTTTAACGTGAGAAAACTGCGCCCTTTTAACCCTTTCAACGCTGATGACGGAACCGCTCCATCATCAGCTGCGGTGGCGCTGTGCTGATGATGGAGCGGTTCCGTCATGGCCCTGCCGCCGCGCCTGCGTGGCGCTGATTTCGCGCCTGCGCGGCGCGTTCTATTGAGCGGGCGGGGCGGAACCGCTCCGTCATGAACACAGCCCAACCGCGGCTGATGACGGAACGGTTCCGGCATCAGCATGCGGCCGCCCCGCCCACTTAGCGCTGCGGCGGAATAGCCGCCGCAGCGATGTGGTTAAACAAGGAAGGAGACATGCTTTCATTTCTCCCTCCTTTTCCCACTTTGCTTGCATGCTGCACTGTGCAGCATGCAAGCAAAGTGGGAAAAGCTTTACCTCGTGTCTAGGCATAGCATTTTGTACAGGAAGGGCACCCTTCCTGTACAAAACCTACGCTAGACTCACACATACACACTAGAGCTATGGCGCTAAGGTGGTGCATGGCGCACAGCAGCTGTATGCAGCGACGGCACAAGGGAAAGGGGAAGAGAGCCATATCTTTGAAAATATGGCGCTCTGTTGCTCCTTCCTTGTCGCTCAGCGCAGCCTGGCGGGAGGTTGTGCTGCATTGCATGGAGATTTGGTAAATCTCCCCCTTAGAGTTCACAGCTGGCCAGGCAGTGTACTCTATAGGTTTGCATGAGCCGCTCTCATGGCGGTTTGTACAAAGCCATTTCAAAGTTTGGTGTATCTGACTTTGATGATGGATGCTCCCACCAAACTTTTAAAAGTTTTTAATTTTCCAAAGACACACTCCCAAAGCTGGATATTGTTATTGGCAAACAAAAACTATTGGCTTCAATACCATGGGATATTCCTGGCAGTGACGTAGAGTAAAAAAAAAAGTCACCTCGCTAGCCTCTCTAAATAAGGCAGATGGTTCGATGGCTTACCTCCGATGGCCCGTACTCCCTCGGGCCGTTGTAGCAAGGTTTCCCCCGACTGAGTCAATTTTACGTCACTAGCATACACCTGCAGTCACCTACTTCAAAATTGAACTGGCGGACCCCGAGTTTGGCTGTAGGGTAATATGTTGCAATGGAATGCTCAGTCAACCAAAGTCTTAATCAGTCCTAAAGTGTGTTAGAGTACCATATAGATAATTTTATTTTCATTAATCCCTCGCTAGAGAGCAATTAATCACCTTACCAATCTGTAATTTCCAGTTCCACTATATGGGCTATTGATCTTGTAGCCCAAAAATCTTGAACACTGACGGGTCGGTTAGGGAGATAAAAGCCAAAATAGAAACCATTGGTGATGAGAATATCCTCTACATAATAAAACACTTTCTGTTGGCCCGCCAGTATGTCTCGTCCCCTCACTTGTTTGTTCATGGGTATAGCAGTGGCCATCGGTTCAATTGTCATTAAGAACAATAGCGGTGATAGTGGACAGGACTGCTGCCTGCCCAGATGAATGTTAAAATAATGGGAAGAGAAATCTTTGAAAAAATTCACTGAGGCAGTGGGATTGTTATATAGTAGTCTGATGTTAAGTAAGTGAGCCCCTAGTCCCGTTTGGCTCATTATATTGAATAGATATGTCCATTCACCTCAGTCAAAGGTCTTCTCAGCATCAAGAGATATCATCACTTTGTCATCTCTGTCATCCGTATGCCTCCATAGTTGGTACGAAGGGTCCTTAAGTGATTGACCAATGAGAGACCTGGGAGAAACCCAACCAGACTCTTGTGCATGAACTTTAAAATTACTTTTCTTAGTCTATTGAGCTGCTAAGGCGTTACATGGATGGAGCGTGGTGTTCCAAAACATCCACCCATGCATTTTGATGCATTCCTAGATTTACTAACACAGGTAATCCTGGGAATGCATCAACATGTATGCCTTCCTAATAGAGGCAGAACCAGGTGAAATATCTTTATTTGTCCTCGTTTTTTTCCTCTTTCTAAGTGTGCTGCATTTTGCAGCACACTTAGCAACAGGAAAAACTTCCTTAGGATGGTTTTTGTGCAGGAAGGTGTGCCTTCCTGCACAAAACAAAGCTTGTCTGCAACCAGGCGCCCTTGCTCCATGACGCAAGGGTGCCTGCATTGGTGCTAGGCTGCACTGAGTGTGCCGCAGCAAATGGAGAGCAGGAGTGCGTCCTATCTTGAGAGACCTCTACCCACCTCTAAACCCTAAAAATACCCTTACCACTCTATACCACTACCCTCCCCTAAAGAATAAAAACACCCTTCCCACAGAATATCCATACCCACTGCTAAACCCTAAAAACACTCTTACCACCCAATACCCCTACCCAACCCTAGTCCCCAAACACCCTTACCACCCTATAACCCTACCCACCCATAAACCCTAACATATATATATATGTGTCTTGACTCTTTGCGTCTGAGAAGTTTTTCATTGTGTCCGCCCCTGTCTGAGAGGCTCATTGTTTCTAGACCCCAAAAGCGTAGTTGTTTCCAGTCACCATTATGGTTGGCTTCCATGTGTTTGGCAACGGCATTGCCCCTATCCTTGTGTAACGTTGCACGCACATGTTCCAGAATGCGCTTTTTTAGTTCGCAAATCGTGCTGCCAATATATTGAATTTCAGGACAATGACTCCGTATGGATTAAACCAATCAGAAGAATTATACATACATCTTTGAGAACCAAAGTGACTATGACTATCACCTGAATTCCTTAGACCATCCTGTTTGACATGTTAATCCAATTTATTCACCTATTAATTTCATTCCCCTCACTTTTTCTCACTTTTGATATAATCATGCTCACATCTGTATAGAAATTATGATTTAAATCAAACTATGAACTGATAAGTCTTGCCCACTGGAGGGCAGTACTTTCTGAAAAAACGAATGATAAGTTCGAATCTTATAGTCAAACCATATAACTGCTTACAACATCTATTGGTAATCACTGTAAAGGTAATGTATGGGCTGTTTTTTCAAATGTGAAATACACTGTTTTAACAGACCTTTTGGTCAATAATATGCCAAACTACAACACCCAGAATTCTCAACATCACCACAGCGTACCATGTGAACACTAAGGGTGTGACTAGCATTGTTTGTTTTTGGCTAGAAAGGAAATTCAAATATAGTTTTATTATACAGAACAAAATCTGCATAATTACAGACAGATTGCCTACAAAAAATTGGAGGGAAAAGGAACAGAAGCAAGTACAGTATCTATGCAGAACTGAGGCTCAAAAGGGGCAAAATGAAGAAAAAGCGGTGAACGAAAAAAGAGCTATTGGTAGGGGGACAAACTCATTTTAAAACGTTTTATGTGAACATTTCCAAAGATTAGGAAAGAATTAAAATAAAATTCAAACTATGAGAAATAATAACAATGGACAAAATCTATATAGCCAGAACAGGAAAGAATGTAACAAAGATGTATACACCTTAACCAGGAGACAGACGCTGCTTAAGGAACTCAAAGCTAGGATGTTTCGTAGTAGAGTAGTTATAAATCTACTGAGAAATATTAAGAAGTATAGGAGAAGGAGGCAGGCAGTGAAACAGAAAGAACGAGTTGAGAGAGTAGTTGATAAGGCCTTTTCTTTGAAGGTGAAGATTTTTATTTTTATTATAAATAGAATGAAGACGCTTGACAAAATGGTGTTGTACTTGAGGAGACAAAACCAGAAGAAAAGATTAGTGAATAGAAGTAACCTTTGTTCAGTGTTTAGTGGAGAATGCATACATACTGCTAATCCAGAGTCTTTCTTTAATGAAGAAGATATGTCCAGGATAATAGATTAGTTCATTCTATTGATTACAGAGGATGATGTTATGAAATGAAGAATGCCACTTCTATATCGAAAGAGGTGATGGTACCTACAAATGCAGAACCAGTTATTGGAGAACAGGTTACAGGGAAGGCGAAGTCAGGCACCTGTATAGAAATGAAATTGTAGTAGGGTTTGTAGTATTCAACAGCAATCCATTGCTATATTAGGGATATTTCAACATACCTTTCCACAGTGAAGTTTAAAACAGAAATAAGTACTTTACAAGGATTGGATCCTTGCAAGATTAGAAAGCATACACATTTGCAGGCAACGCTCACTAGCTTGTTTGTCAACCAAAGTGTGCCAAAGTACCTTTTATCATTTCAAGATGTTAGCTGTACACCACTCAACAATGCAAACTTTAGTTAGGAGGCTGTACTATGTGAAAACTCCTGCTTTATGTTTAGGAGAAACGAATAGAGCACTTATGCATGGTTCTGTGAGAGACGTAGAAAAGGTTTGTGGTGATGTGCAGTTTTGTTTCTTTGGTCCTGAGCAGGATTCTATGGAAAATAAAGAGTTGTTAAGAGGAGGAGTTGCAGAACAGGACACATAGATTACATTTGATAGTTTTAAAAAAGAGATTACAAAATTGAACACAGTGTGTTCTAAAAAAACAGAGTATGTTTGTATATGTTGTTGATGCACTTACTAGAAGATTTAAACAGAGACTGTTGAATTATATTTAAAAAGTGAAAAAGTAAATAATTGTGGCTGGCAAAAGTTAACTGTGTAATTTATTTGTAGAGGAACACTTTGACTCGTCTATAGGGCAAAGTTATATGTAAGTATTGTTACAATAAATTAGAAGATAATAAAATGAACAACACATGGATATTAGATACCCAAAAACTATGAAGGGCCAAAATGAAAAAACATCAACATTTATGATTCTTGTAGCATTGCGAAGGCCCATTATTGACTGCTCTCCAACACTCACTACAACTCCACATCCATGCAATATGATGCCATCCGGGAAAATTGTGGAGCCAAATCTTGAAGTTGAAATGGGACCTCTGAATGGACTCTCTGCCCCGTGTTGTTGTGGCTTCTATTGGAGTTGAGGGTCCTTCAGCCTTATGTTGCTTTCTTGGTACTTTTACACTATTGCTTTGCTATATTCTTAGATGGTAAAGCATAGACATAGTCCTGCAAGAATTTTTTTTTATTTGTACCCCTTGACAATGTCTTATTACATATTGTGCACTGCGCAAATCTGCTCACTATGAACATCTCTTAAAGAATGTTCAAGATAGATAAATGGGCATGTTCTTCTTATTGTTCTAATTGAAAAGTGTATTATCCAATGACATTCCTTTATTTCCCGGTGACATGATTTTCTGATTTGTTTTTGAATTATTTTTTTTTGTGGTTTTGTAAAGTTGTGAAATAATTTTTTATGGTAACAAAAATGACAACTGGGACAGGACGAATTTGAAAAATGTGTGCTGAGAAATGTGCAAAAAATATAAAAGGGGAAAAAAATTAGCTTGTATGATTTTTTGCAGAATTGTGAATAGCTGTAACACAATGCTCACCAGCAGTTATAACAAAACTACAGTCCATGCAACACGTGGCAATTCTTGAAAACTCTGGAGCCATATCTGTTGCAGTAGTCTGCAACTCTGAAGGGAATTTCTGGTCGGGAATTATTGTTGCTGGTGCCACTGATGTATATGGTCCTCTAGCTTCCCTCTACTTGATTGCCAGTTAGAGATGTTTTCTATGTTAGGTTTTAAGATGACCATGGATGTCATTCCTCATGAATATTTTGTATTCATCTCTCTAGAGTTGATTTTTTCACAGAGTGTGCATTTTACTAGTTTTGGAACAGTGTTTGACTCCTATTGAGTTTGGGAAAGAATCAGTCATTTTATGGGTGTTTTGCAGTTATGTTCTATATGTGAGTTCAGATGTTGAAAGTTATCTTTTGAATTTGTTGTTTTTGTTAAATGTGTTATTATAATAAAGTTAAACAATTATGCCACTAAACAGAAGAAAAATGCATTTTTTTGTAGTTATTTTGACAAATTTTTACAAAGAGGAAATTTAAATTAGTATCTTACTAAATAGCTACACTGAAAGTTTATGTAAAATATGTCTATATGTGTGTTTTACACTTTGCTAAAAACACCCGGTACTCAGAGTGTGTCCTTAACAATGGCACTCATTGAAACATACAGGTATTACCTGTGCAATCATCAAGGACGTCCTTTCCCTACCGCTGATAGAGACCCATTTGGCTAAAATAGGTCATGAGACACAATGCATATTTTTCTTTTAAGGACTGGGAAGCCATATGCCATCTAGGAAGCAAATCCCTGCGGGAGGCTAATTTTAAGAGGATGGCCTTCTTATCACGATGGCTCTCCTACATGACTCCGGAAGCTTTGGAAAAAAGATACCCGGAGGTCGAAAACAAGTGTTTTCGCTGCCAGGCCAACATAGAAGGCAGGTGGTACCATATTTTCTTTACCTGCCCACGGTTCAGGCCCTTTTGGGAGGCAATTTTTGCAGATAAAGAGCTTGCAATCGGGAAGAGAGTTCAGCCCGAGGCTAGGCTGCTCTGTTTGGATTATATAGGGATAGAATGATGTTTACAAAGGCTGAAGAGGTTTCTTTATTTATTTCTTGTACCGTAGCCCGTTCTTTAATTCTTCAGGATTGGAAATCTAGTGATGCTCCCTCTCATTTGAAGTAGTTTAATAAAATGAAAAGGACACAGAATTTTGAAGAAGTATATGCACGGGTGGGAGCCACTAAGAAATTTGAAAAAAATTGGAAGTTTTTTAGTAATTTAGAAAAGCTATAGCAGGGAAATTAACACTCGATATTGATGCAGAAGTTGTAGCAGTTATCGTGATTAAGAGCACTAGCACTTTTTTTGCTGTTGCACTTTAGAAGCATTAGCACTTTTTTCGCTGTTGCACTTTATTGCATGTTTTTGCACATTGTCATTTCTGAAATCACTGTTGATGCCATTAGCTGCTACAGCCATATCTTTTTAAATGGTGTCATGGAAAGAAGAAGCTATTGTATTTTTGTAAAGAATGGTTTCAATAATATTTTTATCTTAATATGTATATCATGTACTTAATGCTCTGCTCATAAAAAAAGGACGTCCTTTCCCCACCACTCTCCAAACGCGCCTCCTGGCATATAGTACTGTGGTGATGAAGTCCTCTTGGCTATTGAGGGTTGTTGGGTGCCAACTACCCCTCCTCTAACCTCCAGCAAGTCCCACACAGTCAGTTTGCTAAGAGTTCTTCGGAGGCCACACCCCTTTTCTGCACCTCTCTGTAAACACATCTCCTGGCACACTACTGGTTGGGGAATAAAGTTCTCTTGGATGCTAAGGGACCTTGGGGACCAAGAAGCCTCCTGGTACTTGCTGTAAGTCTTACACAGCGGGATTCCTGAGAGCGGGTCAGAGGCCCTGCCCCCTTTCCACACCATTCTGCAAAACACCATTGCTACTTAAAAAAACATAGAAATTCATTGAAAAAAGGAAGGTGACAGGTAAGTTATAGTTTGGAATTAGCATTTAAAAAAAACCTTAGAAATTCACTGAAAAAAACAAAGGCAAAGGCTGTTATAGTTAGGAAATTGAATTTAAAAAACCTTAGATATTCACTGAAAAAAAACAAAGGTTACAGGGACATTATAGTTAGGCTCAGAATTCACACGCACAAATCCAGCGAAATTCAGCAGTTAGCTAATTATAACTCACGCCCTACAATGCACTGCTTGTGATCTCACATATTACATCACTCATGACATGGTCTGTGACATCACTGATGATATCACTGTTGACGTCTCAAATTACATCACTGATGACATCATCCACAGAATCTCTGATGCACCCACTCACACCCCAATATAACCTTTTAAACACCCACTCCAACGTCCACACTAGCATTCTCAAAAACATTGACACACCCATAACTGTACTTTACACACCCACTCTCTTATTCATCCATCCAGTCACCCATACAGCCACACATACACATACAGCCTCTCACACACAGTCAGTCACTCATAGAGCTACTGACACATCTACTCACCCACCTATAGAGTCAATCACACAGCCATTTACTTACCTACACCGTTATACACACTAATTTATTCATATAGATACTAATACATACTCACCTATCCAGTCACTGACACAAGCACACACTCACCCATACGGCCACTCATGCAATCACTCAGTCACACATACAGTCAAATACTCCAACACTCACCTATACTGCCATTCACATTTGCAGTTACTCACCCATATACCACTGGCACATCCATTCACTCACCAACACAGTTATACACACATTCACTCACCCATAGAGCCCCTTACACACATAGACACTAACTCATAGAGCCACTTACTCACCTATGCACTCATCCATACAGGCAGTTACACACACCCTCAACCACCCATACAGACATTGAGACACCCACACACGTACTCAGACAACCAATGACTCATCCATGCAGAAACTTACATATCCACTCACACACCTATACAACCACTTAGGCACCAACTGACAGACAGATACAGACATTCACACAACAAGTCACTCACCCATACATTCACTGAGACACCTAATAACTCACTTATACAGTCAGTCACGCACCCACTGTATCATCCATACAGGCACTGAAACACCCACTGATTCATCAATACACCTTGGTATATATATTTAACATCAAAAGAGACTAGCTAGGTTTAAGCAGAAAAGACTCAAAGGAGTACGTATGTCAAGGGAAACCAGTAGGTTTTATTTGAAAGCCCTCACCCACCAACCTGGTTGGTGGCATGCTTCATCATCGGGCCCCACCGCAGTGGCACCTAACGGGCCCCGGGTGTGCTTCGACGCCAGGTTACTGCGGAGCTGGTATAATTGCTGAGTGTGCAATGTGGTGAGTATGAAGGTGAAAATTAAAAAGTCATACAGAAATCCCAGCACCCGAGGGTAAAAAACTATTTTAATAAAACTGGGTATCTGTTGGCGCGTTAAAAAGGCAGACGGACACAATGGAGTATGGATTATGACCTCCAGTGTCCTGTGTGGTCTACATGTTTCAGCCTGGCCTTTCTTAATTTGAAACAGGCTTTCCTCAGGACCAAGTGAGTATGTGTGGGGGTATTAAAATAAATTACAGTGAGTGTGTTTAAGGTTCTATGTGTAGCACACACTAAGGTGCTATATGGGTGAGAAGGGGGTTCCCTCTCGCTTTGCTACATATAACATAGAGGGGGAGACATACAGACGTACAGGGTAGAGTCATATTAGCATATTATTGCAAAAAAACACAGTCGTCATTCCACCGTCTTGTAAGGTGAGTGAGCGAACTATACATGGCTAAAGTGTGGTCTTGTCAGTGGCAAGACTCAAGTGAAGGTTATCTAGAAGCCGGTTGTAGTGGTGATCTAGAAAACGAACATGTCAATGTGAGGTTCAGGTAAGTGAAAGAAAATCAATTATTGTCCTCACACAGTGTTTAGCTGATCAAAGCCTCCTTGGGTCGCCTGGCAGAGAAAGAGACCCTAAAAGAAGGTGGTATTGGTTTTATATAAATTATCCGACCTGTAAGGGAAAAACCTCAACACCTTACCCCAACAGTAGCTGTAGTGCGCAGCCTCATTTACTCACGAAACTGTCGATCTAGTTCCTCCTTGGACCTGTAATCCTTCTGCGGCGCCCGGATGTGAATGAGGGCTGGCCGAGCATGTTTATTTAAAGGTTCAGTCATTGGTTACACCTGGGTTAAGGTAGAAACAGAGGGAGGGGTTGCCGCGCTGAAAGCGCCATGTCATGCGCGCTCTGCGCATGCGTTAAGAGAGTAGCAGTCCCTATCCGGCGCGTGCGCCTACTGGTAATGCCTCTCTGCGCATGTGCGGGTAGTTCGAAGCTACCGCGCATGCGTGGAAGGTGCCGCGCATGCGTGGAAGGGTGTATCAGCGCTCATGGTAGCGCTAGTATGTATTAAAACCCTTTTATGAGGGGCAAAGGGTGTCAAAAATGATATTGACACTGGAAGGAAGCAAATGAATGGTATATTAATGTGAGAAGGATTAGTTTATGCACAAAATGGAGAGGAAGGAAGTCTCAGTCATTGAGTGTGGGCTATGCACAGAATGGAGAGGAAAAGGAAGACTCAGTCATTAAGTGTTAAGCGAATTCCAAGGTATGGAATCGTTAAGCCCCTCAGTATGAGTGGATAGGCGATAAATCCAACGTTGTTCTTTTTGGAAGAGAAAACTTTCATTGTTTTCAGTTATGGGGAATTGTTCAATCACAGTCCAAGCGAAATCATTGGGGGTGTGATTGTGGGACAAGAAATGGTCAGTAAGTCTACTTATGTTTTTACCACATCGGATGGTGCTACGATGTTCAGTCATTCTTGTCCGTACCTTCCGGGTGGTCATACCCACGTACCGTAGGCCACATCTGCATGTCATGAGGTACACCAGGTTAGAGGAATTGCAGTTGGTAAACTGGCGTTGTGTCCATACCTTGCCCGGTTCTAGGTCCAGGGTCTTTGAGGGGGATGTAAGGTGGCACACGCTGCAATTATTGCACGGTTGGTGTCCCGTAAGTTTTGGTAAACCCCAAGCATTGAGGATGGTGTGGTCATTAGTGGCACAGTTCGGTCTGGGTCTGGTGTGTACTAGAGAGTCTTTCAGATTCTTAGCCCTTTTGTATGCGAATCTGGGTTTTTCCCAGTTTCGGTTGCCTGAATTGATAATCTTCCAGTTCTTGGTGATTATGTTGGAGACCTGATTAGACACGGTATTATAAGTGGTGACGCATGTCAAAGTGGGTTCTTCAGGGGGCCTTGTTGCTGCCTCAAGCAGAGACTCTCTATTTTGGTTTCGAGCCCTCTTGCAGGTGGTGTTCAGAATCCTGGTGGGGTATCCCCTGTCTTCCAATTTATGGATCAAAGTGGCTGATTGTTGTTTGTAGTCCTGAATTCGGCTGCAGTTGCGTCTCAGTCGTAAAAATTGACCATAAAGGAGATTTTCCCGTAGAGGTCTAGGGTGGAAGCTGTCGAACCTCAAAAGTGAGTTCCTTGATGTGGGTTTGTGGTAAGTTGTGGTTGTCAAGCCGTCCACGCCTGCCTTGATGGTGAGGTCTAGGAAGGCTAATTCAGAAGCACTGCTAGTGCAGGTAAACCTCAGGTAGTTGTCACGGGTATTGAGCCACATGAGGAATTGATCCAGGGATTCCTGATTTCCTTCCCAGATTACCAGAATGTCGTCGATATATCGACGCCATACATTGATGTTAGTTGCGTAGGGATTATTCACAGATTGTATGTGTGTCTTTTCGAAATGGGCTACGTAAAGACCAGCTATGCTGGGAGCGAAAAACGCTCCCCATGCTTGTGCCATTAGTCTGTAGGTACAGCTTGCCCTCATACTCAAAATAGTTGTCTTTTAATGCCAGAGTGGCACAATCCATTATGAAGCTGCGTGGAGTGTGATGGTTCCAAACAGTTCCAGTTAAGACTTCCTCCAGTACTGCCAATGTGGCGTCCTGCGGTAAGCTAGTGTAGAGGCTCTCAATATCTAATCCGACAAGGAGTTGGGTTTCCGGGTTGTAGTCGGTTTCCTTGATTACATTTAGAAGGTGTTTCGTATCCTTGATGTAAGAAGGTGTGAGTTGTACCAATGGATTCAAGAAAAAGTCGCAAAAGCGTGACAGGGGCTCTAGGAGTGATTGATTCCCAGACACAATTGGTCTTCCCGGTGGTGGGGTTACTCCTTTGTGTATCTTTGGGAGGGTGTAGAAGTATGGGATTCTTGCATTTTTGCAGCACAGGTAGTCGGCCTCCTGTTTTGAGATGTGTTCTGCGTCCCGGGCATTTTTCACCAAGATCTGTATCCTCTGGCTTAGTTCCTCAGTAGGGTCTTTCCTGAGTGGTCTGTAATTCCTGGTATCACTGAGTAGTCTGAGACATTCAGTGTCATAATCTGTTTTATCCATGAGCACGATGCCTCCCCCCTTGTCGGCGGGTTTTATGACAAGGGCAGGGTTAGCCTGCAGGCGTCTTATCGTTTCACGTTCCCGGTAGGACAGATTATTGAAGGTGTTTCTTTCTTGTATATTCTCAACCTCAGTGTAGACCGCCTGTTCGAAAGCAGCAATCTCAACAGGTATACTTGCAGGTGGAGGGATGAAAGTGGATTTTAATCTGAGGCCTGTCTCGTTGGGGACTTCCTCCTGAGGGTCATTGGACTCTGTTTTCTTTTCAAAGAAGGCTTTTAATTTTAGTTTTCTAAAGAACTCCGCCAGTTCCATATGCAATTTGAAATGGTCCAGTTTGGCTGTAGGGACGAAAGATAGGCCCTTGTTCAGGACTGCTGTCTCTTCTTCTGTCAATTCTGTGCTAGAGACGTTGAACACCAGCTGGTCTTTTGTTCTTACCGCTGTTACTGTTTGCTCGGTCCCGCCTGTTCCTTGGTTTTGTTCCTCGTGTTCGAACTCACTGGTTCCGCTTCTGGTGTCCAGTGGACCTGTGGTGCATTTCTTCTTTTTCCACGATTCCTGCGGCCCTGTGATAAAAAAGGATATCTTTGGTTTGGATTCCCTTGAAAGTATGGCATCTGTCCTGGTGCGTACATTGGAGGGAAACCATAGAAAGGAGGTGGTATTGGTCCAAATTGTGGGGGCCCAAAGTTGTGGTTCTGTGGTGGACCCTGCCAGGGTTGCTGCCAGTGTTGGCCTCGTCGCCCTCTTCCTCTAGATTGATTGGATTGATTGGATCCGGTGCTGGAATTGCTAGAGACCGAGCTATTGTCCCCGGAGCTGTCGGAGTCTTTTCTGGCTGGGGTATAAGCATCATCCGAATAAGGGTATGTCTTAGTGAAGTTGAATCTCTTCAGGTCTTTCTCAAAATTTTTAATTTTTGTCTGAGTTAAGTATTCTTTGTAGTCAGCCATCTCACGGTTTCGGTCTTCTAGTTTCTTCTTAAAACCAGTTAGGGTGGTCTTGAAATGGTTCTCAGTTGCCTGGATTTCGATCAGGATAGCATCGGAGAGTCGCTTGGCGGTTTTAATGATGAGGACGAGCCAGTCCCTGGTACAATGCCAGGCGATCTGGGCCCAATCCTTCCTGAAAGTGGCGTCATCTAGGAAAATCCTAGGGGCATTGGTGACTATGAGACCTCTTGGAGCAGTGTTGGTGCGTAAATACTGTGCTAGAATTACGCCATGTAGGATGGTTCGTATTTTGTTCCTTTTCTTCTCAGTCAGTGCATCCCAGTCAGAGGACTGTGCAATGGTTGTGGAGACATTGAAGTCTGCCGCAAGGGACGGGTCGGATAAGATTTCACTGATGTCATCTTCAGTGTAAGTTAGACCAGTGTTTTCTGCCATGTTGTTGTGTTGTTTTTAGGAAAGTTAAACTCTCACAGCTGTGCGCTGCCTAAATATCACTAAATCAAAGGAGAGAGGGAGGACTAGGTAAGCTAGTCTGGATCCCCGCTTTTATATATTCAAAATCAAAAGAGACTAGCTAGGTTTAAGCAGAAAAGACTCAAAGGAGTACGTATGTCAAGGGAAACCAGTAGGTTTTATTTGAAAGCCCTCACCCACCAACCTGGTTGGTGGCATGCTTCATCATCGGGCCCCACCGCAGTGGCACCTAACGTGCCCCGGGTGTGCTTCGACGCCAGGTTACTGCGGAGCTGGTATAATTGCTGAGTGTGCAATGTGGTGAGTATGAAGGTGAAAATTAAAAAGCCATACAGAAATCCCAGCACCCGAGGGTAAAAAACTATTTTAATAAAACTGGGTATCTGTTGGCGCGTTAAAAAGGCAGACGGACACAATGGAGTATGGATTATGACCTCCAGTGTCCTGTGTGGTCTACATGTTTCAGCCTGGCCTTTCTTAATTTGAAACAGGCTTTCCTCAGGACCAAGTGAGTATGTGTGGGGGTATTAAAATAAATTACAGTGAGTGTGTTTAAGGTTCTATGTGTAGCACACACTAAGGTGCTATATGGGTGAGAAGGGGGTTCCCTCTCGCTTTGCTACATATAACATAGAGGGGGAGACATACAGACGTACAGGGTAGAGTCATATTAGCATATTATTGCAAAAAAACACAGTCGTCATTCCACCGTCTTGTAAGGTGAGTGAGCGAACTATACATGGCTAAAGTGTGGTCTTGTCAGTGGCAAGACTCAAGTGAAGGTTATCTAGAAGCCGGTTGTAGTGGTGATCTAGAAAACGAACATGTCAATGTGAGGTTCAGGTAAGTGAAAGAAAATCAATTATTGTCCTCACACAGTGTTTAGCTGATCAAAGCCTCCTTGGGTCGCCTGGCAGAGAAAGAGACCCTAAAAGAAGGTGGTATTGGTTTTATATAAATTATCCGACCTGTAAGGGAAAAACCTCAACACCTTACCCCAACAGTAGCTGTAGTGCGCAGCCTCATTTACTCACGAAACTGTCGATCTAGTTCCTCCTTGGACCTGTAATCCTTCTGCGGCGCCCGGATGTGAATGAGGGCTGGCCGAGCATGTTTATTTAAAGGTTCAGTCATTGGTTACACCTGGGTTAAGGTAGAAACAGAGGGAGGGGTTGCCCCACAATTTGGACCAATACCACCTCCTTTCTATGGTTTCCCTCCAATGTACGCACCAGGACAGATGCCATACTTTCAAGGGAATCCAAACCAAAGATATCCTTTTTTATCACAGGGCCGCAGGAATCGTGGAAAAAGAAGAAATGCACCACAGGTCCACTGGACACCAGAAGCGGAACCAGTGAGTTCGAACACGAGGAACAAAACCAAGGAACAGGCGGGACCGAGCAAACAGTAACAGCGGTAAGAACAAAAGACCAGCTGGTGTTCAACGTCTCTAGCACAGAATTGACAGAAGAAGAGACAGCAGTCCTGAACAAGGGCCTATCTTTCGTCCCTACAGCCAAACTGGACCATTTCAAATTGCATATGGAACTGGCGGAGTTCTTTAGAAAACTAAAATTAAAAGCCTTCTTTGAAAAGAAAACAGAGTCATATGACCCTCAGGAGGAAGTCCCCAACGAGACAGGCCTCAGATTAGAATCCACTTTCATCCCTCCACCTGCAAGTATACCTGTTGAGATTGCTGCTTTCGAACAGGCGGTCTACACTGAGGTTGAGAATATACAAGAAAGAAACACCTTCAATAATCTGTCCTACCGGGAACGTGAAACGATAAGACGCCTGCAGGCTAACCCTGCCCTTGTCATAAAACCCGCCGACAAGGGGGGAGGCATCGTGCTCATGGATAAAACAGATTATGACACTGAATGTCTCAGACTACTCAGTGATACCAGGAATTACAGACCACTCAGGAAAGACCCCACTGAGGAACTAAGCCAGAGGATACA
This sequence comes from Lissotriton vulgaris, assembly GCF_964263255.1. NCBI lineage: Eukaryota > Metazoa > Chordata > Amphibia > Caudata > Salamandridae > Lissotriton > Lissotriton vulgaris. Next base: position 442,068,680 of record NC_141693.1, read on the forward strand.
GATCTTGGTGAAAAATGCCCGGGACGCAGAACACATCTCAAAACAGGAGGCCGACTACCTGTGCTGCAAAAATGCAAGAATCCCATACTTCTACACCCTCCCAAAGATACACAAAGGAGTAACCCCACCACCGGGAAGACCAATTGTGTCTGGGAATCAATCACTCCTAGAGCCCCTGTCACGCTTTTGCGACTTTTTCTTGAATCCATTGGTACAACTCACACCTTCTTACATCAAGGATACGAAACACCTTCTAAATGTAATCAAGGAAACCGACTACAACCCGGAAACCCAACTCCTTGTCGGATTAGATATTGAGAGCCTCTACACTAGCTTACCGCAGGACGCCACATTGGCAGTACTGGAGGAAGTCTTAACTGGAACTGTTTGGAACCATCACACTCCACGCAGCTTCATAATGGATTGTGCCACTCTGGCATTAAAAGACAACTATTTTGAGTATGAGGGCAAGCTGTACCTACAGACTAATGGCACAAGCATGGGGAGCGTTTTCGCTCCCAGCATAGCTGGTCTTTACGTAGCCCATTTCGAAAAGACACACATACAATCTGTGAATAATCCCTACGCAACTAACATCAATGTATGGCGTCGATATATCGACGACATTCTGGTAATCTGGGAAGGAAATCAGGAATCCCTGGATCAATTCCTCATGTGGCTCAATACCCGTGACAACTACCTGAGGTTTACCTGCACTAGCAGTGCTTCTGAATTAGCCTTCCTAGACCTCACCATCAAGGCAGGCGTGGACGGCTTGACAACCACAACTTACCACAAACCCACATCAAGGAACTCACTTTTGAGGTTCGACAGCTTCCACCCTAGACCTCTACGGGAAAATCTCCCTTATGGTCAATTTTTACGACTGAGACATAACTGCAGCCGAATTCAGGACTACAAACAACAATCAGCCACTTTGATCCATAAATTGGAAGACAGGGGATACCCCACCAGGATTCTGAACACCACCTGCAAGAGGGCTCGAAACCAAAATAGAGAGTCTCTGCTTGAGGCAGCAACAAGGCCCCCTGAAGAACCCACTTTGACATGCGTCACCACTTATAATACCGTGTCTAATCAGGTCTCCAACATAATCACCAAGAACTGGAAGATTATCAATTCAGGCAACCGAAACTGGGAAAAACCCAGATTCGCATACAAAAGGGCTAAGAATCTGAAAGACTCTCTAGTACACACCAGACCCAGACCGAACTGTGCCATTAATGACCACACCATCCTCAATGCTTGGGGTTTACCAAAACTTACGGGACACCAACCGTGCAATAATTGCAGCGTGTGCCACCTTACATCCCCCTCAAAGACCCTGGACCTAGAACCGGGCAAGGTATGGACACAACGCCAGTTTACCAACTGCAATTCCTCTAACCTGGTGTACCTCATGACATGCAGATGTGGCCTACGGTACGTGGGTATGACCACCCGGAAGGTACGGACAAGAATGACTGAACATCGTAGCACCATCCGATGTGGTAAAAACATAAGTAGACTTACTGACCATTTCTTGTCCCACAATCACACCCCCAATGATTTCGCTTGGACTGTGATTGAACAATTCCCCATAACTGAAAACAATGAAAGTTTTCTCTTCCAAAAAGAACAACGTTGGATTTATCGCCTATCCACTCATACTGAGGGGCTTAACGATTCCATACCTTGGAATTCGCTTAACACTTAATGACTGAGTCTTCCTTTTCCTCTCCATTCTGTGCATAGCCCACACTCAATGACTGAGACTTCCTTCCTCTCCATTTTGTGCATAAACTAATCCTTCTCACATTAATATACCATTCATTTGCTTCCTTCCAGTGTCAATATCATTTTTGACACCCTTTGCCCCTCATAAAAGGGTTTTAATACATACTAGCGCTACCATGAGCGCTGATACACCCTTCCACGCATGCGCGGCACCTTCCACGCATGCGCGGTAGCTTCGAACTACCCGCACATGCGCAGAGAGGCATTACCAGTAGGCGCACGCGCCGGATAGGGACTGCTACTCTCTTAACGCATGCGCAGAGCGCGCATGACATGGCGCTTTCAGCGCGGCAACCCCTCCCTCTGTTTCTACCTTAACCCAGGTGTAACCAATGACTGAACCTTTAAATAAACATGCTCGGCCAGCCCTCATTCACATCCGGGCGCCGCAGAAGGATTACAGGTCCAAGGAGGAACTAGATCGACAGTTTCGTGAGTAAATGAGGCTGCGCACTACAGCTACTGTTGGGGTAAGGTGTTGAGGTTTTTCCCTTACAGGTCGGATAATTTATATAAAACCAATACCACCTTCTTTTAGGGTCTCTTTCTCTGCCAGGCGACCCAAGGAGGCTTTGATCAGCTAAACACTGTGTGAGGACAATAATTGATTTTCTTTCACTTACCTGAACCTCACATTGACATGTTCGTTTTCTAGATCACCACTACAACCGGCTTCTAGATAACCTTCACTTGAGTCTTGCCACTGACAAGACCACACTTTAGCCATGTATAGTTCGCTCACTCACCTTACAAGACGGTGGAATGACGACTGTGTTTTTTTGCAATAATATGCTAATATGACTCTACCCTGTACGTCTGTATGTCTCCCCCTCTATGTTATATGTAGCAAAGCGAGAGGGAACCCCCTTCTCACCCATATAGCACCTTAGTGTGTGCTACACATAGAACCTTAAACACACTCACTGTAATTTATTTTAATACCCCCACACATACTCACTTGGTCCTGAGGAAAGCCTGTTTCAAATTAAGAAAGGCCAGGCTGAAACATGTAGACCACACAGGACACTGGAGGTCATAATCCATACTCCATTGTGTCCGTCTGCCTTTTTAACGCGCCAACAGATACCCAGTTTTATTAAAATAGTTTTTTACCCTCGGGTGCTGGGATTTCTGTATGGCTTTTTAATTTTCACCTTCATACTCACCACATTGCACACTCAGCAATTATACCAGCTCCGCAGTAACCTGGCGTCGAAGCACACCCGGGGCACGTTAGGTGCCACTGCGGTGGGGCCCGATGATGAAGCATGCCACCAACCAGGTTGGTGGGTGAGGGCTTTCAAATAAAACCTACTGGTTTCCCTTGACATACGTACTCCTTTGAGTCTTTTCTGCTTAAACCTAGCTAGTCTCTTTTGATTTTGAATATATAAAAGCGGGGATCCAGACTAGCTTACCTAGTCCTCCCTCTCTCCTTTGATTTAGTGATATATATTTAACACTCATAAACATTTTAAAAACACTCACAGTCACCGGAGGATGTCATCAGTGATGTCATTTGAGATGTCATCAGTGATGTCGCTGACAATGTCATGATTAATGTAATATGTGAGGCCACAACCAGTGCATTGAGGGAGCGCAAGTTATAGTTAACTCAGCTAACTATAACGGCTTAATTTCTCTGGTTTGTACGAGCAAAATGTCAGCCGAACTATAACTTCCCTGTAACCTTTGTTGTTTTAGTGAAGAAAATAAATAAATAAATAAATATATATATATATATATATATATATATATATATATATATATATATATATGTACCAAAAAATGCCCAGCATTTGAGGCCGCACAACACTGCGATGAAGGAGACATCCTTATTTAAAAGAAACAGGCAGCTTCCGATTCCGTGATACATCCTGTGGCCTGACGCGTTTCGATGGACTTTCACCATCTCTTCAGAGGCCTCGTGAGCAGGAAAAAATGACGTGCATGACTCGCCGCCCATTGTATTAATTGGCTTCCGGTATGCCGAATTTGTTGCATTTTGGGCAGCGTAGTCCATTTAAGCACTATTTATCCCCACCAGTGGGTAACATGCCCACGATTGTTTGCAGGATAAATGTTTTTCAAGCCCTCCATTAGGCTTCCCGAATCGGACTTTGCCTGTTAAATTACAAATCACAGTACCATTTACAGGGGGGGGGGGTTCCCCCTGTCCGCATCCATAAAGTTCTTCGGATGGTGCGATCCCTCTACGGCCTGGAGCAGCCGTATAAACATGTACCAAAAAATGCCCAGCATTTGAGGCCGCACAACACTGCGATGAAGGAGACATCCTTATTTAAAAGAAACAGGCAGCTTCCGATTCCGTGATACATCCTGTGGCCTGACGCGTTTCGATGGACTTTCACCATCTCTTCAGAGGCCTCGTGAGCAGGAAAAAATGACGTGCATGACTCGCCGCCCATTGTATTAATTGGCTTCCGGTATGCCGAATTTGTTGCATTTTGGGCAGCGTAGTCCATTTAAGCACTATTTATCCCCTCCAGTGGGTAACATGCCCACGATTGTTTGCAGGATAAATGTTTTTCAAGCCCTCCATTAGGCTTCCCGAATCGGACTTTGCCTGTTAAATTACAAATCACAGTACCATTTACAGGGGGGGGGGGGGTTCCCCCTGTCCGCATCCATAAAGTTCTTCGGATGGTGCGATCCCTCTATGGCCTGGAGCAGCCGTATAAACATGTACCAAAAAATGCCCAGCATTTGAGGCCGCACAACACTGCGATGAAGGAGACATCCTTATTTAAAAGAAACAGGCAGCTTCCGATTCCGTGATACATCCTGTGGCCTGACGCGTTTCGATGGACTTTCACCATCTCTTCAGAGGCCTCGTGAGCAGGAAAAAATGACGAGCATGACTCGCCGCCCATTGTATTAATTGGCTTCCGGTATGCCGAATTTGTTGCATTTTGGGCAGCGTAGTCCATTTAAGCACTATTTATCCCCTCCAGTGGGTAACATGCCCACGATTGTTTGCAGGATAAATGTTTTTCAAGCCCTCCATTAGGCTTCCCGAATCGGACTTTGCCTGTTAAATTACAAATCACAGTACCATTTACAGGGGGGGGGGGTTCCCCCTGTCCGCATCCATAAAGTTCTTCGGATGGTGCGATCCCTCTACGGCCTGGAGCAGCCGTATAAACATGTACCAAAAAATGCCCAGCATTTGAGGCCGCACAACAGATATAATGATGCACAAATTAAGACAGTTTAGTCACTAACCCATGCACTCAGTGAGACACATTTAATCACTCTCTCATACAATCAGTCATGCACCTACTAAATCTTTCATCCAGACACTTATACATCCACTCATTCTTCAATATGTAAGACATATTTTAACTTTACAGAAACATACAGTCACTGGATGATGTCAACAGTGATGTTGTTAGTGATGTCATTTGAGATGTCATCAGTGATGTCATCAGTGATGTCACTGACCATGTCATGAATGATGTAATATGTGACATCATCAGCAGTGGATTGCGGGTGCGCGATATATAGTTAGTGCAACTAACTATATATGCGAATTTCAATGGTTTTGTGCGGGTAAAGTAAGGTTTTGTAAATGCTAATCCCTAACTATAAATGGTCTATAACCTATGGTTTTTTCATTGAATTTTAAAGGTTTTGTAAATGCTAATTCCTAACTATATATGGTCTATAACCTATGGTTTTTTCAGTGAATATATATATATATATATATATATATATATATATACATACATACATATATATATATTCACTGAAAAAACCATAGGTTTTACAGACGTTATAGTTAGCATTTAAAAAACCTTTGAAATTCACTAAAAAACCATAGGATTTATCAGACGTTATATTTAATTGGACATTTGACTCATATAAAACCAGAGAAATTCACCCGTTATAGTAAGTTGAGCTAGCTATAACTCATGCTCCCGCAATGCACTCATGACATGGTCAGTAACATCACTGATGACATCACTGACTACATCTCAAATGACATCACTGATTACATCATCCAGTGAATGTGTGTTTCTGTAAAGTTTAAATATTTTTCATAAATATCTATGCCAAGGTGTATTGAAGAATGAGTGAATTTACAAGTGCCTGAAGGGATTATTTAGTAGGTGCCTGACTGACTGTTTAAGTGAGTGATTCAATGTGTCTTACTAAATGCAAGTGTTAGTGACTAAACTGTGTGAAAGTCTGTATTAGTCTCTCAATTGGTGTGTAAGCAACTGCATGGGTTGGTGAGTAGCTACATGAGTGTCTATATGGGTTATTGAATTGTTGTCTGAGTATCTGTATAGATGCCGGAGTGTCTGTGTGGGTGGGGGGTGTGACTGTGCATACATGTCTCAGTGGGTGATTCACTGGTTGTATGGATCTGGGAAGGGCTGTATGGGTGAGTTAGTGTGTGTATGGGTGTGTTGGTGAGTGAATGAATGTCTCAGTGGTATATGTGTGACTAACTACATATGTTTTAAGGCAGTAAATGTGAGTGTTGGAGTATATAAATGAGTATACATGAGAGTAAGTTATTTGAAGAGTGGGTGTATAATGAGTGTCTGCTTGTATCAGTGATTGTATAAGACAGTAAGACAGAGTAAGTATATGTTAGTATCTGCATAAATAAGTGATGTGGTGTGTGTATAAATAATGGAGTTGGTGTGAATAACTGTATACATGAGTAAATGGGTATGTGATTGATTCTTTGCATGACTGACTAGGTGTGTGAGTAACTCTATGGATGAGTGGGCGGAGTGTGACTGTATGTATAGGTGTATGAGTGCATATTATAGTACTGTATTGATGAGTAACTGCATGTATAAGTGACTGGATGTGTTTAGACCGAGGAAATAGTCGGTGGTATGTAGTATCTGGCATTGTTGTGTGTATGGTTTCAAAAATAGTAGTCTGTATTTTAGAGTGGGTGTATCAAAGTTTATATTAGGGCATCAGTATGTGTATCAGAGTATCACGTGGATGATGTCATCAGTGATGTCATCATTGATGTCATTTGATATGTCATCAGTGATGTTATCAGTGAGGTCACTGACCATGTCATGAGTGATGTAATATGTGACGTCATCAGCAGTGCATTGCGGGCGCACGAGTTATAGTTAGCTCAACTAACTATAATGGGCAAATTTCTCTGGTTTTATATGAGTCCAATGTACAACTAACTATAACGTCCCTGAAAACTATGGTTTTTTAGTGAATTTCAAAGGTTTTTTAAATGCTAAGTCCTAACTATAATGTCTGTAAAACCTATGTTTTTTCAGTGAATTTCAAAGGTTTTTTAAATGCTAATGTTTGTGGCACCGCGTCCCGCATAACATCATATACGTATGAGATCCCGCCAGCTGCTACTTTGGTATGCGATGGGTACGCAGTACCAAGCCATGCGTTACGCCATGTACATATGGGGTCATGCCCGCTGGGCGTTGCGTATCCGACGAGTGCATGCTCCCAGGCCCTGTGTTACATCATAGACGTATGGGGTCACTCTGGGTACGTCGGGGCATATTATCAAGGACAGGCGATACATTATCGCCGCTTTTATAGGCAGGAAACTGCTGATAAAGCGGCGATAATGGCCTTGATAATATGCTCTATGGAATTCCAATCGAAGCCCGTGTTAAATGTGTTCACATCTAACATGGGCTTCGATTAGAATTCATAGAGCATATTATCAAGGCCATTATCCCCGCTTTATTGGCAGTTTCCTGCCGATAAAAGCGGCGATAATGTATTGCCTGTCCTTGATAATATGCCCCGTCATTCCCTCATTTTTTTTATGTCTCAAAACTATATCTAAATAAGTTTAAAGTGTATATGAGAGCAAGCGATAATCTAAAATATTTTAAACATTTATGTATTTCTAACTGTAATAAACTTATATTATGGTAAATATGTTTTCTCAAAATCACGTCGGGTGCGGCCTCCTTGCGCGCTCGGTGCGCGAAAGCCATGTGACCTTAAAAAAATCATTTGATTGGTTCATAACATTTCCCCTTTTAACAGTTGGAGGACCCCACCCATTTTAGTCATTCTCTCTTCAGTGTTTGATGAGAGACACCTCTTCTGCTTAGAGAGCTTTTTTGAAAAGTTTTTTGCTGTGTACACATATCTTATACTACACACAACATGCAATGATCATCCTGATCAATATTCATGGTCTGTCCAGTAGCCTTCCACGTGTGATGGCCATGCATCTGAAACGTTACATCAAAAAACAAATGTGTGTTACACGATACCCCTGGTGTGTGTGTGTGAGCATTATTGTGCTGCCTTTACAGCCTGGGTATTGGTGGCTCAAAGGGGTATCATCAGCCACGGGCAGAGTGCACATCCTAGATGACATGTGAGAAACAGTAAAGAGTAATGTGTAGATTTGTGTTGCAGTATGCTCTGTTATCAGGCTTTACCAGTATCGTAGTGTGTCATATGTGAGGCTTTCAGATTCACGTTTGACATGCATTGCTTGACTGTAATGAGCGTTATCACTGTGTATGACGTAGCCTCACTGCTGATCCTCCCTCCATCCGAGCACAATAATTAACACAAATTGTCAACTGTCACCTACAAATAGAGTTACTATTTAATACAAAGATTTATAACATGTTCAATGCATCCACAGAGCTATGATGCATTAGAAGCACATGTTCCATTAGCTGGAAATGGGCTGTACAAAAATAGGTAGAAACGTAATATGGTACTTTCCCGCCACTACGTAAACTATTAAACAAGCTAGCACAGTCATTGGATTATGTCATTAGTGATGTCATCAGTGATGTCATAGAACATGTCATGAGTGATGTAATATGTGAGGTCATAAGCAGTGCATTGTGAAGGCGCAAGTTATAGTAAGCTGTGCTAATTATAACTGGCGAATTTCTGTGCTTTTTTTAGTGCAAAACTGAGGGAAGGCAGAGCTGGCATAGTGCCTCTACGCGTAACTCTATGGAGTTTGAAAAAACTCTGTGGAGCTACACATAGCTCTGCTCCGCTCCCTCCCCGCTCCCCCTCTCAAATGCTTTAAAAATAATAAAAACAAGGCACTTACCTGTGTTTCTGCTGCCTCCCCTGTCTGGCCGCTCTCCTTCCTGCTCCTCACAGCCTCGCGTCCTTCTTCATTGACAAAAACACTACGTTGTACGTCTTACGCGTGCGCACTCTCAAGACGTACAACGTAGTGTTTCTTTTAATGAAAAGGATGCAAGAGGAGCAGGAAGGAGAGCGGACAGGCAGGGGAGGCAGCAGAAACACAGGCAAGTGCCTTCTTTTTATTATTTTAAAGTATTTGGAAGAAGGAGGGAGCGGCTAACTCCGCTCCACCATGGAGGCGGAGTTTTGCCTATCTCCGCATTCGCCGCTGTGCGCGGAGGAGGCTTATCTCTGCAAACTCCGCTGGCGTAGCAGAGTTACCCACCCAGGGTTATTCAGAACACTAATCTCACTGACATATTCACCTAACTATAACTTTACTTTAACCTTTGTTTTTTCAGTGAATTATCACACCTTACTATAATGTTTCTATTATTATATTTATACACACATATATACACATACGTACATACATACTTACCTTAAATACACATACCTTGAGTTGTAAAGGCATGTATGATAAAGGTAAATGCGTGGTAAAGAGATACGTGGTAAAGGCATTCCATTGCAAAGCCTATGCATTGTAAATGATACGTGGTAAAGGCAATACATATGATTGCCTGTATTATCAAGGCTGTTTCCCAGCTTATCTATATCACAGTGGATACGTAAGTCACACTAAGCCTCTCATGAAAGTATATAGGCATCTCGTCACACATCATCGAAACATGGAAGAACTGTGAACATCAAGTGCAATACCAGTAACGGTGTTTGATCACTCATGACCCCTGCCACAATATATGTTTAAAACCCTTGCAGCCTAAATTACAAATAGTTCACACTCCACTTATTCTGGAATACTTTACCCATACAACAAGGTATAATGCACTCAACTCCAGGGACCTGAATCTAAACCTTTCTATGAGATTTGAACGCATTGTTTGTTCCAGTCAGCCAAAAGAATATTGTTGGGTTAGTCTTTAAGAGGTGATCTTGATTTATCCATGGTGACTTTGTTTCATATATTCAATTTGTCCTCCTTGGACAGGCCTTGGCCACTCTTTCCAGCCTCATTCAAGTCTCAGTCTTTCCTCTTCATTTCAATTCATTGTATTAGTCATCTCTTGTATCTGCGGTCTGTAGCATCGAGTCAATTATAGTAGCCATCGTCTTTGTCTACTCTAGGATGCCTAGAAAAATTTCCAGGTCATCAAGTACTTCATATTCTTAGATTCGTCCACCTATAGTGATAAACATTAAGGCAGTGTCCGGTAGACCGTATCTCAAGTTTATGCCATCTTGGTCCAAGAGACAGAATCCTCCTTCCTTTCCTGTGTATAGTCTGTAGATATGAATAACTCTTGATTAGCAAAGTGTATGGTCCATGTTTCTTAGCCTCTTGAATGACCTGGCATGCTTGCTAGTGATGTAAAAAACAGGTCAAAACCTGTCTGAGGAAGGATGGATCAGTTCTGTATCTGAATTTTTCACCTTGTGTACCGTCTGAAGATCTAAAGGCAGGTTAAAGGTCATGTTCATCAGGTTCAGAGAAAGTCTCGTAGGAAGGTCTTCATGTCATTGCTCTCAGTTTGTTCAAGGGTTTCTAAAATGCGCACATTATCTCATCTGCTCCTGACAGCCAAGTCTATGAGCAGCTCCCTTCTTCTTTAAGCTTGTGGCCAGTATTGTGAAAAAGTGGCTGGGATCAGAGCTAATCCTTCACTACAAAGTTAATAATAAAAACAGAGCATACACAGATCAGTGTCTTTGTGTCATTTGCACCACCATCAGTCTTTCTGTGTCAGTTTCAGATGTCTCTATGCCCATGTGCATTGTGACATTTGCCTATGCAAAATGGGTGCTTTTAAGAGACGCAGACAGGTTATTTGCAGAAGGAACTTTATTTAAATTCAATGGAACAACCCCTGGAAATGTCCTCTCTCAGCAACTGCCTGCTCTCCTGTCTCTGGTACAGCTCCAGAACTCTCCCATGCTGGTTACCATGGGAAGAATGCAAGGCATGTTGCTAGGACACCATAACAAGATACAACACATCTTCCTTCCTTAATAACAAACACGAAAACAAAGATTGTATATATGCTACAGCAATAAGTAAAAACAAAATAAAGATGGGAGGGGAAAAGATAATGAAATAACGTCAATAAATTTAACCTCACTTTGAAATATGGAATGCATATGGTATGTCAATAAGTTACATAGTCACTGTGCCATTTTGGATGCTTCCTGACACGTTTGTCATTGTTTACATCATCGCACCTTTTCACCATATGATTGTCAATCTCTTTTTCCAACCATGCATTAATATCCACAGGGTTGTACAAAGTGATGCTACAAATATTCCACACCTTGCCATCACTCAGCCAAACACTGATACCAATAACTTTGGTTATGCATTTGGGTAAAGACTATTTTGACAGACCTCTTTTTTGTAAACCCACGCTGTAAGTCCTCACCCAATCTCCAACAGTAAAAAATGTGTTTTCCCCTTTTTAACCTGTTGTTGTGCCTTTGCATATATTTGTCTTGATGTTCCTTAACCCTACCCTCTAGACTCCTATTGCACACAGGTCGTGAGAAATCCTTGAACATCCAGCCAGGAGCAACCTTCCTGCCTGGTTGCCTACCCGTGAGAAGTTTTAATGGGGACTCCTTGTGACCGAATGGGGTGTAGTTCCGTAGCTCCACAACATTTCATTCACCGCCTCCTTACAATCTCCACCACACTCATCAGACAATTGTGCACATTCTTTCAAGACCCTGTTGAATCTCTCTAGGAGGCCGTTTTCCCTGGGATTGTAAACAGCAGTAGTGTGATGTGTAATACCCATCTTTATAAGGTATGGCTTGAATTCATTAGCTATAAACTGGGGTCCATTGTCTATGACCAACATGTCTAGACATCCCTCTCTACGAAGGATTTGGTCATAAAATGCAATGCTTTAATGTCTCCAGTGAATGCACTTCTGGCCATTTAGAGTGGTAGTCAATTAGCACTAATGCATATTTGTTCATTATTCCCTTGGCCGAAAAATGGACCGCAGATGTCCATGGCCATCTTTTCCCCTGGTCTACTAGGAAAATTGGTGGGAGAGATGGGTGATTCCTCTGCCAGATGTGTTTTGTCACTGCACATGCATTCTATACATTCACATACATGCGCCTCTATGTTCTTGTCCATCCCTGGCCACCAAAATGTTTCTCTGGCCTTTCTCTTCATTCCAGACCCACCACTGTGTCCTTCATGTAATAATTTTGGTAGTCTAGAGTGCAAGCTTGCTGGAACTACTAATCTACCACTTCTGCTTTAACACACCATCTACCACTGAAGGTTCTGTCCATACTGTCCAAAACTCTAAAAAAAAATTCTTGAGGATGAAACTGGAGCCAGATAGAGTTGACAATTCAATCATTAGTTCTTTGAAAGTAGGATCATTCGTTACAGCTTCTTTCCACTCATTACTGGATATAGTACCTTCACACGACTCAACTACACTTGCGACCACACAATCATCATTGGAGTTGATGTCATCATCATCACATTCCAATGGTAGACGGGATAGACAATCGGCATTGACATTGTGAATACCTGGAACATATTGTAGAGAAAAGTCATACCCTTGGAGCCTGCACAGTCATTTAGCAATTCTGGGAGTTGCTTTTGCAGCTCCTTTACTGGTGAATAACTCTATGAGTGGTTTGTGGTCATATCTTATTTCAAAACGTCTCCCCAAATGTAAGTCTTGAAGTAGTTTACACCTCACCAGCATGTAAGAGCTTCTTTTTCAATAACCAAGCATGTACCTTCCGCACCCTTGAGGGTATGGGATGTGAATGCTACTACTCGTTCATGTCCTAAATCGTTTTGCATGACTACTGCTCCTAGGCCATAAGCACTGGCATCCACTACAGTTATGCTATGATGTGAAGGATGAAATGGTTTCAATGCAACAGCCTTAACAGTTTGTTCCTTGATGGAGATAAAGCCTTTTTGACATTCATCCGTCCAATCAAACTTGACACCCTTTTTCATTAATGTTCTGAGCGTGTGGACTTTGTCAGCAAAATGCTCAACAAACTTGGAATAAAATTCCGCAAGACCCAGGAACGGGCAAAATTGTTCTATGTCATGAGGTGACAGAGCATTTGTAATTGCATCCAATAACTTCTTTTTGGGTTTGACCCCTTCCCTGGAAAAGGTGTTCCCTAAAAAGTCAAATTGCTTGACGCCAAATTCTTAACTCCGACCATTAAACCTGCATTTTGCAACCTGTCCAATGTTTTAGTAAGTATTGACTCATGTTCAACATGATTAGACCCCCACACCAACACCGCATCTTGGAATACCAATACCTTAGGTAAGCCCACCAATACTTTACACATTACCACTGATGCAGATGCCAGAGCGAACAGCATTTTGATGAACTGGAAGGCCCCATCCGGTTTGAGGAAGGAAGTGAGATGTTTTGAAGTAGAATGCAGTTTGATCTGATTATATGAATTAGACAGGTCAATCAGTGAAAAATATGTGGCATTACTTACAGAAGCAACCATTTCATTGATGTGGGGTGGTAATAAGGTCCGCACATAAAGTTGGTTTGGTTCCAGGAAAAGGATTTAATTACAGATCAGAGGAACAGCTTAACAACCACGGAGACTGGCAAGCAGGACAGTCAAGCTTCAACTGACTATCACAGAACCTTTACAAGAAACATCTACAAGAACTTTCTAAGTTCTAAGAAGCTTGCATGCCAAGAAGCACACAAGTAGCATACAACACACCTCCCTCCATTGAGAAAAAAAACAAAACAAAAAAAACAAACTAAAAACAAGCATAATCTTTCATTTTTACAGGTGGATGTGAAACACGTGAACTTTTCCTAATTACACAATCTGCGACTCTTTGCGCAGACTCATTTTGAACAACAGGATCACTATCAACAAAACCATGATCACTCAAAACACCAGAAACATCATCGGTGTTGTTGACAATATCCTGTGGATCAAGAATGGAAACTATAGGTTCATTAGAACAAACAGAATTATTAGGAATAACATTTTGAGAACCCTGCGGAGAACAAAAATCCTCCCAAAAAAATTGATCATCATCCTTATCACACACATGAGAAGATAATTTTATAGGATTAGCAAACAATTTATCAGATCTAACAATAGATACACGTCTAAAATTCCAAATTGTTCCCCCTTCAACACGTACAGCTTTGCTAAACACTTCGATTACTTTAACAGGATTAGACCATTTAGCCCAACTTTTGGAAAGTGAACTTCCAAATTTTACACAAACCAAATCACCAACTTTGACCTTGTGACTAGAAACTCTCTTGTTGTTGTTGTTAGAACATTTACCCATTTTTTCTTGATAAGTTTTAACACGTTCTCTCACTTTCTTAATATCTGGACCAGACACAGCAGATTCATCAGACTTTAACCACCAGGGCAACAGTTTAGAACCAGCTTTGCGACCCCTTAGTAATTCAAAAGGAGAACAACCAGTTACAGAATTGGGCAAGATACGATAAGTGAGTAAAGTAGCAGAAAGTGCTTTTTTCCAATTAAAATTATTCTTAACAGCTAACTGGATGGATTCCTTAACCACCCTGTTGAAACGCTCAATTTGATTATTGGCTTGTGGATTATAATTGGAAACTCTCTTGTGAGTAATACCATGCTCTTTAAAGAATGATTCAATCTCACAGCTGATAAACTGCGTGCCATTATCAGAAATTATTTCAGAAGGAAGACCTTCACGGCTGAATATGTTATTTAGAAAGTCAATGACTTGACTAGAAGTGATCCTTTCCACAATTTTGACCTCCGGCCATTTCGAGAAATAGTCAATTAAGACTAATCCATAAACCTCTTTACTACCAGATAAACTCAAAGGACCAATTATATCAATCCCTAATCTTCTCCAGGGGCCCTCTGAAAACTCAATAGGAGTAACTGAAGTAGATAAAGGTTTTACGGTTTTATCACTATTGGAACAAGGAGGACAATTCCTGACCCATCTATCAACAACAGCGTCCATTGAAGGCCACCAATAGTATTCCCGTAACCGCCTCTTAGTAGTTGACATGCCCATATGGCCTTCATGAGCAATCCTAATCAAATTTTCCCTGACAGAAAAAGGGGGAATAATTTTGTCACATGTGGTAATAATATTGTGAGAACACATAAGTTCATCCTTGACCTTGAAAAGGGAACCCAAGTCACCTGACCGCTTCCTTTCTTCAGGCCATCCACACCTCAGATAGGTAACAACAAGACCAAGGGTGTCATCTTCAGACATAGCATTCACCCAAACATCTTCAGAAATCACCTCCATATCATTCGCATTTATGTCCTTCATGGTATAAGCTACATCACATTCATCAGAATGTTCATCACCCTGATGAGGTAAGGCCAACCTAGACATGCAATCGGCATGCACATTAAGTCTACCAGGAATATACTCCACGATGCATTGATATTCTTGTAATTTGGCTGCCAGCCTAGCCAAACGAGCTGTTAAAATCCTTCCACCAACTGCAGCTAGCATATTCACAAGGGGCTTGTGGTCGGTTCTAAGCACAAATTTAGTACCCCACAAAAACTGTCGGAAATGCTGAGCTGCCCAAGTGCATGCCAACAATTCTTTCTCAATTGTTGAATAATTATACTCAGCACCCTTCAACGTTCTTGAAGCATACGAAACAATGCTTTCTTCACCAATACCTCTCTGCATAAGAACTGCCCCTAATCCAGGGTTGCTTGCATCAACAGAAACAATACATTCTTTACCCACAACAAATGGTTTTAAAAAAGGAGAGGAACAAATTTCCTTTTTTAACGCATCAAATTGCAATTGCTGTTCATTACTCCATGAAAATTTTGCATTTTATTTTAGTAAAACTCGAAGGGAAGACACTTTAAAAGCGTAATTTTTTACAAATTTGCTAAAATATTCAGTTAAACCTAGGAAGGAAAACAGTTGATCCTTATTGATTGGAGCAGGAGCTTTGGAAATGCTAGCAATATGATCAAACTTAGGTTTAATACCTTCTTTAGAAATCTCGTGTCCCAAATACTCAACTTTCTGTTGGCTGAACTTACACTTAGAGAACTTTAGTGTTAACCCTTTTGATTGAATGCTTCCCAAAACAGCTTTCAAATTCTCATCATGTTGTACTACATCACTGCCAAAGACTAGAATGTCATCCTGAAAGGCAATAGCCCCTTTGCAACCATCCAACATTTCTTTCATTAAGCGTTGAAAGACAGACGCAGCACTCGCAAGGCCAATGGCATGCGCAAATAGCGAAACATACCCTCAGGTGTGACAAAAGCTGTCAAGTTCCTGGATTCCTCTTGTAGTACAACTTGATGATATGCGCTAGCAAGGTCTAACGTTGAGAACACGCAAGCACCAGATAGAGTGGAAATAAGTTCATTAATCTTTGGTAAAGGATGCATGTCAGTCCAAATTTCTTTATTTAAGCTGCGAAGGTCCACACATAATCGGAGTTCGCCATTAGCTTTAAGGGAAAGAACAATGGAGGAAACCCATGGAGATGATTCGATAGGTTCAATGATGTTAGATTTAACTAAATTATTGAGGATATCTTTTAATTTATCACGATAGGCTAGAGGTACGTTTCTAACTCTATGTCTGACAGGTACTGCATCGTCTTTAAGAATAATTTTGTGTTTAAATTTGGCATATTCTCCTAAATTATCCTCAAAAACACTAGGAAAAATATTCTTTATATTATCAACAAATTCACCATTACTTTGGGTTACAACAAAAACTGGCGGTGAAACATTGGGATCAATGTATACAGGAGGTGAAGCATTAGGGTCTAGTTTGATTCCCATCTCTTTTTGATGAGGCCATCCTAAAATAGACTCCCCTTTACGAGCAATGTAGATTTTAGCTTCAGTAGACCTGTCTTTAAAACTTACTTTGGCCCAAAAAAAACCAATAAGTTCAATTTTATGCCCAGTATAACTACCAGGTTTGATATCAGGACTTAAAAATTCCCTATTAGGCCATAACTCTTCAAACACATCTTTGCCAATTATAGAGTACCAAGCACAAGAGTCCACTAACATGGAAATTTCCTTACCATCAATGTAAAATAAACTTGAAGGAAAACTTTTGCAGTTATCAGAAGAAATATATGAAATACAGTTGAATTCACTAAATTCCTCTACTGACTCTTCTTCACCAAAAGAAATACAATTTACTTTTTGAGGCGAACGACACATTTTCCCAAAATGTCCAGACTTTTTACATTTTACACAAATCTTATTTAAGGCAGGACAACTTTTAATATTCCCCACATGGTCAAAACTTCCACATCTATAACATATTATAAATGTGCGTCTGTATCTTGACAGACAAACTTTGACTTTGACCTCTTATTTCAGTCACAAACTTTTCAGATTGTTCGATACCTTTTGCTATATTAACAACAGCTTTAAGTGAAGTTTCAGTTCCCAGCCACAATCTTTCTTGTATTTTCTTGCTTTTAGTTTTCAGCATTATTTGATCCCTAAGAACCTGTTCATAGTTGATAGTGTCGAGTGCGCAGAATCCAGCTAAAGCACGCAAAGCAGATATGTAATTCTCGATAGATTCATTATCTTTTTGTGCTCTTGAGTAAAACTTAAAACGCTGCATGACAGTATTAACTTTTTTTCCAAATCTAATAGTAAGCTGCTTGACAGCAATTTCAAACACATCAAATTCAGTATCAGAGTCCTCTAACGGAGGCAAATCTGATAACTCTTTGATGCCTTGACCACCTAAAGACAATCGTAAAAGATCTAATTTCCTTTTAGACGAACAACCATCTTCTTCTAAAACATTTACATATGCTAAAAACATGGGATACCATAAATCCCAATCCATTTTAGGATCCCCAGCAACAGGTAAAAAATGAGGTGGAACCATAATATTAGACATGACTATACCCTTAAAGGAAAAGTTTTCTAAATACTTTGTAAATTTGACCAGGAAAGTAATACAGTATTTTGCTAAATCACTGATTGCATATAAAAAAATATATATATTTTTTAAAAAGAATACACACTAATAAGCGTATAAAGATTGAAAAATATAATCTTAAAACGAAAAGAATACAGTCAAAAAAGTAATGTTATTCGCAGACTCGTGAAAACTCCCCAATTCTGGATGGCCGAAAACGTGAAGAGGCGTGATGATGTCACTCCCACAATGCTTTGTGTACCCAAAATGCACTGCGATAGACGATCGAAGATGTGAAAAGGAGAATGCTCCGAAGATTCTGACTCACGCAACAAGAAATGGATGACGAAGTCCTCGAGGCAATTTAAAATAAGTAAGTAACCGTCAATAAAGAGATCTAGGTTACTGTAAAATCGTAATTTCAAAGAAATGGTCTAAATCTGCCGCAACTGCCGCAGGTGCTATCAAGTGCACGGTTTTGAAAATTTACAGCCGCGGTAGCATTCCACACTAGATTATAATTAAAAGTAAGGGACAATTGAAATAAAATAGTTTTTTTTGCAGCCGCTGGTGCAATCGAGGCACAACTAGGAAGACAGCCGCCGGTGCTATCAGGGCACAAGTTCAAATAACATAAATTCCTTACTTCTTCGAAGAACGAAGTGAACGCTGTATCCTCATGTAGAATTTAACTCCCCTGGAACAGCACTCCCACTGTCGCCAATTATGTTGAGAGGTAATAAGATCCGCACATAAAGTTGGTTTGGTTCCAGGAACAGGATTTATTTACAGATCAGAGGAACAGCTTAACAACCACGGAGACTGGCAAGCAGGACAGTCAGGCTTCCACTGACTATCACACAACCTTTACAAGAAACATCTACAAGAACATTCTAAGTTCTAAGAAGCTTGCATGCCAAGAAGCACACAAGTTGCATACAACATGGGGTAATGGGTATCGGTCAACCAGAATATTACGATTGAGGTCTATCAAATCAATGCAAATGCGTAAGTCACCATCTGGTTTTTGCGCCAAAATAACCGGACTAAGCCATTCAGATGACTCAATGGGCTCAATAGCCTGTGCCTCACATAACTTTTGTAGCTCTAATTCTAACTTTTCTTTAAGGGTAAAAGGTACACTCCTTGCTTTGTGCACACATGGAACATTGTTGAGCTTAAGTACAATGCGGTGTTCACATTTTTCTAAACAACCCAATTTTTCACCAAATAATTAAGGAAATGTGGTGCCCCATTTAGTTATCTCAGCATCTTCAGTGGCCAGTACTTGTTCTGGGTGGTTATGATCCAAAGTGATGCCCAACATTTTTTGTTCACACCATCCTAGCCATGCTCTCTCGTTTTCCACCACATACACCTTGCTAGTAGCTACCTTTCCTTTGTGAGACAAGGTGCATTTGAAAAAAACCTAACAATGGTAGCTTAACACCACAGTACCCTCCAGGTTCAACATCTGGCAAATTCAAATGGTGACTCCCTACTCTCTCTCACGTGTTCTTATCTATAATGGTATAAGGGGAGCAAGAATCTGCCCAAAAAGTTATTTTAGTGCCATTAATGCCTAAATCACATTTGGGTGGGTTGTAACCCTCAGATACTAGGGGGCCGATTCACAGAACTAATATGGGACAAAATCTCAAACTTACTACTTTTAGTATTCACAGAAGGCATTTAGTAGTAGTACAGTTAGTATTTTGTCTTAAGTTAGTATTTTGTCCTAAATTAGGATTTTGTTTTAAATTAGGATTTTGTCTTAAATTAGGATTTTATCTTAAATTAGGATTTTATCTTAAATTAGGATTTTGTCTTAAATCAGGATTTTTTCTTAAATTAGGATTTTATCTTAAGTTAGTATTTTGTCTTAAATTAGGATTTTGTCTTCAGTTAGTATTTTGTCTTAAGTTAGTATGCCGGGGAGAGGTTTGGCGCTGCGGCCAGGACGACTGACGCTGGAATCTGGGGATCACGGTTCGATCCCCGGTGCCGGCAGCAGATTAGCCCAGCACCATGTGACTCTGGGCAATAGGTCGCTTAATCTTCCCGACGGCCCCCAGCGCCTGGAGACCGTGATAATATTATTAGTAGGAATAGTCAGTCACTGGTCTTAAGGTATCTGAAAAAAAACAGATTATTAAAAAAAATAAGCTAACAAAATTAAAGTAGTCACCTTAGTCCAGGGAGCAGGGATTGGTAACAATCTTGTTTTGCTCGTTAAATTTCAATTTGTTTGTGCCCGCAGACAGTTCAGTTTTTAAGTGCTGTTTCACTTCTAAATTGCCGATTTCTTTCTTGCGATCGCGTTATAGCATTCTTGTCCAGTTGTCATGGCAACCACATGCTGTTTCCTGTCGGGCGTCAATTACGTTGCACGTCACAACGTGATGCAGTTCACACACTGCACTGCACGCGTGTGATGTGTAGTAGTCTCAGGAGGTCCTTTGTGGAACACCGCGATGACGCGCAAAACAAAGATGAAGAGGACGAGCAGCAACCGGTGAGCCAAACTTTAAAGAATAACAATGTTGGTGTTGGTGTTGGTGTTACGGGTATAGAGCTCCCGCTGGTAACAGTTGGCTCAGTTTATTTCGGCCAGCCAGCAGTCAGTTTTAATGATCAAACGTCAGCTTCCACTCCCGCTCGTAACGGTAGATTCAGCTTCCACACACTTTTGCAGATTGCTTCCTCCTTTTTTTTTTATCCTCAACGTGCCACCGCTCAGTCCTCTCTAGCAGTACTGACAGTGCAAAAGCAACTTTAAAGAATTTGGACACACCGTGTATGGCAAACTGGTCCACGAACTCACAGCGCAATTAAAGCAAACAGCGCTTGACTTCACGCAAATTATAACTCTTACCCGAGATTCACAACACAGGTGTTATCGCTGACAAGACTTCATCAACCATTCGTTATGGCACGGCAATCCCAGTCTTCTCTTTTGATATTCTTGTCAGCAGGGCTGTAATGATGGAGGCTGAATACTTCGATGATATTCAGAAGAATTTATTACAGTAACAGGTGAAGGCCAGACAGCACAGCATTCAGTCCGCGGAGCAAGGTAACTGACTCCAGACCCGAATGCTTGAGAGAACGCCACCAGCATTCTCTGTCTCGCCCTTAGAACCGTGAGACATCATTAGAACAGTAAACATAACAATGTAAGAACATAACACATCGCCCCTTTTTTTCTTCAAAACAAATAAAGGAAATTTACTTAAATAACACTAAAAAAAAACATATATCTCTACAACCACGCCACCACATCATTAGAACAGTAAACATAATAATGTAAGAACATAACAAGGACGTTTTCATCAACGGATTAAAAACAGCACAGCAGAGAGACACGTTGTCTGATAGTTCAATTAACAATCACTCATCCAGGGGTTAATAATTCCCAGTATCTGTTCAGTCTGCCATCAAGGTAAAATACATCCCACCCTCGTTGCCACTTTTAAGAGGCGCAGACAGGTTATTTTTAGAAGGAATTTTATTTAAGTTCAAAGGAACAACCCCTGGACACGTCCTCTCTCAGCAACTGCCTGCTCTCCTGTCCCTGGTCCAGCTCCAGAACTCTCCCATGCTGGTTATTATTATTATTATTATTATTATTATTATTGCATTTATTGAGCGCACAGCTACCCGGAGGTTTCCCGGCGCTTGCCTTGGGAACCCGTCCTGGCTTTTCCCTGTGAGATAGCCCCTACAGGGCATCCCCAAGGTGAAAGCCAGGCATCCCGCCGCAGGGGGGCAGTTGTGGAGATTAAGCAAGCTTAATGCCCAGAGTTGCAGAGTGAGAACCCATGATTAGAGCAGGCACGGAAGAGAGAATTATCGAGTCCGTGGACATTTGAGCTCAAGACCCATTAAGGGTACCATGGTTACCATGGGAATAATGCAAGGCATGTTGCTAGGACACCATAACAAGATACAACAGGTGCCACTCTTAGTGCTTTTTTATTACTAATAAATGAGCAATCAACATCGGTTCCCCCGGTATTGGCCATGCTGGGGTCCTATTCATGACATGGATTGCCTCACATGATCTTCTACAAACCTGGAGGCCATTCTTCCCAGGCCTGTGCCTTTCCATCACTCACCACCGCTGGATCGTCCCACGTATAGTGTTTTTTCGTCTCTAGACTGATCCATCACTACTCTTCATTTAGTGGTAGCTCAGGTAAGTGCAGGTCTGGTTGCCCTCCAATTCATTGATCTCCAATTTGGGGGAAAGAAATTACCCTGTGGCTCCCTAGGTCAGTGTGTGCAATGTGCCATCAGCTCATATTGGAGCATCTTGCCACAATCAGAGCATTCAGCTTGCCAAAGTGTGTTTTCCATTCAGGATAGGCACCTGCCTATCCAAGATATTCTAAGGCTATTTTTATAGGTAATTGAGGCTCCTATTATGAACCGATCACAAAGGAACCACATTTAGGTGCCAATTCAAGCTGCACTGCCAAGTAACTGAATGAATCCAATCAATCAAATTCTTATTGCTTAGTCTTCTACTTTTTCAACTTTTTTTTCCCGGTTTCTTTTACTCCATTTTTTCAGTTTCTTCAATTCATTTTATCCATTCAAATACACAACAGGGGTGTTCATCAGAGCCGGACTGGCCGTAGCGGGCACCGGGCAATCCCCCGGTGCACCGCACGGGTAGGGGGACCGGTTTGGGGCCCCTGGGGGTCGTTTTTGCAGCATCGCTGCAAGATCGGCCCTGTAACAAAATCGCCAAAAACTGGCCCTGGCAAAGAGCCCCGTGGCACCCACAACCCCCAGAAGGGGGGCAGCTGAGCACTTTGCCAGGGCCGGTTTTGGTTCCCAGTCCGGCCCTGGTGTTCATATATACACAGGAGAAGTGATGGTCTTCACAAGTCACGTCTTTATTAAAAACTGCCCAATGCATTTTGGGATGTTCCCTTCATCAGGAGAAACTACAATACAAGAATTAAAACAAAATCATACACCCGACTGTTATCGTGAATATTGTACGTCTGTTTACACATCTAATAAAGTGGCAAATTGACTCAGTTTGACTTGACAATATATCTGTAAACATTAAGTTTTATCTGGGTTTGAAGTAACATTAATAGTTCATGAGATATAAACGACAATCGTCTTTGAAAAAAAGCCCACAACTATTATTAACTGCATTAAGCTATAACCCACAATGATTAACTAGCGTTTCTCCCTTAATTATTCAAAAGCGCCTCTTGGAGCCCTCTAACAACTCAGACTTATGTCAACTCACCGTGACTCGAATTTCATTCCGTAGATTGTTACACAATCCCAACTTTATACCGGCTCTTCTAAAACAAACATCCAAAGTTCCAGTCATCGCTTTAATCTTTCACAAAATGCAGCAGCACACGTTTCCTTTCTCATTCGTGGCAAGCTCAACTGCTGCAAACTTGCTGAACTTTTTATCACCTCCTCCCAACTCCATCCAGGTGATTTATTACGTGAGAACTCTACACTGAACAATAGTCTTTTAATATAACAGGTCCGCCTTTAATCACATGATTTCTCAATGAATACTACATTTACCAGCATCCCTCGTGCTGAATCTATTGAAATTGTGCTGCGCACCTAAACATCTCTTTTCACGGTGAGGTCATCCTGCAAACTAAATCTTAATAATATCTTATTGATAACCATCAACATACAAAATCTTCGCCCACCAAAGGTTGAAAGACAGTAGAAACTGGGAGTACGCTGGAGTGCATCTCACTACCCTTGATCCTATTATGAACCCCCATAACCATAGGCCTGCTTCTGCCTGGAGATCAAACGAGGTGCATCCATGCCCTCAGCCCGGTAGCGTCCAGCATGACATGTCAAGCAGCATCCCCTCCCTAGGGGCAGTCCTACCACTCACCCCATACCCATCCAACAGAGGCGTCGCTGGGCAGGTGACCCAGTTAAGAAAAGGGCCCGGGTGCACATGGCCAGTTTTTAACCCATACAGCTTGTGTCCATGTGGTTCTGTATTTAGTATGTGAGTTTTTACATTGGCGACGAGGACAGTTGATATCGTACCCTACCTCACCACTCCTCTTTCTTCAACAATGCAAGCAGAAAGGGCTGGCAATGCCGTTCCTGCTTGAAGACTGCTTAGACTGCTCGGATGTCTGGCGGAGAGCTGTTGGGGCCACCGATGGACACTGTGCAGCATTTCATCCCCGCCCATAAAAAAAACACTGGGGTGTGAGGAGAGGCCCGTTCGATGTCATTAATGCTACTGCCCTGCAACACCAGATCAAAGAGTGATGCAATGCCATCTGTGAGGAGAAAGGAAAGGGGGGGTCACTCGGCCCCCACGCACGCATGGCTGGGCCCGTCCCCCTCACCCCTCCGGTTTGGTGGGTCCCACCGTTGACCCGGAAGCGGTGTGAGTGCTTCCGGGTCAAGGGGCGGGACCAGGGGGGTTTAAGAGGCCTGGGGGGCGCGGGAAGTGCCCTCTTGTAACCGCGCTTCCCAGGCTCGCTTCTCGCCCCGCTGTGGGGCTGATAATTTTTCTTTTCATTTGTTTTTTCAGGGATTCCAGATCGGCTCGTCGAGGCGAGCTAAGAGGCGGCTACATCGGAGGAGAGCACCTTTTGGGGCAAGAGGAGCATCGGCCCCGGGATTGGAGCGCAAGTCAGCCCGAGCGCTGGAGGAGAAGCTTGTCGCTGGTTGGAGAACCGTGTGAGCTCTTGGGTTACATCGGCCCTGGGATCCGATGCCGGATATCAGCGTTCCCGGAACCTTGTTGAGGGCCGCCAAACAAAGTAAGGTGTCCGAGGCTGGGAAACACGTCAGTGGGTAGCGCAATTACTCAACTGCTTATTGCGCAAGTTGTGGTGAATTCAGGCGGCGGTGCGGTATTTAAGTGTGAGCCCTTGCCAGCGTCTGTCCTGCGTGGTCGTGTCGAAGGCATTTTCAGTGCGGGTGAAGGCGGGGGGGCAGCAGTCAGAGAGGCCCCCTTTGTTGGTTTTTCAAGCGCACTCGGGAGCAATTAGCTGCGCCAAGCACACGGGGCAGTTCCTACCTTTTACCAGCGCTAACAGCCAGCACTGGAAGGAGGCAAGTGTTACCGGAGTAGTGCTGCAGGGCCATTTAAACTTTGAAAGGACACATGCGAAGCAGGGGCGGCTCTGGTTAGTAGCTGGGTGGGAGACCAAACGTAAAGGTACATCCCAAATAAGCGCTGCAAGGCCACTTCAATTGTGAAAAGGCACAAGCGAAGCGGGACATAACTGTGTAGGTTGAGGCCCTTTTCTTTTCTCAAGGGTCAAGGAGTCGGATGTTAATTTGGAAACAGTTTGACGCTAACCTGGGGGTGCTTCATTCTGGGTAGTTAAGGCCGCCACAGGTGCTTCTACTTTGCAAACTACATGTTGGGGGTGTCGGTTTTTCAGCCAGGATTTGCTTGTTAACTCTCCTCTCATCGTAGGTCCGCATTCAAGGCCACAGCGGAACGGACTGCCGGAGCAGCACACGGTGGACGCTGAGTGCCGAGGACATGGGCAGGCCTGCATTTCGCTGCTTCTGGGGGGCCGCGGGGCTAGAGTGCGCTCGCTCATGCACCCAGGCTAGCTGGTGTGTTGCGGTCACAGTTGCGTGGTGCATACGGCCAGCCTGTGAGCCTCCAACTTTGGTGCAGGTACAAGGCACATTGTGCCCAATACATAACGTTTTGTGCAGTGTAGGGGTGTATAACTGTTAAGAAATGTCTAGTAAGCGGGGTGCAAGAAGTTCCCGCATGGAACTCATGTTTCAGACCATGGTGCGCAGAATGTCAGCGATGGACAAGAAATTGGGGAAAGCCGACAAGTTGGGAAAGACCGTGGCTGAGTTGGGGGAGAGAATTGAGGCACAAGCAGGGCCATCAGGGAGACCCAAGCAGGTCATAGTGCCACCTAAACCCAGGGGGAATTAGATACTGCACCTAAGCGTGGCAGAGCTAAGAGGAGGTATAGTCGCTCGCCCAAGTCACGGGAAGTAGGGGGGTCCCCTGGGTCGGCCCAGGGCGGGGTGCCTGCATCACCTGAGTCACCAACTCCGCCAATCCCAATAAGTGTACCGGTAGCACCTGCTCAAGCCTTGCCGACGTCACCCATAAACGTAGTGCCGCCAGTGGTCCCACCAGTAATTCCAGGGGTACACACGGTGACGTCCATGGCGTCACCCCTCCCGGGCAGTCTGCCCCCTGGGGTGGGTCAGGTTCCCCCGGAATTGGAAGCACAAATAGTGGCAGTACTCCCTTGGTTGGGGATTGGGGGAATGTTACCCTCCGCGGCTGACCCCACCGCGGAGGCACAGAGAATGGTAGCAAAAATCATGGTGGCTAGGGGTAGTGGCACACCAATTTCTCCCCAAACAGGTTCAGCCAGTGATGTGGGGGAAGTCAAGACCTTAGAACCGATGTGAGTCGCTGAAAGTGGTAAGGAGGTTGCTTTGCCGGTATTAGGCGAAGGCTCAATACCCTCCAGGGGGGAGAACCTGGCACAACATGTCTCGCAAGGAGTAAAAGAACTGATTTGGGCAGACAAATATGTGAATATATTTTCATTGCTGATAGACAACAGGGAATGGGAGTACGCCAAGTCACAGAAAGATGTGATGTTGCCTAGGGAATGGCGGTCTCAGTTGTATAATTTCAGGGTGGAGGAGACACTGATTAACTGGATTAGGGCTTTCTCTGTATTTATGGCAGTTATTTATTTATTTTATTTATTTTATTTTTTAAATTTGTAAGGCGCAACAGCTACCCAAAAAGGGTTTCCCGGCGCCGAGACACAGCAAAATGAGGGCAAGGAATTACTGGCTATTCTAGTTATTGTTCGAATAGCCAAGTCTTTACGTGCCTTCTAAACCTAGCATGGTTTTCCTCCTTTCGAATGAAGGGAGGGAGTGCGTTCCAGAGGGATGGTCCAAGGTGGGCGAAAGATCTGCCTCCCATTTTTGCCAGTTTGAATCTTGGTACGCAGAAGTTGGCAGCTGATTGTGAGCGAAGTTTTCGCTTGGGAATGTAAGGATGAGCCAACGCTAGAAGGTATTTGGGTGCAGTACCAGCTTTGATTCTGAACATGTAGTTCAGGGCTTTGAAACGGATTCTACTTTCTACCCTGAGCCAGTGGAGTTCACGGCGGTAGCTCGAGACTCCCGAATTTTTGGGGATTCTGCACAGTTACCGCTGAACGTTCTCCCACCTTGCAGGCAGAGATGGCTTGTTACCAGAGTAGGATTACAATGTTCAGTGACAAACATGGGGGGGATGCATGTAAAGAATATGACATAGCTTTCAGGAAAGCTGGGGAATTTGACAAATCTTTAGCCTGGGACAAAGTTGATTAAATTTCCTGGCATTCTCGGTTTTCAGGGAGTCAAGCGGCAGGCGCTAGCACTAGCTGGAACAAAGGATATTCGCTTAAGCCCCAGCAGCCCTTTCAGCAGCCCTTTCGGTCAGCGCAAGGGGGGCATGCAGCCAATAAGGCCAGAAGTAATGTAGGCGGGAAGGGCGTGTGCAGGGATTTCAACAGGCGAACATGCTCCAGGGCACTGGGCACGTGCAAATTCAGACACGCGTGTTGCATATGCGGCCACCCTTCCCACCCAGAAACGGCATGCCGTTCAAAGGGTAGTACTTCAGGTAACAGGGGAAGAAAGCAACCAGAATAGTGGGGGACACCCCCAGGTTGCTCACTCCCCCATTGACGTGTTGGCAATGATTCCTTGGCTGAATAGATACCCAGACCATACCTCCGCAAGGATGCTGCAAGAAGGTTTCACACATGGATTTCGGATTCCAGCTGGGGGATATACCGGGACACCACAGTGTAGGAACCAGTTGTCAGTGAAACACAATCCTGGGGTGGTAGCGGCTAAAATTGAGAAGGAACTACGCCTAGGTAGAGTAGCGGGTCCTTTCATTGACATCCCAGTACCGGATTTTGTCTGCTCACCCCTGTGGGTGGTCCCGGAGAAAGAAAAGGGCGAATTCAGACTCATACACAATCTCTCAGCACCTAGGGGCTTGTCATTGAATGATGCGATTGACGAGGGCATTTGCAGCGTAAAATATGCGTCTTTTGAACAGGAAGTAGAGATGTTGAGAGTTTTGGGCCCCGGTGCATTGATGACAAAATCAGACATTGAGTCCGCGTTTAGACTACTGCCAGTACATCCATCTGACCAACACCTGCTGGGTTTTTCCTTTGAAGGCAAATATTATATGGACATGTGTATGCCCATGGGTTGCTCCGTATCATGTGCTTACTTTGAGACATTCAGTTCTTTCCTGGAATGGGTTTTGAGACAATCTACAGGGCACCAGCATGTGATGCATTACCTTGACGATTTTCTTTTGCTGGGGGTGGCGGGCTCACAGGAGTGTGCGTGGGTATTGCGGGAGTTTTGCGTGCTCATGCGTGCTTTTGGGGTCCCGCTGGTACCAGGAAAAACAGTGGGGCCATCTACATGCCTGGAATTCTTAGGCATCGAACTGGACTCCATTGAGGGTTGTTTCAGGTTACCCAAGGAAAAAATTGCGAAGTTCAGGGCAGCCTTGCAACAATGTTTGGTTAAGGAGAAAGTCACATTACAGCAGTTGCAGCAGACTGTGGGCCAGCTGAATTTTGCATTAAGGGTCATCCCTATGGCACGCTCATTTTCCTGCTCAATTGTCCAGGCCATGAAGGGCCTGCGAGACAAGCATCATCGCACGAGGCTGTCAGTTGAGGTTCGCCAGGACATGCGGATATGGATTGCATTCCTGGAGGATTTCAATGGCAGACTAGTGTGGGGTGCCCCCCCCCCCCCCCCCCCCATGACCTCGGCAGAGTTAGGACTATGGACCAACACTGCTGGCAGTGTAGGGTTTGGCGCCATACTTGGCAACAAGTGGGTGGCACAAAAATGGCCCAAATGGTGGGAAGAAAGCGGTTTGACAGCAAACATTGGGTTTCTGGAACTTTTCCCAATATGGGTTGCTTTAAGGGTCTGGCCTGATCAATTGTCTAATCGATCCGTCATTTTCTGGTCAGATAACATGACTGTACTGGAATGAAATCAGCAGGCAGCACGGTGTAAGTTTATACTCCACCTTATGAAGGAGATTGTGCTAAGATGCATGAAGTTGAACGTGCAATTCAGGGCCAAACATGTTCCAGGGGTCTTGAATAACGCAGCTGATGCCCTTTCTCGCTTTAAGATGCAGGTATTCAGGGAACACCTACCAGCTGCAGAGGCTTCACCAGCACACTTCCCAACAACACTTTGGCAGATTGGTGCCCCAGGACCTCGTGGCAGCCAGCCTAGCTCCCAGGACCAGGACAGCTTACGAAGGGGCGTTCAGGTCTTACTGTAATTTTCTGGGACAGGATTGGGAGGCAAAATGGGATTAGGATGCAAATTTTACTGGGTACATGAACACATTGCACAAGGAGGGGCGCTCAGCTGCGACAGCGAGCGGACACAAGGCAGCTGTTTCTTTCTTCGCACAGACAAAGGGGGCCAGGAATCCTATGAATAGCTTCTTAGTACGAAAGGCGATGAAGGGGTGGCGGCGCCTACAGGCTAACACCGCTGATGGCAGAAGGCCAATAGGTTTAGAACGGTTGGCAGTGGTATTAGTTGCCCTGCCTGACACATGCAGCTCTTCGGGAGAGGTACTCCTATTTAAAGCTGCCTTTTCCCTGGCATTTTATGGGGCATTGCGGGTAGGTGAACTAGTGGCTAGCAACAAACTCGACAGGTTAGGTGGCCTGCAGTTAGTAGATACTACTATACGGGGCGACTCAATGTGGGTTACCATTCGGAAATCCAAAACTGATCAGGAAGCCCCGGGGGATAGTTTGGTGCTACACCTGGTGCCGAACAACCCGTGCTGCCCAGTGTCGCATTTGGAGCCGTTCATCAGACAACGGGCGGGTGGGGCAATGGGAGCATTGTTAATACATGCGGATGGTACCCCTTTGACCAGGTTTCAGTTCCAAAGAGTGTTGGCAATGGCAATCGCCAAAGCGGGTTTGAACCCCAAGGAATTTGGGACACATTCTTTCCGGATAGGGGCGGCCACCGAGGCCACTGCGAGAGGATTGCATGCCAGCAGTGTGAAGAGGATTGGAAGATGGTCTTCCGATGCCTATAAGCGTTATGTGCGGCTGCACATGTTGTGAGGGTCAGTTACACCCCCCCTGATACCTGCCTTGTTTGTATTTATCTTTCAGTTTCTCGGGCCTGTGACGCAGGACGGAAACTACTACAAGTTCATCAAATGCAACCATCAACAACTCGGCAACGGCAGGAAGACAAGAGGGGGACGCATGTAGTATGGGTTGTTGGTCATTCTTATGTGAAGCGTGCTAAACCAATTTTCCTTTCAGGAGGGTGTAGACGGAGGGGGGAGAGCGGGGGTTTCAATGTTTCCTTTCATGGCAGAGGGGGGCTCTGCCTTAGCCAGCTTAGGGGCTTCATCTCCGACTTACTTGAAAGACACACCCCACCGCCCTCAGTGGTTGTCCTGCACCTGGGAGGGAACGATTTGGTGACGCTGGGCAGAAGGGTCTTGTTGGAAGAGATGATCTCAGCGGCAGGTTGGCTGGCGAAGTTGCTACCGGGTTGCACCATAGTGTGGTCACATTTGATACCTAGACTTCAGTGGAGGGAGGGGAATCAGTTAGGGCATTGAATCACTCGGTAAAGAGGGTCAACAACAAGATCGAGAAGCTGTTTCGAACACCTCAACTGCAGAGTATCCCACATGGATGCATTTGGGGAGATCATTTCTACTTACGGGATGGGGTCCACTTGACTGAAGCAGGTAATGACCTATTAGTAAGGAACATACTGGCATGGTTAGAAGGTTTTGCGAGGTGGGTATGACCTTTCAGTGTAAGCATTGTGGGGGGGGCAGATAGTCGGTCAACTATGCTGGCCTGTGGCGGTAAGGTCATAATCGGTGAGCAGCAATTTAAGATCCTTAGGGGGCGGCACCATTATCGAATGGGGTTGCCCCGGGGGAGGGGCCACTGGTCTCTCCTAGAACTTCAGGGGCAGGATATCCGCTTGCCTCGAAGGGTGCGGGGGAGGGAGTCACGCTTTCCTCGGGCTGGTAGCCAGCCCGCACATACACTATGACGTCAGCAAATGGCGCGAGTGAAAGGGCCCTCCTTTTTGGTTAAATGGAGTTCACGGAGCGTACGAGGGTAACCAGGAGAGGGACGAACTCTCCCGGTAACCGGGCCCTTGTTGCGCATACGCACTCAGGCGTGAGGGCGTAGCTGGGGAAAGGATCTGACACCGGTTAACGACCTTGCCGTAGGCCCAGAAATTATTGGAATGCAAAATTGATATGTAGGATGTTAGATTTGGTTAGGAACACGCTGTATTAGACATTTGTTAAGGTTAGCCCTTCATACCAGTCTACCTTGCTGTAAATCTAATGTCTGAATTTTGCATTTAATAACTGTGTAAATAATGTTTATTTTACTCAATTTTTATTTGTTTTCATATTTTAATAAATACGGCCGGGGGGTCGTGAGACCCCCTGCCTTCCAAATAATTCTCTCGCCTGACTAATTACTACGTGGATTGTAAAGGTTTTTTGCATGATGGGGAGGGGGTGGTCGGTAGTCCCAGACCATGGGAGAAGCTGCTGCAGAAGACGAGAGAATTCCTTGCACGCCCTGGTGCCTCGCTGCTGACACTGCTGATAAGAAGAGACCGTTAACCTCCTACAGCAACTTGTCTATTGACCCCATGGAGCTATGTAGGCCTGGTAAAGTGCAGTGACTCATCTGCCTATTTGAGGCCTGTGCATCGTGAGGGCTGCAGTCTCTGACAGAAACCAAAAGCGAGGCACTCAGCAGCACATCATGCTGTGCCCACGGGCTGCCGACAAGAGGAGGAGAACCGAGTGCTGAGAGAAGATCATGCTGAGCCAGGCAAAAGACTGACCCAGCACCGGTGAAGGGGAGAGCCTGCACCAGGCCCTTTGTACACCTGTGCCCCCTGGTGGCCCCCTACCATCACGACCGAACTGAAGAAGCTGTGTGCCTCATGCTACACCTGTCATACTCTGACCGCTAGGAGTGAAGAGTGAGACACACCAGCAGAACAACCTTCACCGTAGGCTGCCATTGAAGGGGGGTGCGGGAGGTAAATCATCACCTGAGTACTCACCCAACCCCACCGGCATAATAAAGGAGAAAGGTCCATATGAGAGCTGCTGTAGAGTGATATCGACAAGCTGGGTTGTCACAGCAAGGGCACCTGTTAAAGCCTTTCCGCCCCCACCGGTAGAAAAGCTTGCATACCGGCACAGGAATTGAGGCCAGAAAAGACAGGAATAGTGCAGAAATCACTGCGCTCAGAGTCTGGTGGTCACTTGCCACTGCTGCTAGAAGAGAGGAGACCGTTTTACTTCATGAAAAACCTGCAATTCTGACTGTTTGTTCTCTGCACGACAGAAGGGCACAGCATTCCCATGGGAGTGCAGAATGGTCCAGTCTGTTCCCATTAGCACCAATACTATCCACTGTCTGTGCTCACTTGGGATCCTGCAGTGCACCAGCCACACGGCCCCAACACAGTAGTCCCATTTAAATCTGGTGGGTTTGCTGCTGCCCCTGCTGGTGGGCAGTGGAATTGCTCCACCTCTTTTTTTTTTTTATCTTAGTATTGAGCTGGCTAATTGGCCATCTGCATTAATTCTTTGCGGGGTCTTTAACATCCACCTGCCTGGAAATGTAGATATCCGCGGTAATTATACATATGAGGGTAAAAAGAGTAAAGTCTTTAAAGCCACCAAGGGCCTATTAAAATATTTCGGACTGGTAGATGTCTGGTGGCTGACAGGACGGGGTGCTCCCGGAAGTACTTATTTTACCGCCCCCCATCATACGCATGTTCGACTTGATTTTTTTTTGTGCCTATGGTAATGATTCACCCAAAAAGAATTTCGCACCATAATCCAATTACAATGGAATTAGAAATAGAAGATGGGTATAAGTCTACACGGAAACCTTGGACATTTGAGCGCCAGCTTTTACTTGATCCAGGTTATTGCGAGCGAATGAATAATCGGATAATAGACTTTTTTCAATTTAATTGTGGCTCTGCTTCAGAGGAGATGTATGGGATGCTTTTAAGTCAGGAGTGCGGGGGTAAAACCTTAGCTACTCTATTAATAAACAATCTAGGTTAATTAAACAAACTATGGCTTTTAGAGACCAATTTTATGACGGCTATTACTGCTGGACAGGATCATGAACAAATTTCGATTGATCTCGCTGTACAGAAGATGAAGGTATACCAGAATTTTGCAACAAAATTAGCCTATCTTATTGCAGTACACCGTACGGAGCTGTACGAGGTGGGTGAGAATTCAGGACGTCTTTTAGCTAAAAGGTTGCGGCAGAAAGATGCTGCTACCAGGATGAACTCTATTCAGGATGAGCAGGGGGTATTGCATGAGAACCCGGCAAAAGTGCTCGAGATTTTTTGCAAATTCTATACCCAGTACAAGCTCAATCTTACAAAAACACAGATCCTATGTATTGTCGGGAGCCCTCCAGAGGGCATATCCACTGTTGAAGAAGCCACTTATTTAGGAGTTAAGCTTTCCTCGTCAATCAATCAGATTCCAGAGTTGAATATTAATCCGGTAATAAACAAATAAGCTGAATTCGACGCTACAATGAATAGATCATTTCCACCTATCATTGCATGGGAGGTCGAATGTTTTAAATATGCTTGTGTTACCCAAAAGTTTTAAATTTTTTTAGAACTACCCCGCTCGAATTTCCAGTAACTTGCTTTAAAAAAATTAAAAACACTTGCTCTAGATTCCCCATGGGATATAAAAGGCATTGAAGGGCATATAAGAAGATGGCTCTGCCTAGATCTGATGGGGGTTGGAGTATTCCATATTTTTTGTTTTATTATTGGTCAGCGGTCCTACAGTTTATTTCCCCACTGATAGTTGGGGATAGAGCTATTATTTTGCCTTGTCATTCCCCTTCAATGTATGAGTTTGGGTTAGGGGAAGCAGTTAACTCTTGTCTGGTCAAAGTCTTGGAGCCCAGTTATTATAATAAAAACAAATTAAAAATTTTAAAAGCCGCATTTTTGGAATGGAAACGTGTGAAGCGTTATTTAGGCCTTATGAATTTGAATGCTTTTACCCCTTTAGAAACATGTTGGGGGTCACCCTATTATTTTTCAACCAAACAGTATATCGGTGGCGTCAGAAGTGAAACCGCTGTTTGGGAGATATTTGTCCTCATGGTATTTTACCAGCTTTTGTAGACCTTCAAACTCAATACGGCTTGCCAAGACAGGACTTTTTTAAATACCTGCAAGTCCGAAGTTTTGTGAATACGTAAGGGCCGGACCTAGATGCCCAATTTAGACAATTCCCATTGATAGATCTCTTATAGAAACAAACTCCTATTGGGTTATTGTATTCTAATTTGATAATGTTTCTTCCATCAGATCTAGAGCAATGCCAGGAGAAGTGGGCAAGTAAGCTATATATAGAAGGGATAGATTTAACTAATTCTATACTATTAGCAAACCAAGTTTTATTGACAGGGAGGATGCGGGCACAGCACTATATGTCTGTTTATGATATGTATTATACTCCTGGCAAAATATCAAAATGGGGTACAGGCGCTGGAACCAAATGTAGTAGATCCGGGGCCTTTGCGGCAGAGGCGCTTCATATGTTTTTTTCGTGCCCTAAATTGTTGGATTTTTTTATGGCTATTGAACACTTTCTGGCATTGTTAACTGGCATACCAATTTGTATTACTGGGGAACTAGTGTTGACAGGAGTTCAGACAGAACCTGTGTTATCTATATCTAAAACAACAACTGCTTTTGTATTTATCTGTATGGCAATTGTACCTTGCCTGTATTACGAAGGACTGGATTTCTCCGGACCCTACATCATTTCTTTGGCGCGCAAGACTGCTGGCGATGTACAATCTGGAAACTGCCATCTATAAGACTAAGGGGAGTAGGAAGAGACTTTTTGGGGCAAGGCTGTGGGCCCCTGTGACTGAATGGATTTAAGCCACACTGGTTCCTCCACCTGATTTCTGTATTTTTTTTTAATTGGCTGATGTACATAATTTTTTCTGACCCCATGTAAATGTTTTTTTATCTTTTTTTCATGTATTTGCAATGCTTGTTTACTCCTTGCATAAAAATTACAAAAAAAAAAATAAATAAAAAAAAATAAAAAGGAATTGCTTCACCTCATTGAGAAAGACAGTAAGAGGACAGCCGGGTGCAAAGGTGGAGAAGCAGGAAGTGAGCTGTACTTTCTCCGATGTACACCGTCACCTGCCCCATACCACAAGGATATGAAGAGGCTGACCCCTGCAGAGTGCCCCGACTGCCCAAAACCATAGGGCTAGCAGCTGAGAGGCATAAAGAGCAACAAAGTAAAGACTGTGGACACAGACTCCCCGGAGCAGTAACAATGGACAGCATTTTGGTCCATTTGCTCCCACTGCCACCAACCATTAGCCAGGAGCATATAGAAGCAAGGACGGAGCTATTCTCACCTTAGCACACAAACGTAGAGGCGGAACCACAGTAAGTGATAAGCAGACCACTACTGCCACAGATTTACAATGGGCCAGCTAAGACTATTGTCTAACAATGGAATACAAAAAATAAATCATCCCACTATCTGCAATCAGACGAGGAACTCTGCAAAACTGATCCCGAAGTTTGGGTGGAAATTTGGAAATCTTGACCTAAAAGGAAATGTAGATAAAAGCATACTCTAAATGGTAAAGCTGGATGACCCAATCATTAGATAAAGTTGTCCCTAAAACGATACCTAAGTCAAAAATTAGCATTAAAAAAGCACCCTAGTTTAATGCCCATCTAGCGTCCTTAATTATTTTTTTTTAAAGATGGAAAGGAAATGGAGGAAGGATTATGATTCTCAGTTAAAAGCCAGCTATAAGGCGTTCATCAGGCTCTATCACAATAATATTAGAAAGAAGCCCAGGCAAAATTCTTTGCAGAAAAGATTAATCTGGCTCAGAATTCCCCCAAGGAATTGTTTAAAGTAGTGAAATCCTTAACAACCCTAAACCAAGATAATCCGACTTCTCAGTTCTCGAAGACAAAATGCAATGACTTAGCCATCTTCTTCCACAAAAAAGTGATGGACATATATAGATGCCTTCATGGAGGGACTGTGACAGTAACAAGTCATGAAAGAGATCTTTGATTGGCCCCTACCTTTCCTTCCTTCAATCATTTTCCACCCATCAACAAAAATATAGTGTGAACTCTGATGAGTAAGATCAGATCGGGCTCTCCACTAGATCCTGGTCCACCTCACGTACTTTACAAAGTTGTGGAAGAGGTGCTCCCGTCGATAGTGGAAATTCTTAATCATTCATTAGAGGTAGGAGAAGTCCCAATATTATGGAAACACGCAAGCATCAGACCACTACCAAAAAAAAACAATCTAGATCCATCACAACCTATTACATATCAGCCCATCTCACTCCTACCTGTTGTAGGAAAGCTTGTGGAGAAAGATGTAAGTGGGGCACTGTCTGATTTTCTGGAACACAATCAGTGTCCCCACCCCACGCAGATAGGTTTTCAAGCACAGCACAGCACTGAATCCACTCTATAAGTAGTCTTAGAAGAATAAAAAAGCATTCTAGACCAAGGTAGCTCAGCCGCTATACTGCTTTTCGATCTAAGCACGGCATTTGACACCATGGATCAGTGCAACTTGCAACACAGACTCTGGGAGACTGGTATACAGGATAAAGCCTTGGATTGACTGGTATCCTTCTTGAAGGACAGATCCTTCCAATTCATTGAATGTAGCTTCTTATCTGATAAGATGCCACTGGTATGTGGGGTGCCACAGTGCTCTTCGCTCAGCCCAATATTGTTCAATATCTATATGGGTCCGCTGGCCTACATTGTCCAGGAGTTTGGCATATCCATGTTTTTGTATGAAGATGATACGCAGCTGGTGGTCTCATTTGATACTGGAACAAACCTTGAATCTGAACAACTGGCGCCATGTTTGGAATGGGTGGTGGAGTAGATGACAAGTAGCTGTCTAAAGCTGAATGGGGACAATACGGAGCTGATGGACCTTGGAAAGAAATTGGTCCCCAGGTCTCTGTCTAACTAGCCAAGCTGTACGGTGGGTAACACACCAGCTTCGAAATTCTTTAATGAAGAATCTCAGATGCTGGATGGATAGGGAACTAACAATGGAGGTACAAGCAAAAAAGCTAGCAGGTGCATGCTTCGGACTACTCAGAAATTAAATCCTCCGGAAGGTATTGCAGCTGATTCCAAAACACTTGAGAA
This sequence comes from Lissotriton vulgaris, assembly GCF_964263255.1. Classification (NCBI taxonomy): domain Eukaryota; kingdom Metazoa; phylum Chordata; class Amphibia; order Caudata; family Salamandridae; genus Lissotriton; species Lissotriton vulgaris. The sequence goes on from NC_141693.1 coordinate 442,105,974, forward strand.
AAACAGTAATACATACATTGGTAACCTCATGTCTTGATTACGGAAATTCCCTTTATTTTCGTAGCCCTAAAATATGTTATCAAACAATTTCAAGTTGTGCAGAATACTGGAGTTAGGTTCCTGTGTAAGGTGCCAATCCAGGAACCAGTGGGAAAGCATCTGAAATCAATTGAGGCCAGAATCAAATTTAAGGGCCTCTGCTTGACGCACAAAGGTATAAACAACAGGGGTCCCTGGAAAATCAGAGACTTGACGCAGTCAAATGTCCCCAACAGATGTTTGAGATCTCTCTCTGAACGTCTACAAAGAACTACTAGAATCAAGAGAACGAGATGGAGTGGCAAATCTTTCTCACATCTGGCGCCTAAGTTGTGGAACGTATTACCTCGTGAACTAAGATTCTTGGAAGCTAAATCTAGTTTCAGATAAAAGCTAAAGACATGGATCTTTCAGCAGTACCACTAAAAATGCTCCCTACTCTCTCAGTACTGTATCTCACTGTCAGCGCTGGGAAGCCCCCAGGCAGCTATGCACTTTATAAATCTTTTAACAACAACAAGACCCCAAAGGAGTACGAGAGAAGAGAGAGAGGCAAGGCCCAGCTAGGTCAAAGCCCAAACAGTAACTGCACGTGGTACAGCCAAAGTACAGCAAGAGAGTGCGGTCAAATGCCGATTAATGACATTGCATGGATGCAACGCCATCGAAATGCCATAGTATTGGAGGGTCCCAGCCAGCCTTACCGGTTACAGCCAGCCTTACCCTGAAATTGCCAAAAGCTCATTGCTCCTGGGGATGAAAAGAGGATCAGAGAAGCCGAGCAGCATGAGGGAGAAAGCAAAGCACTCTGACTCTTCTTCTGCAAGATGGAGAAGTGGAATCATCCCAGGAAGGTACCCAGAACATGAGATGCAACCCACCGAGTAACATCCATCATACAGACTGAAAACCCAAGAGACACCACTGTGACCATCTGGCTTTGCCAGGTGCACATGACCCTAACCAGTGGGAAGCCCAAGGAAAGTATGGCAGGATCAAAAGGTGGCCAGAAACACATGACACTGTGACTGTTATCCAGATACTAGAACCACATTGTCCCTCACCCGTAAAGCACACTGTGCCACACCTCACTAACCATGCCTGATGGCAGAAATGCATCAAGGCGCAAGTATTGCTCCACCCAGATAAAGTGGAACAAAGCCACCGCTTCCTAGTGCCCACGGAAGGAGGTCCCGAAAGAGTGAATACCAAGAAGTAGAAGCTCCAAGAAGGTCCCAGAGGAGGGCAGGAGGACACGTGACATGATGCCATACCCACCCAGAGAAAAAGACGGTCAGACAGCAGGAAGACCCTTGAGACAGAGGGTCAGCCATGCATATCTACCCGTGGAGTTGTAACTCCAAAAAGGTCCTTGAAAAGGGAACATGCAACACATGGCCAAATGAACCACAGCACAAATGGAGACAAGGAGAACTGGATCAGCAAGGAGAACTGGATCAGCAGTTGCCCTGATCATCACCAAGCCGGATCCAAACACCAGAGGCCGGTAACTGGAATATAGAGACAGTCAACCACTGAGACGGCCTGTTGGCAGGCTCTAAAGAAGGTGCATGCTGCTGCACCCAGAAGGAGACAAGACTAAAACAACTAGAAGTCTCACCACATAGTCCTGAAGAGGGTGCCTGCCACTGCACCCAGAAGATGAGAAGTCTCAACTTTATCATTGGAAAGAAGTTGCAGGCTAAAGCACCAAGAAGGAAGAGGAGAATGAAGTGTGACCTACCGGTTCACACTGGGAGACCTGACGGCTGACCAAGCCCTAGAGGGAAGATTAAGAGTGGCCAAGTCTGTAAGGCGCGCTTATATAGATTCAAGCCACTTGAAAGGATTCAAGCCACTGACAGAGTGCCTCTATACTCACGAAGAAGCCACTGAGATGAAACAAGGAAGGCCTGGTGACAGCACAGCGTGGGAACTAGGAGTAAGCTGCAAGCAAGCATGTACAAACCAAGTCTCTGCCCCAAGCCCAGCAGGAGAACCACGAGTAAGATGCAAGGAAGCGCAAAGGCTGCCCCAAGCCAAGTTGGAGAACTGCAACTTAGCCGCAAGAGCGCTCATACCATGTCTCTGCCTTATGCTTCCCTGCATAAAAATCCAGACACAGTAACCGGAGGCTCAGCAACACAGAGCATCCAGACTAAAGGATGCAGATGCTTCTTCGTAGAAGAGATAAAAACACCTGGTCACCATAATTCCCAGTGGTCCAAGAAATCAATGCAAGTCATAACCAGCTATCGTACAGTTTCACCACACTACTGGCAACCCCATAGTGCATAATCACAACTACCCATGGAGCATCAAACAACCGCAGTAGAGTCCAAAACCTTTGTCATATCTACAGGCAAGGAGCTTCAATGACCACCTGAAAAATCAGTCAACAAGGGGCCATCTGCACACCCCATCTGCACCCTTATCCCGGAGGTGAGAGCGAGTTTTGACCCAGACCCATCTATTGCAGCGGGAGCACAGCGACTAGACAGTGGCTCCTTGGCAGTGGCTCCGTGGCAGTCTTATAACGGCCCAGACACGTTACAATCACAGCCCCAGCACAGACCACATGCAGTCCTGTTGCAATCCATCCAAGGGGGATCACCAAGCGATGGATTTGACACTGTCCCACTGACGGATACCACAAAGTGGCAAAGCCTTGCAGCAGGGACCTTAATAGGTTGCAGCATGACAAGACTGTCTTCAGCAAGCCAAGTAATATCACCAAAGTATGCTTCATGATCGATGCTTTATGACGGACTCTGACAATCTACTGATGCACCCTGTTTTGAATTGTTGATGCCAGCCACCAACCATTCTGAGTGTCAGCAGTGTGGGCCAACTCCACACAATGGACTATACTCCAGCTGGCATTACGTCAGAAGGATTTGCACTTCACTGATCTAGTGTTCGTGTCCTGAATCACACAGGTTACATTATGAATGGCGAGCAGAGATGACCTGTTGCAGCCAGCTTCATAAGTCCATGCATCCAATGTTGTCTTGCTGATTCACTCTAGAGACTGATGGACTATGTGGTATCCAGTTTATTTTAGTTTGTTTCCACAGTTTGGATTTTTGTTTTTTTCCTTTGGATTTTGGGAAGAATGCAGTGCACTGCAGGACATGCAGCAGCCTCTCCCCAGGGGCGGTGCTACCACTCACCTCACACCAATCCAACACAGGCATCTGGTCAGGTGACCCTGTTAACAAAAGGGACTGACTGCATGTGCTCATGGCCATTTATCACCCATACCACTACTGTCCATGTGGTCCTTTATTTAGCATCATGTGGGCCTAGTGCCCATGCCTTTATAGGACCCAAGCTCCACCTCCTGCCTTGCCCTGTTATTTCTATCGGCAGGAGGAAAGACATTTCAGCAGGAGAAGCCCTACATGCCCCCTGGACTGTGGAATAACCAGAGGAAGAAGACTGCTGAGAGCCAGCTATGAGTAACCCATGCTGTGGTGAGTCCCCTAGTCTCTCATACCTGGCCTATATTCCTACATTAACCACTCTGCTTAATCATCTGTTCAGTCCAATTAGAGCTGCGACTGCTGTATGACAGCCTTGGCCCAATTGGGGCTCCAACTACCTACCTGGCTGGTTGGGGATGCGACTGCTTTACGACAGCATCAGCACAAACAAGGCTATAACTGCTCAATCGTGCTATTTGGGGCTGCCATGTGAGACATCCATCAAAAAGGGCTACAAGTACATGCTTGGACTGGGCAGGGCTGGAACTGTATTATGTCACCGTCCCACTTGTGACAGCACAATCTGTGAACACGACATTGCCCTGCCTGTTGCTGCTCACTTTACCCTCACCTGGTTTCCCTGGGCCCTGGAACACTGCACATTTTACTGCACTGAACATTTCTTGGGGCTCTGACTGCAACAGCAGCCAGGCCTCAGGACCTGGCACCTGCCATTTTTTCTCTGACAAGTGGGGAGAATGTAATGCCTCCTCTTGCAGAACTAGTCTGTTTGTTTACTAGTCTTCCTCTTTTCTTCCTGCTCTCTCCCATCTCCATTCACTCATGATCCATATGGAAGCCTCGCATACACATTTACCACCTACTTAGAGTAGGTGGCAAATGTATGCATGAAACCCCTCAGAATAGGGAATACAACATATAAATTCCACATCAATGTAGTTTTTATCCCCGTTCTGAGGAATTAGCAAATAAATGTATTGACATGAGTGTTGACATGTTTTTTGTATTTAGAAAGTTTTTATAGCTCAAAATTGACCCTAGCGGGTATCAGAGCGCTTTACAGATTTACTTGTTTACAAGTTTTCAGATGATCCAGACAGAGATAGTAAAACAATCAATGACAATAAATAGGTGTAAACCAGGGAACGTAGAGAGGGTAATATTATCAAGCACAGAGTTAACATTATCGCTGCTTTACGGCAGAAAACTGCAGCTAAAGCGACGATAATGGGCTTGATAATATGCCGTAGAGATTTCCCATAGAAGCCCATGTTCACACCAGAACATGGGCTTCTATGAGAATTCACAGGGGTGTATTATCAAGCCCATTATCGCCGCTTTAGCTGCAGGTTTCGGCCGCTAAAGCGGCAATAATGTTAACGCCGTTTCTTGATACTATGCCCCAGAATGCTTTACAGGATCGTTGAGTAGGGGGGAAAGACAACAAAGGCCTAAGTAGTGCTTAGTAAGAACTATAAGGCAATGTCAGTAAACGATAAGAGGGAGTCATGACTGATTTGAGAGTCAAGAAGTAGTTGGTGAGAGTAGTCATGAGTGTGGTTAAAAGTCTAAGATTCTAGGGAAGGAATTTGTTCATGAGGAGTACTTTGACTTCTTTCTTGAAGGAGGTAGATGAAGGATTTATTCTGAGTTCAGGGGGGCAAAGTGTTCCAAATTCTCGGGGCCATGTCTGAAAAGGATTGGTTGTAAATTTTATTTGTGAGGAATGTCTGTGGTTTCAGGAAAAGGTAGTTGGAGCATCTGGAGAATCTGGAACCTGACAGCATTAATTACGTGTGCAGAGTTTGCATATTGCCAGTACCGTGCAACTTGTGATCGGAGATCAAGTGCATGGACACATGAATAGTGTGCACTTGCTACAGGCAAACGAGTAATCTCATTATCATATTCAGCTTGGATGCACTACTCATCTTGAGCCGATGACATAGGCTGTCCTAGTGCTGTTGCAATTTGACACATCCATTTCAAGCTTACAAAAGATTTCCCTAGTTGAATTTTCACTCGCATTCAAATTGAAATTAGACTGACTTATTGTTGTAAATCATAATTTTTGTACTTAGGAGTTTGTGCAGATACCATTTGTGCACTTGAATGGTACAAATGTTGGTACAAAATTCAATATTTCAGCCCCGTTGACACACCAGCCGTTTCTTCCTGATATATTACAGTTGCCAAATGTGCTTAACCTCCTAAATGTGATTGGCAATGACTTGTGCCATCCCTATTACTCAGTCTCAGCCTATCTCCCTATTGCCTTTTCCGGCTAAGATTGTGGAACAAGTGGTTAGTAGCACTCTTTCTAGGCACTTGGAGCAACATACCTTACTGGAGGAGGTTCAGTTTGGCTTCCGGACATCCCACGGTTCTGAGACGGCCTTGGCGAATGTCATGGACGACCTTCGGAGGCGGGCAGACAGGGGTCAGGCAGCTGTGCTGATTCTGCTCGACCTGTCTACCGCCTTCGATACGGTCAACCATGGGATCCTGCTGAGAAGACTGAGAGAAGTGGGGGTGATGTGCTGTGCTTTGCGGTGGTTCCAGTCTTTTTTACTAGGCAGACAGCAAGCGGTGTCACTCCCTCCCTTTCAATCTGCCTTCACCAATATTTCGCCTGGTGTGCCACAGTGCTCGGCAATCAGCCCTAACTTATATAATATCTATCTGAAACCCCTGATTGCGGTAATCAAAGCACATAATATTAACATCATAAATTATGCTGATGACACGCAGCTGATTCTCTCCTTTGAGGGAGATCAGTCGACGTCAGTGGAAGTGTTTCACAATTGCCTGTGTGACACGGTGTGTTGGTTGAACGAAAACTCGCTACAATCTAATGCGGGTAAGACTGAGGTGATTTTCTGCTCAGCGGACAGGATTCCTCATGCCCTGCCCAGTAATTTCTGGCCTACTGACACCTCGACCGCTGTTCGACCTGTTAAAACGGTCCGTAACCTGGGCATTATGTTTGATAATAAACTTACTATGTAAGCCTAGGTCACAAAAACGGCGGCATGCTGTTTTGCCATTATTAGAGCATTGTGGAAAATCTTTACTCTGCTGCCCCCTCAGGCGCGTGCTCTAGTGGTGCACAGTATGATTCTCAGCAGACTAGATTATTGTAGTGCCCTGTTGCTTGACTCTCCAATTTCTTCTGGGCAGACTGCAGAGGATTCAGTCAGCGGAGGCCAAGTTAGCTCTGGGGTTGCCCAGAAGGTCTTCTTCCTCCGCAGCCCTGGCAGAGTTGCACTGGATCCTGTTGAGACAGAGAGTACAGTTTAAGTCTGTCTTGTTTTTAAAGCCCTTCACGAACTGGGACCTGCGCACATGCGGAGAAAGTTTGAAAGGTATGTTCCTACGAGAAGTCTACGCTCCTCCACGGTGAGATTGGTGAAGGTACCAACGTTTAGGAAAGTCAGGTCAGGTGGTAGATCCTTTGGTATGGCAGCTGCCAAACTTTGGAACGAACACCCATGGGTGATTACACAAATCAGGGACCTCCTTCCGTTTAGAAGGAGTTTGAAAACCTGGCTATCCCAAAGACATAGTTGCTGTCGGCGTCGGGCACATTCTTATTCTGCACTTTGAGTTGCTTAGCTCCAGGATGCATGTAAGGTGAAAGTGCGCTCTATAAATTAAATAAATTAAATAAAATACAAAAAAAAACGTTTCCAGCTGGACTCTTAGAGGTCTGCCAGCCGCTGTGCTTTACTGTCTCATTATGTTTCTCTTTGGGACTGCTGAGAACTGTTTTATCCAGTCCTGTTTCTGGTTTGGCATTCTCTAGAAATCTCCTTACACCAGGTATGGAAGAAGCCTTTTCACTTAAATGTTTCCCTTTTTCTTACAAACGGAACTGTTGTTCTTTGTTTAACTGCATAACAATTAAAAGTCAACGGGCGGTGGGGGGTAGCTTGGTATCAGAGCAGAAGTGTACTGTTACTGCATTGTGATGTAGTGTTCTTTAAAGATATGCATTTTCAGATTGCTGCCAAATTGGAGCAGTGTTGGGGAGGACCTGTCGAATATATGGGGATGTTATTCCAGATTTTGGGTTTATAGATGGAAATGGCCTACTGCCTTGTTTGTTTTCAGTTTTTTACAAACTTTAGGTCATATTTACGAGCCCTTTCCACCACTGTTGCATCACTTTTTGTGGTGCAACAGTGGTGCAAACCACCAAATCACATTTATGGGACCACCCAAGGCCACTTTGCGTGGCTTTGATTGGCCTCATGGATATGGAGTAACGCAAGGCAGTGCAAATCACTGCATTGCCTTCTTCTGCATTAAGGTGGCATTCCATGGGTATTGTGGTGGGCGTGTCCATGCAACATCCATGGATTTTGACGCATCCCAAGATATGCAAGACTGTTTAAACCTGGGGATGTGCCAAAACCTAACACATCCCCAGAAAAAGCGTAACGAAAAGAAATGGCTATATGTACTCGTTTTTCATCATTCTATGTGTGCGCATTCTGCAGCACACATAGAAAGAGGTAAAAGCCTCCGAGGATTGTTTTAGTGCAGTAAGGTGCCCATTCCTGCACAAAATCAATCTTTCATTCAATGCAGACACCCTTGCACCATGGTCCAAGGGTGTCTGCATTGGTGTTAGGCTGCATAAACAGCGCCAGCGCAGGAGGAAATGACAGGAATGCGCTGTATGCCATAGATATGGTGCATTCCTGCCCTTTGATGCAGGGCAACGCAGCAAGGTGACTTGCCACTCTGCCCTGTACCACATCTTCTTAAATATTGTCCTAAGGGCCTCATTTGTAAGAACTGATGCATCACTGTGTTGCGTCAGGGATGCATCAAAATGACAGGTGAATCGCTACATCATTTTTAAACGCTATGGCTCTGCCTTATTTATGGTATGGGCACCATGACATAAGGAACAGGTTGCATCAAAATAATTTGACGTTACCGCAGGTGTAATATTAAATCAGAAACATACACATTGGGAGCAAAAGCGACTTATGGCTAGATAGCAGCAGGTAAAGCATAAAGATCCTATCTAATTCATGTTCAAACCCCCATCACTTTCACAGGAGTTATGGGCAGAGTACTGGTCACATGGACACTGGGGACTAGGTGCAATTGGCACAGTCGTGGTGTCAATACATCAAAATGCAATTAGTATAGGCATCATGTAAAACAAAGCAAAGCACCAAGGCAGAGGTGGACCTTACCTAATATTACACATGCAGGAATGAATGGTAGGACCAGTGAGCTGTGTAACTTTGTTGCAATATGTGTCATGACATGACAAGTCAGCCTTGTCACACAGTGGTTGTGTTAATAGTGTTGTAGATCTCATGTATCTCATTTGAGTATATTGTGCTATATCTTGCAGGTAATTGGCCCAAAGGTTTCAATGGTGACAATTCCTGGTGGAAACAGTATGGATAACAGCAGCAGTAGGTGGACTGTGAAATGACATGCCTGTGGTACTCAACATATTGGCCTTACTCCTCAGAAAACACTACATATGGATGGACCTGTATATTATAGGGCATCAGGTATAAGAAGGCATTAGTTAGCTATGTAACTGCATCAGTATGTGTGGACTGGTGACATGTCCCACATCAACTCATACCTATTAAGTCTGGTATGAGGTAGGAATCATCGCGGCCTCTGTGGACCTGCCACACAAAAATTGACAATACATTTCCATGTTCACACATACACTGGCAATGTGCACCAGACAAGCAGATTGACGTTCAGCCCTCTAAATCCATGTGCATATTGATTTTTGTGACAGCATCATTTATACCATCAAGTCATTTTAGCAATTGCTCCTCTGTCACCCTTTCTAACATGTCACTGATATGCAGTACTCTTAGGGATGCGCAGGCCACCATGATGCGGGGTGACATTTGCCACAAATCATGATAAAAGTGGGCTAAGGGATGAACCCAGGTAAGTCATTGGTATGGACAATGGACTTACACATGCACTGCAACAAATGGGGACATGTAACTTGCCCACTGGTTTTGTTATCATAAATAATACTGTTTAAATATAACACATCACAAATACATATGCAGCATCTATACTACTAAGGAACTATGTTTCGGTATACTGAGTCTACTTACCCAAGTCCATCTGAGTCCAAACTAACCCTGAGCGTAGTGGGCGTAGTGGGGCTTCGCGAAGCTACGCGAAGTGGGCGAAACACTACGTCCACCTACGCACTTCGCGATCGCGCATGCGCATTACTATCCAAGACGGTGGCGCGAATCGCGCAATGACGAGAGGGAGCCCTGGGGACGCGGCGGACAAGGTAAGTGGGTTTTAATCATTTCTAAAATGTAATGTAAGTATTTAGGGAGGGCGGGAGGGAGGCGGGTGGCGGGCAACTGGTGGGCAACTTCGCTACGCCCGCGGGGTATGCGTAGTGTTGCCTGCTACGCCTACTTCGCAAATGGCGAAGTAGGCAACACTACGCCCACTCCGTGGGCGTAGCGAAGTACTACGCCCAGGGTTAGTCCAAACTTTGGCTAGAGGCTGAACAACAGGTCAATGTATGGATACAGTAACAATTTGCTGTTTGAGTGACATTAATGTCTGACATGCCTGCAATCATTTAGACGGTACCAATTTTGGTAGGGTAGAGGAACTTATTTTGCAGGGATCTGCATGGTATGATATGAACATACAATAGGAGACCAGTACATTGGAAAAGCTGCCCACTTTGCACATGCTAACATTAGATGACAATTTAAAGGATTGTCTGGGATATTTGTTACACCCCAACTATACCTGTCTCGTGTTCCAATTGTGACTCGAGCAAATATACTGTTTCAGGAAAATCACAACCTATCCCATTCAACCTTTTCTGTCACATATTTCAGGTAACTTGTTCTCACTTTCTGTCCATAATATGGGTTAGAGAGACATTAGAACAATTCCCATCAGTTGGCTTTGGGGCAGGTGATGGTATATGTGCCATAAGCATCCCCTCCATTGTTGGCACAACATTCGCACAGCAGATTCAGAGCCATCCATCATGTGGGCCTGCATACATTGGGAATTATTTCACAAACCAATTTGGGTGTATCAATTGCACACACAATTTTGTCCAGCTTCTGTTGTGAATCTACATGTTAATTAAAGCTTGTTTCCACTGACTGATGATACCCCTTACACATCTCACTGCAACTAATTTACGAGAACACTCATATTCCTTACAGAGCACAGGAACCACTCACTGGTAGCATTGGGATCTCTGAAGCTGCCTACCTTGCCACGGGTAAATGGGTTTGGTCCAGCTACAAGACAAAATGATGGTACATTGCTCTGTGAATGCTGCATGTACTCTACGTACATATAAAGCACAGTAGTCTTGTTTGTGCGTTGGACTTGCAGCATAAAGCTAACTTGGATTTTGCATAAACATTATTTAGTTACAGTTTCATTGCTCTTTGCCTTACCTTTGTAGTACTAACTTTTCACTGGGTGCTATTTTTTGGTCTAATTGAACAATTTTTATTTATTTTTTATTACATTTTTATTTGGTGATTTACAATTGCAGATACATAAAGAAAGAGAGAAAAAAGATTAGACAAAAACAAAAAAAATACAACAGTGTTATAACGAGGGTTCAGAAAAAATCATACACATTTCAAAGAAAGAGAGATATTAAGGATAAAACATAGAGAAGAAACAACAGATGATTAAGGCAGTATAGTCCTGGTTACATACGTTTAGCCACAATCTCTATTGTCATTACTCCAATTTTCAATTGCTTTCCAAATCTCGATACCACGTGCTCTAAGCTTTATCCCTTTACATGCAAAAATCGCCTTTTCTTGATTGTACATACCTAAAAGCCTAGACAACCAAATCTGAAAGTTAGGGGGATCAACATCCTTCCAGCGGGCTGTTAATATGATTCTATATACAGCTGTGCTCAAGAAGAGTGATACTTCTTCCGCCTTAGTATGATTCAGAGTGTTATTGTAGCCCAAAATATAGAGGGTGGGAGATTCGGCTACTGGATGCCCAAACACCTCCTGCCAGAACCCAGCAATCATTGTTCGCAGTGCTAGCAATTTATCACAATCATAGAGCATATGTAATAGATTTGCCGCTTCTTTGCCGCACCTTGGACACTCTGAAGTAGGCCTTATCCCCCAAGCGAAGAGTTTAGCGGGAGTAAAATACAAATCAAAAATAGTTTTATATAGTTGGGCTTTCAAATTGGAGGACATAAACAGCTGTGACGATAGTATAAGAGACATGTCGATGTCTACATTGGGATTATTTACTTTCCTTGACCAGCCCACTTCGGTAGATTCTAAGTCATCTTGTTGGTTTTCAATTAATGTGTCGTAGATGGTACCTATCCTAGTTGAGGGATTAGACAGACGATCAATTAGAGGAATATATATTCCTCTAATTGATCGTCTTTCTAATGAACAATTGTTTTTTAAATGTGACTTTACATCGAAGTCAGGGCACCTTTATATCGTCCTAGGATGCTTGTTTCCGGTCAAGGGACGACATGGATTGGCAGTTCGGGCTGGACTGTTCCCATGAGGCACAGGGTTTAGACTGATTTGCATATAGCTATGTCTGAACTGGGGTGGCGAAGTGAGCTAAAGAACAATGATGGACTCAACCCAAATCTGAAACTGGGGGGTCAGTGTCTGAAAAGTTTTAGCGCTCCATCCATCATCTCCTTGTGTTTGCTTTGTTTGCCCTGAGTTGGCAGGGTATGCCCAGACGAGGGTCCCTAGCTCACTTTGCCACTGGAATCAAACTAGCCTGGCTGGTGAGGGCTGTTAGCCCGAAACCAGTCCCAGGATGCTTGTTTCCCATCCAGGGAGGACATGTCTTGGCAGTTTGGGCTGGACTGTGTCCATGAGGCACAGGGTCAAGACTGATTTGGATATAGCTATGACTGAACTAGGGTGGTGAAGTGAGCTAAGAAACGATGATGGATTCAACCCAGATCTGTGAATGGGGGTGAGTGTCCGGAAAGTTTCAGCACTCCGTCCATCATCTCCTTATGTTTGCTTAATTCGCCCTAAGGTATGCCCAGACGTGGGTCCTTTGCTCACTTTGCCACTGGATTCAAGCTAGCCATGCTGATGAGGGCTGTTAGCTCGAAACCGGTCCCAGGATGCTTGTTTGCAGTCCATGGAGTTAATGGCTTGGCAGTTCGGGCTGGACTGTTCCCACGAGGGACAGGGTCAAGACTGATTTGGATGTAGCTATGTCTGAACTGTGGTGGCGAAGTGAGCTAAAGAACGATGATGGATTCATCCCAGATCTGTGACTTGGGGTGAGTGCCTGAAAAATGTCAGCGCTCTGTTCTTCATCTCCTTGTGTTTGCTTTGGTATGAAAATAGACACCAGTATTTTTAATTAATTACCCTACTCCACACTCAGATCATGATCTCCCACCCACCACAACCAGTACACTTCACACACTAACTTTTGCAATCCAAAATGTATTTAAGTTATTAATTAAAAGGTTATTGTGTATGCTTTCATTATTTTAAATAGTCCCCATCTCAAGCACATTGGTAGCATCTGCAGGAACAGGACTGACATCTACAGTGGCAGGGCGACAATGAGGGCATATACCTAAATGCATCGCAAGGTGTGTCTTACTCGACTATTATATTCTCAAATGCAGGCTTTTGATTTGAAATCCATCATCAATAATGTAACTGTGTCTTTATTTTGTATGTTTGCTACATTTTTTCAAATTATATTATTATACTTAGATTGATAATGCATAGGTTTATAAGCTCGTGAATTTGAGCATATCCTTTAAAATTTAAGTTGGCCCTATGTCCTCTGTCCATCAGCCAAGTGCCACAACATTCTCTTCTGCTCCAACAATTGCACTAAGAAGTGACTTTGCCCTGGACAACAGACAGATGGATGATGCTGGTAAGTCTTTAGCAAGACCATTTGCAATATATGTAACCATAATCCTTTCTATTAGTCTGCATGTTTGTTTATCAAGACCTTTTTACTCTGCATGTCTTGTTTGTGACTTGTGAAGTGTACAGACACGTACCTTACTTTTATAATATATACTCACTACAATACATCCTTCTTTTTTATTTGTATTTATAAGTATAGCTATATTTACCTAATTACCATCACTTGTCATCTATTTCAACATTGATAATGTTTTCTAATTTGTTTTCCATATGTTTTGGTTTCTTAACAGTTTGCATGTGGTATTTGTGTGTGTCCAATTGATACCCAGTTCATGCCACTCGCTTTGATCCAGCAGAACTTTACCGACTTCATTAGGGCATGTGAATGATGAATTTGTCTTATACCAATTTGTTGCGTTTTGACTTCACTTCTAAATATCTGCATCCTGAACCTTTTTTGCCTTATTATAATTGTTGGATGTATGTAAATATACATATGCATGTGTGTCATTCCAGGAAGGGCAGCATACACATCAATCAAGCATTCCATGGAGTGTCTGTTGTAGAAATGTTGTTCCCCAATGTGGGGTTGCTTTAGTGCCACGTGGGTGAAGAATCAAGGCATTTAATATTTGAGAGAATAGGAAAATTGCCTAAAATTCTTTTGCTGAACAAAGCCTGTCAGTAATCATGACATGGTGATAAACTGGTGCACTTATTTGGTGATGCATATCAGTAACTGTCATTAGCATTGTGATTGGATTTCCTATGAGATACGCTGGGTGTCCCCAGTGACCTTCTGGGAAGATCCAGTGACCAGGACATGGCAGTAGAGACAGTATTTAGATGTGTGCTGGTAATGCTGGGTAACAGGATGTATGTGAATTGAAGTTCTCCCAGTTTGCAACAATGACAATGAGCACATCTGGAGAGTAGTGGCTTGTAGAAATGACTGCTACCCAAGACTTTTCAATATGTTGATGCCTTACTTGTAAATCCACTCTCTCATCCTTAACTAATTGTTCTTCAAAATGACGGGAAAAGTAAAAAAAGATATTTACCAACATAGTGAACCAACATTTTGTTGCCATGTCACTTGCTTTAATGTGGGCAGGCTGTCTGTGAATGATTGATGTTGTAGTGCGGTTCAGCTGTCGATGGGAGTGGTATGTTCCTGAATGTTTGCTTGCTCCCCTATTGCCGTAAGAGGTGTTGCATTTGTTTGAAGTTGCCTCGTTCTAATATTTGATTTATATTTCTTGCACATAAACATGGTTATATCTTTACAATTATATTAGGAAACCTAAAAATATATAACATTATAAAATTATAATTGTTTTCTTGTGTGTGCTATTCCTTTACTCTATTGACTCTTATGAAAATGTTACTGTATCTGTAATTGGCCATGTGTTGTGCATGATTTATTTTAAGGCGAGACAAGAAGCAAGTTGAGCCTATTTTGTCAGTAGTACTAATGTAGTTGATTTCGATTGGGTAAAAACATAAATTGTCTTACTCTTTTTGTTTTTTTTAATTAACTTATCTTTCCCCCCTTAAATCCCTTGATACATTTCCGTAAACCACTCCCACTGACTAATAAATAGTCCCCATTTTCTAATAATTCCCCCTTGTCTTTCACATTTATTACAAAAAAGGCAGACATCTATGTCTGGAGATCTATTGGAAGATGGAGCAGCCTGTGCCGCATCATCTCAGCTGCCTGGATAATGGAAAGAAAGAGAGGTTGCACCTGGTGGTATCCTGAAGGTTTGTCAGTGTTAGAAATAGGGGTCTCTAGTTGGCAATTGTTTGCACCTTTGTCCAAATAGGGACCCTTGCCTCTAGTCAGGATAAGGGAGTTACACTCCTAAAATAACCCCTGATTACCCCTTGGTAGTGTGGTGAGAGCAGTCAGGCTTATCTCAGAGCAGTGAGTAAAGCATTTGCACATAACAAACAGTAATACAGTGAAAGCACTACAAAGGACACCACACCAGTTTAGAAAAATATCCAATATTTCTATATATCTAAAACAAGACCAAAAACAATAAAAATCCACCATACAGTTCTCTGGAATCTCAATAGTCAAACATAGACATGAAATACAGTTCCTTCAAGTCAATAGCTCCATCTGGGGCTATCATGGTGTTGTGAACATCAAATCCAAACAGTTCTGGCTGACCGCGGCATTGCGGGCCAGCTATGGTGTCAGGAAGAACCAGAAAACACTACTTTTTAGATATGCAGGGCATCGGTGACCTCTCACTGAGCCCCGAAGAGCCGGCGTCCACAGGTGTTGGTTCCGGAGTTCGGAGTCGTCACCCTTGAAGTCACACACGTTGCAGATCGAACTCCTTACGGTTGAAGTTGTGGGCGCCAGAGTTGGCAGGAGTTGGGGCTGTAGTGTGAAGAGCAGCGGTGCGGCTTGCTGTGCCCTTAGGTTGCGTTGTGCAGGCAGTGGCTTGGTGACAGTCGTCTACCGGCATCGGTGAGACCAGGGCTGCGGTGCGAAGTGATGCGGTGCTCGTCGTTGTGCTCGCAGGTCATGGAGCAAGCAGCGTCATTGTTGTTGCTGAATCGCTGTAGTCGCTGATGAACTGGAGTCAATGGCGCCAACGCGGTAGGCCAAGGTCACAGTGCGGGATGACGACGGTGCATTGTGTAACTTACTAGCGGTGTCCTCGAACCACAGTGCAAGCAGCGACGTTGATGTCGGTGTGGAGCGTCATCATCAGGGATACTATGGCGGCGCCATGAAGCGAAGCAGTGCGGAGTGCGATGCCCACATGTCACGGTGCAAGCAGTGGCTTGGTGGCGGCATTGAGTGGCATTGTTGGTGAGTCTGGGTTTGCGGTGCAAAGTGCGGCGGTGCCCTCTGTGGTGCCTCCAGGACACGGAGTCGGCAGTGGCATCGTTGATGGCGTTAGGTTGCTTTTTCTTCTGTTGCAGCACAAAACACACAGTCCCCAATGCTGGTAACAGATGAACTTGTAGTCTTTGCTGTTCCTGAGACTTCTTGAACAGGTGGCAAGCTCTACCTGAAGCCCTTGGAGAAACCTCACAAAAAGAAGTTGATGAAAGTTGAGTCCAGCCCTTTCACTGCCCAAGACAGAAGCATCCACTGCAGGCCAACACAGCAAAGCACACATCAAAGTGGTTGTTCCTCCTCACAGCTTCTCCAGCTCTTCTTCTTGGCAGTCATTTAGGTTCCAAAAGACTTCTAAAGTCCTGGGGTCTGGGCCCCAATATTTATACTCAAAATGCCTTTGTTCTCTCAGGCAGAGAGTGCCTGTGCTTATTCCAAACCAGTTTGGTCCTCTCTGGCCCAGTTTCCCAGCAGGAGGTGGAGACAGCATTGTCTACACAGCAGACCATACCCATTAAGGTGCAAGGAAATCTCCTCCTACTACGCTAAATGCAGCCCAGGTCTATTCAGCCCAGCCCTGACTCATCCTGGAAAGGCAAGACACACCTTGACCCCCTCAGTGGCTGTCTGAAGTGGATGCACATCCCCAGCCCCTGTCACTCCAAAGCAGGACAGCCAATCCACAAACCCAGCAAAGGCACATAGAAGGGCTAAGCAAGAAAAGACCTACTTTCTAAAAGTGGTGTTTTCAAACTTAGAATATAAAAATCATCTTTACTAAAAGATGCTTTTTTACATTCTGAAACCAGGCACCCTAAACTCAATTTCCCTATCTTGTTACAATGGGATGGTATCCTCATAAGATGTTATAAACAAAACTCCCATTTAACCCTATGGGCCAGATAGCCTTCCAGAGTGAAAAACGAAATGCACTGTAATTCACTACCAGGACGTGCCACACACACCAGTACATGTCCTACCTTCAACATACACAGCACCCTGCTATCAGGGGTACCTTGGGCCTACCTTAGGGATGTGTATATGTAAGAAAAGGGAAGATTAGGGCCTGCCAAGTGGGTGCACTTGCCAAGTTTACATGGCAGTTACAAGCTGTGCACAGACTATGCAGTGGCAGGTCTTCCACATTGATTGTGCATTTAGTACCATATATTTCAGGAGGTGATGCTGGTGTATAGGAGAAATTGATTGGTGGCAGAAGGCTGAGGATCCGGTAAAGTTGTAGACATTATCAAGGGTAGATGTGATTAGAGTTATGGCATTTCTAGTGTTGTTATGAATATTTTCAGTGAGGCCATTTTCCAGCTCCAAGAATATAGGAATTACATTGTGGGATTTATTTGGAGGGTGGAGGTAGAGCTTCTTGTGATATGTTGTAGGTGGAGTGGTATAGTTCGAATTTTGTGTAAGTTGTGTGTTTAGTTGTGATGTGTTGTGGTGTAGGACAGGTAAAAGAAGGAGTAACTTCTTTTGTTTTATGGTCTTTAGAATGTGGGAGGTGTTTTGGAGGAGGGTGAAGGTTGGGGTCTGAAGTTTGCAATCAAAGGTAGTAATTTATCTTTTCTATAACCGTGTGTTTTAAAATGCATTTTTTATCAGTGCAACTTTCCTCAGAAAAAATAGCATATCTTAAACACACCCTACTGAGTGTCCCAATGAAGGTAAATAATAATAATAATATGAACAGATTAGTCTGAATTGGTCGATCCTTAGTTTCAATATTAAAGATAGCAGTGCAAACCCCTCTTTGCTTAGAGGCGAAACATTCTTCTTGTGTAGCAAACAACCTACACTATGCAATAAAGAGCCACTTTATATCCAGCTGATATGAACAAATATTTTCCTGTTTGAAAAATATATACATCTTTCCTCATGCCAGTGGGACAAAATTAAAGATGTTATAGAAACAATGTATAATGATAAACATGTATCAAGTCCCACAAACCCATCCCAAGGTTCTTGGTGACATTTACAAAATATTTACCTTTGGCCTCCTAATTGATTAGATTTAATATCTTGTCACAAATGTGACTGTATACCATGTCTGACAATCTCTATATCAGGCCCTAGGTATCTTCATACAAAATCGTATACAATTATTTCTATTTTCTTCTTAATTTGGGAAACACATCTCCTGAAACATACAGCTTGATAACATGAGCTATAGGCAATTGTGTATCTGACAACTTTCTGTTGAGTGACTTTTATTACAGTTATTTTTTAATGGTACATCTAATGCAGAAATCTATTTTATGTTAATGTATTTTACAGAAGCAAAGAATAATACATATTAGGTTGTTTTTTCATGACAATATGAAAAGTATAATGCTACAATGTGATTGTCCTTGCCTATAGATTATCATGCATCGCAAAATGTGATCTCCTAGTCCTATGAACCTCAACAGAATAGAATATTGTGAAGTGCTCTGAAATCAGTAAGAGAGCAAGTAGACTTCTAAGGATCAATTTGTTGTAATCTGTTTCGATACTAAACATCACTTCACCACATTATATAAATAAACCATCCCATTTAACAACCATTACCACCAGCCCCTGTACGTTCCACACAGATGTCACCTGTCACCTGGAATCTTGCATTAGAGTTGACGAAATAGCACCTGACTGTATTGGTGATGCGAAATAAACACGTTCTTACCATTCATTGCGTCTTTTGTTTTACAACACTGGTGATGAGGATAATCTGTGATGATTTTCAATCCTCTCGATAGGGATCGACCTAAGGTGACTCAGAGGACTGAGAACGGAATAATCCTATTTTTTTTCAATATAGGAATATAGGCTTGAAAATAATCATAGAGTGTGTTGAGGGGTGTAGGGATTCTGTTTATCTATGTGACTCTGTTAGAATAGATGTCCCAGTCATGGAATACCTGGAATTTTCTACAAATGGACGTAAATTCCAACTTATCTCACGAGATTTAAGAGTGAAAGAAATTTGGTTCTGGTGAATAAGACAGAAAATCATGAAAAACACTTGGACCTATTCAGAAAGGTAAATTCTGTTATAAAAGTTAGTTTACGATCGATTTTACCTTACACATACCTGCAAGGAACACACAAAACAGTTTCTAGCATGAGTAAGCCATTTACAACTGCGGAGATTTATAACACTAGCACGAACCTCTCTCTTTTAAATTTCATTCATGGGGTGGGAATGGGGGTGTTCATGGGCTTTTCAGGGTAGGGGGAGCCTTGGAAGATAGTGAATGCCAGCAAACATTTATATTTGTGGCTCATTTAAAAACTCCTATCATACCCCTAACTTGCCTAGAAAAGGATAGATATTTACCTCATCACAGTGCTGGTGCAGATACCCTTGCCAGGGTGGGAAGAGAATGAAACACCCCCAGATCTGGATGAGGTGCAGGGGAGAAAGTTTCCCCATGAGGAAAAATATTTTCAGAATAGGAGAAAACAAAACAAAAACAAGTGTCTCTGCACATTGGATCCAATTCCCCCTCTGCAGAGATCGCATCAATGAGAGTTCGGTACTGAGGGCTATAACTTTCCAGGAATCTACATGGAAACCAGCACCTGGCACAGTTTTCATGCAGATTCCTGGAAATGTTTGCGATTTTCAAAAGTAGTAAGGGGCATATGTAGGTAATTTCCATTTTGCGATTCTCAAATAGCGATTTTTAAGGAATCGCTATTTGAGAATAGCAAAATGGAATGTAGGTAATAATTTGCAAATTTTTTGCGAATCTCTAATATTCCTTATTTGCGATTAGCAAATTGCGAATTGCAATTAAGGAATGAGTGTCCCATTCATTCCTATGGGCCAAAAGGCCCATAGCAATGAATGGGGATACATTTTCAAATTGCGATTTTCTGTGAGAAAATTACAATTTGAGAATCGCAATTCCAAGGGTGCCAGGGTGTCCAAAGGACATCTGTTGCACCCCTGGAATGTGACTGTGTGTACATGTGGCGCACATACATGCCCCAAGGGCATGTCTGTGCTCCACATGGCACTTTGAATTTTTTTTTTTATTCATTTTGAAAGGAAATCGCAAAATACCATCCACTTGAAGTAGGTGGTATTTTGCGATTCCTTATGTTATGTTATTTTGGTTATGTTATTTTTATTTGTACCGCGCACAGCTGCCCCAGCAAAGGGGCGTCCTGGCGCTTTGAGAAAGTAAACACAACACAGCATTAAAAGCAGGCAGAAAGGAGAAGAGACACAACCGATGAGCTAACCAAATAAAAAGGTCTTGATAGCCCGTCTAAACTGAAGGAGCTCATCGATGGCCCGGATTTGTGGAGGAAGAGAATCCACCAGCTCGCTGCCAGGACTCGAAAGGAGCGGCCACCAATTCTGCTCAACTTAAAACGCGGGACCACTGCTAAGTTCTGGCCTAGCGATCTAAGAGTGCGAGAGGGGACATAGGGGATCAGCAGTTTCTCCAAGATTTGTGGGGAAGTACCCTTGAGGATTTTAAATGCAAGGCAGAGAACCTTGAATCTAATCCTCTGCTGCACAGGGAGCCAGTGGAGAGAGCGCAGGGCATTGGACACCGAGCACCGCCTAGGCAGACCTGTCACCAGTCGGGCCGCAGCGTTTTGAACCCGCTGGAGCCGCAGAAATTCTGACTGGTTAACCCCCGCCAGTAGGGAGCTGGCATAGTCCAGCCTGGACAGGACTGATGCTTGGACCACCAGCTGTCTTGTGGGTGCATCAAAGAATTTGAGGATGGGTCGAAGTCCTCTGATGATGCCTTAGCAAGAAGCCGCCACCTTCTTGGTATGACAGATGAAACTCAGAGAAGGATCAAGCCACACCCCCAGTTTTTTTTATCTCTGCCGCTGGGAGGGGAGTCACACCCAACTCCGAAGGCCACCATTTGTCACCCCACAAAGCCACCTGTTTACCAACCACCATAATCTCCGTCTTCTTGGTGTTTAACTGGAGACAGTTGGAATTCATCCAGTTAGCCACTTCCCGCAGACCATCACAGAACCTGGGCGCCTCCAGGTCTGAGTCCCCACTCAGTGTGACCGCCAGCTGCGTGTCATCTGCGTAAGAGATCATGGTCAGGCCCCACCGCTTGACGACCGCAGCCAACGGTCTCACATACAGATTGAAAAGGGTGGGACTCAGTGATGACCCCTGTGGGACTCCGTGGTCTAACGGGTAGGATGACGACTTACCAAGCGGGATCGCCACCTGGAATGACCTATCCGTAAGGAAGGATCGAAACCAGTGCAAGGTGGAGCCAGAAACGCCCACCTCCTCAAGACGCCGAATCAGAATCCTGTGCGAGACCGTGTCGAAGGCGGCACTGAGATCTAATAACAATAGTGCCGCCGTCCGACCGGAATCCAGCACGGAACGCAGATGCTCGACCATCGAGAGAAGGGCCGTCTTCGTGCTGTGACCCGCATGGAACCCGTTCTGGGTAGGGTCGAGAATGTTAAGCCTACCAAGATGGTCTGTAAGAGTGGCATTCACATGGGCCTCCGCTATTTTCGTGGCCCAAGGGAGAAGGGAGATAGGGCGGTAGCTTTCAGGTTTAAGGGGGTCAAGGGTCGCCTTCTTCAGAATTGGCGTGACTACTGCCTGCTTCCATCTGACGGGAACCACTCCAGAAGAGAGGTACAGGTTGATCAAGGACAGCACCGGGGTGCGGCAAACCGGCGCCAGGGTCTTGAGTTGGGCCGGTTTCAGCGGGTCTGCCGAAGATCCAGACTTGATTTTGGCGCTGAGAGAGTCAAACACCTCCAAAGATAAGGGGGGTAAGATAGAAAGACATTCCCCCTCACCTAAGGTGCGACCAGCCTGCTCTAGCATCAGGGAACCCGTTGGAAAAGTGCGATGGATGGCTTGCACTTTTTCATGGAAGAAAGAGGCCAAACCCTCACAATGTGAGTCCGAGCATATTTCCACTGCAGTTGCTCTCTTCGCCATCAGGTCCTTTAATACTTTAAAAATAAGTTTAGATGGATTGGCAGAATTCTGAAACTGTTGAGCATAAAAGGAAGCACGAGTTTGACACACTGCCCTGTGGTAGATCTTGACCTTGGCCAGATAACATATCTTCCGATCTGGGTCGTACGACTTCCTCCATAATCTTTCGGCCTGTCTACAGGCCCTCTTAAGAGATGCCAAGGAAGTGTCATACCAAGGACTCGGCTCCTTCCGATGACACTTGGACCAACACATAGGAATCAGAGGATCGAGGGCACCAGATATCCACTCACAGAAGGAGTCATATCCACAATCGACCTCGGTGAACGGACCTAAAGGAACCTCCTCGAGCAGATGGTAAAAATCCTCCAGTCTTAATTTGTTCCAGTGTCGTTTAAGAACAAGTCTGTCCTGAGATAGAAAAGGAGAGTCAGACAAAGAGCATGCCGTTTTCACCAGCATGTGGTCTCTCCAGACCAACTGGGAGGAACCAAAAACTCTGAATCCTTCTAGATTTGTGAAGAACGGGTCAAGAGTATGACCACCTCTATGTGTGGGGAAAGTAATCATCTGCGAGAGCTGTAAAGCCTCAAGATCCGCCAGAAAGCTCCTAATAGAGGGTAAAGAAGGGCAGTCCAAATGGAGATTAAGATCTCCCACAACATTAAAATTTGCGCGTCCTAGAGCCTCTGTACTAATGTACTCAGGAAGAGCAGCCCTAAAAACAGAGTCACAGCCCGGAGGCCGGTAAATTAATAAACCAGAGAAGGTAAACTGGTGACTAAACGCTATTTTAAATAAGGCACCCATACACCCCAAAAGTTCAGCGGCTTTCCACTCGCAGGGATAACACCGTTTGGTGGCCATTGCAATGCCTCCACCTCTAGTCGTCCGATTTAAAGTAAAAATAGCATACTCTGGGGGAAAGGCTAGGTTAATTATCGAGGAGTCAGAGTCCTGGAGCCAAAATCGCAATTTTTAAGGCACCCGCACATAGCATTTAAGGAATCGCAAAATTGCGATTCCTTAAATGCTATAAGCAAAATAAGGAATCACAATTTTTGCTAAGTGCCACCTACATACCAAAGGGGCGTTTGCGATTCGCAAACGCCAAAATTCAGCGAATTTCGGCATTTGCGATTCGCAAACGCCTACCTACATATGCCCCTAAATCTACTCTTGGACATGGATGAAAATCTCTAAGTGTGGATTTACTACTTCTTTAAAACCTGCCCCACTGTTAGCACAATCTAACTGGCATTTTGGTCTAGACTTTGCCCGGTAAAGTTATCAGAGGAAAGATATGATTCTGAATCTTTTGTTCATTATAAACAATATTCAGTAAGGTTATTAAATAAAATCTCATTGACAAGTCTACATCAAATGATACATTCTGATTTACTGCAGTGGTTACTGGACTGGCACTATCATTCAGGTAGATTAATTGACAATCAAGGACCAGGGGAGCATCTAAAACTTATAATTTGCATCAGTTTTTAGGTTGCTGGTGTAAATACATTTAGCAGTCTTAAGCAAGCATGTGGTGAAATTGTGGGCTAGCGTAAATGACCATGCGATAAATTACATGATTAGCGGAGTGTAATATGCATTGGTATACACATCATTGGTTAATTCAAGGATCATTTGCCAGTAGAAGCACATATTCAGAAAGAAATAGTAAAAGATCATTTTTGATGAGCCTAGATTTATTTATTTAATTATATATCCATACCGTCTAGGGTAGTCTCAGTGAACTCACAGAGAGAGATTTCCTGGGGCCCTATTATGTATAGGGTGCACTTTCCCAGTTGTGCCACAGAGCACCTTCAAACAGATGTGCCGGCCACAAATAGGGAAAGTGCACCCTATCAGGTTGAATGACTGCCCTCAGGGCAGCCGCGAACTTGTGCTGTCCTGGAGGCAGCGCATTCAAGTGAAATAGGGAACAACTGCTTTAAAGCCGCTCATCTTTCACTGTGCAGGCGGCAACTCGCCTGCACTTTAAAGAGGGGAGAGAGATCCCCTTGCAAGCGGGTGCAGTGAGTAACTTCGCCCGCCTGCAAGGGGAAGTCTAGTGGATCCCTTGACCCTTTCCGGAGTGTTCCCATCACGGAGTGCACCGACTGTCCCATGCAAATGAGGGAATGCCCATTTCGATAGTGCTGAAGCAACATGTGCACCAGCGCTAACTGTATTACAGAAGGGGCTGCACAAACACCTGTGGCCTCTTCTGTAAGACCAAGGGATACCAGTGGTGCACAAAGGAAGTGCAAATGCCCATCGAGCCCTCAGAGACTTCTGTAATACTGGACCAGGAGAGCAAGCCAATCAGTACCTTAGATGACAAACATTAGATGATCCTCCCTTCTTGTAAGTACACTAACAATGGGAAAGCCTTGAGATGTACAAAACACAAAATAATAAAATTAGTCTTAGATGATGAGTTACTAGCTAGTCTTTGGCCTTTGACCAGTAGAAGAGCAACATTATAATATGGAAGATAGGTCATAAATTGCCACATAAACACTTAGGGCCACATTTACAATATATTGAGGCATGGCGCAGCAAGCCTTTTAACTGTGCTGCCGTGCGTCAAAATAACAGGGCAGGAATGTGTTGTATCTAAAAGATACAGCACATTCCTGTCCTTCTTCACTGCACCGGTGCACAAACAGCAGCTGTGTGCCAGCGCAGACACCCTTGCATCATTTTGCAAGGGTGCCTGTGCTGAGGGGATGATTGTTTTTGTGCAGAAATGGAGGTGTAGATTCTGACGCAGTCCCAGGTTTACAAAATGTTGTAAATCTGGGAATGCGGCATTCCCTGGATTTGTGTGGAAACACTCACAGCAACACCCATGGAATGCCCCTTTCACGCAGAGTTATGCGTGAAAGGGAAACATATTTACAAGGCCATGAAAGGTCATGCAAGGTGACTTTACATGGCCTTGAAAATATGGGGAAACCCATTGCAGTGCCAGTGCACCAATAAAATGAATGCATCAGTGGCACAATGGGCTTGTAAATAAGCCTCTTAATGTGTAATATGGTCCTGTCCTTAAATATAAAACTAACTATCGAAGGGGGATAGAACACAGAGAAAGACAAATGAAGGAAGAGGCTAACCGTTATCTGGGGGAACAGGCTGTCTGGTGTTTTTTAACATTTCTCTTTTATCTTTAGTTATCCCTTTTAATTTTCCAAAAACAGAGCTTTGCCATCTCAACTTAGCCCCCATACCGCTTTGGAGGCTCTTCCGGTTACACTCCACATTTAGATAAGCAAACAAGGTGAGATAGTTAGGACCACCTCTTTGACCAACCATCACACCGGAAAAACTCTGAACCTCTTTAATAAATATGAATTGGTTTGCTGGGGCTCCAAAAGAGTGAGAGAGGTTCAACTGGCACAGAAAGTGGTGATGATTTTGTGTCATTTGTGCTGTGTAAGCATTCGCCTTTGCAGTTTCAGAGGTTTTACACTGGCTCTTGATTTGTGCCTGATTTTGTTTAGAGATCTGTGTAGGGGATGGATTTCAGAATTGACTTTGAACAGGACAGAGTTTTGTTTTGCTATCACTGCCCTATAAACATATCAATGGAACCGCCAGATCCCACCCAGACTGGAGGTTGAAGCTCTGCCACTGCCTGAGGAGAGTGCTTTCTTCTGATAGACATCAATAAACTGAGCAGAAGGAGTGGTGTGGGTGGACATGTTGTAGGTGAAGAGAGGAAAAAAGCAGGAGGAAGATATGTAGGTGGCACAGCACCAGCCACAGCATTTCAGTGAATAATAAGGTAAAGGTTCAGAGTAGAAGAGATAAAGGCTACTCTGTATGGGTCTGCAGGGGCAATTTCACAATTTCTACCAACACCTTGGGTGCAGGTGGCAATCTACTCTCTTGAACGCTGTGTGGGGAAAACATCATAGTGGGCTTCAGACATGAAGAGGGAAACAAGTGAAATTTCTTCTCACCCTATCTATTGAGTATTCAGATGTGAAACTTCAGTTAAAAAGCTCTTCCAGGGTAGAGTGCCCCAAATCTTCTTTGCCACAGTGATAGTAACATTGAGCAGGCTAGGGACGCTTTGGGTGACTTCTCAGTATACTTGTCCACACCAGCTTGCAACTCCTGGACTTCAGCCTTAACACTTTCACTTGTATTAACAGTATCTTCTTTCAGAGAAAGGATGCAGCACTTCACCCAACTTGCAGGTTTTGTAACATCAAGATAACTCTAAAGCAAACCTGTGATATGTGAACCTTTTCTCCTCCCCTTTCTTTTCAAGTTGAGGTACCTGACGTACATTTGCGGTTTATTGTTTTTAGTGCATGTGTTTCTTAATGCCCTAGATTTACTTTTTAGTGATACCTGCAATTTTTTATTTAGAATTTAAATATCTGATCTTCTTTTTAAGAGAAATATGTGTACACCACACACGAATACTCAAGGTTATGCTCAATTGCTAAGAAAGATTATTGTATTTTTAATTATCCAGAAGGTGGCCATTAATATAATTTTTTTCTTTAGCTAGAGATAAGCACACCAAGCAAGATATTATTAATTTGTGTTAGTATTTTACATGGCACTTAAGAAACCGAATAAAGGAAAAAGCACATGGACTTACTTTAGTGATGCTGAAAAAAATAGGAAATAGGAGTAGGGCTGTATTTATTATAAAAACCACGCAATAAAATAGGCTTCCATTTCGATTTATTCTTGCAGCCAGAGTGAATATTTTCCACAGTAAAGGGCTCATTACCAGAGGCCCAGGGGGATATGCTAAGGATGAATACTGCTTGCGCCAGTCTAACTATCCTGATCCTCAAAATATAATGCAAATGTGCCCTCCTGTCTTTCGTCTTTCGAATTAAAACAGATAAAACAGTCTCTTTCATCTTATCATACCTCAGGTACACGTTGTTCCCATTTTTTTTAAGTTACAAGGGTATTTAAGGCAAAGAGAAAACGAAGAGCAGAAACCCCATTACTTCACTTTAACCAAAGCTTCGAGCTTCTACAACCTCTGCTTCAGGGTTTACACTTTGTGCAAATTTGGAAGTTCTTGGCGTCAACTTATCCTGATTTCTCAAAAGCGAGGACTTCCTATCTGGAGCAGGTTTCAAAACCTCCATGTACACTGTTGGAGCAGAATCAACACTCTGGTGGATGGTGTTCAGGAGATCCACATGTGTACACTGAGGAGAGCCCTCTATGTAACAGAAAGCCCCATCAAAGGTCTTCACAAGTGTGACAGGATAACCCAGATCCTCCGAAAATCTACTGGTTACCACTGCCTTACCACATCACTTTTAAGACTTTTTGCACCATCTGCAGATCCACCAAGCACCTCTCCTTCTCCACTCCAGCAAGGATATGAAAAGCCATGTCTATAGACAGCACCTCATCACATGAGTTGGTCCACCGATGAAAAGTTTTTACCCCCATCTCTTTCACATCTCTTTCACATGATAAACTCCCTTTGTTGCTTTGACCTTTCAATAAGCTTTACCCAGCTCCCTTTCATTTTTCACTGTAATCACCTGTATTGATGTGTTATCTTTTCTTCCCGCCTTCTTCTGTACCACTGTAAACATCCCACCATTTATAGTGCTTGTTTTGTAGTTAGGTGTTAGAAATTGGGTAATTGGTTGACTGGGGTGTAAGCCCTGGTCAAGCAGCAACCACAATCCCAGTCAGGGTAAGGCGCAAGCAAACCTCAAATTAACCTGTGTTAACTTCCTGGTAGCTTGGCACAGAGCAGTGAGACTTAACTCAAAGCCAATGTGTACATTATTTGTGCAACAAAGTCAAACAATAAAACAGTGAAAACAGCACAGAACAAACCACACACCAGGTTAGAAAAATAGTGCAAAATGTAATAAATAAAACCAAAATGCCAAAAATTCAATCAGTAGAACCGGAGTTCTGAATTTTTAGAGAATAAGCTGTAGAATGGGACCTGAAAGCATAAAGCGCCAACCAGGGATATCTGGTTGTGCCGGGTTAAAGCAAAGTCACAAGTTCAGTCAGACCACAATGGAGCAGGGACTGGCTACAGGGATCCAGTTGGGCCTGCTGAACAAATTACTTTAAATCCTGGTTGCCGAGAGTTGTGTAGATCCGCGTCGAAAGATGCGACTTGCAGCCAAAACAATATATCAGTTTCCGAGATGCGGTAAGGGTGCAGTGCGAGGTCCTATTGTGTTGTCATCAAGAATCCTGTAGACAGGGCTTGTGATGAGTAGTCTGGTGTTGGAGATGTAGCATGCTGCTGGTGATGCGTCAGTTCCAAGGAGCTGCAAGGCTGCAATGCGGAATCAGTCGTCGAGGGTGCCGTCAGGGAGAGCTGCGAGGACCTGGGCCATAGATGCACCATGCCTTCAGGGAGATGTGTTGGTTCAGAGGACTGCAGAGGTGATGCAGTTCTTTGTGACAGGTCCAATACGTGCAGCAACTGCGATGCGTTGGTTCTGCTTGCACATTCGCTGATCAACAGAGGAGATGCATCAGTTTTGCTGGCAAAACCTTAAACCCACTCCGAAGGGTTCAGGTTTGGGGTGGAAGCAATTGGCATGGTAGACTCATAGATGGCAGAGGCCAGATGCAGTTGCACTGTTGTTGGAAGCCTGTTGTGTTCTTGAAGCTAGCCAATAAGCCTGTGGAGTCACTCTGGGTTATGGGTTCAAGATATGAGGGTCCAGTGCTTCTCACCCCAGCAAGAGGGCGGCAGGGCAGTAGTTCTTTCAGACCAGCAGTCCATTAGAGTGGCATTCCTCAGCTTCACAGCAGTCCTATTGTGTTTTTATCTAGGAACCTGAATCAACATTTCTATTTTATGCCCTTGTACGGCTATAATCAATAATATTCCTATAATGGCATAAGAATCAGATCCATATTTAAGTAAATAGCCCTTGCAGTCCAAGGCACGGCAGAAGCTACTTCCTTGGATTCCTAGAAAGCACAACGAGTTCTTTGGAAACACCAAACTTCCAGCAACCTGGGAAATCCCCACTTGCTTTTGTTTTGATTTGTAATATAACTCCTGCGAGCACTGTAAGAACGGCCAGTTCTTAGTGACATCTTTATTGACATCATATGTCCAACCTTACGTCAAACCCGGCACCTTTCAGGTATAAATATACCAACGTAGCCTTAAGCAAACACACGGTGGTGGTTTTGGAGCAGAGCAGCTATCTACTTGCCCGAGAGCCCAGCTAATGCGAGAGCCCACGGACGCTGCCCCTCCTCTTTGACGCGCTGAGAAAGATGCTGTCTTTTTCTCCAGCCGAGAAATTCCAGCTCTGGCGTTTCCAGCCTACCCTTGCGGGTTGCTGGAATATCAAGTCCTGAGGAAAGAGATACCAGACCTCCTACATCCTATTCCCAAGGTATGGTGCTGACTAAACCCTTAAAGAGAATTCTTGAGTCAGATTCTTGGCAAAACCAACTTAACTTAAACTGCTACTTCATTCTTCCATCCCACGTATTAGGCTTAGGTCAGGTACACCGGTGTAGGCGTATTTTTGAAGCACCAGTTGAGTACGTTAGTCAATGTATACATGTATGTATATATTTTATCCATTTTAAAGTATCTTATGGCTAAGAAACCATATAAATGCTTTTACAGTATTATTTCATAATACTCCTTTTACTGTACGCACTTTACTTTACATTAAGTATTGCAATTGTGGCAATTCATTTCTCTTGCATGAGAAGGAAGACTGCTCAATAAATTATACCTTTTATTGAAAACGCCCGTCTCTCTCTTCTCTGCACTCTGGTGAAACTAAGAACGCACAATTGACTGAGTGAAATAGCTGTCTATTTTTTTCACACAACTCTAGAGATATACTCTTATTATGAGGGAGCAAAGTTGTCATGTTATATGGTTGTCGGAAGCTAATCCCTTCTTGTCTATCCAGGGAGGTTAAACTCCTCCTTGTTTATTCGAGAAAGTTTCAAGTGACCTCTGAGCTAGCTGGCAAACCTTAAGTCTAATATAGTCAGTAGAGGCCTAGTCTACCTCAGTCCTACGTCTACACTGCTGAATATATTATTCCAATGCGCAGAGCCTATTGGGAATATAGGAACTACATTACATGGCGCCCAACGTTTGGCAAGGCGATAAAACTAACGACGTTAGAGTAACTCAGTCGTGCTTTTTCACACAGACCCTTTTTCCCGTAAATACTCCAAAAGACGTCTGGAGTGGATAAAAGGTTAAAATCCGCCGGAACTTAGTAGGAAGAGATTCCTATGTAGAGTTTTGGTTCAGTCAAAGTTGAAGGATACAGTGTTCCAAAATATTGTGCACCTAATCTTTGTCTCCTTGAAACTAAATCTGCAACCGAAAACTTTCAGTCAGTAAAATGACAGAAAGTGATGATGAAAGGGAGCGAGTAAAACTAGCAGCCCAACTCTTAGAGGAAGACACAAGTCTTCATGAAACAGAACCGAATGCAATACTCATTCCGGTCAATCTAAGAAAAACTATAACTCTAAAACTTATAGAAAATGGCCTGACACCACGAGGTGGTACAGTCATATTCGTGATAGAGGCACATGAATATCAGCAGACAGAGGTATTCTATTCATGGATACAATTTCCAGCAGCACACGCTACAACAAAAGATTTCCACTATTACAAAATAGAGGAACCTCCGGATGAATGCACTCCTTTCGAGGAGATTGAAATCCCACTAAAATACCAAGAGCACCTGCTCTGGTCTAAAGGCGCCCTAAAACATAATAATCACATCACCAGGCTCGGTCCACTAGGTAGACCAGGAGCAACGTGGCCGGTTCTAGTCAGCTACACACCACATCCAGACATCTAAAAAATGTCAGACCGGGAACTTTTAGCCCAGCTAAAAGTACTAATTAAAATTCATAGACAGTTAGTCCAATATGTAATGCGGACTGCAACAGTCCAACCAGCGATTAACACTCCACAGCTGACCCCTCATCAGGGAAACACAAACAAAATTACACCACAGAACATACAATCATGTCTTGGTAAAACACCCGCAAAACGGAAACAACTTCCATTCTGGTTAGCACAAAAGATAACTCAAATAGAGGCAGTATTCCCGAATACTACCCCTGGTGAGAAACACAGAATTCTGACTATCTGTCTTCCAATGGGGATCGCACCACATGTGGAGGATTGTGACACTTGGGGCACAGTCTTTGCTTCCAATTACACAAAAACACATGGTGTTCCATCTCTGACCGGTAATACCAGATGTACTAAGACAGATTCAAAATGAATACGGTCCAGAACCTGCTTTAACTCTGGGTATGAAATTACTGAAAGACTTCAAGCAGGTCTCGGCTATATTATTAGCCAACATAAAAGGAGAAGCAGCATCTGTGGCGATCCACCAGAAATTGAAAGAAACAGACATAGGAGACCAACCAATTGAACTTGCCAGAATCATAGAAATATCCTATGAAAAACTAGGTAGAGATAGTTTGGGTGGGAAACCGGTAAAACCCCAACTAACTGAAAATCCTGAAAAGATATTTATTAAAATTAATATAAATGCTCCAAAAAAGAGCTGGGATGGAAATAAACAATCCGCTCCCAAAGAAAAAAGATTCCAGTCCAGAGGAAGGTCTCCTCGGCGGAGAGAAAGATCTCCGGACCAAAGACACAAGTCTCCCCAAAGGGAGCCCTCTGAAAAAAGATACAACCTTAGAAATAGGGATAATTTGAAAAAGCCTGATAGATATCAAGATATTGATACACGTCCCTCTCGATCTTTTCAGACTTCCTCGCAGAAATCGGAAAGAAGAGGACGGTCAGAACACAGGGAAGAGCACGTCAAGTCCAAAGACAAGGAACCTGCTCAAAGTAAAAAATTACAATTTCCAAGAAAGAAGGTAGCAAGTATTAAAATAATCAAACATGCCAAGGATACTGAGGACACAGCTGAAAAACGGCGAGTGGGCCCAGACAATGCTAGAAAGCGCAGCAGAAGTGACAATAGCTCGCAAGATCCTGATATCCTGATGAATCATCTGGAGACAGTGGACACGAATGAATACATTCAGGTGGAAACTGCAGATACCAGAGTTAGCAAACCCCATAAAATATATGAAATAACATTGCGTATAGAGGGAGATAAGACTAGGAAGGTAAGGGGTCTGTTTTGGGATAACCTCTCAAAAGGCTATGACATCCTATTAGCTGAGAAAGACTGGCCACCAGAGTTTGTCAGGGAGTGCCCTCATGGCGAAGAAATGATTATGCCTGCCTTCTCAAATCATATTCCAATTCATAGAAAATACACATATGCAAGAAAATGGGCAGTAGCCCAAGCCCCTGCATTATATAAGAATCAGGTAGGATGGGATGAGGACTCCCCTCCTCACAAAATCCAGTTAAAATGTCAACCAACTGCACAAAGACAGTACTCAATTAAGCAAGAAGCTAAAAAACAAGTCAGGGAGATCCTAGATCAACTTGAATACCAAGGGGTGATAGAAACATGCACCTCTCAAATGACCAATCCTTTGTTTCCTGCCCCCAAACCAGACGACTCATATCGTCTAGTCTTGGACTACAGACACCTTAACTCATGTTGTAAAATGTTTGCAGTACAAAACTCACACAGTGCAGCACTAATGAATAACATTGTTCGCAAAAAATACAAAACAACATTAGACATCTCTAATGGATTCTTTTGTCAAAATATTGCACCGGAAAGCAGGTATTTAACCGCTTTCTCAATAATGGGGTCACAGAAAATTCTGTCGACTCCCACAGGGATTCAAGAATAGCCCAGGATTGTTCTCAGCAAGGGTAACAGAGTTACTACAAATATATGATGATAAGGCATTATCTTATGTCGATGACATCTATCTCACAGATGATGACCTGGATACTCACTTGAAAAGAGTGAACACCATAATACTTGGGTTTGCAGCTGAGGGTTACAAATTCAACTTTAAAAAGTCACGAATTGCCCATTTAACAGTCCTATTTTTAGGATATGAAATATCAAGTGAAGGCAAAAGCCTAGCAGACAACTTCTTAGAGGAGTGCGCTGTACTCCAAGCACCAAAAACGCTGAAGACCTTACAATCAATACTAGGTTTCCGGAATTTCGGAAGTACTTACATTCTAAATTATGCAGAGAGGGTTAAACCTCTCTACGAATTAATAAAACCGGATTTTAAACCAATCAATTGGACTCAGAAACACACAGAAATTTTGAGATCATTGCAAACAGACATGTTAGCTAAAACGAAATTACAAACTCGCGACAACACACGCAACCTTGTAATCCGAGTCATCCCAGGAAGATGCGGATTCACGTACCTGACCTCTAATGAGGGAGAAACGGTACCAATAGCTTACAAATCACATTTGTACACAGAAGCTGAAAAAACATTCAGTCTCACAGAAAATATTATAAATGCGGTTCAAACTGCTATAGCAAAAGAAAGAGCCCAACCCCAAGGCAAAAGAATAACTGTTTTACAGCAGAATCAGCCCTTGAGGCGTTATTAAGCCCAGTTAATCTAAAAACAGTGGCATTGGATCCAAAATGGATACAGTGGGAAAATTCTCTTGCGGCAGAAGACATGAAATACTATTTTGACCCGAACATGAATAAACTGAAAGGTTTGAAATATGTAGAAGAATATCCTCTGCCAATCGAAATTCTGCCTCTCCAACAGTACTCCTGTATAATCTATACGGACAGATTTACACAACATTACGATGTGGATAATAAATCCTACAATGCAGCGTGCGCGATTGTTAAAGGTCGCTGGCGCTGTGGTAAATTCAGACCAAAAATAACAAAAACTGAATCACTGTGAAACTGTTCGGCTCAGCGAGCTGAAATCAGATCTTTAAAGATGGTGCTTGAAAATGCTGATCGTGAATTCCCGACACTAATAGTGTGCGATTCGCATTTCTGCGCCAAAACTTACAATAATGACTTGCAGAACTGGGTTCAAAACGATTACAAAGATGACACAGGTGCCACAATAAAGCAAAAAAAGCTTTGGGAACAGGTAGTTCTTTTGCAGAAAGAACTACGAAGGACTCATGTGATACATACTATGAGTCATCAACGTGATGGGGTTCACGTTGCAGGGAATTCATTGGCTAATACAGCCACAGCGGAAGCAGCTCAATCGGCTTCCGTAGCCACAAAAAAGCGTTCAGAAAAATACATAGACGGGGAAACCATGCTGGCGGTAAAAACGTCTTCAAAAGGCGACTGTGCAGCACTACCCGTGAACTATCCACTCAATTATACATACATAATTGATGCAAACTCCGTTCCTTTTGCTCGAATCCCTGGAGTGGGGGATAGAGTCATTCCAAACACGAACAGGAGAGTCTTATTAATAGCAGACGCACACATGGGTGAAGGTCCGAGGCACAAACAGATCAAGGAATCTCTGAAAGAATTACAACCAAAATACTGGTGGCCGGGGATGAGCCTGCAACATTACAAATTTGCAAAGAGCTGTCCAAACTGCAACAGATATCGCAGTAGCGAACTGACCGGAGTATTGCCATGGCCATTTCTGTAGTTAGCATAAGGCTATCTATACGTAAATTCCAGCGTCGCATTAATTTCCTTTTAAGACTAGATTCACTTAAAAATACAGACCCCAGTGCTCGGCTGACGCCAGAACTGTTATAAAAGATTTGCGAGTCTTTATCGGCACATACGCAATTGGCATGCTACATTCTTACCAGGGTCCTGCTTTCAGCTCTCGAGCTTATAAGGAGGCCATGACCAGCATGGGCATTGCATTGCGGTACTCTTGTCCCTTCCATCCTGAGGGAAATGGGATTGTGGAAAGAAAAAACCGGGACATAAAGCAATCTATAACGGCAAGGGTATTAGGTTCGGGTGATGGGTGGGTTCAACATTTAACAAGTGTCCAACGTAGTCTTAATAATCTGCCAAGAAATTCTCTAAAAGGTTTCAGCCCGTACAAACTATTGTTCGGAACTAGAATGTATATTCAGGATTTAGATAGTCAGACTTCAGTGGTAGAAGATAAGAAAAAATGCTTTGACATCAAAGATCGTTTGGCTGTTTTACAGGACTTAAATGAAACAAGAAAAGCCCTGAGCAACATAAAGTTAAAACAGCAGCCAACAGCCACTGAAGATAAACCACCTGTCCCAGCAAGGCCTGTCTGGATTCCAAAGATTGGGGATCTGGTCAGAGAGAAGATCGCGGTGAAGAAGGAATTTGGGCCTTCTTACAGAAAAGCAGTACCTGTCTTAGCTGTCAGCGGAACAAGATCAGTTGTACTACCGCCCCTTGCTGGTAAAAAGGAGAACAGAGTTGTATCCATCGACCTGGTAAAACCACAATCATGTGGCCAATAATAAGTAGTAGGCCCAGTGGACTCCCAAGAAATAGCAGAATACCAAAATTTGCTACAATCCAAGAGGTTCAAACTGAGAGACTAATCACATTTGATAAACCTGCAGTGAATAAAAAAGGACTATGCAACAATGTCATGGAAATTGTGCCTCTTGAAACCCAAATTGCAACAGTTTGTCAAGAAACACCAGTCTACAACGATGTAGCCTCAGACTATGCTAATGAAAGAAAAATTGAAAAGCAAAAGAAAATTCGGAAGCAATTCCAACAATTGACAGAACTGCATCAGGCTACTTCATTAATTTTGATAACTTTTCTGAAGATCCAAGCGAACTTGAAGAAACGCCAACAACATAAACTTTCAAAGATAAAGTAACTGAAGTCTTTCACGAACCCAAAGGAACCTATCTGATTTCTCCATGGATTGAATTTTGGATTGTATTAGGTGTACTTTTCCTCCTGCTTTGGCTCATCATGGTACTTTGTTTAGGAACTTCATTGAGGGTAAATACAGTACAATGGACACATCAGGTCAGAACATCAACTTGGTCCTAAAGCCACACAAGTCATCTCACATTGAGAAAAGAGAACTATCATCAGTGAATGTCACAGCGATTCCAATACCCGGTGGGGTAGCTTGGGACCAAACGGATTACGAAATCTATGGCCCGGTTGAACTCTTGAAATATCCACATCAATTCAAGGTTTCATTAAGTGACTTTGTAAAACCAAGTACATTCTCTGATGATTGGGACTTTGAAAGCATAAATAATATGATGTCAGATTTAGTAATATCAGCAAAATTTACAGAACATGATTATTTACAGGGTTTATCGAACTATGAACAAATATACTGCTATAACTACTTTGCACATCACTATTTGCATAAATCTGCTCAACCTAGAAATGTTTTTAAGTATAATCAATGGGAACATTGTGCAACTCCACCTAAAAGCAGTTCGAAATTTTTTTATGGGAAATTCCCATACTTCTCAGGGTTTAACACAAGTGATGCAGAAACATTTTATTATAAACTGTTAGATAAGACAGGGATAAAAACTATGTTGACAAATACTAAATTGATTTATTCTGAAACATTTTATGAAAAAATTATTACATTTGGTTTTGATTTCTGGAAAAACAACATTGAAACAAAAACCATCTGGGGTACAAAAGAATGGCAGGTACAAGGTTTAGAAGCATTATTTCGAGCCTGCATGATCCCAGAACAAATAATGTTCTTGAATGACACCATTCAACAGACTACTTGTCTTGGCCTAGCTAAGATTAAAGACTTAAACAAACCGTCTATTCCAATGTCAATACCTGATAGTAATACCACTACAGAAATTGAGATAGACGTATCCAATATTTTATACCAAAACAGAACACATCCTGATTGGAAAAACTGGTTGATCTGGCCAACAGACACACATAACTGTCAAGATAGATTCCTGAACAAAAAACAGGGGTTAAAAATGACCAGACCAGACCCTAGATACTCTATTTCTATTTTATGCCCTTGTACGGCTATAATCAATAATATCCCTATAGTGGCAGAAGAATCAGATCCATATTTAAGTAATTAGCCCTTGCAGTCCAAGGCACGGCAGAAGCTACTTCCTTGGATTCCTAGAAAGCACAACGAGTTCTTTCGACACACCAAACCTCCAGCAACCTGGGAAATCCCCACTTGCTTTTGTTTTGATTTGTAATAGAACTCCTGCGAGCACTGTAAGAACGGCCAGTTCTTAGTGACATCTTTATTGACGTCTTATGTCCAACCTTACGTCAAACCCGGCACCTTTCAGGCATAAATATACCAACGTTGCCTTAAGCAAACACACAGTGGTGGTTTTGGAGCAGAGCAGCTATCTACTTGCCCGAGAGTCCAGCTGATGCGAGAGCCCACGGACGCTGCCCCTCCTCTTTGACACGCTGAGAAAGACGCTGTCTTTTTCTCCAGCCGAGAAAATCCAGCTCCGGCGTTTCCAGCCTACCCTTGCGGTTTGCTGGAATATCGAGTCCTGAGGAAAGAGATACCAGACCTCCTACATCCTATTCCCAAGGTACGGTGCTGACTAAACCCTTAAAGAGAATTCTTGAGTCAGATTCTTGGCAAAACCAACTTAACTTAAACTGCTACTTACTTACTCCTTCCCACGTATTAGGCTTAGGTCAGGTACACCTGGGTAGGCGTATTTTAGAAGCACCAGTTGAGTACGTTAGTCAATGTATATATGTATGTATATATTTTATCCATTTTAAAGTATCTATGGCTAAGAAACCATATCAATGCTTTTACAGTATTATTTCATAATACTCCTTTTACTGTACACACTTTACTTTACATTAAGTATTGCAATTGTGGCAATTCATTTCTCTTGCATGAGAAGGAAGACTGCTCAATAAATTATACCTTTTATTGAAAACGCCCGTCTCTCTCTTCTCTGCACTCTGGTGAAACTAAGAACGCACAATTGACTGAGTGAAATAGCTGTCTATTGTTTTCACACGACTCTAGAGATATACTCTTATTCTGAGGGAGCAAAGTTGTCA
Source organism: Lissotriton vulgaris (assembly GCF_964263255.1). Classification (NCBI taxonomy): domain Eukaryota; kingdom Metazoa; phylum Chordata; class Amphibia; order Caudata; family Salamandridae; genus Lissotriton; species Lissotriton vulgaris. The sequence goes on from NC_141693.1 coordinate 442,143,914, forward strand.
TGTTATATGGTTGTCGGAAGCTAATCCCTTCTTGTCTATCCAGGGAGGTTAAACTCCTCCTCGTTTATTCGAGAAAGTTTCTAGTGACCTCTGAGCTAGCTGGCAAACCTTAAGTCTAATATAGTCAGTAGAGACCTAGTCGACCTCAGTCCTACGTCTACACTGCTGAATATATATTTCCAATGCGCAGAGCCTATTGGGAATATAGGAACTACACTACAGTCCTTCTTCCTGGCAAAGTATCCACAGGTCCAGAAGTGTCCTAAAGTGGTAGTGTCTGACGTGTTCCTTTTCTTTTTTTTTGTTTTAGTTTTTTTTTTGTTCCTTTTCTACACAATTGTGCCTTTGAAGTGGGGAGAGGCTTCTAGAGGCATGCCCCTGAAGTTCACAGATAGCCCTTTATGTGGCAAAAGGACACAGCCTATTCATGGAATAAGTGAGACTGGGCCCAGCTCCTCCTGCCAGTGATGGCCCATTCAGTCACATCCAAGCTCCCTTTGTGTGTAGCTGTCTAGTAGGAATACACAAAGCTCAACTGTCAACTAAACCCAGTCATGTGACCAGAGACAGGCTGCAGGCACCATGTTGCTAAGGCAAGAAAAGTGGCATTTACAGAATGGTAATTTAAAATCTGGCTTCACCATAAGTTAGGGTTTTAAATTAGAATTTAGAGACACCAAACATGAATCAATTATCTCTTCATATTTGGAAATTACACATATAAAATGTAATAACGCAACTCTAATGTTGTCCTATGGGAGAGATTCACTACCAGGATATGTAAAACATAAATGTACATGTCCAACTTTTTGAATATATTACACACTGCCTTCCTGGCTGTCCAGGGCCTTCCCTAGTGGTGACTTTTATTAAATAAAACTGAAGGTTTGGGCAGTTGAAATGGCAGTTTAAACTGCACACACTGGCTTTACAATGGTAGGCCTGAGGCATATTTAAAGGGTTACTTAAGTGGGTGGCACATTCAGTGCTGCAGGCCTACTAGTAGTATTTAATTTAAAGGCCCTGTTCAAATGTACAGCACTACACTATTGACTTATTTGTAAATTAAATATGCTAATTGGATATACGCCAATTCTACCATGTTTTAAGGAGAGAGCACAGGGCATTACCTCTATTTTTACAGTGTCTGACACAAGACATGGACAAACAAAGGCACAACACTACATCAAGTAAGGCTTGACACACAGAGCGGCTGGACTCAGCATAAAAGGTTGAAACTTAGGCATTTGGTGCCCTGGATATGAAATTCTGATTAAAAGGACATTGCTGTATCAGTTTTGCTCTTTCAGACATTCTTGCTATTGACTGGATAGACTGGCTTATGAAACATACAAACCAAATCTAGGCAATACCCACTACCACTCACCTAAAAATAGATAAATGAGTGGTCCTGATGAAGGTGGACGTAATTTGCATATCCCACCGAAACGTACGTTGATCTAGTTGTTTTGGATTCCCAGAACACAACTATGGATATTCCCTGAAGTGTTCTCTCCTTTATTGTTATTGGTTTATGTTTTAGTGGTTGGGGTGGTTATGTCCGGGATGTGAGTATGAGAATGTTTTTCTGTGTATGAGATCAGAATGGTTATGCATTGTTAGAAATAGGGAACATACTATATGTCAACATTGGCAAGTGTTTTATTATATATGTATAGTTCATTTATGTGTTTTAGTATGATAGGATACATGTTTGATGTATCACAATGTGGAAGAGTTGTACTCTTGCACTTATGAATAAGTTGTGGCATTACAACCAAGTTTTAACTTTGTATAATCAGGTTATCTAATTGCAATAATATGAACAAGTTTACAAATAGTTCAAAAACATAATAAAAGTACAAATATTAGCATGGTTATGTTTTTGATTTAACACAGTTCAGTGATGAAAAGCCCATAGAGCTCCTGGCAGCCTATAGAGAAGCAATACAGGTCGGGTGGGAGTATGTTTACATTTCTTGATGGTTTTTTCCTCTAGTTCCTGGACATATAAAGCATTTTTTAGCGGTTACCTTTCCTCATATATTGCTTAAGGAGAGAGCACAAGCCCTTAGCACTTGTTAGCAGTGGTAAAGTGTACAGAGTCATAAAGCCAACAAAAACTAATTCAGCAAAAAGGGGAGGAGGAAAGCAAAACATTTGGGGATGAGCCTGAAGAAAGGGGCATCTCCAACATTGGGTTATGCTCTATATATGTCACATACAGAACACTTTTAATGTCAAAAGTAGCAGCTAAACTGTCATCCAAACGTATGCCCTTATGGAACTCTTAGTGGGCGGGCTGCCAAGCTGTTGTACTGGTGGACACCTGCTTTACAGTCCAAAATGGTCCACCTGCCATACTGAAAGAGCCCTATCATATGCGTTGGGATATTTGTAAAATGTGTTACGTTGGCCCAGCGACTACATTTTCACTTAGATTACTGAATGCCAGTAGGCCTGCCACACCATGGTGGCATTAAGGACTGGACAGAACTGTGGGGCATATTACCAAGCAATAGCGATAATTATCGATAATTATCGCTATTGCTTGGTTAGAGACAAAAATTTACCGCTGAGCTGCAGCAATTTTTATCGCAGATAAACCTTGGTATTACCAAGGTTTATCGCAAATGCGATAAAAATCGGCCGCAATGCATGAATATCGCTGAAAAGTCAGCGATATTCATGCATTACCGAGCTAATGCTCTTAGCCATGTTATCCCCCTCCCATTGGATAACATGGCTGAGAACTGCTAAGGGCAGGTGTTAGCTTTTGGAGATATTCACGCTTAGCGCGAATATCTCCAAAAGTTGGTAATAGGAGATAGCGATGTTAGCGACTGTTTCCAGTCGCTAACATCTTGGCACGCCCACTTTGCATGTCATTAGTGATAAATATCACTGACATGCAAAGTGGGGCCCAAGATGGTCGCTATCTCCTACTAGCTGTCGCTAACTGGTGTTAGCGACAGCTAGGTAATAGGGAGATCATTTTATCTCCGCTTTCTTGGCTTTTAAAGCCAAAAAAGCGGAGATAAACCCCCTTGATAATGTGCCCCTGTGTCTTTTCCAAGACCAGCCCCCATCTTGGGGGTTCAGTTTTGAAAAATAAGAATGGCAGTTTTCTTGCAGCGTGTTGGGGGCATTGATAGTTTTTTTCCTGCCCAAAGCTGCTATGTCATGCAAGAATGGGCCTTCCGACTTAAAGGTCTCAGGGGTCTTGGGCAGCTTGCCCACCTGGAGTGTTCCTGATGTTGGCAACGGCTTAGACTCTGCTGTTGACAATTCAGCATCTTACCCCTGTAAATGAGGCAGAGCAACAAAAAGTTGGGAATATGGAGCAACTTCTTATTTGTTGGTTAATTCTCTGTTAAAGCCTCTTGTAAAAAAAAAAGACCCTTAAATCCAGTGGCGTAGCTGTTGGGGGCAGGGCCGGCTCTAGGCATGTGCAAGCTGTGCACCTGCACAGGGCCACCAAACCCCAGGGGCCACCACGCGCATAATATGTCCTTAATATATTAATCCTCTGAGGATGGATACATATTTGCGTGGTGGCCCCTGGCAGGGATTTGGCGGCCTCCGGCTCTGTTCCACTTCTAAACTCCCTGACCCCCTCCCCTCTTTACTGGCCTGTGCGCTCCGCCCCGCCCGGACCCCCTCTTCCGGGCCCCCTAGCTATGCTCCCTGCCCAGGGCCACCATGAGCCTAGAGCCGGCCCTGTTGGGGGGTATAGTAATGATAGCATGGAACCAAAGAATAAAGGAGAGAGTTCCACACTAGAAAAGATTTACGTGAGCTGCACAGTGCTTGGAGTTTCAACCTCTTTCTTACCTTGAAGTCACTTGCGCATTGGCAAAGAGTCCCCTGCCAAAAGGAAAATATATAACCTTCATAATAAAAGTGCAGGCTTTCTTACTTTAGTTTTAATTAACTCGCACTATTGTAGAAGGAGACAAGGCAATCAGCCATGCCTCTGGTTCCCAGATACATTGACCTTGCCTCAGCAGAGATTTATGTGTACAATTAAAGTTTAAAAGTAAATGGGGACTATGTTTAGAATACCACTTTTCTTATGGGTGTAAAAATCAGCAAACGTAAGAAAGGAAGCGATGCCTTGTGAAATAGATTTCATTGTGATGCATTTTCATATGATGTTAAATGACCCCTGACAGATTTTAGGCATTCCGCTGAAACAGGAAGATCTCGGACTGTTAACACATCATCATGTTTCTGCTCATTGACTCCTTCAATGAAACAAATATGTTTTTAATGATTGCCAAAATGTGTTACATCTTCCATCTGCTTCTGTAGTGGACCCGTTGGATCTGCCTAACACTCAGCTAGGCTGCATAATCATTATCTAATTGTGTTCATAGTGTCTGCAATTTGGCTGGGAAAATACATTTTAAGTTCATTTCTTTCTTTTTCTGTTCTCTTAATGGCATAATTATCAACAGCCTGTATTCAAGAAGTTTTTAATTCTGAAAGGCCCAGGTTCTTGCAGCTGCCAGGCAAGGCAGCGAAGCACCAAAGAGGTTGAACCTTGGTGCTGGACAGGGAGTGAGCAGGAAAGCACCATATTCACAGAGATACGGCACTGTCCACCCCTCTCCCTAGCGCTGGTGCTGATTTCAGCTGCTGTGCGCCAGGCACACACCTTAGCACCATAGTCCTAGGGTGTGTATAGCGCTAGGGTGCATGCCGAAGTCTACCATAGGTTTTGTTCTGGAAGGGTACCCTTCCAGTACAAAATACGATGCTCAGGCACACTTCAAAGCTTTTCTCACTTTGTATGTGTGCTGCACAATGCAGCATGCATGCAAAGTAGAACAAGCATTGGAAATGCAATAGGTCTCGCATTAGAAAAGTTGGAGCTATTGGTCTTGTAAATGACAAATATTTTATTTATTTGTTGCTTTTTAAAATAGCTAAATTGGTAGCTTTGTCATTTACAATGCCAATAGTTATAACTTTCGCGAATGTGACACCTATAGCATTTTGAATGCAACATGTTTTGTATTTACGTGACTTAGATGGCAGCTCTGGTCGTTAGGCCACATCTCTAGAGAGCAGGAGCGTGCAGCAGGGGAGAGAAGCACAGTAATGCAATAGGTCTCGCATTAGTAAAGTTTGAGCTATTGGTATTGTAAAGGACACTTTTTTTATTTATGTGCTTGTTTTGAAAATAGCGAAATTAATAGCTTTGTTATTTACAATGCCAATAGTTTTATCTTTCGCAAATGTGAAACCTATAGTAACACAATATGTGTTGTAGCACTGAGTGGTGTGAGGGTGATGGGTGTGAGGGTGAGGGTGAGTGGGTGTGTGAGGGTGTGAGGGTGAGGGTGAGTAAGGGGGTGTGAGGGTGAGGGGATGAGGGTAAGGGTGTGTGAGGGTGAGGGGGGTGATGGTGAGAGGGTACGAGGGTGAGGGTGTGTGAGGGTGTGTGAGGGTGGGTGAGGGTGCGTGAGGGTGAGGGTGTGAGGGTTGTGAGGGGGGTGAGGGTGTGAGGGTGAGTGAGGGTGTTAGGGTGAGGGTGGGTGAGGGTGGGTGAGGGTGTGAGGGTTTGTGAGGGTGAGAGAATGTGAGGGTGTGTGATGGTGAGGAAGTGTGAGGGTGACTGGGGGTGGGTGAGGGGGTGAGGGTAAGGGTGTGTGAGGGTGAGTGGGCGTGTGAGGGGGTGTGAAGGTGTGTGAGGGTGAGTGAGGGGGTGTGAGGGTGAGTGAGGGGTGTGAGGGTGAGGGGGTGAGGGGTGAGGGGTGAGGGTGTGAGGGAGACAGGGTGTGTCAGGGTGAGGGGGTGAGGGTAAGGGTGTGGGTGTGTGAGGGTGAGGGGTCTGAGGGTGAGTGAGGGTGAGAGGGTTGTGAGGGGGGTTGAGGGTGTGAGGGTGAGTGAGGGTGTGTGAGGATGAGTGGGTGAGGGGGTGAAATGGCCTTGGTACTGTGTGAAGCAACATCTAGGTCCCTTTGGCTGTATGCCTGTAGGACAAACAAGTGTAGATGAACGAAGAATAGTGCATATGTTGACTACATGCTGTGCTCCAGCTCACAGAAAATTATGCAGACAAAAAACTAGCTTTGTGCTTCAAAGCACTGTTTCTGTCTCACATCTACGCAGTCTCACACAAACAGGTCAAAGCAATCTCACACAAATGGGACAAAGCCCTGTCAGCTGCATTATGCAAAATTAACAGAAATGGATCAGGCTGTATTATCAAATAGGAAAGGTTTTGAATCCTGGTTATGGTGCAATAGGGTGCTCGGAAGAGGAGCTAAAATATGGGGCTCAGAAATACAAAGTAACACAGAAAATAATAGTTATTCTGTCAAGGGTTCAAACAAGAGAGAGCATCACCCTGTCCCAGGAAGATTTAATAAATCAGTGCCCATCAGGAAATTCCCAGAGAGGAATACATGCAATTTCAACACTGTGGCTCTGCAACAGAGCACATGAGCAAAACCTCGGTTTGGGCTCACTCACCATGGTGTCCGCCCATCCCTGTACGTAAAATGGAATAACGGCGACATTAAGCAAAATCGTAAGCCGTATTACTCCAGCAACACTTCTGGTTTGTAGAGAGTCAGGCGGCACAGCAGAGCTGTCGGCAGAGAGGGTTCAGTTCACACCAATGCCTCACACTCCATTTTCCACAAAATAATTATCCTCACCAAGCGGAGAGCAGGGGATCAAGAGATTAAAGCCTGCTGCAGCATTCTTTCAGCACCTCGATTAAAACTGCCTAGATGTTCAGGAAGCTTATGGTTAGTCTGATGAAGTCTAGCAGGCTGTCAAGGATGTGGTATGAGGGGCGAGCGACTCGCACCTTAAGCAGATTCTTTCAAATGATGACGCACCTAAGGTCCTTTGGCAGCCACAACCTCAAACAGAGAAGGGACAGGCATAATGAAATCATCTCCTGCGCAGAAATAAAGTACGAGGTTTGAATTACAGCGGTGAGATTTGGTATGCAATGATTGTGGATTCTGCCTTTGAATATATGTAACAAGCAGATCAGAGAAGCAAACTGGTCTGTAAGGGGGAGGAGAAATGCGGCACGGCCGCACTTCACACGGCCGGCTTGCCTTGAAACTGAAAGCACAGCCGGCCGGCCGTGAAAGCCTTTGTAAAACTGCCTAGATGTTCAGGAAGCTTATGGTTAGTCTGATGAAATCTAGCAGGCTGTCAAGGATGTGGTATGAGGGGCGAGCGACTCGCACCTTAAGCAGATTCTTTCAAATGATGACGCACCTAAGGTCCTTTGGCAGCCACAACCTCAGACAGAGAAGGGACAGGCATAATGAAATCATCTCCTGCGCAGAAATAAAGTACGAGGTTTGAATTACAGCAGTGAGATTTGGTATGCAATGATTGTGGATTCTGCCTTTGAATATATGTAACAAGCAGATCAGAGAAGCAAACTGGTCCACGGCGGGCAGGGGAGGGGGCGGAGCAAGTAAAAAAAAAAAAACAAGACGGAGGGGGAAGGCAGAGAAGGGGAGGGGGGAGGAGAAATGCGACACGGCGTGCAGGGGAGGGGGCGGAGCGGGGAGAGGGTGTGAAAGCAGCAGGGGCCTGGAGTGCGGCTGAGGGAACAGACGGCGATTTGGTGATGTGCACGCGCATTTTAGGTCAATGCGCTTGCGCATTGACCTAAAAGCCACGGGCACAGCACCAAATCGCCCAGTTAGTTAAAGTTTGTTTAAAGCCCTATAGTCTCGCTTCTCTATCAATGCGCATGCGCATTGATAGGTCACGAGACCTAAAAAGCAAGGAGAAATGACAGCAATTCACCTTTTAATGCCTGCTTTCTAGCGGTTTTAATTTTTGGTGCTAAACCCTGTCTGCCAATGTTAGTGGATGAGGTTTATATTGCAGGGGGTGCATCTGCACACCGTTTGTAAACAAACGAATAGATGTTCTTTTTACCACCTTCGGTAATCTTTGCGTGCACTCTAGTGTGTAGGGTGTATGCCCAACTCCCTATAAAGTAACAAATGTGTAATTATGAGCCCAAGGAAAACCTAGGACTGCTAGAGGCACAGCTATTGGGCCAGAGGCCTTTAAATGTTCAAATTATATATTTTAGTATCAAGTTCTGCTATGTTAACAAATCGCATTTATTTTAAACTTTTGCATTATCTTCAAAATCATGAAACAAAGAAATACATTATTTCGCATCTATGTACTGCGCATGCATGACTGATTGAAAATATTTGCTTGTCATATTCCCAAATCACATATTTTTAGCAATAAAGAATGAATAAAAAAGTCTCATATGTTTAAATACACAAAATTATTGTCCAGAATCCCAATGCATTTCGGGTTACAAAATCAACCCTTCGTCAGGGGATTAATAGTGTGTAGATGAAGATTGAAGTCTCTTGGAAATGTCAGCTGACATTTGCAAGAGACTTCAATCTTCATAGGGGGATCATGTGAGCTTTTTTTCCAGTATGATTGGGTGATATCAGAGGGGAGTTGCGAGTTTGAAGTATCCTGGGAGCATTGTTCATAGACCTTTCCCGGGTGTTATGGTGGATGTTAGAGGGGGTAGAACGTGTGGGTATAACAGTATTACCAGTTAATGGATATGACCCAATTACAGTATTTTCGATCCTGCTCAGCCTGTCCCCCAAGTCATTTATTTTTGCTACCAGAGGAGATAGAGCGGTGATGAGCAGTCGCTCAATTTGGGCCAGAAGGGTCACTTGAAGGGGGGATACAGAGTCATTTGGTCGAGTCTCGGCTTTTTCCAACGTAAATGAGGCTGGGTTGGGGGCAAGTAGAGAGGAGCTGCAGTTATTGGATCGAGAGAGGGTTATATCGGAAGATGCCTGGGGCGAGAAATGTACTAAATCAGTGTCTCTGGCCGCTATGGGGGGGGTTAATGCATCCGGGATATAGTTTGTGCCACACAGGTCGTTCAGCTCTTCCCAGATGGACATTTTAGTTTGTAGTCTGGATCCGGAAGACAACAGTAAATAGTTCAAAGCGGTAGAGGTTAAAAGGGTAGAACCTGACTGTACCTTGTCCTGTGGTGGAACCAAAAATGGTGGCCCGTCCCGTCCTCTTTGTGCCTCTGAGGGCCTCAGAGGGCCCGCCCTTTGCCCGGGCTTCTCCCGGACGCTCCCGCGCGCGACTCGCGGGGCGAGAGGCGTTCTGCTGTTTTGTAGCGCCTCCGGGCGCGTCTCTGGAGCCACAGGTGTGCCTGGTGAGCCGGGGCAGCTGGGAGATGTAGTTCCTCCCGCTGCTGCTGGTGGGTCCGGCGTGGGTCAGTGAGTGGTCCGATGCCGTTTCCTTCACGGCGGAAGAAGAACCCGTTTCCCTCACGGGATGGAAATGCTGCCTGCTGTGTGCCCCACTGAGCTCTCGGCGCTCTGCTGTTTTGTAGCGCCTCCGGGCGCGTCTCTGGAGCCACAGGTGTGCCTGGTGAGCCGGGGCAGCTGGGAGATGTAGTTCCTCCCGCTGCTGCTGGTGGGTCCGGCGTGGGTCAGTGAGTGGTCCGATGCCGTTTCCTTCACGGCGGAAGAAGAACCCGTTTCCCTCACGGGATGGAAATGCTGCCTGCTGTGTGCCCCACTGAGCTCTCGGCGCTCTGCTGTTTTGTAGCGCCTCCGGGCGCGTCTCTGGAGCCACAGGTGTGCCTGGTGAGCCGGGGCAGCTGGGAGATGTAGTTCCTCCCGCTGCTGCTGGTGGGTCCGGCGTGGGTCAGTGAGTGGTCCGATGCCGTTTCCTTCACGGCGGAAGAAAAACCTGTTTCCCTCACGGGATGGAAATGCTGCCTGCTGTGTGCATATCATAACCAGTTAAAATAAGCTGATTTAGTAAAACAGTGGGATTCAATAATTCAGCAGTCAACCTTATGTTCTTTAAATGCATAATGCATTCGATTTTTAGATCTTTCCTGCTAATTACTGCTAGAAAATTAAAGGATATTAAAATAGTCTGGATACCCCAAATCTCAACAAAAACATTGTATGTATGTCAGCCATGGCATTCGTGTATGCAAGGTTGATTTTAAGCAGTCCCCTATAATAGCAAGCTTTAAGGCGGTATATTCTGATGTCCAGACTTTGTGGCAAAGTAAAATAGGTCGGATCCTAATTACGTCAGTAGGAAACAGGGCTCCAAACTCAGCATGGCAAACAAATGTAGAAACGCTTGTGGGTGTAACAAGCAGATACCTAAAAAAAAAAATTCCACCAGTTGTAGCGCTATACATTTTGCATGCCCCCATATATCCGCCCCATATGATGCTATACTAATACATTTAGCCTTATAAATCGTGAGCATCTGTTAGGGGGACTTGTACTCAACCTAATGGCAACATTTTGTTGGGCCATACAAGCACTTCTAAATAATAATGCCCTTGGCGAGGTAGCGCAATTCTATGTGCCTTCTTTATCAAAAAGGACTCCAAAATATGAAAAGTTTTTTGTAAATTCTATGGTAGTGTCCAAAATTTTAATATCATGACAGATGCTGGTTTTCCTACCACACTTCATTATAAATGTTTTCTTTGATTTACTAGCAAGTCAAGATCCTGCATGAAGTAGCCAAAATCATTGAGTACAGACTGCAGGTCAAGAGAGTTGCGGGCCAAGAAAACGTCATCATCTGCGTAGAGGAGTGCAGGCACAGGATGATGGCCCACCTGATCTAAATCTTTGGGGTGTAAAGTCGTAGCTGTGTATGCATCATTTATGTATAGTGAAAAAGAAAAGGTGCTAAGACACAGCCCTGTCTCACCCCTCTCTCCACACTGAAAGGCTGTGTACATTCTCCCATAATCCGGTATCTGACCCTAGCTTTCAAACCTGCATAAAGATCTCTCAGAAAGAGACATATTAGTCACTAACTTGGAGTGATTGCCCCAGGAAAAGGCGGAGTACAGGTCTACAAATCTACAAATGCCAAATATAAGTTCCCTCCCATAATTTTTGCATATTTTCCAATAACATACTCAGATTGAGACGCTGTTCTATTGTCTCAACCCCAGCGTGGAACCCATATTAAAGGTAAGACAAAATATCCTTAGATTCAGCCCACTCTTGAAGCCTATTTAAAATAATACAGCCCGCTATCTTCACTAAGGAGTCAAGCAGTGAGATCGGCCTAAGACATGTTTATAGCTATCTCCTTTTATATAGATCGGTACTATTATTGATTCCGCCCATGTGGGGAGAAAATATATATTACAACAGGACCTTAAAACAAGGGTTAATACGGGTCCTCACAAAGCAATATATGCTTTACACAGGTCCACTGGAATAGGGTCGGGACCAGGTGCCTTTCCTCACTTACTAGCATTTATTGCACTGTTAACTTCCTCCAAACAAAATAATTGTGGAAGTTTGTTTAGAAACTATATTATCATTAGGGTTAAGTTCCTGGACAGAATCTAATGTAGATGTTGGAAGAGAATAAATGCCAGAAAAATGTTTTATTCAGTCTTCCTCTGGTATCACAACCATGATCCCAGGGCCAGTATCCTCTCTCAATGATGCAGAATTAACTACCTTCCAAAATGCATTGTTCATGTAAAGCATTACATGCCTCTTAACCGTATTTTCCTTTGTTTCAACGCCTGTTTATAGGCTAGCCTACAAGACTGAACTTCAAGTCTACATCTTGGGTTTATGTAATGCACCCTTTAGCCTATTAGCCTTAGTGCAAATTGAGTCTAACCATCCCATTCTCTGCTCTTTGGCTTTCCTAGTAATATGGAGGCTCTCCTTCACACCCTGTGTAATTGCCAGGAAGGCACTAATAATCTCGTTGGGCTGTAAAGTATCATCTAGACAGATCTCAAATGCTTCCCCTTTGCTGCAGATTAGTTGTTTTAAAAAACCCTCAGGGATGACCTGTTGCCACCGCATGGAATAGCCATTGAGAGTAGCTAGCTTGAGTTCTCCAGTGTGGACCGAGCTGTAACTATGCTGTTTTCTAGATAGTAACACAGATGAGATTTGTACCGACTGCGCAAAATGATCACTTAGTGGGATGGAATGAGTATGAAAATTAAAAGTATGGACCACAGAATTGTTCGATAATAAGACATAATCAATGATACTGTTGCCATTTCTCCCGTTAAAGGTAAATCTAAATGGGGCATATGGGGATGAAATTTCATTAGAGAATGAAAAATCGAATTTGTATATCAGTTCATTTAATTTTTCTCCATATCGGTTATGAATGAAATGTGTTTGGCCCACGTCATCTAAGTTTTTTCATACCACATATTTTTTCGGAGGGTAAGCTGCATAACTTGATGTTAAAATCACCCTCCCACGAAATTGAGAGGTAATTCCTATAGCTTTTGTCCAGACATTCCAGATCCTCATCCAGTTTATGTAGGTTAGTTATTATATCACAATTTAGAGCATTATTATACAGATTATTCACTGCTAGTCAAGCCGGACCTGAGCCTTCACAAACAAATTATTTGATAGTAAGGATTAACTAATCCTTTGGTTATTCTTACAGTTTGTAAGTTATTAGAAACAAAAATGCATAGGCCACCTTTTGCTCTACCACTTGATGTAAAAACAGCGGGGACCTAGTATGTTCTAACCCATTCATGTGCACAGGTTCCGTGATCCAAGTCTCTTGGAGACAAATACAATTAAAGCCCTCGACAAATTCTAACCATTCTGGATTATTAATTTTGTTCCAGAGACCTGCCACATTCCTGAACAAAAATCCAATATTATCAGGGGAAATGTCGTAAAGATTCCCAGCACAGTTAATTACCGTGGTATCTCTGATGGAGTCAATAGTTGGCTGTATAGGGACAGCAGTTAGCAAAGTAGTTAGCCCGCTTAATTCTTGAGTAAGTGTCCCATTTCCAGAGTTAAACGGAACCATGTCCGACTCTGATCCCCCTTAAAATCACCCAAATGTTCCACGTCAACTCAGTCTAACCCATCAAGATTTGATAGATCCTGAAACTGATTAAATGTTGGAACATTGTAAGTTGGATCGGTCGATGGTATCAGAATGCTTGGAAACTTTGGTTGATTGAGGCCCTGTGAGAAGGTGGCCTGATATGCAGTGGTCACTATTCTAGTGAACACTATGTATCAGTCCAGCAACCCTTATTGATGATTGGTTGTAAGTCAACCTTATAGACCAGCTATCCTAGTAGCGTGGATACGAGCAGTCTAAGGCTAAAGACTCGAGAGGGCGTGTTAAGCCAGCTGTTATACCACATATACCCCTTGAACACCAAGTGAAAGGACACCACACAAGTGTTATGAAAATAAACAGTTATTTATTAAAGATCACAACAGCCCTGTACTCTTTATGAGGACAGGGTACTAAGCACAAACCAAAACTCTTACAAAAATACTTAAGTTAGCACAGTATATACAAATGCCCGAGGGGCACGGAAAACCATATACTTGAAAAGTGGAATGCGAAATTACTAGCAGGTAAGTACAGTACTAATAGGCTTAGGAATCGCTAGGACTTAACTATAGAACCTTCAGATTACTTATAGGAGGCCTAGGGGACTCGGGTGCAGTGTGTGCACTCTCACGCGAGATGCGGGACAAAGTCTATGGTAGCTAGAATTGGCAAAGTTAGTGTTCTCGGGCGAACCCGACCTGGTAGGGAGAAAACGAAAGTAGATTCTGACCCTTGGATAGTGAGGCTATGCTGGGGCACCGAAATGCCGAAGTTACCTAGCCCAGGGGCTGCGGCTGCATAGGACTCAAAAGACGTCGGGAATCCTCGTTGACGGACCAGGAGCCTGGAAGAAAGAAGTTGCTGGCAGGCGACCAGTGAAGAAAGTTCGGTGGATCCAAGCCTGGATCGATGGAAGATGACACCTGAAAGCAGAGGGGACCAAGTTCGAGACTACTAGCCAGTAGTCAGTGGGAACCAGGAGGGCACCGGATGGTAGCCACCTCGACAAGGCGTGTGGGTGACGCTGGGCTCGGAGATCCCACGGACCAGGAGGCGTTGTCGGTGACCAGGAAGGAGGATCGAGCTGTCCCACGAAGATAGAAGCTGTCGGCGTCGCTGGACCCAGGATTGGGCAACAAAGCCTTGGCAAATTCAAGCCAACGCGGTGGACCTAAAATGGCGTCTGGAGTGGACCAGGAGGGTCCGGGGTGCCTCTCTTCAAGAAGGAAGCAAGGGCCAGTCTGGAGCAACCAGACCAGCAGCAGTGCTGTCGTCGGGCGTCGTTCAGAAGGCCACAAGCCAGCCGGCTAGTAGCCAAACAACGCGGTGCACAGCAAACAGCAGAAGGGCCCCACGCAGATCATGGAGATGCAGGGAGGCTGATCTTGGGTGCTGGAGCTGCGCAGGGTCGGGGCTTCTCGGACCCCAAAGCACTCACCCGTGGAGGACACGGTGGGCTTGCAGTAAAGCTGTCGTGCAGTCTTGGCGATCGTCGGTCCCTCGAGGTCTCGTCGCACTCACGGTTCTCAGCTTGGCTGTAGAGGTGAGTAGAGGTCAGAGGTGCCAGGGAAGCCGGGTCTCGTCGAGCTGGGTCGTCGGATTCGTGATGAAGGACTTGCAGCAGACCGCAGTGTTCTTTTAGGATGGTGCCTGCGGATGCAGGGTGACTACTCCTTAGCCACAAGGGAGAATCTTGAAGAAGGAAATCTTGAAGTCCTTTCGCAGAAAGTCGTGTCTTGATTCCAAAGATGATCTAATTTGAACAGGGGGCCCGCTCCCATCTTTATACTAAAAAAGGGGGCTGACCCGGTGACTAGGTCCTGCCTATGGGTGGGACTAGGAGGGGGGTGGTTACACCCCTCTGCCATGCCGGACTTCCCCAGGCCAGGGGCTGGTGTGCCCCTGGAACTGGTTCAGACCGGCCTATGCGTAGTGAGCACCGGGGTGCCACTCAGCAGTCACCTTCCTGAAAAGCCCTACCTACCCAGGATACACAAAACCATGTCTGGGACGGTGCTAGCACCGCCCCTGACAGGAAACCCTTTGTCCAGGCTCCCCTCACTGGGAGGACTCCCAGCTGCAGGGGGTCAGACTCGTGTCTGTGGTGGCAGCATCCATTTTGTGGAGCTGAGGCTTCAGTTAACTTTAACCGGGGTTCACAGTTACGGACATGTCGTGTCCCTCTAGAAGGGTGGAATGCTAACCCCGTCGCCAGAATTGGCGAGGGGTTAGTATTCCAATTCGTATGACACCTTACTCGACATGTTTTGATAAAGCAATACCAAAGTTAGCATTTAACCGCGAGGATTATAATGCACTTAAGAGTATATGGTATGCGATATCATGGAACAGCTATTAGGACTTGGTTCCGCAAGCTGCAGACAGGCTCAGCTCATGCCAGAGCACCATCTCACACGATTCCAAGCACTCTGCCTTCAGGATTGTCAAGGCCTGCCATAGGAGTGACTGATAGGAATCTGTGTGTCCATTTTAGGGTTAGGTATAGGTATACTATATCTACAGCAAAGGGTGATTACACGACTTTGCCCCAGCTGTCATGCAGCCAGTTGTGTCAAATTTAGGAGGCCAGCCAGGGGTGGCATAATACATGCTTCAGCCCCTGGTAGGCCTGGGTACACCTATTCCCTGAGTTACAGGGTCTGATAAGGTGGCCCAGTCCCAATTGGAAATGTACCTAGGGTACATGGAATCCATTTTAAAGAGAGAGCAGTAGGCCTGGGGTCCTGATTGGCAGGATCCCAGGTCGACTATGTCCAAAACCAGCTAAAACACAGGGCAAAAAGTTGGGGGCAACCATAGTCAGGAGGTACCCTCCTACAGGCCCCAGTCAAGCTTTGTTGATAGAAATAGCCTAAGGGGAGTGCAGAAACTGTATTTGTAGTTCCATGTGTGGCTCTGGTTCTATCAGGACAGCCTCCATCAACCTTGGTGTTTTGAAAAATAGATCTATGCAGTCTTCTGGCATAGTTTTCTGTGCCCTACCCACCCATTTAATTTGCATTACCATCTTTATGTCCTCGAACAGGTGTTCAGTTAGACCTGATCTGATCCCTAACCAATTTAATGCCTTATTTCTAAGAGAAGTCCATATATCCATGCTCTGGGTCAGTCAGATAGGGACATTTGCCAGAACAATTACATATGGGGTGGCAGCCGGAGTGAGATCAAAAAGTTGTCTGCGATAGTGGGGCTTGTTTGGGTCTAGTGTTAGCTAACGGAAGCGTAGCAATACCTGGTTTTTCCCCTGCTAACGAGCCCATCCCAGGATACACAAAAGACATTGTATCCTTAGTACACTGATTGCATGCTTGCTTTGATTGCCTCTGTGTTTTATTTGTGTGCGGGTTATGACTAAGTGCTGCGTTACCAATAAAGAGTTGTTATGTTTGACTATTCAGTAGATCCAGACAAGTAGTGCATTTATTTTAGGTTAGTGTTGATAGATTCTAAGGTGACTTTCACAAATTGTTCTGAAGAGTTGACTACCATACATAGTGAGTCAAGTTTTGGATTATGTAGATCACTGCTCTCTTGAGTAGTTTCAACACTTGTTGCCCTTAACCTACTAGGAGTCGTATGTTGGTTTGGTCCGTTTAATCTGAATTACCACTTTATTTACAGAGCTAGATATGGTACATACACAAGGCTTTTTTATGCGTTGGGGGCGGCGGATAATCCGAATTAGATAAGTTGATAGTTTCGGGTTTATGCTGAAGACACCTATATCTCCCCTTATCAATCATTGTGGATCTACCTTTACCACTGATTTTAAGTTTTTTGACATTATTAACGGGACACTGTACCATAATCGTGGGGGTTGTTATTTGATCTCCACAAACTAACGACGACTCCTCAACAGAGGAAATCTGTTTCTTTATAGCCTCCATAGCTCCTGATATATATTTTAATAATGAAGTCATTGTCTGAGGCTTTTCTGGGGTATCAGGCCTTCCGGGATCACCTGTAAGTTACAATTTCCCCATACTTAGATCAACAAACTAAATAAATGCGTGAGTACCCAATATAAATAGAAACAAACATGCAGAGACAATAAAGATTAGAATATAGACTATAGTTAGTATAAAATAATTACTCCACTTCCTCTTTTGTCTTAAAAAACACGTAAAGACACCACATAGTACGACACCGTGCGAAGGTCCTCTAGTACTGTGGTTCCCAAACTGTGGTCCGCAGACCCGCAGGGGTCCGTGACACATTCCCAGGGGGTCCGTAGGCAACAGTTTTAAAAGCACAGAAACTTTCTTGTATAATTAGCAGCTTTCCAGCAACAATAAAAGTGTCAAGAGAATGCCAGTGATTAATGTACCTGCAGGAGAGTTTTGTTCAGTGGCAGCTTTGATTTAACTAATGTAGCACAGAGAGTTAATGTGCCTACTACAAAGAGTGTGTAAAATGCATCTTAAAAAGCGGTATTGTATGTGCCTAGGTTCGTGGTTACTGCTTTTGTCACAGAGATTCTTTTGTTACTGTGCACTTCATAAGTGACAATCGTAATCTAGCAGAGGGACCTATAAACTGTCATCAAAGAGCTGCTTGCAAACTGCATGGTACCAGTTAGTAACTTATATTTTGTCCCAGTTATTAATTATCCTGATGCTGCTAAAAAGATATATTTGGGTAGAAATACATTTTTAATGGTAAAGTCAATGCTAGCCACTGTGTTATGTTCTGAATCCTGAGTTTGTGCTTTTCCAGACCAAGCACTCTTTAAACATTTTATATACACACTGATTTACATGTATGATTCAATGTCTCTATATGTGTGTGATGTAAAGTGCCCTGACATCCTACAATGGTATGAGAGATGCTATAAAACAAATGAAATACTTGTGACAGAGGGCTATTACTTCAATATAAAATACTAAGAGCCAGATGTATGATCTGTTTTTATATGCACGAACGGGTTCGCGAACCCGTTTGCGCATGCAAAAACCTATTGGGCCATGTACATAGCCTATTTCGCGATCCGCAATTTGTTTGCGACTCTCTAAATAGGTTTTGCAACTTGCTATTTGGAAGGGGCATTCCCTTCCAAATAGAGAGTCTCAAAACCATGTACAAATGTTTGCGGTCGCAAAACAGTCACAATTACCACCTACTTCAAGTAGATGGTAATGCATTCGCAAATGGGAAGGGGTCCCCAGGGGACCCCTTTCCCTTTGCAAATGCATGCAAAATTATTTTTTAAGGGCAGGCAGTGGTCCCAGGGACTTCTGCCTGCCCTTAGAAAATGTAAAGAAACCGTTTCATTTTCTTTTTTTTCTTTAAATGCATGGTAAACAGGCTGCATTTTTTTTAAACTGCTTTATTTAAAAGCAGTCCGAGACATGGTGGCCCGCAGGGCTTGCAAATTGCGAGAGGCTCAATAATATTAATGAACCTCGCAATTTGCGACCCCATTTGGAATCCCAAACAGTGTTAAACACACTGTTGTACATTTCATTTAGCGACTCGCAATTTGCCACTCGCAATATGTCGCCAATTGTGAGGCGCTAAATGAAATGGTCGTACATCTGGCCCCAAAATCCTTAGTACTTTGAGTATTTGTTTTGTGTGCACACGTGTGTTTTTTTTTCGAATAACTGTTTTAATGTTTGAAATTTAACTCATACAAATTGCTTGGGGGTCCCCGGCTTCCAGTGGTAACTAAATGGGGGTCCTCAGGAGTCAAAAGTTTGGGAAGCACTGCTCTAGTAGATAAATATTAGGGTTCCTAGGGCCCGATGTAGGTGCCCTAATACCGGTCGGAAACGGCCGAATTCGGCCGTTTCCGACCAGTATTATGTTTTCCAGATGTAGGGAATGCGTTTACAGAATCTGTATTTTACCGATTCTGTCTTTACCGATTCGGAAAAATTACCGAATCGGTAAATACAGACTCGGTAAAATACCGATTCGGTATTCCACATTGATTCCTATGGGCTTCAAGGCCCATAGGAATCAATGGGGGATAAAGATTCGGTATTTACAGAATCGGTAAATACCGAATCTTACCGATTCGGTATTTACCGATTCTGAATTACCTACATTTCTCCCCCTCTAATTTACCACTTCTTAAATACCGAATCGGTATGATTCGGTATTTAAGAAGTGGTAAATTAGAATTACCTACATCAGGCCCCTAGTATCTTAACATTCCCTTTTACAGCACAGAGTTTTCTCGCGCTGCTCTCTAGTTATCAATTCAGTTCAGTTTAGTACCTGCTGGGATTTAGGTTTAGGATTGCTTAATGTGGGACTTTTCTTTAATCAAATGTAATAAATATAAGGCTGCATACAATCTCAGTCCAACCCACCTAAGCCGAGCTACGAAGGTTCTTTTTGAGAAAAGAAAAAGAGAAAGCTACAATTTGCTTCTATGCATACAAAGTACCTGTGTTCTTGCAGTGTCGCAGTTGTTAAAGTGATGACGTTACCATTTTCTCCCAAAAGTTTCTTTTGTCTCGACGAGGACCCCCTGACCAGAAGTGATCAACCACCTCTCAGTTTTTCACCAGGTGCCAACTCTTTTCAGAGCTTACCCTAAGTCAGAGGATCAAAAGGGAGGGCCCAGCCTCCTCTGGTCTCTGAAGGGCATGGACGGGCCCTCCCTGGCCTGGGAGCGTCCCGCGCGCGTCCTGTGTTGCAAGCACTTTTAAGTGCACAGCGCTGACCCTCCTCCCTGATCCACAGCCTCCTTGGACAGTGAGTCCCCGTCACTCCTGACAGTTCTCCTGGCAGTAGAGTGTCAGCTCTCAGCAAGGCCATCAATTTCAGAACACTCAAGAATGTGTTCTTGAAGACATGAGAGAACTGAAGTATTACTCTAAATTATAATTTCCTAAATACGTATCTGGTTCAAGGATCAGTCCCAATACAGCCACAGCAGCTCCCAATGTTCATGTTGTATTCCCAATAATACTCTGGCAGTTCCAGTCTAGTTACAAAGTATGACCCTAAGAGAACATACAGAAGGTGATTAATGGTGACTGGGACTTATTTTAAATGGCAGCCAGTTCCCGGAGCAAAACATTTTGTCTACTGTGCCCAATGGCTTTTTCAGATCGCTAAATTCATTTCTGAAAATAGGCTGTTTAGAGTGACTCAGGACAAACGTTGCTTTTCCTACTACCTATCACTTGTAAAGTTCTGAAAGAGTTCTCCTTATCTCTGGTTATCTTCAATTCCTATATCTGTTTCCCAGAAAAGAGTTTCAGAGCCCCATGCTTAGGGCATTTTGTCTTGACTAATGCATCCTTTGCTGAGTTTAGGGATCCCACACACAAAATGTTCTAATCCCTAAGCAATGACAATGAGCAGCTGTCAAACAACATATCTGTATGGAAGTGAGTTAGGTGGCCTGTGATGAAGTATCATGACAAAATGGACCCAACATGTGGAAAGGATTGATGAAAGCTACTTCATATTTGTCTGTGGACAGGTCTACAACAGCAGTATTGGTTCAAGTCTCAGCCAGGTTTGTGCAAACTTAACTTTCCAGGTGCTTGCTTTTCAAATGTAGGAAAGATGTCAAATTTGTATCCTACAAAAAAATTGGGAATGATAAAACAGGTTCTGAGGTCTGTCAGCATGACAGAGGGAATATTAGCACACACCAGCACCATAGGAACTGAAATGTTTTGAAGCCGGCAGGTAATCTCCAGAAAGCGCATCGGAATGTGACAAGTGGGTCTTTCTCATTTGGTCTAGTTGCCATGGTTTTCCCCTTTCTTTTAGACTTATCCAGTTTCATAGGGTAAATGATAATGAGTAGCAGCCATGGGTAGACCTAGATTGACAAACTCAGGATCCTTTGAATATACTAGGACCCGAGTGTGAAAATTCTCTGGCCAACAAGTTCAGACAACTGGTTGCAAAAAGGTTTCAATAAACTACACAAACACCTTTTTGTTGGTTCTAATCAGTAAAGGCACAGCAGAAGAGATAAAAAAGTAAAGGCACAGCATAAGAGATAAAAAGACTCTTCAACAACTATGGCAGAAAAATTTGGTTTATCGTTCATGGATGACGATGTGAATCAAAATTTGGCTGGTCCTTCATGACTATCAGACATGAATGTGGCACACACTATTGATCAAACCCATACCTGGGAAACTCAGACTGAGAAAAAAAAAGAGGATTAGAATCATACTACATAGAGTGATTATGACTGAGTCTCCAAGAGCAAACGCCGCTCCTAGGGGACTATTGGTTAATAACACACCCAGAATC
This sequence comes from Lissotriton vulgaris, assembly GCF_964263255.1. NCBI lineage: Eukaryota > Metazoa > Chordata > Amphibia > Caudata > Salamandridae > Lissotriton > Lissotriton vulgaris. Next base: position 442,165,079 of record NC_141693.1, read on the forward strand.
GTTTTATAAGGTGCCATCTTTTGAAAAAAATGGGTGCAGATTCCTTGGCATTGCACAAGAGACTAGCTCATCCTAATAATAAAGACAGCACAAAGGTTAGCAGACAGGTTTTGGTGGAGAAAGAAACAACAGAGGGTCAAATGAAAGCAACAGACACAGCCGTCAAAAAGAGACTTGAAGAAATAAATAAAGAAACTAATGAATACAAAGCCTACTTAACACACTCAAAACTCAAAAAGTTACAGACATATGTCAAAAAATGGGGTAGATCATGATAGCAGAACAGCTAGTTCCCCACTTCCTCCAACCACCTTTTCAACCTCAAACTCAGCAATTCATGGCTTGTGGTCCCCCATTGAACCCAATAATGCCTACACATTTCACAAACCAGCACCCACCATTTTTAGGCAGAGGACAGGGCCAGAGAGGCAGGAAAAGAAAATATTCCAGGGTACAGTGGAAAACAGATGAATCACGGATACAAACAATCAATATGACTCATCCGTAACCTGGGCCCAGTAAAACGGCAAACTAGTTACAAATTTGATAAATAAGGGCCCGATTCCGATCTTCTGCTGAAAGCAAACCTAACGACTCATGTCCGGAATGCTTTCCGTATGACTCGTGTCAGGAGAGTCCTAGCAAACAAGTACGATGCGTATAAATGCATCCGAATATGATTAGCTTGGACTCCCATTGACTTCAATGGGAGCCTGTGTACCGAACACGTACACAGGCTCCCATTGACAAAAGGGGTGGTTGGGTATCATCGTGCACTCTGTGGCGGGCACACCTTGGTCTGAAAGGGGGGACCCATGGGTACCCCCATGGGCACGAATCAGAGGGCCCCGGTTAAAGGGGGGCCTGCTATGGGCCCCCAAAGACCGATTCAGGCAGCCTTTTAGATCCGGGCAAAAGGAATCGTAAAGGCTGTATGATTTGGCCCCAGAGGGCTCTATATCTCTGTATGCCTTTCGGAAATGATTCGGTCAGCGCTAAGGGTTTACAGGCATCGTACTTGGTCATTCGGAATTGGGAACGAGTCGGTAGGAAATAAGGGATCCGGATCGGTTTAGGTAAGACCAAATCCAATTCGGAGCCCTTCCAACCGAGATCTGAATCGGACCCTAAGAATTTAAAACCCATTCAACTAATGGTCCTTAATGAAGGCCTAGGATTTGTGCCTACACCTAGATTTGAGAAGTTTCATTTACATTGTGAACTAGCTGCATTTTTTCATAAATTGCAATTAAAAGGACAAGCTGGAGAACAAGAACAGCCAAGTGACACAAGAGGGACAGGACTACAACAAAAGTCAACATTCTGTCTCCCGACACACACAATCCCTGTCGAAATAATGACTTTTGAAAAAGCAGTCGATACTGAAATTGAAAAACTGGACACCAATTCCATACATAAATTTCAAAATCTAAGTAATGCAGAAAGAACAGCACTAGAAGAACTAAAACATTATAAAGAAATCACTATCAAGCCAGCAGATAATGGAGGTGGCATTGTACTACAGGCCACTACAGATTACAGAATAGAATGCAGAAGGCTATTAGCAGATTAACAAAACTATACCATTCTGAACAATGATCCAACCAACACATTGACAACAGAAATCAATACGCTGATTGAAGAAGTAGAATGTGAGGGATGGGTAAATAAACAAGAAAAGGGGGGGCGTGGCTAGCAGCCAACGATGGCGGCCGCAGCTTAGAGAGGCTCCCGAGGCAAGGCGGCTTCCCGCAACAATCCGAGCTAATTATCAGTATCTTCACAAGCTCTAAGGGGAGGACCAGACCCGGAGACCGTGCGGCTACCAACGCAGCAACTTTGGGGTCAGCGAAGGCCCGAAATCGAATCGAACTGCCGGGCGGAGACCGGAGCGGGGAAAGGCCTAATGCCAGCCCGGAAGCAGCGGAGTCGCGGCGAGTTTGCAGTCGGCCGGAAGTGAGCTGGTGGCGGCAGTGCGGAGCAGGAAGCCCCGGCCCGTCGTGGATGTTACTCCAGAAACCCGGCAGAATACTTTCCGGGGATCCGAAGTCCCGAGGGAAACTCCGCGGCGCCCATCAATCCTCTACAACTCCGTAGACTTGACCGGGGGCGCGGAAGAAGAAGTGAAACTCGGACGCAACGCCGCCATTTTACTGCCTACGCAGATACCACCTCGCAGACCTCCACACGGAACGGGCACCACTAACAGTGCATAACCCGACCCGATCTGTCCACCACCCTGCTGCAGCCTCTGGCAACACCGCAACCACTCGCACAATGTCGAACAGAGGCCCCAAGTACAGCACCACCCAGGTCAAATTGGACAAATTTGCGTATGAAAGGCAGACACCGCCTCAAGAACAACGCAAGACCTCGGGGAAAACAACCGAAACAGAGGGGGCGAAAAAGGCCACGCTTGAAGACGTCTTGGCGGCTTTAGCCCAGGTGCAGGCGACAGTGGGGGCGACGGCCACGGAAGTCACACTGATACAGGCGGACCTCCAGAAAATGAGTGAGAAGGTCAAACAGGTCGAGGTGGTCCCTAAATCCTTGGTCGAGGATGTCTCCGGAATGCAAACGGCAATGGAACGTTTACAGACAGACAACAAACAGCTCAGGGATAAACTGGATGACCAGGAGGGCCGTTCCCGGCGCAACAACGTCCGAATTTTGGGTGTGCCGGAATCCGAAGACACGGGGGCGATGGATCTCTATGTGGAGGACTTGATTAAAAACCAGCTCCAGCCCAAGGGACTCTCGAATTTCTTCTCCGTGGAGAAGGCCCACCGAGTTCCGGGGGGAAAACCAAAGTCTGGAAGCTCACCCCGACCTATCTTGGCTAGACTATTTAACTTCAGGGACCGTGACAGCATATTACAGGCTGCGAGAGTGGCACCGGCCATCCAAATTCAGAACTCAAGGATTGCCTTTTTCCCGGACTACACGGCCAAAGTCTCCAAGAGGAGAAGGACGTTCTTGGAAGTTAAGAAAACGTTGAGAGAAAAAGAACTACCGTATTCGATGCTCTTCCCGGCTCGGCTCAGAGTCGTGGCGGACAAAAAAGTGTGGTTTTTTGACTCTCCGGACGCTGCCCGGGACTGGCTGGAAGGATGGCACACGGTTGGTCGGCAGCGAAAATCTCACAGACCGGACCACGGAAGCGCAGACCACAGCAAAAATGGTTCACAAATGTCTGGTCGGGGGGGTGGAGCAGAGAGATCTCCCTCCGGCAGTTTTACGGGAGCAGGAGGAGAGGAATGATTCCTAACCCGGGATCTATCTCAGCGACATTCAATGTTTATTGACTTCACATTCTTTTTGCTGCACATGGACTCTGGCATGGTTAACCCAAGAGCACGCAGGGATGCCGCCTGCTCGGGGAGACACTCTCCCCCCTACACGCAAGTACTTTGGTTTGGGGATGGGTTAGGCACTCTGCTCAGTTGGGGGGTCGGGCAGTTGAAAGTCCGTTAGGCAGGGATGCAGGGAGGGGGGGAAGGGGGAAGGGCTGTTTTTTGACTGTTAGGAAATTGTATGTTAGGTCATTGATGAAGACGAATTGTTCACCCGAGCTAATCCCGGGAGGGGAAAATGTAGGGAAGCTTCAGACCCACATGAGAACGCTCATCATCCTCCCGCACGTTTACACACCCGCCATGGCTGCTACACCTCTCCTCCGACACCTAGTAGCACCCCTGGGACCGAATGGTTGACATCCCGGCAGCTGAAGGGGGGAGTGTAGACCCCGGGATACAATGCCCCTCCTTGTGTTTACTGTCTTAGAATGTGCGAGGACTGGGAGACAAGGTGAAAAGGGGGCTAGTACTCACTGCACTCAAGAGACACAAGCCCACAATAGCTCTATTGCAGGAAACCCACTTAACAGGGGAGACCACCAAGGCCCTGAATAGAAGAGGGTACAGGATGGTGGTCCACTCAGATTTCACGTCCGGTTCTAGGGGTACCGGAATCTTAATGCAAAAAAACTCACGATTCCTCCCCCTGCTTACTAAAACAGACGACCTGGGCTGCTTTGCAGCACTACAAGGACAATGGGAGGGGAGACTCTTCAACTTAATTTCAGTTTACATCCCACCGGCACTTCATTCAGTACACCTCCCTAAACTGGGCGATTTTCTCCTATCTCTCCCGGATGGGGAAATTATTCTCGGGGGAGACTTTAACGCCATTCTGAATACACAACTTGATAGGTTCCCGACACCAGCCCCCGCGGGAGGGGTACCCCGCTTTCAGCAATTTTTAACAGCCATGGGACTGGTTGATATTTGGAGACACCTCCACCCCGTTGTACGGCAATACACTTTTCACTCTGCAGTACATGGTAGTCTGTCTAGAATCGATCACTTTCTGACCCTGGGGGGTGGACTTCATTACATAGACGCGATGGAGATCCACCCGCGAGGGATCTCGGATCACTCCCCACTGACCCTGACTCTCTCCTCACAAACGCAAATACGAAAACGCATCTATCCCATACATGCTGCGTACCTCAAGATCCCCCAAGTTCGCAAAGCTCTTAAAAAGACAACAGCACAATACTACACTGAGAATGTACACTCGGTACGTTCAGCCGAGGTGCTTTGGGAGGCGTATAAAACGGTGCTACGAGGCCAAGCTATAAATTCTGTCACAGGCTTTAAAAGACAACGGGCTCAGGAGTTGGATGCTCTGGAGTTGACCTTTATAGACACTGACCACAACTCATGAACTCCATCCCACTCCATCCACCCTGCATGCACTTACCCTACAACAACAATTATATACTGATCATCTGCGCACACGAGTCAGGGAAAGTCTGTCCGACACTCAGAACAGGGTTTATGAGGTGGGCGATAAGGCTGGGAAAATGCTGGCATGGCTCGACAAAAGAGATGGGGACTCGAGAGGCATTCCAAAATTGAAAGATGAGCACGGGGAGGTTCACACTAACCCGAGACACATAGTAGAATTGCTTGCTGACCACTTCGAACAGGTGTACACCCCCGAACACACAGTGACGCCAGAGATTGCCAGAGACGTATTGGCCCCAGTTAGGGTTAATACATTAACCCCGGAAATCTCGGAGGAGTTGGAAGCGGACATCACCGCTGACGAAATTCAACTGGCGATCCGTGCTTTAAACCCGGGCAAGGCAATGGGACCTAACGGTATACCGGTGGAGTGGTATCAGGCGATGCCGGAGATCCTAAGTGCACATCTGCTTGAGATGTTCAAGGACTGCTTGGAAAAAGGTACGCTCCCACCAGATCAGAGAGCGGCAACCATAGTGGCCATTGCTAAACCAGGCAAGCCGCCTGAAAGTTGCTCCTCTTATCGCCCCATATCGCTGCTTAATGCAGAAGCCAAGATTTTGGCCAAACTCCTGGCATTGAGAATCTTGCCCCACCTATCGTCTCTTATACACCCGGACCAGTCCAGATTCATGCCCCATCGTAACACGGCACTAAACTTGCGCAGATTGCATGGAGTGCTGGCACGGGCGGACACAGTGGAAACTCCAGCAGTGATAATGGCACTCGATGCTAGGATGGCCTTTGACCTTGTGAAATGGGCCTACCTCTTTGAGACCTTATCACGCATGGGCTTCGGTCCCCTCTTCATCGCCTGGGTGAGGTTACTGTACACTGACCCACGGGCACGAGTGGTGGCTAATGGTCATATCTCCCGAGAGTTTCCCTTAGGTAGGGGCACGAGACAGGGCTGCCCCCTATCACCATTGTTGTTCGCTCTCTCATTAGAACCCCTCGCAACCCTGATTAGAACCTCACCCCACCTTCAGGGTATTTGCTGGAAGGAGGGCTGGGAGGATCGACTGTCCCTCTATGCGGACGACATGCTGGTCTATCTCACCAACCCGGAGACCGGTATCCCAGCTCTACTACATCTCCGTGACACCCATGGAAAGATATCCGGATATACACTGAATTGGGGCAAATCCGAATTGTACGTCCTAAAGGGTCAGGCCCCGGTCCTCGAATCGGACTGCCCTTTACGAACAGCCGGTACATTGTTTAAATATTTGGGCATACATGTCACTAGAGACCCAGCAGAGTTTGTGGCCAAAAACTTGAAACCCCACCTAGACAGACTCAAACGGGACGTGCATTTTTGGTTGGGACTCCCATTGACATTGTTGGGGCGAGCAGCACTATACAAGATGATGGCCCTGCCCCGTTTTCTCTACGTCCTCGACAATACGCCCTACTCGGTGAACCCCGGTTTCTTCCAGAAGGTGGCAGCACTAGTATCCAACCTCCTATGGGGGAACCTCCCCGCCCGTATAGCACAATCCAAACTGCATAGAGGGTGGTATGATGGTGGTATTGCTTTGCCCAATCTAAAATTGTATTACTGGGCGGCACACCTCAAACCCATCAACCAGTGGATCCACACTTCCCAAACCGAACCAGCCTTCCAGGCAGATAGAACGCAACTAGGCATTGACAGTCTACTAGCCCCATTGTATGACCAACGTAAAGCACGCACATTAATAGGACCCACCAGGCTTACTGTAGAAATCTGGCACACAGCAACGGCGGCCCTGGGTTGGAAAGGTAGAATTACCAAACTAACCCCACTATGGGACTCTCGAATCCTCGGCAACATGAGAAACAGCAAGGGCTTCTCACACTGGGACACAATAGGGATTTCCACGGTGGGCGATCTTTGGGAGAGGGGTGGTGTGATACCCTTCCAGAGACTGCAAGAACTATATGAACTCAATGACAGGGAGCTCTACAGGTATGTTCAGATTCGTCACGCACTGTTAACAGCCTTGGCCGCGGACACTGATCTGCCTGAGTCTTCCCCACTGGAAGACCGTCTCCTTATGGATTTTATGGTCGAGCGCGCTACATCCCTTACATACCGCAAATTACTTAATAATCTACCTGACCCAACACTGCCTCTGAAGGAGAAATGGGAGGGAGACACCAGTGAGATGGACGAGCAGGAATGGAATGAGGCACTAGACTCTCCTAAGGAAGTGGGCTTCTCAGCGCGGCTGCGATTAGTTCAATAAAAATTTTTACACAGAGTGTATTACACGAGAACAATGCTACACCGTATTCACCGGATACAACATCCATATTGCCTATGCGGGTGCGGGGAGGAGGGTACGTTTTTCCACACCATCTGGGACTGCCCCCGGATACAGGAATATTGGAGACAGATCCTGCGAACGATATCACAAACACTAGAAACATCTTTGTTGCCAGAACCAAAACGGTGCCTCTTAAATGTGTGGGAGCCTACCGATATTTCCAGACATGACCAAATCTGGGTCACAGTAGGGTTGCTTATAGCGAAGCGAGATATTGCACAAAAATGGGGGGTGGCGGTGCTACCAACCAAGTCAGTTTGGTGTCAGAATATGGATAAAGTAATGATAACGGAACGGGCGGTGTACTCCAATCGTGCCTGCCTGGGAAAGTGGAATAAAATTTGGACCAAGTGGAATGTATATAGGGGAGAAATCTGTGATCCTTTGCCAGAAGACGATCAAGATGATTCAGATGAAGAAGAGGCAGAAGGCTAGTCCACCGAACAGATTAGGGGGGGAGGGTATTGATGGTGGGATGGAGATGTTCAGTTTTGTTGGGGTACAGGGTGACCACGGGTGAACTCTGGGGGTCTCTGCTTGGTTGAGATGTCCACAATGACGATTGCACAGTATCTGGATTCAAATAGTGGGCAGGGATGAACTCTGGTGAGGGACGTATTGATAAGAAGAATACATGAACACGATTTTGGCATTTACGTGACCGCTTTGACATTCCTAACAGTTATTTTGTTTTCCTGTTGTTCGGGGGGCGGGGGGGGGGGGGGGGGAGAAAATTAAAAAAATCATACCGAAAACCAATGATGCTTGGAAAGACTTATGCTAGTGCTGCACCTTTTCCTTACGGCAGCAGTACCATTGTTTCTACTACAGTAAAGTGTCTATTGAATGCACATTGCTGCCATTTGATCAAAATTGCTATAGCGGCCAGCCCGATGGGTTGTTGGCGTTCCGCTGTGTAACTTGTTGGTGCAATAAAGGTTTTTGCAAAATAAATAAATAAATAAATAAATAAACAAGAAAAACACTTTTTAAGGAACAACAATCCCAAAACTCCGTATTTTTACACCTTCCAAAAAATCCACAAGAACCAAGACCCACCACCAGGTAGACCTATAGTCTTTGGGATACTGTCCCTTCTAGAAACATTTTCACAATTCTGTGATTATTTTTTGAAGATAGTTGTACAGAAAACTGAGTCATACAATAAAGACAAAAGATTTCCTTGTTTGCATTGCAGATCTAGAGTTTGTGGAGAGTGAAAATCTAATGCGCAGCCTAGATGTAGAAAGACCCTACACACGCCTCCCACAAGACATAACTATAGAGGTTATTAAGGAAATCCTAGATACAGAGGAATTGAGTCACTTGACCCCAGGTAATTTTGTAATGGAATCGGCTAGACTTGTACTTACAAAAAACTTTTTGGGAATGCGAGGGAACCCTATTCTTGAAAACTCACGGAACTTCGATGGGCAGTACATTTGCTCCCAGTGTGTACTGGCTGCATGTATACAATTTGGAAAAGACAGTCCTTCTCCATGATAACTACCCATACAGACCACGCATAATAACTTGGAAACGATACATTGATGATGTATTTGTCATTTAGAAAGGAGAGAATGCAACTGCACTAAATGTTATCAATTGACTAAACATTCAACACAGGTATTTAAATGGACCCACACTTTCAGCAACAAATCTTTGACTTTTTTAGATGTAAGGTGGAAAACTATAAACTGACCCATATCAGAAACCGACAGCCAAATATAACCTATTGAGATTTGACAGCTTTCACCCCAGATCACTACGAGAAAACCTGCTGTATGGTCAGTTTCTATGGTTACCTAGGAACTGCAGTTAACTGAAGAATTTTAAAAAACAGACAGCAGATCTGGCGGAAAAACTTAGAAAGCATAACTACCCAGAGAGAATAATTAAAACAACTAAGAAGAGAGCTAGACACCAAAAACATGAAGCAATGCTAGAGACTCCTACAAGGGCAAAGGAAGACCCTCCCTAAGTATGTGTGAATACATATAACATCTTGGCAGACTATGTCAAGAAAATTATAAGACACCAACGGAGAATCTTGAACATAGGATCTAGACAAAGGGACTACCCTCTATTTTGACACAATAGAGCAAAAAGTATAAAAAAGACAGTAGTGCACAAGACCTAGACGCATGCTAAAAACACAATACTAAACACTGTTGAGCTCCCCGAAATGAAAGGTCATTACCCCTTTGGACAAAGTAGTGACTGCCACCTGACAACATCTACTAAGGAATTAGATCTGGGACTATGTACAAAGTGGGAATTATGCAAACCCACTAACTGTATCTCAAAACAAGTCATCTATATGATAACTTGCTCCTGTGATTTGCGTTATATAGGCATGACAACAAGAAAAGTGAGCGTCAAAATAGGAGAACATCGAAGCAATGTACGCTGCAGACAGGCAACAACAAAAATGGCAGAACATTACCTTACAAAAGGTCATAGAACACAAGAACTCAGGTGGATAGTTCTAGAGGGTTATAGGGGTGTGGGGGTGGTGAGGGTGGTGGGTAGGGTGGCGGTAAGGGTAGTGGTTAGGGTAGTGGGTAGAGCGGTGGTGCTGCTGGTAGGGTGGTGGTGAGGTGGTGGTTAGGGTGGCAGTTAGGGTGATGGTTATTAGGGTGTTGGTGGTGGTGATTTTTAGGGTGGAGTTGTGACGGTTAGGGTGGTGGTGGTTATGGTAGGGTGGTGGTCATTGTTAGGGTAGGGTGGTGGTAGTGGTAGTGGTGTTTAGTGTGACTGTGATTAGAGTGGTGGTAGGGTGCTGCGGTAGAGTGATGCTAGTGATTGTGGTAGGGTGGTTTGGGCTGGTACTTAGGGTGGTGGTGGCTAGGGTGCTTGCAGTGGTTAGGCTGGTGGTAGGGTCATGGAGGTGGTAGTGTGATGATGTGGTGGTAGAATGGTGTGCAAAGGTAGTAGTGTGGAGTGTTGGTGGGAGGGTGGCGTGGTGATGGAGTGGTGGCATTAAGGTGGCAGAGGTAGGGGTACTTGTAGGATGGTGATAGGATGGTGGTAAGGTGGTGGTGATGGTAGGTTTTTGGTTCACAAACTTATGTGGTAGGGGGACGGGGAAACTACAACAAAAAGGAAAACTGGGGAAGAAGAAAGTAAAAAAAGTTCCTCAATCCCAGTGCTAGCAGCATAAAGGCACTCACCAAATAGAATCCATCAGTACTTGGTTCATGTAACATATAAGAGAAAAACGAACAGAGAGAATGTGAAACTGGTGTGCTTTGACCAATCAGGAGCCAGCAAATGAGAGTGATAATGAAACCAATGAATGGCAAGCAATGGGTGGGCTGCAAGCTACTTTAAGGTAAGCACAATCTCCTGCAAGCGACAGCACATGCTCTGTCTCGGGCAAGCTAAAGAAACTATGATTAGTGGCAGCCTATCTTTATTTCCCATGTCTTGCACCCTCAGCACATCATGAGCACGCTACAGCCAGAGATGCAATGTTTAAGGATGGAGACAGGCAAGTTCAGTGATTGTATTGGGGAGTGGCAGATGTAGGAGGTGCATTTTATAGGCTGGCTACCAGCGCAAGGTAGCTGATATTAGGCAGAAATGTGTGTGTGTGTGTGTGTGTGTGTGGGTGTGTGTGTGTGTGTGTGTTTGCGTGTGTGTGTGTGTGTGTGTGTGTGTGTGTGTGTGTGTGTGTGTGACTTGTGTGTGTGGTATGTGTGTGTGTGGTATATGTGTGAATTGTGGTGTGTGTGTGTGCAGTGTGTGGTGGGTGTGTGTGTTCAGTGTCTGTGTGTGTTATGTGTCCAGAGCCGACCATAGTGAAGGGGGTCTACGTAAAGAGTGTGAGGCTTGTCCAGCACGCACGGGAGGGAGCAGTAAAGTAAGCACAATCACACCACGGAATACACAAACTTTATCGGAGGGATTGAGAAACGCTTTTGCTTCAGCCCAGTGAGGCCCAGTCTACACAGGGCAGGCCACAGCAGATTTAAAGGCACTGTAGGACTTCCTGTGAGTACCCACATCGAAAGAATGCCAGGCAAGGGCATGGAGCCACGGGAAGAGGCTCAAAGGGGGAAACAAAGAAAGGTCTGAGGAGAGCAGGAGGGCACAGGGCAAAAGGGGCGAGGACCCTGAGTGGGAGGACGACCTTGAGGGGATGCTGGCGATAGCATGACAGCTAGTGGCCAGCAGGAGGTGTGAGTGGGTGTGCAAGCAAGTAATGGCACACCTCGAAGGAGTGCCAGCGAGAAGGCCCAGGTCATCAATGGCCTCCCAGGGCACTGGCACAGGAGGGGAGGAGGATTCAACAAGTGAGCCCAGAAGGGGAAGGCTTGCAGCCAGAACGGCAGTCAACGATGACAAGAGGGGAGGAAAACAGGTGCCAAGGGGCAAACAAGGGGGTACAAAGAAAGCGGCAAGTACAGAGCCACCAAGGAGCAAAGGACACAAGAAGGCAGGGGGTTCCTCACCAACAGTGATGAGGGCAGCTCAGAGGAGAGTGAAAGCGAAGACCAGAGGGCGCAAGGAGGCCACACAAACTCACTGAGCGGCCAAGAAGGGGCAAGCGAGGCAGACCGAGAAAGAGAGAATGGAGAGCAGGGCAGTCACACAGCGACAGGGAGGAGGGACTGACCCTACTTAGGCCTGATCCGGTGGGGCGGTGAAGTAAGCAGGGTTAGGGAAACCCACAAGAAAATACAGAAGGCCTTCCCTTGTGGACCCACCCATTACAGCACGGTAGACTGGCCTAGCCATCCTCCTCCTGTTACCGGTTAAGGAGAGGATATGGCACAAAGAATACATAGATATCTTCTCACTCCTAGAGGTACGGCAGGCTGAGCTGGACCTCACAACACAGGATAAGAAATACAAGGACAGGAAGAAAAGGAGGACACTAAGGGTGGAGCGGTCAATTGAGAATTGGTTAAGAGCCTTTAGAACCTTGGGAAGTGTATTTGTGGAACAATTTCCATAGAGTGCTGCAGCACTGTTTCTCCATGAGCAACAAGTTCATGAGGCGCAGCAGAAGCACCAGGGGGACGCCTGGCTCCACTATGATGAGGGGTTCAGGAAAAGATGCAAACTTGGCCGGTGATAGAGTGGGGCCACCAAGATGTTGAGGGCTTTACCAATCACATGGTGGCTGCACGGGAAGGGGTAAGCTCGAGCGACCACCCCTTTCAGAATGCACAAAGCAAGGGGAGGTACGAAGGCTCCCAACGCGGGAGCAAAGCAAAAGGGGACGCCGGTGCCAGGGATGGGAAAGGCCGACCCACAGCATGCTGGTAATATGACAAGGATGAATGTAAATGGGGGCATGCATGCAAGTTCAGACATGCTTGTGGGAACTGCGGCGGGGCATAACCAGCAATTGGTTGCAAAAAGCCAAAGGGAGCAGGGTAGAACGAGGATGGCAGCAAAAAGTAATAAAAGGGGCGGTGCAGCTGGGGGAAGATCACGCACTGGACCCACCGGCTCTCCTCCCCACCCCCATTAGGTGAGAAGTGTTGTTATGGCACCTAAACAAGTATCCCAACCTGAAAGGGAGATAATTACTGGCAAAGGGGTTCCCAGTGGGATTCCAAATCCGCTACCTAGGACCCCAGGTCAGCTGCATGAGCCGCAATTTGAAGTCAATTAGCGAGAACCCAGAGGTAGCCAGACAAAAAAGGTGGAGAAAGAGCTCACCTTAGGCATGATAGCAGGTCCATTTACAGAACTGCCTTTTGATAATTTTGTGGTCTCCACGCCGGGCCTGGCACCCAAGAAAAAGGAAGGTAAATATCGTCTGATTCATCACTTTATCATACCCACGGGGCGAGTTAGTCAATGATGGGCTGGACCAGGGGAGCTGTCAGTATCCTAGGCCTCAGTGGACGAGGCAGTGGACATGATCAGGATGAGTGGGAGGTAGGGCCACACCACCCAGCAGGGGAACGGATACACTATCTGGATGATTTTCTGTTCATGGGGAAGCCGGGCACATCAGATTGGGCAGGCCTGTTCAGAAGCTTCATTGAGCTAGTACAAGAGGTAGGGGTGCCACTAGCGGAGGAGAAGAAGGAGGGGCCAACCACAAACCTAGCCTTTCTGTGAATTGAGTTAGATACAGAGGAAGGGGTGTGCATGTTCCCCACAGGTAAGGTGGGGGAGCTGCATGAGACAGTACAGAGACTCTTAGGAGGAAGGCCACACTAGGGGAGATCCAACAGCTTCTGGGTAAGCTCAACTTTGTCAACAGAGTTATATTACCAGGTCAGCCTTTTGCACAGTGGCTGGTGTGGCTAAAAAAGGATTTGTCAAAGAAGCATCACAGAGTGCATCTCCCGCTAGGAGTAAAGTAGGACCTGGGACACTGGAACGTCTTCCTAGCTACATTTAATGGTACCTTGATGTGGCGCTAGCCATGGGTGACAGTTGAACAGTTGGGATTGTTCACAGATGCCACTGGGAGCGAAGGCTTTGGGGCGATACTGGGTTTTGCCTGGATAGCAGCCCAGTGGCTAGAGGCTTGGCACAATAACAAGGTTACAAAAAACATTACCCTGCTCGAGCTCTTCCCCTTCATCATTCAATGCATGATTTTGAGGGAAAAACTCACTAACAAGCAGATTACGCTGTGGGTGGACAACCATGCAGTGGTACAGGCAGTGAATTTGGGGACCGCAACATGCCCAAGGGTAGTGAGGCTGTTAAGACATCTGGTCGGTTGCCAGCTGAGTATGAGTACAGTGATTAAAGCTAGGCACATGCTGGGTTGCGAAAATGCCATAGCTGATGCTGTGTCCCGTGTCTCAATGGCAGAGATTCTGAGTGCTGGTACCACACTTGGAGCTGGATATGACGCGCATGCCCGAACAGATGTGGGGACTGAGGGAGCTGACCTAATGATGTTGGTAGAGAAAGCACTGCCGCCCAAGACAGCAAAAAGATATCATAAGTGCTGCGAAGTCTTTCAACAGGTGACAGGCTCTGAGGGGCACAGTAAGGTGACGACCAATAAAGTAACCACTAACTATGGGCGAATTTTGCGAATCTGGCGTTCGCGAATTTGCGTATTCGCCAATCCGCGATCTCTCGCGAATTTGCGGATTTTTTATTTTTGCGTGTTCGCGGGGAACTTTTGCGTATTCGCGGGGAGCTTTGTGTGTTCACTGTTTTTTTTTTTGCCTGGTTCTTCACTGCCACCATCTCCTTTTTTATGCCCTTCTGCCCTCTGTACCACTTGTTTTTGTGCCTTTCTGCCCTCTGCCCCACTCTTATTTGTGCCCTTTTGCCCTCTGCCCCACTGGTTTCTGTGCCCTTCTGCCCTCTGCCTAACTCATGCCCTCTGTCCCACTTTGTGCCCTTCTGCCCTCAGCCATAAGCCAGCTTCAACAGGAAGCACTAATAGATAAAGTATAGCAGGTGCTTGAGCTGAAGGTCAAATTAAGTTACACAGTCATTAATCACCCCCAAGTTTGGGGTGATTAATGATAGTGTAACTGAATTTGAGATTCAACTCTAGCACCTGCTTTACTTTATCTATTAGTGCTTCCTGTTGAAGCTGACTTTTTGTAACTATTTTAGAGGCTCTGGCAGCTTGCCGGCGCTATTCTAAAATAGTTACAAAAGTTAGCTTGAACTTTTGACCCAATCCGTTCCGTTCGCGGATTTTGCGGGAAATTCGCGAATCTCGCGGATTGCGAATTTACCGAAAATCCGCAAAATCCGTGAGCGGAACGGATTTTCCTCCCATGCTTAGTAACCACTTTCATCCAGTGGGCTTTCAAAGGGCGAAAAAGAAAGGCGTGGGCACGTTAGTTAAATGTCCAACTATGTAAAACTGGCCACAGGGGTGGATCACGCAAACTCCTTTTATTGAAGGGGAGCAATGATAGGGTGTGGAAGGCTGCAGCCAAGGCGCAGGGACCACCGACTGCCAACTGAATTTTCATTATTGACAAAACTACTGGGGGTGCTCCCCGCAATTTGGGGGTAGAACCAGGAGGTAGTGCTGTTCTGAGCAGCATTCACTCTGGCATTCTTTGGGGCCTACAGGGTCAGTGAGCTGGTCGCCCCGTCGAAAAATAACCCTGGGGAAGCGTGCCTTTAGGGCGAGGACATCTGGATGGGTGACCGGCATGTGACTGTTTACTCACGTTGGTCCAAAACAGATGAGGAGGGAAAAGGGAAAAGCTCAAGGCTGGACTGTCTGGAAGACAAGGCATGCTGCCCAGCATGTCTTAACAGGGACTAAATGGGGCGGGTTATAAGTTATGAGAGATCACTCCTTAGGCACCAGGACGGGTTGTATTTGAGCCACTTCCAATTCTCAGCATGGTTAAGATTGGCAATAAGCAAAGCGGGCTTACCTGCCCGGGAGTTTGGGTCGCATTTATTTTGCATAGACGCAGCGACCACAGCAGCGGTTAGCAGTTTAGAGGAGGAGCGCATCAAAGAAATAGGGTGCTGGATGTTGAGGGCCTTTAAAGGCTGTATATGAGCCAAAATGAGTTAAGATTGTGTTTCTTCCACAGCAGGACCTTGGGGGCGGCGCAGAGTGGAGATCCTACGACATTCATATGTCACAAGGGAGAAGGAGTGGGCCGAGGTGTGCAAGCAATTCGAGGTGACATGGCTGGGGCAGTCAGGCATGCGATGGGCACAACTGTGACCCACCATTCAAGAAACACTGGGCGGAAAGAGAGGCCCGACGCGGTTATGGTGCATCTTGGGGGGAACGACCTGGCAAACCTGGGTAGAAAAGACTTACTGGGGTCTATGATATCTGGGTTAATGGCAGTGGCCATACTGGTGCACGCGGCGGACGTCATATGGCCGGAAGTGAAACCGCTGCATGAACGGCGGGATGCACATGACCATGCAGCACAGGAAAGGTCCAGGAGGAAGCTGAACATTTCTATGGCAAAAGGCTGCAGGGGTAAAGGATGGGTTTTCGTGGGCACGGCCTCATCAATCTGAAGACACCAGGGTATTACGAGGTGAACGGATTTCACCTAACAGTGGTGGGGATGGATATGTTCATACTTAACTTGGTTGGGACACTGGAGCAGGTAGGGTTTTCATAAATGGGGGCAAGGGGGCTCTGCCAGGGGTCGGAGAACCACTGACAGCATAGCACAAATAGCGCAAACTATACAGACAAGATGGCACACTAGCCTAGGTTGACAAGTCATGAAAACAGTGTCCTTGGGATGCCTTTCAGAAGGGACACTAGAAGAGCAGGTGATTGGCCAGCTTGTGGTCAGCAGCAGTCAGCCATGGCTTTTGCAGCCAGGTTGGGCCTGACGGCTACTCACTCAAATAAGCTGAAGCAAGTGCAACCTGGAGGCCGCAAGCGCCAGACACTGAAGGAGGGTGGCCGCCATGCAGGGGGCTGTGCCGGGAGTGCTGTAGGGAGTGTAAAAAACAATGCTTCAGAGTGTGATAATATTTTAGATGTGATGCAGTGTTTAATTCATGGTGCGGATGAATTACCATGGAAAATGTGATGTTTCATGCTTTCAAATAAACTGCAGCCGTTATGCACCAGCTGAGACTTGGAATCTGATTACCCAGTATGGGAGGGGTAATTAAGGTTGCACGAAGAAGGCCACGGGCGGAGGGGGGTCACTTGCACGTCTCAAGGGTTATGGCACTGGCCGGGAAGGCAAAGCCTTATCCTTGGGAGGCTCACGAAGAACGCCTGGTGAGGGTGGGGCCACAAAGTGCAACAGAAAATACCCTCCAAAAGAGCCTAGCACCCAGAAAGAAGGGGGCAGGCGATTGGTCAACGGGGTTTGAACCCACCAATCAACCAAGGGACTTGGCACGGGCAAAGGGGGATAAGGAAAGGGGCAAGGTCAAGAGGGCCATATCTTGACTGCCTGACGTTGGCCCACCCACCCACACCCAAGAGCAAGAGTTGCAGCTGCAAGTTGGAGAAAAGGGCAATTAAAAACAGCACAAAATATACAGACAAGAAAGCACACTAGCCTAGTTTGATGAGCCGCAAAAACAGTGTCCTTCGGATGCCTTTCAGCAGGGACACTGGGAGAGCAGGTGATTGGCCAGCTTGGGGTCAGCAGCAGGCGGTCACGGCAGTGGCAGCCCGGGTCGAGCCTGACAACCACCCACTCAAAATACTGGTAGCAAGGGTAGCATGGAGGCAGCCAGCGCAAGACACCAAAGGTGGGGGCCGTCACACAGAGGGCCGTGCTGGAAGTGCTGTGAGGAGTGTAAGGTACAATCCATCAGAGTGTGATCATTTTATAGATGTGATGCAGTGTTGACATCATGGAGCGTACGAATGACCCTGGAAAATGTGATGTTTATGTTTCATGCTTTCAAATAAACTGCCGCCATTATGCACCAGTTAAGACTCTGATTACCCGTTAGGTGGGGGGGTAGCTAAGGTTGCACAAAGAAGGCCGCTGGGCGTAGGGGGGGTCACTCACACGTCTGGGAGGGGTTAGAAGTATGTTAAGTTCTATCTAAGTTTCATAATCACAAACTGCTTTCAACAGCTCTGAATAAGGGCTTCATCAAGGGCAGCTTCTAGTCCTAGACAGTAATGATCAGCATTGAACCACCCGGGCCTTCTTCAAGGGTAGCAGCTTGCTAGCTATCCATATTCCACAGTAGTAACTGGTGCAGGCCAAAACTTTTGTTTTGCAAACAACAATCTGGTCTAGTTCCCCAAACAGGGCTAAGGCAGCCAGGGCAGTTGCTCGTCAAGTATTCAGGTCCAAAAGTACAGAACAAATGGATTGGTTTTTGTACTGAATATCTCTTTTCCTCTTTCAAAATGCACACAAATTCTCCCTTGCCTACATGAAGTACAAAATGTGAGAGACACAGTTCATAAAGGCACCTTTCCTGAAGCCAGGATAAGTAGAAGTGTATAATTAGTCCCTGAGTGTTTCTCTACTGTCGAATAAGTTGCCTCAATTTGGCGATATTATGCGTAGTTCAAGCTAAAGGTCATTCCATCTGTGCTACACAAGACATTATGCTTAATCGTTAGCTAATACCTGCAATTCAAAGATTACCTGCTCGAAACCTCGACAAAACTATGTTCTAGAGGTAGCAGCAATCCGTTTGTTTCAGGTAATATAATTCGACAATTACATGTACCCACACCAATTATTTGTAGTCTCATTATAAACGTACCCTGCGAATATCAGGCTGATTTCGGCGCAGAAGAACGCAATTCAGACATGTCAGAGATCCATATTTCTATAATATTTCTGTAGAAATATATGCAGCCTTTTCGTTTTCCATTTATCAATGGGTATCTCTACCTTTAATATTGTTTATTCTCTGCACGGTTTAGCACATAAAGGGCATGTTCTTTAATAATTCACTAAATACCAAAAAGAATGTGGAAGAGACAAGAGTTATGAAAAAACTAAAAGAGGCTATTTTTTTTAGATTTTTATTTGGAAACAAAGACATTGCACCCTGCAGTATTATGGCTAGTATTTTCTCATTTTAGTGTGCTCAAGGTGTGCATTGCACTGTACACAGTACACAGTGTACACAGCTTTAGGTTCTCTGCAAATGGCAGGTTAAATATCAGTGTTTACTGATGATAAAATGTGGAGTGACACCAGAGGGGTTGCAGGATGGGCTGGGGTCACACAAGGACTCAGAAATGCGCTAGCATTAATAGACTGCTGAAGCTGGTTTAAGCTCATGGTCATCAGCAGCAAACTGCATTATTACATGCCAGATGATGTGGCATTACCCAACTAACCACAATTATTTTGTCGTTATTAAGATTACTATGCATTTGCGTACTGGTATTGTGGCCTAGGATGAGAATCATCATCTATGCCTGGAAAAACACTGCTGTAGAGCCTGTGGGAAAATAGTAGTGTGCAGTGTTTGTTGTAGCCAAACACAGAGAATCAGACTTCCACCGTTCTACTAAGAACCCACAGAGATCAGCTGCGAAGTGCGTAAGGGTTCCTCCCCGAGTCCCACCCTCTTCAACATCTACATGGCCATGCTTGCAGCATCGTCAGAAGCCACAGACTCAACATCGTCTCCTACGCCGACCACACCCAGCTGATTCCCACCCTCACCAACGAGCCCACTGCTGCCAAGATTAACTTCCACAACGGGATGAAAAAAGTTGCTACCGGGATAAAGAACAACTGCATGAAGCTCAACTCAGAAAAGACTGTAGTCCTCATCCTGGGCACCAGCCCATCCATCTGGGCTCCTGGTGGCCGGCAGAGCTCTCAATGAACGGCCAAATCATCGCCGTCTCCTCCACCAGCTTCCACGCGCTCTGCCTGCTTCTGAAGATTTTCAAGTGGATCTCCACTGACTCCAGCAAAGCGGTCACCAATGCACATGTCAACAGTAGACTCGACTATGGCAACACACTCTACGCCGGCACCACCCAAAAACTCCTAAAGAAACTGCAGAACATTCAGAATGCCTCCACTAGACTCATCCTGAACATTCCCCGCTGTCGCCACATCACCAGTCACCTGAGAGACCTCCACTGGCTCCTGATCAACAAAAGACGGGCAGTAGAGTGATGACTGAAACTATGCCGGATTATACTTCTAATGCGAAGTACAGCAGCTAGTGCAACAAGTCTTCTTCAAGATGTGCAGGCCTTAATACTACCTGCACAGTCTCTATCTGACAGTGGCTATCAGACCACGTTTTCTATTGATTAACCTATAACTATTGGATATTAGATTACATCAAATGACACATGTGATCTCATTTTGGATTACTTATTCTATGCACAGATCATATGTCAGATATCTACTCCTGCTCAGGATAATTCACCTACAAGGTTACAACCCAATCATCTGGTTAACGCCTCAGACTGACAATGCCCTGAAGAAGTCCTATGTTATTGGCCAAAACGTGTTGGCTTTTGCTTTTTTATGAATGAAAAAATAAAGAAGAAAGTACCTCACACCACACTTCACTGAGCGATGATTTTCTATATGGACTTGTTCATTCTATAGCGGTGCAGTTCCAATCTAGTTTCTTTAAAAAAGAATTACCTTCAAGCTCCTCACACATGCCTACAAATCCTTCCACCACGCCGGACCTGCATACCTCAACCACTAGCTCTCCTTCTACACACCCACCTGACATCTCCGTCTGCCCACTTGGCCACCATCCCACAGATCTGCAAGACCTCGGCCGGAGGAAGATCCTTCTCCTACCTCACTGCAAAGACCTGAAACTCCCTGCCTCTACACCTCAGGCAATCATTGTCACTGCCTCAATTTAGGGAAGAACTCAAGACCTGGCTCTTTGACTGAACTGCAGACCCCCCCACAGCGCCCTGAGACCCTTACGCGTGAGTAGTCGCGCTTTACAAGAAACCTGATTGACTGATTGAAAATTCATCTTCCCTGAATGTAAAAAAGGCCACAAGACTTTGAAAACTCTGGGATATTTTATGGGTGACCTTTTACGGCCAATGGATTTTAGGAAGTGTAAGTGAAAAATTGGACTGTAAAATGCACCATTTGAATAAAAAAATGTAAAATGTTCTCCCATTTTGACCAAGGTCATAGACATGGGCAGCAGCCTCTAAGAAAGCAAGTGCTGTCAAAGTCAGTAGGTTTCGCAAATGCAAAATCTATTGGCTTTGTCAAAGCTTTTTAGACATGTTGCACTGAAGCGCGGGCTGCTGTACAACATGGCTTATGGTAAAAAAAAAATTAAAAAAGAAGCCCTGTGATGCTGTCAGCGTTAACAGGGCTTTATTCTTTCTTTTTTTCTTTTTTTTTTACTTCAAATAAATTAAGCACTGATCCAGCTCGTGCATTTTTTTCCACCATATATCTCTGCCTTCTGCTTTGCCTTTCACTCTTTCTTTGGGATAAAGTTAGATAATGAAAAATAAGTTGTGGCTCTCAACCTGAGTACCAATGCCACTGCCTGTAACCACTGACACACATATATCTAGACATCATATGGCCGGGATACCCGTCACCCCCTCCCAACACAATCCCCAAGGATGGGAAGACAGACACAGTTCTTGAACTTTTGGAAGGCGGGAGGGAGTTACCCTCCCGGCCGTATTTATTAAAATATGAAACAAAATTAAAACATTAAAATAACAGTTTCATATCATGTACAATTTTCCATTTACATATTACGATGTTTATTGGCTAACCTTAACACATCTCTAATACAAAGGTTCTCCTAGCCGAGTCTAAAACATCCTGCAAATGCATATTCTCAAAATTAAAATTGTACATCCTAACATTACGGGCCAACGGCAAGGTCGTAACCGGTGTCAGATCCCTAAACCATAACTCCCCCTCACTTGTGAGGGGCGGGCGCACAGAGGACTGTACCTCTGTGCCAACTTCCAATTTCCCTTGTCTTAACGGGGGCCCCATATTTACTCGACGCCATCTTAGTGGTCGTCCGAGGACTCGTGTGAGGTGTCTAGAAGGTAGCGTAGACCCCCCTCCCACCCCACACTACTTACCACATCCGCCGTCGCGGATGTCCTGGCCCCGGGAAATTCATAGGAGGGGCCCGTAGCCCCTCCTCCCCTGGGAGGGGCCTATGACCGCCTTCCCTATCCCCGTGTGAGGGGCCAATGGCCGCCTCCCCCCGGGCGCTACCATCCATAATGGGTGGCGCCCCACCTCTAGGGATCTTCAAATTACTGCTCACCGATCATAACCTTACCGCCCGACCAAAAAATTAATACGACGTTTTTGAACCTAATGGACAGAATAACGGTTATACTGGACATTTCGCAATATATAACCTTTATCTACTCAAATAAACCATCTTTTCAACTAGACTGTGATACTCCGCCTAAACATGCTAAAAGCAACCAGTTTATTGTCATAAAAACAATCCAAACTTTATTAATAAACAACCTGTAAAAGAGATTATATCACCGTCAATCGACTTTATTGCAATACTAATCGTTGCCATAAGGGGCTGGTGGGTGGGTCAAAATTGGCTCCTTGTTCCGTCTAGGGCTCACGTGCAACGAGGAGGTGCAGCTTCTAAGCACAGGAACAAGAGGATGCTTCCTTGGATTGTTGCTCCTTTTATTCTTCCTCGGGAGGGCGTGTACCCTCCTCGATCCGCCTACAGGGCGTGGCCAACGGTGTAGGTGTCTAGGACAACCCCTCCTGGGCGGGAAAAGGCGCGCCCCGGCTACGCCGCTTCGGGCATACCAGCCGAGACACGCCTCCCGCCCAAAATGGTTTCCCGGGGGCAGGGCACCCTACCATACGTTCGGGGGGACCGAATGGTCGCCCCTTTCCATATGGCCGGGATACCCGTCACCCCCTCCCAACACAATCCCCAAGGATGGGAAGACGGACACAGTTCTTGAACTTTTGGAAGGCGGGAGGGAGTTACCCTCCCGGCCGTATTTATTAAAATATGAAACAAAATTAAAACATTAAAATAACAGTTTCATATCATGTACAATTTTCCATTTACACATTACGATGTTTATTGGCTAACCTTAACACATCTCTAATACAAAGGTTCTCCTAGCCGAGTCTAAAACATCCTGCAAATGCATATTCTCAAAATTAAAATTGTACATCCTAACATTACGGGCCAACGGCAAGGTCGTAACCGGTGTCAGATCCCTAAACCATAACTCCCCCTCACTTGTGAGGGGCGGGCGCACAGAGGACTGTACCTCTGTGCCAACTTCCAATTTCCCTTGTCTTAACGGGGGCCCCATATTTACTCGACACCATCTTAGTGGTCGTCCGAGGACTCGTGTGAGGTGTCTAGAAGGTAGCGTAGACCCCCCTCCCACCCCACACTACTTACCACATCCGCCGTCGCGGATGTCCTGGCCCCGGGAAATTCGTAGGAGGGGCCCGTAGCCCCTCCTCCCCTGGGAGGGGCCTATGCCCGCCTTCCCTATCCCCGTGTGAGGGGCCAATGGCCGCCTCCCCCCGGGCGCTCCCATCCATAATGGGTGGCGCCCCACCTCTAGGGATCTTCAAATTACTGCTCACCGATCATGACCTTACCGCCACAGGCCGGATAGTTGACCGGCTATCCGGACCCCCCACAAACTCCTACTAAAGGTCATGGCTACACAAACTCTTTAACCAAGCTATGCAGTCTCCTATGAGTAAGACATTCCCCTCCCGGGACAAATGGACTCCATCATCAAGATACATGTGGTCCCCCCGAATACATCCATGTGGGATACAATGCAACCGCTCTGAACGAAACAACCTACTAAGTTTGTTATTAACTTTCTTTACCGACTGATTCAAAGCTGACACAGAGAGGGCCCCCCGCCACACCTTCCTAGGAATCATGTGTGACCATGCAATCGTGCACCCTGGAACCCTTCTCGCCAACCAACTCACGGTGGATAAAATTAACTCGAGAAGTACTCGCCGACCAATGGTCACCAAATCATTGCCCCCAAGATGTACTATGATTACAGACGGCGGTGACCTCGTCCGCCCTAACAGTCCCTCAATAAAACTTTGAAACTGGTCAATACAGAGCCCGCCCCTTCCGTGGAAGGTCACCCTGTACCCGTATTCCCCAGCCACGTGAATCATGTCACCTGCTTTGAATACGTCCGCGGCGCGTCTCACGTATGAGTGGCCAACGACCCACACCACTCTTCCCTCAGCCGGTGATCTTTGACCGCTGGTCCCCAGGTGTCGGGTAAACTGCACAGTCCGCCCCGCAAAGCCTGCTCGCGAAACTGTAACCAAACAGAAAACAAGAAGCGTGAGTGCATGACATTGGCTTCACAACATGTGCAACCGCACATACCTTTTATAACAATTCGAGGACCAACGCCCCACTTGTTTCACTTTTTCAGCACTCAGACCCCTGGCTGTAGCCTCTGTAGCAGCCCCTATCCGGAAGGAATGGGTCCCAAAATCGCTCGGGTTCAGGCCCGCTGCCGCGATTGCCATCGTTAGCACCCGCTGAAACTGAAACCTCGTCAGTGGAGTGGCGTCGGCGTGTCTCAGCAAGATTCCCCCCCATGATGCCGCCCTCTGCGCTAAATATTCCTCTACGCATTTCACCGGGCACATGGGGGACCCTGGAATGCGCTGGACAACCACACTGTCCCCCATCGCTTCTTGATCAGTTTTGGACCTGGCTATCGTGACTACCATCGTGTCACCCTTGACTTGAATGTGTTCTCGACACAGACCTCCCCCCGTATCCTGCTTGTTCCTTGCTACCAGTTCGCTTACCCGCATAGCCCCATGGAATGCTAATGCAAAAGCGGCCCGGAACAGCACTGTCTCCGACTGAGATGAACATGTCGCAGGGAGTACGGACATTAACAGGGACAACCTTGTCAGCCCAATCGGGCGCCTCTCGTCCGCTTTACGACCCTCAAGGCGTTGCCACCCACGCAGTGCCTTCTTTACGAGAAAGGACGATGTGGGGTCCCGGATGCCATGAGCCTGCGCCATGAAGGCAATGGCGGCTCGGTGCCTATTGGCTGTTGCCACTGATCGGCCTGCCTGATGTAGTGATACCAGAAACTTCAAGACATACTCCTCCTGCCCCCAATGCTCCCCCCTAGCTGGACCCAAAAATGACCAATAGGAACGGAACGCTCCTTTGTATGCCGTCCTTGTCCTGGGTGCTAGACTTGCTCCCACGAGGTCTTGTAATCCAGGGCACCGAGTGACCAGAGAGCTTCGGGAAATGGTGCCGCCACAAAGCCCGCAGAGGGCAGATAACCCCTGAAGGCCTGCATGTGGGAACGAGAGAGTGCATCAGCTGCCTGGTTCAGTACCCCAGGCACGTGTCTTACCCTAAAGTGGACGTTTAGTCTCATACACAGTAGAACAATCTCTTTCAGCAATCTCATAATCCACCTGCAGCGTGCCGCCTGATTATTGATACATTCAACCACAGTCATGTTATCAGACCAGAACACTACTGTGCGATCACGAAACCCCTCCGGCCATGTCTGCAAGGCCACTAGAATGGGGAACAGCTCAAGAAACCCAATGTTACCTGTGAGCCCACTGTCGTGCCACCACGTCGGCCATGTTCGCGCCGACCACTGGTTACCAAAGATGGCGCCAAATCCTACACTCCCCGCCGAGTCGGTCCATAAGCCCAGCTCCTCAGAGGAAGCTGGCGGCTTACTCCACACAACCCGGCCGTTGAAATCCGCCAGAAATGCCAACCAAATGCGCATATCCTGGCGAACCTCTGCTGACAGCCGTGTGCGGTGGTGCCCTTCTTTGAGGCCAACCATAACTTGTGCAATAGAGCGGGAAAAGGGGCGAGCCATCGGTATTACTCTAAGGGCAAAGTTAAGCTGACCCACTGCTTGCTGCAATTGATGGAGAGTTACCTTCTTCTCGCCGATGCATATTTCGAGCGAGGCCTTAAATTTCATTACCTTCTCCTTGGGCAAACGGAAGCACCCCTCCACAGAGTCGAGCTCAATTCCCAGAAACTCGAGTGAAGTAGCTGGCCCCACTGTCTTCCCTGGTGCCAGTGGCACGCCAAATCGTCTCATGAGATTGCAAAATTCCATCAAAGCCTGTGCACATTCTGTGTCCCCGGCTGCCCCCAGAAACAGAAAATCATCAAGGTAATGCATAACCTGCGTAAAGCCCGTGGCTCTGGTGAACGCCCATTGCAAAAAACTACTGAACTTCTCAAAATACGCACAAGAGATAGAGCAACCCATTGGCATACATTTATCCATGTAGTAGCGCCCTTGAAACACAAAACCTAACAGACGCTGATCCTGTGGGTGTACCGGGAGCAACCGGACCGCTGATTCAATATCCGATTTTGCCATCAGCGCACCGGGCCCCAGGCGATTCAACATGGCGACGGCCTCATCGAAGGATGCGTACCGCACTGCACAAACTCCCGGGTCAATCGCATCATTCACCGAAAGACCCTTAGGAGCTGACAAATTATGGATTAACCTAAACTCACCTGGGTCCTTCTTGGGGACTACTCCCAACGGTGAACAAATAAAGTTAATAACTGGCGGATTCCCATATGGTCCCGCAATCCGACCTCGGGCCACCTCCTTTGCAATCTTTGCCTGTACTACCACCGTATTTTGTTGAACCGATAGTTGGTTCTTACACTGTGCTTCCCCCCGAAAATCCCCCGCCGGGATGCGGAAACCATATGAGAAACCGTCTCGCAACACCCCGGCGGAGACATGATCAGGGTATTCGTTCAGCCAAGGGATCATAGCCATGATATCGACGGGAGTAGGTAGCGGTGCCCCTCGGCCGATATTAGACCTGTTTGGCCCCTCCTCTACCCCCTGTATCACCATTCTTGGCTCTGCACGAACTCTCGGGGTGTGAAGACTGTCCGCACCCTGCACACTCATGCCTGAACTTGCATGTCCCTTGTGGCCTAGTGCACTTCCCTCTGTTAAAGCTCCAACAGACCCCTTTCCTACCCGAGTTCCCATTACTCCTTGTGTGTTGATCACTGCTGGCGCCCGCTCGAAAGGGCGCCGCCGAATAATGGCGGGAAGGCTCCGCCCCATTCCCGCCAAACGAAGACGACTTCGTCGTGTTCGGCATGACCTGCTTCTGCCAGGAAATGGAGTCGAAACAATCCCACGTCAGAGATGAGTCGTGCTCCTTGGCCTTACGAAACTTGTTATCATAACCCATCCATTGATTGCCTTCATACGTTTCATAAAATTCCATTATACGTGTCTGGTAACAAGCCAATTCTGGCAACACTTCGGGCCTTCGTTCCCCCATGATTGCAGTGAACATCCCAAACGCCCTGGCCCAATTAGCGATCGTCTCATCCACTCTGAAACCCGCCATTTTTGCACGCCATACACTCGGATGCAACAACTCCTTCTGATTTTTAACGTGCTCTATCTCATGGTGGTCGGTCAACAACGAAAACATGTTCACATATTTATCAGCCCAGATCATTTCTTTCGTGGCCATCGGGATATGTTGGACCACCTTTTCCCTCCTTGAGGGTAACGATCCCTCCCTCGCCATTGGCAACGGCTGCTTACCCGAATCAGTAGCTGGACCTGTTGTTGCTGCTGTTCCAACGCCCGACGCCGATTGTTCCGAGGGAACCTGTGGGGAAACAAGTGGACAAGGTGCCTTCGCAGCATCTCTCGATTGCCGCAACTGCTTCATTATTAACCTGGCCTCCTCGGCCGTGTCTCCCGGTGCCACGGCACCCTCGGTGCTCTTGCCTAACCACGCCGCCAACTGGGCGGCCAACTCGGGAGGCATATCCCCCTCGCTAACGGGAGTAACTACAACAGGGATCGGCTGTCCCGCGTTCGGGATCGGAACTGGGGCCTCAACTGGACTGACCGGGCTCGCCGGAGGTGACTCGGGAACTGGGGCCTCCCCCCTTGTCACCCTATTCCTGGCCCTTTTACCTCTCCCGGCAGGGACTACTCCCGGCAATGCTGGTCCAATGACTTTCTTCGGTCTGCCCGTACCATTCATTGCCGCCATCTGCTTCTTCATGTTTGCCATGTCCTTCACCAGCATGCGAAGCATCTGTTCGGTCCCAACCTTCTTTCCGACCCTTTTGCCAGGCATCGTTCTCGGATATCCGACACTTGCTGCTCAACGAGGTCCTAGATCCAAAGGTTCGGAATCACTGAAAAATGGAAGCAAAAAATTACAACTTTTCAAAATTGGCTCCTTGTTCCGTCTAGGGCTCACGTGCAACGAGGAGGTGCAGCTTCTAAGCACAGGAACAAGAGGATGCTTCCTTGGATTGTTGCTCCTTTTATTCTTCCTCGGGAGGGCGTGTACCCTCCTCGATCCGCCTACAGGGTGTGGCCAACGGTGTAGGTGTCTAGGACAACCCCTCCTGGGCGGGAAAAGGCGCGCCCCGGCTACGCCGCTTCGGGCATACCAGCCGAGACACGCCACCCGCCCAAAATGGTTTCCCGGGGGGCAGGGCACCCTACCATACATTCGGGGGGACCGAATGGTCGCCCCTTTCCATTCTCATTTCTCTTTCAATTTCAACCCACCTGGTCACACCCGTTCTGCAGGGAGGAACATTACAGCCCAGTCATGGAACATGCAGCATGATGAGATTAAACTCTTAATTTTACCTCGACCTCGACTGTGGTGGAAAAGCGTGGTACGGTTTCTGGTTGCTTGTAATGATTGATGAAACCCGGATTGCTAACTTATTTAAAAACACCTTTTTTAATGTGAACATTTTTCATTTTTTTGTTATTCGCATCGCCAACAAGTATTTTATGCACACAGTGTGGATGGCATCCCGACTTTTTCCCATGTTCTACGACACAGTTGCAGGTAAACAGCCTATGTGGCTTACATAGTTCCAAAGACACTTTTTGCTATTTGATCACCATAGCAACTATTGATTGTTCTGTATATTGATGAAAATGAGCACGATCCAGGAAAAGCACAGCAGGATGTGCAAAGTAATACAAATGGTTGCGATTTTTTTCCACTTGTGCTAAGGTTCGTCTTGGAACACCAGATTGTTGTCAATTGTTGAAGAAAACAAGGGAAAACGTTAGCATATTTAACCGTTCATTTCATTTTAAAACGCTAAAATGTTAAAAACATTTTTTTTCATCATTGTAACACGTTTTTGAAAAGAGCTCATATTAAAAGTGCCTCTCACATGTATTCTTTTATCACACGCCAATCACGATTAATTTGCAAAGAAATATATAAGTGCAGGGACACAATGTTTTCAGAGGAGCACGTCGCCGGCGCTGCCAAACTTGGGAGTTATCTTATAACAAGGCGGCCTAGTTTTAATTCCACCTCATTCCGCTTTCTTTCACCCCACTAACCCACACCTAACCTACAACTCATGTCTCTAAATCTCACTCTTGAATGTCATTTTTAGGACTCACCTACTACATACACAGCACATTCAATGCCTGAAAAATATTGCGAGCTTCCAGAGAACATACAGGGACTTCGTGCCCACCAGTTGCTTGCGATTGGCTGACTTTCAAGTCACTCTCATTTGCCTATTTCTTATTTAATTATCAACTTGTCAATCTTGAGTTTGATACTCTGTTGTGTTCTAGTGTCTGCACGCCTGTGACGCAACAGGCGTGCAGCGCGAGGAACACGTGACCGGTTGCCTAATAAAGGGGCCCGCACGTACGTCGGCACTTGGCGGCGACGTGCAGAGCAACACAGTCATCCCAGTGTCCGGGTCTTATTTATAGTAGGGCCCACCGAAGGCCATCCCGTGCAATATAGGTGCCCCCCTGAGAGTAGGCCCCCAGATCACAGCCCCAGCTATTCCTGGCCCCAGTACACAACAACTGGCGACAAGGGTGGTTGTGCCCTCGCTGTGTACGCCACGTGTGCACCACGGTGGGAGGCGGCTGCAACCCGGCAGTGCTCGTGCCTCGCATGTCCCTCGTGTGGTGCAGGGAAAGAAGTGAAGTCTGCGGTCCCGGCTGTGCTGCAGGTGAGCTGCGACTCCTGGCACCCCGCCCCCGCGTCTGGCGCCGTCCGGCGTTGCCCGCCGGTGCTGGCCATCACCGCACTCATCGTGCACTGCACCGCTCCTGCTCCCGCCCCCAAGTCCCGTGTAGCGCCGCACCCGCTGGGATCGCGGTGCGTGAAGCGCGCTGCTCGGGTGAAGCGGCGACCCGGTGCGCTACGGTCTGGCCCCGCCCCCTCGCTGCCGCGCGGACTTGGCACGGCCCTCGTTTCCTCACGCATCCCGCGTGGGCGCCGGTGTGCTACGATTGCCCACGCCCATCTCGATATGCGCTGGCCTACGGGGAGGGCGGCTCGCGCTCCTGCAAGGAAGGAGAGGAAGATAGTGCCTACACACAGGCGCTAGTGGGTAGACAGAACCCGGCAGCACAGGACAAGGTCCACGCACATTGGACGCCCTCAGCACACATCACCCAGCCTCCTGCTCATCGTCCGAAGAGACGACCGCCATACACAGGGCCCGGCCCTCCGGCCATAGTAACTCCACACCACCATGGCCACAATACCCCCCATCGAGCATTTTGTGGTCGAGGGGTCATCATCCTCGTTGGCCCCCAAATGGAAAGACTGGGTGGATCGCCTACTCATATTCTTCGAGGCTACTAAGGTCCACAAGGAACAGAAAAGGGCCATGGTGCTCCACTTAGGAGGCAAAGATGTGCACAATATAGCTAAGACATTAGTGGAGGCCACACCAAAGACCCATAGTTCACTCATCAATGCCTTGAACGCATACTTTGAGCCGATGGCTAACCAGGACTATGAGCGGTTTATCTTCAGGCAAGCCAGACAACTGCCAGAGGAATCGTTAGACACGTATCATGCAAGGCTAAAGAGACTGGCAATGTCATGTGGGTTCTTAGATGTCACAGAAGAAATAAGGGGCCAAATAATTCAGGGCTGTGCATCGGCCAAGCTCAGGGAATGAATCTTGGAGGAGTCTGGGAAACCCTTAGCCGATATTTTGACATTGGGTCGCACAAAAGAACTGTCCAAAGCCCGAACTGCTCACATGGAGGCAGCCCTCCAAGCACCGGTAAAAGCTGAACCGGTCAACAAGATCCAAGTTAAGTCACCGGCAAAGTGGAATAAGAAACCCCCTGGAAACCCGATGGGAGCAACAGGGAAGTCGTGTGGATACTGTGGCAGACCATCCCATACTCAGGCCTCGGAATGCCCCGCTCGAGGGAAGAGGTGCTCAGGCTGCGGCCGATTCAACCATTTTGAGAAAGTGTGCCGATCCAAGAAATTTCGAAAGCCGAGATAAGTGTTGAATGCCATACCAGAGAGTAACCACAGCCAGAGTGACATGGACGATGATGAGGAAGAGGAAAGGACTGTGCACAAAATACATATGATTGGCACGGCCACTCGAAGAGCTCGGAAACTCCCTCAGTGCTGCATCAGAGTCGCAGACCAGGAGGTGATGGCAGTGGGACACTGGAGCCACCATTAATCTCATGAGTGCGGCCCTATACCGGACAATGGACCACCCACCGCCACTAAGCCCATCGCCCATTACCGTCTTCGCCTTTGGTCAAGACACTCCACTACGCATTAGAGGCAAATTCAGGACAGCAATTAATCATGGTAACAAGACTGTCACCACTAATGTGTTCGTGTCAGAGGATGGGCAAGGCATGTTACTCGGGTGCGGAGCCGCTGAGGACCTGGGAGTAGTCACATTTGCATTTGGAGTTCATCAGGAATCAATACAACAACTCATAGCTGACTTCGCAGACATCTTCAAAGGCATCGGAAAATCCAAGGGTCGTCAGATACACCTACACGTGGACCAAGCGGTCCAGCCGGTAGCCCTCAGACACCGCCGCATCGCATTCCACCTCCGCCCACAGGTAGAAGAAGAACTCAAGAAGCTGGAGGAGGCAGGCATCATAGAGAAGGTGACAGGCCCCACCCCCTGGGTATCGCCCATCGTGGTCACCCGGAAGCCGAAACAACCAGGTGCTGTCAGAATATGCGTGGACATACGTCTTCCCAATGTTGCCATTAAGAGAGAACGCCACATCACGCCCACCATCGATGACCTCATAGGGGAAATGGCAGGAGCATGCTGGTTCTCAAAACTAGACCTCCGATCAGGATGCCACTAACTGGTCCTCGACGAGGAGTCACGAAATATAACGACATTCTCGACACACGTAGGGCTCCGAAGGTACACCCGACTCAGCTTTGGCGTGTCCAGCGCAGCGGAAGTATTTCAGAACGTGATCCAAGAACTAATTGCTGACATACCAGGTGTCATCAACGTCAGTGACGACATCATGGTTCACGCCCGCACCATACCTGAACACAACCAGAGATTGGCCCAAGTATTCCGAAAGCTGAGAGACGCGGGTCTCACCCTGCACCGGGAGAAATGTGAATTCTTGAAGCAGAAAATAGGATTCTTTGGGTACACGTTCTCCGCTGATGGAGTCAATCCGGACCCCGAAAAGGTGAGAGATGTCAAAGAAGCTGCTCCCCCCACCTCAGTCACCGAAGTTCGCAGTTTCTTAGGAATGGTCAACTACTGCGGACGATTCATCAGGGATCTGGCCAACTTGACATTGCCACTGCGAGAACTCACAAAAGAGTCCACGCCCTGGTCATGGGGACCCGAGCAAGTAAAAGCCTTCAAGGACATCAAGGCGGCGCTCTCAGACAACACCACCCTGGCGTTCTTTGACCCCCGTAAACAGACCCTCGTGGCAGTGGATGCTGGGCCAGCAGGATTAGGGGCGGTCCTCATGCAGAAACAGCGAGATGAGATAGACTGGATCCCCGTTGCGTTTGCCAGCCGCTCACTCACGGACACGGAACAACGCTACTCACAAATTGAAAAAGAAGCCATCGCCATACATTAGGGGTGTAGACACTTTCATCTGTACTTGTATGGGAAACCATTTACAGTAGTCACGGATCACAAACCGCTGGTCGCCCTATTCTCAGGGACTTCAACAAAGCCCCCTCCGCGCATAGAAAAATGGATGCTCCAGCTAAAGGACTACAACTGCCAGATAGAGTATAAACCAGGATCCAGAAACCCAGCAGACTACCTTTCACGACACCCAAGAGCAGCCACCCCGGAGGAAATGGAAGAGGCTGACGACACAGAAGCCTATGTCAGGTGCGTCATCGCACGATCCTGCCCGCGGCCCATATCCATCACCCAAATTGAAGAGCCCACCCTGAAAGATGACTGTCTACAAAGAGTGAGGAGAGCCATTCAAGGCGGGAACTGGCGCAGGGCCAAGGAGGAGTGGAAACTATTGACACCACACGCACAACGCATCATGGAAAGCCTCTACCACGTAAGGGAAGAACTGAATGATGATCAATCGGGATGCTTGCTAAGGGGTCACCGGCTGGTGATACCCTCTGCCCTGACTGATCAGGTGGTGCAACTGGCCCATGTCTGTCACCAGGGAATGGTGAAAACGAAAGCAAGACTGAGAACCAAGGTATGGTTCCCACTGATGGATGACCTAGTGGAGGAGACCGTAAGATCCTGTGTGGCCTGCCAGGTCGCGGGAGACGCTCCGCGAGAAGCACCCATCGCAGTTGAGCCTCGACCTCAGAAACCATGGGAGTGTGTTAGCATGGACTTCGGAAGCCTTCCCGACGGGCGACACACCATGGTTGTGATAGACGATCACTCCAAGTATCCAGAGGTGGAACTAATAACCACCACGAGCGCCACGGAAGTCATCCCCAAACTAGAAAAGATCATAGCCGCTCACGGAGTAATGCGGGAGCTAAGAACGGGCAATGGTCCTCCCTTCCAAGGCCAAGAACTCGCCAGCTACTTACAAGCCCTAGGAACGCGACATCGCCGCATCACTCCTCGCTGGCCACAAGCAAACGGGGAAGCGGAGCGATTCATGCGAACTCTCAATAAGGTCATCCGGATCGCTCATGACAAGGGACAATCACTAGAGATGGCGATCTTCACGTTCCTGCGAAGCTATCGCCAAACACCTCACACTACCACCGGAGTGGCCCCGGCACATGTTCTTATGGGACGAGTAGTGGTGGACTCCATTCCACATCATCCCCAGTGGACGCCCGAAAGAGCCAATGAAAGCAGAATCGAAGCAAGGCGTCAAAAGCTATATGCCCAGGCCAGCCGGCGGAGGAGAGCTAGCCACGCCCAAATCCAACGGGGCGATCTGGTGCTACTGAAGAACCGAGTGACCAGTGGAAAATTCAAGTTAACCTATAAAAAGAAGCCGTGGAAGGTCACCAGTGTGAAAGGCACCCGCATCAGTGCCACCCGGGGCCGAGAAACAATCACCAGGAACACATCACACTTCAAACGATTTCACCAGGAGGTGCCAATGACCCCCAATACGGAGTGTATAGCCCCGCGAGTGGCTGCGAGCTCAGCAACTGAAAATCTCCAGGAGCTGAGCACTGACCCCGTAAGAGAGGCTCCACTCCACACGGCAAACGGGCATCCAAATGAGGATGAAACACCTGGCGAGGCCCCTGAAGTTCCAGAGGACGAGCCAGTCAGCAGCTGTCCGGTCTCCCCGACTGTAGGAGAGAGTCCCCGTACTCGTGGGACCGCCAACTACAAACTGAGAAGCAATCCAGCACCTTCCTGCCGCCTACGGGACCACGTCATGTAAGCCTGTTCCAGTATGTTATACACATGTTCCATAGTGCCTTAGTCTCTGTTGTTCGTCATGAACCTGATCAGTGCCACAAGTAACCACGAACAGTATGATACAGCCAAAGACTATCATGATATTACTGAAACTTGTTGATCTTGTTTTTCTTCATGTTTTAGGAGGAATGTTGTGTTCTAGTGTCTGCACGCCTGTGACGCAACAGGCGTGCAGCGCGAGGAACACGTGACCGGTTGCCTAATAAAGGGGCCCCGCACGTACGTTGGCACTTGGCGGCGACGTGCAGAGCAACACAGTCATCCCAGTGTCCGGGTCTTATTTATAGTAGGGCCCACCGAAGGCCATCCTGTGCAATATAGGTGCCCCCCTGAGAGTAGGCCCCCAGATCACAGCCCCAGCTATTCCTGGCCCCAGTACACAACAATACTCCTATGGAGTGCAGCCTCTTTACCATCTCTTGCGATAGGCCTCCAATGCTTGTTTTTCAAGTACTAATGCTTTCTTTTGGGTTTTGCCCTCCATTTTGTACACCACTAAACCATGGTGGGAAAAGAAATTTTGATTCAAGAATATTGTGTAAAAATATTGTCAACTCAAATATACCATGGGACAGAATATAGAAGGTAAGAATATCATTTTTTAGATATATAATATTGTTTTTGAAATATTGTAATCTCATGATTTTTAATATAGTTATCAAAAACATTTAAATACTTTAATATATGTCAGTTATTGTATTATTATAGGGTATTTGTATTATAATCACATTTGGGATTTTTTATAGTTACAGTTTTAATGGTATTGTTTTAAAAATAATTTAGATTTTTTTAAATGTAGTTGTGGGCTGTGGGGTTTATAGAGGATTGAAGTGGGAATGTATTTAAAATATAAATGATGTTTTTAGATTTTATAAATTTATTAAATTGATTCATGGTTATTTTAATCATTTGGAGTTTTTTTAATTAACTGTTAATTGGTTAATGAGTTCATTTC
This sequence comes from Lissotriton vulgaris, assembly GCF_964263255.1. Lineage (NCBI taxonomy): Eukaryota > Metazoa > Chordata > Amphibia > Caudata > Salamandridae > Lissotriton > Lissotriton vulgaris. The sequence continues at coordinate 442,200,274 of NC_141693.1, forward strand.
CTTACACACTCTTTGTAAATTAGTGTTATTATATATTACTTGTTTTAATAGTAAATATTTTGTTTAATAATTATTGGAATGTTAATGGTGTTAAATGTTTGTACATTTTTTTAAATTACTTTTATTATTTGATATTGTGTTTTAGAAGTAGGAAGGTAATTATTTGAATTTTATTTGTAATATAAAGTGTGTATTTTTTATTTAATTTATCTTTATTATTATATTTTTATTCTAAAAATATTTTTATTTTGTTTTTTAAGTAATAAAAAAAGTTTATGAGTTGAACTTATAAATCTAACCCCTCCAAGATCCCAAACTTTCCCTTCTTTTAGTTACACTGGTGTGAGAATATTAAATTTGAGACTTTCATAGTCCAAAATGTTCCCTACTGCTGCTCAGACTGAAGAGAAAATAGTTTATTTAAGCCCTCCAAAGTCCAACAATTTCCTCACTGTTGCTCGGATTGGAGTTGGAATAGTAAATTCAATCCCTCCAGACTCCAACACTTTCCCTATTGTTGCTCAGATTGGAATGTGAATAGTAAATCTCACCGCTCCGAAGTCAAACACATTCCTTACTGCTGCTCAGTTTGTAGTGGGAATAGTAAACTTGACTTCTACAAAGTCCAACACTTTTCTTGCTTTTGCTTACATTGGAGTGGAGATAGTAAATTTGATCTCTCCAAAGATAAATACTTTCCCTACCATTGCTTATATTGGAGTTTGAATAGTAAATCTGACTCCTTCAAACTCCAACACCTTTCCCTAGAATTGTTTAGTTTAGATTTTTAATACATATTTTTTATTTTTAAACTATTCATAAAAAGAAAAAATAATTGATACTTTTATATGTATATTATAATTGTGTTCGATATATGTCAGTTCATTTTTTATTACATATAGATATATATTCACTGTAAAAACAAAGGTTACGGGCTGTTATATTTAGGAAATAGAAGTAAAATACCTTACTTACTGAAAAAGGGGTCACATTTCACTCGTGCAAAACCATAGAAATTCAGCAGTTATAGTTACCTGAGCTGACTATAACTTATAGTATGCAATGCACTGCTTAAGACCTTACATATTACATTACTCATGACATGGCCAGTGACATCACTGATGACATCTCAAATGACATCACTGATGAGATCATCCACAGAATCACGCACACCCATCTGCAGTCTCTCGTACACCCACTCCTATGACCACATAAGTACTGGTGAATTTCTATGGCTTTGTACGAGTGAAATGTGATCCTAACTATAATGTCCCTGTAACCTTTGTTTTTTTCAGTGAATTTCTACGTTTAAAAAAAAACCTACTTCCTAAATATAACGTCCCTGTAACCTTTGTAATTTTCAGTGAAGTTCTAAGGTTTTTGAAATACTTTGCCCTAAGTAAAACATCCCTGTAACCTTTGGTTTTCAGTGAATTATGAAGGTTTTTTCATTTTGTTTTTTAACGGTAGCTGTAACTTTTCAGAGTGGTTGTTTAACACCTTGGCTGCTAGGCGTTTTCCCCCCCCTGTGCTGACTTTTCATTTACTCCATGCTTCATGACGAGCTCAGCTCGTCATCAGCACAGCTCAACTGTGCATCATGACGAGCTGAGCTCGTCATGAGCATCGAAAGGGTTAAGTGGCTGTATAGGTTGGTGAGTGGGTGTGTGAGTGACTGTATGGATCTGTGACTTTGTGTATGAGTGGGTTTGTGGGAGTGTGGGGATGACAGCCTAAGCTTGTGGGGTTAATTTTTTTGTTCTCTCTGATTTTGTTCACTAAACGGTGGTGAGGTGTCAGCGGGGTGGCTGAGTTTCTCCTGTCAGCTGTCTGTGTTCTTTACACTCTACAAGCATTTTCCTTCTCTTTCTTGCATAATGGTCTGTCTCTGGGATGGTCTTTACTGGCTAAGTTCACTGTTATTAGGGGAGGGGGAAATGTCTTTTGACGGTTGAGTATTTCTCATATAGGGGTTGGGGAAGGGCTAAAGGGTTAAGAAAACTGTCTCTTCCCCTTCTTTATTTTTGTTTCTTCATCTTTACTTTCTCACTCATTCTCTTTTTTCTCAAGGGGGTTTTTTCACTCATTTTTGTTGATTTTGTTGGCTGCTGCAAATAAATGAGGAGTTTGTGCTCAATCTTATGAGCAATTTTCTTCTTTGCCAAATCTAGACAGAAGGGAGTCAATGGGGTACTTGCTAGGAGGTTAAGTAATGATCTCAAGAATGTATGCTCCACTACAGACAAGCTATGGGTTTTTATACTACCCCATAGCTCCACACCATAAAAGACTAACCCTAGAGCCTTAACACTGTAAATCTCTAGTGCAGGGGCCACCCTTCTAGATATATTTTTTATGTGAATATTTGCTATGTTTGCAGTGTGTTGTACCAGGGACAACTGTGCCCTTTCTGCTTGCGGAGACCAACATACATTTCTTGTGAGTTTTAAACCTACATAGTCAAATTCCACCACCGCTTCTAGAGGGTGTCACCCACCAGCACCCATCTCTTGTAGTGGGTCGCCTTCTGTGAGGAAAAAAATCATACATTTGGTCTTGGAGCTATTGAGCTACAAACCCTGCTAAAGGCAGAACAACTGGAAATCATTCAAAAGCTCCTGGAGTCGCTGTAGCAATTTAGAGATTAGCAGAGAATCATCTGCAAAAAGGAGTGCTGGGGCCCTCCGCACTCTTATTGTGGGTGCATAGCATCCATCCTAACTCAGAAATTCAATTACACCATTAATATATAGAGTAAATATCATTGGTGACAAAAGGCACACCCATTTCTTCGAGTACTCTCCATAGCTCATCTCAGGAGACCATATCAAAGGCTGATCGGAGATTGACAAAGGCACATATAGTTTACCTTTGTCGATGATCACCTCCTTCCAATAGATAAAAACAAACAAAAAGATCTGTTCTACAGTACTCACATTAGATCTAAAACCTGCCTGCCAATCTGATAAAAACACTCTCTTCACTAATCCAATCTTGGAGATGCTCCAAAACCTGCTTACGAATCATTTTTGAGTGAGAATCAGTCAGGCTGATGGGCCTATAGCTGGCTGGTTTTGCCTGATCACCTTTCTTGAATATAGTAACAATTTCAGCTAGTTTTCAAGAATAGGGAATGTTCATAGCAGCTAAACTAATATTAGAGAGCAGGTTTATATATACCCCCCAAATTTCTGGATTTTCTTTATGTAGATCATTTAGCAATCTATCAGGGTCCAGGGCATGATTTTGAATACAAGACTTGATTGCGTTAATTGTTTCTTTTAGTGCGAATTTCAGAATTCTGGCAATGGGTAGGGCTCCACTACCTAGTGGCACACCGTTATCCTCCTTCCTAATGGAATAAAGCTGACTTAAATGCACTACCTACTCATTAGGTTGGATACAAAAGTCCAGAGCTGGTTTGCGACCATTTGTGCAGATCAAGCTGTTCTCCAAAATACCTTGGTGTTCTTGTTGAACAAAGCTTCATGCAGATTCATTCATAATGAACTCCCCCCCTCCCTTTTTGCATTTGTTAATACTTTCCAATAGTGAAACCTGGATTTAACTATCTCTATTTGAGATCTAGATTTGGTAGCCACAAGGAGCTCAATTTTGGCCCTTCTACAATCGCCATTATACCAGGTGTCAGGCTTTGGGAGGGCTTCCCTTTCCTTCTGTCTTTGCCCAACACTTCTCTTATCTTATTAAATAGCTTGTCACGTCCACATGCAAGCTCCTAATTTCTAGACTCAAGAGGTAGTTTGAACAGATACTCATAGTCCCCGTTGACACTTCCCTTTACAAAATCCAGAGCTGCAGGGTTTCTTTCCACCCAGTTCCACCTAATAGATCTTAAGGTGGTATTAGACGAAATATCTCCTATAGCTCTATTTCCCTTGCTTGCATAAGCTAGAACTAATTTGACACATATTGTCAAGCTAAGGGCGTTATGATCACTGTCTACCAGGTCTATCACTTACATGTCCAAGATGGCAGGCCAAAGCTTAACATCAGCCAAAATATAGGTGGTTCTACTACTGTGGCCTAGCCTATTGAATGCCGATTTGCCCTGTCGGTCCGACAGACATCTACTATTAGTGGCTCTAAGATCTTAACCCCTTCGGTGCTCATGACGAGCTCAGCTCGTCATGAGGCACGGTGCTCGTGTGCTCATGACGAGCTGAGCTCGTCATGACAACACTCATTTCTATTAGGGCCCAGCACAGGAGAGGAATATCTCAAGCAGCCAAGGTGTTAATTTAGTGTTAGTACCGTCAACTGACCAGCTTTAGGTGTTCATTTCACTGTTGAGGGGTTGATCTGCGGTATACCCCACTGGTTATCCAGTTAACAGGTTAGATCGAGGAGTGCTGCATCCATTAGTTCAAAGGAAGAATTAAGATCTCCTGCCACCAGAATTAGATCCTTCCCCACATTTTTCAAAAGCACTTGCTCTAATTAGTTATTATATTTGTCTACTCGTTATGGGACACAACTCTGTTGTAAACGTTATGTATTTTTAATGATAAGCCAGAGGGAAACATCAACCTAAGTGCTAAGATGTCTGGGGAGTCACTGGGCACTATGTTAGTTCTACATTGGAGTGCTGCTTTATACAAGATGCCCAGCCCTCCTGAAGGTCTACCCTATGCAGACTTGGCCACATTCACACAAAAGGTTGTGTGCCCACTCCAATGAAAAGGTGATAAAACTATGATTCCGGAAATAGACATATCTCGAACATATCAATAAATTGATCCCACTCAACCTCAGACACTAGTTTAGATATTCCTGCTGCATTCCATGAAGTAATGTTTATCAATGCTTCTGGTAATAAACTATCTTCATCAGGGACTTAGGGGGTAAGATAAATATTGGTATTCCTCTCATTACTGACATCAGGGGATTGTCCACCTGTAATGGTACCTGCCCTATGGGGTAGTTGCTATAGACCCCTGAATGGTTCCCCCTATCCCGGGGAGGGGGCTACCCACAGTTCATATTGGGAGCGGGTATGCCAGCATGCCCTTCTCGCAAGTAATGCTACGAGGGGCCTTGATCTCCAGTCAGGGAGAAGTCCTATTGAGTCCACTGTTCCCTTCTCCAAACCCTCTGTCAAATCCAACACACTGTGAACCCAAGAGCTCAGCCGGAGCTCGAAATTTAAGCTGTATATCAGTGCTTGCATTGGAGATTGTTCAGGCATCAACAGCCATAAGACCCTCAACTGAATCTCTGCTTATTTACAAAAAAGACCCTAACCTTATCTTGAAAACCATCAGGAGTTGCAATCATCTCAGCTTTAATGGCGTCACTTCTGTTAATTGAATAGCAGTGTCTAATCTCACAAAAACCAGTAGGTAAGTTGTTTACTAGGGAATCATTAGCTTCTCTACAACCAGAAGACAACTACGTTACATGGACAAGGTATACCACTGCCGAATATTACCCTATATTCCTGGAAGTGTAAATACCATTTTGGGTTGTCCCACCAGGGCGGGAACACCAAGGTCTATGAGGGGGGCTTACACGTGGCCCCTGTGCCCCCAACCCTGCCCTGAGTTTACAAACACTTCCTTCTCATATCGTCTCCCACTGAGTGAAGAATATTGTGAATACACCCTTTCCACATTTGGGCCTAAGCAATGATAAAACCACAGGTGAAGCAGAGGGGGACTGGGCAAGAGCGTTCACTAATGGATAGCGTGGAACAGCTGAAGTAAATAAATTACTGGTATCCCAATGCCTGGAAGAGATCCCCACCTTTTCCTCACCCTCCCCACTGGGATGGCAACAAACCTGTCCTTTGCTGTTGCCCTTTCCAAGATTCTCCACTGCACTGAAGATTATCTTAACCTGATCTCCCAGCTCTTCACTAACTCCATCAAGCTCTGCAGCAAAAAAAGAATCCCAGAGTTCGTAGAATTTAGCCTCTTGTCTTGGTGCCTTTCAATTTCAGCATCTTCTATAGATAAGATTGAATATCGATTACTTCACTGGACTTCAGGAATACCCAATGCCCCTGGTGGTTTTTCAGGGCTATCAACCAGGGAAAATCACTGGGTTTCCCTGAACAGTGGCAAATGTGGGTTTGTGTGGGATTATCCAAACGTTTTGTGGACCCACTTTGCAGGCTCACTCGTAGGGGCTGTTGGGCTGGACTTGGTCAGCATAGGGTTAGAGTTAATAATATAAGCACATTCTAGTAATATTGTTTCTGTCCTATGTATGACACCATTTTCCCCTGCAGAGATTTGGAATTTCTTCCCTCTCGGGCCTTGGATGCACCATCTAAAGCCTTGCATTCACTCATCTCACCAATAGGCTTTTGACACTAGCAAGCTGCTCCTGCCATCAAGCTAAAACAATTAACTTTTGTACAAAACCCAAGCAAATGCCATCTCGGCCTTTAATTAAATAAAGACCTAGATAAGCTGAGCTAATGAGCAAAAGTCCACTGAAAGTCAAAGTCAAAGGGAGGGCCTCTTCCTGGTGATGATGGGCGCAGGACGGACCCGCCTTTGGTGCGGAACAAATATATGACCAGAGGGTATTATAGTGCTTTTACATGAGCACCAGAATATGTTACACATTTTGTTACACCTGGAAATATTAAGTGCTTCACCAAGGATGACAGGATGGTGGAACATGTCAGGATTAAAAACTTAGTTCCCCAGTTGTAAAGTCAACAGCTCTAGCCACATGGCCACATCTCCTCCCACACAGCGATGGAAGGAAACTTTTTTGATTGCTGGAAGTAAAGTCTTAAGAACAGGCAACAAGATAAGTGCTCCCGGCTTCTGAATTCTACCCCTTGTTCCAATTCAAGACACAGCTTTAATCATTTCCATTTCTGGAAAACATAATGTAAAAACGAACTACTTTGTGCTGTCTAGTCATATTGCAGTAGAATATTGCTATCCTTCTCCCCTCCTCATATTCTGGTTTATAATGTGATTTCATCCAGTTGCCACACACGCAATGCTGTTCTATGTCCCACACTTTCACTGGAACACTGGCCTGCAGGTTATGCATAGAACACTGTTATTATGAGTTTTCTCATTGGGATTTGAGTCAGTAGCCTTCAGGTGACAGTATTAATTACAGATCCAGGCCATCGTGCCAGCTCTCCTTGCGACAGTTCTCCTGTCCAGATTGCCAGCAGTCCACTATCCTCTGCTGTCTGTTAACCTGCTGCCCTCTGCTTGTATTTACAACAAGGGGTGGTGAGGGACAGAGTCTCTGAATTAAACAGAATACTCTCACCCAGTCAAGAGATCAGGGCTAGATCCAACACCGTTTTTTAGCTCACTGCACCATCCCAGTTTCAGAACCTGGCTGTATGCAAATTAGTCTGTTCCTGTCCCAGTGCATGATGGGAACAGGGCAAACGAAACTACAAAAGCCAATTCTTACACTGGGAAGGAAACAAGCTACCGGGGACCGGTTTCTGGCATTTCAGCCGTCTTCGGCCCGGCTTGCTTGAATCCTGATGCTGCTTGTGGCTCTTCTGTTTGTTTCTTGCTCTATTTTGCCTTTTCTGCTAATTTTTCTGCCCTCTATTTTTCCCTTTTCTGCTTGTTTTTCAGCCCTCCATTTTGCCTTTCCTGCTCTGTTATGCCTTTTTCTGCTCTGTTTTACCCTTTCTGCTTGTTTTTCTACCCTCTGGTGTGTCTTTTCTGCTTATTTTCTGCTCTTTGTTTTGCCTTTTTCTACGAATTTCTTCCCTCTTCCCACCGTTTCTCTACTCTTGCCACCCAGAGCCCATCTGTCCCCCCAGGACTTACTTAATGGAGGACACAGTGTGACCCCATTGAGCATGTCCTTATGCCAGCTCCCCCTGCAACAGTCCTCCTGTCCAGCTTGCCCACAGTTGACTACTGTTTGCTGCCTGTCTACCTGCTGTCCTTTGTTTTTGCCTTCTCTGCTGGTTTCTTGCTCTGTTTTGCCTTTTTGCTTATTTTTTTCCTCTGTTTTGCCTTTTTCTGCTCCTTTCTCTGCCCTCTGTTTTGCCTTTTCTGCCCTCTATTTTGCCTTCACTGCTTGTTTTTCTGCACTCTGTTTTGCCCTTTCTGCTTTTTTCTGCGCTCTGTTTTGCCTTTTCAGCTCATTTGTTTGCCCTCTTCTGCTCTGCCTTTTCTGCACTTTTTTCTGTCCTTTGTTTTGCCTGTGTGCTTGTTTTTCTGTCCTCTATTTTGTCTTTTTCTGCTTGTTTCTTCTCCTTTCCCAAATTTCCCTCCTTCCGCCACCCTGCGCCTTGCCCTCCCTTAGGACCTACTTAATGCAGGCCGCAGCACAACCCCAATGAGCAGGTCCTTGTGCCGGCTCCCCCTGTGACAGTTCTCCTGTCCAGCCTGCCTTCCTGTTGCCCTCTGTTTGCGCCTCCTTTGCTCGTTTCTTGCTCTGTTTTGCTCCTTCCGTTCTCCACAGTGATGAAGTGAGTAGTGCCATGGGCTGAACCATTGTCCGCGGCGCAACATTTTCTGTTTGTTTTGTTTTTTCCATTTTGCCCTCTTCTACTCTGCTACTCCTCTTCTGCTCGTTTTTTTGCTTTTGACTTTTCTGCTTAATTTTCTGCACTCTGATTTGCCATATTCTGCTCTGTTTTACATTTTCAGTTTGTTTTTCTGCCATGTTTTGTTTTTCTGTTCATTTCTTCCCTCTTCCTACCGTTTCCCTCCTCCCGCCACCCAGGGCCCCACCCTCCTCTACGACCTACTTACTGGAGGCTATAGGACAACCCCATTGAGCAGGTCCTTGTGCCAGCTCCTCCTGTGACAGTTCTCCTGTCCAGCCTGCCCACAGTCCCCTATCCTCTACTGTCTGGTTACCTGCTACTCTCGGTTTGTGACTCCACCGCTCGTTTCTTGCTCTGCTGTGCTTTTTTCTGATCATATTTCTGCTCTCTGATTTGCCTATGCTTCTCGGTTTTCTGCCCTCTCTTTTGCCTTTTCTGCTCAATTCTACCCTTGGTTTTGCTTTCGTCTGCTGTTTTTTGTCTTTTCTGCTTGTTCTTCTGCCCTGTGTTTTACCTTTTCTGCTTGCACGTTTTTCTGCCCTCTGTTTTGCCTTTTTCTACTAGTTTCTTCCCTTTTCCCACCAGTTCCTCAAGACCTGACTTTTCGACTGAGAACTCACACTCCAGATATCCCCAGGGGTGCAAGTGCCACATTCTACAAATGTTGATTGAGTGATTGATTGAGAGGCCCTTCTAATTCACCTTCCCTCAGCTTTTCGCAGTCTCTCTTTATACAACAAACAGAGACAGCACTGGTAACATGGCTTAGAAGGACTTTCAAGAATCGTATCTAATTTTCAGAATATTGTCAACCCATCCACTGGCTACCATAAGGTACCAACACTCTCTAATACCCTCTCCCTCACATGACCTACCAATTCCCGATCGTTGCAGCTTCTTTTCTAGTTGGGTACACCACAAGAATGTACTGGGAAATCTCAGAGTCAATCCTATGAATCTCACTAAAGATAAGTAAGCAAACCAGAAACACAATGGGTGTGATTCGTAAACTTCATTTTGTAGTACGTGAAACAGTACTACAGTAGCACTGTTTACTGATGTATGGGTGGAATCTCTGCATAGGTCACTCTTAGATTTTCTATGACAGGTCCTCCACCATGTATGTTGAGCTCTTTACAAAAACAGGTAATCATTTTACTAGTCAGTATAGGAGGTCGAGGGAGTGGCCGGAAAATGGGAAATACTTAAACCTAAGTCCGAGGAATATTTTGCTATACACAGCAGTGAAAATGTCCTCTGCAGCGTGCAGCTCCTTTTTTAGGTCTCACCTACGCAGTGAACATGCGCTGCTTAGGAGGAGACCACTTGGAATCGATTCGCTTTTTCACCCAAAAACGTGCACGCTTTGCATTGCTTTAAATGGCAACGCGTGCACGTTTGGTGATTCCCTTGCAGGAGCGGGCTTTGGCAACATCTGTTTGTAATTAACTTGCAAACAGATGGTGCCCCTGCAAGGGAAACGCTGTGTGTTTCTGTTTTTCTCTGCTTTCGCTTTCTCTGCATCCCTTAGCGTGATCGGTTTCACTTTCACGGCCGCAAAACAAATAAGAAGTGCTCCCCGAATTATCGTGTCTTTGATGGACATCCCGGCCAGGCCGGCGGAGGAGAGAGGGCTTCGGGGTCAATGACCCTAAAGAACAGACTCCTTCTTTTCATACTTACTTCGGGTGTGGGTGTACATTTTTAAAAACACATTTATCTTAATGATGCAAACACCATTCCCACCTGACGGGCTTGCAGTTTCAGAGGATATGATTTTTCTCTGCGCAGATGCCCCAAATTAAGAACAAGACACCCAGCAGGCAAAGTGAGGAGAATTCTTATTTCGCTGTGAAATAGCAGCAATGTATCAGTCATGCGGCTTGTCTGCTCTTTTGACTGACTGCGGCCAGCGAGTGAGATGCCACGTCAGTGTGGGTCTATGGTTCTGTATTCCATAGAGAACGATCATTGTGAAGCTGCAACAACCCAGGATACTCTCTGCTCTGCCAAAACATTATTCTGTTCCCCAAACTCCTAGAATATTTCAGGTGATCCATTACAAGCCTTTTGCAGAGACTCTGCACCCTCACTGGGTGGCGTCCTGTGGCTGCAGCATTGCCTTACCCTATGAAGCACTGACCCTGCAGGGGAAGCTTGGGATGAGGGCTGCAGCTAGAAAATATACTCCAAGAACTCGGCATTATTAGAGGCACGTGGCTGTGGCACGTGGCTGGGACAGGATGGGGGGGCAGGAGTAGGGTAGAGGGTTAGTTTATGACGACAGACTCTGAGGCATGTAATTGCATGCCCGGAAAAAAATGTAATTCCGAAATCTATCAAGTCACCACTACAAGAGCAGCTTTCCATAGAAGTCTGTCAGGCTCTTAACAGGGTTAGCCATTTATAGTAGTGTTTGTAGCACCCTGAGTGACAATACCACCATGTCACAGCAGTGTTTGTAAACAATTACAAGCAATATCAGCATTTCTGCTACACCCTTAAATGAAAGAACCAGCACTTCTTATCTAGACTGTACTGCTTTTACTGGGGCAAAATAAGGTCTTCTCAACTGAGAGGCAGGGCCTCTGGAAGCCAGTACCAGTCCAGTACCATCACCGGTCAGCAGGGCCCTGCACCTTTCATGGGACAGTACCTCCCTTCTGAGCAGGCCTTCTGTGTTTCACACGAGGCACAGCAGCCCTTCTCAGCAGGGCTGTCCACCACCTCACATGTCAAGGTATGACTGCATAAGCCCACTACTGTAAACATCCACAAAAGCTCATTTGTATAGTGCCATTGGTCCATACTTGACATTTCTTCCATTACAACGAAAGCCCCTCCCTGACATCCCTTCTTCAAAGCCCTCATTTCAAACACACTCCAGCACATCGCCAGCACTTGATTTTCAAATAGAAATAAATAAAAAGTAAATAAGTGTCAAGGGTCCCAGGTGTTACCAAAGCAGTCACAGCCGGGCCAAACACATAACTGTTGAGTAAAGATGAGGTAAGTTGAATAAAGTAAAAGAAGATTTATTCTCAATAATAGAAGCATCACAGGTTACAGGTCTGAACGCAGAGGGAAGCTCCAAGCAACTGTCCCTTCTCGACTGCTTCTCCTCAACAGCCCGATCCGTTTTGTAGTGTAGAACACACGGATCGTGCCCTAAAGGAGAGCCTTCAAAAGACAACATGTATACCTAGTAAATGCAGTGGACTGACACGTGCATGCAAACACGCGAGATACATATTGAATACAACACGTGCAAACAGGCAAGCAATAGATATAACACACCTCCCCCATAAAACAAATCAATAAATACATTTTTTTTAAATAAAAACTATTTAACAATTCTGTCCTTTACAACTGAGATAAAAGCAGACATCCACTTAGGTTTCCTTATCAATCTTCTACCTAAAACATTAGCATTAGTCACATTTGTATCTGTTCTTTGATAAATATCCACCGGAGTAATGTAAAAATGTATATATATGTTTTTTATACAGCCACGAGCATAGACTACCCGGCTGCGCCAAAAGAATCATTATATAAAGAATTTCGCTCTAAAATAGGTAAGCCCCCTTGGGAATGCATAAACTCATTTTGGTCATTGGGAAATAGGACGAATTATTAAAAGAAATGTATCCCTTACAGAACCAAAGACAGAACGGACACCCGTCTGGATTGGGACATTAACACATGTATGCACTGTGAGAAACCTGTGAGGTAAACACTCGTTTTTTTACCCCAGTAGTTTGATTTCTGCACACAATGCAAGAAACTAATTAGGATGTTGCGTGCTTATCTAGGATCCTGATCGATACTGTGACCTTATGCCCATATTCGGCAATAAATCCATTTATTCCCTATATTGGCATAACCGTTCAAGTGCGATATTCAGAAACTCATCTCTGGCCTCACACGAACAGAGCCACATTCCAGAATAGCTTTCTCTGCCACTTCCTTTGCAACCAATTAGTGCAATGACAGAGCAGAAGTCACTATCTGAGATTCCTAGATTAACACTCTGAGTTCTTCAACAAGATAAAAACTCAGCAAACCTGGAAATCCCCGCTTGCTGTGTTTTGATTAGTAATAGAACTCTAATGAGCACTGATAGACGATCACTTCCTAGTGACATCTATATTGACGTCTTATGTCCAGCAAACTTACGTCAAACAAGGCACCTTTCAGGTATAAATATGACCAACGTTGCCTTAAGGAAACGCTGCTGTCTCGTTGCTGTTGGTGAAGCTGATGCTGCTAGCTATCTCGCTGCTGCTGAAGAAGCTGTCATGCTGATGACACCATAGCTGCTATCGCTACTGCTATCGCTGCCAACTAGCGAACGATGGTGTGGTGAACTTAGGAGCTGAACAGCCGTCCCTCTGCAAGAGCCCAGCAGATGCAAGCTGCCCGCGGACGCTGTCCCCCCTCCTTCTCCTCCTCGACGAGCTGAAGAAGAGACGCTGCCTTTCTCCTGCCGAGAAATCCAGCTCCAGCGTTTCTGGTCTACCCTTGCGGGTGACTGGGATATCGAGCCCTGAGGGAGATACCAGACCTCCATCATTCTATTCCAGAGGTATGGTGTTGACTAAACCCTTGGGAGAGAATTCTTGAAGCAAACCTTGGCAAAACCAACTTAACTTAAAGCTACTTACTTACTCCCCTCCCAAGTATTAGGCTTAGGTCAGGTACACTGGGGTAGGCGTAGTTAGAAGCACCAGTTGAGTATTTTAGCCTAATATATATATGAATGTATATATGTTTTATTACTTTTAAACCATTGTATGGCTAAGAAACCATATCAATGCTTTTACAGTATTATTTCGCAATACTTATCTTACTGTACGTACTTTTTATAATAACAAGTCTTGCAATTGTGGCAATACATTTCTCTTGTACGAGAAGAAAGACTGTTCAATAAATGTTAACCCTTTATTGACAAACGCCCGTCTCTCTATTCTCTACATATTGTGAAAGTAAACTGCACCAACCTGACTGAGTAAAATAACTGTCTATTGTTTCACACGACCCTAGAGATTGACTCTTGATCTGAGGAGCAAAGTTGTCATGTTGCACGGTTGTTGGAAAACTGAATCCCTTCTTGTCTGTGCCAGGGAAGCTGATCACTTCCTATTTCAGTCAAGAAAGTTTCCAGTGACCTCTGAGCTAGTTGGTAACAAACCCAATTAAGTTTAGCATAGTCAGTAGAGGCCTGGAAGATCTGCACTTCTACGTCGATACTACTGTTTATGTTATTCAAATGCGCAGGGCCTATTGGGAAAATAGGAACTACGCTACATGGCGCCCAACGTTTGGTAAGGCGATAAACTAACGCAAGACATTAGAGTAACTCAGTCGTGCATATTTCACACAGACCCCTTTCTCCCGTAAATACTCCAATAGACGTCTGGAGTGGGTGAAAGGTTAAAATCCGCCCGAACTCAGTAGGAAGAGATTCCTATGTAAAGCTCTGGTTTATTCAACGTTGAAGGATACAGTGTTCCAAAATATTGTGCACCTAATCTTTGTCTCCTTGGAGACCTACTCTGCAAACCTTGCATTTATACAATGCCAGGAGAAAACGGAACCACTGGGGGCGCAGTAGATGCGACTCAGCAGGGTCCCGACGATACGGTACCGGGTGCAATAATCATCCCGGCACATTTAAGAAAATCTATAACTTTAAAACTTATAGAAAACGGACTGACACCACAAGGTGGTACAGTAATTTTCGTGATAGAGGCTCACGAATATCGGCAGACAGAGGTATTCTATTCCTGGATAAACTTTCCAGCGGCAAACGCTAGAACAAAAGAGTTTCACTATTACAAAATAGAGAAACCTCCGGAAGAGTACGCTCCTTTCGAGGAGACTGAAATCCCACTAAAATTCCAAGAGCACCTGCTCTGGTTTAATGGCGCCCTAAAACATAATGATCATATTACCAGGCTCGGTCCACTAGGTAGACCAGGAGCAACGTGGCCGGTTCTAGCCAGCTACACACCACATCCGGACATTGCAAAAATGTCAAAGGAAGAGCTGTTAGTACAGCTAAAAACACTTATAAAAATATATAGGCAATTAGTGCAAAATGTAATGCGGACTGCAACAGTCCAGCCAGCTGTTAATGTACCACAGCTCACCCCTCATCAGGGGAACACTAATAAAATCACACCACAGAACATACAGTCATGTCTTGGTAAAACACCCATAAAACGGGAACAAATCCCTTTCTGGTTAGCACAGAAAATCACTCAAATAGAGGCAGTATTTCCTGATACTACCCCTATTGAGAAACACAGAATCTTGACCATCTGCCTTCCTATGGGAATCGCACCACACGTGGAGGACTGTGACACTTGGGGTACAGTCTTTGCTTCCATTTACACAAAAACACACGGTGTTCCGTCTATGGCGGTAATACCAGAAGTGCTAAAACAGATTCAAAATGAATACGGTCCAGAGCCCGCTTTAAATCTTGGTATGAAATTACTGAAAGACTTCAAGCAGGTCTCGGCTATATTATTAGCCAACATAAAAGGAGAAGCAGCATCTGTGGCGATCCGCCAGAAGTTGAAGGAAACAGATATAACAGATCAGCCAGTCGAGCTTGCCAGAATCATAGAAAAATGCTATGAAGAATTAGGTAGAGACAGCTTGGGTGGAAAACCAGTAAAGCCCCAACTGCTCGAAAATCCTGAAAAATTGTTTATTAAAAATAATTTAAATACTCCTAAAAAGAGCTGGGATGGAAATAAACAATCCACTCCCAAGGAAAAAGTTTTCCAGTCCAGAGGAAGGTCTCCTCGACGGAGGGAAAGAACTCC
This sequence comes from Lissotriton vulgaris, assembly GCF_964263255.1. NCBI lineage: Eukaryota > Metazoa > Chordata > Amphibia > Caudata > Salamandridae > Lissotriton > Lissotriton vulgaris. The sequence goes on from NC_141693.1 coordinate 442,215,631, forward strand.
GACTCGAGAACACCAGTCTCCCCAGAGGGAGCCCTCTGAAAAAAAGATATAACCTTAGAAATAGGGATAATCTGAAAAAACCTGATAGATATCAAAGTATTGATACACGTACCTCTCGATCTTTTTCGCAGAAATCGGAAAGAAGAGGACGGTCAGACCCAGGACAGCACACCAAGTCCAAAGACAAGGAACCTGCTCAGAGTAAAAAATCTCAATTTCCAAAAAAGAAGGTAGCCAGTATTAGAGTAATCAACCATGCCGAGAATACTGAGGACACAGTTGAAAAACGGGGAGTGGGCATTGACAATGTTGGACAGTGCAGCAGAAATCAGTATAGCCCGCAAGATCCTGATGAGTCATCTGGAGACAGTGGACACGAATGAATACATTCAGGTTGAAACTGCCGACACCAGACTTAGCGAGCCCCATAAAATATACGAAATAACATTGCGTATAGAGGGTGATAAGACTAGGAAAATAAGAGGTCTATTTTGGGATAAGCTCTCAAAAGGCTATGATATTCTGTTAGCTGAAAAAGATTGGCCCCCAGAGTTTGTCAGGGAGTGCCCTCGTGACGAAGAAGTGATTATGCCTGCCTTCTCGAATCACATTCCGATTCACAAAAAATATACTTATGCAAGGAAATGGGCAGTAGCCCAGGCACCGGCATTAAATAAAAATCATGTAGGATGGGATGAGGACTCTCCTCCCCACAAAATCCAGTTAAAAAGTGAACCAACTGCCCAACGGCAGTATCCCATTAAGCAAGAAGCTAAAAAACAAGTCAGGGAGATCTTAGATCAACTTGAATACCAGGGGGTGATTGAAACATGCACCTCTCAAATGAACAATCCTTTGTTTCCTGTCTCCAAGCCAGACAATTCATATCGTCTAGTTTTGGACTACAGACACCTTAATGCATGTTGTAAAACATTTGCAGTACAAAACTTGCATAGTGCAGCCCTAATGAATAACATAATTAGGAAAAAATATAAAACGACATTAGACATATCTAATGGTTTCTTTTGTCAAAACATTGCACCAGAAAGCAGATATTTGACCGCTTTCTCAGCATTTGGGTCGCAGAAAAATTCTGTCGACTCCCACAGGGGTTCAAGAACAGCCCAGGACTATTCTCAGCTAGAGTAACAGAGTTACTACAAATATATGATGATGAGGCATTATCTTACGTAGATGATATTTATCTCACAGACGACGACTTGGATACTCACTTGAAAAGAGTGAACACCATTATACTTGGGTTCGCAGCAGAGGGTTACAAATTCAACTTTAAAAAGTCTCGAATTGCCCATCTGACAGTACTATTCTTAGGGTACGAATTATCAAGTGAAGGAAAAAGCCTAGCGGACAACTTCTTAGAGAAGTGCGCTGTACTCCAAGCTCCAAAAACGCTGAAGAATTTACAATCCATACTATGTTTTCTGAATTTCGGAAGAACTTACATTCTAAATTACGCAGAGAGGGTTAAACCTCTCTACGAACTAATTAAACCTGATTTTAAACAAATCAATTGGACTCAAAAACACACAGAAATTTTGAGATCACTGCAAACAGACATGTTAGCTAAAACAAAATTAGATACACGTGACAACACACGCGATCTTGTAATCCGAGTCATCCCAGGAAGATGCGGATTCACATACCTGACCTCTACTGAGGGAGAAAAGGTACCAATTTCAATTAAATCTCACTTATACACACAAGTAGAAAAAACATTCAGTCACACAGAAAGAACTGTGAAAGCAGTGCAAATTACATTAGCAAATGAACGAGAACTAGCACACGGCAAAAGGATTAATATCCTCACAGCGGAATCCGCCTTCGAGGCGCTATTCAGCCCAGTAAACCTGCCTACAGTGTCACTGGATCCGAAATGGATACAGTGTGTAGATTCTCTAGGAGTGGAAGATGTGAGATACTATTTCGCTCCGCAATTTGAAGAACTGAATAATTTAGAATATGAAGAAGAATATCCTCTGCCAATCGAACTTCTGCCTCTCCCACAATACGCCTGTATAATCTATACAGATAGATTTGTACAGCATTTCAACGTAGAGAGCAAATCCTACGATGCAGCCTGTGCGATTGTTAAAGGTCGTTGGCTGTGCGGTAAATTCAGACTTTAAGTAACAAAAACTGAATCATTGAGAAACTGTTCGGCTCCGAGAGCTGAAATCAGATGTTTAAAGATGGCGCTCGAAAATGCAGAACGTGAATTCCCGACACTAATCGGGTGCGATTCTCATTTATGCGTCAACTCTTACAATAATAAACTGCAGAGTTGGATTGAAAACGATTACAAAGATGACACAGGTGCCACAATAAAGCATAAATTGCTCTGGAAACAGGTAGCTCTTTTACAGAAAGAACTACAAAAGACTCACGTGATACACGCACAGAGTCTTCAGCGTGCTGGCGTTCACGTTGCAGGGAATTCATTGGCTAATACAGCCACAGCGGAAGCAACTAAACCGGCTTCCGTAGCCACAAAAAAGCGTACAGAAAAATACATAGACGGGGAAACCATGCTGGCAGTAAAAACGACCGTAAAAGGCGACTGTGCAGCACTGCCCGTGAACTATCCACTCAATTATGCATACGTAATCGATGCAAACTCCGTTCCTTTTGCTCGAATCCCTGGAGTGGGGGATAGGGTAATTCCAAACATGAACAGGAGAATATGATTAATAGCAGACGCACACATGGGTGAAGGTCCAAGGCACATTCAGATGAGGGAATCTCTGACTGAATTGCAATCAGTATACTGGTGGCCGGGGATGAGCGTGCAACATCAGATATATGTAAAGAACTGTCCGGACTGTGATAGGGATCGCAGTAATGAACCGGTCCTGCCTGTTGCACAGTTACCATTTATAGAAAGGGTAATGATGTCCGCAAGGCATTCAGCGTCCTATTAATCAGTTAAGGCTAAACACACTTAAAAAATGAGGCCTCCAGCGCTCGGCTGACGCTAGAACTGTTATAAGAGAGATCTGCGAGTCTATATCGGCACATACGCAATTACCACGTTCCATTCTGACCAGGGTCCTGCTTTCAGCTCTCGAGCTTATAGGGAGGCCATGGCCGGCATGGGAATTGGGTTGCGGTATTCTTGTCCGTCGCACCCCGAAGGGGATAGTGTGGTTGAAAGAAAAAACCGGGACATAAAGCGATCTATAACAGCGAAGGTATTAGGTTCAGGCGCTGGGTGGGTCAAACATTTAATAAGTGTCCAGTCCAGTCTTAACAATTTGCCAAGAAAATCTCTAAAAGGTTTCAGCCCATACGAGCTATTGTTCGGAATTAGAATGAGAATTCAGGACTTAGATAGTCAGGTGTCAGTGGTACAAGAAAAAACAACAGACTTTGACATCAAAGATCGTTTGGCTGTTTTACAGGAACTGAATGAAACAAGAAAATCCTTAAGCAACGTAAAGTTAAAACAACAGCCAGATACCACTGACGAGACACTACAAGCAACAGCCCCAGCAAGGCCTGTCTGGATTCCAAAGATTGGGGATCTAGTCAGAGAAAAAATCGCGGTGAAGAAGGAATTTGGGCCTTCTTACAGAAAAGCAATACCTGTCTTGGCAGTCACCGGAACAAGATCAGTTGTACTACCGCCCCTTCCTGGTAAAAAGGAGAACAGGGTCGTGTCTATCGACCTGGTAAAACCACAACCATGTGGCCTATAATCAACAGTAGGCCCAGTGGACTCCCAAGAAACAACAGAATACCCAAACTTGCAACAATCCAAGAGGTTCAAACTGAAAGACTAATCACATTTGATCAGCCTGCAGTGCACAGAGAAGGACTATGCAATAATGCCATGGAACTCGTGCCTCTTGAGACACAGATTGAAACAGTTCGTCAAAAAACACCAGTCTACAATAATGTGGCATCAGAAAATGCTACCGAGAGACAGATTGAAAGAACAATCCCAACAATTGACAGAACTGCCTCTGGTTATTTCATCGACTTCGACAACTTCTCTGAAGATCAAAACGACCCCGAAGTGATGCCAGAAACAAAAAAGACTTTTAAAGAAAAAGCAACGGAACTCTTTCATCAACTGAAGGAAATCTACCTGATTTCCCCTTGGTTAGAGTTCTGGTTCGGTCTAGGAGTATTTTTCCTCCTGCTTTGGCTCATCATGGTACTTTGTTTGGGAAAATTCATTGAGGGAAAATATAGTACAATGGACACAGCAAGTCAGAACATCAACCTAGTCCTGAAACCACACAGATCATCCCACGTGAAGAAAAGAGAACTGTCAACAGTAAATGTCACAGCAATTCCAATACCTGGTGGGGTAGTATGGGAGAAAACTGACTATGAGATCTATGGTCCGGTCGAGATCCTGAAGTATCCTCATCAACTGAAGGTTTCCTTAAGTGACTTTGTAAAACCTAGTACATTCTCTGATGATTGGGACTTTAACAGTATTAATGACATGATGTCTGATTTAGTAATGTCAGCTAGATTCACAGAACATGATTATTTACAAGGTTCATCTAGTTATGAGCAATTATTCTGTTTCACACATTATGGCAATCATTATTTGCATAAATCTGCACAGCCTAGAAATGTTTTTAAGTATAATCAATGGGAACATTGTTCTACACCACCTAAAAGCAGTTCTAAAGCATTTTTTGAGAAATTCAAATACTTCTCAGGGTTTAACACCAGTGATGCAGAAACGTTTTATTACAAACTGTTAGATAAAACAGGAATGAAAACAATGCTGACAAACACTAAATTAATATATTCAGAAGCATTTTATGAAACCATTTGGGGTACAAAAGATTGGCAGGTACAAGGCCTTGAAGCACTATTCAGAACCTGCATGATACCTGAACAAATGATGTTTTTAAATGACACTATTCACCAAACATCCTGTCTTGGCCTAGCTAAGATCAAAGACCTAAACAAACCGTCTATTCCAAAGCCAATACCTGAGAATAATACAACAGAAATGGAAATAGACGTAACTAAAATTTTACATTTTAACAGAACACATCCTGATTGGAAATAGTGGTTAATCTGGCCTACTGACACAAACAGCTGTCAAGATAGATTCCTGAACAAAACACAGGGGTTAAAAATGACCAGACAAGACCCTAGATACTCCCAGAGACAACATCCAGGGATAGAGACAACATCCAGGGATAGTAACAACATACAGTGTAGGGAAACTCTGCCTTGAATGGCTAGGAACATCCACACTGGCTGAAATTAAGCAACACTTGTCTTTACTAAAAGATGGTGCTGATTTGCGCGATTTCATTCTTGGACCACGCAAACAGCGTCAAAAGCGTTTCATAGCGGCCAGCATCTATGCTGCGTACAACGAGGCTTGGAAAGTCACACAAATTGAAACAGCAGAAAAAATACGAGAAATTGATCGTATTAATTTGGAAAAATCACTTTCTGTAGTGGGCAATGGGTTAATGACTCTGTCTTCCAGAATATATTCGTTGGACAATATTGTATCTTCTGCCTTTGACATAATAGACAGAGACTTGCTAATGTTACAGCATGGCCAATCTCAATTACGTTCTATTGTACAATTGGGCTGGATGCTGCAAAATCTTCGTTCAGGCTATGTTCCTTGGCGTTTAATCAACACAACGTCATTATTTTCCATTTTTTAACCTTACTGATAAACAAATCAGTTTGGCACAGAAAGGAGCAGACTATACAATCCTGAGCATCGAAAAACTCGAGAGATTACCATTGACAATGTCAGAGAGTCCTGTCATTGAATGGATAATACACGGAATTATCACTATTCCGATAACAACTTTCTGATTTAAAAAGTGCCTTGAATACATACCTACTGGCCAGTATGAACGATTGGGTAAAGGATATGTAAAATCAGAATGGAAATTACCATACACACATTCTTGCTATAGTGACAGTGACAAAAATGTATTTCTTAGTGGTGAAAATTGTAAACATTCACTAAGCGGTATACTTTTGTGCCAGGGTATTAATTTACATGGAGCCTGTGAAGGTAATTCTAACAACCTTTCATGCCACCAGCTTGTCACACCTGCAACTCAGATAGGGCCCTTCTTTATGCAACTTGCTAACGGGAGTTACATTCTTAGAACGGATCACAGATGTTGTGGCCTTGTGCCAGGGAAAAGTTATCTAGTAAGTGTAACATCCATGGTCAAATGCTGTATGCAAGCATTGTTTCCGAGCGGGCTTGCAGACACAGAGACTCCCATCTGGCCTCGTCTGAATCTCTATTCTATACGAATTGATACTTTAAGCAAAATGAAGTCTGTGCTTTTACAGACAACAGTGCCCATAACGTCATCAAAAGAGACGTATGATCTTCTAGTTGCAAGGACAGCTACGGAGGTTCATGACCTTTTATCAACAAATTGCCCCGTGCATTTCGTAGAAATGCTTAGCCAACTCCTTAACATGTCTAGTGCCACAGGCATCCCAGGCATATTTAAGTCGATTTTTACGGGACTGCTAACACCGTTTCAAGCAATTTTGGGAATCGTTCCTAATTTTGTCCACTCTGTTTTTGGCGGCATACCCCTATTTTTGGGACTTGTTGCAGGGATTTTATTTTTGACCCTCCTGCTTCGTTATGGCAAGCCAAAGCTCAGACATAGCTCCTACGGGAATGGAAGAGACAATCCTAGCAATGCGCTACCGGGACAGAATAACTAGAGTCCTTGGATTGGCCAGGCTGAGAGATCTAAACATGACCTGGTTCCTTTCATTCAGACCTATATGGCAGAACTGTATCTTACCGGTACTTCGATGTATGCTATGCGGAGATGAGTGCGTGTTGGACATCTGTCTTTCACTTCCATCAGCAGTACCAATGGACGTCGATACTTTGCTCAGTCCGATAACGGCTCACGCATTGTGTTGTCCCCAGCGGCTACCAATCCTGATGACGGCATTCATTGAGACTCCTGTGCTACGACTAGGTAACAGTGGAGCGAGTGACAAAAGCAACATCACCCAGGTACGACCTTCTGTGAGCATTGCTGATCCCGACTATGATGACAGCAATCATTCTCACACCTGCCAAGTTACAGCACTATTGAATTTGGTTGAACTGTCACCTGATTTTGTAGACCAATTCTTTGAGAGCCTGTCTGATATGATGTTCTCACCCGAACAGAAATAATAACTTTGGAGAAGCTTTCCGACACACAGCGTTCCCATGAACTCTGAATTCGGCCTTCAGTTTTGAACAACAAAAACTGCTAAAAGCGTTGGAACTCTATTTTCCCCGTTCAAGCAATAATTCTTTTGAATTGAACACTTTTTAATATTCACCCTTTTTTGGCACGAAAAATTCTTTGCTTAAAGTAAAAACTATTCTTAGAGAACAGAAGCTTCAAACTTCTATTTCTACATACATCTAGAGACATAATAACTTTACACCAGCCTCTAGCACATTTATTGCAATGCATTTATATGTGATGATTTATCTCGCCCTTCTTCTGTTTCAGAGATATTTCATGTGTAATTCTTTTTGCATAATCGTTCATTGATTTCATATGCTATAATTTTTGAATGATTTCTATGCTTCAGAAACGTACAGTACCTAAAATTTTCACGTATTACAATATACGCCTATTTCAAATGCATTTATGTATTTTGGGGTGGGCAATGTTACACATGCATCTTATTGCTCTAGTTTAGTAATTTGATGGACATGAATTCGTGGAGTGGGTGTTGCATGCTTATCTAGGATCCTGATCGATACTGTGACCTTATGCCCCTATTCGGCTATAAATCCATTTATTCCCTATATTGGCATAACCGTTCAAGTGCGATATTCAGAAACTCATCTCTGGCCTCACACGAACAGAGCCACATTCCAGAATAGCTTTCTCTGCCACTTCCTTTGCAACCAATTAGTGCAATGACAGAGCAGAAGTCACTATCTGAGATTCCTAGATTAACACTCTGAGTTCTTCAACAAGATAAAAACTCAGCAAATCTGGAAATCCCTGCTTGCTGTGTTTTGATTAGTAATAGAACTCTAATGAGCACTGATAGACGATCACTTCCTAGTGACATCTATATTGACGTCTTATGTCCAGCAAACTTACGTCAAACAAGGCACCTTTCAGGTATAAATATGACCAATGTTGCCTTAAGCCAACGCTGCTGTCTCGTTGCTGTTGGTGAAGCTGATGCTGCCAGCTATCTCGCTGCTGCTGAAGAAGCTGTCATGCTGATGACACCATAGCTGCTATCGCTACTGCTATCGCTGCCAACTAGCAAACGATGGTGTGGTGAACTTAGGAGCTGAACAGCCGTCCCTCTGCAAGAGCCCAGCAGATGCAAGCTGCACGCGGACGCTGTCCCCCCTCCTTCTCCTCCTCGACGCGCTGAAGAAGAGACGCTGCCTTTCTCCTGCCGAGAAATCCAGCTCCAGCGTTTCTGGTCTACCCTTGCGGGTGACTGGGATATCGAGCCCTGAGGGAGATACCAGACCTCCATCATTCTATTCCAGAGGTATGGTGTTGACTAAACCCTTGAGAGAGAATTCTTGAAGCAAACCTTGGCAAAACCAACTTAACTTAAACCTACTTACTTACTCCCCTCCCAAGTATTAGGCTTAGGTCAGGTACACTGGGGTAGGCGTAGTTAGAAGCACCAGTTGAGTATTTTAGCCTAATATATATATGAATGTATATATGTTTTATTACTTTTAAACCATTGTATGGCTAAGAAACCATATCAATGCTTTTACAGTATTATTTCGCAATACTTATCTTACTGTACGTACTTTTTATAATAACAAGTCTTGCAATTGTGGCAATACATTTCTCTTGTACGAGAAGAAAGACTGTTCAATAAATGTTAACCCTTTATTGACAAACGCCCGTCTCTCTATTCTCTACATATTGTGAAAGTAAACTGCACCAACCTGACTGAGTAAAATAACTGTCTATTGTTTCACACGACCCTAGAGATTGACTCTTGATCTGAGGAGCAAAGTTGTCATGTTGCACGGTTGTTGGAAAACTGAATCCCTTCTTGTCTGTGCCAGGGAAGCTGATCACTTCCTATTTCAGTCAAGAAAGTTTCCAGTGACCTCTGAGCTAGTTGGTAACAAACCCAATTAAGTTTAGCATAGTCAGTAGAGGCCTGGAAGATCCGCACTTCTACGTCGATACTACTGTTTATGTTATTCCAATGCGCAGGGCCTATTGGGAAAATAGGAACTACGCTACAAGGATTCTTTATTCCAAATAGGATCTCGAAGATACAATTGAAAATGAAATAAAAATCTAGAACGAAATTGAAATTCTTAATCGTTTTTTAATCTGAGGTAATAGTTAAATGTCTTTACATTAATTATACCCCAACACGATATAACCGAATACAACTAAATGCAGTGTTCTCCTTTACAATATATAGGAGTGTGGGATATCGTGAATATCTGAAAGTGACCCCAAACATAAATATAATAAACAACGTATACTACTCGCCGAGATGCAACTGCATCGGTGAGTAACAATTATATGTGAATACATGTTGTGTGAATGGCAAGAAAGGCTGTCAGAATGGCGGGGTCAACACTAACCAGACGTTTTATGAATTTAGTAATAGGCATGTAGAAAATAAGGGGACGAATAAAAACATTTATTGTATAAAGTATAAACTACAGGCGTTATTGATGTGATACTATGCTTACTTTATGAATTCTATTGTAGAAAATGAGTATGAACCACAGCTTTGTTTTATATGGACGGTTATTAATAATGCCCTCGCCTTTTATGGTGATGAAAAACGATGTATAGAATGTCACAAACTGGGTGAACTAGACGGTGTAATACTGTTTTATGGAAAAGAAGGGTTCAACTGACCCCAGGGGCGATTAAGCTGGGATAATCTATCTGCCATTTGAGGGAAATGAAAGGCACAGGGGTGAATACAAATGTACTGATCTTGTGCATAGGCCCCAAGACAGAAATTGAACTTTTTTACTGCAAAGACATTACACTATTAAGTTTAGATATGCAGAGTTGTAATTTTGTCATAATGTCATTATAATATCTAGCCATTACATGCAAAGTTAGTACTTGAAAACTAGGAGTTAAAAACCATGTTTTATTTGTGCATTAGATTAGATACAGTTTTTGGAGAAACATATAGAGACTGTCCTGAAGAAGGAGGCCATAATCAACTAAGGTTTCCGAAACGCGTCGATGCATTTACAACGAGTCATATTCGGAGTTGTCAACAAATGATTTGGTTATAAGGAAAGATTATTCCTCCCATTGTTGTCAAACGGGGGCCCGAAGTGACATGATTAAGACAGATACTAGTGTCTTTCCCCATTCTTTCTCCATTTCCACACTAGGTGGTTTTAATTGTGTAATTATATGTTTTTAATTAGTAATGCATAAGTATTCATATGTTTTTTATTTGAAATAAATTGTATATTTTTACATATAGATTGTTTTTTCCTTCTGGTGAGTGTTTCCCTAGCCAACAGATTGTGAGTTGAGTGACTGTTGTAGATTGAGTATGATATATTTCTGAATTCCGTTGAGGATCAGAAAAACGAATCTCCCATAGGGAAAATACCTTGTTTTACTTGACATTTGTATCAATTGCATCCTCTTGAGGACTATTATCATATGCATTAGGCACACAAAAGTTTTCAACAACTTTATCATCTAGCTCAACTAAATAATTAAAATCAGTATTGTTCAAATTCCTGTTTCCATTGTCCTCAGAACAAACATTAACATCTTTGTCAGCTTTGAGAATAGCAATTCTGCTTAAATTCCATACTTTGTTGTCAGATAATCTCACAGAATATTTTAATACCTCAATAACTTCAAAAGGACCCATATATTGGCTTTTACCTTTTTTGACTTTCCATGTTTTTTTTACTTTAACAAGCATACCAATTTTAACACATGGATCTAGTTTAGAACCTTTTTTCTTATCAAAACTCTCGTTATTAATTGCATGTGTTTCTGCTAATTTCTCCTTCAAATCTAAAGTAGAAGAAGTAGACAGAACTAACCATGAAGGATTGGATTTTGTCCTGGGAAGTCCCCCTCTCATGATTTCAAAAGGAGAATAGCCTGTCATTGAATTCATGGTAGTTCTGTACATCCATATAGTTTTATGAACCTGCAACTCCCATTTGTCATTCTCTATTCCTACAGTTTGTATGGCATTTTTAAGAACCCTATTAAATCTCTCAATGACACCATTGCCACTCGGATTATACAAAGAAGTGGTGGCATGAGTTAGACCAACTCTTTTAAAATAAGCTTTAGCTTTGTTAGAAAGGAATTGAACACCATTATCGGTGATAAGTCTGACTGGTAAACCTTCTTCAGTAAAAATTTCATCTAAAAACGTCAAAACAGAATCAGTATCAATTTTCTCTACAATTTTGATAATAGGCCACTTTGCAAACATATCTATAGCTGCTAGAATGTATTTGGAATTGAGACCAATAGGTCCCATAATGTATATAGCGATGGTGTCCCACGGATTTTTAGGAATTATACGAGTACCCAATATAGGTTTGAGTGTAACAAGTGATTTATAAGAATTAGCACAAATAGTACAGTTTCTTACAATGCGTTCAATGAACATATCCATCACGGGCCACCAATAAAAACTCTTCACAGTTTGTTTAGTTCTTACAATTCCACTGTGTCCTTCATGGCCATGTAAAACTATAGAACGTCTTAACTTGGTGGGAGGGATAAGTTGATCACCCCTTTTTACTATATTGTTGTCACAGGATATCTCACTCCTAATTTCCCAGAAACCTCTTAGTTCTGGACTAATGTTTTTTTTACTGGGCCAATCATTTGAAATGTGAAAAGCAACTTGTTTTAAAATGTTGTCATTGTTATATTCCTGGCACCACAAACTCTGATCAATTGACATAGGTCCCTCATCATGTACCATTGCAATGTGTAAATCATCCCATTCATTATAAAGATATTCTTTGATGGGTAAAGGCATCCTGGATAAAAAATCAGCTGTCACATTCTCCTTACCTGGAACATACATGATCGTGTAAATAAAGTCTTGTAAACACATTGATAAACGTGCAATGCGTGCAGAAGCCTTCAACATTCCCTCTGTGGTAAGTAAGCGCACTAAAGGTTTATGATCGCTCCTAAAGATACACTCTTTGCCCCATACGAACACCCTAAAATGTTCTAGAGCCCATACGCAGGGTAAGGTTTCTCTCTCCATCGTTGAATATTTTTCTTCTGCTGGGGTAAGAGCTCTAGAAGCATGTGCAATGATACATTCTTTCCCAGATTCACATTTCTGAGCAAGAACAGCATGTAAACCTTTTGAGCTGGCATCAGTAGTGATTATACACATGAGAAAAGGATCAAAAGAAAGAAAGAGCAGTGGCTGTACAAATAGCTTTTTTGACATCCCTGAATTCTTGTTCACAATCATTTGACCATGCACATTTATTTATGTTTTTAACCAATTGTCTAATGTTGTAAGTACGACAAGAAAAAGTAGGTATGTTTTTAGGGTAAAATTCAGTCAACTCCAAAAAGGACCTAACATCATCCTTAGACAAAGGATGTGGAGCTGCTTTAATAGCCTCAACTAAATCAAGAAGTTTTAAAAAAAAAGGGTTATAGTTCTTTCTCGGTGTCATCATTTTAGAACTGATGCATTTTCAATATTACATTCAAGGAAGTCATGGTTGCAGCTTTTCTATTTTATGCAACTAACAACCATTGACAAAACCTATAGTTCTGGCTTGTTGTAGGTGTAACATTACTTGCTGTATTATATATCTGAACGCAATGACAGAAGCAGCAAAATACCAGTCGGGCGGCACACTATGCTAAGCGCAGATGTGTAGCTTCGGTGTTTTAAGCTACGCCCATAATTACATTGAACACCCCCTTTGGAGAGACCCCTCAGTTTTGTCATCCCACTTAAAGCCCTGGAAACAACACCATGTCACAGACACCTCAGGGCCTGGCACTGTGCATCATGCATGACTCATGACTTCCAAGGTTTCAGATTGACTATGTGCAGGGGCACCTTGAACCCCTCCCTTTGCTTTAGGAACTACAGCGAGGGGTGAGTTCCTGATGAGTCTCTTCTGTCTGCAACTCTGCGTACAAAGGCTCAGCTCACAATTATTGTGAAAAGGTGGGTGAGAGAGTAAGTGAAGGGATGGCTGGATGGATCAGTGAAAGGGTGAATGGATGAATGAAAGGGTGAATGGATGGATGATGAGAGAGAATGATTGGATGGATGAGTGAAATGATGGATGGATTGATTAATTGATAAGTGAAAGTGTGAATGGATGAACAGATGTGTGAAAGGGTGGCCGTAAGGATGGATGAGTGAGTGAAAGGGAGGGTACATGGGCAAAAGATTGGATAGATGAGTGAAGGAGTGAAAGGATGGATGAGAGAAAAGATGGATGGATGATTGAAAGGATGGATGAGTGATAGGGTCAATGGATGGATGCATGAGTGGATGAGTAGATGGATAGTTGGGTGGATGGAAGGAAGGATGGATTGCTAAGTGAAAGGGTCGATGGAGAGAGAAAGGGAGAATGGATGGCTGAAAGGGTGAATAGGTGGAAGGATGAGTGACTGGGTGGATGGATAAGAAAGGGAAAGGATGGTTGGATGGGTGAGAGGGCAAATGGCTAGATGGATGAGTGAAGAGATGGATTGGGTGAAAGGGTGGATGGAGAGAAAAAGTGAGGATGGATGTGTGGATGACTGAAAGGGTGAATGTGTCTAAGGGTGAGTGACTGGGTGGATGGATGAGTAAGTGAAAGGGTGGCTGGATGGGTGAAAGGGTAAATGGATGGATGAGTGAATGGATGGATGGGTGGAAGAGTGGATGAATGGGTGGATAATGGGTGGATGAGTAAAAGGGTGGATGGAGGGATGATGAGTGAAATGATGGATGGAAGAATACATGATGGATAGGTTTGCAAATGGTTGAATATGTTTGGATCTGGATTAGCGGCATCTTATGTTTGCCACTTTACATCTCACAATGACTATCCAAGCAGATCTTCCCGACCATTTCTCTCACCAAACATGCCTGCTCAGAACCATGAATTGTAAACAAAATATCAGACTGGTCAACCCAGTGCTGTAACCATATATATAGATTATTATCAGATGAAATATCACAAAAAGACCTGCACAGTTGATCAAAGCTGCGTGCATACTGAAAAACCGTGAAGTACACGATTGGTTCAACCTGATATAAACTTATTTTGACTAGTGCTTAAATGGTTGTCTATTTACTTACTTACATATTAATGCGCAACCTCCTCTGATGGGTCTGTAAAACGTACCTTTTGTCCAGAAGGTTTGTTCTGAATTTTAACCCTTTGTCCTGAATTTTTACACTCCCCATCCTGAATTTGCACCCATGCCAGTTGGTCACCCTAGTCCTGACACTCCCATACAGAACTACAGAGTTTTCACCCTGCCTTTTCTATTTGGTTACTCTTGTTACCAGATGCACCACACTGCCAAGCTTTAACTCAAGAGGGGCCATCTAATCCCCTTGGCATCCCACTCTCCACAGGGCTGACCAAAGTAGGCTGAGTAAAGCAGTACTCAAAGCTACATCGAGTGTGCCTCAATTGTCATCCCACCGAATCCAGAAAATACTGCACTAAACTCAGTGCAGTAGGTCTTCCTCATCGGTTTACTTGACTTGCCACATCCAGCACCCAGAAATGCAATGTGTTGCTAGCCGATCCCTTCCTCTGAAGCAAGAAGGAACCGGTAGTACCCATTTTGTTTACCATTTGTTTGCACATTTTACTGGTTCATTTGTGTGCCAGTTAATAATGTAACTTTATTTTAAAGGCCTCATTCAAAATGCAGACAAGGGGCATATTTCTCTATATGCCAAAAATATTAATTAGTACGTTTTGGTTACTTTTTGTTTGTAGTGTGTAGGTCTGACTGCACTCTATTTTAGATCCTAGGCCAGAATGTGGCAACATGTTTGTGTGTTGATTTCAGGACATGTCTAAGACTTTGTGTAATGTGATTTCTCAAAAGAGAGCTGTTTAGCCTCATTCCATGCTAGGCCTTGTTCGAGGCCTAAGCAAAATTTGCAAACTTGGCACTTCTTTCTCTGTGCAGAAGAATTAACTTTTCTAGCATGTTCAGGTTAGAATTCCTTTTTGCAGATTTTATATCATTTTCATGGTTAATTGAGTAATCCTCAGTCTCCTCATGGCCCAGACTTGAAGGCAGCAACAGATGTGAATAAAACTGTGTTTTTTGTATATAGACATCACTTGCTGGCTGTGAAATAAATTTATGACTACATTGTACAGATACATTTTTTCAGCATTCTTTACACCCCAGACTGCCTTGTCCTCATTTGTGAATTCTTACTTTTGTTATTACATGTTCTGTTCCCAGAGATTCCAGTCTTACCCTTTCTCCTTGACTTTGTACTAGATTTCTGATTTATGTGATGATTAGCTGGTTGGGAAAGAGTATCTAACGACCTTGTGCAGGGTGTTAAGACTGCATGTAAGTATTCAGTTATCAGACCTGCAGTGCTCCTAGTTATTACCAATGTTACTTGCTCTGTAAGCTTTAAAAGGCTTCATTTACTAAATATTTCTCTACGAATTAGACCTCAAAGAGTAACCAAATAGTGTTTCATGAAAGGGCACGCCCCTTGAATGTGGACCACGCCCATTAACTGTAGGCCACGCCCCTTAAATGTATGCCACGCCCCTTGAATGTGGGCCACTTTTTTCGTCAGTGCCCGGGCCAAATTGTGATCCCAATCCGACCCTGACAATAACCTCTGCCCTCAAGTGTCAGAGGTCAGCGTGGTGGTACACCCAACCCCACAAACACTAGTCCCGGCGCCCTCTGTCGATCCACGTGCCACTCAACAAAATAGTGTATTTTGGGTATAACAGTACCCATACCAAGCATCAACGCCACGCTAAAGTTTGCAGGCGCTTGCATTCTGGGCTTGCTCTCTTGATCATCCGTTATAACCGGCAGGACTACAAACCCCAGAATTCAACGGCTAGTGAAATCTTGTCAGTAGTTTTAAGCTGTGGGCCATATAAACTGTATTGTGCTTTAAAAATGGTTTGAAAATTGTTACCAGTTTCGGATTGGGTAGAAAGACTAGCAGTATTACACTCGCTTAATCTGATTTTGGCCTAGGACGTCGCAGTTTTCAGTAGGCCCACATTAATTCTTCTCTCATTGGCTGAGCCTCGGGATGGCTGCAACTTTGAGTCACTCTGTGATTGGCTGAAACTGTGACAGCTGTAAATCGCTAACTCGGTGCACGAACTAGACTAGCCCCGGGGCACAGTCAGACTGGCGCTGCACAGATGAAGGAACAAAGACCATCCAGGACACTCCGGAAGGTAGTTGATAATTATCAGACCATTTTCATATAATTATTTTGGTTTTTGTGACACACTGGCTACTCTGATAATGTGTTTCAAGGCTAAACACGTGTAAGGTCCCAACTGCGATACCTTTTGGCTATGCCAATGCTTGTTCCAAATGTTTTGAACTTTACAAGCTATGCACATTGCTCACCTAACACAACTTTTTGCAAATCAAATATGAGGTGTTGCGATCACAAAACTTTACAAACTCTCTGAGCTTTCCAAATTGAAATGTCAATTTAGTCTAATGCACTCTGGGAATTTGCATGCACAAAGCTGCCGCTCTAGGCAGCATAAGCTTTACAAACGTCAAATCCGAGCCTAGCCTAGTGTGGCACCTCCTTTCAACTCACTGAAGTGCCTCCAGTGCACGAGGACTGCGCAGCTGCTGCGCGTGTAGGTATCTGCTAATGTTTCGAACGCTGCCCTTCGATGACGTTTGATTCTTTCTCACTGAGAGCAGAATTTGCTGCTTGTGTCGCGATGATGAAGCACATTGTAGGCGAGGCCCACTCCCACTGTAGGAGAGGCTAACAACTGGGCGCTCAAACGAATGCTCTTGCACGTTGAATTTGCTACGAATCTCCCAATGATGCATTTTCTATGCTCTTTAGAAATGTCTCTTTCTATCATGTCACTTTGTTTCCAAATTAAATGAATTTTTCATGTTTGTGACTGGAAGAAAACCAGACAAAACAGCGTGCAGAAGGAAGGCCCTTGAAAATATTGATGGAGCAGCGTAAAGCATCAATTCCAGAGCATGAGTCACTTGAGATAAGCTCCGGTGCTATATTAGAAAGCAGCTAAGATCAAAATTAAATAGTGATTGATCCTGGCATGGCTGCTGGCCATCCGCGGTGGCAGGAAAGTGCTGTAGTTCACTGTAGGCGAGCGCGTCCTTATCAAACTGAATAGAGAGGGATGTGGTCCCCAGACCTCATTCCTATTAGTACATGTTAAATGGGACTCATATATGAGGTTTTGGCGCAGGACAGGCCACAAAGTCTTGCTGCGCCTTTTTCCCTTGCGCTGGCGCACAATGGGCTGCCATGCATCAACGGTGCCTGCGATGCGGGGCTGATTGATTTTGTGTAGGAAGTTACACCTTCCTGCACAAAATCAATCAATTCCGGCTCTTTCCATGTGGAGAAATGAAAACATTTCTCCTCTTTGCACCTCCATAGCGCCACCCCTGATGTGGTGTTAGATTCTGACGCAGCCGCTGGTTTATAAATTCTTGTAAATCTGGGAATGCTTCAGAATCCCTGGCTGCTGCGTGGGAACACCCACAGCAACACCCAGGGTTCTGCGTGAAAGGGGCACATATTTACAAGTCCATGAAAAGCCACATGAAGTGGCTTTATGTGGCTGTTAGACCTGGCATCATTGGCGTGAGTCTCCCTTCCATGTTTGACGGATTGCCTCCTCTGTTTTGATATGTTTTTGCTGGTTATATGCTTTGGGCACTCTGCCACTGCTAATCAGTGCCACAGTGCAAGTGCTCCCTATTTTAAATTGATATACTAATTGGATTCCAAGATTGGGTTATTTGATTTACCTGTCAGCCCCTAGTGCAGTGCACCATGTGTGCCCAGGGCTTGCAGCACTGGTTGTCCCACCCACAGAAGCAGCTTGTAAAGTGTGTCTCAGGCCTGCCATTGCAAGGCCTATGTGCAGTCTAGCACTGCCATGTCGATTTGGCTAAGTGCACCCACTTGCCAGTCCCTAAACCTTCCCTTTGCTTCATATTAGACACCCCTATGGTAGACCCAAGGGTAGGGTGCATTGTAAGTATAAGGTAGGACATGCTCTGATGTGTGTAGCATGTTCTAATAGTGAATTACAGCCATTTTCATTTTTTACTATTGAAGGCTACCTGTTCTCCATAGGCCAGAATGAGCAGTTAGATTATTACATTCTTATAATCCTAACTGACTCAGGGAACATGGTAGAAATTCGTATTTAGTATGCCTGAACTCAGAATAATAAAATACATCTTTTAGTAAAGTTGGTTTTAATATTCTGTGTTTGAGAATACCACTTTTAGAAAGTAGGTGTTTTCTTGCATAACTATCCAGGCCTGCCTCTGCTGGGTTGTGTATTCCTTGTCTGGGTTTGTGAGTGACAGGGCTGGGGGATTCCAGGAGAGAGGCTGGGACAGCCCAGTGGTGAATAGAGAGATCTGCATCTAGATGGGAGGGAGGAGTTGCACCTGGGACCTGAATAGGGCTGGGCCTTCCCTCTACAATGCTGGCTCCACCCCGGTGGCTTGTCTGATGTCTCTGCCCTGCACTGTGAAAGGAGAGGAGGAATCATGTCAACAGAGTGCTCCAGAGCTGTATCTTCCCTCCCCTGTGCTTGTTCCACCTCCTGTGGGGTGGCTGATGTCTCTGCCCTGCGTAGTGAAAGGAAGAAGAGAGTCATGTAAACAAAGTGCTCAGGAACTGGTTTGGACTAGGCAGAGGATTCTGCCTTCAGGGAACAAAGGATTAGGGGGTATAAATATTTGGACCCTGATCCCAAGAAATTAGATCACTTCAGGAATAAGAAACCTTTCTGCCAAGGAGAAGAACCAAGGAAGCTGCAGGAGTTTTGACTGCCCCTCTGCCAGTGTGCTGTTTGCTGGGTTGGCCTGCAGTGGTTCTTCATTGCCAAGGGAAAGGAGAAGGAACTTTGTAAGGACTTTCATCTACAGAATATTCTCAAAAAGGGCTTAAACTGTGCTTGCCTACTGCTGAAGTCTCAGGGACAAAAGACTTCACCTCCAGCTCCCTCCTGAATTTCCTTGCTGGTAATTCTGAATCCAGACACTTGCGTGCCGCTGGAAGCTGAAAGCAGAAGCATGCCGCTGAGGCAGCTGAAATTATCGCATCGTCAGAGAAGTGAGCCTTCCTTGCGAGATTCCTTCCTGGAAGCGTGTGTTCATCGAAGCTGTCTGCTGTCGCATCACCGGAGAAGCGTGACACCATTGTGAGAGTCGCCATCGCATCACCGGAGAAGCAGGTCGCAGGGCCTGTCGCGGCTCCAAAATACAGAGTCGTCGTAAGGCTGCCAGGGCATCATCGCATCGTCATCGCATCGCCGCATCAAGGGCGCCATCTTCTCGCATCGCAACTGGATCGTCGCATCGCATCAAGGGGCCATCTTGCGCACCGCAAGGGGCCCGCAGGCCGAGAATCTACACATCACCTCCGCATTAGTAAGGCTCACGACGAGTCCCCTACTCAAGCATTGAGGCAGGACGCAACTGTTCCCCCGGGTCACGGAACAGATGCATCTCCCCTTTTGCGAGCCTTTATTTCACTTTGCGTTATGCATCCAGGTACTTTGTTGATAACTTTGTCGCATTTAACAACAAACTTGAACTAAGAGACTTTAATCATCTTTTAAGTTATCTTTAGTGTAGTATTGTGGATTTTTGACGTTTGTGGTCTTGTGTTAAGTCTATATAAAGAATACTTATTTTTATAAAACCTGTGTTGTGTCCATCTGTAGTGTTTTCACTGTATTACTGTGTATATTCACAAATGCTTAACACACTGCCTCTGAGATAAGCCTGTCTGCTCGTGCCAAGCTACCAAGGGGGTGAGCTGGGGTTATTAAAGAGTGTAATCCCCTTATCCTGACTTAGAAGTAAGGGTCCCTATTTGGACAAAGGTGAATACCATTACTAACTAGAGACCCCCAGATCTAACAGTGGCCTTGTAAATATGTGGCATTCCAGCAGCGCAAAAAATCCTCACGAATATCAATGAGAAATGTAACTGTATCTGCCAAATCTTTAACACAACTGTGAATTAGAATGAATCACTACAATTATATATTTATTATTATTATTATTATTATTATTATTATTATTATTATTATTATTATTATTATTATTATTATTATTATTATTATCTGCTTCCAACTTTTAGACAGATCCACTCTTTAGTTTTCAACACAATTTTCTATGTAGGTGGTACACAAATGAGTATCATTATGAACGACAAGACTCGTTTTCTACAAGCTATTTCTAATTTTCTGAACTGTATGGAAAAGGTTGCTACATGGATGCACACCATCTGCCTTCAGTTCAATTCGTACACAACAGAAGTACTCTTTTTAGGGCAGCAGGTGGATTGCTGGACCGATGATTGATGGCTGTCGGAATGTGGCTCTGCTCCCTCTTTCGCACCTGCAATGAGGACCTTGGGAGTCATATTGGATCAGAAACTCGTCCTACCCCAACATGTTGGAAAGGTTTCAGCAAACTGTTTTGGTTTGATAAAGATGCTGAAGAAGATCTTTAAAGACCTCCTGCGAGATGTATGCTAAACTGTTATTCATGCTCACATAAGGCCTGATTCATAAAGGTAAACTTACACTTTTGTGTAAGTTTATAATTTGTGTGGTATCACAAACTGATCTTATGAGTAACATCTTTATGACAGTGGAGTCTCCGCACTCATGGCAGAGGCTACGTAAATAAAAAGAAAGAACAGGAAAGTTAGGACAGGACCCTAAAAAGATAGGACAGGCAACAAGTCTGGAGACTCCACAGTAGTAAAGATACTACTCAAGAAAAGTGTTTGTGAATAGCAAAAAAATCCTAAACTTACACTTAAATTTGATTTGATTTGATTTGATTGGGAATTTGTATAGCGCTCTTTCACTCCGAGGAGCATCTTGGCGCTTATTTGTGGCCTGTGTATTACAAAAGATGGGAGATGTAATGACCCATAAAGGCGTTTCAGTTTTAAACCAGGGTTTTACAGGTAGTGTCTGTTTGGATGTAGATCCAGGTTTTGATGGCTTTCCTGAATTTGCTCTCGCAGGAGATTTCTCGAATTTGAGGTGGGAGTTTGTTCCATGCTTTAGAGCCTTTGACCGCTAGAGACTTTCCTCCTCTAGTGGCCAGTCGGAACTTTGGGATAGTCATTAGGTTGGCCGTAGCAGATCTCAGATGACGTACAGGGTAATAGCGATTGAAATTGTTGAGCAGGTATGTTGGGCCTCTTTTATGAAATGCCCTAAAGGTGATTATCAGTAGTTTGAACAGAATTCTCTTTTGTATGGGGAGCCAGTGGAGAGTGTCAAGTGCTGCAGATGCCGAGGACTTTCTTGGCATTTTTAGCACCAATCTTGCTGCGGCGTGTTGTACCATTTGCAGCTTATGTAGGGCGGCTTTGTTGACCCCTACATACAGACTGTTGCAATAGTCCAGCCTGGATGTGATTAATGCCACCGCTACCGTTTTCCTGGCTGATAGGGGGAGGAAATCAAAGAATTTTCGAAGACTCTTAATGACATTGAAACAAGAGCCAGCCACTTCACTTGTCTGTTGCTTAAAGGACAA
Source organism: Lissotriton vulgaris (assembly GCF_964263255.1). Classification (NCBI taxonomy): domain Eukaryota; kingdom Metazoa; phylum Chordata; class Amphibia; order Caudata; family Salamandridae; genus Lissotriton; species Lissotriton vulgaris. The sequence continues at coordinate 442,237,431 of NC_141693.1, forward strand.
TGCTTCATCGAATTTGATTCCTAAGTTTCGGGCACTTTTTATAGTGCTGGGTGGGGCTTCTACGTTGGATGGCCAGCAGGTCTTGGGTGAGAACAGATTGTTTTTCCCGAAGGGTAAGATTTCGGTCTTTGCGGTGTTGCATCTCAAATGGTTTGTGTTCATCCACTCAAAAGTGGCTTTCAGACAATCTCTAAGGGAGCGTTCGGCAATTGCCGTGTCCTCATCTAGAATTAGGACTAGTTGAGTGTCATCGGCGTAGGCTATTGAGCTGATAGCAAAGGAGAGATGAGTTTCATTAATGTGACCATGTATAGATTAAATAGTATGGGGCTTAAGCTGGAGCCCTGAGGTACCCCAGACTGGACTTCCCTTGCCTCAGAGTGGTATGGCCCTAGGATGATGGTCTGTTTTCTTTGTCTTAGGAAGTTGGTAAACCATTTCAACACGGTGCCCCCTATGCCTGCACTACTCAGGCGATGAAGTAGAATATCATGGGACACCGGGTCGAATGCTGCGGATAAATCCAGTAGGATCAGGACTGCTCTTTTGCCCTGATCCAAGGCGGCTCTGATTGTTTCCGTCGAAAAGATGAGGGCAGATTCAGTGGAGTGGTGAGAGCGGAAGCCCGCTTGGTTTGGATGGAGAAGGTTATTGTCCTCTAAATATGCGGTGAGCTGTTTGTTTACGCATGTCTCTGTAAGTTTGCATAGTGCTGGGAGAAGTGATATGGGTCGAAGATTTGACAATGTCGTAGGATCCTGAAATGTACGTTTACCTTTGATAATCAGGCCCATTATGTCTGGAATATGGGAACACACTGTATTTGGGCATTTCTGAGGCCTTGTTGGCTCGACATCAAATCGTCCAAAACTCTGTGGCAAGATTAGCACTTAGCTTACCTCTGAAGGCCCATATGCCTCAAGATCTGAATGACCGTGAGAGAATTCTCTTCAAGATGCTTTCTCTCTCCCAAAAGGCCTTCATTGTGTCTGGCCCAAAGCATCTTCAGAGCAAGATCCTTCCTTATCATGCTCTGCAGGTTTTTTGGAAGCACTCAAACCACAAAATTGATGTCTCAGAACACTAGGTGTAAGGGAAAGGGGCTTTGGGATAATACAACAGCAGGGTAATATGCATGTGAGGCAGAAAAAACATAGGCCAATATTAAGTTCCGCAATGGAAGAAGAAGAATTTCATGGATAATGGAAAAACCATGAAGTTCGAGTATAAGCGAGCATAGGCATCTGTCTAACTGAAGATGTGTAAGTTCTGTGGTGTATGGAGCAGGAAGATTATCAGCATCACTAGATGCAAAATTATTAGAAGAGTAGAACATAACAGGCTTTAGGCCTTTTCTAAACACTGCAGTAATCTCTCTGTGGAATTACCGTGAGATGTTAAGCATTGCCTTGATAAATTTGGGTTATTAGTATTAGCATTCATGTAGTGTTTTCTTACCTTTTACTAGGACCAACGTACTCTCCAGGTGGAGAAGCAAGTATCTACTTTTTCTATGCATTGTTGCAAGGATGTGACTTGTGGTATTGCTTATTGACAACACTTCTTGGTATGATACATGAGGGCATGAGGTTTGCTCCATTTCAGTGTCGCTAACCATTTCTGTAGTAAGAGCTTCTCATGTTCAATGTTAGCATCCTGAGCGACTAATGTTATTGGTGTTCTAATAGTAACCACATCAGACAAGATTACATATAAACGGCATAACATTATTGCCGCCTTAGCGGCAGGAAACTGCAGCTAAAGCGGCGATAACTGGCTTGATAATATGCCCTTGTGAATTCCCATAGAGGCCCATGTTCTGGTGTAAACATGGGTTTCTATTGGAATTCTCTACGGCATATTAGCAAGCCCATTATTGCCGCTTTAGCTGTAGTTTCCTGTCGCTAAAGCGGGAATAATTTTAATGTCCCTCTTGATAATATGCCCCGTGGTCACTTAATGGAGAATTACCAGCAGCTATCACCTCAGTGAATCAAGCAGGGGTGCCAGAAGTATTGTTAAAAGTCTTATTTATTGATACCACATGACAACCATAGCTGAGATGTCCCAGGCACCAAGGTTGCATCCTTTTTATGCTCACCACACACCCCCAGTTTGGACCCAGCCATATGCAAATCAGTCTTGATCCTGCTTCTCATGGTAACAGTTCCGCCCGACCTGCCACTGCACGTCCTTCTGCGCCGCAGAAGGACGAATAGGTCCAAGGAAGAACCAGACCGAAATACTTGGTCTCTTTCTCTGTCAGGCGACCCTTGAAGCTTTTTACAAGATAAAACAGATCAAGCTTGAGGGAATCCCCCTCTAACAGTTACAGCGCCTTAGTGTGCGCTACACATAGCCAAAATACCACACAATCACTTATATGTAAGTTTATTATTATTATTTAACTTGCACCTTTTCACATATCCAAATGGTCCTGAGGAAAGCCAGCTTAAAATCTACAAGGCACTGGCTGAAACATGTAGACCACACTAGACGTTGGAGGTCATAAATAGTACTCCAATCTACGTCTTCTTGCCTTTTTATCCGCTAACAGAGGCCCAGTTCATTAAAGATAAGTAACCCTCGGGTGCTGGGACCTACTGTATAGCTTTTAAACTTCACCTTTCTCACCCCTTTCACTGCACACTCAGCAACATACCAGCTCCGCAGTCACCTGGCGTTGAAGCACACCCGGGGCACATTCGGTGCCACTGTGGTGGGCCCGATGATGAAGCATGCCCCCGACTAGGTCGGTGGGTGAGGGCTTCATAAGGAAAACAGTGCTTTTCCTTATTTATTGACGAACCTACCTGAGTCTCCTTATCTTCTTTAACTAGCTAGTCCTTATTGATATATATACATAATCCAGGGGATACGGTCTAGCCTATCTAGTCCTCTCTCTCTCATTGATTTAAGCATGTATAAGTGAGTGAGCAGATGTAGGAGTGCTTGTATGGATATGTTAATGGGTAGGGAAGTGGTTGTGTGTGTGGGTGATTAGCTGTTTTGAGAAGCTGTATAGGTGAGTGAATGGGTGTATAAATGGCTACATAGGTGAATATGTGGGTGTGTAGGTATTTCTATTGGTGAGTATGTGGCTGTGTGAGTGGCTGTATAGGTGAGTGACTGGTTGTATGAGTAGGTGGTTGGAGTGTTGCCAGCCAATCAAATTTCAGTAGTATCCGCGAATCCAACGCAAACACTTGTGTCCCCAGATATCAATATTTTTTAAACTTAAATATCTAAAAAATGACTGCATAGATTTACACCAAACCACAAAAAGCACACTTTGCGGACCAACATCCAGCTTTGTGCCAATTTGGTGTAAATATGTTCAGTGGTTCAGGCTGTAGTCGTGTTAAAAAAATGAAAAATCCCCATTGACATAACATAGGGAAAATGTGTTTTGGGACTCCCCTTTTTTCTTGTCCCCTACTTCATGGATCACCCCAAAATATTTAACACAGCAGCAGAACTAAAAAGGGAATGTTTGGTCATAACTATATTAACCACCTACTGGAGATATACATTTATCTTCTGCAATCTTCCAAAACTCCAACAAGATCAAGGCACACACAATGCAGTTTCGTTTTTTATTTTCCTCCAACCGCCATATACACACACACATATATTACCTACTGTCGGTCGGCAGGTAGTTATAATTAGGACCTAGTTTACATAGGAATAATGTTCATTCATTTGCCAATAACATTCCCATTATTTGACGAATCCTTGCAAAATTCTCAAAACTAGTATGATGCTTACTCCAGCTGCTGTCTTGAAAGTTTCATGGTGATCTGCCAAGTGGGGTTTGAGGAAAGGGGGGGCCCCAAAATACGTTTTCACCATGTTAATTCCCATTGAGATTTTAGACACAACTACAGTCCGAACTGCTGAACGGAATTACACCAAATGTGGCATAAAGGTTCCTGTTAGTCCCGAAAGCAACGTTTTTGTGAATTGCCATAAATCCGCTCAGCACTTTTTGAGATATTAAGAGAAAAACCTAATTGTATATATGTATAGACGTGAATCCTCCGATGATCCTCGTTCTCAAATTTGATTTGCTGCCAACACTTTAAACCAGTAAGTGTTCGCATTCATCTTGGGACTAGGCTTGAGCCAAGTCCCACAAAAAATTAAAAGAAATGATAAAAGGGCAGGTTGGAAATTCCATGACCCCCTAGGCCTCTTGGGGGGTCCCAGAGAGAACCTGCCAGGGCAAAAAAATGTTTTTTTTTAATAAATAGCAGATAATTAAAAAAAAGAGGTGCAGGTTCCATCGCTTTATTTCTAATAGCCCCTTGGGTGGGCCAGGCCATGGGGAAATTAAAGAAAGGGGGTGCATGGCCCCCCTCCTGTGCTTATATGAAATAAAAGGGGGGTGCTTGGCTGCCCCTTCAGCCCCGGGGACCACCACCTCCCTGGGGCTAAATTATATGTGAAGGGGGGGCCAAATGGACCCCCCAGCCCCAGGGATCACCACCTCCCTGGAGCTAAATTAAATTAAATGGGGGCTGAGGGCAGCGGGGACCCTCCCTGGGCCCCAGGGACAACCACATCCCAGGCACCCCACCTCACTGGGACAGGCCCTACAAAATAAAAGGGGGCAGCTGCTTGGCCCACTTTCTAGAGCCATAGATGACTCTGGGGCCCACCATCCCTAGGGCCAGCTCTTGCTATGTCCCGGAGTGCCCACCCCTGGGGACATAGATGTTTGATGTGTCTTCATAGGTGTTTTAACTGCTCCCTCCAAGCTACAGTAAATGCTCCACTTTCTGTAAGTGAGAGCATTGAAATGCTTTGGCTTGCTGGAAGTGGCATACTCATCTGCTTCCCTGTCCACTATCAAGCATGCAGGGAAACAGACAAATTGCTTTCAGATACAGGGAGCAGCATGTTTAGCAGCTCCCCCTGTCTGAAAGCAATGGCAGCTCCCACAGGAGGGGAGAGCTGGCAGGGAATGTAGGGCACTTCAGGCTCCCCTTGGGGTCCCAATACAGACTGGGTGTACTGGGGCACCCAGACAAATGGCCAGGCCCCCAGGGGATGGGGGCCTTTGACAGCTCCCTCCAACGATAAGCAAACACTGCAGTTCCAGTGGGTGGGAGCATTGAAAGTGATCCCGCCCGCTGGAAGCGGAGGTTTCATCTCTTTCCCTGCCCATAGACATGCAGGCAGGAAAAGAAATGAAGCAGGTTGCTCGTGCACAGAGGGAGCTGCCTTTCCTGCAGCTCACTCCGTGGAGCAGCTATGCTGGCTCCCACATGAGGTGAGGAGAAGTCTGGGACTGCGGGGGCCTTGAGGCTCCACCTCAGTCCTGGTGGAAGAGCAGAAAGAGGCAAAATACTTGTCAGAAACAAGCAGAAAGAGACACAATAAAGGTCAGAAAGAGGCAAGACAAAGATGAGAAATTAGCAGAAAGAGGCAGAATAAAAGTCAGAAAGAGGCAAGACAAAGGTGAGAAATTAGCAGAAAGAGGCAGAATAAAGGCCAGAAATGAGCAGCAAGAAGCACAATAAAGGTGAGAAATGAGCAAAAAGAGGCAGAATAAGGGTCAGAAACGAGCAGAAAGAGGCAAAATAAAGGTGAGAAACGAGCAGCAAAAGGCAGACTAAAGGTCAGAAACGAGCAGAAAGAGGCAAAATAGAGGTAAAAAACCAGCAGCAAGAGGCAAAATAAAGGTGAGAAAAAACAGAAAGAAACAAAATACAGATCAGAAACGAGATCAAAAAGGCAAAATAAAGGGCAGAAACAAGCATCAAAAGGCAGACTAAAGGTTAGAAATGAGCAGAAAGAGGCAAAATAAAGGTGAGAAACAAGCAGAAAGAGGCAATAAACAGATCAGAAACGAGCACAAAGAGGGAAAATAAAGGTCAGAAACGAGTAGCAAAAGGCAGACTAAAGATCAGAAACTAGCAGAAAGAGGCAGAATAAAGGTCAGCAATGAGCCAAAATGAAGGTGAGAAATGAGCAGAAAGAGGCAGAATAGAGGTCAGAAACAAGCAGAAGGAGGGATGATACAGGAGAGAAATGGGGACAGCAATGATCAGAAAAAGCAAAAAAAAAAAGGTGAGAAACTTGCAGAAAGAGGGTGAATAAAGGTCTGAAACGAGCAGAAAGGGGCAAAATAAAGGTGGGAAATGAGAAGGAAGAGACTGAATAAAGGTCAGAACTAGCAGGAAGAGGAAGAATAAAGGTGCAGAAACAAGCAGAATAAAGGTCAGAAACTAGCAGAAAGAGGAAAAATTAAAGTCAGAAACAAGCAGAAAGAGGCAAAATCGAGGTCAGAAACAAGCAGAAAGAGGGATGATAAAGGTGAGAAATGAGCAGAAAGATACACAATAAAGGTCTGCAATGAGCAGAAAGAGGCAGAAAATGGTGAGAAACCAGCAGAAAGAGGGTGACGAAAGGTCAGGAACGAGCAGAAAGAGCAAAATAAAGGTGGGGAAAGGAGCAGAAGGAGGCAATATAAAAGACTGAAACCAGCAGGAGGCAAAATAAAGGTCAGAAACCAGCAGAGAGTGGCAGGATAAACTTCATTAACTAGCAGAAAGAGGCAAAATAAAGGTCGGAAATGAACTTCCTGAGAATTCCTGAGACCTCGTTGGTGGCCCTGCCCTTTTTCAAACACTCAGCTTAGGGGTGTCCTGGCGCACTACCAGTTGGGGGAGGAAGTCCCCTTGGCTGCTGAGGGTCATTGGGGGCCAAGAACCCCTGTTGTCGCAACAAGTAATTCTCCCACAGTGGGATTGCTGAGACCTCATTGGAGGCTGTGCCCCCTCTCTCAACCACTCTGCAAAGGGGCCTCCTGGCACATTACTCGTCGAAGGATGATGTTTTCTGAGAGTAGTTGGGGGTTAAGAACTTCCATTTTTGCTATCAGGAAGTTTCCCACAGCGGGATTGATGAGACCACGTCAGAGGCCATGCCCCCTTTCTCAACTACTCTGCAAAGGGGCCTCCTGGCCCACTACTGGTTAGGGGATACAGTTCCCTTGGTTGCTAAGTGTCGTTGGGGGCCAAGATCCCCTATTGTTGCTACAAGTAAATCCCCACAGTGGGATTGCTGAGACCTTGTCAGAGGTCCTGCCCCCTTTCTCAACCACTCTGCAGATGGGCCTCCTAGCACACTTCTGGTTGTGGGATGAAGTCCCCTTGGCTGCTGAGAGAGTAGTTGGGGCCAAGAACCCCTATTGTTGCCACAAGTAGGTCCCTCTAGTGTGGGATTGCTGAGAGTAGGGGTGAGCACACCAGTAAACTCCACTCCACAGTTCGCACAGTTTTTGCCACACTCCGCATTCAAACTAGGGTGCAGAGTGGCAAAACTCTGCAAACTCCACTGGTGGAGCATCATTTTCTGATCATCACTAGTTACCATTCACAGACCCACCCAGAGACTCTTACTCCCACTCACAGATCCGCTCAGAGGCTCACGCACCTATTCCCAAATCCACTCACAGACCCATTCTGAAACTCATACAACCACTCACGACCCACTCAGACATTCACGCACCCACTCACTCCCCCACTCCAAGACTAACACACCCACTAACCTATCTATAAAGGCCACTCACACAATACTCTCAATGGTTACAGGTTACAATTAGGAACTACAATTTTTTTTAAAGTACAGAAAAACAAAGGTTACAGGGACAGGAATGTTATAGTTAGGAAATAGAATTTAAAAAAAACTTTAGAAATTCACTGAAAAAAAACAAAGATTACAAGGACAGTATACTTAGGTTCACATTTCTCTCATACAAAACCAGAGAATTTGAGCAGTTATAGTTAACTGAGTTAACTAGAACGTATGCCCCTGCAATGCATTGCCTATAACCTGACATATAACATCACTCATGACATGGTCAGGGAGATCACTCATAACATCACTGATGACATCTCAAATGACATCACTGATGTCATCACTAATTACATCTTCAAGTGAGTGTAAGTGTTTTTAAGAGTTTATAGGTGCTAAACATGTATACTAACCTTCTACAAAAGTTACATTTGTGTATTAGTTATGAGTGATACTATCTCTAACTTGTGTAATCTGAGTGGGTGTGTGACTGTATCAGTGTGTGAGTGGCTGTATGGGTGTGTATGCACGAGTGACTATATGGGTGAGCGAGTGTATTTCTGACTAGGTCTGTAGGTGCATGAGAGGATGTGGCAGTGCTTGTATTGCTGTGTGAGTGGGTATCTGAGTTGTATGGGTGTGTGAGTGATGATACCATCCACACAACCACTCATATACCTATTCACTCCCCTATACAACCTCTCATACACCAACTCACACACCCACACAGCCACTCACACACCCATACAAATATTCAAACAACCACTCACTCACTCAACCATAGAGCCACTCATATACCCACTCATTCGCCTATACAGGCACTCATACACCCCTCACTCAAATTGCCACTCACACAACCACTCACTCACCCATACAGCTACTCATACAGCCACACACTTACCCAGCCACACACTCACCCATACACCTACTCACACACCCACGTATTCAACTATACAGCCACTTACACACCCACTCACTCACCCATACAGCTTCTCAACACAGCCACTCAAACACCCACACAACCACTAACATACCCATTCACATATCCATACTAGCACTCCCACATCTACTCACTCACCCATACATCCATTCACACAAAGAAACACTCTACAATATAGCAACTCCCACACCATCTCACTTAATCAAACATCCACTCAAACAGCTTTTCACTCACTTAAACAGCCACTTACACACCCATGCACTCACTCATACAGCCTTTCAGACACCCACCTACTCACCTATATAGTCACTGACATACCCACTCACCTACCCATACAGTCACTCACACAGTCACTCACTTACACACCCATTTATGCACACATACAATACTCACACACCCTTACAACCAATCAGACACTCACTCACACAAAGATATACACAGTCACACAGCCACTCACATAATATATGTTAGAAATAGTATCACTCATTAGTTGTGCACCTAGAAAACTAATTTAACTTTTGTAGTAGCTTATTAAATATGTTTATCAAACATAAACCCTTAGAAAAACGTAGACTCACTGGAAGATGCCATCAGTTATGTCATTTGATATGTCATCAGTGATGTCACTGACCACGTCATGAGTAATGTAAAATGTTAGGTCATAAGCAGTGCATCGCAGGACGTAGGCTATAGTTATCTCGGGTAACTATAACTGCTGAATTTCTCTGGTTTTGTATGAGTGAATTGTAAGCCTAAGTTTAACGTCCCTGTAACCTTTGATTTTTTTCAGTGCATATATATGTGTGTGTGATCAGGGTACGTATATGTGGAATTATGGTATAGAAAATCTTTACATATTTACCTATCTCCATTTAATGTGCTCAAAATTTTGCCTATGCTATTAAGATATACCGACATTCCCTACTTGATATTCAGGATACACTACTAAAGCACCCCTTGTGCAAACGCGTGCACAGTTAGACTGGAGGTACTGATGAGGCGAAAGAGTGAGTTGAGCATGTTCCTTCAAATAAAGCTCTGTCTGCATGTCTGACTTTTTTCTGCTTAGATGCACTGATGTGGACTACCTACTCCCAGGAATACTTTTTCATTGGTAACACCATAGGTACGAGGGCTGGGGTGTAGGTTGCTATGGGAATGATGGTATCAGACATGCAGCAGTGCTGGACAGAAAAATGTCTATTTGGACGCACTTATTTTGTTGCCCTGTCTCACAGAATGGTGCATGGTAAAGTGTTTGTATCAATGAACCTATACGTTTCAAATGAATTAATAGGCAAACAAATCAAAGCAGGTGAATCGAACAATTGGGTTAACACTTCCTATGCAACAGACACAGAAATGAAACTAAAGACCAGACGATGACGGGAATGGCCACAAAGGAATCCTTGAAAGCTAGAGTAGGCACAGTTCAATATGACTCCTCATGTGTGAGATGAGCCAAAAAAGGTTTCTGCCATGCCTAAATCCCCAATCTGAAACACACACACAGCGTAGGAAGTTCCTTCAATGTGCTCTGTGCACCGGATTATTTCCAGCCTCAGCTGAAAATGAAAAAAACACAAACTGAAAATTGGTTACTTTGAAATATAAATATATATAAATATAAAAAATAGAAACAGAAAAGTATTATTGGGTGTAATTATATTGTGGTGCACAGTCACTGATTAATTTGTAAAACCTTAAGTGCCAGTGCCCAAAGCCAGCACTATTGAAAATCTGGGTGTACAATGCTGAGGCTGCATAGTCATGATTCTACCTCCTGCCTCTTTAATCCGCCACCAGACACTGCCTGCCTTTTATCTCACTCTCTTGCACGTTCCTTTTCACCTCTGTTTTCTCCCATTGTCACTGTTTTTCTGTATTTCTGTCCCTATTTCTTCTCCTTTTGTGTTTTCCTCTCTCTCTTGCTGTAGATCAAAGGCTGTTGATGGAAACACACATTGGTGAGCCACACCTGCAACTCTAATTAAGCACTGGCGGGGCTACTAGATTTTGCCTGTTTTATTCTGATTGCAGTTTTTGGTTTTGTACTACTTTTTTGCCACCATGGTACTTTATGAGCCTGACATTTTTACATGTGTTTTCTCTTTCACTGGGTCCAATCAACCAACAATGACTTTTCTTCTCAGACAACTATCAACTCTCATTGAAGAAAACAATCTTCTCTCTGACTTCCAAACAATATTCCACCCTACTAGGAGCATGGAATCTGCACTGATTGTCAAATGTTGGCATCAATACTATTCTTGAATCAAACAGAAAAGCTGTACTTATATTAGACCTTTATGTTGTCTTTAACCTAGTCCATCATCCTTTGTTGCTACAGAGGGTTCAAGCTGTAATAATGCAAGACATTGATCTTCACTGGATACCTTCTTCTTCTTTAACAGATCTCTCATGTTACAACACCCTTTGTTGCTCTTCTCTGTTTCCCTCTCTGGATGTAGCTCCTCCACCATCCACTATCCTCCTTCTTCTTGTTGACATCGATCTCACCCCACTGCCAGAGCTCAACTCCTCCTCTAAAGTCACCTACTAGTCTTGCTATAGTGAGATGCAAGTTGTACTAAAACTTGAGAATTAATCTGAACCCTTGACAATCAGCGACTGGCCACCAGATCTGAGCTGTTGCCCCTTGGATAATATGCTTCACCTAAGCAATTAAAAAATAAGATATTAGCCTTTGGTCCATGGAATATTTTCCTGATTGATTGCTACACGAGCGCAGGTCGCGCTGACACCTAGCTCGGACAACTGGTGATTTTAAAACTCCCTTTGCCTATCTTTGTTTACCTAGGTTCCTTTAACCCCTGATTTTATTGCCGCTCCACTGGGCTTCTGTCCCCTTACCTGCACTTAATTTTTGGAAAATACACCGCCATTTGACGGGTCCGGGTTCCGGGGCTGATTTCATTTGTGGGCGCCATCTTTGGTTGGGCTGAGTGTGTGTGTGCGCGGGCGCCATCTTGGAGTGTCTCGACGCTCGAGGGGATGTGGGAGACGCCTATTTAAGGCGGACTCGACTTTCAGGCATTCTGATTGATTGCTACACGAGCGCAGGTCGCGCTGACACCTAGCTCGGACAACTGGTGATTTTAAAACTCCCTTTGCCTATCTTTGTTTACCTAGGTTCCTTTAACCCCTGATTTTATTGCCGCTCCACTGGGCTTCTGTCCCCTTACCTGCACTTAATTTTTGGAAAATACACCGCCATTTGGCGGGTCCGGGTTCCAGGGCTGATTTCATTTGTGGGCGCCATCTTTGGTTGGGCTGAGTGTGTGTGTGCGCGGGTGCCATCTTGGAGTGTCTCGACGCTCGAGGGGATGTGGGAGACGCCTATTTAAGGCGGACTCGACTTTCAGGCATTCTGATTGATTGCTACACGAGCGCAGGTCGCGCTGACACCTAGCTCGGACAACTGGTGATTTTAAAACTCCCTTTGCCTATCTTTGTTTACCTAGGTTCCTTTAACCCCTGATTTTATTGCCGCTCCACTGGGCTTCTGTCCCCTTACCTGCACTTAATTTTTGGAAAATACACCGCCATTTGGCGGGTCCGGGTTCCGGGGCTGATTTCATTTGTGGGCGCCATCTTTGGTTGGGCTGAGTGTGTGTGTGCGCGGGCGCCATCTTGGAGTGTCTCGACGCTCGAGGGGATGTGGGAGACGCCTATTTAAGGCGGACTCGACTTTCAGGCATTCTGATTGATTGCTACACGAGCGCAGGTCGCGCTGACACCTAGCTCGGACAACTGGTGATTTTAAAACTCCCTTTGCCTATCTTTGTTTACCTAGGTTCCTTTAACCCCTGATTTTATTGCCGCTCCACTGGGCTTCTGTCCCCTTACCTGCACTTAATTTTTGGAAAATACACCGCCATTTGGCGGGTCCGGGTTCCGGGGCTGATTTCATTTGTGGGCGCCATCTTTGGTTGGGCTGAGTGTGTGTGTGCGCGGGCGCCATCTTAGAGTGTCTCGACGCTCGAGGGGATGTGGGAGACGCCTATTTAAAGTCGTCCTCTCCCGCGCAGCGGGATCGCGCAGTGGGACGCCGTCTCTTAGCCGGAGTCGTGCCACAGTCCTGCCCGTCTGCGCCCGTCAGCGTCCCGGAGGCGTACGAGGCGACGGGCAGTCCTGGGCAACTGTATTTCATATGTAGCTTGTGCATGTGAGCATTATGCTTCACTACTCGGGTTCGGAACTTCGTTCCTTGCAACACACTAATGGCTCCTGCCGTACGGTGTTTCCTGCGCGCCACAAGGGCAAGTATTGTTGCCCTGAGTGTGGCTGGCGCCCGCAGAAACATCTTGGCAGGGCGCCGCAGAAGGTGGCGGTTAGCGCTAAACATCTGGGCTTACTGCTCAATACTAGATCTCTGGGCCGGCATGCTCTGGACATATTTGATCTGCTGGACTCAGAAAAACCCTTGTTTCTGATGCTCACCGAGACGTGGCTCAGTGAGGCGTCCAACCCAGATATTGCTACTGCTCTCCCGCCCGAGTATAACATCTTCAGGCAGGACAGGCCGAAGGGGCGTGGAGGGGGGGTTGCACTAATAGTAAATAAAATAGCCACCTGTACCATCATCCCCTCGGACGCGATCAAGGATTGCGAATCCCTTGCCTTTGCCATTGTTCTTTCACCGCACCAATCGATGAAGGGTCTCCTAGTCTATCGGCCGCCAGGGCCCATGGGCTCTTTTTTTGAAGAGTTCCAGTCGGTGACTTCTTCTTTATTACTCACGTCAGAGCATTGTATTGTTGCCGGGGACTTTAACGTCCACATGGACGTGGAAACGGATGCTGATGCGATAAAAATGTTGGAGGTCACAGCCCCTCTGGGCCTGGTTCCATATTATATCGGACCGACCCATGAGAAGGGACATACTTTAGATTTGACCTTCTCTACGACCCCTATAGAGATGCTGGCTCCTAGCCAGGTTCTTTGGTCCGACCATAGGTTGGTGAAATTTTACTTCTCGGAAGTTAGGAAGCCTTCCGGCGCCCCCCGGCAGTCTTCCGTCGGATTCAGGGCACTTCACCGGATTACTCCGGAATTGCTGGCACAGGCTTGTGCGGACCACCCCTTCGTGTTAGCAGGGAACTTAGAGGAGGATGTGGAGCGACTGCAGGCCTGGTTCTCAGAGAGACTTAATGATCTGGCTCCTCTGAGACCCCTCCGCAAACCTGAAAAAGGTGCATCTGCCCCTTGGTTTACGGAAGCATTAGCGGCCTCTCGGCGCCAATGCAAGGTAGCGGAAAGAGCATGGCGCGCAAATTACGACGCAACGGCGAAACTCGCCTACAGGTCTGTGGCGAAAGCTTACCATCGGAACATCCTCGCGGAGAAGAAGGCTTATTTCGCGAGAAAAATTGAAGCTGCCTCCAATTCCTGTAAGGAGCTTTTCGCCGTTGTGCGGGAGTTTACAACGTCTCGCGCAGTACCAACCCAGACTCCCCCTCCTGCGCCTTGGGTCAGGGCGATTGCGGACTTTTTCACCTCTAAGATCCAGCGGATCCAGGACTCCTTCCATGTGCTGGAGCCTGAGATACCGGGTCGGGTGGAGAATACCGCTGCTACCCGACTTAACGCAGGTGTGGCCTTGGCAGCTTTCTCTCCTCTCTCGCTGACCGCCTCATTTGACCTGATGGCTGGGCTTAAATCAGGTTCTCCTCGGGATGCCTGTCCGGCAAAATTTTTGGCTAAAATGGCAGCTGTCATTAATCCCCTCGTGAACCCCCTGTTGAATTGTTCTCTTGCACAGGGTGTGGTTCCCCAGGCCTGGAAGCAGGCCATGATTATTCCCCTGCTTAAAAAGCCTGGCCTGGATGTGGAGGTGTTGGCGAATTATAGACCTATTTCGCTCCTGCCGGCTTTTGCGAAGGTCATTGAAAAGCATGTCCATAAGGTGCTTGCCGATTACCTGGAGTCCCACGACCTACTGCACCCTACCCAGTCGGGTTTCCGCGCCAATCTTAGCACCGAAACAGCCCTCCTTGAAGTCTCGGAGGCGATTAAGGAGGTGATGGATTCGGGCGGGAGAGCGATGCTGGTGATGCTAGATCTGTCGGCGGCCTTCGACACCGTCCCTCATGAGGGTCTTCTTGCAAGACTCTCAGAGGCTGGTCTCCGAGGGACGGTGCTCCAGTGGTTTCGATCTTTCCTGGCAGGCCGTCGACAAACGGTCTGGGCTTCTGCTTGCTCCGCCGAGATGTCGCCATTGGGTGTCGGAGTTCCTCAGGGCTCTGTCCTGAGTCCAACTCTATTTAACATCTTCATGACCCCTCTGGCGGCATTGGCGGAGTCTTTCGGGGCCCAGATCGTTTCTTATGCCGATGACACCCAGCTCCTCTTCACCTGTGAGAGGGGTGCAGACTTCGATGGAGGTAGGATCCAGGGTTGCCTTGAGGCTGTGTTTCAATGGTTCCATCACAACAGCCTCAAGTGCAACTCGGATAAATCCGAGGTCCTCTTTTTTGGGTGCAGTTCGGATCCGGACTGGAAAGTGTGGTGGCCTGAGAACATGTTTCCACCAGCAAGTTCGTCCCAGGTGGCTAAAAACCTTGGGATTAAGATCGATAATGGCCTCACACTACGTTCACAGGTAATCGGTCTCACTGGTACCTGCTTTGGCCTACTCCGGATGCTACGTAAGTTCCTTCCCCTGTTATTGGAGGAACATAGGAAGATCACGGTGCAGGCGATTATAGGCTCGAGAATTGACTATTCCAACGTCCTTTATCTCGGCTTGCCAGAATATCTGCTCCAACGGTTACAGGTTGTCCAGAATTCGGCAGCACGGGCCATCTTTGGACTATCTCGCCGTGCCAGAGCCTCGGGTCTTCTGGAGGCTCTGCACTGGCTCCCTGTCCGGAAGCGGATAATTTTTAAAACTCTTACTCTGGCACAAAAAGCCTTGCACGCCTCCGGAGCAAAATACCTGCAGAAGAGGCTGGCCTTTTATTTGCCTGCCAGGTCGCTCAGGTCTGAAGCCCTGTTTCTTGCGGCGGTTCCTCATGTGAAGAGAGCCCGCATCGGAGGCCGCTCTTTTAAACTACTAGCGCCTCAGTTATGGAATAAACTGCCTGTGTCCCTGCGCAGCATTCCTAATTTGTTGGCCTTTCGGAAAGGGCTTAAAACTTGGCTCTTTTCCTCTTAGTTTCGGTCCCTATTAGGTTTCTTTTATCTCTGTTTCTTATTTTATTTTCCCTGTTGTGTTATGAGATTAGTGTGCAATCCAAAGCGTCGGGACACTCTTCCGAGTAGCCGCACGCTATACAAAACCCCTGCATAACATAACATAACATAACATAACATCTAACCTCCATATGGTCTAAAGAGCTATAGATTCATATTACCCCCGATTTCTTTGATGAATCAAATTACAAGTTGATTGATTTACATGATGAGATGAGATGTCTAGGGTAAGTTTCCCCCAATGTAGCTTTCCCTCAAGTAGTACAAGCCAGTATTAGCCTAGTTCTTTCCTGTCTGGACTTTTGTATATACCTGAGAGCATTCCTCCATTTGATTCAAACGTTAGAGAGAATCCAGAAGACTGAGGACAGACAACATAATAATTGTACTTGCTTCTCAACTGCCTTGCAGTTTAACACGACTCACCTGTGGCTAGACTTTGAAAACAATGTGCATAGCTCTGGACCTCTCTTCCTTCAGCACGGAATCCATATGTAGCGCCAAACTATGTATGTATCTATGTACTTACGAAGAACTGGACAGAGTCAAAGATGAGCATAAAGCCAATAAGAGAGATAGAGAGATAGCTGTTTTGTGGGCTGTTAATGCATTGTGATCAAGTGTTCTTTAAAGAGGTTAGTCGTCAAATCTTTCTTACATTAGGGCAGCATTGGGATTGTCCTGAGGGATATGATGGTGTTCCAGATCCTGGGTGCACAGCCTGAAAAGGCCTGCTGACTAGTTTTGTCTTTTCTACACTTCTCAGTCTCCTGTCTGATGGTGTCCTGGCTGTGAGCATGCAGAGAAACACCAGAGATGGGGAACTTATCCACAAGATATACAGGGTGCTGATTGTGATGGCTCTGCAAATGATGCAGTTAATTTTGAAGATGGTGCGGAACGCCAAGAAAGCCAACGGAGGTCCATCAGGATAAGGGTGATGTGATAATTTTCTCTAGGCCCTCGATAGTTATGTGAGATAAAAATGGCTTGTACAGAAGAATCTGTTTCACTTTCTTTGAAATGGAAAGCTGGTACCTGGCCATGTTTGTTTATTTCCAATGTGTTGACTCTGAAGTATATTGGGCCCTGCTGGGCAGGTCCTGGTGCAAGTGCACTGGCTCTTAAAATATATGTGCAATTCACTAATACCTGATTGGCATATTTAACTTACTTATAAGTCCCTAGTATATGGTACACAGTGTACCCATGCCTTTAAGTTAAATATCACTAATGAACTGCACCACTTATTGTAACACCACTGCAATGACAAGGAGAAAACATGGCTCTAGGTTTGCCACTGCAGCCTAGTAGGGCTGATGTTAAACAGCCAACTCCACTTGCCAAATTAACTTGTTTCCTCAAGCCCAAACCTTTCTTTTTTAATATGTATAAACACCCCTAAGGTAGACTTCAAAAGCCCATAAGGCAGGGTGCAGAATATTAAAAATAGGGGCATGTGTCTATCATATTTTACATGTTCTGAGAGAGGAAACAAGCCGTTGTACTGTTCGCTCCAGCAAGACTTGTATTTCCTTTGACTAAAATAGCATTACACTGGCGTAACTGCTAACTCCTAACCTCCATTTGGCACCACCAAAAACAGTACTTTAAGATATAAAAATAATTGTTACATGAAATACAAAATATTGCTAAAGTTGGATTAGGATAACTTTTAATATAAAGGTGACTTTTGATAGACACCACGTTCTTGCCCAAAGTTTCTAGAACCTGTTGTCACCTGAGATTGCCTGCTGCTTTCCTGCTAGGAGATGTAGATTGCTCCCAGGAAAGGAGAAGAAAAGGTCTGTTAATGGGAAGAGGTGTAACCTCTTCCTGACAGAATGGCTAGAGGGCTGTGTCCGGCGACAGCCAAGTGATAGCCAAGCTTTAACCTGCGTGTCATAGATAAATGCAAGTCACATTTTACCCTGCCCTCTACTTTGTCTAGGTAGATCGACTGGTATCTTTACCTCCTCCTGGAAACCCAGGGGCATATTACCAAGCAATAGCGATAATTATCGCTATTGCTTGGTTAGAGATAAAAAATTATCGCAGAGCTGCGGCGATTTTTATCGCAGATAAACCTTGGTATTACCAAGGTTTATCGCAAATGCGATAAAAATCGGCAATAATGCATGAATATCGCTGAAAAGTCAGTGATATTCATGCATTACCGGGCTAATGCTCTTAGCCATGTTATCCACCTACCATGGATAACATGGCTAAGAACTGCTCAGGGGCAGGTGTTAGCTTTTGGAGATATTCGCGCTTAGCGCAAATAACTCCAAAAGTTGGTAATAGGAGATAGCGAAGTTAGCGACTGTTTCCTGTCGCTAACATCTTGGCGCGCCCACTTTGCATGTCATTAGTGATAAATATCACTGACATGCAAAGCGGAGCCCAAGATGGTCGCTATCTCCTACTAGCTGTCGCTAACTGGTGTTAGCGACAGCTAGGTAATAGGGAGATAATTTTATCTCCGCTTTCTTGGCTTTTAAAGCCAAAAAAGCGGAGATAAACCCCCTTGATAATATGCCGCCCAGTTCTGCTACAGGCTTTCGAGAACTGGTTTTCCCAGAGTAGTTGCTCATTATACTGGACACACCTCAGGGGTGTTCCCATAGCGCTGACCAAGGGAAAAAAGATTCTGAAATCTTGGGTTTAGGAAGACAGATGCACTGTTGGATTGTTTAATGCTAATCCCCCAGGAAGTGATATAAGAGTGGGTAGGTTTAACCATGGGAATTTTACCCTCTGTGGTTAGGGTATCCTTCCCACCCAAAATCTTGAAACCGGTATTAGAAGTGGCACCCGTGGATACCAGCTACAGAACACTACTGGACTCAGACAGAAGAGAATGACTGCTCCTGCTGAACCAGTGGACCTCGAAAGGAAAGGCTGCAGGAAGTAGGACTGCACCTCCTGAACCAAAGACAGGGCTTCAGAAAGAGACAGCTGCTCCAGCTGTTAGTCGTGCACACCTGCAAGGCTGGACTTGCTCCCAGTTGTGCCAATGACCAATGACTGGACTCCAAAGGCTAGTTGGCCAGCGTACTGCTAAGCATCAGGAAAAAAAGCTAAAGAAACCCTGCATCTGCCGAGCTGGCCATTTAAACTGAATTTGCCCTGGTGCATCCAGAGAAATAATGTCCTAGCCCCCAAGAGGTACCCCCCAGATCCTGGAGCCTTGGCTAGTGCTTGAGTGGACTCTATCTCCTGAAAATAACTGCAACTTGTGAGCCTAAGCTCCAAGGATAATGATTTTTGAAAAAGAGCTAGAGGCTACCATACTACCGCTATTTAGCTCCCAGTCTTCGTTGAAGCCTTCCTGGGCAGCCAACTTCAAGTTGAACCCACTGAAAAGTTTTTTCCGGTTTATGGGTAACCTTGAACTCCCTTCCCTCATGACGGATCATTGGACTTTGCCTGGCCATTGGCGAAAGCCCAATGGGGGGTCCAAGCTGCAGAGCACCCCCAACCCACCCCATCTACAAAGAAAAGAACCAGAAGAGTTTCTAAGTGTGAAGGTAAAAGCTTGACTGGGGCCAACACTTCCCCTGCATACAAACAGTGCTCCATCGTGGTTGGCCTAAAACTGTGATTTTGGACCAGATCCTGTGTTTGAGGCTCACTGACTACCCCTAAAAGTGAAAAGCAGTGATTTATTAAACATTTTGAGTGAATTGCAGCAATTTATGAAAAAGCATAACTGTGGTTCCCTTCAACAGAGTTTAGTCATGTTGGTGCCTGTTTACAGATAATAATGTATACCAATATCATGTTTCTTACTTATTAACTGTTTTGGTACTGATAAATTCCTTGGGCCTCATTTATGAGGCTGTGCGTCACTTTCATGCCGCCGGTGCGTCACTTTTTGTGATGCACCAGTGGCGTAAAAAATGCGCCTTGTTGCGCCATATTTACAAAGTGACACATCTAGGTAGATGCGTCACTTTGTAAACCCCTGCGCCACATTATACCTGCGGCAGGTATAATGTATGCAAGGGGGGCGTATTGACGCAAGGAAGGGTCGTAGAAGTGACGCAGTGAAATCTATGAGATTTCACTGCGTCACTTTTAGGACGCCATTGCGTCAAAATCTTGTGCCTGCCTCACAGCAGGTGTAAGACTGACGCAGACCCTTTCACATGGGGCTTGCACCATGTGAAAGGACGCATTGCTGGATTTGCGTCACTTTTGTGACACACTCCAGCAATGCATCACTTTTGCGCATACAGATACGTCAGTATTTCTGACGTATCTGTAACTCCTTGCGACATGATGCGTCATACATTAAATATGACGCATCAGGAATGCCGCAAGGAGTGCGCACTGAGAAGTGACGCATCGCTGCTTTCACGCAGCGATGCGTCATTTCTCATAAATGAGGCCCCTTATATTTGTTTTCTTTGCATTATGCCTGACTGCACTGTGCCATTGAAAGGAAGGAGTGGGCCCTTAGGGGACGGAGGGTAGGTAGGGCCACAATAATAATATAAAACAAGGGGATTGTACCTATGCCTCCGGGATGTATTACTAAATCACTCAGTAAGACAATAGATAAAGCTAAATGAATTAGTTTTACCAAGACAATTTATTTTGTCAGTATCTTTAGAATCAGTTTTTTAGATGATTATTTTTTAGGCAAGAGATTCAACATTATCAACTCAACCTCTAGCGACTGAATTTTCACAAAAGACTAATGTACAAATAACATACAAAAAACATTGAATTAATCATCAATAGACCTTAACAAAAAAGGACTAATGTACATGTGACATACAAAGAACATTAAATCAACATATATCATTTCATTCCAATTATCAAAAAACAGTTAATCATGGACAGAAAGAATTTGCCAATATTAAATATGCATTCAGTTTCCACAATGTGGTGCACTATTTCTTTTTAGAACCACATGAGTCAAAGTTTAAACATTCCTTTTAAACTTAAACATTCATATTAAATGTATTAACAAGAATTTTATGCGAACTAGTGCCGTAGCCGACGCTTTTCGAGTCCTGTTAAGAAAGTCACAGGGCTCTCATCAGGGCAGCATTAAATGGATTCCACAGGGAACTGTTATCAATGAAAAAAATGAAGGATCCATGTTTAGTAAGGGTTCCTCCAAATCCATTAAAAACCAACAACACTAAGCTAAAAAAGCATCCACTGGATGCGTCGTACCTGATTGAGGGCTTGAGTGCGACCTTTTATTAATAGTAGTGTGGCCGCCACTGTGTGTCTCACACTGCAACAGAGAAGGAATATATTCAAATGATTGTTCCAAGGTGACCTAAAGTGTGGATAAACGCTTTTATCAGTGTCCGCCTACATGTATTTATGCAATACCTTTGCATTACTTATGAGAAAAACATGGGGGTAGAGTCTTCTCTATTCAGAAGCCAAACAGTCCACCGCAACCTTGCATGAGGTACTGTGTTTAAAGTTGGTTCTGCAATGTAAAGTTTGCAAAATGAACCCGGGTCACAAACGTGCTGCCTGAATCAAAAGTTGCATTACATTTGGTTTTTTTTTTTTTTTTTTTTTTTTTTTTTTTTTTTTTAAATTTTTATTAGCATCATGAGTAACATCAAATACATATATATACAGTGTCAGACAACTCATATAAGATAAGGCATCAAAATAACAATACTGAAAATCAATGTTTCTGTTATATCATTAAGACATAATTACTCCCCAAATTTCTTGTATCTTCCGTTTTTGCCTCAATCCCTTAGTCATCGCTAAAGAATTTTCCATATTATAAATGTCTTTGACCAAAAGCCACCATTCCGTGACCGTAGGGGGATGACTTTGTATCCAGGCCCTGGCAATAGTTAATCTTGCACATGTAAAAAGTATATTCATCAGATCCCGAGATCTATTGTCTACCCCAACGACTCCAATCAAAATATCCAATTGCGTGAGTATAATTGGCCTAGCCAATTTAGTCGAGATAACACCAGCTATATCTTTCCAGAAAATAGATAGCTCGGGGCATGAAAAAAACATATGAACAATGTTTGCCCCCTTGTGTGCACATTTAGGACATTTTGTACGAGCATTACATTCGTTCGATTCATTATTAGAAGCCCATTTTAGAATCCTATCAGGTGAATAATACAGTTGAAACAGAGTCCTAAACAGCTGTAATTTCAGACTAGCCGATTGAACTGCATTATTTAGGCTATTTAGTGAGGAGGTTATCATAGTTGGTGTTACATTCACACCCAACTTTGTACTCCATTTTTCTGCCACCTTACTAATGTCATCCTTGTGTAAGATAGAAAAAGTCTTATAGCCGCAGCTGATCAGTGCCTTGTCAGATTCCCTGTACATACAGTTCCAGATTTCGGATTCAGATATGCTATCAAGGCCTGTTCTACGGATAATGTAATCCTTGATCTGATTGTATTTAAACCAAGCCCTTTCTGGTAATTTATACATCATCTTTAGATTTAAAAAAGTAGAAAATCCAGTATGGTCATACAAGTCTCCCAAATTATTTATGCCATTATCCGAGAACATAGAAGTAGCTGAATCATGAAAAACACCTGATAACCCTGGATTATACCAAAGTGGTGTTTTGGCATGAAATAAGGAGATGTTATTCTTGACAAGGATAGATCGCCAGATATTAGCTGTGTCTCGAATCGTCTTGAACCGTACTCGTTTAAAGTAGTTGGGGTCGTTGAGTCTGTAAAAGAACATAGCAGCTTCATCCCCTAATATAAGTTTATGAAAGTAAAGACATTTATCAGGAATGAGTAGGCTGCGAAAACGAGTTAAAAAAGCAGCCCAATAATATAATTTAAAGTCTGGTAACCCAAGTCCACCTTGGTCATAGGGGAGTTTAAGCAGAGATATCGCACGTCGTGCTTTCTTATACCCCCAAATGAAACTGCTAATAATACCCTCCAGTCTGCTAAAGTAAGTATTACACACTCTTAAAGGTATAGACCGGAAAAGATATAGAAATCTAGGTAAGATCTTCATTTTGATTAAGTTGATTCTTCCCAAGATCCCCATTGGAAGTTTGTGCCATTTTTTGAGAAGAAGAGAAGTTTCTTTTAATAACGATTCATAGTTAAGTGAAATTATTGAATCTAAATTAGAAGAGATTTTAACCCCAAGGTATGTTGCAACATTACATATTCCATCTATTGGTGTTAGTGAAGTAAAATTTGTGATTATTTGCGTTTTGCTGACATTTAACCTATACCCTGATGCCCTACCATATTTATCTGCTTCGATACCTATACCTGATATCGCTTCAGGGACATTCGTAGAGAAAACCGCTACATCATCTGCGTAGGCAGTTATTTTTAGTGCATTAAGACCATTTTTAAACGGTACAATCATCTCTTGCTTGTGTAATGCAATCAAGAAAGGTTCTATTGCTAGAGCAAATAACAGAGGAGACATAGGGCACCCTTGTCGAGTGCCACGTTCTATTGGAAAAATAGGTGAGCATTGTCCTGAATAACATACTTTACCCCTTGGTTGGTCATATAAGGATTTAACCCACTTCAGGTACTGACCTTTTATGCCGAATGCAACCAAAGCTGCCCAGAGGAAGTCCCACCCCACTCGATCAAATGCCTTTTCCGCATCTAAAAGAATCATTCCGAGTGGGGTGGGACACGTCCTAGCAACATCAAATGCCGATATAGCAGTATTAATGTGAACGGTAGTATCACGTTTGGGGATAAACCCGTGTTGAAATGGTGAAACCATCTGTGGCATTAGTAACGCAAGCCTTGTTGCTAGTATTTTTGCAAATATTTTTGCATCAGCATTAATTAATGATATAGGTCTATAAGATCCTCTCTCTTGTGGGGGTTTCCCCTTTTTAAGAAAGAATATAATTTGAGTGCGGTTCCAGGATTTTGGGGCTTGATCCCCTTTGCCAATAGCTTTAATGACCATCATCAGGAGAGGAATCAATTCCTCCATGCACCTTTTATAAAGTTCTAGGGGGATTGAGTCCTCACCTGTGGCTTTTCCCAGTGCTAGGGAGTTAATAGCTGCCTGTATTTCTCCTACTGTTATATCTGCTTCTAAATGTTCTGCTTGTTCATCCTCTATATCCTGTACACCATTTTCTGTCAAATAGGCTTTTATAATATCTCCTGTTGGGATTGTTTCAGGCGTATACAACTTTTGGTAGTATATAGCAAACTGATGTAAAATTGATTTAGCATCTTGATGTAATTGTCCATCGTCGCCTTTTATTTCCTTGATCAGCGTTTGGGCTCGGTCTTCTGCCACTTTGTATGCCAAAATTGTTCCTATCCTCTCCCCACTTTCATATTGATTCAGCCTATATTTAGCTAATTTAGATATACTTTTCTCTCTAAAAATAGTTTTCAAGGCTAATCTTGATTCCATCAGTTTTAAATTTAAATCTTCTATTTCTTTTGCCCTTGTAGTGGTGGAAGTAGCTAGCATCTTATATAGCCTCTCTTCGATATTAGATATATCATCTAATAACTTTGTATTTCGAACCCTATTGATTTTATTTTGCTGCCAAACAAACTGTTGTGTAAACCCACGGATGCTAGCCTTACATGCATCCCACACCATCAAAGGAGATGTAGAAGACCCATTGATATCAATGAAATCTTGTATATGTCCTTTCAGCAAGCTCACAAAATTGTTATCAGAGAAAAGATATCTGGGAAAGGAGAAGGGCCTAGGTGGTTGCCTATCTGTTTCTATTTCTATTATAAATAAGAGCGGGTTATGGTCCGAAGTCACCCTGGGGCATATAAACATTTTACTAGTTGACAGTATAGAGTTAGAAGCAAAGACCATATCAATGCGTGAGCAGAGTTTATGGGCGGATGAGTAATAAGTATACCCTGGTAGGTGTGGGTAAAGATATCTCCAAGCATCTTTGATTGCATGTATGTTAGCCAAATCTATGATAGCAGCCCTCGTCTTACGCATCCTTTGCAACGCACCCTTTCTGGTTGTGTCCATATTATAATCCATAACACAGTTAAAATCACCCACCACTATGCGTTCCCCTTCCCATGTAAGTAACTCCATATTGACCTGATCAATTATTCTTGGCTCGTCCTGATTTGAGGCATAAACCCCACAAATTATAAATTGGAGACCTTCCAGAGTCACTTGTAGCATGGCCCATCTGCCCGCCTTATCCGTCATTTTTTTGTTGACTTCTATTTTAAGCTGCTTATGTTTCAGTATAGCTACTCCTCGAATTGAGGCATTGAAGTCTGTGCAGACCAGAAGATCATAGCCTAACTGATTCAATAAACTTCTATCCTTATATGCAATGTGAGTCTCAGTTATGACTACTAACTGTGGGTTATGCAACCTAAGTTCTTCATATACTAGTCTCCTCTTATTCCGACTATTTAGGCCTGCCACATTCCAAACTAAAAGTTTTAATTGATACATTTAATTGGCGTAGTAAAAAACTCTGACATGGTGTTTACCCAAAAAGAAACATAACATTTTTGCAAACCATATAAGCTTATCTTAGCCAAGAAAACACAAATATATTTATACTCATGATGCATTTTTTTTGTTTTTCCCCCCCCCCCATTTCCCACCCAGTGGCTATTTCCCACCCAGTGGCTGCCTTCTGGTCCCCCCGTTCGGTGGACTGCCGTTCCCTTGGCAGTCGGAGAGCGGAAAGAACACTGATAGGATCCAGGCATTCAACACTAATCGTAGCAACACAAAAGAAAAAAAGAAGAAACCCGTGCTGACCAATGCAAACATTTAGTTGCCACAGAAACTTTTATAGCTAACTAAATTATACCAAAAGAATCAGCTAAACCCTATGCGCTAAGCATTAGACGCTAGCTTAATTATTATTTTAGTCATTTCCCCTGTCGCCAGGTAGCAATAGCACTTTCAACTTCATTTACTTCCAAAAAGAAATAAGATCGGCCATTTTTAATCACTTTCAGCTTTGCAGGTTCCTGCAGATAGGCTTGATAACCAAGTTCCTTAATTGGATCAATGAATTGTTTCAGTTTCCATCGTCTTTCTAGCGAGAGTTTACTTAGGTCAGATCTCACAAAAAAAATAATAGAATCAATGGTGACTGGGGTATTAGGCCGTGCTTTTAAAGAAATAGCTTGTCGGAGCAAGTAATTACCTATATAAATCAAAATCGGTCGTGGGAATTTGCCACTCTTATCTTTCTGAAATAGTGGTAAGCGATGAGCCCGCTGGATCTGAGAGTCCCAATCCCAGTCTGAAAGGTCGGGAAATGCCTTTTGGAACAGTTGGGTAATATATGCTCTCGGGTCTGCCCCCTCTGCTCCTTCAGCAATACCAAAAACACGGAGATTCTGTCTCCTCTGTCTATTTTCTAAGTCTTCCAGCTTGTTTTGCATCTGGAGTAATTGAGAGGCATGTTTATTCACCGCTATTTCCGACCGCTGTGATTTCTCCTCTGTCACCACCACTCTTTGTTGCAGTTCCTCTATATCTTGAGACACTGCCCCCAGTTTGCCCGCCATCTCTTGCAGAGAGGTTTGAGTTCTGCTATTGTCCTCCCTCATTTGCTGATAGTGATTTTTAGCTTCTTCCTTCTGTTCGTGTAGAAGTTGTAAGATTGTCTGAAAAGAAGCAGACACCTCCCCTTGTAGAACCCATTCTGTTGGCCCG
Source organism: Lissotriton vulgaris (assembly GCF_964263255.1). Lineage (NCBI taxonomy): Eukaryota > Metazoa > Chordata > Amphibia > Caudata > Salamandridae > Lissotriton > Lissotriton vulgaris. Next base: position 442,263,832 of record NC_141693.1, read on the forward strand.
CTAGCTAGAAAAGAATCGATATTTTCCGTATGTGTTTCTTGTGTAACCTCTTCTGTCGGAGTAATTACTGCCTCACTTGCCTCACTTGTAGACCCAATTGGAATATCAGGCAAGTCTTGGGTTGTACTGCCACTACTGTTGTTGCTGCTTTTGCTATTACTGCGACTAATTGACAAAGAAGCGGAGTTGTCTTCCATGAATGTCGTGTTAGATACTAAAGGGTGTGGCTGATCCACCAGATTCTCCCCTAAGGACTCTGCTGATTCCTTATTCAAGCCAGATTTATCAGATTTGTCAAAACTGTCGGTCTTTGCTTTTGTCACATTTGTCGGATTGGAAATAATAGTCCGGGTAGGGCTAAGTGGTATAGCAATCTGTTTTGAGTCTTTAGAAGTAATATTTTGATCATCGGGACTGTTACCAGACAATCTCATTGCCATAGATTTTACACCACCCTTGGCCTGTACCCATTGTCTAATTGGGCTGTTCTCAGCAATTAATTTCATAACATTTGTTTTGGATTTGCCTGTAATTTTAATAGCTTTATTCTTATTTTTGCCTTTTGATTTCTTGGTGATAAGTATTTTATTCTTGTCTTTGGCTGTTTTTGACATCGTATTATTTCCTATATCATTAAGATCCACATACTCTTCATCTGTCTCAGCGATATCTGTATTGTCATTGTTCTCAGCTCCCTCACTTTCTTCCACGCCCTCAGCACGCATGCTAATCGTCTTAGTTATTTCATTGTGGGGGGTGCTCTCAATAGTGTCAGTATCAGTATCAATATCCATGTCAGAGTTAATCACTTTGTTCAAAAGTTCTGAGGGTTCGGGATCGCCTTTAGCTGGAATAATAGAAAGATCAATTACCTCTTCCTCTGTACCAACCAGGTCCGTAATGCCTGATGTAGGTAACACAGGTAACACAGTTAACATAGTCACATTATCATACTGTGCTGCAGCACTGCTGTTTTGTAAAGATTTCTCAAACTCCTCTGTTCTCATTTGAGCGCTTTCAAATGGACTCTTTGCTGTGTTATCAGCGGTGCTATCTACTACATTTCCTTTCATCTGAGTCGGGTTTCTCTCCCCGAGCCTACCTGAGCACAGTTGTTCCGCATCTGAGGCAGCATCCGTCGCGTTGCTAATAACTGATGACTTCTTGTTTGTTGTAGGCTCTTTTGTGGCCGCAATTGAAACTAGCGGAGGGGCTGTCACTCTCCCACTAGCCGCTGCTGTGCGGGTTGTCCGCGTAGGAGGTTTCGGCGCCATCCCGCTGTTGTTCCCGCTGCCGCGGCTGATCCTTCTGCCGCTCGTCTCCTCTGACTGTGCTGTTGCCGGTGCTGCGGGGGAACGCAGGCCAAACCAGTTGATTACCGCCGATCTCGTCCACCTCGTCAGTTTCAGCCAGCTCGGCCAGCCACTCAAGGATTCCTGGCGTGCCGAAGCTGCAGATTTCTTTGCGCTAGCAGCCTGTAGCCGACTCCGGATGCGGCTGCCGATCAGTCGTAGCTGCAACATTCAAAATGTACTCCTCTGACCTTACAGTGCAAGTAAGTCCTCTCATATGGCATATGATTCCGAGAGCAGTGTAGGCTTATAGCTTCGCCGTTCGAACGCTATATTGCTGCTTTTCATGTCATTATTTCAGTATCTGCCTGGACCCGTCTCAGTGCTCTCCACTCCGGCGGTGTCAATCCGCCATCTTGGCCACTCCAGTGGACTCTATCTCCTGAAAATAACTGCAACTTGTGAGCCTAAGCTCCAAGGATAATGATTTTTGAAAAAGAGCTAGAGGCTACCATACTACCGCTATTTAGCTCCCAGTCTTCGTTGAAGCCTTCCTGGGCAGCCAACTTCAAGTTGAACCCACTGAAAAGTTTTTTCCGGTTTATGGGTAACCTTGAACTCCCTTCCCTCATGACGGATCATTGGACTTTGCCTGGCCATTGGCGAAAGCCCAATGGGGGGTCCAAGCTGCAGAGCACCCCCAACCCACCCCATCTACAAAGAAAAGAACCAGAAGAGTTTCTAAGTGTGAAGGTAAAAGCTTGACTGGGGCCAACACTTCCCCTGCATACAAACAGTGCTCCATCGTGGTTGGCCTAAAACTGTGATTTTGGACCAGATCCTGTGTTTGAGGCTCACTGACTACCCCTAAAAGTGAAAAGCAGTGATTTATTAAACATTTTGAGTGAATTGCAGCAATTTATGAAAAAGCATAACTGTGGTTCCCTTCAACAGAGTTTAGTCATGTTGGTGCCTGTTTACAGATAATAATGTATACCAATATCATGTTTCTTACTTATTAACTGTTTTGGTACTGATAAATTCCTTGGGCCTCATTTATGAGGCTGTGCGTCACTTTCATGCCGCCGGTGCGTCACTTTTTGTGATGCACCAGTGGCGTAAAAAATGCGCCTTGTTGCGCCATATTTACAAAGTGACACATCTAGGTAGATGCGTCACTTTGTAAACCCCTGCGCCACATTATACCTGCGGCAGGTATAATGTATGCAAGGGGGGCGTATTGACGCAAGGAAGGGTCGTAGAAGTGACGCAGTGAAATCTATGAGATTTCACTGCGTCACTTTTAGGACGCCATTGCGTCAAAATCTTGTGCCTGCCTCACAGCAGGTGTAAGACTGACGCAGACCCTTTCACATGGGGCTTGCACCATGTGAAAGGACGCATTGCTGGATTTGCGTCACTTTTGTGACACACTCCAGCAATGCATCACTTTTGCGCATACAGATACGTCAGTATTTCTGACGTATCTGTAACTCCTTGCGACATGATGCGTCATACATTAAATATGACGCATCAGGAATGCCGCAAGGAGTGCGCACTGAGAAGTGACGCATCGCTGCTTTCACGCAGCGATGCGTCATTTCTCATAAATGAGGCCCCTTATATTTGTTTTCTTTGCATTATGCCTGACTGCACTGTGCCATTGAAAGGAAGGAGTGGGCCCTTAGGGGACGGAGGGTAGGTAGGGCCACAATAATAATATAAAACAAGGGGATTGTACCTATGCCTCCGGGATGTATTACTAAATCACTCAGTAAGACAATAGATAAAGCTAAATGAATTAGTTTTACCAAGACAATTTATTTTGTCAGTATCTTTAGAATCAGTTTTTTAGATGATTATTTTTTAGGCAAGAGATTCAACATTATCAACTCAACCTCTAGCGACTGAATTTTCACAAAAGACTAATGTACAAATAACATACAAAAAACATTGAATTAATCATCAATAGACCTTAACAAAAAAGGACTAATGTACATGTGACATACAAAGAACATTAAATCAACATATATCATTTCATTCCAATTATCAAAAAACAGTTAATCATGGACAGAAAGAATTTGCCAATATTAAATATGCATTCAGTTTCCACAATGTGGTGCACTATTTCTTTTTAGAACCACATGAGTCAAAGTTTAAACATTCCTTTTAAACTTAAACATTCATATTAAATGTATTAACAAGAATTTTATGCGAACTAGTGCCGTAGCCGACGCTTTTCGAGTCCTGTTAAGAAAGTCACAGGGCTCTCATCAGGGCAGCATTAATTGGATTCCACAGGGAACTGTTATCAATGAAAAAAATGAAGGATCCATGTTTAGTAAGGGTTCCTCCAAATCCATTAAAAACCAACAACACTAAGCTAAAAAAGCATCCACTGGATGCGTCGTACCTGATTGAGGGCTTGAGTGCGACCTTTTATTAATAGTAGTGTGGCCGCCACTGTGTGTCTCACACTGCAACAGAGAAGGAATATATTCAAATGATTGTTCCAAGGTGACCTAAAGTGTGGATAAACGCTTTTATCAGTGTCCGCCTACATGTATTTATGCAATACCTTTGCATTACTTATGAGAAAAACATGGGGGTAGAGTCTTCTCTATTCAGAAGCCAAACAGTCCACCGCAACCTTGCATGAGGTACTGTGTTTAAAGTTGGTTCTGCAATGTAAAGTTTGCAAAATGAACCCGGGTCACAAACGTGCTGCCTGAATCAAAAGTTGCATTACATTTGAAACCTTTTTTAACGCGGCGCCTGCCGCTTTTGATATATCAAGTTTGTCATACTCACATTTTGTAATAACTCTGAAGGCTGAACAGCCCACCGCAATCGAGCGTGTGGCGCTGTGAGTAGGAATTATGTCTGTAAAGGTAAACGAACACAGAATCAGTGTTCATGCTAAATGTGGCGAAATTTAACCAAGCGCCCAAAGCAGGGCAGCGCGCTGTTCGCGGTCTTACCTTCTTTGGTTCAAAAAGAATCTTTCTGTTTTCTCTCATTGAATGAGCATGAAGCAAAGTGTAGACAAACACCAAAGGTTTAAAAAAACTGAGGTTTTGGTCACATGGTAGTGATCATCCAATCAGGTCTATTCAGGGCCCGGTGAGTGCAACACAGGCCTTCTGTGGCATGTAGTCCCAAAATGTATTATGGAAAAAAATATATAAAGAAGAACTTTAAATGCGCTGATTCAGGCAGCACATTTGTGACCCGGGTTCATTTCGCAAACTTTACATTGCAGAACCAACTTTAAGCACAGTACCTCACGCAAGGTTGCGGTGGACTGTTTGGCTTCTGAATAGAGAAGACTTGTGAGTACCCCCATGTTTTTCTCATAAGTAATGCAAAGGTATTGCATAAATACATGTAGGCGGACACTGATAAAAGCGTTTATCCACACTTTAGGTCACCTTGGAACAATGAACAATGCCTTGACAAGAGACCACCCTTGAGGCTTTAACTTAAGGTAATTTCACTCCCTATTTTGTAGCACGGCGTGCGTGCGGGCACCTTCTTTTTAAAGGACAATCATTTGAATATATTCCTTCTCTGTTGCAGTGTGAGACACACAGTGGCGGCCACACTACTATTAATAAAAGGTCGCACTCAAGCCCTCAATCAGGTACGACGCATCCAGTGGATGCTTTTTTAGCTTAGTGTTGTTGGTTTTTAATGGATTTGGAGGAACCCTTACTAAACATGGATCCTTCATTTTTTTCATTGATAACAGTTCCCCGTGGAATCCATTTAATGCTGCCCTGATGAGAGCCCTGTGACTTTCTTAACAGGACTCGAAACACGTCGGCTACGGCACTAGTTCGCATAAAATTCTTGTTAATACATTTAATATGAATGTTCAAGTTTAAAAGGAATGTTTAAACTTTGACTCATGTGGTTCTAAAAAGAAATAGTGCACCACATTGTGGAAACTGAATGCATATTTAATATTGGCAAATTCTTTATGTCCATGATTAACTGTTTTTTGATAATTGGAATGAAATGATATATGTTGATTTAATGTTCTTTGTATGTCACATGTACATTAGTCCTTTTTTGTTAAGGTCTATTGATGATTAATTCAATGTTTTTTGTATGTTATTTGTACATTGGTCTTTTGTGAAAATTCAGTCGCTAGAGGTTGAGTTGATAATGTTGATTCTCTTGCCTAAAAAATAATCATCTAAAAAACTGATTCTAAAGATACTGACAAAATAAATTGTCTTGGTAAAACTAATTCATTTAGCTTTATCTATTGGCTTACTGAGTGATTTAGTAATACATCCCGGAGGCATAGGTACAATCCCCTTGTTTTATATTATGACTGCACTGTGCCAGCCCCACCCAGAACTGGGCTAATGAATAAATCAAATATTACAGAACAGTGACGTTACTTAGTGAAGTCTCCCATTCATACCTGCAAATAATCCACTTTCTCACAGTGAGGTAAAGGCTGAGGGTACTGGGCAAAACACACGTTAAGCAATGATAACTACAATAAATATTAACCATCATCTATAAACAGGTACAATGGCTGCAATCTATTTAAAGCAGTCTGAAGTTGTCAAAACTACCAGGATCATGCCATGGCTTAGATGTCTGAAACTCACTAATATATAAAAGACATTCACAAAAAAAACTCACTTGTTTAATTATCTTACCTCCGAGATGAATTTCGCTGTGTTGGTCCTGCATGATAACAGCACCAAAAAGGGCAAGCAAAGCAGGGAGCGCAGTGCCATCTGCATTTTGTAACATCTTTAACCCTTCTAGCAGGACCTTTGGGCACGTTTCCCTGGCGGGAAGGGAGAGGGCAAACAATGAAGGGGGAGGGAGAAGGAAGTGGAGGCGGTAGGGCCGGCCATCACGGGGGAGGGGCAGGTCAAACAATCAACAACAGAGGAAACAGGTGACAGGCAGGAAAAGCAACAATGCAGGAGGGTGGCGGGAGTGCAGATGAAAGGAAAGAAAAGTACCTCTGAAAGTGGCGAGCATTGTAAGGGCATTGTGCAAGGTAAGTAGTACTAGGGCCATGCTCCAGTGTAGGGATAAGCACACAAAGCGAAGAGGAAGTGAAGCCAGAACTCACTGCCTAAAGAGAAGCTAGGAAATGAGAGTGAGGATGAAGCCAACAATTAGTAAGCCATGGGCAGGCTCTAAGCCCCCTACAAGTAAACAAAATGTCTGCCAAATGACAGTGAAAGCACTACTTTAGGCGAGACCTAAAGTGTAGCTCATGAGGGGGAGAGAGGGAGCAAAGTGTCAAAGAGGTAAACGTGCCACTAAACATAACCAAGGCCATACGACAACATACCGTGCCCCGAAAACATTAAGAGGTGCTATGGTGAAGGGAGGAGAATTCTTCAGGAGGGGCAGGCATGTGTCCTACCTGAGGCGAAACAGCCTTTACCACGCAGGTGAGTAGCTGTACCTTTACCATGCAGTACTCTACCACAGAGGTAAGTATTTTTTTTAACTAACACATTTTATGCTATTTTAAAAAGTGATTTTTGGTTTGAGGAATAAATTGAGGTAAAGGGAGGTAAGGGCGATTTTAGTTATTCATGGTGGATAGAGGTAAAGGGAGGTAAGGGTGATTTTAGGGTTCAGGGATGGGTAGAGCTAAAGGGAGAAAAGGGTCAATTTAGGGTTTGGTATTGGCTAGCAGTAAATGGTAAGGGTGATTATAGAAGTTGGTAGTGGGGGTAAAGGGAGGTAAGGGTGCATTTATGGTTGGAGTGCTTAATTTGTGCCGGTGCTTAGCACCACAACCAAAAACAATTGCCAATACTGCTACTAATTCCTATACTATGTCCTCTCTGGTATACAAATTAACCATCACTATACCATAAAGCTCATGAATTGCTTTTTATTTTGAAAAATTATTTCATTTTTTAGAAAAGAACATTTATCAGTTTTTTACATATGTACAAAACATATCACAACAAGCCAACAATTAACTGTACGAAATACTAAACAATACGACACAATCACATCAAATATTCTTGATCAAACATACTACATTCATACACATACCTCTATAATACAACATATACAATAAACCAAACAAACAATTTATCAATGGGGAGAACTTTTTCCTACAAGAATGCGAATATGTACATTTTTATACATTTTATGGCATTCTGATAAACGTTATCAACTTGCATAAATCATAAATCATGAACAAATATCATTTCGTGCAAGAAAAAATGCAAATGATAGTTTGGTTTGACCTTCAGATAAACCAAACTATCATTTATATAGGCCACCAACACAGTCACACCCCATTTCCATTTTGCAGTCATTCAATGGTAGCGCGCTTGCGTATTGCACTATCAATAAACAATTGCAAAATATATAATCCTGGCCCCGTCCCTCTTTGGCGAATCACGAAGTTTGTGCCCCGAATCGGACCAATGAGTAGTGTTTTTACCTGCAATTAAAACTAAAAAGGCTCTGCCACAGTGCCGGTAACTAATGCCTTTCACGAGAGTTATATTTGTCTACAATGTTAACATAAAAATGTCTGATTGTGCTAAAAGTTTTATAGTGTTGGGCACATGGCTGCAGCCCTTCCTCCACTGCTGCTGGCTTTTAACTTTTGGAGCGAAATCTTTCTTCTAAAGTTAAAAGCCAGCAGCAGTGGCGGAAGAACTGCAGCCATGGGCCCCACACGATAAAACTTTATTTAGCATAATAATCAATATGGGTTGTAGACAAATTTAACATTGAGCACTAGTGCACAGCTGATGGCCGAAAAACACGACTATTTGAACGTCCACTCGACGAAAAATTGCCTCGAGTGGCAAGTTCCCGTAATCTTGTTTTTCTGTAATCATCTGTGCGCCAGTGTTATATTTGTCTATAAAGCATTCAAATGGCTGATTGTGGTAAATAACATTTTATACTGTGTGGGGGTCACGGCTGCATCTCTTCAACCACTGCTGCTGACTTAACTTTGCAGCCAAATAACAAGACGGGGTGTAACACTCTGTTCTGGGGTTGAATTAGTACTGGTGGAGTGCATCATTTATTCCCCTCCATATCTCAAGCAATGGTATTTCCCTGTCCTTCCATCTTACCATCCTAGATGTAATTATCTTTTATCAGACATGTATAGAGCAGCCTTTTTGGCGCTTGATGGTAGGTGGACTATTGATTGATTTATTTGCAGTTCTATATGGAGGGTACCAGACCCGGGTGTTGAAGTGCTTCACAGGAGGAAACAAGGGGAAAGTTGTATTTCAACAGATATAAAACCCGGAAGCATTAAACCTATACAGACAAAGTTCAATAGGAATTAACATCATCAAGGCATTATTTTTAGATTTTGGAGATATTATTTGATTAGGAGGCAGTGGTGAAAATGGAATAAAATATACACTGTGATCAGATAAATTGGGGGTAAAGGCTTACTTTACCCCCAATCTTAGACAGGTTGCCTTTTAAAACGTGGAGTTAAGGCACCAGCTGCAGAGCACTTTGTGAACCCATCTTCCATACTGCTTGTATAATAGTAGTAAGATATCTCTGGTGGTTAAAGTGCTTACTGTAGACATTGTTTGCAGACTATGGTGGTTGGCTCATCATAAAATACCATAGAAGATTCATCTGTTTGAAACACAAACCTGTGACCTGCATGCTAGAGGTTGTGCTTTGCAACAACCTATAGCATGCAGGTCACAGGTTTGTGTTTCATGCAGACAGCTTAGGAGGTTACTGCTATTGCTGCAGAGTTCCTTCTGTTGCCTGCTTGTCACCAGTTACAAAACCTCTAATGTAGTTAAAGTTGAAGTTGAAAGGGTTTTATATAGCGCTCTACTACCAGGCGGTTTCTTGGCGCTGTAGACAGAAACTAAAGCTGAGGGGAAAAGGGAGTGAGAATTAAGAGGTGTAGCCAGAAGAAAAAAGATAGGTTTTCAGAGCAGCCCGATCTAATTGTCAGAGGAAGGGAGTTCCAGAAAAGGGGGGCAAGAGTCGAAAATCTGGAGCCACCCGATTTCTTCTTACGAAATGTAGCTCAGCGAGTTATGAACCAACATCAAGGAGCTGCAAGCTAACTGCACGGCGTTAAGAGTTGAGCCTTGCTCTTTTCCCCAGTCTTGCTAATTGATTATAGAATACAAAGCCAGATTAAAGCGGCTGGAGGTAAAGGGAGGGTTCAGTTGTGGGTAGATGTAAAGGGAGCTATGGGTGAGTTTTGGTTTAGGTTTGGTAAAGGTATAGGGAGAAAGGGTTATTTTAGGGCACAGGTGGGTAGAATTTAAGCTAGATAAGTTTGATCGTAGAGTTCAGGGGTGGGTAGAGGTAAAGGGAAGTAAGGGTGATTTTAGAGTTGAGGGGTGGCTAGAGGTAAAGAGCTCATGAATGGGTGGAGATAAAGGAAAGTAACAGTGATTTTAGGGTACTATTGTGGGCTGAGGTAAAGGGAGGCAAGGGTGATATTACGGTTCTGAGTGGGTAGAAGTAGAGCAAGATAAAGATAATTTTAGAGTTTGGGTGGTAAAGGGAGGTAAGGGTAATTTTAGGGTTCATGATGCAAAGAGGTTTAAGGAGTAAAAGGTGATTTAAGGGTTCAGGGGTGAGTAGACGTTGAGGAAGATAAGGGTAATTTAGGGTTCAGGGATGGGCAAAGGTAAAGAATGATTAGGTTGATTTTAGGGGTTGAGATGTGTAGAGGTAAAGTGAGGTAAGGGTGATTTTAGGGCTTGAGGGCGGGTAGAGGTAGAGGGAGGTAAGCATGATCATAGGGCTCTGGGATAGGTACAGGAAAAGGGAGGTAAGGGTAATTTATGGATTGGGTTGTGTGGAGGTAAAGGGAGTTAAGGGTAATTTTTCACTAGGAGTGCTTCGAGGTAAAGGGAGGTACAGGTGATTTTAGCGTTCAAGGATAGGTAGGGGTAAAGAAGGTACAGGTGATGTTAGGGGCCGAGCATATATATTGCCAAAAGCAAGGTAAGGGTGATTTCAGGGTTTTGACATGGGGAGTGGTTAAGGGAGGTACTGGTGAATTTCGGGATCGAGGATGTATATTGGTAAAGTGAGTTAAGGCTGAATTTAGAGTTTGGGGAGGGTAGAGCTAACAGTGGTAAGAGTGATTCTAGGGTTCGAGGATGGGCAGTGGTAACTGACGGTAAGTTAAATCTAGGGTTAGGGGTTGGGTAGAGGTAAAAGGAGGTAAGAGTGATTTTAGGGTTTGGGGTGAGTAGAGGTAAAGTGAGGTAAGAGTGATTTTAGGGTTCAAGGATGGTAGTGGTAAAGGAAGATAAGGGTGATATTAGGGCTTGAGGGCAGGTAGAGGTAAAGGGAGGTAAGTATGATGATCATAGGGCTTGGGGATAGGTACAGGAAAAGGGAGGTAAGGGTAATTTACAGAATGGGGTGTGTGGAGGTAGAGGCAGGTGAGGGTACATTTACACTAGGGGTGGGTGGAGGTATAGGGAGGGAAGGGTGATTTTAGAGTTCAAGGATGGGTAAAGGTAAAGGGAGGTACAGGTGATTTTAGGGATCGAGGATGTATATTGGTAAAGTGAGGTAAGGCTGAATTTAGAGTTTGGGGTGGATACAGGTAACAGGCATACAGGTGATTTTGGGGTTTGAGGATGGGCAGTGGTAAAGGAAGGTAAGGTTGAATTTAGGGTTAGCGGTTGGGTAGAGATAAAAGGAGATAAGGGTTAAGCATGGGCGAAGACCGCCGCTCCACTGGCGGAGTGTGCAGACATGTCCCTACTCCGCTCTTCGCTGAGAACAGGGAGTAGGGAAAAAATCTCTGACTCCGCAGCAGAGTGGAGTTAGCCAGCCCCCGCCACTAAATTGGCCCCCGCCTCCAACGCCCTAATAAAATAATAGTAACAACTTAATTTGAAGAAAATAAAGTCACTTACCTTTATTGCGGTGTCCCCAGGATGCCCTCATCCTTCTCGTCGTGCATCTTGTACGAACTGCGCATGCGCGCACGTGCATTTCTTTGTGAGAAATGCGCACACGCAGTTCATGCAAGATGTCCTGGCAGGAGGAGGTGGGCAACCCAGGGGCACCGCAATACAGGTAAGTGGCTTTCTTTAAAAAAAATTAAGTTATCACTATTATTTTATTATAGGGGTGGGAGGGGGTGGCTGAGCGGAGTTGCACTGAGTTTTCCCCCAACTCCGTGTACCTCCCCGTAGTTGCACTCCACCGGCTCGGCCCAGGATGATTTTTAAGGCTAATGTGTGATTAGCGGTAAAGGGAGGTAAGGGTGATTTTAGGGTTCAAATTTGGGTAGAGGTGAAGAAGGGTAAGGGTGATTCTAGGGTGTATGGAGTTGGTAGATGTAGGGGGAGGTGAGGGTGGTTTTAGGATTTGGGGTCGGTGAAGATAAAGGTAAAGGGAGATAAGGTTGATTTTAGGGCTCAGGAATTGGTAAAGGTAAAGGGAGGTAAGGGTGATATTATGGTTCATGGGCGGGTATAGGTAATGGGAGGTACATTTTATCTTAGAGTTTAGGGGTGGGTAGAGGCAAAAGGAGGTAAGGGTGATTTTCAGGTTCTGCGGTGGGTAGAGTTAAAGGGAGGTAAGGGTGATCTTAAGGTTCAAGGATAGTTAGTGGAAAAGGAAGGTAAAGGTGATTTTAGGGTTCGGGATAGGAAGAACAAAAGGGAGGTAAGGGTGATTTTAGGGTTTGTGGTGGGTAGGAGTAAAGAAAAGTAAGGGTGATGATATTAGGGGTGGGAATGGGTATAGGTTTAGTAAGGTAAAATAGATTTTAGGGCTTGGTATAGGTAAAAGTAAAGGAAAGTATGGATGATTTTAGGGCATGTGGTGTTTACAGGTAAAGAGAGGTATGCGGAATTTAGAATTCACTGTAGGTAGCGGTAAGTCGAGGTAAGGGTGATTTTAGTGTTCGCGGTGGTGAGAGGTAAAGTGAGGTAAGGGTGATTTTAGGGTTCAAGGATGGGTAGTAAAGAAAGATAAGGATGATATTAGGACAGGTAGGTAACTGGGTAAGTATGATCACAGGGCTCGTAGATAGGTACAGGAAAAGGAAGGTAAGGGTAATTTACGGAATGGAGTGTGTGGAGGTAAACGGAGGTAAGGGGAATTTACACTAGGGGTGGGTAGAGGTAAAGGGAGGTAAGGGTGATCGCAGCATTCAAGGATGGGTAGTGGTTAAGGGAGGTAGGGGGATTTTAGTGACCCTGGGCAAAGCACTAAGCAACGCTCGTGTAGTTTGCGAAGTTTACGCTACTTCGCACTACGCGAACTGCACGTAGCACAGCGCAAACACGCGTAGCAGTCATTTTTTGCTTGCTCGCGGTCCTCAACGTCAATTTGGCGATCGCGAGCAAGCAAAATGACATCCTGGCAAGACTTTTTCCTTGTTTGAGATCGGCAAGATCAAGTTGCCGATCGCGAGCGTGGATAATAAACCTCCCGGCGTGAATCTCAACGCGGGGAGGTCAGGTTTCTCATGGCGAGTGGTTGCGTATGCTCGCGACCGCTCGTGATGAGAAACTACCAGTCCACGTTGAGAGAGCTGCCCCTCTAGTAAATATCTACTCGAGCTGCAGTAAAAATCTACTCGAGCTGCAGTAAAAGACAGCTCGCACTGTGCAAGATGCTGCATTCAATGATTGCACAGTGCGGACAAGCATCCGGCACTGTGCATTCAACACGAACAGGGTACTACGCAGTTCGCGTAGCTCGCGTAGCTCGCGTAGTGCGAAGTGCACTGGATGGGTAGATGCAAAGGGAGATAAGGCTGAATTTAGGGTTTGAGGTGAACAGAGCTAAAGGGAGGTAAGGTTATTTTGGGGTTGGGGTGGGTAGAGGCATAGGGAAGTAAGGTTGATTTTATTTCTAATGGATGTGTAGAGGTAAAGGGGGGTAACAGTGATTTTAGGATTCAGTGTTGGTAAGGGGAGGTAATAGTGATTGTGGAGTTTTGGGTGGGTAGAGGTAACGTTGTTAAGGGTGAAAATATGGTAAGGGGTTTGTAGAGGTAAAGGGAGGGAAGGTTAAATTTAGGGTTCAGGGATAGGTAGGTAGTGGTAAAGGTGAAACATAAGCCTTTTGACATCAATATTTGATGATGAATAAAACAACCTCTAAAATATGGACGCAGTGGTAAATGTTATTTCGTAAATACAAATACTGTATTACAACAGTCTTAAAGCAAGAGACTATATCTACAGCTTCATCAAAAGAAGCGCCAGATGACGGAAATGTATGTTTTAGAAATTGGTCACATGTCACAAAGTTTTGTAAATCTAGTTGTTTGTATTCAGCTCTTGGAAATACAGGAAACCACAAGCTTCAACTCTGAGGGTCCCAGAATCTGAGCACAAGTAGTATGAAATAACACAAATCAAGAAATCCATCAGTACTTGGTCCATGCTTCAGGGAAGAATACAGTGACAAAGTGAAGCCGACAGGTGCTGCCATTCACTCACCAATGAAAGGGAACAAAGTAAGATTGACAATGAAATGGGTGGGCTAAAATTCCCTTTTTAAAGGCTTTTTTTTAAAGAAACAATGGATTGTCATAGCACATGCTCTGTCTCAAGCGGTACCTCAACAGGAGAGGTACCTCCAGTGGCACTGTGGGGAAATAGAAAGCACTGTAAATACAGCTATCAAATACTGCTAACCAAGGGTTGTGACATCATAATCCTAGGACTATCAAGGAGCATGTTGTGTCCTTCAATAATTTAGGATTACACACCATACCTCTTACATTAACATTAGGGACATTACTTGATATCCTTATTCCACAGTTTCCTTAGCTTCCCAGAAAAGTAAGGGTATAGAAAGAGAATACAATCTTACCAGATAAAAGTTGGCTGAATAGGTGGCAGCCAAATCTAAACAGTCAGAATAGGTGAACCACACAATACGGAAATCATTTTATATTACTGCGTTATCCCCCATTTAGAAATACAGAAATTGCAGTTATGCAGTAATATTACAACCCGTGAATACCGCACACTTCCCAATCAGTATTTATTGTCACTTATTTCCTCCTCCCATGGAATCCCGGGTGGTAATTGCTCTTCTCTTAAATTCTAATCTTGTTCTGTTCATTACCTAATGACAGCACACCTACCCCACCATTCTGCCTTTGGGACCTCGAACTGGGACCAGAATCTCAGTGTATGTTTCATATATCTTCCTAGGTGTGGCAACTCAGAATGTGTGCAGTTTGTCCACAAAAATTGTGCCATGTTTTAAGTGATGAAAATCATGTGATGAATCACCAGAAGGGTGTCCTACAACAGGCTCAATTATAGTAAGGGCCACTGGAATAATGTGGCAGTGAAAGGCCAACGTATGTGGCAGGCTTGACAAACTTATGTAGCAAGGATAGGCAAATTATGCGGAATAAAGCTGCACATTTTGTGATGATATTACTTCCTAATGTTGTCATTTATACACAGGTTAACACTAGGCAAGGATTTCACCTTATTAGTACTAGCTTAACACCAAAATACATAATAAGCAACAGAAGGGGGCCAGACACCTTTTGCAAACGACTTTCCACTGCGCTGCAACACGTGTCGCTGTGTTTTTTTTGTAACTTTTGACCCATTTGAGATAGAAGAAATAAAAAAAATTGCTAACATTTGCAGATTATGCAGCAGATGATGGATTATGTGGCAAATGGGGCATATGAATAAGTATGCTAGAAATGTAGCAGCCGCAAAATCACATAATTCCAGTGGTCCTGATTATAATCCTGATTCCAGTGCAAACAGTAATTGGTATTAGAAAAAGGATTTACATGGAAACGGGAGGAACGAGGCACCTTGTGTCAATACGTTTCCCCATAGTCACGTCACAGAATAGGTAAAACTCTTTGATAAATATGGCCCGAAGACTCTTAGGGCCATATGTATCAAGATACCAATTTGCGATTTTCAAATAGCGATTTTTAAGAAATCGCTATTTGAGAATCGCAAATGGGTATGTATGTACAAAATCGCATTTTTTTGCGATTCCTTAGAATTCCTTAATTGCTATTAGCAAATTGCGAATCGCAATTAAGGAATACTTTTCTATTCATTTCTATGAGCCAGGAGGCCCATAGGAATGAATGGGAAGTTATTCTCAATTTGCGATTCGCAATTTGCTATTTGCAAATTGAGAATAATTTGAAGGGTGCAGGGGTGTCCAAAGGACACCCTGTTGCACCCCTGAAATATGCATGGGTGCACATACATGCCCTAAGGGCATGTATGTGCGTAACATGGCACTTTGAAAAATGCAAAAATTTGCATTTTCAAGGAATTCGCAACTTACCACCAACTTAAAGTTGGTGGAAATTTGCGATTCCTTAAGGGCATTTTGCTAAATGTTTTTACTACATACATTGCATTTAAGGAATCGCAAAATTTGCGGTTCCTTAAATGCAATTGCAAAATAAGGAATCGCAAATTTTGCGATTCCTTATTTTGCACCAGTTTTGCTTCATACATTCCATTTAGCAAATTCGCATTCGCAAAGGCCGAAATTCTGCGAATTTCGGCCTTTGCAATTGCGAATTTGCATGATACATATGGCCCTTGGTGCCATATTGCAAACACCGCACAAATTGCACAAACTTTAGTTTGCTCAGTCTGGCACCCTGTCTATATGTGGCAATAAGGAAAATAAGTAAATACTATCTTGCATTTCACCCGGTGGCATGTTATTGCCTGCTCAACTGCTAGCTTTAGATACTTGTATATATTTATCAAACAAAATAATGCTGGCTTGTGTGCCTGCTGTCCTCATCCTAGGTTTGTACATTTAGTTTTAATCCTACTGTGTTCATGATGCCAAGTCAAAAGAGAAAAAGTTCTGCTTGAATGGATACAAATGCTGTTCTCAACGCAGTCTGTATGAAAACGTTCAAAGTGTTTAGGAGTCTGAGATTGTAGGCACTGCTACAGAGAACAAATTCATACTGTGTTGCCATAACAACAAACTCACAGATTTGAAATGCAAATTCTTTATTCATCTGTTTACTCTAACCACATGATTAAAAGCAGCGGAAAATGTGGAATTCAGTCCTTTGAAACTGTGCATATTTAAACATAAAGGTTGGTAAGAGGCCAGGGTTTAGAGATAGTCGTTTAAAACTTTCTGTTTAAAAGAAGACATTTGGATTTGCGTCATTGCCAGAAAAATCCTACAGAACAGTTACAATTATGGTATGTATGACAGGTGCAATAATATTAACCCTGGTTAACTTTTTATTCTGGCTGTGCAAAAAGTACTAGCAGGCTAAAAAGTATTATGAAGCTTGAGTGTGGTATTCTAGACACCCCAGGGTATTAGTCGCGCTTTATAAATCCCTCATCATCATTATTCATAGTCATGCTGTCAGCAAAGTCAGTATGTCCACTGGTTCATATCCCCACCCACCCCACGCCTAAGTACAGGGAAAACCGTTTAAAAAGTTTTAACCCAGATCGAATTACCCACGAATCATGTATGTTAGGTTATGTTGTTTCTTTCATGCTGATCTGTACATCGCAGTGATCACCGAGAGGTTATCCAGGTGCTTGGGCAGGTGTGCAGGTGTATGGTCCTCAAGGTGCTTATAGAAAGAGCCAGGTCTTCTTAATCTTCTTGCGAAACACAAGATGTGAGGAGCAAACTCTGATTGTGGTCGGAGGTCGTTCCTTGTCATGGGTGCGATGTAGGAGGATGAGCGACCTCCTGTGCTTTTGCGAATCAGGGGAGTGCGTACGATTAAGAGTGAGGCAGAATTTAAGTGTCTGGTGGGTTGGTGAAAGTGTATGCTGCTGTTCAGGTATTCAGGTCCTGTGTTGCGTTGGGCTTTGTAAGTGTGTGGGGAAAGATTTAATTGGCTATGCTTGTGACTGGGGAGCCTGTGTAGGAGTTGTTTGGAGACTCTGGTATAGAGAGTGCTGCCTTAGTCCAGCCTGAAGGTAATGAGTGCTTGTGTGAGGGTCCGTCTGGTGTTCTGAATGATGATTGACAGATTGACAGATGCCAACTCCAGTAGCTCCCATTTACTTTACATACATTATGACCTACTTAGATACTGAATTGTGTAATACGTTTAATAGTATTACAATACTACAACTTATCCAACTCCAGTACGTCCCATTTACTTTACCTACATTATGACCTACTTACAAACTGCATTAAGAAATATGTTTAATATTATTACAATACTACAACTAATGTACTACAAAATGCTATTCTTTGTCCTAGGCAATGAGGCCTCCACTTCTCCTATCTTTCCTGTGTGGAAATCTTCGCCTCCAACTCCTCCAATCAATCAATCAATCATGACACTTGTATAGCGCGCTACTCACCCGGAAGGGTCTCAAGGCGCTTGGGGAGGGGGTCCGCTACTGCTCGAACAGCCAGGTTTTGAGTAGTCTCCTGAAGGCGAGGTGTAGAAAGCAATGCTCTCGCAACCACATAACAATGTAATTTAAAGAAAAATGTATCACTAGAAGTAATAACAAGCAGGTAGTGAACAAAAGCAAACCTTTGCTTTTGTTCACTACCTGCTTGTTATTACTTCTAGTGATACATTTTTCTTTAAATTACATTGTTATGTGGTTGCGAGAGCATTGCTTTCTATAAGTTGTGAAAGTCTTGTTGATTTTCTGTTGACCGGTTAAGGGCTTCCCCGTTCGCTCTTCACGCACCACACCCAGACACTTTTCCCAACGGAACGGAACGTTGACTGCAGGCAGAGCGCCCCAGATTTCTGAATTTCTAAAAAAACCCTTCATAGTTTTTTCCTGAAGGCGAGGTGGTCCTGGGTCAGTCGGAGGTGGATGGGGAGGGAGTTCCATGTCTTGGTCGCCAGGTAGGAGAAGGATCTGATTCCTGCGGTGGCTCTTCGGATGCGTGGTACGGCGGCGAGGGCGAGGCTGGCAGACCGTAGCTGGCGGGTGGGCGTGTGGAAGGTCAGGCGGTCATTGAGGTACTTGGGGTCCAGGTCGTGGAGAGGTTTGTGTGCTCCACAGGTTCAGCACCATGCACTACCAACCAATGGTACTGTAATACTTTCCCATCAAAAGTAAAGGAGGTAGGGACGTAAAATAGAACTTCATAGGAGCTAAGGTTTAAATTAATTCAACTATTTAATATACATATGTATGTATATAGATGTATGTATGTACGTATATATATGTATATATATATATATATATATATATATATATATATATATATATATATATTCACTGAAAAAAGCATAGGTTTCAGGCACGTTATAGTTAGAAATTATCATTTAAAAAACCTTAGAAATTCACTGAAAAAAGCATAGGTATCAGGGGCGTTATAGAAATTCCCTCCGTTATAGTTAGTTCAGCTAAGTATAACTCGCGCGCCCGCAATGCACTGCTGATGACGTCACATATTACATCACTCATGACATGGTCAGTGACATCACTCATGACATCACTGATGACATCATCCAGCGAATGTGTGTTTTTCTGAAAATTAAATATGTTTTATATATGTATATCTCGAGGTCGATGGAAGAATAAATAGGTATATAAGTGTCTAATTGGATGATTTTTTTTGTAAAATTGATTGTATAACTGACTGATTAAGTGTATCTTAGTGAATACATGGGTTAGTGAATAATGTTTAAATATGTAAATATCTGTATCAGTATCTCACTTTGTGTATAAGTGGCTGCATGGGTTGGTGAGTAGCTACATGAGTGTCTATATAGGTTATTAGTTGGATTTTTGAGTATAAGTGTGAGTATCTGAGTGTCTGTATGGTTCGGTGGGGGGGATTACGTAGTGCATGGATGCATGAATGAGTGCCTCACTGTTTTTATGTATTGCAGACAGCATGTGTGGAGGACTGTATGGGTGGATCAGTGTGTGTATGGGTGTGTCAGTGAGTGAATGACTGTCTTAATAGTGTCTTTATGAGTAACTACATATGTTTTAAACTAGTATATGTAAGTATTGGTGTATAAACGTGAGCATATGTGAGAGTGAGAGACTGGAAGAGTTCCTGTATAAATGAGTATGTGTTTCTATAAGTGATTGCTTAAGAGAGTAAGTATGTGTAAGTTTCTGTAAAAGTAAGTGTGGTGGTGTGTGTATAACTGTATATGCTAGTAAATGGATGTTTGATACTTTGCATGCGTGACTATGTGTGTGAGTAACTATGGATGAGTGTTGGTGTGTAACAGGATGTATAGGTGTATGAGTACATATGATGAGTGAGTACATGTATGAGCGACTGTATAGGACTGTTGGTGAATGAGTGGTTGTGTGTGTAGATCTTGGAATTACTGAATAGGTGGGTTGTAAGTGGTATTGGTATGTCCATTGTTTTGAAAATGTTAGTTTCTATTTTTGAGTTTGTGTATCAAAGGTTATATTAGGGTGAGAGGAGGTCTGCCACTCTATCACAAGGATGATGTCATCAGTGATGTCATTTGAGATGCCATCAGTGATGTCATGAGTGATGTCACCGACCATGTCATGAGTGATGTAATATGTGACATCATCAGCAGTGAATTTGTTCGAGTGAAATGTCCAACTAACTATAACGCCCCTGAAACCTATGGGTTTTTTTCAGTGAATTTCGAAGGTTTTTTAAATGCTAATTTCTAACTATAAAGTGCCTGAAACCTAGGGTTGTTTCAGTGAATTTCAAAGGTTTTTTTAAATGCTAATTTCTAACTTTAACATGCCTGAAACCTATGGTTTTTAAGTAAACGTCTAAGGTTTTTTGAATGCTGGTTTCTAACTATGCCTACAGAGGTAGGACATGTGAAGAAAGAAGAAAAAATGCACAGAAAGAAGAAAACGAAATGCAGAAAGAAGCAACAAAAGTCCTCAAAGACGAAGAAAGGTGCAGGAAGAAGGAAGACGTGCAGAAAGAACAAATAGAGGAGCAGAAAGAGGCCTTGTTGCAAAATCATAAGGAACTGACTCTGACTAACCAGTCCTAGAGCCAGTGCTATGCTAAAAGACACCTAGAATACAGTGAAAACACCTACATACACTAGGGAACACTATGCGTTGGGGTACCCCTGTGATTACCATTGCCTCCTCTGTAAGACCCTAGTACATAATAGAGCAGGGAGATTAAAACTACCTCTTAAAATGCGCTACAGGGCGCATTTGCACACTGGTGAAGGGGGGCTTGAGGTGACGTGTTCAAACACACCCTGTGGCTGTTTTAATTTGGGGGATAAAGTCCCCTTGAATCCTGAGTGTCCCTTGGGTCCAACTAGCCCACCAGGTATCTCCAGTTAGCGCCACAGAGCTGCGTTGCAGAGAGGTGTAAAAAGGGGCACTGCCTGGACCACCTCTCTGAAACACAGCACAGTGGTGCTTACTGGAAGCACCTGGTAAGCTAGTTGGCCCCCTTGGGCCCCCAGGATTGAAGGGGAATTATTTCCCCAACTTTAAACGTGCCACAGGGCGTGTTTGCACACGTCACCTCAGGCCCCATCCCCTCCCTTCACCACTGTGTAAATGCGCCCTGTGGCCGTTTTTTTTGGGGCCGATTATGATTGCGGTTTTTCCGCATCCTCGGGGCCGGCGGAAGCCACCGCTGGCCCAGAGGATGCGGAAAAACCTCAGCGGACTGACCAAGGACCCACCGCCACATTAGGATGGCTGGTGGGTCCTGGTTTCCGTCCGCAGCTTTTCCGCCGCGGTCGGCTTACAACCACGGCGGAAAAGCTCTGATATGGTGACGGTGTCTCTCAGACACAGTCCGCCATATCAGGATGGGCTTTAAAAAGTGCTTTTCCGCGGCGGGTTTTCCGCCGTGGAAAAGCATACGGATCTTCACTGCGGGGGCCCGTTGCGGGCCCCCTAGGTGAAGGGGGGGGGTGGGGGGTGCACATGGGGGGTACCTATGGTACCCCCCTGCATTTGCATGCAGAAAGCGGCAGGCACCGCGTGGTGCCTGCCTCTTTCTGCATGCAAATGCAATGCGTGCATTTTTAACATTGCTGCGGGTGCAGCTTGAAGCTGCACCCGCTGCAGTATTAAAAATAGAGGATGTGACCGCCAGGGTGGCGGTCACATCCTAATTGCACAGGAGGGAACTCCGCATGCCATGCGGAGCTTCCCTCCTGCTCTGGGGTCGCGGACGGACGCAAGTCCGTCCGCGATCCTAATCGACCCCTAAGTTGGGAGATTAAGTCCCCTCGAATCCTGAGGGTCCCTGGGGTCCAACTAGTCCACTAGGTACCTCCAGTAAGCGCCACAGAGCTACGTTGCAGAGAGGTGTAAAAAGGGGCACGACCTGGACCACCTCTCTGAAACAAAGCACAGTGGCGCTTACTTGAAGCACCTGGTGGGCTAGTTGGCCCCCTGGGGCTCACAGGATTGATGGGGAATTATTTCCCCAACTGAAAACACGCCATAGGGTGATTTGCGCACGTCACCTCAGGCCCCGTCCCCTCCCTTCCCCACTGTGTAAACACACCCTATGGCCATTTTAAATTGGGAGATTAAGTCCCCTTGAATCCTGAGGGTCCCTAGGGTCAAACTAGCCCACTAGGTACCTCCAGTAAGCACCGTTGCGGAGAGGTGTAAAAAGGGGCACGGCCTGGACCACCTCTCTGCAACGCAGCACAGTGTCGCTTACTGGAAGCACCTGGTGGGCTGGTTGGCCCCCAGGGGCCCTCAGGATTGAAGGGGAATTAATTCCCCCACTTAAAACACGCCACAGGGCGTGTTTGCACACGTCACCTCAGGCCCCGTCCCCTCCCTTCACCACTGTGTAAACACGCCCTGTGGACATTTTAAGTTGGGAGATTAAGGCCCCTTGAATCCTAAGAGCCCTAGGGTCAAACTAGCCCACTAGGTACCTCCAGTAGGCACCATAAAGCTGCGTTGCAGAGAGGTGTAAAAAGGGGCATGGCCTCTGAACACCTGTCTACAACGCAGCTCCCTGGCGCATACTGGAGATACCTGGTGGGCTAGTTGGCCCTCAGGGACCCTCAGTATTGAAGGAGAATTAATTCCCCAATTTACAATTCGCCATGGGGTGCATTTGCACAATAGTGAAGGAAGGGGGCGGAGCCTGAGGTGTCATGTCTGCAAACACGCCCTGTGGCACTTTTTCATTTGGGGAATTAATTCCTCTTCCATCCTGAGGGTCCCTGGGGGCCAACTAGCCCACCAGGTACATCCAGTATTGTATTGTCTTGTATTGTAATTGCATTTATATATCGCTTACTACCCCTAACGAGGCGTCAAAGCGCTTTTTCGGCGAGTAGCACGCTACTCCGAGACCCATAGAGGATTAGTGTTGAATTAGTATAGTGAAACATGCAAGTACATTTTAAGTGGTGGATAGGTTAGTCAGTTATTTGGATTTCGAATGATAGCAGAAGGATAGAGTAGGACAAAGGTTTGTATTTAAATAGCGCTTGTTGACGCACGCTATTCAGGAAGCCTACAAAGGATTAGTGGTGAATTAATATGGTGAAATATGAAGCCATTTCAGTGGTGGATAATAGTCAGTTACTTGGAGTGAGAAGGATAGCGGAGGGATAAAAGGGGAAGAAAGATTTGCATTCATATAGCACTTGTTACCCCTGATGGGTGTTGAATCGCTTTTCTGGCGAGTAGCACGCCACTCCGGAACCCATAAAGGATTACTGTTGAAAATTAGTATAGTAAAAAAATATGAAGTTATTTAAGTAGTGGATATGTTATTCAGTTATTTGGGTAGTATATTAGTATAGTTTAATATGGAATTTGAGAAGTGAACGTGTTAGTCTGTTAATTTCGATTGAAAAGGATAGTGGAGGAATAAAAGAGTGAAAGATTTTTTGATTTTTTTTTAGGTCTTAGCAATAGGAGGAGGCTTTTGAATGAGTAAAAAGGAGTTTTGGAGGGGAGGACTCAGAGGAAAGAGTTTAGAAAGGTTTGTTTTAGGGGATCGCTATAGTAAAAGAGGTGTCAGATGATGCAAGGAGGCGTAGAGTAGGAGATAAAAGGTGGTCTGTTAGATGTAATAACAGCAGGGAGAGTGTGTCTGTATGGGATGTAGTTATGTATGGTGTTGATTGGCGTTGTGTTAGTGATGAGTGTATTGGTTAGTGGTATAGGATAGAGTTGTGTACTGTTTGCAGATGATGGTGGATATGTGTGGTAGTTGGGATAGTAGGGTGTGTAGATGAGGTTTGGTTGGGTTTGTAGTGCAGGCTGGTACATTAATTTGTGCATAGTGTTGTGCATGGTGTACATTTGGTGTTAGTGTGCTGCTCTGTTTGTGGATATGGATGGTGTGGGCTGGGTATTGCTAAATGAGAAAAAGGGCAGCATTTCTGGCCCTAGTCCGACCAGTCTCGAACAGGCTCAAACAGGAAACTGCCCTTGTCCTCTCTGCCATTAGACTTGACGCCCGGGCTGAGACACCCTAAGCATGGCCTTTTTTATAGCCCTAGTAATCAGGTGACCCCTTCAGCCAATGGGAACCCTAGCCCTAACACTATCCAATCACAACACTAGCCCTAAAATCTAGAGCCAATAGGAGACCAGGACTTAACAGCCAATCTTAGCCCTAGTCCAAGCACCCAATCAGTTCAAAAACCCTGATCTCTACGTCCGATAAAGGCCCTAGCCCTACCAGTAGTCCCAAAACAAGTCCATGCAACCAATGGCACAGGTAGCCCTAGTCCCTACTTCCAATAGAAAGCCTAACCCTGCTCTAAGTCCCACACCTAATCCAGCAACCAATCACACCAGAAGCCCTAATCGTTACTTCCAATTAAAGGTCTAACCCTAGCCCTAGTCCCACCCTACTCCCAACAACCAATAACATAGGAAGCCCTAGTTTCACAACCAACAGACGCCTTTCGGTATGCGTCTGTTGGTTGTGCAAGTTTTTCTGTGAAAATAAACTACAGAAACGACCCTCAAGGAGTGCTTTCTTCTTTGCACGAGACAGTCGTATGAGGAGGCAAACTTGGAGCATTTGACATGACGCAGCAGCCCCGTATTTAAAAGCACCAGTCTGCGAGTGCACCGCGCTGGTGTTACAGGCACCTTGCAATGCAAAATAGGTAGCGCACACAGAAGTTACATTTCCAAATTAATTTATTCGATCAATGTTGAGAACAGCGTTTCGGCCAGAACAGCCTTTCTCAATGTCAACGTACCTGACTGCGTCGATTTTTTTTTTAAAGTGCCAGTGCTTAACAAAGAATAAAAAATAAAAACGGACTCTCAAACATCTCCTCATTCCATCACAGATGGCTACCCCATCTTGGTGGAGTTCCGTTTTGCCCATGTGGCAGACATAATTACACAACAAAAGGTTTGAACAAGTTGGAATACTGCATCATATTAGACATCTGATAAACATAACAGATAAAAATACCATATAAATCCTTTCATCTTGACTCATCATGCTATTTTTCACCAATATAAAAAATAACCCCACTTCTGCATCGTGATTTGTTCTACGCAGAATAGAGATTTCCTCTCAATTTCGTCAGTGACAGACCAATATATTATTTCAAACAGAATTTCTTTCTAATGCTGTAAAATATTAGTAAAAAAGAGTTTTGAAAAGATGTTTTTAAAATACTGTTAAATATTGAGTAATAATATATAGTTGACTCGGTCTCCCACTAACTCATACATTCACCTGTTAGCTATGAACACTGCCAATAGAGACCTGAATGGGCATATTCTGACAAATGTATTTACATTCCTGAGGAGTGATGCTCCCCTATGAGCCACAGCCACCAGATATGAAGCCCTGAATGGACATGCTCAATAATTAATACACTCTTCTGACCTCTATCTAGACAACATATTCTGGGGTTTCCCACTGCAGTATTTATCTCTTATGTGCAGTACAGAATAAAAATAAATGCTCATAGTCAGCTACTCATTACTACCCTAGTTGTGTAGCACCACACTGTACTTATAACACCCAACTATTGTGATTAGTGTTTACCAACCATTAAAAATATAAATCGTCATTTCACTACAGAAATTGCTATACGACAGATTTACACAGAGAGAACGGCCTACCAGAATAAAGGGAGGAAGGGAAAAAGATAGGGAGGGAAAGAGGGAGGGGAGGAGGTAAAAGGGAGGGACAAGGAGAAGGGAGGGATGAAACAAAGAGGGGGAAAGGGCAGGGGATACTGGCAAGAAACTCGTAAACGCATATATAGATATATATGTATATATCGCGAGAGGGGTAGCAAACCGCCATTGTATAAAATATAAAACAAACTAACTGCTAACTATAACTGGTGAATTATTTAGTTCAAAACATTAATTTTGTCACTGACACATTCACTTTACACAACATCACTTTAACCTTTGTTTTTTTCAGTGAATTTCTAAGTTTAAAAAAAAAAAAGATTTTTTATCACACCTAACTATAATGTTACTTTAACTTTGATTCTTTCATTGAATGTCTAGGGCCTTTTTTAACGTGAAGTAATATTTTATTTTATTACCATATGTAAAGCCAACCCACTGCTGGTGAGGGGTTCGCCCAGGGCCAGGCCTCATTAGGCCCGGGGGAACCCATCTCCCAAGGCCTTACGTACTTTAAAGGGCAGGGAGGCCACATGGCCCCTCTCCATTAGCCTCAGTAGTCCCTGGAGGCAACATTCCCCAGGGCCTTAAGTATTTTAAAGGGGAGGGGGACCACGTGGTCTTCCTTTCTGAATCTCATTAGGCTCTAGGCACCCCATCCATCAGGGCTGTTTAATTTCATTATAAGGGAGAGGGGTACCTGGCTTCCTTCCAAGTGCCTTCCTAGGCCCTGTGGGATCCCCATCCCCAGGGCCATTTTTAATTATAGGTAAGGAAAGGCTCTGTGACACCCCTCCCCCACACTTATAAGGCCCTGGGGAACCCATCCACCGGAGCCATTCTTTTTTAGTAAAGGGGAGGGGGCAGCATAGCCCCTATCAATGAGTTTTATGAGGCCCTGGGGACACTATTCCCCAGGGCTATTTTTTTATAGGGGAGGAGGAACTTCTGTAAGTTCTGCTGGCGCCGCTGCTGGATATTTTAAAAACTTGCTTTTAACTTATGTGTGTTTTAATGTCCCCCGCATTCCTGTGTCATATAGTGGCAGTGTCAACTGGGCATTAGGCATTTTCTGCTAGTGCTTGTGTGGAACGACCACGGTCCACCGCAGCTGTTGCTGTTTGAGTGGAGTGCGGACCCGCACGGCATACCCTCTAGCACGTCGGACGCTAGGCAGCAGGCGGAAGACAGAGACCATTTAAACGCTGATGCGACAGATGCGCAGCGGACTTCTGTAAGTTCTGCTGGCGCCGCTACTGGATATTTTAAAAACGTGCTTTTAAAGTATGTGTGTTTTAATTTCCCCCGCATTCCTGTGTCATATGGTGGCAGTGTCAACTGGACATTAGGCATTTTCTGCTCGCGCTCATATGCTCCAACCCCGGTCCACCGCAGCTGTTGCTGTTTGAGTGGAGGGCGGACCCACACATCACAGCACACCCCCTAGCATGTCAGACGATAGGCGGCAGGCAGAAGACAGAGACCATTTAAACGCCGATGCCACGGACGTGCAACGGACGCACGCAGCGGACACGCCACTGGCACAACGAGGCAAGCCTGTCCGCGCCTGTCCGTGCTTGGACTGGGCTCAGCGCAAGTCCCCCTGGCTCTTTTACGCCAGGATTACTGTCCTATTCCAGAGATACACTTATGAAACTTGGCCCTGACAGGGAGAAGACGAGCGGACCTAGGTTTTCGCCCAGTATATATCCTGATGATCAAGCAGCCGTATGCACAAAGTGCCATTCGCCTCTTCCCTAGATCATGTCTCTTCCTATTAACCATGTGCCTAATTGGACAAGAAGTAACCCCAGGCAAAACGGCTCGCCTCTTATTAAATGTCTCTTTCTTCACGCTAGGTCTCTGATCAAACATAGTATGGAATGCGATCTCTTCATTGATGAACACAACATCAGGATGGCATTTATAACTGAGTCTTGGACTGATGATTCCTCAGGCCCTGATATTGTGAAAGCATTGCCCTCTGATTTTCTATGCCACACACTTAATAGACCCCTAAAGAGGGGTGGAGGACTTGCAGTCATTTATCACAATAGCTTAGAGCCCTCGTTTACTACAGCCTCTAACTTAGCCTGTGAAGCACTATCAATTAGTGTAAGGATCTCCCCCCATGACACTTTTAAAACCATTCTCGTTTACGCCCCCCCCGGTCACAGGGGTGTGTTTCTTAATTCCATCGACACTCTCCTGGAGGAAGGCTGTGTGCCTCCTCTTTTACTATGATGGGGGACTTCATTTTTCATTTGGAGGATCCTTTGGACCCAGATAATATGAGGTTGAAGGAGATTATGAACGGAGGGGGCCTTGAGCAGTGGGTAGCCAGCCCCACGCATGTAGCCGGACAAACCTTTGATGGAATCTTTTCCAATCATTCCAGCCCTTCCATCACTGAGGTGCTATCACTCCCATGGACAGATCATGCCGCTATCATTTTTACTTTATCAAAGACTCCTCATTCCCAACACAAACTAAAACCTAAAGACAAGATAGCTATACGGGCTTGGAAAATTGGAGATAACTTTGAATTAGGACCGATTTTAGTAGCAACAGCCCCGACTCTCCCAGTTAAAGTGGAGTAGGATACGGCCGCATTTTCGGGTCGGATTGAGGCCGCATGTAACAATTTAGCACTGGTTAAATTGCATACCCCTAAGCGAGACCCGTTCCTCTGCTCCCTGGTTCTCGGATAACCTACAAAAACATAAAATGGACTGTAAAAGGCTTGAACGGTTATGGAGAAAGGGGTATAACATTAGCAACAAGGAGGCCTACAGAGCAAGTGTTGCAAATATTACTCATGGAAACAAAAAAAATTATACTTTGTGGAGCAGATTAATGAGGCCAAATCCTCCTCAAAGGAATTGTTCAAAACGATCACGAAGCTGACAAATCCGGGTAGACCTCAAACACCTAGCAGTCCTGGTCTATGTGAATCACTGGCTGCCATTTTTAGAAACGAGGTGGAAACCATATTCTCCTCCTTTCAACAGCAAAGAGAGGTGGTGGATGTCTCAGTCAGGCTACTATCAAGGATCTTAAAATGTGTACCTCTATTAGAGGATTTTACACCATTCGAGATGCAAGATTCAGTCAATCTCTTAGAAAGCATCTCGATCTGGATCTCCCATGGACCCTTGTCCAGTGTCTGTGATTAAAAGTGTCCCTGAGGCCATTGCCCTTGTTCTTACTCCTTTGTTCAATATCATCCTTAATTCTGGCCAGTTTCCCAAGTCTATGAAATCAGCCTCAATACTTCCACTTATAAAAAAAAAACAAATTGGACCCCCTGGATCGGACAGCTATAGACCTATCTCTCGCCTTCCATTACCGGCTAAAATGATCGAGAGGGCTATGAACGTACAACTTAGCACATTTAGTCAGATCAATAATGCGCTGGATCCTACTCAAGTCGGCTTTCGTGCTGAACACAGCACAGAGCTTGCCTTGATCAAAGCTACGGAGGAGGTTCGAGAGGCGATAGATCAAGGTGGCGCAGCAATTCTGATTATGCTAGATTGGTCTGCAGCCTTTGAGACAGTCCATCACGAAATTATGATGGACCGGTTATCGACTGCAGGGGTTCATGGTAAAGCCTGGAACCTTTTGAAATCTTTACCGGCTGACAGAATTCAGACGGTGGACTTGGGTAGACATAGGTCAAAGCTGTTCTCCTTTCCTTGCGGGGTCTCGCAGGGCTCCTCCCTTAGTCCCACACTTTTAAATATCTATGTGGGCCCGCTGGCAGCACTGATAAGATCGCATGGGCTCCAGTTTACTTCTTATGTGGAAGACACACAAATTGTGTTGTCCCTACAGCGAGGCAAGGAACTGGAAACTGGGCTAAATGCTGTCAATGCATGAAAGCTATTGCGGACTGGATGTCCTCAAACTGCCTGAAACTAAACGCAGGCAAGACGGAGGTCATCATTTTTGGCAATAACCCTAACATATGGACCCCTGACTGGTGGCCTGAAGAAATGGAAATGCCCCCGCCCCCTACTAGGAAGGCCAAGAACTTAGGGGTGATCATGGACAATAAACTTACTTTTGGGTAACAGGTTAGTGGAGTTATTTCAATAAGCTTTTATCTTCTCAGAGTCTTGAGGAAAATAAAAAAAATTCTACCTGAGGATAGTTTTAGGACGGCAGTCACAGCGCTCATTTTGTCTTGGCTGGACTATTGTAATAGAATGTATCTGAATATTCATAAGAAACATCTAAACAGACTCCAGCTGGTGCAAAATGCGGCAGCCAGGTTGTTAACCGGCACACCTCGGTTTATCTCTGTTAGGAAGGAACTTAGACAATTCCACTGGCACCGAGTGAAACAGCATGCACAATTTAAAGAACTTTGCACGGTTTGTAAGTCTCTGACAGGCAGGGGCCCTGAGTATCTGAGGAAAAACCTTCAATGGTATGTCCCCGGGAGAACACTGCGATCCGTGGAAGAAAAGCAAGTGGCCGTCCCCCAAATTAAAAAAGCCAATTGGGGTGGCAGAGGTTTCAGTACTTGTGCTGCTAAAGCCTGGAACAACCTACAACTACATCTCAGGAATGATACTGAGCTTCTCTCCTTTAGGAGGGGGCTAAAAACTTGGCTATTTTCCGAATAGCTATTTTATTTCTGGGTAACCAGTTAGGTACGGCTCAGCGCCAGGACACCTCGGGGTAGAAGTGCATTTTAAAAGCTTATTAACATAACATAACATAACAAAACCCCATCCCGAGCCTGTAAAAGGCCCTGAGTATCCCATTCCCCACTACTTAACTTTAAAGGAAGGTGGAACTGCATGGCCCCCTTCTCCAAGATGTTTTTGGCCCCATGGACTCCATCCCCTGGGGTTCAAATTAATTAAAGGTGGGTTCCCTGGTGCCCACCTAGGGCACCCACCAGACACTCGTTGAAGGACGTGGGGGGAGCCCCAGGGTGCCTGCGGCCAAAGCCAGCTCACCGCATGCTGGGAGAGCCAGCATTGCTCCTGCCAGAGGAAGCAACTATATATGCTGCTCCCACCGGGCAGGATCTGTTTACCTGCCTGCATCAGTGCAGGGAAACAGATCAAAAGTCTACTCCCAGCTGCCAGGAGCATTTTTAAAGCTCCCACCCAGGGAAACTACTGTGTCTCTGGGATTGGCTTCCCGGTACGCAGAATGCGAGCTGGCCCCAGATGATGGGGTCCCCAGGACCATTAATGGCTCATGGAGGGGGAGCCGTGCAGCTCGCCCTCCCTTTTTGTAAAAGATGTGGCCCTGGGGGTCCTCAGAACCTTTTAAAGGCTTGGGGAGGGGGGTGTGTAGCCTCCTTCTCTTTTATGTAGCTTACGGTCTTGAATGGGCTCCTTGGGGCCTATAATGAGTCAGTCTGGGTTTAGATCCAACCATAGTACTTAGTCTGCCCAATTAGAGGTCTCCGAACACTTTAAGAGAGCCTGGATGGGGGAGGGAAAGCCATTTTGATCCTGTTAGACCTATCAGCGGCCTTCGATACCGTGCCTCATGATAAGCTCTTGGACAGGATCCAGGCACTCGGTATCGGAGGCTCAGTTTCAAAATGGCTCACCTCCAATTTGGAAGACAGGGATCCGGAGGTTTGGATACCTCCTTTTACAGCTAGAATCCTGAGAATGGAAGTGGGAGTCCCACATTATTCAATCTTTATATGTCCTCTTTAGCTGTCCTGGCGGAGACATACAGAGCTAAAATTATTTAATACGCTGATGATACTTTTTCACCTGTGACAAAGGGAGGGGTTTTGAGGGAACTAAGATAAAAATCTGTCTCTCAAAAGAGCTTTTAGGGCTAAGATCGAACCAGCTTCAATGCAATCCGGAAAAGTCAGAAATCATCTTTTTCGGCACTCAACCGCCAGACGATTTTAAGACTCTGGTGGTCAGAAAATATGTCGCCATCTCTCGCTGCACAACAAAAGGAAAATAATCTGGGCGTCTTGATAGATGATCACTTATCTATGAAGGCCCAGGTACAATCTGTGGTGGGAACGTGCTTTGGTCTCCTCAGGATGCTGAGGAAGTTCCTTCCACTCTTGACTTTAGACTGCAGGAGATCTGTGGTCCAGGCACTGATTACTTCAAGATTGGACTATGTGAATATACTCTAACTTGGCCTCCCAAAATATCTTCTCAAGGGTCTGCAGGTGGCACAAAATGCCACCACCAGAGCCATTCTCAGGCTTAAAGCTAGGACTCATATGTCCCCCCACCTCAGAGCACTCCATTGGCTCCCAGTAAAGAATAGAATCAGATTTAAGGCCAATGTGCTTTCCTTTAAAGCCTTTCAAGGAAAGGGGGCCAGGTACCTTTGCAGAAGGATTGCCCACTGTGTTCCTTCCAGAACTCTGTGATCCTCCTCTATGAATCTGGCTATGGGCCCTAGAATTTCTCGTTTCCGGGCTGGAGGATACTCGTTTGGATTCCTCAGTGCTGAGGCCTGGAATGCGCTTCCTGCTTCATTGCGAGCGGTGACAGATTTAGCAACTTTTGGGAAGCTTCTCAAAACTCTGCTTTTTAATCAATAAAGTGAGTTGCTCTTAGCTCTCTGTTTTCCCCTCTTCCTATTTTCTTTCCTGCAATTGTAGTTGGTGTGGGGGTCTATTCCAGGATCCTTTGATGCGCCTGAATCCTCTATTGATTAGCTGTGCGCTATATAAATGCCTTTATTCATTCATTTAATGGATTGGAGACGGAAGAACATATTTATTTATAGAGAGTGGTTCCAGGGATACGGTTTCTGGAGCCTTAGAAGGCTAAGGGAAAGGGGGCCATGTGCCCCATTCCCCTCATAAAATGCGGCCCCAGTGGCACAATTGAAGAATTGGCCCCCGGCCACCATCTTGCTTTTTATATCTTTTTGCAAACCCATGGGACTCCCCCATGATCGTGCCAACAATTGCTTTTTTTATTGCCCCAGGGGCAGCTCCCCCTGGGTCCTGCCTGGAGCCTCACGGGGCAGGGTATCTCTGGCCTGTCTCCTTTCTGAAGTTTCTGGCAGCCAATCAGAGTGCTCACTCCAGCGGGGCAAATTAGCACAAGGGAATTAAAGCTTCTGAGCCAATCAGAATGCTCTATTTTGGAAGGGGTGCTCGCTCGAAAATCTCTAAAGCTGTCATAAGTCACCTACCTGATCCCAGATGATTACAATGGGGCAGTGGCACTAGTTCCCAATCCTCCTGAGACTTGCTCTTGGTTTACAGGAGGAGAACCTGCTCAGGTGGCAAATACAAGGGGTAGGGGGTTGGGATGGAGGTCACATGTAGAGTCAAAGATGCTGTGGCTCATCTACTCAACAGCAACACTGCAGCAGGCATTCACACCAGTCTGATTAAGGGTACCGGCATATATGGAATCTATAAATAAATACATAATAAGGCTTTAATATAGTATTAACTCTATCTCCAAGGTATCACTTCACAAAAGCTTTTCAAATATCAACCAACCTTTAGTTTTGTTGATATTTTGCTTTCATTTAGATTGTTTGTAGAGGCTCCTTTATCAAAATTTTCGAAACTGTAGTGAATATGATTTCAGTATCAAACCCACAAGCAAATTTGGATGGGGTTAGCTTCACCCAAGTCCTCTCTGGCAGAGCTCTGGCAACCATATGTACAAATTGAACAAAAACACGTGCAGAAGGATTGCCCACTATGTTCCTTCCAGAACTCTGAGATCCTCCTCGATGAATCTGGCTATGGTCCCTAGAATTTCTCGTGTCCGGGCTGGAGGATCCTCATTTGGATTCCTCAGTGCTGAGGCTTGGAATGCGCTTCCTGCTTCATTGCGAGCGGTGACAGATTTAGCAACTTTTAGGAAGCTTCTCAAAACTCTGCTTTTTAATCAATAATGTGAATTGCTCTTAGCTCTCTGTTTTCCCCTCTCCCCTTTTCTTTTCTGCAATTGTAGTTGGTGTGGGGGTCCATTCCAGGATCCTTTGATGCACTGGGACACTCTTCTGAGTAGCTGTGCGCTATATACATGCCTTTATTCATTCATTTAATGGTTTGGAGAGGGAAGAATATACAGCCCCCTCCCCTTTATTTATAGTAAGTGGTTCCGGGGATGGGGTTTCTGGAGCCATAAAAGGCTAAGGGAAAGGGGGCCATGTGCCCCATTCCCCTTATAAAATGTGGCCCCAGGGGAACAATTGAAGAATTGGTCCCCGGCTACCATCTTGTTTTCTAATTTTTTTGCGACCCTATGGGAGTCCCCCATGATCGTGCCAAAAATTGCTTTTTATTTGTTGCCCCACGGGGAGCTCCCCCTGGGTCCTGCCTGGAGCCTCACGGGGCAAAGTATCTCTAGCCTGTCCCCTTATTTAATGTTTTTTTTACTCCAGGACAGGGGGCTAAGTCACCAATGCTGAAAAGACTGCCACAAAAATGTTTCTGATGTTTCTGGCAGCCAATCAGAGTGCTCACTCCAGTGGGGGCAAATTAGCACAAGGGAATTAATACTCCCTGGGCCAATCAGAATGCTCTATTTTGGTAGTGGTGCTCGCCCGAAAATCTCTCCAGAAGTCATAAGTCACCTACTTGATCTCATATGATTCCAATGGGGCGGTTGCACTAGTTCCCAATCCTCCTGAGACTTGCAATTGGTTTACAGGAGGAGAACATGCTCAGGTGGCAAATCCCAGGGGTAAGGGTGTTGGGATGGAGGGCACGTGCAGAGTCAAAGATGCTGTGGCTCATCTACTCAACAGTAACACTGCAGCAGGCATTCACACCAGTTTGATTAATGGTACCGGCAGATATGGAATCTATTAATAGATAAATAATAAAGCTTTAATATAGTATTAACTCTATCTCCAAGGTATCACTTTAAAAAGCTTTTCAAATCTCAACCAACCTATAGTTTTGTTGATATTTTGCTTTCATTTAGATTGTTTGTAGAGGCTCCTTTATCAAAATTCTCAAAACTGTAGTGAATTTGATTTCAGCATCAAACCCACAAGCAAAATTGGATGGGGTTAGCTTCACCCAAGTCCTCTCTGGCAGAGCTCTGGCAACCGTATGTACAAGTTGAACAAAAACACTTGTTACCTTCGTTTGTAGCACAATGTTGCGACTGTAGCAAAGAACAGGTGTAGGAGATTAATTTGATGAGGCTGTCTTTCGGAAGGTTCACGTTGAGGTCATCTATGCCATCTGCTTGATGCTTATTCTGGTGGATTTTCTGAATGTTTCTGTGGCGCCTGATTCCTGACCTTGCATATGCTGGTATATTGTGACAGTCAAGAGAGGAGAGCTCTGACAGGATTCTGACACTAGCATCTCATGGACCCAACCATCCAGATACACAAATATTTTTTACCCTTAATTAAAAAAACTAGGGAACCGATTTACACCAAATCACAAAAAGCATAATCTGCTGAGCAAGATGTTTTCGTGGCGCCTGAAACTTGACCTTGCATATGCATGGGAAAACGTTTGAAAAGCTATTAAGCTTTTTCAAACAAATAGGGGAACACCAGCTGCAGCCAGCTATTACCAACAGCATGTAATATGGTCATAAGTCAGGGTATAAAATGTTTGTTCATTCATAAGTGTGGGAGGAATGATACAAGTCATGCCGGTATATTGTGATAATCAAGATAGGTGTGGCAGGATTCCTAACAGTCACCCCTCCTAAAGGCAGTCTTACAGGTTATGGCTTGGTGGGAAGGAGGGCATGAAATCGTCTCACCAGATGGGAGGCATAAACCAAGGAGGGTGGTTCCCAGAAACTCTTTGAAGGTCCATAACCCTCCCAATCAATAGGGAAATATAGTTTTCTGTAGGATTGTGTAGAGTCCAGGATATGGTGAACTTCGTACTCTTGTTGACCATTAATCTGAACAGGTGGGTGCGGGGTATCTTTTTGTGTAGCGGGGTGTTATGGCTCGATCAGGGAAATGTGAAACACTGAGAGGGTAGTGTATTCAGGGGGAAGCTGTGGTTTGATGGAGACTGGATTAATTATAATGATAATGTCATAAGGACCTGTAAACTGTGGTCATAGTTTTCTTGGGCCTTCTAGTTATATGTTTCGTGATAATAACCGTACCCTGTCTCCTTCCTTGTATATAGGTGCTGGGGTTCTATGCTTGTCAGCTTGTGCCTTTATGACCAATTTGGTTTTTGCTAAACTTATCCTAGAGTGTTATTGAATCTCATGCAGTTGTTCTAATCTTTCTGTGTCTGAAGGTAGAAAAGTAGAAACTCTTGATATATCAATGGGAAGGGCCCAACCATATTGTCCTGACATGAATAAGAATGGTGTGTAGTTTGTGGCTAAGTGGGTGCTCTTAATATAAGTGAATTCAGCTAGGAGTAAGGCATGATCCCATTGTCCTATGTATCTGTGTAGTAAGCATCTTAGTGTAGTTTCTAAGGTTTGGTTGACCCATTCAGCTTGCCCGTCAATGTGTAGGTGGAAGGCAGATGACAAGGCTACCTCCATTCCTAACTTATCACAGGGTGCTCTCCCAAATTTAGATGTGAACTTAAACCCATGATCTGTGTTGGTTTAAGTCAGTAGACCATTTAGTCTTACAATACGATCAATGACTATTTGACTAAATGCTGCAGTGGGTATCTATTTGAGGGGGGTGAGATGTGCCGTTTTTGAGAACATGACACTAACTACTAAAATGGTACTGAAGGTATTGGTTGCTGAAAGGTTAGCAATAAAATCCAGACTAATGGTGTGCCAAGGAATTGGCGGTATAGGCTGAGGCTGTAATACCTCTGCAGGTGTGAGTGTTCTTGTTTTGTGCACAAGTTGGGTACCCAGATATGTATTGAATGAATGAATGAATGATTACACATTTCTATAGTGCATGGTTACCCTGAGGCATCCCAGCGCTTACGTGGTCCAGTCATCTCCATTAACTTTAGCAGAATAAGAAGGTTTTCAGCATTTTTCTAAACCTGAGATAGTTCTCCTCCAAGCGAATAGCGTCTGGAAGATTGTTCCAAAGCTTTGCAGCCTGTAAAGAAAAGCGCCTGCCCCCGGTACGCGATCTCCTGATCCTGGGGATTACCAGTAGATTCTTATTACTGGATCTCAGGGTTCTGCATGTTTGATAAGGCCTGAACAAAGGTGCAAGAATGTCTGGTCCGGAATTATGCAGGGCTTTGTGAGCAATAGTCATTGCTTTGAATTCGATTTGTTGTTGTACAGGCAACCAGTGTAGTTGCTTCAATGCTGGTTTGGCAGAAATTCTGCGTGGGATGTTTAGTAGCATTCGGGCAGCACAATTTTGGATGGTCTGTAGGATCTTGATTGTCCCTTTAGGAGCCCCTAGATAGACTGCGTTGGAATAGTCTAATCGTGATAGGATAAGAGATTGTACTAGGATCCTTCTGGCCTCAAAGGGAAGTAGTCCTAAAATCTTTCTGAGTGCTCTCATGAGGGCATAACCAGTCCCTGCTACCTTCCGGGCTTGGACCTGAAAGTTAAGGGCTGGGTCCAGCCACACTCCTAGGCTTTTGATTTGATCTTTAGGGGTCGGAGGCTGCCCCAAGGAGTACGGCCACCACATATCCACAGAGGTAGGTGGTTTATGTCCTAGCATCATGACCTCTGTTTTAGCTCCATTTAGCTTCAAAAAAGAGTCATTCATCCAATCCTGGACTTTGCTAAGACAGGAGGATAGGTTGTTATAAGTCGCCTCCTGCCCGGACAGGGAGATGATAAGCTGAGTATCATCAGCATATGTTACCAATTGTACTCCCCAAGGTTGCACCACCTCAGCCAAAGGTCTCATGTAAATATTAACCACATCGCTGCTGCACATTTTCCCCTCCGGTGCTGAAGACTTCAGATTTATATTGTTTCATGACGAGCTCAGCTCGTCATCAGCACAGCTCCACTGTGCCTCATGACGAGCTGAGCTCGTCATGAGCATGGAAAGGGTTAAATAGAGTAGGGCTGAGGGATGACCCCTGGGGAACACCACATTGAAGCTGTACTGGAGCTGAAACTATATCATCCTCAAACACTGAAAAGGTCCGATTGGACAGGAAGGAGCTAAGCCAGTTCAGTGCGGTCCCAGTGATACCTACATTACTCAATCTCTGAATGAGAATCGTGTGATTGACGGTATCAAAGGCCGCACTGAGGTCTAATAATAGTATGGCCGCACATTTCCCTTCGTCCAGAATCTTCCTAGTTTCCTCAACTACTGCCACAAGGGACGTTTCAGTGCCCTGTTTGCATCTAAACCCAGTCTGGGTGTAATGTAGCAGATTATTAGCTTCAATGAAGGTAGATAGAAGAGAGTTGACATGTTTTTCAGCGATCTTGCTAACAGTTGGCAACAAGGAGATAGGACGAAAGTTGGAGCAATCATCAGGGTTGAGGTTGGGCTTTTTTAA
The DNA here is from genome assembly GCF_964263255.1 of Lissotriton vulgaris. Lineage (NCBI taxonomy): Eukaryota > Metazoa > Chordata > Amphibia > Caudata > Salamandridae > Lissotriton > Lissotriton vulgaris. Next base: position 442,301,547 of record NC_141693.1, read on the forward strand.
TAACGCTCTTACTCCTGCTTGTTTCCACATAGGTGGGACTACCCCAGTGGCCAAGGATGTATTAATCACATCCTGTATCACAGGGGCCACTGTATCTGAGACAAGATTGAGGATGGTTGGTGGAGCTACACCACTAGGTGATCCAGATTTCAAATTCCCCAGAAGCATTTGGGCCTTGTCGCCATCTAGGGGAGAGAATTCATTAAGTACATCCTTTCGCATGTTGTTCTACCAGAAGGTTTTTTGACAATTCCTTAGGGTTTTCATTATACCTGGGTACCCTGCTAATGCTGTGTCATGACTGTATTGAATTACCTGGCATCTTAATTCTATACCAGGGATGTACAGTTTCTGAGCGTGAAGGAATAGCTTGAGTGTGCTAGTATGGTTAGGTGCTTTGATCCATTCTTCGGCCTTTACTTTTTTATATTCTTCATGTAAGGCCACCCTAAAGGTGTCACTCTCTCTGACTGCAACTATCTTTTTCATTGGAATGATAGTTGGGGAGTCTGATGTAGAATCGTAAGAGTGAGCATACCCTAGTCTAAAAAGAACACCACACTGTAACTGCTTGGTACCTCGGTGATGGCTGAAGATGAAGTCAAACCCACTAAAGAAATACAGCCATCGCATTTGATGGCAGTGAGAGCCCTAACAGAGCTAAAGAATTGTACATTTTTATGATCTCAGAATATTGTAACTGTATGTTTAGTTTCTTGTAGGTAATGCAGTGAATACCAGTTTGATTGCCAGAAGTTTTCTTTCAGCCACCGTATAGTTTTGCTCCACTGGTAGACGTTTTGGGGAATAAAAGACTATGGGATACATGTGGCCAGTTCTTGGGTTCTTTTTAGATAAAATTGCTCTTACAGTTTCCTGCGAAGCATCGGCTTCTACTTAATTGGGTTGGTCTAGATTGGGATGCTGAAGAATGGGTGCTTTGGTGAAGTTAGGTTTCAACAGTTGCAGCACCTGATTGGCTTCTAGAGACCACGCAAATGATTGCCCCTTTTTTAGCAACTGTGTTATGAATGCCACTATCTCTGAAAAGTGTGGGATGAAACAATGCTAACATTTTGCAAAGCCAACTATCTGTTGAATCTCCTTGACATTTGTTGCAGTTGGCTAATTGGTAATGGCTTCTACCTTTTTGGGGTCCTGTCAGAGATGAGTGTTACCTCAGAAATTCTACTTACTGTACATGGACAGAACACTTGTCTAATTTAGCAAAGAGAGCATTTTCCCTAAGGTGCTGCAAGATGGCGCGTACATGCTGTACATGTTCTTGTTCAGAGTTCGAGTATATCAGAATGTCATCTATGTAGACAATTGCATAAACATTTAAAAACTCCCTCAAGTCTTCGTTAATGAAATCGTGAAATGCTGCTGGAGCATTACATAGCCCGAAGGGCATAAACATATACTCAAACAGTTTGAACTTAGTCCTACAAGGTAGTTTTCTTTTTATCACCTTCTCGTACAGGGATTAAGTGGTGAGCTCCACGTAAATGTGGTTTTGTGGAAATGGTGGAATTTCTTACCTGATCAAGTAATACTGGAATTAACGGGAGAGGATAGCAGTTTTTAATAGTCCCCTTATTGACCGTCCCATAATTCGCAAAAGGCTTCAACTCCCCATTATTCTTGGGTACAAAGAAGAGTGAGGAAGACTCAGGCAATGTGGAGTGGTGTATGAAACTTATCTCTAGTAGTTCATCCATATATTTCCTTAGATAGTGAGCTTCAGGTTCTGCCAACACGTAAACTGTACTGCAGGACAGTGTTTTTCCCAGGAGAAGATCTATGCGACAATCAAAGGCTCTGGGTGTGGGCAGTTGGGTGGCTTCCAAGGGATCAAAAACATCTTGAAAGTCTTGGTATTCTTTGGGTAGATTAATATTTTCTGTTCCTTGTACCAAGGCGCAACCCAGAAATATTCCCATCCCTGGAGCCTCTTGGTAGCAGGTAGTAGCACAGAACGGTGAGCACAAGGTTACGGTGGGGTGTAACCAAACGATTTTTGAGAATATGGTGTTCTAGCCAATGTACCCCCAAAACCCCAAAGGTGGAATGCCTATTAGATCAAAGATAAGTCATTCAGTATTCTTATTATCACACACTAAGGTTGGAGCCTCTATCTGAAAACAAATTAGTTCAGAAGACAACTCTGAACCATCTCTTGCTCACACAGGCTCAGGTTTTTCATTGGGAACTTTTGTGAGCCCAAGTTTGGTAGCTAGGATAAGTCAAAGAAATTGCCTGTGGTGCCTGAGTCAATAAGCATGGATATTATGTGCCTCTGCTGTAGGGATAGGATTTTTGTGACTCAGATATTCAGATGCAGCGGAATTTGTGTTCCTACATTAGTCAGATATTGTGAGATCTGCACAACTTCTCTCAATGAGCCGATCTCCTTTCTGATCGAGAGCCTTAGTTTTCCCTGTTCTTGATCAACCTCTACACTAACCACAGCCTTAGTCTATTTTGGTTTTGCAGAACGTTCCCTAGAGAAATGACCAGTTTTGCTGCAATAAAGACATAGGCTCAATTTGCAGCGACGTTCCTTTTCCACATTAGTTAGTGGACCCCTTATACCGCCTATCTGATAGGTTCAGCATCAAGCATCTTACTTTCTGACTCCTTCTTCTTGGTTTTGAAAACAATTATTCTGGTGTCACTGCGAGATCGGTCACCCTTTCGCTTGCCCAATCCATGATCTAGTTTAACCACAAGATCAATACATTCTGCACAATCATCGGGCAGATCAAGTATATGAGAGAGGGAATCTTTAAGGTCATCTCTTAATCCTCAATGGAAAAAGGATGTTCCTTTATCAGAGTGTTTCACCCACCAGTCGATTCAAAATAGTGATAGAAGTCAGCAAGTCCTTAGAACCTTGTCATAGGTTTTCTAACTCATTGTCACTTGCTTGAATGAAAACATATTTTGCAAATATCTTAGTCATGGCAGCCTTAAAAGCAGAATAGTTGTACAAAAGGAGATTGTATGTTTCTATTAAAGTAATTGCCCAATTAGCGGATAAACATTCCAAATAAGAAATTACAAACTCTACTTTTGCTGCGCCATTAGGCAGCACCTAAGGTTGTCATAGGAAAGGTAATTGTCATTGACTCATAAAGGCTGCAAATTTAGTACTGTTGCCATGAAAGCATTCTAGAGCTGCTAAGGGCACAGGGCTGGGTGTAGATACAGATACAAGCAGTAGTTGTAAACGCCACTCTCTGCAATGGTTCTCCAACACATGCTGGGTCAGAAATGGGCAACTATCTTTGTGTTTAGAGTCCCTCCATTGTGTAAAAAGTGTTGTCTCTCATTGCAACTCTTCCTTAAGTGTTGCATTTTTTGCTTTTACCCTATTCCGATCTATTTGCAACTGCTCCATTAACTCAGACAGATTGTTAGCGTCATTGAGGTCCCCGATAAGACATGACCTTGATCGTCCGTGAATATTTGACCTTGATTGGTCATGGCGCCACCTGAAAGAAATGTTAGGTGTGTGGCTTAGCCTTCTGTCATAAGCCACCTACCTGGATCCCAGATGATTCCAATGGGGCAGTGATGCTAGTTCCCAAATCCTCCCCAGATTTGTCCTCGGTTTACAGTAGGAGACACTGCTCTGGTGGCAAATCCCAGGGTCAAGGGGGTTGGGATGGAGATAGAGTGTAGAGTCAAAGATGTTGCGGCTCGTCTGCTCAACAGCAACACTGCCACAGGGATTCACACCAGGCTGATGAATGGTACCAGCAGATATGGTACCTATTAACAAACAAATAATAAGGCTTTAGTCAAGTGTTAACTCTATCTCTTAAGGTATTGCCTCACCAAAGCTTTTCAAATCTCAACCAACCTTTAGTTTAGTTGTTTTCATTTATATTGTCTTAGAGGCTCCTTTATCAAAAGGTTCTAAACTGTATAGAGTATGATTTCAGCATCAAATCCACAAGCAAATTTGGGGGGGTTAGCTTCACCCAAGTTCTCTCTGGCAGCACCTTGCCAACAGTTGAATAAAAACTCTGGTTACCTTTGTTTGCAGCACGATGTTGCTATTGAGCTCAGCGCGTAGGAAAATCAAGTTATTAATGCATCTCTCCTCTTCTTCTTGTTCTTGTTTCCATCCAGTTGCAAGACTAATGGAGAACGTTCTTTGTGGTGAGGATGAAGTTGGGTGTCTAAGAGAGCTGGCAAGACAGAGCCCTAGAGGCCAGCTCTGGCTCAGCCCTGCCAACAGTATGTACAAGTTGAACAAAAACTCTGGTCACCTTTGTTTGCAGCACATGTTGCTAGAGCTCAGCGCGTAGGAAAATCAAGTTCTTAATGCATCTCTGCGTTTCGTCTTTTTCTTTTTTCCACCCAGGTGCGAGACTAATGCAGGACATTCTTTGGGGTGAGGTTAAAGTTGGAGGACTAAGGGAGCTGGCAAGACAGAGTCCTGGAAGCCGGGAAACAGGTAAGTGGCAGGCAAAAAGGCTAAGTGATGGGGAAGAGTATGAACGGTCTTTAAATAAGAGTGCTTTAGAACGTTCATGAAGGTCACAAAGGAACAGGTGCAGATAATTAACTTGATGAGGCTGCGTTCTACAAGGTGCATTAGAATGAGCACAAAGGTCACGTTCTAAATGTTTACTGCAAGGATCAGGTGTAGATGGTTCATTTGATGAGGCTGTCTTCTTGAAGGTGCTTTAGGATGTTCATAAAGGTTGCATTCTAATTGCTTATAGCAAGGAACAGGTGCAGGGGATTAATTTGATGAGGCTGTCTTCGGCAAGGTTCACATTGAGGTCATATGCTGGTTGCTTGATGCTTATTCGGGTGGATTTTCTGGACGTTTATATGGTGCCTAAAACTTAACCTTGCATATGCATGGTAAAATATTTATAAAAGGTATTAAGCCTTTCATACAAACTGGGGGACACCAGCTGCAGCTATATTACCAACAGCATGTAATATGGTCAAAAGTCAAGGTATAAAATGTTTGTTCATTCATGAGTGTTGAGAGGAATGATATGAGTTAGGCTGGCATATTGTGATAAGTGTTAGGAGGAATGATATGAGTTAAGCTGGCATAATCTGATAGTCATGAGAGGTGAGCTGTGGTAGAATTCCGACACTAGCCTCTCATGGAATCAACCATCCAGATGCACAAATATTTCTTTACTATTAAATCAATTTTATTGCAAGAGCACAGAGCAAGGCAAACAGAACACTGGCTCCTACAACCTCACGGGCCGGCTAGCATCCAATCAAGACGAGATGACAAGACAGTGAAGGAAAGCATATCAACCATCAGTTAACACAGCATGTCGCCTACGACCCAAAGAGGGCCGGCCGCGTTGATAAAATGGGGGTGAGAGGGAGGCGGTAACCGCCACCTCTAAGCATATATAACCAAGTGTCTAGTATGCCGCCAGCCATACAAGCTGCGGAGACCCACAGCCCGAGTCCGAGCCTAACGTCATAGCTGTTTTGATTTTAATATTTTAATATTTTTTACCCTTAATCTTTAATCTTTACAAAAACTACTGAACAGATTTGCACCAAATCACAAAAAAGTACAATCTGCTGGTCAAGATCTAGCTGCCTCCCAAATCTGGTGTCATTACGTTTGGCAGTTTTTGCAGTAGCCCTTCTTAAAGAAGGCTATAAAAAATGCATGAGGACTTTGTGTTTTGAGAGTCCCCCTTTTATTCTTGTCACTCACTTCCCAGATCACCCTGAAACATTCCATGCACCAACTGAGCTAATACAAACACTTTCTTGTAAGGTTTTCTGGAGATTCGTCAAATGGTGCCAAAGTTATTAGCAGCACAAAAAATGTATTTCCCATGGAACACCTGACCTAACTATACCTACCCTAGGTGACTGCCACTAGCATATATATATATATATATATATATATATATATATATATATATATATATATATATATATATATATATATATATATATATATATATACATACATACATACATACATACATACATACATACATATATATATATATATATATATATATATATATATATATATATATATATGATATATATATATATATATGCATATATATATATATATATTCCTTAAACCAAGAACGGACTAGCCAGGCTTTTCCAGTTTGTACAGCCTGGCGGTCCCGATACACCACAGCACGAACAGGAACCAAAGAACACCTTTAAGTTTAAGAATTATTTATTTTCAACACCATCTGTGCAAACAAGAGGACGGTCGACGCGTTTCGGCGGTTGCCTTCGACTGGACCATAGAGTCCCGCAGTCCAAACAGTCCATTTAAAGTGGTAAGTGCATTAGTCCATTCTTCATTTCTTTTTTTGTAAAATAGACTAGACTGTAAACCCTACTGATAAGTACAGATACATAGGCCATTTATGACATACATTTTTATGTTCAAGTATTTACATTTTTGTTTCTGTTTTGGTTTTTTGTTGTTTTTGTCTGCGCAGAGAAACATAGTGGTAAAGTACCTTATATCTAGAGAGGCAAAAATACAATTTACTTTCAAACATTTCTCACAATCAATGTAAATGGTATATACGGAAATTCATTCTAGAAATTATATTATCTGGCATTTCATAAAATTTCGTCTCTTAAAATTCAAGATGTTGATGAAATGGGAGGAGAGGGCAAAGATAAGGGGAGAGGGAAGGGGAAGCATATGCATAGGAAAGATGGAAAAGGAAATTACGATATCCTATATCTTGTCTATTGTTATCAAAATATAAAAATATAAAACTTGGCATCTAAGGAATAATTTCTAAAGAAAGGAGAGGTTTAGAATGAACTAGAAAAGAGGCCAAAGGAATTCGTTTTGATCTATCAAGTGATTCCTAAATGGCATAATTGCAATAATAAAGTGCCTTGTGCATTGTGCAAATTGTCTTATGTAAACATTTTTATGCAATAGCATTTGTGTGCAAAGACGCAAATAAATACTTTTGTTTGTGCAAAAAACGCAAGAATGATTTTTTTGTCTATTCTGCAATTTCTTTTCTTGGAATAACATATCCTTCCTATATTTATATGAAAGCATGCATTTTCACTGTTTATCAATAATACTGAAGTAGTTTTTCAAAGAGTGAACTCAGTGAGTGACAAACTTGATAACACTAAGACAAGAACTCAAGTAATGCACTTCCTTCATCCAACGCATTTTTTTTACTTGAATTTCCCTTATTTTTTCCTTTTGTCCTTAAAATAGATAAATCCGTCATAAGAGTATTAACAGATTATCTATCATTATTTTCTCTTCCGCTGTACGCTGTAAAGTTCTGTAAAGTTCTGCCAAGAGACCTCAGGACCCGTAAAAGTGAGAGCCTACCTCGATTCCCGCGGAACCTTGTGCCTGCCAGTCTCTGTCCCCCTCCCGCCGCCGCAACCAACAACTAACAGCGGCCGCCGAGTGGAGGGAGGCACATGACTACGTTTCCCGCCCTGCACAGCGGCGGGAGACGCAACCAGCAGCGCGCCAGGCGGCGCATAAAGATCGCGTCACCCCGGTGGAGCGGGTGACGCTGTAAAGTACTGCCAAGAGACCTCAGGACCCGTAAAAGTGAGAGCCTACCTCGATTCTCGTGGACCCTTGTGCCTGCCTGTCTCTGTCCCCCTCCCGCCGCCGCAACCAACAACTAACAGCGGCCGCCGAGTGGAGGGAAGCACAGGACTACGTTTCCCGCCCTGCACAGTGGCGGGAGACGCAACCAGCAGCGCGCCAGGCGGCGCATAAAGATCGCGTCACCCTGGTGGAGCGGGTGACGCTGTAAAGTACTGCCAAGAGACCTCAGGACCCGTAAAAGTGAAAGCCTACCTCGATTCCCGCGGACCCTTGTGCCTGCCTGTCTCTGTCTCCCTCCCGCCGCCGCAACCAACAACTAACAGCGGCCGCCGAGTGGAGGGAGGCACAGGACTACGTTTCCCGCCCTGCACAGTGGCGGGAGACGCAACCAGCAGCGCGCCAGGCGGCGCATAAATATCGCGTCACCCCCCGTGTCGCGGGAGCGCCCGGGGCTAAGCCCGGGCAAAGGGCGGGCCCTCTGTGGCCCTCGGAGGCCCAAGGACGATGGGACGGGCCACCCCCCTTTGATTTTTGCCCACAAATCTCTGCACAAGGTGAGAGACATCATCACATTTCCTGCTTGTTTGTACAGTGATTGATATCCACGATTTGAAGCAAAGGCATTTGTACTGCAAAGCTGTAGATACACTGACTGTTTAAGGATAATCTAATACAGCATGATGAAAGTTAAAAAAACACCCATTGCCACTAGATCTTCCACCAGGAACAAAGTGGTCCCTACTACACCTCTGCCTACCCTCACTGCAATTGATATAATGTTGCAGAAAACTATAAACGTCGTCGCTGACGCCATTCAAAATACAGAGAGACGTCTATCTCTAACCCCTAATCTATGTTTCCCCAACTTATCATTACACAACACCCCGCTATTAACACTCTGGATCTTACTACAAATTCGCAGGAATCACTCTTAATGCAATCCTTTACAGGACTGCCTAACACCCAAGTAAGAGAAACCTCTATTCCAGATACAAGTACACCAATAATCTGTAACAGTGCGGAAAGCAGCTCACCACTAATTTGCAGCCCACAGATACATCAAGGTACCTCTTCCTCACTGATGGATATGCCCTTAACCTTATCGTGTGAAGTAAACTCAGGGGGATTGCTACCTTTAAATACCTCTGTGAATGAAAAGGACAGCCCGATAATTAAATCTAGAAGACGGTATAGGAAAAAGTTAAAAATAAACAGGAGATTAACTTCACGACCTATTTGCAAACATAACTCCTCAGTAAAAGACGTTTGGTCTACTTTTAGATTGACCAAACAGACAAATAAGATAACTACTCACCAGACTTTATTACCAACTAGTATAACGGTAATTCAACGGCCAGACAATATATCAGGTAGCGTTGATCGGTCATGTCAAACTGACTCATCGGCCTTAGGCGACACTATACTTTTGGACCACATAGAACATCTAATAAGGTCCCTTTTGTTGCCACTACGAGAAAGAATTATCAAGCTGGAAGAAATGACTGAGAAGTCCGACTTCATACAAAACAAAAACACAGCATTAGTGCTGGAAACACTTAAATCTATATCAGTGAAAGAGGCGCCAGTCAAATGTCCACCTAAATCGACTAACAAAAAGGCTGTACGACCAAAAAATCCACCTGCCACCGGTAATATTAAACAGCCACTACCTCTTCTGCTGACAGGTTCTGCTTCAGATGTTTCCAATAAAAACTCTATTGCCTACAATAATAATAGTGTCCCTGTAGCAATCCCAGACACTAATGCAACTCCTGAGTGCCCTCTAGTTGAAAACGATGAGAGTGAATGGGCAGCTGAGGGTTTATGCTTGGACAAACAAACTGACCAGCACGGATCTTCAAGGTCCTTAGTGGCACAAAAGGTACCAACAAATGACCCCACTGTAAATTCAACTCGAAAACCTCCTAAAAAAAACAATTCATACTAACCTTTCCCCAGAGTCTCGCCCATACACAATGGTGATGATAGGTGTCCCTAAACTGGGCGAGGGAAAGACAGAAACATACGGGGAGTTAAAAAACAAGGTGTCTCATTGGCTAACCACTCATAGGCCACTCCACCCACATCTTGACGGTCGTATAGCCCATGTTAGGAGGGTAGATTCGGTGGGACACAGATTTAAGTCTACAGAAGGAGAATGCATTATTGTAACTTTCAATGACAACAGAGTGGCAAGGTACATCACTAGATGGAGGGACAGCTCTACAAATAGCCTGATCCGTACAAAGGATCTTAGTTATTTTTATCCCTCAAATGGTCCTGGGCCAAATATCAGGTATCCTCACCCTCCAGGGGAACAGAGAGGGTCTTATACTCACACTAACCAATATCAAAACTGGCAAAATGTAGGCAATAACAGCCACCATAATATGGGTGACCAATTATATCCAGGTCAGGCTATACCTTGGAATTATAGAACAACAGATTATTCTGCAATGTACCCAGAGAGTAGGGAAGGTTCATATCAGGCACCTCAACAGGAATACCCCAACTTCTCTAATGTGAACTACCAGTTCAACGTTCCTATTTTAAGCAGATTTCATGCCTTCTATGACCAGTGTGACTTGGAGGGGGTTGATTGACTACCTGAGCCACAAATTTCCTGTGCATATAAAGACATTGTAAATTGCGAGTTGATACTCGACAAAAGTAACGGTACAAAGGGTCTAAACGATTTTGATATTACAAATAGTTTTCCAACAACTGAGCAAATGGGTTTAGATATAAGAACCCCAGTTGAGAGCCCACCTCTACAAAATAGATCAGAGCTGCTCACAGACTATGAAGAAGCTCCCAGTTGCGAACCATCCAATGCAGAACAACACCACAATGCATTTAAAGAACAGGCAGTCACTAGAATAGAGCCTATTCTTCCAAAAGCTGCTAAACCCGTAATTGCAAACTTAGGGCCCCATTACAATATCGGGCGGATTGCCTCCGCCAGGGTGGCGGTGGCCACCGCCACCCAGGCGGAGGCAATCCGCCCGACAACCACTCTCGTGTTCCCCTCCGCCTGATTAGGATGGCGGAGGGGACAGCGGCGGACGGAAAGACCGCGGCGGTAATAGGTTAATATGGTGGCGGTGTCCAATGGACACCGCCAGCCATATTACAATTGCAAAAAGCAGAGGCCTTTCCTTGGCACGGAAAGGCATGCGGTGATTGCTGCGGGGGCCCCCTGCAGGGCCCCCAGGTTGGCGCCACTGTCTGGTGCCTGCCGCTTTGCATATGCAAATGCAAAAGAGCATTTTTTACATTGTGGCGGGCGGTGCAGAGTGCACCGCCCGCCACAATGCAAACACTACAGGATGTGCCTGCTACTGTGGTGGGCACATCCTAATTCCCCCCGCGGGACCCCCGCCCTTATGGCGGGCGGTCCCGTTCTACGATAGGGTGGTGGGCGGACAATGTCCGCCCGTCATCCTAATGGGGCCCATAGACTTAAATGCTACAAGTCTGGTTTCCTGGAATACGGCAGGTCTGGCCGATAAAATCTGTCTTTTGTTAAACAACATGCAGTGATATGCCAGCAAGAGACCTGGCTGGTAGATACCAAAGTTTCTTCAATCCAGCAGAACCCTCAAGTAGCGGGAGAGCAAAGGGGGGTTTGGCAATCTATATAAGTTTGGCTCTTACACATCATAAAACCACCCGTCAGGCAGGCAATAGGAACTTTTAAGTGCTTGAGTTAAAAAGGGGTAAATCTACCCTGACCTAGATCAACATTTATAATGCATCAAATCAGTCTGGAGAATGCAACCTATCACATTTGAGTGACTTTTTGAGTGACAATGAGGGGAATTTGTCAAGTAAATTGCTGATTGCCGGAGACTTTAATACACATCCCTGTGGGAATCCTGGAGAGACGCCCATGGGACATTTAGGGTGCAACAGCATAAAAGGATTTCACTTTGACCACTCGCGGCGTGGAACACAGCTTAACAACATGATGGATAAATATAATTTAGTTGCTGCTATGTCTGAGACAGCGGAGCATACACTCTTCCAAGTCCCTACGTATAAAGGCAACTTAAATGGTTCATATATAGACCACATTCTATTATCCACGGACCTTGCGAATTTTGTTTCGGATTTCCGCATTCAATGGAATGCCCACAGCGATCATAACCTGATTTCCATTAATGTTGGTGGGGGCATTCTTGAATTGCGAAAGTACAGTGAAAGCCGTGGAACCATAAAGTCTATAAATGGAAAGCGTCGCCTAAAATGGACTATGGTGGACTGTGATAACTTGTATACATCGATAAATAACCTTTGTAGCTCTGATCTCTCAATCTGTGTGTCACCTGCATCATCTCCTGGTCAAACTTTGTCTGCCTTTGAGGGGGTCGTTGCAACAGTAGGGTCTTTGTTAACGGTGCCAACAAGAGGGCGTATTGGAAACAACCCAAAATGGTTTGATCACTTTTGCTCTAAGGCCAACAGAGACCTTAAGACAGCCCTAAAAGCTAGACCTAGAGACCCGGCCTGTATCAAAGCCACGCGTATACAATATAAAAAATTCCTCGCAACACGGAAAAAAGAGGTTAAGGCAAGTACTTGGGAGTCTCTCTTAGACCTGAAAATTCTGGGTAATAGTGCCAGGTTTTGGGAAATTATCAACAAACCCTTGTTTGATGACCCAAGTAATATGGCCCTTGGCACAAATATTCCTGAGGAAGACTGGGTTACTCACTTCAGCGCCATTTTTAAAAGTAATAAGCCTCAGGCAGAATATTCTTCTATTACTCCTATGGAGAACTTCTTGCACTTTACAGTCAATGAGATTGAAATAGGTATTCAAGGCCTAACCTGTAACAAGGCCCCTGGGCCTGACGGCCTCCCCCCGGATCTCTTTAAATCCCTGCCATCACTTTGGGTCCCAGTCCTTACTGCTGTAATTAATGCGGCGGCGTCGTCTGGCTGCCCAACGACATGGGGGATTTCTACCATAGTACCTGTATTTAAAAAAGGTGATTGCAGTAGTCCACTTTGCTACAGACCAATATCTTTAATCAATTCCGTAGCAAAAGTGGTAGGGGGTGTAATTTTAAACAGATTAACAACCTGGGCAGATGAAAATAATATAATTTCCCCAATTCAATATGGCTTCAGGCCTCGTCATTCAACGATTACCCAGTGCCTGAACCTGTATATGATTATAGGGAAATATACTATAGCCAGAGAAGGTACAATCCACATGGCATTCATGGATCTATCGTTGGCTTTCAACTGTGTAGATCAAGGTAGATTATGGGATGTCATGGCAAAAATAGGCATAGAGCAGAATCTGATTAATTTACTAGCCGACATGCATTCTGACACACGAGCAAACGTCAGATATACACAAGATTTAAAAGTAACAAGGGAATTTGGAATACATCGGGGCGTTCGCCAAGGGTGTATTCTAGCCCCATTACTCTTCAACCTGTACATTAATGATTTAGAACAGTATCTCTTAGACACGGGAGTCGATTACCCCTATGTAGGCCGGAAAGGACTGCCGGTACTGCTTTATGCGGACAACGCAGTCCTGATTTCCAGGACTGCAGCAGGCCTACAAACCCTGTTAAAAGCATTTCGTGACTTCATGTATTCACAGGATTTGAGTATTAACAACTCAAAATCCTATGTCATGAAGGTAGGCTTGGGGTATAAAAAATCAAACATCTTTAATGTCAATGGGGAAAAAATTCACGTGACTGAGACATTTTCCTATTTGGGTGTCCTCTTGGACCATCAGTTAAATTGGGGACCCGCTGTACAGAGGAAAATAGGAGAGGTAACAAGGGCTAATGCAGCCATACTTGATTTTGCAAGAAAAATGGGAAATACACCAGTGGCTGCATTGCTCCAACTTTACAAAGCAAAAAGTGTATCTATTGCGTGTTATGGCAGTGAGCTATGGGGGTTTACTTCTTCCAAAGGTCTGGAAGTTGCAGAAAATAACTTCCTAAAGCGTGTTCTGAGGGTACCAAGGGGCACTGGTAACTTCTCCGTTCATGAAGAACTGGGTGTGCCATACTTATGCGACAGTTTAGCCGTAAATCCTATACTTTGTTGGCTAAACTGCTGGATAAATACTGAAATACCCCTTACCCAACAAATTCTAAAAGAAGCAATAACTTGGGAAAATGGATCTAAAGTCCCCTGGCTCAAATATATTAGAAAATGTTTAATTGAACTAGGGCGCCCTGACCTTTTTGCAACCCCAGAACTTACTAGAAAATCTGATGTTACCTCTGTGAAGAAGTCATTTCACTCTTTTAGGTACTTAGCCCGGGAGGAGGCCGAATTAAAGAAAGACAGTGTACGGAAACATGTACTTGTAAAAACCTCTGTACATATGGAACCGTACCTGTCATGGCCCCTGTCAGGCTATGACCGTTTTTTACTCTCGAGGTTCCGCCTAGACTTATTTCATCTTCTACTGGCAGTTCCGAGGGGGGCCCATCGAGGCCGAGTGTTACCATCTTGCGGCTGCGACGATAAGTCTCCGCAAGATTTGGCACACTTTTTATTTGGTACCACGGAAATTATACCTAAAACCAATACTCAAACAGCTGAACTTTGCACAAATTCGACCAGTACTTTATTATCTCCAACTACTGAGTAGTGATTGCACATTGTTTGTATGTAGTTTTTTAAAACTTGCGATCAAATTCAGGAAAAGTATGGAGGGATAATTGTGTTTCTGTTGAGAGTTTTTCTTTTAATCAGTTTAATTATTTATATTTAAAAGCTTTTTTAACTGTGTATTCTGCCTGTAAACTTTTACTTTATGTGTTTTCTAGCAATATATGAATTATATGTATTAATTGTAATTTTATTGAAATGTGCTTTTATGGATGTTACTATGAACATCCGAATAAAGTTCTTTTGACTTGACTTGACTCTTCCCAGAGAAATATGTATGATGGTAAGACATTTTCTTCACATGATATCCAAATAAGTTCATATTCTATAAATGTACATGTAACTCAGCATCCAAGTTATGTCCAAAGGGACTCTCAGTACTCAACGCCATAATGAACCTCGATTCAGCTCTTCTCAAATCCAAGGTTCGGTCACCACCCCTCTCGTTTGGTTTTATCAATTTTGCTCCAAAGAATTTAAGTTCATTGTTGTTGCTTGAATGTTTTTCCAAGAAGTGTTTGGCCATTGGATAAGATAGATCCTGGTTTTTAATTGCCCTTAAATGTTGTAGTATACGCAATTTTTGTTTGTTTATTGTACTGCCAACATATAGTTTTTGACAGGGGCATTGCAGAACATATATCACAAATTTGGATTCACATGTTATATGATCAGAGATGTTTTCCTTTTTTCCATTTTGTAATTGATATGAAAGAGTGTTGTGGCCATGTTCGCAGGCTTTGCATTTAGAGCATTTCAAAAAGCCAGGTGTTGTTAGCCATGGTTTATTGCCTTTCTTACTGTTAGGATTATGGGTGGTTAAATGACTTGGCATGAGGATATCTCCCAATGAGGCTGTTTTTCTGTATGTTATTTGGGGAGTTAGGTGGTAGTGTTTTTTTCAATGAATCATCCAACATTAAGATCTTCCAGTTTTTCTTTATGATCTTCTTCAGACTTCGGTTTTCTGAATTGAAGTCCATGATCATACGAGTTGTTTCCTCATTGTCCACCCTCTCTGTTGTTTCCAGTAGGATAGATTGTGGTTTTTCTCTAATTTTCATTTTTGCCTCTTCAACAACCTCCATGGGATAACCCCTAGCCAAGAATCTTAAACCAGTGTCCTCAATGATCTGTTCAATTTCACTTTATTCTGAGCAGTTTCTTTTTACGCAGGGCATCTCTCCATAGGAGATACTCCACTTTAGATGTTCCGGATGTCCACTGCTGGCGTGAAGGACACTGTTGGTGGCGGTAGGTTTCCGATGTATTTTTGTACACAGTTGTTGAGTAGAAAAGAATTACAAAAACCTCTACATCCAAGTAGATCACTCTGGTTTTGCTGCTCGACGATGTAAATGTTACATTCTGATCATTATGATTGAGGTCCTTTAGGAAGTCTTCCAAATGAGTTGGATCTCCTTCCCACAGGACAAATAGATCGTCTATATACCTTATCCAGGTTTTTATGTTGGATTTATGGCTACTCTGTAGTATGGTTTCCTCCCATGCTGCCATAAAAAGATTTGCGCACGTGGGAGCCACAGATGTACCCATTGCGGTACCCTGTTTTTGAAGATAGATTTCCCCATTGAAGAGAAAAACATTGTGGGTAAGGCAATAGTTCAACATGTCCATTAGCATTTCCGAGTGTTCAAGGAAACTCAATGATCGCATATCCAATTTTTTTTACAGCTGACAGTCCATTGTGATGTAAAATCGACGTATACAATGCATTCATGTCTATTGTTACCATGATTAGATTGTCATTCCAGATCATGTTTTTCACTTTATTGAGAAAAGCGGTTGTGTCCTTGAGATAAGATGGAAGGAGTTTCACGTATTCCATCAGGAACACATCTATGTAATGCGAGGTTTTCTCCAATAGTGAGCCCATAGAACTAACTATGGGTCTCCCTGGTGGATTGATGAGGGATTTATGCACTTTCGGTAGAAATTAAATTGTTGCTGTTATCGGGTTTTCCACCTTCAGATACATATATTCCTCAAAGTTCATGAGACCTCTGTCTTTCCATTTTAGAAGTAGTGAATGATACTCTTTAGTCCAATGTTCTGTGGGTTAACCTCTAACTTGGCATAGTGTTCTTGGTTATTGAGTTGACGATAGGCCTCTGAAATATATAGCTCTCGATCTTGAATGACTATATTCCTGCCTTTGTCGGCGGCCTTTATAATGATAGTTTGATTATCTCTTAGTTCTTTCATGGTCTTGTGTTCTTCTATGGTGAGGTTCCCTGAAGTTTTGTCAAATCTCTTTTTCTTCTTTGTTAACAACTTCATTTCTTCTACAACAATATCATGGAATATGTCTATTTTGTTACCGGGTGGCAGTTGTGGGCAAAATTTTGATTGTGATTTGAGACCACTATCCCCACCCTTATTGGTCTTTATTCCTTCCATCTGGCAAAAGTCGATATCTGTTTGATTTTCAATAAACTCAAAAGCGTTGTTTCCTGTGGCCTCAGTCTGTAGCTCTGACATTGCCCTCAGGGCTAGTAATTCTTTTCTACTCAGCAAAGACGTTTCAATTGGAATTGTGCGTGTGTTAGATTTATTTGGGGGTTTCTCCTCTAAGTTTTTCTTTAATTTGGCCTTACGACAGAATTTATACAGGTCAATGCGGAAGGTGGGGATATCCATTTTAGTATTAGGACAGAAAGATAGTCCTTTATTCAGGAGGCTAATGTGATCCTTATTTAGGTTCATACTGGAAAGATTTATCACCTAATTCTTATCAAGGACCATTTTTTTCATTTTAGTTTTTTCTTTTCTTCTCCTCTTTTGGGCTTTGTTTCGACTCTTGCTACGTCTGGTTGCTGGGGGTTTGATCCCCTCCCTCTTCCCCAAGATGTTCCTCGGGCTCTTCCTCGTTGTCGCGTCTCCATTTGGGCTAGCCGCATTTCCCCCAAAAAATCCAACTTAGTCACATCTGAGTCTACATCTGTTGAGCTTGGGTCAGAACTATCCTCAACTCCATGACTGTCATGACTGATACAACTATCCATAGCTGCTCTGTTTCGTAATGAGTTATATTTCCTAGCAAAGGTATATATATTACCATTTGCATAATCTATGTGATCTCGATTGAACTTGCTCGCTTTCCTCTTTTCCACATCAGTTTCGTGTTTGACAATCTTTTTTTCCATGGCTTCCAACAATTCTTTTTTCTCCTCATTGTTAGGATGTTTGTCTAACACTTTTTCAAGTTCTTGAATTTTCTCCAATACTCCCTCTAGCTTACGTTCAGCATGTATGATCAATGTTTTCATGAGTTTAAGAGAGCAGTCATTAGTGTCCATTTGCCATTGTTTAATTAAATCCATGTCTAGGTCATTGAGTGTGGGCATAATTAAAATTCTTAAGCCTCTGGGGACTCTTTTAAATTCAATGTATTTTTCCAATGTTGTTTTTTCTCACCACTTATTAACCTCCACGATTTTGTCCTGTTGTAACTCTTTGATGATGCTCTGCATTGATTTCTTTTTTGGATCAGAGTTGGTAGATGTGCTTGTCGAGCTTTGGGGAGTTTGGGCCACCATATTGTCATTCAACAGTTCATTTGCTCTCTGCGTACGATTAGTCATCCTTCCGGCCATTTTTTTGTTCTATTTTGGGGTTTAGAAAATATTCCTTAATTGTTTGCAATGCGTGTTGTTATTTTCCGTTTTTTCAAGTTTCGTTTCTTTTCTTTCTTTTGGTGAAGGTTCTGTTCCCTTGGCTTGTACGTTTTAGTGTGTACGTGCAAGCCGGTTAATGGGTTCAGCTCGGGCAACCCACCGACCTACACTGCGCGAACAGCGCGATAGGCGGTTACACCATGCCTCCCACCATTGCCCCGTACTCACCGCCCGAGTATTCGCCGCTCTCATAGTTATTAGCAGCACAAAAAATGTATTTCCCATGGAACACCTGACCTAACTATACCTACCTTAGGTGACTGCCACTAGTATATATATGACCGTGACCAAGGCAGCGGACGCTGCCGAAACGCGTCGGTTGTTTTCTGTTTGACCCCCCATGGATTTGTAAAGCCAAATAAACATCACTACAAAGCAAAGCGATTGATAGTCCTTCTTGTCTGCGACTCCAACCATCCCCGGAATCGGGGAAAACCCTGTTTGAAATATATATATATATATATATATATATATATATATATATATATATATATATATATATATATATATATATATATATATATATATATATATATATGATATATATATATATATATGCATATATATATGTATGTATATATATATTCACTGAAAAAACCATAGGTTATAGACCATATATAGTTAGGAATTCGCATTTACAAAACCTTATTTTACTCACACAAAACCATTGAAATTCCATATATAGTTAGTTGCACTAACTATATATCGCGCACCCGCAATCCACTGCTGATGATGTCACATATTACATCATTCATGACATGGTCAGTGACATCACTGATGACATCACTGATGACATCTCAAATGACATCACTGATGACATCTCAAATGACATCACTGATGACATCACTGATGACATCTCATTTGACATTACTGATCACATCACTGATGATATCATTCATGTGATAATACGATGAACCTCTTCAGACTCTAATATAACCTTAGATACAATCAGTGTAAACAGACACTCACAGACTGTCACTCATCCATGGAGTTACTCACACACCTAGTCAGTCATGCAAAGAATCAATCACACCTCCATTTCCTCAACTATACAGTTATACAAACTTTACTTATTCAAACATATACTAACACATATTTACTCTCTTATACAATCCCTGATACAAGTTCACAATGATCCATACAGCCACTCACACATTCACTGGCTCTTATGCACAGTTATTTATATATGTCAACTCTCACATGTACTGTGTTTTACATATGTACTTACTTTGACATGTAGCACTGAGATATCCATTCACTCACCAATACACTCATGCACACAGTCAACCGCCCATACAGCTGTTTCCACATGCACTTTTGAAACCATACATCTAGTGAATCAACTGCTCACACATCTATGCACAGAGTCATACACCTCCCAGCCACCCACACACACACTCAGTCTCCCATACAAATACTTGGGCAACCAATCAATAACCCATATAGTTACTCATATAGCTACTTATCAACACATGCAACAGTTTACAGAACAACAGACATAATGATGCACAAATTAAGACAGTTTCGTCACTAACCCATGCACTCAGTGAGACACATTTAATCACTCACTCATACAGTCAGTCATGCACCTACTAAATCCTTCATCCAGACACTTATACATCCACTCATTCTTCAATATGTAAGACATATTTTAACTTTACAGAACCATACAGTCACTGGATGTTGTCATCAGTGATGTCATCAGTGATGTCATTTGAGATGTCATCAGTGATGTCATCAGTGATGTCACTGACCATGTCATGAATGATGTAATATGTGACATCATCAGCAGTGGATTGCGGGTGCGCGATATATAGTTAGTGCAACTAACTATATATGGAATTTCAATGGTTTTGTGTGAGTAAAATAAGGTTTTGTAAATGCGAATTCCTAACTATATATGGTCTATAACCTATGGTTTTTTCAGTGAATTTTCAAGGTTTTGTAAATGCTAATTCCTAACTATATATGGTCTATAACCTATGGTTTTTTCAGTGAATTTTCAAGGTTTTGTAAATGCTAATTCCTAACTATATATGGTCTATAACCTATGGTTTTTTCAGTGAATATATATATATATATACATATATAAACATATATCATCTGTATATCTATATAAATACAAACATAAATGCATGCATACATATACTTATATGCATACAGATGCATGTTATTTACATGAAAGTTGAAAAAACACTAATAAAAGCAAAGCTAAAAAGCCACCTCATTACAAACAGAATGGCTTTAACTTAAACGAGGGCGAGATCTATTGCATTTTCAATGCTTGTTTACTTTGGTTCCATCAAGAAGGCATTCAGATGTGTCACACATTTGCCATAAATTCTGAATGTTAGCACTCTAGTTGCACATTAGATCACTGTAGTAAAGCTACTGCTCACCAGGGACGTCACTGCTGGTATTCAAAGTGCATGTTTCAGTCTGCATGTCAGAATTTTTTTAATGAAATAGAAGAGGATTTGAGAAGTCACTCAAAATGATCCCTAATTTTTCTTTCTGAAGCACTAATCATACTTTCTATGGCAAAATTAACCCCCTCATGTTGTTCCTTTTTAAATTGAGTGTTTTCAGACTTACCACTTCATTCCAATCAAGATGGCTTCTGGTGTGCCATACTTTTGTCATAAGTAAGACTGTTAGCGCTCTAGTTGTTCTTTAGAACACTCTGGGACATTCTGTCATTGGGCTATACTTGGGGTACATCTGGGTGATATTTGGGCTACATTTAGGCTCTTTTGTCTCTGGTGGCCATCTTGGGAGACTGTATGTCAGAATTTTTTAATGAAATTGAAGAGGGTTTGAGAAGTCACTCAAAATGTGCCCTAATTTTTCTTTCTGCAGCACTAATCATAATTCATATGGCAAAATATACCCCCTCATTTTGTTCCTTTTTAAATTAAATGTTTTAAGAGTTACCACTTTATTCCAATCAAGATGGCTTCAGGTGTGCCATACCTTTGTAATAAGTAGGACTGTTAGCGCTCTAGTTTTTCTTTAGAACACTCTGGGACATTCTGTCATTGGGCTATATTTGGGCTACATCTGGGTGATATTTGGGCTACATTTGGGCTCTTTTGTCTCTGGTGGCCATTTTGGGAGACTGCATGTCAGAATTTTTTAATGAAATAGAAGAGGATTTGAAAAGTCACTCAAAATGTGCCCTAATTTTTCTTTATGCAGCACTAATAATACCTTCTATTGCATAATATACCCCCTCATTTTGTTCCTTTTTAAATTAAATGTTTTAAGAGTTACCACTTTATTCCCATCACGATGGCTCCAGGTGTGCTATACCTTTGTAATAAGTAGGACTGTTAGCGCTCTAGTTGTTCTTTAGAACACTCTGGGACATTCTGCCATTGGGCTATACTTGGGCTACATCTGGGTGATGTTTGGGCTACATTTGGGCTCTTTTGTCTCTGGTGGCCATTTTGGGAGACTGCATGTCAGAATGTTTTAATGAAATAGAAAAGGATTTGAGAAGTCACTCAAAATGTGCCCTAATTTTTCATTCTGCAGCACTAATAATACCTTCTATTGCATAATATACCCCCTCATTTTGTTCCTTTTTAAATTAAATGTTTTAAGAGTTCCCACTTTATTCCCATCACGATGGCTCCAGGTGTGCTATACCTTTGTAATAAGTAGGACTGTTAGCGCTCTAGTTGTTCTTTAGAACACTCTGGGACATTCTGTCATTGGGCTATACTTGGGCTACATCTGGGTGATGTTTGGGCTACATTTGGGCTCTTTTGTCTCTGGTGGCCATTTTGGGAGACTGCATGTCAGAATGTTTTAATGAAATAGAAAAGGATTTGAGAAGTCACTCAAAATGTGCCCTAATTTTTCATTCTGCAGCACTAATCATACTTTCTATGGCAAAATATACCCCCTCATGTTGTTTCTTTTTAAATTAAATGTTTTAAGAGTTACCACTTTATTCCAATCAAGATGGCTTCAGGTGTGCCATACCTTTGTAATAAGTAGGACTGTTAGCGCTCTAGTTGTTCTTTAGAACACTCTGGGACATTCTGTCATTGGGCTGTACTTGGGCTACATCTGGGTGATATTTGGGCTACATTTGGGCTCTTTTGTCTCTGGTGGCCATTTTGGGAGACTGCATGTCAGAATGTTTTAATGAAATAGAAAAGGATTTGAGAAGTCACTCAAAATGTGCCCTAATTTTTCATTCTGCAGCACTAATCATACTTTCTATGGCAAAATATACCCCCTCATGTTGTTTCTTTTTAAATTAAATGTTTTAAGAGTTACCACTTTATTCCAATCAAGATGGCTTCAGGTGTGCCATACCTTTGTAATAAGTAGGACTGTTAGCGCTCTAGTTGTTCTTTAGAACACTCTAGGAGGCTGCAGTAGAACACAAAGGAATCAACTGACAGTCTCTGTCCTTGTTGGATGTACATGTTTTACTGAGAATGTCAGACTTCATTTTCACATGACTGAGAAAGATAATGTGAATTTACAGAAAATATGCTTTCAGTTTAGCTTATAGATCCCCTTCCAAACCACTGTGGGAAAATCATGAGATATTAGTTTTCTTTCAAACAATATTCATGATATCACAGCAGAAGGTTTTTTCACATGGTAAAATCACCTTAGAACCCACCACAATTCCTAAAACGAGTATGGTACCATCAACAAATGATTTATAATGTAACTAAAGTCCTAAAACCCTCTATTAACTACAATGCTTTTTAATGAGGTGCTATCATGTATATTGGTCCCTAGATGGCTGCCAACACTTCTTGGATGAAGTGCTGATAGCCAATCAGATCAGATGTGTGGTTAGGCTCCGCCCAGATATATATCTTTTTTTGAACCTAAATTACTCAAAATCCACTGGAGCACATATATTGAGACCTAGCAAAGGCACATCGGGCTAACAGTCCCTACAATTTTGCCAAGTTTCGTGCAAATCCATTCAGCCGTTCGAGCTAAAAGTGAGGCCAACCGCCCTATGGAAATTAACATGGGAAAAACGTGTTTTGGGACCCCCCTTTTTTCTCGGCCCCCCCTTGATGAAACCCCCCCAAATTGTCAGGGGCTGCTCAGAAACAAAATGTTCCATTTTCCTGAAAATTTCAGCCAATTCCGTCCACAAACGCCAAAGTTATTAGACATAGAATTTTCAAAAATCCCATAGAGAAAAAATCCTAACTATATATACCTACTGGCGACTGCAGTTATTAGCAGCACAAAAAATGTATTTCCCATGGAACACCTGACCTAACTATACCTACCCTAGGTGACTGCCACTAGCACATATATATATATATATATATATATATATATATATATATATATATATAAATATATATATATATATATATATATATATATATATATATATATATATATATATATATATATAT
Organism: Lissotriton vulgaris; assembly: GCF_964263255.1. Taxonomy (NCBI): domain Eukaryota; kingdom Metazoa; phylum Chordata; class Amphibia; order Caudata; family Salamandridae; genus Lissotriton; species Lissotriton vulgaris. The sequence goes on from NC_141693.1 coordinate 442,324,901, forward strand.
ATATATATATATATATATATATATATATATATATGAGGTTACCAAGGGGCCTGCAAATGTTACTTGCCCCCAGCTTTGTGGACCCCAACCCCGCCATTCTTAGAGAGCCGGGTGAGAGTAACCTCACTGCATCCATGAATTTAATTAAAATCCTGATCAGGTATGCGATACTCGACAGAGGAACCCTGCTTGAAGAAATAAAAAAAATCAACAAAGAATTGGATAAGTATGAGGATGCTGACACTAAAGCACTCATTGATAAAAGTCGCAAAGAAATCGGAGACAGATTGAAAAAACACGAGGAAACAATAAAGTTGCGCAAAATAAATAAATTTGCACAGGATCTCAACGATTATGAGACAGGCCGTATTTATACTTTCTCGCGGAAATTCGATCAAGCGAGAAAACAACGACAGGTAAACAACAAAGCAAAAGGAGTGCAACATTCAATTTTAAGCAATGAACCAGGGCCTTCAGTCCTTTCTCATCCGGACTCTATTTCTTTATCAAGCACAGGCAGCTCATTGGTGTCAGTTGGAAGTTTAGTCCAAGACAATGAAACACATGCGGTCCTGGACTTAGGCGAGGAAATCGATTTTTTAGTCAAGGAGCGCCTCAAAACTCTCCGACCCAGAATGCGCAACAATGGTGCCGGAAGCGGCGTAACGCAAGGTGCAAAGCAAGGAGGAAACGCGCCAAATCCACCGCAAAACAGAAAAAAGCTGTGGTACAACAAGAAACACAACAAGCATTTGCAATGCAATGGTCTCGGCATCATTAAAGGTAGAGCTATTGGCATTGCTCATGACATTTTTTTTTCTTTAAATCAAAAATAAATGGCATTGTCATTAACATTGCCAATACACAGCACTCTGCACTCAACAGCACACAATGCTCTGCACACTCACTCTGCACTCACTGCTCTGCACACTCACTCTGCACTCACTGCTCTGCACACTCACTCTGCACTCACTGCTCTGCACACTCACTCTGCACTCACTGCTCTGCACACTCACTCTGCACTCACTACTCTGCACACTCACTCTGCACTCACTACTCTGCACACTCACTACTCACTACTCTGCACTCACTACTCACTAGTCTGCACTCACTACTCACTACTCTGCACTCACTACTCACTACTCTGCACTCACTACTCACTACTCACTACTCTGCACTCACTACTCTGCACACTCTCTCTGCACTCACTACTCTGCACACTCACTACTCACTACTCTGCACACTCACTCTGCACACTCTCTTTGTACTCACTACTCTGCACACTCACTACTCACTACTCTGCACTCACTACTCACTACTCTGCATTACCACTCTGCACTCACTACTCTGTATTACCACTCTGCACTCACTATGCAATTCCAATTCCAATTCCAAAAATTCTTTATTTCGGCCACATGGGCCATAAAAGATGCGGTAAAAATACATACAGATAAGACACAATATATACAATAAAAACCAACTGGACCTGCAATGTTAAAAGATACAAGGTAATATGAATTAACCAGACATTTTCTTCCTTATTACCCATGCTGCCATTAAGAATTTAGACACCGCAAAGACGATGTGGCCCAGGGTGCTGGTTTTCATAATCCTGTAGGCCTGTAAATAGTTTCTGAAGCCCAGGTTCCGACACAGAGGAGCTAACCAGCGCCTCCTCGGGCTCCGATAGGCATGGCAACAGAACATTATGTGCAAGTCGTCTTCATCCTTGGCTTTACAGCATGAGCAAAGCTTGTCACCCCCTAGCGACCATTTATAAGTAAAGACTTTAGTAGGGAGCGTGCCAAACCTCCATTGCAGGAACAGTTTCCTCGCCAGAAGAGGATAGATAAAATCCATAAAAGGTTCAAAAACATAAGAATTTTTGGATACTAAGAAACGTCCCGTCAAGGTGCCACTATTGTAAGCATTGTCCATATCAGCAAGGCTTTTGTTCTTGTAGAGCTGTGCGAGGGTTTTGCGCGAAATCCTTCTACAGCCCAGAGCTGGATCATCCCATAGATCTGGCAATTTCAGGCTAGACAGTTCCGACTTGATGAATGCCAGCCAAGGGATCTTACCATTTACATCCAGCTTCATGACGTTTATAAGGTCCTGCCTGTAGTGATACAATTCCTCTGTGGACCATAACCGGTGCCAGAACTTCACAGGTTTTGACCGTAGGTCCTCAGCAATTGATGGAAGGCCCAGGTCGAGTCTTAGGGGGAGGAGTGGAGTGCCTTGCGGGAGAGCAAGTAAGCGTCTGAGGAAACAATTTTCCACCCCTGCCATGACCTTCCCAGCTTTGTGTCCCCACAGCTCACTGCCGTAAGAGGCAGCTGCCTTCACCTGGGTCCTGTACGTTTCCAGGGCCGGACTAACAGGCTTGAAGGTGGACTTGTTGGACACCCTCAAGAGTGCGCCCGATAGCTGGGAAAGTTTCAACCTGGATTTTGCTACCTGGGAGTCCCATGTCAGATTTTCTTGAAGTGATACCCCCAGATATATAAAGGTCGAGACCCTTTCAAGGCTAGTTTCCCCCAGTTTTGGATTGGGTCTGGTTTTGGTGGGAGGGTTGAAGATCATGAACTTGGTTTTTTGCGTGTTCACCTCCAACCCATGTTGTCGACAGAAGTGGCCAAAACCATCCACAATCCTCTGGATCCCCATAGGGGATTTGGAAAGAAGGAGGGTATCATCGGCAAACATTATTGCCGGAACCCTCCTTCCTGCCAGAACCGGGGCGTCATTGTCCCCAACAGCGTCGAGATGTTGGATGACGCTGTTAATGTACAGACAGAACAGTGTCGGAGCCAACACACAGCCCTGTCTGACACCTCGGGAGACCGGGAATTTACCCGAGGGCTTGCCATCCCTCCCACACCTCACTTGCGCAAAGTTGTTCTCATGCAGCCTAATGATGATTCTAAGGAGGTGGGGGGGAACTCCTAGCTTCTGCAGAACCTCCCATAACTTCCCCCTCGGGACTAGGTCGAAGGCTGACCTCAGGTCCACGAAGACCATGTACAATCGACCTCCCTCTAGCGTGACCGTCTTCCAATACAGGAGAAGGAGGCGAAAAATTTGGTCCATGGTCGACGTGTTCTTCCTGAAGCCAGCCTGGAGGGGGCTCATGATGTCATTATCCTCGACCCAGTCTAGGAGATGGTCCAAGATGAGGCGCGCAAAGAGCTTTTGGGGCACATCTATAAGGCTTATAGGCCTGTAATTGGAAGGGAGCAAAGTAGAACCCTTCTTATGGATGGGTACAATCTCTGCCCCCAACCACGACCCAGGGATCGCCATACCTCCAAGAATGGCATTGAAAAGGATAAGAAGGTATGGACCCCAGATGTCCGGGTGGTGCCTAAATAGATCCCCGGGTAACCTATCCAGGCCTGGTGCCTTCCCCACTGCTAAGCGTTCTAGGGCATGCTCCACTTCCCCCAGGGATAATTCTATTCCAAACTCCTGAGTACCCAAGGGCAGTTGCAGCTCTGCGGCCGGGCAGGAACTAGTATCTTGGTAAAGAGCCCCAAAGTGGGCCTCCCAGACCGCAGGGGCTATATTGGGCTCAATCGCTTTACTGAGTTCCCCTGTCCCATTGTTTACTAGGGCCCAGAATTTCCGGGAGTCCCTGGCTTTTAGGGCATCAAGAAGATCCTGCCAGTGATTCCAGTCCCACTCGGTCCTTGCAGTCACCAGCACTGATTTATAGTGCTTCCTAAGGCCACGTACATTGGCCTTGTCTGACCCCTCTTTTATTGCTGCAATGAGCTCAGATTTTGCTGCCCTGCAATCTGAGGTGTACCAGGAGGGAACAAGGGTCCTTTTCTTTCGGATTGGGACCTCCGGATGGAATAGCTCGGCCAAATCCCTCACTAAATCCTGGTGAATGTTACCCAGTTTCTCATAGTAATCTGGGGTTCTTGGTTCATTCAGGAGAGCATCCACCTCCATGAAGCTTGGCAATGCCAGCTCATATAATTTCTTGATGGACTCTTCCGAGCTCACCAACTTTCCCTACTTGACCCGGCGCCTGTTTGTGGTGAGGAACAAATCCCCCAGATCATCCCCTTGGCCAACTGAGGATGGGTCCGTCATGGGCAGGGGGCACAGGATATTTAGGCAGAGGGCATTGTGATCGCTGTCTGACCTCTTAATTACCCTGAAGTCAAGCACTTTAGGCCAGAGTGTAATGTCCACCATAATGTAATCTAGCCTCGACTCATGGGCCCTCCTATTGAAAGTACACACTGAGGGGGTATCGGAAGGGGTACGACCATTACACGCCCTCAGTGCGCAATTCAGGGTAAGGGACATGAGTTGTAAAGCTAGAGGGGACCAGGCTTTAGGGTGAGGAGAAGATGACGGTGGAACCCCCCAATGGTCATCCTCGGCCGTAAGGACACCATCCAGTAAACCTTCCAGGGGTTCAAAGTGGCAGTTGAAGTCTCCTCCAAGCACCACCTTGAGGTCACCCGGTAGTTGGCCCAAGAAGGTAGCCAGATCATTTAGGGTTGGTGATTCGTTTGGTGAGGCAACTGGACGCGAGTAGACGTTGACAATGGCCCACGGAGTTTTACCAGGCCATGTGAGCCGCACACACTGGATGTCCTGCGAGCACGTGTGAACCTGCTCCGCCTGGCACCCAGTGTGACTCGCAATCCAGATTGCCAGGCCACCTGATGGCCTCCCCCTCCCAGCCCATTTGGCAGGGATTTCGAACACTTCAAACCCTTTCCTGGGCTGAGTGGCCCTCGCCCAAGTCTCCTGAAAGAGGAGTATATCACAACCACCTACCAGGCAATCCCATTCAGGAGAGCCTTCCTTGTTCGCGATTCCTGCCACATTCCAGGAGAGAATTCTCAGACCTGGGTCGAGTGGCATGGTGCCCTGGGCTCCAGCCAGAGGTTGCGGAGAGACCATGGGTGGAACAGCGTCTAAGGAACCATTTCCGCTGACCGCAATAGTGGCAGGCCCGGCCCGCTCCACTGCCCCTGTTTGCAAAATATGGGCAGACCCGATGTTAGGTGAAGGACCCAGTTGGCACAGGTTGTCGTCTGTGGCAGCCCCTCGCTCGCTAGCGGTGTGCAGCCGGGTTAGTTCCAACATGGGGACTATGCCCGATCCCACACATCTTTGCACGTCCTCCACCATCTTCCCAGGACCAGACAAGATTGCCCTGGTTCGTGGTCAATCGACCTGGTCCAAACAGGAAAACCTGTTGTGATGTATGAAGTTTGCCTGGGCAGTTGGTAGGGAGTGCCTTGGTCTATAGCGGGAGCCATCTACAGCAGAGCCCACCCTAGTCCACCCCTTCTCACTCCCTCCCACCGTGTTGCTACCACTGGGATAGAAATATGAGAGGGGTACAAGTTCAATTTTGGACTTGTCAGGCCTTACAAGCCAGTTGCAGATATAGTTTGCAACATGTGGGCTCTTGAAACTTAGGATGATACAATCCCCTGGCCTGTTCTTTATAGTAGAGCCTATCCAAGGAATCCTCCTTACCATCAGAACCTCACCCTTCAAATTTGGAGGCAGCGGTCTATTAATGCTGAGCCAGCTTATAACCTTATTGCGTAGGGAGTCTTGAGACTCCCTGACACCACCAGTTAGCTCAGGAACTCCCACCATAATTGCCGTATATGGAACAGCTTCTGGGGGCAGGTTGACCACCCTGCGCCTATCAGAGGGGGGGACAAGACCATCGCTCGGGGCATTAGTAGGACCCACTGTCGCCCTAGACTGCGGCGCGGATTGTGGCGCAGGGGGTAACTTGGATCTCCTGGGGGCCGGAACAGGGGGCCTAGGTGCTGGGGGTAACAAGGTGCGCGTCTGGGAAGTAGACGCACCGTTTGCACTCGGCAATACCCTACTGGAGACCTGGGGCAATGTGGAAGGAAGTGAACTATTCCCAGGTAGTTCCCCGGTAGCTACAGGAGCATTTGTGGCTATAACAGGGCTTTTCCTAGTTTGAGTATTTTCCCGGGCCTGGAGTAGATTTTCTATAACATCTAGTCTAGCTAAGATGGGGGTTAACAGATTCTTAATAATAGCTGTAAGTGAATTAATTACTAGGTCTGTGCTGTTGGAGGATACCCCACCGAAGATAAATGGACCCGCCGCCACTGGTGATAACACAGGAGCTGGCGTGGCCACAAGATCCAACCCAGACCCAGATATAATAAGCTCTGGGGAGACCGAAATGTCTGTACTTTCTTCGAGAGATGGATCAGTAACATCAATTTTTGCCCTTTTTACCCTCTTTAATTCACTAGGCCTTTTCCTTTTTAGAGGCTGTACCACCCCACTATCTACAGGGTCTGTTAACAGGACCGCTTGGCCCGCTTCCAGCGTGTTTGGACCCATATTGTCCAGAATAGCAGAATGGTCAGAAGTCCCCAATGGCCGTGGGGAATCTTGAACCCTCTGCGTTACAGGAGATCTTAGCTGCCGAAGGACCGACTCAATAGTCTGGTCAATGCTGTCCAGTAATGACATATGGGTAGCGTCCATAGTGAAGGGTGTGCTAGCATCATTTGAAGCAGATTCCCCAAGGTCCAAAAACACACTTTCAGGACCCAACTCAGGGTGAGAGTCCATGGATGAATGACACTTACTGATTTGGGAGCTTGCCTTGGGGAAAATTTTTTCCAAGGTACTTGCGCCATGTTGGACAGACTTGCTCCTTAAGGCTCTGGACGTCATACTGGGGTGAATAATGGGGCAGTTTGGCGGGGGCGTTAGAGAGGGGGCCCGGTCCGGTCTCTCCCGGCCTCTAACGGCCTAGAACGGCCCGCTCTTTGCCCGGTCTTCGCCCCGGTGACCGCCCCGCGCGCGTCCCGCTACGCGCGTGAGGAGGTTCTCCTAAGTATGATAATGGGGCGTGGCACTGGGAGGGGGCGCGAGGCGCGGCGGGAAGAGGAACCAGCTGGCGCTGCCAGATGGACTGCTGGTCCTCGCAGTCCCGCTCGCCTCCGCCTCTCACCTCCGCTGCGGCCGGTCCTCGAATCAGCAATCCCCCAGCTGTATGTAAGCACCCAACCACTCCTGTGGCAAGGAAAGCAGGCAACAGTCCGAACTCCTCACACGAGCGGCTCCCGCGGAGCGGGGGCCGCGAGGAGTAAAAAGCACTACCAGGCAGGGGGGCGTGGCACTGGGAGGGGGCGCGAGGCGCGGCGGGAAGAGGAACCAGCTGGCGCTGCCAGATGGACTGCTGGTCCTCGCAGTCCCGCTCGCCTCCGCCTCTCACCTCCGCTGCGGCCGGTCCTGGAATCAGCAATCCCCCAGCTGTATGTAAGCACCCAACCACTCCTGTGGCAAGGAAAGCAGGCAACAGTCCGAACTCCTCACACGAGCGGGACCCACGGAGCGGGGGCCGCGAGGAGTAAAAAGCACTACCAGGCAGGGGGGCGTGGCACTGGGAGGGGGCGCGAGGCGCGGCGGGAAGAGGAACCAGCTGGCGCTGCCAGATGGACTGCTGGTCCTCGCAGTCCCGCTCGCCTCCGCCTCTCACCTCCGCTGCGGCCGGTCCTGGAATCAGCAATCCCCCAGCTGTATGTAAGCACCCAACCACTCCTGTGGCAAGGAAAGCAGGCAACAGTCCGAACTCCTCACACGTGCGGCCCCCGCGGAGCGGGGGCCGCGAGGAGTAAAAAGCACTACCAGGCAGGGGGGCGTGGCACTGGGAGGGGGCGCGAGGCGCGGCGGGAAGAGGAACCAGCTGGCGCTGCCAGATGGACTGCTGGTCCTCGCAGTCCCGCTCGCCTCCGCCTCTCACCTCCGCTGCGGCCGGTCCTGGAATCAGCAATCCCCCAGCTGTATGTAAGCACCCAACCACTCCTGTGGCAAGGAAAGCAGGCAACAGTCCGAACTCCTCACACGAGTGGCACCCGCGGAGCGGGGGCCGCGAGGAGTAAAAAGCACTACCAGGCAGGGGGGCGTGGCACTGGGAGGGGGCGCGAGGCGCGGCGGGAAGAGGAACCAGCTGGCGCTGCCAGATGGACTGCTGGTCCTCGCAGTCCCGCTCGCCTCCGCCTCTCACCTCCGCTACGGCCAGTCCTGGAATCAGCAATCCCCCAGCTGTATGTAAGCACCCAACCACTCCTGTGGCAAGGAAAGCAGGCAACAGTCCGAACTCCTCACACGAGCGGCCCCCGCGGAGCGGGGGCCGCGAGGAGTAAAAAGCACTACCAGGCAGGGGGGCGTGGCACTGGGAGGGGGCGCGAGGCGCGGCGGGAAGAGGAACCAGCTGGCGCTGCCAGATGGACTGCTGGTCCTCGCAGTCCCGCTCGCCTCCGCCTCTCACCTCCGCTGCGGCCGGTCCTGGAATCAGCAATCCCCCAGCTGTATGTAAGCACCCAACCACTCCTGTGGCAAGGAAAGCAGGCAACAGTCCGAACTCCTCACACGAGCGGCACCCGCGGAGCGGGGGCCGCGAGGAGTAAAAAGCACTACCAGGCAGGGGGGCGTGGCACTGGGAGGGGGCGCGAGGCGCGGCGGGAAGAGGAACCAGCTGGCGCTGCCAGATGGACTGCTGGTCCTCGCAGTCCCGCTCGCCTCCGCCTCTCACCTCCGCTGCGGCCGGTCCTGGAATCAGCAATCCCCCAGCTGTATGTAAGCACCCAACCACTCCTGTGGCAAGGAAAGCAGGCAACAGTCCGAACTCCTCACACGAGCGGCTCCCGCGGAGCGGGGGCCGCGAGGAGTAAAAAGCACTACCAGGCAGGGGGGCGTGGCACTGGGAGGGGGCGCGAGGCGCGGCGGGAAGAGGAACCAGCTGGCGCTGCCAGATGGACTGCTGGTCCTCGCAGTCCCGCTCGCCTCCGCCTCTCACCTCCGCTACGGCCGGTCCTGGAATCAGCAATCCCCCAGCTGTATGTAAGCACCCAACCACTCCTGTGGCAAGGAAAGCAGGCAACAGTCCGAACTCCTCACACGAGCGGCACCCGCGGAGCGGGGGCCGCGAGGAGTAAAAAGCACTACCAGGCAGGGGGGCGTGGCACTGGGAGGGGGCGCGAGGCGCGGCGGGAAGAGGAACCAGCTGGCGCTGCCAGATGGACTGCTGGTCCTCGCAGTCCCGCTCGCCTCCGCCTCTCACCTCCGCTGCGGCCGGTCCTGGAATCAGCAATCCCCCAGCTGTATGTAAGCACCCAACCACTCCTGTGGCAAGGAAAGCAGGCAACAGTCCGAACTCCTCACACGAGCGGCCTCCGCGGAGCGGGGGCCGCGAGGAGTAAAAAGCACTACCAGGCAGGGGGGCGTGGCACTGGGAGGGGGCGCGAGGCGCGGCGGGAAGAGGAACCAGCTGGTGCTGCCAGATGGACTGCTGGTCCTCGCAGTCCCGCTCGCCTCCGCCTCTCGCCTCCGCTGCGGCCGGTCCTGGAATCAGCAATCCCCCAGCTGTATGTAAGCACCCAACCACTCCTGTGGCAAGGAAAGCAGGCAACAGTCCGAACTCCTCACACGAGCGGCACTCACTATGCACTCACTACTCTGCACTCACTACTCTGCACACTCTCTGCACTCACTACTCTGCACACTCACTACTCACCACTCTGCACTCACTACTCTGCACTCACTACTCACTACTCTGCACTCACTACTCACTACTCTGCACTCACTACTCACTACTCTGCACTCACTACTCACTACTCACTACTCTGCACTCACTACTCTGCACACTCTCTCTGCACTCACTACTCTGCACACTCACTACTCACTACTCACTACTCTGCACTCACTACTCACTACTCTGCACTCACTACTCTGCACTCACTACTCACTACTCACTACTCTGCACTCACTACTCTGCACTCACTACTCTGCACACTCTCTCTGCACTCACTACTCTGCACACTCACTACTCTGCACTCACTACTCTGCACTCACTACTCTGCACTCACTACTCTGCACTCCCTACTCTGCACTCAGCACTCTGCACTCTGCACTCACTACTCTGCACTCACTACTCTGCACTCACTACTCTGCACTCACTACTCTGCACTCACTACTCTGCACTCAGCACTCTGCACTCACTACTCTGCACTCACTACTCTGCACTCACTACTCTGCACTGAGCACTCACTACTCAGCACTCACTACTCAGCACTCACTACTCTGCACTCACTACTCTGCACTCACTACTCTGCACTCACTACTCTGCACTCACTACTCTGCACTCAGCACTCTGCACTCTGCACTCACTACTCTGCACTCACTACTCTGCACTCACTACTCTGCACTCACTACTCTGCACTCACTACTCTGCACTCAGCACTCTGCACTCTGCACTCACTACTCTGCACTCACTACTCTGCACTCACTACTCTGCACTCACTACTCTGCACTCACTACTCTGCACTCAGCACTCTGCACTCACTACTCTGCACTCACTACTCTGCACTCAGCACTCTGCACTCAGCACTCACTACTCAGCACTCACTACTCAGCACTCACTACCCTGCACTCACTACTCTGCAATACCACTCTGCACTCACTACTCACTACTCTGCATTACCACTCTGCACTCACTCTGCACTCACTACTCTGCACTCACTACTCTGCACTCTCTACTCTGCACTCACTACTCTGCACACTCACTCTGCACTCACTACTCTGCACACTCTCTCTGCACTCACTACTCTGCACACTCACTACTCACTACTCTGCACTCACTACTCACTACTCTGCACTCACTACTCACTACTCACTACTCACTACTCTGCACTCACTACTCACTACTCACTACTCTGCACTCACTACTCACTACTCACTACTCACTACTCTGCACTCACTACTCTGCGCTCACTACTCACTACTCTGCACGCAGCACTCACTACTCACTACTCTGCACTCAGCACTCACTACTCACTACTCTGCACTCAGCACTCACTACTCACTACTCTGCACTCAGCACTCTGCACTCTGCACTCTGCACTCACTACTCTGCACTCAGCACTCTGCACTCTGCACTCTGCACTCACTACTCTGCACTCACTACTCTGCACTCACTACTCTGCACTCACTACTCTGCACTCAGCACTTACTACTCTGCACTCACTACTCTGCACTCAGCACTTATTACTCTGCACTCACTACTCTGCACTCACTACTCTGCACTCTGCACTCACTACTCTGCACTCACTACTCTGCACTCACTACTCTGCACTCACTACTCTGCACTCAGCACTCTGCACTCTGCACTCACTACTCTGCACTCACTACTCTGCACTCACTACTCTGCACTCACTACTCTGCACTCAGCACTCTGCACTCACTACTCTGCACTCACTACTCTGCACTCACTACTCTGCACTCAGCACTCACTACTCAGCACTCACTACTCAGCACTCACTACTCTGCACTCACTACTCTGCACTCACTACTCTGCACTCACTACTCTGCACTCACTACTCTGCACTCAGCACTCTGCACTCTGCACTCACTACTCTGCACTCACTACTCTGCACTCACTACTCTGCACTCACTACTCTGCACTCACTACTCTGCACTCACTACTCTGCACTCAGCACTCTGCACTCTGCACTCACTACTCTGCACTCACTACTCTGCACTCACTACTCTGCACTCACTACTCTGCACTCACTACTCTGCACTCAGCACTCTGCACTCACTACTCTGCACTCACTACTCTGCACTCACTACTCTGCACTCAGCACTCACTACTCAGCACTCACTACTCCGCACTCACTACTCTGCACTCACTACTCTGCATTACCACTCTGCACTCACTACTCACTACTCTGCATTACCACTCTGCACTCACTCTGCACTCACTACTCTGCACTCACTACTCTGCACTCACTACTCTGCACTCACTACTCTGCACTCACTACTCTGCACTCACTACTCTGCACTCAGCACTCTGCACTCTGCACTCACTACTCTGCACTCACTACTCTGCACTCACTACTCTGCACTCACTACTCTGCACTCACTACTCTGCACTCAGCACTCTGCACTCACTACTCTGCACTCACTACTCTGCACTCAGCACTCTGCACTCACTACTCTGCACTCACTACTCTGCACTCACTACTCTGCACTCAGCACTCACTACTCAGCACTCACTACTCAGCACTCACTACTCCGCACTCACTACTCTGCATTACCACTCTGCACTCACTACTCACTACTCTGCATTACCACTCTGCACTCACTCTGCACTCACTACTCTGCACTCACTACTCTGCACTCACTACTCTGCACTCACTACTCTACACTCTGCACTCAGCACTCTGCACTCAGCACTCTGCACTCAGCACTCTGCACTCACTACTCTGCACTCACTACTCTGCATTACTACTCTGCACTCACTTTACAATGATTCTTTAGTATCGCGCCTTCCGCCATATTTTATGGTTATTACTAAGTATGATTCATGCTGCTATGCTCATTCACAAGTTGCAAATACCTTCCTGCAACTGATTACTACTGCAGTGAGCCTGAGAGCTACATTTAATAGGTCTCACCGTTTTCTGCATACTTTTGTGAGAGACTGTTCTATTTCCTTGTCACTATTTCGTTCCATACTTCGTCTTTTGTTTGTAAAATTCTGGTACATTTCCTGTTTGTCTCCAATGCCGTCGTTTTGTTTAGTCTGCAAATTCTTCTTTCAAAGAGATCTTTTAAAAGTTTACATCATAAAAACGTCTCGCAAAACATAATTTCAGGCCGCCTGTCACATTACACAGTAGGAGGCACTTTAAATATAGAATTGAGTATGCCCCCGGAATGCCGCCACGGCCGCCCCGGAAGTCAGGCACGGTCGCCTGTGACGGGGGCGGGGCCACGTCCAGACCGGAAGAGGAGGCAGGCGGAGTGAAATGCGTCTCGCGCCCGGGGCTCCTGTGAGCGGTGTGGAGCCCCGGGGCCGCGCCAGCAGGAGGTTGGGCGCCGCGTGCTGAGCAGAGTCCTCGACATTGGCCAGGTAAGTTCCAAAAGGCTGGGGGGGGCTTGATGCACTTGTGTGTGTGTATGCTCGTGTGTGTATGTATGTGTGCGACGGTGACGGCGGGGGAGGGAGGGGGGCCTCGGTGCACTTGTGTGTGTGTGCGGGGGGGTGTCAGGGGGGGTGTCTCTGTATGTATGTATGTGCGTGCGTGCATGGGCGCTTGTGTGTGTGTATGCGCATGCGTGTGTGGTGCTTGCACTTCCCAGGAGACAGCGCCTGGCCACAGCGCACGTTCCAGTTACAAATCGCCTCGAAGGATGCGCGTGGCCGACACTGTCTCCTGGGAAGCATAGTCGCTGACAAAAGATCTCGGCAGAGACGCGCTTCCGCGCGTTGAGCCGAGACCTAAAAAGCAGTAACCATGGCCAGTACCATCACTAATCTATCCAACCTGACATTAACGAACGCTGAGCAATAAATACTGTCTTTAGGCTTAAACTACTGCCCAGAAAGCTCATTGAACTATACCAACACAAGAGCAGACATGTTTCTTTTTATCAGGAAATTAAAACTCAAAAAATTCTTCGCTATTAAATCCAATCCCAAAGACACCAACAGCAGGGATCAGGATGAAACTGCGAGAGATGCTCCCTTGGTAGCAGCCAATGATGCCAGAACTTTATTAACTTTATGTGATTTGGGAAAAGGATCTCCCATCTCCAGCAGCAATCAATCAAATGACTTACCAGATACCCAAAACCAACTTCGTGCTATCAACGTTGCACAAAAAGGAGCCGGGGAAAGTCCCTTTAAAGTGAAGAGCAAGTTTGTCCCCGTCATGCCAAAAGACGCGGTAGACATTTTTCATGAGTGTGTGGTGGAAGATCTAAAAACACTCAACAGGCGTATACAAAGACAGAAATATGGCACCAAAATTTTTTTCCGATCAGTTCAATATGACCAATTATTGGACAAACTCAGCAAGAATCAAGACATAGTAATCAATTCATCCAACAAAGGAGGCAACATCGTCCTTTGGCAAAAGAATATATGACAGAAGCAATGAGACAATTGGGCGATAGCAACTGCCATGTCAGAAGCAGTGGCTTGGAATATAAACGGGCCTCTGACACTTTGAAACGAATGCTAATGTCATGCAAGTGGGATAATTTGATTTCGTTTGAGGAGTGTGCATTCTTGCATGTAGAAAACCCTGTGATGCCGCACCTATATTTGATTCCTAAGGTGCACAAAATGAGACAACCCACCCCTGGCAGACCCATCATCTCTGCAATAAAGAGCATGGGCGAGAATGTCTCCCGTTATATTGATTACTTCTTGAAAAGTCATGTCCAAGGTCTTGCCAGCAACATCAAAAACACCAATGATTTTCTGTCCAAACTTGGCACAATACAATGGCAAACTAACTGGTGTATAATAACACTAGATATCGAATCATTGTATACCTGTATCGAACACTGTAAGGGTATTGAAGCCATTATACACTACTTGGGACACAAATCTTGTGAATACCATGGCCACAATTGAACACTGTGTGACCTAGTGATGTGGTACCTTAATAACAACTTTTTTATGAACGGCAAGGATGTCTCGAAACAAATCAGGGGTGTGGCGATGGGATCCTGCTTCTCCCCCAGCTATGCGTGTTTACACGTAGGCTGGTGGGAGGAGCGGGATCTCATCGCAACACCGGGTTTCAGCAATGTCAAACATTGGATGCAATTCATCGATGACATTTTCTGTATATGGGAGGGTGATATCTCCAGCGCACACCAGTTTGTTAAAGCTCTCAACACCAATAACAGTAATTTATTTTTTACATCCAATATAAGCAGACAATCAGCCCAATTTCTAGATGTCCAAATCGATATTGAAGGAGTCAACATCATGACATCATTATATCGCAAACCCACGGCCGGCAATAGTATATTGCACGCCAGCAGTGGACACCCCCGACATGTAATCGAAAGTATACCTCTGGGGGAACTTTTGCGGTTGAAAATAATCTGCAGTAGCACTGAAAAATTTGATGAGGGAGCAACCTTGATGTTGAAGCGTTTGAGGGCCAGGGGCTACAGTGAGTCAACTCTTTCCAAAGCAATAAATAAAACCAAGGAAAGATCAAGAGAATCTCTCTTCATGCCCAAGCCCGCTGAAGCTGACAGTGGTGACCAATCCCCTAGGCTGGTCATCACTTTCAGTCAGCAACAACGCCAGATCAAATCCATCATTAATAGACACTGGTCCATTCTCAAAACAGACGTATTGTGCTCGAGAGTTCCAGACAGACCAATCATTACCTTCAGAAGAGCCTTTAGCATGCAAAGCAAACTGGTGAAGCCGAGTTCAGAGTTGGTCAGTGGCAGTGACTGGCTCAACAGGAAAGGCTTTTATAAATGCAGTTCTCGCCGTGCGTGCAAGTTTGGGCAAAACACCACGCACTATGTCAGTCCTTTTTCTGGCACAAAAATTGCAATTAAGGGCAATTTCAGCTGCCGTACGGAGTTTGGCGTGTATGTCCTCACGTGCACCTGCGGCTTGTGCTATGTGGGAAGCACGAGGTCGCAGGTGCACGTGAGGATACTGCAGCATCTCCGGGCAGTTGTAAATCACGACCCAGCCTACCCCGTGGCACGGCATTTTAATTCAGTGCACGACAGGGATCTGTCGTGCTTGAGTTATTATGTCATAGATGCAGTGCCCTTAAAAAGAAGGGGTGGAGACAGGGACACAATGTTGAGAAAGTTAGAAACTCAGTATATCATCGTGTTGGACAGCAAACAGCCTTATGGGCTGAATGCGACTGAAGGTCGCCACAACTTTCTGTAAATATCCCTTTATTTGTCAACTTGTAGTTCACAGTTAGTTTATATCGATTTTTATAAGTCCTGGTCCATCTGATATGTATTTTAGAGCCAAATTGTTAATCTGTGCTTATTACTAACAACCCATAAAGCATCACATAGGTACATATGGAGGGTTATGTTATGTTATGTTAATTGTCTATTTATTCAGCACAAGTACGCCCATGGGCTTCATGGCGCTATTGAACAGTGGGTTTGAAGACATAACACAGCAAGGCATTTTCGGCAGTCATCTATTTAGAGTATGCCTGTTTAAAAAGCCAGGTCTTGAAAGCATGTCTAAAAGAAAGAAGTTTTTCAGTTTGTCGCAAGGATTGTGGCAAGGAGTTCCAAAGGGAGGATGCAAGGTAGTGAAAGCTGCTGCCTCCCTGACGTTTTTTCTTATACTGGGGTACCAAAAGTAAATCTTTATGGGCTGAACGAAGGCTGCGTGAAGGGATATATTTACATATCAGCTGCCTTATAAATTTCGGGCCCTTATTTTGCAAAGCTTTAAAAATAATACATCCAGCCTTGAATGCGGCTCTCTGCGCCACAGGCAGCCAGTGTAGTTCTTCTAAGCCTGGCCTGATGGACTGCCACTTAGGTTGCTTATAAATAAGCCTGGTTGCTTATAAGCAGGGTGTATTATGAAACCAACACACCTGATTAATACTGTATGTGTCAATGAGTTCCCATCTCTCTTTTTAAATTTTGTACATAGTTCGTAAAATATATACCTTGCATCAGCTTTTATATATTTTTTCACAGTGTTTTCCCTTTTTTGTTTTCTCACTCATGTCATGAATGATATAATATGTGACATCATCAGCAGTGGATTGCGGGCGCCCGAGTTATACTTAGTACAACTAACTATAACAGAGGAATTTCAATGGTTTTGTACGAGTGAAATGTCCAGCTAACTATAACACCCCTAAAACCTATGGTTTTTTCAGTGAATTTCTAAGGTTTTTTAAATGCTAATTCCTAACTATAACATGTCTGAAACCTATGGTTTTTTCAGTGAATTTCAAAGGTTTTTTAAATGCTAATTCCTAACTATAACATGTCTGAAACCTATGGTTTTTTCAGTGAATTTCAAAGGTTTTTTAAATGTCAATTTTTAAATGTATTAATTGTTATATTTATTTTTTTTGATACTGATTTACTACTATTTATTTTTAGATATTTCATTTTTTAAATTACATTATAATTACATTATACATTACATTACAAAATATACTTTCTCAGAATTAATTACTTTAGTTTAAATACTTTGGAAATAGGCAATAGACTTTTAAGTACAGTTGTTAAAGTTGTTGCCATGGGCAACACAATTTCAAACATAATGCAACATCGAGCTCAATAAGAATTTCTAGTTAAATGCAATTAGTTACTTTACGGATTACTTTTCTAACCACAGTACTGGATCCTAGATTCAGTCTTTGGACATCTCCTGTAAACAGTTGAGTGAAAGGGTTTTGGTTACAGCAATGATTTTTAAGGAATATTATTGTATTTTAAAAGTTGACACAAAAACATTTTCACATACTCACCAATGTTATCCTATGGGAGGAAATTCACGTAGCAGGTAAGTAGTGTTATTGTTACTTTTTCTTACTCCGTGGTGGATCCTGCATCCAGCACTGGTGCATCTCCTTTAAACAGTTGAAAGAATGTGTTTAAGTCATACAGGCGATTTTCAAGGAATATTTGTAGTTTGTGAAAAAAGACACTTAGAAACCTTTCTGGTTACTATGGAAGGAAATTCAAGTTACTAGTAAGTATGGTTAGAATTACTTTACGGGATCAGTACTGGGCTCAAAGATGCAGCACTGACGTCTCTCCTGATAACAGGTGAGTAAATCAGAATTTGTACGTCGGCTGATTTTAGAGGAATATTTGTAAGTTCCAAAACTCCACACTTAGAAGAATTTCCAAGTGAAACCAGTCAATGTTAGCCTATGGAAGGAACTTCAAGTTACTGGTAAGTACGGTTAGAATTACTTTTCAGGATCAGTACTGGGCTCAAAAATGCAGAACTGAGGTCTCTCCTGATAATAGGTGAGTAAATCTGGATTTGTCGTTTGGTTGATTTTACTTCAGTCCAGTATATATAGATTCAGAAAAGGGGGTGGTGATGAACAGAGTGTCTGAATTAAGCAGACCACTCTTACCCAGTCCAAAGATCAGGGCTTGATCCATCACCGTTATTTATCTCACTGCACCATCCCAGCTCAGAACCTGGCTATATGCAAATCAGTCTGTCCCTGGCCCAGTGCATCATGGGAACAGGGCAGACTAAACTACCAAGCCAATTCTTCACCAGAAAGGAGACAAGCTACCGGGGCCGGTTTCTGGCATTTCAGCCATCTTCGGCCCGGCTTGCTTGAATCCTGATGGTGCAGTGAGAAAGGGACTCATGTCTGAGTATACCCTGCCACACCTATAGTGGCCAAAAACGATTCAGAAAAGGGGGTGGTGATGAACAGAGTGTCTGAATTAAGCAGACCACTCTTACCCAGTCAAAAGATCAGGGCTTGATCCATCACCGTTATTTATCTCACTGCACCATCCCAGCTCAGAACCTGGCTATATGCAAATCAGTCTGTCCCTGGCCCAGTGCATCATGGGAACAGGGCAGACTAAACTACCAAGCCAATTCTTCACCAAAAAGGAGAAAAGTTACCGGGGACCGGTTTCTGGCATTTCAGCCGTCTTCGGCCCGGCTTGCTTGAATCCTGATGGTGCAGTGAGAAAGGGACTCATGTCTGAGTATACCCTGCCACACCTATAGTGGCCAAAAACGATTCAGAAAAGGGAGTGGTGATGAACAGAGTGTCTGAATTAAGCAGACCACTCTTACCCAGTCCAAAGATCAGGCTTGATCCATCACCGTTATTTATCTCACTGCACCATCCCAGCTCAGAACCTGGCTATATGCAAATCAGTCTGTCCCTGGCCCAGTGCATCATGGGAACAGGGCAGACTAAACTACCAAGCCAATTCTTCACCAGAAAGGAGACAAGCTACCGGGGACCGGTTTCTGGCATTTCAGCTGTCGTCTGCCCGGCTTGCTTGAATCCTGATGGTGCAGTGAGAAAGGGACTCATGTCTGAGTATACCCTGCCACACCTATAGTGGCCAAAAACGATTCAGAAAAGGGGGTGGTGATGAACAGAGTGTCTGAATTAAGCAGACCACTCTTACCCAGTCCAAAGATCAGGGCTTGATCCATCACCGTTATTTATCTCACTGCACCATCCCAGCTCAGAACCTGGCTGTATGCATATCAGTCTGTCCCTGGCCCAGTGCATCATGGGAACAGGGCAGACTAAACTACCAAGCCAATTCTTCACCAGAAAGGTAGAGCCACTTTCCTACACCATCCCCTCCCTTCACTACTGTGCAAACACGCCCTGTGGCGCATTTTAAGTTGGGGATTTATTTTAATACTCGCATATTAAAAGAGAGAAAGAATTAAAACAAAAAAAAAGAGCGAATACGTATGAGGATATTAAACGAAAGTAAAACTGTTTAACAAGTTTCACTTTTACAAAAACACATGCGCAAGTTAATCAGTGGAAATGTGAGCATGTGTCAACTGAAAAACGTGACAAAACAATGGGAGGAGCACTTAATTGGTTCCATCGTGACTTCAATAACCAAAACTTATATAAACCACACCGTAGGATGATTACTTTAGTTTCTGTGATTTCATTACAGGTGACCAAACTACTAGCAAGATAAAGTTTATGATCGTCGGATTCATCTTCAGTTTATCGTCCATTTTCTCAGAGGGAACATAAAGTTAATGTATATATTGTAATATATAAAACATTATGTCCCCTCCAGAGGAGTTGGATGTATGTCGACGGAAGGAGGAAAGAATTTTAAATGGAAGTAAATTAATAGTATAAGTTTATGCTTTATATATTTTCTATTGCAAGTATATTATTATGATTTCTAAATGTAGTGTGTAAAAGTATAATTGTACTTCAGAAACAAAATGATGTAAGAACAGTTCATGTATTATCGTTGCGAATTGAAAATACTACGAAGACGAAGAAAAAAGAAGGTTTGAAATATGTACAAATAAAAATAAAATGATGAAGTATTTCTCTTTTTCTTCTAGAGTGAAAATGGGTTTAACAGTATGTATATTGTGTAGTACTGTGACGTATTTTCACTCATGAAGAACTGAAGGTTTATCGTTGCAAGCAGTAAACATGAAAAAAATATTAATGTCAATTAACAAATAATAAAATAATCTTTTTTAACAGTCACAATGTTTTCATAAAGAGTAATTGAAAAGAAATGTACAAAAAACAAAAAAGAAAGATGAAGTAGTGAGGGAGTGTTTGTAGTAGCACTTCTATTCTACTTCATCTGAAAGTAAATCATACCATCTGCTATTAATAAGAAGTTGGGGCCACACTTTAAAAAAGATTTGAATAGAAAATAGTGTTTGCGTAGAAAAAAAGAAGTGTGTGCATATTTATACACCGTGTAGTCGACCCAAAACTATATCAGCAATTTACATGAGCACCGTATTTACTGTACATTTTCAGTCAGGCGAAGATAACGTCATTTCTCTTCAATAACAGAATGTGGACGCGACTTAGAGGCTCAAACACTGATTTCCAGCACCAAGTTCGAAAGTGTACCTGAATGACCACATACGTATATATATTAGCTGCCCTTCATGTGCCAAAAACTGCATCCTAAAGTTTTCATAGCCCTGATTTACTACAGCTACAACACTCCACTGAATGTACAACAAACATTCATATTCACAGAAAGGCATCATGTCCACCATCTTTTATGTGTGGAACTAAGGATGAAGGTAGGATCAGTGATACCCCGTACCTTCCATGTTAGCCATGCTGTGGTACTTTACAGATATAATGACAGATTTGCGTTTAAGACCCGTGTGGCGTCAGCACTACAACATGGACACCCGATTCAGTTGATTTCTCATATAGCTCATGACGGAACCACGCCTATAGCTCCGAAATCATGGTTCACAGCCTCGCGCAGTACTGGCATACGTCAGGCCAGCCCACTCCGCTTACACTTCCAGGAAACCACAACAAATTTAACAACACTTTCCTAACACTAAAGCAAGAATAATTTTAACCCTGTCCTTGTAAATATGCCCCCAATATCGTGAGAAATACAGCAAAAATTCATGTTTGCAAGTGAAAACCTTGTTAATATAACACTGTGCACTTAACATATCAATCCACCTCGCATATTAAACATGTTTCAGTCTACTTCAGAAAAGATGTTAGGATCTGACATAAACCGCAATTAGCGACATTTTTCCTATTGGTCCTCAAATCCAGGGCCGCCTTGTAAATACAACGCTGTTGTCATACCTCCCTCTTCTTTTTTATATTCTCATAGAAACACCTACCTTCCCACTGAGAACACCTACAATGCAACTCATTGGAGATACGAGCCGACCCCTTAGCAAACTGGCTGCTAACATGTATTAATGCATCTTAGTGTCACCTAGTAAATAGGGCAATATAATTTTCACCGCATTTTTTTTGTTAAATTGCGGCGAAATGGCACTTGTTAATATGCCCTCAAGCTTGCTATGACACAGCGGGAACCTCGACTCCCGCCATGCCATAGCAAACAGCAGTGCCCCGGGGGTAGACACCC
The DNA here is from genome assembly GCF_964263255.1 of Lissotriton vulgaris. Classification (NCBI taxonomy): domain Eukaryota; kingdom Metazoa; phylum Chordata; class Amphibia; order Caudata; family Salamandridae; genus Lissotriton; species Lissotriton vulgaris. Next base: position 442,346,360 of record NC_141693.1, read on the forward strand.
CGAGACATAGCAGAGCCATTCCTGGGGGGTGGTGCTCCCCAAGGCTTTCGACTGTTCCAAAATGGAGACGACACGGCCCACCTACCAAAATATAAAAAGCCCCAGAAGGGGGTAATCCCCGGGGCTTAGACGGACCTTTTAAGCTCCCTCACCCAGTTATTTTGTAGCACCGAGGAATGGCGGTCCCCGGGCTACAGGGTACCTCTGGACCCCAATCAAATGTAATATTTTAGACCTCGAGATTTGACCATCCCAGGTAGATAATTTTTAAACAAGCACAGGAGCCCGTGCTTCTTTTTTATTTTTTTTACGGCGCATCAATGCACCCAGCACACATTTATCCATTTTTTTCAACAACAAAAATAATTTGGGGGGGGGCCTAAGGATCCCTGTGGGACCCTCTGAGCAGGTCTAGAGGGTCAAAATGTTTTTTACCTGCCCCCTTTATACATTTTGAACACTTCTTCCAATAATTTCTAGACCCTCGCTTCTACCGATTCACAAAATGGCTGCCAACACTTCCTGGTTTCGAATGTTGACAACGACTTGACAGCCAAATAGCATTCAGCACGTGATTGTTACGGTGCGCTTATAGTCCGCGCATCCACCGAGGCCATAGATATATATGTACTTTTACTTGTAATTTCCTCAGAAACTACTGAACAAATTTACATCATGTAAGCAAATGGCACGAGTCTGAACCGAGGACTACCTCTTTGCCAAATTTGGTATTCTTCCATTCAACTGTCCAGCTGTAGCCGCTAGGAACGGTTTCTATGGAAAATTGAATGGGGAAAACATGTTTTGGGACCCCCCTTTTTGCTTTGCCCCCGCTTCAAATGCAATATTTTAGACCACAGGATTTCTCCTTCCCAGATAGCTAATTTTTAAACAAGCACAGGAGCCCACGCCTCATTTTTATTTTTTTTACAGAGGATCCATGCACCCAGGCACATTTCTCTGTTTTTTCAACAAAAAATAAAATTGGGGGGGGGGCCTAGGGGTCCTTGTGGGACTCCCTGAGCAGGTCTAGAGGGTCATCAAAATATTTCTTACCTACCCCCTTTATAGATTTTGAACACTTGTTCCACTAATTTCTAGATCCTCGCTTCTAACGAGGCACAAAATGGCTGCCAACACTTCCTGGTTTCGAATGTTGACAACCACTTGACAGCCAATCAGCATTCAGCGCGTGATCGGGACGGTGCCCTTATAGTCCGCGCCAGATGCGCGCATCCACCGAGGCCATAGATATATATGTACTTTTAACTGTCATTTTCTCAGGAACTACTGAACAAATTTACACCATATAAGCAAAAGGCACGAGTCTGAACCAAGGACTACAACTTTGCCAAATTTTGTGTAATTCCGTTCAGCCGTTCAGGCTGTAGCCGCGACGAATGGTACCTATGGAAAATTGCATGGGGAAAACATGTTTTGGAACCCCCCTTTTTTCTCAGACCCACTTGGCGAATCACCCCAAGACTTTCAGGATAGGAGCGGACCGGAGCCTCCTATGTAAAATAGGTCCTAAGTATAACTACCTACTGAAAAAAACATAGATTTCACACCAGTTATAGTTAGGAATTAGCATTTAAAAAAACCTATTAAATTCACTGAAAAAACCATAGGTTTGACACCAGTTATAGTTAGCTGGAAATTTTACTGATATAAAACCATTGAAATTCCCACGTTATAGTTAGTTGGACTCACTATAACTTGCGCTCCTGCAATGCAATGCTGATGACGTCACATATTACATCACTCATGACATGGTCAGTGACATCACTCATGACATCACTGATAACACCATCCAGTGAATGTGTGTCTTTCTGAAAAATAAATATGTTTTCTATATGTATATGAAAAAGGTTGATGGAAGAATAAATGTTTAAGTAAGTGTCTAAATGGATGTTTTTTAAAAAAAAATTGATTGGTTAACTGGCTTATTAAGTGTATCTTAGTGAATACATATATTAGCGAGTAATGTTTAAACATTTAAATATATATATCAGTGTTTCAGTTTGTGTATAAGTGGCTGCATAGGTTGGTGAGTAGCTACAGGTGTGTGTATATGGGTTATTAGATGTTTTTTTTAGTATCAGTATGAGTGTCTGTATGGTTTGGTGGGGGTATTACTTAGCACATAGATGTATCAATGACTGACTCACTGTATGTGTTTTGAAGATAGCATATGTGCAGGACTGTATGGGTGGATGAGTGTGTATATGCTTGTGTTAGTGAGTGAATGACTGTCTCACTAGTGTCTTTATCAGTAACTACATTTGTTTTGATCTAGTATATGTGAGTATTGATGTATATTAGTGAGTATATGTGAGAGTGAGAGATTTTAAGAGTTCCAGTTTAAATAAGTATGTCTTTCTATAAGTGATTGTTTTAGAGAGTAAGTATGTGTAAGTTTCCTTAGAAGTAAGGTGGTAGTGGGTGTATAGCTGTACATGCAAATAAATGGATGTTCAATAGTTTATTTGCATGTGTGAGTATGTGTGCGAGTAACTTTTGGATGACTGTCGGTGTGTAACAGGACGTATAGGTGTATCACTACATATGATGAGTGAGTATATGTATGAGTGACTATATAGAACAGTTGGTGAATGGGTGGATGTGTATATAGTTGGTTGAATTACTGAATTGGTTGTTGTAACTGGTATGGGTATCTCCATTTTTTTGAAAATTTTAGTTTCTATTTTTGAATATGTGTTTCAAGGATTATATTACACTGAAAGGAGGTCTGTCACTCTGTCACAAGGATGGTGTCATCAGTGATGTCATGAGTGATGTCACTGACCATGTCATGAGTGATGTAATATGTGACGTCATCAGCAGTGCATTGCAGGCGCGCAAGTTATAGTGAGTCCAATTAACTATAACGTGGGAATTTCAATGGTTTTATGTCAGTAAAATTTCCAGCTAACTATAACTGGTGTCAAACCTATGTTTTTTTCAGTGAATTTAATAGGTTTTTTAAATGCTAATTCCTAACTATAACTGGTGTGAAACCTATGGTTTTTTCAGTGAATTTTATAGTTTTTTTAAATGCTAATTCCTAATTATAACTGGTCTGAAACCTATGGTTTTTTCAGTGAATTTAATAGGTTTTTTAAATGCTAATTCCTAACTATAACTGGTGTGAAACATATGGTTTTTCAGTGAATTTCATAGGTTTTTTAAATGCTAATTCCTAACTATATATAGGGCCTCAAACCTCTGAAATGTAATATTTTTATAATGAATCCTATATTGTATATTTATATAATACTATTTTGTTTTTTTTTGCCTTGGAGCGCTCCCGGTGTGCGCCCCGGTATGCGCACCGGAAAGCGCAGTTTTTCGGCGCGCACCGGTTAGCGTCCCGTTAGCGCTATTGCCGCGAACGAAAACATCATCTTGACGTATCGCGTAGCCACGACCGCGTGATACGCATGGGGTAAGCGCACCCGGAAGCACTGGAGCGAATACGATCGCGCAACGTAAACATCCGACGCTCTTACGCGACGCGACCGGGGGCGCGTCGCGTAAGCGCGTCGGGTCATGTGACCTGAAAATAACACTTTTTATTGGTGCAGAACAGTTTTGGTTTCCAAATGATGAAAGCCCGGGTCATGTGACCTGAAAATAACACTTTTCATTGGTTCAGGACAGTTTTTTTTCCAAATGATGAAAGACCCCACCTTTTTTCCTTATTCTGACTTTGTCCTTTGACTGAGGAAGACCTGTTTGAACATCTTTGAGAAATATTTTGTACTTTAAAATGGCTACAGTAGCAGCAGCAGCTAGAGCATCTGCACCACCACCACCAAGAGGACCACCACAACATTACATTGGTGGTCAAGAAGGAGGAAGAGGAGGAGGAAGAGGGGAGAAGGTGGCTGCAAGAAGACAATACCCCATACAAGCCAAGGCAGCACATTGTATGGGAGTTTTTTTCTATCCCAGAGGGCAAGAAGAAAGTCAATGCGCCCAAGGTGACTTGCCTAATCTGTGGCATGGAATTTTCAAGGGGGAACCCTAACAAAAAATATTCTTTTGGTAATAATACCATGATTAGACACATGCAGCGCAAGCATCTGAACAACTATTCTGCTGCAGAGATGAGAGAACTGGCCAGTAACCCTCCCCAATCTTCAACCACTACCTCCAAAAGAAAGCAACCCACTTCATCGGGATCAGAGACAAGGGAGACGATCCCTTGCATACAACCACGGTTTGGGGAATTCAGAATTACATGTATTTTTTGTGGTAAGACCATCTCCTATGGTGAACAGAGCATAAAGCTCATCCTCCTTGCTGGTGACAACCACAATTGCCCCAAAAACCCTAATTTTTTCCTGATTTTTTTGCTCCAGTTGAGCCATTTTCAATTCCCTGTTTTTTGTTTCTCCCCATAAAAATAACAAAAAATATATAAAATAGTTCATAAAAGCCAAAAAAAGTACAAAATGTTTAAAAAACATTAAAAAAATATAAAACAACAAAGAGAAGAAAAAAAACAGTTCTTCTTAGAACTACCTCCAATTTATAAAAAAGGCTACATTTTTTAAAAACTCTGTCATTCTTTTTTCCCCATGGTATGCTTCCCGGTCCGCTCCCCGGTGCGCGTACCGGGCGCTCCCCCTGCGCAAATCCCAAAAAAAAAAAATTTTGCCCCGCTGGGCCCTTTTATAGCCCCCACATCAAACCTAGGGGGTCAGGGGGGTCTACTCTGCCCCCTATGGTCATTTCCCCCCTTGTTTTTGCCACCTCTTGTGCCTCGATCCTAAAGAGACACAAGATGGCGGCCGCTCCGGACTGTTTGGAATGTTGAAAGACACCCGAGAGCCAATCAGCTTTCCGCGTGCGAACTCGCGTAGCACGCTGGTTAGCGCCCAAGTGCGCGTACCGGGGCGCGGCCATAGATATATATACTTTTTTTAACCTAAATTACTCAAAATCCACTGGAGCACATATCTTGAGACATAGCAAAGGCACATCGGGCTACCAGTCCCTACAATTTTGCCAAGTTTGGTGGCAATCCATTCAGCCGTTCAGGCTAAAAGTGAGGTCAACCGCCCTATGGAAATTAACATGGAGAAAACACGTTTTGGGACCCCCCTTTTATCTCGTCCCCCGCTTCGCGAATCCCCCCCAAACTTCCAGGGAAAGACCGGAGCGCCGCAAGGCAAATTTGAGGAAATTTTCAGGCAGATTCCTCAGCTGGCGCCAATGTTATTCACAATAGAATGTTGAGATTGATTTTGCATTTAAAATAATCCTAACTATAACTACCTACTGGCGACCGCCAGTAGGTAATATATATATATATATATATATATATATATATATATATATATATATATATATATATATATATATATATATATATATATATATATATATATATATATGTATATATATATATTTATGTATATATATATATATATGTGCCAAGAAACTTCCTTCATTCAAAAGAAGAGAGGGACACAGCGGGGCTAGTCAAAACATTTATTTGAAAAGCGATCGGCATGACCGGTTTCGATGTTAAGCCTTCTTCAAATGCTACAGTTCGCCAAAGAAATTCCCATCAAGTCTATATCGAGCTCCTCCTACGCAGTGGTGAAGGGCCCAGCTGCAGCTCATTATCAGGTCGACGCCTCAGCAGTCTCTGCCACGGACTGCTGATCCCATCATGCACATTGCTGGTATTCAATGAAAATGAAAGATGTAAATGTGTGCAAGATCATATTACCTGTTGTGTTTTGCACAATATAGCTTTAAAGCATGGCTTACTTGTACCTCAGCTAGCTCTGAATCCGGGCAACTGGGCCATTGCATATAACAGAGATCAGGGTATTCAAGTCTGTGATCAGCTGGTTGCCATTTTTTTCACATGAGCAACCTGTTGTGTCATGGACAAAATGTGGTTTGCAGTATGTTGTCAATGATGAAAGTTGGATAATTACAACTCTGTCTAAAAATTCCATCCTGAGACTACTTTGCAAGCCACACTAACTGTATGTAAACCACAGCTGTTGACAGGAGTCAAAAGATTGACCATGCATCAGGTCATGTGCCCATGTCAGCAATCACTGTAGTGGATGTCCCTAAGGAATCTATTGACAGAGGATAAGATGTATATGTTCTGAGAGACCTTCCCGGACCTTTTGAGAATGGGTGTCTGAATCACAAAAGGACCCAACTATTGCATTGTTGAGTTTTTGCCCTCAACAGATTTGACTTCCTCACAAATGATGGGCCCCCAACATGAGTGATGTTCTTCTGGGGAATCTGGCACTTTGTGTCTGGGATACAAAGCACTGCCTCCCCCATATTTTCCGTAACATAACAGACAACTCTTGTGTTGAGCACTAAATATGGACTACATGTACCATAATTCAAAAGAGGGGAAAACTAAACTGGGGTGTGATGTTATGCCGGCCCCCACCATTGTCCGAGTCTAAATCTCATTAAAAGGTCTGTTCTACCTTTTGTTTCATTTCTATGATTTTCTTTTACAATGCCATTTCAGGTTTTCCCGCTACAGAACGATAGGGTGGCAGAGGATTTGATCTGTGATGATGGATGAATCAGATTGAACACAAAATGGCTGTCAACTACTTCCTGTGATGTATTTCCTGTCTTCAACTTCCTGTATGTCATTCCCTATTTGAAAGAATGGGTTGCGGTCCATTTTCGCAACATTCAGCACAACTGCGTGCTCTCCGATTGTGAAGCGTTCGCCTCGTATGCGGACCTTATGCTCCTCCACTGGAGATTACGTATTCAGGTTGGAAGCTCCCAAAACGAACCAGAACCCATTCTTACATACAGGAAATGACATACAGGAAGTGGTAGATAGATGGTTCTTAGTTAGTTTATTATGTGCTGCTGTCCCTATCCCTATCACTGTCTCCTTGACCGCACGGTCCTTTGTTCTTTTAACAGGTTTTTGACTATCTCTTATCACCTGTAGCCCTTCTACTTTGGTTCCAAAATCCACCTTACTTGGGGCTGGCGCTGCTACAACCCCAAGATTGGCAGCTTGAGCACTTCTCAACGTATACCTGGACAGTCCTGGACCCTCCTTGGCTCCCACCAGCCCCTTTCTTCTTCCTCTATGTGATTTAAGACCCATAAAACTCAGATCAGGGTGAGTGGGGCGAGAGGGATCAAAACAAACACTAGGGGAAATACAGTCAAAACCCCTACCTTATTTAAAAGTTTGTCCCGTTTGTTCTGCTTTGTAATGAGCGCTGGTACAGGAGATGTGCCGACAGACAGTTTTTACACTTTTCTGTACCACTGTAGCAGCTTCTGTTTCTTCGGCATGTATCGAAAGGCTGAGCTCAGAGGAACTGGAGCTAGTGCTGCTCTGCCCGTCTCCAACACCCCTCCCCGGAAGGGAATCCGGGAGGTGGCGCGCCTTCCTTTGCAGAGCTCCAGTGCTGCGCGCATCCATGGCTGAGCCCCTGCCGTGCTGCTGATCCAAAAATGCCGCCCGGGGAGAAACGCTCAAAGGGTAATTTAAGTAAATTTGTGCTTTCCCCCTGTTAGTCACTAGCACTGTTTTTACTTCACGGCTACTTACATGCAGACTAAGCTTTGCAGCACTTAGCAGCACTCAAAACAAACGCCAACGTCATGGTGTATTGCTGCTGTGTTGCTGATCAAGAAAAGCCCCCTGTTAGATCCATGAGGCGTCACAACAAGATTTGCGGAGAGACAGAACCTTCCATGTCCTCGCTGTAAGTTGACGTACTGACGCCTGCGTATTTCCTAGTTACCAATACGCTTTCACGTCACAGTACGCAGCCAAGTGGACGCCATTTTATTGTTGCCTAGCGACGTCCAGTACTGAATCAATTATGGAAGGTGTGAAGGGAATATTTTCCTGCACGCGTGTAGTTTATAATTTACAGCGACACGCATGCTACATCAGAAAGAAGTTTTGCTGGCAGAAAACAATACGCACGCTACATTAGGAAGAAGTTTTGCCTGTGTGTTCATGCAGCGATGCACACGCTTTGATACAATGTGAGTACTTTTATTGATGCATGTAATTTACAATTTACAGCGATACGCATGCTACACTTGAAAGGAGTTTGTGCATTTTGGTTTATTCAGCGATGCACACGCTCTAATTTTAAAAGAAAGTTTGCCAGAGAAAATTTTGGCGATATGTATGCCATTGGTAAAAAGTTTTAGTGTGTCCTGCATTATCCTGCCGACTATGCCAGTTAAATTGAAATTGAAATTGTTTATTTTATTGTTTAGTTAGTTAAAACCATACCAATATACCAAATTCTGATTTTAAAAAGTCTACGTCACATAAAAATTACATCTCTGTAAAAGCATAAAATCCTAGAAAGTTAAATAATTGTAAAAATGCTTATCATATTATTAGTATAATTTAACATTTAATTCATGCTCGTGGATTCGTAAAAATGTAATCAATTTGCAGTTCATTTGGGGGTCATTGGAGTCTAGCCCACATATGATAGCTGACCTGCAAGATCTTATGCCTCTGTCCTGAAATGCTCACTGCAACATTGTCGTTCGGGCTGGTTCCAATGTCTTACAGTGACATACAAGAGGAATCAAATCTTCTTTTTTATAACCACAATGCTGGCAATTTTCATTTTCTTTTAGTTTCCAGTGAGGGGCTTCCGCAAGAGTAGGGAACTGACCGAACCTTAACATTATTAATTTCCTCTTTACGTAGATGGAATAAGTAGAGTCCAGATAGGCTGCTTGTTTCAAGGTTTTATAGATGTTGATCAGTGTCCACGAGTGACTTCTTGTGCAAAAAAGATCTTTATCGGTCAGTAATGAGTGGAACCTTGCAGCTTTATTTATTATTAATTTGAATGCTTTGTAAGGCATTTGTTTACTCCAGAGCTCCCTTGTGCATGTGATCTTTAGGGAGTGTTCAAGAAAGTTGTGTGCTGGCGAATATTTATCTTAATCTATTTCCTCCCATAGGGATATATTAAGGCTGTTTTTATCTAAATTTTGTTTTATTTGATACTTTAATGTATGAGTAGAGCCTACCCAATGTTTCATTCATTAACCCGAACTCCAAGCGCATATGAGCTGGTGAGGCAGTCTTTGGAAGTAGAAGAACCTTTTTGTAAATGCGCGTTATTAGACTGTTTAGGGTTTCAGCGTCATTTCCATGGATTGCAGTGCTGGCGTATGATAATGTTGGCCGAGCTTTGGCTGACATTATCGTTAGTAGTGGTTTCAAGGACGGACCCTCCAACTTCTTTGCCAGGGTTTTAAGGGCGAATGTTAGGGCCCCTTCTGGTTGTTTCGTGTACTTTTGGTGATCACGAAACGAAACTTTGTCGTCAATGAAAAATCCCAGATATTTATAGCATGATACTTTCTACAGCGAGTTACCCTTTAGTCTTATTCGTTGAGTCGTAGCTGCCCGTTTTGTAATAAGCATCGTTTTGGTTTTTGAGAGATTTAACTCCAGGTTGTTTGCCAACAGAAATTCGGAGAGTTCATTTAATAACCTTGTCAGACCTACCTTAGTCAGGCTTAAGAGAACAATATAATCTGCGTAGGGCAGGTGCGATAGTAGAAGGTTTCCTAATTTAAGTGGGTGTGAGTTGATTCCATCTAATTTTCTTGAAAGGTCTGAAATAAATAAATTAAAAAGGTGTGGTGCTAGTACGCACCCCTGCTTTAGACCCATGTGGTTGTGCACTTTCCTTGATAGTCTGGCTCCATTTCCAAGTTTCATACGTACCCAGGTATCTGTATAAAAATGTAGTAGACCTTTTAATATCCTTTCGGGTATACCCCAGGATTTTAATTTGGACCACATGAGTTTCCGATCGACACTTTTGAAGGCAGCTTTTAGATCGATGTAACACAGATGGAGATCTTGTTTTCTGTTTTTACATCTTTCTGCAATCAACGAAAGTGACAATATATTTGTAGTGGTTCCGATGCCCTTCCTAAATCCAGTTTGATTGATTGGTATTAGGTTACAATCACTAGACCATTCAGATAGATCTTTTAGGGTTAGTGAGGCAAAATATTTGGCTTCAACATCCTGTAAGGCGATTAGCCTATAATTTTTTGGACTCGATCTGTCCCCTCCTATGTAAATGGGAGTAATGATTGATCCTTGCCAGCTTTCTGGGATTTGATTGAACAATTCTTCATCAGTGCATAGTTTCCCTAGTATTAGGCTCCAGTACTCTGAATCATATTTAAAAGTAGCCTGGGGAATGCCATTTGGACCGGGAGCACCGTCACTTTTGCCTTTCTTTATTATGCTTGCTATTTCTTCTGTTGAGTAGTTTACTCCAGTGATTTGCGATTTTATTCCTTTTTCACTGATGTGCTTCACAGTTGGAAAATGGAAGTTGTCCAGGTCATGTGGTTGTTTTTCTTTAAATTTCTCCGTGAGGAAATTAACCCACTCCTGCTCCTGTATATGTGATGTTGCAATATTTCGAGGTCTCCTCAGGTTGTTTATTGACTGCCAGAATTTATTTAAATTTGAATGTCTTAAATCATAAATTAGTTTAGACCAGAAGCTCTCAGCCTTCTCTCTTTTAAGTTCCCATATTCTTTTATTGAATTGTATTCTCATTTGTTGAAATGCTTTCCAGCATACTCCCTTGGATTTTTCCTGCCTCCATTTCCTTTGAGCTTTTCTTAGTTCTTTCTTTGAAGCTTGCAGATCTTTAGGTAGATTTCTTGGCTGGTCATTGCTTTGGACCCTACCTTCTACCACTTTCATGGTTTTCGCTAGTTTATCTTAGAATAGCAACCAGGCCTGTATTCCATTAATGGGTTCTAGGGTTAACTCGGCCAAGATACTCTTTATTGCTAGAAACAAATTTGTTTTATTCATGTTTGTCTATTTCAGGCGTCTTAGAAGATCAGAGGTGAGTTCGCCCTCAGGCAAAATGGTAAGTTGATGTCTTGGTGTATCTAGATTTAAGATGACATGCTGGATTGAGTGATCACTCAGTGGGGTAAATTCTATGTAGAAACGATCTAATATCGGTATTAAGGGGAGAGTTACAAGTGTGAAGTCTAACGTTGAACACGCCCTTGGAACATAATATGTTTTTTCTGGGGGGCGATCTTCGTCATTTCTTCCGTTAAGGACCCGCATACCTTGAAATTCAATATCTGTAACCAGTTGTTGACCAATACGGTCCGTGTGGTTGATCCCCGTACTGTCTTGCTGTGGTACACCCCAAAATGAGTTCTCTGCAATCAGAATATCATCGTCATCTGGCGTGAATATCAAGTTTGAATTAAAATCGCCTGTTACAATCATACTCAACGTCGGGTCTTCGCAACGTAGTCTTGATATTGTTTTAATTAGAAGGGCGTTTTTTTTCCTTTTTATTTGAGCCATAGGTTGTGTATAGTAATTATTTAATATTATCGTATTAGTTATATTTAAGCTTTGATCTGAGAATTTTACAATTTCTATGCTGGGATCCGGGGATTTCAGCTGTTCTGTTGATATTTTTAACACTGTTGATACATACACAGTCAATCCTCCTATTGCCCTGCTGTAGAGCTTGTTTTTTCTGCAGCTACTGTGTAGTGGACATAGCCTGCTATTGGAATGTCCTCTTGCGACCAAGTCTCTTGCAGGGCTATGATGTCACAATTTGCCCACTCCTTGAGCGGGAGGCCCTCATCAAGTAATCGCCTGGCTCCTGTTATATTGCAAGATATCATGTGTATTTTGTTTGACTTTGAAATCGAGACAATGGTTCCCTTATGTCAGAGACCTTGGTTGTTTAATATACTTGGTAGTCAGTTCTAGCTTTGTGTCACTTGACCCATATTCTCTTCTTATTGACGTTACCGGAGTCTGAGCTGTAACACTCATACCTTTTGCATTACGTAGAACTGAGTATGCCTGTTCCGCGTGTTTCTTATGATTTATTATCCTGTTTATGTCCTGCTGCTACGTTTCTCTCAATGGGAATGGATAACGCGGTCTTGCTGGTTTTTTTAATTGAATGCTCCAGGCTGAAAATTGTTTAGAGCTACTTAGTATTAACTACGCCAGTTCTGGTGTCTGCCACATTGTTAATGTTCGTTCTTTTGTTGATTTGATCTCTCCTGGGAGAAATTGCACTGTAGCGTATTTATGTGTTTTAGTTCCTCTATTTCGTCCAGGAGCTTCAAGATGTTGCCTCTGTTTAAGGTATCACAGTTTCGCTGTGTTTCATATTCCGGTATCCATATCAACTGGTGATCTACCTGGTCTTTGGTTGTTCTTGCTGTTAAGGTATCTTTATCCTCCACTACCTTAATCTTGGATTTGACTTGGGTAGGAAATGGAATGCAGGCACTGAATTGACTGTCTCCTGAGTTATGATGCCTGGTTGGTATAAGATTTTGAGGAGGTCCTAAGAAACATTGAGTGTCCTCTTCTTTTACTATGGGGCAATTTATGGGCCTCGAATTTGCTTTCTCAGCATATATATTTTTCCTTACTTCTGATTTCTGGCCGTTAGAATCAGTAGGTTTGTAGGTTACAGCAAAAGCCTTCTGTTCTTGGGTGCTGGGCAGAGTTGCTTGCTTTATTTTAACTTCCATTTTTGACATATTTAGAATGTCCTCTTTGATGTCCATCCTTTTACAGGCTTCCTCCTGAGTTCCGTTTTCATTTTTATGTAACCATATCGATAAAGGCATGTTCTCCATCCCCGACTTATTGGTGTCAACTACGTTATTTAATTGATTGTATGATGTATCATTATCTGCTTGCTTTGCATTTGCAGCTTCTGGTTGTTCCATAAGCTTGGTGTTTTTAGAACTTTTTGGAGACTCCAGTATACAATCATCAGGTTCCCTTGAGGTGGTTTTATTGGTACGGTTCCTAGAAGCCTCCACTTTGTCTTTAATAGTCTCCTTAATTTTTTTTATAGAGATGGACTTCATCTCTTGTATCAGTATCCTGAATTGGTTCTGGACACTTTTTCTTTTGATGTTCATTTGCTGTTGTTGTGACAAAGATGGGATATACCTTTTTATCTACACCAATGTAAAATTCATTAGGCCTGTTTCTTGCCTTTCTGTCTTTCTTTTTTTGTCTACTGGACTGTGGCCTTAGATTCCCTGGTTGTTTAGTGCTGGCACCCTGATTGCTTTTCTGTGCATCCCCCGTCTCACAGGTGTAAGTTTGAGGTTCTTTCATTTGGTCCTGGTCATTGTTTACTGGTCCCTGTACTTCCCCCTTCTCACAGGTGTTAGTTTGAGGTTCTTTCATTTGGTCAGTTTTTGCTGGCCCATGTACATTATTTTGAATTCTTTTTTCCACTATTACTGATGTAATCGTGGGCTCTAGGTTCTCAGCCTGTAGGACCAAGCGCTTATTTAGCTATTATTTTAGGTAGAAAACCTAATTTATCTATTATGGGTCCACATGTACAAGTTGATTCCTGCGGAGAATAAACTGATTGTACCCTTTTTATTAATTTGGTTAAGTCTTCAAGTTTTGTGTTTATTCCAGCTATGTATGATGCAATGATGTTCATTAGATCTGTCTGTATATCGAGCTTATCTGACTACATTCTCAATGTTGCTGAAGACATTTGAAGTGCCTGTAGGGTTTTCGAGATTAATTCAGTTTGTACATTCTTATTATTTTCGAAGTTTGTTGTCTCTGTTTCCGATGTTTGTCCTGCTTTATCCACAGTAATTGATTTGGTTTTTATTTTCTGATTTAAGATATTGCCTTTTCTTTCCGTGTCATTTGGTCCTAACACTTGCTCATTCCTTTTTCTTGCCCCTGTCCCTTTTCAGTTTCCACGCGTGAGTCTTCCATTGGTATACTCTCCCATGACATAAATAATACCTCATCATCGTCTGCATTCCCATCAATTTCCAGTTTTGTGGCGTGTGTACTTTCCACTCGTGTGCTTGAACTTAAGTCCTCCAAACTGGCTATCGCATCTCGTTTCTCGACCATTGATGCACTGATTCATCTATTTTTAAATACAAGTCATGTTGGCTAGCTTCTTGAACATACTCAGATGTACATGTAGGGTCATTGCTTGTCTTTATAGCTGTTATATAGGGAGTGCGTTCTCCATACATTGTTTTTGGCACTGTTGGTGGAACACAATGTAGTTGTTCCAGACTGATGCCAATGTTACCGGTGCCTCTTCCATTTGCGTGCACTGCTGCAGTTGTTAAGATGGTAGTGCTTGTAAGGTGAATTCCGGTCGGATCTTTGGTATCTCAGAGTTCTGCTTCCTCTAGCTTGCTTAGGTCTAATGTCTCAATGAAGTTTTGATTTGAGGTTTCTGCTGCTTCTGTTAGGGTGTTTTTTTTGTTTGAATCCGTTCACCCTTGATTTACCCATTGTGATGTTTTTTGCGGAGCTAAGGGCGTCTTTAGACCTGATGTTTCTCCTGGTTTAGCATAGAGAGATGAATTGGGATCCTTTAAATATTGAAATCTTGAGTTTTGCATGTTTTTTGTTTAGACTTGATTTTTCAAACATAGAAGCAATAGGGGAGATTAACGGGCTTTTGGTTGTTGAGTTCCCCCCTTTGCTATTGCTGGCTTACTGCTTTTTTTCCCTTTGGAGAGCCCTTTTAGAGTGGCTGCTATCTCTCCTGGGGTCTTCCTTACTCTGCCTGACCACATACTGTGTGTCTCTAAAGCCCCTTTACTCAAACCACTTTTCACCTCCTACAGCTCGCAGCTTGCCTGTGACCCAAGTGCGCGCCAAGTGTCCTCCTGGTCATCTATAGTACACAAGAGGTGGAAGCAGGAGGTGGGAGGTGGTAAGTTATGTGATCTCAGACCCAGATCTGGTTGATATGCCACTTACTTTGTCCTAGTGCTCGCCTTGCAGCTACAGCTCCAGCTGCAACATCATATCAGAGAGTCGTAGCCACAATAGCGAGGTGTGGCTTTGATCGTAGCTTTAGATGTGCTAAAGAGATGCTGCTGTTGGTTTGCTGGTCTGGTATTTCAGTCTGGTATTTCAGTAGGTACTGGCTCCCCCACACCGCTGGGTGACAATAAGCCCGTGACCAACACAAACTGAGAAGCGGTAATTTTGCGTGGAGATAGCAGTCGCAACACTTCCTGGCAGGTGATTCCTGATGCACTACTCGCCTTGCAGCTCGCCTCTCCGCCTCCGCCTCCGCCCCACCCTTGATGGAACAAGCAGGGCAAAGTGTTACAAGTGATGCTAGCCAGGCTGGCAGACAGGCAGGCGGGAGAGCAACCAACCCAGCTGTACTGTATCGCTGGAAGTGAGCGGCAGTGAGGGGCAGTCAGGGGCGGGGTGGTACAGGCTACAGGCTGACTGAGAGCCGCAGGGAGAACCGCAGGGAAACCGCAGGGAACTGCAGGCAGGCCACAACCGCCGGCCGCACCACACCGCACTACTGATGGTGTCCTTCGCAGGGAGCAGTAGCAATAAGCAGGCAGTGCAGTGAGCGGAAACGGTATCGGCTCCCATTAGTGTACCCCACGCTCACCTCGCTGTTCCCCCTCCTTAGCGTCTCTTCTTCCTCACAGCGGCAGGGCAGGGCAGGGCCGGCTGGGTGCGGCAGGGCAAAAACACGGCAGAATCGCAAAGCCGTAGTCTCTTGCTCCTTCCGTCCATCTCCGTCTCTGCCAGCATTCTCTCTGCTCAGAGTTCTCTCTCGCTCTGGCGCCTCGAAAACACGGTCACTGGAAACACGGTCACTGAAATCTACGCCAGTGTTAGATTCAAGATTCTTGAGATGTGTAGTATCTTCCTCTCTCATTGAGAGGAGACCAGGATAATCTGTTGTGAAAACTAAGGATAAAGAGAAATTTTCTGATTTTAACAAGAGAAAACCTGAGAAGGCTTATGTGTCCTTGAAATGTTTCAGGTGTGATAAAAGTGGCACTTAGCCAACGATAAAAGGTGTCCGGCACTTGGTAATATTTATAGCAAGTGTAAAATAAAGAGTCATTATCCTTCGGTTTGTAAAACCAAACCTCCTTCGAGGGTTAAGAAGGTAGATGTTTATGAGGATGAAAGGGTGAATTCTACTTCGGATGAGGTTGAATGTGGTCAGATAATTTCTGAGATAAACAGTGTTTCTGTAAAGAAATCATGTCAGATTAATGAAATTGAAGTTGGAGGTGCTCCCACTCGTGTCTTGTTTGACTCTGGAGCTAAGATAACCATAGTATCCAATAATTTCTATATGAATGAATTAAAACATAAAGTAAAGTTGTTCAAACCTGATATCACTCCATTAGCATATGGTGGAGAACCAATAAAGTTACATGGGTACTTTTTGGGTTTGATTGAATTCCAAGGCAGAATGATTTCTGGGAAAATATATGTGTCAAAGAAAGGTGACAGTTTGATTAGTTGGATACATCAAGGTGATCTGGGTGTTTACTTGTATCCAAATTCTGAACCTCAGATTGTATGTGTTGTTAAATGTGTGTGTTGGTGATATGATTGATCACCAACACGTAGTAAGGATGAAATCGTACAATTGTGTTCTTTTGTGTCGTTTTATTTGTGAATCAATAATCGGGGGACCGGTGATAATTCCAACCCGGTCCTAGTCGGGTTTAGTAACAGCAAAGACTACGCACTAAGAGGCGGCGTGTATTGCCGTTTCTGTGAGCAGTGTTTTTTTGCGCACTTCGAAAAGTGGCTGATGAGGGTAATCGCGGAAATGGTGTTCCCCGGGTGCGCAAAAAAACGCTGCTCACAGAAACGGCAATACACGCCGCTTGCGCAGCTTGGGATATCTCCATACACATTGATCCTTAAATCAACACGCACCTCTTAGTGCGTGGTCTTTGCTGTTACTAAACCCGACTAGGACCGGGTTGGAATTATCACCGGTCCCCCGACCCCTCCCTTCACGACCCGTCTACAGCCCTGAAGAGTCAAGGGTCATCACCCTTTTTGACAAAACACGTGTCGGCTGGTCTCATGTTCTAATTATTGATTCACAAATAAAACGACACAAAAGAACACAATTGTACGATTTCATCCTTACTACGTGTTGGTGATCAATCATATCACTCATACTCTGTTGTTTGCATCGGACTTTGCGTATATTGACCACAAGGGAGGAATTCCTCCACCTTTGTTTTCAGAGTTTAGGGTTTTCTCTGATCCAGCTGCAGCAACCACAATCAAACATTTCTTTTGACCCTACCACTACCTGTTGTGCGCCAACGCAATTCTGAATACTCACAAACCCCTCGTAGGACTTCAATAATTCTAAGCTTTCCTAGGAGCAAAAGCGCAGAGAACAAAAGTCCGACTTGTAAGAAGACTTGAAAGATGTGGATCTCTCCGCACCCTTGAGAGGTGTTAGGATCTTCTTCCTGGAGTGAACTTCCACTGTTAGATTCAAGATGCAGGCTCATTGTAGTTGTTATTTCAGTAAGCTTTATTCTCCATTGAAGATCCCATCCAACCACTTTCACAGAGTAGCTTCAACAGACTTTCATCACATCCAGACACTATGACATCTCAATATTCCAAACACACCCCCGTTACCTAAGGAGAGCTCTCAGGGGGGCCATTTAGTTAGTTTCTACACATCCGCGACCTGCTTTTTTCGTTTTCTCCCGTTTTCTATTGCTTAGAATACATAACTTCTCTCTAAATTTGAAAAGAGTGCTCCTCTGGGTTCTGGGCTCCTGCTACCCGCTTGCTAGCAGGCCGCCATGTTTTCCTTCCTCTCTCCAGTGTTCACTCGAGAGTAGTGGTAACTTGTTGTCTTCGGTCTCTGCCTCTGCCTCTGCTTCTGTCTCTAAACAGGTCCCAAGTGTGGGGGATTGGTCAAATGATGTTTCCCCAAATCGTTATCAGGTTTTGGCCACAGAATCTGTTCCCGTTGAGGTTTTCCCGGGCTCGGCTAAAGATCTTGTAGGTCCCCTAAGTCATGTGGAAGATAAAACAGCCAACGATGCGACCAGTAAGGAGCTATGTTCTCCCCTGAAAACTCTTGCCAAAGAAGATATGTCTAGTGCTAGTCTCCTTACAACTCTCACGATGGAAATCGTTTTGAAATCTCTGAGTGCAATCAGAAAGACATCAGAGGTGTCTGTGACAATTTGGAGAACAAATTTGATGACCTAAGTTCAAGAACTGTGATCCTTGAAGGGGAAGTAAAGATTCTTAAATAAACAGTAGAGGGTAACACAGCTGAACAAGAGGTCTTAAAAAAGAGGGATAGAGAACAACAGGAGAGGCTAGAAAGATTAGAGAATTTTCAGAGGAGAAATAATCTGAAGTTTCTGAAGATATCATAGGGCAAAGAAGGGGAGGACATTAAATTCTTTATAAGTGAAAAAAGACTGGTAGTGGCGTTCCCTCAAAGAGACGAACCGCACATTAAAATATGCACAAGTAGATAACCTTATAATAAGGGAAATTATTTAGAAAGTGCTGTACAAACAGCAGGGGTGCTAGAGGAACCAGTGTCACTCACTACCAAAGAGTGACCAGGGCAGATCAGAACGATCAGCCCATACAAATATGAAAATAAACTAAAAAGAAACAGCACAACCCAATTGCAATTATTAAGAGTAATGTAAATCTCCAGATTCTTAGATTACGCAATCGATCTATGTTACAGACACATAATATGATAATGACATAAACAGATCTCAGAATAAATCAGAACAAGATGACTAAATCTGAATGTTTTAGCATGAAGTTTTCTTTATTCCTTGTTAAAATTGAAGCATGAGAAGCAGCCAACACGTGTTTTGTCTGTACAATGTAGGTATTCAGACTTTCTCAAGGCTAGAAGGCGGTAGAAGTATCAAGTGGTGATTACAATCGTTTCGAGGTACAAGGTCGATACCATTAATATAGCGAAGTATCAAAAGGGCTGACACCGCGAGGACCCAATATAGACAGCGTGGCAGAGATGGAATTCTGGTAGAGTAAAGGAGTATTCGATGAAGGATCCCCTCCAGCATCAGAGTTTGTGGTTTAAGAGTAGAAACTCAGAGAAACATAGTAAATGGAGTAGCACTCCAAAATGGTGCTAAATCAATCATTAAGGAGCAGGTAAAAAAAGCTACCTGCTTGTAGTATCCACAATAAAAACAGTTTGATAGTAGGTGAACCAATGAACCCAGTCCATCAAAGTCTGGATAGACAAAAGGGTTCCCCACGCTTGATAACGTGGTCTGAATACCTACTTTGTACAGACGAAACACGTGTTGGCTGCTTCTCACGCTTCAATTTGTACAAGGAATACAGAAAACTTCATGCTAAAACATTCAGATTCAGTTATCTTGTTCTGATTTGTTCTGAGATCTGTTTATGTCATTATCATATTCTGCGTCTGTAACATAGATCGATTGCATAATTTAGAATCTGGAGATTTACATTACTCTTAATAATTGCAATTGGGTTGTGCTGTTTTTGACCTAGTTTATTTTCATTTTTAAATCCTTTATAGTTCATCTGATTAAAAAAGAGCTACTTATTGAAGAGTCGGAGGAGGAGATAAGCAAGTATATACAGAGAATACACAGGGACCCCTATTGGCCTAACCCAAATAGAGCCAAACCTAGCAGAATCCTGGTAAATTTCTTGACATTCTCCCTTAAGGAGAAGATTCTATCTCGTGCCCGGTCAAAAAAGGGGATGGAGATAGATGGAGTTAAGTTCAAAATCTGATCAGACATTTTGACCGAAACCTCCAACAGGCAATGGGAGCTAGGCAAGAGAATTGACCCTCTTAGGAAGCTCAGTGCATCTGTGCAGTTAAAATTTCCAGCGATGTTAAAGGTAATGCTTAATAATAAGATGCACTCCTTCCATTTTGTTGAAGAAGTGGATAGGTTTTTGAAGGGTGTACAGTCAGGGTCCTTGTAAGGAGCACATTCCTTGATAATCTTGTGGAGTACCAAATATTAGCTCTAGAATACAAGCTCTAAAAAATAACCTCAAGAAGGACTGTCGGCATAGGTCCAATTTATACCTGTGTTTTTTTCCTTTCTCTTTTAGTTATAGTGCTTTTGCATGTGTATTTGATGTAACTCTGGGGGAAGGGTACCTATTGGGCTTTTTATGTTAGTAAGTGAGGGGAGGGTTTTCCTGGGGGTGGGAGGGTTTGTTGTTGGGCACAGGGTGGGGAGCATCAAGGGAAAAAAACAAAAAACAATCCTCATTTGGCCTATTAATATTCTATTCTCTAGCCAGTTTTTGATTCAACATGAAATTTCCAGATTATGTCCAGGAAAGTAGTTAATGAGATAGGAATACTCTCTTGGAATGTGAATGGCCTACAGGTTAGAGCTAGACGAGAGAGAATACTGCAGTACTTGAGGGATTGCCGGGCACAAATCATTATTTTGCAGGAGACCCATCTGACAGAGGTTGAGATTCAAGACTTTGTTAAAAAATGGATCTCCTGTGCACTTATAACAAGGCAGTTGGCGGTAACTAAGGGTGTTGCAATCCAGATAAAAAAGGGATCAATATTATTATAGAAGGCAATGTGTCAACTATCTCGGGCAGGTGGTTGGTAGCAAAGTTAAAGATCTATAAGTACACTCTAGTCGGCTATAATGGCCCAAATCAAGACGACACATGTCCCCTTGAAGATTTATATGCAGAGTTACTTAATTTTCCTGATCCGATCATTATGGCAGGGGATATTAATGCAGTGATTGACCATACGTTGGACAGGTCATCAAATAGTAGACAACAAAAAGAGAGATGACCCCACAAGTTCCAGGGAACAGGGTACTACAGACAAAAAGTCTAAAGAGAATCCCTGGAAAAGGAAATTCACTCACTCACACTAGATTTTCTGAGCATCATTCATAATCACTGGTCACAAACTAATTTATACCGTTCACAGACTTTTTATTAAAAAAAATTCACATATAAATAAAACAGAATTCATTACATATTAAATTTTGAAATTCATGAAAAAACAAATGCTTAGTACAATAAAAACGACGTTAAAAATAATTCATCAGTGTATACAGATATCAACAGAGAAGGAAACACACATTATTAATTGTTAACATGTCCTATCTAAGTTCATCACAGCTTAATCTAAAGTAAAGCACATAACATCTATAGTTGGAAGCAAAACCCCAGGAGAAAAAACATCTATAAATGGTGCTGATTTCAAGATTCAAAAGCCCTTACAATATTTCTTGAGACAAATCCCCACTTCACAATAAACCTGATTACAGAGATTTCCTGGGCTTGAATTCTAAGGAACAAAAAAGCGTTGACGCGTTTCGGTGTCACTGCCTTTAGATAATGGCACACCTTCTTCAGGACAATTTTGAAGTAGTTGGGGTTAACCTCATGTATCCTTCCTGTGTGTTCTAAAAGGATTGATTCAATACATGGAAAAGACGATTCCTATTTAAAGTACAAAACTTTTTCCTCTCTAATTAATGCACTGTTCGGACATATATGTTTCTATAAATGCCATATAGGTACATCTATTACATACTATGGACACATTACCTCTAAGTTCTTAACGGCAAATCACATGTTTTCATTTATTCTTTTATTTCAACAGACCTCCGTTATAACCTAGTTGATGACCAGTTACTTCTATATCAGCTCACACATACCATTCACACATATTATACTGACCTTAAGAATAAGGTTCTGTTTCTTATAGATCGAATCAGGACCTACTCCACGTTACCCTGGGTCTTTAAATTAGACCGCTCAAGTATCCGCGGTCTGAAAAGGCACATTATTATGTGTGTATTAGTCCTTGATATATGTTAGAAGTTGTTCTTTCAGTACAGCTATCTATACATGGTTGTCACTCAGGGTATACCGAAAACATAGAATATTACCGTATTAGAAAGATCCCTTGCTCTTATGTCTTCTCAGGTTCATATAGATGCCCTGCCAAATAGATGAACAACCCTCTGGATATAGGAGTTGCACCTGTTCTGTGGATGGGACCCCTGCATAGGATAATACCAGTAGTTTCTATTTAGCTTGGGGGAATTTAGAGTATATATCTCCCTGTGTTGAGACATTTTTTCAAAATATATACATACCTACTAGTTTAGCGGGTTGCCTTTTGAAAGTTTGATGAACAATCCTCTGGATACAGGAGTTTCACCTGTTCTGTGGATGGGACCCCTGTGCAAGGTAATACCAGTAGTTTTTATTTCGGGAAATTTAGAGTATATATCTCTCTGTGTTGAAACATTTCTTCAAACTGTATACATACCTACTAGTATATGGGGTAGCCTCCTCCCCGTGTTGATCTTTCTTTCATACGTGCCCCATATACCTCTGGATAACGGTAGATGGCTTAGACGTGGATATGTCTGATCTATGTGGAACGTAAAATGCAGATTGTTGCACTCAATATCGATGTAATTATTGGAAAGTTTAAATTTTAGCATGTTTGTTTAATACTAGGCATTATATGTTACCCTACATTAGCGTTTATACTTTGCTAAGTTGTCTAAATTAGTCTAGGAAAGGTGATACCCTGTAGGACTACACCCTCTGTCCTTGTCCCTATCGTTTATTACAAAGTCATTGAGATACATAGAAAGCTATTTGTTGTCTATGTATATATTTTTTATAAGACTTCCGAAAGAACATATTCGAGGGTCCTAATGTTTATTATTTGTGACCTCTCGATGTCCATTAATCCTCAAGATCTTGATTCTCCCACGATTCCTAGTTATATGGGGCAACTGGACTGCTACTGCACATTATGGGACAGGGTCAGTTCCAAGTGCAAACTCGCCTGGAGTTGAACTGAGCTACATTGGACAATGCGCTCTTCCCCGATATTACTAATTTAGCGTTGTTAGTAAGGGTCGACTGCCCTTTATATTCCCCCTCCCACGAGGCTACATTCGAGTACGGGTCCCTCCCGCTATCAAGATAGAGTCCCTCCCGCTTACCTTTGGGTTCGTTTGTTCTCATCCGACCACGGGTGCGTCTACTCCTGTTTTCTGCTTCGCTACCCGAATGTCGTTTTACCTCCGATTTTATACGTGTTGTATTGCCGACTGCTAATCTGTGTCAGCTGTTAACACACTAGTGTGGGACACGCATGCGCAGAAGTGCCCAGATTCCCGGATTACGTGGGCGCTATTATTTAGTGGTGTAGTTAGTAGATAGGTAGTGGGATATTCCTAAACGAGATCTGGAATTATGACTATTCGACCTTAGGATCCTCTTGCATATTAACTGAAAAGTTCAAGGTTTAGGGATGTATTCATGAATACATTTTATATTAAAGTTGGCATGTCGAGCAATCCCTAAATCTAAGCGTCTGTGCGCACGTATTGGAAAATATCCTCCTATACTTTGATATAACGGGGAGCGGTGAAAATCTCCCAATTAGGGGACTCATACCTTTACTCGGGTTGTATTTCTAATACCCGGCGGTGGTATATACAGAATGTTTATTTTGAGGAGGCATGATTATCTGGTTTCTCAATGTCGTTTCTATCATGACTCTACTTTTATTTCTTTACTATTTTGTTGTAATAGTTGTTATAAGGGCTAAGCCCATCATAAATAGATGAGTTCCCATTCTAGAGGTTTCAGACACACTGTGACCTATAGATATCATGCTGGGTATCGAATGGCAAATTGTAGAAGGTGTACAGTCTAGGGTACAGATCAAGACAGAGACCCCAACATCTTAATCACTGTGTTCTACCTAGATCAGGGTCTCCCAGTCTTCTCTGGTATTAAGACCCTTTCTTATAGTATAAAATTTTAAGATGTTCCATTGTTCTTGTTGTTTTCGTTTTTTTGTACTATTTCCTTGTCTTGTTTGTTCTTTAATTTTTTCAAGTACTACCCATTTGATTTCTGATTCATTGTGTCCATTTTCTTTCCAGTGGTTGACTAGAGGGGCGTTTTCTTTATTTAACCTAATAGCTGATTTGTGTTCTCCTATGCGTATTCTCAACTCTCTGCCAGTCTCTCCTATACTTCCAACTATAGATGTTATGTGCTTTACTTTAGATTAAGCTGTGATGAACTTAGATAGGACATGTTGACAATTAATAATGTGTGTTTCCTTCTCTGTTGATATCTGTGTACACTGATGAATTATTTTTAACGTCGTTTTTATTGTACTAAGCATTTGTTTTTTCATGAATTTCAAAATTTATTATGTAATGAATTCTGTTTTATTTATATGTGAAATTTTTTTTTTAATAAAAAGTCTGTGAACGGTATAAATTAGTTTGTGACCAGTGATTATGAATGATGCTCAGAAAATCTAGTGTGAGTGAGTGAATTTCCTTTTCCAGGGATTCTCTTTAGACTTTTCATCAAATAGTAGAGCAGCAGTCAATCCGAAAATGTCGGCACTGGTACATCATCTGATTAAACAATTGGGCCTGTGCGAAATTTGGCGGCAGAGAGTGGGCCCTCACAGAAGTTATACATATACATACATAATAAGAAATACAGGCATCACTCCAGGATCGACTACTTTCTAATTGATAACAGGTTAAGGGATTTGGTTTTAGATGTCCACCATATAGGTGTACACCTTTCAGATCACTCAGCTATAGTTCTCTGTAAAAATTTGGGCCAGGCAAGGCCTCATTCTAGATGGACATATATTGCAACAAGAGACAGTAGAGTTTTTCGATAACAATGTGGGCTCCTCTTCACTGGGAATAGTCTGGGATTCTTACAAGGCCTATCTGAGAGGCAGATTAGGTCCTGTCCGCCACTATTCAAGCAAAGGTTAGGGAACGATGGGAAACAAGCCGCTTAGAGCATTTTGAGTATGGGGAGGGATCTCGTAAGTTACTATCCTGGAAAGTTAAGAGCGATCAAGTTAAAAACACAATTAAAGAGATCAGATGTGAACAAACCGGGGCTTTACTATCGGATAACCAGGCTATTGAAGCGGCATTTAATAAGTACTTTGCAGAAGTTTATCAGGAGGATTTAGATGTCACCCCAGAAGAAGCGGTTAGTTGGTTGGCGCAAGACTCGTTTGAACAGCTACCAATAGAGAAGACTAAGCGTTTGAATGAAGAGATTAGTACAGGGGAACTACAGAAAGTAATAAGCGAGGGGAAGAAAGGGAAGGCCCCGGGACCTGATAGGCTTCCCCACGAAGTTTATAGAGCCCTGGCGGATACTTTGGTACCGATTCTGCTACACATGTTTAATGATATTTTAATGTCCAGAGAGGGCTTCCCAGACTCATGGAAAGAGGCCGCCATAGCTTTAATTTTGAAACCTGGTAAATCCCCCATAAATTGTGATTCATATAGGCCAATATCACTTTTAAACTGTGACTACAAGTTATTTGCAAAAATCATAGCGGAAAAGCTTAATGGGGTTATTCCCTTGGTTGTGCATGAAGATCAAAAGGGTTTTTTCCGGGCAAGAACGCTCAAAGAATTGACATTTAATCTTATTGGGGCAATAGATCTGGCCACCACCTATAATCTCCCTTTAGCGGTTATGGCACTGGATGCCGCCAAAGCGTTCGACCATGTTAATTGGGTCTTTTTCAAAGTAGTATTTAAATCTCTTAACCTTGGACCAAACATATGTTAAATTTTGGAGGGTATATATGCTGCACCGTTTGCTAGGGTTCTAGTTAACGGAGCCCTGACAGAACCAGTTCAGATATCAAGGGGAACAAGACAGGGCTGTCCTTTGTCCCCTCTTTTATTCGACCTATATATAGAGCCATTAGCTAGACGGCTTAGGGGCGAGTCAGAAATTCTAGCTTTCCAATATAATGGTTGGAGTAAAAAGATTGGACTATATGCAGATCATATCTTGGTCTTTACTAGCGAGATCCATAGTGCACTTGAGGCTGTTTTAACAATTACTACAGATTTTGGGAAAATCTCAGGGCATAAGATTACTAAGCAAAAAACTGAGATTATGACTTGGAGTGTAACAGCAGATGGAATAAGATGCACCAAGGACATGAGATACTTAGGGGTAAGGATTAAACTAACAGAAGTAAATTTCGACTAGTTAAGAAGGAAGTGGTTACCCTGTTGAAGAAATGGGCGCATCTCCCTCTGACCTTGTTTGCTCGGGTTAACCTCATAAAAATGGTAATCCTACCAAAGTTTACCTTTCTATTTGAGGTTATTCCTGTCCCCTTCTGCAAAATTTGGTTTTTAAAACGCCAGGGTCAGATTAGCTCCTTCATCTGGGCTTCTAAGGGGCCAAGAATTTCTTGGAAGAAGTTGAGAAGGTGGCTGGAAAAAGGTGGCCTAGCGTTACCAGATCTGCTGCTGTACTCCTGGTCTTTTCTGTTAAAAAATGGAAGAATGCTTCTGCTCACACCATCTAATTCAGAAGTGGGCATACTTTTTGAGGTCCAGCTGAGAAGCCACAACCTGATGGAAGGAGGTTTTCTGTTTAAGTACGCAGATCCAAAGTACTTTAAAAAAGTTAGGTTAAAAATGTTAAGAGGTATGGCTGAGACATGGTATAGAGTGTGGAGAACCGTGAAATTGCCATATTTTAGCCATTATGCTCATATCTGGGATTCTTCGGGGTCCCCCGAATGGGCCAAAGATGCTTTGGCCGTACCATTGAAGGAAGCGGGCATAGTAGTTTGGAATCATCTTTTACATGAGGATCAATTGATCTCTTGGGAGGAATGCAATCAGAAAATGGATCAAAGAATATCAAGATTCAAATATCTCCAAGTTATTAGCTGGTTTCAAGCATCTAGCACAAAAATCCGAAACTATAAATAATTCAAGGAAAATTGATTTCCAGGTGGTCTCCAGTTAAGGAAATCGCACTCTGGTACTGGTTCATGGTAGAAATGGAGGATGGGAACATCAGCCTTCCAGGCGATCTATGGGGCAGATGCTTGCCGTCAACTGCGCTTGAAGATCAATGGCAAGTATCTATGCATACTTTATATAAAATAGTAAAACCTGCATACCTCAGAAGGAACCATCTTTTCATCGTTCACAGGGCCTATTGGTCTCCCCGGAGGTTATCGAAGTTTGGTGAAGGAGGAGATGTGGCATGTCCAAAGTTTGGCAGCATGAAGGAAGACAACCTCTACATGTTTTTACTTTGCCCAAAGACCCAGCCCTTTTGCATGACCTCGAGTAAAGCTCTATCTGATTCTTTGAAGAGTCAAGTTAAGGTAAGCACTTAACTAGTTATTTTTGGACGGTTGGACTCTGAAAGTGTAAGCAATAAGAATCATTTGAATTTGGTATTTTATACGATCTGATTGGCCCGCAGAGAGATCTGCAAATTGTGGGTATCCCAGATTCCACCAAGCTATGAAGATTGGTTATCATCTGTAAAGAATGTGGCAAAGTTAGATAGCTCAATGAAGGGCCGCGGTAGGCAGGAATTTTGGGCACCTATTTTGAACTGATGGAAGTATTTTTATTTTCGTTTAGCCCCTTTTCGGCCTCGGCTGATAGCACCTTTTTCCATTGTGGTAGGTTTCCTCCACCTGGTATTGGTGTGTATTGGGTTTTGTATGGTGTGAGCTATCGTTCCAGGGCGCCCCCTAGCGACTTCACCATTGGTAACTCATATCAGCAAATTAGGTCATGGACATTTCGGCTGGTGAGAAAAGCGAAATGGTGTGATAGAGGCAAATGAGGACAAAAAAAAGACAGATCTTCATGTGCCATGGAGTCAAGACAGACTTTGAGATCCTTGCCTCACTCTTAAGTATTTCCAATTTTGCCAAGTGTGTCCACAGACACACGTCTTCCCCTCAGTGGCTTGTATGCCATTTGTCAAGTCCAGGTAGCTGTAACAACTAGCCACTACTGTTCACCAGTGCAGAGCACAACCTGATCAGTCTTCGAAGCCAATATGTGGCACTGGATTGTCAACATTTGTGAGGGAATATCAAAAGGTTAGACTCACAACTTACCAAACATAAGAGCCCAGGCCCCATATGGGTGTGTGACCCCCAATTGGCATTTGTGTTGTCTCATACAATGCTACACAGCAGATGACATTTGCCCGGAAGTAAAAGTGCAGAGACTCCATATCAAAGGCCCATTCCAATACCATCTGGACTCTCTCTGATCTACCTTTGTAGACTGGGTTTGGAACCCGCCCATGTAGCAGTGACAACACACAGAATGCCACAGTTGAGGGTTGCTACGTGAAGCCAAGGTCGTGGGATACCCAAAACCTGTGTGAAGCACAGCAAAGACACTAATGTCTCTCAAAATTCCAAACGTTTCCCAAAAATTGTTAGAAGATCATTTGAAAACAAACTCAAAAAACAGGTGTGGTAAGAGTTAATTCTACACTCTTATATTCAACAGGTTTTCAATTTTACAATATTCATGACACATTGTTGATTTGTATCCTCATTACTACAATGTGAGTTGATGAACTTCAAATATATTTCAAATTTGCAAAAACTAATTCAAAAATAATTCAAGACAAGTCCCAATGCATTTTGGGTTTATGCTAAACCCTTCCTCAGGGGTTATGTAACATGTTAATATGGATGATATGTTGTCGTGACGTCCTCCGTTCAGAGCTACAACAAAAGTCAAAAAGATATCTGATAAGACTAGTAGTATTACATAATGTCTGAAAAATTAAGATTTGCACTCAGGGGAAGTGTGTTTCTCACGTGTTACGTACATGAGTAAAGTAAGAACTGTGAGACATGTGACAGGACCCGTGTAAAAACTAAATTAGGAACTGCTTATGAGCCAGCGTGAATTAGAACTAGCTACTCTCCATCACCATTCCCAAGGTGTAAACTCATAACCAACGCTAATTGCAGAGTTTTACACAAAAAAGATCCAGTTTACCCAGATATACCAACGGTGCTCCAATTACTGTAAATCTGATGAAACTAAAAGTGAAAAAAGCAACACGCTAAACAATTTGACAGCGTCACAGGCTATCAATGGAATTTTGCTAGCCACCCTTGAATAACAAGGCTTATCCGTGCGTGAGACCAAGCTTCACGTGTGTCCTGCAACAAAGTAGAAGAGTATCGCTTGTACTCTGCAACAGAGGAGAAAAATAGTATCTGGCGTCAATCCTCACCTTAGAACCATCAAGTCAACAACGTTAAAAGCAAAAGTTTAAAACACAAGGACTCACCCGATATTGACAAGTCGACACCTGCAAAATGCGCGATGACGTTTGCAGCGTATCCAAGGTTTTTAAAGAGCCCACCCGGATTCCAAACAAAAAGAAACAATTCAAGCAACACCGTAACTTTATTGTACCGTGCGAGCATATGACCAACGCAAAAACCTAGTTACTCAAAGTGCCCAAAGTGCAATAGTTCTGGCTGATATTACACCCTGTAGTCCACATCGGTGGCAACCCACAGTTAATAATGGCAAATCATGTGTGCAAGATCCCCGATGGATTAGTTACTCCACTATTTACCATTCTAGATGACCCTGTGTTAAACAAACAGTAACCAGGCTCATCCTGCTGCTGCTCGCTCCTCAAGACCAAAGGAAATAATAACACCATTAATCTCCAGGTTCGCTTACAGATGGGTACTAGTGTATAAGCAGAGTGATGAACTTGTGGTAATATTGAAATGTAGTGCTAACGGGGAAAAGAAAAAATAATAATGAGTGCAAATCCTGTACAATTAAACGCGATTAGTAACAGATCATCGTATGCTTAACAAAAATATATGTATTGTGGATCAATCATCTTCATAAGAAACATAACAATTCATGATGATCATTGAGCCTCCCGGGAATCACCGTACCTAAGTCTTTAATCCAGAATGTCTCTCTGCATGCTAGGGCTGGGTGTACATCAATCCCTGGGGTCGCATTAATTTTTTCAAAAATAGTAAATATCAACTGAGGAATCGTACGTGAAGTATTCACCCAGTGTGCTGCCAAAGATGAGTTTAAGTTCCTATTGTGAATTCTACTCTTATGTTCTAAAATGCGTGTTTTAATTTTGCGACTAGTTCTCACTACATAAACTAGCCCACAGGGGCATTGAATGGCGTAAATTACTCCCTCTGTATTGCAATCAGAGGTATGCTGAAGTGTTATTTTTTGACCAATCTGTGGGTGAGTAAACGTGTTTCCTAAGATTACGTTACCACATTGTCCACAATTGCGGCACTTCCTCATTCCTTTATGACTTGGTTTATCTGAGAGGTTACCGGGTTTCAGTAGTTCCCTCAAATTCTTCGACCTGTTATGTGCAAATAATGGTGGGTCTGGAAATAATCCTACAAAGTCTACCTCTTGTTCGATTATATGCCATCATTTCCTTATGATCGCCTTAATTTGTGGTGCTTTAACTGAGTGTTTTAGAACAAACACTTTACGTTTGTTAGGGAGTTTCTTCGTCTTTAATAACAAATCCTCATGTTTTTTGGGGGCAACAGTCCTCACTGCTTATGTTAACACGTCTTCTGGATAAACTTTTTCCCTGTATCTTTCCAGTTGTTCCTGAATAAAAATCTCACACGTTGAGTGATCAGAGGTTATTCTTTTTATTCTAGTCAATTGAGATACCGGTAAATGTCTTTTAAGGGAGTGAGGATGCGCACTGATGTAGTGTAACGCATTTTTTACATCAGTAGACTTTCTGTATAATGCCGTCTCTAAGCCTGTTGCAAAAAACACAGTTGATGGACAGAATGCAGAACAATGTCTTACATTCACCCCAGTACAAAGATCTGGGCCTAAATCCATCGTTTTTTTGCACTCCACACCACCCTAGGTCAGACACTGGCTATATGCAAATCAGCCTTGACCCTGTGCCTCATGGGAACAGTCCAGCCCGAACTATCAAGCCATGTCTTTCCTAGACCGGAATCAAGCGTCCAAGAACCGGTTTCTGGCTATCAGCCTTCTTCAGCCTGGATAGCTTGACTGCAGTGATGTGGAGAGCCTGGGACTCACGTCTGAGCATACCCAGCCCACTCGGGGTGAAAATTGCAAAAAACACAGTTGATGGACAGAATGCAGAACAATGTCTTACATTCACCCCAGTACAAAGATCTGGGCCTAAATCCATCGTTTTTTTGCACTCCACACCACCCTAGGTCAGACACAGGCTATATGCAAATCAGCCTTGACCCTGTGCCTATGGGAACAGTCCAGCCCGAACTACCAAGCCATGTCTTTCCTAGACCGGAATCAAGAATCCAAGTACCGGTTTCTGGCTTCCAGCCTTCTTCAGCCTGGATAGCTTGACTCCAGTGATGTGGAGAGCCTGGGACTCACGTCTGAGCATACCCAGCCCACTCGGGGTGAAAATTGCAAAAAACACAGTTGATGGACAGAATCCAGAACAATGTCTTACATTCACCCCAGTACAAAGATCTGGGCCTAAATCCATCGTTTTTTTGCACTCCACACCACCCTAGGTCAGACACTGGCTATATGCAAATCAGCCATGACCCTGTGCCTCATGGGAACAGTCCAGCCCGAACTACCAAGCCATGTCTTTCCTAGACCGGAATCAAGCATCCAAGGGCCGGTTTCTGGCTATCAGCCTTCTTCAGCCTGGATAGCTTGACTCCAGTGATGTGGAGAGCCTGGGACTCACGTCTGAGCATACCCAGCCCACTCGGGGTGAAAATTGCAAAAAACACAGTTGATGGACAGAATGCAGAACAATGTCTTACATTCGCCCCAGTACAAAGATCTGGGCCTAAATCCATTGTTTTTTTGCACTCCACACCATCCTAGGTCAGACACTGGCTATATGCAAATCAGCCTTGACCCTGTACCTCTTGGGAACAGTCCAGCCCAAACTACCAAGCCATGTCTTTCCTAGACCGGAATCAAGCATCCAAGGACCGGTTTCTGGCTATCAGCCTTCTTCAGCCTGGATAGCTTGACACAGTGATGTGGAGAGCCTGGTACTCACGTCTGAGCATACCCAGCCCACTCGGGGTGAATATTGCAAAAAACACAGTTGATGGACAGAATGCAGAACAATGCCTTACATTCACCCCAGTACAAGGATCTGGGCCTAAATCCATCGTTTTTTTGCATTCCACACCACTCTAGGTCAGACACTGGCTATATGCGAATCAGCCTTGACCCTGTGCCTCATCGGAACAGTCCAGCCCTAACTACCAAGCCATGTCTTTCCTAGACCGGAATCAAGCATCCAAGAACCGGTTTCTGGCTATCAGCCTTCTTCAGCCTGGATAGCTTGACACAGTGATGTGGAGAGCCTGGGACTCACGTCTGAGCATACCCAGCCCACTCGGGGTGAAAATTGCAAAAAAAACAGTTGATGGACAGATTGCAGAACAATGTCTTACATTCACCCCAGTACAAAGATCTGGGCCTAAATCCATCGTTTTTTTTGCACTCCACACCACTCTAGGTCAGACACTGGCTATATGCAAATCAGCCTTGACCCTGTGCCTCATGAGAACAGTCCAGCCCGAACTACCAAGCCATGTCTTTCCTAGACCGGAATCAAGCATCCAAGGATCGGTTTCTGGCTATCAGCCTTCTTCAGCCTGGATAGCTTGACTCCAGTGATGTGGAGAGCCTGGGACTCACGTCTGAGCATGTTTGTACTGGGGTGAATGTAAGACATTGTTCTGCATTCTGTCGATCAACTGTGTTTTTTGCAATTTTCACCCCGGGTGGGCTGGGTATGCTCAGACGTGAGTCCCAGGCTCTCCACATAAGCAGTTCCTAATTGAGTTTTTACACAGGTCCTGTCACATGTCTCATAGTTCTTACTTTACTCATGCACTTAACATGAGAGAAACACACTTCCCCTGATTGCAAATCCTAATTTTTCAGACATTATGTAATACTACTAGTCTTATCAGATATATTTTTGACTTCTGTTGTAGCTCTGAACAGAGGACGTCACAACAACATATCATCCATATTACCATGTTACATAACCCCTGACGAAGGGTTTAGCATAAACCCAAAATGCAGTGGGACTTGTCTTGAATTGTTTTTGAATTGGTTTTTGCAAATTTGAAATATGTTTGAAGTTCATCAACTCACATTGTAGTAATGAGGATGTAAATTAACAATGTTTAATGAATATTGTAAAATTGAAAATCTGTTGAATATAAGAGTGTAGAATTAACTCTTACCACACCTGTTTTTTTGAGTTTGTTTTCAAATGATCTTCTAATACTTTTTGAGAAACGTTTGGAGTTTGGAGAGACATTAGTGTCTTTGCTGTGCTTCACGCAGGTTTTGGTATCCCACGACCTTGGGTTCACGTAGCAATGATTGTGAGGGGTGCAGGGCTAAACCCCATAGCGAGAAGGCACGCTAAACAACATTAAAAAATTTAGTACATTAGCTCTTATGATTTGAATAACTGAAGGTGCATTAAGGTGTGCAGGTCCACTCCAATAAATAGTATTGTCTCAGTTGAGGGTTGGTCAATACAGATGTGTAAGCTACCAAAATTCAAGTGAGATGTCCATGTCCGACTCAAATCAGGAGATGTCTAAGGGCGGGCTGAGAACTCGACTCTGCCAGTGGAGTGTGCAGAGTTTTGCCTACTCCGCGCTCCGCTGAGAATGCGGAGTTTCGGAAAAGCTACCACTCCGCAGGTGAGCGGAGTTAGCCATCCCCCCAGCTAAAAATAGGCTCCCCACCTCCCACCCTAGTAAAACAATTTGAAAAAGAATTAAAGAAGAAAAAAACACACTTACGTCTACTGTGGCGTCTCTGGGCTGCCCTCCTCCTCCTCACTGTCGTCTCTCTCCTGCAAACCCTTACATTGGATTTTTGTCTTTGAAGAACTGTGCATTCACACACGTGCATGCATGTGCAGTTCTCGCCAGAGGATCTGGACATTGTGGAAATAGAGGATGACCAGAGGGACACTTGACCTGTTGGGCAGAATATTCTAATTTGGACACTTATTTACTTTGACTTTTGTACATAGACTGGTTCCCGTGACGCTCCCTGACGTGTTATATTTATGTTGCCCCCCCGAATCCAAGTTCCGTTCTTCTATAGTAAGAACTTCCTTTGCTTTCCTTTCTCCCTTCCAAATGAACTGTTGTTGTTTTTCTAATCCAACACTTTCTTTTACATAACATTTTATTTTGAATCATACTGTCTCTATTTTGTTTAACTTCATTGTGAATTTCTTGTACAAAATATGGACATTTATTTTTAGAATCATCTGCTCTGCACATGAGAGCTTGTTGCAATGATGGAATTCCACTTGTACATGTGTCAAGCGCACACATACATCCTCACATCTCTAGGCCACCACAATTGGAAAACAATTGCCTATCAGGACACACTACACAACATAGTCTTGACTTGTGATGAGATTTTCCTTTTATTCACATATTCACACTGGTCAAAAATGTTTAGACGTGATCAATGAGGATCGTGCTAGCGACTTCTCAAATTTGGAGGAGAGGATCTCTGTGAGGGATTATGTCTAGGTTGTCGACGAGGTGCAACCAGGATGTCTTGCATTCCCCGGGATGGTGTTGTATGCTGCACTGGTGCTATCCTGTCAGCAGGTGTGATGAGACATACACATACATATTTCAGAACACCAGATGGTAGCTATGAGCTAACATGTATGTATCTTTCTCAATGACCATTGATATGATATTCCTGGCCAATGTGCAGCATGTTTACCTCACGGACTACACATGTAGGATCCTGCTCACATGCAGCAGTTATCAGCTGTTACCTCCATACAGCACTGACATCAATGAGATGACACATCAACAGACAAAAGGTTACTGATATTTGAAGGAAGGGGATAAATAATCAGGACGCCTCCGCATTAAATTGATCACACCTTTACCGTTAAATCCATCATGCCTCACGAGTATGGTGTTGTTTGTTGAGTCAAACGGAGTGTCCATCACCAGGCTGACCAGTTTCACATTTGCACATCAGAGCAGACATTGCATTGCAGGGTTCATAGGTGAGGTGGGCAATATTCTGGTACATTTTTGGGGCTCATTTGTGCTTACCTACACATGAAGTCACAAAGCTCATTTTGGACTGAGAGATCACAAATTTGTTAAGTCCATCCTTTAAGTGTCGTCTGTTCCCATAATCCATTTATAACATCATGGTAGTACCTAGCTGACAACGGATGATGTCTTGTACAGCAAACATTCTACCCTCATATATTATACACACACTTATATAGGTGAATACTGTAGAAGAAGAGGCAAGCAGAATGCAACATTTGACTAGGATCCCATATTGTGGCTAGGTTGTGAAGCTTTGATGGTTGCCGCCTACACTGGATTTGTGTTGTGCTCTCCAGCCAAGAGATTTGGGAATTTCACTTCCTCAAGATTCACCTTAGCAGCCCATACAGCCATCATAAAAGTACACAACTGGAATCAGTGAGACCCTCATCCACACCAATTTAAATAGGATTTGTCCACTGATATTTTGCAAGCGAGATTTCATATAATTGAATTACAATCCAGTTCTGTCTAGTACACTTCATATGACACTATATACTATTTTATGTCCATTCTGCACTCACTTGGCATACATTTTGTGTCATCCTTTCACTAGCCACCATGGTGTGATCTGGTATGTAGTTACATGCCATATGAAGTCATGTTATGATACAGGATAACAGTGGTGTAGAACACATACAACATACAGCGGAGATTAAAGGCACATTTCATGAGCATTCAGGTACATTATACTTGGGTTTACTTACCATAGCCCCGCACCTGCCCAGTGTGCAGTCCCTTACCAGATGTCACAGCCAAGCTTGTATCAGAAGTTACTGGGGGTACTGGAGACAACATCATTGGACCTACAATGATATGTGTGTTGGCAACTTTACATTTCAGCTGCCAGACGTGATGCACTCAATTTCAGGCACAAAGGATGAGCACAGTGTGGCACTACAGTTGCAGAAGTGTGTGGCAATAAATATCATGAGTGATACAACATTCAACTTATAATGGCCCCACTGCCTTGAAAAAATGTCTATCAAATTGACACCACAGCAATTCCTAAAGTAAGGTTCATTATTATGTTTTGTTTATGGCCAAAAAACATGCCATCCGATGTTAACAAATATGACCAGCTGGGTTGACTGGACAATTTCATGTATTGAAAAAACATTATAATTTGGAAACTGGACGCATTCTCAATATTCCTGACACTTGAATCTAATTTCTTGTTCATCATTGTTATATTTGTCAACATTGGATTTCTAGATTTTGTCTACAAAAACAATTACAATCTAGAGGAGACACCTTTTTGACTTGTTGTGGCACTCAATTGCAGGATTGTGTTCACAGTTCTGGAACTGTTGATGGAATACATGTAATGTTCCCAAATCACAAGGGGATGATGAGCCTAGATATCTTATTTTTGTCTTTCACTATTCTCAAATGTCATTTGCTAAAGGTAAATGTCCTTTAAGTATTCCAATAGTTTTAAAGTTAGGTTTTTATCTCTGGTTACCTTTGAGATTCTGGCCCTATTAGTCCATCTGTTGTCTGTTGACTATGTATGCATTTAGACCATCTCCTGAGCAGTTTGACATACCAGTTAGTGAGGGTGGCATGCCTTGCTCTGGATGGTGTTGTTTACTTCCAGAAGATGTAGGGACATCTGCATGGGGTCATCCGTACTCTGGCTGAATGTGTCAATAGGTGAGAAGAGAGAAAAGTAACTAAATCAAATATGTACATGTGTAACTTGTCTGATATTTCCTCATATCTTCTGCATGCTAACTGTATTGTGAAATACTGCCACGGCTGGTGCAGGTAGGAGCAGTGGGGAATTGGGGGTTTAATGGTGGGGCAGGTTGGGAAATAGACACAGGAATAGTGGAAAGAAATATCTCAGAATAAGGATTCTCCCACCTTGTGCTCGGTGATGCAGCTTACACGAGGTGAGTTATTTTGTGGATGATTGTTTTTTAATTTCTCTATTCTGTTGTCTGTAGATTTTCCTCTGCACCATTCCACCCCCTCCCCCTTAACGTTCTTGACTGATCCGGCCACTTCTGGATATGTGGAAGTGCTACTTTACAGTGTTAGGTATATACAGCAGCAGTACTGGGCCCATGTTTTCAATAGTGGGGATGTGATTTGCCATTTCTAATACAAAGAATTCTAGGAATTGTGGTGCAACATACAGAGGGTAACACCTGAGCCTCTGTCTGACTATATATTTATATAAACTTTGGACCGCTTCATTAATCACTATGTGGGTGCGTCACAGACAGTCATTTTATATACTTGTTTTTTCATCACATTTACCTGGTATCATGTTGCGGACATCACTCACTGGCAGCCCATAGAGCATGTGGGGCAGATTGTAGTGAGGACATCCTCCACAAGGGTGGTGAGACGGAGGCGGGTTCCAGATTGTTGGCCAGGGAGAATTTTGCCCAACTCAATCCTGGCGTACTTCTCTTTAACCCGCGGCTTTTCATCCTGCCACTTCTACTTGATGTCACAGACTGTGCGCACATCCTTCCCCAATGCTGTGACAGCAGTGGCTAAATGCTGCCATAGAGCTGCCTTCTGTGGGCAACTGGTGCAGTAAGGGAGAAGACCATATAGTCGTTTGTGGGGCCTCACAATCAACTCCACAATCATTGTGGTCTCCTCATTTGTGAAGTTTTTCTTCCTCCTCAGTTGGTAGATTTTCCAGGGGTGAGGCACACCAAATGAAAACAGGAACTCTCTGTGGCCAAACCTCTTCCTTGAATGTGTGCTGCTTTTATGTGGTTTGTGGTGCTGGTTTTTCAGTTGGTGTTAATTAACTTCATCTGACCCATGTGGGGGGATGGTAAGCACTTTGACAGGTGGTTGGCTTTGATGAAAATGATCATTCGGCCCGAATGAGGGTATTCCAGCCCAGAGGCGCAGATTCCAGCCTAGGTGCGAAATTTCGTCCCGGGGGCGGAAATTCCGGCCCAAGTGCGGGATTTCCGGGCTGGGTGCTGAAATTCCACCCCGGGATAGGAAATTCCATTCCGAGTGCGGATTTAAAGACAGGAGTCATAAGTGATTTCTGTGAATACCAAAAGTTGTACATTTAGAATTTTGTCTCAGATTAGTTTTGTGAATCTGTTACGTGGCCGTGAGAAAACACAGATGTCAATTAAGCTTTTTTGAAAATTCAACACAGTGGAGTGCGAGCCTTCCTGAGATCTATGCTTCACAGTACCTTTGTGCAATACATTTATAGTTATATTTATTACCTAGTGGCGGTCGATAGCAGGTAGCTATAGTTAGGACCTCGTTTCCATAGGAAAAGTATTTTTTGACGTGCCTACATTTTTGAGGCCAGTTGATAAATCTTCACAAACGTTTCCAAAAAAATGTTCCAGTAGGCCTTATTGTTCATGGAAAGTTTCAGGGAGTTCTGTCAAGAGGGGCTTGAGAAAAAGGGGGTTAAAAAAAGGACATTTTCTACATTCATTTCCTAAGAGATTTTAGGCACAACTACGGCAAAACACACTAAATGGAATTACACGAAAGTGGACAGAAATCTAGATCTTGGTTTAGAAAGCATGCTTTTTCTCCTTTGGTGTAAATCCGTTCAGTAGTTTTGGAGTTCATTTTTATATGCAGCTTGAAACACCAGCCCAAACCTGTCAGTTAACTCCCTATTGATCAACTGAAGCTTTACAACAAAGTTTTTATGAGCAACTAGAGTGAAACATTCAGAATTTATGATAACAGTGTGACACACCTGAATCCCATCTTAATGGAATCAAAGCTGCAAAACTGAAAGCATTTCTTACTTAGAATTAAGTGGTTTTTTGCCATAGAGATTATGGTTATTGCCCAAGAAAGCTAAAATGAGGTCAAATTTTCTAAGAGTTCTCAAATATCTTCCTCGTCTGTTTCAGGAAAACCTTTCAACATACAAATATTTACTTCCAACACCAGCCACAGTTGGTCAGTTAACAACAGAGGTGTCACCACAGAGTTCTAATTAATCAACTAGAGTACCAATATTTTGTATTTGTGAGAAAAGTGATGCACTCCTGAACTCCAATTTCTGTAATGGGAGCTGTTGAATGTAAAACCTTTCATGAAGAGTAGGCTGAATTAAATGAGCACTGATATGTTCATGTAGAAATTAAACTGGAGGACTAAAATTTGAGGGGAGATGTGTGCTTTTAGTAATTTGAGGCATCATTTATTTTAAATGGACTAACAATAGCAAAAGAGATGAGACATGTGCCTAGGTACAGCGTCCCCTTTCCACATCTGTGCCTAACCATCAACTCAGTCACACAATTCACATTTGGTAGACAAATAAATAAATATATATGTGAGAAAATACTCCTTTTTGTGAGGTCACCCCAATTTGTTGATGTTTGTGAACTCTACATATGGGGGAATATGAATGGTATCCTCATAGAATATTAAAAAGTAATGCAGTGAAAATGAAAATGAAAACAACACTAAATACTCTAACATTGCTGTTGAGTTGATATTGACCTAAGAACCTCAAGCTATTTCTAAGATGTTTACTAAGTTTTAGCTAAAACAATAAATGGCAAACCTGTCTTCGAGTTTCAGTGATGGTTCACATAGAATACCTGTGTTTTTGCAATACAATTACAATGATGGGAGTAGCAGACACTAAACCATCAATATGGCAAAACAATCATGACAAGAAATGTATCAACTTGTTTTTCATAATGATAAAGTAGAGGATACGGTACAGACAAATCTAACATTTCTACGCATATTTGAAATTCACACATTCAATTAAAGAAATAGAAAAGTTTGAATAATCCAGGGAATGGATATAGAGTCTGAAAAGACAAAATGATGGGAATGGAAAGGTCTGAACAGGAACTCTCACAGTGTTCACAAAACCATTGGATTGAAAGTTAAATGTCACCAGTCGATTGCAGCATTTATTGTGCCATCAACTAGTGAGACAAAGAAAACATGGCTTCAGGTCTACCAATGTAGCCGGGCTGATGCAGTTTAAACCTGCTGTGTGACCTGTTCAAATTAAAATTAGAACTGAAGGGAATCTTTTTGCCATATAAATTATGGTTAAGTTCCCTAGAAAGCTAAATCGAGGTTACATTTTCTATGAGTTGTCAAATATCTTCCTCATCCATTTCAGTAAAACCGCTCTACATGCAAATGTGTACTTCCAATACCAGCAGCCGCCTGTCCGTTAACTCCCTAGTAATCAACAGAAGTGTCACCACAGAGTTCTAACAAGCAACTAGAGTACTAACATTTTGTATTCGAGACAAAAGTGATGCACTCCTGAACTCTATTTTTTGGAATAGGAGCTGTTGAATTAAAAACCTTTCCTGAAGAGTAGGTCGAAGTATATGAACGCACACTATTATGTTGATGTAGGAATGAAACTAGGGGGCTCAAATGTGAAGGAAGATGTGGGCTTTTAGTAATTAGAGGCATAATGTATTTTTAAAGGGGCTAAAAATAGTTAAGAGACATTTGTCTAGGTACCGCATCCCCTTTCTGTTTACTCAGCCTAACCATCAACTCAGTCACACAATAGCTCCCTACTTTTGAATTTGTGACATTTGGTAGACAAATAAATACATATGTGAGAAAATGTTCCTTTTTGTGAGGTCACCCACATTATTTGCAGAATTGTATTGCTGTGCTTTAGATTCTGAATATGGGGGCATGGCTGTCCATTGCCCTGGGTATGTGAGCTGAAACATGCAGAAATTGGCCAATCCCTGATTGGTCTATTTACCTCTCCTATAGGGCCATAGTAAATTGTTTAGAAACTGCTCCAATCACGTACCTCCCCAAAGTTGCAGGGGTCAGATTTCTAACCCTCCAGCACAAGGACTTAGTCAATGTACCAATACGAAATAAAGATCTAATTAGACTGCAAGCCATGGACAACTCACAGAGCAATAATGTGTGGGAAGTGTTTTCTGGTAAAAATCAGTTCCGTAAGGTGAGTTCAGGGACACAGTTGAAAACCAAAACCGTCTTTCAATAGAAAATAACACTCTCATGGATGATACTACGAAACGGGACATGATGAAAAAATATTCATTTTAAAATCATAATCTTGAGCTTAAAATATGAATGGTAATCTCATAGAATATGAAAAGTAATGCAGTGAAACATGCCACAGAAAATGAAAACATAAATAAAAACTAATGTTGTTGAGTTGACATTGTTTTAAGAACCTCAAGCGAAGTTCTACACTAAGGTTTAGCTAATGAAATTAATGGCAAACCTGTCTTTGAGTTTCAGTGATGTTCACATAGCATACCTGTGTTTTTCTTAAATAATAGAAATCTAAGTATTTCCAATAGCAGCTTGTTCGAGCCTGGAGCATAAAGAGTGACTGGCTGAGGCCACTTTTTCCCATCTAAAGTTGATACTGCACACTTGTGTGACCTCTGTCTTTATGTTTAAAGTATGTTTATTATGCTGCATACATAGATCAAAGACAATATCATGCGTTATCCACTGGTTCAGCGTAAACATTCGGCTTACCCAGTACTGATGAAGCTTTCAAATACATAATACAATAGTAACCATGAGGGATAGCCTTATCGAAGTATATGTATATCGGGGATCTTGCCAATTTCGGGGGTGCGGGTAACAGAGGCTCCCAAGGACCACCAGAAGATAAAGAAAGAGGAACCCACAGGTTCAGTGCATGACAACTGCGGAGCCGGCCTAGTCCCCCTAAGGCTGCAAGAAAAAGTCCCTCTGAACGAAAAGCCCTCAAACTGTGCACCCCATACCCCCCCCCCCCCCCCCCCCCCACACTGCCCACGACCTCTGTCTTTAGAGCCCTGGCAAGAAGTCCCTCTCTCAGATTTGTTATAATATCTGAGTTTTAATAGAATCTGATAACCAATATAATCTTATATTTTAAAAACAATGATGAGACTAGCGGACACTAAACCATCCATAGGGCAAAACAATCATGACAACAAATGTATCAACATGTGTTTTATAATGATAAAGTAGAGGATAGGGTACAGACAGGTCCAACATTTCTATGCATTTTTAAAATTCACACTTTCAATGAAAGAAATAGAAAAGTTTGAATAATGCAGGGAATGGATATAGAGTCTGAAAAGACAAAATGATGGGAATGGAAAGGTCTGAACAGGAACTCTCGCAGTGTTCACAATACCATTGGATGGAAAGCTAAAAGTCACCTGTGGATTGCAGCACTTATTGTGCAATCAACTAGTAAATGTAAAAAATGTAAATTGATACTTGTATAGCGCACTACTCACCCGCAAGGGTCTCAAGGCGCTTGTACGAATACCACTGTGGAACCCATCCTGGCTTTCCCTGTGAGGCGTCCACTCCTGGGCACCCCCAAGGTGGAGGCCAGGCATCCTTAACGTTGTGGGGGCCATTGTGGAGATTAAGCAAGCTATTGCCCAGAGTTGCAGAGTGGGACTCTATGATTGGAATAGGCACCGAGGCGAGAATGAACAGGTCCGTGGAATTTTGAGCCCAAGAACCGCCGAGGCGGGAAATTGAACCCTGGTCCCGGGCTAGACCTCTGCATCAGTGTCTGCCGCTCTAATCATTGTGACAAGCAAAAACATGGCTTCTGGTCTACCAGTGTAGCCTGGGTGCTACAGCTTAAACCTGCAGTGTGTCCTGTTAAAGTAACTCTTTTTGGCAGGTGAAATGCCCCCCTTTCAATTCTTAATAAGACACACCTATGTAGGACTTGTATCCAACAAGTTTCGGTGCATGTGAATATAAAAGTGGGCCATGTAGAAAATAATTTGATCCTGTCTTTACAGTGACAAGGCCCAAAACACTGTTTTAATTGATGCAGGTCTAGCTGTCCTATGTAGAAAACCAAAGTGCAGATTATAACACTAATACAGCTTTCTTGGGGAAGTGACCAGCTAGAAAAAAATCGAAACCACTATTTGTATTAGTTATTAAAAAAAGAATTCAATGGTGACCTTTACATTTTGATAAATATTAAGGAAAACTCACTTTCTAAAAAAATACTTTTAGCCACGTGGGCATTCAGTTGGCTAATTTGTATTAACTCTCTAGCGACTCCCTGCTGGTGCTCAGTCTTAAATGAGATGTGAAATTCCTCTCCGGAGCACACAAAAAGCACCCATAAGCAGCAGAGATGACTCCTCTAAGCTCAAAAGAATATGCAGAGTGGAGGATGTGTCCCTCCTGTTACTGTTCAATTTCAAATCCTGCAGGGCAGGTCTGTCTGAAGCACATGTAAAATCTTTGTGTCCTTCAAAGGAAGTAAACAGGATGCTAAAACGATTCTTGTTATTGCTGAATGAAGCTACTTTGTCCTATCAGACTTCTGTCACTGGGTTTGTAGTGGATATAGTGCCAGCTTCAAACTAGATTTTAGTTTTATATATGGGAGAACACTATGATTGCCATAGTATATTCCCCCACATGCCTCCAAAGTCTCAGAGCCTACGTTTAGTGTGGCCGAAGCCTTTTTCCATCTTAAAAGTGCCCCGACACATTTTGGGCCTATTTGGAATAAAGCAAACAGTAACGACTGAAACAAAGTAGCTAGGTCAGTGCCTGGGAACATTTACGCTACTAGTCAGAGAAGGCATAGGAGTGTCTTAAAATGTCATTCTCCCACAGGCTGGTGAACCTTACAAAGCTGGAAACTCATCCAGCATTCCTCGAACTTGGAAACGCACACCAGAAGGACTGAACATGCTGCACTTGGCATGTGTGACCTTAGCCCTATGAAGAGGACCTGAGAAGGGTGGATCCTCTTGCACTTGAAATCCAAGAACAGAAACCAATGGCATAAAAAAAAGTTAGGGAGTGCCCTGCAAGCTGCCAGGAATGGACCACCAGACACCCATATGCCATCCTCACCCCCTGCCTTCACAAGGAGTCACAGACTGCACAAGTTCACAGACCTACAACCTGGTATTCACACTACTAATTTATCACTGTGAAACCTGCATTTCTCTTTCTCTCACCTTTCTTTTGTGTCGTTCTACACTCTGTCTCACAACTATCTTTTTTTCAGCCATCTGCGTTTCTCTTCTCCCTCTCTTATGCCTTCGCTTTTCTCTTTTTCTCAGCTTTCACCTATCTTTATCTCATGTAAACACGTCTCCCCATTACTTCTCTCTTTCAACTGTTGTTTGTTTAGCATGCCTGTCTCTTCATTACCCCACTCTAGCTTGCTCATCTATCTTCCTCTCTCCCTTGCCCCTTTTCTCTCTGCCTCTCTCTAAAGTGTCTCGTTTTTCACCATTCTTTGTCTCTTTATCACATCTCTCACACAGGTCTCACATTCTATGTTGTTCAGCTGCTTTCACCGATCTCTCTATCACATTTCTACTTCTCCCTTTCTTGATTGTCTCTTTCTTATGGACCAGTCTCTATCAATTCTTTTCCTGCTTGTCCCTCTCAGTCTTAACTGTTTATCTTTATTTGTCTCACATCGTTTTTCTCTTTCTATTACTCCCAACTGTTCCTGTCTAAAGTGACTGTCTCTTTATCACTCCTGTAGCTCACTCCCCTGTCTCTGTCTCATTATCACATGACCGCCCCTATCTCTCAGCTGTTTCTTTCCCTCCTGTTCATCTGTTTATTACCTCTCCTCCCACCAATCTCCCTTTCTATCTCTCTCAATGACTTTCATCTGTCTGGCTCTCTCAAACCTGTCT
This sequence comes from Lissotriton vulgaris, assembly GCF_964263255.1. Taxonomy (NCBI): domain Eukaryota; kingdom Metazoa; phylum Chordata; class Amphibia; order Caudata; family Salamandridae; genus Lissotriton; species Lissotriton vulgaris. The sequence goes on from NC_141693.1 coordinate 442,390,926, forward strand.
CTTTGCTCTGTCTCGATAAGGTATGTATTTCTCACCTCTCTCTTTCTGACATCTTTACCTTTCAGTCTCTTGCAACTGTCCTCCCCAATATTTGTCTCTCTCTCTTCCTCTCAACTGCGTTTCATATGCCTGTGAGCTTCCCTAGTCATCTTTGCCATCCTCCACACTTGACTGTGCTGTATTTTTTTCTGCTCAAGCGTCAGTGCCCTCCTGAGACTTGGACGTGTCTTTTTGCCCTGGGCCCTTCTTTGCCAGTAACACTTCAATAATTTGTAACTTTTTTTACTGCTTCTTTATCAGAAAGACATGGTGCTTTCATGGATATACTGTGCGGGAGCAGGGCCGGACTGGGGACTCAAAGCAGCCCTAGTAATTTTCTTGCACCCGCCCATGGGGAAGCGCTGCCTGGCTCCAAGAGACTGGAAATGCTTACTGGCTTACTGCTTTTGGTACTGGGGCTGATATTGCAGCACCACTGAAAAACGGTCCCTATGTAATAAAAAAAGGCCTCTACCACTGCAAAACCCCCGCCCCACCCCTCCTGCCTCCTGGGCCAACACCTGATGCCCAGTATGGCCAGTCCAGCCCTTGCAGTAGGCTGTAGCCAGGAAGAGGCTGATTTGATTTGTTCTGAATGCATTTTCCCACATACTACGGAAGTGGAGCCCTCTCCATGGTGGAGGGACCTGAGGGATCCGTCACACCACAGAGGTTGTAAGGACTGGTGTTATGGCTTACAGCTTTTGGTACTGGGGACTGATAATGCAGCACTACTGAAAAACGGTCCCTCAGTCATAAAACAGGCCCATACCACTGCAAAACCCCCGCCCCACCCCTCCTGCCTCCTGGGCCAACACCTGATGCTCAGTATGGCCAGTACAGCCCTTGCAGTAGGCTGTAGCCAGGAAGAGGATGATTTGATTTGTTCTGAATGCATTTTCCCACATACTATGGAAGAGGATGTATAGCCCTGTCCACGGTGGAGGGGCCTGAGGGATCCGTCACACCACAGAGGTTGTGGGGACTTGTGTTATATGTCTGACACAAAGATCTCGAAGGATCATAAGACTGATCGACTGGGTTGCTGCAGGAACATAAAAGTAGCTGAAGAGGACATTCCTTTGAAGAATCCCAGTTGGCCAATGGCAACAGGACTTTGACTGACCTTTGCTGTTGCCCTCCTTCTGTCATCATGAGAGTCTCTAACAGGGCCAGACTGGCCATAGTGGGCGCTGTATGTTTCTCCTGTAGGCTGGAAAGGTGGGGCCGGTTTTGGACCCCTGGGGGCCGGTTTTGTTATAGGTGGCCGGTTTTGCAGCAGTGCTGCAATATCGGCCACCTGCAACAAAAGCGGCAGCAGGAGTGATGCTTTTCACTCACACCCCATCCTTGGGGGCCAGTTGAACTGATTGCCAGGGCATGTTTCAATTCCCAGTCTGGCAATAGTCTCTAAGCACTCCACCTCAGGTTCTGGGGGCACTAGAAGTACACTCTTCTAGTCGTTGGGCACCAAAAGAGGTTTTGGAACTTCATCAAAAATGTTGCTCCAGAGCATCAAGTACGCCAAACGCAAAAAGTTTTCAACCAGCAGTTCCACGGTGTCTGACTGAATTTCAGGTTTGCCTCTCATAGAGAATGTTTTTTCTTCAGAAAAACAATAAAATGACCCTTTTCAGATTGTGACTTAAATACATTTTGAAATGTCCTTACCTTCAGACCCTAATAGGACCAATGCCTTGATGAATCCAACCGTTGCTCCTTCGCGGTTCTCCTCAAATAGCACCTAAGTCCCGGTCTACTGTGACCATTGACTACAAATTGCACTTTGGACCTTTTAGGGATATTTTCACTTTTATTTTTTATTTTTAAATCTCATGTGTCCTGTTCCCCAGATTAGGTGTATGAGTGGGTTTGTAAGTGTCTGTATATATGCATAACTGGATGTCTGAGTGCCTGTATTGGTCAATGAGTAGGTACATCAGTGGTTATAAATGCGACTAAGTGGTGTGTTAGTGGCTGTATGGGTGAGTTGATGTGTGCATGCTTCTATGGATCAGTGAGTAGGGTCTGGGTATGTATGGGTCTGTGAATTCATATATTAGTGATTTGTGGGATTGGGTGTATGAGACCTTGTATGGAGATGTAAGTGGATGTGTGAGCGGTTCTGTGGATGATTTAATCAGTGATGTTATTTGAGATGTCATCAATGATGTCATCAAGAATGTCATTTGAGATGTCATGAGTGATGTTACTGACCATGACATGAGTGATATATTATGTAAGGTTATTGGCAGTGTATTACGGGCCGTGAGTTATAGTTAGTTCAGGTAACTATAACTGCTGAATTTCTCTGGTTTTGTATGAGTGAAATGTCAGCCTAAATATAAAGTCCCTGTAACCTTTAGTTTTTTTCAGTGCATTTGAAAGGTGTTTTTTTAATTCTATCTTCTAACTATAACGTCCCTGTATCCTTTTGTTTTTCATTGAAGGTCTAAGGTTTTTTTTTATTCTATTTCCAAACTATAACATCCCTGTAGCCTTTGTTGTTTTTTTTAGAAAATTACTAAGAATTTTAAAATTATATTGCTTAATTTTAATGTCCATTTGTTTGTTTTGTGAACTTCTATCATTTTTGTATTTTTTGCTATAATTGGATATTGTACATTACAATTGTATTAGGTACCACTAATTTCTGTATTTGTCATGTATTTATCAAGAAGTACATTAATCATTACTTAAAAAATATATTTTGGGTCTTTGGGATGTTGTTGCGATTGTTGCGGAGAAACCACAAAGAGTGTGTATTTTTCACAATGTGTAGAGATATATATATAGACATATTTGAGATAAAGTTTGACCCTGGGTGTTTAGTATGTTATTAGTTTAACTTCTATTTTTGTATTCATTTGTTGAAAAAAGCACTTTTAAAATGTATTCCCTGTTTTCGCTATGACGGCGGAAGTTGCAAAGACGTTGGGGGTCACATAGAGCGTGCCCACGAACAATATCCTTTCCTTTCTTTCTCCGTTTGTCAAATATTTGTACCACTCTCTTGGCCCTCCGATGGACCTTCTTTCGTGCTGAGCGAGGCTAGATATTAGGTCCTCCTGTGATTCTGGGCAAATCACTTAATCTCCCCGTGCCTAACAAAAATGAATGTGTGTCCTCATGTAACGTAACTGGTGCTATATAAAGCGCTCTGATACCCGATTCGGATTCGGGTCAAGTAAAAGGTATCCAACAGTCATCCAATGAGGACCAGGAGTTGGATAACTGAACTACCAACTAGAAATTAAGCTCATGTAAATTACTCTCAATACAGTGTTAAAAAGGCAGAGGATTATCACAGCAAGCTCAAATCTCCTGAAGAAATGTAGGTGAGCCAAAATCATACACACCAAAAGCTCAGTAAAGCAATAACGAATAACAACATTACTATTTGATGCTCTATCATCTCTCTAAAAAGGACCATTTCTGATCATTTGAAAACAGGATTAAGACTACATGTTCATTTTTGTAGAACTAATCATGATAGCTGAGTCGTTATGAAAGTTTTTGTGTAGTTTATCAGAGGTTAAATAAAATAAGTACATCAGTAAAATTAGCATCAGGTCATAAGGTAATTTGTTCAAATTCTAAATAGATATACCAAAGCTCAAGAGTTCAGGAAGGAATATGAAATCTGCTAGTTCAAGCAGTCTTCCAGCAAGGAAGGGACCACTAGGTCGCATATGGCATTTGCATCAGTTCGCATGGGAAGCCAGGTGAATCCGCATCAGGCAAGTTCAAGATTGCCAAGAAAGAAAAATCCGCAAATCTCTGTAACTAGATAATAAGCAACCCATCCGTCACCATCCGCATGTGTGCTTGAGCAAACTGGCAATAAGGGAGAGCGCAAGCGTTCGTTCAATCAGTGTAAAACTATTTTAAATCAAAGTATTAAAAACTTGCTTTAGGCGTATAACATTAGTAGGTGTGTAAAATACATTCTCTGAAAGTTTCACAAATACATCAATGATTAGGAATGTGTAGCACCTTTTTCTCTTTTTTCATTTCTGTGCACATATTTACACATAAAAGATACATTTAAATTAAATTCATCACCCTACCCAGGTTAACTCTTGATAATTAACTAATCCCCATTAGTTATACACACATATAATGATAATAAAGAATGATTAGAGATAAACTCCATACATGACAGTTCACCATTTACACATTTCTAGTCCTGGTTAATGACAAATAATACTTACTTTAAATTAATATATTACTGTCTATATTATTTTCACAAATGATATCGTCTAGTCTAAACCTTTTTCTGCATACTTTTATGATGCAGTAACTAAAATTCTCTTGTCTAGTTACATTTTCCATAACATCTATTTGGTGCACTTTTTTTATTTTCTCTCAGAAATGTCATCATTTAAGTTCTCTCATCTTCGAACGTTTAAATGTAATTCCCTCTCTAACAATTTCCCCTTTGGTGGTAAATCAAACCATCACACTTATTCTTATCCCGTCTGATGTCACTTTATAGTACTGTTGTTATCACCAGCTCTAGTTTAGATTATTCCAGAGCCCTAATGTTGTCATAATATCTGCATTGTCTATGTTTTAATTGTATCTCATCTCTCTCTTTACCCCTCTTTTTTCTTTCTTTGTTTCTAGGCATCTGGAGATTTTGACAGAAATTATTAATATTAGTATGCAAGGAGCGATTGTTAGTATGGGCTTTAAAATCTTTTCCACTAATCCACTTCCCGCATTAGTAAACCATTTTCCCATTTCAGAAAATCTTTTGCCAGTTGATTCCCATGCACCATCAGCTTTTAATACGCTCAAATCTTTTACCTTTTCAGATTTTTACTCTTATCAGGGATATAAGTACAACATTGTTGCATCTTCAGCATACAGACTCCACCTTCTTTTGCAAGTAGGACGTCTAATGCAAGATGGATTTAGAGCAGGGGTCTCCAAACCGGTCCTGGAGGGCCGGATCCATGCCAGATTTTTAAAATTACTACATGTATCTCAATGGGCATATCCAAAAAATCTGGCATGGATCCGGCCCTCCAGGACCGGTTTGGAGACCCCTGATTTAGAGTATCATAGATCTCATAGCAACCGTTATGGCTAGAAACCCTACTGTAGTATCAGTTGACAGCTTGTCAACTACTATAGAAAGTTTTCAAATTTTGTTAGAACTAATGTAATTATTGCGCCAAGTATGTCTCCTATTAAATCAGCAGCACTAGCACTTCTTTATAGTCAGGTATGTTTTACTGTACTGTTTTCATCAGATTGATCCACATGATAATTTTTTGGGAAAAGGTATCCCATCTAACAAGATCCATACCATGTTTTAAGCAGCCTGTAATAGGCATTTTCTTTTACAAATGTAGTATCCCTGGGAAAATAGGATCTACACCTCCCAAATATAATCCCCAACCACCTATAATTTGGAAAGTGTGGTCACATTCGCTAGAACCAACTAAGTTATTAATGTATTCAGTTTTGAGCTGCAGTGTACATAGATTTCTTTATGTTACCAGTCTAAAGCATTCACAGCTGGTATTCCTGTCTGTTTAAGCTCAGGTTCTCTAAGAGCCCATGGTGACATTTTCATATGCTGTGCGACTTCACCCATGATATAGCTATGTCTGTCTTTGAGTCTATGAATTCCTTTTCTATCTCATGCAATAATAATGTAAGATTGTGTTGGTTTGCATATGCAATGTCTAAGCTGTGTGTGGGTGTGAAAAATTCTCCCGTCATTTTAGCAAGTTGTATATCAGGCACAGAATTTAAATGCTCTCTAATATGCACTTCAGAAAAGACTAAGTAATAGTAAGAATAATAATACTGAAATTGTCCCTTGCAACAAAAAACTAGTACACTGCAAGAAATTCCATACATAGAGGTAAATGATGTTACGTAACGCCCTTTTATACTGAAGAGCACACATAGCAATTTCGGGCATCCATGGTTTCAAGGTATTCTTACAAAAGGTTGGTACAAAAACATTCAATGGAAAATCCCTAATAGACTGATCTCTATGTAATGGTTTGTCAGCTAACATGCTTAATCCATTGTTATCATCTCTTTTAATGGAGATTTAGGAACAGAAGTAGGTTTAGTCTTTTCTAAATGCACATGATGAGGCAAATTTCAAATTATAAGACATATGACAAGAATTGTAGAAAATGCAGCAAGTATACATGCACATATACATTTGCTTCTCACCGATTCTGGATTAGGATCCATGGCTTCTCTAGAATCAGACCTCACGACTTTGTTAAACTTTTTAGATTAGATGTCAGCAGCATTGTAGTACAAATGTAGATCAGAACTTTAACTTTTCTACATCACAGTTCATATTCTCTTATAGCTTTTCTTGTTTTTTGGTTCATGGATTTGTAATGATTTTTATTTTTTTTGCAAAGTTCAATTTGAGACCAACTGTCTCTCAAGGCGGATCATAGGAAGTTGAATTGTTAAACAAAAAGTTGTTGTATGCCTTTTCCCAATCATTTGATGCCAGGTAAGTCCACTCAGGTGCAGTGCATTTGCGACTTGGTATCTTAGCTATTTTGGACCTTCTCACTGACAGCCCTTCACCATCACTGTTGCTTTGCTCTGACTGACTAGAGACTTCGGTAGTTGTACTCAGTGTTCAGTGTCAAAAACGTTATGCTAGTCTGGGCTAAAGTCTTCATTTACTACTCGTGTTTCAAATGCACTGTTCCCTTTGCTTAAGTCAAATTTTTACCAAGTCAGCTCTTTCTCTCATAACCTTTATACACCTACAAGTACTGACTCCATCGGAACCTCCTCAGGACCAGTGCTAAGGGTCCCAGTAGCTGGAGCCCTCACTGCAATTTGGCTAACCTGAGACAGCTGTCTCACTGTAACCACCGGCGCACTAAAAACACGCACTGTATCTTCAAGGGCACGTGGGACTCTGCAAGTGTGGGCAGCATGTACCCAATTTGGAAGACCGCCACATTTGACAGCAACTGTGTTTACCAGGATCACTTGTATTGGCCCATGCCAACAAAGTTCAAAGCATGATTTGTATACATGCTTCTTTACCAGGACCCAGTCACCAGGGCTGAGGTTGTAGCACTGCTTGTGTTGACGGTACAGTTGTAGCTTCCCCAACCTGCTGAGACACAGAATGTACCATGTCAACCAGTCTGTTATATTGACCAATTGATTTGCGGGAACTGCCAATGCCCTCCCCATAATCATTCATGAGGGGACATTACTACTATACCTACGACCACTTCTTTGTTGCCCCCCAGCATCTCTGGCGGAGATGATGGGGAGGCCACCCCTCCATTAATCAATCGGACAATTACCACGCTACCATTGGTCATAATAATGGTACTACTTACTTGTAAAAGTACAGCAGTCAAATATGAATAATGTATGACATGTATAAAATGTGAAATCCAATAAAAAGGTTTACAAAAAAAAAATGAGGGGACAGTCCTGTTCCTCTGTCTGGGTTACTTCTCAAACTTATCAACACAAGAGTCAAAGCATGAGGCCATTTCAGAGACGTTGAAGCACACACTTTTCTCAACCTGGACTTCAATGTTCCATTAACTTGCTCCACTATACCACAGGTTTCTGGATGGGAAGCACAGTGTAGCTTCTGATCAATCTGTAATGCTGTGCACAACATCTTTAAGACCTCACTATTGAAATGTGTGCCTCAGTCTGATTCCAAAGAAGTCGGAAACTCAAAACACGGTATGAGCTCCCTCAAAAGTAGCATAACCACAGTCAAGCTATCATTCCTTTGTGTGGGTTAAGCCTCTACCTATCGAGAGAAAACTATGCATACAATTACAAGAATGTATCTAAGATCATTACAAGGAGGTGTCTCAATAAAATAGAGCTCCAGATCTTAATATATGACTCATTGTAACTGCTGTCATTTTGCCTATAATTTGTTGTTGAGACATCATTCACCGATGACACAATGCTTCTGCTATAACGCTAAATCGGGGATTATACTATGTCTGGCAGAAGAGACGCATCATGGCATCCCTTTCAACATGTGCAGGCCTGTGATAATAGCATGCCGTCGGCAGCAGAAACCTATCTGGTAGTACGGGTCTCCCATCTGTGTACACCCAGACCTCATCTTCCTTTCTTTTGGTACAACTTGCTCTTAACCATCCCTTTTTTTCCACATCTGGTACCTCATCCTGCAATGCCTCTCACTTCCTCCCAAGTTTCTACAGTTGACAACAACAGCCTGACATCAGAGGTCTCTAGAAGTGGATCTGCGTTGAAGGTGTACGAATTTAGAGCGCAATAGCACGCAGTCTCATCCACATAGCAGTTACCAACTGTGACATAATCATTTCCATGCCGATGGGCAGCGCACTTCACCACAGCAATTTGGGCAGGCAGTTGAAGGTTCCTCATGCTTTTCCCATTTCAAATCGGGGATCCTGAGGAGGTTGTGAAACACACTGTGACCACAACTGCTCGAAGTCATGTAAGACGCCAAATCCATACTATTGGTGAAGATGGTAACTCTCAATTTGCCAGATACATTACAGGCTTGTGTCAATGAAACCAAATTGGCAAACTGGGCAGAGCATCCATCATGTAACCAGGAAGCTTCAATCACACCTGCAACCACACATACAGCATTTAAAATTTCCTTTTGCATCTCAGAAACAAGACCCACACATAAACAACACATGATCAGATTCAGGCAATGGAGTATCTACGATATACGGCCTTAGCTTGGTACACAATTCAGTCACATCCAAGCTATCATAATCCGCTTTGTCAACCACAATATAATTTGCTGCACATATTTTGTGAGACAGCACTTAGTGAGATATTGCATTTGAGTATGAGTAAGCAATATCTCAACAGAATAAGACACGTGTCCTCTCAACGAATGTCCCATCACAATGCTCTGTTCCAAGGTCACACTTGTTGCAGAAAAAGCTTTAAGGCATCCATGCAAGGCAGCAGCAATGGGATCAAGGGTAGCTGAAAAATAGGCTACAGATCTACGTGCAGTACCATGCTTTGGGCCAACACTGACAATACGCAATATATGCGCTCACTGCAAAATAGAGTAAAGCTTTGGTTGTAGTCGGGAATTCCCAAAGCTGGAGCTTGACAAAGACTTTCTCGCAGTTCAGTAAAAGAGAACAACATGACAGGCACTGCGCGGTGCCCGCCATGTTGTTCTTTGAAAGGCATGTGCACCCACTATTCCCCGAGTCCGCAACAGGCTAGCAGACTCCGCATGCCTTTCTGTGGTGGCATCTGTAAACCCACGTCCAAATATGGCTGGTGGTGTCTAACAGACACCGCCACCATATAGAACACTTTTCCGCCCGGACCCCCCAGCCATTATAATATGGCGGGGGTCATTAGTGCAGGGATGGCAGGCAGATCGCCCCCGCCAGGCCGGCGGTGGCTACCGCCGGCCTGGCGGGGCGATCCGCCCGCCATCCTAATGGAACCCAAAGTGTAGAGAAATAGATGATTCAATTACGCAGTCCTTAAGAAATCCAAGAAGTGAAAGGTTGAAACAATGCTCTTGTAGCAAGAGCACATGAGCAAGGTCAAGAGGACAGTTTTTCGGGCACCTGTTCAGGATTGTAATGCAAAATGTAGCAAAAGGTCTTGTTCAGTACATGGGAACTTGGGAAAGAAAACACTGTTTCAAGTTATTGGTTATATTCCGGTATTTTCTCATGAACAGTAGACTCGGTAAGTCAAAGTACTTCACATTTTCAGTCAAGCCCACAATAAATCAAGCTAATTTAATGTAAAATTTATATGATCATTGGACATATGTTCCTAAACAATATAAAGATCTCATAATTCTAGTATGACTCTGATACATTTTAAATCATTTAGTTTGGCTACAAATAATATGTGTCAGCATGATGTCTTATTACATTGAAAGTACTAACGTGTACAAATATTTTAAATGAAAGTATTAATAACTTCTTTTAGGCAGAGAACATTAGTAGATGTGTAATATACTTTCGCTGAAAGTATCACAAATACATCATTGATTAGGAATGTGTATCACCTTTTTCTCTTTTGTCATTTCGGTGCACTGTTTACCCATTAAAGATACATTTAAATTAAATTCATAATCATATCCAGGTTAAATCTTGTTAATTAACTAATTCCCATTAGTTGTACACAAATATAAACATAATAAATGATGGTTAGAGATAAACTCCATAACATGGGAGTTCACCATTTACACACATTTCTAGCACACATTGATAACAAATAGCTCTTTCTTGAATAAATGACAGTCTATAATATTTGCACGAATGGTATCATCTAGTCTAAACCTTTTTCTGCATGCTTTTTGTCTAGTCATATTTTCTTGATCATGTAGTTGGTGCACGTTTATTTTTTTTCTCTCACAAATGTCATAATTCAGTTTCTCAAGTCTTTGAGAGTTTAAATGTAATTCCCTCTCTAACAACATATTTTAGAAAAGTTTGGCTCTAGGTGTATAATATGATACCAGTTTGAGATGTCACTGACCATGTCATGAGTGATGGAATATGTGAGGTCATAAGCAGAACATTGCAGGGGTATAAGTTATACATAGCTCAGGTAACTATAACTGCTGAATTTCACTGGTTTTGTACAACTGAAATCTGAGCCTAGCTATAACAACCCTGTAACATTTGGTGTTTTCAGTGAATTTCTAAGGTTTATCAAATTCTATTTTGTAATTATGAGGACCCTGTAACCTTCGCCTTTTAAGTGGATTTCTAAAGTTTTTCAACTTCTATTTCCTAACTATAAAGTCCCTGTAACCTTTGTTTTTTTAAGTGAATTTCTATGGTTTTTTAACCACTGGTTGTCTTTGCAGAGTGGTGGAGAAAGGTGGTGGGGCCTCCGGCCACCTCTCTGGAATCCTGCTTTGTCAGACTTGCTGTAGGACACAGTAGGGGTTCTGGGGCCCCAAGAACCCTCAGCATTGACGAGGACTACATCCCCCAAACAGCAGTTCGCCAAGAGGCGTGTTTGCTGAGTGGTGGAGAAAGGAGGTGTGGCCTCTGAACACCTCTCTGCAATTCTGCCATGTGGTACTTACTGCAGGTAACAGGAGGGCTTGTTGGCCCCCAAAGACACTCTAGAGCCTAGGAGTCTTCATCCCCAACCAGCAGTGTGTCAGGGGGCGCATTTGCAGAGTGGTGAAGAAAGGGGACATGGCCTCCAAAGTTCTCTCAGCAATCCAGCTGTGTGGGTCTTACTAGAGGTAACAGCAGGGCTCGTTGGCCCCCAAGGACCTTCAGCATCAAAGGGGACTTCATCCCCCAACCAGTTGTGTGCCAGGATGTGCTTTTGCATAGTGGTGGTAAAAGGAGGCAGGGCCTTTGGGAACTTGCCGGTATTTTTTGTATTCTTCTTCTTTTTATGTATTCAGGGGGGCCACATTGCCCCCCTTCCCTGTGCCAATTTCGGCTCTGGTGACCTCGCGCCCCGAGGCCAGGCCTTTTTTATTTCTTTTTAGACTAAAAGGGAGGGGTACCTAGCGGCCATTCTCCTGGCTGATTTCAGCCCGGGGACCTCATCCCATGGGGCTCGGAGTCTTTTTAAATTAAAAATAAAAATAAATATTGGGAGGGGGCCATGCAAATCAGTGAGTTGGTGTGTAAGTACAGTGTGTAAGTATTGGCATGGCTCTATGAATGGGTTTCTGAATGGTTGTGGCAGTAGGTGTATAAAAGATTCTAGAGGGGTGTGAGTGGGTGTGCCAGAGATGCTGTGGAAGATGTCATTACTGATGTCATCACTGATGCCACTGACCATGTCATGAGTGATGTAATATGTGAGGTCAAAAGCAGTGCATTGCGGGGGGCGCGAGTAATAGTTAACTTAGCTAACTAGAATGCTAAATTTCTCTGGTTTTGTATGAGTAAAATCTGGCCCTAACCATAACGTTCTTGTAACCTTTGTTTTTTTAATGAATTTCTAAGCTTTTTTAAATGCCAATTCCTAACTATTACGTTCCTGTAACCTTTGGGCTTTTCAGTGAATGTCTATCTTTTTTAAAGTAGTGGTCACGGTTCCAGAGTAGTAGAGAAAGGGGGCTTGGCCTCTGACCACCTCTCAGCAATCCCACTGTGTGGGGCTTACTGAGGGTAACAGGTGGGCTAGTTGGCCCCAAAGGACCCTCAGCAGCGAAGGGGACTTTATCCCCCAACCAAGAGTGTGCAAGGCATGTTTGCAGAGTAGTGGAGGAAGAGGGTGGGGCCTCCGGCGAGTTACCGGCTTTGGATTTTCTTTTTCATTTTTTGTAAAGGGGCAGTGTGGGCCTCCTTACCTTGACCCTTTTGGGCCCCAGAGACCCCATCCTCCATGGCCTGAACTATTTTATCATTATATAATTAAATGAAACAGGAGGGGGGGCCACATGACCACCCTCCAGGGGACGGTTTTGACCCTAGGATCCCCATCCCCGGGTCTAGGCCTTTATTTTATTTTTTTAAAGGGGAGGGTGACCATGCAGCCTCCCTCCCCAGGCTGATTTTGGGCCGAGGGACCTCATCCCCCAGGGCCCTCCCATTTCTTTTTTTTTAAGGAAGGGGGGCAGAGTGGCCCCCCTCCCGGGCCATCTTTTGTTCCGGGAACCCTATCCCCGGGTCATGGCCATCTCGTTGGGGACCGCGGAGGGAGCCTGAAGCCTCTGCAGTCCCGGCTGGCACCCACCTCCTGTGAGAGCCGACATTGCTTTTAAAACCCAGAGAGCTACTAACATTCAGCTCTCTGGGTGTAAAAATCAGTGTGCTCCACTTTGAACATGCTCGCACTTGTTTAAAGCGGAGCACAATTGTTTGCTATGGGATTGTGGTAAATAAAGTATTACCCTGTCACAATTTCTATAATAAACAAAGGGTCATGCATAAAATGAGAGGCAGAGTCCGTGGTGTCCGATTCAAAAGGGCTTTATTTCAATAACTCGAGTTAGGGGAGAATCGGTTCCATCACCACGAGGGTTCAGGAAGGGTCTACTAAACTTTATTTCACAGAGTACAATATTTATACATTCAATTTTGCACATAGGGAGGAGCGCTCCAGGCAGAGCAAGAGAAAGAGAGATAAGAACATGTGGGCGTGCATGAGGGCGTTCACTTGAGGAGTCATAGGTGGGTGGATACATGGAGGGGGGTTGCATGGCCAGCTGGAACTTTGCCCTACTTGTGTGCGCAACTTGATCATGACGTGCAACTGACGTGTAACTGGGGGGAGCTGACTTTCGGTCTGGTAGGGAGGCCTTCAGTGTCAGGGCGACCAGCACGTCTGGTATTAACTGATATCTTAAGTCCGGGGATGTATTATCTGAAGCAAAGGTCGCTCATCACCAAGAGCCAGTGTGGGCATCTATTTCTTCGTTCATTGCGTGGGGGCCTTGAGCTTTCTATGGACGCGAGCTCTGTAAATCACTTAAACGGAGACAGAAAGGTTAGGCCCTATCTCTGCAGACGGGTTCTGTTTACCTTCTTCACCAGGCAGGAATGTGATTCTGTAGAGCAAGCAGATAACGGTTGTGCACAATACTGTCTTGGCACCCCGTGCTGAGCCCCTCTCGGCTTAGCCAAAAGTATGCGAGGTCAGGGATATGTAGCTGCAACCCTCAGAGTGTCTGGAGGCATGAAACTTCAATTCGGAGACTGGCTGAGCAAAAAAATGGAGAAATGGGTTCTTCGCGATATATTAAAAGTGCACAATGCAAACACATGGGCCTCAGTGTAAAATTAACGTTTCTTTTATGGAAGACTTGGTGACTGGCATCCTAATGTAGGACGTAAATGCAGAGGCATCATTATTGCAGGCCAGAGAGGGAAAATGCATGGGAGACATGCACATACACTAAACGTTGGGGTACACGCAGGGGACATATTGGCCATGTAAAATTTATTTTTCCTCATTCCCTCCTTGTCCCCTACTGTACCCTTCAGGACACATCTATTCTCATGAGACCGTATATTTGTTCATACAGCATCATTTGTTCATCTTTGATCCTTTGTATACGTGGATGTGGAACACAGGCAGTCGCACACAGGCCGCAAATGGCCGGGCCACACTGCAGACAGAGACAGCAGCCGAATATCATAAGCAGTATCATTCCTAGGAACGACAACACTTTCCATCCCCATGCCGATATTACACTCCAGAGCCAACTGGACCAAGTCCACGTGCCTGGGTCTTGATGTATATCGTGAGCAATCTTGTGGAGCCTTGTTATTGCTGCGTACACAGATGGCGCGTTATTAGGAATGAAAACGCAGCAACTGGAGCCGATCACTCTACAGGCCCCGCCCCTATCTGCCAGGATGACGTCAAGAACAAGTCGGTTCTGAAGAACAACCAATCGCATGGCAGACTGCTCCTGGGTCAAGTTCGCCAGGGCAGATGCAGTCTCATTCACAACTGCTTCCAGAGTCCTTGTTAACCTGCATATGAGTTTACTGTTTTGGACGGGACCTATGAAGAAAAAGAATCCTTTGTTGAAATCTGTATATTGCTCCCAGGCTGTCTCAGTCTGATCAATCTCTGAGGCATCGGTCTCTCTCCTGTGTCTAACATGCTCTAGTCGTAAATCTCGATGATAATTGGATAGGGCCAGAAAGACGAGTGGTAGCAGGAACGCTATATAGCATGTCCCACCCCAGTCTAAGGGCAGATGTACATAGGCTGTCTGACCGCAAATGAAATAGGTATGACGAGATGCCTTGAAAGAAGACTTTCCTTTATCATTAAACTCTACTACTGCATTACACTCGCTGTGTCCCATATGTACTGATCCTTTCCTTCTAACGCACAAATCACCTTTTACTGGTAGGACTGAAATAGACGGGGGACCCGTATTTTGCATGGGCTGAACATTCAGCATTATAAAGCTGAGGGAAGCATTTCCTTGCTCGTACTCTTCATTTTCTAGATCGGTCCCCTTCCTTTGAGGGAGTCCGTCTTTGTCTGGAAAACATACCTCATTCATTACTTTATTCAAGTTTCCCCATATCCAGTCACCCTGGTAAACTGTGTACTTTCTGTCTATTGATGACATTAAGGCAAACCATGCTCCGCACGAACCATTGTGGGAGAACGGAAAAGGGACGAGGGGCAGAACTCCCTTCATCTTTTGATAAGGTGGGAGTCGGCCACATACCCAGCAATCTGTCGCATTGCTGGTCTGATGAGAACGGTGCAACATCCGAATAAAAGTATTGTTGCGCAGGGCCAGTCGATATGACAGTTCATGGGGTGGCAGATCACTAAATGTATGCTCTACGGTGTCATTAATGGAAGAGTGCATCTGTGGAGCAATAGGAGGAAAGAAAACATGTAGTATTAAGCTGATACAGATTATAGTGATGCACAGAAGAGACAGAAGAATCAGAGTTACTATACATCTACTACGTAATATCTTGCAGTATTTCTCTTTCATTTTGCTCTTTTTACTATTGATGTCCGCGATCTTATACATGTCAGAAATCTTGTTCAACCGATTCACCACCTAGTGGACTTAAATGATCAAACGTCGTCTGGCTTTCTAGATCGTAATTTGGACCTGTACTCTTGCTGTGGAGTCTTTTCTAGCAAAGGGGGCTCAAAGTCTGTAATGTCTTTTTTCTTTACCAAAGTTCCAGAGTCTCCAAAATACCGTTTGCAGTGATGGGCATGGAGCCACCCTTTTCTCCCTTCGACTTTGATGGCTGTCCTCGTTGTTAGTAACACTAACTTAGGCGCCTTCCAACGCGGCTCAAGGGGGCTTGATCGATCAAAGTTCCTGACGAGCACATAGTCGCCTGGTGCTATGGCGTGCTCCTTGACCTGGGTGTTGTCAGGGAAGGCGGCGGCAACCTGTGAACGACAAGAGAGTAGTGTAGACATCAAGGAAGCCAGGTAATCTGTAAGCATGTTACTGTCAACATCAGTTATTTTCTTAGGCATAGGCGTACCCCACATGTTCGGCGGTCTACCGAAAACCACTTCATATGGTGATAGGCCTGTTCTGGAATGGGCTACCATACGCATGTAAAAGAGGGCAACCGGCAAGGCTACCATCCAATCCACGCCCTTTTCTGCACAGATCTTTGCTAGTTTCGTCTTTATTGTCTGATTATGTCTTTCTACAAGGCCTGCTGCTTCAGGGTGTCGCACACAATGGAACTTCCAGTTATATCCTAACAGAAGAGACACTTGTTTCATTAATTCAGAAGAAAAAGGCTGACCATTGTCTGAGTAAACGGCGCGGGGCAATCCGTATCTAGGAAAGAATTCGCGCACCAATTGCCTGGCGGTTGTCCCAGCAGTATAATCTGGGACTGGATACGCTTCTGTCCATCTAGTTAGTGCACACACAACTACCAGGACATACTTGTAACCTCTACATCTGTCCATTTGGATATAATCCATCTGGAGGACCTCAAAAGGGTGGTCAGGAGGATGAAATCCACCTTGTTCCACCGGGATGCCTTTACCTGGATTGAATTGACAACAGACAGATCATGCATGTTCTTACTTTTTGTTTCGCTGCTACACGCAGGTGCTTGTTAAACCAGATATTCTGAAAGCTGTCCATCATTGCCTTCTCTCCCAAGTATGCTGGACTATGTGCTGTGTTTATGATCACTTGTACCATTGAATCAGGAAGAAACCATGTTGCTTTGCCCTTAGTCATCCAACCTCGGGCAGACTGGACCCCTCCTTGTTCAGTCCATTTCTTTATTTCATCTGAAGAGGCATGTGACTGTATGTCGAGTACATCTTGAGAAGGATCCCTGACTGTCATACTTTTTGTCAGTAATGGTACCTTTGTCTTTGTCGTGTCTGTTGGCGTCTGGGCTGTAAGTTTAGCAGTTCGGTCTGCCAGGTCATTACCCTGGGAAATGGTGTCTGTAGCTTTGGTGTGTGCTTTGCATTTCAGGATAGCTATGGCTGCAGGTAAATGTATTGCTTCCAACAGGGCCTGAATAAGCGGGCCGTGCTGAATTTTGGCCCCATGAGAGGTCAAGAAACCTCTCTCCTTCCATAGTACTCCAAAATCATGAACTACGCCAAAAGCATATTGTGAATCTGTATAAATGTTCACTTTCAAGTGCTTAACTCTTATGCAGGCTTGTGTCAGAGCGATGAGCTCTGCCGCTTGCGCTGACAGTATGTCTATTCTTCGTGTCTCTATGACTTCAGTAGCAGTGGTCACGGCATATGCTGCCACTAATTCTCCCGCACTCGTTCTCATGCATGATCCATCTACATAGAGTGTTAGGTCAGGATCTGGGAGTGCATCATCTGTCAGGTCTTGTCTTGGCTTCGTCACTATATTCATTATTTCCACACAGTCATGTGGTGCGGTGTCTACTGTACTTGAGGGCAAAAGTGTAGCAGGATTTAGTATGTTACATCGTCTGATCTCTATGTGTGGTTGAAATAACGTCAATTCATATCCTGTCAGTCTCGCTATGGTCAAGTGTTGTGTCTGTGTCCTGTTCAAGAGAACTTCTACTGCATGCCGTACCTGTACTGTCAGGGGGTGTCCCAGCACTATCGAGTCACTTTGTCTTATGGCTAGGGCTGTTGCCGCAACCGATTTCAGGCGCGCATTCAGAGCCTGGGCCACTGGGTCCAGTGTACTAGAAAAATAAGCACAAGGCTTGTGTTTTCCGGCTTGATCTTGTGTGAGGACAGATAATGCTGTTCCATCCCGTTCAGTTACGAAAAGCATAAAGGGTTTGCTGTAACTAGGAGTCGCTAAAACTGGCGCTTGACATAAGGCTCTTTTTAATTCTTCAAATGCCAAGGTATGTTCTTGTGTCCAAGGGAGGACAGTCGAAGACGCTGCCTC
This sequence comes from Lissotriton vulgaris, assembly GCF_964263255.1. Classification (NCBI taxonomy): domain Eukaryota; kingdom Metazoa; phylum Chordata; class Amphibia; order Caudata; family Salamandridae; genus Lissotriton; species Lissotriton vulgaris. The sequence goes on from NC_141693.1 coordinate 442,408,801, forward strand.
CTGTGTTGTCAACTGTATGAGTGGTTTGGCTAGATAGGCATACTGGGGAATCCACTGCCTGCAGTATGAAGTGAGGCCAATGAAGGCCCGCACTTCCTTTTGTGTCTTGGGCTGTGAAAGGTTAGAAATTAACTGAATACGTTCTTGTGTCAGCTGTCTACCCCTCTTGGACAGCAAGTGTCCAAGGTACCACACTTGCTGTGCACAGAATTGCAACTTTGAAGGGGACACTTTGTGCCCCTTGTCTGCCAGAAAGTGTAAAACCGTCAGTGATGCATCTTCGCAGTCTGTTTCCGATCGTGCTGTAATCAGGATATCGTCAACATACTGAATCAGTGCTGTGTTGGTAGGCATATTAATACTGTCCAGCTGTCTTTTTAACGCTTGACTGTAAATGCTAGGACTCTCTGTGAAACCCTGTGGTGCTCTTGTGAATTTAAAACTGCGTCCTTTTAAGCTGAAGCCGAAAAGGTACTGGCAGTCTGGATGAATTGGAACACTGAAAAAGGCATTCTTCAAGTCAATGACTGTAAAGAACGTTGCCTCAGAATCAATAGCAGTCAGTAATGAAGAAATGTCTGTGACCACTGGGTATTGTGGGACTACGCATTTATTCAATTCTCGAAGGTCAACAACTAGTCTGTAAACTAGTGGTGCATTAGGGTCTGATCGTTTAAGGATAGGAAGGACAGGTGAGTTACACACATTCGAGTCAGTCTCCACCACCACCCCTTGTGCAATGAGTTCGTCAATAATTTTTAATAAGGCCACTTCGGCATCAGGTGGTAATCGGTATTGTCGTTTACGTGGTAGTACTACTCCTGCTTTGAGAGTGACATGGTGTGGTGTTATGTTCATGTAACCTACGTCAGTTGGACCTTGTGCCCATAGGTGCTGTGGTACATTCTGGAGTCTGGGGTCAAAATCTGTCAACACATAATGACCCTTAAAATCACGTAAGTACAGTCGCACTCCCTCCGGAGAACAACAGATAACTGCTCCTAGTTCTTTTAATGTTTTTATACCAAGTAAGTTTTCTGGACATGATTTAGTAAGTAGCAAGTCTGTGGTACGTGACAGTGGACCAACCCCGAGGGAGACTGGTTTCGATACTTCATTAACAATAGGCTTTCCTGAAAATCCCAGGGAAATATTCTGTGAGCCCGAGAGAGGTGCCCCTGGAACCTCGTCATGGCTGATGGTAGTTCTGCTCGCCCCTGTGTCAATCAGAAACTTTCTGTCTTGTCCCAGTACACGACCATGTACATAGGGACCCTCTTGATCTACAGGAACCTGAATAAGGGGCAAGCCATCTTCCCTCTCAAGGCTGTTTCATGAGAACGATTGGTATTCTGGATAGTCTGACTGTGTGTACTGATACATTTGTGGTGTGGCATGAACAGACGGTGGTGGGGGTGGAAAAGTCGCTATTGTCTGTTGTGTGCTCTGTTGGGTGCTATTTTGCCTTGGAGCGTGTGGTCATTCTTTTGTCTTGCCTGTAGCTATATTGTGTTTCAGGACAGCACATTCCCTTACATAGTGACCTGGTTGTTTGCAATAATTACAGTTCCCCTTGACAGGTGTCGTGCCATTTTTGTTCGTGTTTACCGGTACTGTTTGGGCAACCAGCACCTTCATTTTTGTCTCTTTCATGCGTCTCTTTTCCTGATCCTGCTCTTCTCTAATCCTGTTCTGGTGATATTGTAGCATCTGCAACATTTGTGAAGGGCTGTTTGCTTGCCAAGTACTCTCAACTTTCAGTACTCTATTCTTGATCTGGGGTAGGGAATTCTCTACTAATTTGCTCACGAAAAGATGGGGATATGATTCGCTACCGGGCTTAAGGCCACTATTAATAGCAAAGCATTTCTCGATTCTAGAATAGAAATCGCTTGTGTCCTCTTCTTGTTTTTGTTTACAGGCTGAAATAGCATCCCAGTCTTCCTTTTTAGTAATCAATAGTCTCGGCAAAACCTGTATTAGGAGTTCAGGTAGTTCTTTAGCTTTGTCACCAAGACCAACCCCCGGGAGCCTACCCGTATCCTCTGTTTCCAATGCTTCCCAGCTTAACTTTTTCTCTCCCACCTCCCAGTCTTTTTCCTTATGCTTTTCATAAATGCCTGCTGGCAATAGTACTTTCAATAGTTTCAGGATGTCAGTGTACGTATAATCTCCAATGCGGAGAATGTCTTTTAATTCTTGGTGAAGCCCCCCCGGGTCTTTATCATGGGAGGGCAGCATCTTTTTCATTTCCAGTATTTCTAATTTCGTCAAGGGGGTGTAAACATACACCCGTTGAAGCTCATTGTTTGCATTTTTGACAGGATGTACCTCTCGTAGGGGGTTCTGTCTGTCTACGTATAGGTGCTTTCTGTCGTGGTGTGGGGCAGGAAGCATGCATGTGGTCGTTGATCCAGGATGACGTTAATTAATTCAGTACCCAGGCCTGTCCATCTGTCTAGAAGTATGTCGTCCAGTAATTTATACAATTGACCGGGATCGGAATATTGATTCTCATACAACGTTATTAAATGTTGGACCATGTAAATACCGGCCAAACGCTGTTCATTCGGCGGGAGGCTCAAGAACGTTTGGGCCACTATATCATTGCTATATATATTAGAATTGGACACCCACTGGGTGGCTGACCGGGCCAACTCCATTTCGTGTGGGGTGTGAGATCGCTCGTTCTTTATCCGTCGGTCCAGTGCTTTTTCAGTAGCTTGGAATAGATTTTCAAGGGAATATCTTTCTTTTATAGCCGGCCCCTGTTTACGGTAGTCGAGGCACTTGGGCCTGTCAAACCGTCATGCATTACCTACATAATTTATCTTGTCTTTCTCCTCGTCTACCTCTTCCGTTGATGACTCACCCTTCTCGTCAGGCTCTACCTTGTGTATTGCTATTATTTCCTTTCGTATTTTATTCATCATGCTGTCTGTCTGTCCCGTTTTATCATGCCGACCAGCATCTATGTGATCACTCCATTCTATCAAACCAGGCTTTACATCCCTGTCTCCTTCGTATTTTTCCCTGAACAGGCAGTTAATAATAAAACGGAGAATGTAGTTCTTAACCCCCACCTTTCTGTGTTGCATGGCCTGTGCTATACTCTCGGGTCCCTCCCCCGTTCTAATGAAACAGTATATTTTATCTAGGTGATCTTTCATATCTGGTAGTTTGTCCAAATATGCGACGGCCTGTCTTAGTCTTAGTGAAATCACGAGCATTGAGCCCTTTCCTGGTTCTGGATCGTATATACAGTGGGGGATTGCTACATCTATAGTAGGCCCCCCTCCCCCTACGGCCCCTTGTCTGCCGTCGTCTTTCACGAGCTGCTGGAGCTGGTCCGCTGGTGGGGGCGGAGGGAAATCTGCGTTTGCGTAGTCCGGTGGGGACTCTTCTAGATAGGAGGAAATAAACGCCTCGGATGCTGTTGGCTTTATTCTACGTACTCTATAGGGTACAGGTGGTGGCGTTCGCGATCTACGGGGTGTTTCTGAGGGGGTCACTTTAGCTAGTTCCTCTGAGAGGACGGGATAAATACCAGTAACGACGGCATTCCTTTCTCTATCAGCCTGGTCTGCTTTGACCCGGTCCCCCTCTTCCCGCGGCTCTTTTTCTTTGGCTTTTTCCGCTGCTTGTTTAGTTCTCCCTGCTTGGTTGAATTCTTTCTCTGTTCTCCTATGTGCTTCTTTACGCCATAACTCAATGGCATCTTTCTGAGAGGGTCTTGATTTCTTTTTCCATAGCGCTTCCTCTACTCTCATAATGCATTCAGAATCCCACGTTCCCGAGACAGGTCATCTGTGTATCTCTAGGCGGGATGTTAACTGGCTCTTCTAGTATACCTTTTCTGGTGCCTATCTGACGTAATTTTGAAAACAGTGGCATGTTGAAACCAACTTAATGAAAACACAATATACACAAAAATAGTCTGACTGAAGCAATCATTCACACTAACACACTATACACTTAAAACAGATACAATTTAACTGATACATGGAGTTAAAAACATGTACTTGAAAACAGTTAACTTTATGCACTGAAATACAGCACAACCATACCGGTCTCATACATGAGACACGTCTTTACCGTGTTCACGCAAATGAACCCGTCTCTACCGTGTTCATATTAATGGAACCCGTCTTTATCTTTATGCATTCCCAATAGTGGTACTCATCGGGAAGCAGAACTTGAAGGCCTCGGATACTTGATACTGCGCATGCGTGGAACAGGTGGACCTCTGGAAACCTCGGACCTTGCTCTCTCACGGGTTGGGCTCTGGTTGGGATGATCCGCGATCCTCACCGCCTCGTGTGGATGCCTGGTCGCAGTCCGTCTCCTCCGTGGGCCTGAGGGAGTAAGCGGGAAATCCCGCTGGCGTGTACACTTCGAAGTCCGTCACGGCTGTAGAAGGGGGCAAGGGCTGGACCTACATCTCCGGCGCGTGGGGAAGGGGATTTGTCCCTATTCGGGCACCAGATTTATGGGGTAAATAAAGTATTGCCCTGTCACAATTTCTATAATTTCTATACAATTTCTATAATAAACAAAGGGTCGTGCATAAAATGAGAGGCAGAGTCCCTGGTGTCCGATTTAAAAGGGCTTTATTTCAATAACTCGAGTTAGGGGAGAATCGGTTCCATCACCACGAGGGTTCAGGAAGGGTCTTCTAAACTTTATTTCACAGAGTACAATATTTATACATTCAATTTCGCACATAGGGAGGAGCGCTCCAGGCAGAGCAAGAGAAAGAGAGATAAGAACATGTTGGCGTGCATGAGGGCGTTCACTTGAGGAGTCATAGGTGAGTCATAGGTGGGTGGATACATGGAGGGGGGTTGCATGGCCAGCTGGAACTTTGCCCTACTTGTGTGCGCAACTTGATCATGACGTGCAACTGACGTGTAACTGGGGGGAGCTGACTTTCGGTCTGGTAGGGAGACCTTCAGTGTCAGGGCGACCAGCACGTCTGTTATTAACTGATATCTTAAGTCCGGGGATGTATTATCTGAAGCAAAGGTCGCTCATCACCAAGAGCCTGTGTTTGCATCTATTTCTTCGTTCATTGCGTGGGGGCCTTGAGCTTTCTATGGACGCGAGCTCTGTAAATCACTTAAACGGAGACAGAAAGGTTAGGCCCTATCTCTGCAGACGGGTTCTGTTTACCTTCTTCACCAGGCAGGAATGTGATTCTGTAGAGCAAGCAGATAACGGTTGTGCACAATACTGTCTTGGCACCCCGTGCTGAGCCCCTCTTGGCTTAGCCAAAAGTATGCGAGGTCAGGGATATGTAGCTGCAACCCTCAGAGTGTCTGGAGGCATGAAACTTCAATTCGGAGACTGGCTGAGCAAAAAAATGGAGAAATGGGTTCTTCGCGATATATTAAAAGTGCACAATGCAAACACATGGGCCTCAGTGTAAAATTAATGTTTTTTTTATGGAAGACTTGGTGACTGGCATCCTAATGTAGGACGTAAATGCAGAGGCATCATTATTGCAGGCCAGAGAGAGAAAATGCATGGGAGACATGCACATACACTAAACGTTGGGGTACACGCAGGGGACATATTGGCCATGTAAAATTTATTTTTCCTCAGGATGGCGGGAGCACATACCATAGCAAATAGCAATGTCCCAGGGATGGGGACCCTGGGACATTTCTGGAGCCGGCCCTGGGGGTGTCGGTCTCCAGGACGATTTACTGCTGATGGCCCCCCACATAAGTACAGTAGCCCAGGGAGGTGGTGGTCCCTGGGGCTGCATGGGGGGGCAGAGCCCCCACACATCTTATTTATTTATAGGCTTGGGGAGATGGTGTCCCCTGGGCTGAGGGGGGCTGCCTGGCCCCCCACATTTCAAACAATTAGCCTTGGGGAGGTGACGGTCCGCAGGGCTGCAAGGGGGGACTGGAGCCCCCAAGGTATTATAATAAAATTAGCGCTGGGTAGGTGATGGTCCACAGGGCTGCGGGGGCCACGTAGCCCCCCCATATTTCAAACAATTAGCCCCAGGGAGGTGACAGTCCCCAGGGCTGCATGGGGGTCTGGAACCCCCCACACATTATAATTAGAAATAGCCCTGGGAAGGTGGCAGTCCATGGGGCTACGGGGGCCAAGCAGGTCCCCACATTAGTATTTTCTATTGCCGCCGGGGTCCATGCTTTTATTTTTTTTATTTTCGGTGGGATTCATGGATTCAACTTGACTCCCACAGAAAATTAAAAAAGAAAAATGCTTTTTTGATCCAACGTGACTCCCCCAGAAAATTAAAAAAGAAAAAATGCTTTTTTGGGCCCCTCTGAACAGGCCTAGGGAGTCAGGGTGTTTCTGCCCTGCCCCTTTTTCTGTTTTTGAAAGCATTTGTATTTGTGACTCGGTTCGACCGAGTCACAAGATGGCTGCCAACACTTTCTAGTTTGAAGTTGAGGTTCCGTGGCAATTGTAAGTGGTGTTTTCGACTCGCACGAATATGGTCGAGTCTGGTATCTACGAACCGCAAATGACGAGTTTAGTAAGTGCGCGCAGTTTCGCTGTGCTAACTTAAACCGTTCGTTTGTTACGTGAGTTTTTCATCTGTACCCACGGGTTCCATCTTAGATACGGCATCCATTTTGTCTCTTGCCCTCAAGTAGTCAGCGAACGGACGTTGTCCGCTTCGCGACCCTGGGATTCCCAAGATATCTGCGGAAGACACATGTCCTTTAAAAGTGTCTTTATGACGAGGGGGATGATACTGTAAGGCAGATGGCCCCGCTCGAGGCTCATCTTGCCGTGCCGGTGTATTGTCTCAGCCGTGCATCTCATTAGGCACGTCCCTTTGATGCCTGTAGCTCGTGTTTCCCGATACCTCCCCTTTTACACCCTTTCCAATCTCCCCACTGTTTCCATCTTCCTCCACACCTGTTCTTGTTCCTTCTTCGATCTGTTTTACTGCTGATTGGAATGTACTAATGGTGGGAAGATGGGTTTTTACAGTTGGGAACCGCCAAATGTTTCCGCACTTATATTCCGGACCTTGAATGTATCAAAGTGACCAAAGCGACCCCTCTCGGGGATAATTGTGGGAACCAAGTCGGAAACCTTTGTGTACCATGTAATCCTATGGGAGAATCGTGTATAAAAGGAGCGATCCACAGAACCAATTTGAAGCAGTCTCCCCGAACTACACTCGTTGTACTTCCTGTGACTTCTGTGTTTCCCTGCAGTAAATAAACCTTGAATCTTTGACGCCGAAGGAAGTGTCCCGTGTCTCTGTCATTCGTACGCCGGAGCAGGTTACCCACGAAGGTTTCAGGTGTTGTCCCCTGGCACCGCTGGGTCTTAAAGAACCCAGTCCTTCAGTTGGCGCCCAACGTGGGGCTGCATCAGTGGTACCGGTCCAAGCCCGACGATCGTGAGGAACTTCGTGTGAAATCTCCGAGGGAAGGTGCACTCCGCTTCATCGATCCTGTTGTCGAAACAAGTGGCCCGAAGACTTTTCCCACGAAGGTTCCCGCCTCCTGACAGCTGCGACGGACTGCTGCCCTGACTGTAGACCTGTTTTGGCGCCTGGCGTAGACCTTGGTATAGCGAGACGATTGACGGGCCTTCCTGGTGACGCCATCGATCTTTGAGTTAAGTATTTGTGGGTCGCTCCCAGAGTTCTTGGTTGTGGTTGCTTAGTTGTTGCATGGTTCCATTGCATTTGTAGTTCTTGGTACTTTGTTGTGATATTTGATGTCTGCAGTCGCCAAAAACCGAGGGTTTTTGCTCTTTGCTGGGACTTGGTAAATCCCGTAACCCTTGACGTTTGTGAAACTCGGCTAGTGTGCAAGATGCCTGGTCGCAGTAATTTGTTTAGTTGTTTCAGACGTTGTGGTACGGATTCCCGACTGGAGGACTCGTGTCCGATACCTCCGGTTGGTACTCCAACTTATGAGCTGTACAGCAAACATGGGCTAGGCCCCATTACTTTTAATGATTACTGGATCCGTTACACTAGGAAAGATGGTGCCCTTAGTTGGCCACCTCATGGTAGTTTCGAGACAACAATCCTGGATAATCTTGAGGCTAAATTGTTCGAGAGAAAGTCAAGGCCGGCCATGTTTGATGCCTTTCGGTTGTGGCGTAAAGAAGCCCGACAGAAAGAGATCAGACAGACTAAACGAAACCAGAGAGATGGTGTTGCTACCATTGTAAAGAAAGCAGAGCAGTTTCAGCGTGATAAGGAGGTTAAGGAAAAGGAAGTGTTTGACAGGCTACAGCGTATGTCCATAGATAAGTGCTATCCTGCTCTGCCTACGGAGTCGGATAAGAAGGACGAATCAGTTGAGGATCCCTTAATGTCTTATCTTATGAAGTCACCACCTCCGTACGTGCAGGGTACCGCAGTTCCTGTGGCTCCCCCTGTACCTGTTCCTCCACCTGCACCCGTTCTTCCGACTGTTCCCGCTCCTTTGCCTATTGCTATTCCTACTGCTCCTCCGCTTCCACATACTCCTGCTCCCGCTACTGCTCCTGCTTTACTTACTCCTGTTGCTTCTTATGTTTCTACCTCTTCTCTTGTTAGTCCTTTGTGCTATACTTCTCCGTCTACTCGTAGTCGTACTCCTCCTGTTGCGGCTAGCTTTTTCCATTCTCTTGGTCCTGTTCTTGGGTCCGCTGGTTCGGACGGTCCTCAGAGACGTAGTCAGCTTCCCGGTAACCGGGAACGTGCTTCGCTATACAATATGGCAATGGGATGGATGACGCACCCTCTTAGAAATCCTCCGCGTGCCGTACTCGATACGTTTTGCCAATTCAATGAACCGACACAAAGATACGTGTTTGAAGAAATGTGCAAGGTATTGCGTGATCAGATATCGGCCGATGCACCTGACGAGGTGTTGACCGCTTTGTCTGATCTACAGCTTCAGTTCTCGAATGGACTGATAGTGGATACTAACGTTCGACGTGCTGTTGAACGGTTGTTATCTTTCCGTCCCACTCCTATACCTCAAGCTTTGTTTGTTGAGGATGTTAAGAGGCAGTTAGATGTGTCCGGTCAGTTCCCCATGCGAGAAGTTCCACCAGTGTGGATGCCAGGTGATGCTGCTCAAATTCCACCCATCCTGCCACATTTTCAGAGAGTATGGATACATCTCCCATGGAAACGATCAGAAGTTTTACAGGTGAAGCAATCTTTGCCTGACCCTCGCAAAAATCCTGCAGGGTATTATAAAGAATTATCGCAGCTTGTAGACGCTACGATAATGAATCTTGCCGATATCGACATGCTGCTCGGTAATATCGTACCGCAACCGGTATGGCCTAAGATTCGTCACGAAGATCATGCAAACGAATTAGGTGGCGATTGGGCTGCTCTTACTGCGGCCGACACGCGACAAGTTGGCGGGGCTAAGCCTGAACAACTCATTACTGCTCTCCCTCAAAGAATAATTACGCTAATGAAAACTCTTATGCCAGCTATGAGGGTGAATTGGGACAAATTGTCAGCTTGCAAACAGAAAAAGGACGAGAGTGTCTCCGATTTCTTTACGAGATTTGAGGAGGCATTCATCGATCACAGTGGTCAGGATATGAGCACTGAGGGTGGTCAACGGTTGTTCGTGGACAAATTTGTCTCTAACTTATTGCCCGATTTGAGCAATAAATTGAAGAATTCTGAGAGTGCGTGGGCCGTTTCTACCTCGGCTCAAATATTGGCTACGGCACAGTATTATGAGAACAGAGAAAAAGAGGAGAACGACCGCGCTGATAAAAAGACGAAAGAACTCAAAACTAAAGTGTTGTTACAGCAGGCCTATCCTCCGCGCTCGAATCAGAATACTTCGCAGCAAAATAGACCGCAGTCGCAATCAAATAGGTCACAACCTCGAAATGACTCCTCTTCCCAAAGATCTTCGTTAGGGTACAATCAATGTGCCTATTGTAGACAAGAGGGTCATTTAAAATTTAACTGTCCCGTTTTAAACGATCGTAACAGTGGTAACTCATCTAGAGGAGGTCGTGGTGGTTCTCAGCAGGCATCACGTGGTAGAGGTCGTGGGGTTCAAAATGATCGTTCAGATAACTCATCAAATTCCGATAATTGTTTTGATCAACGTGGATCATCGCAAGGACGATCTGCGCAGTACAATGTAGACGATTATTACGTCGATCAGGGAACTGACGACAGTAATTACTAGGACAGCCATAGACAAGGAGAGGGAGTGGTATCAGTTCCGGTTGATCAGAGAGGGCCTTACGTCGCAGTTGCTACATCGGGCGTCGTTGAGCCTTTTCTGTTGGACACTGGTGCAGCGAAAAGTTCCATAATGCATTCGAAACTCCCTGGCGCACCTTTGTCTGGCTTAACAAATGTTTCCGTTGGATTCTCTGGCGCCCCCGTTAGCAATCCAGTTTCACGCCCTTTGCCCCTTACAATTGGGCCTCGTGAGCTAGAAGCTCCATTGATTTTGACTACGGGTTGTGGTGAAAATCTTTTGGGCCTGGATTTGCTAAAACGTTTGTATGCAACTCTGTATTGTTCTCCTGCGGGTGTAAAGCTTACTTTAGGAGAGAGGGTTGTCTCTCCTATGTGCTTGTCTCTCGATAAGCTTCCACCGGAATTGAGTTCTCTTCCTGCATCTTTGTGGGCAACAGGTCCCAATGATGTGGGCCTGCTTGACCTCTCCCCTTATGTTGTCCAGTTGAAATCTAATGTGCGGTTGCCACGTATTCCCCAGTATCGAATCTCTCTTGATGGTGAACGAGCATTGTTAGCGATCATCTATGATTTGATCGAGAAAGACGTAATTGAAGAAACACGGGGAAACGTGTGCAACAGCCCTGTACTGCCCATTCTAAAACGTACTGATCCTTCGAAACCACCTGTTTATCGTTTTGTTATCGATTTACGGGAGGTAAATAAAATTGTGATTCCTCAGTTTCCTGTTGTGCCTGACATCACGGCGCTACTGACTCTGATTCCAGCTTCTGCATCGTGGTTTTCGGTGATCGATTTGAAGAATGCGTTCTTCAGCATTCCCATTGCAGAAGAGAGCAGAGACCTTTTCGGTTTCTCTCTTGGTGGACGCAGCTTCCGGTTCAAACGCGCTCCTCAGGGCTACTGTGAGAGTCCATCGATTTACAGTCAAGCCTTGAAGGGTCAACTGGATGCGTTTTCATTGCCGGCTGGTGCGGCCTTAATCCAATACGTTGATGACTTATTGGTAGCTGCAGATACTCAGGACATTTGCAAAATTGCTACGGTGTCGTTGCTGCAACATCTCTGCGATTTACATCACAAGGTGTCACCTTCTAAACTCCAATATTGTTGTCAAGAAGTAACCTATCTAGGTCACTTATTGTCAAAGGAGGGAAGACGGTTGACCCCAGAGAGAATTGCAGCAATTGCGCGAATGGCTGTGCCAACAACCCAAAGAGATGTGCGTGCCTTTCTAGGTATCACGTCGTATTGCAGGCAATGGATTCCAAATTTTTCATTGCTAGCGAAACCATTGGTAGCTCTCACGTGTAAGGATGTTTCAACTCCTTTACCATGGACGGAAGAATGTCAGAAAAGTTTTTCTGAATTGCGTGATTCATTGTGTTCGGCCCCTGTGTTAGGTACTCCTGACTACAGCAAGCCGTTTACACTATACGTTCACGAGAGGGAAGGTTGTGCTTTGAGTGTCTTAACGCAACCTTTTGGTGGTAAGCAACGTCCATGTGCATATTTTTCCTCGACCTTGGACCCGGTAGCTAGAGCATTGCCGAGTTGTTTGAGAGCAACAGCGGCAGCTGCGGTGTCCATCCGACAATCAGCAGGATTGGTCATGGATAATATGCTTACGGTGATGGTTCCGCATGCAGTCGATACTCTTTTGAATCGTACGAAAACTCAGCACTTGACGAGTGCAAGGTTGTCTGGGTACGAGTTGACGCTGTTGGCAAGCCACATTCAGATAAAACGTTGCAATGTTCTGAATCCGGCGACTTTGTTACCAATTAGTTCAGAGTCAGATGAAATAACAGAACACGACTGTTATTTGAGGACAGAAGAGGAAACAAAAGGTCGAGTGGACCTTAAAAACACTCCTTTGGAAGATCCAGATGGAATGCTGTATGTGGATGGTTCATGTTTCAAATTGCCGAATGGCGATGTGACTACTGCATATGCTGTTGTAACGTTGAATACTGTTGTTGAGGCTGCAAGATTAAATCAGAATTCTGCCCAAGCTGCAGAACTGATCGCTCTCACTAGAGCGTGTGTGTTAGCAAAAGGGAAACGTGTGAATGTGTTTACCGACAGCCAATACGCTTTTGGCGTCGCCCATAGCTTTGGACGGTTGTGGAGAGAGAGAGAGGTTTTATGACATCGCATGGTACGAAGATTCAGCATGGACAGCTCGTGAATGATCTTTTGGATGCACTTACGTTGCCTAAGCAAGTAGCGATTGTTAAATGTAGTGCGCATCGTAAGGTGACGGATGATGTTGGTCGCGGTAATGCCTTTGCGGATGAGATTGCTAAGGAGACTGCACGGGATCTTAGCACTAGAATGTATGTGACGAGTTCGGTTAGGTGGCCTGCAGAGTCGAGTATGTGTGAAGACACTATCGACAGTGTGAAAGCAATTCAGAATGAGGCCACCGAGACTGAAAAGACGAGGTGGAAAGAAAGTACGGGAAAGTTGGATGTGAATGGTTGTTGGGTTGATTTGTCGGAACATAAGAGATGGATGTTACCGGATGCGTATGTGCTGGCTGTTGTGACAATGGCGCATGGGTTAGCACATATTAGCGTGAAAGGTATTTGTAAGTTGCTGTCTCCTGTGTGGAAGAATGATGGTATCACGAAATGTGCTGAACGCTTGGTTAAGAACTGTATGGTATGTATGTTGTACAATCCTGGTAAGGGAACCCCAACTCCTCCTGGTAGTTTTGCTCCCCCTTCATGTCCCTTTGAGGTGATCCAATTAGACTTCATCCATATGGAGCGATGCAATAACCTGAAATACGTTTTAGTTGTGGTTTGCGCGTTCTCCCGATGGATTGAAGCCTATCCCCTCAAAGACAACACTGCTTTGTCTACTGCGAAAATCCTACTGAAGGAATACTTTCCTCGGTATGGAATGCCTCGGATTGTATGGTCGGATAACGGAAGTGAGTTTGTGGGGAGTGTGATGAAGAGTGTGTGTAAGGGCCTTGGAATTAATCAAAAATTCCATAGCGCCAATCATCCCCAGTCAGCTGGTTTGGTTGAAGGGTACAATGGCACCCTTAAACTGAAACTAGCAAAGATTCAGGCTACGACTGGTCTTTCGTGGCCTGATGCTTTACCTTTAGCTTTGTTATCAACTAGGGCAACCGTACACTCCCGAGTAGGGCTTAGTCCCTATGAAATAGTGTTCGGTCGTCCTGCAAATGTTTGGGGGGTCCCTAGGCCGGGTGTGTTCTGTGATCTTGAGTACCCAATGTTGATTGATTATCTTCATGACTTGACTGCTAAACTGAGGTTAATTCACCAACAGGTTTACGAAGCATTGCCGACGCAGACGGAGGGTCCAGGCCACCAGCTCCAGCCCGGAGACTGGGTGGTGACGCGCAATTTTACGCGCAAGAAGAATTTGGAGCCCAGATTCACTGGACCCTACCAGGTTCTCCTTGCCACGAGAACTGCTGTTCGTCTAGAGGGTCGGAAAAACTGGGTGCACGCCACCCATACGAAGAAAGTCCCTATTCCGTTGCCGGCAGACTCGTGGGTGAGGAGAGGCATTGCATCAACTGAATCCGAAGGATTGCCGGCGTTTGTACCTTTCAGCGACGCACAACCTGTCGGAGAATCCTCAGTGCAGCAGAAAGACACTGTTGAACATTTGTCATCAAAAGACTCGAGACCAGAACATTCGGCTCATCAACAGGACTCTGTTCCCTCATCGGATCCTTTGTTATATGAACATACACGTCCTGGGAAAACTCGATACTTTTTGCGTTCCAGCACTAAGGACAAATAAAAAAATCCCGTTCTGCCCCTTGACAATTGCATTATCCCGTTTTCCACGATCAGTCCGAACACCCGTATCATTGTAATTATTTTTGTATATATATTGAGTTTCGTTCCATATGTGTTTTTGCTTCCACAGCTGAGAGACATTTTTTGCATATACATTGTGAATAAAGGCCGTAGGGCCGCGCGTGTACTTCCTTCTGGTTAGCAGGTCTTGACGCTAGGTTAAAGACCGTCGGTTCCTGGGAACTCCTAGGGATTGACTACTGCTACACAGAACGCAGTGCGTCAAGAAACGTTGCGGACGGTCATAGGGGATGGCGTTTTCGAAGCTGATGGACTTGGAAGAAGCTCAGGCGCAAAGGTTCAAGCTACAACAACTTAGTCGTACCAAATGTTTTATGTTTCAAATTTTCGTATTGCTTTTGACTGTTTCTGCATTATTGGCGGGTGGGGTGTATTACATGATGTCTCGTTTCTTATCTTCTGCCATACCCACTCCTACTCCTGACCCTAAACTTACCACCGTTGCATCTCCCCATTCTTTTCACATCTTACCCGAACACGAGCAGGCTAGACGTGCAGAATTCCGCAACAATTCCTTTATTCAGCTCCTTCACCAGCACCAGTTAGTGGTTAACACTACTAATTGTTGGGTGTGTGGGTTGATGCCACATACCACGGATAAGGGAATTCCATATCTGGTGTTACCGTATAGTTCCCAAGGGTCCGCTCGAGCATTTCAAACAATGTTTCGAAGCGCACTAGATTCTTACCCCAATCGAGAGCCACGTTCTCCCTACTTTGGCCCTGGCTCGTATCACAAGCCTCTGTCTATAGCGATAGAAGATTTAGATAGAGATATCTATGAGCCGTCGCTCATTCCAGTGGAAGAGGTACAAGCCTATAGGGTCTTGAGTAAGGTTGAGTATAGTGCGCTCACGAGTGATAAACAGCTTAAAAGCTCGCCTCCGATATGGGTCGTACCCCGCATTGGTAATTTTTGTCTAATGGGTCGTGGCCGAAGACCGAAAGCCCGACTTGGAGAGAGTGCTTGCACTGAAAATTACATGCTGCCGATGGTCTCGTCCCCTGTGTTTCTGGCTGCCAAGGGTACCTACTTTGTCTGTCATGATCGTGCGTATGCATGGTTGCCCTCTGACTTCATGGGCTCGTGTTTTATTGCAAACTTGTTGCCTCCGACGTTCACTGTAGATGCAGATTATCACAAGACTAGAGTTGTGAGAGGCGTAATTAGCGAAGAGGATACTGCCGGTCAAGAGGCAGGAGACTTTTTCAAGGGTTTCCTCCCGTTTTGGGGACCTATGGTTAATAGTAGGAACCTGAGACAGTTGACTCGAGTGGTAGAATCGACAGCTAATATTACTGCCAGTGCCCTTGGTAATATCACCACAGAACTTCAGGCGGATAGACTTATGACGTTACAAAACCGTATGGTTTTAGACGTGATCTTAGCAGATCGAGGTGGGGTATGTAAGGTGATCCATTCGAGCTGCTGTATTTTCATTCCTGATAACGCTCCGACTGTCTATCAAGCCATCTCAAAGTTGCACAAGATCTCCGAATCCATACACGTGGATGTAGGGGATTGGACGCTACTTGGGTGGTTTTGGGGCCTGATGTCGACTTGGGGTTGGAAGATTCTGATGATTATCGGAGTTGTTGTGGCGTTCCTGTTCACGTGTTGCCTTTGTGTGCAGTGTGGTCCTGCCTTATGTGGCCTCTGTGCTACAACGTGTATGAGACAGCCACCTGTTACCAAGGGAACTCGGTTGGACAGAGCTATGCTGTGGTAAATATTTGATTTACCGTCTTAATTTCTATGCAGGTAAGTACTTAATCAATAATAACTCAATCGGAAAGAAAAAGGCAGAGTCCGTGGTGTTAGAGTTCTAAGGGGTTTTATTCCTTAAAAAGGAATGGTCAAGACCTGGATATCATGTTCCTGCAACCACAGGGGTTCAGGAAGGGATAGAGCAATATTTTATTGACAATACATAGCTTATATACTTAAATCACATCATAGACACCAATATAGTAGGCGTAACAGCTGAGAACGAGACAAGATAACAGCATCCACGTGTTAGTAATACGTAATCAGAAGGCGTGAACTAGGCGTGAACTAGAGGTGTGTGCTAGAAACGTCGTAGGTAGGTGTCACAAGTGGGTGGCACAAAGCAGAAATGTTGCAATGTCAGCAGAAATCTGAGGCTTGGATGCGCGTGCAGCTGCATGACGTGTGATTGACGTGAAACCAGAGGGTGCAGGGGGTCTTGACATTTACACTGGCGGAAAGAGACAGAAGTCTGGCATGTCAGATCAACTCGTACTTCTATCATATCTGATATCTGATGTTTGGAAACCATATTATCTAAACGGAAAAAGGTCTCTGGGGCAGAAGCTATTCTATACTGACTGTGAGTGCGTGTATAAGCGCCTAAGTGTCTACATGAGAATGCGGGGGGCATGGGCCTTCCATGGTAACAGGGGCTATGAATTACTTGCACAGAGACAGTGAGGCCGGGCCCTTCGCTCTGCAGCTGGGAGGATGTTTACTTAAACTAGTAGGCAGGAATGTATTTTCGAGGAGCGGAACAGATAATTCGAAGGTTGAAGTCAGTCTTGGCAGGCAGCAGGCCGAGCTAAGCGCCGGGAGCCGCACAGAAAGTAAGTCAGAGGTCACGGGTACAGAGACAGCCTGGGCTGAGGCTTTCAGAGTCAGAAGGCAGGAGAAAAGGCTTGATGGCAGAATTCGGGGCCTACTTTGCCAGAGCTGAAAAACGTGTAAAGTACACCACAAAAAGACGTTGGCATAGCATACTTAGGAACGGACTATTCAACCCATTCAGGGTGGGTCTGAAAGAGGACATGTTAACGTTGGACGCAAATGTATTTGCGTCTTCATAGCTGGCACAGGAGGGAAGTTACATGCACTTTAAGCTGGTACATGGAAACGGTGGGGTACACGCTAGGGAACACAACTTGACCATAAAATTTATATTTCCTCATTCCCTCCTTGTTCCCTACGGACCCTTCATGATATATCGATCCTCATGAATCGATCAGTTTGTTCTTGTAACATCATTTGCTCTTCTTTCTTCCTCTCACGTTTTGAGAGAAAACTGGAATGTTCAATGCATGATGTGGCACACAGTCCACAAATCGCTGGCCCACACTGTAGGCACAGGCAGCAACTGAATACTAGGACTAGGCCAATGCCTAGGAAGGATAGGATCTTCCATCCCCAAGCAGTTAACGTTGTCCAGAACCAACCGGACCAAGTCCAGGTGCCTGGATTCTGATGTATCAGATTTGCAATTTTATGAAGACGTGTAATAGCTTTGTATACAGATGGCGCGTTTTCTGGGATGAAAACACAGCAACTTGACCCGATGACCTTACAAGCTCCGCCTCTGTCTGCCAAGATGACGTCAATAACAAGACGATTCTGAAGAACAACAACCCGCATGGCGGACTGCTCTTCTGTTAAGTTACCTAGGGCGGAGGCAGTTTCATTTACTACTGCTTCAAGTGTTCTAGTTAATCTGCGTATTAATTTACTATTTTGGACGGGGCCTGTGAAGAAAAAGAATCCTTTATTGAAATCTGTGTATTGCTCCCATGCCGTTTCAGTGTAGTCGACAATCGGGAGATCTCTTCGGAGTCTATTCTTTACTAGATTTGTATTTCTGTGATAATCAGGAGGGGCTAGAAAAACAGGTGGCAGAAGGAATGCAATGTAACAGGTACCATCCCAATCTGGAGGTAAGCGTATGTATGCGGTATGACCACAAACAAAATCGGAATGACGGGTAGCTCTAAAGGACGATATGCCTTGATCACTGAATTCGACCACAGTAGTACATTTACTATGACCTAAGTGTACTGAACCTTTCTTACTGACACATAATTCACCAGTGACTGGTAATACTGACATAGCAGGGAGAACTGGTGCAGCTTCGGATTCAACAGTAAGAATCATAAGGGTAATTGTGTAATTACCTAATCCATATACTTCATTTTCTAGATCAGCTCCTATTCTAGTGGGGAGTCCCTTCTTATCAGGATAACAGACATTAAGCAGAACTAAGTTCAAGTTTCCCCAAACCCAGCTCCCTTTGAAAACAGCGATATCAGGATCTAAGGAATTAATTATTCTAAACCAAGCACCACAGGAGCCATTGTGAGTGAACGGGTACGGAAAGAGGGGCAGAACTCCCTTGTATTTCTGGTAGGGAGGGAGTCGGCCACATATCCAGCAGTTTGTAGCATTATTAGTCTGATGGGAGTGATGTAACATACTAATGAATGTGTTGTTGCGCAGCGCAAGTCTGTAAGAAAGTTCGTGTGGAGGTAATTCACTAAAAGAATGTTCAGCAGTGACATTGTAAGCAGATTGTTCACGCTTGAAAATAGGGTAGTAGATAGGAAGCAGTATACTTGCAACAATAATCAGAAAACTTAGAAAAAACATAATCAATAATGTCACTATACAGTGACTGCGGAGTGATTTGCAATATGTACGTTTCTTGAGTTGTCTCTCTCTCTCTCTATCTCGATCTAGGGGATACATGTCAGAAACTATTTAACCGATTCACCTAGGGGAGGACTTAAACAATTAAACTGTCTGACTTGCTAGATCGGAGTTTCAGTTTATACTCCTCTTGGGGAGTTTTCTCTCGTTCGGGGACTTTAAAGTCACTTGGCTCAATACAGTCTTTGGAGGGGGTGGACGAGTCTGGGTCTGGTTTCAGTTCGTTGCACTTTTTAATATGACTCGTATGTATCCACCCCTTTCTGCCTTCCACCTTTACTGCTGTCCTCGTAGTAAGAAGGACGGTCTTCGGCTCTTTCCAGCGGGGCTCCAGCGGACTTTTCCTGTCGAAGTTCCTAATCAGGACCAGATCTCCTGGACGGACATCATGCGGTTTTACATCAGTGTTGTCAGGGAAGGCTGCAGCAACCTGTGAACGACATGATTGGAGTGCAGACATCAAGGAGGCAAGGTAATCGGTCAGCATATTACAGTCGACATCGGTAATTTTCTTAGGAATGGGCGTCCCCCACATATTCGGTGGTCTGCCAAAGACCACTTCATACGGGGATAGTCCTGATCTCGAGTGGGCGACCATCCTCATATAGAACAATGCAACTGGCAGGGCGACTATCCAGTCGACCCCTTTCTCTTTACATATTTTACTAAGGCGGGTCTTTAGTGTCTGGTTATGCCTCTCTACAAGGCCTGCGGCTTCGGGATGTCGGACACAGTGGAATCTCCACTGATATCCTAGCAGCAAGGAAACTTGTTTCATTAATTCGGATGAGAATGGCTGTCCGTTATCTGAGTACACGACACGAGGCAAGCCGTACCGTGGGAAGAATTCTCGAACCAGCTGCCTGGCAGTGGCCGGGGCAGTGTAATCTGGGACTGGATATGCTTCGGTCCAACGGGAAAGTGCACAAACAATTACGAGGACATATTTGAATCCTCGACAACGGTCCATCTGAATATAATCCATCTGGAGGACTTCAAAAGGGTGATCGGGAGGATGAAATCCACCTTGCTCTACGGGGACACTTTTTCCTGGATTGAACTGACAACAGATCATGCAAGTACGCACTTTCTGTTTTGCTGCTGCTCGTAAGTGTTTATTGCACCAGAGATTCTGTAAACTGTCTAACATTGCTTTCTCTCCTAGATGTGCTGGACTATGTGCTGTATTGATTATGACTTGAACCATAGAGTCGGGGAGAAACCATGTAGATTTTCCCTTCGTCATCCAACCTTGATCTGTCTGGATCCCTCCTAGTTCAGTCCATTTCTTTATTTCATCTGTAGTAGCATGTGTCTGAATATCGATTACATCTAGTGCGGGATCCCTGACTGTCATACAATGTGTCGGTACTATTGTCTTTGTCACGTCAGTTGTCTGGGTGTGAGTCAGTGCTGTATGTTTTGCTGTCTGGTCTGCCAGGTCGTTACCCTGGGAAACAGAATCTGTAACTTTAGTATGTGCTTTACACTTCATGACGGATATGCCTGAAGGCAGATGTATTGCTTCTAACAGTGCTTGAATGAGGGGACCGTGTTGAATCTTGGCACCATGAGAGGTCAAGAAACCTCGTTCTTGCCATAACATTCCGAAGTCGTGTACAACTCCGAACGCATAACGGGAATCAGTGTATATGTTGACATTTCTGTTCTTGGCTAGTATACAGGCTCGGGTCAGAGCAATGAGCTCCGCCGCTTGAGCAGACAGTGTGTCAATACGATGTGTTTCTTTAACTTCAGTTTCAGTGGTCACTGCATATGCGGCCACTAATTCTCCTGTACTTGTTCTCATGCATGAACCATCCATATAAAGTGTCAGGTCTGGATTTGTCAGTGGGACATCTATTAAGTCTCGTCGAGGCTTTGTTACTGCATTAATGATCTCTATACAATCATGCGGAGCTGGATCTGCCATAATTGTAGGTAACAATGTTGCGGGGTTCAGAATGCTGCAGCGTCTGATTTCTATGTGTGGCTGGAATAGCGTTAATTCATAACCTGTCAGTCGTGCTATAGTTAAGTGCTGAGTCTGGGTTCTGTTTAAAAGAACCTCTACAGAATGTGGAACTTGTACTGTTAACTGATGTCCTAAAACAATTGAGTCGCTCTGTCTGATTGCTAATGCTGTCGCTGCTACGGATTTCAAGCACGCAGGGAGTGCTTGGGCTACTGAATCCAATGTACTTGAAAAATAAGCGCAAGGCTTATGTGAACCTGCTTGATCTTGGGTGAGGACAGACAACGCTGTACCATCACGTTCTGTAACAAAAAGTGTAAAAGGTTTGCTGTAACATGGTGTCGCTAAAACTGGTGCTTGGCATAAGGCTTTCTTTAATTCTTCAAAGGCTTGTGTGTGTTCCTGAGTCCAAGGGAGGGCAATCGAAGTCGCTGCCTCCTGCGTTGTTAACTGAATGAGTGGTTTGGCTAGAAATGCATACTGAGGGATCCATTGTCTGCAGTATGAGGTGAGGCCTATAAAGGCCCGCACTTCCTTTTGTGTCTGGGGTTGTGGCATATTTACAATTAACTGAATGCGATCGGGAGTGAGCTGTCTCCCCACTTTGGACAGCAAGTGACCCAAGTACACAACTTGCTGAACACAGAATTGTAGCTTCGAAGGAGACACCTTGTGTCCCTTGTCGGCCAGAAAATGTAAAACTGTCAGTGATGCTTGTTCACATTCGGGCTCACTTCGTGCGGTGATCAGCAGATCATCGACGTATTGCAGTAAAGCGGTGTTAACTGGCATTTGAATACAATCTAGTTGTCTTTTCAGTGCTTGACTATAGATGCTGGGGCTTTCTGTGAATCCTTGAGGTGCGCTGGAAAATTTGAAACTTCGTCCATTTAAACTGAATCCGAAGAGGTATTGGCTCTCTGGGTCAATAGGTACACTAAAGAAGGCGTTCTTGAGATCAATTACAGTAAAGAACGTTGCTTCTGAATCAATAGCAGTCAATAGGGATGAGATGTCGGGGACCACAGGGTACTGTGGAACGATGCATTTATTCAGTTCTCTTAAATCAATCACCAGCCGATATACTGGCGGTGCATTGGGATCAGTACGTTTAAGAATCGGAATGATGGGTGAATTACAGATATTGGAGTCGGTCTCTACGACCACTCCTTGGGCAATGAGCTCTTCAATGATTTCCAGTAAAGCCACTACAGCATCGGGTGGTAACTTGTATTGTCTGATTCTGGGTAGAACAACACCTGGTTTGAGTGTAACACGGTATGGTGTGATATGCATACAGCCTACATCAGTTGGGCCTTGTGCCCACAAGTGATCTGGTACATTTTTCAATCTGACATCAAACTCTCGTAATACATAATGACCTTTGAAATCCCGCAGAAAGAGTCTAACTCCCTCCGGGGAACAGCATATCACTGCTCCTAGAGCCTTCAATGTTTTGATACCTAACAGATTTTCTGGACATGATTTCGTAAGTAACAGGTCTGTAACACGTGATAACGGACCCACAGCCAGGGGAACGGGTTCTGATACCTCATTTACAATAGGCTGTCCTGAAAAACCAAGGGAAACATTCAGTGAGCCTGAGAGGGGTGCCCCTGGGACTTCATTATGGCTGATTGTTGTGCGGCTTGCCCCTGTGTCAATTAAAAACTTTCTGTCTTTTCCCAATACTTGACTGTGTACATAAGGACCCTCTTGATCTACAGGAATTTCAATAAGAGGCAAGCCAAATTCCCTCTCTAGGCAGTTTCATGTGTATCATTGGTAATCGGGGTAAGCAGATTGGGCATACTGGTACATCTGTTGTGAAACTTGCTGAGTCGCGGCAATGGGCTGTGGCTGTGATACCGCTACTGTCTGTGCTGCATGTGGTGAAGCATGCATAGGCTGTGTATTCTGTGAAGTCTGTTGCTGGGCCTGATCTTGTCTTGGTGGATGCGGTCTTTCCTTAGTTTTACCTGTTGCTATGTTATGTTTCAGAACTGGACATTCGTGTACGTAGTGACCTGGCTGCTTGCAATAGTTGCATGTCCCTTTAACGGGAGCTGCGGCGTGACCTGTCTGGGTCGTACCCTTTCTCTGGCCGTCGGCTGGAACTGATTGGGCCACTAACATTTTCATTTTCGTGTCTTTCATACGTTTCTGTTCATGATCCTGTTCTTCTCTAATTCTGTTCTGAAGGTATTGTAACATTTGTAACATCTGTGATGGCGTATTTGCTTGCCATGTACTCTCGACCTTGTATACACGGTTTTTAACTGCTAACAGGGAATTCTCCACTAATTTTGATACAAAAAGATGCGGGTACGACTCGCTACTTGGTTTAAGACCACTATTAATAATAAAACATTTCTCGAATCTTGAATAGAAGTCACCAGTATCTTCATCTGGTTTCTGTTTACAGGCCGAAATTGCGTCCCAATCTTCCTTTCTAGTTGTCAGTAATCTTGGCAGAACCTGTACTATCAAACCTGGTAGTGCTTTAGTTTTCTCCCCAAGGCCTAGCCCTGGGATACGTTTTTCCTCCTCGTCTTCTATTTCTGCCCATACAATCTTTTTCTCTCCCACCTCCCATTCTTTTTCCTTGAGTTTCTCGTAGATGCCCGTGGGCAGCAGTACCTTTAACATTTTCATGATATCTTCATATGTGTAATCCCCCATCAGTAACATGTCTTTAAGTTCTCTGTGAAAACCTGCAGGGTCTTTATCATGACACGGTACTAGTTTCTTCATTTCTAACAGTTCTAACTTGGTCAGAGGCGTGTGTACATACACACGTTTCAAGTTATGATCGGCACCCATAACTGGATGCACTTCTCGTAAGGGGTTCTGACTTTCAATGCCATGCAGACGCTCCATATGATACATTTTCCTTTCTGGGGGCGGAGCGGGTACGTATTCGGAGCTTACGAAAGTGTTATATCTATGTCGTTGTTCTAGAATTATTTGTATTAACTTGGTACTTAGACCTCTCCATCTATCCATGAGTAGTGCTTCTAATGTATCGTGTAAGGGACCTGGATCGGAGTGTTGGTTTCTGTATAACGTGAGGAGGTGCTGAATCATGTATACACCTGCTAATTTCTGCTCGTCTGGGGAAAGGTTCAGAAATGTCTGCGCTACTGTGTCATCATTGTATATGTTCGGATTGTCAGCCCATAATACTGCTGACCGGGCTAGTTCTTGTTCATCCATAGAATTGAGTACGTGGTACCCTATTCGGTCTCGAAGCCTTTTATCAGTCTCTTGGAACTGATGTTCAGGGGAATTCGGTTTGGTTATGCCAGAGAGAAAAACTCTCTTGCTTTCTGGACGAATGCCTTTCCTAAGGTAAGACCCCTTACCTACATACGCTATCGTATCTGTAGTCTTTTCTGGTTCTTCAGGTTCTTCCTCCTCCTCGGAGAAAGCTTTTTCTTTCTCTTTTTCGTGTATTTCTATCACTGCTTTTCTTATTCTCTTGTACATACTGGCTATGCAACCCCCTTTATCATGTTTTCCTTCAGATATATTTTGACCCCACTTGTTGAGTGCCTCCATTTCATCCTGTTCTGTCTCAGGCCTGTCTCGTTCTCTTATTAGGCAATTTATAAAAAAACGTAGTATATATGCTTGAGTGTCAACTTTCTGATGCGCCATGGCATCCTTAATACTTTCAGGGTCTTTCCCAGTCTGAACAAAGTGATATATTCTATCTAGGTGCTCTTTCATTCCTGAGAATAACAGTAGGTAATCTGCAGCATGTCGTAAGCGTAGTGATGCCATCATCATTCTATCGTCTTTGCCGGGTACTGGATCATATCTGCAAACTGCAAGCGGTTCTTTGAGTATGTCGAGACGGGGTGATTTGAACGTGAAAGGATTCTGCATATCCCTAAGGTGTAATCTGTGTGTTGGTGGCGGGGTCCGAAGACCCCCTATCGCACCTCCTGAGGCGGAAGCTTGGACATTATCTCTCTGTGGAGTCTGTATCTGTACTTGAACTTGTCTTTTAGTAGGATCAGGTAGAAGCGGTTTCGGTATATCAATTTTAGGTGCGGGAAGTGGTGGAGGTTGAGGAACGACAGGCTGTCGAACGGGGAAACCTGGTTGCAGTTGTGGCGGAATATGGTCTGGAGGCGGATTGCCAGCTCCGTCACCGTCAGTAGGCGGGACGCGGACAGGCAGATTGGTGTAAGCGGGTGCTACATCCTCTAGATAGGAATTCAGGAATATGTCTTTAGTGGTCCTGTGAGTTACTTTAGTGGGAACCAATGGTGGCGGCAGATTTTTCGGTATTTCTGAAGTGGTCTCAGGTGAACCCTCGGCCACGAGATACATGCCATTTACGAGATTGTTTTGTGCGCGGTCTATTTGTTCTGATTTTACTCGGATCCCTTCAGTAACTAATTCCTTTTCTTGGGCTTTATCTGATTCTTTAAGTCTGTCTTCTCTACGGAGTGCCTTTTCAGCACGCTTATGTGATTCCTTACGCCAAAACTCTATGGCATCTTTCTGAGATTGTCTGGCTTTCTTTTTCCATAGTGCTTCCTCTACCTTCATGATGCACTCGGCATCCCATGTTCCGGTAACAGGCCATCTGTGTCTCTCGTCTAGATGCTTAGTATAATCGGCCCATAAATCTAGATACAATATGGCATCTAAGCCATGCTTGTGGTACATAAAATTTCCAGGAGTGTCCCTAGGGGGGATAGGAATTTCTTCCTCTAGTATCCCTTTCCTAGTTCCTATCTGCTTTAACTTGTTGAAAAACGGCATCTTGCTAACTTAATACTGAATGCTCAATCCTTGCTACTTAATACTGAATACAGCTAGTTACACAAGAACACGATAATGCACATTAAAAACAGTCACACTCATACCACGACATTAATCACATGAAAGACATTTGAGACATATATGACTACCCCCCTATACTGGATGTACTGCTAAACAGCACAGATACACTGCTAGGAACAGTGCAAGAACTTGAAATAACTGATATACTGCTAAACAGTACAGATACACTGTCTAAAACAGTGCAGACCGGACTTGTGCACCCAAACCCGTCTAGATACGTCCCAGCAATGGTACTCACCGGGAAGCACGGAAACAGAAGGCCTCGGAAAACTCGACTGGACTGGACCGGACTCGACCCGACTCGACACGTGGATACTTCGGAAACTGGTGGGCCTCTTGACACCTCGGACCTTGCTTCTTTCGGCTAGGCTCTGGTCGGGATCCTCCGCACTCCTCACCGCCTCGTCTGGGTGCTGATTGCAGTCTTCGTCACCTCCGTGGGCCAGAGGGAGATACAGGAAATCCTGCCGGTACGCGTAGTTTCCGTCTAACTGATGGCAGGGGACAGAGTTTGCAACGCACCAACCGGCGCGTGGGGTGGGGGAGGGGTCCCTGTTCGGGCGCCAAAATAATGTGGTAAATATTTGATTTACCGTCTTAATTTCTATGCAGGTAAGTACTTAATCAATAATAACTCAATCGGAAAGAAAAAGGCAGAGTCCGTGGTGTTAGAGTTCTAAGGGGTTTTATTCCTTAAAAAGGAATGGTCAAGACCTGGATATCATGTTCCTGCAACCACAGGGGTTCAGGAAGGGATAGAGCAATATTTTATTGACAATACATAGCTTATATACTTAAATCACATCATAGACACCAATATAGTAGGCGTAACAGCTGAGAGAAGACAAGATAACAGCATCCACGTGTTAGTAATACGTAATCAGAAGGCGTGAACTAGAGGTGTGAGCTAGAAACGTCGTAGGTAGGTGTCACAAGTGGGTGGCACAAAGCAGAAATGTTGCAATGTAAGCAGAAATCTGAGGCTTGGATGCGCGCGCAGCTGCATGACGTGTGATTGACGTGAAACCAGAGGGTGCAGGGGGTCTTGACATTTACACTGGCGGAAAGAGACAGAAGTCTGGCATGTCAGATCAACTCGTACTTCTATCATATCTGATATCTGATGTTTGGAAACCATATTATCTAAACGGAAAAAGGTCTCTGGGGCAGAAGCTATTCTATACTGACTGTGAGTGCGTGTATAAGCGCCTAAGTGTCTACATGAGAATGCGGGGGGCATGGGCCTTCCATGGTAACAGGGGCTATGAATTACTTGCACAGAGACAGTGAGGCCGGGCCCTTCGCTCTGCAGCTGGGAGGATGTTTACTTAAACTAGTAGGCAGGAATGTATTTTCGAGGAGCGGAACAGATAATTCGAAGGTTGAAGTCAGTCTTGGCAGGCAGCAGGCCGAGCTAAGCGCCGGGAGCCGCACAGAAAGTAAGTCAGAGGTCACGGGTACAGAGACAGCCTGGGCTGAGGCTTTCAGAGTCAGAAGGCAGGAGAAAAGGCTCGATGGCAGAATTCGGGGCCTACTTTGCCAGAGCTGAAAAACGTGTAAAGTACACCACAAAAAGACGTTGGCATAGCATACTTAGGAACGGACTATTCAACCCATTCAGGGTGGGTCTGAAAGAGGACATGTTAACGTTGGACGCAAATGTATTTGCGTCTTCATAGCTGGCACAGGAGGGAAGTTACATGCACTTTAAGCTGGTACATGGAAACGGTGGGGTACACGCTAGGGAACACAACTTGACCATAAAATTTATATTTCCTCAATGCTACAGCAACATCTAGATGGTCTGATGAATATCGAGTATGATTCCGACTAGTGCTTGCCTACATGAGGGCAAAAGCAGCGTCTGAGGTTCCGTGGCAATTGTAAGTGGTGTTTTCGACTCGCACGAATATGGTCGAGTCTGGTATCTACGAACCGCAAATGACGAGTTTAGTAAGTGCGCGCAGTTTCGCTGTGCTAACTTAAACCGTTTGTTTGTTACGTGGGTTTTTCATCTGTACCCACGGGTTCCATCTTAGATACGGCATCCATTTTGTCTCTTGCCCTCAAGTAGTCAGCGAACGGACGTTGTCCGCTTCGCGACCCTGGGATTCCCAAGATATCTGCGGAAGACACATGTCCTTTAAAAGTGTCTTTATGACGAGGGGGATGATACTGTAAGGCAGATGGCCCCGCTCGAGGCTCATCTTGCCGTGCCGGTGTATTGTCTCAGCCGTGCATCTCATTAGGCACGTCCCTTTGATGCCTGTAGCTCGTGTTTCCCGATACCTCCCCTTTTACACCCTTTCCAATCTCCCCACTGTTTCCATCTTCCTCCACACCTGTTCTTGTTCCTTCTTCGATCTGTTTTACTGCTGATTGGAATGTACTAATGGTGGGAAGATGGGTTTTTACAGTTGGGAACCGCCAAATGTTTCCGCACTTATATTCCGGACCTTGAATGTATCAAAGTGACCAAAGCGACCCCTCTCGGGGATAATTGTGGGAACCAAGTCGTAAACCTTTGTGTACCATGTAATCCTATGGGAGAATCGTGTATAAAAGGAGCGATCCACAGAACTAATTTGAAGCAGTCTCCCCGAACTACACTCGTTGTACTTCCTGTGACTTCTGTGTTTCCCTGCAGTAAATAAACCTTGAATCTTTGACGCCGAAGGAAGTGTCCCGTGTCTCTGTCATTCGTACGCCGGAGCAGGTTACCCACGAAGGTTTCAGGTGTTGTCCCCTGGCACCGCTGGGTCTTAAAGAACCCAGTCCTTCAAAGTGTTGGGAGCGAATCAGATCTCAGGCACAAGATCGGGAGGGTTCGCGGCTCCACCGCAGCAACAGTTGTATATTTGAGAAATCTTAAAATTTTCTCAGAAACTACTGAACAGATTTACACCATTGAACAAAAAGACTGCTTTCTGGACCAAGAGCTACCTTTTTGCTAAATTTGGTGTTATTCCGTTCAGCAATTCGGACTGTAGCCACATCCAAAGTGTTTTGGGGAACCCCCCTTTTTCTTAGCTCCCACTTGACAGATGACAGATGACCCCAACAGCTGAAGTGACTGGTATATTAGTTTTGACAATTTCGCAAGGATTCGTCAAACAACACCAAAGTTATTGGCAAACTAAGGAAACTAGGTCCTAACTATAACTAATGTTGGGCCGGTGATGGGTTCCTGAGGGTCTAGCAATGCCTGGAAACTTGGTGGACTGACCTGCACTACTGAACCTGCAACGGGGAGAGAGGAGAGTGGTATTCTACTGCATAACGGAACACCAGTATTGTTAAATGCTAATCGCTTCACAATGACTCAGCTGCAGCAGAGATTGCAAGGAGCATCTGCTGACAGGAGTCGGGGCATTATTATGTGTCTGAGTAAAGGTAACTATACTGATGCTCACAGCCTTGCACTTGGTATTTTCAGTATGCGGCTTGCCATGATGAGTAGTGTCAGTGCTACATGTGTGAAGGGGAAATATTTTAAGTGGCGAACTGTAAGTACAAGGCTATGGTGTGCATTACAACATGCTGCATTCATTGAGGGTAGAGAAAGGGTATTTTACAATGAATTTATTTATCCGCATGGGAAAAGTATATTAAAGGACTTGAAGGAAATCTAAATATTGGACTTTGATAGAAGCTTGATCATCAACAAGTACAATACACAGATGGAGTTAGTCCTCTTTCTTTGGCCCTGAAGTTCCTCGAATGAGAACAGCCCATCGGCATTTTAAAGACATGCAACTAACACCATCCTAGTTGTTACCTGCATTGAAAAAGGCTTAGAGTATGTAAGGTCAATAAAGTTATATGTACAAACAAAGTACCTGGAGCCATTGGTCGTTTATTGATGCATTTACACAAGGTGAGTCCGAGCTGCATCTGAGCCTGTTCCTCATTGGGAGAGGGCATTTGTTTGTTGATATGCATATATCTATCTATCTATCTATCTATCTATCTATCTATTTATCTATCTATCTATATATATATATACATATATATATATACATATATATATATATATATACATATATATATATATATATATATATATATATATATATATATATATATATGTATATATATATATATATATATATATATATATATATAATATGTTGCTTTGCCTGACTAAACCTCTGATTTCCAATGTCAATGTGTCATATACAATGAATGAATTGCACTTTGATAAGAGTATAAGACTCTCCTTTTCTAAATTACTTTTAGAAAAATACAAAAACAGCAAAAATGTTAAATACACCAAAAATATATATTGTAACCTAATGTAAAACAATTAATTTGTTTTTCAATAAAATCATGGTTAATAGATGAAGAGAGCTTGATTGAACATGGAAGTATGTCTTCCATTTCCATGATTTGCTGTGGCTTTAAAACTTGCTTGGGCCATAGGCCAGTGTAACTTTGAAAAAGGCTTGGACAAGCCGAAACGCATCAGTATGGACACGTTATAATAAAGTATTCAAAATCATCACCTAGTGTTGAGTGCCCACTTCTTCTCCTGTGCTATGAGATCTTCGGAGGATGTGGAGGCTGGAGACGTTCCTGTCGTGGTGCACCCCCACGTAGGTGGACGAGATAGCAGTACGGAGTCTGCAACAAGAGAGTCGTTTTTTGGTTTGGAGCGATCCCCGCAGCTGCGGCCGCCATGTTGGATTACTGGTATAGCTGTGAATGTGACCACACTTGTATGTGGGGAACATGGGCTGATGGATTGTAATTAAGCCCAACGGGGAACTCTCAGAAGAGAGAGAACAGGACGAAAACATTGTGCGGCAGTTCCAGCGATGAAGTCTTGAGGGAAAGAGACGTCTCAGAGACTGCGAGAGAAGGAAATGATGACGACAACACAGCAACCTGCATTGTCCATGAGGGACTTTGACCGGGAGCGATTAGAGGCAGTAAAACAAGTTTTTGACGGAGACCGCTGTTAGCAGCACTTGAGGCACTACAGCCGGTATTGCAGGTATGCTAACAATAAATCAAAGATTATTTAAGTTTGCAAAGTTGTCTAAGAAGGAAATCAGCAAATGGTTGGAGTTGACCTCACTGAGAAGATATCTGGAGGTGAATAGGGTGCCGAGAAAGTTGAGAAGCTTCACAGTTCCCACCTATGAAGTCCCATACTCAGGATTGCTAGAAGAGTGGGCAGAATTTACAGCCAAATCAAGAGCAGGCATGGTGAAATATGCTGAATTGGATATGGCAAAAATACGGGAGGAATTAAAGAACCTACAAGATGAAATTGAGTATATGGACAATCAAAAACATAGTGAAAGAATTTCAGGATAAAATTATGGAACACCTGCAGAAACATGAAAAGTAGATGAAATTCAAGAAACAACACAAATTTCAAGAGATTACATGTAAGGACATACCCTAATGTTTGCCAGAAAATATGACAACTATAGGAAGGAACTGCTCCAAAATGATTCGCAGAGAAGACAGGATCTAATCTCCTCTGGGTCGAGTTCGGATGTCAGCACAGAGAATGATGAAGGTGATAACTCAGCAGGCAGATTGGGCGCCTCCGGTTTTCACAGCGAAAATCACCTACTGAGACATGCCGAAAGACCAAAGAAGAACAGACCCCCCACGAGGTAGAGGAAAGGGAGTGGAGGAGGAAAGGGAGGGAAAATGGAAAAGATGCCAACAAAGATGCAGGATTTGACGAGGAAATAGGGGAATCAATATATGGCAAGTGCAATCTGTGTCAGAAGAAGAAGATTTAGAACAAAGATTGACTGTTCTGAATCTATCCCAAAGAAATCTCACCAAAGAAGAAACATCACTGCTGGAATTATGACTCTCATTTCATCCCACCTCAGGATTTGATTAGGCACAGGTCAGGATTGACCTTTTTTGTTCATCAGAAAATTAAAATTGAACAAAATACACAAATCCAAAAGCCAATCGTGTGTTATTTTTTAAGAATACGCCATCCTGTGATTTACAGATTGGGGAAGCAGAGGGACTCCTTGCCCTGGAAACCCTGTACCGAGAAAGTGAGGGAGGAGATCCCTATATTGAGATGGAACATTTGATAGAAAATCTAGAGATTGATATTAGATCAGTCAGTGGGAGTGGGTTTAGTTCTAAATCACAGTCTATTACCCTAACTGCCCATGATAATCTGGATGTCTTCCAGGAAATGGTGATTAAAGATCTGATGAGGCTGAGAAAGAGTGGTAGAATATGCATTGATAACCTCACGGCAGGACTTAGCAAGGCATTACAATCCTTGAAAGATGATACCTCTATTGTTATCAAAAAGAGTGATAAGGGAGTAAATTATTATTATGGGTTCCTATAAGTATAATCAGGCAGCCATGAGACAATGGGGAATGTGTGTTGTTACCAGGTAAATTCTATGGATTAATATAAGACCTGTGTGAATACCTTTCAGTTACAGCTTAGGAGCTGGTATGATGAAACAATTTTAGAACAAGATTAATATACTTTTTTGATATCTGAATAGCCTAGAATTCTCTCATTCTATTTGTTGCCGAAGGTGCACAAAAAAATGAATACCCCCCGGGAGACCCATTGCATCATCAAATGAGAGCTTCCTAGAAAATACGCCCATATATATCAACTCCTTCCTTTTTCCCTTTCTAAAAACACTTCCCTTGTATTGTAAGGATAGTGGTGACTTTCTCACCAAGATTCATAATCTTATTTGAGCTTATTCATACATCACGATTACATTAGAAACCTCCACTGATCATGAATTTGGGGTACATGCATGTGAATACTTTTTAAAAACTAGGCTGGAATGTTTCCTTGAACATATGCACATGCTTATTGATATGAGCTGCATATGTTTGAAGGATAACATCTTCATGCATGATGAGAGCATATACAGGCAAATGATGGGGACTGCAATGGGCACCTGCTTCGCCCCTATCTTCACCAATTTGGTGATGGACTGGTGGGAGAAGCAGGTAGCCTGGGCTGATGAAAATTCAGAGTTTATACAGAATACTTTGATTTGGACCCATTAGATTGATGATCTATTCTTATTCTGGAATGGGTCTAAGTCAAAGACAGAAGAATATGTAAGGATTCTCAATGAAAACACGTTTAATCTGCACATTACGTCACACATGAGTTCCAGCGAGATCACCTTCTTAGACATTTTGTTACAAGTAAGGGACTGTAAAATTAATACCACAGTTTATTGCAAAATTACAACGGGCAGTAGCACCTTGCACTTTAAAAGTCAGCATCCAAAAAATCTGAAAGAAGGAATCCCCTATGGTGAAACACTGAGATTAAAAAGGATTTGCAGTCAGGAGCAAGAGTCTGACAAACAATTGGTGAAAATGAATGGTGGGTTTCAAAGGAGAGGATATTGCTCTAAACATTACACAGCAAAATTGAAATTGAAAAATAATTACTAGAATTCAGTTACTCTACCCAAATACCAGACTGAATGAGGAGAATTCGGACACTAGATTCATCCCCTGTTTTAACTCTATGTCCCTCTAAAGTATATCAAATAATGAAAAAGCACTGGCAGCTAGTGAAGGGCGATACCGTAATAGGGAAAGATCTACCATTAGTACCTCTTAATACATATAGGGAAGGCAGGACTCTGTGAGATACTTTGACACATAGCTACTCCACGAAACGTTGTAAACCAGACACTTGGTTATCCACCACCAAGGGTTTTTTCAAATATAATCACTGCAAAGCCTGTAGGATGGTTAAAAATGTTTTGGTGTTTCAGTCCTAAGTTGGACAAAAAAGAAGGGTGAATGGGATTTACAACTGTAATACAGACCATTGCGTTTGTGTGTTAACTTGTCCTTGTCCTCTAATGTATATAGGCAGCACTATCTTCGAACAGAAGAAGCATATATTGGAACAACAGCAAGCGATTAGAAATCCTGACAAGGCATTTTTAAGACCAACATGAAAGTGATCCAGGACTATTAAATTACTTTGCCGTAGATAGAGCGCCGAATGCAAGAGGCGGTTATAGGGTGATGAATCTCAGACACCTAGAGTCTTGATATATCCTGAACCTTCATATTAAATTCCCCACTGGATTAAATTAGAATAAGGGTCTGGAAATCCATTTGGGTTGATTGTTGAGAACAGGCTGTTTTCTTCCTGTGGGCCTTAAATGAATGTGCCTGCCTATAAAAAGCAGATGGACCTTAACACCTGATCCGTGATTGTTATCAAATTATTCCCTGTACATACTCGCTCCCCCCACATGATGTAGACTTAATTATTAATAAATCTAATGGATATCTTTGACGAATGTATGCTTTTAGGCGCAATTCAATGTATATAATGAGTATTTATGTTTGTATATCTTAAAAGAAGCTTTTTTATATATATATATATATATATAATGAAGATATGTATTTATACCTGGCTCGATACCATGGAGCATTGGATGTGCCTGAGGATGATTGATTGGACATATATTTATATATGCACTTGTAATGATTTCTATTTATTCATATTTATCCGTTTGCAATATTATTTAGGTCTAAATGTCATGAGAAAGAGGGAGTGATTATATGTAACTAAGCTGACTCCAAGTGGTTTCAATAAGATCTTATATAATCAGATAAATAAAGTTTGATAGTATCAAATATGGACACTGGCCCGAGACACTGCTTTGCCCGACTAAACCTCTGATTTCCCATGTCAAAGTTCCATACACAATGAATTGCACATTGATAAGAGTATAAGAATCTCCATTTGTAAATTAGTTTTAGAAGAATAAAAAAACAGGAAAAATGTTAAATCCCCCAAAAATAGATAGTGTAACCTAATGTGAAACAATTAATTTGCTTTGCAAAAAATCATAGTTAATAGATGAAGAGAGATTGATTGATCATAGAGGTATGCCTTCCATACACATGATTTGCTGTGCCTTTAAAACTTGCTTGCGCCATAGGCCAGTGTAACTTTGAAAAAGGCTGGAACCAGCCGAAACGTGTCTGAATGGACACGCTATGATAAAGTATTAAAAATCATCAACTTGTCTGGAGTGCCCACTTCTTCTCTTGTGCTAAGAGATCTTCTGAGGATATATATATATATATTTTCTTTGTGTGGAAAGGATTGGAAAGTGAGCTAAATCTGTCCATTGACTATATTAATGCCAACGATGTCAACTTACGCTTCCCCAGACACTACAGCCAAACACAAATTGATTCTCTTGACCTCAGGATTACTGTAGAAAAAGGGAGAATCAACACCAATCTCTTTCGCAAGGCAACTGCGGGGAATTCAATTCTACACTCGAATAGCGCACACACCCCCAGTTTCAGGTGGGGTATCGTATCCCATACAGTGAGTTTCTGAGAGCCAAGCGCAATTGTAGCACTGACTAGTCCTATGAAGAAACCAAAAACGACATGAAACTAAGATTCAAGGAGAGGGGATACTCGAAAAAGGCACTACACAAGGCAGAGATCAGAGTGGGTGGTATAGACAGGGACCGGGCACTCAGAGACAGTCCATCTCCCAAGAGAACCACACAAGAGAAGGAGACAAAAAACCCACAGCACATCAGATTCATCACGAAATTTTGCAGTAATTCAAACCAGATTCGCAAGATTCTCAAAAATAGATGGGACATCTTAAGGCAAGATCCCATCCTAAGGAATGGAATAGGGACTAGACCATCAGTCGCATATGAAAGAAATGAGTCTCTTAGAGATATCCTAGTTCAGAGTCATTACCAAGTCCGGAAAACTAGCTGGTTACATCAGAGTAAGGGGTTCCACAAATGCGGAAACTGCACAGCTCCAATGTCACAGAGGTCACTCTAGAGAGAACCAAAACTAAGTGGAAAATACCCCAACTGATTAACTGCAATACCGAGTTCGTTATATACGTGATTGTGTGTCCCTGCGGCCTATGGTACATCGGGTCCACTACATTTGCTGTTAAAAAACGCATACTAGAACATTGGCGCGCAATCACCAACAGGGACAACAGCTATAGTACAGCAAGACACTTTGCTAAGGAACATGAGGCAGATTGGACCAAGGCAAAATTCTTTGCTTTGGACAGTATCAATGCCAACCCGAGAGGAGGCAATCGCTTGGCAGCTCTCCTGAAAACGGGAGCCACGTTTCATACTGCAGGTAGGCACTAAGTTCCCCAATGGCATGAACCAGGATGAGGAGATGTACAGTCACCTATAGCTATCACCCATGCGCATCACAGTTCTTCAGCAAAACTTATCGCTGTAACACACTGATTCTTCGACTTTCTCTCTTTTAATCTACACAAACCTCACATCTTCCTCACAACACTTCCCACCTTTCTAACCCTAGGGGACTGTTCGTATGTACAATTAGATATACCCATTGAATATTTCTAGGTCAACACATACCTGATTCAATGTGTTCTGAGCACTAACATTCTGATTCTATATCCTACAGGAGAGTACCACACAACGAGCTGCGCTATGTCACCACTACGGAAAAAAATTAAGAGCACCGGAGTACAGGACACACGTCCATAACTCTAAGTCACCTACAAGTATTAAGCGCACCCGTGTACTATACCGACACTAGGAGGATTATCCTCAAGACCACAATGGCACTCTTTTTTCTATGACCAATGCTGCTAGACACAATGATGTAGCATGTACAAGATAGATAAATGTACTGTGACTTATCAATCATGAACCACATATGTACTGACCTATAAACGCGATTGACAACATATGTGTACTTTACATGTAAATGCCATGAACAGTAACCCTTGTTTTATATGCACACAGTCATGTCATCTGATAAATATGTGATGTAACATATCTATATATAATGTCACATACTATATAACACAATACTCTTGAATATATGTACTGTACCTTTAAAATACACCTCTTTTATTTTATGTTTTGTGACACAAAAAAAATGTACATACCTACGTTTTCTATGTCTATGAACATGACTATCTGTAAACTCACCTATAAATAACTGCACCTTTGGAGACGTGGGTCATGTGACCAAGACCACGGACGTGGTCGAAACGCGCCGTCTTTTCTGCCAAAAATAAACAACTTTCTTGCTGCAACTGCTGTGGGCTCGCCTGAATTCCTTTCCTTGGAATCCTTCGTTCGCAATATATATATATACTAGCAGCCCGCCCCGACGTTTTCCGGGTATGAATTGCTGCCGGCCAGTAGTATATTGTTTTGTAGGATTTCGTTTTGATAGCATTTCTTATCTGTGACAGGTCTGTGAAACGCTCCGATTCACAGTGCACTGCTGATGCACTTAAGAGTGCGCGTTCAGTAGTGTGTGAACTCGAGTTACCCTACTTTATTTTTCCATGCAATATTATATAGCGCGAACTCGACAACCTGGCATGAGCACAATTTACAGTACAGAAGAACACATTAATTTGTGGTAGGCACGGGGAGACAAAGAGACTTGCCTGGAATCACAGGAAGTTGAGCTGATGCCGAGATTCGAACGTAGCTCCCCAGCTCTAAAGTTCGCAATTCTAGAAATTGTGGCGGGAGGTATGTCTAAAAGTGTGTATCGGTGCTGGCCATCAATGAGAGAGACCTGTGCATTTTTCAAATGGGTGGTGAAAAAAATATGAGTATGTTGCTGGAGATGTGGGCCACCGTGCCACCAATGTACTTACCGGGGGAGGGTAAACACCCATTATTCCGCAACTTTCTTTCCGCATACAATCACTCCGCATACTTTCATTACGAAAGTACCATGACTCCGCAATGCCATTATAACGCATGGCATTACATTTTATATGCTTTTACCACGCATACATTTACAACGAAATTCGTTGTAAATGCATGAATGGTAAAAGTATGTTTGTTTTTATGTTTGGATAAGGTAAGTATGGGTATATGTTTTGGGGTGTTTGGGTATTTTAAGGGTTCAGATATAGTTTTGGGTTATGGGGTACAGGGGTAGTTTTAGGGTTTAGGGATAGGTATGGGTTTTTGGGTACACAGGTATTTTTAGGGTTCCGGGCTAGGTTTGAGTTTTGGGGTATAGGGGTATTTTAAGGGTTCAGGGCTAGTTAGGGGTTTTGGGGTACAGGGGTATTTTTAGGGTTCAGGGCTAGGTTTGGGTTTTGGGGTACAGGGGTATTTTAGGGTTCAGGGGTAGGTTTGGGTTTTGGGGTACAGTGGTATTTTTAGGGTTCAGAGTTAATTTGGGTTTTGGGGCACAGGGTATTTTTAGGGTTCAGAGGTAGGTTTGGGTTTTGGGGTACAGGGGTATTTTAAGGGTTCAGGGCTAGGTTTGGGTTTTGGGGTACAGGGGTATTTTGGGATTCAGGGCTAGTTTTGGGGTACAGGGGTTTTTTAGGGTTCAGGGGTAGGTTTGGGTTTTGAGGTACAGGGGTATTTATAGGGTTCAGGGCTAGGTTTGGGTTTTGGGTACAGGGGTATTTTTAGGGTTTAGGGATAGGTTTGGGTTTTGGGGTACAGGGTATATTTATAGGGTTAAGATGGATTAGTGTTTAAGGGTGTTAGGGTATTTTAAGGAGTAAGGGTGGGTTATGATCATGGGGTGCAGGGGTATTTAAAGGTAACAGGGTGGGATTAGCACACGATATGAGACATGGCATGAAGGGCGGAACGTACCACACGCCCCCAGCATTTGTCACACCCCCAGCACATGCCCACAGCACAACGCAGACACGCCCACAAAGGACTACTTTGCTGGCACGGTTCTTTTACCTTTTAAATGTATATGGTGGGCGTCTGCATGGCCTATGTCCTTCTGCGGCAACTGCCTGTTAAGGAGGAGCCCACACGAGTAAGTGAGATTTATGCCTTTTATTGGTTCGAAGGTGGTGCCCTGCGTCCCACTTGGGAATTACTGAGCATCACTGCTAACAAGGGAAGAAGTGCTTGATGCACGAAACGCGTCGGCTGGTGGAAATATTTCAAGCGAGGCGCTTTTGATTGCAAGGACACTGCTAACCTTCGAACCAATAAAAGGCATAAATCTCACTTACTCGTGTGGGCTCCTCCTTAACAGGCAAATCTTTGTGGAAATGTTCGGCGGCCCAGCCTGAGTCGCGGAGAGGGCCCGGCTGCACGTGTGCAGACCTGCTGAAGCGCCAACCGACGCTTTGGTTTAAGGACGGGTAACGCCGTTGGAAGGTGATGACAAAGCGTGACTTGTGAAAGAATTGTGCCCTGCGTCCCACTTGGGAATTACTCAGCATCACTGCTAACAAGGGTCAGGGAACTCACCATGAGGAATACAGAAGCACTACAATCACCAGCATGCCATGGGATTGGCCACGCCTACATAGGCAGGTAGAAAGGTGGTGCCGAATCATAAACCCTGACTCTTGCTACAAGCATCCATTTAAAGCCCAGGAAGAAGTGCTTGATGCACGAAACGCGTCGGCTGGTGGAAATATTTCAAGCGAGGCGCTTTTGATTGCAAGGACACTGCTAACCTTCGAACCAATAAAAGGCATAAATCTCACTTACTCGTGTGGGCTCCTCCTTAACAGGCAAATTTTTGTGGAAATATATATATATATATATATATATATATATATATATATATATATATATATATATATATATATATATATATATATATATATATATCACAGCTCCAGCCAGAAGTCCTGAAAATACCCGGCCGGGTCACAGGAATAATAAGCACTCTCGAGCACGGCAAAGTTCTTTAGCAGGGCAGTTTATTTCAACAACAGACGCGTTTCGGGAGAGCCCTCCCTTTCTCAATGTTTACATCTGAGACACAGTGCGCAGCGCCATTATAAATGTTTGTGAAGTGTTTAAAAACAAACAAGGGACTAGTTCTTTCACGCAGCATAGGGCGCCATCTTGCAGTGTATATTTACAACACGATTTGCATTAGATTGCTAGCAGGTATACCACACCTAAATACTGCCGTGTATCGGCAAAATTGTTATCTTGTAAATAAAGCCATATATTGTACATAATCATAATACGTTTTAAGGCTAAGACAACAATATATTGTTGAGAAATACTCAACTCACGACAAAAACACAAAACACTAATGTGGTCCGGTCGGACAAAATCTAGCCGTGGATCGGCAATTGCAGCCCAATAGGACTGCCACAACTACGGTGTAGTCAAGAACTGTAGCAATTCATCTAGCTAGGATTTGCTAGTGATAACATCATCCATCACAAAAACAAAAAACAAAAAACCCAGTGTTCGACTCAAATGGTTCTCATGACACAGTAATACACCAAGTTAACCCAAATGAGAGGCTAATTCTTCTCCCTATCTATCTCCCTACATATATATATATATATATGGAGATAGAAAATAGATAAACCTGCAATCATGTCTTCTACAGATATCGCATTGGGCCAAAGATAATTGAGTGATGCGGAGATTCAAAGGACAACATAGACTTTCTTTTTATACAGCTGACAAAGACTATTGTAGATCGTTTTAGTTATTACAAATTACATTTTGTTTAATGATTACTTATCATTGCATGACGATGGCATTTCTGTATTTGCACATTTTCTACATTTGCCCGCGACAAGTCAATCAGTCTGATCTAATGTTTGTGGAGCAATAATCGTGTTTAATAATGTCCGCTTTGCAAGGTATTTTTTTCACTTAGTATTTTTTCACTTTCTATTCTGCTGCTAGTCACTATACCACATGGTCAATTCATTGCCTTACTTAAACGTCACCACCTTGAGACGCATGTATGTGAACAAGGCCACCCTGTTGGCCAAACGCGTCATTTGTCCGAGTTTTTGCACTTTGTATATGGCTGAATAAAAACATTACTGCGGCGGCAGTATCAGCGAAACAAAAGGAGTCCGTCTCTCTTTGCGGTGCCTGGATGCACATTTGAGTGGTAATTGGCAGGCGCGCAACACCCATTGGACTCACCGGGCTTCAGCCCCCCCACGGGTCGTGTTTGGCAGCCCGGGATGAGACAGATCCCGGGCACACACAGAGCCGCACCCGAACGTTTCACAGGTCTTTTAAAGACCATTTGAATGTTAATTAGGCCTTGTAGTTGTTTCACCCCTTCTAAGAGCCCCTGCAGCTCCACTCTGCCTACTGATTAAAGGTTCAGCCCCCCCCACCCCCGAAATTTTTTCTTAGCCCCCCCCCCCCCAGAAATTTGGCTCTAGTTGCGCCTCTTAATTGGATATATATATATCCAGAGATATCAGTCAAGGTGCATACTTCTCCTAGATCTTCAAAAAAAACTCCATTCAATAACAACAATCCCTATATAACAGCTGTTGGAGATAATAGAGTGATAATCTACTTTGCTGGGTGTTATAATTTTTAGCAGCAAGAATAAAAATGTCTTGCTATAAAGTGCATACAATGTACAGAATAAAAGAATAGGCAACATGAAGTGAAAGGCGTTGCCCTCACACGGGCAAGGACGAACTGTAACATTGTTAGAGTATCCCAAAGGGTAGGATAGCAGATGCATAACTGTGCCTGCCTTAAGCGAAGCAGTAAGGATCTTCCCCCACAGCCCTGTGTAATAATTAGGTATTGCTCCAAGCCACAATTACACTTTAATTGCATATATACCAAAACGGTTGATTTCTTACCTTCTGCTTTAACCTATTCTAGCTGCACCCGTTCTAAAAACTAAGCTTTTAGGAGCTTTTTATTTGTCCGTTGTCTGGTCTTAGGGTCAACAAAGAAGGTTGGCTCCCCAAACTTATATAGGGTTTTTCTAAAATAAGCTAGCCATTGAATACTAAGACCCCTATCACAGGAAAGACAGTCATTAATGACAATCCTATTCAAACTGGCTTCCTGGTTCTGCCATACAGAGATTCATACCATAACGGAACAGAATTTAATACGATTCTCAAAGTAGTCCGTCTTAACACTTCATGGCAGACATAGTGAGAAGTTCTAATGGGGACATACAAAAGCCTTCTGCAAAATACGTTTTCTTCCACCACTTGTATAGTTGCATTGGTGGCTATGACCCATACACTAGCACCATAACATGCAGCAGGCACACACACACTGTATTTTGTAGTTTGCTAGTAGCGGAATTAAAGATCCACCAGGGGGATCAAGGTTTATTAAAAAAAAGTACCATCACCACTCGAGCAAGCTTCATCAGTGTGTGAGGTTAGAAGCTCATGAGCCTGCTGCATCGAATGTTACCCCGAAATAAAAACTCTCGGTCCTTTCTATGTACTTGCTACCCAATGCGAGGGTGGGGAAACTAAGGCATTCAGGGCCACATGACATCATATATAATTTATAAAGGTGGGTCAATAACTTTAAATTTGATTGAAAAATAGAAACAACGGCGAACTAAGTAGGCTGCACCTCAATCACAAGGACCGTACAAGACTGGTGGACACATGTATACGTATCATGGTATCATGCATGGTGTTCTATGAACTTTATCGGCACTAACCGTAGGTTACTAAACCTAATTGATGGCTGAATGTGGAAGACTTTCATTCTATATTGTGCAATTGGAACGAAACCCTATTGGCTGGATCGTAACCTTTTTGCATTAAAGAAATACAATAAAGGAGATACTCTGAATACATATTGGAACTTGACTTCTTTATGGTGCACCTTCCTATACGTTATAGCTTTAAATTTGCTGTAAACGGAGAAAATGCAGTTACTAAAGGGCGCAGTGCTTTAGGAGTGCGGTCCATCAGAAATACATCATCTGCGTAAAGTTAAGTAGTTGGAGAAATACCACTAATTCTCAATACATCAAGACTGATAGTATGCATAAATGAGTTAGCTTGTTGATGTGAAGTATAAATAAAACGGGGGGCTAGGACACACCTCTGTCTAACACCCCAAGAGATTGCAAACCCAAAAGTAAGCTGTTAATTTGCCCCAGATCTGATTCGTGTGCTCCTAGTCACTTGAAGGGCTGCTAAAAAATGCACAAGAGCCTCATCCAATCCCATGTCTAATAGGATAGTCCAAAACTTGGAACAGTTGACAAAAGCTGTGGACTGATCCATTAACACTAAATACAAAGAACACTGCTTTGCAATAGTATACTCTCCAGGGATCAGAGTCAAATTTGAGCACTGTTTCACAGTCCCCAAACCTACCTGAACCCATGTTAGGATCAAATTTTCAGATGCCCTCTCATGAATCTTGTTATAAACAACCCTGCCAAGAATTTTGACAGAGGCGTCAATACAAGAAATAGTGCAATAGCACATAGCACCTTGAGTCTCATCGATTGGCTTTCTTAAAAATAGGAACAATTATAGATGCAAACCATGCCCTGGGTATGTGGGTATGGTCTAAACAATTGAAAACATTAGTCAGCAAGGCTGTTCAGAGGTCTGGTTTGCATTTGACCAAGACCACGGGGACCCCATCGGGAACTGATGCTTTCCAGCTGGGGCTCCACTTAATGGTCTCCAAAACATCGGTCAGAGAAATAGATTAACACGGATTTTGATTCTAAAGAGATATCAGCCCTTCACTAGATAAACTGGGAGATACTGAATAATAAATTCAAGAAAAATGTGCCACCCACGATTTGCTAGAGGTATGACAGCTGATCAGGGAGATTTGGCTACCAGATGTCCTGATGGAAGCTACAGTGTCTCAGAAGACATTCAAAGCTTTGCAAAAAGCTGCATGACTACCTACTACCAGTTTATGGTAGAAATCTCTGTACACCTACATTTCATTGCTGTTTTGTACTGCCTATAGGATTCTGCAACTGCTTTAGGCTTACTGGGTTTAGCTTCAAGGGCTTTTTATAACTGGCTGCTCGCTAGAGAGCAAGTTTTCTTAAACTATCTGGGAGAGTCAGGTTGGGTTCACGCTTGTTTTGTGAGGGTCAATTTAATACAATTACAGAAAGCTTCAAATTAAGTGACAACCATTTCCCTGCCTCCTTCTTCCTCAAGACACCTTACTAAAAACTTCCTATTCTCAGATATTATACTTATTAAAAACTGAGAGGGCTTCTAGAATAATCCAAGCCTGTCGGAGGTAGATTGTGTGCAAGGAAGTGCTATGGGCGCAGAGGGGAAGGATGGGGGCGATGTTTCTTTGATACTGGTGTAGTGCTAGAGGCACTCTTGCAGTCTGACACCCTGTGATGACCACTGACTACCATTATTTTATTTGACTTTGGTGTGTTTTTTTATCCTAGCCTAAATGTAAGACATCCTGCACATGCCTTGTTTCGCTTAAAGTTTTCTTTTTTGTAATCTTGCAGTCTTTCAGTGGGAGCTGTC
Source organism: Lissotriton vulgaris (assembly GCF_964263255.1). Taxonomy (NCBI): domain Eukaryota; kingdom Metazoa; phylum Chordata; class Amphibia; order Caudata; family Salamandridae; genus Lissotriton; species Lissotriton vulgaris. Next base: position 442,452,420 of record NC_141693.1, read on the forward strand.
ACAGAGTAAAACAGCCTTGCCAAGAACAGAACGTGTGGGATGCGCATTTGAACAGCAAAACACACAAGATGATGTACGGAATGTTGCATAATGGCAAAACATTCACCCCCAGTCACAGATTTGGGTTTAATCCATCGTTATTTTGCTCACCAAGTCACCCCAGTTCAGACATGTCCATATGGAAATCAGACTTTACCATGTGCCTCATGGGAACAGTCCAGACCGAACTGCCAAGCCATGTCTTCCCTGGACCGGAATCAAGCATTGTAGGACCGGTTTCTGGCCATCAGCCTTCATCAGCCAGGATAGCTTGACTCCAGTGGCACAGTGAGCACGGGACCCACATCTAGGCATACCCTTCCCACATAAGGAGAACAGCAAAACACACAAGATGATGGACGGAATGTTGCACAATGGCAAAACATTCACCCCCAGTCACAGATCTGGGTTTAATCCATCGTTATTTTGCTCACCAAGCCACCCCAGTTCAGATATGGCCATATGCAAATCAGACTTTACCATGTGCCTCATGGGAATAGTCCAAACCGAACTGCCAAGCCATGTCTTCCCTGGACTGGAATCAAGCATCCTAGGACCGGTTTCTTATTATCAGCCTTCATCAGCCAGGATAGCTTGACTCCAGTGGCCCAGTGAGCACGGGACCCACGTCTGGGCATACCCTTCCCACATAGGGTGAACAGCAAAACACACAAGATGATGGACGGAATGTTGCACAATGGCAAAACATTCACCCCCAGTCAGAGATCTGGGTTTAATCCATCGTTATTTTGCTTATACTGGGTGCTCCCTTGTGTCTGGACAAAGATAAACCTTTCTGAAAAGCTGTAATGACAGCGAAACACGTGTGAGGGGTTGCTTTTATTCATTTCAGGTTGGCTTGGATGGTATTTTATCAATCCAAAGCTGTAATATTGTGCCTGGAGTGATAAATGGCTTTTGTCATTTTACAGCTCAGCATGGATAGCACTGTGCTAATCGTATGCGTACAGACTTTGCTGTACAAATGGCAAAAAACTTTGTCCATTTCTATCTCGGCGTGGATAGCACTGTGCTAATCCTATGCTTAAAAACCTTGATAGAAAAGCAGACATTTGAGGTGAGCAAATTTAGAGTGTCGCTGGTGTTGAGGGTGCTCTATACAGGAGCTGCCTTCCACATAAACTTGGGAACTACCCAGAGTTCTCTCCTTTTTTGCATAATTTATGCGCCACTCTATGCCTGCAAGGGAATCGTTTTGACGTATACTGGGTGCTCCCTTGTGTCTGGACAAAGATAAACCTTTCTGAAGAGCTTTAATAACAGCGAAACACGCGTCAGGGGTTGCTTTTTTTCATTTCAGGTTGGCTTGGATAGTATTTTATCAATCCAAAGCTGTAATATTGTGCCTGGAGTGGTCATGGCTTTTGTCATTTTACAGCTCAGCATGGATAGCACTGTGCTAATTGTATGCGTAAAGACTTTGCTGTACAAATGGCAAAAGACTTTGTCCATTTCGATCTCGGCGTGGATAGCACTGTGCTAATCCTATGCTTAAAAACTTTGATAGAAAAGCAGACATTTGAGGTGAGCAAATTTAGAGTGTCGCTGGTGTTGAGGGTGCTGTATACAGGAGCTGCCTTCCACCTAAACTTGGGAACTACCCAGAGTTCTCTCCTTCTTTTTTGCATAATTTATGCATCACTCTATGCCTGCAAGGGAATCGTTTTGACGTATACTGGGTGCTCCCTTGTGTCTGGACAAAGATAAACCTTTCTGAAGAGCTTTAATAACAGCGAAACACGCGTCAGGGGTTGCTTTTTTTCATTTCAGGTTGGCTTGGATAGTATTTTATCAATCCAAAGCTGTAATATTGTGCCTGGAGTGGTAAATGGCTTTTGTCATTTTACAGCTCAGCATGGATAGCACTGTGCTAATCCTATGCGTAAAGACTTTGCTGTACAAATGGCAAAAGGCTTTGTCCATTTCTATCTCGGCGTGGATAGCACTGTGCTAATCCTATGCTTAAAAACTTTGATAGAAAAGCAGAAATTTGAGTTGAGCAAATTTAGAGTGTCGCTGGTGTTGAGGGTGCTCTATACAGGAGCTGCCTTCCACCTAAACTTGGGAACTACCCAGATTTCTCTTCTTCTTTTTTGCATAATTTATGTGTCACTCTATGCCTGCAAGGGAATTGTTTTGACTTATACTGGGTGCTCCCTTGTGTCTGGACAAAGATAAACCTTTCTGAAGAACTGTAATGACAGTGAAACACGTGTCACGGGTTGCTTTTATTCATTTCAGGTTCGCTTGGATGGTATTTTATCAATCCAAAGCTGTAATATTGTGCCTGGAGTGGTAAATGGCTTTTTTCATTTTACAGCTCAGCATGGATAGCACTGTGCTAATCCTATGCTTAAAGACTTTGCTGTACAAATGGCAAAATACTTTGTCAATTTCTATCTCGGCGTGGATAGCACTGTGCTAATCCTATGCTTAAAAACTTTGATAGAAAAGCAGACATTTGAGGTGAGCAAATTTAGAGTGTCGCTGGTGTTGAGGGTGCTCTATACAGGAGCTGCCTTCCACCTAAACTTGGGAACTACCCAGAGTTCTCTCCTTCTTTTTTGCATAATTTATGCATCACTCTATGCCTGCAAGGGAATAATTTTGACTTATACTGGGTGCTCCCGTGTGTCTGGACAAAGATAAACCTTTCTGAAGAGCTGTAATGACAGCGAAACACGTGTCAGGGGTTGTTTTTATTCATTTCATGTTGGCTTGGACGGTATTTTATCAATCCAAAGCTGTAATATTGTGTCTGGAGTGGTAAATGGCTTTTGTCATTTTACAGCTCAGCAGGGATAGCACTGTGCTAATCCTATGCTTAAAGACTTTGCTGTACAAATGGCAAAAGACTTTGTCCATTTCTATCTCGGCGTGGATAGCACTGTGCTAATCCTATGCTTAAAAACGTTGATAGAAAAGCAGACATTTTAGTTGAGCAAATTTAGAGTGTCGCTGGTGTTGAGGGTGCTCTATACAGGAGCTGCCTTCCACCTAAACTTGGGAACTACCCAGAGTTCTCTTCTTTTTTGCATAATTTATGCGTCACTCTATGCCTGCAAGGGAATTGTTTTGACTTATACTGGGTGCTCCTTTGTGTCTGGACAAAGATAAACCTTTCTGAAGAGCTGTAATGACAGCGAAATACGTGTCACGGGTTGCTTTTATTCATTTCAGGTTGGCTTTGATGGTATTTTATCAATCCAAAGCTGTAATATTTTGCCTGGAGTGGTAAATGGCTTTTGTCATTTTACAGCTCAGCATGGATAGTACTGTGCTAATCCTATGCTTAAAGACTTTGCTGTAAAAATGGCAAAAGACTTTGTCCATTTCTATCTCGGCGTGGATAGCACTGTGCTAATCCTATGCTTAAAAACTTTGATAGAAAAGCAGACATTTTTGGTGAGCAAATATAGAGTGTCGCTGGTGTTGAGGGTGCTCTATACAGGAGCTGCCTTCCACCTAAACTTGGGAACTACCGAGAGTTCTCTCCTTCTTTTTTGCATAATTTATGCGTCACTCTATGCCTGCAAGGGAATTGTTTTGACTTATACTGGGTGCTCCCTGGTGTCTGGACAAAGATAAACCTTTCTGAAGAGCTGTAATGACAGCGAAACACGTGTCAGGGGTGGCTTTTATTAATTTCAGGTTGTCTTGGATGGTATTTTATCAGTCTAGAGCTGTAATATTGTGCCTGGAGTGGTACATGGCTTTTGTCATTTTACAGCTCAGCATGGATAGTACTGTGCTAATCCTATGCTTAAAGACTTTGCTGTAAAAATGGCAAAAGACTTTGTCCATTTCTATCTCGGCGTGGATAGCACTGTGCTAATCCTATGCTTAAAAACTTTGATAGAAAAGCAGACATTTTTGGTGAGCAAATTTAGAGTGTCGCTGGTGTTGAGGGTGCTCTATACAGGAGCTGCCTTCCACCTAAACTTGGGAACTACCGAGAGTTCTCTCCTTCTTTTTTGCATAATTTATGCGTCACTCAATGCCTGCAAGGGAATTGTTTTGACTTATACTGGGTGCTCCCTTGTGTCTGGACAAAGATAAACCTTTCTGAAGAGCTGTAATGACAGCGAAACACGTGTCAGGGGTTGCTTTTATTAATTTCAGGTTGGCTTGGATGGTATTTTATCAGTCCAGAGCTGTAATATTGTGCCTGGAGTGGTACATGGCTTTTGTCATTTTACAGCTCAGCATGTATAGCACTTTGCTAATCCTATGCTTAAAGACTTTGCTGTACAAATGGCAAAAGACTTTGTCCATTTCTATCTCGGCGTGGATAGCACTGTGCTAATCCTATGCTTAAAAACTTTGATAGAAAAGCAGACATTTGAGGTGAGCAAATTTAAAGAGTCGCTGGTGTTGAGGGTGCTCTATACAGGAGCTGCCTTCCACCTAAGCTTGGGAACTACCCAGAGTTCTCTCCTTCTTTTTTGCATATATATATATATATATATATATATATATATATATATATATATATATATATATATATATATATATATATATACGGACGTGGTCGAAATGTGTCGTCTTTTCTGCCAAAAATAAAGACTTACTTGCTGCAAACTGCTGTGGGCTCGCCTGAATTACTTCTACCCCGTGGAATCCTTGGATTACAATATTATATATATATATATATATATATATATATATATATATATATATATATATATATATATATATATATATATATATATATATATATATATATATTACCTACTGGCGGTCGCCAGTAGGTAGTTATAGTTAGGATCTACTTTCCATAGGAAATCCGCAACATTCTATTGGGAATAACTTTGGCGCCGGTGGACGAATCATCGCGAATTTCTCAAAGTAGGTGGCCCGCTCCGCTCCTTCCCTGAAAATGTGGGGCAGATTCGTCAAGTGGGGGCCGAGATAAAAGGGGGGTCCCAAAACGTGTTTTCTCCATGTTAATTTATATAAGGCGGTCAAACTCACTTTTAGCCCGAACAGCTGAATGGATTTCCACCAAACTTGTAGGGACTGGTAGCCCGATGTGCCTTTGCTATGTCTCAAGATATATGCTCCAGTGGTTTTTAGGAAAATTAACTTTGAAAAAATATATATTGGGCTACATTGGGCTATATACATGTTAGAGCCCAAATGTAGCCCAATGTAGCCCAAAGATGGCCACCAGAGACAAAAAAAACAAATGTAGCCCAAATATCAGCCAGATGTAGCCCAACTATAGCCCAATGACAGAATGTCCCAGAGTGTTCTAAAGAACAACAGTCTTACTTATAAAGTGAGACTTATAGTTAGGAATTAGCATTTAAAAAACCTTTGAAATTCACTGAAAAAACCATAGGTTTCACACCAGTTATAGTTAGGAATTAGCATTTAAAAAAACTATTAAATTCACTGAAAAAACCATAGGTTTCACACCAGTTATAGTTACCTGGAAATTTTACTGACATAAAACCATTGAAATTCCCACGTTATAGTTAGTTGGACTCACTATAACTTGCGCGCCTGCAATGCACTGCTGATGACGTCACATATTACATCACTCATGACATGGTCAGTGACATCACACATGACATCGCATTTTTTTGTGGAGGGAGGCTGCATGGCTCCCCTCCCGGGCCACTACTAGTCCCGGGGCTGGCCCTCCTCTTTGGGGGCTGTGGGGGCGTCCCCAATCCCCCCACAGTCCCAGCCGGCTCCCCGCATCCTGCACACAGGTTTTTTTTATTTATTTTAGAAGCCGGTCCCCGGGGCTGGGGGGCCCCTCTGGGCCCCCCATTATTATAAAATAAAAGAAGCCCCAGCGTGGCAGTCTCCGGGGTTGTGGGGGGCCGTGAGCCCCCCACATACATAAGGTTAAAGACCCGGGGTGGCGGTCCCCAGGGCTGGGTGGCCTCTGGGCCCCCCATTATAAAAAAGCACATTGCCCCCAGGACTTGGCCCCCCCGGGGGCTAATGAGAAAAAAAGCAGACTTTGGTTACCCGATTTAAAAAAAATACATTTTTGGGGGGGGGGGGCCTTGGGGGTCCTTGTGGGACCCAAGCAATAGAGGAAGATAAATCCACTATTGTAAACTTAACTAACATCAATCTGACAGAATCAGAAGGGAAAATCCTGAAGTTAGGTTTATCATTCTGCCCAGAAGAAGATTTTGACTATGTAAAAACGAGAATAGACACTTTCAAATGTATCCACACCCTGAAATTGAAAGAACATTTTATTAATAACACCAATGTTCCAACCTCAGAAAGAACTTCTCCTGAGATAAGTGAAAATAATGAAATAAGAGTGGATTATATGAATCTTATGTTGGCTGTATACCAAATGCAAGAAAGTACAGCAGGGGCAGAATCGGAAGCATTGATGATAGAGAGTCTAGGGCAGGCGTCTGCAGTAGCAGAGGAAGAAGGATTAACATCATGAGCAATGATCCAACAACCTTCAGACCAGCTTCTAGATTTACCCCCATGTCAGGAAGAGACTCTATTGACATTTTCAATAAGTTAGTTGTAAATGATTTGAAAAAACTTGTCATCAGTACTCTCACTAAATCTAATAAATTCTCACAGCAGCAAAAAGATTACTATGCGTTGGTGAATAAACTGGCGACAAATTCAGACTGTATAGTCTGTAACGCTGCCAATGGAGGAAATGTGGTGCTGTGGGGTAGAGACCAATATCTCTTAGAGGCTTATAAACAGCTGAATAATCGTTTTAGCTATGTAAGAGTATTGGAATCGATCATGCTCAATAGCAATGTTATATACAATTGCAAACTGTCTGATTGATACTTGCAAGGTCTGCTTAAAAGAGAGGAAATGTCGTTTCTCAAAATGGAAAAACCAGAAACACCTGTAATGTACTTGATACCCAAAGTGCATAAAGACCAGCATAATCCCCCAGGCCGCCCTATAATATCTGCAATCCACAGTGCCCTCTCGAATACCTCGAAGTATATAGACTTTTTTTTTATGCCCACTGACAAAGTCCCTTCCTTCATACATCCAGGATACGGGGGAGTTTTTTAAAAAGGGTCTATGATTTTGCCTTGGGAAGAGGATTTTCTGCTAGCAACGATTGACGTCACAAGTCTATACACAAGTATACGCCATAGTGACGGTCTTAATGCAGTAAAACACTTCCTAGGTAGCAGACTAGTGAAATTTTGGGCACACACACATATGCTATTAGAAATTACGTCTATATGTTTACAAAACAACTACTTTTTGTTTAACGGTGAACTGTTTCACCAAGTCTGTGGTACTGCGTTGGGCACCTGCTTCGCACCTAGCTTTTCTAATTTGCATATGGGCTGGTGGGAGGAGCAGGTGGTCCAAAAACAGTACCCAGACATCTGGCAGGATAACATCATGCATTGGAGTAGGTTTATTGACGGCCTTTTCATTGTATGGAAAGGTCCGGAAATACAGTTGGTAAACTTCATAAAAACCTTGCAAACTTATGATCTGAACTTAAAATTCACCAGCAACATCAGTAATACAGAGGTTAATTTTCTAGACTTGACAGTTTACATCCATAATGGTAAACTTGAGACTTCATTATATCGTAAGCCAACAGTTGGCAACACATTGTTGCACGCCAAAAGCTTTCATCCACAAAAACTCATCATGAGTATCCCTTATGGGGAAAGTCTGAGAACTATTCGCAATTGCAGCAACAATGAGACCTCTGAGGAAGCTTTAGGAACATTAGCAACACAGTTCAAAGCTAGAGGCCACACCAAAACTTGCATTACTTCTGCTGTGGCCAAAGCCAAAAAACGCACTAGAGAAGAGATACTCTTTGGTAAAAGTAACAGCAAAAAAGAAAGGAATGTGGTGACAGAAATGATTGTAGAATGATAACAACATACAATACTCAGCAAAATCGAGTATGGAGTATTTTGAACAAACACTGGCACCTAATTCGGAGTGATCCAGTCTTGGGCAAAATTGTAGCTAGAAGACCTCAGCTAACATTTAGAAAAGCATGATGCTTTAAACAGATGCTAGTAAGCAATACATTTAAAGCCCCACCATTGAGGACACCAGCTTCGATGTGGCTCAATAAGAAGGAATGCTTTCTTAGATGCACCAAATGTAAAGCGTGCATCCATGGAAAAAATACTTCAACCTACACTTCAAACCTCACAGACAAGGAATTTAAAATCAAAGGTCATTTTAACTGCAAAATGGATCATGCGATCTACGTACTGCAGTGTCCTTGTGACCTGAAGAACGTGGTGAGCACGACACTACCGGTACACATGCAAATTCTGCAACACCTGATAGCGATCAAAAAGGAAGACAAGCCGTACCCAGTGGCAAGACACTTTGATCAACAGCTTCAAAAAGATATATCAGCATTAGTGTACTATGTAATAGATGCGGTTAAACTTAATGAACGGGTGGGAACCGCGAGGAAAAATTGAGAAAATTAGAGTCAATGTATATCATCAAGCTCAATAGCAAAACCCCGGGAGGTCTCAATATGGAAGAAGATTTACACACACATTTGTAGATATTAAGGACAATCTATCCTCCGTCCCTGTTTGCTCAGTATATATTTTTATGTTTTTTCTTTTTTGACACTTTGTTTTTTAGGGGATTTATTTAAAACTTAGGAACCGAAGGAAGACACAATTAAAATCAATAGATTGAAAACGCCCACGTGGGCAGGACCTGTGATTTCTCTTTTTACTGTAAATGATTGGGGCATTGACTGTAGCCAAATGTGATATTTGAAAATGTAATGCTGGTTTCATTGTTTTTGGATAATTTGGACACTTGCCTGGAATAAGTTAACAATGCCATTTGAAAGATGCTTGGCGCAGTTATGAATTGATTTCCAGCGCTTTTTATTACACAGAATTAGTTCAAAACAATCATGAGTAAAAAAGAAATAATGCATTATTACAATTATGGTGGAAAAAATATGTTTATTGAAGCACAATTGTTTAACATTTCAAGGTCAAATGAGTTTGTATAATGTTTGATTCAAACATACAGCAAAAACTATGAGTCTGTATTCGATTGCATTTACTGTGTAGTTCCGATCACATGATACTAATTCAGTTGGTTTTAAATGGTGGCAAACTTTATTCACTCTGTGGTGAACAAGCCTGTAAACCAGGCGAAATACGTGCACTAGCCGTTTTGTAAATACATTTGTATTTGATGCAAGACATGGTGTCATCTCCGTGTACCTTGGTATAGGTTTTGAAAAATATATATATATATATCTTGCAGGACATCCCATATTATATTTTCTTGAGTGTTATCTCATATTATTTGCTGCTTGTTTATTCATGGTATTATTCATGTATTTAACTGTTGCATTAACCAAGTGTGTTATTATTGCTTGCATATAAATATATATATATATCTCTATATATATTTGAATGTTGTTATTTTGGCATCTGGGAAAGCCTTTCTGTTAGAGAGCATTGCATTAATAAACCCCAAGCCTTATTCTGAAAAGAGAGTCAGACCATTGTGTAAAATAAAACCCTTTTCTAGGTGTTGAGTTTATGTCTCCTACTTTGCCGTGTTTGATCCACCATGTGAGAGATTCTGTATTATTTGAAAGGTGAAGCAAGACATTTGGCGTCACCCGAGGATTTTGAGTTGTGTTCTGACAGACACTATGCAGACACAATTATCTGTGTGTTTTTGTGCTGTGACAGATACAGGACAGATACAGATGCTTTTGTACACTGACAGACACTGGGCAGATGACGGTAAGTAATAATGTGATTTTGGTTTTTGAATTTTTGCGAATGCAATGGCAAGAAGCAAATGTGATCAAATGGCACATACAGACAGAAACTGCAGTTTTGCATGAACAGTTGGTGCAGGTCCCAATAGAAAGTCCACGGGTGGAGTTTGAGGTGCCTGCGACACAGTATTCCCGAGTGAAGTGGTCAATTTTACTGCAAAGCACAGCTACTGTGTATGCTCATGGTCCTCTACAATTCACTAGACAGAACCTTTACTTCCCTTACAGATGAAAAGGCTAAAATCCTGGAGACAAAGGTGGTGACCCACGATTCTGATTTGGTGTGCATGGTTAAGTGTGAGCACCTAGGAGAGAGAGACCAGGGGCCAGAGAATGAAGGGATGCATATTACCCTAGACTTACTTAGAACTGCTGATTCCTATGTGTCAGTATGCACAGCGCAGACCAGTCCCACAGAAGGCAAGGAGCCAGTTAAAGAAAGGAAAATTACCAGAGCAGATGGATTGCCTTGGGCTCATGCCAAAATGATCAAGGTTGCATTTATTCTGCAGTGAGGGGCGAAATAGTCAGGAAGGAGATAGCCCCAGCCAGTCTTACTGTTCAGGGAGAAGGAGAGTTTTACTCCAATACCAAGAATTCAGAGACCATAGTGTGGGTAGAATTCTCAGATAATTCCCCAGAGCCAGCAGAGAACCATACAGACAGTAATGATAATATTGTGCCTTCAGACCCAAAACAGAAAAAGGAAAACGTGCGCTTTTTGAAAAATATTTTTTGCAAGAAGAGTGATGCTTGTTTCTCTTCCAGATCATACTACGACGTGTTGGTGTACCTCATGTCCTTGCCCTGCGAGTGGGTGCCTTGGCTGAGTGGACCCAAGAGGGTGTGGGACCCCCCACAAACTCTGGAGTGATCACCGGACAATGCAAGCTGACATCCTTTGGCTGAACAATCCAGACAAACTTACCAAGCGACTGATAATGGACTGATATCGTAAACCTGAATTAAAATGTTCACAGTTATCATTTTAAATGCAAGAAGGCTGTATGTCTTTCACACCGAAGGATGTTATTTGCTCTGCAAATGCTGTTCAATTTGAAGAAAAATAAAATATTGTGCAATTTAAATTGAAGAAGATGTTTTTAAGTTTAAAGATGAAAAGAAGATGTTGATGTTGCCTTTATTGTTAAGCACAAAATATATAAGTTTAACTGCTTCAACAGTAGAAGTTCCAGAATTAGCCATTTGTGACATTAGGAGCATTACTGAGTTCATATGCTTGATTCTTTGTGTGCATTCATTTTGTGTGTCCATCATACATTTATTATTCAGGCATGCATAAGCTTTTTAAAATGATTGTTACATGTTTTTTATGATTTCACTGTTTTAGTGTGTGCTTCATTTATATTTGTGCCTTCAGTTCAGCACATGCAATATGTGTTTCATTTATATTTGTGCTTTCAGTTCAGCAAATAAGTTTATAATGTCACTATTCTGATGTGTGCTTCAATCATAGTTGTGGTTTCTGTTAAGAAGTTCAGTTTTGTTATATATGTATGTTATGAGAGTCAAAGGTCATGGGGTGGAATGTAGTGCTAGAGGCACTCTTGTGGTCTGACACACTGTGATGACGTTTGACTACCATTATTTTAATTGACTTGTGTGTAATTTTATCCGATTTATTTATTTTAAAGGTTTTGTATAGCGTGAACAAGACCCTTGGGTGTATCAGAACACTTTACAGGGCAGAAGTAAGTGACAGAAATAAGCATAGAAAAATATAGGAGAGACTAATACAAAAATAGTAACTAAAACAGACTAGCAGATATATACAAGGATAAATAAACAGTTCAAGTGAATTTAGCCATAAGAATAGATTTCACTTCTTTTTTGAAAATACTGTGGAAGGATTCTGTCTTGTTTCTGCAGGCAAGGCATTCCAAATCCTGGGACCCATTCCTGAGCAGGTCCGGTGGTATGTTTTCTTCTTGGCAAATCGTTGTGGTTTCAGTAGAAGATTACTGGAGCTCCTGGTGGATCTGTTACCACAAGAGAGCACCAGTTTCTGAGCTAGATAACTTGGAGTATTGTAATGTAATGCCTTGTACATCAAACAAGTAATTTTCAAATGAATTCTAGCCTCGAAAGGTAGCCAGTTGAGGGCTCGAAGGTCAGGGGAAATGTGACAATTCTTTTGGAGCCTGTGATGAGTCTAGCAGCTGCGTTGATTGAGGCTCTTAGAGGGGCCAACGTCGCTCTGAGAAGGTCGCAGAGAGCGACACTCCCATATTCCACTCTAAGGATTACTGGAGCTTGAACTGCCTGTTTGAAGTCATTTGCTGGCAGGAAGGATTTCAGTCTTCTCAAGGTGTTCATCTGAAAATTAGCTCCTTTTGGAGAGGCGCTGATGTGTTTCTGCATACTTAGTTTACTGTCCGGTCACTCCCAGCAATTTTGCTGAGTCGATAATGAGAGGTTGACCCTTGAGTGCTGTTAGGTGGTTCATCCACTCGAGGATGATGGTCGATTGGTTGGGTGGAGCGATTAAGAGGAATTCGGTTTTGAGGGTGTTTAGTTTTAAATGGTTTTTGGCCAACCAGGTCTGCGTTTTTTTAAGCTTTGAATTGAGAGATTTGTTGTCCTCAAGAGAGTGGATCTTTATGTAGAGTTGTGTGTCATCTGCGTACATGTGACAGTGGACATTCGAGGAGCTGACAAGTTCGGTAAGTGGTTCCATAAAAGGTTGAAGAGTGTAGGTGTTAGGGATGATCCCTGCGGTACTCCTAAAGTGACTGAGGTGGGCTTGGATAAGGATTGATTGACCTTGAATCTTTGTGTCCTATTTTGAAGGAAAGAGGTGAACCATTTTAAAACTGAACCAGATAATCCCATTATGTATTTCAGTAGAGCTAACAAGTTGTCGTGTTTGACGGTGTCAAAGGCCAAGGATATATCAAACAAGATTAGTAGACAGGCTTTGTTTTGGTCAAGGATTTTTAGTGTGTCATCAATTATGAGGGTCATGGCTGATTCAGTACTGTGCCCTGCACTGAAGCCTTTTTGGTACTGGTCGAGCAGGTTGAATTGGTCTAGGTGGTTGCTAAGCTGTGTGTGAACACATTTTTCTAACAGTTTGGCCAGAGTGGGGATGTTGGATATAGTTATTCCAGTCTGAGGTGTCCGCCGATGGCTTCTTTAAGATAGGGGATACTTGCCCTGCTTTAAGGATTTTGGCTCTGTCTAATTGCTTACTGAAGAAGTCTGCTTTTGATTCTTTGATCTTTCTGTAGTAGGAGTTTCTCGTGCTTCTTAGTAACTTGAGGTGGTCAAAGGATGGTGCCGATCTCCATCGTCGTTCAGTTAGTCTTGGTGATCATCTGTCTTCATTTAGCCTACCATCATACTAGGGTTTTGAGTCTTTTATGGCGACTCTTTTCAATTGTAAGAGAGCTAGATTATCTAATACCATGTGCATGGAGTGGAAGTAATGGTTAGTTAGACCTTGTACATCGGATAAACCTTCCGGGTGAAGCAAGATGTTAGGACTGGAGGTTGCGAGTAAGTCAGCACCAACATTTATTAGGTTTCTCTCAGAAATTTTTGTTCTCGTGGGTCGGGCAGAAAGTAATTTAACTGATTCATTGATGTGGAGTGTAATGATGCGGTGGTCAGACCAGTCACAGGAGAGGATCAATTCAAGCTGAGTGGCATCAGCTTTGGAAATTACTAGATCGAGGGTTGAGCCTTTATCATGTGTGGGGCTGTCACAGATTTGGGTAAGGTTAAGATGTAAGAGGAAAGTTTTGAGGCTATTGACCCCTGGGTCATCAAGGTCATCCCAGTGGAGATTGAAGTCCACAAGGAATATTTGAATATTTTGTTGTCCAGCATTTGTAGCTAGGATATCCATGAGACGTTCGATGAAGGTCAGGTCATCCCCTGGTGGGTGGTAGAATGCGTGTAGTCAACATAATGGTTTGTTATTACTAGTGATGTCTAAACACAGGTATTCACAGGAGGAAGATACTGGAGAGTGAGAGCGGTTCACTGAGAGGTTGTTCTAATGTATGCAAGCAATATCATCACCTGGCCTATCGGTTCTATCTAGTCTTGTGATGTGATAGTTTGGGGTACTAGTATGTCTAGGATGGGGGTGGATGATTCATTTAGCCATGTTTCAGTGAAAATTAGATGGTCAGGTTCATTAGTGAGTATGAAGTCAGGTATATCGGCTGCATGCCTTGAAGCCGACCTACAGTTTAGAAGTATACATTTTAGCCGAGCCTTGGTGGGAGTTGTGTTGGGTTAATTTAAGATGGGGACTCGCGTGAGGTTGTTTTCAACTATACATCTAGAGATGTGTCTTGTAACTCTAAGGGTTTTGGAGGGAATGGTTTGGATTATGGAGAATGTATGTAAGTTATCTGAGTGCACAGTATTAAGGGAGGGACGGAAGCTCATAGGAATGGAGTAGGGAGGTTAAGTCTTTAGTTGATAGAAGTTTTTTCCTCCAGACCGGACGGGATTCGGAATTGGGATAAGGCACTGTTCTCCACCTTGGGGGCTCATGTTTCGGGGAGCTTGCGTGCAACTGTTGGAAGGGTTTCGAGTGGTTGATGTGGCGGTATGTCCTAGATTCTAGTTTGGAGCTTGTGGAATTGGGTTGAGCCTTGTGTGTAGTTTGGGGGGGGGGAGTCGTAATCTGGTTCGTTGTATTGCAATCTTACTGTGTGGTGATCAATGGAGAGGGTGGGTGTAGAGGCCGGATGTGAGGAGGTATGGATGTGTGTTATATATGGGACGGTGGGGTAAGTGAAGAGGGGAGAGGGGGCAGGTGGAAAAGCTGGCTGAGAGGATGTAATTGTGTGGGGTGTGATTGGAACAGAGTGAGTATTAGGGGTGCTGGGGGTGGAGTAGGAATTGGGGAGGTAAGTGTTATATCAAGGATGCGAGGAGGTATGGATATAGGGTATGAGTGGGACAGAGGGAGTAAAGGTGAGGGGAGATGGGGTGGGTGGGAAGGAGGGATGAGAGGAAATAAGGGTGTGGGGTGTGATTGGAACAATGGGAATATTGGTGGTACTGGGGAACGAGTAGGACTTGGGGAGATGTGTGTCATCTCCAGGGGTGGCGGTTAGGTCTGCGGTGGATGTATATGCAAGATGGGGTGCCGTGGGAAGATGTCTTAGTGGGGAATCAGACAAGGAGTTGGGAAGTGACCTGGGTTTGTGATAGGCTGGGGGAGGTGGGATGGGGTCCTACAACTTTTTCTTTGATGAGAGGAAAGATGTTATCCAATAGGTTTAGGTTACAATCCGATGATTGCATGAGGATGATCCCATTATGGCAGATGGTGATTGTTGCTGCGGCTTTGTATATTGGGGAGGGAATTATAGATATCTTGAGACCACGTGCTGTTTTCCTAGTGGAGGCGATTGAGAATAGGGCGAAAAAGGTTTTCCTCATTGAGCTCTTCTTTTAGTATAGAAGATGATGTCATTAGTTATATGCCCTTTGTTATTTGAGAAGTAAGGTTCAAAGATTGGTGTTTCGGGTGAGATTTTAATGTATTATGTTTAAGGCCTTTGGCTGCTTTTTTTGTGAGGTGGAGATATTTAATGGAATAGGTGTGTAAACCTGTGCGCTCCATAGTGGAGTTGAGGCTTGTAAGAGGGGGTAGAAAAGGGTCAGGGAGGATGTGAGGTAGTGTGCACTATGAGGTTGAGGAGGAGGTAGGTTAGAAGGAAAAAGCTCTTACCTGTGAACTCGTGGAGTAGGGAATCGAGGATGATGTCTGTGTTGTATGGGAACCAAATCATTCTGAGTGAGTCAGTCCAAGATGGCCACCCTGTTTGCTGCAATTAGCTGTTCCTTAGAGAAAGTCCTTTTAAACTTTCCATTAATTGGTCCTCTGGGGTATAGTCCTGTTTCTGTTTCCAATGTGATGAGTGGTACTTTTTTTCTATTGTAGTGATTTTAAGAGGAAGAAGTCCTATGTTTCTTTCTAGCTAAATCCATGTTGTGGTTAATCCTTTCATCCAACCCAGCATTAATTGGCAAGGATGTTGAGTGAACGATCGGGTGAGGTGACTTGTTTTTGACTAGTAACATTGTGATGCGTGTTTCCAGTGGCTGTGCTCATTTGAGGTATTTGAGTTTTGATGATTGCCATTATGATGTGTGGCCAGTGGCTTTGATCATTTGAGGTGTTTTCTTTGTGATTCATTGTATATATTTATAGCTTTTACAGGACATTCCATTTTATATTTTCTTGAGTGATATCTCATATTATTTGCTGCATGTTTATTCATGGTATTATTCATGCAGTTACCTGTTGCATTTACTAAGTGTGTATTATTGCTTGCATATAAATATATATATATATATCTAAGTGAATTTGACTTGTTCTCTGATAGAGCAAGACAATTGGCAGTGCCAGAGTTGCCACAAGTGGATTATAGTCCCTGTAAGGCAATTTCACAGTGGCACATTCCCCCAGATAATTGACTAGACCCCAAGATATATAAATGTAATCAATTACAGAAGCATAGCCCCTACCTTGAAAAGTGAGTATTGGGGTCTATACTATTTACCACAAACTCCTGTGTATTACACAGTTTGTGATCTGCTGAATAGTCCCTTAATGTTAGTTCTCTGTGCCAATAATGACTAAAAAATGATTTGAGGGAAAATGCAAAGCCTATGACTATCCTTTATCTCTAGTACTTAAGATTCGCTACTTGCCGTAGTTATGGACTGGGCTTCAACTTTTACAGACAGATTGATCCATAACAATAGGACCCCCCACCCCCCCTGAAGTGCGCCCATAACAGGATGATATAGGCAGGCTAAAGCACTCATAGCCATCAAAGTTCACTGGTGTAAGGGTCCAGGTCTCTTGAAAATATAAAACATCAAAACCACTAATAAAAGATTTCCAATCAGACTGAGAGAGTTTGGAGCAAATTCCTGCTATGTCCCATCTAAGAAACCTAAAACTGGAAAACATTTGGGGCACAATGCTGCAGACTTAGGTGGCAAAGAAGAAGGGCTGGTTGCACAAAACTTCCTCATGGGGCACAGCGCTGTGCTGTGTAGTCAATCATTCATTGCCAAGTCAGATAGAATTAAACATCTATTCCTATACGATAAATTCCGTGGCTGTACCAGTGACAAGATCATCTGATGTGGCTTGTAGAAGAAACTGAGTGGTAAAATACTAATCTCAATGTGGCGAGGTTCATAGTTACCCTGATAAGCCAACAGTTTTCTTAAATCTATTGAGATTATAGAGTTTATCACAATACAGTCCCCTACAATATTTTTCTTGTAAGGTCCCAGACAGCCAACTCTTCTAGCCAGTAAGATTTTCTCACCAGAAACCGTACTAAATCCTCTGTTCCTGCACAGCCAATGAATGGTTCCCCCTGATTCTCTCTGAGTTGTCCTCAGAGATGGAACGCCTGCTAGTACCAATACATAGGGGCTGGAAGATGGTGGGAGGTTAATGGTAATACTGTTTGGGGGCCTCTCTCTTATTATTCAATGAGGAGCGATTCCCACAGACATTTGCTTCAGATTCTTGTTGCTCGGGTAGGTGTAAGGTGGGCACCAAAAAGGTCTAGCGGTCCACATTTGTCAGTAATAGGAACAGGCTCAGTTTTCTCACAGGAGTCACAGACGGAAGTTATGACAGGACAATCTGACAAACCCTGATTGTAGGCATAGGTCTGTACAGGGGCCATCATTAATCCCTTAGTTACTATGTTACTTTTGCGTGCACTCTGTGTGCAAACTCTTTCTTTAACTGCAGTTGGCATTGCTTTTAATTCCTCAAGCAGTGCCTCAAAATTACCTAACCGAGCATAGATGTGTTGAAGCTGTTCTTGAAAGATAAGAGAGAACTTGCAGCAACACATCTCAAATATTATGAGGTCCTATTTGGGCTATTCTCCACTATGTCCTGCCATAACAAGGGGCATACAGATCTCTTCTTTCATTTAGGTGCCAGTGAGAAATCGTCTGCTTTGCTAGAGCAGGTGTTAGAGCTAGGAACAAACCCAATTATTCTGACAGTGCTGCGGGTGACAGTCTTGTCTTCTTGGGCTTCCTGCTTTGTTGGGGTATCAATGCAGAGCATAATTATGACACTGGCATCTGCACAATTGAGAATCTGCACTCAGTGAGAGCTATTTTGTTAGATAGTACTCCAGCCACGCTTTCCAACATGCTATCAATTGGAGTTACTCTATGAGGCCGGTTGGGAGGCCCAGCCACCTTGCGCTTACCCATGTCGACATACTACTGGCTCGCCTGTGCCGATGGATAGATTACCCTCAAGAATTTGTTGACCGAGGGGGGGGGACAGCCCAGCTTCAGCTAGGATTGGACTGGTGCAGACGTGCCCGCCCTTGGCCCAGTCTACACCTGGGCTGTGGCCTGGGATGCCCCTTGCATGACCCACGCTATGGGAGAGTTTGGTGTGCTATGTAGCACTGTGCGGGAATTCTATTCCTCCTGTGCCCTCCTGCTGAGGAAATATATGGGCTTTGTAGTCCTTGGCCCTACTTCACTGTTGGTTGCCTACTGTGCTGTGGGAAAGTACAGTGCGCAATATAGCACTGGGTGACAATGCTCCGTCTCCGGCCACTCCTGCTGTCAAGATGTATGGGCCTTGTAGGGCCTGACTTCACTTCAACATTGGTTGTGTCCCATGCTCCCTGAGAGTATGGTGTGCTATATTGCACTGGACGGCAATGCTTCTCCTCCTACCCCCTCCTGTTGCCAGGATTGTTGGGCCTTGCAGCCCTTGACCGCCCTTTAGCGTTGTGTCGAACGCTGTGGGAGAGTACGGTGCGCTATATAGTGCTGGGCGGCAATGCTCCTCCTCCTACCACACCTCCTGCTGCCGAAAAAAAGCCTTTGTCGGAATGGGCTATGTGTTGCTAAATAAAGTTTTATAAAAAAGCGAGATGGTTTCAAATTTTATAGGATAATTCTAGTTAATTATATCTGTCCAACTGTGAGAATCAGCATAAATGGGTAAATGTGTAGAAGACCTAATAAAGAAGAGAAAATACATAGGATACCCATTGATGCTCCTTCTACATGGTGTCTCAATTGAACTATTCACTATAATAAACTAATGGTTGGAAAACAATTTTCACAGGCATTGATGTAGAGGCATTTTCTGGGTTAACCACATGGGTTAATGTCTGTTGTTTATCTTTGAGTTACAAAGGTCTGAAAATGTTTCTGAATTCAGAATAGACAAGGTACTAAATATTACGTTTGACACAGTTGCCATCCCAAATATGAAAAAAAGCTTTGCTCCTTTGTAGGATTTTTATGATCAACTATTTTCACACAAACCTTCAACTAAATCACTTTATAAGTGATTGGGTCTCACAGCCTAACCCCAGCCTGCTTACAGAGACTCAAAGCCATAAAAATAAAGGCATTACTCAGCTGGCTGTACCTTCTTAAGATGCTGCTGGAGCAACCCCAAATAGGAACTTCGCAAAATGAAAATGTGAAACTACATGGATTAAAGCTAGGATATCTATCTATAAGTTCGAATATATTAATTGCATTAAGTGAATACAGACAAAACAGAAAAAGAAACCTAAATATATTGTGGATAAGGTTTGTCATAAGTAGAAAACAATCTTATTTATTTATAAAGAATTACCTTACAGAAAAGTAAATTCCATTAAGGAAATACTAAAAAAGAAATAAAATCAAATACGTAGGTAAATAAACTAGAGCTATCGATACAATGTATATATCATACTAGTAAACATATTATTGGTTAAGCCTTAGAACAATTATATGTGAGACTACAGCACCTTATCAATATAATCATCTTCTGATGTCTAGAATGTTGGAAATGAGGGTGAATTTTTAAGGCATCCAAAAATAGAAACATTTGGCTCTTGTCTTGCAAAAGTGTCTAATACCACCACCTTTGGAAGTAATTAATTTAATAACTGAGGATATTAAAAAATCAAGTATATTCTTGTGATGATGATAAAGCGGACTTGTTAATAAAAAATATGTATATATAATTAATTTGTATGGGAAAACATCAGTAACATAAAGAGGTTTTGTAACAATATTCCATATGTCTGTCCAGAATTCTGAGATATGAAGGAAGTCAAATAATACATGCTTAAATTAACATTCTGATTATTTACAATGTCAGTAAAGTGACAAATATATCAATTTGGCTTTGAATACCTTCTGAGGTATCCACAAACAATTTTGTAATGCATAAATATGTATTTGATATCAAATGGCTAGAAAGGCTGAAATACTGGACAGCCATATATTTTGCCAACCTTCTTCAGAAGCCAAAATTGATAATTTCTTATTTCAGAAATGTTTCTGTCATAGATAAATTCAGACCAATCTCCAAAATCACAAAGGTAGTGAGGGAAAACAATTACAGCCGCACTTGCTCTTTTATCACTCTAGGTAAATCTGCTCAACAATCTGGCTCATGCTCTCCTTTGTAAGTCCACTGCCCCAGAACTTAAATTTAGACTGCACAATATAATCGCTCAAAGAGGCACTAATTAAATGGCATACAGTATGCATACGAATCACACAAATTATTGTAAAAACTTGTATTCTTGGAAAAATCTTCTTTTATTCTTTATCCACACAGCCAACGCGTTTCACCCCAGCGAGCTTCATCAGGGCTGTTAAAAACAACACACCATTTGTAATATGTACAAATTACGAACAATACATATGTACCCTTCACCATATGTGAAAAAGTGGGAATGTTCTCATCATCTGAAACAATCACAGTGAGGAAACAGACATGATATAGAAGAATAGTAGCCATGAGAACACCCAAGTCGAAGCCAAAAAACTTCATACAGTGAGCAACGACAACAGAGAATATACGGACCCAAGTGTCTTATGTATGCAGGACAATGCATCTCTCCATTCATAGTGAGGCAGAAAACATATACTCGGCCACATAGAAAAAACCATGTACCTTATCGAGATGGGATAATTTGTAAGGTATCCATTGTTTACAATCTCGCTAAAGTGCGTGTAAAGCTCCAGACAAGTTCAATGTAATGAACTCGAGCATCAATGAGTTCTAGAAAAAAGGGGACATGAACAAACCATCAACGAAGGAAGAAGCCAGCTCATTTAGCTGTCCATGTTTAACCTAGTATATAGACATATAAGCACCTTGCCACATGTGCCAAGGGACAGTCATTTGTAAAAGACATTGTCGTATTGTCCCATTGATAAGTAATGTGCACGAAAATTAGAATATTTACAATTAAATTACCAAGCAAAAATTCAGACCATTGTAATACTGAATTTTTTATTTTATTTTAGAAACTGCATGCCCAATGCTAATAAAAATATTCAAACATGTTTCTCTATCTAATGTTTTGGCTAGGTGTAATACATTTGACAAATTATTTAACATTTTATTAACTAATTATTTATATTTACTATAATTTAAAGGTGGTAAGTTAAACCTACTTAGCAACTCTCATAAGGATGAAAACATAGCTCCTTGGCAAATTTCATGCAAGTAGATAATCCCTGCTTCAATTGATAAATGCCAAATGCTTATATTATCATCTAATTTAAATAAAGGATTACTCCACAAAGTCGTCTTTTTAGAGACCTTAATGTTGATCATAAATAAAGACTTTAGGTCAAAGAGTGCAAGTGTGATTGTTTTAATGACAGAAGATTTAATAAATACATTGGGACAAGTCATTGGCAACAGAGAGATTAAAAGAAATTACTTGGATATATTTTGTTTCATTTCAAGCCATTTAGGTAAACTGGTTGAATTAAGCCTATGCAGTAATAATGTTCCCTGTTTAATAGGAAGGGCTTTGTGGTAGTTGAGAAAAATAGGTAAGCCAAATCCACCATTCAGTTTACATGGTCTTAATGTATTGTAATTAATTCTTCATGTTTTATTTTTCCAAATACATTTGGAAATAGTTAGATCTAAGGACTTGAAAAAAGTAACAAGAAATTGAACTTGAAGAACAGAAAGTACATATAATATTTCAGGGAACGTTTTGATAGCTTCAATCTTACCCCACCAAATTAAATGAGGGATGACCATCTACTAACCTTCTCTTTGATTTCAGGAACAATACAGTCACAATTTAATTTGATGGCATATTTGTAAAAACAATTAATACCATGATATTTTATTTTGTCCTTACACACCAGAATATTGGTTGTATTTGAGTTTTGTCTTTTTTATGTGTACACAATTAGCAATTAAAATGAAGTGTTGCTTTCTCATTAGAAATCTGTGGGCTACCACTTTCACTAAGCGAGGAGTTGTATCCACAGCAGAGCTTTTGCAACTCTTCAGTTTATGTGTATTATTACCAGAAGTAATAAAGAAATATTCAACGCTGGAATTTTCCTTCTCTAAGTCTGCTAACTTGTATAAAATTGTTTATTGTAAAATGCCATTGTTGAAGTTGTTATACCTCTTATATAAGCTTTAAATGTGTTGTTTGAAATTATGTTCAAAGTTGCTCCTGTATTATTCCAAATAAAATATTTTTCAATAGAGAATAAAATAATTAACTTATTATTATAATTTAAGATGACATCCACATTCTTTCTCCATCTAGAGCAAGAGACAGTGAAATTGTCAATCTTGAGAATTAGAGCTATAGCTTGTCCAAATTTAGTTGTAAAATTAATTTAAAAATAATTTGTATTGCAAAAGATAATCAATTCTGGGATGGGATAGATGAGAACTACCAAAAAATGAAAACTCTTTATGTGTAAAAAAATTAGGCAGCTAGGGCTAACTAGCTTAGTGTTTTAAAAGAAAAACTTTAAACATATGAAAGTGTTTTGAGGTCCATATTTAACAGTAGACAATCTATACAATAAAGGATCATTTATCAAGTTGAAGTCACCTTCTGCATTTGAAAAAAAAATATTACAAGCCCTATGACTTCAATAGTGATGTTTCCCCCCAAAAAAGGGCCATATCCTTTAGAACCTTATATATGTGGTCTGAAAACTGTACAATTGCTTTTTATGGAAATATAATTGCTGCTATATTTAGGTTTTTAACATTTCTCTCTAATGCGCCTTTCATGCTGTAACTTTGCATAAATTGAATGCTTTATTGTTTTTATGGGAACACCCTTGCCTTACTAAATTCCCTCTCTTTCTCATTCTCACTATATAATGCTACAATATTTTTTTATTGTTAAGATGATTTTCTTATGACATTCATTGTGTTATGGGCAATTGATCAAAACAAACATCAACCCGAACTGACCTGACCACTTTTAAACTTTAGCCAGTCCTTATGTTACACACCATGCACTTTAAGGTTTTATTGTTTCTGTTTCTACTAGGACAACTGGTGTCCCAAATTTATTTTGCCCATTAGTAGGTCTCCATTTGAGGTTTTTGTCTTTCGGGAAACTGATTTAGTACGGGGGCACTCTTTTCGGTCTATTCTGGTAATGGACTAAATAAGTTTTTAATCAATTTTACTTCATTTGTATCATATTGGACTGTATTTTCAATCTGATTTGCTAATAGATATTTTATATGTTACCGAAACAGGGTTGATTGATATTAAGTAAGAGTAAAACAAAATTATCAATTTTAACTTCAGCAAAACCATGTCTACCGTCTCCATCTGACTGTTTGCCTAAGAGAATCTTCTTTGAAAATAGGATTGCTACTCATTTTCTTCTCAAAGGATGAAGAGGAGACATTGTCTCCTACCCATCTCATATTCATGTAAGTCAGAATCTTATCAATATGTGTTTCATGTAATAAACAGATATAACTCTTCTGTCTAGCCAGATATCTTATAATTTTCTTCATTTACTGGATGCCATAATTCTTTAAGATTTAAAGAGATAATTGTTAGATTATATGAAATAATCATAAAGAACACAGTAGTAAAAGGAGAGGACAACAGATTGCATAGAACATGAACCAACATATAGAAATAGATAACATGAAAAGAGAAAGGTAGCTTAATATAAAATAAATAAGGACCAGCAAATAAATAAAGAGAAACCTTCACCATACATATGAATTGTGAGGCACAAAATATCCATTTGGGAATTACCACATTCCAACCCACCTACACTTGTGATTATTCACATTTTTGCAGAAAATTATTATTTGCATAACAAGGCATCTGGCAGTCAATTTATTTGAAGCTCCTCTGAGTCATGAGTCTCCATAGATAGGGGGTGATGTTGATTCAGAAAATGAATAAGATAAGTTGGCTTAATAACAAATTTGGAGATGTAATTTTTCCAGATCCTCATGGTTGTATGATCAAAAAGACCATATTTATATCCACACACTTTATCAGGACCATATAGTTGCAGACTCCTTTCTAATAGAAATAGACTCTTTTGGAAAACTTAATGAAAATAGATTGTTTTTCCTTCATTCAAAATGGATGGAATTTCTCTGTTGCCGTCTTAATCATCACCAGAGGATTATGCCGTAAAACCTTGAAAATGACTTGTTTCCAGCATCTCTATGACATTTATATTAAGCAGTTTGGGTATTGTGTTCTCCAAATACAATTTACAACCTGATCCTTCTATATTTTCTGGTAGATTGACCATTCTTAAATTATATTGCATGTTTAGATGCTCTAAATTGAAAAGAAATGTTTTCATAGGAAGAACTTTACCTATAACTGGAAGGATCCTGTCAATACTTGTTTTATTATGGACTATTTTTATTTTGTAGTCTGAAACTTTCATTGACAAGCGGCTATGTCTCTTTGAATATTTTTAAGATTGGTGCTAGGGTTATCAATATTTGCCAGGACCGCATGTCTGAAAATCCACATATTCCTACGACAGATGAGGAAGATATTATATAATATGTATTAATATGTCCTGAAGAAGGTGCTGTGACCCATTTGTACCACGGACACGCAGCATCAACAGAAAATACATTTTTGTTACAAATGTTTTTAACATTTTATTTTATACATTAATTCTAATAGTGTGTTGTTTAATATTGAGTTACAGAAAGAAGATATTTTAATGAGACAATAAGGGGTGTGGATTTTGTATTAAGGGGCCGATCAGGATCGCGGACGGACTTGCGTCCGTCCGCGACCCCAGAGCAGGAGGGAACCTCCGCATGGGCATGCGGAGTTCCCTCCTGTGCAATTAGGATGTGACCGCCACCCTGGCGGTCACATCCTCTATTTTTAACATTGCGGCGGGTGCAGCTTCAAGCTGCACCCGCGGCAATGTTAAAAATGCACGCATTGCTTTTGCATGCAGAAAGAGGCAGGCACCGTGCGGTGCCTGCCGCTTTCTGCATGCAAATGCAGGGGGGTACCATAGGTACCCCCCATGTGCACCCCCCACCCCCCCTTCACCTAGGGGGCCCGCAACGGGCCCCCGCAGTGAAGTTCCGTATGCTTTTCCACGGCGGGAAACGCGCCGCGGAAAAGCATAATTCACTGCCCATCCTAATATGGTGGACGGTGTCTGAGAGACACCGTCACCATATTAGAGCTTTTCCGCCGCGGTTGTAAGCCAACCGCGGCGGAAAAGCTGCGGACGGAAACCAGGACCCACCAGCCATCCTAATGTGGCGGTGGGTCCTTGGTCAGTCCGCTGCGGTTTTTCCGCATCCTCGGGGCCGGCGGTGGCTTCCGCCGGCCCCGAGGATGCGGAAAAACCGCTATCCTGATCGGCCCCTAAATGTGGAAAATGTCTTTAAATATATAGATGATTTTTTTTATAAAAGCATATGTTCTAAACTTGACAGCACTAAATAAAAATGTAATTTTTTTTATGTATGTAGTAAAATTTGGTATCATTTTTAATATATTTGTTAATAATATTTGGATATAGGCCTCTTTCAGGCTGCTTATAAGCGATTGATGCATTTTCTGATCCTTGTCTATAGCATTCTCATATTATCAATGTTTTCGTAGAAGATGTCATGACTGATTTAATATGTGGGTTAATTAGCAGCACATGGCAAGGGTGAGAGTTATAGTTACCTTAGGGCACGAATTATAATTTTTAGAGATACTTATAACTATAACTCCTGAATTTCTATGGTTTTCAGTGCATAAAATCTGTACCTAACTATAATGTCCCTGCAACCTTTGTTTTTAGGTCTCGTAGAGAGACCTAATGCCGTCCATCCACAAAGCTGATTTTTTACGATGAGGATTTTCAACAGTTCACGAGAATCCCAATCACGTGACCTGCTCTCATGCACGAGCCTTCCCCCTGCCAGCAGCCTTTCTCCCTTCACAGCCATCTGTTCCTCTCTCCCCGACCCCCGCCGTCACGTATTCACGGCCGCAGGACGTCCTAATTGCTTTTTTTTTTCAGCCTGGCTACTTCAAAGGGTCCGGTTTCGGCTGCCCAGCCCCCTGCAATGCCGAGAGCTTCTTTTGCGTTTCAGAGTGCTCTCTCTACCTGCTTCGGTCTGGGCCAGTAGATAATCACTTGTTTCCATTTCTCTCTTCATTTCAATTTTCATCCTTACAGCAGGGCTTGTCTCCATCTCCCTCTTTCCATTTCTCTCTTCTTCTCCATTTTCGTCCTTACAGCAAGGCTTTTCTCCATCTCCCTCTTTCCATTTCTCTCTTCTTCTCCATTTTCATCCTTACAGCAGGGCTTGTCTCCATCTCCCTCTTTCCATTTCTCTCTTCTTCTCCATTTTCGTCCTTACAGCAGGGCTTGTCTCCATCTCCTTTTTACCATTTCTCTCTTCATCTCCATTTTCGTCCTTACTGCAGGGCTTGTTTCCATCTCCCTCTTTCCATTTCCCTCTTCATCTCTATTTTTCACTCCGTTTTTCCTTCCGTCTGTGCCTGCCTCTGTGCCCGATGTTGCAGAGTGCGTCTCACTGGTTTCTCTCCTCGGTTGATAGAACTGCTCAGCCATGTTGCTGCTTCGCCCCTCCTCCGCTGAGTTTTGCACTATAACATGAGCACTGTCCATTCATCAGCTACGAGCGGGCTATTAACCTACTTTCTGACTTCATTAAAATGGAGACCTGGACTCAGACCCATAAATCTTTCCTGCAAAGTGGTCAGAACTTGTTTTACTTTTCGACTGCTCATTTAAACTGTGGTACTCCCTGTGAATGTGGGGTCCCACGGGTGGGGGAGGGGGCCATTGTCTGTGACTCGCTACCTGGGAACAATCCATCGAATTGCGAATTGAACGCAAAAGTGTTGAATATAGCGCTTTATGCTAGGGGTTCACCCCGATTCTAAGCCCTTTTAATGTTGGCGGCTGTGATGTGGCCAGGGTCAAACAGCGCAGTTGAGCCGGAAGGCAACCGGCTGTAAAACTCACTTTTAATATGCAAAAGCGTTACCACCAGCACACCACCTTCTGCGAAGGTAGCACGATGCCCTGCTTTTCACTGCTTCTAGGCGCCCCCAGTTTGGGAAGGTAAGGGGACTCAGGCATAGAAAGATGAAAGTATATGCTTAGCGTGGTAATGAACGTATTGTCTGACATTCCCAGACGCCAACGTTATATTTTCGAAAACTCATCCAGCACTTCAAAACCTGTCACTTGTACCTCCCCGGCTGCCCTCTCTGCAGAGTGCCCGTCTCTTTGTCTGTCACCTTGGCACATCTGTGGGTGGCTGCAGGAGGGAAGGCCCTTCATGTCAAGCAACTGTCTGCCCTGCTCTGTCCTCACTGTGCTTCATTTAATGAACACTAGTTTTGTCTCTTATATTAATTTCATACATCTCTCCACCCCTTCTGCCCTCTGTTAGACTCGTTTTTGTGCCTTTCTGCCCTCTGCATCACCACATCATCACTCCGCGCTACCCCAGCATCACTCAGCACCACCACATTATCACTCAGCACCACCACATTATCACTCAGCACCACCACATTATCACTCAGCACCACCACATTATCACTCAGCACCACCACATTATCATTCAGCACCACCACATTATCACTCAGCACCACCACATTATCGCTCAGCACCACCACATTATCGCTCAGCACCACCACATTATAGCTCAGCACCACCACATTATCACTCAGCACCACCACATTATCACTCAGCACCACCACATTATCACTCAGCACCACCACAGCATCACTCAGCACCACTCAGCACCACCACAGCACCACTCAGCACAACCACAGCACCACTCAGCACCACCACAGCTCCACTCAGCACCACCACAGCACCACTCAGCACCACCACATCACCACTCAGCACCACCACAGCACCACTCAGCACCACCACAGCACCACCACAGCATCACTCAGCACCACCACATCATCACTCAGTACCACCACAGCACCACTCAGCACCACCACAGCATCACTCAGCACCACCACAGCACCACTCAGCACCACCACAGCATCACCACAGCATCACTCAGCGCAACCCCAGGTTATAGGTGTCACATTTGCGACAGTTATAACTATTGCCATTGTAAATGACAAAACTATTAATTTAGCAATTTTCAAAACCAACACATAAATAAAAAATGTGTCATTTACAAGACCAATAGCTCAAACTTTCCTAATGCGAGACCTATTGCATTGCAAATGCTTGTTAGATAATTTCAAAGGTTTTCTTAATTCTGTTTCCTAACTACAATGCCCATGTAACCTTTAGTATTTTCAAAAATTTCGACCATTTTTAATGGTATTTCCTAACTATACTGTCACTGTTATCTTTGGGTTCTTCAGTGAATTTCTAGTTTTTTTGACGTAAAGTAATATTTAATTACCATACATTATTGCCTGATGTATGTCAATACATCTCATACTAATACCACGCGTGCCATTACAACGCGGGCATTACTCCGCGATGTCATTGACATCGCATACCATTACATCGCATACTTTTACCACGAGTATGCCTTTACCATGCATGCCATTACAACGCAAAGGCATGCATGGTAAAGTCATACTCGCAGTCAAAGTTTGCAAGGTAAGTGACATCCCTACCCCTACACCTACACAACACACTACTCCCACCCCTACACTACCCCTAACCCAAAAACACTACCACACTACCCACACCACTCCCACCCCTACACTACCCTAAACCCTAAAACACTACTACACTACAACACTACAACACTACCCACACTACTTCCACCCCTATACTACCCTAAACCCTAAAACACTACAACACTACTACACTACAACACTACCCACACTACTCCCACCCCTACACTACCCTAAACCCTAAAATACTACTACACTACAACACTACTACACTACAACACTACCCACACTACTCCCACCCCTACACTACCCTAAACCCTAAAACACTACAACACTACCCTAAAACCTAAATCACTACACTACATAACCACTACTACACTACCCTAAAAACTAAATCACTACACAAACACTACTACACTACCCTAAAAACTAAATCACTACACTACATAAACACTACTACACTACCCTAAAACCTAAATCACTACACTAACACTACTGCACTACCCTAAAACCTAAATCACCACACTACATAAAACTACTACAGTACCCTAAAACCTAAATCACTACACAACATAAACAATACTGCAGTACCCTAAAACCTAAATCACTACACAAACACTACTACACTACCCTAAAACCTAAATCATTACACTACATAAACACTACTACACTACCCTAAATCACTACACTACATAAACACTACTACACTACCCTAAACCCTAAAACACAACACTACCCTAAACCCCAAAACACTACACTACACAAACACTACTACACTACCCCAAACCCTAAAACACTACACTACCCTAAACTCTAAAACACTACACTACCCTAAACCCTACACTACACAAACACTACTACATTACCCTAAAACCTAAATCACCTCTCTCCAGCATCGCCGTCGGATCCTGCTTCCTCAGATGTGATATGTGTAACGTATCACATCTGGCTAAACTCTTATATTGTAGGGTAATACTCCAATGACATTTAGTAACTTTGTTCGATATCAGTACAGGTTTGTTTGTGATTGCCCTGTCTCTCTCTTGAATTTGAATTATTAAAGTGTTTTCGACCCACAGTACAAAACATAGTTGCCTTTCATTGATAAATTAAAAAATATAAAAATTACTTTAAAAAGTGTAAAACAAAGCTACTATGCAATATGCTCTAAAAGCCAGCATAAATAAAATTAAACCCAATTAGTAAAAAGACATAAAACAATTACTCTGAGCAGACAGTCAAGACGACTCACGAGGTAATAAAAACAGGATAGCAAATATTGACACTGAAAGTGTTGTGATTGTCCCCCAGATTCATCAATGTCCCGATTTGCGTGTCCTTAATAGCGATTATTAAGGAATCGCTATTAAAGACTTGCAAAACGGGATTCATGTAGGAATCGCAATATTATTTGCAATTCCTACAGCTTCCTTATTTGCAATTAGCAAATTGCTAATCGCAAATAAGGATGCGATTTCAAGGGTGCCAGGGGTGTCCAAAGGACACCCTGTAGCACCCCTGATATGTCAATGTAGACTGATTTTGCGCACACACATGTCCAAAGGACATGTGTGTGTAACATACAACTTAGAAAAATGCACTAAAGTGCATTTTTCTAAGTTTTCGCTATTTACCGCAAAGTCAGACTTTGCGGTAAATAGGGGCCAAAAATAGCGAATTCGCAATTTAAAAATGGTAAATGAATTTCATTTAAGGAATCTCAAATAGAGATTCCTTTAATGCAATTCCTCGCAATTTAGCGATTTCGCAATTCGCGATTTTTGCATTTGGGATGATGAATCCCAAATGCAAAAATTGCGCTCGCAGAGGGCCAGATTCTCAGAATCTGGCCCTTTGCGAGCCCATTTTTCAATAATGAATCTGGCTGTAAGTGTTCTGGAGTTTTGTGTGGATGTCCCAGTTCGGGTATAGGCCTGTTGCCCTGGTCACTTCCTGCAAAGTCACTTAGCAAAAAGAAAATTTGGACTGCTTTGTTTCAAAGTTGCGCTTTATGTAGGATCTTACTTATAGCAATGGACCTAACCTTGCCATAATGGCTGCAGGTCAACATAAAATGTTACAGATCCTCTTTTTGACAGCAAAAACATTTGTCAGAATCTTCTGAGTTGAAACTGTTCTTAATTACCAGACTAAAGTGAACAATCTTCTTTCACTGGGGTTTCCTAAGAGAACTAGATATTGTTGAGCAAAAGGGTTGGGGGTCAAACAGGTCAACATGAGGTCTTCTTTTTAGGTTCCCCAAAGCCATGGCTGTTTTTGGGAGTTTTAGGATCGAAAAGTGCTTGTTTATTTTGGCATTTTGCCTCTTGCATGGTAACATATTAAGGTTTGCGGATGGGGGTGTGCCCAGCCTATCGGATTCCTTGTTCCATTGGGTAACAACGCTGGATTTAGGCTGCATGGAGAAATGCTCTTTCCAGGCTTCATCAACGAGGTGAGTAGTTATTGAACTTAACCTTTTCAGTCCATATTTAATGGGCGATATCTGACATTTGGACTCAATTGAAGAGTAAATGACATCTGCTTCCAAAAGCGCTGTCAGAAATCTTGCTGATAGTTTAACTAGTGATACCCAAAACTTCCTCTCCCAGTATCCTACGCATTCTCATGTCCTGTTGAGCCCCCACAGTTCTACTCCATAGGATATGTGACTGCCCACTTTCGCATGGAAAGCTCTGCCAATGCAGCTGGAGAACATATGACTGTGCTTGTACATCCACCTCAAAATTGCGTTGGTAGCAGCTTCTGAGTTTCCATTGGTGGTTTGTACAGGGGTTGTCCATTTAATGTTTTGATAATAATCACACCTCGATATTTAAAGGCTGCCACTTCCTTCAGTTTCTCATGGTTTATGAAAAATGAAAACTGCTTTTCATGCTTGCCCCTGAAGAACATTATCCACATTTTACTGGTGTTAAGTGTCAAGTTATTTACTTTTCAGTACATTTCTATCACTTAATGCAGGCCCTACAGAGCTTTAGGGGTTTTACCTTGAGAATGGAGTAATTGGCGTAGAGGAGGGCTGAAAAAAAATAGTTGATTGAACATCGGCTGACGCTTTCATGACTTCTTCATGTATGTCGTTCATATAGAGAAAGTACAAACGTTGCACCAAAACGCAGCCCTGCTTGGTCCACTTATTAGTGTATTGTTTCCTGCTAATATGCCTCTTTTGGCTAAGTCTCACCGGAGGCGATGTGCCAGAATATAGCATTTGAATTAGTGACAAAAGCCCTGGGTCTTTGCCCAGCATACACAGTTTTTCCATAGGCAGTTTCTTGAGATCAAATGAAAAGCAGAATGAAATAAAACGCTATTTTCATGCCTTGTAAATAAGCTGTGGGTGTGTTAAAAAAATATAAAGTTGTAATTTTTATAGCAATAAATCTAGAAAGTTCTGGACTATTCTTGACAGAATGTTCTGTGATATCTCCCAGCTACTATGAGCTGATTATTATTATTATTATTATAATTACATTTATTAAGCGCGCAGCTACCCGAAGGTTTCCCGGCGCTAAGGCAAACAGAGCGATATACAGGAAGAGAGGAGCGTCAGACCAGCAGTTTAGGTATTAAAGAGCCAGGTCTTGATTCCTTTACGGAAAGTCAGGAAGCACTTTTCTGAACGCAGAGGTGGGGGTAAAGAGTTCCAAAGAGAAGGTGCCAATAGGGAGAATGAACGGCCTCCCATTTTGGCTTTCTTGGCACGAGGTATCCTAAACTTATTCTGGGTGGATGACCTAAGTGTGCGGGGGGGGGGGATATACTGCTGCACTAGAACCGATAGGTAGTGTGGAGCTCTTCCAGTCATGATCTTGTGCGTGAGACATAGTGCCTTGAATTTGACTCTACTGTCAATTCGCAGCCAGTGCAGTTTCCGCAAATGAGACGTGACCGGGGTTCTGGCGGGTAGGTTGCAAATAAGGCAAACAGCCATATTCTGTACCACCTGGTACTTCCTAGTAACCTCCTTGCAGGCACCCAGGAGTAAGATATTCCCATAGTCCAGGCGTGAGGTGACAAGAGCAGGCAGCATCCACGTGATTTTCCTCAGCCACCTGATGATGGTGGTACAGGTGGCGGAGACTTTCACGACGTGTTGCCTGAAGGACAATTGGTTATCAAGGAGGACCCCAAGATTGCGAGCGGTCGTAGTTGGGGTAGGTAGAGGACCCATCTCCGGTGGCCAATGTTGTGGGCCCCAGAGCGAGGTGTCAGAACCAAACAAAATCAGTTCTGTTTTGTCCCCATTCAGTTTTAATTTGTGCTCAAGCATCCATGCGGATATTTGTTGTAGTCCAACTTGAAGGGAGGAAGAGGGGAGATTTTTGTTAGTGGAGAGTGAGTAGATGACTTGAGTGTCATCGGCATAGGAATAAATTGTAAGACCTGCCTGTTCCGCCAAAAAAGCAAGAGGTCTCACATACAAATTAAAAAAAAGAGGGCTGAGGATAGACCCTTGTGGAACACCGTGATTAGAGGGGAATATTGATGACACAGATGTAGAAGAAAAAACTTGAAACGTGCGGTCAGAAAGAAAATTAGCAATCCAGGCCAGGGCGGAGCCATCGACACCCACAGATTTCAAGGTGGACAACAAGATGGAGTGGGAGACGGTGTCAAACGCGGCACTCAAATCAAGTAATATGAGTGCCACTGTCTCCCCATTGTCCACCTTTTGTCTGATGGATTCTGACACACCAAGGAGGGTGGTTTCAGTAGAGAAACCAGCCCTGAACCCGGATTGAGAACCATGGAGAAGATTAAAGGTTTCGACGTGGGAATTGAGCAAAGAATTGACGTGTTTCTCTAGAATTTTAGAGAAACATGAAAGCAAAGAAATGGGGCGGAAATTAGATGGGTTGTTGGGGTCTGTGTTGGCCTTTTTTAATAATGGGACCACCATAGCATGCTTCCATTCATTAGGAACGATAGCTTCAGTTAGTGATGCATTCAGAACCTTCAAAATAATATGGAGTGGGTCAGGGTCCAATGAGCTTAGAACTTGAGGAGGCATTGGGTCAAGAGGGGAGCCAGATTGTATGTCTTGCAGATACTTTTTTAGAAGCGTAGGGGAGATAGGATCCCAAGTGTGAAGTAGGGGAGAAGCGGAAATGGAGCAAGGGATAATAGCAGGAGGGGGAGTGCGTAAGGTTAGATCAGGGTAAGTGGCCGCAACAGGAGTAGAGTTGAAAATATCATAAATCTTATCAATCTTCTCAACAAAGAAAGTGGCTAAAGCATCACACTGGGCAGTGTCCAGACAGGGATCCTTAGGTACAGAAGACGCACCTGAGAGCTCTTTAACTATTTTAAACAGGGCCTTGGGTCTATTTTGCGCCGTAAGAATAGTGTTATTAGCAAAGATGGCTCTGGCGCTATCACAAGCCGAGTGATAGGCTTTAAGGGCGGCCTTGTATTTTACTTTCTGATCACAGTTATAGTTGGTACGCCATAGGCGTTCCAATTTTTTGCAATTGGATTTTTCTTGGCGAAGTGCGTCAGTGAACCATGGTGCCGGTGGGTGATGGACTTGAGATTTATTTCTTTGCGTTGGGAGACAGGAGTCCAACGCTGTTGTCAACCACAATCTGACCGTAGGTAGCTCTTTAGTAGTTATGCTGGACGACGCAGGTTTTGAGTTGGTAAGAGAGGAGTTTTGTTTGGCTACGTCTAAACGCTTCCAATTCCTGCTGGCTTTGTGAGGGAGAGCGGGCTTGGAGGAATTCATCATAGTCATTTTAATTGAGAAATTAACAAGAAAATGGTCCGACCAGGTGACCGGCGTTGAGGATAGGTAGGAAATATCAGTGAGGTTAGAAATGATGGGATCCAGAAGATTGCCGGCCTTGTGAGTGGGGTCGGAATTATGCAGATGAAGATCTAAGGCTGCAAGATCATGTAAGAGGCGTGTGGAAATAGCACACGAAGCAGAGTTAAAATGGATGTTTAAGTCACCAACGATGATAAAATTAGTTGATTGTGCCAAGAAAGGGGCAATATGTTCAGGGAAGGAGGAGGCCCAACTACTAGCAGAGCCCGGTGGACGATAGATTAGCGTTCCGGTTAAAGTAAAATGAGGATTAAGTAAGAGTTTGAACAGACCCGCTTCACAGTTAGGGAAATCGAGGTCTTCCCATTTACAAGAGAATTCTCTCTTGAAAATAATGGCGATTCCCCCGCCATCTCTAAGAGCCCGGTTCCGCCCACATAGGTGTAATCATTGGGGAGAGCCATGGCGATGTCAGGGCCAGAGCTATCGTTTAACCAGGTTTCAGTAACAAACATAGCAGTTGGGCTAGCTGTCTCCAAAAGGTCAAAAATATCTCTCTTGTGTTTCGAGAGAGATCGACAGTTAATACTAATAAACCTCAAAAGGGAGGAGGGATTGGGCGGAGTGGAGGGGGAAGTGGGACTGTGGGCGGGAATATTCCAAAAAGTAGAAGACATACAGTCTATACTTGAAAGGGAAGAATCCAATGAGAGGCTGCAATGTGGGCAGGAGGTGGGCGCATTTTGACAGTTAAAAATTATATTCGAGGAACAAGAATGCCCCCGCAACCGCAGTAAGGCAGTGCGAGAATAGGATACATAGTCATGGGCAGAGGAACTGGGCCCTGGGCCCGTGCTGGCGCGGACGGGCGCAGACGGGCTTGACTTGTGCGCGACTTCGGCGCGAAGTCGGCGCTCCCGCTGCGCTCGTCCGCTGCGCTTCCTCCATGCCACCATTAAGTACTAAAGGGGGAGGGAACACTAGAGCGCTCACCTGCAAAGACTAGCGCAGGGTGGAAGTGGTGTCAGCCAACAGGAAGTGCGCTCCTCGAGCTGGCCCTCCGCAACAAACGGCACAAGCCGGGGCGGAACGAGGCCACGAGGGCAGTAAAGTGCAGGTAAAAGCGGCTTTACATAAAAGGATTATCACAATTTAAAACAGTTTGTCCAGCGTGCTATTGATATCAGCAGCGGACCTAAAAGATTAATGTGCAAATATGCAAAGATTTTAAAAAGTGGATCATGCGTGCTTTAAGATCAGCAGTGGCACAGTTTTCCGTTCAATACAACTCCACAGACCACACACACCGCAACCTGAAACGCTGCGTTTGTCACTGGGGCTGGGAGCAGAGAGCGCTAATTAAATAGAAGACGGGCTCGGCAGCACTAGAGCGCTCACCTGCAAAGACTAGCGCAGGGCGGAAGTGGTGTCAGCCAACAGGAAGTGCGCTCCTCAAGCTGGCCCTCCGCAACAAACGGCACAAGCCGGGGCGGAACGAGGCCACGAGGGCAGTAAAGTGCAGGTAAAAGCGGCTTTACATAAAAGGATTATAACAATTTAAAACAGTTTGTCCAGCGTGCTATTGATATCAGCAGCGGACCTAAAAGATTAATGTGCAAATATGTAAAGATTTTAAAAAGTGGATCATGCGTGCTTTAAGATCAGCAGTGGCACAGTTTTCCGTTCAATACAACTCCACAGACCACACACACCGCAACCTGAAACGCTGCGTTTGTCACTGATAACTATCAGATGCAAGGAGGTAAAGGCTACACCAAACTCAAACATTTTTAGGGATAGCCACACTACTCTAGCTGAATATCTCTAAAAAAAAAAAGGCTCCAACCAAAAATACAATTTGAAACCAGGTCCTTTATAAATCTGTTTCTATCAAAAAAGGGCATCCTCTCTATAAAAATTCACTTCCTCCTTGCTGAGTTCCTGGATGCACATCTCCTCACCACAGCATAGAAGGCTGCCATTGTGAAAGTTCCCAATGCATTATGTTCAGTTTTTATAACTGGCGCCTGGTTAAAACCTGCTTCAACTTGATGGTAATTTGCATACACTATTTGCTTTATGAATGATAACTATTTTTTAATGTTTTGTTCATTCAAATTGTGATTCGGTAATAAAAAATCTCAAACACCAATCTCTAAATAAGAAATGGGTAAATGTTTGGCCTACTATGCTATTCTAGCCAAATTATGGTCATCAACAAATGATACATCACAGTTGGCCAATGTTTGTGAATGGTTTGTGACTCACTCAACTTTCGTCCATCAGTTCCTTGGTCCACCCCTTCTTGACTTCCTTCACCTATTATTGCCTATGTCCTGAGCTTCCTCATCTTTAATTTCCAGTAGCTCTGTGCCTTTCTCTAGACAGACATTTTTAGCATTATAATTTTGAGTACAAACCTTTTACTCGTTGGAAAGGGAAATCTGATTCAGATATCTACTATTCCCATTGTCATTATTATTATTATCATTTAGCATAAATGTTGCCAAAGAATGATGAACTATAAACAATGAAAAACTATGCAGAACTACATTAAATGAAGACGTATAAATACACATCAAAATACAGGATTCTGGTCTAGAATAACATTTTCCGAAGGAACTTTCTTGGGCTGTCTGTAGACTCTGTCATCAGTCTGGTAACTGTTCAGAATCTTTAAGTTATGCTCTCTGGTGTTTTACTATGCTTAGTTGACTTTGTACACTACAGCTACAACTTGGTGGTTAGGAATATGTTATTCATCAGGAGTTAGCTGTCAAGGTCCAAAATGCACTCAACTACTGCAGACATTCTGATAATAAGTTGTCTTAGTAATTTTTAGGTTTGGGATAGATCATAGTAGATGCTCTCTAACAGGCCTCATGTCATTGCTGAGGATCTAGCCATGTTGATGTATGGCCAGAATTCTCTTTTTTTGTATTCTGAGAGACTGAATCTCCAAATTTCGTCAATAAATCTATGCGGAATTCCCTCTGAATGAATTGTGTTGTTGATTCCCTAAGTCCTTAATGGGACTGGCCGTCATGGTATGGAAGATGATCATGCTTAGTGGGGAGGGGGCCAGTGTACACTGTAGCCGGTACCCACATGTGTAGCTGAATGTCATACTCATTGGATTCTAGGTTGTGGTACAAGATAAAGGCAATGACCAAGGGCATGGCCAGCACCCAGTACACAGTACCAATTGGGCACATCTAAGGGCAAGGCACAGAAGTTTTTAGGAAAAGAAGGCTGTGTCCAGGGAATAAACAAAAATAATGACCTGCTCTCAATACCTTTTGGAGATAGATGAAGCCTCTACCTTCTGAGAAGGTATAGTGGCATTTGATACAACACCAGTATACCTTGATTCAGGCGCACTAAGGTACTTTCGAATCTTAGCTGAAGTGGGGCAGCTTTTAAATTATGATAGCATGGTTGGGAATATGCATTCTAAATGGGTAGGGGACATTGCCATATAATCAACCACCAGCTCCAATTTGCAATCACTCTAGGGAATGGGAGATGAATGGGGCCACTTCTATAGAGGGTAGTCACAGACAATTTAAGCTTTATCTTGAAGATATTACCAGGGTGTGGGTCATGAGTTAACAGACAAAGAATGGGACTAAGTTTTACAACAAACATTCCAGACTTCCAGAAATGTAAGATTTGAAGCACACGAATTTGACATCTTGCATAGGATTTAGCTTCCCCCAAAAAGATTTTTAAAATGTACCTCTCAGTAACGTCCACCTGACTTGAACTTGTGGATGCTACATTTGATTGTGTCTTATA
The DNA here is from genome assembly GCF_964263255.1 of Lissotriton vulgaris. NCBI lineage: Eukaryota > Metazoa > Chordata > Amphibia > Caudata > Salamandridae > Lissotriton > Lissotriton vulgaris. Next base: position 442,490,805 of record NC_141693.1, read on the forward strand.
GTGAATAACATTGGAAGTAAATAGTGAACATACTAGAGAAAACAATGGATAAAAGAAGGCTCCTAAAATCAGAGATTATTTTGCTTGGATCCATGAAAAAGTCCAAAAGGAAGAAGTTAGTGAGCAAGTTTGACTTGGCAAAGTGGTAGCCAAAGAAGTATATCGCAGGACTGGAAGCCCTACAGAAGCCCTGCAATCAAACAATGTGTTGGATGTGCATTGTTTTGGGCAGACATGGAAGGAGAGGTGGAGAAGAAAAGGCAACAAACAGTACTTTGTGAGAAGAATAACTACTTTCCTTCAAAAACATGACTTGGAATGATAAGCCTGTAGAGAACATCCTAGGAGTATAGATCAATGGAGCCTTGGAAACTGAAACTTAGGACCATACAACCCACTGTGTCCATATATAGCCATTCTTGCAATGCCCCCCACCTCCAATACCACGCCGGAGTGCCCGTTAAGCTAATGGGGCGAATCTAAGGCAATAATTATAAGTACATTCCATGAATACTAACAGGACCACATCAAACCACCTAGGTTCACATCTTCTATCTTACAATTGTTTATCGGGTGCGAATTTCAGGAACACTCACACAAGTACACAATAGCCAGATGAACAGATAAACGTGTTTTATCACTGCAACATTGATAATAATACAACTGTAACCAACACACCCTGCTCTGTAATCTGTGTAAAAAAAACAATAACAACAAACAATAACATTTGTTTGAAAGAACAAAGGCTATTGGCAGTGAGGCAGTTGAGAATAAAACAGCAGATCTCCATGTGTGATTGAAACATATATTTTCATAATGCTGTGTTGAAATGAGTTTCCTGATGGCGGTTTTACAGTAACTTATTAGCTTTTGTTACAATGTAACATATGTTCACACATAACCAATGTCCCTATCATATACTGTGTTGCAATAACAAGAAAATCATTTGATAACTCAATTAGCATTAATAAAATCGTGCCATATGCGCTAAATACCCTCATCTGCTGGACTTGTTTGAGCTCCATTAAAATATCATTATAGAAGAAAAGGAGACGCTTTACTTTTATGTGCTTATTTTTTATGGATCTTTGTACAAAATGTTCACTGTATATTATATAGCTTGTGGCAAGGGAAGGAGCATATGGGAAATGTGAAGGCAGTCTGGGTAGAAGTGGAATAGAAAATATTGTTGCAAGTAAAGAGCCTGCAGTTCAAAAAAACACTTACAAAGAGACCTGAAAATGAACAGCTGAAACCAGAACATATAGCTTCTCTGATCCATTGGCTTAAAAGGTGATTTAAAAGGTCTTTTTAATTAAAATGTATCTTCAGCAGTTTAATGATTTGAGGTTTTTACATACATCTATACTACTATTATAAAGAGAGAACACAAACCTTTGAGCCAGGTAAACTCGAAAAGTACACCACCAATCAAAACACCCAAGACATTGTTGAAAACCTCAGGGCAAGCAGAAGGACATAGGCTATTAAAAATAAAAAAATATGCGTTGTTTAAAAAATTTCGAAATAAAAATAAAGTAGTCCCTTGCAAGTAGCGCCGGCCGCGACGTCTGCGTGATGACATCATTTGCGTTTGCGCTCCCTGGCAACACTTCCGGAAATGGCGCTGAAGATCATGACCTGCTGGGAGGACTGCCGCGGCCCTGCTTGCTGCTGTGCGAAGTGGCGGCCTGTACGGGCGGGGTGCCTGGAGAGTGGCGGCCTGTGCGGGCGGGGCGCCTGGAGAGTGGCGGCCTGTTCGGGCGGGGCGCCTGGAGCGGGACCGGCGGCTGAGGTAAGGATCTCTGTGACACGGGCGGGAGGGGGGCCGGGGCGGGAGGGGGAGGGGGCCAGGGGCAGAAGTGCACGCAAGCCTCAAATGCTGCCCCCAGCCCCTTTCTGCCCCAGGCAACGTTGGGGCGGGCTGCTAGTAATTAAATAAACAGATACCTCAGTCAATTTCTGAAGTTGTTGGTGTGGATGATTAGATTTGGGTCTGAGAGGATGAAAGTTATATGTCCAAAGGAATACGCTTGTGGTAGAAAGCAACACATAATGTGGATCCTTTCAAACCAGGATGTAATACCCATCCATCAACCTTTACTTTTTACTTTCTAGGAGTGACTTAATGAATGGGGATCATTCATATAAAATCTACTACATGTGCAAAGAGAGAGGGTGAAAGATATGATATGTTAAATCACGTTTCGTTAACAGTACATTCTAAGCGCATACAAATTTTATGCATCGAGAATGGGGTTTAGCTGTAGAACCATGCCAATGTGCAATGTTTTGACTCCATTTATAGTGCTCGCAAAATATAAATACTCTGTTTAATAATTAATTAATGTTGGGGGCTTCTGATGGATGATCGTGAGGAGGTAAATAATAAGGGTGAAAATGCAGATCCTTGCTGTACACTGCAGTTAGGGCATGATTTAGAGTTTGGCGGATGGGTACGCCCTCACAAATGTGAGGGATGTCCCGTTTGCCTTATTAAAAGTGTATTATATCCTAATGCACTTGTAATAAGGTGGATGGGATATTCATTACATTTATGGCAGAGTACCTATTCACTAAACGCTAAATCAGGCCCTTAGTTAGTAAGGAGGTAGAAGTTAGTAAGGTTAGTATGGAGGTAGAGCTGAAATAGAGCATTTTTAAAACTGGGTTTTAGAAGAGTGGAAAGGAGGAGGACTATTTCAGCATTTGAATCTCTAACCCCATTCTGGAAGAAAGATTGTTAAGTAGGGTTTCCTGGTAGACAAATGTTACATGTGGCTGGAGGGTCCAGCAGTACTAGCAGGCAGATATGTCCCTCACTAATTATTTTTAGAATGATTAACAATTTGGAGAGGTATTGTTTCTGTGCTACTTTTGGAACAAAATACAGATTGGAAGCGGGTTTAAAGTCCACTAGCAAACATTTGTGCAGCACATTTGTAGTGAAACTGCTTTTTCAATGATATTTCTATGTATGGGACGTTTGGAGGCTGGCTTTGGAAGCCATTTTGGTTTCTTTAATTCGGGCTGGGGGATCTGATGGGTGAGCAGTCTGACCTTGAAACACATTTTCTACATTCGAGGAATTGATGATTCAAAAGATAAGTCTTGTGCATGTACTTCTATGGTAAAGAGTAATCTGAATATGTAGAGGGTTTAGAGTTGGTGATGAATTTTAGAAAAGCTTGGGTGTCAACGGGGACTCAAGTGGTCTGAAGGATGGCCACTTAGGATCTTAATTTCTGGAATGGTTGCAGCAGATTGTGAGGCATGTTTGAGTACTTTGCGAAGACCCCAATGATGAAGCATGACACCAAGGGGCCTGTTGTTGTGTGAGGGGTATTTAAAGAACACTACGTGCTCCCCACCATTGTAGGGACCACTCACACCCACCAGTGGATTCCATTTGGTGGAATTGCAGCAGCCCCCAAAGACTAGACTGGTTTTCTTGATGGTGGTATAAAAAATATCAAATACAAACTGATCTTATTAATAACTCATGTGTGTATGTATATAACATTTCAAACCTAGCCAAAAGGAGGTGGAGCATTGTACATGGTCAAAGACAAGCTTAAAATTGGCAAGCAACAGGAGAGGAATCTGGGTTGTGAATGGTTAATGTACAGTTCTTTAAAGAGTTCACTCTTCATCTCTTACCTAAATTAGATTAGTGTTGGGGTGGTCATGGTGGATACGGGGATGTTGTTCCAGATGTTCCAGATCCTATATGTAAAAGGTCTGTTGTCTTGTTTTTTTTCTTTTTTACACTTAATAATGTGCAGTCTGATGGTGTCCTGGCTGTGGGTGTGCAGGGACCCACCAGAGGTGGTGAGCTTATCTGCAAGATAAGCTGAAGTGCTGGTTGTGATGGCTTTGCAAATTATGCAGCTAGCTCTGTAGGTGGAGCTTGCTGGCAAGCAAGCCACTGGAGGTCCATCCTGGTGGGGGCGATGTGATGATATTTCTTCAGGCCCTGGAGGATCATGAGTTTTTAAAGAGTTTGTTTCCATACTGATGGACGTTGAAGCAGATTCAACTAAATTTTACCAATTCCAACCTACCAGTCTCTTGCTAGTTTGATAGTGATCTGCACACCAAACTTGGACTCTATATTATGGATTTCCTTAACTCACAAAGTCTAGTGTTTTCCGAGTGGGTCAGATCTGGGCCAGGTTCATGCATACATAACAGATAAGACAGCTACACTCGTTCTTGAAAACATTTTTTTTTATCCCCCTAGGAACCAGCACTGCCAGTGTGAGGCTGTGGATTCTTGGAAATGAGAAGAATAGCAATATTTTAACAAATAGTCAACACACTGGTGACACTTCACCCGTATAAGTCAGGCCAGGTTCACTCTAGATGGTCCAGGCACTATAGGTTCTCCATTCCACCAGGACAGGTCATGGTTGGATATGGGCTAGGATGGCAAGAAGTTGACCAGCCATAAAGCATAATGTACATCTGATGGGGTTCAAAAAATTTCCAAAATATAGTACACATAAAAGCCACATAAGTGACATTGTAGAAACTCACAATTGTGGCAAATTTGTGAGTGATTTTATTCTCAGTAAAACTGTAATTTGAAAACAGTTTCTAATAACAGAACCATAAGCAATACTTTCAGCAGCTCACATTTGGGCCAGTTATTTGCAAATAAAAACCCACAGTATTATATGTGGATCCTATTTCCTCAACACTGATTCATGTCCCTTAATACAGTTTTGCTTTTGCGGAACTCATTTTGGGGGATACAATTTCTGAACTGAAAAGCAATTTGATTTTATGAAGCCTGCAGCATTCAAAGAAACTTCATTACATTTTAAATGAGTGCTGTCCTGTTGTGAGGTTCCACAGGGCCCGCTCACAAGTCTCCATTTCAGTTACTTATTTAAACTTAACATCTTTTTTCTAAACTGTGACTTTTTACATGCCTTGCACTTACACGATAATATACTTAGAAATGATTCTGCTGGAAGCACATTTCTTAGTAAGCATTGTATCATGTTGTTCGTACACTCTGTCCAAGGCTAAGGAACATTGAACACAATGTCCTTGCATTTGGTTGTCCGGTTGGAGATAGCTCCGAGTCTTAAGACAAACAATCACATCGGCGCTGCACCTTTGACACAGTGCGATTGGAATAGAGATTTTATTATATAAGCCACTTCTGAGCCACATGTTGCTTAGGATCACTTCTGCCGTTTATCCTGAAATGCTGTGCACTGTGACTCAAATGCAGCCCCGCAGACTCTAGCCTTCATCCTGCAAAGGATGGTAGCCTGCTGTACACCAGATCGGCTTCCTGATACATCATACACAAGTATGGGGGATTGGTTTGTCCCAAGAGATCTGGCACAGGGTATTTCCACTATGCTCTTGATAGTGTAGGTAGTAGTTGGACATGAGTATAATTATAATCATACTGTAATGTTATAGTGGTTGAATTGTTTATCTTTTTCACCATTCTTGTAAGGCTGGTTATAATGCTTTGTTTAATTCTAATAATAATAATAACAGCTCATGCTTTTGACACAACAATACAATTGTTTCAATAAATGTTTGAAAAGCCAATTTGTATCTTTCTTGTGTATCCCATGGGCATGCTTTAGTAACAACGAAAGGGTCGATCGGTTTCCACAATTCCCTTGGGAAATTAGAGTGGATTATCACAAAAAGAATAAAATACATTTATATATGCGTTTTCTGAATAAGAACAGCATACATCCATTGATTGGCTCAGCAGCCTAATTTTTTCAATTTTTTTTTAAATCTGAGTGACATATTATCCTGTTTGGCTCATAAGAAGATTTCAAATTCTATGCATGCCACTCTACTTTTCATATATTACTTTAGGATATTAGGATATTATGTTGAAAAAGTCCCAAGCAGGGACGAAACACGTGTAAATACTGTTGAGAAGATTGTAATCACAGTTACGACATTGTTTGCTTCTTTGCAATACTTGGACCAAGTAAAACATTTGAAGCTTTGACAGAATATTTTTAAGTGGCTTAATAAAAAATGTACTATCCTTTGGAAATAAATAAATAATTTCACTAATTGACCTAGACATGCAAATCTAATATGGGATACATGTGAGGAATGCTCTGATATTCCTTGTTTTGTTCATTGCCTAGTGTATGCCTGAGGATTCACCATTAAAGGGTATGAGGGGGAAAGTATAAACCAAAAAAAACACCAGATTGTGCTGCCTTTTTACAGCATTGGTGCCCTCTGGAGTCAAAAGAGTACTTGTGCAGGTCACCTCTATGCACTTTCTGCGATGGATTTTCCCACTATAAACAATTGAGCCCTGGTAAGTCACCTTATATAACTGTTTGACCATGTGCATGGTCCCTCGACCCCAGGAGATACCCACACTCCTCCTTTTGATGCATGAATCATATCATATGTTTTTGATTCACTATTCACTTTATATTGCTGTTTAGTTGCCTGCGGGTTGGCAGATGACGTTTCAGCAAGGTCTCAGTCCAAGGTAAGTGGCACCACCATGGCGTCATACTCCTTCACTGAGAGTGGGTTGGAGGATTGTTTTCTGAAAGATCAGGTATGAGGATTCCGGCAACAAAGGTCACTGTGCCAAACTTTGCCTCCGGGGTTAATGTCCTCCAATAAAACGCTGTATCCAACATTCCTGCCTACATTAACACGGAAAAACCATGAGTTAATGTACAAGCTGAACACAGTACAGTTCAAAAACATAAAGAGGCAACTGCTGATCGGTATCCTAAAATGCATGTTTCTCAGCAAAATTTTAGGATAAACAATTGCATGGGCCAATTCTGAGTCTCCAGACTGACCTATAATGTGCTCATGATATAGCCGAAGGATCACTTAGCTCAGCATTAATTTCTGCTGCCTCTAAATCCAACAAAGCTTGGAATTTATGGTGCTGAAACAATGCTTGACACTTGGCTAGAGCTCCTCTACAAACAACGGTGACCACATTTAATGGAAACATATTGAACTGGGCTTGTTCTTTCTCCCAAGATGGAAAATGCATTCGAACAAAGCATGCTGCATGTGACAAAAAGGTATAGTGCTGTGTGCAGCTCTCACTCATGCCCAGCAGTAGCACAGTCCCTAAACTGCTTTCAGATGAACTAAGGCCCACATACTTGATAAAAAGCAATACTTAGCGGTCCTTGTGCTGCCTTCCGAATAAAACATACTCCCAAAGATACAGCCCAACAATGTAAAATAAAAGTAATTCATGATATGTAATTTTAAGTGATTTATCATTTGTTTTGAATGTTATTAGCAATTTGTAGTGTTGTAGCAGGTTGTTGGGTTTGTAGGGCAATAGTGTGGGAAGGTATTTACATTAGAATTATTTTTAATTTAATGTTAATGTGTTTTTATTATTAATTACTTTATTATTGATTGTTAATTATGTAAAAATGTTTTACATGTTATATTTTATTTTTAATTTAAATTAATAGTAATTGTCATTTTTATTTTAGGTTTGTTAATAGTAATAATACGTTATATTTTAGTACTGGTTTGTTGGGTTTGTAGGGCGATAGGGTGGGAAGTCAATTAATTTACAAATAAATTAGAGATATTGTTAATTCGTTTTTAGTAGTAAATTCATTTTTTAATTGATTGTTAATTATGTGAATAGTTTAAAAGTGATTTATTTAAGTTATATAGTATTTATGGGTTGCTTGTTGTATAGGGTAATGGGGTGGAAAGTTAAATAAAATTACATTTATTTTGTTATTTAATGCTACATTTGTTTTGCTAATTACATATTTGATATTAATTATGTAAATTACCTAATGTATTAATTATTGTGAAATAGTTTTGTTATATTTTAATATGTATTTCAGTTTGTATAAGTTTATTACATGTGAATTTTTAATGCAGTGTTATGTTTTTTAAGTGTGTAGATTGGGAAGGAAATAAATATGCTATATTTTTCAAGTAATTGATATGTGTATGCAATTTATTAATTGGTAATTTATCATGTATATTGTTTTTATATTTGTATTTGTTTTTTAATATATATTTAAAATGTGGTGTTTGTGAAATGTTGTTTGTGCAATGATATTTGTTATTTGGATTTCATTAGTGTTTTATGTATTAATTATAACGTATATATGTAATCATTTTGAAGCCAAACTCTTTCCCTACTGTTGCTTGGATTGGAGTAGGAGTAATAAATCTAACCCCTCCGAAGTCCAATGCTTTCCTTACTGTTGCTTAGATTGGAGTGGGAATAGCAAATCTAAACCCTCCGAAGTCCAACACTTTCCCTACTGTTGATATTAAAAAAACAATATTTGAATATTTTGGACAATAATACTGTCCACAATAGGTTTTTTTCTATATTTTTGTCATTTCCATTATAAGTATACAAACAAGATATTGTGGAAACAATATTTTTGACATATTTTTGTCAACTATATTGTTTATCACATTACTCTGTCACTTTATACCCACTATATATGTGCTGAGTATCTGACTCTATGGTAATATCTCTATCAAGTCCGATGTTCAATCAAATACAGTTCTTAATTGTCAAAGTAAAAACTGAGGATAACAAACCTTACAGTGTTGATTCAGAAAACCAATAAGATCAAGGGGAGTTTTTAATTTGCTCCAAATGCAATGGTTTTAACAATCATATTGTGTAAAAAAAAAATGGAAACTGCTAAAGCGTCGAATTGCATTGAACCCATATTCACCTGAAATACATAGTCTGTGCTACTAGCGAAATAATTGAAAAGAGCAAGCCAGTGCCCAGTGAAGACCTTTAGGCCTCCAGTTCCCCCATTGTCAAATCAATTGGTGGAAAAGAATCCCCATACCCAAAGATTTCTTTCCATACTCCACTCTTCTCAAATATTGTTTTTTTATTGAATTACAACCCTGTACTTACCAATATTTGATTTCTAAAAATTGAACTGATTAGAACATGGAGTTAACCTACTTATTGGGCTCCTTTGATATTTGTGCACTCACCTTTACCCACTGATGATGGTCTTCACATTTTAAATCTATTTATTCGTTAGACACCATATTATTGTTTTGTTTCGCTTTCATGTTACTATGAATGTGTAATTTCGAATTGTGTTTTTGATGATGCGCACCATACGACTGAAAAAGCAATTACATTTGTAATAACTGAAGAATTTCTCTTATTGGAACTATTTCAAAATAATACTGGAGGAAGCAGTGCATAAATTGAACAGGTAGTTCCAGGTGAGGCCCACCAGCACTCTTTTGGGGGACTGGCACTTATTTTTTTCAACAGGCTTTGAACCAAAGCAACAGGGAGAAAACTGTTGTGAAGTGTTGTTTTAATAAATCTGTGTGACTCCAGATGGATTTGCATAGCATCAGATTTTCCCTGGTTACTTTGGCATGGGCTACCATAGCAGTTATCTCCTACTGCCATGCTAGTATAACATCTTCTGGTTCTAGTATGTGGAACGTTCATGAAAAGACAGACCTCTCTGAATAATACATTTGAAGCTATTTGGCGGCAAGCACCAGCAGAGGAAACCAGACCACTACTCGGAGGCAAGAGATGAACCCACATTCAACGAATGTGAGATATTTCAAATTAAAGGTAATCCAACTAAGAAACTGCACACAGGTAGGTAGGAGCCTTACATTTTTTTGACTTGAGCTTTCTATTTTTGATCTTTGTCGGGACTTCATTTCGCAGTTTTTTTCAGCTTACAGTCATCTCAGAGAGCAGCACTCTAAAAGGCACATGGGTTCATGGAAAATAATGACACAAAGGGGGCAATTACGATGTTGGTTGGACGAGTGTCCGACTGACATCATAGCGGAACCGGGACCGTCTGACAAGGAGCCAGCAGCCCCACTTCCAATATTACAAT